>NC_072446.2:39404166-41808333 GCF_028878055.3 Symphalangus syndactylus | reverse complement strand
GGACTCTATTTGCCTTTGCTAGAGAGGACCACATGGGAAGTTATCAGAAGGAATGTGGGCAGCCTGTAGTGGCAAAGACCAGTCCCTGGCTGACAACCAGCAAGAAATGGGGACCTCAGTCCTGCAACCAGAAGGAAACTGAATTTGGCCAACAGCCTGATTGAGCTTGGAAGTGAATTTCCCAGAGTTTCCATCAAGGAATGCAACCTTGAGACACCTTGGTTTTTGGCCTCATGAGACCCTAAGCAGAAGACCTAGCTAGCCAAGCCCACCCAACTTCTGACCTGCAATAACTGTGAGATAATAAATTTGTGTTATTTTTAGCCACTACATTTGTAGTAATTTGTTATGGCAGCAGTAGAACACCAGTATAGATTTTGGTACCAGGAGTGGGGTACTATTACCTAAAAATGAAAGTGGCAGTAGATAAAGATTAGAATTATTTTGAGGGGCTTGATAGAAAAAGCCTAGAACACAGGAGGATCGCTTGAGCCCAGGAAGTCAAGGCTGCAGTGAGCGATAATGGCACCACTGCACTCCAGCCTGGGTGGCAGAGTGAGACCCTGTCAAAAAAGAAAAAAGAAAAGGCCTAGGACAGACTTTTAGTAGCAATATGGATGTTAATGACTGCTAGTGAGGGCCCAGACAGAAGTGAGGTGTTTCTTATTGGAAACTGGCAGAAAGGGGATCCTTGTTACGTAGTAGCATCTAAGTTTAGCAGAATTGTATCCTATGGTTATATGGAAAGCCAGATTTGCAAGTGATGAACTTGTATATTTAGCTGAGATTTCCAGGCAAAGTATTAAATGTGCAGCCTGGTTTATTTGTGAATGTGAACTTTAATGGAGTGAACCCCTGTGGAATACTTCCAAAGCCTATTAGGTTCTTGAGAATTTTATGCCAACATAAACAATTTTAGTTTGGATTGAAAGAGACAGAAAGTAATAGGGCTGTTGGACCCCCCAAATTCTACTGATAGGAAGCAGGCTGATAAAACTACTCACATGTGAATGTGTTGCTTTTCATAAAAAAAGCAGGGTGACTCAGACGGAGATAGGAGAGCCCAGAGGGGGGGTGGAGCTAAAAGCTGGAGAGGATTTTTCCCAGGCTTTGAAATGGAATGGAGATTCCCTAGATTTTGAAACTGCGTTGGACCCGAGGCTCTGTTTTCTTTTACATTTTGCCCATTTGAACGGGAATGTCTATAACTGTTATTCTGTACATGTCTCACAATAGTATGTTGGGAGTAGAGAACTTGTTTTCTCTAGGAATTGTGCCCCAGGAATTGGGTTTACTGTTTTATCCCCAGAACCTCATCCACACCTGAATAAATGAATGAGATTTGGGACTTTTGAAATGATAAGCTTTAGATGGGAAACCTTTGGGACCTTGGGATGGGATGGATGTATTTTGCATTTGGGACAGAGATGAATCCTTGGAAACCAGAAGGCAGACTGCAGTAAGCAGAATGGCTCCCCTGCGATTTCCATACTATAAACCCTGGAACTTGAATATATTAAGTAGATTTAATTAAAGTTAAGGATCTTAGGTAGATTATCTTGGATTTTCTGGGTGGGTTTATTCTACTCACATAAGCACTTAAAAGCAGAGAACTTTTTCTGGCTGGTGTCAGAGATGAGGCAGAAAGGGAAGTCAGACTTGAAGCATGAGAAGGACTCAGCCTGCCATTACTGGAGGGGACCAGATTGAAAGCGTGAGACGGGGAATGCAGGCAGCCTCTAGTAGGAAAGGCCAGTCCCAGCTGACAACCAGCAAGGAAGTGGGAACCTCAGTCCTACAGCTGCAAGGAACTAAATTCAGCCAATAGCTTGAATGAGTATGGAAGCAAATTTTCCCCGGAGTTTCCAGCAGGGAACCCGCCCACTGGATACCCTCATTTAGCCCTTGTGAGACCCAGTCAAGCCCACTGACTTCTGTAAGATAATCAATTTGTGTTGTTTTGTTTGTGATAATTTGTTATGACACAATGGAAAACAAATACAGGGGTTTTGCTGGTTTTATTTCAGAGTCTTTGGGATATCATTTTCTAGAGAACAAAGATAGCAAAGATTCTATAAAATGATTTAGTCCTGGAAGACTCCACGGAATAATGGTGTTGAGTGGAACCTGTGCCTCTTTTTTGATGTTTGAATATTATTATTGTCCTTAGATGCAATTTGAAGGGGCTTGATGATCAGCTTAGTGAAATGTAGTTTCTGAAGATCTAGGACATTGGTAGGATTTCTGTAAATAGGTGGTTCTTCCATATCTTGGATAAATGACATAATTTATCCATTAGTTTTTATTGGCTTAATAATGGGTTTCTATGACAGCCTTTTAAGGCTTATTTCATATTTTTTTAGAGGAGATGGAAATGAGTGATACATTTTTGTGAATTTGTAACTGTCTCTCTGTTCTCTCACACCTCCCACCCAACCCCAGCTCAGCTCAAAGTTGTAAGATCTTTTCTCCCTGTCATTGTCTGTTGAGGTTGTTGAGTTTAAGAGTCAGATCTGGGAATCATCACTACAGAATGGCGTTTCTAGCTTTTAAGAAAAGTCTTTTGTTTTTGTTCTTTAACAATATCCTGTTGATTGGATTCATAAAATATGGACTAACTAAACTTTAGTCAGAGGATGAAGGAAATGAGACCATTTCTTTTGAGTTATTACCTGAATAGAAAGATGATTACAAGATAAGCATTTCAGGGTATGAAAGGCTTTAGAGATTATGTTTGACTTTGGGTTTAGAGTAAGGGAAATTGGGCCACGTGAATGTTAACTGGTCTACCAAGATACCTCAGCCCTACAGCTAGTCTAGAATGCTGGTCCAGCCAATAGAGAGTCATGACTTTTGAACTATGTTCCCTGAGTACCCTTTTCTACTGTTGGCCGGGCATGGTGGCTCACACCTGTAATCCCAGCTCTTTGAGAGGCCAAGGTGGGCAGAAGACTTGAGGTCAGGAGTTCAAGACCAGCCTGGCCAACATGGTAAAACCCCATCTCTACTAAAATTAGCTGAGTGTGGTGGCATGTGCCTGTGGTCCCAGCTACTCAGGAGGCTGAGAATCACTTGAACCTGGGAGACGGAGGTTGGTTGCAGTGAGTTGAGATTACGCCACTGCGCTCCAGCCTGGGGGACAGAGCGAGACTCCGTCTCAAAAAAACAAAAAAAAAAAAACAAAAAAAAAAAACAAAAAAAACAGACAAAAAAAGATGTTAACTGTCTGTAATATTCAACTATATGACAACTTTTGCATAAATATTACAGTATGATTTGTACAAGTTCAGAAACTGAAAACCAATATGATTTGCCATTGAATTAGGTAAGGGCTTAGTATTTTAAGGTAATAAATAATGTGATTCTTGATTTGAAATGAGAAACTGGATTTTGATCTGTCACAATTCTTGGGTAACCTGGATAAGGTTTGTTTCATGAGAGTATTAATGTGTTCTTATACCTAAATTTCTTTGAACTTCTGAGATGGATAATTTCGAAAGTAGCATGTCATTTAGTTTATAGAGAAATCTAGGCCAGCCAGCTTTTCAAATGAAGAAATTCCTCTAGAATTATTAAGGAAAAGTAGCTGCTGTCATTGTAACAAAGGATGTATTTTCATTGGGTGATGGACAATTGGTAGTTTTCTTACGTTGAGTGCTCCCAGATGTACTTTTTTTTTCACATGTAGAAGTCAAAGATTGAGTCTTTTAAAAAGTTTAAGGTGAAAGCATTCACAGTATCACAAGATACTGCTAGGAGTGGCATTTTAACTGGTTTCTACAAATTCTGTCTTTCAGTCTTAGCCATTAAAAAACCCTACGTAGCAACAGTTGCTATGGTGGGCAAGCTTCTTTACATTTGTGGTGATAATGTTTTCTTGCATAGAAAATACTGTGTTATCTGAGGTGACAGTTTTAGGGTTAAATACCAAGGTACAAGTTAGATTAATGCTTTATAATTTTTTATGTGTGACATCTTAAATGCCCTTATATTGGCTGCTCTTTTCTTTTTATACTTTCTTGTCTTGTGGGTTTTTCTGACAGGTTTTTATTAGCTGAAACATTTTAATTTGCTTGGAAAAGTGAACACTTGGAATTTTCCTGAAGTTATGACTAATGCCTTAATGGGCATTTCTCAGTTTAGCTATCTCATCAATGTTCTATAAATTTTAAGAAAGCTACCCTGTTTAAAATGAATGGGTTAATTATTTTCCAAAAAATGGGATCATGTCATATCCAGAAGTACAAGATAGTCATTTGGGGTTATTGAATTCATAACCACTCAAAAGATGTTGTTCATTCAGCAGATCCTGAGTGCCCGCTACATTTCTGGCAGGTATTGTGCTAAAGATCTCCAAACTATCGCTGCCCTCCAAGCTCAAAATTGAATGACATTTTCTAATAATAGGCATATCATACCACAACTTAGCTTTTGGAGGTGTTTTCTTATGATAACTCCTATTTGCTTTGTATCTTAGGTATAGTTTTTGTAAACAGCTACAGAAATGAGAAGGGGGTAGAATAGAGAATTAATTGAGATCGCGGGTAGGGAGGGGAAGGCAACAGGTTAGTGGGAAAGAACTCCCACTTTGAGTTTGGGGAAGTTTACTTAACCTCTTCAAGTCTGGGAGTTCTTGTGTCTACAGTTCGGATAACAACTACCTTGGGCAACTTACTAACTTTCGGTTTCTTCACCTGTAACGTGGGAATTAGTAGGACCTACCTCAGGATTTTTGTGAAGATTAATAACTAGACTACTAGCTAGTATTATCATCTCAGGATTACTGAGGATTAAAGGAGAAATTTATAAAATGTCTGGCATATAGGTGCCCAACATTAGTTCTTTCCCTTCTCTTTCAGAGAAAAGAATGTGTTTATTGCCAGTGCTGTCATTCTTCATTCTTTATTTTCATTTTCTGCTGCCAAGAGTTCTTATTTTTTTAATGAGACTTTTGACCTGTACTTCCTGTTTCTAATATAGCCTGTTGGGTGGGTGAGGTATGAATTGCTGCCTAGGGGTGGATCAGTATGTAAGTCACGCCCAGTGTAGATTACCTCAATTACTCGTGTACAGTGTCTATTATCTAGTCTTGGTGAGTCTAGGATTATTTTGCTTCTAGATAGAGAAGGTAATATTCCCATCTCAGACTCAGGAAAAGGTCTACCTTTGCTCACCTATAGACCTGTGAATATAGATCAGAGGTCTTAATCCCAGTGGTTCTCTGATCACAGTTTGGGAATTGCTTGAATATTGTGTGTTAGGGATATGTTTGGAGGAGGCCAGCTCCCTGCATTAACATCTTTTCTATGTCTTGCTCTCTCAGGTAACCCACTAACTTGCTTTCTTGTTTGCTTTGTATTATTAAGTGATAAACTGTAGGCAGACCAGGAACTTGTATTTATCGAAACTTTAAAACTTTTTTTTTTTTTTTTGAGATGGAGTCTCGCTCTGTCGCCCAAGCTGGCGTGCAGTGGGGCAATCTCTGTCTCCTGGGTTCAAGTGATTCTCCTCTCTCAGCCTCCTAAGTAACTGGGATTACAGGCGCGTGCCACCCCACCGGGCTAATTTTTGTATTTTTAGTAGAGGCGGGGTGTCGCCATGTTGACCACGCTGGTCTCAAACTCCTGACCTCAGGTGATCCACCCACCTCAGCCTCCCAAAGTACTGGGGTTACAGGTGTGAGCCACTGCACCCGGCCAGTGTTTTGTGTATTTATGATTATATAGAATGGCTACAAATGGCTATCTGCTTTGGAGTTGTCTACCTTTTGTAAAAAAATGAAAATAGACTATTGCCTAGCAATTAAAAGTATTCAAACATGTATTTTGCTACATAATTTATTGTGAGAAGGTTATCAATGTCAAATAAAATGCTTTCATTATTTGCTTCTATTTGTCTGTCTTCCTGACCAGTTCATTTTTCCTTCCAGTGAAGCCATCTTGACCTAGGGTTTTCTTTGTGGGTAGTTTTTAATTTTTTTTGTAGAGACAAGGTCTCACCATGTTGCCCAGGCTGGTCTCAAACTCCTGGGCTCAAGCAGTCCTCTTACCTCAGCCTCCCAAAGTGCTGAGATTACAGTCATGAGCCACCACGCTGGTCTGAAGAATTTATTTATTTTTTATTTTTTTTGGGAGATGGCATCTTGCTGTGTTGCCAGGCTGGAATGCAGTGGCACGACCTTGGACCACTGCAACTTCCACCTCCCGGGGTCAAGCAATTCTCCTGCCTCAGCCTCCCAAGTAGCTGGGACTACAGGCGCACGCCGCCACGCCTGGCTGTTTTTTTTTTTTTTTTTTTTTTTGTATTTTAGTAGAGATGGGGTTTCACTGTGTTGCCCAGGCTGGTCTCTAACACCTGAGCTCAGGCAATCCACCCATCTCGGCCTCCCAAAGTGCTGGGATTACAGGTGTGAGCCACTGCACCTGGCCTGGTCTGAAGAATTTTTAAACACCACAGCTAAGGACCTGAGCATTCATCTGCAGCTACCTATATGCTCTTGTTACATACAGTTGTTATACTAGTGGGTTTTTCGCAGCCATCTTTTATGACTGTTTTTGGAAAACGTCACATTGACCTTCATACATATTCAAAACTTTAGGCTTTGTTGCATCTGGAGTCCAACACTGAGGCCCACAGATGTCACCAGCCCCCAGCCAGCATGGTGGGGCATGTCTCAGTTGTCTTCCTTTCCCCCTTCAGCAGCCACGCAGAAAAGCTTTTCCATCGTTTAGAATCTGATTTTTATACAATTGTGGCCTGGTGGCCAGCCCATTCAGGTAAAAGAATAATGAAGAACCCTGATTATTGAAACTTAGTATCCCACCCCCACCTTGCCTCCAAATTTAAAGCAGTTCATTTTATTATAGTGTTTTGGATAGGCTGTTATTCAGTTTGGAGAACTAAGGAAATAGTATTAAATTTAGTGAAAAGAACCTATTTAGGCTTTGGATCCTAAACAGATCTGGCTTCCACCACTTAGTAATCCTGCTGTTTTTGGCAGATTGTTTAACCTCTGAATCTGTTTATTTCTAAAATCAGATTATGCATCTGATACTGTGCCTGATTTGTAAGAGGCATTCAAATGGTAGCAGTAGTTATTACATTCATAAGTGCTGAATTTTTCTTTAGATTACTGTATATCCCAAATGAAGTTTTCCATCTTTTGGTTCCAGAGGGTTATATCCAGTGAATAAAGTTTCACATTGTGACTTTATTTTGCCTATGTGGCATGGTAGAAAGGTGTATAGATGATTATATTATAGGAGACAGTACTGGAGTTCCGATTTCTCTTAGGTGTTTGGGGTAGAACTGTTAATCCAAATCAAACTGCTTGGATTTTCTTCTAACACCTCCCTTCATTGGAAGACCTCACACTGTTGGCTATGTCATTTATGTCACACTGTCACTCAGATCCCTTTTCTGGGTTGAAGGTGGAGAAATATAATTCACATAAAAGGCCCAAATGCTAATGTTTTCTGTTTTACTGTACTTCCTGGCTTGTTTTATGGGAGTAATACTTCCGTGTATTGCTTTAATTTTTTTGTATGTATGTATTTATTTATTTTGAGACAACGTCTCGCTCTGTCACCCAGGCTGGAGTGCAGTGGCATGATCTCGGCTCACTGCAACCTGTGCCTCCTGGGTTCAAGTGATGCTCCTGCCTCAGCCTCCCAAGTAGCTGGGACTACAGGTGTGCACCACCACACCTGACTAATTTTTGTATTTTTAGTAGAGATGAGGTTTTGCCATGTTGGCCAGACTGGTCTCGAACTCCTGACCTCAGGTGATCTACTCGCCTTGGCCTCCCAAAATGCTGGGATTACAGGCATGAGCCACCACACCTGGCCTATGTGCATTGTTTTTAAAAACAAAAATGTTGTATGTTTTGTATGTAGGAATAAAAGCAGAAGGTTCCCAGGGGCATGTTAGGGTGTATCATCTCCTAAAGTTAAATATTCTGCAAGTTTACACAAGCAGTAACTTCATGAATTACCAAGTATTACTGAGAGTATTTATGTTCCAAATTCAAAGCCTTAATCAAACCAGAAAAAAACATATTCTGTTGGGTTTGAACAGGTGGTTTTCTTATTCATTGTATACTTAGAACCTTGGGACTTGAAGGTCAGAGAGTCAAGGGAACTGCCAAGGAGTTAGTTGCTAGATATTTTTTTTTTTTTTTGAGCTGTATATATTTCCCCACTTGAAAAAACAAAAACACTACTACTTATATGGCATTAGTATGATAGGTGAGAGAGAATGTTGTTGGCCATGGTTACCACCTTAAATTGACATGGGAAAAGAGAATCAATATGAATGGAGGAAAAAAACAATAATTTCATTTAATCATACATTTTTACCATTAACCTGTTTTCTTTTGGCTTATTCTTCTGAGCTAGGGTAAGCAGGCTTGGTTTGTCTTTGTTGTTTTTGTTTTTTGTGTCAGTGACCTCCAAATAGATGATCTTCCAGACGAAATGGTTGCCTGTTAGTACATCTGGTCTATATTTGAAAGCTGCAAAAGGTGATTGCGTATCTCTTGAAATAAGGGGAATTGTGAAATAGTTTTCTCAACCTGCTGCATGGATTTTGACTATTCAGGTCGTGATCTCCGCAAGTTACTTAAACTAGAATTTCTCAACCAGTGTATTGTGTCAGGGTGCGTTACAGATGTGTTGAGATACTGGTCCCCTCACACCTCTGGCCATTCATGCAGAATATAGTTTGGATACAGCATCCAAACCAATGACCTCAGATCCAGAGCAGTCTTGATCATTTACCCCATTGTGCCATACAAATATTATTTTCTGTCTTGACTTTAAAAAAGACTGGGCGCAGTGGCTCACGCCTGTAATCCCAGCACTTTGGGAGGCCAAGGCGGGCGGATCACAAGGTCAGGAGTTCGAGACCATCCTGGCTAACATGGTGAAACTCTGTCTCTACTAAAATACAAAAAAAAAAAAAAAATTAGCCGGGCGTGGTGGCGCTTGCCTGTAGTCTAGCTACTCAGGAGGCTGAGGCAGGGGAATCGCTTGAACCCAGGAGGCGGAGGTTGCAGTGAGCCGAGAGCGTGCCACTGCACTCCAGGCCTGGCGACAGAGCGAGACTCCGTCTCAAAAAAAAAAAAAAAAAGTTAAAAGTTAAAAAAAACTGGGAGCACTAATTTAGAAAGCTCAGTAATTGGATATCTTAACGGTTTTAAGATTCAAGGGGGTAAACAATCTGAAAATAATCTTGGCTTTAAGTTTTTAAAGCCATTTTAAGGTACCTCTCTGACCCCCAAGTAATTCTCTTTGGACACGTGATTCAAAGGATATGCTTTAAAATACAAGACTGTGAACGATTTAAGGTTGGACAGTAGTGAAGAAATTCAAGTTCTTATTTTCTAAGCAGTAATGTGAGGCAGAAATAAAGTTCCCTTTCGTAAAACTGTTATCTCTACCTGACTAACTCTGAATGCCACTGTATCTTTTCTGAGGCTGACATTTTGTTAATCATTCATCAAGCTTGGGTCTCATACTCTGGAGCCTAGGATGCATTGTCTTCTTGTCTTCTTTCAGGAAAGACTGGCATATACTTAGTTTGAGCAGTTTAATTTTTTAACATTTATGTAAATCACCAAGTTAGCCTTCTTAGATGAGTTTCTGTTTGTCTAACTCAGGAATTATTAATTTTGCTGGAGTTTACAGATTTCCTGAGCCTGTAATAATTTTTTTCTTCAAAAAGAAAATGTGTGTGTACATGCTACTTTATATACATTTACCAGAGAGTTCATGGCCACTGATCTCATTGTTGAGCTGCATTTTCATTTCCAAAATTTGTGTAGTCTGAATAAGTGTTCCCCCATCTTATTATTTATTTATAAATTTATGTATTTAGTATAAACCAGAGATTGATTGCTCAAATGCCTTCAGGAGTTGAGCCAATAAGGTAAATGAAGAGTTGTCCAGGTTTACGCGTGGTATCTCCATTGGGTGTCTTTTAAAAGAGCCAGTTGTTGGACAGTCACAGCTTACCATATCCAGCTGGTTTTTGTCAGTGCAGGAATGAAGAATCATTGTTACCAGACAGACCTACCCGCCCTCCCTCCTCCTTTATTTCTTTTAAGAAATAGAAAGTTAATTTTTTTTTTTTAGTGTTGGTAGCTGTCACTTTGAAAAATATTAATTATGAAAAATTTTAATACATAATTCAACTTAATACCTTTTTTTTTTGTTTTTTGAGACAGAATTTCGCTCTTGTCGCCCAGGCTGGAGTGCAATGGCACGATCTCAGCTCACTGTAACCTCTGCCTCCCAGGTTCAAGTGATTCTCCTGTCTCAGGCTCCCAAGTAGCTGAGATTACAGGTGCCCACCACCACACCTGGCTAATTTTGTATTTTTAGTACAAATAGGATTTCACCATGTTGGCCAAGGCTGTCACAAACTCCTGACCTCAGGTGATCCACCTGCCTCAGCCTCCCAAACTGGTGGGGTTACAGGTGTGAGCCACTATGCCTGGCCCCTGATTTACTTTTTAAAAACAGTGTGAAGGCTGGGCACTGTGGCTCATGCTGTAGTCCCAACACTTTGGAAGGCTAAGATGGGATGATCACTTGAATCCAGGAGTTCGAGACCAGCCTGGGCAACATGGCAAAACCCTGTCTCTACTAAAAATGCAGAAAATTAACTGAGCGTGGTGGCTTACACCCATAGTCCCAGCTGTTTGGAAGGCTGAGGTAGGAGGATCACTTGAGCTCAGGAGTATGAGGCTGCAGTGAAGTAAACTATGATCATGCCACTGCACTCCAGCCTGGGTGACAGAGCAAGGTCCTGACTCTAAAAAAAAAAAAAAAGTGAAAAACTTGTACACATATGCACCTAGTGACATTATTTCATAGTAGCCAAAAAGTGGAGACAGTCCAAATATCTGTCAATCAGTGAATGGACAACCAAAATGTGATATATTTATACAATGAATTCAGCCATAAAAGGAAATGAACTACTGATACTTGGCAACAACATGGATAAACTTGTAGACATTTTGCTAAGTGAAAGAGGCCACATATTGCATGATTCCATTTATGTGAAATGTCCATAATAGGCAAATACATGAAGACAGAAAGCAGATTATTGGTTGCCAGAGGCTTGTAGGAAGAGGCTATTGGGAGTTAATCCTCTGAGGTACTGGGTTTCTTTTTGAGGCAATGAAGTGTTCTGGAATCAGATAGTGGTGATGGTTCCACAGCATTGTGAATATATGAAAACACACCATTTTAGGGTACTGGTTGTACCCTAAAATGATGAGTTTTATGTTACATGGATTTTATCTCAATTTTTAAAAAGTAGTATGTGAGCCAAATAGGAGATACACACACAGAGTAGTCCTGTTCCCAGCCATCTGTGGGAAATATATTCCAAGATCCCCAGTGGATGCCTGAAACCACAGATAATACCAAACCTGATTATCATCAGTTAGAGCACAGTTTTCTGTTGATGTCTTCCACCCACAAATTTAATGCCTTTCCCATTTTAACTAAGCATTTATCACATACTGCGGTCATAACTTTTGCAGTTTGAGGTACAACAGCAAAACAAATGTAAATTTGTTTTTCCCTCTTCACATTATCACTGATAGAAGATTTGTTCTTACCATAGATCTTAGCAATTTCCACATACTAATTTTTTTTTCCATGTTAATTCAAGAACTTTCACCTTTTTACTTAAAGGAAGCACTTTACAGCTTCACATTGGCATTTCCAGATTCTCAGCATCGCTACTCTTGCACTTTGGGGCACTTCTTAAGTAAAATAAGGGTAACTTGAAGACAAGCACTGCAATACTACAACATTCAAGTAACCAAGAAGGCTACCAAGTGACTAATGAGCAGGTGGCATATACAGCTGGACAAAGGGATGATTCACATCCAGGGCTGGATGGTACTAGATGGTGCAAGATTTCATCACATTACTCAGAACCATGTACAATTTAAAACATGGCTGGGTGCAATGGCCCATGCCTGTAATCCCAGCACTTTGGGAGGGTAAGGCGGGAGGATTGCTTGAGCCCAGGAGTTCAAGACTAGCCCGGGCAACATAGTGAGAAACCTTCTTTACAAAAAAAAAATAGCCAGGAGTGGTGGTGCATGCCCGTGGTCCCAGCTACAAGGGAGGCTGAGATGGGAGGTAGAGGCTGCTACAGTAAGCCACAGTTGCACCACTGCACTCCAGCTTGGGTGACTGAGTGAATCCTCGTCTCTAAAAACAAACATGGAAAATAAACTTATGAATTATTCATTTCTGGAATTTTCCATTTAATATTTTCAAACTGCAGTTAACTGCAGGTAACTGAAACCATGGGTATGGGGGTTGGCTGTGTTTGTGGTCACCAGTTTATAGTCCCTTGCTGTGAATCTAGACAAATGTTTTCCAATCACTACCTCTGACATTGGGAAGGTTACGCAGTTTTGCCTTCCGTAAAATGAGAAAGACATTACTTAGGTCATGGACTTGCTGGTTTAACAGTGATAAATCTGGCTGGGTATGGTGGCTCATGCCTATAATCCCAGCACCTTGGGAGGCCAAGGTAGGAGGATTGCTTGAGCTTAGGACTTCTAGACCAGCCTGGGTAACATAACAAGACCTCATTTCAGCAAAAAAAAAAAAAAAAAAGAAAAAGAAAAAATTTAATTAGCAGGGGACAGTAGTGTATGCCTATGGTCCCAGCTACTAAAGAAGCTGAGGGAGGAGGATTGCTTGAGCCTGGGAGGTCAAGGCTGCAGTCACCCACCCTGGGTGACAAAGCAAGACCCTGTCACACACACAAAAATGATAAATCCCAAGAATCAGTGACTGACATAGGCATTCACATAAGATCTTCAGAATTGAAAGGCAACCAGTTTTTACTGCCCTTACTTCCAGCCTATTCTATTTTTGTCAGTTTTAGGACAACCTACCTTATTAGCTGTTGGTTATTGATCACCTGCAGAGATGATGGTTGTCTTCTGTGTAACCTGCCACCATGGCAGTAAAGAAGGGAGTGGGAGAAGGGTGATAATCCTTATATTCTGCAGTTTTCTCACTTTAATCAGGTAGGTTAAATAACATATCCAACATCAGATGTAGGTTGTAGTGGTTCTAGTGTACTTATTCTTTCTGCAACCTTACGATGTCTTTTAAATCCAAGATCCATTCAGTAACGGAGTACTGAACTGTTTTTGTAGCTCTATCAAGGCTTGTCAAGCAGTGTGCTCATCACATGGTAAATCATGCAGCCTGGAACCTCATAAAATCTCCAAGAAACATCATTCACCCATACTGACTAGTTTCACATCTCTTTGGTAAGTGATAGTAGGAAACCTTTTCCCCCTGATTTAAAAAGGATGGATGCAATAATATTTATAGGTAAGACTGAGGAGCATTTTAAAAATCAACCACAGGCCAGGCACAGTGGCTCATGCCTGTAACCCTAGCACTTTGGGAGGCTGAAGCGGTTGGATCACCTGAGGTCAGGAGTTTGAGACCAGCCTGGGCAATGTGGTGAAACACGGGGCATACACCAAGAGAAATAAATCAAAGTCTAAGTACTTGAATTCATAATCTGAGGAGAGAGCTGTATGTAAACAAAACACATTCAGTGTGACAATGTCAGAGACTATATGAGGTTGCTTTGGCCCTGTAGAAGAGGTACTTGGCCCGTTTTGGAGAAAGATGGGAATGCTTCATAGTGGATGTAAAGTTTGCTGATTCTTGAAGAGTGAGTAGGATTTCCCCTAGCAAGCACTATTGGAAGGCATAATCAATGTATAAAAGCACAGAGACCTGGAGAGGAGTGGGAAGCAAGTTCAGTCAGTTTAAACAAATGTTTTGAAAATGTTAATCTGTGCAGTACAAAGACATTAGGATAGAACAGGTTGAAACAATACTGATTGAATTTATTGGTTATGGGACTATTTATGGTTTTCATTTTTTGTGTCAGTTTTTGTTTTTTCTCCCTGAGAATCAGACTGGGATCTTGTATCAGTTTTGATAAATTATTTTTCTTCTGGGAATTTGAAGTTTGTGGGCACAAAGTTGTTCATGATATTGTCTTGTCTTTTTACCATCTGTAGGATCTGTAGTGATGTATCATTTCCATTCTTGATATTGGACATTTACCCTAATATTCATTCTCTGTCTCTCTCTCTCTGTTTCTCTCATTCTTTCTTTCTTTTTTTGAAACAGAGTCTCACTCTGTCGCCAGGCTGGAGTGCAGTGGCATGATCTCAGCTCACTGCAACGTCTGCCTCCCGGGTTCAAGCGATTCTCCTGCCTCACCCTTCTGAGTAGCTGGGACTACAGGCGTGTGGCACCACACCCAGATAATTTTTTATATTTTTAGTAGAGATGGGGTTTCACCATATTGGCCAGGCTGGTCTCGAGCTCCTGGCCTCATGATCCTCCTGCTTCAGCCTCCCAAAGTGCTGGGATTACAGGCATGAGCCACCACACCTGGCCCTTCTTTTTTTTCTTAAATCAAGCACACTTACATTTTGAATTTCTTCCCCCCCCCACCGCCCTGCAGAGGCAGGGTCTTTCTCTGTCGCCCTGGCTAGAGTGCAGTGGCATGATCATAGCTCACTGTAGCCTCGAACTCCTGGGCTCAAGTGATCTTCCTGCCTTAGCCTCCTGAATAGCTGGGACTCAGCTAATTTTTTCCATTGTTTTTATTATTAAAAACAATTTTTTTGAGATAGAGTCTCACTGTGTTGCCCAGGCTGGTCTCAAACTCCTGGGCTCAAGCAATCTTCCCGCTTCAGCCTTCCAAAGTATTGGGATTACAGTCATGAGCCACCATGCCTGGCCTAATTTTTAAATTATTTTTGTAGAGATTGGGGGTTGCACTCTGTTGCCCAGGCTGATGTCAAACTCCTGGACTCGGACAATCCTCTGCCTCGGCCTTTCAAAGTGTTGGGATTACAGGCATGAGCCACGGGCTCAGCACGAGCCTTTTTAAAGACTCAACTGGTTTTGTGGATCCTCTTTGTTTCATATTTCTTTGATTGCTGCTTTCCCCTTTTTTTTCCTTCTACTTTCTCTGGGCTTCTGTTTTCAAATTTATTGAGATATGTGTAAGTTCTTAATTTTTAGTTTGCTTTTCTAAGTTCAAGTTTATGAATTTTCATTTTTGAATCAGGGATTTGCTATGTCACCCAGGCTGGAGTGCAGTGGCATAATCACAGCTCACTGCAGCCTCCACCTCCTAGGCTCAAGTGTTCCTCCCATCTCAGACTCCTGAATAGTTGGACTACAGGTGCATGCCACCACACCTGGCTTTTTTTCTTTTTTTTTTTAATAGTTTTATTTTTAAATTAAAAAAATAGAGACAGGGTCTCACTGTGTTGCCTAGGCTGGTCTCCAAACTCCTGAGCTCAAGCAATCCTTCCACCTTGGCCTCAGCCTCCCAAAGTGTTGGGATTACAGGCATTAGCCACCGTGCACAGCCTAATTGTTTTTTTTTTTTTTTGAGATGGAGTCTCGCTCTGTCGCCCAGGCTAGAGTGCCGTGGCGCGATCTCGGCTCACTGCAAGCTCCGCCTCCCGAGTTCACGCCATTCTCTTGCCTTAGCCTCCCGAGTAGCTGGGATTACAGGCGCCCGCCACCATGCCCAGCTAATTTTTGTATTTTTAGTAGAGAAGGGGTTTCACCGTGTTAGCCAGGGTGGTCTCGATCTTCTGACCTCGTGATCCGCCCGCCTGGGCCTCCCAAAGTGCTGGGATTACAGGCGTGAGCCACCACGCCCGGCCGATTTTTTTAATTTTTATTTTTGTAGAGGCGAGGTCTCGCCATGTTGCCCAGGCTGGTCTCAAACTCCTAGGTTCAAGTAATCCGCTCACCTCAGCCTCCCAAAGTGCTGGGATTATAGGCATGAGCAACCACACCTGGCCTAAGTTTATACATTTCTAAGTCCTGCTTTAATTGTATCTCACGTTTTGAAATATCATATTTTTATGAACAAACTGTGTAGCCTATGTTTTATTTTGTTTAAAATTTATTGATTGATTGATTTTGAGGCACAGTCTCTGTCAGCCAGGTTGGAGTGCAGCACTGTGATCATAGCTCACTGAAGCCTCAAACTCCTAGGTTCACATGATCTTCTACTTCAGCCTTCTGAGTAGCTAGGACCGCAGGTGCGTGCACCATACTTAGCTAACTTTTAAATTTTTCTGTAGAGTTGGTAGTCTTGCTGTGTTGCCCAGGCTGATCACGAACTCAGCCTCAAGCCATCTTTCCTCTTCAGTCTCCCAAAGTGCAGGGACCCCTGAGCTGTGCCCAGCTCTTAATTTCTAATTGATACATAATTGTACATATTTATGGGATATATTGTGATGTTTCAGTGCACGTGTACATCGTGTATATATACCCCATGTTTTAGATGTATCTCTTTTTTTTTTTTTTTTTTTTTGAGATGGAGTCTCTGTCACCCACGCTGGAGTGCTCACTGCAACCTCCACCTCCTAGGTTCAAGCGATTCTCCAGCCTCAGCCTCCTGAGTAGCTGGGATTATAGGCACCCACCACCACACCCAGCTAATTTTTGTGTTTTGTTGTTGTTGTTTTTAAGTAGAGATGAAGTTTCGCTGTGTTGGCCAGGCTGGTCTCAAACTCCTGACCTCAAGTGAGCCACCACACCTGGCCTAGAGGTGTCTCTTTTATTTATTTGTTTATTAATTTTTTTTTTTTTTTTTTTTGAGAAGGAGTCTCTGTCTCCCAGGCTGGAGTGCAATGGCGTTATCTTGCTACAACCTTCGCCTCTCTGTTTCAAGTGATTCCCCTGCCTCAGCCTCTAAGAGCAGCTGGGACTACAGGCACGCACCACCACACCCAGCTCCTTTTTGTATTTTTAGTAGAGACAGGTTTCACTGTATTCGGGTTTCACTGTATTGGCCAGGGTGGTTTTGAGCTCCTGACCTCAGGTGATCTGCCCACCTTGGCCTCCCAAAGTGCTGGGATTACAGGCATGAGCAGCTGCACCCGGCCTAGATGTATCTCTTTTAGACAGCATGTGATAGAATTTTTTTCCTTTTTTTAAATTTTCTTTTTCAAATTAATACACAGTAAAATTGACTCCTTTTTGCGTATACTGTTCTATGAATTTTAATACATACATAGATTCAAGTAGCTACCATCACAACTGGGACATAGAACAGTTATATCACCTTCTGCATGTTACCCTTGGTAACATACCTAGCCTCCCACCCCTAATCTCTAGCAACCACTGTTCTGTTCTGAGTTACTACAGTTTTTTGTTTGTTTGTTTATTTGTTTTTTTTGAGATGGAGATCGTGCATTGGCGCGATCTCGGCTCACTGCAAGCTCCACCTCCCAGGTTCATGCCATTCTCCTGCCTCAGCCTCCCGAGTAGTTGGGACTACAGGCGCCCACCACCGCGACCGGCTAATTTTTTATATTTTTAGTAGAGACAGGGTTTCACCATGTTAGCCAGGATGGTCTCGATCTCCGGACCTTGTGATCCGTCCGCTTTGGCCTCCCAATGTGCTGGGATTACAGGTGTGAGCCACCGTGCCCAGCCTTACTACAGTTTTATCTTTTCATGAATGTCATATAAATGAAATCAAACATTATGTAATATTTTGAGACTGGCTTATTTCATTCAGCATACTGCCTCTGAGATTCCTCAAAGTTATTGTGTGTGTAAATGGTTAGTTCCTTTTTATTACTGAGTAGTATTCCATTTATGGATAGACTATAGTTATTTTTATCCATTCACTCCTTGAAGGACATTTTGGTTTTCATTCTTTGGTGATTATGAGTAGAGTTGCTGTGAACATAACATTATAGGCTTTTGTGGATATAAGTTTTCATTTTTCTAGGGTAAATAACTGTGAGTTGGATTGCTGGGTCATATGAAAAATGTACGTTTAACTTATTTATAAAGAAGTTGCCGAACTGTTTTCTAGAATGGCTATACAGTACTGTTTTGCATTCACACTAGCAATGTATGAGTTTCAGTTTTTCCTCATCTTCTCTAGCATTTCATCCTCTTTAGCATTTCAAGTTAAATATTGGCAGTATTTAACTTGTAATGTTAAAAATTTTAGATTTACAGAAGTTACAGATAGAATCTCCATATATGCTTCCCTCAGTATCTCCTAATGTTCACATCTTGCCATAACCGTGATATGTCATCAACACTAAGAAATTGGGCCAGTCATGGTGGCTTACACCTGTTATCCCAGTAACTCTGGAGGCCGTGGTGGGGAGGATTGCTTGAGGCCAGACGTTTGAGACCATCCTGGATCTCAGAAGTTAGGTGGGCATGGTGGCATGTGCCTGTAGTCCTAGCTACTTAGGAGGCTGAGGCAAGAGGATCACTTGAGCCCAGGAGTTTGAGGCTGCTGTGAACTGGGAGAGCTAGGATCACACCATTGCACTCCAGCCTGGGGGACAAAGTGAGACCCCATCTCTAAAAATAAATAAATAAATAAAATAATTAAGACATTAACATTGGTATAATACTAATAATTAACTAAACTACAGGCTTTATTTGGATTTTACCAGTTGTATCCTTTTTCTGTTCAAGGAGCCAGTCCAGGATACCACGCTAATTTAGGCATTATGTCTCCTTAGTATCCTCCAGTCTGTGAAGCTTCTTAGTCTGTCTTTAATTTTCATTACTTGGAAACTTTTGAAGAAGACTGGTGATGTATTTTATAGAATGTCCTTCAATACAGGTTTAATGTTTTCTCAAGATTAAATTGTGGTTATGGATTTTTGAGAAGACTACCACAGAGGTGAAGTGCCCTTCTCATCACATTATATCAGGGGCATATGATGTCAAAGTGACTTAACACTAGTGATATTTCAGTAAAGTCTGCCAGGTTTTTCTACTGTAGAGTTGCTATTTCTCCCTTTCCAAGCCCATTGGATTTAGGAATACCCTTGTAATGAATAAGCATGGAAAGGGAGAAATTTAGGCTCTCTTTCCATGCTTACTTATTTCCTTTTCTAAAAGGAGGAAAATTGAGCTCCACCTGCTAGATTCCTTTCATGCGCAGTTCACAATAGGGTTCCCCCAAGAGAATCTAATGCTGTTGCTGATGGGACAGGAGGCAGAGCTCAGGCAGTAATGCGAGTGACTCCCGATGCTCACCTCCTGCTGTGTAGCCTGGTTCCTAACAGGCCATGAACTGGTACAGGCCCATGGCCCGGGGATTGGGGACCCCGATATAAATGGAAGTATACAATATGTAGCCTTTTGTTTCTGGCTTCTTCACTCTAAGATTCACCATGTTGGTCAGGTGTAGCAGCTCACACCTGTGATCCTAGCACTTTGGGAGACTGAAGCCAAAGGATTGCTTGAGGCCAGACGTTTGAGACCAGCCCGGGCAACAAAGCGAGACCCTGTCTCTACCAAAAAAAGAAAAATGATTCATCCATTTTGTTGCACAAATCAGTAATTTGTTCCTTGTTATTGCTAAGCATCCCATGGCAAACCATTTGTTTATTCATGTAACTGTTAGACACCTTGGTTGTTTCTATTTTTTTCACAATTATGAATAAAGCTGCCTTAAATGTTTATGTATAGGTTTTTGTGTAGATACGGGTTTCCATTTCTCTTGAGTAAATACCTAGGAGTGGGAATGCTGGTTATATGGTTAAGTACATGTTTAACTCTATAAGAAGCTGCCAAACTGTTTTCCAAAACCATTTTGCATTCCCACCAGGAACGAATTAGCTACTGTTACTCAGCATCCACACCAGCTTTTAGTATAGTCAGTTTTGTTTTCTGTTTTTTTTTTAATTTTAGCCATTTTAATAAATCTGTAGTGGTAGTGGTATGATTTAATTTCATTTTCCCTGCTGTCTGGCAGTGTTGTGTATCTTTTCATATACTTATCTGTGTATCTTCTTTTGTGGTGTGTATGTTCACATCTTTTGCCCATTTTTAAATTGTTGCTTTCTTATTGAGTTTTTTATATGTTACAGATACAAGTTCTTTATTAAGATTTGTGATTTGCAAATACATTCTTCTCGTGTCTGGCTTATTTTCTTAATAGTGTCTTTCACAGAGCAGAAATATTTTAACGTTGATGAAGTTCAGTTTATCAGTTTTACAGCCCATGCCTTTAATGTCATATCTTCAAACTCTGCCTAACCCCTGGTTGCAAGAAGGTTTGATAATTTTACATTTATATCTTTTTTTTTCCCCCCAGAGGTGGAGTCTTGCCTTGTCACCCAGCCTAGGATTATACAGTCATGAGCCACCGCATCTGACCCAAGTTTTACATTGATATCTGTGATTCATTATGAATTTTTATATAAAGTGTGAGATTTAGATTGAAGTTTATGATTTTGCATATTGATCTCCAAGTCTTCCAAAACGATTTATAGAAAAAATTATTATGCCTGTAATCCCAGCACTTTGGGAGGCCAAGGCGGGTGGATCAGTTGAGCTCAGAAATTTGAGACCAGCCTGGGCAATATGGTGAAACCCCATCTCTACTGAAAATACAAAAATTAGCAGGGCATGGTGACGCACTCCTGTGATCCTAGCTACTTGGGAGGCTGAGGCAGGAGAATCACTTGAACCCAGGAGGCAGAGGTTGCAGTGAGCTAAGATCACGCCCCTGCACTCCAGCCTGGGCACCAGAGGCAGACCCTTTCTCGAAAAAAATACATATATACATATACATATATACATATATATATATGTATATGTATATATGTCCTTTCTCCATTGAACTGCCTTTGTACCTTTGTCAAAAATTAATTGGCCTTATTTGTGTGAGTGTATTTCTGTACTCTTTATTCTGTTCCCTTGATCTATGTTTTATCCTTTTGCCAATACACTGTTTTGACAACTATAGCTTTGTAATAAGTTTAAAATCAGATAGTATAATTCTTCCAGCTTTACTGTTTTTCAGAATTGTTTGGATTATTCTGGTTCATTTGGATTTCTTTTTTAATCCAGTCTGATATGATAGTCTTTGTCTTTTACCTGGATAATTTATTCCACTTATATTTAATATAATTAATCATATTCCAATTTAACTTTTTTCCCCTATGTTTCTTATGTTCTAGATTTTTTTCTTCTCCCATCTTAACATTCTTTTGGATTCTTTTTATGATTTTACTTTTCCCTCTCTGGTTTGGAAATACTTGCTATTTTTATTCTGTAATTAGTTGTCATACATGTTGTGACTTGCAGCTATAACTTAGCAAAACCTGACATAATTTTATCTTCTTTTCATATAATAAAAGACCTTTAGAAAGAATACTTTGAAATCTCCTCAATACACTGTGTTTTTATTGTTATGTATTCTATGTTTTAAAGCTCCTCGAGGTATTGTTATTCTTTTGTATAATCAATGTTTGTTTGGAGCTGTCTGTAAATTTTCCTCTTTTTGGCTCTGTATTTTTTCTTTCAACTCAGACCTTCCAAAATGGTATTATTTTTCTTCTTTCTTTAGAGACATTTGCTTGATAACAGAATTTTAATTTGGCGGCTATTTATTTTTTTCAGCATACTGCAGGTATTAAACTAACTTGGCTTCATTGTTGGTTTTGAAAAATCAGCTGTTCTAATGTTGCTCTTTGAATATAATCTGCCTTTTTTTGTACTTGCTTTTTAGGTTTATCTTTGTCTTTAGTTTTTTGTTTTTGTTTGAGACAAGGTCTTGCTGTTTTGCCCAGGCTGGCCTCCAACTCCTGGGCACAAGCAATCCTCCTGCATCAGCCTCCCAAATATCTGGGACTATAGGCCTGTGCCATTACACCCAACTCATCTTTGTTTTTTCCTGCTATTTTGTGATTATATGTTTGGTTTTGGATTTCTTTTTATTGATCTTGTTTGGAAATTGTTTGCTTCTGGAATTTGATGATGTCTAATTGCTTCTGGGATATTTTCAACTATCTTCAGTTACTGCCTTTATCCCATTCTCTTCTTTTCTGCTAGTACCAATTAAAAGTATATCAAACTGGCTGGGCACGGTGGCTCACGCCTATAATCACAGCACTTTGGGAGGCCAAGATGGGCGGGTCACTTGAGGTCAGAAGTTCAAGACCAGCCTGGCCAAAACATGGCAAAACCCCCTCACTACTAAAAATACAAAAATTAGCCAGGCATGATGGCATGCACCTGTAGTCCCAGCTACTCTGGAGGCTGAAGAAGGAGAATCACTTGAACCTGGGAGGCAGAGGTTGCAATGAACTGAGATCGTGCCACTGCACTCTAGCCTGGGCGGCAGAACGAGACTTTGTCGCCAAAAAAAAAAAAAAAAAAAAAAGATTTCACTATGTTTTTCCTCTTGTTTTTTGAGATCTGCTAGGGCATTGTATTTAAAAATAGATATTTGGCTAGGCTTGGTGGCTCACGCCTGTAATCCCAGCACTTTGGGAGGCCAAAGTGGGTGGATCACGAGATCAGGAGATTGGGACCGTCCTGGCTAACACGGTGAAACCCCGTCTTTACTTAAAAAAAAAAAAAAAAAGATAAAAAAGAAAATTAGCTGGGCGTGGTGGCGGGCTCCTGTAGTCCCAGCTACTCAGGAGGCTGAGGCAAGAGAATGGCGTGAACTCAGGAGGCGGAGCTTGCAGCGAGCTGAGATCAGGCCACTGTACTCCAGCCTGGGTGACAGAGCAAGACTCTGTCTCAAAAAAATAAAAAAATAAAAAATAATAAAAATAAAAATAGATATTTGTAGTAATCATTTGAGGCCCACAGTAAGGTACTTTTCTCCATGGAGAGCTTGCTTATATCAGGTATGCATGGGCACTAATCCAGAGACTGCCTTAAAACAAGCTTAAGAGATGATATTCCCTCCAGTAGGGCTTTAATTCCTCCCTGGATCTTCCACTCCCCAGTCACTCTCACCATTAGGATGTATGCCTCTGAAGTCCTACCTTATGAAGAGGGCCTCTTGTGAGAGCCCTGGGCTTTGGTTTATGTGAGAACAAAATTCTAATTTTCAGGGTCAACAGAGGCTTTTCAGGCTTCCTTGCTTGCCTATATCTCTGGGTTTGCATTTTCTATTCCCTTTTGGCTATAATTACTTCTGTGTCTTATTTAAAGATGAGTGGGCCAGGCGTGGTGACACATGCCTGTAGCCTCAGTTACTTGGGAGGCTGAGGTGAGAGGATTACTTGAGCCCAGGAATTTGAAGTGGCAGTGAGCTATGATTGTGCCACTGCACTCCAGCTTGGGCGACAAGGAACTGATTAGTGTTGGAAGTAGAGCAAATAAAGAGAAAGAATTCCAAAGCTTGTGAATTAATGATATTGTTTGTTTTAAGCACAAAATGGTAATAGTCGAGTAAACTAATAGTCTCCAAATCAGATATAAAAAGGTTGCTGACCTGATGTGCAAGTGCTTTTTTACACCTGGTGCCACGTTGCGTGTGGCATCCAATGATGTGTTTCTTATAGAAGATAACAAAATGTGCCAGCCTTTGGTCATTTTAGGGTACAAAATTATAGGTCTTTAAAATTCTTAACTTGCTTTAAAGTGTTACGCTTTGCACAATTTCTTGTTTTAATGTTTTCCATCTGAATAATTCCTGTGCATACTTTAAGCGTAGTTTTTTTTTTTTCTCTTACAGTTTTTCCCCATTTTAGGTACTCCATAAATATTTGTTGAATGAATGATGGGTTGGTGATGGTTTAAATACCCTTCAACGTCTGTACACCACCATGACTTAATTCTTTCAAGCACTGATCCCTTGAGATTGTAATGGTCTGTTTTCTTTGTCTGAGGGCAGAGATACTTTCTCTTTATTCTCCAGGGCCGAGAGAAAGAATGCCTTTCTGGCAGTCAGGCACACATTTCCTGGTATATAGTAAACGTTCAATAAATGCTTGCTGTATGAGCATTCTGCTCGTGATTTGAAAGGAAGAAAGAAATTAAGGGTAAGTATGGACATTTGAAATAAGTAATTTAGGTAACATTAGCTACTTGTGCTTTTTTGTATTAAGTTGGCCTTCTAATCAGTGCCCTTTTTTAAAGGGAAATGGGCAAGTTTGACTGAATTTTTCTCTTTGCTTCTATAGCAAGGTAGAAAAGTATACATATTTAAGCTCTTCCTGAGTTCCACAAGTCTTGTTTATCTCTTACCAGTTTATGTTGCCTGATTGCTTGGAAAAAGAGTTCATTCTCTGCAGCAGTGCATAAAAGGTGTCTTCCTGTATAGCTGCTTTTCCTCTAAACAAGCAGTCCTAAACCATGCAGTCAGTGCAATCTAAGCACATTCCTCATTCTTTACTATAGAAATCTTTGTCCTGTCTGGATGATGATGAGATCTTGTTCATTTGCTATGGTTCATTTAGGGATGAGAAGGAGGTTTTTTTTTTTCCTTTTAAGATGGAGACTAATAAACATTAGGGTTAAAAAGAACTAATTGTATTATAGTTCAAAATTTGACTTAAAGTTCTAGAATGATCTTTTCCATTTCTGATACTAGGAAATTCATCAATAAAAATACATTAGCAGAAATGACTAAGCAAACTTGTTTGTATAGTTTTCTGGTATTGGACTGTTACTAAGCCTCTAGTTTTCTTTTTAGTTGCCAAATTGAAAAATAACAACTGAACATAAGAGATTAGAAGGAGGGGCTAGCTAAGGGCAAGAGGAGTTTTTATTGAAATTAATTCTGCTGTATTCAGTGTATATCAGTAAACTTAAGATTTTGGCAATGGACAATTTTTCCTTATGGTTTAATGGCATTTTCTTTTTATTTACTTATACTTTATTAAAGAATAGGTCATGCAGACCCATGCAGTTGGCTTTGATGTGGTCTGACTTCAGTCGGGAAAAATTCACTGACATGATACTTTTTTCATAGCTGATTAATTGGCTTCTGTTAGGCTAAACATTGAGCATACAAGACTTAGCCACGTCTTCAAAGTCATTCTGACGGCTTTAAGGTAGATGTAGTGGTCTGAAATGGTTAGCCACTAAAGTTATACCTCCTTTTATGCAATTACATGGGAACAGTAAGCACTAAGTAAGACAATTTAAAGTGGAACTTAATAAGAAAGGCAGTGCATTTTCTGTTAGATTGCCTTAAGATATACTAGTATTATGTATGAACAGTGGAGAGGAGATTTGATCTTCCAAATATCTGGGACTCAGGCACTTTTTCCATCTTCCAAATAAGCTGCTATAAAAATTGCTAAAATCAAGTTTCTTCAGTATTCTCTTAATTTGAATTATCGAGGGGAAAAAGACAAATCCTAGTTGTAGTCCTGTGATTTAATAGAAGCTGTAGTATTAGGAAAGAGAGAGGGAAGGGAACAATTACTCAAGAACCTTTGACTTGGTTTTCCAGTTCTCTTAGTTGTGTACCAGATAACCTGAAGTATTTAGGAACACTCTATACATTGGACGCAACTTCATTTTCATTTCATTTTTAAAAAATAAACCAAGATTAATTTGATTACCAAATAGTGTTTACTGAACGTGTTACAAAATGCAAAGCCTTAGGCTAGGTACTGTAAATTAAAAAGGTAAATTAAACATGGTTCTTAACTTTGTAGAACTTAAGGTCCAATTGAGAAATTAAGATTTGAAGACTGGTGTGTGTGTATGAATGTGCAGTAGAAAGTGATTGTGTTCTGTAGGGGTGAGAAGACTTGAACCTTGGAGGCCAACTCACTTTGAATCCCAACTGTAACTGTATTGGCTATTCTTGGTCAAGCTGCTGAACTTAGGCTGTTCTTATTTGTAGATAAGTGAAACTGATGCTTGCCTCGTAGAGTTGTTGGAAGAATTAGATACTTAAAGCTGAGAAACTCTTTTTAGCTCCAGACTTGTAATATCTAACTGCCTATTCAGAATCTTCGTTTGAATGATTCAAAACCATTTTAACCTTAAGTCCAAAACCTGTCTTATGCACTCTTACCTCCATGAATGGCACCAACAGTCTGTCAAGCAAGAAATCCAAGAGTCACCTCCCACTTCATACAGCATTTTCCAGTTCACTCAGAGCTATTGATTTTACACCATAAATTTTGTTTCTCATATTAGTCCACTGATCTCCACTGCCACCACCTTAGGTCATCGTTTCTCTCACATGTGCTACTGTAACAGCCTTCTCCCTAAGTCCTGTCCTACACTCAGCCAGAGTAAAAATTTTAAAAACAATATGTATGGGTCACTTTCTGCTTAAAACTTTTCAATGAATTTCTATTACTCTTAGTCCATAGGTAAAATCTTTAATGGCATACTTGTCTCACCCCTGTTCTGCCTTGCTCACTTATATTCCTAAGGCCTAGGATAGTACTTTTTCATAGTAGTTGGTTATATATTTAAGGGATGGACAAAATAAGGAATGTAGGGAAGAATCAAACCAAAAATTGAGAAATGTAGGCTGTGTGTTTCCTTCTTGTTAGACTACATGTGAATATATATATGCATTTGCAGAGGTATAAGTGAAATACTATTTCTAAATAAGATGTTTATCTTGGTTGGGCATGGTGGCTCACACCTGTAATCTCAGCACTTTGGGAGGCTGAGGCTGGTGGATTACTTGAGTCCAGGAGTTTGAGACCAGCCTGGGCATCGTGACGAAACCTCGTCTCTGCAAAAAATACAAATATTAGCTGGGCCTGATGGCGTACAGCTATAGTCCCAACTACTCGGGAGGCTGAGGTGGGAGGATTGCTCAAGCCCAGGAGGTGAGGTGGGGGTTTCAGTGAGCCAAGATTACACCACTGCACTCCAGCCTGGGTGACAGAGCAAGACCCTGTCTCCTGTCTCAAAAAAATAATAATGATAATATTTATCTTGACCTCTCTTTTCTGTCTTTTCACATCCCCTCTTGTTTTTGTTTTTTGTTTGTTTGTTTGTTTTTGCGACAGGATCTTGCTCTGTCACCCAGATTGGAGTGCAGTGGCGAGATCATGGCTCACTGCAACCTTGACCTCCCGGGCTCAAGTGATCCTCCCACCTCAGCCTACCAAGTACCTGGGACCACAGTTGTACTCCACTACACCCAGCTCATTTTTATGTTATTTGTAGAGAGGAGGTCTCGCTATGTTGCCCAGGGTGGTCTCAAACTCCTGGGCTCAAGTGATCCTGCCAGACTGCTGGGATTATAGGTATGAGCCACCACACTGGGCTTCACATCCCCTTTTTATCACCATCCCTTAACCCCTAATCCCTTAGTACCCTTTTATCTATCTGAGGTTACAGAGTCACAGTTGAAGAACCCTCTGTTTTATTTTCCCATATAATTAATGAAGGCCAGCCATTTGAAATTCATGTGAATACCTTTCTTACTATAAGCAGATTATTTGGTATGCATGACAGTAAGGTGAAGCACCTCTTTGGGGGTACTGCAAAAACAGTTAGCTTGTTGTCTTCCCAGTGGAGAATCAGATCTGCTAGTTCATAAATTAGGTCCCAGTTGATGAGCCCAAAGCTTCAAGGGTCATTCAGACAAGTACTGGAGAACCTCAAGAGTTTCATTAGTAATTAGTCTTTTCCCACTCATCACAGAGGATGCCAGGGCCTTGAAACAGCAGAAGACTGGGTGATAAGAATGTACATGACTAGTAATAGGAGTTGGCTATTCTCCATATGTCAGATGGTTTCCAGGGAGAAATGACTCATTTTGTAATGTCATGTATACTTGGGAGTTAGCCCTCAGTGGCCGGGAGTTAACCATGGCTACTATAATTTTTGTATTTTAAAGAATGAAGATTCCAGCCTGTAAAGATAGGTTTCTGCTTATTAGCTTTCACTAAGGAGCTAGGGGATAGTAATTACTTAATACAAATTTACATGCATTTGGTGTTTCTAAGCCCTTTCTGGAAGATCATTTCACTTCATCTTCCCTTCAGTCTGCAAGCACAGTTAGACAGGTTTTATAAGTGATGAACCAAAGCTGGGAAAAGCCCAACAGAGAGATCACTTTTAAGCATAGGAAAAGGGCTTTGAGATCCACAGATGAAGGCTGTCTTACACGTATAAAATGTTAACCAGAAGAGTAAAGTGGCTGTAAAAGTTATGTAGAGAAAGATACTGTTTCCTGTCAGGGGAGAGGCTGAGAGTTTAAAAGTTTAGTATATTAAAAGTAATAAATTTCTGGGGACAATATTTCTGTTGGGTTCATGCTGTTGTTTATACTATTTTGGCCATATTCACACCCACACCTTTATCTACTGTTTTCCTAGTGTCTTTCGTTGCTGTCAATGCAGGCATAGCAGTCACAGAAAGTCACCAATCCTACAACATAGATGACTTTATTTCTTTGGGAAGAAGAAAAATTATAAGAAAACATCTGGTTTTTGCATGTTTGATGTGTTTGTGTGGGTGTGTGTTTACACTTTTAACTGATATTAAGTGAAGATAGGTTAATGTCACCCAGGTTTTATAAAATCAAAGAAATAGAAATAATTTTAAAGACTTTTGGTACTTGAATGACTTTGTTGTTTTCTGGTCATTTAGTACATTTATGGGACCTCAGAAGGTTTGAGTTAAACAGAGGCAAGTTACAGGAATTTTTTGGGTGGGAGAATTCGTAAGTCAGCATGTGAATCTTGATCTCATGTATTTGGAGTGGAGTATCATTAATTCTGTTTGTCACGGTTAAGGAATACAGAATTAATCTCCATCCCAGTCTTGCTATTCTTCTGAAAGCCTTTAGCTGCTGACACCATGGGCATAAGGAGGTATGTCTTCTGGCTTCTCTTTGGGTGTGGTAGCTAAGTTACAACTTAAATACAGCCTTGGAAAGATGAGCAGTTTGTAAGCAACAAAAAAATAGTGTAGTTAACAAATGTATCATCAACAAACAAAACAACCCAATCAAAAAGTGGACAACAGCTTTGAATAGACATTTCTCCAGAGCAAATATACAAATGGCCAATAAGCATGTAAAAAGATGCTCAACATTATTAATCATTAGGGAAATGCAAATTAAAATCACAGTCATTGAGATATAACTTCATACTCATTAGGAGGGCTGTTAATGAAAAAAAAAAAAGAAGAAGAAGAAAAGAAAACCAGAAAATAGGCCAGGCACAGTCTATTTTGAGAGCACTTTGGGAGGCCGAGGTGGGAGGATCCCTTGAGGCCAGGAGCTCAAGACCAGGCTGGGTATAAGCAAGACCCCTGTCTCTATGCAAGACCCCTGTCTCTATAAAAACAAGCAAAAAACAGAAAATAACAAATGTTAGTAAGAATGTAGAGAAGTTGTAGCCTTTGCACTGTTCGTGGGAGTGTAAAATGATACAGTGCTGTATAGGAGTGAGCCACCGTGCCTAGCTTGTTGAAACAATATGCTGGTTCTTCAAAAAAAATTAAACATAGAATTACTACATGGTTCAGCAATTCTGCTTCTGGATATATACCTAAAAGATTTGAAAGCAAGGTCTCAAACAGATATTTGTACACCTATGTCCATAGCAGCATTATTTACAATAGCTGAGCTGTGGAAGCAACTCAAATGTCCATCAGCAGATAAATGGATAAGCAAAATGTGGTATGTGTGTATGTATGTGTGTGTGTATATATATGTATATATATATACATATATATACACACACACACAGTGCAATATCATTCACTCTTTAAAAGGATTGGAATTCTAACACATGCTACAACATGGATCAACCTTGAAGACATTATGCTAAATTAAATAAACGAAACAAAAGACAAATATTGTCTGATTCCACTTATATGAGGTTCCTAGAATAGCCAACTCAGACAGAAAATAGAATAGTGGTTGCAAAGAGTTAGGGGGAGGGAAAATCAGTGTTTAGTGGATACGTAGTCTTAATTTGGGATGGTAAAAATTTATAGAAATGGGTGATCTGGTGATTATTGCACAAGAATGTGAATATACTTAATGCAGCTGAACTTTATGTTTAAATGTGGATAAAATGGTAGTTTTTATTTTTTTTAGATGGGGTCTCTCTCCTGTCACCCACGCTGGAGTGCAGTGGTGCAATCACAGCTCACTGTAGCCTCGACTTCCTGGGCTCTGGTGATTCTCCTCCCTCAGCCTCCCAAGTACTTGGGACTACAGGCACACACCACCACACCTGGCTAATTTTTTGTATTTTCAGTAGAGATGGGGTTTTGCCATGTTGCCCAGACTGGTTGTGAACTCCTGGGTTCAAGCGAACCACCCTCTTAAGCCTCCCAAAGTGAGCCACTGTGCCTGGCCATAAAGTTTATGTTATGTATATTTTACCACAATTTTAAAAAGTGTTTCAACAAGCTGGGCGTGGTAGATCACTCCTATAATCACAGCACTTTGGGAGGCTGTGGTGGGAGCATCACTTGAACCCAGGAGTTTGAGACTAGCCTGGGCAACATAGGGAGACCCCCATCTTTACAAAAAAAAATTTTTTTTTTAATTAGCCAGGTGTGGTAGCCCATACCTGTGGTCCCAACTACTTGGGAGGCAGAGGTGGGAGGATTGCTTGAGACTGGGAGGTCAAGGCTGCAGTGAGCTGTGATCAGACCACCATACTCTAGCCTGGCCTACAGAGGGAGACCTTGTTTCAAACAAATGATTTCAACAAAAAGTAAATAAAAATAGTACAAAGGGCATCTCTATTCCCTTTACGCACGTTTACCTATTGTAATATTTTACCCAACTTGTTTTATCATTTGTGAGTGTGCGGTCATGTGTGCTCTATATATACACATGTAAACGTGTGGGCACATTTTTTTTCTGAATCATTTTAGGGTAGATTATATGCATCGTGGCTGTTCTGATTACTTCAGGAAAATTTCTTAACAGTAAACGTATTCTTGGGCTGGGCGAGGTGGCTCACGCCTGTAATCCTAGCACTTTGGGAGGCCGAGGAGGGCAGATCACCTGAGGTCGGGAGTTTGAGACCAGCCTGACCAACATGGAGAAACCCCATCTCTACTAAAAATACAAAATTAGCCAGGTGTGGTGGCGCATGCCTGTAATCCCAGCTACTCAGGAGGCTGAGGCAGGAGAATCACATGAACCCGGGAAGCGGCAGAGGTTGTGGTGAGCCGAGATCGTGCCATTGCACTCCAGCCTGAGCAACAAGAGTGAAACTCCATCTCAAAAAAAAAAAAAAAAAAAAAAAAGAAGAATAGGTATATTCTCTTAACTATTGTGATTATGTACCAACTTCACAAATTTACATTGATACAATAATTTAATACCCTCTGAATTCCAGTTCTGTCAATATTGTTTTTTATAGCATCCCCACCTCCACCTCCTGCAGTATGGGATACAGTCTAGAATAGAGTATTGCATTTATGCAATGTCTCTTTAGCCTCCATTTGTCTTTTATGCTATGGACATGTTTTAGGAGTTTAGTACCCCTTCCTCCATTTTAAATAGACACTTCCTCTTTTTCTGAATGTTTCCTGGTAATTGAATTGGAGTTATGGCTGGGTGCGGTGGCTTACATCTGTGATCTCAGCACTTTGGGAGGCTGAAGTGGGAGGATCGCTTGAGCCTAGGAGTTTGAGACCAGTCTGGGCAACATGGTGAAACACCATCTCTACCGAAAATACAAAAAATTAGCTGACGGTGGTGGCGCGTGCCTGTAGTCTCAGCTACCTGGGAGACTGAGGTGAAAGAATCACCGGAGTCCAGGAAGTTGAGGCTTCAGTGAGCCATGATCACACCACTGCACTCCAGCCTGGGCAGTGGAATAAGACCCTGTCTTAAAATACATACGTACATACACACATACAAATTGAAGTTATGCTGTCTCATCCAGGAAACTGCGTAAGTGTTGTATCCTTCTCACATTATCACATCTGGAGACTCAATACAATTTCATCTAAATGCATAATGAGGGGAATCAGCAAATGCTGTAGGAGATAGGGAAGACATCATTGGAAAGGAATCTGATTTGATAGCATATTTCTAACATCTTACTTACTTTCCCCAGTGTCAAATTTCACATTAGCTCAGCTAATCTGTATTACTGTTTTATACCAGTTTTTAAGCTCCTGTATTAAATATAAAAAGAATATTACTGATTTCTGTTTTTAAATTTAATGAAACCAAGTGTGTCTTTCAAATGGTGATGAAGGGTCTACTGATTATTACCATAAGGTTCCCCCAAAAGATTTGGATTGGTATAAGATGACATGGAGCTTTGATGTATGAGAACAAGCCTTTATTCTCTTCCTGGTTTCATCAAATATGAGTCAGACTGACAAGTTGTACTCTCAGCTTTGCTGCCATTCTAGAACCTTTTAGCATCGCTACTTAAGTTACAGAAAGCTGCTGAAAGGAAAATATTTTTCTTGCCAATACCTTTTGTAGAATATGTAACTAGTGGTAATGCTGATGTATCTATCCTCAATGCCATTTTTCCCTTCCAGGCTATCTTACAAAAATCATTCAAATTTTGCATGCAGAGGTAAAAGGATACTTGGCAAAATATGATTAAAGCAAATATCAGTTTACTATATTTTTTGGGACTTTTCTTCTCATGTTATAGGAAGCACCGGTTGACACAGTTGAGCTATATTCACTGGCTGTAGGTAGGAGAGCCAGAGGTATATTTCAGGCCATTATTATTTGTAAGATTATTTCCTTCCCATATACCTTCTGTAAATGATTCCTTGGACTTTGTGCATTTTGTTTCTGCAGTTTGAAGAAAACAGGTCTGAAACAAGGTCTTACCCCCAGCTGCTTCTGAACACAGTGACTGCCAGATCTCCAAACATCAAGTCCAGCTTTGTCCGCCAACCTGTCTGACATGTCGGGACCCGTGCCAAGCAGGGCCAGAGTTTACACAGATGTTAATACACACAGACCTCGAGAATACTGGGATTACGAGTCACATGTGGTGGAATGGGGGTAATTGTTTTTGTTGACTTCATTATACTCACTCAGAGGGCTGACTCTTGCGGATCTGTTGAGTAGTTTTTGTCAGAAAACCTCCATGACTCTGTGTATACCTCAGGATCAAAGCCCAATTTGTGTTTTCTTCTTTTGAGCTGAAAATTTGGTTTTGCAGTGAAGAAGCAGAGTTGTTTTGGCAAGTGAACAATTTCAATGGGCTTACCATTTAAAAATCATTTTAGTTTCTTATCCTTTTCTCTGATGTATATGCAGTTATGCACCACATAACAACGTTTGAATTAATGACAGACTACATGTAGGACAGTGGTTCCATAAGATTATAAGAGAGCTGAAAAATTTCTGTGGCCTAGTGATGTCATCGTAACATCAACAGTGAATTCATTACCTTTTCTATGTTTAGATACACAAATACCATTGTGTTACAATTGCCTAAAGTATTTATTACGGTACACATTTGTATCCTAGGAGCCATAGGCTATACCCTAGGTATGTAGTATGCCATACCATGTAGGTTTGTATAAACATTCTGACGTTTAACACATTTCTCAGACTGTCATTAAATAACGCATGATAGTATTCTATATGGGCACCTGGCAACAAAAAGTTACCTATCAGCTTGCTTATCAAACCAAGGGCATTGCAGATCAGTGAGAATTGATACTTGAGAGACTTTGAAAACACCAAACTCTTACATAAAGTATTTTTGAGGTAGGGAATGTTGTTTCGTGTTAATACAGGAGGGTGAAACAGTTCTCCAAAAAGGTAACTTCTTTCTAATCAGAAACAATTAAATTCTTAAACATTTGCACTTATCCTGAGACTAGGCATGTCTTAGCATGGAATTCAGCCCAAATTCTATCTTGAACAGTTGTAGTCTGCCTGAACAGCTGTGTTTGCCCTCCTAATTCTCTGTGCAGACTCATTTGGATGTTTGCATTTCCTGTCCCAATGTGGTAGACATTTAATTGGTCAGATCATACTTTTGTGATAAAAGCATTTTGACATTCAAGTGCAAAAGAAAGCAATTTGAAAACTAAAGCTACAGCTCCTGTATGCTGTATTTTATATCTGACTGCATGTGATTTCCATAACCTGTAAGTGGTTAGTGGATGGCTTCCCTAAATTGTCATAGGGTGTATTTTTAATCTTGAGTATGCCATGAATTTGTGTGTGTGTGTGTGTGTGTGTGTGTGTGTGTGTGTGTGTGTGTGTAAACGAGTCTTGCTGTGTTGCCCTGGCTGCAGTGCAGTGGTGTGATCTTGGCTCACTGCAACTTCCGCCTCCTGGGTTCACGCGATTCTCCCACCTCAGCCTCTCGAGTAGCTGGGATTACAGGCACCTTCCACCCCACCTGGCTAATCTGAGTATGCCATGATTCTTAACAGTAAATACATTGCTTCTGAATACAGGGGCACTGTGTGCTGTAAAGACACCATTAAGTGCCAGTGTGGTTTAGTACCAATAAATGTTGTTAGTACTGACAATCTAACAATTCTCCTCTTATGTCACAGGCTTTGGACTCTAGGTAACACTGTGTTTACTATAGGAATTTCAGCTGCTATCTTCAAATTGAGTGCTTTGCACTTGGTTCTGCTTAAATGGCACTAAAGAGCCCTTTTGGGCTTTTGGCATGGTTCTGTTTGCTTGCTGGCATTTGTTTTGTATGCCCTCCCATAGGGAGAGAACTCAGCCAGAAGTAGGAGCATTCTTCCCCTAGACCTGCCATGATTATTATGTTGTCCATTGTTTTTAGTACCTTTTGTCTTTTCATTCACTTTCTTTTTAGCAACTTGAGGAAAATGAATGGTTGAGATGGTTGATTTGGTTCATATTGGATACTTAGTAGGTCCAGCAGGAGTAGATAGAATTTAGGCCTTAATGGAACTGTGTTTGTCATTCTTCAGAGCAAAGCGCTCTACATTGGAAGCAGGCAGGGGCAGGAGGAAAATGTTGGCATTTCCCTTATTCTACCTCTGTTTATTACCTCTGATGTTGCTTATTGGTCACAGAATATGGGTATAAGTAGAGGAGGGGACCGCTGATTATAGTTTACAATCTATAGTGTGCTTTGTACTACACATGGACTATCCCCAGAGCTTGCCCTGGAGGGCAAATAGATTAAGCCTATACATTTGAAAGCCATTTACCTTCAAAGACGCCTGTTAAAAATCAGCTGCTGCCAAAGTGTGGCTAGATTGAAACAGTCTTGCAAAATGTTTTTAGTTCCTGCTAAGTGCCAATACTGGACCAAGCACTAAGGGACAAGAATATATAAAAATTATTCTCGGGCCGGGCACGGTGGGTCACGCCTGTAATCCCAGCACTTTGGGAGGTCGAGGCGGGTGGATCACAAGGTCAGGAGATCGAGACCATCCTGGCTAACACGGTGAAACCCTGTCTCTACTAAAAATACAAAAAAATTAGCCAGGCGTGGTGGCGGGCGCCTGTAGTCCCAGCTACTAGGGGAGGCTGAGGCAGGAGAATGGCGTGAACCCGGGAGGCGGGGCTTGCAGCAAGCTGAGATCACGCCACTGCACTGCAGCCTGGGCGACAGAGCAAGACTCCATCTCAAAAAAAAAAAAAAAAATTATTCTCTTGGGGAAAGCTGTCTCTTGTTGGAGACAAACATATTTAAAACAAACCTTAATACAAGCTAGCTCCATGTCATATGCCAGTAAAGATGGTAAACAATTTGGGATTAGAAAGAATAATTGAAAGATACAAGTTTTTCTAATTCTAGGATTTGAAACGCACGTATTTTAATTGGCCTAATTTAAAAAAAAAAAAAATACAATAGGCCAGGCACAGTGGCTCATGCCTGTAATCCCAGCACTTTGGGAGGCCAAGGCGGGCGGATCACGAGGTCAGGAGATCGAGACCATCCTGGCTAACACGGTGAGACCCCCGTCTCTACTAAAAATACAAAAAATTAGCCGGGCGTGGTGGCAGGCGCCTGTGGTCCCAACTACTCGGAGGCTGAGGCGGGAGAATGGTGTGAACCCAGGAGGAGGAGCCGGGAGTGAGCAGAGATCGCGCCACTACACTCTAGCCTGGACGACGGAGCAAGACTCCATCTCAAAAAAAAAAACAAAAAAAAAAACAGAGAAACAAACAGTTTCGGAATTGTTTGAAATACTTCTTATTTCTATTACACCTGCTGGTAATAGATTCCTGTAAGTTGAATTGATGCTGATAATTTGACCATTTATAAGTCATTTTATTTGTGTCCACAGAAATCAAGATGACTACCAGCTGGTTCGAAAATTAGGCCGAGGTAAATACAGTGAAGTATTTGAAGCCATCAACATCACAAATAATGAAAAAGTTGTTGTTAAAATTCTCAAGGTGAGTACAAGAGATAATTTCAGAGGTATTTGGAATAGAGATTTTTAAAAATAGTTCTGAAGACTTTTTTAAAACAGCATTTAAAAGGTTTTTGGTGCCAAAGCAAATAAATAAAATTTTATTGTATCCTGTGAACTCAATAGAACAAGTTCTGCTTATTTGACAGATCAGGAAACTGAAGCAAGAGAAGTGATTTGAGTTGACTCATATAGCTAGGTTGTGGCAGAGTAAGGGAGCAAAGGTACAGTCTCTTCTCTCCCAGTTCTTGCCTAATACTTATTTCCTTTACTTTTCATTATATAACGAGGCTTTTGTATTCAATAAATAAATCATTGCCTCTACTTTGTAAAGATGAGGAGTCACTGGACTCGAGGGGGACAGACGGATGATATTAGTGCAGCTAGTCTGGTGTAATTGCCCTTGCTTAGATGATGTGAGTGATAGGGACTGAAACAAACTGGGAAACACATGCCTCTTCAAAAGGAGTTAGCTGCTTCTCAGCTGAAGTTGATGATTACCCTGCAGTAATGGAAGTCCATTGTTGCTTGATACTCTGTTTTGCAAATAAAAGCCAGAAATTTATATTTGTATATGAATTTTCCTGACTTTTAAGTGTTGGCTCAAGATTTAAAAAAAACAATGCACAGGCCAGATTTGGCCTCTGGGCGACCAATATACAACTTTTAATTTAGTTATAACTATGCTGTGCACTGTCATATATTGGGAACTTAGCGTATAGTTCCTTACCACAGGAACTTTTTCATATTTGACACTGAAAAATAGAAGTTTCCAAACTTTCTCAATTTATAACACTTACACTGTCTTTAATTTTTCATGGTACTCCTAAGTCAAGAAATACCTCATAGTTCTCTGTATTAAGTAGCAAGGTCCAAATAGCTAAGTAAGTTTTTTTTTTTTTTTTTTATTGTTTTTGTTTTTGTTTTGAGGAGTCTCGTCCTGTCGCCCAGGCTGGAGTGCAGTGGCGCGATCTCGGCTCACTGCAACCTCCGCCTCCTGGATTCAAGCGATTCTCCTGCCTTAGCCTCCCAAGTAGCTGGGACTACAGGTGCACGCCAGCATGCCCGGCTAATTTTTGTAATTTTAGTAGAGACGGGGTTTCACCATATTGGTCAGGCTGGTCTCAAACTCCTGACCTCAGGTGATCCGCTCGCCTCGGCCTCCCAAAGTGCTGGGATTACAGGCATGAGCCACTGCACCTGCCCGCTAAGTATTTATATTTTAGCAACTTGGTAGCCATTTAAAAAGTTGTTCACATAAATTAAAAGAAAAAAGTTAATTTTATTCTTATATAATTTATTACTATTGGGTTATGTGGACCTGTTACAGCACAGCTTTTCAAATGTTGTAATTGGTTGGACACCACCACCCTCATTGCCTGTCATTGATTTTTGCTCAGTACTTGCTTTTTATCGCAGCAACTACTGCAAACCCAGCTTCACAAAAATATGCCGTCACAAGGAGTATAATACAATCTAATATTGAAACTACGAACTACCTCAAGCTGGTAGTGCACCCAGTGTCTGGCAGATTTAACAACTGGTTGGTGTGTTTTCCTCAAAAATTTAAAGTATTCCACAGTACTCCTGTGCATTGCTGGGGTGCCTCACATGCCATTTGAGAACCAAAGAGTTTAAGTATTTATCTATCTTGAAATATGTAGAAAGAGAACTAGGTTGGAAATCAAAACATGTGGGTGACTAGCCATAGTAGTCCTTTTAACCTAGGACATGTTTATCCATCTATTAAAAAGAATGTTGGCTGAGGATGGTGGCATGTGCCTTTAGTCGCAGGTACTTGAGGGGCTAAAGTGGGAGGATCGCTTGAGCCTGGAAGTTGAAGGTTGCACTGATCTATGATCAAACCACTGCACTCCAGCCTGGGCGATGAGAGTGAGACCCTGTCCCAAAAAACAAAAAGGATCAAACACAAAATTGTGTGTATATATACATATGTTGGAGACTGGAGTTCTTTGTGATTGTATGGTGATATTCATATGGAAAGGTATATGATAGAATGAGGTGATTTATTATTTAGAGCCACATGAAAAGCATGAATAGTGGGTCTACAGTTCAGAAGAGGGTAGTAGTTAGGAAAAGCTCCCTGGGGCTGTCTTCAGGCTGAATAGGAGGAGGATTTGGATAGGTATTGGGTGGAAGTGGTGAAGGGAAGCAGGCTGTAGAGTGCACCAAGTTAAGAGGAGGAGGGAAAAGTGAAGAAATATTTCATGTGAAAGATGTTATGTGACCATACATAGGAGTTGAACTTGGAAAGAGAGATTAAGTTGGTGAAGGCCTGGAAAAAATAATCTCTGCATTTCCTTGCAGTCTTAAAATTATATAACTATCTCTTCTAGGTAATTGTGAGCTCTTGATGATTTTGAATGAAGGGTGATTTAGAAAGATTTTTTTCAGCTCAGTTTTTCTAACTGTAGTGTATATTTTACTGTAACTGTGGGTAGGTGATGTAAGTATAGATGAAGTTCCTTCGTAAACCATATTTAAAATTTTTAATCTCCCCTATTTATTTAATAAGACGAAAGTTGCATTGATCGCATTAAATTAGGGCCTGAGTCAGCTGCCTGGTCTGTCACAAACCAGCTTTTTAAGTTTATAGATTTGAAGGATTCTGTAGAGTAGTTTTGTCAACCAGAAGCTTTTTTTTCCACTAAAAAATCCAGCAGTTGGGTCAATGGAAAACAGGAGGTAAGTTGTTGGGTTAGTCTCTGCAGGGTGGAAAGATCTCCCAGATACTGCAACAGTTTATAAAGATCTGAATAGTTGAAGCAGGAAGAGAAAACTTATATTATCTTGTTTCTTAGGTAGATATTGTATTGGATAAGAGGTTGTGGGTTGAATTCAATGTGGACTACATGGAAGTCATTAGTAAAATAGCTTCTATTTATTGGGTACCACTTTGCATTGGACCTATTCTAACTGTGGTATGTAAATCACTAACGGGCGAGTATAGTCCCTTTCAGCAATGAAAAACATTTAAATGCTTTTCTGAACACTGCACAACCACAAAGCCAGGTTTTGAGAACTGTCAGTGTTTCCAAAATCTGCTTGCTTGTCTGCTACCATGTGCTTGAGGCTTAAGACAAAGTTAAAAGAATTTATAGTATTATTTGGTAGTTTCTGGACCTGGATCATCAGCCTGGAAAGTATCTAAAAATAAATCCCCCATTTCTCTCTCAAGATTTTGATTTAGTGAATCTTGGTGGGTTCTGTGAATCTGTATATTAAAAAAATCCAGGTGATTGTTGGTCATCAAACTTTAGTAACCACCAATCTTGTTAATGAAGAGATGAGATGTACTTAACTTCTAAGAGTTGTATGCAGTGCATCCAGTCTGAGGTGACCAACACCCTAGGAAAAGACCTGCACAGTCCAGTACAGCAGGCACGCAGGTCACATGAGGCTGTTAAGCACTTGAAATATGGCTGGGCTGAATTGAGGTATGCTGTAAGAGTAAAATACATTAGATTTCAAAGGTTTAATACAAAAAAAGAAGGTAAAATAGATGAGTAATTTTTTATATTGATGTATATGTTAAAATAAGATTTTAGATTAATAAAATACATTAATTTTGTCCTTTTTAAAATTTTCTTGATGTGGTTACTAACACATTTAAAATTACACATGTGGTTTGTATTATATTTTCGTTTGGGCCAGCACTGTTTTAGACTATTCAGGAGAAGGCTTTATAAGCCCAGGCACAGTGGCTCATGCCTATAATCCCAGCACTTTGGAAGTCCAAGGCAGGTGGATCATGAGGTCAGGAGTTCGAGACCATCCTGACCAACATGATGAAACCCCATCTCTACTAAAAATACAAAAATTAGCCAGGCATGGTGGCTGGTGCCTGTAATCCCAGCTACTCGGGAGGCTGAGGCAGGAGAATTGCTTGAACCCGGGAGGCGCAAGTTGCAGTGAGCTGAGATCATGCCACTACACTCCAACCTGGGCAACAGAGCAAGACTCCGTCTCAAAAAATAAAAAGGCTTTATAAAGGAGGTGCAGTTGGACCAAGGCCCTCCTCAGAAAAAAATGAAAAGGATTCCATACTAGAACAGATGTGGAAAGGACAAAGGAATGTTTAAGATACCCTCTGCAGAATACTCTTTAGAATAGAAGGATTCATTTATGAGTATTGGCACTTGTATTGGCACTTTGGGAGGCCGAGGCAGGCGGATCACGAGGTCAGGAGATCGAAACCATCCTGGCTAACACGGTGAAACCCCGTCTCTGCTAAAAATACAAAAATTAGCTGGGCCTGGTGGCGGGTGCCTGTAGTCCCAGCTACTTGGGAGGCTGAGGCAAGAGAATGGCGTGAACCCGGGAGGCGGAGGTTGCAGTGAGCCAAGATTGTACCACTACACTCCAGCCTGCGTGACAGAGCGAGACTCTGTCTCAAAAAAAAAAAAAAAAAAAAAAAAAAAAAGAGTATTGGTGATCAGGCTAGACAGTTATTATTATGTTATGTTTCAGCCATATTCCGAAATCTTTCAAACACCTCATTTGATTCTTGCAACAATCTTATGAGACGGGTACTCTTGTTACTCATTTTACACTTAATGAAAGGCTTAGAGAGGTTATGTAGTTTACCATTAACAGCTAGCAGGTAGTAAAGGTAGGTTTCACATTGGGCATTGTGACTCCAAGACCCACACTTTATCCTCAGGGTTATGCTACACAAAGATATTTTGGCCATCCTTCTTGCTGGCCCTGATTAGAGGAAGAAATGGAAAGGGCCCATGTTTCATCCTAATTGATAAAAAGTTTGATATACTTTAGTATTACTAACCATTTAAATTGCTACTTTGTAAGGTTTTAAGACATTAACATGTTTAACATGTTTTAAAACATTAACATCAAGACTGATGATTGAAATGCTAATTCTGCAGAAGTGTGTGGTCTTTGGAATAGAAATCTTTTTTTCTTCCAATTCAACATTTGTAAGTACCTGCAGAATACCTGGCACAGTGCTAGGAGAAGGATTCAGAGAAGAATGTGGCACATTTTCTTCCTTCAAGGTGCTCATAAGTAAGCCATTTATCATTTATGTATTACACTACGTGTTGAAATACTCTGAAATTTTTTTCTTTTTTTTTCTTTTCTTTTTTTTTTTTTGCTGATGTGCTTTTCCCCTTTCAGCCAGTAAAAAAGAAGAAAATTAAGCGTGAAATAAAGATTTTGGAGAATTTGAGAGGAGGTCCCAACATCATCACACTGGCAGACATTGTAAAAGACCCTGTGGTGAGTACAGTAGGTGTTAGCAAGGCCCGCCAGAGCTGAGATGGTGTTTGACCTGGAGCACAACTGGCCTCTTTTTGTTCCCTCCCCCAACCCTCATCATTAAGTCCTGCTTTGAAAGTGCTTAATCAGATAAACCATTTAACTAGCTTGGGTCTTTCTTTCAAAGAGACCTCCACCCACAGACTATTTCTTATTCTTCTAGGCTAAGAGACTGATAGCACTGGAAACTGAAATGTGTTAATCCATTTTGCAAACTCAGGTCCGATGCCGATGGGCGATGGGCGCATTGTCGGGCTGCCTAGAGCCTGGTGAGACTTCAGCTCCATGTCTTCTGTTTGAAATCCATCCCAAAAATGACCTAAGTGTGGTGATGATCAGAGCGGGGAGGGCTTGTAGCAATAGAGGGTTTCTTACTACTGAGGCGAGGACTGCCAAATTTCACCATGCAGCATCCGCAAACATTGTCCCCACTAAAGCTGTCAGGGCTATTGCTAATGTGTGTTTTTGTTTTTGTTCTTTTCCCCTAGTCACGAACCCCCGCCTTGGTTTTTGAACACGTAAACAACACAGACTTCAAGGTATAATATATAACCAACTGTTTCGGGCTAGTGGGTTTTTAGACCACATAGCCTTTGGGGATGATGCTGTTAGAAGAGCTTGCTTCGCATTTGTTTTTAAAAAGATTTTCATCCTTACAGTGCAAATTTTAAGATAGAAGAACTCCTATATAAGCAGTGCCCACTTTCTGCATCTTGATATTTTGCCCATTTGTTTAATGTTCTTTTTAATGACCAACACATTTACTTCTCACTACTTAGTTGACAGTTTCTGCTGATGTTCAACCTAATGAAGGCAGCAACACATGTTCACTTAGGATCTGGCCATATGGCAATTTGCTTTAAACAATAGTGTTCAGGAGGAAATATATTGTATATATAAAAGTAGGGACTGCTTATTTCTTAGGATTCCTCAGAAACTGTGGGCTATAGATCTTAAAAGACAGGGATCGAGGAAGGATAATGTCAAATTCTGCCATAACACAAACCTCTATAAGAGATATCTCAGAATTCCAGTCTATCCAGTGGCCTATTTATTCACACAGTTCCAATTTTACAAAAGAATATAGCTACTCTTTTGGAGTAAAAGTGGTAAAGATCTTTGATTTGCCTTTCCACCAGTCCAGTATCCAGAATGTTATATATTAATAAATTAGTGAATTCTTTTGCAGAGATAGGGAAAAAGGAAGAGGAACTGTTTTAGAGTCAGAATGATAATTTGAAGAAAAACTTTGTCAGAAGACATTGCTAACCATTTAAAGAGACGTACCTGTGGCTGGGCATGGTGGCTTACGCCTGTAGTCCTAGCTACTGGGGAAGCTGAGGTAGGAGGATCGCTTGAGCCCAGGAGTTTGAGGTTGCAGTGAGTTACGATTGCAGCATGGCACTCCAGCCTGGGCAACAGAGTGAGACCCTGTCTCAAAGAAGATATGTCCATGTAAAAAACATTCTGCAACTCTATGGAAACTGGAAAGGATAATAACAGTTGTTCACAGAGTTTACTTTCCAATTGGAACAAGAATAGTTTTGTTAAATTGACTCAACAGGTTTGGTGTCATGCCATCTGCATACCCACTGGTGATCTGCAGGGCCAACTATGTAAGCCAAAGATGAGTTAGTTGCTTACTAAGGAGGCAGTATATTTGCCAAAATGCCTCTTGAGAAGGTCTGAAGATACATGAAGAGCAAACTAAATTATAGGTGTGTATCAGTGCATATTAACGTATCTAGATCAGTATGTTTCTAACAGTGGATTATAGCTTCCGCAATATATGTTCAAGTAATTCTTCACTTTTAAGAGTTGAAGACCCAAAGTATCTCTTTAAGGTTAATGTAATGTTGGAGAAATAGAGGGCAGTGAATGGACAGATCTTGGAACAACGGTAAATGAGCCAAGTCTTGGTTTGAATTACTGTGAGTGAGGGTGAAAAATGCCTTTCTGTCAGCATTATTTCATGGCTCAAACATTTGTCTTTAACAGCAATTGTACCAGACGTTAACAGACTATGATATTCGATTTTACATGTATGAGATTCTGAAGGTAAGTAAACCTTGAATACTAAATATTTGTTAAATTGGTCTTCTCTTTGTTAAATAGTCAATTGATGGTAGAAAAGCCAGCAGATTAACCTTGTAAAGTATGTTAAAAGAAGGGACCTCTATATAAGTTTTTAATAAGTTAGTAGTATCATACCTGTAATCCCAATGCTTTGGAAGGCTGAGGCAGGAGGATTGCTTGAGGCCAGGAGATCAAAAGACCAGCCTGGGTGACATAGTGAGACCCCCATCTCTACAAAAAAAAAATTTTTAATTACCTGGGCATGGTGGTGTGCACCTGTAAGTCCCAGCTACTTGGGAGGCCAAGGCAGGAGGATTGCTTGAGGCCAGGAGATCAAGACCAGCCTGAGCAACATAGCGAGACCCTGTCTCTACAAAAAATTTAAAAATTAGCTGGGCATGGTGGCTTATGCTTGTAATTCCAGCTACTTGGGAGGCTGTGACAGGAGGATCTCAGGAATTTGAGGCAGCAGTGAGCTATGATTGTCGCACAGGCTGGAGTGCAGTAGCACAGAGTAAGACCCTGTCTCTAAATACATAAATAAATAAAAATTAATAATAGTATCAGAACCCTTGTGCTAAGGGTTATGGAATGGGGTCTAGTGGGAGTATAATTTAGAACAATTTGAAAAAGGATATTTGTAAGATAGCTGGGACTGACCCCTTAACAAATATTTGTAATTTCTGTGTGCCCCTACGTAAGTTAAAATTAAATTTTCAAAACTCGTGAAAACACCTGATGTGCTAGCTTCTGGTATATTTTATTTCTCTTAAGATTCAACAAATAAAACAGTAAACTTCAACTCAGTTCTCAAAGCGTAATTGTCCTAAGGATTGTGTAAATTTCTGCTTATAGGTTGCTAATTGAAAATTTACTTTCGTTTCTAAAGTGGGGTCACCAAATATCTTGTTCCCAGTAGTCACAAGATCAGCTTCCTAGATGAGAGAATTGCTAAAGTTGGCTAAGGTTTCTTACTAAACAAGAGTTGACATAAAGCCTGCTGTTGGAGCCTTAGAAGTCCCCTGAGGAGATTGTGCCTGCAGAGATACTTGATCTTTCCATTGGCTCATGCAGTTTGTGGCAAGCAAGGCTTTAGAAAGTTACAGATATGATGATTGCCCAGCCCTGGGAACTGTAGGAACCCAAGTTGCCCTTCAGGAAGGACAAGAATTTGGCCAACGATATCAGTTGACTGAAAGGCTGGGATTAACAAACCCCAAAGATTATACTACTCAGTTCCCTTTAGTTTGAGGTTGGAAACATTTCAGATTGGATTTGATGACCTAAATCAGTCATTGGCAAACTTCTTTAAAGGGCCAAATGGTAAATATTTTAGGCTTTGTGGGCCATGTAGTGTTCATCACACTATTCACCTCTGCTGTTGTAGCACAAGAGCAACCATAGACAATATACAAACAAATAGGCATGGCTATGTTCCAATAAAACATTATTTACAAAAGCAGATATCAGGCCAAATTTGGCCTGTGGTTTGCCAACCTCTGTTACAGACTCTTAATTGCTAAAGAATTACTGTTCTTTGAATAAGAGGTTTATAGTAAAGATCTGTTTTCTTTCTTTGAGGGGTCTGTGAAAATAATCTAGGATCTGGACAAGACAGAAAAATTTGAAGTGGTGCAATTTGGGTGTACTTTGGGTCTTTTAGGACAGAAAACATGTTGAAACAACTATGTCAGAAAAAGATCTCTAAGCTCAGAGAGCTGAGTTTGCTTGACTATGAGATCATGAACAAGTCTCTGAAGCATTGCTGTGGAAGTGACTGTGTCCTCAGCTTGAATCCCAGGGGTATTGTGAGGCTAAAAGGAAAATTTACATGAAGGGAAAAGTAAATTCAGGCTAACTCCTTTCTGACCTGTTCTTCCCACAGGCCCTGGATTATTGTCACAGCATGGGAATTATGCACAGAGATGTCAAGCCCCATAATGTCATGATTGATCATGAGCACAGAAAGGTAAAGTGATAGACTGACAAGTGTTATTTATCTACGTGATGTAGTTAATTGCCCATCTTCAACACTTTATCCCTTGTATTGTCACAGACCCTAGTACCTATTCGGCACTTAAGAAATACTTGGTGAATCAGTGTACGAATTTACAAATTAACATGTTTGAACCATTATTTATATTCCTAAGAATATTACCAAGAAGGAAACATTAGTATAGTGGGCAAAATGTTCATCTTCTAAGCCCAGAAACGTGGCTTCTAGTCTTATTTATTGAATAACTAGTTTCCTGAGAAACTACCTTCTCTCCATTTGCCTTCTTTTTCTTACCTGTACAGTGTGGGTAATAATTGCCCTGCAGGCGACTAGGTATTCATGAGAATTAAATGTGCACAGTTAAGTGGATGAAATATACAGAAAATGCTACTTCTGTTTATTGGATGTCGTGAGGGCCCTATTGTCTGCAAATGCTTTTACATGAGAGCTGTAATGGCCACATGCTTTAGCATTTCAGTTTTTTAAGGTGACCAAGCTATGATGACTTATCTGTTGCGGTCTTTGGGGAGGTAGGTGATTTATTTATGCAACTAAATTTTTTTTAGACACATGCTATGTCAAAGGCACCATTCTAGGGGCTAGGGATATATAAGTGAACTAAACATACAATAAATGCTTGTCTTTTAGGAGCTACATTTAGGGAGGCTGGTGGGATAGAAAGTTATTTTGATGTAGAAGAAAAAACAAAAATAGGGAATGGCAAGAGGGTATTTGCAGTTTTAAACCAGTTATAAGGGAAGGTTTCATTGGAAAGGTGACATTTTAGAGAGCACTGGAAGGGGCCCAGCCATGCAGTCTTATGAAGAAACATGTCCCAGGGCAGAGTAAATAGCAAGTACAAAAGCCCTTCAGGTAAAGATATGTTTGGCATATTGGAAGAGCAGCAAGGATAAAGCTGGGACAGAATGAATGCAGGGAAAGAAGAAGGAAATGAGATCAAAGAGGTAAAACCAAATCGTGTAAAACCTTACTGGTCATTGTTAGACCTTTTCTCTGAAGATAGAGAGCTTTTGCATATTCTAAGCTTTAGCATGTTCTCACTTGAAATTTAAAAGTTAACTACACATCTATTAGAACAGCTAAAATAAAAAATAGTGATGGTACCAAGTGCTGGCAAAAATGTGAAGAAACTTGATCTCTCGTACACTGCTGGTAGGAATGCAAAGTTTGGCATTTTGGAAAATGCTTAACTATTGTTTTATAGTTGATTGGTTTCTTGAAAAGATAACATATGCTTACCATACAATCCTGCAGCGGCATTTATCTCAGAGCAACAAAATCTTAGGTCCACACAAAAGCCTATATATGAATGCAACTATATTTGTAATAGCTTACAATTGGGGGAAAAAGCTGGGTGCGGTGGCTCACACCTGTAATCATTTTGGGAGGCCAGGGCAGGCAGATGACAAGTTCAGGAGTTGAAGACCAGCCTGGCCAACATGGTGAAACCCCGTCTCTACTTAAAAAATACAAAAATTCGCCGGGCGTGGTGGCATGCACCTGTAATCCCAGCTACTCAGGTGGCTGAGGCAGGAGAATTGCTTGAACCCCGGAGGCAGAGGTTGCAGTGAGCCGAGATCGTGCCACTGTGCTCCAGCCTGGGTGACAGAGCAAGACTGCATCTCAAAAAAAAAAAAATGGGGAAAAGTGCCCTTCAATGAGGGAATGGTTAAACAAACTGGCATATCCATACCATATAATATTATTATGAAGTAGTATTTCTCAGCAATAAAAAGGAAAGAAGTATGATACATGCAACAACTTGGATGGATCTCATGCTTAGTGAAAAAAGGCAATCAAAAAAAGTTATATGCCAATGACTCCATTTTTGTAGCATTCTCAAAATGATAGAGATAAAGAGCAGAGGGGTTGCCAGGTGTTGGGCTAACACACAGGACATGTGTGTGGTGATGGAATAGTTCTATATCTTGTTGAGGAGATCATATGAACTTACATATGTGATAAAATTGCACAGAAACACACACACAAACACATGCGTTCATGTAAAACTGGTGAAACCTGAATAAGATCTTTCTGAATTGTGCCAATGTCAGTTTCTTGATTTTGATATTGTACTGTAGTTACATAAGATGTTACTATTAGGGGAAACTGGGTAAAGGGTGCAGAGAATCTCTACTACTTTTGCAATTTCCTATGAATCTATAATCTCTCCATAGCAACCTGAACAATCCTTTTAAAAAGCTGTTTATTTTTAAATATTTAATTATTTTTTAAATAACTATTAAACTATTTAGTATTTATTAAACTGTTTAGACTAGAGGGCAAGAGTGAAAGCAGTGAGACCAGTTAGGAGAAGGGGCTATGGCAGTATATCAAACAAGAGGTGGTGGTGGCTTGGATCGGGGCAGTGGCAGTGGAGGTCATGATAATGGTCAGAATATGATAGAACCTTCAGATTTTTTGACAGATTAAATGTGAGGTTTGAGGGAAACAAGAATCCAGGGTGAATCTTAAATTTTGGCTTGTATGACAGGATGAGTATCACCTTTAACTCAGCAGCGGGGGACTATGAGTGGAGGTGGTTTTGCAGGGAGTAATCAAAGGTTTAGTTTTGAGATATAGGCAGTAAACTTAGTGCCAGAGCAGTCCGATGTTATTCCTCAGGGCCTACTGCTGGCACTTCAGATTGTGGTCATGCTATGCACAGTGGGCAGATAAGCTTGCCTCTTACCCCTTTTTCCATGTTTAGGACGCATTTTGGTAAAAAGCTGTGTTGTATGACTTTTCTATTATTTCATCTATCCAGCAAATATTTATTCATTTTTCTCCTGTATACCAGGCATTATGTTGAATTCTGAAAATTACAAAGGTGAATAAAACAGTCCCTACCCCCAAGGAGTTTGTCGTCCATATTGAAAAAGAAAGGTAGAAAACATAAAGAGTTCAGGTTCTGTTAAGGAAATATATCTAAAATTCAGGGGGCTGAAGGCAATGATCAGACTTCATCGAGAAGCTGACTTAAATATCCCAAAAGTTAAGGAAATGCCTACCAATAGGATTATAGGCTGGGTAGTTGGGACATTTTAGTCATTGAGCAGTTTAAGAAATTTGTAAAAGCACAAATGAGATTGTGTCTTTCAGGAACAAAATCATGGAGAAAGTGGTATGTCAAACTAAGAAGTCTTATTTTCATCCTAAAGGCTATAAGTAGTCAGTGAAGCAGTTTCAGTAGAGAGTGACGTGTCTGGTATATTTTATGAAGAGTATGCTAATGGCACAATGGGGGTAGCTTAGAGAAAGATAAAATTGCTCATGATTTATTCTTTTTCAGCTACGACTAATAGACTGGGGTTTGGCTGAGTTTTATCATCCTGGCCAAGAATATAATGTCCGAGTTGCTTCCCGATACTTCAAAGGTCCTGAGCTACTTGTAGACTATCAGGTGAGAAGAGAAGGGCAGGCACAATTTTGGTCCTGTGTTTATTTTGCACATAATTTACCAAAAAAAAAAAAAAAAAGTTATCATTTTGTGCATTTAGGTAGGCCACTTAATGCACATTCACAGCTGTCCTTTTTATATGAAATGTAAAATATAAATCACCTTAATTCATGTACCATGACTTACATCACTTTTATTGTCATAATGTCAGTAGAATATGAATAGGTTTGCATTTGATCCTAACTTGAGGGAAAGTAGCCAAAGATATGTTCTATAATCAGCAGTTCCAGAACTGTTTTGAGAATTGTAAGCTGTTTTATTTTTGTTTTTGAGACGGAGTCTCACTCTGTCACCCAGGCTGCAGTGCAGTGGCATGATCTCAGCTCACTGCAAGCTCCGCCTCCCAGGTTCATGCCTTTCTCCTGCCTCAGCCTGCGAAGTAGCTGGGACTACAGGTGCCCACCACCACCCCAGCTAATTTTTCTTGTATTTTTAGTAGAGACTGGGTTTCACCGTGTTAGCCAGGATGGTGTCGATCTCCTGACCTCGTGATCCACCCGCGTCGGCCTCCCAAAGTGCTGGGATTACAGGCATGAGCCACCACGCCCGGCTTTTTGTTTGTCTTTTGAGGCAGGGTTTTGCTCTGTTGCCCAGGCTGGAGTGCAATGCCATGATCATAGCTGACTGCAGCCCCGAACTTCTGGGCTCAAGTGATCCTCCCAGCTTAGCCTCCTGAGTAGCTGGGACTACAGACGTGCACTACCACACCCAGCTAATTTTTAATTTTTTTTGTGTGTAGAGAGAAAGTCTCACTGTGTTGCCCAGGCTGATCTCAAACTCCTGGGCACAACCCATCCTCCCACCTTGGCTCCCCAAAGTGCTGAGATGACAGGCATGAGCCACCATGCCTATCCTGTAACTAAGCTTAACCAATCTTCAGAGTAAATTCAAGAATGTTTTCTTGTTCTTCTGAATTGTATACTAAATAAAAAGGTCTTCTCCCCAGCTCCCCCAAAAAGCCTTCTTTCTCCTCACAGAAAAAGGAGAAAGGAACCAAATTAATAATAGATTTGCCAAGTGTTTAAAAATCTAAAGTTTTCTTGGGAGTATCTTTTATGCCCAGTCTTTCCAGGTTATTAGTTGATTTTAAAAGTTTCAGACTCTTTGTTCTTGTAGGAATTTCTTTCTTGGGGTCTAAAAGCTATAGCCCTGAGTTCAAAAAGCATTTTATGCATAAAAATAGTTTTTACAGTATTACTAATAGTAATTGTGAAAAACAGAACACTGTCCTATTATAGGAAAATTAAAGATTGAATTCTAAAACATTTATGTAATAAAATACTAATGATACACATTAGATGGTCTCCATGGGTTAACAATTTGGAGGTTTGTGTGTGTGTGTGTGTAAGTGAAGAAAACAATTCAAAATAGTATGTATATTAGCTGAGCATAGTGGTGTATGCCTGTAATTCTACCTACTCAGGAGGCCTAAGCCCAGGAGTTGGAGGCTGCAGTGAGCTATGATCACGCCACTACACTCCAGCCTGGGCAACAGAGCAAAGACCCTGTGTCTTTAAAAAAAAAAAAAAAAAGAGCCAGGCACAGTGGCTCACGCCTGTAATCCCAGCACTTGGAAAGGCCAAGGCAAGTGGATCACAAGGTCAGGAGTTCAAGACCAGCCTGGCCAAGATGGTGAAACCCTGTCTTTACTAAAAATACAAAAAAATTAGCCAAGCGTGGTGGTGGGCGCTTGTAATCCCAGCTACTCAGGAGGCTGAGGCAGAGAATTGCTTGAACCTGGGAAGCTGAGGTTGCAATGAGCCGAGATCACACCCCTGCAGCCTGGGCGACCGAGCAAGACTGTGTCTCAAAAAAAAAAAAAGTAAAAATTGTTTTAAAACCGAGTGAAAGATACATAAAAGAAAAGACTAGCCAGGCACGGTGGCTCATGCCTGTAATCCTAGCACTTTGGGAACCTGAGGCGAGCGGATCATGAGGTCAGGAGTTTGAGACCAGCCTGGCCAACGTGGTGAAACCCCATCTCTACTAAAAATACAAAATTAGCCAGGCATGGTGGCACGCTCCTGTAGTCCCAGCTAGTCAGGAGGCTGAGGCAGGAGAATTGCTTGAACCTGGTAGGCGGAGGTTGTGGTGAGCCAAGATTGCACCACTGCACTCCAGCATGGGCAGCAGAGTGAGACTCTGTTTCCAAAAAAGAAAGAAAGAAAAGAAAAGACTAAAAAGAAATATATGAAGATGTTATTAGTGTTTTGATTTTGAGTCAGTGGCGTGATTTTTTTTTAATTTTAAAAATTAATTTTTTATTTTGAAGTGACAAGCCTGAGGATTCACAGATAATAACAGTGATTAACTTTTATGCAGATGTATGATTATAGTTTGGATATGTGGAGTTTGGGTTGTATGCTGGCAAGTATGATCTTTCGGAAGGAGCCATTTTTCCATGGACATGACAATTATGATCAGGTAATACATGTTATACCCATTGAAAAATTTACTGGTCTAATGCAATGATAGCCAGAACTGCCTATAATTTTCAGTTCACTGTTTGTTCAGCCACCCTGATATTGATCCTTAGATTGATGTTTTGGGAGCTACCAGCTTAGCCTTTTGAAATCAGACTTTCCCCCCTAGTCTTTGTCATTTGCATTGCTTGTTTTATTGTGAAGAATACATATAAATTGTCATCCAGATTTTTAAAATAGGACATTACCTTAGAATTCTCCTAATAAAACCTTATTCTCCAATATGGTGTTTTCTCTAGTATGTTAGCCCATATGTGGTATTTCTTGTGATCCTTTTGTCTCTTTATATGGGTTGAGTTATAGATGTTTCTTAAACTAACTCCACTTCCCCCTTGAAGAGCAAAGGGCTCTTTCATTCACAAGAACCTGGAATGATTCTAGGACCTTGTGGAAGGTACCATTGCCTTGTTCCCTTTGAGCACCATGTCCAATTTTAATGAGTCAAAGAATACAACCTGAATTCCATTAAAGTCAATAACTCTGTATCAAGTGTCATGCAGTACTGAGGAATACAGAAAAAAGAAAGAATAGTTCTTCCCTCAGATAGTTCATAGTTGATCTTGTAAGGGAGTCAAACAGACAACAAAATAGATTACAGTCATAACTTCAGAGTAGAAGTGTGGACAAGGCACAAAAGGCAGTAGTGGTGAGTAGTTTGAGTGTGCAGTGGGAACTTCCCAAAAGAAGTGACATCTTCAATTGGGTTTTGAGGGGAGAAAAATAAGAGTTCACCAGGGTGACATTTCAAGAGGAAGAAACCAGTTTTTAAAGTAGTTTGCTTTTTCTAACACTATCACATTGAGTTGAAGTCTAAACTGTTAGGAGGTAGCATTCATACCTAATGATGACCCATTTATGTAAATTCAATCATTGTTAATTGTTGATTTGTTAATATAATATGCTTGTGGTATGGGTTTTTGTCTTTCTTTAATACTAGTTGGTGAGGATAGCCAAGGTTCTGGGGACAGAAGATTTATATGACTATATTGACAAATACAACATTGAATTAGATCCACGTTTCAATGATATCTTGGGCAGGTAAGTCATGAAACACAATATGTGCATCTGTGGCTTAAGCACTTTGAGAGTGAACTGGCACTTAGGATCTTCAAAACAGTTATGTTCTCTTTGCCAACACTGTCAGGATGTCAGTGGTCCAGTGCCACAGGATGCTGCATTGAGCAGGCCTCTGATAAAGGCATTGGATTGAATGGCCCTTTATTCAGATTAACTCACAGGAGTTTGATGGAGGGGTTATAGCTAGAGGATTCCTACAAAATGAATGAAGTATAGATTCTAGTAGAAGCGTTACAGTTGAGGCAAAAATCAAAATTTGCCTTGCTTCTTTAAGTGAAAAACCTCTCTCCAGGAGAAAGAAATTGAAGTAGAAAATGCATGCTTTAAGACTGATGTGCAGGCTGGGCACGGTGGCTTATATCTGTAATCCCAGAACTTTAGGAGGATCACTAGAGCCCAGGAGTTGGAGACCAGCCTGGACAACATAATGAGAACCTCGACTCCATGCATGGTGATGTGTGGCAGTAGTCCAGACTACTAGGAAGCTGAGGCAGGAGCTTCCCTTGAGCCCAGGAGGGAATGCTACAGAGAGCTATGAACATGTGGCTGCACTCCAGTCTGAAACCCTGTCTCAGAAAAAAAAAAAAGCTATGTGCAGACAACCGACTCTTAACAGTAGTGACTAGATATAGTACTTATACACTTAACCACTTAACAGGAGGAGATGGACTTTCCTAATGCAAAGGCTTTTGCTGGCCAAGTGGCAGAGATGCCAGGAATATGTGTGGGGATGGGAAATAGGCCTGGTGAGCCCAGCCACCTGACCCTCCTTGCTACACAAAAGCAGTCACGTCCTGTCAAGTAACCTGAATTACGTTTCTTAAAATTGAGAGGACTCAGATGTCTTTTTTTACTCTAGCTATGTTGTTTCCTGTCTCCAGTTAGCTTTAATGTCCCACTCAGTGGCAGAGTGGTGGAAGACTACTCTCTTGAGTTTGGATCCCTCTTTGCTTTTGTCTGGGCTATTAGCCACTAAGAAAAATGTAGGAATGAAATGTTGGGCTTCTGTGCCCACGTGGCCCATTTCTCATTCCCTCTTTTGGTCCTGCAGACACTCTCGAAAGCGATGGGAACGCTTTGTCCACAGCGAAAATCAGCACCTTGTCAGCCCTGAGGCCTTGGATTTCCTAGACAAACTGCTGCGATATGACCACCAGTCACGGCTTACTGCAAGAGAGGCCATGGAGCACCCCTATTTCTGTGAGTCTAGATATCTAGCCCACAGAGTTTGTGCAGACGCAGAGTCCTATAGAACAGAGTCGTAATCCCAGCTCGTCAGCTTGCTGCAAAGTTAATTCACCCACACTGAGCCTCAGATTCTTCCAGTGGGGATAGTGATGGCAACTACATTGCAGAATTATTGGAAGAATTCTTCTGTAACAGAATACATGACACAAGAGCATTCCTAAATAAACTTTCATACTGTGAGGATGACACTTCTCAGTGCCTCAGTCTGGGATGGTTGAATTAGAATACACAGCCCTGTATCTTTCCTGTCTCTAGTAATCATTCATTGGAAAGAGCTAATGAGGCTTACAAATTTAAAATTGTATGAACACCTTGACTTAGATTTGTGAGTATAGCCACCTGTGCCATCCTAAGTGAAAATACCACTTAGACCCACCCCGTCCTCACTGTGATGTTAGCTGCAACATTACATTTTTCCTTCGGTGATAATGTGATGGTTTTGTACTGAATCATTAATACTTTTGCCCAATCTCCTGTACCTGAAGCAGACAGATAGGCTGATTGGGATAGAGAATGTGGTCATAGGCCTAACCTACATGGACCTATAGCTTTGGCCTACTTGGTACTGGGCTGTGGACACACTGGTAATATATTACCGTCTTTGCTGAGTTATAGTGTCTTGTCTCCATTAAACCTCAACAGGACCAGCTTCATTAAATTAGCTCTACTATAAATAATTACTTCATATTTCTACCATTTGATTGAAAGGTTAGCTTTTACCACAGTTTGATAGGAAAGCTATTTCTGTTTTTTACCACTTGTCTAATTCATGGTGAAGGCAATTGCCACCTTAAGTTCTTTGGGGAATAATGTAGAGTATAAATAAATCGCTGAATGAAGCTGGCTGCTTTCAGGCTTCCAGACCATTAGTTTAATCTTTCAAGCAAAACAGAACCTAGCCTTTTTGTCTCTTTTCTAGACACTGTTGTGAAGGACCAGGCTCGAATGGGTTCATCTAGCATGCCAGGGGGCAGTACGCCCGTCAGCAGCGCCAATATGATGTCAGGTCAGTTCATTGGTAAATTTTCTTTAAAAAAATGTGAAAGTCAATTACTGTTCTTAGCTTTGTGGTCTGATTTCTTGTATACCTTCTCTGTACTGGTGGCCTTACGACTTTTTTTTAACCAGGTTTCAGGATGCTTGACACTTGGTATACTTTAGTGATACTGTGTTGAGTGTGGTGTCCCCTTATAGGCTAGAATCCCAGCATTCCTGGCTGAAAATTTCTGGCATAGGGGCTTGAAAGTGCCAAGCCATGAAAAGGAAAAATACACCATTTCATCTTGTAGTTTGAAATGACAGTAGTTACATGGCCCTTAGAAACAATGTTAAGAAATGGGGTATACAGGTGGGGTTTATACATAGGTGTGTATGTGTACAAGGACAGTTCTGTGACATTTGCCAGAGCAACTGTAGAGTGCCTATCAGTTGTAAAAACATAAGTAAAATCATTGTGATGTATAGTGAATTTTTATAGAGTACCCAGTTATTCCAAAGGAACTACAGGCACATAGCATAAGAATTATACATGTAGGCGGCCAGGCGCGGTGGCTCACGCCTGTAATTCCAGCACTTTGGGAGGCCGAGGTGGGCGGATCACGAGGTCAGGAGATTGAGACCATCCTGGCTAACAAGGTGAAACCCCATCTCTACTAAAAAAATACAAAAAAAAAAATTAGCCAGGCGTGGTGGCGGGCGCCTGTAGTCCCAGCTCTCAGGAGGCTGAGGCAGGAGATTGGCGGGAACCTGGGAGGTGGAGCTTGCGGTGAGCCGAGATCACGCCACTGCACTCCAGCCTGAGCGACAGAGCAAAACTCCGTCTCAAAAAATAAATAAATAAAGAATTATGCATGTAGGCAACATCCAAGTGGGTGCACATCTGGTAGTGAAGGCATTTACTTACATACCCTCAAATAATTGCTGTTGCCCTCCCCTTTTTTAAGAAAAAAACTAGCTCCCTTCTAGAATTTACCCCTTGAGTATCCTACCTCTGTACAGAGTAATGTATATCCAAACTTACTTGTAGCCTTATTTGTAATAACAAAACATTGAGAATAGCTGTCAGTAGTAAACTGGTTAAATCACTTATGGTATATCCATTTAATGGAATGTGATGCAGCCAGAGAAAAGAATGAATAAGAGTTTCATGTTCTGTTAGATCTCCAACTCCAATACAATAATGTGAAATTTAAAACGCAAGATGCAGGGCCAGGTGCAGTGGCTCATGCCTGTAATCCCAGCACTTTGGGAGGCTGAGGCAGGTGGATCACTTGAGGTCAGGAGTTCGAGACCAGCCTGGCCAGCATGGCGAAACCCCATCTCTACTGGAAATACAAAAAATTAGCTGGGCATGGTGGCGGGCGCCTTTAATCCCAGCTACTTGGAGGCTAAGGCAAGATAATCGCTTGAGGCCAGGCGCGGTGGTTCACGCTTGTAATCCCAGCACTTTGGGAGGCCGAGGCGGGTGGATCACGAGGTAAGGAGATCGAGACCACGGTGAAACCCCATCTCTACTAAAAATACAAAAAATTAGCCAGGCGTGGTGGCGGGCGCCTGTAGTCCCAGCTACTTGGAGAGGCTGAGGCAGGAGAATGGCGTGAACCCGGGAGGCGGAGCTTGCAGTGAGCCGAGATCGCGCCACTGCACTCCAGCCTGGGTGAGAGAGCGAGACTCTGTCTCAAAAAATCAAAAATAAATAAATAAATAAATAAAAAATAAAGATAATCGCTTGAACGGGGAGGGAGAGGTTGCAGTGAGCCAAAATCGCACCGTTGCCCACCAGCCTGGGTGAGAGTGAGACTGTCTCAAAACAAAAGTGAGATGCAGAGCCATGTCTAAGAGCAGGAGTGGAGAAGAATATATAATAATGTTCTCATACATTATTAGAGCAGGAGTGGAGAAGAATATATAATAATGTTCTCTTTTTTTTTTTTTTTTTTTTTTTGAGCCAAGATCTTGCTCTGTGGCCAAGGCTGGAGTGCAGTGGCACAATCTCAGCCTCTGCAGCTTCCGCCTCCCAGGTTCAAGTGATTCTCACACCTCAACCTCCCAGGTAGCTGGGACTACAGGCACCTGCCATCACGCCCAGCTAATTTTTGTATTTTTAGTAGAGATGGGGTTTCACCATGTTGGCCAGGCTGGTCTTGAACTCCTGACCTCAGGTGATCCGCCCACCTTGGCCTCCCAAAGTGCTGGCATTACAGGCGTGAGACACTACACCTGGCCTTTGTATACTTTTTTGAACTTTTTGTATTTTGAACCATGTGAATGTATTACCTGTGTGTACACACACACACACACATACAAACATGATTAGAGAGGTGGAAGAAATCAAATGGAAATAAATTCCAAAACACAAATTTTATCTTAGAAAGTGCTGTTTCCCCATTCAAATTGACTTTCAGTAATTTTGAAAGCTGCCAGCTATCAAGACAGCATGGTGTAAGAACACATGAGCTTTGACTGCAGTCCTGTGCTGTTCAGTATGGTAGTGACTAGCCACGTGAGGCTATTTAATTACAACTGAATAAAATTTAAAATGTAGTTCCTCAGTTGCACTAGCCATATTTCAAGTGCTCAGCAGCCACATGTGGTTGGCTACTGGTCACCAGGGTGGACATCTCTGCCCTAGACAGGCCTGGGTTAGAATCCCACCATGGTTGCCACTTGCTAATCGTGTACTTTGGACAAACTCCTTAAATTGTCCAAGCCTAGATTTCTTTACCTGTCTCTTAAATTGATAAGGACTTGCCACTTTAACTTGAATTTGTGAAGATCAGACTTGAAGTATATGTAAAAATCCGGCTAAGAGAGTCTGCTATGAGAAAGTGGTAAGATTGCCATGGTTGGTGTCTTTGGCTCACTGACAACTCTTTTCTTTCAGGGATTTCTTCAGTGCCAACCCCTTCACCCCTTGGACCTCTGGCAGGCTCACCAGTGATTGCTGCTGCCAACCCCCTTGGGATGCCTGTTCCAGCTGCCGCTGGCGCTCAGCAGTAACGGCCCTATCTGTCTCCTGATGCCTGAGCAGAGGTGGGGGAGTCCACCCTCTCCTTGATGCAGCTTGCGCCTGGCGGGGAGGGGTGAAACACTTCTGAAGCACCGTGTCTGAACCGTTGCTTGTGGATTTATAGTAGTTCAGTCATAAAAAAAAATTATAATAGGCTGATTTTCTTTTTTCTTTTTTCTTTTTTTTTTTTTTTTAACTCGAACTTTTCATAACTCAGGGGATTCCCTGAAAAATTACCTGCAGGTGGAATATTTCATGGACAAATTTTTTTTTCTCCCCTCCCAAATTTAGTTCCTCATCACAAAAGAACAAAGATAAACCAGCCTCAATCCCGGCTGCTGCATTTAGGTGGAGATTTCTTCCCATTCCCACCATTGTTCCTCCACCGTCCCACACTTTAGGGGGTTGGTATCTCGTGCTCTTCTCCAGAGATTACAAAAATGTAGCTTCTCAGGGGAGGCAGGAAGAAAGGCAGGAAGGAAAGAAGGAAGGGAGGACCCAATCTGTAGGAGCAGTGGACTGCCTGCTGGTCACTTACATCACTTTACTCCATAAGCGCTTCAGTGGGGTTATCCTAGTGGCTCTTGTGGAAGTGTGTCTTAGTTACATCGAGATGTTGAAAATCTACCCAAAATGCAGACAGATACTAAAAACTTCTGTTCATTAAGAATCATGGCTTACTGACCTAACCCTAAATCCAACTCATTTATAATTTTAGTTTTAGTTCAGTTGAAAATGTTGATACCTTCCCTCCCAGGCTCCTTACCTTGGCCTTTTCCCTGTTCATCTCCCAACATGCTGTGCTCCATAGCTGGTAGGAGGGGAAAGGCAAAATCTTTCTCGGTTTTCTTTGTCTTGGCCATTTTGAATTCATTTAGTTACTGGGCATAACTTACTGCTTTTGGCAAAAGAAACAAACATTGTCTGTACAGGTTTCATGCTAGAGCTAATGGGAGATGTGGCCACACTGAGTTCCATTTTAAGCTTTCTACCTTCTTTTCCGCCGACCTTCCCCTTCCCTCACATGCCATCCAGTGAGAAGACCTGCTCCTCAGTCTTGTAAATGTATCTTGAGAGGTAGGAGCAGAGCCACTATCTCCATTGAAGCTGAAATGGTAGACCTGTAATTGTGGGAAAACTATAAACTCTCTTGTTACAGCCCTGCCACCCCTTGCTGTGTGTATATATATAATACTTTGTCCTTCATATGTGAAAGATCCAGTGTTGGAATTCTTTGGTGTAAATAAACGTTTGGTTTTATTTATCAAGGTTAGATTTAAGTTCCCTGTGTAAAGGTCTTGCTGGGTGGGTGTCTCATGTTCACATCTGAGGGGCCTGCAGCCCTGTACCGTGGAGGCTTCCCAAGGCCCCCATTTTTATACACCCCTCGTTCGACCCATGGTACCGGGCAGGGCAGAGAGGCCTTAAAAAAAAGCACCACAAGCCAAAGCGTCTCTGGGGATTAAGGATCCTTTGCCATAAAACTCATTTTGTGTCTCAGCAGTGCAGGGATTGGGGATGGAAAAAGTCGCCAGTTTTTGTGTGTTTGTGTGTGTGTGTAAAGTGGACTTTCCACTGCAATCCAACCACCTAAGTTTATCAGGTGCTTCACTGAGGAAGCCTAGTTTTTTAAGCACAATAGCAAAACCATCAGCTCTGTATTTTCTCCTGTCATTTCATTACAGTAGCTGCTTGTGGGAACTAGGAAAAATTCTTCCAACATATTTTAAGGCCTAAAATCTTAGTTCCCCATTCTCCTACCTTTATAGATTCACAGGCCTTTCTCGCCTAGGCATCATAGGTAAACGTAATTGTTTGGGGAGTTGAATTTAATGAACTTATCTAACTTTGTAACCCATCTTGGCTTTAGTAACTTTATCAAGGTGGTGGCTTTAGTGAATATAATGGTAAACTTTAGAGGACACTAAAGCCTCCTTTTATAGCGCTTCTCAACGATAGAGCTGAAGGGAAAACATTTTGACTGTGTGGCAGGGTGATTTTCTTCCTTATGACCACTTACAGTGGATATTTATTGTACTTGACCCTTTTATGCCCTAGAATGCTGTGAGGGTTACCATGTTGAATTTGTGCAGAAGCTAAAAGCACCAGATGTGCCAGAGATGCAATTTGTGATTATGTTTGCACTGGATTGTGATTTGAACAGGACACTTATAACTAATGAGTTCTTTCTTTTGAGGTGGGGAGAGGGTTGTAAATCAAGACTTCATACCCTATCCTTGTAGCTCGGAAATTTAGGTGTAGCTTAGGCTGATGCAGAGAGCTGCAGACAGCTGGACCTCCTTACACCCGTCAGACCTTGGAAGAAACCGAAGGTGAATGCAGAGGACTCTGAGGTGCCATCCAAGAGCCTTTTAAAATAAATAGAAGTTTTTAAAAATGCTACTTAGAGTCACTGCAGAAGCATGGAGAGAGAGAAAAAAAAAAAAGACCCAATTGGGTGGGGGGTTGGGGGGAGGCAAGGGTTTACAGAGTAACAACTTATGTGTTGTTGTAAATTACCTCATCTGTATACCTTGTATTGGGACACTTTATTCCTCAGCACTACCTGGGTCTGCATTGCTTAGATGGCAGGAAATGGAATGGCCAACATAAAAAGTTATGTTGGCAGTTACTCTGAAAGATTTTTTTAAAGTATTTTTAAACTTTGTTTGAAGTGGTCCCTCCCCTCTTTCTCTGCTTTTTTTTTAAGTTTGAAGCCAGAAGACCCTCCCCACCTTGATTTATTGGTTGTAATTGTATTGTAATTGGTATAACTAAAACATAATTGTGCTGGGAAGAAGTTGTGCCATGAAGGTCTTTAATTTTTTTTAATAAAAACATTTAAATAAATGAAATGTCCCTGCAGCCTGAGCAATATGCTTCTCCAACCGACACCGTGTGTGATAGATGGCTCAGTTTTCACGTTTTGAATTCTGTTTCTTATACTTGAAATGCCTGTCCAACTTACATAAGATAGATTAAATTGTTCGAGTGGGACTGTCAGAGGAATATATTTTGTAAAGTAGATCCTCAGGTTATGGCTAATTACTATAGTCCTAAAGTAGCAGAGAAAATTAGAGATTGGTTGACAGATTTGGGAATTTTAATTTCTTCTTAGTTTTTAACTTTCATCTTTGCTTCACCTTTTGACAAGTATGGTTATAATTAGAATTGACCATTTAAGCATCTCTTGAAAAACCTAATTTTGTCCCCACCAGCAAATTCTCTCCCAAGATTGGAATTGGGTTTGCATCGTAGAGAGGCTGTCTTCCCAGGGCCTTTTCCTAAAGAAACACTTAACTAAAAAGGCTGTGTAGTAAGGTCATCCTCAGTTCCTTCCTCAAAAAATGAGTCTAAAATTTTTTTATCCTGAATCCTACTTCCCCCACTGTCATCACTTACCCTTGCCCTTCTTTTTCCTCAGAACACTTGAACTTCTGTTGTATTATTTTGTGTCTCCCCACTTGCATGTAAACTCCCTGGTGACCTTGCATGTCTTATGCAATCCTCATTAAAACCTTTTGTTTTGTTTTTTGTGGGTTCGTTTTCCCTCAGGATTGAGGAGTATTGAATGGAATGGCACAAGGAAAATGCTTAACACCCTACTTGGCTTGTAATAATAGGTGCTTAATAAATTGTAGTTCCACTCTCCACTCCATTGCCCCCCTTTTCTCTCCCTACACACACACACACACACACACACACACACAGTAAATGGAAGTATTGTTGCATAAAGAGCATCTCAAAATCCTAAGAACTTTGCCCTTGAGTTTGCAGCTATAATTACAAGCCACAAGCCAGACTGAACTAACATGACAACTAACTTTATTTAATGAGACCCTGATAAATAGGTATCTGAAGACTAAGGAATGATCCTGGCCAATTTAGTAGACTTAGATGCTGCAGTCTCCCTGCTTTTCCCCTGCTGTATTACCTGTATGTAATATAGGTTGAATATCCCCTATCCAAAATGGTTGGGACCAGAAGTGTTTTGAATTTTTTTGGAATATTTGCAGAATACATACCAGGTCAATATTCCTAATCTGAAATTTGAAATATTCCAAATAGCATTTACTTTAAGCATCATGTTGATGCTCAGAAAATTTCAGATTTTTGAGGATTTTATATTTTCAAATTAGAAATGCTCAACGTGTAATACGAAATCCAGACTATTCTCCAAGTAAACATATGTAGATGGTATCACAAGATGTTCTGGACTCAATCCTATGTAAATAAGTACTTCCTAGACTTTATAGCTCTCCTTTGATTCTGTGCTAAATTTAACCATCAGAGAAGCAATGTAATGTTACCGCAAGTGGTCTACCTCTAATAGAGTTCTGTCTGGCAGTGTGATTTTTTTGATCAGTTAACCTCTCTGAATCTTTTCTTCACAGGTGATTTAAATTGTTATTGTAAAACATTTTAGGCATGTACCAAATTATAAAGAAAGCTGTAACACATCCATAATCCTACCACCCAAGTTGAATTTCCATTACCAATACAGACCAAGCCCCCTTTTTGCCCTTTTTTGGTGATACCCTCTTCTTCCTTCCTTCCCCAGAGGTCCCAGTATTTCCTATCTGTTAAATTGGGGTGTAAGTACTGATTTCATAGAGTGGTTGTTCAGATTCTATGACAGATGCCTGGCATATGGTAGAGTTACACCAAATGTTGGTTTCTCTTCTAAATTGTATAGTTGTGCAGACTATGTACAGTAAAAGGATGCTACATTATAGGGAGGCCATAGATGTTTGCATTTGGAAAATCTCTGACTCTTTTCCAGCAGATGGCAGTAAAGTGTCTTTACTAGAAGAAGAAATATCCAAGCATTAAACATGACAGGTTTTCAACGGGTACAAGTCAAGTTTCTGATTGCATGAAGGCCAGCATTGCCTTGTTCCCACTCCCTCTACGGAAAGCCAGATATTTTGCACTGTAGCAAATTACAAACTCGATTTGTCTCCCTGTGGCTCTAATCACTAGAAGTTTTTTGTTTGTTTTGTTTTTTGAGACAGGTCTTGCTCTGTTACCCAGGCTGGAGTGCAGTAGGGCCATCACGGCTCACTGCAGCCTCAACCTCCCAGGCTCAGGTGATCCTCCCACCTCAGCCTTCCAGGGACTACAGGCACGAGCCATCATGCCTGGCTAATTTTTTTTTTTTTTTTTTGTAGAGATGAGGTTTTGCCATGTTGCCCAGGCTGGTCTTGAACTCCTGAGCTCAACAATCTACCTGCTTTGGCCTCCCAAAGTGCTGAGATTACAGGCATGAGCCACCACACTTGGCCCACTAGGGATTCTTATTGGCCTCAATGTGAGAAGCCCTTCCCCAGGTACCTCCAAATGGAAGCTTATAGGATGGTCAGTCCATTTCTTAGAGAAGTTCCTGAAGGGATTGAGTATTTCTGAGTCAGCTTCACTCTTTTTTTTTTTTTTTTTTTTTTTTTTTTTTTTTTTTTTTTGAGAGAGTCTCGCTCTGTCGCCCGGGCTGGAGTGCAGTGGCACAATCTCGGCTCACTGCAAGCTCCGCCTCCCGGGTTCACGCCATTCTCCTGCCTCAGCCTCCGAGTAGCTGGGACTACAGGCGCCCGCCACCGCGCCCGGCTAATTTTTTGTATTTTTTAGTAGAGACGGGGTTTCACCGTGGTCTCGATCTCCTGACCTCGTGATCCGCCCGCCTCGGCCTCCCAAAGTGCTGGGATTACAAGCGTGAGCCACCGTGCCCGGCCAGCTTCACTCTTGCATCATCTGCTTTGACAGTTTTCTTGGCTCCTATAATGAGAAAAAGGGAAAAAAAAAAATGCAGCAGCTGCTGAGGCTGGCTTCCTGATCCCACCCTGGGAATCAGAGTCTCAGCTATATCTGGAAGGAGAGGACCTTGCTTCTGTGTGTTGAACAGTTCCAAGAACTCCATGGGGAACTTCCTATGAAGAACCCTCCATAACCCTCAACCCTTCAAACCTGACAGTATACCTCATTCTGTTCCTCCATCTCTGGCATTCCTCACCCACCCACACTGACTGGTCTTTCCAAAGTTCATTTCTATAATATAGGATGTCTTTGGTTTCAACAAACATTTGTAAGTGCCCCTGAGCCTGGTCCTTTGCTGTACACTGGGGATTGAGAGGTGAGACACAAGCCCATGGGGTCATGTATGCTAATTAGAAAAGTGAAAAAATTGTGTATATGGGATAATTCCAACTGTTTAAAAAAATCCTAGGAAAAATGCAAATGCCTATTTCAGAGGAAGAAACGGAAATCCTAAGGTGGCAAAAAGGAAGGCAGAATTCATCCTGAATATAAGTGGGGTTTTTTTGTTTTGTTTTGTTTGTTTGTTTTGTTTTTGAGACAGGCATGGGATTACATGCACCACCATGCCCAGCTAATTTTGTATTTTCAGTAGAGACGGGGTTTCTCCATGTTGGTCAGGCTGGTCTTGAACTCCCGACCTCAGGTGATCCGCCTGCCTCGGCCTCCCAAAGTGGTGGGATTACAGGCATGAGACACTGCGCCCGGCCTAAGTGGGTATTAAAGTCACAGTGCCTCCAAGACACTAGGTCTGGGTATAGGTGGGCCTCAGGCTATGGACTAGGGTTTGAATGCCCCCAGGGAGGTAGGACACAGACTCCGGGCTTTCTAAGATAGAAACTGAAACAATGCTGTGGCACTTGGAAAGGCTGCAAGGGCAGGATTGAGCTGGTGGGGGCGGTAAAAACTGGAAGAATACTAGCTGTTGTTGCCTCTGGGAGATGAGGTTAAGATACCCCAAAAGGCCCACACACCTGTGGTTGGAACACTTCGGGAGCCAGGATTCCCAGACCAGCCTGGACAACATGGCGAAAACCCATCTCTACAAAAAATAGATTAGCTGAGTGTGGTGGTGTGCGCCTGTGTCCTAGCTACTGGGGAGACCAAAGGATGAGAATTAATTGCCTGAGCCCAAGAAGTCGAGGCTGCAGTGAGATGTGATTGTGCCACAGTACTCAAGCCCAAGTGACGGAGCAAGACCCTATCTAAAAAAATTTTTTTAAAGTCACAGAAGCTGGGCGTGGTGACTCATACCTGTAATCTCAGCTCTTTGGGAGGCTGAGGCAGGAGGATTGCTTGAGGCCAAGAGTTGGAGGCCAGCCTGGGCAACATAGGGAGACCCTGTCTCTACCAAAATTAAAAATTAGCTGGATGTGGTGGCACATGCCTGTAGTGCTAGCTACTCTGGAGGCTGAGGCAGGGGGATCACTTGAGCCCAGGAGTTCAAGGCTGCAGTGAGCTATGATAGTGCCACTGTACCCCAGACTGAGCAACAGAGTGAGACCTTGTGTATAAAAGAAGTTGTTATTAATTGAAAAAAAGATTTAACAGGCTGGGTGCAGTGGCTCACACCTGTAATCTCAGCACTTTTGAGAGGTGGAGGCAGGCGACTCACTTGAACTCGAATTCAAGGCCAGTCTGGGAAACATGATGAAACCCTATCTCTACAAAAAATACACAAATTAGCTGGGCATGGTGGTGCATGCCTGTAGTCCCAGCTACTTGGAAGGCTGAGATGGAAGAATCGATTGAGCCCAGGAGATTGAGGCTGCAGTGAGCCATGATGTCACCACTGCACTCCAGCCTGTGCAACATAAGGAGACCCTGACTCCAAAAAAAAAAAAAAAAAAAGTAACAGAAAAACTCGCTAGGTGCCGGGCATGGTGGCTCACGCCTGTAATCCAGCACTTTGGGAGACCGAGGCGAGTGGAACACCTGAAGTCAGGAGTTTGAAACCAGACTGAACAACATGGTGACACCCTGTTTCTACTAAAAAATACAAAAATTAGCTGGGCATGGCGACGTGTGCCTGCAGTCCCAGCTACTTGGGAGGCTGAGGCAGGAGAATTGCTTGAGCCTGGGAGGTGGCGGTTACAGTGAGCTGAGATCACGTCAGTGTACTCCAGCCTGGGTGACAGAACCAGACTCCATCTAAAAGAAAAAAAGAAAAACTCACTAGGAAGGAATCTTGAAGTCTTGGAGAAGAGAGAATGGTCCATGAGGCCTCAGAGGAGGGGCTGCCCGAACTGGCTAGGGAGAGGCCCAGCCTAACAAGTTTCAGCTGCCAAGGCCCATGCCTGGCATCAGAGCCCTGTCTCCTGGCTCAATTTTGCTTGCGGGGCTGCTTTTGCACAGCTGTGTTAACCAGGAGTCTGTCCAGGTTCCTAGCCAGTCATTGCAGATAAATTTTTTCCTTCTCGTGCTTTTGCTCTCTGTCTAGTCTTAGTCTCACAAATTTCTAAGGCAACTGTATATAGTTCAGCTGATCTAGATCAAGTTCAGCCCAAGCAGCTGTTTTTCAGGTTGTGGGTCAGCCAGGCTAGACACCTCCATGTGAATTGGATTCAGGTTTGCCCAATGTGGCAGAAGTTGCAGCAGCTACCCAGGGCATGCTCTTCTCATGGATCACAGAAACGTATAAGAGACCAAATGAAATCACACAAGCACATTGCAAGCCTCTGCTGTGTCACAAGCACCATCATCCCACTGGCGAAAGCAAATCACACAGCCAAGCCCAACATCAGTGCAGTAGGGAAGTATAGAGCCTGTGTTGGGAAAACTTTATGAGGTTGTAAGGCAAAAGGTGTGTATGTTTAGTCTTTTTACAGGGGAATGAAGAAACAAACCAATAATGCAATCAGCCGTACTATTAATATATATCAGTAGGAACAGAAGGCAACCACATATAACATCTATGTGTGTATATATGTGTGTGTGTGTGTGTGTGTGTGTGTGTGTGGAAAAGATTACACCAAATTTTTTTTTTTTTTTTTTTTGAGTCGGAGTCTTAACTCTGTCACCCAGGCTGGAGTGCGGTGGCATGATCTCGGCCCACCACAACCTCCACCTCCCAGGTTCAAGCGATTCTCCTGCCTCAGCCTCCCAAGTAGCTGTGATTATAGGCACATGCCACAACACCCGGATAGCTTTTGTATTTTTAGTAGAAACGGTTTCACTGTGTTGACCAGGCTGGTCTGGAACTCCTGACATCAAGTAATCTGCCTGCCTCGGCCTCCAAAAGTGCTGAGATTATAGGCGTGAGCCACCATGCCCAACTGAGAATACTTGTTTTCAAGCAACAAAAATTGAGAATCAGTCTTTGAGACTCCATGGCCAGAAACAACACAACATTCCACTGTACACAGGGTGCTTCTGGGGGTCCTCGGTGTTGTGTTTATTGGGGTGGTAGTTACATGTTGTATTTGCTCTATAATTATTTGCTCCATTTATGTTTGGGGCACTTCTCAGTATATTTGCTAGAGTTCAAATGTTTAAAAGTTTACAAAATAAAAGGAAAACTGAGCAGAGTAAGACAAGCCAAAAAAGTATTAACTCAGCAGGAATGGGAAAAGTTATGAAAGGAGGGAAAACTAAATATCATACTGCTGGTTCAGCTGTGATTAGAATTTACATAGTCTTAGTGGAAGCACTGAATACTGGTCTAACCAGGATTACAGTATGATTACAATAGAAAGAGGAGTGATGGGAAATGCTGGCATGTGCGGTAGTGTTGGTAACAGGACAAGCGATCTAAGCTCTAAACTCATCATTTATAAGGGGAACTAATGCCTAAAATTGAAAAAGCAAACAGTTGCATGTTATTTTGAGATTTTTAAAGTTATTGTTAACATAGTAGCAGTATTTACTTTTAAAACTATATTTATGTATTACTCTGGTGAAAAAGCAACTACATTTTAATAAATGGATATTTATCTTGAATGCATCCACTTTCCACCATTCCAGTTGCCAAATTCCTCATCCCAGCCACCATCATCTCTTGCTTGGAGTATCATAGCAGATAACTGGTCTTGATGCCTTCCCAGCTCGTCTCAATTCGTGATTCATCTGACACCTGCAACCAGAGATCTTTCAAAAATAAATATTCTAGGCCAGGCACAGTGGCTCATATCTATAACCCCAGCATTTTGGGAGGCCAAGGCCCAATGATCACTTGAGGCCTGGGTAACACAGCGAGTCCCCTTTTCTACAAAAAATAAAAGTGAAAATATTAACTAGTGTGGTGGTGTGTGCCTGTAGTGCTAGCTACTGGGGAGGCTGGGTGGGAGGATCCGTGGAGCCCGGGAGTTGGAGGCTGCAGTGAGCTATGATCACACTACTCTCAGTGAGACCTGGGTGACAGAGTGAGACCCTCTCTCTTAAAAATAATAAATAAATAAATTTTATCTCAGTCCCTTGCTTAAAAGCCTTTCAAAGACTAGATGGCAGGCAATGTTGTGGTCTCCTCCTAAGGGAGTCATTCCTCCCTTCCTCTTTGTTGACAGAGCCCCAGTTTGAGGGACAGCGGGATATCCACCCTGCTGCTGTGAGACTCGGGCAGTTGTGACTGGTTTAGAGGTGGACACACAGGGAGAGGTCTTCTGGAAAAGGTCTTATGGAGAGCTGAGATCAGAGGATGATCAACTGGCTTCAAATCTAAGGAGAGACAGGCACAAAATGGAAGAGACGACATGGGCACTGGTTACCTGGTAAACACAAGTGGCCACTGGTGAGGGACTGGGTCATGGAGATTGCAGGAGTCTACCCTTTTCAGGGTTTTTCACCATGAACCCCACTGGGAGCACACAGAAGATTGGAGGAAGTTTTAATAAAATGTCTCAAGATCTGGAAGAAGACAATGACAGCCACTGTGAAAGGATCACAGTGCTCCACCCAGACCCTTCCCTGTATCCCCTACTGAACAAAAGCCTTAGTCTGTGGAGGGAAGGACACCAAATCCTGTCACCCCCTTGGATGAAGCCCCCTTGCGTCTGGGGGAATGAAACAGGAAAAAAACAAAACTTTCCCTGGGCAGGGGCAGGAATACACACTGGGCCCAGAACTGGGGGAGGAACAGGACCACTAAGGAGACCCTAACCCCAAAATCCAGAGACACAAAGGGCCTAACAGAGACTGAGACTTGATCACAACAGAAAATTCCCTCCTCCTCCACTGGCCAATGGTAAGCTGACAAGCCTTGAGTAAAAAGTAAAAATGTTATAGGAGACGGACAAGAGCATGGGAAGAAGACCCTTTCTGAGGGTCACAAAGGGAGGACCTAAAGCTGAGCAGGGAGCACACATGGAAGGAAAATCCCTCTCTCAGGCCAGCCCGCACCCTCAGTCCAAGGTGTCATTGGAGGAACTTGAAGCTTCTGCATTGTGGGTAACCACAGCAACAATAAACCTCAAACCTAGCCCAACTCTTTTTTTTTTTTTTTATTTTTTAGAGACAAGGTCTTGTGCTGTTGCCCAGGCTGAAGTGCAGTGGTGTGATCGCAGCTCACTGCAGCCTCAAACTCCTGGGCTCAAGCAATCTTCCTGCCTCAGCCTTTGTAGGAGATCGGTCAGGGTAGTGGGAGAAATTATAGGAAAGACACAAACCTTCTTGGAAGGCTGAGAGGTTTTGCAAACACTTCGGAAGGAAGTTATGGCTGAAGGCAGCCAAATTCTTATCTGGAGCCTGACAGCAAAGGGCAGATAACAAGGGAATTGTATGGGAACTTATCTAGATAAATTTGTTTATTCCTGTGTCCAGAAACCAACCTTTGATCATTCACACACAGGACTGCTCTCTACTCGGGATGTTGACAATGTTTATTACCCACAAATTGTGTTTGCTCCAAGCCTTTGTCATTAAATTTGTACTAAATAAATGTGAGGGCCACCAGCTTAAGGGGACTGCTAACTCTCTTCGGCCCCTAGTGCCGGCAGTCCCCTAGCCTGCTCTTTCACTGAATATCTGTGTCTGAGTACTCCTTTCATCTGTCACTCAGCCAGAGTCTGTGGGACAGACTTGGCAGGTGATTCCCTGTGTGAGGAATGCTGCAACATATCACGACGGAACCCTCGAAAATGAAGGTGAAGAGACTGCACAGTCAGTAAGTCATTGGTGCCTGTTCAGCATTTCCAAGTTCAAGGGAATTGCTCAAGCTAGGGACGATCATCATGGGATGACAGTTGTCATTATGGGACGACAGTTGTCAGCTCAACAGCAACAGTATATAAAAGTAGTAAAACAGCTGCTGAAAGTTAGCAGAGCCTCAGTTTCACAGGCTCAATTATGGGACCTAATGCAAACTGTTGTTTCCCATAACTCATGGTTCTTGGAAGAAGGTACGCTAGACGTAGAGCTCTGGGAACAAGTGGGGAGAAATCTTAACATCATGCACAAGGGCAATGGGTCCCAGTAACATCTTTAACGTTATGGGCTTTAGTTAGGACTGCTTTGGTCCCACTCTACACAGAAGAGCCTTAAAAAGTAAGGGAGGTGGAACCGTCACCTACCCTATGGTCTCCTCCTCCTCCCTCAGCCCTACCATTAACAGGCAAAAAAAACAAGAGGAAACGGAGGTTTTGCCTGAGCCCCCTCCTCCAATAAATTGGAAAAAAGACAAGGGATACACTACAGTTTTGGGACCCTGTCTTAGGCAAGCGGCATCAGAAGGGGAGCTCTTAGCCTGCCCGGTAATGCAAGATCGACAAGGCAATCAGGTATATGAACCCATTTCTTTTGACATTTATAAAGAGAAGAAAAAAAATTAAAGAAAATGGAGCTGCTAGCCCATTTATGAAAGGAATAATTGAAGCCATAGCAGACAACTTCTTTTGACGCTTATAAAGAGATAAGAAAAAGCATTAAAGAAAACGGAGCCGCTAGCCCATTTACAAAAGGAATAATTGAAGCCATAGCAGACAACTTCCATATCACCCCTGGGACTGGTCAGTGCTAGCTAAAACAACTTTAAAGGCCAGTCAGTACCTCCTCTGGAGGGCAGAATTTGATAAATTGTGTGAACAGCAAATCTTTCTAATAATGGCCACTGTTATTCCTCCCCTACCCCTGACATGGCTCTCTCAAAATCCTATTTGGGTAAAAGAGTAGCCTTTAAAGAGAGAGAAATTACAAAAAGCCCATGAATTAGTTGAAGAACGATCAAAAGCTGGCCATATAGAACTGTCAAACAGCCCTTGGAATTCTCCCATTTTCGTCATTCCCAAAAGGTCTGGCAAATGGAGACTTTTGCATGACTTACAGGCTATCAATGCTAATTTGCAACCTATGGGGCCCCTTCAACAGGACCTCCCTTCTCCCTTGAGGCGATTCCTCAAGATTGGCCTATAGTCATTATTGACTTAAAAGACTGCTTTTATACTATTTCCCTTGCAGAACAGGACAGAGAAAAATTGGCATTTACAATACCAGCTATCAATAATGAGAGGCCAGCTCGCTGATTTCATTGGAAAGTACTTCCTTAAGGGATGCTGTTCAGTCCTACCATGTGTCAGTATCATGTAAATCAGGCTTTGCTCCCCAGTAGAAAAGAGTTTCCTAGTTGCAAGATTATTCATTTTATGGATGATATTTTACTAGCAGCCCCAACAGAACCAGTGCTTTTAAGTTTATATGCCTCTGTCGTAAAGAATACACAGTTAAGTGGTTTAATCATAGCACCTGAAAAAGTACAATTGGAAATATCTTGGATACATGCTAACTTCTAGTCAGTAAGACCTCAAAAGGTTAAATACTAGTGATTTACACACCTTAAATGATTATCAAAAATTACTGGGCAATATTAATTGGCTTCGCCCCATGTTGGGCATAACTACTGATAAGTTACAACACCTGTTTTCTATCCTAAAAGGCAATACAGCCCTAGACTCTCCCAGGTATTTGACTCCTGCAGCAAAAAGGGAAATTGAGGAAATAGAGCAAGCTATTTCTGAGAGGCAACTATATCACATAGACCCACAATATTCAGTTCAGTTGTCTGTTTTTCCTACTAAACGTTCCCCAACAGTATTAATAGGACAGATGACCCCAGGATTACGCTTCCTAGAATGGGTTTTTTGCTCACATACCAGGACTAAAACATTATCTTCCTATATCCAGTTAGTTAGTGAAGTCATCTATACAGGCCGCAGACAGTGCAATCAGTTGCTAGGTTATGCCCCTGATGTCATAAGAATTCCTTTGAGTAAAAGGCAATTTGGATCAGTATTGCCCCTATCTCTAGATCTTCAGATAGCACTCTCAATTACACAGGCCATATAGAGCATGCCCTTCCTGCTGACAACCTAATTCAGTTCTTATCTCATACTCCTGTAGTTGTACCTACAAAAGTAGTTCACTCCCTCATACCCCAATGCTTTAACACTTTTTACTGATGGCTCTGGTAAAAACAGAAAAGTGGCTATTTGGTGGAGACTGCATAATTTCCTCACTCATTCTGGATTTACTAGCACTCAGAGAGCTGAGGTTGGAGCCTTAGTATTGCCCCTGGAGAACTTTTCTGCTCTGCCTATCAATATTAGTGACTCTGCTTACTCTGTTTATTTATTGCAAAACCTTAAAACAGCCCTCATTAAGTCCACTCTCAAGCCCACCCTGTGTGTAGTTTTTCTTTAACTTCAGCAGTTGCTGGATCAACATACACATCCTATTTTTATCACACATATTCGAGCCCACAGCTCACTGCCTGGCCCACTGGCTTATGGCAATGAACAAGCAGACCTGCAAGTTATGACGTCACTGCTTGACCAAGCCACGCAGTTGCATCAATTTTTCCACCAAAATTGGAAGAACTTAACTAAACAATTTCAACTTACCCAAAGACTAGCTAAACAAATTATCCTGCAATGTCTGGATTGCCAGCTCACAGGCATGTCCCCTCCTTTAACAGGCATTAACCCTAGAGGACTAGAACCTAATCAGTTATGGCAAACAGATGTTACTCACGTCCCTGAATTTGGAAAACTAAGATATGTACATGTATCCACTGATACCTATTCTTACCTAATTAGCACACATGCTCTTCCTGGAAAGTCCACCTGATATGTTATTAAACTCTTCTCTTAACTTTTGTGTTTATGGGGCAGCCCACAAAAATTAAAACTGATAATGGTCTGGCTTGTGCCAGCTCACAATTTCAACAATTTTGTCACACGTGGAACATCCAGCATTCCACAGGCATCCCATATAACCCCCAAGGACAGGCCATAGTAGAACGTGTCCACTCTTAAAAATATGCTCAAAAAACAAAAAAGGGGGAGTATGAGTAAGGACCCTGCAACACTACTAGCAAAAGCCTTATTTACCCTTAATTTCTTAAATTTAAATGATAAATTTCAATCGGCTATAGAAAAGCACTTTGCTAAAACCTCTCAAGACATAAAACCCACAGTTGTTTTTTTTTTTTTTTTTTTTTTTGAGACAGAGTCTCGCTCTGTCGCCCAGGCTGGAGTGCAGTGGCACAATCTCGGCTCACTGCAAGCTCCGCCTCCCGGGTTCACGCCATTCTCCTGCCTCAGCCTCTCCGAGTAGCTGGGACTACAGGCGCCCGCCACCACGCCCGGCTAATTTTTTTTTGTATTTTTAATAGAGACAGGGTTTCACCGTGGTCTCGATCTCCTGACCTCGTGATCCGCCCACCTTGGCCTCCCAAAGTGCTGGGATTACAAGCATGAGCCACCGCACCCGGCCAAAACCCACAGTTTTATGGAAAGATGTAAACAGTAATGTATGGTGTGGTCCAAATGAGTTGCTAACATGGGGAAGAGGATATGTTTGTGTTCACATCACCTCAGGTCCTCTTTGGATTCCAGCACAACACATCAAACCTTAACATGGTGTGGCTAGGACCCAACCTGGTACCAGAAATGAAGGAAATGTCCCTGCAGGACCCACAGCCCTGGATGATGTAGCTTCCTCAGATGACACAAGCTCTGGACATTACCTGGGGGACGCTGAAGAAGACAACTTAGGAGGCTGAACGAATCCTGCTCTGGACACAAACACCATTCTCTCCAGATAATTTATTCCTTACTATGCTTTATTAACCTTGTTTAATTCCCTCACTCTGCCTGCAACCAGTACCTGCTATGCTCTATTGGTCCCATCTTCTAAATCTGCTTCTCTTCCACCCTATTACCTGGGCGGACACCCCCTTCCCAGCCTCTAATAACATAACCGCTTGGCTGGAAGGGGTTAACATACCCCCAGTGGGGTTCCCTCGTAATGGCACACATTGAACTGAGGTGGCAAGTAACACTGCATGTCACTCCTTGATTGGAAAAGAATGTTACTGATTATATTCATGTTTATCTTATGTTATTTACTAATTCTAGGATGCAAAGCCGAAATACAAGCAGTGACCGCTACACCTGACAAATCTGTTGCTGCACATCTGTACTCTTCAATTAACAAAAGCTGATGCAAAAAACAGAAAAGGGGGAGATGTAGGAGATTGGTCAGGGTGGTGGGAGAAATTATAGTAAAGACACAAACCTTCTTGAAAGGCCAGGAGGTTTTACAAAAGCTTTGGAAGGAAATTATGGCTGAAAGCAGCCAAATTGTCTTATCTGCAGCCTGAGAGCAAAGGGCAGATAACAAGGGAATGTAAAGAAACTTATCTAGATAAATTTGTCTACTCCTGTCTCCAGAAACCAGCCTTTAATCATTTGCATGCAGGACTGCTCTCTACTCAGGGGGTCAACAATGTTTATTACCCACAAATTGTGTTTGCTGCAAGCCTTTGTCATTAAATCTGTACTAAACAAATGCGAGGGCTGCTGGCTTACGGGAACTGCTAATTCTCTTCGGCCCCTAGTGCTGGTAGTCCCCTATCCCACTCTTTCACTGGATATCTGTATCTGAGTACTCCTTTCATCCATCGCTCGGGCAGAGTCTGCAAGACAGACTCAGCAAGCCTTCCCAGTAGCTAGGACAACAGGCATGCACCAAAAATGCCTAGGTAATTTTTATTATTTTTTTGTAGAGATGGGGTTTCACTATGTTGTCCAGGCTGATCTCAAATTCCTGTGTTCAAGCAATCTTCCTGCCTTGGCCTCCGAAAGTGCTGGGATTACAGGCATGAGCCACCCACCCAGCCTATCACAACTCCTAACTAGGTTAATTCAAACCCCACACTAAAGGCCTAACAGAAGGAAAAGTGTGCCCATTTCTACACAAAATCCATTTCCCTGGGCCTCTACTATCCTACACAAGATGTCCAACTTTCACCAACACTTATAAAGCAAGAGATAAATGACATAATCCCAAGAGACAAAGCAATCTTCAGAACCAAACACAGATGTCAGAGCTATCTGATACAGAATTTCAAATAACTAATATGGTAAAAGGTCTAACAGTAAAAGTAGACAACATGCAAGATCAAAAATGCAATCTCAGTAGAGAGATGGAAGCTATGAGAACCAAATGGAAGTGGTCAAAATAAGAAACACACTAACGGCCGGGCGCAGTGGCTCACGCCTGTAATCCCAGCACTGTGGGAGGCTGAGGCGGGCAGATCACGAGGTTAGGAGATGGAGACCATCCTGGCTAACGTGGTGAAACCCCGTCTCTACTAAAAATACAAAAAATTAGCCGGGCGTGATGGTGGGCGCCTGTAGTCCCACCTACTCAGGAGGCTGAGGCAGGAGAATGGTGTGAACCTGGGAGGTGGAGCTTGCAGTGAGCCGAGATTGCGCCACTGCACGCCTGGGCGACAGAGCGAGACTCCGTTTCAAAAAAAGAAAAAGAAACACACTAACAGACATGAGGAATGCCTCATGGAGCTCATCAGTGGATTTGACACAGCCAAGGAGAGAATGAATGAACTCAAAGATAGATCAAGATAAATTATTCAAAAGGAAACACTGGGGAAAATGGGTGAAGGGAAAAAAAAACCGTCAAAAGAGAACATCCAAGAGTTGTGGGACAATATCAAACATTCAAACATGTATAGTTAGATTCCCAGAAGAACGGAGAGAGAACAGGAAAAGAAACATTTGAGCCGGGCGTGGTGGCTCACGCTTGTAATCCCAGCACTTTGGGAGGCCGAGGCGGGTGGATCACGAGGTCAGGAGATCGAGACCACAGTGAAACCCCGTCTCTACTAAAAATACAAAAAAAATTAGCCGGGCGTGGTGGCGGGCGCCTGTAGTCCCAGCTACTCGGAGAGGCTGAGGCAGGAGAATGGCGTGAACCCGGGAGGCGGAGCTTGCAGTGAGCCGAGATCGGGCCACTGCACTCCAGCCTGGGTGATAGAGCAAGACTCCGTCTCAAAAAAAAAAAAAAAAGAAACATTTGAAGAATTAAAGGCTGAGAATTTTTCAACATTAAGAACAGCACAAAATCCAAGAAGCTCAGAGAACATGCAGAATAAACATATATATATATATATACACACACACATATATATATATATACGCAAACATAAAATTAGACATACTCAAAATGCTAAAACAAAAGAAAATCTTAAAGGCAGCAAGGAAAAAAAAGACATTGCATACAGAGGAAGCTAAGAATTATGGAGACGTCAGAAACCATGCAAGCTAGAAGCCAATGGAGTGACTTTATTGCTGATGCTGATAGGGGAAAAAACACATACACACACAAAAACTGCCCACCCAAAATTCCAGAATCCTATACCCAATGAAAATGTCTTTCAAAATAAAGGAGAAATAAACCCTGTTTCAGATAAAGAAAAACGGAATTCATTGCTACTTCTACAAGATACTAAAGGAAGTTTTTCAGGCAAAAGGAATATGATACCAGAAAAAAACCTGGGTCTACACAATGAAATTAAGAGCACTAGAAATTGAAAGAAGGTAAGTATAATTAAAATCTCTTTTAAATTACCTTAGAAATAACTGAAGTGAGCTGGGCATGGGGCTCAAACTTGAAATCCCATCATTTTTGGGAGGCTGAAGCAGGAGGATCCCTTGAGGCCAGGAGTTGAAGACCAGCCTGGGCAACAGCCCCACTACCCCCATCTCTACAATAGAGGGTCACAAAACTTTTTTTTTTTTTTTTTATGTGGAGTCTCACTCTGTCACCCAGGCTGGAGTGCAATGGTGTGATCTCGGCTCATGGCAGTCTCCACCTCCTGGGTTCAAGTGATTCTCCTGCCTCAGCCTTCTGAGTAGCTGGGATTACAGACCTGTGCCACTATGCCTGGCTAATTTTTGTATGTTTAGTAAAGACGGGGTTTCACCACTTTGGCCAAGCTGGTCTCGAACTCCCAGCCTCATGTAATCTGCCCGCCTCGGCTTCCCAAAGTGCTGGGATTACAGGTGTGAGCCACCACGTCCTGCCAATCTTTTTCTATAAAGGAGCAGATAGGCTGGGTGCAGTGGCTCATGCCTGTAATCCCAGCACTTTGGGAGGCTGAGGCGGGCGGATCACCTGAGGTCGGGAGTTCTAGACCAGCCTGCCCAACATGGCAAAACCCCGTCTCTACTAAAAATACAAAAAAATTAGCCAGGCATGGTGGCGGGCTGATCCCAGCTACTCGGCAGGCTGAAGCAGGAGAATCACGTGAACTCGGGAGGCGGAGGTTGCAGTGAGCTGCAATCGTGCCATTGCCCTCCAGCCTGGGCAACAGGAGTGAAGCTCCATCTCAAAAAAATACATACATACATACACACATAAAATAAATAAATAAATACACAAAGGAGCAGATAATAAATATTTTAGGTTTTGTAGGCCATATCTCTGTTGCAACCACTGAACTCTACCGTTGCAGCATGAAAACAGCCATAGACGGCCGGGCACGGTGGCTCACGCTTGTAATCCCAGCACTTTGGGAGGCCAAGGCGGGTGGATCACGAGGTCAGGAGATCAAGACCACGGTGAAACCCCGTCTCTACTAAAAATACAAAAAAATTAGCCGGGCGTGGTGGCGGGCGCCTGTAGTCCCAGCTACTCGGGAGGCTGAGGCAGGAGAATGGCGTGAACCCGGGAGGCGGAGCTTGCAGTGAGCCGAGATTGTGCCACTGCACTCCAGCCTGGGCGACAGAGCAAGACTCCGTCTCAAAAAAAAAAAAAAAGAAAAAGAAAAAGAAAACAGCCATAGACAGTAGGTAAATGAATGAGCGTGGCTCTGTTTCAGTAAAAGTTTATGGACACTGAGATTTAAATTCCGTATAGTTTTAATGTGCTACAATTAACTTGTGATTTTTCAACATTTATAAAGGTAAAAGCCATTCTCAGTTCATGAGCCATGCAAAATCAGACAGTAGAGTGGTTTTGGCTTGCAGGTGGGCAGACCATCTTTTTTGCTAACTGCCTGGTCTAAGGCAAGCATATTAGCAATGAATTGTGTACTTGCAGCACATGCAAAATTTTAAAATACTGATAAATGAATCATGGTATTTTTCTAAGATGAAATTCTACTTTACAATAAAAACAAATGAACTATTGATTAATGCAACGTGATTGCTCGTAAAACAACTATGCTGAGTAAAAGAAACCAGACAAAAAAGACTACATACTATATGATTCCATCCATAAAAAATTCCAGAAAATGAAAACCAATCTATAGTGACAGGATGTAGATCAGTGGTTGTTTGCAAGTGGTTGGTGGGTAGAGGGGAGAAAGCAAGAGAAGGAAGGGATTCTAAAAAGTAAAATATAGGACAACAGCAAGAAGAACAGGAGGGAAGAAATTGGAATCTATTGTAAGGTCTTTATATTATACATGAAGCAGGACATTTTTTGAAAGTAAATTCTAGCCCAAGCTTCACAACGACCACACAACTGTTTAGTCCTAGAGTTGTGGTGGTGGGAATGGGGTGGGGGTCACTGTTCCATCACTACCAAAAGCAAGAATCCAGGCCGGGCGCGGTGGCTCATGCCTGTAATCCCAGCACTTTGGGAGGCCGAGGCGGGTGGATCACAAGGTCAGGAGATCGAGACCACGGTGAAACCCCGTTTCTACTAAGAATACAAAAAATTAGCCGGAAGCGGTGGCAGACACCTGTAGTCCCAGCTACTCTGGAGGCTGAGGCAGGAGAATGGCGTGAACCCGGGAGGCGGAGCTTGCAGTGAGCCAAGATCGCGACACTGCACTCCAGCCTGGGCAACAGAGCGAGACTCCGTCTCAAAAAAAAAAAAAAAAAAAAAGGAATCCAGCTGGCTGGATGACCAGCTCAGTAAACTGAGAAGGGAATAAATACCTCAAATTGCTTGAGCAGGTTACCCTTAAACTGGGATGACTTAATTCTTCCTTCAGTGGGCACTAAGCATCTTTTAACCTCAATGATGATTTATTTCATTTTATTTATTTATTTTACTTATTTATTTTTTGAGATAGAGTCTCGCTCTGTCTCTCAGGCTGGAGTGCAGTGGCACAATCTTGGCTCACTGCAACCTCTGCCTCCCAGGTTGAAGCAATTCTCCTGCCTCAGCCTCCCAAGTAGCTGGGATTATAGGCAAGAGCACCACCATGCCCAGCTAATTTTTGTATTTTTAGTAGAGATGGGGTTTCACCATGTTGATGAGGCTGGTCTTGAACTCCTGACCTCAAGTGATCTGCAGGCCTTCACCTCCCAAAGTGCTGGGATTATAGGCATAAGCCTCAAAGATGATTTAGAACAAAGACTAGAAATGTTTTCAAACTTCTAGTGTTAATAATTTTGCATTAAGGCATCTGTGTAAATGTGATACTTTAAATTCCTATAACGTTCACGATAATTTCAAGAGCTTGGCACTGTGACTCATGCCTGTAATCCCAGAGCTTTGGGAGGCCAAGGCAGTTTGAGACCAGCCTGGGCAACATAGGGAGATTCCCCACCCCCTGTATAAAAACTAAAAAAATTAGCCAGGCATGGTAGTGTGTGCCTATAGTCTTAGCTACTCGGGAGGCTGCAACAGGAGGCTAGCTTGAGCCCAGGAGCTTGAGGCTGCAGTGAACTATGATCACTATTGCACTCCAGTCTGGGTGACAGAGTGAGACTCTGTCTCAAAAAAAAAAAAAAGATAATTTTGAGAATTCTAACAGATTATTCTTGTACTAATTACAAATATGTATTTGAATAATAGATTCAGACTTTTGATTTTAAGATGAAATCTCGTTTGTATTGACACATTTAAAAGCACTCATGACTCAGTGTTCTTATGAATTTATTACATTTACAAGAATTACACAAGGACTTGAAAGGCTTTGTTAGACAGAAAACTGTGATACTTAGAAAAATGAATTAAATTTATAAACGCAGTTTCAAATGTTCAAAGGATTTTAATTAGCTTAGTTTATTAATGGGACCAAATAAGTGATACAATTTACTAGATTTATGAATAGAACTGTAAAATTTGGCTGTGCGCGGTGGCTCACGCCTGTAATCCCATCACTTTGGGAGGCTGAGGCCGGCGGATCACGAGGTCAGGAGTTTCATGGGCTGGAGGTCTCAGGATAATAAAGAACTGTTGTGGTTAGGGGTGGGAGGTGGAAGAGAGTCATCAAGCAACTGGAATTACGGGAACTTCAGCATGAAGACCTAGCACTAGAAATTCGGGAGGCCACAATCACAGTATCAGGGATGTAACTAAGGCAATGGATGTCCAATTGGAAAGAAAGGAATGTCACTGGAGACGAGAAGGAAATCAGACCTGATAAGCCAGAGTGCTACTTTAGATGAGTGGCCACTATTTCGTACAACTTAAGGTGGGGCACTGTTCACATAAACGTCTACGTAAATGGCGCTCCCAGGCCTTGTGCAGTGCATAACCTGCGGACCCGTATGAGATGAACCTGCTAGAACCTAAGTAAGTACCCAAGAACTGATGACAGGAGTTCGTGTGGGGAGATGAGACAGGAGGTAAAAAAAAAATCCTTGGTAAGCAAAAATTGGTCTTAATTGTGGAGTATTTAATATATGCTTGGTAATGTTCTAAAAACTCTCAATAACCTTGTGAGTTCAATATTTTTATTATCACCAATACTATTTTACAGATGAAAGAAGCAAAAGAAATGACAGCTGGTCTTGAGCACACTCACTCAAGAGCGCCACACTCTACACCGTAGAGTCTACAGCGCAGACGAAACTAACTCCTCAGAGCGCTCACAGCGCTCTTTCCGCAGCCTCCCGGGCCGCGGGCCAGGCGTAGCGCAGGGTCACGTGCCGGCGCGGGGAGGGGCCAGCGGGGCGCCTGCGCCTGCGCGCCGCTGGCCGACGGAGCGGAGGCTGCCGATGCCGAGCGGGCGCTACGTCCCGCGGTCGGAGCCGCGTCTTCTCCCGGCTCTGCCACCAGCCGGGGCTCAGGTGGGGGCCCGGGGCCTCGGGGCCCCGGGGCATGGCCCTTCGGAGTGCGCAGGGCGACGGCCCCACCTCCAGCCCCTGGGACGGCGGCGCGGAGAAGGCAGGTACGGAAGCCGACCGGGGCGCCGGGAGCGGCCTGCTAGGGCGGCCCGGGGGGCAGGGGCAGCTGGAGGCGGAGGCGGCTCCGGAGGGGCTCGGGCTGGGGACCCGGGGCTGCGGCGGGGTTCCGGGCGGCGAGAGAGGAAGAGGCTGAGGGCCCGGGGCACGTCTGATAAGGAGAGGGCCTGGAACTGGGGGGCTCGGGCGGGTGCCGAGCTGACCCGAGGGAGCCTGGCGGCAGAGTCGCGTCCCCAGGCAGAAGAGCGGGCGGGGGCTTCGCGCCCCGGCTTTCTTCCATCTGGAGAGGACTGGGACTCCCCGAGCGCGGAGGCCAGGCCCGCCCCGTCCCAGGCGTCCGCCACGTCCGCAGACTCCTGGAGCCGCCTCCCCGAGGGAAATCAGCTCTCCCGAACTTCATTCACGGTCGCCGGCTTGATTGACGCGCTGTCCGCGTACCGCCGATTTAATTACCATACAGTTCTCCCTTTAAGATGCACAGTTCAGTGATTCTTAGAAAATTCACAAAGTTGTGCAGCCATCGCCGCTGTCTGGTTCCAAAACGAAACCCTTACCCATTAATAGGCACTCCCCATTCCCCAGTATTCACGACGCCTGGCAACCACGAATCGACTTTCTGTCTGTCTTCTGCCACCTATTTTAATGTTATTCAATTGTGTGAAAGCGGCCGGGCGCTATGGCTCGCGCCTGTAATCCCAGCGCTTTGGGAGGCCATGGTTGGAGGATCGATTGACGCCGGGATTTCGAGATCAGGCTCGGAAACATAGCGAGGCCTCATCTCTACAAAAAGTTTTTTTTTTAAAAGTCGGGTGTGGAGGCTCGAGCCTGTGATCCCAACGACTCTGGAGGCTGAGGCAGGAGGATCGCTTGAGCCCAGGACTTGGAGGCTACTCTATGATTGCGCCATTGCACTCCAGCCTGGGTGACAGATGGAGACCCTATCTCAATAATAATAATAAGTAAATAATTGTATAAAAAGCGTTTCTATTTTTATACTCTTTTAGTTTGGACAATTTCTGTGAAATCATGTTTTTGTTGCACATTATGTTCTCAAATGTTTTTCATTCAATAAATACATGACAGTTAAAATTATGAATGTGCACTGTGAACCAGGTTAAATAATCTTTTTTCCTTGAGGAAGACTAAGGTGACTTTCCCCATTTCCAGTCCTCTGATGGATGGTGCCCGTAACAGAGCCAAACACGTTATTAATACAACCCACATATTTTGAGGAAGCTCCTGGTATCCATATTTTATTTTATATTTTATTTGGGCTCATTTTCTGTTTTTCCCTTTTTCTCGTGTTCTGATACTGAATGGAAGTGGAGCTCTGAACCCTTTGGCACTGTAACCCTTTCATTACTGGTGTTTGTGTGATGTCTGTCCTCATGGCATAATAGTCAATGCCCTAGGCAACATGGGTCTTGTGACCTGTTGGCAGTGCAGCCGTGTATCTGTTGCAAGACTTTACCCCCTCTAATTTCCTTGATTTTGCTTCTCTGGATGAATGGGACAAATTTAAAGATGAGGTTTTTTGTTTTTGTTATTTTTTTTTTTTTAATCATATCAGAGTATTGTTGGCAAAGTTACTAATGCCAGAATCCCTCTTTTGTAGCGTTTATGGTCAGATTGGTTTACTTACTAGACTGTTTTTTTTCCATTGTAGGGGTGAAACATTCTTTCTTGGTACCTGCTTTGTTCCAGGTAGTTAACAGAATCTTTGCTAATTTGGATACTGTTTTGTAGAAACTACTAATTAAGACCTCCAAAAACAGAGGCTACTTTGTTTTATTTTGTGTTTAATAGGACTCTTACCCAGACTGAAATAAGGTTTTCCTCTCCTGCTGTGGTCTTCTGGTACAGACATGGAGTTAAAGCATTTTTTTTTTTTTTTTTTTTTTTGAGAGATGGGATATTGCTCTGTCACCCGGGTTGGAGTGCAGTGTCACAGTCAAAGCTCACGGTCATGTCCCAACTCCTGGACTTAAGTGATCCTCCCACCTCAGCCTCCTGAGTAGCTGGGACTACAGGCATAAATTTTTAAGTTAATTTCCAGTTGTCAGTATCAGGAGTTGTGGGTGGGTGTAGGGATATGTCTGTCTCCCTTCCTCCACACAAAACATCCCCCGCTTCCATTGTTTTAAGAGTAGCATTGCTTAATTTTAGCTTAACCTCAGTTTAAAGACTGTAAAGCTTTTATGATAATGCAAGCTTAAACCAAATAATCAGTATAGAATTTTGTACTCTGACACGAGATTCCATTATATAAATTAGTTGATCCAAGTTAGTATTTGTTTTGGTGATATGAAAAAATATATGAAAAAACTTTTAGAGAAGGCATGGATAGTGGTCTTTAGTTGTTATTGTCCCTTCCCTGTGTATTAAGTGCCCTAATCCAGGTGATTTTGGACATGCCTATTACTCTGAGGAGGCAGAAATCTTTACCTGGATTCTGTAGCCAAAGTTGGGAGAAGTTTAAGCCAATAGTGGGTTGTGTCATCTTTATCTGAACCATTAAGAACCACAATTCAGATAAAGTGTCCCATTGTTAAAATTAGCATTTTAGGGAGTTGAGTCTGATCTCCCTCCCTGACTACAAGACCCTGTTGCAGTTGTTTCTATACCTGTTGCTGTGGTGCCCCTCAAATAAAGTCTGCTTTGCCCTCTTTATAAATAAATAAATAAAAATAAGCGTTCTAATGAAGAGTAGGCCAAAGTCATACCTATCTTCCTTTGTTGAATGAATTACTTTTCAGGCATCAGAGACTTATTTATAGCAGTCTTATATTTTGCAGCCAGCTGTAGGACAGTCATTTCGTTCCATCATGGTTATGATAGCCAAGACCTCTACTATAAAGGAATTTGGAACGTATCAGCTTTGGAATAATAGTGCACTCTCTTGTAAGTGGGGCAATAAAGAAATTGGAGAAGAAAGGATTGAGGGAGATTAGAATGACATACATTCTACCTCTAGATGAAATGTGGGCTTTTATTCCAAGCCAGATACAGCATTCTCAAGTCCGGAAATGTGTGTCCTGCTCTAAATCTATAAAGTTTATCTTGAAATACAATAGATAATAGGCATTTATTTTAATCTTTTCCTGAACATCCCAAGAATAGCTCTATGATGTTTCTGTTTCGGAAATAAACAGGATGTCTGTGAATTTGTTTTTCAGTGGAGACGCTGCTACCTCCCTCCCTGTGTCGTCTAGCAGTTGATCTCACTCTGTAATTCACACATCTTTAGCTCACTTGAGTTTTCTGTTTCCTCTTCCCTTTTTATGTCACAGTGAGAGCCTATACATGTAGTTGGAATAAAGTATTTGTCAGAGTGGCACACATGGGAGTGCTTTCTCCATCTGCCACTGACATTTAATCACTACGGTGTGAGGTTGAGGAAGGTGGTGTTGGGGCCTGAAAAAAACAGCAGCCGAAATCCACATTGGGGCAGCATCCTACTCTGGGAAACACCAGTAGTTTTAGAAACAGGCCAAAGAGTCTGCAGATCTGTTCAGAGAGTTCTGCAGTGAGCATCATCTTAACAGTATGGAAAAATAATGTCATTTACTGCAAGCCAGTTTTTTCCAGACGAACAGTAACTAAACTAAATCACTTACTATATTCTGCACGTATTTGTTGCGTTCCCACAGAGAGCCAACAATTTTGAAATAGTAAATTTTGAAATGCAGGATTAAAAATAGAATTGGAGGCCAGGTATGGTGGCTCAACGCCTGTAATCCCAGCACTTTGGGAGGTTGAGGTGGGTGGATCACTAGAGCCCAGGAGTTTGAGATCAGCCTGGGCAACGCTTTTTTTCTCTACAAAATATATATACGCAAAAATTAGCTGGGCCAGTGGAGCTTGTCTGTGGTCCCAGCTACCTGGGAGGCTGAGGCAGGAGGATCACCTGAGCCCAAAGGTTGAGGCTGCAGTGAGCCATGATCGTGTCACTGTTCTCCAGCCTGGGTGACAGAGTAAGACCCTGTCTCCAAAAAAAAAAAACAAAAAATTGGAACAGAGTCTTAAGAGAAATGAGTTATGGGAGGTATGATTTGAGGATTTGAGTTCAGAATTAAGTAACATTCTGGCAAATGGTTTGCCAAAACCTCATGGAAATTCAGTTGACTGCATAGTGTTTTTTTCCCCCAAGATACAAGATTTCCTTTCCCCCAGATTGCCGAATAGCTTATTTAGAAAGAGAGATGGGGTGGATGTATGTCTAAACAAACTGAAGAAAAATTATCATATTCTTAGCAAATAGGTTAACAAGCCTTCTGAATATCAGCTTCCCTCAAGCAGTATTCAGTATCGCCACTCAAGTGCTGTCGATTTGTGATGTGTGGAAAGTGCAGGGGTACTCCCAAGTTAAAAAAAAATTAAATAGGTTTTTTCTCTTTGTTGGAAATTAAAGTCTTCTCATGTTTTGCCTCCACCGATGTTATATAAAAAGTCTTTGTTTCCTGCATGTTTTTGACCCCTCTTGAAAACGTACAGCCTGGTCTTCCAAAGGATGGCCCTCAGGCCCAAAGTAAAATCCCTCCCTGTCTTCCTCCTGACTGCGGGATAAACCCAGACTCCTTTGCGGGATGAATCCAGCCCAGCCTGTTTTACTGCGGTGCTACCTGCTTCTGTTCTCTCCCTTTACCTGGCACTTCAGCTTCATAGAACTCTTTGTTTCCTGGACATGGTGTTTCTTTCATGTGACAAGGTCTTTGCACATAACTCTTCTGCCTGGAGTACTTTCCCCTTAACACACTCTTCCCTGTGGCAAAATTTTCTTTAAGAAGGTACCAGAGCCCAGTGTGGTGGCTCACATCTGCGATCCTAGCACTTTGGCAGGTTGAGACAAGAGGATTGCTTGAGCCCAGGAGTTCAAGATCAGTCTGGGCAACATAGTGAGACCCCACCTCTGCAAAAATTTTTTAAAAGTTAGGCATGGTGGCACAGAAGGCTGAGGTGGGAGGACCGCTTGAGCCCTAGAGGTTGAGGCTGCAGTGAGCTATGATTGTGCCACTGCACTCCAGCCAGGGCAACAGAGTGAGACCCTGTCTAAATAAATAAATAAAAATTTAAAAAGAAGGGCCAGATGCAGTGGCTCACGCCTGTAATCCTAGCACTTTGGGAGGCCGAGGTGGGCGGATCACCAGAGGTGGGGAGTTCGAGACCAGCCTGACCAACATGGAAAAACCCCGTCTCTACTAAAAATACAAAATTAGCCAGGCGTGGTGGTTCATGCCTGTAATCCCAGCTACTCGGGAGGCTGAGGCAGGAGAATCGCTTGAACCTGGGAGGTGGAGGTTGCAGTGAGCTGAGATCCTGCCATTGCACTCCAGCCTGGGCAACAAGAATGAAACTCTGTCTCAAAAAAAAAAAAAAAAGAAGGATCCAGAATATATTCTTGGTGAAGCTTTTCCTGACTGCTTTAGAAGTAGTCATTCTTGGCCGGGTGCGGTGGCTCACTCCTGTAATCCCAGCACTTTGGGAGGCCAAGGCAGGCGGATCACCTGAGGTCAGGATTTCGAGACCAGCCTGGCCAACATGGCAAAACCCCGTCTCTACTAAAAATACAAAAAAATTAGCCAGGCGTGGTGGTGAATGCCTGTAATCCCAGCTACTCGGGAGGCTGAGGCAGGAGAACTGCTCGAACCCAGGAGGCGGAGGTTGCAGTGAGCCGAGACCGCGCCACTGCGCTCCAGCCTGGGCAACGAGTGTAACTCTGTCTCAAAAAAAAAAAAAAAGAAAAAAAGTGTCATTCTTTCCTCTGGATTTTTATAATTCTTCAGATTCTATTATATATAATAATTGTTTGTGTCCCTACTGTGAGCCCTTCAAGGGGCTGGGAGGGAGTAATTCATCTTTTTATCCCCAGTACAGTGCTTAGTACAAGTAGACACTCATTAAGTGACAGACTGATGAATGACTGGACAAATGGGCAGGCGGATGAATGGATGAAAGGACACACCTGAGTCAAGAGCTTGAGACATCTCATGAACAATTGACTAGGTGCTATGCTGACAGAAGAAATTGGAGATTTTTTTTTGTTTTTGAGACAGAGTCTTACTCTATCACCCAGGCTGGAGTGCAGTGGCACAATCATGCCTCACTACAACCCGCCTCTGCCTCCTAAGCAGCTGGAATTACAGGTGCACACTGTCACGCCCACCTATTTTTTGTAGAGACAAGGTTTTGCCACGTTGCACAGTCTGGTTGCTCTCCAAATCCTGGGGTCAAGCAATCCGCCAACCTCGGCTTCCTAAAGTGCTGGGATTATAGGCATGAGCCACGTCTCGACTAAAAGCCATGCCCGGCAGTGGTTTTTATTTTATTATATTTTTATTTTTATTTTGTTTATTTTTTTGAGATGGAGTTTTGCTCTTGTTGCCCAGGCTGGAGTGCAATGGCGTGATCTCAGCTCACTGTAACCTCTGCCTCCTGGGTTCAAGCGATTCTCCTGCCTCAGCCTCCCAAGTAACCGGGATTATAGGCACCTGCCACAACACCTGGCTAATTTGTATTTTTAATAGAGACGGGGTTTCGCCATGTTGGTCAGGCTGGTCTCGAACGCCTGACCTCAGGTGATCTGCTCACCTTGACCTCCCAAAGTGCTGGGATTACAGGCATGAGCCACCACGCCTGGCCTATTTTATTTTATTTTTTATTTATTTTATGAGACAGAATCTCACTCTGTTGCCCAGTCTGGAGTACAGTGGCGTGATCTCGGCACACTATAACATCCGCCTCTCGGGTTCAAGCGATTCTCCTGCCTCATCCTCCTGAGTAGCTGGGACTATAAGCGTGCACCACCACACCCGGCTAATTTTTATATTTTTAGTAGAGACAGGGTTTCACCATGTTGGTCAGGCTGGTCTTGATCTCCTGACTTCAGGTAATCTGCCCACCTTGGCCTCCCAAAGCACTGGGATTATAGGCATGCCCAGAAGGGGTTTTATTTTTAATGATTTCTAGGTAGGGTAACCATTTAATTTGGCTTCCAAACTGGGACATATTTGAGAATACAGGGAGCAGAAAGGGTTTGCTGTGAACAATTGTGCCAGGACTCTAGGTATAAACCAGGAAGATCTCAGACAAACGAGGACAAGTGGTCACCCTACTAGGTTACCAGGAAACAGCAGTCAAGCCAGGAGGACAGGTTTACCAAGGTGAAAAGTTACTTCTAGTATCTTTCTGTCTGCACCTGCAATTGCACATGGCTCCAAACCAGTTAGTGCCTCTGTTTATGTGGTTTTTCTGTTTCAGGTCTCATAGGTAGCTCACCTGTGACTTATTAGTACCAACTTTAATTTATGTTAATAAAGGGCCGGATGTGATGGCTCATGACTATAATCCCAGCACTTTGGGAGGCTGAAGCAGGCAGATCACTTGAGGTCGGGGGTTCGAGACCAGCCTGGCATGGTGAAACCCTGTCTCTACTAAAAATACAAAAAATTAGCTAGGCGTGGTGGCAGCATGCACATGTAATCCTGGCTACCGGGGAGGCTGAGGCCTGAGAATGGTTTGAACCAGAGAGACAGGTTCCAGTGAGCCAAGACTGCTTCACTGCACTCCAGCCTGGGAGACAAAGCAAGACTCTGTCTCAAAATATAAAAATAAAATAACAATAATGTACAGCTTTGTCATAGAAACAGTTTGTAGACTTACTATGGTCTCAGACTAGAACATTGCTGGGGAAGATGCTTGGTGTCCCTTCTAAAACCTAATGTACCTTCTGTTAGTTCTTTCTAAAATCTGCCCTACCTTCTGGTGATATCTTCCACTCCACATGAACCGGGGTGCCTTGCACCTAATATATACTACATAAATATTTTTTAATTAGTCTATTTACTGTCAAATGGAAGGGCCATATCTCCTGGCCTTTCTTCTGTACCCTTCATCCCAGCCCCTGAATGTCCTCCCTTTCCTTTGTGTGTATACACATTTAGTTTTATTGTAACAAGGCAACTCGTATACTTTTTTTTTTCCTTTTTTCTTGTATAAGCAGGTGAATCCATGTTCTTTCTGCCTTTTTTTTTTTCTTTTTGAGACAGAGTTTTGCTCTTGTCACCCATGCTGGAGTATAGTGGCATGATCTCTGCTCACTGCAATCTCCACCTCCCAGGTTTAAGTGATTCTCCTGCCTCAGCCTCCTGAGTAGCTGGGATTACAGGTACCTGCCACCATGCCCAGCTAATTTTTTTTTTTTTTTTTTGAGACGGAGTCTCGCTTTGTTGCCCAGGCTGGAGTGCAGTGGCGCAATCTCGGCTCACTGCAAGCTCCGCCTCCTGGGTTCACGCCATTCTCCTGCCTCAGCCTCTCCGAGTAGCTGGGACTACAGGCGCCCGCCACCATGCCTGGCTAATTTTTTTGTATTTTTAGTAGAGACAGGGTTTCACCGTGGTCTCGATCTCCTGACCTTGTGATCTGCCCGCCTTGGCCTCCCAAAGTGCTGGGATTAACAAGCGTGAGCCACCGCGCCTGGCTTTTTATTTTTTATTTTTTTTGAGACGAAGTCTTACTCTGTCACCCAGGCTAGAGTGCAGTGGTGTGATCTCAGCTCACTGCAAGCTCTACCTCCCAGGTTCACCTCGTTCTCCTGCCTCAGCCTCCCGAGTAGCTGGGACTACAGGTGCCCGCCACCACGCCTGGCTAATTTTTTTGTATTTTTTTAAGTAAAGACGGGGTTTCACCATGTTAGCCAAGATGGTCTCGATCTCCTGACCTCATGGTCCACCCACCTCAGTGTCCCAAAGTGCTGGGATTGCAGGTGTGAGCCACCACACCTGGCCTAATTATTGTATTTTTAATAGAAATGGAGTTTCACCATGTTGGCCAGGCTGGTCTCAATCTCCTGACCTCAGTGATCCATCCACCTCAGCCTCCCAAAGTGCTGGGATAGGCCGGGTGTGGTGGCTCACGCCTGTAATCTCAGTACTTTGGGAGGCTGAGACTGGCAGGTCACGAGGTCAGGAGTTCGAGACTAGCCTGATCAACGTGGTGAAACCCTGTCTCTACTAAAAATACAAAAAAAAAAATTAGCCGGGCATGGTGGCGCGTGCCTGTAATCCCAGCTACTCAGGAGGCTAAGGCAGGAGAATCACTTGAACCTGGGAGGTGGAGGTTGCAGTAAGCCGAGATTGTGCCTCTGCACTCCAGCCTGGGCGATAGGGCGAGACTCCATCTCAAAAAACAAACAAAAAAAACAAAAAAACAAAGTGCTGGATTACAGGCGTGAGCCACCGTCCCTGGCTGCTTTGTTGTTGTTGTTGTTTTGAGACGGAGTTTCGCTCTTGTTGCCCAGGCTAGAGTGCAGTGGCATATAGCATGGTCTCGGCTCACTGCAACCTCTGCCTCCCAGGTTCAAGCAATTCTCCTGGCTCAGCCTCCCGAGTAGCTGGGATTACAGGCATGCACCACCATGCCCGGCTAATTTTTTGTGTTTTTATTAGAGACGGGGTTTCTCCATGTTGGTCAGGCTGGTCTCGAACTCCCAACCTCAGATGATCTGCCCACCTCGGCCTCCCAAAGTGCTAGGATTACAGGCGTGAGCCACTGCACCCAGCCTGTTTTTTTGTGTGTGTGTTTTGTTTTTTTAAACAGAGTTTCGCTCTTGTTGCCCAGGCTGGAGTGCAGTGGCGCAATCTGCAATCTCAGCTCACCGCAACCTCCGCCCCCTGGGTTCAAGCGATTCTGCTTCAGCCTCCTGAGTAGCTGGCGTTACCGGCCTGCGCCACCACGCCTGGCTAATTTTGTATTTTTAGTAGAGATGGGGTTTCTCCGTGTTGGTCAAGCTGGTCTCAAACTCACAATCTCAGGTGGTCTGCCCGCCTTGGCCTCCCAAAATGCTGGATTACAGGCATGAGCCACCGTGCCCGGCCTTGTTTTTGTTTTTAGAGACAGATCACCAGGACACCTTCCTCCTTTTCCTGCCAAGCCCATTCTGCTGGAGTGGGAAAGTCCAGTGCCTTGATAATAGGGTATTGTTCTGTCACCTAGGCTGATGTGCAGTGGTGCTATCATAGCTCACCACAGCCTTATACTCCTGGGCTCAAGTGATCCTGTCGCCCCAGCCTCCTGAGTAGCGGGGACCACCATACCTGGCTAACTTTTTGTACTTTTTGTAGAGGCAGGGTCTCACTTTGTTGCCCAGGCTGTTCTCGATTTTTTGGGCTCAAGTGATTCTCACACCTCGGCCCTCCACAGCACTGGGATTACAGGCGTGAGCCATTGTACCTGGCTTCCTTAACTCGTACACTTTTGTTTGTTTGTTTGTTTGTTTGTTTGTTTGTTTTTGAGATGGAGTCTCGCTATGTCGCCCAGGCTGGAGTGCAGTTGTGCGATCTTGGCTCACTCCAGCCTCTGACACCGGGGTTCAAGCAATTCTCCTCTCTCAGCCTCCTGAGTAGCTGGGATTACAGGCGTGCGCCACCAGGCCAGGCTAATTGTTGTATTTTTAGTAGAGACGGGATTTCATCATGTTGGTCAGGCTGGTCTCGAACGCCTGACCTCTTGATCTGCCTGCCTCGGCCTCCCGAAGTGCTGGGATTACAGGTGTGAGCCACTGCGTCCGGCCTTTTGCTCGTACACTTTCAACATTTAAAACAGAGCATCATCTTTACAGTGAAACAAAAGTAAAATCTAAAAATGAACAGGAACAAAATTACAATACAGAATTCAATTCCAAATAAGATTCTACAGGTTATGCTGATTCTCCTAATCAAGTGGTGAGGCTCAAACCATCATTAAGGGAGAATTTATTGATTTATTGATTTATTTAAACTGTATATATATGGTTGAGGCTGCAGTGAGCCATGATTGTGCCACTACACTCCATCTTGGGTGACTGAGCAAGACCCTGGCATCAAGGCATCAGACTTTTCCACTCCAGCAGAATGGGCTTTGCAGGAAAAGGAAGAAGGTATCCGGAAGCAATAGGAGACAAAAGTGAAGAAAAGGCAGATGTGATGGGTGCTGCTTTGGGTTTAACTTGAGAGACCAAAGATAGGTAGGTCTGAAGCCGAGAGAATTTATTTATTTATTTATTTTTCTTTTGAGACAGAGTCTTGCTCTGATGCCCAGGCTGGAGTGCAGTGAGCAGTGACGCTATCTTGGCTCACTATAACCTCCACCTTGGGGGTTCAAGTGATTCTCCTGCCTCAGCCTCCTGAGTAGCTGGAATCACAGGTGCCTGCCACCGTGCCCGGCTAGTTTTTTGTATTTTTAAAGTAGAAACAGGGTTTCACCATGTTGGTCAGGCTGGTCTCGAACTCCTGACCTCAGGTGATCTGCCTGCCTTGGCCTCCCAAAGTGCTGGGATTACAGACATGAGCCACTGTCCCCGGCCAAGAATGTATTTTAAAAAGGTCGTCTTTACTGCAAGGATGTCCATTAAACATCACAATTAAGCATGTCAAGAGACTTTTGCTCCTCTTCCTTTTTAAGGTACACTTCTCAGGTTAGCTTGGCCCTGCCCCACTGCAGTCTCTTTGAGCTCTTGGCCATTATTGTCTGCACGCGCCTTTTTTGACAATTATAGTCCACTGCCTTGTGACGTTTGTTGTTGTCTTATGTAACATTTCTTGTGTTTTTGACATATTTTCTCAATGGTACTGGCAACTAGAAAGAACCGAAATACAGGCATCATCCATTTAACTTCTGCAAGCCATCCCTAAAAGCAGACATTCTGCATGCAAACTTTCAGAGCCTTTTACTCCTTTATCTCCCCTGATCTTAGCCAAAAGGCCAAAAAGCAATACTCTGTTATTTCACATAGGAAAATGATACGATAGCTACTAACCACAAATTCCCAACCAATTTCCTAAAAAAGTTATTTATTTATTTATTTGAAGGCTAGTCAAGTGAAGCAGTGGGGGTGGAAAAGGAACAAAGAAATATAACTGATTGTAATCAGTGAGTTGTAAACAGCACCACTCAGGGACCAGTCCTAAAAAGTAATTTAAATATAGCAAAATGCCTATGAATAACAGACTATCACATAAGGATGTAAGATGCTTAAAACATTACTTACTATGGTTTTTAAGAAACAGTTCCTTTGTATGCAGTGTCACAGCCTCTCATCCCACCAGCCACACTGGAAACCGAAGTACCCTTTGACACTCTGGTTTTGAAAACATCTCTGTGTTGGCCAGGCGTGGTGGCTCATGCTTGTAATCTCAGCATTTTGGGAGGCTGAGGCGGGTGGATCACTTGAGGTCAGGAGTTCGAGACCAGCCTGGCAAACATGGTGAAACCCTGTCTAAAAAAAAAAAAAATTAGCCAAGCGTGGTGCTGCATGCCTGTAATCCCAGCTACTCAGGGGGCTGAGGCAGGAAAATCACTTGAACCTGGGACAGGGAGGTTGCAGTCAGCTGAGATCGTGCCACTACACTCCAGCCTGGGAGACAGAGTGAGACTCCATCTCAAAAAAAAAAAAATCTCTATGTGATGCTAATGTTTCTACCAGTTGTAGTAGCGTGTAACAGGAGACCTTTTCATGTGGTTTTGTTTTCAATGTAGTATCGAGTTTTGGTGACATGCATTTTTCCTATCTAAACAACAGGAAAAAATTGTTACAGTAAGAGATTGTATATGCTCTGTGAAGTTGGGAATTAAGAATGAACAGACATTCTTTTATGAAAACATTGACACTAACTGCTAGATATGCCTGAATTTACTGAGCATTTATTGTAGTTGTAATTCTTTGCTTCTTACTTACACAGTATATCTCTCCTTAGTGCGTTGCATATTACGTACTAATTAAATATCTGTATTCCTCGAATCTGTAGGTTGATTTGTAAAATACGTGTTGTTTCAAAGTGAGGAGGGGAACTAATATTTAGTAAGTATCTACTGTGTACCATGGTAACTATCCTGACAAGAGGGTGTAAGTCCAGAGGCCCAGAGCAGGGAAGTCATCTGTCCAAGGTTATGGATCAGATAAGTGGCAGAGCCAGGATGTGAACCAAGCAAGATCTGTCTGATTTTAACACATTTCTTTTTTCACTTATCTTTTTTTTTTGAAACAGAGTCTCACTCTGTCGCCCAGGCTGGAGTGCAGTGGCACGATCTTGGCTCACTGCAACCTCCGCCTCCCGGGTTCAAGCGATTCTCTTGCCTCAGCCTCCCGAGTAGCTGGGATTACAGGTGCATGCAACCACACCTGGCTAATTTTTGTGTTTTTAGTAGAGATGAGGTTTCGCCATGTTGGCCAGGCTGGTCTCGAACTTCTGACCTCAGTATCTGCCCACCTCGGCCTCCCAAAGTGCTGGGATTACAGGCATGAGCCACCATGCCCAGCCTCACTTACCTTTTTTTTGTTTTTTTAAGTGTATCGGGAGGCTGAGGCAGGAGAATCACTTGAACCCGGGAGGCAGAGGTTGCAGTGAGCCGAGATCGTGCCACTGCACTCCAGCCTGGCAACAGAGCAAGAGTCTGTCTCAAAAAAGAAAAAAAAAATGTACATATAGGCTGGGCGTGGTGGCTCACACCTGTAATCCCAGCACTTTGGGAGACCGAGGCAGGAGGATCATGAGGTCAGGAGTTCATGACCACCCTGGCCAACATTGTGAACCCCATCTCTGCTAAAAATACAAAAATATAGCTGGGTGTGGTGGTGCGTGCCTGAAATCCCAGCTACTTGGGAGGCTGAGGCAGGAGAATTTCTTGAACCGGGGGCCCGGGAGGCAGAGGTTGCAGTGAGCTGAGATTGCACCACTGCACTCCAGCCTGGGCTACAGACTGAGACTCTGTCTCAAAAAAAAAAAAAAGTACATATAATTATTTCTGGGCCAGGTATGGTGGCATGCACCTGTAGTCCCAGCTATTTGGGAGGCTGAGGTGGGAGGATTTGTTTTGCCTAGGAGTTTGAGGCCAGTCTGGGCAACTTACAGAGACAATGTCTCTCTCTTTTTTTTTTTTTTTTAATTTTATTTTTTATTTTTATTTTTTTATTAATTTTTTTTGCACACAAAAACAATAAACATTTTCTAAAAATACATACAAACAAAAAGGTGCATATCAAACATATTAGGAAGGTTGCACATGGGAAGTCGGGGAATAGAAATGGGGGGTGGGAGTTAAAATAAATGAGAGAGGGACTTTATATGGATCAGTGATAATAACTCAATCCTCTATTTGACAAAGAAGAGGGAGAAGGAAGAGGAAGAAAAAGAAAGTGGGATAAAGGATCAGAAAGGGAGGAAAATAGAAAAAATTAGAGTATGACTCCAGGGTAGACCTGTTTTGTTGTCATTGAGTTGGTTGGTTGGTTTGTCTGTTGTATTCTTCATGTTTCGCCAAGTTGGCCAGACTGGTCTCGAACTCCTAGCCCGAAGTGATCAACCCGCCTCGCCCCCCAGAGTGCCGGGACCACAGGCGTGAGCCACCACGTCCAGCCCCCACATTGCTTCTGGCCTCCGTGGTAGACCTCCCAGACGGAGCGGCTGGGCATAGGCACTCCTCACTTCTTCCCAGACACGGGGCGGCCGGGCAGAGGCGCTCCTCACTTCCCAGACGGGGCGGCCAGGCAGAGACGCTCCTCACTTCTTCCCAGACGATAGGTGGCCGGGCAGAGGCGCTCCTCACTTCCCAGACGATGGGTGGCCGGGCAGAGGCGCTCCTCACTTCCCAGACAGGGCGGCTGGGCAGAGGCGCTCCTCACTTCCCAGACGGGGCGGCCGGGCCGAGGCGCTCCTCACCTCCCAGACGATGGGTGGCCGGGCAGAGGCTCTCCTCACTTCCCAGATGGGGCGGCTGGGCAGAGGCGCTCCTCACTTCTTCCCGGACGGGGCGGCCGGGCAGAGGCGCTCCTCACTTCTTCCCGGATGGGGCGGCCGGGCAGAGGCGCTCCTCACTTCTTCCCGGACGGGGCGGCCGGGCAGAGGCGCTCCTCACTTCTTCCCAGACGGGGCGGCCGGGCAGAGGCGCTCCTCACTTCCTCCCAGACGGGGCGGCCGGGCAGAGGCGCTCCTCACCTCCCAGACGGGGCGGCCGGGCAGAGGCGCTCCTCACTTCCCAGACGATGGGTGGCCGGGCAGAGGCGCTCCTCACTTCCCAGACGATGGGTGGCCGGGCAGAGGCGCTCCTCACTTCCCAGACGGGGCGGCCGGGCAGAGGCGCTCCTCACTTCTTCCCAGACGGGGCGGCCGGGCAGAGGCGCTCCTCACTTCTTCCCAGACGGGGCGGCCGGGCAGAGGCGCTCCTCACTTCCTCCCAGACGGGGCGGCCGGGCAGAGGCGCTCCTCACTTCCTCCCAGACGGGGCGGCCGGGCAGAGGCGCTCCTCACCTCCCAGACGGGGCGGCCGGGCAGAGGCGCTCCTCACCTCCCAGACGATAGGTGGCCGGGCAGAGGCGCTCCTCACCTCCCAGATGGGGCGGCCGGGCAGAGGCGCTCCTCACCTCCCAGACGATGGGTGGCCGGGCAGAGGCGCTCCTCACCTCCCAGACGATGGGTGGCCGGGCAGAGGCGCTCCTCACCTCCCAGACGATGGGTGGCCGGGCAGAGGCGCTCCTCACCTCCCAGACGATGGGTGGCCGGGCAGAGGCGCTCCTCACCTCCCAGATGGGGCGGCCGGGCAGAGGCGCTCCTCACCTCCCAGACGATGGGTGGCCGGGCAGAGGCGCTCCTCACTTCCCAGACGATGGGTGGCCGGGCAGAGGCGCTCCTCACTTCCCAGACGATGGGTGGTCGGGCAGAGGCGCTCCTCACTTCCCAGACGGTGGGTGGTCGGGCAGAGGCGCTCCTCACTTCCCAGACGGTGGGTGGCCGGGCAGAGGCGCTCCTCACTTCCCAGACGGTGGGTGGCCGGGCAGAGGCGCTCCTCACTTCCCAGACGGGGTGGCCGGGCAGAGGCGTTCCTCACCTCCCAGACGATGGGTGGCCGGGCAGAGGCGCTCCTCACCTCCGAGACGGTGGGTGGCCGGGCAGAGGCGCTCCTCACCTCCCAGACGGTGGGTGGCCGGGCAGAGGCGCTCCTCACTTCCCAGACGATGGGTGGCCGGGCAGAGGCGCTCCTCACTTCTTCCTGGACGGAGCGGCCGGGCAGAGGCGCTCCTTTTTTTTTTTTTTGAGACGGAGTCTCGCTCTGTCATCCTGGCTGGAGTGCAGTGGCACAATCTCGGCTCACTGCAACCTCGGCCTCCCAGGTTTAAGTGACTCTTCTGCCTCAGCCTCCTGAGTAGCTGGGACTACAAGCGAGCACCACCATGCCCAGCTAATTTTTGTATTTTTAGGAGAGACGGGGGTTCACCATATTGGCCAGGCTGGTCTCGAATTCCTGACCTCGTGATCCGCCCGCCTCGGCCCATCAAAGTGCTGGGATTACAGGCATGAGCCACCACACCCAGCCAACACTGTCTCTTAAAAACAACAGCTAATAATTATTTCCAGTCCGTGCCTATGATTTTTGGTTCAGACCTATAAAAAGAGACTATCTTTTTAAAAATCGGCGATTTAAAATCTGTTTTATAATGGGCTCTCCAAGCCTCCCACCATGAGGACCGGTAGACTGGGCCCGAAATGAATAGTACATCTGGCTATGAGACTTTATGCCAGCAGGCAGTCTTAGAGCTAAGAGGAGATACTTACCTGTACCTCATATCAAAAAGGAGATTGAGTCCTAGGCAGAAAACATGCACGTGCTGAATGTGTGCCTAATTCTTCCCTATCCTTATTTTCAGACTTTAACGCCAAAAGGAAAAAGAAAGTGGCAGAGATACACCAGGCTCTAAACAGCGATCCCACTGATGTGGCTGCCCTTAGGCGCATGGCTATCAGTGAAGGAGGGCTCCTGACTGATGAGATCAGACGAAAAGTGTGGCCCAAGCTCCTCAATATCAATGCCAATGACCCACCTCCTATATCAGGTAAGGGGAGTAGGGGAGGCTGTGAGGGGAGCTTATCTAGGAGACAGAGAGAAAAGAATTCCAGGATCTTTAATTTTTATGGTCCTTTCAAACCAAGGGTATATGAATAAATCTAGGGTGTTTTAGGAAATGCTTGGGCCCACTCTGAAAATAAGGCCAAACCAGTACGTATAATTTTATTCAAAAGTGGAATGAGTTCTTTTTTTATTTGTTTTTATTTTATTTATTTATTTTTGAGACGGAGTCTCACTCTGTCGCCCAGGCTGGAGTGCGGTGGTACAATCTCAGCTCACTGCAACCTCTGCCCCCTGGGTTCAAGCAATTCTCCTGCCTCAGCCTTCCTAGTAGCTGGGATTACAGACTTTCACTATCATGCCCAGCTAATTTTTGTATTTTTAGTAGAGATGGGGTTTTGCCATGTTGTCCAGGCTGGTCTCGAATTCCTGACCTCAAGTGATTAGCCTGCCTCGGCCTCCCAAAGTGCTAGGATTACAGGTGTGAGCTACCACACCCAGCCAAGCCAAGTTCTTTTTTTATTAGGGATTAAAATATTGGCTAGGCAAGTGAGTTTGTTAAAAATGCATATGCTTTGTTCTACATAATTGCTTGGCAAGTGTTTTTTTAAAATGCATATTTTGGGCCAGGCGTGGTGGCTCACACCTGTAATCCCAGCACTTTGGGAGGCTGAGGCGGGTGGATCTTGAGGTCAGAAGTTCAAGACCAGCCTGGCCAAGATGGTGAAACCCCATCTCTACTAATAAAAAAAAAAAATACAAAAATTAGCCAGGTATGGTGGCGGGTGCCTGTAATCCCAGCTACTCAGGAGGCTGAGGCAGAGAACTGCTTGAACCCGGGAAGTGGAGGTTGCAGTGAGCCGAGATTGCACCACTGTCCTCCAGCCTAGGTGACAGAGTGAGACTCCGTCTCAAAAAAAAAAAAAAAAAAAAATGCGTATTTTGTGGCTGGGCAAGGTGACTCACACCTGTAATTCCAGCACTTTCAGAGGCTGAGGCAGGAGGATCACTTGAGACTGGAAGTTTGAGGCCAGCATGGGCAACATTGCGAAACCCTGTCTCTACAAAAATTTAAAAACTAGCCAGACATGGTGGTGCACGGCTGTAGTCTTAGCTGCTTGGGAGAATGAGGCAGGATTACTTGAGCCCAGGAGTTTGAGGCCAGCCTGGGCAACATGGCAAGATCCAATCTCTAAAAGTAAAGTAAAATTAAACACACACAAAAACACCCTCTTTTGTCCGGGCACAGTGGCTCACGCCTGTAATCCTAGCATTTTGGGGGGCTGAGGCAGGTGAATCACTTGAGGTCAGGAGTTCGAGACCAGCCCGGCCAACATGGTGAAACCCCGTCTCTACTAAAAATACAAAAATTAGCTGAGTATGGTGGTGCACACCTGTAATTCCAGCTACTAGGGAAGCTGAGGCAGGAGAATCACTGGAACCCAGGAGGCGGAAGTTGCAATGAGCCGAGATTGCGCCAGTATACTCCAGCCTGGGCGACAGAGTGAGACACTCAAAGAAAAAGAAAACACTCTCTTTTTATTGGGAAATACTGAGATCCTTTGGAGTTCTAAAATCCTGTAATTGTGTGAAGAGAGTTACCTAACTAATGTGCAAGACCCATGTGGTAAAAAGTGTTCCTTGGAATGCAGTTCAAAATAGTAAAAGTCCTGTAGAACAGTGAATCCACTCTGCTGGTCATTCACTCAGTGCACTCACCTTGTAGCTTTCCTGCCATCATGGCAAAATGCCAAGTGCTGAGGATTCTTTCATTCAGTTGGCAAATATTAGTTGTGCTATGATTGCCAGGTACTAGAGATGATTGAAACAGGACTTCTGCCACCAAAAAGTTCACAGTGTCATGATGTCACCCAGTAGGTGCTGAGTTGCCACTTGTTATTATCCTTGGAATTGGCTGCTTCAGAGCAGTCAGCTTTTTGTTGGAAGGCTAAGGCAGTGCCATATTCACACCCTGAATCCTGAGGTGATGTTCTTCTCTCAGGTTCCAAACTCCCCTCATCTTTTTATACCATGAAGCCTGCATGTGAGGAAGTGTTGCCCAGCCTTACTAGCTTTTGATTTGGGTTGCGAGGGAAATGTATGCCTATTATACAGCACTTGGTTTGGTTGGGGGAAATGTACACTTGTTACATATATAACAGCTAGAGACTGCCTCCTTACTTTCACACTGTATTGGACTTAGCAGCTGAACACAAGGACTGTCTCCTCTTTGCAGCGTCTTAGTTTTAGAATTGCTGGGTCAAGAGATGTTAGGTGGTTCATTGTGTGAGTCTCAATATACCTTTCTAAACAGCTTGGTGCTCCCACAACTTTATAGGTGTTAGGGTTTTTTTCAGTGCTCTGTTGTTCCCACATTCATGATTTTATTTGATCCTTGGAAGGGAATATCCTCATTTTGTAGCTGTGGACTTTGAAATTCAGAGCAGTTCCCAGTGATACACAGTGGCCTTCTGCATGAGGCGCCTGGCCTCCTTACGTCTTTGCTGTCCTTCCCACCCCGCTGTATTGTCTCCTGGGCAGCCTGTGCTCCCTTCTTTTAGGGTCATTGTGAGTTGCAGGAAACATAATGTTTGGAACTAAACTGGGGATTCCCTGCCAAATGTTGTATCTTGAGTCATATCCTCCTCTTCAGGAGAAGCTGACATGTGCCCTCTAGGCCTTTTGTGTCATTCCAGAATGTTTTGCTTCTGGTCTGGCTTCTCAGGCATTCCTGCAATAACGTTCCTTTTCCTTCAATAGGGAAGAACCTACGGCAGATGAGCAAGGACTATCAACAAGTGTTGCTGGACGTCCGGCGGTCGTTGCGGCGGTTCCCTCCTGGTGAGAAGCTCTCCTGGTCCTGCCACATTTGGAAAGACTGTATCTGTTCCAGGTCATACCGTGTGACCTAATATGCTGGACCCTGCCTCCTCAGGGACCTTCAGAACTCTCCTTTTGCTGAGTCATCCTTTTCTTGACTGGTCACTTTCAGACCCCCACTGTGAAAGCCTGAACCAAAAATAATTTCTCCTGGCCTAGAGGTGGTGAATGAGAGAAGAGGTTTTTGTTTTTCCTTGAAGCCACAAAAAGGAGTTAATAAGGATTGTTAGAGCCATCAGTCTGGCGTTAAAGAGCAGATTGGTGTGGAATTGGGTACCAACAAGAATGAGTAATATCTTAATTAGGTTTAAAAACAATGATACCTTACGCATACATATGTAAGATTCCTTAGAGGGAAGAGAGGCCATTCCCTGTTTGTGTAAGAGTATATTCCTTAATTTGTTCAGCAGCAATAGATAAAAAATAAATAAATAAAAAGAAAACAAACAAAAAGATAAAGAATGTATTCCTAAAATTACCTCTTCATTTCAGGAAGAAAGAAAAGAAGGACCGTTGTCTCAATTTTCACAGTGAAGGGAACTGGGCAACAAACCTCACATGGATGACCTATTTTTCTTCCTCTGGCAACTCCACCTTTAGGTCATGAAGAGAGGAGAATTGCTAAAGGGAACAGGAGCCTCTAAGCTGGCTGCCTCCCTCTTCTGCACTGTGCTCTGGCCTGGCTTTTGTTGTTGAAGGGGCTGCTTTCCTGCTGGCATTCTTGCTCCCTGGACAGACTCTTGCAATCCCCAGGTAGCAGTAGCCTGCCAGCGTGGTTTTGATAAAAGCACATGCCCATGGTCCATTCCCTTTTCCTAGCCTGCTGGTTTGGATGAGATCACATAGGACAGATGCCTCCCTTTTTTTTTTTTTTTTTTTTTTTTAATTAAAGACAGAGTTTTGCTCTTGTTGCCCAGGCTGGAGTGCAATGGCACTGTCCCAGCTCACTACAACCTCTGCCTCCCAGGTTCAAGCAGTTCTCCTGCCTCAGCCTCCCAAGTAGCTGGGATTACAGGTGCCTGCCACCACCCCTGGCTAATTTTGTGTGTGTGTGTTTTTAATAGAGATGGGGTTTCACCATGTTGGCCAGGCTGCTCTCGAACTCCTGACAGGTGATCCACGTACCTCAGCCTCCCAGAGTGCTGAGATTACAGGCTAGAGCCACCGTGCCCAGCCCCCATTTTTTCCTAGGTAACCTGTTTTCCCTCTGAACCCTTTATTCCTCTTCCATTGATGTAATATCTGTGATAAGCTTTCTGTAGGCTGAACTTACAATATGGCATCATACTCTTTTTCCATTCATGGTCTTCTGGGCTTGGCTCACTGCTTTTCTGCTGAAAATTCACACAGGGTTTAATTTTTACTCTCACTCCTTTCACTGCTTCACCTATCAGCAGCCCTGGGTTTTCTTCATTTCCTTATTTATCTTTTAGGGCATGCTTTTTATTTGAGAAGGGGTGGGGTGGCCGGGCGCGGTGGCTCACGCCTGTAATCCCAGCACTTTGGGAGGCCGAAGTGGGAGGATCACCTGAGGTCAGGAGTTCGAGACCAGCCTCAACATGGAGAAACCCCGTCTCTACTAAAAAAAAAAATACAAAACTAGCCGGGCGTGGTGGTGCATGCCTGTAATCCCAGCTACTCGGGAGGCTGAGGTAGGAGAATTGCTTGAACCTGGGAGGCGGAGGTTGCGGTGAGCCGAGATCGCGCCATTGCACTCCAGCCTGGGCAACAAGAGCGAAACTCCGTCTCCAAAAAAAAAAAAAAAAAAAAGAGAAGGGGTGGGGTAAACATGGGCAAGAGGTGAGTTTTGCTCTTACCTGCAATCCTTTGTCCGGTTTAGTTTGGGCCCTTACATTAGCTGCTTTCTCTCTCTGAGTATGTGTTTGTAACTAAAAGCTAATGGTGTGGAGAAGCTGTGCATGTGCCATTCTTCTAACGTGGCTCATAAGGCCAAGGTTTGGCATTTTTACTGCTGGCAGCACTAGCTCCAGCAGTGAAAGAACTCCCTGAAAGAACTCCCGACACAGGCTTCCCTATTTCCAGCTATAATACATCTTTGGATCAAGAGGATCAGTTTTTCCCATAACATTTGCTTTGGTTTAAAGGGGACCATGTAACTTTAAAATTTTTTTATTTTTATATAATTTCATACTTACTGAAAAGTTGTAAAAATAGGACAAAGAATTCCCCAGATACCTTTTACCCAGATTTCCTTTTGTTTTCACATTTTACTACATTTGCTTTTTTTTTGGGAGACGGAGTCTTGCTCTGTCGCCCAGGCTGGAGTGCAGTGGCACGATCTCAGCTCACTGCAAGCTCCAGTTCCCGGGTTCACGCCATTCTCCTGCCTCAGCCTCCCAAGTAGCTGGGACTACAGGCGCCCGCCACCACGCCCGGCTAATTTTTTGTATTTTTTATTAGAGACGGGGTTTCACCATGTTAGCCAGGATGGTCTCGATCTCTAGACCTCGTGATCCACCCGCCTCTGCCTCCCAAAGTGCTGGGATTACAGGCGTGAGCCACTGCGCCCGGCCTACATTTGCTTTTTTAGCTGCTTTCTGTCTTTCCTTCACTTTACACATAGACATACACTTTTTCTCTGAACTATTTAAGAGTAAGTTGTAAACATGACATCTTTTTACCCCAGATGTTTCAGGATATATTTCCTAAGTAAAAGGCTCTCATGTAATCACAGTACACTGAGCAACATCAGTAACAACACTGAAAAATAATTAACTAAGTAATCCACAGATTTTATTCACATTTCGCCATTTCTTCAAGTAATGTACTTCACTGGAAAAGGAAATATAGATTTATGTGTTTCTCATGCTGTCGTCATATATCTTTAGCCATTTTTAATCTGGAACAGTTCCTTTGTATTGTATGAGAGTTAAATTTCTCTTACTTTGGGTATATTGGGTATTTCTTCATTGTGAGATTGAGGTCTGTGTGTTGTTGATAGAAATCCTGCAGACATGATGCTGAGCTCTGTCAGTGCATCACATCGGGAGGCAGAGGCCGTCTGCGGCTCCCATAGTTGAAATACTGCAGTTAAATACTGTGTCCCAGCAGTATTAACTGCAGCAACTTGGTTAAGGTGGTGTCTGCGGCTTCCCCCACTGGAAAGCTAGCGGCTGCCTTTTCCTGTATGCCAGGTGGTATCAACAGTGGATCTTGATATGCGTTGCCAAATTATTTGTAATTCATTTTCCTTTTTTCTCTGAAAATTCATTGCTGGCCTTCTTCGACCTCCTTGTTTACTAAGCTGCTTGGTATGTTCAAAGGCATCTCCTCTCTGTTCCTGTCCCCAGGCATGCCAGAGGAACAGAGAGAAGGGCTCCAGGAAGAACTGATTGACATCATCCTCCTCATCTTGGAGCGCAACCCTCAGCTGCACTACTACCAGGGCTACCATGACATTGTGGTCACATTTCTGCTGGTGGTAGGCGAGAGGCTGGCAACATCCCTGGTAGAAAAATTATCTACTCACCACCTCAGGTACCAGTAGAGAGGAACATGAGAGGACGGGCATCACTCCTTAGCCGTCCTGGGGATAACTCATTGGCCCGTTTTCTGGTCAGCTTTTTTAGGAGTTTGAGCCCTCGCCACCCCCAGCCCTGATCTAAGTGTTTGGTGACCAGGCTTATTGAATTGTCTCCCTCCAGGGATTTTATGGATCCAACAATGGACAACACCAAGCATATATTAAACTATCTGATGCCCATCATTGACCAGGTGAATCCAGAGCTCCATGACTTCATGCAGAGGTACATATATGTCTGCATTTCGGTGTGCATGCATACACACGCCCACACCCCCCACACCCGAAACACTCCTCACAAGCCGAGCACAGTTTCCTCATTGTCTTGGGTGGATTTGTTAAGTTCTCCCGAGTTGTTCCAGTCACCAGCAATCTGGGTAATTCAGTTCTTGGAGCATTTTTGGGGACTCTGCTCTTTGGGGAACATAGCCCATCCCTTGAGTTTACATCTAGTGGGGAGAGGTGGATAAGGTATGTATGCCAAGGTAAGATATTGAGGTTATTGCCACAAGAGAAACACAAAGTCCTGTGGGATCCAGCGGCGAGAAGGAGAAGGCCAACAATGGGTTGTTTTATTTCCCAAGTACCAAAGAGAAGAAATATTTTTTTGCAAATCCCATGTGATGTTTTGTTTCTTCTCTGTTTAGTTGGAAATGTGTTCTTGGCCAATGCCTCTTTTTTAAAAAAATTTTTAAAAGGTAATGGCTATGCCTTTTTTTCTTTTTTTTGAGATGGAGTATTTGCTCTTGTTGCCCAGGCTGGAGTGCAATGGCATGATCTCGGCTCACTGCAACCTCTACCTTCCGGGTTCAAGCGATTCTCCTGCCTCAGCCTCAAGTAGCTGGGATTAGGCATGCGCCACCACGCTCAGCTAATTTTGTATTTTTAGTAGAGACGGGGTTTCTCCATGTTGGTCAGGCTGGCCTCGAGCTCCTGATGTCAGGTGATCCACCCGCTTCGGCCTCCCAAAGTGCTGAGATGATAGGCGTGACTCACCATGTCTGGCAGCTACGTCTTGAGATATTTTAGTTGTCTCATGTTAATTGAAAAATTAATGCAGTCATGTTTTCAGGCTTGGGAATATGTACCTGTGCCCCCCAAAAGGGTAAGACTTACTCAGAAGGAGAATCATGGCGTAGTTCTCTGAAAACAACTGCTTCTCGTTCTTGTAGTTGACATTTGTTGGCCATTAGGAGAGCACCCAGTGAGATAAAGCAGCCAGGACCCTGTTGTGGTGTTAGTGTCGTCGTACACCTTAAAGACTTTGTATTAAATATTTTGTGAGGAGAAGATGCTGAATTCCTAGGTAACTGAATTTTCCAGAAATCCTATTCCTAAATGCTTCCTTCTCACCAGCACTGTAAGGCCCAGAGAGAGGGAAGGGATGGCCCACAGGACCTGACACCTGACTTTCCTTTGTTTCTAGTGCTGAGGTGGGGACCATCTTTGCCCTCAGCTGGCTCATCACCTGGTTTGGGCATGTCCTGTCTGACTTCAGGCACGTCGTGCGGTTATATGACTTCTTCCTGGCCTGCCACCCACTGATGCCCATTTACTTTGCAGCCGTGGTAGGTACAGGCCACGAGCCAGCAACTGGGTTCACCATCACCCATCCCACTGTGGTCATTTTCCCTGAAGGGAAACCTGGGGATTATGGAAAGATGCAAAAGACAGCACTTCCCAGGCTGGTGTCCCTGGACACCATTCTGTGCAATATTAATGGGGGTGTCACACACAAAAAATAGTAAGTTGGGAAATGCTGGGTGTAAACAAAATCAGATTTTTTTTTTTGCTGCATGACACTTCTGAACCTTTAAAATGCTAATCTGCATTGTGAATTGTCAGGGTTCCTATTGACATTGCCTGGAATATATGTTCAGCTGATGAACACAATTAGGGAAATAGTAGTATAAGCTTCCAACTCCAGATTTAAGAAAAGAAGAGATCTGGTGTCATGATAGACAAGGGAGGTTGGCTTGTGGTGGAGGGTGGGGGCTCCAGTTAGTAGAAGGGCCTCGAGGGATGGGGTGGAGATGGGAATTCAGGGAAGTCCTTCAATGACCACTGGTCCCTTGAGCATCTGTGGGTTTGTGGACCAACAGTCAGAAGGAAGATGCTTAAAGGGAGCCAGACCGTTCTTTCTACTGTTTTGAACCATTTCTTCTATGCTGGAGCTCCAGGAATCTCCCAATAATTCTCCTTTCTCCTAAAAGAATCTCCTTCATTTCTTTCAAGACTTAAAGGGACACCTGAGCAGCCCAGCATGCCTGAAGGACTTAGATTGTAACTGGTCAGCCTTTCATATCATGTGGTGGAAGTTTACAGGAAGGGCCAGACAGTAGGAGTAGCACTGAGCATATATATGTTATTACTTCTTTGATGGATACAAGAGTTTGCTGAACATTTGGGCTGAGTCCTATCTGTTACCAGTTTAAATTCATCTCCAAGGATAATGGAGTGCGGGTGGCCCAGGCCCTGTGTGTCTGGCCTCTGACTGCAAGGCTTTGCTACCTCCCCACAGATTGTGTTGTATCGCGAGCAGGAAGTCCTGGACTGTGACTGTGACATGGCCTCGGTCCACCACCTGTTGTCCCAGATCCCTCAGGACTTGCCCTATGAGACACTGATCAGCAGAGCAGGAGACCTTTTTGTTCAGTTTCCCCCATCTGAACTTGCTCGGGAGGCTGCCGCCCAACAGCAAGCTGAGAGGTGAGCAAGGCTGGGACACTGGTTGAATGGGGGTGGCTGTAAACGAGCAGAAGTGAGGGAAGATTTGTGTCTGGTGGGATAGGGTTGGGGCATGTTTCCAGAGATCTGAGCTTAGGCCAGTGGAATCCCCACTGTAGACGTATGGGTCTTTATCAAAAAGAGCTTTCCCAGCAATGAAAGGCTCTGCCCACAGCCTATGTGGTGTAGTTTTGCTTTCCTCCTCCTCTTTCATACCACTTTCTTCCTTCCGTCTCTTTCCCCTGCAGGACGGCAGCCTCTACTTTCAAAGACTTTGAGCTGGCATCAGCCCAGCAGAGGCCTGATATGGTGCTGCGGCAGCGGTTTCGGGGACTTCTGCGGCCTGAAGAGCGAACAAAAGATGTCCTGACCAAGCCAAGGACCAACCGCTTTGTGAAACTGGCAGTGATGGGGCTGACAGTGGCACTTGGAGCGGCCGCACTGGCTGTGGTGAAAAGTGCCCTGGAATGGGCCCCTAAGTTTCAGCTGCAGCTGTTTCCCTGAAAGCCAGAGAAGACCTTCCTCTTACATCACATTAAGGTCTCACCCTTCCATGGAAGGATTGGGAGGGGTGGAATTTCCTTTATTAAAAGGGTTTCTGTCCAGAGTTTTTTATTCCTGCCACCCTGCCCCACCCATTTGTGTTTGCCTTTACTTCAGAGGCCAATAGCAGAGCCTACCTGACACAGAGGGGACTTGGGGGCCTGGCACAGAATCTTATGCCCCTCCCAGTGGGCTTTTGGATGGGCTCTCTGCCACCTCCCCTGGTGCTGGAGGAAGTGGGTTTCTGAAGCTTGCAGCTGCCTTTGCAACCTGCTGGGCCTGGGCTTCCCTAGTTACCGGGAACCTCCTAGTCACCCCGTAGAAAGTGAGCTGGAGCATGGGATGCCCTCTTACTGCTCCTGCTTGCCTGCATCAGATGGACACAGAAGGAGGGGGCTGCTGCTGAAGGAGTCAGTCTTGGGATGGAGAGCAAGAGGCCAAAGGACTCGTCTGGGAGCATGATTGGCCCCTCTTACTAGCAGCTCCATCAGCTGGTCAGAAATCAGAGACAGAAGGGAACTAGGTTACTCGTTAAATCCTACCTATTTTCAGCCTAGAAATCACATGGGCATTTCCAGTCAAGTGGGAAGGAATGCTCATTTTTAAGGCCTAGACCTAGACTAGTTTTGCCTTTCTTTCTTCCCTGTTTTCTTCTACAAGCCACATAACATTGCTTATAAAAGGTCCTTTTATTACTATTTTTAGAATATATACACCCCATATGTAAATTACCCTCACTTTTAAAGTAATAATAGTTCCTTCACAGAAAAAAAATAGTTCTCATCAGAAGGATGAGCTTGTAAGATCCTGAATTTTACTTTCTACTTGATTAACGTTTCGCTTTAGCCAGAGTTGCTATTTGCAAACAGCTTTCCACTTCCAAAGTGCCACTTTCTGACCGGTTTCTCTTCCTGTTTTCCTCAAATCATCCTACTGCCACATAGGCACCCACTCATTACCTTGGCGTCATTTTTTGGGTCTGATTTGTCTCCTCAACTGCTGGTCTCTCCCGCCTGGTTGGAAATGTCATTGGAAACTTGCAAAGACTCTCCAGACCTTAGGGAACAAGAGGCATCACTCAGTCCTTCTGGGACAGCTTCCGTGTAAGCAAAGCCAGGTTTGTTTTAGATTAACTCTGGCCTGAAAAAAAAAAAGTGCCTTTTGCTGCTTTAAAGAATTGGGGTGTATGGTATGAAGCAGCCATGTACTTGTATTTTCCTGGTCTTTCCTGGGCACTCTTCTCTCTTGGCAGGTGTTTTCTTAAAGTGAACACACCAGAAGCACCCCACCCCACCATATTGGATCCTCTTTGCATGCCTGTTGTGTGCAGGATGGAGGGTGTCCCACATGCCAGGCAGCTGGCGAGCCAGAGCAGCTGGGAGCCCTGTCCGCTGAGTTACACTAAGCACTTTATTTTTATTTATTTTATTATTACTTTCTTTTTTCTGAGATGGAGTCTCACTCTGTTGCCCAGGCTGGAGTGCAGTGGCACAATCTCAGTTCACTGCAACCTCCGCCTGCCAAGTTCAAGCAATTCTCCCTGCCTTAGCCTCCCGAGTAGCTGGGACTACGGGCACCTGCTACCAGGCCTGGCTAATTTTTGTATTTTTAGTAGAGATGGGGTTTCACCAAGTTGGCCAGGCTGGTCTGGAACTCCTGACCTCAGGTGATCTGCCTGTCTCGTCCTCCCAAAGTGCTGGGATTACAGGCGTGAGCCACCACGCCCGGCCACTATGCACTTTAAAACCAAAAAAAGCTCAAAGTGATGGATCATTGTCCATGGCTCAGGAGCCCTACCTTGGGGTTAGTGTGATGTAGATGGATTAATTTAGACAGTGGTGTATTCATCAGGGCAAAGGAAATTCTTCCAGAGGTGATGATGTGGCAGATATTCCCAGTGCTCTCCCAAAGCAAGCTGGCCCTCTTGTCATCATCTCAGTGGGTGGCACCAGCTGCTCCTCCTTCCACAAGCACTCAAGCCTGTTTGTAAATACTGAAGGAATTGATGGGGTTGAGGAGGTGCATGTGACCAGGGTCCCAAGGCCACAGCTTTTCAGATCCTAGGAAACAAGTGGCATTTGCTTGAGTTGTGGCCTCGGAAGGAGAATGTTTATCTGTTTTATAACTTTGCTGACACCGGGATTCTCCCTGTCATTGAGAAGAAAGCATTATCTAATTACCTTCAGGTGGTTTAATTATTCTGTAAAGAATATGTGTAAATATTTTGTACAGAGCCCTGTATCAAATAAACAGCCGTATGTGGTTACTAATCACCTCTTCTGTCATTCTGTCCTTGGCCACCGCTCAGTGGGAATGATCTCTGATCTGGATGCTCCCACCTTCCATGTCAGGCCCAGAACTGTACCATGGTCTGTGGACTCCTGGTCAGCCTTGACTGGCTAGGAGACCTTGGGCAGTACCTACAGTCTTGCTGTTTCTGTTTCATCTGCAAGAATTATGACCCACACACTCCAGCTGCTGCCCAGGGCACTGTGATATTTTATACGTGTGTGTGTGTGGATGTTTTTGTCTACAGTTCCTGGTTCGTCATTCCCATAACCCTTTGTTATAATGTTGGGGCACTGCAGGCCTCAGAAAACGGAATCTCTGTCTGTGACCTTCTCCTGCCCGCATTTCACTTGCTCAACGCCAGACTCTAATCTGACTGTAGCTCATGAGACCCTCATTCCAGAGGGTCCTGCCCCATACCCGGAAGGAGGAACACTGCACAGAGAGGCCAAGAAGCATCTGGACAGACAGGCCTTGCTGGGTTTAGACCTTATGCTTTTTGTCCAGTTTCATCTCAACAAGGTTGCCATGCTTCAGCCATGCCTATCCGATGACGTCTCCATAAAAGGCCCAGGATCACGGGCTTTGGGGAGCTTCTGAAGACCTGAACGTGTGGAGGGACGGAGGAAGGGGAACGAGAACTTGTCCACGTGCCGAGGGTGGCGCACCCCCACTCCATGGGGACAGAAGCTCCAGCATTTGCCCAGGACCCTTCCAGACCTCACCCTGTGTGTATCTTCATCTGGCTGTTTACTTATTTGTATCCTTTCTAATAACGTTTGTAATAAACTAGTAAACATAAGTTTCCCTGAGTTCTGTGAGCCACTCTGGCAAATCATGCCACCCAAAGAGGGTGGTCAGTCCGGTGTTGTGGCGGAGGCGGCGGTCTTGTGGGACAGAGCCCTGAGCCTGTGGATTCCATTTCCAGATACTATAGGTAGGGTGAGCACTGAATTGAATTGGAGGATACGCAGCTGGTGTAGGCTGCAGAATTGCTTGCTTGCTTGGTGTCAGGGGAGAAATCCCCAACACATTTGGCCACAGATGTCTGTTGGTATTGAGAGAGCAGCGGAGGAAAACACAGTTTGAGTTCATGTTTTTACCACTCTGGATGCTGTCACAGTTGACGCAACTGGTGCTGGTCTGGGGTGCTCTTGGCCGCGTTTCACACCCTGGTCTGGGGATCCTAGGAGCTGGCATTTGGTCTTGGATTTTAACCAGAGCTTGATGTGCCACTTCTCCACATGCCCTTTCTGTCCACAGAGGAGCTGCTCAGCCTACTCTTGCCAAGCTTTCCAGTATACTGCAGACACTGCTGGCTGCTGGGGAGCGCGTGCGCAGAGCAGTGCCCGGTGCAGGGCCTCCACCCTGGGGATAGGGCCATCAGGGAGACACTGTTGTCTGTGTTGTTCGTTTCCTTGGCTCAGAGGGGAGATGCGCAGGTTCCCAGGGCCAAGCCAGTGGCACTCAGCTCCTGCCACTGTAGGCCAGGGTCACGCTGCCCTTTGATCTGACAGTCGTGGATTACACAGGGCTGCCCAGGGCACTGCGCTGCCTCCTCTGTAAGCTCACACCAGAGCTGCACTCCTGGAGCAATCTGTATCCTGCAGCAAATTCAGCGCACTTTCATAGAAGGTGAGGGTGGAATGTGAAGGATGAATAGAATTATGATAATTGGAGAACTAAAGGAAGGGTATGTGTGGGATACTAAGAAATATTTGGTCTTCCTCCTGGATTCCTAGCATGGGGCTCCTACAACCCTTGGAGTTTCATGAGTGGTGAGTGTCTTTTGTTATTCATAACCCCTTTCCAGCCCATCTGAGTTCATGCTAATGAATTTGTTAGAGCAGGGCCCCTAGATTGCCTCGGGGTCGCTCCTGCACCAGAAAGACCAGGTGATTTGAGGGCAGAAACTTTCAGTCCCAAGCAGTGACTCCTGGGAGTCGGGGTGACGGAGGTGGAGCACTTTACAAACTTGAGATTCAGGGCTGGGCGCGGTGGCTCATGCCTGTAATTCCAGCACTTTGGGAGGCTGAGGTGGGTGGATCACCTGAGGTCAGGAGTTTGAGACCAGCCTGGTCAACATGGTGAAATCCCGTCTCTACTAAAATACAAAAATTAGCCGGGCATGGTGGCGGGTGCCTGTAATCCCAGCTACTCGGGAGGCTGAGACAGGAGAATTACTTGAACTTGAGAGGCGGAGGTTGCAGTGAGTCAAGACTGCACCACTGCACTCCAGCCTGGGCAACAGAACAAAACTGCGTCTCAAAAAAAAACCCAAAACTTGAGATTGCAGTGGCTGCCAGTCGCTCCCATCCCTTACCCTGTTCATCTCAAGCGTGGCTGTTCCTGCCCACACTGCATCCTTGAGGACACCACACCAGGAAGCGTCAGGGCAGGATGGTCTTCAGTTCTGAGTCACTCAAATTATTGAACCTGAGGGGGTGGAGTCATGGGAACCTCTGAATGTGTAGTTGGCCAGGAAGTGTGGGTAGCCTGGGCACCCCATCTGTGACTCCATCAGAAGTGTGGGACTGAGTCCTTTAATCTGTGGGACCTGACGCTAGCCCCAGTTGGTGTCAGAGAGCTGGAAAAGTGGTGTCAGAAAACACCACACAGTATGCAAGGCTGAGGGGAAACGCCAGTGTAAAAATAACACGTAACAAGTGTAGGTGGTTTGGGGCCAACAAAGCCCAGGAGGGCTCGGGTTTAGGGTCTGTGGAGCACTGGGGCTGGGCAGGATGGCTGTAGTGCTGTGGAGAGGAGTTGAGGCTGCCTTAGGGGTGATTTGGGGGTGAAGATAGGGCTTGACCTGAGCTGGGTTTGGAGGGAGAATTATTAGTGGCCTGAAAGGGTTTTAGACTGAGGGTCAAGTGTGTCCCTTCCTTCCTGGCTGGGTGAGCATCTAAGTCACTGACTCTCGGAGGCTCACGTCCATAACAGTAAAGCAGGGATGGTCTTGTCCCTCCTGGAGGGCTTCCTGCAAGGGTGTTGGTGAAATGCGTTTCTATTTGTGAAGCTGTGCTAGTGCTGTTGCCATTTTCATGAGCAGTTATCAATCAACAAACACCTGTAGCCAGCCCTGCACCGGGCCCACGATCACCCAGGGATGAAGTGGTGACCGAAAGGAGGAACAGGCCGGAGCCTTCACCAGCTAAGAGGTGACGGGGCTGAGACCCAGCCTGGCTGTATCTTCCTCCCCCTGCCACTGTCCCCTCTGGTGTTCTGCTGGTGGCCCCTGCTGCCAATTCCTGCTCCTCATGAGGGCCCCTGCTCCCTGGTCTTTTCTCCAGACTTCCTCATAGTTGGCACTTGGGATCACCAGGCTGCGGGCTCACCTTCAGCTGCCTGCATTTGAGCAGATTCCATGCCAGCCCCAGGCACTAGAGTAAGACACCAGTGAGCGCCGGCATAGGCCGCGGGGCTACTCTCAGTGGCAGCTGCTCTTTATCTGAGCAATGGGCTTCCACTCACCTTCCCCTGCCCCGCCGCTGGGGAGAGAATGATCATTGTGTCACTCAAGTACATTTGGGACCTCCTGCTGCTTCCTGTAGATGGTTTGAGTCCAAAGCTCTGGGGTTTGGTTTTCATTCTGCTCTGGAGAGTTGGTGCTGGCCTCTCAAGGTCTGGGCCCCCGGCATGGGGTGAGCCTTGGGAGGTGGAGGCACCTCCACCTGACCCTGCAGTAGAGGGTGCCCTGGGCCTGCTCGTCTTAGACCTTTCACTTGCAGGTGCAAGGAGTGTGGAGCTGAGGCAGGAACCGGGGTTGGCCCTACACAGCTCCCTGCCCCTCCACACCGCTGCAGCATGGACGGGGCGGGCCAAGCAAAGCCACAGCCAGCACAGCCCTCTCTGCCGGTCTCGCCCTCACCTGTGATACACCATGGGTAGAGACCCACTTCATTTTCCTCTTATGAGAAAAAGGACGGTGCAAGGGCACTGGAAAGGCCTCGGCGTGCGTCCTGGGGTGGTGAGGACTGTGACAAACTGGAGGGTGTACACACCTTGAAGAGATTTGACATCTCTGCGACTCCATTCCCCCCAGGTGGAAGTGAGGACCTGGCATTACCAAGCTTTGACATTTTCAAGAGAAGCCGGGCATCTAGATTTTAATGTGGTAAAAGATATTGCCAATTTAAAAAGATTGGCAACCAATTTAAATTTCTAAAACAATACTGGGTGGACTGGTTACAGCCTGTGGCACCACAAGAGAACAATCTCTGCTTTTGTCTGGTGCCCAGGCTCCTGAGAGACACCAGGCCAGGCCCTGGCAAGGGAGGGGAGAGTGGATATGAGACAGCGTCTGCCTGAGCTGGTCCCATCCACACGCCTGCAGCCTGGCTCTCCTCTGCTTTTTCTGTTTCTTTCCAGCCCAGTGGTTCTGCCTGGGCCTTTCTGCCTCCGGGGCCAGGGAGGCTGCTTGAATGTGCCCCTCATCCTCTGCAACGGTTGACTGCCCTGAGCCAGTGCAGGCAGTGCCGAAGGCCCCAGTCCACTCACACATTCTCAGACAGCTCTGCGCACAGACTGGGGCCAGCTCTTGAGTCTTGGCATCCCACGGCAGGTGGCAGTGCCTTTCCAGGGGCTAGAACAGGCCCTTCCCCACAAAATCACAGGCCTTCAGCAGCAGAGGCGCCCTCTGCCTGCAATGACGATGGTCACATCACAGCGTGGACAATGTGTTGGGCATCAAATACCAGATCTCAAAAGGGGAAGGGGGGTGGGTCACAGAATGGAGGAAAAACTTACAGAATGAACATCCCAGGACCATGTCTTAGTAACCTCTGACCAGCACAGAGTGGGTTCTAATAAATACTGCTGAATCGATACTTTGCCGTCTTGCTTGAGATGAGAAAATTAGGATGGACAACCTCACCCCTCAACTGCAGCAGCTTCGTTCCTTCTTGAACTATCTACCTGCCAACCCTAGATGCCCGCTGAGAGGTCAAAAGGGAGCAGGAGTGGCAAGACTTCCCCTCCCGCCCCTAAGCCCATCCTTCTCTGCAGATTTGACACACTGCACACTCCACCTGTCCTGGCTGACGGTGACCCAAGAGCATCCTTGCCCCTGAGGCTGGGCATGGGGTCCACGTCTGGTAGAAAGGTCCCAGCACTCAGTCACGGCCTCATTCTACCACAGATGGACTGACAAGTCAACTTTCTGATGCATTCCCAGAGACCTCAGGATCCCGCCTGTGTGTAGAGTCCTAGCCCAGGACATTCACTTCCTCTCAAGGACATCACACTCATCCCTTCCTGGAAAACCATTTTAATTATAATAGCTTACACAGGCTGCAGAGAGGGAGACACAGAGCCGGACCTGACGGGCTGTGCTTTCAAAGCTGCGCAGTCTCCTTCCAGGCGCTGAACAGGTTAGCAAGAGTTCTAAGAGGCCCCAGGCCTCCAACCACAAAGGCAGAGAAGTTAGCCCCAGAAAGCTGACACGGGAAGGCGGGGAGGCTGAGAGTGCTTGGTGTTTGACAGATGAGGGTTGTGGTGGGAGGAGTATGGAGTCACACAGAGGCTCCACTCAGCAAGGCCTCTGGCCAGGGGCTATGTTTAAGGCTGGGGTCAGGCAGAGGTGGGAGCTGCAGGGGAGAGAAGTCTGGCCGGCAAGCCCCAAGGGAAGGACAAAGGCACTGGGGCAGATGTGACTGTGGACAACAGCAGTGCAGGCAGGGCCCCTACAACGCTACAGCAAGCAAGGCCATCCACGAAGCTCAGGGACTTGGCCTCTGCACAAAAGCATCTCCCAGCCAGAAGTTGGGGCCACAGCCCCAAGCCCAGCCCTGCCCCATAACAGAATGTGGATGTGGGGCTGGGTCAGCATGTGGCCCCACCATCTTTAGCTCAGTGGCAGTTCTGACAGCTTGGGTGGCAAGGAATCCCATTTACCCTGCAGCGGCAACCCCCGCTGGTGTCTCCTGGGCCCTAGAGGATGGGAGGAAGGAAGAGAATGTCAGCGCAGTGCAGAGAGACTGCCCCCACAGCCGAGCACTCTCCCACCCCGGGCCTTTGCCTCTGCAGGTCCTCCTGCAAGAATGGCCTTGTTGGCCTCAGCTACCTGATGGAGAGTCACTGAGGCCTTTTCTGGGCTCCCACAGCACTCAGTCTACCCACGCCTAGATCCAGGAACAGGCCAGGGAGAGGATCTGACCACTCTGCATATTCTAGACATGTCAGCATGCAAGAGGGCAGTTTCCTCTGCCTCCACCTGTCTGAAAGTCTACCTGAATGTAACAACAGGCTCCCAATTCCAGAGCACACCCCTAATAATGACAGCTACCATCTGCAAGAGTGCTCACCAAGTGACAGGCTCTGTAAGCACTTCTCTTGCAATTTTTCCACTTGATTCTGACAACAAGCCTGAGATAAGCCCAGCTATCATCTCCATTTCACAGAGGAAATGGGGCTGACAGAGGTGAGTGGCAGCCTAATCACACAGTCAGTATGTGCCAGAGCCAGGGGCCAATCCACCTCCGACTCCAGATCGAACCTTTACTTGCTGTCCTCTAGGGCAGGAGTGGGCAAACCTTTTCTGCAAAGGGCCAGTCATTTTGGGCTGGGCAGCCATACGGCCTCTGCCTCTGTAGTGTAAAAGCAACCACAGACAACATGTGAATGAATGAGCACAGCTGTGCTCCAAAGCACTTTACCTACGGACACTGAAATGTGGATTTCATGTTATTTTCACGTCACAAAATAGTCATCTTTTGGTATTTTTTCAACCATTTAAAGATGTAAAGAACATTCTTGCGGCACGGTAGCTCACACCTGTAATCCCAGCACTTTGGCAGGCCGAGGCAGGTGGATCACCTGCGGTCAGGAATTTGAGACCAGTCTGACCAACGTGGAGAAACCCCGTCTCTACTAAAAATACAAAATTAGCTGGGTGTGGTGGCGCATGCCTGTAATCCCAGCTACTTGGGAGGCTGAGGCAGGAGAATTGCTTGAACCCGGAAGGCGGAGGTTGCGGTGAGCTGAGATTGCGCTATTGCACCCCAGCCTGGGCAACAAGAGCGAAACTCCGTTTCAAAAAACAAAAAATTCTTACCTCCGGAGCTGTACAAATTCAGGTGCTAGATTGGATATGGCCCATGGGCTGTAGTTTTCCAAGCCCTCCTCTAAGGCAAACCCCACAAGGGCACCCTCTCCACACTACCACGAGCAAAGACTCACCCCAGGGCCCCAGCGTGGGCCCTTGGTGACCCAGCAGATCTCGGTGTGGCAGACGGTGCAGCGGATCCAGTCGCAGCCGTCCTTCTTCTGCACCACGATCTGGCACTGGGGGCAGCGCATGGCCTCGCCCTGCTGCAGCATCACCTGGAATGGGGCAGGCGCTGGCCTTGGGGCGGGGCTGGGGCAGTCACCCAGTCTGGCCCCTCCCCATGGTAGGGAGAAGGTGGTGACGCTCTAGAGCTGTGGAGTCTCTCCTGTGCGACTCTGCCAGGCCAGGCTCCATCCAGCAACCCCCTCTTCATTCCTGTGGTCTCCACCCTCCACCCAGACGCTCTTCCTGACATGACCACTTGGCCTAAGTCCCACCTCTGGATGGGAGTGACAGCCAGAAGGGAGGTCAGAGCCTCCAGGGATGTGTCAGCACAGCCAGCCCTTGCTGAGAAGCCCCTAGCCCCGACCCGGATCCCAGAATTTTTTTTTTCTTTTTTCCTGAGACGGAGTCTCACTCTGTTGCCCAGGCTGGAGTGTGTGGCGCAATCTCGGTTCACTGCAAGCTCTGCCTCCTGGGTCCATGCCATTCTCCTGCCTCAGCCTCCCGAATAGCTGGGACTATAGGCACCCACCACCACGCCCAGCTAATTTTTTGTATTTTTTTTAGTAGAGACAGGGTTTCACCGTGTTAGCCAGGATGTTCTCGATCTCTTGACCTCGTGATCCGCCCGCCTCGGCCTCCCAAAGTGCTGGGATTATAGGCGTGAGCCACCGTGCCCAGCCTGGATCCCAGAACTTAAAATCCCTAGGCCTCGGCCCTGTCCCAGCCTCACCTTCAGCATCTCTGTCGTCTGCCGGGCAGCCACATCGTTCTGAGCCCGCAGGGCCAGGTCCTCCTGATACTCCTTGCAGTTCATCTGCTCGTGGATGGCCTGTAGCGGTTGAGGGGCTCAAGGTGAGAAGGTTCCTCAGGGGGTTAAGAAGCTGGGATAGGTGAGGCGCAGGGCAGGAGTCCACAAAGGCACTTAATGCCTCTAGGTGTAGTCACTGGGAGGACCTCACTTTGTAATGCATAAGCCATTTTACAGAAGAGGACACTGGTGCCAGGGAGGTGAAGTCAAGGTCACCACATATGCTAACAGCAAAATATACCTCAGCCTCCTGAGTAGCAGGGACCACTGACACGTGCTGCCACACCCAGCTTATTTAAGTTCTGATGGGCACAGAAATCCCTTATACCCCTAGGGTGAGACCCTGCATACCTGCCAAGGGCCTTCCCGCGGTTACAGGCCCAGTGACCCCAGACTGAGCTTGCTCAGGCTGAGTCTGAGACCAGGCTCCAGACCTGTTTACCGGCTCCTCGCCTTCAACTTTTGAGATGAAGGGGCAGGGACAGGCCTAGGGGAAGGATCAGGTAGGGCTGTCTGGGTTTGGGGTCAGCACTCAGTTCAGGACAGGGGTGGAGACGTGGTATAGGGCCAGGGTCAGGGCTTAGTCTGTGACAGGTTCAGTCAGAAGCCAGGGTCAGAGCTCGGTTCAGGGTCTGGGCTGAATATGGGACCACCTTAAGTGACAAGTGCAGGGTCAGGTTTGGTCAGAGGCCAAGTCTATGGACTTGGATGGCATCGGGGCTCAATGTGAGACTGGGATTCAGTCTGTGACTGGGGTCAGACTGGTCCAGGGTCAGGGCCCCATTGTGAATCACAGCTGCCTAGGTTTGAGGCTCCATCTGGAGCTGAGGCTGGGACTCCGTCTGTGGGGCCAGGGCTCGGTTCAGGCTCAAGCCACACTCTCCCACTGACATGCAGCTCTAAGTCATGACTAGCAGGCCAGTGTCACAGCTCCCTTCCCAGGAGAACAAGCACTGCAGTGTGGTGAGCTCCAGGTAAGATGACAGTGACTAGGCAGGATGAGTCCCTGGCCCCACCTTGCAGAGCAAGCAGTTGACGTGGAAACACACAGGGCAGGTGAACTCATTGACATCATCCTCAAAGAAGCACCATCCCTTGCAATCTGGGGTCTTGCAATGGTAGCTGAAGGCACTGCGGTTTTCAGCAATGGAGATGCCCAGGTCTAGAAATCGCTGGTAATCCTCAGGGGTCAGGAGCTGCCAACACACCATGTCCTTGCTGCTCAGGATTCAGAACACCTGACATATGACCCTTGACCACCAAATACCCTCCAGAAAGCCCCCAGCCCATAAACTCCAACCCAGACCCAGGCTCTTTTCTTCATGTAATCCTCACAGTGTTGAAAAACTCCCTTCAAAGAGTGGATTTTAGGCCAGGTGTGATGGCTTACACCTGTAATTCCAGCACTTTGGGAGGTCAATCAAGGCAGGAGGATTCCTTGAGGCCAAGAGTTTCAGACCAGCCTGGGAAATACAGTGAGACCTCATCTCTACCAAAAAATTAACAACAACAACAACAAAATAACCAGGTGTGGTGCTCACACCTGTAGTCCCAGCTACTTGGGAGGCTGGGTTGTGAGGATCGCTTGAGCCCAGAAGGTCAAGGCTGCAGTGAGCCATGACTGATGCACTGCACTCCAACCTGGGTGACAGAATGAAATCCTAGCTAAAAAAAAAAAAAAAAAAAAAAGAAGGAAAAGAAAAGTAAAAAAAAAAAGGAAAAGAAAAGTAAAAAGAAAGTGGGGGGAATTTCTAAAAGTTTTGGAGGTGGATGGCGGTGATGGTTGCACAACAGTGTGAATGTACTTAATGCCACTGAACTGTACACTTAAAAACTGGTTAAAATGGTAAATGTTATGTCTGTTTTCTCACAATAAAGAAAAGAACATAAATAATAAGCAATGTTGGGAAAGACATGATTAAATTAGTATCCTATAAAGAAAACGTGGTACATATATACAATGGAGTACTATTCGGCCGCAAAAAAAGAAAGCAATCCTGTCATGTACAGCAACATGGAGGAACTGGAGGTCATTGTGTTAAATGAAATAAGCCAGGCACAGACAAACAAACATTACGTGTTCTCACTTATTTGCAGGTGCTAAAAATCAAAACAACTGAACTAACAAGGACAGACAGTAAAAGGATGGTTACCAGAGGCTGCAAAGGGTAGTGGGGCATGGCAGGGGAGTGGGGATGGTAAATTGGTACAAAAAAATAGAATAAGACCTAGTATTTGATAGCACAACAGACTATGGTCAATAATTTAATTGTACATTTTATAATAACTAAGACAGTATAACTGGATTGTCTGTAACACAAAGGATAAATGCTTGAGGGGATGGATTCTCCATTCTCCATGATGTGATTATTACGCATTGCATGCCTGTATCAAAGTATTTCATGTACCCCAGAAATATATACACCAACTATGTACCCGCAAAAATAAAAAATAAAAATTAAACCAACTAGTATGCTAGTACACAGCACTGAGAAAGCAATGTGGCAATAACATTTCAACCATCCCAAACTTTTCTGACCCTCTGGTACCCATCCCACTTCTTTAACTTTATCCCAAGAAAATAATACATAAGATGCACCAGCCAGGAACGGTGGCTCACGCCTGTAATCTGAACACTCTGGGACACCAAGGTGGGCAGATCACAAGGTCAGCAGTTCAAGACTAGTCTGGCCAACATAGTGAAACCCCATCTCTACTAAAAATGCAACAATTAGCTGGGCATGGTGGCGTCTGCCTGTAGTCCCAGCTACTTGGGAGGCTGAGGCAGGAGAATTGTTTGAACCTGGGAGGTGGAGGTTGCAGTAAGCCGAGATTGCACCACTGTACTCCAGCTTGGGCAATAGAGTGAGACTTTGTCTCAAAAAAAAAAAAAAAAAAAAAAAAAAAAAAAAAAAAAAAATACACCATGCAAAACATTCCTTGAAGGAGTATTACAAACTGAGAAACTAGAACTAAGAGGTATAAACAGTATATGTGCTATTGAGATTTGTCATAATCTTTAGAAAAATTCTATAGCAAAATAACAAAAGCTAAAGCTATTGTATCCATGCTGGTTACAATGAGGCAGAAATCATGCCTATGTTATATGTAACAGTGGCTGGTGGTTACGAGAGTTACTTTGTTAAAATTTACCTGACTGCATACTTACAATGAGTACATTTTATTGTGTGCAAAGTATACTTAAGTAAGTTGACTTAAAAAATCATATCTGGCTGGGCACAGTGGCTCACGCCTGTAATCCTAGCACTTTGGGAGGCCGAGGTGGGTGGATCACCTGAGGCCAGGAGTTCAAGACCAGCCTGGCCAACATGGTGAAAACTCATCTCTACTAAAAATATAAAAATTAGTTGGGCATGGTGGTGTGTGCCTGTAATCCCAGCTACTCGGGAGGCTGAGGCAGGAGAACTGCTTGAACCCGGGAGACAGGTTGCAGTGGGTTGAGATCGCGCCATTGCACTCCAGCCTGGGTGACAGAGGGAGACTTCATCTCAAAAAAGAAAAAAAAAAAAAATTGCTCAGAGATACTGAAGGAAATAGGATAAAATGCAATTGGAGGATTTCCTGGGTTTGTGGGTGATTTTCTCTCTGATTTCTGCTCTGGTTCTATGTGGTGAGGCATTATTTTTCTGTTTTTGTAAAAACAACCTCCACTACATTACTTGGCCCCTTCTCTCTGTCACACTGACCATTTTCTGAGACTCACGTCAACTCCAGTGGGGCTCCAGGGAAGTTCATGATCCCTTTGGCATGAACCCTGGCCCCAGCATAATGCCCCTTGGCTGGGGTGGACTGCACAGGGAAACCTCTAAGCAAATGGCTATGCGTGCTGGGGACATAAGGAATGACTGGTCATGAGGTCTCTCCAGGCCAGAGCAAGGGAGCCTCAGCAACCACCCAGAGACAACAGAGAAAAATGGGGCTGCTCTTGATATCAGAGCTGTGAACTCCCAAAGTTCTACCCCTTTTGCCTCCCCCTTTTCCCCTGGGGCAGAACCTCTTGGGCTCCATAAACACTTGGTGAAGTTGGGAGCATTCTCAGAAACAGGGGCATAGGAGAGAGGCAGGGGGGACGGAAATAAAGAGATCTAGTGTATGTGTTTTGTGGGGGTCTCCCATTTGGGCCTCAGCTGCCATGTTTTGGCCTGGGAAGCCACAGTGCCCAAGTCTGGGAAGATCATTTCCCAGCAGTTTGAAAACCATGAATCAAGCCCAACTGTCTACTTTTCAGATGAGGAAATGGAGGCCCACAGAAGGGAAACAACTTGCTCAAGATCACCAGCAGTCAGGCAGAGAACCTGCTCATGAATTCACGAAGAGCACCTGCGGCAAGCACACACATACGCAGACACACATAACGCTGTGACAGACTGGCGGAGTGGTGACTCCAATTTGTTTCTCTCTCCCCAATTCCACACTTTTGGGTGGTCCCTTCCCAATGGACTCTGTGCTTGAGCATGGGACTTGCTTTGGCCAATAGGACAGTGTCAAGTGAGAAATGAGCAGACTTAGAAAGTACTCATGCAGGCCGGGCGTGGTGGCTCACGCTTGTAATCCCAGCACTTTGGGAGGCCGAGGCGGGCAGATCACGAGGTCAGGAGATCGAGACCACGGTGAAATCCCGTCTCTACTAAAAATACAAAAAATTAGCCGGGCGCGGTGGCGGGCGCCTGTAGTCCCGGCTACTTGGAGAGGCTGAGGCAGGAGAATGGCGTGAACCCGGGAGGCGGAGCTTGCAGTGAGCCGAGATCGCGCCACTGCACTCCAGCCTGGGCAACAGAGCGAGACTCCGTCTCAAAAAAAAAAAAAAAAGAAAGTACTCATGCACTGGGGCTCCCCATGGCTGCTCTTGGAACCCCGAGACCACCATGACATGAGAAGGCCCAGGCAGCCTGCTGGTGGGTGAGACACTGAAGTGGAAGGAGGCCCCAGCCATCCCAGTCATCACAGATGAGACCATTATAAACCAGGCCACCACGGCTGACCCACCAGCTAGGCCCAGGTGAAATCAGCGAGGCTCTGCCCAGACCAGAAGAACCATCCGGATAAGTCCAACCCAAATTATAGTCATCCCTCAGTATCCAGAGAGAATTGGTTCCAAGATCCCTGCAGATACCCAAATCCATGGAAGCTCAAACGCTTATATAAAATGGTGCAGTATTTGCATACAACCTACCAACATCCTCCCATACACTTTAAATCATCTGTAGATTATTTATTTATAATACCTAATATAACATAAATGTTATACAAATAGTTTATGCTGTATTGTTTTTTAAATTTGTTTTTTATTGTAATTTTTTTTGTTTTTTTTTAAGAATATGTTCTATCCACTGTTGCTGAATTCTCCATTGTGGTACCCACAGATAGAGAGGGCCAACTCTCCTAACTTGCAGATTTATGAGCTAAATAAACGACTGTTGTTTTGAGCCTGCAGTGATTTGTTACACAGTAAGCGCTAACAACAACAAAGGCTGACTATGTGACAAGCACTACTCTAAATATATTTTCTGAGACAGAGTTTCGCCCTGGTTGCCCAGGCTGGAGTGCAATGGTGCAATCTCAGTTCACCACAACCTGTGCCTCCCAGGTTCAAGCGATTCCCCTGCCTTAGCCTCCCGAGTAGCTGGGATTACAGGCATGCACCACCACACCCAGCTAATTTTCTATTTTTAGTAGAGACAGGGTTTCTCCATGTTAGTCAGGCTGGTCTTGAATTCCTGACCTCAGGTGATCCACCCGCCTTGGCCTCCCAAAGCGGTGGGATTACAGGAATAAGCCACTGTGCCTGGATGTACTACTCTAAATTCTATACACATATCCTCTACTGTAATCTTTGCAATCCTGGAAATAGAAGCTGTAACTCTGACTCTAACAGAGATGAGATAGAGGCATACAGAGGTTAAATATCTGACTTGTGGTCACACACCCAGGCCACCAGACTCCAGAGTTCCCTGACTAATTTTTTTTTCTTTTTTTGAGGAAAGGTCTCACTCTGTTGCCCAGGCTGGAGTGCAGTGGCACAATCACAGCTCACTGCAACCTTGATTTCCTAGGCTCAAGCAATCCTCCCACCTCAGCCCACTCATCCCAGACCCCGCCCAAGTAGCTAGGACTACAGGCGCATGCCCCCGCGCGCCTGGCTATTTTTTGAATATTTTTTGCCATGTTGCCCAAGCTGGTCTGGAACTCATGTGTTCAAGCAATCTGCCCACCTCGCCCTCCCAAAGTGCTGGGGTTACAGGTGTCAGCTGCCACGCCCAGCAGAGTCCCTGACTCTTAACAACTCTGCTGTCCTTCCTTCATAGATGTGGTTTCTTGACTAGCTACTCCCCTCAATTCTTTTTCTGCTTGGGGTCTCAGCACCCCACATGGACAAAGCTCTTAAAAAATGTCTGGGGGCGCTGAGGATGAATGATCACTTAAGCCCAGGAGTTTGAGACCAGCTTGGACAACATAGTTGAGACCCCATCTCCAAAAAAAAAAAAAAAAGAAAAGAAAAGAAAAGAAAGATGTCTGCTGCCTGCTCAGGCCCCAGTTCCTTAGGACTTGGGGTATGTCTCCCACCCCGAGGCCTTACCGCCTTGATCTCTCTCTCCAGCAGCTTGCCCGAGCACGAGTAGGTGTTGTCAATGAAGGGGCAGGAGACCTCCGCCTCCTGGCTGTTGCGGATGGTGCCCTGCAGGCACTCCCTAGGGGAGGGGAGGGGAGAAGAGTTAGGATCATAGAAACCCCCTCCACTGCGGACTCCACCCCTCACATGGCAAGGCCTGACCCCAGGGGCCTCAGTCAGTCACCCCAGGTGGACTTCTCCTCAATATCCCCTTCCTTCCCATCCCTCTCACCAACCCATCACCAAGGCCTCCACCCTGTCTCCATACTGCCGCTCTGATTCTCTGGTCCAGACCCCACATCCCCCACCTGGGTGACTCCAGGAGCCTTCTCGCTGGGCTCCCTGCATCCATCTGGCCCCTAAAGTCTATCTCAGAACAGCAGCCATGTCTCCCCAGTGACCCCCATCCCACCCAGAACAAATCCCAACTCCTTACCGCTGCTCACGGACCCAACACCTCTCTATCTTGCTGACTCCCCCCTTCATCCCTCTGCTCCAGCCACCAAGAGACCTCCTCAGTCTCCTCCAACAGGCGAGGCCCACACCTACAGCAGGCCTTCCGGTCCCTGCTCTGGGGCTACCTCCTTGGAAGCTTCCAGACCACCCTCTCCGGGAAGGACTCCTGTTGTCTCTTAATGTACTGTATGTAGCATTTGACACAATTCACAAGGACATCAACCAGTGATTATCCGATTCACATCAGCCTCTCTGCTGGAATGTAAGCTCCAGGAGGCAGGCACGGAGCCTGTCACCCAGGGGCTGCTCCCCAAGGGTCCGCTGTGGTGAGTGGGTCTGTGTTCCCCACATCCAGGGGTGGAAGGGCAATGACAGGAGACTCAGAAACTGGCAGATGCCCACAGCGAGGCTGAGAGCAGCGTGGCTGCAGGAGCCTGGGCGGTGAAAGGTAGAGGGGAAGGGAGGCTCTGGAGTCTCCACCCATGCCTGCGTACACGTCTAGGCTGCTTCTCTTATGAGCCATGTGGCCTTGGGTAAGCTGCTGGGCCTCTCTGTATCTCAGGTTCCTCATCTGCAAAATGGGGAGACGGAGCCTACCTCGTAGGTTTTCGCGGGCGTCCAATGAGGTATCAGAGCACAGGGCCCCACCCACGTCCAGCCCTGCGTAATTGGCGGCTTTGATAAAGCTGCATTGCCGGGGGTGGGATTGGGGGCCGCACCTGCAGAAGGTGTGCAGACACTCACGCAGCACCACGGCCTCGCCGGGCGCCAGCACCGAGTAGCACACGGGGCACTCGGCGGGCTCGGTGTTCAGCACCAGGCTCCTCTGGTCCAGCTGGACGTGCTGCAGGTAGTTCCCCTCCTGCTGCTGCTGCTTCCGCTGGGCACACGGGGCGGGGCCACGGGGCGGGTCAGGGCCTCGGGGTAGGGTCAGACCACGATGGGGGAAGGGCCAGGGGGCGTGGTCAGGACTGGGTCAGACCAGCAAGAGGCAAAGCTGGGAGCCAGTCGGGATCGGGGATAGGGGATCGGGGATCGGGGATGGGGGTGGGGGTGGGGGTGGGCAGGAGAAGGCAGGTTGGGAGGGGCGGGGCTGGGAGCGAGGCCAGGCGGAGGTGGGGAAGCCAAGGGAGGGGAGGCCGGCCAGGTAGCCAGGGAAGGCGCCAAGAGAGGGAGCAATGGCAGCAGGGTAAGGAAGGGGGCTGGGGTCTGAGTGGTGAGTCAGGTAGCGGGGCAGGGCCCGGGCTAGGGCTGGTGAAGTGACAAAGCCGGGGAACAGGAGTGGGGTGGCCAGGGGCAGCACTGGGTCCAAGGGGAATGCAGGTGGGGCCAGGGGTGAGATCAGAATAGGGAGCACTCGGGGGTCAATGTCTGTGTCATTAGTGCGTGCGTCACGATGGGGGCGGGGGAGGGCTAAGAAAGGCGCAGGACCGGGGTCGGGGGTCATCTCCCTAGGGATCAGTGAGGGGCCAGGCTCTCAGGAAGTCAGGGGTGGGCCAAGCCCGAGAGGGAAGAGGTCAGGAGTAGGAGAGTCCAGGGTGAGGTCACGGCGAGGTGGAGCAAGATTAGGTCACAGACAGGTGGGGGTGAGGTCCGAGCTGAGGTGTGGTCATGGCTAGGGTGCTGGGGTCATAGCCAGCCATACTTGTGTGGTGTGTCAAAGCTGGGGATGGAGCCACAGCCCACGTGGGAGTGGGGCATGTGAACCTGGATGTGCGCCACAGCCAGGGAGCGGGTCTCAGCCACAGGGTGACCTTTGAGAGAGGGCAGGTCACAGCCAGGTGCAGGGTCACTGTCAGCAGCATGGTTGGGAAGGGCAAGGCAGTAACGGAGAGGAGCGGCAATGCGCAGGTGTCTCCCTTCCTGGCCTACACCTCCCCCGTGCGGTCTGCAGGTGTCTGTCCAGGGACTTCCGCGCCCACCTGCTGGTACTGACGCAGCGCCTCCTCCTCGCCCGCCAGGCGCGCTCGCTCCTCCTCGTCGGGCTGGTATGAGGCGGGGACCTGGTAGGCCTCGGGGCGCGCCCGGCAGCACATCTCACAGCCAGGCCGCGTGGGCTTGTTGATGAAGGTGCACCCGGGGCACTGCCAGCCCACCTGGGAGCAGAGGGTGCTGTGAGCCGGACTGGGCAGGGTGGGGCAAGGGAGGGGCACAGAAGAGGATACTGAGGCCAAGGACAGCTTACCGGTGGGGGCTCAGGCACTGCATCTGGCTGCCCCCGTCCGGGTTCCCGGGGGACCCCGGGATTTGGGGGGCCTGGCTCCAGAGGGCCCCGCGGCTGCAGCGTGAGGTCCTTGAAGCCCAGATCTGTGGAGGAGGGTTAAAGGGTGGTGGTTCCACGCGGCCCACTTGGTCCACACCCATGGGGGTGGGTCTCCCTGAGCCAGCCAGGCAGACCCTCCCCCTATCCTCTCCCTCCTCCCTGGGGGTATCTCCAGCTTCCATCTGGCCAAGTGGGCATCCTGGCTCCCCCAGGGTCAGGGTCCCTATTCCACTGACAAATGCTTCTATGTCCTCTGAGCTTCAAAATCCAGCATAACACCTGCCCTTCTGTGCCTCCTGAAGGATGCACCAAGAGGGACCCAAGAGCACCGCTGAGGCGGTCCTGCCAAAATGGCGACTCGATCCATTCCGGAGGAAACATCAGCCCCCAAACCCCGCCAGAAAAAAGAAACTGGCCTGGACTCTTTGAAAGGGACTGAGACATGACAGCGGAATGCCAAGTCTTTTGCTATAAATGACAGTAGTGGGACAACTGGTAAAATCTGAGGTAAGATCTGTAGACTGGATACCAGTACTGTATCAGCGTTAGTTTCCTGAGTTGGATTGTTATACCTAGTAATGTAAGAAAATGACCTTTCTTTTCAAGGAAATGCACACTGAATTATTTAGGGGAAAGAGATATCATGTCTGCAACTTACTCTCAAAATGGTTCAGAAAATAAAATAATTTTATATAGAAAGAGAATGATAAAAGAAAGCAAATGTGGTAAAACCCACATGAAAGGTACACGGGAATTCTTTATATACTACTTTGTAAAATTTGGCAACGTTTCTGTAGGTCTGAAACATTTCAGAAGTTAAAAATTAAGAATAAACACTAGTTATCATCACCATCATACCCAATTTATGATTTTAGTAAACTGGGCAGCAGATAGGAGCAACCTTGCCCAAGGTCACACAGCTGGGAATGCCAGAGCCTGGATGGAGTCTGCCCCTCCCCATGCCAGCTGTTCTCATGATGGGTCCCTGAAATGCTCCCTCCCATGTGTCTCAGGTCCTCTCTTCGCCACTTGGATAGGGTCCTCTGGGTGAGTCCCTGACTAAAAACCCAGGGGCTCTGCCCCTGCTTGCCGTATGCCCTCAAGTGAGTCCAGGGCCCCTGCTGGGTCCTGCGGTGCTTGGGGCAGAGCCTCACCTTCCAGCATCCGCAGCTGCCGCTCCCGTTGCAGCTCCTGAGGGTTGAGGGAGGTGTTGCGGGCTGACAGCAGATAGAGGTAGGCACTGTCCCCATTCTGCCGCACCCCATGGGAGTGCAGGGTCTCCTGGTCTCGTGCCAGCCGCTGCCCAATCACCCACTGCTGCAAGACTGGTGGGAAGCCATAGTCCAGAAAAACCTGGTGGGGGCAAAGAGAGGGAGAGTGGGAAGGGAGGGCCAAAGGAGGGAGAGGAAGCAGGAGTGAAAGGGAGAGCCTCCACCCCAGTGTCGCACTCAGCCTCCTCACTCACCATGTCCTTGAGGGACGCCACTGTCATATCAGGGCGCACTGTGAGCCAGATGGTGACGGTGTGCATCTGAGCATCCTCCACGCTCACCCACAGCCTGCAGAGAACAGCAGGGGCTCAGCATGGGCTCTGGCCAGGGGTCCAGCCTCAGCCACCGGCTACAGACATGTACCTATTTGCACACAGGTGCATGGCCATGCACACACACACACACACACACACACACACACACACACACCCCAGTCTGGGGTAGGCCCCACCCATGCTTCTTCCTTTATTAAAACCCACCAGTTAGGCCCCTCCAATGGCTCCACGCTACTCTTAGAATCAACTCATGGCAGCACACGAGGGCCTCCATGATCTGACGCCTCCCTGACCTCTCCAACCTCTTCTATCTTCTCTCCCCTGCTCCTTAGTCAAACCACCAAAAGTTGTTGTTAACTATGTGCTAAGACTATTTAATGCACTTAATGTGTATTAACTCATTTAATCCTCTCAACGAACCCATCAGACAGGTACTGCTGTATCCCTGTTTTATAGATAAAAATGTGAGGCACAGATAGGTTACAGTGACTCTGCCAAACTAAGCAACTAATAGCTGTTGGAGGCAGGATTCATTTGTATGTACTGATTTAATTTTAAGGCATAGGCTCTCTTTCTGTGGCCCAGGCTGGAGGGCAGTAGTGCTACCTTGGCTCACTGCAGTGTCAACCTCCTGGGCTCAAAGGATCTTCCCATCTCAGCCTCCCAAGTAGCTGGGACCACAGGCTCATGCCACCATGCCTGGCTAATTTTTTAAGTTTTTGTAGAGACAGGGTCTCACTATGTTGCCAAAGCTGGTCTTGAACTCTTGGCCTCAAGTGATCCTCCTGCCTTGGCCTCCCGAAGTGGGATTACAGGAGTAAGCCACTGTGTTCAGCCAGAGGCAGGATTTAAATCCACATGGTATTATTCCAGAGAAAGTGGTTTTAACTTTCTTGAGGATCCTCCAACATGTTTAGAAAACCAAAAGCATGAAAAGATGAAAAAACAGAACCAACCCCAAAGGAAACACAGATCATTTAGGGTATGGAACAATAAGCAACAGTAAAGTCTAACTAGTACCTTCAGAGAGATTTGGGAAAACATTGCATTCAGAAAGCAAGACAAGGCATGAAGCAACCAAAAAATGAGGAAGAGTTCCTGCACATTAAAAGTGACTGCTGAATCCCAGCACTTTGGGAGGCCAAGGTGGGTGGATCACGAGGTCAGGAGATCAAGACCATCCTGGCTAACACGGTGAAACCCCGTCTCTACTAAAAATACAAAAAAAAATTAGCCAGGCGCGGTGGCGGGCACCTGTAGTCCCAGCTACTCAGGAGATTGAGGCAGGAGAATGGTGTGAACCTGGGATGCGGAGCGTGCAGTGAGCCAAGATCGCGCCACTGCACTCTAGCCTGAGCAACAGAGTGAAACTCTGTCTCAAGAAAAAAAAAAAAAGTGACTGCTGACTAACTGAACCTTTATCGGTAACTACCAGTTACAGGAAAAACGGGAAATAGTAAATGACACCATGATAGTCTGGGTATTTGTCCCTGCCCAAATCTTATCTTGAACTGTAATCCTCAGTGTTGAAGGTGAGGCCTGGTGGGAGGTGTTTGGGTCATAGGGGCAGCTCCCTCACAGCCTGGTGCCGCTCTCACCGTAGTGACTTCTCGCCATACTGAGTCTTCGTGAGATCTGGCTGTTGTAAAGTGTGGCACCTCCCCCCCAACTCTCTCTCTTGCTCCCTCTCTCACCATGTGAAGTGCCTGCTCCCGCTTCAGTAAAAGCTCACTGAAGCCTCCCCAGAAGCCAAGCAAATGTCAGGACCATGCTTCCTATACCACCTGCAGAACTGAGTCAATTAAACCTCTTTTCTTTATAAATTATCCAGTCTCAGATATTTCTTTATAGCAATGCTAGAGTGGCCTAATACATACCATGAAGAGGCAATGGATAGATCCAGAATATGGGGAAAATTCTAGAGGTCAAAAGACCAGGTTTCTTTAAAAAAAAAAAACACTAGTGGCATAAAAATAGAGGAGAATAAAAGGGACTTAAGACATATTAAGAAATGCTATGTGTAGATCTTGTTTGGCTCCTGATTTGAAGAAACGAATTGTAAAAAGCACTAATGAAATAGGAAAATTTGAATATAAACAGGGCATTAGCGGATTTTAAGGAATTCTTATTCCTTTTCTAAGGTGTGATAGTAGTATTGAGGGGTTTTGTTTGTTTTTGTTTTTTTTGAGACAGGGTCTCACTTGTCACCCAGGATGGAGTGTGGTGGCATGATCTTGGCTCACTGCAGCTTCAATCTTCTGGACTGAGGTGATCCTCCCACCTCAGCCTCCTGGGTAGCTGGGACTAGAGGGGCACACCACCATGCCCAGCTAATGTTTTGTAGAGACAAGGTTTCACTATGTTGCCCAGGATGGTTTTGAACTCATGGGTTCAAGCAGTCCACCTGCCTCAGCCTCCCAAAGTGCTAGGATTACAAGCATCATCCACCATGCCTGGCCAAGTCCTAATTTTTTGAAGACACATACTAAAGTATTTAAGGATAAAATAATATCTTTAAAGGATAAAATAATTTGTTTAAAAGCAGTCCAGAAAATGCTCTCAAAATTCTTCGGGTAAACAATTTGAATACTCAGTCAACTATCAATGAATTGAGAGAGCAAAATATAGAAATTTTTAAACATGCAAAGACTCTAAAAGTTTACCACATTTTCCACATGAAAAGTTCTTGAAGAACAAAAATAGATGAGTCTGATACAGGAGAATAGAAGAAAAGTAAAAAATGAAAAGGACTGGATCTTAACCCCAAAATGTTCTTCCAGCAATAAGGGTTTTGAAACATAAAAGTGCATATGGTTTCAACTACACTAGTTATTCTATAGTGAATAATATTTCCATAATCAAAATACTATAAATCCTTTGTAGTCGTGTTACACTTTTAGAATCAGCCTAGAGGCAAAGCAAAAAGGCCTTAATTATGTTAGAAAACAAAATTTTTTAAAGCTATAATCTTTTTTTTTTTTTTTTTTTTTGAGACGGAGTCTCGCTCTGTCGTCCAGGCTGGAGTGCAGTGGAGCGATCTAGGCTCACTGCAAGCTCCGCCTGCCGGGTTCACACCATTCTCCTGCCTCAGCCTCCTGAGTAGCTGGGATTACAGGCGCCCGCCACCAGGCCCAGCTAATTTTTTTTGTATTTTTAGTAGAGACGGGGTTTCACTGTGTTAGCCAGTATGGTCTCGATCTCCTGACCTCGTGATCCACCCGCCTCAGCCTCCCAAAGTGCTAGGATTATAGGCGTGAGCCACCGCGCCCGGCTAAAGCTATAATCTTAACACTATCAACAAAAAAATACAGCTGGAGCTCTTTCATCCAATGTCACATCAGGATCGCTGGTGAACAGCAGAGAATCACAAAAACAGCTGCAGACAAAGCTTAAACACTTAATGTTAACTTACATACTGTAAATGCATATTCACTGGCCAGTCTCTAGATGTACAGCCAATGGCTTTTCTCTCTCTCTTTGAGACAGGGTTTCACCTTGTCACTCAGGCATGATCATGGCTCACTGCAACCTCAACTACCTGGGGTCTAAGAATCCTCTGGTCTCAGCCTATCAAGTAGCTGGGACTACAGGTGTGTGCCACCCAGCCTGGCTAATTTTTTTATTTCTTGCAGAGACAAGGTCTCACTATGTTGCCCAGGCTGGTCTTAAACTCGAGTTCAAGCCATTCTCCTGCCTGAGCCTCCCAAAGTGCTGAACCACCATGCCCAGCGTGAGTTTATACCTGCTAACTGGAGTTTCTCATGGATTTTTCTTTTTTTTTTTTGTATGAACCACATCCATAATCATGATCTATAATTTCTAGTAGCAGCTTCTTTAAAGTGAGCAAGAACTTAGACACACTCCTGAAGCATCAGAGCACAGAGCCCTTCTGGATTTTTACTGTATTTCCTTACTACTGTCTCACCCAAAAGTGTTAATCTTTTTTTTTTTTTTTTTTTTTTTTTGGTGATTTGTCTCCTGTCTTTTTAAAGTAATCAGCTTATTTTCACAGAAACAACTCTTTCAGTGCTCATGTTTTATTAATTAATGTAATAGCTAAGTAAACTATGTTATTACCAATAACACATACAACAGGTATCATTTGCTAGGAAGCATCAGGTCCATCGATGAGAACCCAACAGCAGGTCTGAGAGATGCCAGTTGCCCAGAGCCTCCCAAAACTCAGGTTCTGATCCAGCAAGTCTGAGGTGGGACCTGAGATTCCCCCCATGTTGTGTGTGGTCCACAGGCCACACTTTAGTAGCAAGATGGTGGCTGACATTGTACATTTTACAAAGGAAACGCCAGTGCCAGTTAGTTAATTCAGGGGATCAAGTGGAAGTCAACTGGGAAAGTATCCACAATGATACTTCAACAAAAAAAGTCAGGAAAAGGAAAGGTGGAAGATGAGTATATTAACTTCCTCATTTTTCATAGCAAGGAATACACAGGTACTGTCTCAAGCAATCATTTCAAGAAGTAGATATCTCAATATTTTGTTTAAAATCAAGTGGCCAATGATCTACAGATTCAATGAAATCCCTACCAAAATCCCAGTTGTTGTCGTTGTTTGCAGAAACAGACAAGCTGATCGTAAAATGTATATGGAAATTCAAGAGACTTGCAATAACCAAAACAATATTGAAAAAGAACAAAAGTTGGAGAACTTGTATTTCCTGATTTCAAATACTATGAAGCTATAGTAATCAGTGTGGTACTGGCGTAAGGGCAGATATATATTATAGTTCAATGGTATAGAAATGAGAGTCCAGAAATAAGCGCTCATATTTATGGTCAATTAATTTCCAAAAAGGGTTAAGATGATTAAACAGAGGAAAACAGCCTTTTTAACAAATAGTGCCGGCACAACTCAATATCCACATGCAAAAGAATGAAGTTGGACCCTTACCTCACATCTTATATAAAAATTAAATCAAAATGGACCAAAGACCTAAATGTAAGAGCTAAAACCATAAAATCTTTAGGAGAAAATATAGAAGTAAATCTTCATGACCTTGGATGAGGCAATGATTTCTTAGATATGACACCAAAAGGACAAACAACAAAATAAAACATAGACTAACTGGACATCATCAAAATTTAAAACTTTTGTGCTTCAAAGGATACCATCAACAAAGTGAGAAGACAATCCACAGAATGAGAGAAAATTTTTGCAAATCATGTAGCTGATAAAGCACTTCTTTTTTTTTTTTTTTTTTTTTTTTTGAGACGGAGTCTTGCTGTGTCACCCAGGCTGGAGTGCAGTGGCGCGATCTCGGCTCACTGCAAGCTCCGCCTCCCGGGTTCAGGCCATTCTCCTGCCTCAGCCTCCCGAGGAGCTGGGACTACAGGCGCCCGCCAACACGCCCGGCTAATTTTTTGTATTTTTAGTAGAGACAGGGTTTCACCGTGTTAGCCAGGATGGTCTCGATCTCCTGACCTCGTGATCCGCCCGCCTCGGCCTCCCAAAGTGCTGGGATTACAGGCTTGAGCCACCGCGCCCGGCCGATAAAGCACTTCTATCTAAAATGAATAAAGTACTCCTACAACTCAGTAATAAAAAGATAAACCCAGCTGGGTGCAGTGGCTCATGCCTGTAATCCCAGCACTTTGGGAGGCCAAGGTGGGTGGATCACCTGAGGTCAGGAGTTCAAGACTAGCCTCGCCAACATGGTAAGACCCGTCTCTACTAAAAATACTAAAATTAGCCAGTGTAGTGGTGGGCACCTGTAATCCAGCTACTCAGGAGGCTGGGGCAGGAGAATCACTTGAACCTGGGAGGCAGAGGTTGCAGTGAGCCAAGACTGCACCATTGCACTCCTGCTTGGGTGACAGAGCGAGACTCTATCTCAAAAAAAAAAAAAAAAAAAGATAAACCCAATTTCAAAATGGGCAAAAGATCTGAATAGGCAAACCTCCAAAGAAAATATGCAAATGGCAAAAAAGCGCATGAAAACATGCTTAACATCATTTGTCATCAAATGGTTAGGAAATCGCAAATCAAAACCACAATGAGATACCTCTTCAAACTTACTAGGATGGCTATAATCAAAAAGACAAACAACAACAAGTGTTAGAGAGGATGTGGAGAAACTAGAACCCTCATACATGCTGGTGGGAATGTAAAATGGTGCAGCCACTTTGGAAAACTGTCTGGCATTTCTTCAAAAGCTTAAACATAGAGTTACCGTATGACCCAGCAATTCCACTGCTAGTGTGTACCCAAGAGAAATGAAAACATGTCCACACAAAAAGTTGGACACAAATGTTCACGGCAGCATTGTTCATAATAGCCAAAAAATAGAAACACCCAAATGTCCATCAACTGATTTAATGAGTAAAGATAATGAGGTATGTCCATACAATAGATTATTATTTGGCAATAAAAAGGAATAAAGTTCTGGTTGGGCATGGTGGCTCACACCTGTAATCTCAGCACTTTGAGAGGCTGAGGTGGGAAGACTGCTTAAGCCATAAGTTCAAGACCAGCCCAGGCAACAAAGCAAGACCTTTTAAAAAATTAGCTAGGTGTGGCTGGGCGCGGTGGCTCACGCCTGTTAATCCCAGCACATTGGGAGGCAGAGGTGGGCAGATCACGAGGTCAGGAGATGGAGACCATCCTGGCTAACACAGTGAAACCCCATCTCTACTAAAAATACAAAAAATTAGCCGGGCGTGGTGGTGGGCGCCTGTAGTCCCAGCTACTCGGGAGGCTGAGGCAGGAGAATGGCGTGAACCTGGGAGGCGGAGCTTTCAGTAAGCCGAGATCGCACCACTGCACTCCAGCCTGGAGGACAGAGTGAGACTCTGTCTCAAAGAAAAAAAAAAAAATTAGCCGGGTGTGGTGGTACATGCCAGTAGTCCCAGGTACCTGGGAGGCCAAGGCAGGAGGACTGCTTGAATCCCGGAAGTTGAGGCTGTAGTGAGCGATGATGGCACCACTGCACTTCAACCTGGACAAGAGACGCCATGTCAAAAAAAAAAGGGGGGAATGAAGTTGTTAGACATGCTACAACATGGATGAATCTAGAAAACATGATCCTAAGTGAAAGACGCCAGACACAAAAGGCCACATGTTGCATGATTCAACTTATATGAAATTTCCAGAAGGTAAATCCCTAGAGATAAAAAGTAGATTAGTGGTTGCCTAAGGTTGGGGAGTTAGGAAAAAGGTAGAGAGATGGGGACTGGCTGCTGAGTACCAGGTTTCTTTACAGGATGATGAAAATGTTCTAAAATTGATTGTGGCAATGGTTGCACAACCTTGAATATGCTAAAAGCCATTGAACTGTATACTTTAAATGGTTGAACTGTAACGATAAATAAATGAATAAAACTGTTTTAAGAAAAACCAAATGGGACCCACCAAGAGAACCGAAAATCAGAAACCATAAAACTGTTGCCTTACTATCCAGTAATGAAAAAGCACTCAAAAAAGAACCATAGACACTAATGTTTATTGAGTGCATAACACACGCCAGGCATTGTGCAAAGTGTTTCAGCATTGAGTTTAAGTCTCCTGGAGCACAGACTGACAGTATCAATTCTCTTCCCTTCCCTTACCAACGGAACCCCTGAATTCTAGCTGAATATCTTGGCTATACAGTCTCCCCTCAAGCTCAACTGTAGCTGTGGGAATCAGTTCTGGTCCACAGGAATTAATGGAAGAAGTGTGTACAACTTTTGAGCTATGCTCTTTAGAGGAGTGTAGAGGGGTGTCTTTCTTCCCTTCCTCCTGTGATGTGATGGCTGGATGGAGCTGGAATGGCCATTTTGTACCATGAGGAATCTGGGAATGAATGGCAGAATAGTGAGAGAAGCAATATGAGCCTCTGAGGACTGTGGGGAGCAGAACCTCCCTATCTGGACTCCCTGCCATCAAATTTGTTTACGTCACTGTTCCATTTTCTTCTGTTGTATAAGGCCTAACATCCTAATACAGTACACCTCCTAACAACCCTATGAGATAGCTACTGTTACGGTCTGATTTTTAAAATGAGGACACACTGAGAGGTGAAGTGACCTGCTCTATATTTCACAGTTGATTAATGACATAACTAGGGTTAGAAGTCAAGCCTCCTGAAGCCAGAACATGCCATTAGGAAGAACTGTTCTACAGGCAAGAATGTCCTGTCCTGCTGTCCCTTGGGTTCAGGCCAGCCATGCACTCCTCACCTGATGTCCTGCGTTGAGGAGACCTCAGGCTTCAGTTGCACACTCAGGGGCACCCGTTGCTCTGCCAGCCAGATGGCACACTTCCTTGCCACCTGTTCATCCCCGCCCGCCACTGCTCGGGTGAGGCTCAGGGCCATTTCCTCTGCTGAAAGCCAGCACAGCAGGAGCCAGTTAGCACAGGGTTTATTTTCCGGAGCTGGGCGTAATGGGGTAGGAAAGGAGGCGATCTGCTCAGGGCCATTTCCTCTGCTGAAAGCCAGCACAGCAGGAGCCAGTTAGCACAGGGTTTATTTTCAGGAGCTGGGCGTAATGGGGTAGGAAAGGAGGCGATCCTTTGTGTGTGCTGCTTTCTCTGTCTTCCTGGTGAACTCCTACATATCCTTCAGCACCCAGACTAAAAGTCCCTTTCTCTGGGAGGGGTTCTCTGATATTCCCCACTCCTCCTCACACTAGGCTCATTTGGTTCTGTTTGTCCTTCATATTCCCAGGGTCCCTCATATTTCTATTCATTTATCCAACGAGCAGTTATTGAGGTCCTACTGTGTGCCATCCACTGTCCTAGGCACTGGAATCCCACAGAGATTTATAAACAGGGCCCCTCTCCTTATGGATCTCCCTGCCCAGTGGGGAGACAATGAACAAGTTTAACAAGAAAAAAAAAAGTCAGATTGCGATCCTTGCTAGCAGGGAAATAAACAGGTTAAGGAGACCAGGGGAGGCCTCTGGGAGGGGGTAACACTGAAGCTGAGACCTGATGGAGGAGAAGCTGCACGTGTCAAGCTCCAGTGGGGAAGAGTGGTCCAGGTGGAAAGAAGAGTAAGGGCCTTGGCCAAAAAATGGTTGGATGAGAACCGAAGGAAGCCAGTGGGGCTCCAGTAGAGTGAGCATGGCGGGGTGACTGAGGAGAGATGTCCTGTGGGCCACCCAGGGGTTCTGGGTTTTGTTTGGAGAACACAGAGGAGCATGGGAGGGTTTCCAGCAAGGCAGTGACTGACTTCCGTTCTACAACCCTAGGTGCAGGGGGCAAGAGAAGAGGCAAGTACCCCTGCTTCTCAGGTCAACTGACGTCTGTCTCCCACCAGCCCAGGAGGTCTCCAAGTTCAATGCCCTGTGTCCTCTGCAAGTCCCCTATCCCCATCTCAGCAAAGAGCCAGCCCAAGGAGTTCTCAGGGCCCCAAGATGGCTCTGGAAGCCAGCAGGTACCAAAGGAGGAAACTGATGGGGAGGAGGGTAGAGGGAGGGCAGGCTAAACCCCCTCTCCAAGGCCCTTCTGGGCAGGCAAGGCTGGGTCCTGCGGGGCCCACTTCCCACCGGAAGTTCCCCAGCCACCTCCAGCCTGTGCCCACCTTTCTTGGTCTTCTCGTCCATCTGGCGTGGCTGCGCCCATCCCCCTAGGGGGGGGCCGTGCCTCCTGGGAAATGCTACCTCCGGGTCGCCTGGGAGAGGCGGCAGACCAGGAGCAACTCAGCCAGGCCGTGTGGCCTCCGGCGCGGCCCAAGCCCTGTCTGTGCCTCGCTGTCCCCGCGGCAGTCGGGAAGCATCACACTGCCCGGTGACTAGGCCGGGATCCTGCGTGGGGCGGTGAGAGGGCAGAGAGCGCCGAGACAAGTCCGCACTGGGCGCAAGAGGAAACGGGACTAGCCGAGGTGGGGAGAAGCGGGGAAAGGACGCCCGGACACCGCCCAGCCGGGGCGTTCCAGGTCCCGGAGGACCCCCACTTGCGGGAGCGCCCCTGGCGTCCCGGGTTTCAACGCAAAGCCCTCTCTCCTCCCGGGAGGCCCCAGCTCTAAGCAAGGGGAGCGGCTTCGGCGGAAGAGAAAGTGAAAGTGGCGGCCCCGGAAGTGGGGCGGGACTGGGAGGGGGCCGGAAAAATTGTCGCCTCATCCGGTACCTCCACTGCCCGGCCACCCGGCGGCGGCGGACGCCGAGTGCGGGGTCCCAGCGGTCCGGGCGCTCCTGTTTGGGGCGACCCCACCCCGTCTCCGGGGCTGATCGCGGACCCCCGGAACCCCGCCCGGCTCACCCTGAGGGCCGCACCGCAGAGCCGCAGGAAGGAGCTGGGCCGAGAGGCGGGGTGGGCGGGGCCTGGGGCCGGAGGCGGGGCCGGGGGCCGGGGGCAGGAGCAGGAACCTGAGCAGGAGCCGGAGCCGGAGCAGGGGCTGGAGGGCGGCGGGATCCACATCGTCGAGCCGCTGGGGACGGGTTAGGAGTGCGCCCTGCGAGCCCGGTGCCTGCCCACCCAAGCCTCAGGCACACCGCGGGGCAGGCCCGGTCCTTGGCTCCGTTTGCACATGAATAAACGAAGGCTCTGTTTGTTGATGACCTGTCCAGGGCCACTCAGCCGAGGTTTGAATCCAGGCCTGGCAGGCTCAGGAACCCGCCCTTACCCAGATCCGACGCTGCCTCTCAGCCATCACCGTCTGTCTTTTCGTTGAGCTGTTGGTGAGGTTTGCATTCGTCTGCCTCATGCGCCGCTTTAATTTTTCTCCCGCTCCTCGTCCCATCGATCAGCAGATCCTGCGGGCTCCACTTGCAGAATCTCATCCCTCACTTCCTCTCATCCCGCTCCAGCTCCATCAGTGCTCCATCATCTCAGGGGTCTTGAATCAGCCTCCTGGGCCTCCTTGCTTCTCTTTTTGCCCCCTACGGTCCATTTCCACCTAGCTGCCGGAGAGTCCTGTTAAAATGTAAATCAAACCCCTGCCACTCCCCGACCCAAGTACTCCCATCTCAAAGCAAAATCCGAGATCTTCCCCAGGGCTTGCAAACTGCCTCCGGATCTCTGTCTTCGTAGCTGACTGCCCTGCCCCTGCCTCGTTCCACTCAAGTCCCATTGACCTGCTGGGTCCTGGAGTAAGTCAGACACACTCCCGCCTTAGGGCCTTTGCACCTGCCATAACCCAAACGTCTGCATGGCTCGCTCCTTCCCTTTATTTTGGTCTTTACCCAAAAATCTTCCCTAGCTATTCCATCTGAAATTTCACAGACACACGTATCCAGCATTTCACATCCGCTTTCCTGGCTTCATTTTTTTCTTCTCAGCATCTATTACTGTCTAACGGAGCATATTTTACTTATTTATGTTATTCTGGGTCTGTTTTCCTCTCCTAGAGGGCAGGGACTTTGGTTTGTTTTGCTCACTGCTGTGTTCCTGGTGTCTAGAACAGTTCCAAACACATAATGGAAGCTCCATATGTTGAATGAAGGAATGAACCTCAGACCTTCATCTGGGATAATTTTTCTTTTGCCTGAAACACATCCCTTTAGACAATGTTTCTCAACCTTGGCTGTACATTTGAATGGCCTGGGGACGCTTTTTTTTTTTTTTTTTTTTTTGAGACGGAGTTTCACTCTTGTTGCCCAGGCTGCTGGAGTGCAGTGGCGTGATCATGGCTCACTACAGCCTCCAACTCCTGGGCTCAGCTTCCCGAGTAGCTGCAAACCACGGGCACGTGCCACCACACCTGGCTAATTTCTGTAGAGACAGGGTTTGGTCATGTTGCCCGGGCTGGTCTTGAACTCCTGGGCTCAAATGATCTGCCCACCTTGGCCTCCCAAAATGCTGGGAAATGGTTACTGTTGAGATATCATCACCTGTCAATCTAACTGCTGTTCTTTTTATAAACAGCTTTATTGAGATATAATTTATATGCCATAAAATCCACCCACCTAAAATGTACAATTTAATAGTTTTTAGTAACATTTACAGAATTGTACACCCATCACCACAATCAAATTTTAGAACATTTTTGGCCGGGCGTGGTGGCTCACACCTACAATCCCAGCACTTTGAGAGGCCGAGGTAGGCGGATCACTTGAGGTCAGGGGTTCGAGACCAGCCTGGCCAACATAGTGAAACCCTGTCTCTACTAAAAATACAAAAATTAGCCAGGTGTGTTGGCGGGCATCTGTAATCCTAGCTACTGCGGAGCCTGAGGCATGAGAATGGCTTGAACCTGGGAGGCAGAGGTTGCAGTGAGCTGAGATCGCACTGTTTTACTCCAGCCTGCATGATAGAGCAAGACTCTGTCTCAAACAAAAAAAAAAAAAAGAAAGAAAGAAAGAACATTTTTATCACCCCAAAATAGACCTGTACTCATTAGCAGACATTCCCTCTTTCCCATCCTCCCATCCTCCAACTGACAGCACTAATACACTTTATGTCTCTATAGACTTTCCTCTTCTTGATATTTTATAGAAATTAGATCTTACTGATGGGCCACAGTGGCTCGTGCCAGTAATCCCAGCACTTGGGGAGGCGAAGCCAGGTGGATCGCTTGAGCCCAGGAATTCAAGACCAGCCTGAGCAACATGGTGAAACCCCATCTTTACAAAAAATACAAAAATTAGCCGAGTGTGATGGCATGCACCTATAGAGCTGTGATTGTCCCACTGCACTCCAGCCTGGGTGACAGAGTGAGAACCTGTCTCAAAAAGAAAATTAGGTTTTGACAACATGTGCACCTTTGTGACTGGCTTCTTTCCCTTGGCATAACTTTGGGGTTTTTCTTGACATAATGTTTTTGAGATTTATCCATGTTGTAGTACTGGTTTTTTGTTTGTTTTTGTTGTTTTTTTTTTTTTTTTTTTTTTGAGACGGAGTCCCACTGTCGCCCAGGCTGGAGTGCAGTGGCGCAATCTCAGCTCACTGCAAGCTCCGCCTCCCGGGTTCACGCCATTCTCCTGCCTCAGCCTCTCCGAGTAGCTGGGACTACAGGCGCCCGCCAACACGCCCGGCTAATTTTTTTGTAGTTTTAGTAGAGACGGGGTTTCACCGTGGTCTCTATCTTCTGACCTCGTGATCCGCCCGCCTCAGCCTCCCAAAGTGCTGGGATTACAAGCGTGAGCCACCGCGCCCGGCCTGTTTTTGTTGTTGTTTTGGGGTTTTTGTTTTGTTTTGTTTTTTGTTTTTAGAATCTCTGATTCTTTTCCTCTGAGTGCTTTTAAGAATTTTTTTTAAAAAATCTTTGGCTTTTTGCATTTTTACTATGTTGTGTCTATGTGTGAAATTTATGGAGTTGCTTGAATCTGTGATTGGTGTCTGATTTCTGTCTCACTAATTCCCTCTTTAGCCATATCTAATTTGCTGTTTAGCCCATCTTTTAAATTTAATTTGTGTGTGTGTGTGTGTGTGACAGAGTTTCACTCTTGTTGCCCAGGCTGGAGTGCAAATGGCACGATCTTGGCTCACTGCAACCTCTGCCTCCCGGGTTCAGGTGATTCTCCTGCCTCAGCGTCCTGAGTAGCTGGAATTACAGGCGTCTGCCACCACTCCCGACTAATATTTTGTATTTTTAGTAGAGACAGGGTTTCACCATATTGGCCAGGCTGGTCTCGAATCCCGACCTCAAGTGATCCACCCACTTCGGCTTCCCAAAGTGCTGGGATTACAGGTGTGAGCCACTGTGCCTGGCCTAAAAATTTTGATTATTGTATTATTTTATTTTAGAAGTTCTGTTAGGTTATTCTAAAATTTGTTGTCATGTGATATAATTTTCTATACTTTGGCAATGTTTCTAGGTTATTTATTTATTTTTTTAAACACGGTAAACTTTTTTTTTTTTTAGACAGAGTTTCGCTCTTGTTGCCCAGGCCGGAGTGCAATGGTGCGATCTCAGCTCACTGCAACCTCTGCCTCCCGGCTACAAGCGATTCTCCTACCTCAGCCTCCTGAAGTACCTGGGATTACAGGAGCCCGCCACCAGGCCCAGCTAATTTTTTTGTATCTTTATTTGAGACGGGGTTTCCCCATGTTGGTCAGGCTGGTCTTGAACTCCTGACCTCAGGTGATCCATGTGCCTCGGCCTCCCAAAATGATGGGATTACAGGCATTAGCCCCTGTGCCCGGCCAACATTTTGTTTTATAATCTGCGTCTGATAATACTGATATACAAACTCTGGGCATATCTGTTTCTGTCTGTTTTCACTCCTGTTGTCTTGTTTTCTCCTAATGACCCTGCTGATTTATTATGGTCATGTGCCATCAGCCCTGAGTTACCTGCACATATTTATATTGGGGGCAGCTATATTGTTTCAGGTTTTCTGGTCTCAGCCTTGGCCCTTCAGGGGAAGAGCTGGCATTCAACTTGAACACCTTCACCTCAGTGGGTAGACTCTAGTCATTCAAACTTGGGTTCCAATCTCAGTGCTACAGTTCACTATCTGTGTGACCCTGGACAAAGATTCCCCCTATCTGGGCCTCAGTTTCTTTCTCTGTACAATGGTGATTATGATGGCTCCTCCCACATAGGCTGTTGTGAGAACCTGTACAAGTTATTAATTATTGATATGTAGCAAATTTCCCCAAATTAATAGCTTAAAACAGCAATAAACATGTATGCTGTCACACAGTTTCTGTGTGTTAGGAACTGGGGAGCAGCTACATAGATGGTTCTGGCTCAGGGTCTCTCATGAGGTTGTAGTTAAGATGTCGGCTGGGGCTGCAGTCATCTGAAGGCTTGACTGGGGCTGGAGGATTGACTCAAGAAAGCTCTCTCATGTGCCTGGGTGGTGCTGGTTATTTGCAGAATGCCTACGATCCTCACCACATGTACATTTCCACAGGGGTAATTGAGTGTCCTCGCAACATGGCAGCTGGCTATCCCTAGAGCAGATGATCCAAAACAGCAAGGCAGAAGCCATAACATATTTTATGACTTAATCTTAAAAGTCATACTTTCTCATTTCACAATATCCTATTCATTACACTGGTCAGCCCAGCTCAGGATAGGAGGAAACTATACAAAGCCGTGAATACCAGCTGGTGAAGGTCATTGGGGGCCATTTGGCTGTCACATATAAAGTGAGATGATACAGGTAAAGCACTCAGAGCCATGTCTGGCATGTACTATGTGTTCATCCCAATCAGTGTCCTGGCTTTGCTCTAGGCAGGTGGAATCTGTACAGGAACAACTTTTATTCAATCATTCCACAAACATTTATTGAGCACCCCTGTGTACCAGGCACTGTTCTAGGAAGTGGGGGAACAGTTATAAACAAAACATAGTCCCTGGCCTTACGAAGCTCAAAAAAAAAAAAAACCATAAAATACACTGCCTGGTGGTGCTCAGTGCTATGAAGAACCATAAATCCAGGTAAGAGAAGAGAGAATGATGAGGAAATGAGGCCTGGGTGTCTTTCTCCTTGGATCTAGTACAACTGTAGTGGTAGCTTAGATTTTGACCTCTGATAAAGCCCTTCCTCCCCTGTGAGTGCATCCTGGCATCACAGGCATGTAAAATGTATACCCATTTTACACCGAGGCTAAAGTCAAACTGGTCCAGAGAAGAGCTGAAATAAGATTTGAGTCCCCAAGTAGTCTGGATTTCTTCAAATACAGAAGTTCTCCAACTTGGAGGCCCAGCAGCATCACCCAGAGAGCTTGTTAAGATGCAGAAGCCCAGATGTTCCGACTCTCTAGGTTGGGGGAGGGTCCAGGGCTCTGCATTTTAAACAAGCACCCCGGGGATGGATGCAGGAGATCAAACAATCACATTTGAGAAATGTTCTGGTTGTGGGTAGTGGTCATGCCTGTAACCCCAGTGCTTTGGGAGGCCAAGGCAGGAGGATCATTTAAGGCCAGGCATTCAAGACCAGCCTGGGCAACATAGTGAGGCGCCTGTCTCTACAAAACAATTTTTTAAAAAACTAGCTAGGCGTGGTGGCACTCACTTGTGTTCCCAGCTACTCAGGAAGCTGAGGTTGGGGGATAGCTTGAGCCCAGGTGTTCAAGGCTGCAGCGAGCCATGATCACACCACTGTACTCCAGCCTGGGTGATAGAGTGAGACCCTGTCTTTTTTTTTTTTTTTTTTTTTTGAGATGGAGTTTCACTCTTGTCGCCCAGGCTGGAGTGCAATGGTGCGATCTTGGCTCATTGCAACCTCCGCCTCCCGACCCTGTCTTTTTTAAAAAAGAAACCCTGTTCTGAGGGCTTAGTGGCCAGGCAGGGCTCTAGGTCCAGCCTCAAGTGATGGACAGGGCTTAGCCATGCAGAAAGAAGGGGAACAGCTGGAGATCCAGAGACACCAAGCAATTTACTCAGGGGCATACAACCTGTAGGGACAGTTTTAGGTGCACGTCATCTTATTTGATCAAATATATCTCATGTTGTGCAGTAGTTCCCCACCCCCACCCCCATGATCTGTGGTTTTTCTTTCTGCAATGTCAGTTACCTGCAGCCATGATGAAATCTCATGCCATCCTGCACTATTCCACGTAGGATGTGAATCATCCCTTTTCCACTGTATCCATATTGTAGACATTACCCACGGTTAATCATCAACATTATCTGCTCCTGACATCCAACCATGGACATTGTCACAGCTTCATGATCCTGTATCACCCAAAGGAGATGATTTTCCTTCTGACGTATCGTCAGGTCAGTAGTAGTCTAACGCTAGATCACAATGCCCATGTCATTCATTTACCTTCATCTCATCATGTAGGCATTTTATTATCTCCCATCATCACAAGAAGGGTGAGCACAGTACAATAGGACATTTTGAGGGAGAGACCACATTCACATAACTTTTATTACAACATACTGTTATAACTGTTCTATTTATTGTTAACTCTTTTTTTTTTTTTTTTTGAGGTGGAGTCTCACTCTGTTGCTAGGCTGCAGTGCAGTGGCGCGATCTCAGCTCACTGCAACCTCCGCCTCCCGGGTTCAAATGATTCTCCTGCCTCAGCCTCCCAAGTAGCTGGGATTACAGGCATGCGCCACCACACCCAGATACTTTTTGTATTTTTAGTACAGACGGAGTTTCACCATGTCGGTCATGATGGTCTCAATCTCTTGACCTCGTGATCCGCCCACCCCGGCCTCCCGAAGTGCTGGGGTTATAGGCGTGAGCCACCGTGCCCAGCTGTTGTTAACTCTTAATTTGTAAGAGTTTAATTTACAAATTAAACCTTATCGTAGGTATGTATGTATAGTAGAAAACATGGTACATACAGAATTCTGTACTATCTGTGGTTTCAGGCATCCACTGGTGGTCTTGGAATGTATCCCCCCTGGATAAGTGGGACCACTGTACATTGAAAAACAAGACCACACATTATTTTCAGCTCCTCCCATCAAGAGAAAGAATCAATTTGCCTGCATCCTGAATTTGACGTGGAATTTGACATGCTATTTGATATGCTTTGACACTAGTGCAGCTTGAACACTGGAATTTGTCCTCTCTTGTTGCTTTCTGAAACCCTGAGACCACCATAGGAAGGAGTAGGCTATGCCTATTGGAGGATGAGGCCACATGGAGCAGAGAAGAACCTTCCTGGCAAGGTAGACATTCGAGCTGCTTGCTGCCTGCAGCTGCAGGAGTGACCCAGCTGAATTCAGCCCAAATTGCCAGCCCAGAGGATCATAAACTACTGTTTGGGGTTTGTAATGCAGCAGACTGACATGGCCTTGTTACTGGTGGAGAATAGTTTTCCTCCCTTCACTAATGGCAAATTTTCCTTAGTCATGGTAATTAACACTATCTACCAGACAAACTCCAAATCTGAAAGACTTAACACAAGAAGCTTTATTTCTTGCTCAGTGAAATCTAAGGTGGATCTGGTGGTTCTCCTCCAGCTTGTAGCTAAGGGAACTCGTGGCCGCAAGGTGGCTGTGGCAGGGGAAGAGGGGGATGAGGCTCACCAGCTCTCCATTGCTTCAGCCTGCCACTCCTACACACACCCCACTGGTCAGAACTAGTCATGTGGCTAGAAAATGTAGGGGAGCTCCTGAAATATTGAGATGCCTGTCTTTGCCACAACGAACTTCCACGAATATAATTAGCTATGCCATCTGTATGGTTATCTGTTTAACATCCCTCTCCTCTGTTAGACTGTGAATCCTTGAGGGTGGGAGTACATCTGTCTTGCATGGCACCTGGCCTATAGTAGGCATTCAGCGATGGTTGTTGAATTGCTAAGTGAGTGAATAATCTGGCAGCTCACAATAGGATCTTTTGTGTTCAGCCCCCAGTGGCAGACATTCCTCAAGAAAATTTCTAACAGTCCTTCCCTTTCAGTAATATACATGTACTAATTTGATATTGTAAAACTCTTATACAATGATGATTAAATGAAGACAAGTAGAACATGAAAGTCCTCACTAATTAGGGTCAGGGGTGTGGTGACATCCATTATTTGATAAAAGCGAATATTACATTTTATTATTATTTTGAGACAGAGTCTTGCTCTGTCGCTCAGGCTGGAGTGCAGTGGTGCAATCTTGACTCACTACAGTCTCTGCCTCCTGGGTTCAAGTGATTCTCCTGCCTCAGCTTCCCAAGTAGCTGGGATTATAGGCACGCACCACCACGCCTGGCTATTTTTTGTATTTTTAGTAGAGACGGGGTTTCACCATGTTGGCCAGGCTGATCTTGAACTCCTGACCTCAAGTGATCTGCTAGCCTCGGCCTCCCAAAGTGCTGGGATTACAGGCATGAGCCACTGCTCCGGTACGATATTACATTTTTAATGGTCAGTTTTCATGTGGCTGCATCTGTGCAGCCTTGTCAAAAGTTCCTGCTCCAAGGCAAAAACCAGAGAAGTCTTTTTCTCTGTTGTGAGGTCTTGGATGAGTCTTCTGCTCTCTCTAAAGCTCATTTGTCTTATCTGTAAAGTGACAGGAACATCTACCTCACTGGATTGTCATGAGGAGTAAATGAGTCTCTTTGTGTAATGGAGTAAAGTGTTGGCACGGTACCTGCCCTTAGCAGCCCTCCCGTTCCCCTTGCTCCGCTGGTAGGTATCAGGCCAACACTCAGCTTGGAGGGAGCTGGGACGGGGTCTGTTGGAAGCTGGGAGGGGCAAGATAGAGGTCAGGGGCTGCCCCATGAGACCCTAGACACAATTAGGCCCTGTTCTGGGCAATGCTGGGTGCACAGAGATGAGACTGACTTGTTCCTGTCTGCATCAGTTAGCTTTTGCTGTAAAACAAAATAGCCTCAAACTTAGTGACTTAAAACCACAATGATTGGCCGGGCGCGGTGGCTCACGCCTGTAATACCAGCACTTTGGGTGGCCGAGGTGGGCGGATCACCTGAGGTCAGGAGTTGGAGACCAGCCTGGCCAACATGGTGAAACCCCCGTCTCTACTAAAAATATAAAAATTAGCTGGGTGTATTGGTGCATGCCTGTAATCCCAGCTACTTGGGAGGCTGAGGCAGAAGAATCGTTTGAAAACCCGAGAGGCAGAGGTTGCAGTGAGCCGAGATCGCACCACTGCACTCCAGCCTGGGTGACAGAGTGAGACTCCGTCTCAAAAAAACAAAACAAAACAAACACAAAACAAACAAACAAAAAAACACAATGATTTTATTTAGCTCAATTAGCTCATGACCTTGCGGGTCACTGGGAAATTCTAGTGTGGGCCAGCCTGGGTCAGATGATCTAGAGTGGCCGCTCTCGAGTATCTGCAGTTAGCAGGCTGTTGGCTGGGCTTCCACACTTCTGCACATTCTTTTCCCTAAGATCCCCTCCCTCTTTGAACCTGGTTTTGCTCAGGAGTCACTCCCCCTCCATATGACTCACGAGCTCCATTTACAGCTCGAGGAGTGCCATGGTTAGTGTAAGCACGTGCCCCACGAATGTAAGCTGGTGATTGGTCAGAAACGGCAAGTGATGCAGTTCTGACCAATGAGATGTGTGGGAAAGTCGGTCTGGAGCACTTCTGGGAAAGCATCCTCCATCCCAACAAAAAAATGTGGGAGCAACTTTTTTTTTTTGAGACAGAGTCTTGCTCTATTGCCCAGGCTAGAGTGCAGTGGCGCAATCTCGACTCACTGCAACCTCCACCTCCTGGGTTCAAGTGATTCTCCTGCCTCAGCCTCCCGAGTAGCTGGGACTACAGGCATGTGCCACCATGCCCAGCTAATTTTTGTATTTTTAGTAGAGACAGGGTTTCACCATGTTGGTCAGGTTGGTCTTGATCTCCTGACCTCGTGATCTGCCCACCTTGGCCTCCCAAAATGCTGGGATTACAGGCGTGAGCCACTGTGCCCAGCCGGGAGTAACTTTTATTGTAGGCTTATTATGCCAGGTGCTGCTTGTTCTAATTGCTTTACACAAAATAAGTCATTTAGTTCTCATAAGTTAGGTACTATCATTGTCCCCCATTTTACAGATGAAGAATCTGAGGCATAGAGTGGTTAAGAAACTTGCCAAGGGTCAAACAGCTATTGAGTGCTGGAGCCAGGATTTAATTCCAGGCAGCCTGACTCCAGAGTTCTGAGTTCTCAGGTACTACAATGACCCCTGGCTTCTTCCTCTGTTCATGGACCTCTGTAATGTGACACCTGCTGTAGCCATTGGGCCAGCAGTCTCGAGACAATACAGCCAAGAGACAGAAGGAGCCTGGAGAGCCGGGGTCCCTGCGCACAGCTTAGGGAGTTGAATGGACCAGCACTGAAGCCCACCCTATCTGCTGACTTCTTGCTTTGTATGAAACATATTTCCATCTTGTTGAAGCCATTTTGACTCAGAAAGTACCCTAATAGAGACACTGCTGCTGCCAGAAGAAACAGAAGGAGTGCAGGAAGACCCACTGGGCTCTAGGTTATCTGTTTTCACAAACCACTCAGCCCAGGTTTAGACACAACTCTATGGCCTTTCACCATGGGGGCCAGTTTTGAAGGCAGGAAAAACTGGTAAGAGATAGTTGGAAAGGATGGAAGAAATTGCCTAGAAAAATAAAATTATTTCATAATTCTCCTTTATTAGGCACAGGTAAAAATACATACTCATGGTATCCAAAACCTAGAATATGGACCTGGGATCATGGACCCCAAGTGTCCCCAGAACAGTCCCACCTGGGACTTTCCAGGTGGCCACAGGACAGACCTTGCCTAATCCTGTCCCTCAACCTTGGTGCTCAGGTCAGAAGCCCCATGGTTGACAGGCCTAGACCCTCATTCCAGATCATTCTTGAGTTAGACAAGAACTAGCCTCATAGTTTGGATTCTTATCTCTGGCCCAAATCCCAGGCTTAGGCCTGAAAGGAGAATCTCTTAATCAAGAGGACAGAGATGCTGGGAACACAGTTCCCAGAGTGAGCTGGGCTTGGGTCCTGAGTTGCAGGGGAGAGGCCTGGAGCCTTTGGCACAGGGATACCTCTCTTTCTCTGAAAAGGCACAAGATACAAAGGCAGCCGGTTTGTTTGTGAAAGGGATTGTCCTTGGACAGAGGGGCCTGAGCACCAGCACCAGTGGAGGCTGACACTGGTACAAAGTGTACCCAGTGTAGACAGTGACCTATGGTCATGGAAAAGTATTGTCAGCTCAAGAACGCCAGTTTGTCATCTCTGTGAGCAGGGAGTATTGTCTGCTTTGCTCACTGCTGTATTCCCAGCACCTAAAACAGGGCTTGGCACTTGATAAGCACCCAAGCAGGAACTGCATGTGTGTGGAACAAAGCAGATGTGTATGCAGCACACTCCACACAGGCTTCTGCCTTTCTCCCTTCTGGAAGGCACTGAAGATTTGGCTCAGTTCAGAGGCAGGAGAAGGCTTGGAGCCACCCCAAACTCAATCCACTGTTGGCAGCTGAGCATGTAGTAGGGTGGCCCTAGCCATACAGAACCACTTCTCTGTCTCCCTCCTCTTCCCTGGCTTCGTCCAGCCCTGGTCCATCAGGGACCACCTGGTCAGCCTCCCAGAGATGGGATCGGGTTGGGGCTAAGGGGATCGGGTCCTCTCGCAGCCAGGGGTGCAGGAGGATGCCTGTGGCTGTGAGCCGCTCAGCTGGCTCCCGACGAAGGAGGCAGCGAACCAGACAGCGGGCAGGGGCTGAGAGGCCTGCAGGCAAGGCGTAGGCCCCGCGGCGGATCTTGCCAAAGAGCAGGACAGGCTCCGAGTCCTGGAAGGGGTAGTGGCCGGCCAGCATGGTGAAGAGTGCCACGCCCAGGCTCCAGACATCTGCTGCCTTGCCCGAGTATGATGGCCGTGAGCTGAGTATCTCAGGTCCCACGTAGGCTGGGCATGCGTGCTTGTCCCACAGGGAGTCATCTGGCCCAGTCAGCACACAGGAGTCCTCCAGGTTCTCCAGCACCAGCTTCTTCCTGGGACATGGGGAGAAACAGAAGGGTCAGGTCCTACCCAGAACCCCCATGCCACCACCCCATACTATCACCCTTGTGGCACCCACTTGCCAAGTGCCTGCTGGCCTTTGACAGACACAAGCCAGTCCTGTGATGTCAGGTTTTACAGATAACCAAGCCCAGGCTCAGAGAGGTTAAGTCATTTAAGGCCACAGAGCAATTAAATTTAAACTAAAATTCTGAAAGGAATACATTTTTCAACAGTCCCTTGGGGAGGGGGCTGACGGGGCTGAGAGGGTTAAGCCTCTCTTAAACCAGATACAAACTTAGGGTCCAGGCAGGTAATAAGATGAGAGAAACAAGAAGTGTGCCTGACATCTCAGCACAAGTCCTACCTAAAAAGGGTACCACTAACAACGCATTCTAGGGTTTATCAAGTGTCTGCTGTGTTCCTGGCCCCTGGCCCAGCTCATTACCTGGCTTATCTCATTCTATCCAGGCTACAACCTGCAAGGAAGACACGATTTTACAGCTCTAGAGCATTGGCCTGGGATGGGAACCCTGGCTGGCAGATATTCAGAGCCAGTGCTGTGGCCCACTCTCGTAGTTCCCAAGATGGCCCCATGTTCCCATTGTTTTCCCCAAGAGAAGACAGGAATTGCATTTTAATGAAAAAGTCCCCATTTAAAAAATATTGGCAACCAGTTTCTATAGAAAACACAAACAGGTAAACAGGGCAAAAAAAGTGCGTGTAAGGCTGAGCACGGTGGCTCATGCCGGTAATCCTAGCACTTTGGGAGGCCAAGGTAGGGGGATCGCTTGAGTTCAGGAGTTCAAGACCAGCCTGGGCAACATGGTAAAAACCTATCTCTACAAAAAATACAAAAATTAGCAGTTGTGGTGATTCGCACCTGTAGTCCCAGCTACTTGGGAGGCTGAGGCAGAAGGATATCACTTGAGCCCAGGAGGCAGAGGTTGCAGTGAGCCGAGATTGCGCCACTGCACTTCGGCCTGGGTGACAGAGTGAGACCCTGTCTCAAAAAAAAAAAAAAAAAAAAAAAGTGTGTCCCGCCATTTGCAATTTCTACTTTAAACAAATCCCACTGAGTACTCTAAGATGACTTTAATAGTAATCATTCTATTACCACTGCTATTAGTTTCTTCTTTATGGCACTACTTCCTGGGTGTTCAGTAGCATTTCACAAATACTGACCAATCCTATGAATCACAGTATTGAGGGACAAGGGGTGTCAGCACTATTAGCCCATTTTACAGATGAAGAAACAAAGGCTCAGGCAGGTGAAGTCATTTGCTCAGGGCCAAAAAGCAGGTAAGAACCAGAACCCAGGATTTAAACACAGGTCTATCTAACTCATGGTCCTTCTTCTACCAATGACTCTCATGTGATTTTTCTTTTTTTTTTTCTTTTTTTCTTTAGAGATAGGGTCTCACTCTGTCACCCAGGCTGGAGTGCAGTGGTACAATCCTAGCTCACTGCAGCCTCAAACTTCTGGGCTCAAGCAATCCTCCTGCCTCAGCTTCCCAAGTAGCTGGGATCACAGGTGTGCATCACCACACCTGGCTAATTTTTCTAAATTTTTTGTACAGATGGGGTTTTGCTATGTTGCCTAGGCTGGCCTCGAACTCCTGGGCTCAAGCAATCCTCCTACTTTGGCCTCCTGAAGCACTGGGATTACAGGTGTGGGCCATCAAGTGACTTCTTGAAAAGAGCAGGAAGCACGCTCTCTCCTCCAGGAGGTCTGGGGTAGTTGTATCTACTCTAAGCTTAAAATGTGTTTGAAGTTACGTACTAGCTTAAAAATCATTATAAATGTTACTTCTTTAAAAAAGGCATGCTTGTTCTAATATAAAATGTAGAAGGAAATATTAACAGGAAATCAGCCCTAGGGGCTGGGTGCAGCGGCCCATGCCTATAATCCCAGCACTTTGGGAGGCTAAGGCAGGCAGATCACTTGAGGAGTTCGAGACCAGCCTGACCAACGTGGCAAAACCCCATCTGTACTAAAAATACAAAAATTAGCTAAGTGTGGTGGTGTGCGCCTGTAATCCCAGCTACTCAAGAGGCTGAGGCACGAGAATCACTTGAACCCGGGAGGTGGAGGTTGCAGTGAGCTGAGATCATGCCACTGCACTCCAACCTGGGCAACAGGGCGAGACTCTGTCTCAAAAAAGAAAAAAAAAGAAAAAGAAAATTAGACTTAGGCAAGCACCACAATAATAACTGCTACAGGCAAGACGGATGGCTGCTAAAATTAGTGGGTGAAAGTTGAGGAAAAACAGGATATTTATATGCTTAGCTTACCTCCGCCAAGGTATTTGTCAATTACAAAGGGTAAATTAGGAACTTTACAGTAGAGAAACCTGGCAGGTCCTACTCTAACCAAGTGATCAAGGTTACAACACAGTAATGACTATCAACTCAAGCATCTCCTGATATGATGTGGAGAGGGGCCTATTGATTCTGTATGTTCTTGCCAAAAATATATAACTGCAATCTAACTGTAAGAAAACATCAATCAAATCCAAATTGAGGGACATACAAAGTAATTGATCAGTACTCTTCAAAAGTCTCAAGGTTATGGCCAGGAGCTGTGGCTCATGCCTATAATCCCAGGATTTTGGGAGGTGGAGGCAGGCAGATTGCTTGAGCTCAGGAGTCTGAGACCAGCCTGGGCAACATGGCAAGACCCCATCTCAATTAGCCAGGTCGGGTGGCACACACCTGTAGAACCAACTACTCAGGAGGCTGAGGTGGGAGGATCACTTGAGCCCAGGAGGTCGAGGCTGCAGTGAGCTGTGATCACACCACTGCACTCCAGCCTGGGTGACAGAGTGAGACCCTGTCTCAAAAAAAAAAAAGTGTCAAGGTCATGAGTCGTCAAAGACAGGGAAAGACTGAGGAACTGTCTCAGATTGGAAGAGACCAAGGAAACCACTGACGACTAAATTGGGATCCTCACTGGATCCTGCACAGCAAGGGGTGTTAATGGGAAACTCAGGAAGTTGGAATAAATCTGTGGCTTAGTTAATAGTACTCTACCAAGGTTGATTTCTTAGTTTGGGTAATTGTACCATAGCTATGTCAGGTGTTAACATTGGAGGACGCTGGTTAAAGGATGTATAGAAACTCTTTGAACTATTTTTGTACGTTTTCTTTTTTTTTTTTTTTTTTTTTTTTGAGACAGAGTCTCGCTCTGTCGCCCGGGCTGGAGTGCAGTGGTGCAATCTCGGCTCACTGCAAGCTCTGCCTCCCGGGTTCACGCCATTCTCCTGCCTCAGCCTCCGAGTAGCTGGGACTACAGGCGCCCGCCACCGCGCCCGGCTAATTTTTTGTATTTTTTAGTAGAGACGGGGTTTCACCGTGGTCTCGATCTCCTGACCTCGTGATCCGCCCGCCTCGGCCTCCCAAAGTGCTGAGATTACAAGCGTGAGCCACCGCGCCCGGCCTGTACGTTTTCTAAAAGTCTAAAATTATTTCAAGATAAAAAGTTTTTAAAAATGCAATGGGGTCACACTCCTTTCTCCACAGAAAACTCCTGTGTAACTGGCAGCTTAGTGCACTCCCTGACACATCTTGACTGCCCCCAGGAGTCTGGAGAGGGAACAGGAGGCGAGTCTCTCTGCCCTTCTCCCCAGAATTATCTTTTAAAAATTTTTCTTAGCATCTAGGCTGGGTGCAGTAGCTCACACCTGTAATCCCAGCACTTTGGGAGGCCGAGGCAGGTGGATCACCTAAGGTCAAGAGTTCAAGACCAGCCTGGCCAACATGGCAACACCCCGTTTCTACTAAAAATAGACAACATTAGCCAGGCATGGTGGCGCATGCCTGTAGTCCCAGCTATTCGGGAGGCTGACGCAGGACTATCACTGGAACCTGGGCAGCGGAGGTTGCAGTGAGCCAAGATCGTGCCATTGCATTCCAGCCTGGGTGACAGAGTGAGACTCTGTCTCAATTAAAAAAAAAAAAATTCTTAGCATCCCAACCTAGAGAAGGAAGATTCTTTTAACCAAAAAGTGCTAATTCTCAGTTTCACAGAAGAAGTTTCCGTATGGGGAACCTCAGACCCTGTTTTGGCTGTGGTCTTGGAATCCTGAAAACACCCTAACAATCCAGCCCTTTTCCCTACCAACAGAGAAACTGAGGCTCAGAGACACTAGGTCACCCAAAGTCAGTTGGTAAGCCCAGCCAGGCCCTTGCCTCTCAAGCTCAGATTGAATTAAGACCCAGGCTCTGGAGTCAGATCTAGGTTCAAATCCCAGCTCTACCATTTATTTTGCTGTGGGAGCTTGGGCAAGTTACTTGAGCTCTCTGGGCCTCAGTTCCCTTGACCATATGGGGATAATAATAGTACCTGCCTCATGTTTGTAAGGATGGAAGACCACATTAGATAATGTGGCGATGCTTTCATCACTGTCAGCTACTATGACTTTCATATCTCAGTGCTCCATCCCAGAATCCCAAGGGGCTCCCAAGAGGACAGAGTCAGCTCTTTTTTTTTTTTTTTTTTTGAGATGGAATTTCACTCTGTTGCTGAGGCTGGAGTGCAGTGGCATGATCTTGGCTCACTGCAACCTCCGCCTCCCAGGTTCAAGCAGTTCTCCTGCCTCAGGCTTCAGAGTAGCTGGGATTACAGGTGTGTGCCACCACACTAGGCTAATTTTTGTATTTTTAGTAGAGACAGAGTTTCACCATGTTGGCCAGGCTGGTCTCGAACTCCTGACTTCAAGTGATTCACCCACCTCGGCCTCCCAAAGTGCTGGGATTAAAGGCATGAGCCACTGCACCTGGCCTGAGTCAACTCTCCTGAGGGAACTAGACAGGGGCTGCTGGTTACTTCAGCCTCTCCCACTTCTTGCCTAAGTTACTTTGCCTTCCTGGGCCTCAGTTTCTCTCCATCATGGCCCACTCCCTGGGTGTGTCTGTGGCTGGGGTCTCTGCGACCACACTCACCTCTCACAGTCAGTGAAGACAAAGCGACACAGCTTGAGATCACGCAGGACCAGACCATGCTGGTGACAGTGCGCCAGGGCGGTGGCCATCTGGCGGAAGAGTGCAGCAGCCTCAGGCTCAGGGATGCGGCGGCGGCTTCGCACCAGGCTGTGCATGTCCCCATGGGTCCGAGCGAAAAAGGCATAGAGGAGCTGGGTACCAGCCAGGACCTCAGTGGGCCGAGCCACATGCTTGTGCGGGGGCAGCCGCGTGTAGGGCTCCAGCACGGCCAGGGCTTCGTGGATGGGATACACCTGTGGGCAGAGCATGGTGTTAGCACAGCTGGGGACTCCCAGGAGCTGAGGCTGGCATTGCAAACAGTCACAGCTGACCTATTAGACACTACCATGTGCTAGGCATTGCACTAAGCGCTTCACTTACCGAGTCATTCAGCCCTGACCACAGCCCTATAAGTAGGATGACTTGCTTCATTTTACAGTGAAGGAAGCTGAGAGGCCACACAGCCAGCAAACAGCACAGCTGAGATTTGAACGTATGCACTCCACTGTCTGTGCTTTTTTTTTTTGAGATGGAGTCTCGCTGTGTCACCCAGGCTGGAGCACAGTGGCGCAATCACAGCTCACTGCAAACTCCGCCTCCTGGATTCAAGTGATTCTCCTGCTTCAGCCTCCACTGTAGCTAGGATTACAGGCATGTGCCACAGCACCTAGCTAATTTTTGTATTTTTAGTAGAGATGGGGTTTCATCATGTTGGCTAAGCTGGTCTCGAACTCCTGACCTCAGGTGATCCTCCCGCTTCAGCCTTCCAAAGGGCTGGGATTACAGGTGTGAGCCACCGCACCCGGCCTTTTGTCTGTGCTCTTAACTGCTACGCTATATGGCCTCAAACATCAGATAACTGAAAAGTAACAGGTCACCCAAACAGAAAAATAACCCACAAAGCAGGAGGAATCCTGAAGGCGGATGATGCAGAAGGCACCTGATGCTCATCACCATCACAGCTCTGGTCCTCTGGGCTTGACTGCCCACCCATCCTTTTATTCGTTCAGTATGCTGGCCCTGGGCCTGCATGGGCCAGCCACATGTCCAGCTAGACTGACAGCCATGGGCTCTGCTCCCCGGTGCCCACTGGGAGCCCATGCAAACATGCCCAGAAACCAAATATTGACAAATGCTGATCAGCATTGCAAAGGAACCAAGAAAGATGCTGGAATAAGGGGTTTTTTTGTTTGTTTTTTGTTTTTTTGAGATGGAGTTTTGCTCTTGTTGCCCAGGCTGGAGTGCAGTGGTGTGATCTCGGCTCACTGCAACCTCCGCCTCCCGGGTTCAAGAGATTCTCCTGCCTCAGCCTCTTGAGTAGCTGGGATTACAGGCACCTATCACCATGCCCGGCTAATTTTTTGTATTTTTAATAGAGACAAGGTTTCACCATGTTGGCCAGGATAGTCTTGAACTCCTGACTTCAGGTGATCTGCCTGCTTCGGCCTCCCAAAGTGCTGGGATTACAGGCGTGAGCCATTGTGCCCAGCCTGGAATAGAGTATTTTGGAAGGGGGCACCCATTTTAGAAAGTATGGTTCAGGAGGGACTCTGGGAAAGTGATCTGAATGATTCAGAGATGCCCATGGAATAAGCTTTCTGAGTAGGGGCACAGACAGAGCAAAGGCCCTGAGGCAGGAAAAAGCTTGGCCTGCTCTAGAAACTCAAGCAAAAATCAGTGTAGCCAGAAAGGGTTGGGGAGGGGAAAAAGGACATGTGATGAGGGTGGTGAGGTTGATGGGAAATGTGCCAGGCATCTGTGGGCATTACAGCAAAACCTCGCCCTAGCACTGAAAGGTATGTCCCATTTTACCAATGATAAGACTGGGTTCAGAAAAGGAAAGTGACTTACTAGACGCCAGGCAGATAATTGGTGGCAGAACAAGTATACTCACTTTGGTTTGTCTGACTTTAAATCCTTTGCATGTTATGCTGACTATGCCACAAAGAAAAATAAGTAAGACACATACATATTTAATCTATGATACAAAAGTTAAAGTGACTTTAAAAACCAGTTGGGGCTGGGCACGGTGGCTCACGCCTGTAATCCCAGCACTTTGGGAGGCCAAGGCAGGAGGATCACTTGAGGTCTGGAGTTTGAGACCAGCCTGGCTAACATGGTGAAACCCCCGTCTCTACTAAAAATACAAAAATTAGTCGAGCGTGGTGGTATGTGCCCATAATCCCAGCTATTTGGGAGGATGAGGCAGGAGAATCACTTGAACCTGGGAGGTGGAGGTTGCAGTGAGCCAAGATTTTGCCACTGCACTCCAGCCTGGGCGACAGAGTGAGACTCCATCTCAAAAACAAACAAACTAACTAAAAACAAGTTGGGGTGACATGGGGGAAATAACCCCAAAACAGAGGTTTTTTTAAATTATTATTATTTTTACTTAGGGCAAGCCCATTCCTGCCCCCGTGCACTTGCACTTGCTGCTTGGATGCTCTTCCACTAGATCCACGAGGCTGACTCCTTCCATTTGTTCCAGTCACTGCTCAAATGTCACCCCTCAGAGAGGTCTTCCTGGACCTCCCTTGCTAGAATCACCTGCACTCCTGCCCTCCTTGTCCTCTGATCTCCCTGTTCCCAGCTTTATTTTTCTCCATAGTGCTTGTGATTATCTGACACATTTTATTTATTTATTTAATTTTTGAGACGGAGTCATGCTCTGTCGCCCAGGCTGGAATGCAGTGGCGCAATCTCGGCTCACTGCAACCTCTGCCTCCCAGGTTCAAGTGATTCTCCTGCCTCAGCCTCCCAAGTGGCTGGGATTACAGGCACTTGCCACCATGCCTGGCTAATTTTTTTTTTTTTTTTTTGAGACGGAGTCTCGCTCTGTCTCCCAGGCTGGAGTGCAGTGGCGCGATCTCGGCTCACTGCAAGCTCTGCCTCCCGGGTTCGCGCCATTCTCCTGCCTCAGCCTCTCCGAGTAGCTGGGACTACAGGCGCCCGCCACCACGCCCGGCTAATTTTTTGTATTTTTAGTAGAGACGGGGTTTCACCGTGGTCTCGATCTCCTGACCTCGTGATCCGCCCGCCTCGGCCTCCCAAAGTGCTGGGATTACAAGCGTGAGCCACCGCGCCCGGCCAATGCCTGGCTAATTTTTGTATTTTTAGTAGAGATGGGGTTTCACCATATTGGCCAGGCTGGTCTTGAACTCTGGACCTCATGATCCACCTGCCTTGGCCTCTCAAAGTGCTGGGATTACAGGCGTGAGCCACCACGCCCGGCCACCTGACACATATTTTACTTATTCACTTGTTTATTGTCCGTATCTCCCACTAGAATGTCAAGCTTGATGAGAACAGAACTTTGTTTTTTAACCACAGCATGGTACATGGCAAATATGGGTGCTCAATGAAGTTGTGTTGAATTAATGAATAAGGTGATCATTTACAAAGACAGGATTTTGATCTTTCTACACACTGACCAGAAAAGCTGAGGAAGTGTGGAAATGACCGTTCAGCACCCATGGTGCACACTGGCATGGGGGTGAGTATGTTCCAGTGGATTTTCCCAAATGTTTCTTGAGAATCAGGGCTCTGTGAACGCATGGCGCTTCTGTCCTGAGCCTGCTTGGGTTATTCCTCTCATCATGGACTCACCTCCCCAGCGGGAGTGGAAAAGAGCCTGTGATGCTGCAGGAAGGGGACCCAGAGTTCTGGGCTCCTTAGATAAGAGCACTGGAGATCTGTGCACAAGAGGCCAGGTGAAGCTAGGGGCTGGACCCTGTCTGGATCTACCTCGCTGCTCACTGCATCTCCGTCAACAGAGCAAAGCTCTGCTGCTGCTCCCAGGAGGAGGCTTAAGTCCTTCTGCTTCTCTGTGCATTCCCAAGGGACCCAGGCCCCCGCTACACTCCCTTGGGTATCCAGGTCCCCCTTATCTTCCTTATGCTTGCCTGCCAGGGCAGCCTGCCCTGATTGTGTCTGAAACGCTTATCCTAGCACAGGCACAGGACTCTCTGGGTTCAGCCTCCTGGGCCCAATCCCAGCTCTGATATCACCTGGCTCTGTCATGTGGCAAGTAACCATGGCTTTCTGAGTCTCAGTGTCCTCTGTCTATAAAAGGGGCACAATGATAGAAACCACCTCATTGGTTAAGATTAAAAGAGATTGCGCACACTAAGCAATCAACGTAGTACCTGGTGCACAGTGAATACCTATTGTTACACATTTTATTCTCATCTCTGTCTTCTTGGACTGTCACTTGCCAGTGTCCTGCATGGGCTGACCCTCAGGGGCCTTGACCCTGTCCATTTCCTTGTTTCTGCCAGGAATCCTCAGACTTTTCTACCCCTTACTTCACCCCAGGAGCCAGGCCCAGTGCTATGTGACTTCATGCATCGCCCTTCTCCTGTCTTCATCTCAGTCTTCCTATCGGTAAAATGGCCACAGGTTAGGCTCAATCACCTCCGAGGTCCCAGGAGTTTTGATGTCTACCATGCCCTACCCTTCTCTTGTGCAAACATCTTCAGTAGCTCCGCACAGCCCAGTGGAGGCCCCTTGTTAACACCTTCATGACCAGCTGCTGCCAACCCTCATCTCCTGCCCCTTTCTGCACACCCTCTCCACTCTGGCCACAGAGAAGTCCTTTTCATTCTCTAAAGTGCTATCCCCTCACTTTTCTAGGCCTTTGAACAGCTGTTCCCCCGCCTGCAACTCCCATCTCCCACTTCTACCTGGCTAACTTCTGCTCAGCCTTTTCTGTGCCCATGATCTCTAAGCTCTACCCCTGCAGCATTTATCACACTATAAGGCCTAAGCTGTGAACTCTCCCAGGACTGGGACGACCTCTGGTTTACCTCTCTAGTATCAGTCCAGCAGGGGCTCACTGGATGCTTCGCCACTAAACAAACACAAGAATGAATGAACATAAGGACCCCTCTGCACCCTGGCAATCCTTTGGAGGCCTCCTTCCCATGCCTCCTGTGATGCTGGGGGACAGTGGCCCATGGGCACGTACCTTGCAGGTATACTCAGTGCCTGTAGGGCAGTGCAGGGCTCGGTAGGCCCACCCGCCCTCCTCGGGCTCCAGGAGAACATAGCGCCCAAGACGGGAGGCAGTGGCCACAGCAGTTGCACGATCTGGAGCAGGAGGTGGGCTCAGGGGCAACAGGCAGGGGGGCAGCCTGGGCTGGGGCCCACTTCGAGCTCGTTTCTGGACGGGATACTCGGTATCTAAGTTGTCATCCAACTCCAACCGCTTCTTCCTGGACAGGGAACCCGCAGGAGCAGCCAGAGGGGTGGCTCGCATCTAGCAAAAAGGAGAGAAAAGCACTAAAGTGAGACTGCTTGGTGGCCCCTCCTTTCCCCTGCTGGTGGGAGGATACGTGGCACATTTATAGGGGGTGATCTAGCAGTGTGTGTTAAAATGACAGAGTCACATATCCTTAACTGGGTGACCCACTTCTGGGAATTTATATTCCAGTTAAACTTCTCACAAAAAAATTAAATATAGTAAAGGCTGTTCATCAGAGCCTTGTGTCCAATAGCAAAAGCAGGAAATATCCCAAATGTCAGGCAGTAGAAAGCTAGTGAAAACATCATGGTATAGCCATACAGAATACTACACGGCCCTGAAAAAGGACAAGGAAGCTCTCTATATACTGATGTGTACTGACCTCCAAGATGTATTAAGAGAAGAAAGACAAACACAGAATTATGTGTTATAGAATGATTTTATGGTGGGTTTTTTTTTTTCCCCAAGAGATGTTGCCCAGGCTTGTCTCAAACTCTTGGCTTCAAGTGAACCTCCCACCTCAGCTTCCTAAGTAGCTGGGACTCTAGGAGTGAGCCACCACACCTGGCTATACTTTTATGTTAAAAAAAGAATATATATAAATATGTTATGTATATATGTATATATTTGTTTGAATATGTATAATCTCTCTCTCTGAAAGGATGCACAAGATTAGGAGGAGACTCTTACTATTACAGTTCACTTGCAGCCTCGACCTCAGGGTTCAGGTGATCCTCCCACCTCAGCCTCCCAAGTAGCTGGGACTACAGGTGTGCACTATGATGCCTGACTAATTTTTTTATTCTTTGTAGAGATGGGGTCTCCCTACATTGCCTAGGCTGGTCTCACCTGAGCTCAAGCAATCCTCCTGCCTCAGCCTCCCAAAGTGTTGGGATTACAGATGTGAATCACCATGTTTGGCAGACTTTTATAGTTTTGAATTTGAGCCATATAAATGTATTTCCTGGCCAGGCGTGGTGGCTCACACCTGTAATCCCAGCACTTTGGGAGGTCAAGGTGGGCGGATCATGAGGCTGGGAGTTCAAGACAAGCCTGGCCAACATGATGAAACCCTATCTCTACTAAAAAATAAAAAAATTAGGCCAGGCGCAGTGGCTTATGCCTGTAATCCCAGGTAGCAGCACATGACCAAGACAATGCCAAAGTGCAGCCCACGGCAGCACTTTGGGAGGCCAAGGTGGTGGATCATGAGGTCAGGAGTTCGAGACCAGCCTGGCCAACATGGTGAAACCCCATCTCTACTAAAAATACAAAAATTAGCCAGGCGTGGTGGCGTGGGCCTGTAATCCCAGCTACTTGGGAGGCTGAGACAGAAGAATCACTTGAACCTGGGAGGTGGAGGTTGCAGTGAGCTGAGATCGCAACACTGCACTTCAGCCTGGCTGACAGAGCAAGACTCCATCACGGGGGAAAAAAAAATTAGCCAGGCGTGGTGGTGCGTACCTGTTATCCCAGCTACTGGGAAGGCTGAGGCAGGAGAATTGCTTGAACCCAGGAGGCAGAGGTTGTAGTGAGCCGAGATTGTGCCACTACACTCCAGCCTGGGTGACAGAGCAAGACTCTGTCTCAAAAAAAAGTATTTCCTAATCAGGAATTTACATTTAAGGAAATAAATACCTGCTTGAAAACACAGCTTGTTCCTAAAAATTATATTTAAGAAGATCAACTAATCTCATAATCCATGGCTCTAGTACATTCACAGATGAGAGATATGATCTTGTTCATTCACTTAACATTGGGTACTAGGGAAGAGAAGTAGGTTAGACAGCATTCTTGCCATCAGGATCTTCTAGTCAATTTGGAGGGCAGATGAGTAATAAAATCACGTCCAAGGCTAGATGCAGTGGCCCACACCTGTAATCTTAGCACTTTGGAAGGCCATGGTGGGAAGATTGCTTGAACCCAAAAGTTCAAGACCAGCTTGGGCAACATAGTGAGACCCTGTCTCTACCAAAAAAAATTTTTTTTAATTAGCTGGGTGTAGTGGTGGATGCCTGTAGTCCCAGCTACTCGGGAGGCTGAGGTGGGAAGATTGCTTGAGCCTGGGATGTTGAGGCTTCAGTGAGCCATGTTTGTGCCACTGCACTCCAGCCTGGGTGACAGAGTAAAGACTCTGTCTCAAAAAAAAAAAAAAAATCACATACGATGTGATCAGCCCTATTATACAGAGAAGCGTGGGCCTCTAGGAACCCAGAGAGGCCTCTCTCCTGGGCTGGTGGGTCAAGAGAGGTCTTCCTAGAAGAGGTGGTGTCTACACTGAGACCTGAAAGTGAGGCAGAGTTAGCCAGGTGACATGGAGAGTCATACTGAGGTTCAGTGGTTCTCGAACTTGAGCAAGCATTGAAATCACCTGGAGGCCTGTTTCAACATACATTGCTGGGCCCTACTCCCAAAGTAGCTCATTCAGGTCTGAATCTGCATTTCTATCCGGTTCCCAGGTGAAGTTGATGCCGCTGTCCAGTAACCCCTGTTCTGGGGTGAGGGAAGAGGCAAAAGAACATGCTGTATGTTCCCCAAGAACATGTTGGAGAATGAGCGTGACTGCAAAAAAAAAGTGAAAAGTTAAAAAGGAAAAAAATAGGCTGGGCGCAGTGGCTCACGCCTGTAATCCCAGCACTTTGGGAGGCCAAGGCAGGCAGGTCACCTGAGGTCAGGAGTTTGAGACCAGCCTGACCAACATGGTGAAACCCCATCTCTACTAAAACTACAAAAATTAGCCAGGCGGAGTGGTGTATGCCTATAATCCCAGCTACTCAGGAGTCTGAGGCAGGAGAGTTGCTTGAACCCGGGAGGCAGAGGTTGCAGTGAGCTGAGATAGTGCCGTTGCACTCCAGCCTGGGCAACGAGAGTGAAACTCCATCTCAAAAATAAATAAATAAATAAATAAAAATAAGGCGAGGTTAGTAGAGGCCCTATTGTGAAGAGCTCTACAAGCATCATATGGCAGAGGTGGTTAGTGGTCCCCAGTTTCAGGTCTCCCCTCCTTACATAGGATTAGAACCTGAGATTTTCAGCTGAGCATAAGGACACCTAGAATAAACTACATTGCCTGTCTCCCTTGTATCCTTGTATCAGCATATGGCTAGTAGGACACAAGTGGAAGTGTTGTGTACAATGCCCAGGACAAGGTTCTTAAATGGGGGGCCTAACTTCCTCATTTCCTCCTTTCCTATACGCTGGAATGTGGACCTAACCGCTGGAGCTCCAGCATCTATCTTGGCTTCAGAAGTACCATATACAGCAGAGCAAGAGAGGAGCCTGGGTCTCTGACACATGGAGTTGTCAGGCCAGACCTCCAGATTTTTTACACAGGAGAGAAATAAACATCTATTGAAGGCTAGGAGCGGTGGCTCACGCCTGTAATCCCAGCACTTTGGGAGGCCGAGGCAGGTGGATCACAAAGTCAGGAGATCGAGACCATCTTGGCCAACATGGTGAAACCCCATCTCTACTAAACATACAAAAATTAGCTGGGCATGGTAGTGCGTGCCTGTGGTCCCAGCTACTCGGGAGGCTAAGGCAGGAGAATCACTTGAGCCTGGGACGCAGAGGTTGTAGTGAGCTGAGATCTTGCCACTGCGCTCCAGCCTGGTGACAGAGCAAGACTCTGTCTCAAAAAAAAAAAAAAAAAGGAAAAGAAAGAAAGAAACGTCTATTTCATTTTAGCTATTAAGTGGCTGTTTCTATATTACAGCTGAGCCTAATCCCAATTAACACACAATAGGATTTGGAATTATCCAAAGGCAGTGGGGAGCCACTGAAGGATTTCAGCAGGGGAACATCATGCCTTTAGGGTGGATTTGAAAGTACAAGACAGGGGCAGTGAGACTAGCTAGGAGGCCGGCACAAGCAGGAGTCCAGGAAGGAGAAGGTGACCTGGACTAAGGGGGGTGCTAGATGCAGACACGAAGTTAAGGGCTCATAGGAGGAGGATCAAGAGGACTCAGTGGCAGACTGGATGGACCGGATGGATTGGATGTTGGGGGTGAGGTCCAGCCTTTGGCTCCTGCAATGAGGAGGGATGATGGTTTCATGTCCTGAGCTGGGGGAGAAGCCCGTATTTTGGGGACTGTGGAAGAAAACTGTTAATTTCAGACCTGTTACGTCCTGGCAGTATCATGAAAAGTGGGTTTATACTGTGGAATAGTGGCAGTGCAGCCACTAACAATGAAGACAGTGCTAGTGGGGGAATAAAAGGTGCAACCTTTGAGGAGTGCATTTTGACAATATCAAAATGAAAAACAGGCTGGGTGCAGTGCTTCATGCCTGTAATCCCAGCACTTTGGGAGGCTGAAGCAGGAAGATCACTTGAGCCCAGGAGTTCAAGACCAGCCTAGGCAACGTAGCAAGACCCTGTCCCTAAGAAAAAAAAAATTATCTAGTCATGATGGCACACAGCTGTAGTCCCAGCCACGCAGGAGGTTGAAGTAGGGGAATCACTTGAGCCCAGAAGGTAAAGGCTTCAGTGAGCCATGGTCAGGCACTCTAGCCTGTGCAACAAAGTAAGACTGTCTCAAAACCAAGCAAAACAAAACAAAACTAAAACAACAATGAAAAGCGTGTGAGCTTTGATTCAGCAATTAATCCCATTGCTGAGAATTTATTCTGTAGAGGTGTGTGTGTGTAAGCATGCAAATACACAGTTATTCCTGCAGTCCTTGTAACAGAAATAATTGGCTGTCTATAATTACAGGGCTGGTTACATAAATTATACTTCATCCACACAACGGAACAATTTGCAGCCATTTAAAAGGTTGAGGATGCTCTTTGTAGGGTAATTGGAAGGATCTCCAGAGTGAACTGTTAAGTGAAAAGAAAGCCACCATTCATGCAGCTGTGTGACTGTGTGTGTGTGGTGGCTGAAGGAGAGGGCAGTAGGGCATGGTCGGGGCAGGAAGGTTCTCTCTAGAACCCATCTGCAAACCCACTTAAACTCCATTCCAAGGAGGGGCATGCCCAGGTATGGGCACTGGTGCGAGAGACCTCAGCCTGGTTAAAGACCTTCCCAACAGTTCAAGGCAGGATTAACAGGGAAACATGAGTCAGTTACCAGACAGAGGCCCACCTCTCCAAGTATGCTGCTCCCAAATGGAAGAGCTGCCTTGGAAGGGAAGGCCTCCCCACATGAGTGAAAGGTTATGACTTTGGCTTGGTAAGAATGCAGTAAGGAGTGGCTGTAGTCAGATATTCCTGGGTTCTAATCCTGTCTCAAACTCTTTCCAGCTGGGGGGTACCCCTGGTCAAGTTCCTCAAGCTTTCTGAGCCTCAGTTCCTGTAAAGTGGGAACAGGATGCAAAGCTTACAGGTTTCTCGTGATGATGAAATGAAAACACAAATGAAGCATGTAGAGCTTATGGACCTGTTGCCAGGTAGGTGTCAGGAAATGGTCACTATTAGCACTCATCCTGTTATTCTTCACAGCAAGATGCATAAGTACCATCCTTGGGAGTCTTAGAAAGCTCCCCAGGTTTGAGGCTGGGATGACACTCCTTACGTCTCAAGGCTGTTCTGAGTCACGCAGGATGATACCTGGCTGTGCACATGCTTTGTGCCCTGTGCAGCAGGAGACTGCCTGGAGTCCCTCTGGCCTGTGCCACATCAGTAGTCCAGGCTGCCTTGGCCCCAGCCATCCCTCAGAGCCTGTTGGGGCCTGGGATAAGCTCCACCTAGATGGGGACAGATGCGGTAACTGTCTATAAATCTAGGGCAAGGCATTTTGCAGACCACGCTGCAGAATAGAATCTGTGATGTGGAATGAAAGCAGCCCCTAATATCTACCTCTTGCTGTTCCCTGCCACGCTCGGGACCCAGGGAAATGAGGACAGGTTACATCAAGCGCGCGCGTGCACACACACACACACACACACACACACCCAGCGCTAACAGGTGTACACACACCCCTGAGACACTGTGTCTAAGCCAGCCAGCGACAAACACATCCAGGGCAGACATTAAGTGACACACCCTTGCCCTCCACGGGTAAGCGTGAGCGCGCGCGCGCACACACACACACACGCGCACACACAGACAGCCCTCCCAGCTATCACACCCATGGTCTACACAAGGAAGGCCACACCCCCACCCCGCCCCGCCCCCCGCAGCCAGGCCCCTCCCGTGGGAGCGAAAGCGAAAGGCGGCGGGTGTCCGAGTCAGAAGTTTTAGCGGAAATTGAAGCGCGGCCCTGGGACAGGAGGGGGTGAGGCAGAGGGAAGGAGGTGGCTGTCGTCCCCCGCCCTCCCCGGTCTGCAAGCACAGCACACACCGCATACACGCGCGCACCGTCCACCTGCAAACCCGGAGCCACGCAGCAGGGAGAACCAGCGGCCCTGCCTGGCCAGAGATCCTGCGCTGCGCCCTAGCTCCCACTCGCTCGGCTCCCGCACCCCTCGCTCGGTCCGCGGCCCGCTCCCAGGGCACCCCAGCCCTGTCCTGGCGGTGTCCCCTGCACCACCAACCCCTGCCACCAAGTGCCCAGCCCTCCAGACAGCTCTCACCATCTCCGGAGACACAGGTCCCCGGGACCCACCCTCACCCAGAACTCTCCCCTAGGGGTTCACGAGGACCCCCGCAGATCCCCCGACACCCCCACAAAGAGAGTCCTCCAGTGCCCTCCACAAGCCCCTCACCTCACCACACGACTCTCCTATCCCACACTCACGCAAAACAGACCCCCGCACACCCTCCTCTAGGGGTGACAGCCGGACACCTCCGTCCCTGGCTTCCCCAGCCCAACTAGGGCGACCCCACGCTCTGCGGGGTCGCGTCACCTGAAGCCCAGGGGGAGCACTCAGCCCAGGCCCAGATCAAAAGGGATCTGATCTGGCCGTCCCCCGACGGCAGGGTCTGTTAAAAGGTGTGTAAGGTGTGTGTGTGCGTGCAACACGCAGCAACACGCAGACGCCCAGAGGCTCCCGGCGCCCCCTTCCCTGGCCGCCCCCTCCCACCCCCCAGCCTCCGGGCGAGTCCACAGTCCGCACCCTGCCGAGTACCTTGCCCTGTCGTCCCGCGTGGGTCCTGGCGCCGCCGGTGCTCAGAGACTCCAGGGCACCAGCAGGTGGGCCGGGCTGCTGCGCTGCTGCCGAGCTCGGGATCCCAGTCCAGCTCCAGCCCTGCCCGGGTCCTAGCAGCGGACGCGTGCGGAGCCGCCTCCACATCCGCTGCGAGTCTTGTGCGCGCCCGGCTCCCGGCCCGGGTGATGTAAACCTGAGCTAATCAGCCGCCGTCTGATGCCCTCAGGCCCGCGATTGCACCATCCCCCGCGCCCCGCCTCGCCGGGTCACCGCCAGGGCGCGCTCCGCCCGAGCCTCTCTCCTCTCCATCCGCTGTACCTGGGGACCCCGCCCTCGCTGGCCCACTAGGGGTGTCTGGTCAGTGCAGACATCAGCCACGGACTCTCCCTATCACCTTGAAAAAAAAAATTTGCTTTTCTGAGCCTCAGTTTCCCCACCTATGAAATGGGAAGAACTTTCCTCCTTCTCAAGATGGTGCTTAAAAGAGCAAACAGTGACTGTTGTCGGAGTGCTTCCCCGTTTATAAAGCACATTCCCAGCACTGCCTTACAAAACCTTTAGGAGAAGTGGACCTGCGGGAATCTCCATTCTCCACATTCTACTGAGAGCCAGCCTGAGGCCCAGCTATGGGCAAGTAGTTCAGAAGCTTCAGGAAGGCCTATGGACTTAAGAGCTGACTCTGGGCTCAAAAGAACCACTGTGGCGCCCTGGGGAGGCCTAAGGTCTGGTGAACTTCCCCGCATCCCTTTGCTAGAGGCAGTGGGGCCTAGTGGTGAAGAGCCCCTAGAGCCAGCTTGCCTAAGAGTGCACTCCACGTCCGCTCCAACCCACAGTGCTACCCCAGAAAAGCTACCTAAAACCCTGTCTCAATTTCCTTCTCCATAAAATGGGCTCATAATTGCGCTCACTTCGTAAAGTTGTTGTGAGGATTAAATAATTTAATTTAATATGTGTAAGACGCTTAGAACAGTGTGTGGCACATTGCGGATGCTCAGTGGAGTGTAAACAATGGAGGCAGAGAGGGAGAGGCCTTTAATATGCTTGTACCCTAGGCCTGGGAGGGCTTGGTGCTACTTGCTTTGGGGTGAAACACCTCTCTGCGTCCTAGGGGTCCAGCACCTTTCTTTTTTTTTTTTTTTTTTGAGGCGGAGTTTCACTCCTTGCCCAGGATTGAGTGCAATGGCATGATCTCGGCTCACCGCAACCTCCACCTCCCGGGTTCAAGCGATTCTCCTGCCTCAGCCTCCCGAGTAGCTGGGATTACAGGCATGCGCTACTATGCCTGGCTAATTTTGTATTTTTAGTAGAGACAGGGTTTCTCCATGTTGGTCAGGCTGGTCTCGAACTCCTGACCTCAGATAATCCACCTGCCTCAGCCTCCCAAAGTGCTGGGATTACAGGCATGAGCCACCGCGCCCGGCCTAGGTCCAGCACCTTTCTTAGAAATCCCTTTTGATCTGAATTCACCAGTGTCAAAAAATAACTTCTCAGCTGGGCAAGCTGGCTCATGTCTGTAATCCTAGCACTTTGGGAGGCCAAGACGGGAGGATTGCTTGAGGCCAGGAGTTTGAGAACAGCCTGGATGACATAGTAAGACCCTGTCTTTACAAAGAGAAAAAAAATAGCAGGCATGGTGGTACGAGCTTGTGGTCCCAGCTACTTAGGAAGCTGAGGTAGGAGGATCACTTGAGCCCAGGAGTTCAGGTTACAGTGAAACGTGATTGTGCCACTGCACTCCAGCTTGGCTGACAGAGTGAGATCCTGTGTCATAAATAAATAAATAAGTAAAATAACTCCTCTAGAGGCTGGGCATGGTGGTTTATGCCTGTAATCCCAGCCCTTTGGGAGGCTGAGGCAGGCGGATCACGAGGTCAGGAGATCAATACCATCCTGGCTGACACGGTGAAACCTGTCTCTACTAAAAGTACAAAAAATTACTAAAAATACAAAAAAACACGCCTGTAGTCCCAGCTACTCGGGAGGCTGAGGCAGGAGAATCGCTTGAACCCAGGAGGCAGGCGTTGCAATGAGCTGAGATCGCGCCATTGCACTCCAGCCTGGGCGACAGAGCGAGACTCCGTCTCAAAAAATAAAAATAAAAAAGTAAAATAAAATAAAATAACTCCTCTAGGCAGAGGCTGGATGGGAGGCAGAGTGGAGTCATATTTGTTTTCCTGTTTCCAAATCCCTGGGGACCAGCTCACCTGTGTCCCAGAGTCTTCAAGGTATACCAGGGCATTCTGGGATCTCATTTAACCCAGGTGACTCTCCTGCTGGGGAGGGGTGAATAAACTCATCTTCTATCCTGGGACACCGAAACGGTTAGGAAGATCCCACAGCTGTAAGGGGTGAAGAAAGGTGGGAGGGTTGTTTCCCGAGCACCCCTCTGAAGGTGTCCTGGGTTTGCTTGTACATTCCCAACTAACGTTGTTTTGTGCTGTGTTAGCCCCTGTTTTAAATGCTGGGGACTTAGCAGTGATCGGACTGATCCACCCCTGCCCTTACAAATCTTATAAATCAATGGAGAGACAGACCATTATCAGGAAAATAAAATTAAAACCATGATCATTTAAAATAGATTGCATCATGCATTTTCTTGAATAAAATAGGAAAGACTTGTTCTCCGTCATGACTGAGGTGGCCATTTTCAGCAGGGCTTATCAGAAAGGTGATGTTTAAACTAAAAGCTGAAGGAAGAGAAGGGGTGAAGAGTGCAAAGATGTGAAAGGGAGACAGAGAAAAACAGTTAAGTAACCTCCATTCTGCAGACAAGAAGAGTTAAGGTAAGAGAGTAGGTCCCTACCCAAGACCACTCAGCTGGTTGCATAAGACTGAATTCAGGCCAGGCGCGGTGGCTCACACCTGTAATCCCAACACTTTGGGAGGCCGAGGCAGGAGGATCACCTGAAGTCAGGAGATGGAGACCAGCCTGGCTAACGTGCTGAAACCCTGTTTCTGCTAAGAATACAAAAATTTAGCCGGGCGTGACGGCATGTACCTGTAATCCCAGCTACTCGGGAGGCTGAGACAGGAGAATCGCTTGAACCCAGGAGGCGGAGGTTGCAGTGAGCCGATTGCGCCACTGCATTCCAGCTTGGGCAACAAGAGTGAAACTCCATCTCAAAAAAAAAAAAAAAAAAAAAAAAAAAAAATTGATGTCAAATTCGAACTTGGGGCAGCTGACTCCAGTGCCCATGCCATCCTGGGATATTTCACAAGCTTTGTATCCCTGCAGCCTCCACATGGACCTATGCATATGGTGACAGGAACGGCACCCTGGGTATGGCCCCCAAATTTTGGTGCCTTGTCACAGCTGGGGTTGTCAAATCCCAATTCTCTAGACCATTCTGTGTTCCAATAGAAACATAAGTGAGCCACATATGTAATTTGAAATTAGTCATGCACTAAACAAACTGGCGAAATTAATTTTAATAACCCACTCTATTTAACCCAATATACTCAACATAGTATTATGCCAACTGATAATATAAAAATCAGTAATGACATCATTAAAACTATTTTTCATGCTAATGTCTTCAAAATCTGGTGTAGGCTGAGTGTAGTGGGTCACGGTTGTAATCCCAGTGCTTTGGGAGGCTGTGGGAAGATTGCTTGAAGCCAGGAGTTCAAGGCCAACCTGGGCAATGCAGTGAGATCTCATCTCTACAAAAAATTTAAAAAGTTAGCCAGGCATGATGATGCATGTCTGTAGTGCTAGCTACTCAGGAGGCTGAGACAAGAGGATTGCTTTAGCCCAGGAGTTCAGAGGCTGCGGTGAGCTATGATCGCATCACTGAACTCCAGGCTGGATGACAGAGTGAGAGATCCTGTCCCTAAAACAAAAGAAAACAAAATCTGGTGTGTATTTTATGCTTAGTTTGGACACAAATGAGTGTGAAAGCTAAACTGCCAATGGTTAAAGTGAAATGTAGTCCTACCAAAGCAATTAAATTGTATTTAATAGATAAAAATATTTTACCTGCTTTGGTTTTAAGTTTAAAATTCAGCCAGACACGGTGGCTCACACCTGTAATCCCAGCACTTTGGGAGGCCAAGGCAGGTGTACCACTTGAGGTCAGCAGTTCAAGACCATCCTTGGCCAACATGGTGAAACCCTGTCTCTACTAAAAATACAAAAATTTGCCGGGCATGGTGGCACACACGTGTAATCCCAGCTACTCGGGATGTTGAGGCAGGAGAATCACTTGACCCTGGGAGGTGGAGGTTGCAGTGAGCCAAGATCATGACACTGCACTCTGACCTGGGCGACAGAGCGAGACTCCATCTCAAAAAAAAAAAAAAAAAAATTCAATAAAATAAAAAATTCTCGGTCACACTAGCCACATTAGCCATACCTGAAGCACTCAATAACCATATGTGGCAAATGGCTGCTGCTATGGTTTAAATGTGTCCCCTAAATGTCATGTGCTGGAAACTTAATCCCCCAATGTGGCAGTACAGAGCGGTTGGGACCTTTAAGAAGTGATTGGATCATGAAGCCTCTGCCCTTATGAATGGACTAACCCACTCATGGATTAATGGATTTGTGGGTTTTCACAGGAGGAGAACTGGTGGCTTTATAAGAAGAGGAAGAGAGATCAAAGCATAGCATGTCAGCATACCCAGTCCCCTCACCACACTATGCCCTGTGCCACCTCCAGACACTTCAGAGACCAGGAATAAGGCCCTCACCAGAAGTGCCCCCTCAATCTTGGACTTCCAATCCTCCATAGCTGTAAGGAATAGATTCCTTTTCTTTCAAAATTGTTCAGTTTCAGACATTCTGTTATAAGCAACGGAAAACAGACTAAAACCACTACCATATTGAGCACTACCACCCTGTACCAAGAATTCCTAACACGTGGTCCAGGCGTACGGCAGAGGCAAAGAGTCTAGGTAGGCTGGAGTTTGGCTCCTAGATCTACACCATAAACACCAAATAGCCTCGAGCCTCAGTTTCTACATCTATAAAATGTAATTAATTATACCTCCCTTGCATTGCAGTCATAAGAATTAAATGCATTGAGACTGCCTCATGTCATAGTTATATCACATTTCTTGGGTTCAAAACCACATCTATTTTGGGCAAGTTACTTCAGCTCTTTGTACTTCAGTTTCCCCATCTGTAAAATGGGGATAACAACAGTTCCTACCTCATTGGCTTGCATGAGAATTAAATGACAATATTTGTAAAGTGACTGGAATATAAACGCTATATAAGCATTTGTTTAGAAGCGAGAAAAAAAAAATGGTGACCAACCTCCCAAAATTAAATGCAGAAATGTACTCTTTTCTGGAGAGAGTCAGGCTTTTATGAATTTCCTTCTCCAAGCTCAGAGCATCTTTCTGCTCAGATTTCTGAGCCCAGAAGGCTGCTTTTCTCTTTCCTATAGGTTTTTTTTTTTTTTTTGAGACAGTGTCTCTCTCTGCCGCCCAGGCTGGAGGGAAGTGGCATGTGATCTTGGCTCACTGCAGCTTCTGCCTCCTGGGTTCAAGCAATTCTCCTGCCTCAGCTCCCTGAGTAGCTGGCATTACAGGTGTGGACTACCACACCTGGCTAATGCTTTTGTATTTTTAGTAGAGACGGGGCTTCACCAAGTTGGCCACGCTGATCTCAAACTCCTGACCTTAAATGATCTATCCACCTCGGCCTCCTAAACTGCTGGGATTGTAGGTGTGAGCCACCGTGCCCGGCCTCTTTGCTATAGTTCTGATGAGTTCCATCTCTGACCCCCAGCACTGAGATGAGGAGTTCAGAGGGCTGTGCTCTGAGGAAGGAAAGGATGTGGGGCCCATAGCAATGACATGAGCCATGCTTGCCTCCTTTCCTTCCACGTGGGTGTCCCTAGTGACTGCCATATGCCTAAAATTCCACCATAGGTGTCCTTGAAACTTTTCATCTTCATACATTTCCCCCACAAAAGTGACATGATGCCTTCGAACTTCTGGTTGCGTTCCAGGTCTGGCTGAAGCCACTGAGCCTGTGAGATTGTGGATAAGTCACCTCCCTTTGTGGGGGGCCTCAAATTTCTTATCTGTAAAATAAGAAGAGAAAGTTGGAGGAGGTCAGTGAGGTCAGTGTTTTCTGAAATATACCATGTACAACAACGGCTGAGTGCCAGAGGGTTTTAGGGTCTCCAGATACTGTATGACATAACTTTGAATCATAATTGTGATACACTCAAACCCTTTCAATTTTCTTGCTGTTTCTCCAAAGACTCAGGGAGAAAGTCTCATTTAACAGCTTCTTTTTTTTTGAGATGGAATCTCGCTCTGTCACCCAGGCTAGAGTGCACTGGCGTGATCTTGGCTCACTGCAAGCTCCGCCTCCTGGGTTCACGCCATTTTACTGCCTCAGCCTCCCGAGTAGCTGGGACTACAGGCGCCTGCCACCACGCCCGGCTAATTTTTTTGTATCTTTAGTAGAGGTGGGGTTTCACCGTGTTAGCCAGGATGGTCTTTATTTCCTGACCTTGTGATCCACCCAACTCGGCCTCCCAAAGTGCTGGGATTACAGGCGTGAGCTACCACGCCCGACCAACAGCTTCTGTTTTTTTTTTTTTTTTTTTTTTTTTTTTTTGAGATGGAGTCTGGCGGTATTGCCAGGATGGAGTGCGGTGGTGTCTCGGCTCACTGCGATCTCCACCTCCCGGGTTCAAGTGATTCTCTTGCCTCAGCCTCCCGAGTAGCTGGGAATACAGGCGTGTGCCACCACACCCAGCTAATTTTTGTATTTTTGCTAGAGACAGGGTTTCACCATTTTGGCCAGGATGGTCTTGACCTCCTGACCACGTGATCCACTCACCTTGGCCTCCCAAAGTGCCGGGATTACAGGCGTGAGCCACTGCGCCCGGCCAACAGCTTGTATGGTTTTTTGTTGTTGTTGTTGTTGTTTAGTTTGTTTTTGAGACGGAGTCTTGCTCTTGCTCTGTCACCCAGGCTGAAATGCAGTGGTATGATCTCGGCTCACTGCAATCTCTGCCTCTCGGGTTCAAGCGATTCTCCTGCCTCAGCCTCCCGAGTAGCTAAGATTACAGGCATGTGCCACCATGCCTGGCTAATTTTTTTTTTTTTTTTTTTGTAGCGACAGGGTTTCACTGTGCTAGCCAGGATGGTCTCGATCTCCTGACCTCGTGATCCACTGGCTCAGCCTCCCAAAGTGCTGGGATTACAGGCATGAGCCACCGTGCCCGGCCTAACAGCTTCTATGTTTTTAACACCTCTCTTGTTAAGAATGAGACAGCGGAGTTCAGCTTGGAGCCTTCAGCAAGAAACAGGATTTAGCTGGAACGGAATAACCTTGTTCTGCTTTTTTTGTATTTAATTGTATGCTTACCTCTTCTTTATGGCAAATCATAGTACTTTTCTATTTGAGGTCAGTGATTTAAAATTTCCATGTTAAATACATTTATATAAGTTTTTTAAAATGAGGTGGTTGTGGTCAAGCACAGTGGCCCATACCTGTAATCCCAGCACTTTGGGAGGCAGAGGTGAGTGGATCACCTGAGGTCAGGAGTTTGAGACCAGCCAGGCCAACATGGCAAAAACCCATCTCCACTAAAAATACAAAAATTAGCTGGACATGGTGGCGTGCACCTGTAGTCCCAGCTACTTGGGAGGCTGAGGCATGAGAATCGCTTGCACCCAGGAGGCAGAGATTGCAGTGAGCCGAGATCATACCACTGCACTCCAGCCTGGGTGACAGAGCAAGACTCTGTATAAAAAAATAAATAAATAAATAAATAACATAAATAAAAGATGAGCTGGTTGGAAGGAAAACATTATGGAACTAATATAAAAAATAAGTACATGGATTCAGACCAATCAACTTGGGGAAGATGGTGGGTGATTCAAGAATGGCAACTCCAGGGCTGTGATCCTCTCTGGGAGCCCTTATCTGGGAGACCGGGCACCTCCCTTCTCTGGAGGCCCCGGGGGCTTTGCAGAAATCCCTCACCATCCAGATCATGCTATGCTGGGCCTAAAGAGAGGCAGGAAGGCCAGCCCGGTGGTTGTCCCAGGGGTGGCCTGGGATTCTTCCTGAGAAAGGCTCTTCTCATGCCCGTGGGTGGAGCCCCATGTGGGGACCTCCCTTACGTCATCTTGTGTCATCCTCCAACTTCCCCATGAAGCTGCTGTTTTTATCCCTGGAGACAGATGAGGAAACCAGGGCTCAGAGCAGTGACATCACTAGTTTAAGGAGGGAGGGGACAGTGGGATTCAGAGCCAGTTGGCCTGGCTCAAAATCCATGTGGTCTCTTGTCCACAGTCTTGGACAAAGTCACTTAGCTACTCAGACCCACAGCCCTATCTATGAAGTGGGATTGATGACAGTGTTTTCCTGTAGGGTTATGGAACTGCTTGTTGTCATTGGGATTGCCCGCCCTCCCTCCCTCCCTCCCTCCCTTCCTTCCTTCCCTCTTTTCTTTTCTTTTCTTTTCTTTTCTTTTCTTTTCTTTTCTTTTCTTTTGAGAGAAGGCCTCACTCTGTTGCCCAGGCTGGAGTGCAGTAGGGTGATCATGACTCACTGTAGCCTCAACCTCCCAGGCTCAAGCGATCCTCCCGCCTCAGCTTCCTGAGTAGCTGGGACTATGGGCATGCGCCACTATGCCTGGCCTGGGAACTGTTATTGGATTAAATGGAGGGTTAAATGGGCTAATACAGGTTAAGTTCACCGCTTAGGAGAGTTCCCAGCACATGGTGAGCACTGGAGGGTGAGTGGCTATTATTATTTCCAAGGCCCCAGGGCTGCTGCACCTCCTCCCCCAGCAAACACACCCCGTGAGAGCTGAGGATAAAGGGGGAGGTGGGGACACACTTCCCCAGAGTGGCCCATGTAGAGCCTAGGCTGTGCCTTCCAGTGCTTCCTCATGTCAGCCTCACCACAACCCTGTGAGCTAAGGATGTATTTACGCCCACTTTGCAAGTGAGCAAATCCAGTGTCAAAGAGTGAAAGTAACCTGCCCAGCGTTAGGCAGCTAGCCAGTGGGGTTTTTTGAGACTCACTCTCACCCAGGAGTGCGGTGGCATGATCTCAGCTCACTGCAACCTCCGCCTCCCGGGTTCAAGCGATTCTTAGGCTTCAGCCTCCTGAGAAGCTGGAATTACAGGCATGTGCCACCATGCCTGGCTAATTTTTGTATTTTTAGTAGAGATGGGGTTTTACCATGTTGGCCAGGCTGGTCTCAAACTCCTGACCGCAAGTGATCTGCCTGCCTCAGCCTCCCAAAGTGTTGGGATTACAGGCATGAGCCACCGCGCCCGGCCTGGGATTTAAACCCAGGTCTGTGTGGTTCCAAAGTCCACACCATTCCACCATTTCAGGAGCCTCAACAGGATTGATGGGAGGTTCCTGGGGAAGTTCCGTGCCCTCCTCAAGGGTGAAGGGTTCTCTCCTTCTGTGTGGTGGAAATAGCTAGATCGTAGCCATGGGATGAAGACAGCTGGTCTGGTTCTGACCTTGCCTCTGACCTTGGGCAGCTACAGGTCTCTCCCTGGGCTTAGGCACATAATTGCTGCTTTGTATGTATAAGGGGTTAGGATCTCCAAACTTCCAGGGATCCTGATTCTCTTTCTCGCCTCTCAGCTGGAGGAGGAGGGAGCCCCAGATCTGCCAGCTCCCAGTGCTGGACTCATTGCTGAGTCACCTGACCTTCCTTCCTTCCTGCCTGCCTGCCTGCCTTCCTGCCTTCCTTTTGCCTGCAGGTCCTGAAGCCATCAGAGGACAGAGAAGGAAGGGGATTATATGTTCAGTCTGGATAACTGCCCAGGCCTTGCCTTTCTGAGAAAAGCTTGGGGGGGTGGGGATGCAGCGCTGAAGCACTCAGCCAGTTGCATCAGAAAACCTTGCGCAAGGCGCCCTCCTGGGTCCAGCACCGAGCCCTGTCCCATAGTCCCCACCCCTACCCTGTCCCCTGAGGTGCCAGAGTGAGGACTGTTCAGCCTTGTGAGGGACACTGAGCAAGGCCAGGCTGTCAGGGAGTGATGGAGGAAGTTGAGGGATGGAAGGAGGCTTTGGGGCCAGTGCTGAGAGGGCTTAGGCTGCCTGGGTGATGGAACTTGAGCTGGAAGTTGCTCCTCAGGGCATTTAGAGCCAACTCATCCACCTGGCTCCTCTCCCAAAGAAGAGGAGACAAGGCCAGTGCCCTGGACACTGACTGACCCAGATCCTTGACTCTGGTCCTGGGGTGAACCCTATTGCCTGACTTTGCACTTCAACTGCGCTCTGGCCTGAAACCTTGAACATGGTCTGGGCCGTGATCACTAAGCCCTGAGCCCTAGCCACAGCTAACCCTGACCCAGGTCCCAAACTGAACAGTGTCTTGGTCACTTTTTCCCCACATGATCCATAAACTGAATTTGAATTCTAGCTCCTGATTGAGTTATAACCCTGGAGATAGATTTATCTCTAATCTATCATGTGTGACCTCAGGCCCCAGATAAACCCCAACTCTAGCCCCAGATACCCTAGCCATAGATTCTCTCTCTAGTCTCAACAGGGCAATGCTCAGGCATAGGCATCGGCATCAAGAGCTTGGCACTTCCTCCCCTCGCCTCTGGCCTGCTCCCCATACCCCCCCAGGTCGAGGAAGGCCGAGGCGCTGGATTGAACATGGTTCTGACCAGCCTGACTGTGACTCGGCAGGGTGGGGGCTGGAGGTGGAGTCAGGCAGGACCACTGGGGATAGGCCAGGCAGGTGCTGAGTCAGGGCAGGGAGAGAGGGGACAGTCTGTGAGGGCAGAGCTGGTCTGGGATGTGGGATGGTACATGTGGTCCAACAGGCCCTTTAAGGTAAAGCCCAGTCCTAAAGCCAGGCCCTTTAAGGCAAATAACCCCGATCCTATCCATCTCCATCTACCCATTTATTGTCCATTTTTCCATCACTTATCCATATTATTCTCTCCCAGAGCATCCTGTTCTTTTCCACCAGAACACTTCACTATAATTGGAATTATGTATGTATTTGTTATTTGTTTAGTGTCTGCCTCCCCCGCTGAACTATAGGCTCCCTTAGGACGGGCACCTTGCCTGTGTGGCCCACCGGTGTTTCTAGCACCTCATACAGTGCCTGGCACACGGGAAGTGGTCAGTAAATAGTAGCTGAAGGGATTAAATCCCTCCACCTATCTATTCATTCCTTTTCCATCTATGAATTATTCTTTTATAACACATCCCCACCATCTAGCCATTCGAATTTCTCGCTGTTCTTTCATCTACCCTCCATCCGACAAGCATCCATCCATCCACCTACATAGCTTTCCCATGCTATTTATACAATCATCCATTTCTTCAACGAATATTTACTGAGTACCTACTACTTGCCAGGCAACATTCCAAAGGCTGGGGATACTACAGTGAAAATAACAGACAAAAGTGGTGCTTATATCCCATTAGAAGGAAAAGTGCAGCCAGGCACAGTGGCTCATACCCGCAATCCCAGTACTTCGGGAGGCTGAGGCGGGAGGATCACTTGAGCCCAGAAGTTTTAGACTAGCTTAGGCAGCATGGTGAAACTTCATCTCTACAAAAAAGTACAAAAATTAGCCAGGCATGGTGGTGAGTGCCTGTAGTCCCAGCTACTCAGGAGGCAGAGAACGGAGGATGGCTTGAGCCAGGTAGGCCAAGATTTCAGTGAGCTGGGATCACGCTGCTGCACTCCAGACTGGGCAACAGAGTGAGACCCTGTCTCGAAAAAAAAAAAAAGAAAGCAAGAAACATGCAAGAAATAATTACCATAATAAGTACATTATAACATATGTTAGGGGTTGATGAATGCAAGGGAAAAAAAGAGTAAGTACAGAGATGAGGAGTGTTGGGTGGGCGGGCAGTGGCTGTATTGAGTGGAATGCTCAGTGGATGCCCTGAGACTATCTGAAGGGCAAATTCTTCAGGAAGAGGAACAGCTCATGCAAAAGCTCCAAAGGGAAGCTGACTAGCTGACTGGTGTGCCATCGGAGAAGGTCAACGTGGCTGGAGTGCAGCAAGTGACAGGGAGGCGGTGGCAGATGAGGTCAGAGAGGTAAAGGGGGTTCAGATAATCTGGAGCTTTGGAGGCCTTTGAAAGGATGCTGAGGAGTCATGGGGAGGCAGGGGAGGGTTTAAGAAGAGGAGGGAAGTGATCTCACTTACCTTTTTTTTTTTTTTTTTGAGATGGAGTCTCGCTCCCGTCATGCAGGCTGGAGTGCAGTGGCGCGACCTTGGCTCACTGCAACCTCCACCTCCTGGGTTCAAGCAATTCTTCTTCCTTAGCCTCCTGAGTAGCTGGGACTACAGGCGTGCACCACCATGCCCGGCTAATTTTTGTGTTTTTAGTAGAGACGGGGTTTCATCATGTTGGCCAGGCTGGTCTTGAACTCCTGACCTCAGGTGATTCACCCGCCTCAGCCTCCCAAAGTGCTAAGATTACAGGTGTGAGCCATCATGCCCAGCCATTTTTTTTCTTTTTCTTTTTTTTTTTTTTTTGAGACGGAGTTTCGCTCTTATTGCCCAGGCTGGAGTGCAATGGCACGATCTCAGCTCACCACAACCTCCGCCTCCTGGGTTCAAGCAATGCTCCTGCCTCAGCCTCCCAAGTAGCTAAGATTACAGGCGCACACCACCACGCCTGGCTAATTTTTGCATTTTTAGTAGAGACGGGGTTTCACCATGTTGGTTAGGCTGGTCTCGAACTCCTGACCTCATGATCCGCCTGCCTCTGCCTCCCAAAGTGCTGGGATTACAGGCATGAGCCACCATTCCCGGCCTTTTGTTTCTTTTTTTTAAGTAGAGACAGGGTCTCGCCACATTGCCTAGGCAGGTCTTGAACTCCTGCACTCAAGTGATCCTCCTTCCTTGGCCTCCCAATGCACTAGGATTACAGGCATGAGCTACCATGCCCAGCCTTGACTTACTTTTAAAATAAAATCATTTAGGGATCTGTACTTGGAATAGATTGAATGAGGCAAGGACAGGAAGACAAGGGAGCAGATGTTGCAATAATTCTCTTAAACTCCAGTGGCTCAGAGCAGGGCAGTGGCCGTGCTAGGGGTGAGACATGATTGGATTCTGGGTGTATTTTAAAGGTGGAGCCAACAGGATTGCTGATGATCTAGATGTGGAGTTTGAGGGAAAAGGAGGTGTCAAAGTGCTTCCAAGTTTTCTTGGCCTGAACAGTGACAGGTATGGAACTGCCATCAAATGAGATGGAGCAAGGTGCTTGGGGGAAGCCCAGGTTCAGCTTTGGTTCTGTGGAGTCTGTGATGGCTTTTGACATCCTCGAGGAGACATCAGGTAGGTATTTGAATGTATGGGCTGGAGTTCATGGGAGAGGTCTGGGCTGAGGATACAGTGTTGGGAGTCATAGACGTGAGACTGGATGAGAGCTCCAGGGACCAAGTTCTCACTGCTCCAACAGGAATGGGAGAAGCAGGGAGCCTGAGAAGGAGGAAAGCCAGCAGAGAGTGGAGGCCTGGCCACCAAGTGAAAAGAAGTACATCAAGGAGTAGGGAGTGATAAGCTGTGTCAAACTGTTGATCGGTTAAGAAGATGAAGAGTGGGCCAGGTGCGGTGGCTCACACCTGTAATCCCAGCAGTTTTGGAGGCCAAGGCGGGGGATCACAATGTCAAGAGATTGAGACTATCCTGGCCAACATGGTGAAACGCCGTCTCAACTAAAAACACAACAATTAGCTGGGCTTGGTGGCTTGGGCCTGTAGTCCCAACTACTTGGGAGGCTGAGGCAGGAGAATCGCTTGAACCCAGGAGGCAGAGGTTGCAGTGAGCCAAGATCGTGCCACTGTACTCCAGCCTGGGTGACAGAGCAAGACTCCATCTCAAAAAAAAAAAAAAAAAAAAGATGAAGAATGAGACCTGAGCATTGGATTTAGCAATGTGTTGAAATTGACAAGAGCAGTTTCAACTGGGGAAGTGACAGGTAGAAGCATGATTAAATGGACTTAAGAGACAAGAGGGCCGGGTGTGGTGGCTCACACCTGCAGTCCCAGCACTTTGGGAGGCTGAGGTGGATGGATCACTTGAGCCTGGGAGTTCAAAACCAGCCTGGGCAACATGGCAAAACCCAGTCTCTACAAAAAATACAAAAATTAGCCAGGCATGGTAGTGCACACCTGTAGTCCCAGCTACTCAGGAGGCTGAGGTGGGAAGATCGTTTGAGCCCAAGAGGTTGAGGCTGCAGTGAGCCATGATCACGCCACTGCACTCCAGCTTGGGTGAGAGAGCAGATCCTGTCTCAGAGGGAGAGACAGAGAGAAGAGTAATTAAAAACAGCGAGGATAGACAATTTTCTCAAAGACCTTTTCTGCAAAGGGGAGAAAAAATAGGGTGGTAGCTGTGGGGAGGGCTTAGGATTGAGTGAAGGCTGTTGTCTTAAAGACTCACCCATGAATCTATTCAATCACCATGTGCCATGTACCTGACCACCCTTACTGTGCATCTGACCCACCATCCGTTCCTCATCTGTAAGCTGAGTCTGTCTAGAAATCCTATAGAGTACCAACTCCCATGCCAGACACAGGAGTGGGCATGGAGGGCAAGAAATGGACAAACCCAGACTCTGGCCCAGAGTAGGTAACTCAGTTTAAGTGAACTGAATGAATTACAGAGCAAGAAGACACTGTGCCTGCCCTCCTGCCCCTCCAGCAGGAGAGACAGAATGTCAGTGCTGGGGGGAATTGTCTAGTGCAAGTCAGGGGTGGGAGTGTCTTGCCTGAGGTCACACTTAGGGTCAGTGATGGAACCAGGACTCACACACAGGCCTGCTCTCTTGGGAGACAGATTCTCTCTTCCAGGGAGAGTTCCACAGGGACAGAACTTAGCTGAGGGCAAGGAGTGTGTAGGAGTATGGCACTTTTGAGCAGACTGTTGTGTTTTTTTTTTTTGTTGTTGTTGTTGTTGTTTGTTTGTTTGTTTTTGGAGACGGAGTTTCGCTTCTGTTGCCCAGGCTGGAGTGCAATGGTGCAATCTCGGCTCACTGCAACCTCCGCCTCCCGGGTTCAAGCAATTCTTCTGCCTCAGCCTCCTGAGTAGCTGAGATTACAGGCATGCGCCACCTCGCCCAGCTAATTATTTTGTATTTTTAGTAGAGACGGGGTTTCTCCATGTTGGTCAGGCTGGTCTTGAACTCCCGACCTCAGGTGATCCACCTGCCTCGGCCTCCCAAAGTGCTGGGATTATAGGCGTGAGCTACCACACCCGGGGAGCAGATTTTAAAATATTTTATTTTATTCTAAATTAATTATTAATTGTATTATGTTAATTATATTAATATTTTATTTAAATATTTTAGCTCAAAATTCAAAGGCACGGAAGGGTAATACTTGAGAAGTCTCCCTCCCATTCCTATCCCCAGCTCGTAGTTCGTCTTCCTGGGGTCAAGCCATTTTCTCATGTTTCCTTCAAGACATAAAATATGACGATTTATTGTCACTTTTTTACACAGATGGGAGCACACTCCATATCCTTCAGATTGCCTTTTTCCTTCCTATTTAACAGTTAACTCTTCCATATCACTCCGGAAAGACCTGCCTGGTCAGTTTTTACAGCTTGGTCCTATTCCGTGGTTAGGAATGTACTGGTTTATTAAACCATCCCTTGTCAATGAACATTTAATTATTTCCAGTCTTTTGCTATAACAAAAAATGCTGCAATGTTCATACATGGGAGTGTGGAGAGAAGTTCTGAGCTAATTTCCTAGAAGTAGAATTTCTTTCTTTCTTTCTTTCTTTTTGAGACAGAGTTTCGCTCTTGTTGCCCAGGCTGTAGTGCAACGGCGCGATCTCGGCTAACTGCAACCTCGGCCTGGGAGGCAGGGATTACAGGCGTGAGCCACCGTGCCCTGCCCAGAAGCAGAATTTCTAAGTCAAAAGTTTGTGCATTTGCACTTTTAATAGAGATCTCTGGCTCTTCCTCTATAGAGATTGTTATCAATCTACCTCCTGCCAGCAAAGCGTGTGAGTACCTGTTTCCCAGAACTACAACAGCACTGGGTGTTATCAAAATTTTTGATTCTTACCAAACTGATTTAGAAAAATGTAATCCCAGCACTTTGGGAGGCTGAGGTGGGTGGATCACCTGAGGTCAGGAGTTCGAGACCAGCTTGCCCAACATGGCGAAACCCCATCTCTACTAAAAATACAAAAAATTAGCTGGGCGTGATGGCGAGCGCCTGTAATCCCAGCTACGCAGGAGGCTGAGGCAGGAGAATCGCTTGAACCCGGGAGGCGGAGGTTGCAGTGAGCTGAGATTGCGCCACTGCACTCCAGCCTGGGCGACAAGAGCAAAACTCCATTTCAAAAAAAAAAACAAGTATCTTCCTGCAGCTTTCATAGGTATTTCTCTTATTCTTTCCACATTTTACAGCCACAAAGGCAGATGTGGAAGAGGAGCTCTCTCACAGTTGGCACCACCCAGGCTGCCCTGGTGGGCAATGAGTGTCCCATCTCTGAGGTGAACCGGGGGAGGTGAGAGGAAGCAAGGCATGTCGGCTGAGTGGGGGCTGTGGTGAATGTGGAGGCCCTTTGCTTCTGAGAACTGTCTCCACTCCTTCTGCTTCTCTGCCCTCGGTGCTCCCTCACTTCCCCAGAGGGGATGTGCCCATGGGCGCTCACATCTCTATCATCTCCCCCCATCTCCACACCCCCACAGGCCATCCGAGTCCCCCGTCACCTCCTTACTAAGCCATTTTTCTCTTCCTGCCCAGCCCATCTTTCTTTGGCCCAGAGCTTCTGGAAGGCTGGGCGAAGTTGACATCTGGCCCTTCTACTTGGCCCCACAAGACACTAGAGAAAAATGTTAGCATCTTAGACTATCATGGCTGGTCCAGCCCTTAGTTGTGTGTCAGCATGCAGAATGTGTGTGCGCATGCATGTGCATGTGTGCCAATGTGCACACATTGTTGTGTATGGCAGGGATGCATGTCTCTGAGGCAGCCTGGAGTGAAGGACAAAATGCCTGGGTTCTGAAACCAGAACAGACCTGCCAGGCTTGCTGAGTCATCCAGGACAGACCTGCCAGGTTTGCTGAATCATCCTCCAGCTAAGCTCCCTTTCTCCTAGTCCTCAAACCTACCAAGTTCTTCCTGCCCCAGGGCCTTTGCCCTTGCTGTGCCATCTGCCTGGAACTTTTCCTATATCTTTCCAGGCTCTTCCTTCTTCTTTAGGTCTCAGATCAAATATCTGCTCCTCAGAGACTTCCTCCCTGACCACTCATCAAGCATCATGCCCCACCTAATCCCTGCAGTTTGTCTCTAATCCATAACTCTTCCTTATTTTATTCGTAGCACTTGTCAAGGTTTGAAATTATCCCACCTATGTATTAAATTATCTTTTTTTGGGGGGGGGCGCTGAGTCTCACTCTGTCGCCCAGGCTGGAGTGCAGTGGCTCGATTTCTGCTCACTACAACCTCCACCTTCTAGGTTCAAGTAATTCTTGTGCCTCAGCCTCCCGAGTAGCTGGGATTACAGGTGCCCACCTCCACACCCGGCTAATTTTTGTATTTTTTCAGTAGAGACAGGGGTTTCACCATGTTGACCAGGCTGGTCTCAAACTCCTGACCTCAAGTGATCTGCCTGCCTCAGCTTCCCAAAGTGCTGGGATTACAGGCGTGAGCCACTGTGCCCAGCTAAATTGTCTTTTGTCTGTCTCTTCTTCCCCATTAGAATGTAAGAACCTTGAGGGCAGAGATGCTGCATCCCCAGGTCTAGCACAGAGCCCAGCACCTACCAGGTGTTCAGTGAATGTTTGTTAAATGAATGAAGGAATGTAGAGTGCTCAGCACAATGCCTGACATAATAAAGAATCAAAATTGCTGGCTCTTGTTGTTATATAAATGTTAGTGACTATTATTGCTATTTATGAGGACTACACGTCACTCAGCAATTCTTAGAGCAGGTAGTTATTTGAGTCCTGTGTAATGGAGTATCATTGGAGAAACGGGGATATAAGACTCAGTGGGTACTGTTGAGGAATAGATGATATAGCTGGGAAGGCAGGAACTCAGGAAAAATAATCACGATGTGCTGAGCTGATATGCATTGAGTTATTCTAACAAGACTGGAAGTGAGTATAATTACTCCATTTTTAGATTAGAAACTGAGGCTCAGAGAGGGTGACATGCCTGAGGTCACCCAGTGTGTCTCCAAAGCACTTAGCTCAGTGTCTGTGGAAACTCAGTGGCCAATGTGCCATCGGCACATCTGTCTGGACCGCCCTGGGGCATCTCCAGCACTTGGGTGTACCTGGGCACACTCCATGCACATGGACACAGGGCGGTGGGCTTTGGGTGCGTGTGTTTCTCACAACTCTGGGGCTCCTGGTGGAGAGGTCCATGCTGAGGAGCACTAGGGGTCTGGGAGATCTTTACCCCTGGGGTCGAAGGTCTGGGCTGAGGATGCCTTTGTCCTGTGACTGGAAGCAGCAGCTTTTGCATGGGTGTCAGGCATAACATGGGGCAGGCCCAGCTGACACACAACAGGGGCAGGTGAGGCCTGGGAGGGTGAAGAATGAGGATGCACTGTGCTTGTGAGGACACCACACCTGCATTGGCCAACACCTGGCTGTGCCAGCGCACACATGTGTACACACGGACCCACACAGGCACACAAGTATACACACACATCTCTCACAGTCTCTTGCTCCCCTAGGCATGCTGACAACCCCTGCTCACACTGGCTGAGTCACTCTGCATGTCAAGGGCCCTCCCAGTTCCCCAGCCTGACTGGTGTCATTCAAGCTCTTAGCGTTGCAATGACCAGGCTGTGTCCATCCTGCTCACCAGACATCCACAGAGACCTGTCCAGGGCCAGCGCAGAGTGAGCACTCAGATTTGTGTAAAACATAAATTCACAGCACAGCACGAGTGGCTCACGCCTGTAATCTCAGCACTGCAGAGGCTGAGGCAGGCAGATCGCTTGAGCCCAGGAGTTTGAGACCAGCCTGGCCAACATAGTGAAACCCCATCTCTACAGAAAATACAAAAATTAGCGGGACGTGGTGGCACGCACCTGTAGTCCCAGCTACACTGGAGGCTGAGGTGGGAGAATCACTTGAGCCTGAGAGGTAGAGGTTGCAGTGAGCTGAGACTGCACTCCAGCCTGGGCGACAGAGCAAGACCCTGTCTCAAAATAAATAAATAAATAAATAAATAAGTTCACTCCCTCCCCCATTCCATTCTTCACTTATTTACTTACCCCTTCCTTCCTTCACTCACCCGCTCATTCATTCATTCATTGAGTCAGCGGCTCACTTACTCCCTCATTCCTGGCCTCCAGGATGGGAGCAAAGCTGCAGCCCTGCCTCCCCACAAACTCCTCCCCTCACACAGCCTATATCTGCTGAATGCCCATCAGATGCCAAGTCCTGACAGCTCTTCCCCTGCCACACCTGGTCCATGGACCCTGCCCAGGTGCACACCCTGGTGGACATCCTGTTTTTCTCCCTTCTCCTTGCCCTGACCATGTGTCCCAGGCCGGATGCTTATGAAATCCTGTGAGTTCTTCCATCACAAGGGCCCTGCTGGCCTGATGCCCAGAGCTTGATTTTGAGCCATGTGCTCTGGGACACGGCAAGGCTGGGATTGGAAGCCACAGCTCTGGTGACACCAAGCCACGCTGAGACTCAGAGCAAGGCCAGGGTTGCCGGTCCCATCCATACACATCCATGGAGCACACCTGTGAATGGACTCACGTGAGAATGTGGCCCAGACAAGGCCATGCCATGTCCAGGGTCACAGGGAATGTCAATGAGGGAATCCAGCCATAGCACATCTGTTCACTCATGGATACATCTGCACAGCGGCGGAGGTAGACACCATTGCCTAATATTATAGGGCCAGGGTTTGAATCTCAGCCATTTGACTTTGGGCAAGCCACTTCACTTCTCTGAGCTTTATCTTTTTTATCTTTTTTTTTTTTTTTTTTTTTTTGAGATAGAGTTTCATTCTGTTACCCAGGCTGGAGTACAATGGCATGATCTTGGCTCACTGCAACCTCCGCCTCCTGGGTTCAAGCGATTCTCCTGCCTCAGCCTCCTGAGTAGCTGGGATTACAGGTGCCCACCACCACACCCAGCTAATTTTTGTATTATTTTTAGTAGAGACAAGGTTTTACCCTGTTGGCCAGGCTGGTCTCCTGACCTCAGGTGATCCGCCTGCCTCGGCCTCCCAAAGTTCTGGGATTACAGGCGTGAGCCACAGTGCCCGGCCGCTTTATCTTTCCTTACATAGAGTAGGTGCTCAGTAAATGTAGCTGCTAAAAAATTCAGTAGCAGAGTGAGTGCAAATGCAGTGTGTCAGTGTCTGCAGACCTCATCATCATCATTTACATGCCCTTTGGTGTGTACATGAATGCATGTTGGTGTCCATCCAGGCATGTAATGTGCTATTCAAGAACTTGGGTGGGTCCCTCAATTTACATTTCACTGCATGTGTCTGTGAGGTCTTCAGAGCTGATTTTTTTTTCTTCAAAATGCACATCATTCCTGGTGTGGTGTTGTGGAGGATTTTCTGAGCGCTTGTCATAGACGGGAATTGGTGTGTATCTGAATAGACATGTGTGTGCTTGCCTGTGTCTGTGTGGACCTGTGTGAGGGGTTATGAGTATGACCTCCAATCTTATCAGGTTAGTTCATTGGTAGAATCTATGTGGTCATTTCTGCATCCAGGGCATTCTGGACCTGGATTGCTTGGGTTCAAATTTCAACTCTTCTAGCTATGCCATCTCGGACAGGACGCTTAAACACTCGGTACTGTTTGCTTTTCTGTGAATTGGAGATAATGGTAACCACCTTATAGTGGTATGAGGACTGCAAGACCTAATGAATGTGATGGACTGAGTACAGAGCCTGGCATGGACAAGTGCTTGTCTCTCACTGCCCCCGTGACTGCCTCTGTGGTAAGGTATTACTTTGTTATTCTATTACAGTACTTAACCAGGTATATTGCCATTTGCTGTCCACACAGGACTGTCCTCTCCACTAGACTGTGAGTCCCTGTAGGACAGGACCCTGTCTGAGGATCCATCATTATAGATTATGTGTTGCCTACTAGTTCTGAACCTCAGACTTCTCTCTTTCATAATAACAGCTGGCATTTAGGGCGCATGTCTACGTGCCAGATGCTGTGTTAAGTGCATTAAGCTTCAAACAATCTCAAGGGATTGGTATCCTTGTTGCTCCTATTTTGGAGATGAAAAAAAACCCTGACACTCAGAACGGTTAAGAAACTCAGGTTCACACAGTGGCTTGAACACTGGCAGACAGATTCACTCTCAGCCTGCACTACATATAAGCTGTGGGAAGAGATTGTGGGGGCAGGAATGTTGCTGAACGGAAGGAATGCCTGCCTTCCAGACTGCCCCAGCAGGCTCTGTCTCACTCCACCCCCATTAATCCCTCCCCCATCTATATGAATATCACTGGTTTTGGCCGAATATGGTGGCACACGCCTGTAATCCCAGCACTTTGGGAGGCCAAGGCAGGAGGATCACCTGAGGTCAGAAGTTCGAGACCAGCCTGACCAACATGGAGAAGCCCTGTGTCTACCAAAAGTACAAAGTTAGCCGGGGGACATGGTGGCACATGCCTGTAATCCCAGCTACTCGGGAGGCTGAGGCCAGAGAATCGCTTGAATCTGGGAGGCGGAGATTGCGGTGAGCCAAGATCGCGCATTGCACTCCAGCGTGGGCAACAAGAGTGAAACTCTGTCTTAGAAAAAAAAAAATATCACTGTTTCTCTCTCTTGCCCTGGGGTGTCTCAACCCCCTGCCCTGGCACAGTGCTCCCAGGGACCAGGCAGTGGCCCCAGATCCATCCTTCTTTGGTCCAGTTGTGGGTGAGTTAGAGGGGCTTCTCTGAGCTAACCTAGTCCCCTGGGTCAGTAGGGATGGGGAGGGCATGCCGGACTCAGCAGGAGGGAAGGAGCCTCCAGGGTGGTGTGGGGGTTGGGTGTCAGACTCTTGGATAGAAGAGGGGTGGAGCAGAAAGTAGACCCCACTGGTCAGCCTCCTCTCCTTCTCAGATCTTCCCACCTCAGAGAGGAGAGGGAATGGTCCTTTCTTAGGTCCTTTTTGGGGTGTGTTAAACCAGATCCCTGTTATTGCATCTTGACTACAGTAATTTTTTTTTTTTGAGATAGTGTCTCGCTCTGTCACCCAGGCTGGAGTGCAATGGCATGATCTCAGCTCACTGCAAGCTCTGCTTCCTGAGTTCAAGAGATTCTCCTGCCTCAGCTACTCGCTACTCGAGTAACTGGAATTACAGACACCTGCCACCAGATCCACCTGCCTGGCTAATTTTTGCATTTTTAGTAGAGACAGGGTTTCACCATGTTGGCCAGGCTGATCTCAAACTCCTGACCTCAAGTAATCTGCCCTTCTTGGCCTCCCAAAGTGCTGGGATTACAGGCGTGAGCCACTGTGCCCAGCCAGCAATCGTATTTTTTGCTCTCTATTTTGAAATAATTGTAGATTTATTGAAGAGTTACATGGACAGTACAGGGAGATCCTGTATATCCTTCAGCCACGTCTCCTTAGTCTCCTCCAACCTGAGACCGTTTCTTGTCCTTTCCTTGTCTTTCGTGAGCTGGACACCTTTGAAGAGTGCTGGTCAGGTCTTTTTCTTTTTTTCTTTTTTTTTTTTTTTTGAGACGGAGTCTCGCTCTGTAGCCCAGGCTGGAGTGCAGTGGCACAATCTCTAGGTTCACGCCATTCTCCTGCTTCAGCCTCTCCGAGTAGCTGGGACTACAGGCACCCGCCACCAAGCCCAGCTAATTTTTTGTATTTTTAGTAGAGACGGGGTTTCACTGTGGTCTTGATCTCTTGACCTCGTGATCCGCCGGCCTCGGCCTCCCAAAGTGCTGGGATTACAAGCGTGAGCCACCGCGCCCGGCCACTGGTCAGGTCTTTTGTAGAATGGGTCTTCTCATGATTAGGCTGACGTTACGGATTTGGGGGAAGAATACCACCAAGGCAAAGTGCCCTTCTCACCACATCATTTCAGAGGCTGTGATATCAACAAGACTTTTGACTGATGGTGCCAGCCTTCATTTGGTTAAGGTGGTGTCTGCCAGATTTTTCCACTGTGAAGTCACTGTTTTTGCCTTTCCACATTCTACTTGTTAGAAGCAAGTTGCAGAGTCCAGCCCACACTCAAGAGGAGAAAAATTAACCTCCATTTCCTGGATGGCAGAGCATCAAAGAACTTGTATGCATATGTTAAAACCACCATACTAATTAATACATATTTGGGGGTAGATACTTTGAGGCTATGCAGATATCTTGTTTCAAGCCTGGTGGGATGGTATATGCCTGTAGTATCAGCTACTGGGGAGCATGAGTTGGGAGGATCCCATTGATCCTAGGAGTTCCAGACCAGCCTGGACAATGTAGTAAGATCCCGTTTCTAAAAAAAAACTTGTTTCTCCTTAAAGTTTCACCCACTCATTTTATTGTTCATTGGTAGATGTTGCCTGCAGCAATTATTATTCTGGTGTTCTAATGATGATTTTTCAATTTCTCTCAATCCTTCTACATTTACTAATTGGAATTCTTCTGTAAGAAGACTTGTCCTGGCTGGGCGCGGTGGCTCACGCCTGTATTCCCCCAGCACTTTGGGAGGCTGGGGCCAGGAGTCGGGAGTTCGAGACCAGCCTGACCAACATGCAGAAACCCCGTCTCTACCTAAAATACAAAATTAGCCAGGCGTGGTGGCGCATGCCTATAATCGGGAGGCTGAGGCAGGAGAATTGCTTGAGCCCAGGAGGCGGAGGTTGTGGTGAGCTGAGATCCCTCGATTGCACTCCAGCCTGGGCAGCAAGAGTGAAACCTCGTCTCAAAAAAAAAACAAAAAAGACACGTCCTTTCCCCCCAATTTTTTTTTTTTTAAGAGAGATAGAGTTTTGCTTTGTTACTCAGTGTTCAGGCTAAAGTGCAGTGGTGTGATCCTCCTGCCTCAGCCTCTCAAATATTAATAGCTGAGACTACAGGCATGTGCTACCATGCCCAGCTAATTTTTAATTTTTTGTAGAGATGGCGCCTTGCTATGTTGCCCTATGTTGCCCCAGTTGGTCTTGAACTCCTGGCCTCAAGTGATCCTCCTGCCTTGGCCTCCCAAAGCACTGGGATGACAGGCATGAGCCACTGCACTCAGCCTTACCATATTTTATTAACTAGTCCCCTACCATGAGCCTTTAGGTTGTTTCCAAATGCTTTAGTTACAAATAATACTATAGTGTTCCAACATGTAGAGTTGAATCTATAGATCCACCTGCATAAGAGGGAGAAATCAAAGGGCATGTTATTTTCTATTTTGATATTGTCAAACTGCTTGCACCATTTATATTCCGTGTTAGCTTCCTTTTATTTTTTTGAGACGGAGTCTCGCTCTGTCGCCCAAGCTGGAGTGCAATGGCGCGATCTCAGCTCACTGCAACCTCCACCTCCCGAGTTCAAGTGATTGTCATGCCTCAGCCTCTCGAGTAGCTGGGATTACAGACATGTGCCACCATGCCTGGGTAATTTTTGTATTTTCAGTAGAGATAGGGTTTCACCATGTTGGCCAGGCTGGTCTCCAACTCCTGACTTCAGGTGATCTGCCCACGTTGGCCTCCCAAAGTGCTGGGATTACAGGTGTGAGCCACTGCACCTGGCCGGCATGGTTGCATTTTTTTGTTTTTTGTTTTTTCTTTTTTTGAGATGGGGTTTCACTCTTGTTGCCCAGGCTGGAGTGCAATGGTGCGATCTCAGCTCAAAACAATCTCTGCCTCCCGGGTTCAAGTGATTCTCCTGCCTCAGCCTCTCGAGTAGCTGGGATTACAGGCATGTGCCACCACGCCTGGGTGATTTTGTATTTTTAGTAGAGACAGGGTTTCTCCATGTTGGTCAGGCTGGTCTCGAACTCCCAACCTTAGGAGATCCACCTGCCTTGGCCTCCCAAAGTGCTGGGATTACTGGCATGAGGCCACCACGCCTGGCCTGGTTGCAATTCTAAATACGCTGCTCAGGGAAGGCCTCGCTGAGAAGGTGATGTTTGAGCAATGACTTGAAGGAATTGCCCATGTCGTCAACTGGGGAGGAGCACCCCAGCAGAGGGAACAGTGAGACAAAGGCCCTGAGGCAGGATCCTGGCTGGAGAGGACACAGGAACCTGGAGAGTGGTGGGAGCTGGGGTTACAGAGGAAGGTGCAGGGGGAGTGGAAATCAGCAAATTGTGTAGGGCCTTGGAGGCCACAGGGAGGGTTTTGGCTACTCTGAGTTAGGAGGGAGCCATGGGAAGGTTTGGAATGGAGGAGGAACATGACCTAATTTATGTCCTAACAAGATCTGTCTGGCTGCTGTGTAGCAATTAGACTTGGAGAGTCAAGGTGTGGGGTAGGGTGGGGTTCAAAACTCAGAAGCCAGGAGACCAGGGGGAAGCTGGTGCAATGATCCAGATGGGAGGTGCTGGTGGCTCAGACCATGGAGTCAGCCACGGGGATGTCGAGGTGTAGCTGGGTACAGGATATATTTCCAAGGTTGAGTTGACAGGACATGCTGGTGGATTGGATACAGGGTGTGTGGAAGGAGAGGAGGTTTTGGCTGGAGCAGCCAGAAGGATGGGGACGCTACTCTCTAAGATGTGGGCAGCATAGTAGAGGCAGGTTTGGTCGGGGAGGTGGTAACAAGGAGAACAGTTTGAGACAGTTGAGTTTAAATTCAACATCCAGGTGAATGCAGATGGAAACTCAAGCCTGGAGTTTAGGAAAAACTAGGTTTGAGAATAATAGCCGCCACCTCAGAGGTTGTCGTCCTGGTTAAATGAATTCCCGAATTCTGTAAGGCACTAAGAACAAGGCCCAGCCCCTGGTGAGTGCCAAAAGGGGTTAATTACTCTTCCAGGCCTGGAAAAGAGCTCACCTTTGGCTTCAGCCCCCTCTCCCACACCCTGGCCCTCACATTCCTTTCAGAACTAGGGGAAGTGGGTTCTCAAGGTGGCTGAGAAATCTCCTTCCCACCCAAAGATAGAAGCTCCACACTCAGGCAGTGGGCCAATCAGGCTAAGCTTTTTTTTTTTTTTTTTTTTTTGAGATGGAGGCTTGCTCTGTTGCCCAGGCTGGAGTGCAATGGTGTGATCTCGACTCACTGCAACCTCTGCCATCCGGGTTCAAGCAATTCTTCTGCCTCAGTCTCCCGAGTAGCTGGGATTACAGGCGTGCACCACCATGCTCACCTAATTTTTGTATTTTTAGTAGTTATGGGGTTTTACCATGTTGGCCAGGCTGGTCTCGAACTCTTGATCTCAGGTGATCCACCCACCTCGGCCTCCCAAAGTCCTGGGATTACAGGCGTGAGCCACCTCGCCTGGCCCAGCCACCACTCCAGGCCCTAGGCTGAGCATTTAAATCTACTGCAGGACTTGGGTGGAGCTGGAGGCCATTATCCTAAGTGAAGTAACTCAGGAATGGAAATCCAGATATGGTAGGTTCTCACTTATATAAGCGGAAGCTAAGCTATGAGGATGCATAGGCATACAGAGTGATATAACGAACTTTGGGGACTGAGTCCAGGGAGGTTGGGAGGGGATGAGGGATAAAAAACTGCGTATTGGGTACAGTGTACACTGCTCAGGTGATGGGTGTACTAAAATCTCAGAATCACTATAGAATTAGTTCATGTAACCAAAACCCACTTGGACCCCAAAGGCTACTGAAATAAAAATAATTAAAAATAGGCTGGGCGTGGTGGCTCACGCCTGTAATCCAAGCACTTCGGGAGGCCGAGGCAGGCGGATCACGAGGTCAGGAGATCAAGACCATGCTGGCTAACATGGTGAAACTCCGTCTCTACTAAAAATACAAAAAATTAGCCGAGTGCGTTGGCAGGTGCCTGTAGTCCCAGCTACTTGTAGTCCCAGCTATTCGGGAGGCTGAGGCAGGAGAATGGCATGAATCCGGGAGGCGGAGTTTGCAGTGAGCCGAGATCGCGCCACTGCACTCCAGCCTGGGCGATAGAGCCAGACTCCATCTCGAAAAAAAAAGAATTAAAAATAAAAATAAAAAATAAATCCACCGCGGGGAAGCCTTAGGCAAAGGACTCACCTCTCTGATCATCAGTTACTGCATCTGTAAAATGAAGACAGTAAGTCTGGGTATGGTGGCTCACCCTGTAATCCCAGCACTTTGGGAGGCCGAGGCAGGCGGATCATTTGAGGTCAGGAGTTCAAGACCAGCCTGGCCAACATGGTGAAACTCCGTCTCCACTATAAATACAAAAATTAGCCAGGCGTGGTGGCACGCACCTGTAATACCAGCTACTTGGGAGGCTGAGGCAGGAGAATTGCTTGAACCTAGGAGGCGGAGGTTGCAGTGAGCCAAGATCACCCCACTGCATTCCAGCCTGGGCAACAGAGCGAGACATCTTTAAAAAAAAAAAAAAGAAGAAGAAGTACACAATAATTCCTCAACAGGTTATCCTGAGGAGCGAATGAGAAATAATGGGTCGTGTCCAGCACACAGTAGGTGCTCCTAAGAGTCTGTGTCTTTCTCCTCCCCACGCCCCAGTGGCCAGGGAGAAAGGAAACAAAGTCAGTATCCATCCCAGCTGTTTATTGAAAGGGAAGGTGGGATGGAAGGGGTGCAGGATGAGGAGGGGGCGTGAGGCACAAGGACAGTAGGGTGTGTCCTGGTGGGGGCCGCCTGAGGATCCCCAGGAGGCCCTTCAGGCTGGGGGGGTGGGGGGTGGGGGGTGGGCGAGAGCGCTGCTCTCCAGCTGTATCAGAGCTCCCTCTAGTGGTACAGAAGAGAGATGACGCCTCCGGCTGGGGAGGGAGGGGCTGGTGCCTCTGAGAGGGCACATTTGTTATCAGGGTCAGGGCCAAGACCTGTGGGTTTGGTTTCTAGGTAGGTGGACTTTGAGGGGCAAAGACAACCCACTTTTCCTGCCCCCTACCCCCGGCTCTTAGAGACCATTTAAATCCATATCCAAAGTATATCCAGAGCCACCTGGGACCATCAGGCCTCTGGCTAGTCTTTCTGGGCCAAACCTGTCCTCCACCCTGAGGACCCTCAGGGAACCAGGAAAGTGCGGGGCTGGCTCCGCCCCACCTGTAGCACAAGAGCTGGCCCAGGAGGAGGCTGAAGATGTGTTTCTAGTTCCTGCATGCTGCTTTGTTGTGTGACCTTGGATATGTCACCTCCAGCCTCCTTCACCCACTTCACCTATCAACTGGGGCTAGAAATTGCCTATGGTGGGTGGGCTGGGGGGCTCTGATGCCAAAATGCAGGTAGAACACACACTGTGAGAGGCAAACATCTTCACACATCCTGCAGGGAAAGTCCAAGTGAGCATCTGGGACCCATTTGAGCTGAATGACCCCCATCCCTTCATCTGTGTCTATGGAGGGCAGTGCATGTCCTCATCCTGGCGAGAAGAGGAATCTGATCCAACGCCCTCATGGCAGAGAGGCAGGAGCTGATGGCTTGAAAGGGCAAGGGGCTTGCCCAAGGTCATGCAGAGGAAGGAGTGGGGACGGGTTGAAAGAGATGTTTTCTGCCCCTGAGGGCCTTGGGAAGAGGGTGTGGGTAGGAAGTTTTGGGAGGACTTGAGGAATGCTGGCATCTTGGAAGAGTTGGGGCCCCACCCCTGGTGAGGGAGCATTGGGATTTGAGCTCCAGATTTGACCTGGAGTTGGGCTCTAAAGGGACCCTGCTGAAAGGGAGAAGTTGGGGAAACACTGAGAGGGGGTTATGGTGAGAAAGGGGAAGGATCCAGGACCCACATCTGGCTCCTCCTTAGGCCATGTGGGCAGCTCAGGAGTCCCTCTTGGGCTGGATAGTCTGCACAGAAGATTGCCCAAAGGGGCTGGCGGGTGGCGAGAACCACGACTGGCCACTGGCATTGCGGAAGATGGGTGACAACTGCTGCTCTGGCTCATCCCCGAAGACCTCCACATGGCTGTAGGCTTCGGGGTCCAAGGTCTCTGCCTTGGTGTCCTGGCTCAGCCAGCCTGTCATGGCCCAGAAGAGGCAGATGGCGAGCAGAACTCCAGCCGCCACACAGAGCGCAGTGCCTGCCAGGCGACAGGTGCCCAGGGCCTGGTTGTAGTCTGCTGCCCGCTGATCCAACACCAGGAACTCACCCTCACCGATGCCCTCCAGCTTGGGGGGCACTGCATAGCCAGTGGTCAGAGCTGCCACACCCAGCAGCAGAAGCAGGGTCCCCGAGGACAGGCTGATCTGGGGAGAAGCAGACAGACCAGGAAGCAGTCAGGGTCAGCCAGGGGCCCTGGCCAAGGGATCACCTTGGATCCTCACCACTCTTAAGGGTAACCCCTTGATCCATCCTTAGGAGATGGGAAGCACAGAACACACTTGCTGGGGTCTAACTGACAGGAGGCATAAACTGTCACATTCTATTTGAAATCCTGAGGCCTTTTAATTTCCTTCCCAGCTCCCGCCCAGCAGTGGGTTTCTCCAGCCAACCCTGCATTTCCCTCCATCCCAGCTCATCTCCTTGTCCTTTCTACCTTCCCTGTCTCTGTTGGGTTAACTCCTATGCACCATCAGATCTCATCTCAAACCTCACCTCCTCAGGGAGAACATCCCTGGACTGAGTTGGGTCCCTTGCTTTACTCTGGGCAAACCGTGCTCATTCATTCTTCAATACACTTACCATTGTGCACACTTGGACATGTATTTTGGTTGCTATGTTAGTGATGTCTGCCTCTCCCGCAGTACTGAGAGCCCCATGAGAGCAGAGACTGTGCCTGTTTTGGCTCACTAGGAGTCTTCTGTGCCTAGCACATACCGGCACAGAGCAAAGGCTGAATAAATGTTTGCTGAATGACGAAGTAAACCACAGCTAAAAGAGTTCTTTGAGGACAGGGACCTCATGTCTTAAATTCTGTGTTCTCAAGAGCCTAGCACAGTGCCTCGCAATAAGAAGATGCTTAAAAATTTTAAACACACACTAACCTTTCCTTGGAAGTCTTCCTTGATCATTTCCTCTCCTGGTGTTCTCTACGGACCTGACCTGAAGTTATGTAAGTTGGCCTCTCTGCAGAGGTTGGTACCTTACCTCCTCACTAGAGTGAAGTCCTTTGAAAGCAGAAGAAGGGACCCTCTGCCTCAGTCTCCCGAGAATATTTAGCAAAGAGCTATGCCCATAGCAGGGACTCAGCTCATTGCCACCTCTACACCTTGACCCATGGGTGCACCCTGGCCGACTAGTCTCCTTGGCTGTTACAGACATCAATTCTTCACATTTTTTCGCTGCCCTGGCAAGGTACTCCAGTTTACCATTGAGAAACCACAGTAAGATTTAGGTGAGATGAACCTCACTTCCTGCCAATCAGCATAGTCCATCTCTTAACCATAGTAATTAGTTCAAGGCTGGCAAGTGACCCAATGAGAGCCAATGCAATGCTTGTCAGGACTTCTGGAAATGAAAAGTGTTGTTTCTTATAAATGATGTTTTAAATTTCTGGCTATCCTGAATCTTTTACCTCTCCATATAAACTACAAGTGTGCACAGTGGTAAGTGTATTGAAGAATGAATGGGCACACAGTTTGCCCAGAGTTAAGCAAGGGACCCGACTAAGTCTGGGGATCTCCTCCCTGAGGAGGTGACATTTTGTGACGTCCACAGAATAATGTGCTGGGGTTTTGATTGGCATTGCATTGAATCAAAGATCAGGTTGGGAAGAACTAACATCTTGACTATTCCAATCCACGAACATGAACTATTTCTCCATTTATTTAGTTATTTGATATCTTTTGAGTTTTGTAGTTCTTCTCATATTGCAGATATTTTGTTAGATTTACACCTAAGTATTTCTCTCTTCTTAGGTGTTAAGGTAAATGGTAACATGTTTTTAATATCTTACTATTTTGCTTTCTCCCTTCCTTTCTTCTCTCTTTTCTTTTCTTGGCAGAGTCTCACTCTGTTGCCCAGGCTGGAGTGCAGTGGCACAATCATGGCTCACTGCAGCTTCAACCTCCTGGGCTCAAATGGTCCTCCTGGCTCAGCCTCTTGAGTAGTAGGCATCACAGGCCCGCGCCACTACATCCAGCTAATTTTTTATTTTTAGTAGAGATGAAGTCTCACTATGTTGCCCAGGCTGATCTTGAATTCCTGGGCTCAAGCAATCCTCCTGCCTCAGCCTCTCAAAGTGCTGGGATTACAGGTGTGAGCCAGTACCGCTGGCCATTTTTTTTGTTTGTTTGTTTGAGATGGAATTTCACTCTTGTTGCACAGGCTGGAGTTCAATGGCATGATCTCTGCTCAGTGCAACCACTGTCTCCAGGGTTCTAGTGATTATCTTGCCTCAGCCTCCAGAGTAGCTGGGATTATAGGCGCCCATCACCACACCCAGCTAATTTTTGTATTTCTAGTAGAGATGAGGTTTCACCACGTTGGCTAAGCTGGTCTCGAACTCCTGACCTCAGGTGATCCACGCACCTTGGCCTCCCAAAATGATGGGATTACAGGCTATTTTCTTTTCTGAAGGAAATACCACAGGAAATGCTGACTTCCCTTAGATGGTGTGGAGTGAAGATCTGAGGGTCCACACAGTAGTGGCCATTTGGGGAACACGTGGGGAGAGTCTGAAGCTAACAGGCTACCAGGGTGGGGGCACCATGAGGAGGCTGAAGACTAAGAAACCTTGCAAAGTCCTTGGTATAAACGGTTGAACTGCTGGATCAAACTTTGCCTGAAAGTATGCAACCTTGGGTCTCTTCTAAAAAATGAGCAACATTTTCCCTTCTTTTTTTTTTTTTTTTTTTTTTTGAGACAGAGTCTTGTTCTGTCACCCAGCTGGAGTGCAATGGTGCGACCTTGACTCACTGCAACCTCTGCCTCCTGGGTTCAAGTGATTCTCCTGCCTCAGCCTCCTAAGTAACTGGGATTACAGGCGCCTGCCACCATGCCTGGCTCATTTGATTGTTTTGTTTTGTTTTGTTTTGTTTTTTGAGACAGTCTTGTTCTGTCGCCCAGCTGGAGTGCAATGGTGCGATCTTGGCTCACTGCAACCTCTGCCTCCTGGGTTCAAGCGATTCTCCTGCCTCAGCCTCCTAAGTAATTGGGATTACAGGCGCCTGCCACCGTGCCCGGCTCATTTTTTTTTTTTTTTTTATAAGGAGTTTTGCTCTTTCACCCAGGCTGGAGTGCAATGGATTGATCTCGGCTCACTGCAACTTCCGCCTTTTGGTTTCAAGTGATTCTCCTGCCTCAGCCTCCCGAGTAGCCGGGATTACAGGCGCCCGCCACCACGCCCGGCTCATGTTTGTATTTTTAGTAAAGACAGGGTTTCACTATGTTGGCCAGGCTGATCTCCAACTCCTGACCTCGAGATCCGCCAGCCTCAGCCTCCCAAAGTGCTGGGATTACAGGCGTGAGCTACCACACCCGGCCCATTTTTGTATTTTTAGTAGAGACAGGGTTTCGCCATGCTGACAGGGCCGGTGTTGAACTCCAGACCTCAGGTGATCTGCCCACCTCAGCCTCCCAAAGTGCTGGGATTACAGGCATGAGCCACCATTATTTACATACAATAAATATGTAAATAATTATGTAAATAATTTGTATGTAAATACAAATACAATGAAGGCTCCCTTCATTATTTAAACCCATTTGAATTGGGTTCTTTGTTGCTTGAAAGTGCAAGACTCCTAACTACTATGCTATCTTTTCTTTTTTCCTCTGAACCTCAAATTCAGACTCATTTCCTCCATCAAGGCAGAGGAATCATGGGAGTTGCTCATCTTGCCTTACCTTCCACCACAGTGAGGGCCAGGGCCGGCGGGGGCACAGGACCGGAGGTCCCTCAGGGTCGTCGCTGAGAGCAGTGCCTGCACAATCCTCATAGAAGAGGTGCAGGTAGGAGCGGACCCCATACCACTTGCCATCCTCCACGTTGGGGCCGCGGCTGCAGCTGCAGGAACGATTGCAGCTCGGCATCATGGACCCCTGGGGAGCAGGTAAGGTGCAGCTGACGGAGGGAAGGATTAGTGGGAGCTGCTTATGGTGACCTTCATAAGCCCCCCAAATCTTTGTGCCCCACCCGCTTCTCCTCCCACTCGAGACACCCTACACTCATAGCACAGTCTGGCCTTTTGGAATCCCAGCCCGTCCTTCCCGAAGCACACTGTGAATGAGCCAATGCACTGAAGGGCTTAGCCCAATGCCTGGCAATTGGAGGTGTCAATAAATGTGCATGTTTACTCTGGAGGCCACCTAGTACCTGGGACTGTGGGCTCTGGAGCCTGACCACTTGGACTGGAGTTGTGGGCACACTGCTTCCTGGAGGTGTGACCTTAGACAAGTGCTTCCACCTTTCTGGGTCTCAGTTTCCTCATCTGTAAAATAGACCTAATAATCATACTTGTTTCATACTGTTATTGTGTCTGATGCTGAGAAATGGTAGCTGTTGTGATTAGTACTGTAAATTTTTTTTGTTATTACTTTCATCTTGAACTTCTTAGGCTCCATGTCTGGAATGAGAGAACCTCACCCTCCACTCCCCTTCAGACCCCCTCCTGGGGGTAATTGTCATGGCTGACACTTGGGCTGGAGTTCCCAAGCTGCAAGGCTATAAAAGGTCCTCCCCAGGACTGCTCCTGAAAGCCTCCAGATTCCAATGAATTTTGACTCCATAGGAAGTGAAAGGGGCCCTCAGGATTAGAGGCTCTTAGGCTTAAGGGCTGTTAGATTTCCAGAGAAACCTATCAAATAACCTTTTTTTTCCCCACAAAAGTGGACACAGATCTTGGGAATGGAAGGTACTTGTATATCCATATACAGGTTTGGCCCAAACCAAAGCAAGAGGTGCTGAGGGAGGACTGGGCTTCTACCCCAGTCTCCTTGATGGCCCTCAGCCTTAATTAGCAGCTTCCTACAAAGTGAAACAATGTGCTTGTTCCAAAGGGTAAGATAAAGGTCCTGACAGCTCCCTCTCACTTCCAATCAGAAGTGGTCCTCAAATTCCTACACAGAGAAACTCACCGAAACAGCACAGAGAAACACACAGACACATGCTCACAAAGCACACAGAGACATACCCAGATAGGTACGACACACACACACACACACACACACACACACACACACACGGTTGGAGGTTCTGCTTAGAGTCACACGCACACGGCACACAAGATTGCTGTCAAGAAAGCCTGTCCATAAATAGTGGCTGTACACCCTCCTCACTTACAATTCAGGGAAAAGAAGAGCGGGGAAGAAAAGGAGGAAAAATAACAACAACAACAACAAAAGCCATGACAGAGAACGGGAAAAGGCAGAGACTAGAAGCGAAGGACCCTCGGAGGAGGAGGGCGTGAGGTCTGGAGAGGAGGGCTCACCGGAGGAGGTGGGCGGGGCGAGCTGTGCGGAGGGTGCGGCCAGCGCGGTACCCGCCCCGGCGAGGCCCCGGGGAGGCCCGGGTAGGTAGAATAAATGGGGCCCGGGAGACGGTAAGAGCCTCAGTGCGGAGACCATTACTAAAGACCGCAGGTGAGGAGGTGTGGAAGGGGCTTCGGGACTGTTGGCCTGGATCAGCTCCTCCCCTCCAATTCACCGCTTCCCCTACTCCAAATAGATGTAATCACTCAGTCCTGCTGGTACTGGAGAGGGAAGGTGACCTTGACGGTGCCTCCCCCTCGGCCTGGCCCCTCCCCCTGGCGTTTTAGGGTTGCAGGGAGTAGGTCTAGCTGGCGGGGGGCGGGGCGCAGGTACCCTGGACGAGGGTTGCCATGGGAATCGCTAGGGAGGTGTCCCTAGCCGGGAGCCAGGAGGAGCTTGGTGGGAAGGGAGCGGGAAGAGGAGGGGGCTGCGCTGTCCGAAGTGAGGAGACTGCGGCGCAGGAAGGAGGCGAGGGGCGGGAGGCATAGGCGAAAGTGACAGGAGCCAGGGCCCGAGGATGGATGGAATCTGTCGCCTCTGCACGGCTTCATTCAGTTCTCCTTCCCAGACCCTCAGACTCGCCCACTACAGCGTCCAGCGCTGCCCAGGCGGGGGAGAAGGGGCGCCCTCCCGAGGGGGATGAGTGGGGGGTGTTGGCAGGGGAAATCAGGCCATTTCCCCCTTCCCTTCCTCACCTGTAACCACACCACTCTGACAGGACCACCGATCCCCTGGTCCACACTAACTGCGTCCTTTTCCCTAGAGAGAAACTGAGGCAGAGAGGGGTAGGAATCGGTTTTTGGTTTGAAGTGTTGGCGGGGGTGGGGCGTGTTCTTTGAAGCCTCTACCCAGCCTATCAACCCTGAGGTGTCGAGGGGCGATGGGGCTATTTCTATCTCCTCCCCTTGCTACTTCCCTGAGACCCCCACCTCCCAAACCCTAGGCTCAGGCGCAGCGGTCCTGTCCCTGGCGGGACACAGCCCGAGCTGAGGATGCAGGCAGAGCGCGGGGATTCTCCAGGGGATGGGGCTGGGGTCTGGCCGCGCGTGGAGCAGGGCTAAGCTCACCTCTCTGCCTGCTGTCTCCGCCGAGCAAGCGGGGGCCGGAGCGGGAGCCGAGCAAAAGCGGGTTCGGTTCGCGCCTGCGCCGCAGTTCGGGGCGGGGGTGACACGGGGGCGGGGGAGGGGGGCGCCGGCCGGCCTCAGGGACTGGCTCTGCAGATAGCCGCCCCCTGCAGCTCCCCGCCAGCTCCTGTCCCCTTCCAGAGTTCCCTTCTCGCTCTGACACCCCAGGTCCCTCACAGAGACCCCTCGGACTCCCTGGGCCCCAACCCCTCATGCAGTCCCTCAAACTCCTCACCGAAGCTCCCATCATTCCCGCAGTTCCCCACCCCTCTCATGGAAGACCCATCCCCTCACTGAGCCTTCATCTCCTCGCTGTACCGTCAGTCCCTTCTCTAGGTCTCCATCCCCCTCATGGAGCCCCACCCCAGTGTAGAAACCGGCATCTCCTCGCTGAGCCCCCGTCCTCTTCACAGGCTCCCATCTCTCTCCCGGCTCCTACCGCGAAGTCCCCTCCCACTTGCCTTGAGAGCCCCTAATCTCTCTGAAGTCCTCACTTCTCACTCAGTCCCCATCCTCTTTTCATCCTCTTTTCCTCTTTGAGTCCCTACCCCTCCCTGGTACAGGATCAGCCCTTGTACCTTGCGAAGGGAGTTTGGGTGGAGGATTCAGAGTTGGGAGAGAAGTGACTTCTACTTTGGGAGGAGCTAATGACACAGCCTCCCTTGTTCTCTCCTCTCCTAGCCCCAGTTCTGCCCTGGGCAATGTGTGCCCACTGCCCATCTCCCTGGAGAGCCAGCCTGTGCCAGGCAGCCGCATCTGCTTCACACCCTGTCATGAGCTGTCAGCCTTGATTTTGTCCCACATTTGCTGTGTGATCTTGGGAAAGTCATTGTGCCCCTCCAACCTTCATCAAGCACCCTTGCACAAACATGCCTTTGTGTCTTGAGCATCCGTTCTGTTTCTCCTTGTGCTAGGGGCTGGGGACACACAGATGAATGAGCTCTGGAAGATAGGGCCACATCTTGCTTTTTAGTTTTTCTTTTTCTTTTTTTTTATTTTTATTTTTTTGAGACAGCGTCTCACTCTGTTGCCCAGGCTGGAGTGTGGTGGCATGATCACGGCTCACTGCAGCCTCGATCTCCCAAGGCTCAGGTAATCCTCCCACCTCAGTCACCTGAGGAGCTGGGACTACGGGCACGCACTACCATGCCTAGCTAATTTTTTGTATTTTTAATAGAGACAGGGTTTTGCCATGATGCCCAGGCTGGTCTTGAACTCCTGAGCTCAAGTGATCCACCTGCCTCGGCCATCCAAAGTGCTGGGATTATAAGCGTGAGCCACCGCGTCTGGCCAAGGCCACATGTTTTTTGTTCATGTTGTATCTGTGAGCCTCGCATAGTGCTTGGCACTGAGTAGGCAGCCCAGTAAATATTTACTGAAGACAGTCTAATAATAGTAGCAAACATATTATGCTCATTATGTGCAAAGTGTTTAAGCATTTTGTATGTTCTATTTACTTACTCATTTAAGAGAGTGTGTGTGTGTGTGTGTGTGTGTGTGTGTGTGTGTGATGGGAGGAACTCTTGCAGCTCAAACCTAAAGGCCCCAAATGGTGACAGGAGATGGCATTGGAGAGGCAGGCAGAAGTGAGACCTTGTGGGGCCTCATAAGCCAAGGTAAGGAGTTTGAGCTTCAACCCAAGGGTAGTGGGGAGCCATGGAAGGGTTATAAAGAGGGGTGGGATGTGATCTGATTTTCATTCTGAAAAGACATCTGGCTGCTGTCAAGAGAACAGCATGTTGAGCACAAGAGCGACAGCAAATCAGTGAAGAGATCAGAGATGACAGCATCTTGGCCTGGTGCAGAGAAATGAAGAGATTCAAGAGATGTTAGACTATAAAATGAACCTCAGGAATAGCAACAGATTGGAAACAACCCGTGGTGGTTTTAAAATATGGCTACAAATTCTTTAGCACTCCTCTCTAGTGAGGTGGGATCCTTGTACCCTCTCTGAATCTTGGGTGAGCTGATGACTGCTCCAACCAATGGAGTACGGTGGAAGTAATGCTCTGACTTCTAAGGCCCAGACATAAAAGTACATGCGACTTCTGCTAGAAGTCTAGCTCTTGGAGCCTGAGGCACCATGCCTACCTAGGGCTCCATGTCTGCCTAGAAGCTGCCATGCTGTGAGGATGCCAAGACCATCAGGAGAGGACACATGAAGGCACCACAGTCCCAGCTAAGCTTAGCTTTGAGTCATCCCAGTTCAAGCATAAGAGAAGTGATTGAAGAAGAACCAGATGAGGCGGGGCACGGTGTCTCATGCCTGTAATCCCAGCACTTTGGGAGGCCAAGGCAGGTGGATCCCCTGAGTTCAGGAGTTCGAGACCAGCCTGGCTACATGGCGAAACCTCGTCTCTACTAAAAATACAAAAATAGCCGGGCATGTAGTCCCAGCTACTCGGAGAGGCTGAGGCAGGAGAATGGCGTGAACCCAGGAGGCGGAGCTTGCAGTGAGCCGAGATTGCGCCACTGCACTCCAGCCTGGGCGACAGAGCGAGACTCCGTCTCAAAAAAAAAAATAGCCGGGCATGGTGGCGTGCACCTGTAATCCCAACTACTAGGGAGGATGAGGCAGGAGAATTGCTTGAACCCGGGAGGCAGAGGTTGCAGTGAGCCGACATCATGCCATTGCACTGTAGAAGGGGAAGAGGAAGGGGAAGAACCAGATGATTCCAGTGGCCAGCCATTTGAATCAGCTTCAGCCTTCAAATCTTCAAACCTTCCTAGCTGAAGACTCAAACATTGCAGAGTAGAAACAAGCTGGCCTCACTGTGTCCTGCCTGAATTCCTGACACACAGAACCCACATGGATAATCAAGTGGTTGTTGTGTTATACCACTAGGTTTGGGGGGTTTTGTTCTGTGCTAACAGATAACTGGGACACAACTTAAATATCCATCAGTGGAAGACAAGTTATATACATTATATCTCTTTGTGGAATACTATGCAGCCATTAAAAAGAAGAAATTAGTCTATAGTTATTTATATTAATCACACTTCAAGTGAAGAAAGATGCTGTGTTCTGAAAAGTCTTGATAGCATGCCTCCATTTGAAATTCTCAAAAAGATGGCACATATAGAGAACTTCTGGGAAAATAGACAAGAAAGAGGTAACAGCAGATGCCTTGGGGGAGGGTAACTGATGGCAAGGGTGGGAATGAAATTCACTTTTTTTTTCTTTTTTTCAGACGGAGTCTTGCTCTGTCGCCAGGCTGGAGCACAGTGGTGTGATCTCAGCTAACTGCAACCTCCGCCTCCCGGGTTCAAGCGATTCTCCTGCCTCATCCTCCCCAGTAGCTGGGACTACAAGCACATGCCACCACGCCCAGCTAATTTTTTTTTTGTATTTTTAGTACAGACGAGGTTTCACCATGTTGGCCAGGATGGTCTCTGTCTCCTGACCTCATGATCTGCCTGCCTCGGCCTCCCAAAGTGCTGGGATTACAGGCATGAGCCACCGTGCCCGGCTGAAATTCACTTTTTACTATACACCTCTATGTTAGTTATCTATTGATTTTGTAAAACTTTAGGTGAGAAATGATGAAGGATTGGAGTGGGCAGGAAAAATGGAAAGGAGGGTGCAGGTGTGAAAAATGTCTATAAAGTTAATTTGGCAGAACTTCTTGATTACCAAGAAGTAAGGGAAGTGACAGGGATAGAGAGAGAGAGAGAGAGAGAGAGAGAGACAGAGACAGGGAGAGAGAGAGGATAGAGGCTATTACGTTTATAGGTCAGGTGGGTGATGCTCCCATTAACAGAGATGTAAAATAGATGAGGGAAAGCCAGGTTGTGGAGAAGTTGATGCCCTTAGCTTTTTGCAGAGCTGAATGGCACTGTACAGGACATACTGGCCTAAAGTCAGGGGCAAAGTCTTGGCCTTAGATACAACATAGGGAATTGTTCTCACTGCAAATGGCAGTTTTAAACTTGAACTGGCTTTAAACAAAGGGAATATAAAGGCTTACATAATTGAGAAGTCAAGGGACACTGGCTTCAGGCATGGCTGTATCCAGATGCTCAGGATCTTTCTCTTTATCTTTTGGCTCTTCTCTCATCTGTGTTGGCTTCACTGTCAGTCAGATTTTCCCTATATGGTAGCAAAATGGCCACAGACTTCAAATTTAACTGCTGGGAAAAGAATCTGTCTCTCCCTATAGTCTCAGGAAAAGCCCTGATGTTGATTCCCCTCACCCCAGTTGGATAATATGTCATTTACTGAACCCACCGGAATGTCTCTGATTGGCTGGTTACTTGCTCACCCTTTGGGTGGCTGGCAATGGTTAACCCAGAGAAACCTCTTGGACTGAGAGCCTGCTTGAAGAGGTTCCCTAAAGGGAAATTGAAATACTGTTACTGTAAGAAAGGGCAGTGGGGCCAGGCACAGTGGCTCACGCCTGTAATCCCAGCACTTTGGGAGGCTGAGGCAGGTGGTTCACAAGGTCAGGAGTTTGAGACCAGCTTGACCAACATGGTGGAACCCTGTCTCTACTAGAAATACAAAAATCAGCCGGGCGTGGTGGCATGTGCCTGTGGTCCCAGCTACTCAGGAGGCTGAGGAAGGAGAATCAATTGAACCCAGGAGGCGGAGGTTGCAGTGAGCCAAGATCGTGCCACTGCACTCCAGCCTGGGTGATAGGGTGAGACTCCGTCTCAAAAAAAAAAAAAAAAAAAAAAGGCAAAAAAAGAAAGGGCAGTGGATGCAGAGCTGGCAAAAACAATGACATTGAGATGAAGCGTGCTCAGGTCCAGGTCAGAGCTCTGACGAAGCCCTCTGCTGTAGCCTGAATGTTTGTATCTCCCTCAAATTCATATGTTGAAGTTCTAAGGTGATGTTATTTGGAAGTGGGCCTTTGGGAGGGATTACAGCCCTGATAAGAGGAGACTTGAGAGCTTGCTTCTTCTCTGTGCCATTTGGGGCTACAATAGGATGGCCGTCTGTACACCAGAAGTCAGGCCCTTGGTTGCCAGCAGAATGGAATTTGCCAGCACCTTGATCTTAGACTCTTCATCCTGCAGACCTGAGGAATAAATGTGTGCTGTCAAACCACCTACTCCATGCTAAATTGTTATAGTAGCCCAAGCAGATTAAAATGCCTTTGTTTGGCTGTCTGTGGCTGCATAACAGACCATTCCAAAGACAATGATTTTATCATCTTTCACAATTTCTGTGGGTCAGGAATTTGGGAAGGGCTCATCTGGGTGGTTCTGCCTTGGTGTCTCTTTTGTGGTTACAGTGGAAGCTGGAGCAGTGGGGAGCTGGAGCAGCTGGGAGCTGGCCAAGCAGCTCTCTCTTCATACAGCCTCAGGGCCTCTCCATGTTGTCTCTCTGCATGAGCCAGTTGGGCTTCCTCACAGCATGGCAGCTGAGAGTGTTGACACCACTTACACTGTAGCTCAGGACTCCCATGAGTCAGGCCACATTGCCCTTATGACCCAGCCTCACAAGTCACCATAGAATCATTTCTACTGTAGTGTGAGTCACTAAGTTTGGCTCAGATTCAAGGGGAAGAAACACAGACCCTGTCACTCAGTGAGAGGAGTCTTAAAGAATTTATAGACGTGGTTGCGCACGATGGCTCAAGTCTGTAATCCTAGCACTTTGGAAGGCCAAGACGGGAGGATCGCTTGAGCCCAGGAGCTCGAGACCAGCTTGGTCAACATAGGGAGCCCCTATCTCTCAAAAAAACTTAAAAGTTAAAAAAAAGTAGCTGAGCGTGGTGGCATGCACCTGATCGCACCACTGCATCCAGCTCGGGCAACAAAGTGAGACTCTATCAAAAAAAAAAAAAAATTATGGACATGTTTTAAAACCGCCATACTACATTTGAAGAGGTCAGAGGAGGAGAAAGAACCACAGAAGCATCTAGAGAGATAGCGGGTGGTGGTGGGTGGGGGCAAGAACCTGGGATGTGTGTGTGTGTGTGTGTGTGTGTGTGTGAAGTGCAAAAAGCCCCACACCATGGACAGAAGGGGAGGGGACCCCTGATATCAAAGCAGGGGTGGATGAAATTCTAGGGCAGTGTGAAGAGATGAAGTCAAATATACAGGGGGATGGGCTGGCCTTGACTAGCAAAGGAGGGATCCCGTATCCTCTGAGAGCCTGGGGAGGAGGGGAGGGGGGCCACCAAGAAGAGCCACAATGTAGTGTCTCTAAGTTGAACTCTGGAGTCCAACAGATCTACGTTTGAATCTTGGCTCCACCACTTACTGCTTACATGATTTAAACACTCTGTGCCTCAGTTTCTCTGACTGTAAAATGAAGATAATTTAAGTACTTGCCTCTCAGAAGGGGTGAAAGAGTGAAATGAGATGTGCATATAAGACACTTATCCAAAGTACCTGGAACAAAATTAGAACTCAGCAAATTATGGTTATTGTTACTGTTATTGTTATATTAGTTTATAGCTGAGTAGGGTGGGAAGGTGAGAGACACGACACCCGATAAACTGTCTACTTTTGAGAAAAACAAGATGGATTATTTATTAAGAAATAGGAAAATTTGTCCAGGCATGGTGGCTCACACCTGTGATCCCAGCACTTCGGGAGGCTGAGGTGGGTGGATCACTTGGGGTCAGGAGTTTGAGACCAGCCCGGCCAACATGGTGAAACTCTGTCTCTACTAAAAATACAAAAATTATCCGGATGTGGTGGTGCATGCCTGTAGTCCCAGCTACTCTTGAGGCTGAGGCAGGAGAATCACTTGAAGTAGAGGTTGCAGTGAGCCAAGATCATGCTACTGCACTCCAGCCTGGGTGACAGAGAGAGACTCTGAGAGAAGAAAGAAAGAAAGAGAGAGAGAGGAAAATTTTAATTCAACAGAGCCTTAAAAACCATGGTAATGCAGACACAAAAGGCCACATGTGGTATGATTCCATTTATGTGAAATATTCAGAATTGGCCAATCCATAGAGTCAGAAAACAGATTAGTGGTTGCCAGGGTCTGGGGAAAGGGAGGAATGAGGAGTTCTTACTTAACGAGTTTCCTTTTTGGGTGATGAAATTATTTTGGAGCTAGATAGTGGTGATGATTGAACAACATTGTGAATGTAATAAATGTCACTGACAGTAAATTTTATTATGTGTATTCTACTACAATTTTAAAAAAGGAATAGTGAAGATTTGGAACAACCAACAATAATATGATGTTAGCCAGGCATGGTGGCACATGCCTGTAGTCCCAGCTACTCAGGAGGCTGAGGCGGGAGGATCGCTGGAGCCCAGGAGGTCAAGACTGCAGTGAGCTGTGATTGCAGCACTGAACTCTAGCCTGGGCAACAGAGCAGGAGGCTGTCTCAAAAAATAAGTAAATAGGGCTGGGCGCGGTGGCTCATGCCTGTAATCCTAGCACTTTGAGAGGCTGAGGCAGGTGGACTGCCTGAGCTCAGGAGTTTGAGACCAGCCTGGGCAATATGATGAAACCCCATCTCTACTGAAAAAAAAAAAAAAAAAATTAGCCAGGAGGGGCAGCATGCGCCTGTAGTCCCAGCTACTCGCTCAGAAGGCTGAGGCAGGAGAATTGCTTGAACCTAGGAGGCGGAAGTTGCAGTAATCCAAGATTGTGCCACTCCAGCCTGGCGACAGAGCAAGACTCTATCTCAAAAAAAAAAAAAAAAAGTGACGATGATGGATATCATTTATCGAGCATTTACTATATGCCGGGATAATTAATCTTCCCAATAACCTTATGAGATAGGAACTATGATAATTCCCATTTTACAGATGATAAACACTGGGTCTTGGGAGGGTAAGTCACTTGCAGAGGCCACTCAGTCATGATATAGGAGAATCTGAATTTGCTCTGATGGCTCTGAGGTCATGACCTATGGAGACAACCATCTACATGGATGCAATCTCCATTCCTTTTTTGAGACTGAGTTTTGCTCTTGTTGCCCAGGCTGGAGTGCAATGGCGCTATCTCGGCTCACCATAACCTCCACATCCTGGGTTCAAGCGATTCTTCTGCCTCAGCCTCCTAAGTAGCTAGGATTACAGGCATGCACCACCACGCCCAGCTAATTTTGTATTTTTAGTAGAGATGGGGTTTCTCCATGTTGATCAGGCTGCTCTCAAACTCCCAACCTCAGGTGATCTGCCTGCCTAGGCCTCCCAAAGTGCTGGGATTACAGGTGTGAGCCACTGGGCACGGCCCTTGGATGTGATTTTCTTTGTCAGTGTCAGAAGTGGGAGTGAAGAAGAAGGCTGTTGGTATCCCAGCTCCTGTGTTGGAATTTCCCTGGACAGGTGGGGCAGAAAGAAGAGGTGAAGGGGGATGCAGGTAGAAGGGGGGAGAGCACATCCCATGGTGAACCTCAGGATGGATCCCAGCTCAGTGGGGAAGGATGCCAGGGCTGCTAGGAAGGGAGCAGATGGATCTGGGAAAGATGCAGGAACTCCAGCATCAGGATCTCAATGAAGTCCAAGAATGGAAAGGAAAAAAGAGAGTCTGAGGTCAGAGTGTGGGACTTTGTAGTTAAAGATTTCAGATAATCCCAGAACTTTGGGAGGCAAAGGTGGGAGGATTACTTGCATCCAAGAGTTTGAGACAAGCCTGGGCAACACAGTGAGACCCCATCTCTACAAAAAATTAAAAAATTAGCTGGGAGTGGTGGTGATGGTATGTGCGTGTAGTCCCAGCTACTCAGGAGGCTGAGGTGAGGCAGAAGGATCACTTGAGCCCAGGAGTTCAAGGCTGCAGCGAGCTATAATCACTGCACTCCAGCCTGGACAACAGAGCAGAGCCCTGTCTCAAAAAAACAAAAACGACAACAAAAACTCTAATGACATCTCATCTTATTCAGGGTAAAAGGAAAAGATTGTCGTGGATTAAAGGTGGCCACAAATTCTTTGTCATTCTGACCTTCAAGAAGGAGTTTATCCCCTTCCTTTGAATCTGAGTTGGTCCAATTGTTACTGGAAAGGGGTCCCAATCCAGACCCCAAGAGAGAGTTCTTGGATCTTGCACAAGAAAGAATTCAGGGCAAGTCCATAAAGTGAAATGAGGTTTATTACGAAAGTAAATAAACAAAAGAATGGCTACTCCATAGGCAGAGCAGCAGCATGAGCTGCTCCACTGAGAATACTTACAGTTATTTCTTGATTATATGCTAAACAAGGGGTGGATTCTTCATGAGTTTTCAGGGAAAGGGATGGAGATTTCTCAGAACTGAGGGTTCCTCCCCTTTCTAGACCATACAGGGTAACTTCCCCATGTTGCCATGGCATTTGTAAACGGTCATGGTGCTGGTGGGAGTGTCTTTTAGCATGCTAATACATTATAATTAGCATATAATGAACAGTGAGGACGACCCTGAGGTCACTTTTATTGCCATCTTGGTTTTGGTGGGTTTTGACCGGCTCTTTTACTGTATCTTGTTTCATCAGCAGAGTCTTTGCTACTTGTATATTGTGCCGAAGTCCTATCTCATCCTGTGACGAAGAATGCCTAACCTCCTGGGAATGCAACCCAGTGGGTCTTAGCCTTGTTTTACCAGCCCCTATTCAAGATGGAGTTGCTCTGGTTCAAACGCCTCTGACACAAGGGCAGCTTTAAGCAATAGAATACGGTAGAAGTCATGCTGTGCCAGTTCTTCCTCTTCCCACCTCTTGGAACACTCACTTGTGAGATGCTCCCTCTAGGACCCCAGTCCCCATGCCAAAGAAGCCCAAGCCACGTGGAAAGCCCATATGGAGGAGCTCCAGAAGACAGCCCCAGGCAACCTCCAGCCCACAGCTGGCACCAGCTACTGTATTGGATAGCATCATGTGAGTGAGTCTTGGATATTCCAGCCCATATGAGCCCTCAGATAGCATCATGTGACCACAAGAACTGTTCCATTGAATCTTGAAAACCCACAGAATATTGGCAGACACTAAAGTGGTTTGTTTTGCAGCAACGGACATCTAAAACCAATCCTTACTGTGGTCTATGCATCCTTACAGGATCTACTGCCTTCTCCTCCCAACCTTACTCTTTGCTGTCATCTTCTTCCACTCCCTCACTCCAGCCACACTGGTCTCCTGGCTATTCCTGGAATGAACCAAAGATATTGGGCAAAGTCCTACCTCCAGGCTCCAGGACCTCTGCACTTGTTTGTTTCTCTGCCTTTATTGCTTTTTCTCTTGATATCTGCATGGCCAGCTTCCTGCTTTATTCTCTGCTCATGTGTCACCTTATCAAGGAGGGTTTATTTAAACCCTGTGGTAGAGACATAGACTGCTCACCAAATTTCCATGTGCTTCACCTGTCCCCTTGGAGTTAGGCAAAGCCATGTGGTTACTTCTGGCGAATGAGCTATGAGCAGAATGATGCGTGTCACTTCTGGGCCAAAGAATTTTTTCCAGTTGCTACTGCTGCCTAACAAACCACCCTAAAACTTAGTGATTTGAAACTACAACAATCATTATTTTACTAACAAATCTGTAATTTGGGCAATTCTCAGCAAGAAGGCTCAAATCTGTCCCACTTGGCAATAGCTGGGTTGCTAAGCAAGGGACTGGACAGATTTACTTCCAAGGTGGCTTGCCCACCTGGCTGGCAAGTTGGTGATGGCTATTGTTGGGGCTCAGGTGGGGCTCAGGGCCAGGGGCCTTAGTTTTCCATGTGGTACTCTCCACGGTTTCTTAAGCTTCTGCATAGCCTGGTGGCTGGATCCCAAGAATGAGTATTCCAAGAAAGATGAGGTAAACACTGCAAGATTCCTAAGTCCAGAGCTCAGAAACTGCTCCAATATCACTCCCACTCTATGCGACTTGTCATAAGCCTACATCCAAGGGGAGGAGACTCCTCCCTCTCAGTAGCAGAAATGTCAAATAATTAGGGGGCTATGTTTCAAAACTGCTACAGCATTGAAGAGCTGATCCATGACCCTCCATCATCTTTTCTTCTGCCATAACAACTGTGGAGACTGCATGCTGACACGGTGGACCCGAAGATAGAAGCAGACTGGACTGCTGAGCCATTGCGTGAGGACAGCTGCTCTGGAAAGTCACAGTATCAGAATCTGTTTAAGCAGGAAATAAGCGTTCGTTGTGTTAATCCACTGGTATTTCAGAGTTCATTTGTTACTACGTCATAATGCAGCCTATCCTCATTGATAAAGAAATTGGTACCAGAAGTAGGGTGCTTATGTCACCAAAACCAAAATGTGCAGCATTGACTTAGTGGTTGTGGCAGCCAGCAGGGAAGCTGGTAATCCTTGTCATACAAAAGCAAAACATCTGGTAAAACTTTTACTGCCGTAACTTGGAGAGCAGACTCTATGGGCACCTTTGGCTGCATTTGTCAAAATATTCAAGAGAAAGATAAGCTCAGAAATGAACTGGCTGAACTGCAAGCAGAAATAAAAGGGAAATAAGTTCAGAAATGTAGGTCCTTGCAGAAGTGGAAAAGTCCGATGTTTCTGGATCCCAAGTAGAAAGAGATGAGTTTTAAAAAGGTGCTTAGCGTACTAACACTAGCAATTCATTAAAATGCTTCAGGGCAAAGACTGAGTGAAGAGTGTGGCCTTCACAGCAATTTTTAAAAATTTCTTTTCTTTTTTTTTTGAGACGGAGTTTTGCTCTTGTTGCCCAGGCTGGAGTGCAATGGCGCAATCTTGGCTCACCGCAACCTCCGCCTCCCAGGTTCAAGCAATTCTCCTGCCTCAGCCTCCTGAGTAGCTGGGATTACAGGCATACACCACCACGTCTGGCTAATTTTGTATTTTTAGTAGAGATGGAGTTTCTCCATGTCGGTCATGCTGGTCTCAAACTCCTGACCTCAGGTGATCTGCCTGCCTCAGCCTCCCAAAGTGCTGGGATTACAGGCATGAGCCACCACGCCCGGCCAAAACTTTCTTTTTTATCAATTAAAGTACTTCAAGGCTAGAATCAACTAAAGTACGAGGTTGGATTTTTGAAAGGCTTTGAGTGAAAAATGTCCTGTAAAAACTCTCAGAGCCAAGATCACTTTAGAGGTGCAACTCTACCACCTGTTATTCTTGCTAATTGCCAGCCATTACATTGAGAGTGACAGCTTTAGGATAGAAAGCAAAGGGAAAAAGCAGACTTAAGGACAATATATTGAAAAGTATTGTGGGCATGGTTTTAGTACCATTAACTACAGTCAAATGGATAAGAAACCTAAGGTTTTTTTTGAGATGGAGTTTCACTCTTGTTGCCCAGGCTAGAGTGCAATGGCACAATCTTGGCTCACTGCAACCTCCACCTCCTGGGTTCAGGTGATTCTCCTGCCTCCGCCTCCCAAGTAGCTGGGATTACAGGCATACACTACCATGCCCGGCTAATTTTTTGTATTTAGTAGAGATGGGGTTTCACCCTGTTGGTCAGGCTGGTGTCGAACTTCTAACCTTAGGTGATCCGCCCGCCTCGGCCTCCCAAAGTGCTGGGATTACAGGCGTGAGCCACTGCTCCTGGCCAGAAACCTAAGTTTTTCAGATAATTGTACTGCCAAAGAAATCACAAGCCTGGGCTAAAAAGCCTATGAGGCTGGGTGCCTATAATCCTAGCACTTTGGGAGGCTGGAGGCAGGTGGATTGCTTGAGCCCAGGAATTCAAGACTAGCCTGGCCAACATGGCAAAACCCTATCTCTACAAAATACACAAAAATTAGCTGGATGTGGTGGTGTGTGCCTGTAGTCCCAGCTCCTTGGGAGGCTGAGGTGGGAGGTTCACCTGAGCCCAAGGAGGTTGAGGCTGTGGTGAACTGCACTCCAGCCTGGGCAACAACAACAACAACAAAAAAGCCTGTGACCGTTTGGGTCTCAAAATGATCCTAGTCACTTCATACCCGTTAGGATGGCTACCATAAAACAAAACAGAATGACAAGTTTTGGCAAGGATGTGGGGAAACTGGAACCCTGTGAATTGTTGATAACAATGAAAAATGGTGCAGATGCTATGGAAAACACATAGTGATTCCTTGAAAAAGTAAAAATAGAATTACCACATGATCCGGCAATTTTACTTCTAGGTATATACCCCAAAGAACTGAGGCCAGGGGTGGTGGCTCACTCCTGTAATCCCGGCACTTTGGGAGGCAAAGGCAGGCGGATCACCTGAGGTCAGGAGTTTGAGACCAGCCTGACAAACATGGCAAAGCCTCGTCTCTACTAAATACACACACACACACACACACACACACACGCACACACACACAAATCAGGTGTGGTGGTGTGTGCCTGTAATCCCAGCTACTCGGGAGGCTGAGGCAGGAGAATCTCTTGGACCCAGGAAGTGGAGGTTGCAGTGAGCCGAGATTGCGCCACTGCACTCCAGCCTGGGCAACAGAGTGGGACTGTCTCAGAGAAAAAAAAAGAACTGAAAGCAGTGTATCTTGAAGAGACATTTCCAAACCCATTTTCATAGCAACATTATTCTCAATAGCTAAAAGGTGGAAGCAAGTGTCTATCAACAGATTAATGGATAAGCAAGATGTGATATACACATGCAATAGAATATTACTCAGCTTTAAAAAGAAGGAAATTCTGATACATGCTACAATGGACAAACCTTGAGGACATGATGCGAAGTGAAATAGACCAGTCACGAAAAGTAAACACTGTATGATTCTGCTTATATGAGACATATACCATAGTCAAATTTATACATACAGAAAGCAGAATGGTGGTTGCTAGGAGCTAGGGGGAGGGGGAAATGGAGAGTTAGTGCACAGTGGATCCAGAACTTTAGTTTTGCAGGATGAAGAGTTCTCAAGATGGATGATGGTGATGGTTGCACAACAATGTGACTATACTTAATATCGAATGAGTTGTACACCTAAAGATGGTTAAGATGGTCAACGTTATGCTATCTGTATTTTACTACAATATTTAAAAATTATATATATATATATATATATATATAGAGAGAGAGAGAGAGAGAGAGTTTCGCTCCTGTTGCCCAGGGTGGAGTGCAATGGCTTGATCTCAGCACACCGCAACCTCTGCCTCCCAGGTTCAAGCGATTCTCCTGCCTCAGCCTCCCGAGTAGCTGGGATTACAGGCACACGCCACCATGCCTGGCTAATTTTGTATTTTCAGTAGAGATGGGGTTTCTCCATGTTGGTCAGGCTGGTCTGGATCTCCCGACCTCAGATGATCCACCCACCTCGGCCTCCCAAAGTGCTGGGATTACAGGCGTGACCCACCGCGCCCGGCCCTCAAAATATTTTTTAACGATCCTAGGGTCCCTGACAGTTTACAGAAAGTGAGTGAGCTGAAAAAGCTACGTACCTCCCAAGGTACTTTTGGGCCTTCTTGCTTCCAGTGGATTCCTTGTTCTTTCCTGCTTTGCAGAGCTGACCTCTGGAAGCTACTCAGCCTCCTTTGTCAGCTGGCCTCTAGCTGAGGTCACCCAAGGTGAGGCACCCACAGGAAGCTGGAGGGAGAAAGGGAGAAGCCAGGCTTTTTCTTCCCAACCTTCTCTGACTTCCCTAGCCCATCTTGACTGATACAACCCCCTCATCTAAAATAGTTGCCCCTCCTTATACTTTGTCCCCTTCACTGCATGATATCATTATGTGCATTTATCTGCTTATTCATTATATGTTTCCATCTACTAGAGTATAAGCTCTGTGAGGGAAGGCACCATGTCTGCTTTATTCACTGACGAATCCCCAGTCCTTAAGACAGTGCCTGGAACATAGTAGGTGCTCAGTAAAGGTTTATTGCAAAAGTGAATAAATTTAGTAGTCGAACCAAACGCATACAAGAGAAGAGGGAAGTGCTCATTTCAGCAGCACATATACTAAAATCAGAACAATACAGAGGGCTGGGCACAGTGGCTCATGCCTGTAATCCCAGCACTTTGGGAGGCCGACACTGGCGGATCACTTGAGGTCAGGAGTCTGAGACCAGCCTGGCTAACATGGGGAAAACCCGTCTCTACCAAAAAATACAAAAAATTAGCCTGGCGTGGTGGTATTCACCTATAATCCCAGCTACTTTGGTGGCTGAGGCAGAAAAATCGTTTGAACTTGGGAGGTGGAGGTTGCAGTGAGCTGAGATTATGCCACTGTACTCCAGCCTAAGTGACAGAGTGAGACTCCATCTCAAAAAATAGAAAAGAACAGGCTGGGCACAGTGGCTCATGCCTGTAATCTCAGAGGTTGGGAGTTCAAGATCAGCCTGGCTAACATAGTAAAATCCCATGTCTACTAAAAATACAAAATTAGCTGGGCATGGTGGCATGCACCTGTAATCCCAGCTACCTGGGAGGCTGAGGCAGGAGAACTGCTTGTACCAGGGAGGCAGAGGTTGCAGTGAGCCAGGATCGCACCACTGCACTCCAGCCTGGGCGACAGAGTGAAAGTCGGTCTCAAAAAAAAAAAAAAAAAAAAGAAAAGAAGAAGAAAAACCATGAGGAGCATATGACAGGTAATCACAGTCTGAAATGAAAGCCAGAGAGGTCAAAGATCTCCAAGTCACACAGCAAATCCTCCACTGACCTCAAACCCAGGTCTCTGTGTATTCTGGGTTGTATCCAGCTCTACACAGAGACCCTTGGCCTCGGGTTTTCTGGAGGAGAAAGAGCAAAACTTGACATTTAGTTAAAAGGAAACCCTGAAAACAGCTGAGGGTGAGAAACTGGGTTGCTAAGAAACCCCCAAGGATGGGGGAGAGGGTTGGCATCCATTGCTAGGCAACCTAGAGGAAGCTAGACAGGCAGGTTTGGCTACAGACACCTTTCTCCCTCCTCTTCATAGACTCCTAGAATGCCAGGCTAGATATACTCTTAAGAGACATCTAAGGCTGGGTGTCATGGCTCACACCTGTAATCCCAGCACTTTGAGAGGCCGAGGCAGGTGGATCACTTGAGGTCAAGAGTTCAAGACCAGCCTGGCCAACATGGTGAAACCCTGTCTCTACTAAAAATACAAAAAAATTACCTGGGCCTGGTGCATGCCTGTAATCTCAGCTACTCGGGAGGCTGAGGCAGAAAAGTCACTTGAACCCGGGAGGCAGAGGTTGCAGTGAGCCGAGATCACAGCACTGCACTCCAGCCTGGGTGACAAGAGTGAAACTCGGTCTCAAAAAAACAAAAACAAAAACAAAACAAAACAAAAAGAGACTTCTAGTCCAACCACCTAATCATACAGATGGGGAAACTGAGGCCTCAAAAGGCAAGGTGATGAGCCCAAAGTCCCTCTAATTCCTCCACATGAGCAAAGATAAATAGCATGGGTGAGGCAGGAAGCATTGTCACTGGAGAGTGGCCTGGCGTAGCTGAGGATAAAGTGACTGAAGATAAATCTATAAAAGAGTGAGGGAGTCAACTGCAAAATGCCTTGAATTTCAAGTCAAGAACTTGAGAGTTTATCCTGAGGGTAGTAAGGGGCCATCGAAAGGTTTACAGCAATGGTCAGGTTTGTATTTTCAAAGGACCCCGGCTGGGCATGGTGGCTCACGCCTGTAATCCCAGCACTTTGGGAGGATGAGGTGGGCAGATCATATGAGGTAAGGGGTTCAAGACCAGCCTGACCAATATGGTAAAACCCCGTCTCTACTAAAAATACAAAAATTATCCAGGTGTGGTGGCATATGCCTGTAGTCCCAGCTACTCAAGAGGCTGAGGCAGGAGAATCGCTTGAACCCAGGAGGCAGAGATTGCAGTGAGCAGAGATTGCACCATTGCACTCCAGCCTGGGCAATAGAACGAGACGCAGTCTCAAAAAAAAAAGAAGACCCCTTGGAGGCCGGGCATAGTGGCTCACACCTGTAATCTCAGCACTTTAGGAGGCCAAGGCAGGAGGATCTCTGGAGGCCAGGAGTTTGTGACCAGCCTGGGCAACATAGCAAGACCCCATGTTTACCATAAAAAAAAAAAAAGACTCCTTGACCCCTTGGGCTGCAGTGTGAAGACTCGGGATAAAGTCCAAATACCTTCAAGGTCCTTCTCACTCTTGCCCGTCACCCTCCTCTCTCCACATCATCCCCGCAAGCTGGTTAGCTTCTGTGTCAGCCACTCTTACCAGGTCTTCCCATGTACTGTTGCTGGCATCTGTAAAGTCCTTTCCTTCACCTCTCTCTTCCTTATCCTATTGTTCCAGTTATTGCTTCATAACAAACTGCCCCAAAACCTAATAGTGTGGACAACTGCCATCTCATTATGCTCGTGGACTCTGTGGGTCAGGAATTCAGACAGGACATAGAAGGGATGGCTTGTCTCTGCTCTGTGATGGCTGGGCCTCTGCTGGGAAGGACCTCCAACAGCTGGGAGTGACTTGAATTACGAGGGGCTGGAATCACCTGGAGGCTTCTCCACTCATAAGTCTGGTGCCTGGGCTCAGCTGTCAATTGGAGTACCTACCTACACATGGTCTTCCCACGTGGCCTGGGCTGCTTCACCACATGGCAGTCTTGGCTGTTGGCCTTTCAACATGGCGGTTCAGTGTGACTTAGCCTTGGAAATCCTGCAGCATCATGTCTGCTGTGTCCTGTTGGTTACAAGTGGATCATGAAGGCCCAGCCCAGATTCAAAGGGAAGGTAATTTAAAGGAGGAATGTCAAATAACGTGTAGCCATGTTCTAAGGTCATCACATCCTACTGAGGTTTCAGGCCACAGCTTAAACATCACTTCCTCCAGGGAATGACCTGACCACACCCCACTCCATGTCTGGGTTAAACGTCTCCTCAGTGTTCTCCCAGACTCACTGTCCATCGCCAGCAAAGCATTTCCATTCCTGGGTTTGTGTGTCTCCTCAGACCTGTGAGCTCACTGAAGACAAACCACGTTTTTCACTTTTGTATGCCCAGCACCTAGCACGCGGCCTGGTCAAGGCAAAGCTTCCCCACCCTGCCCCTTTTTTTTACGGGCAGGGTCTAACTCTGTCACCCAGGCTGGAGTGTAGTGGCGTGACCATGGCTCACTGCAGCCTTGAACTCCTGGGCACAAGAGATCTTCCCGGCTCAACCTCCCGAGTAGCTGGGACTATAGGCTCACGCCACTGTGCCTGGATAATTTTTTAAATTGTATTTTTTAGAGGCAGGGTCTTGTTTTCTTGCCCAGGCTGGTCTCAAACTCCTGGCTTCAAGTGATCCTCCCACCTCGGCCTCCCATAGTGCTGGGATTACAGGCATGAGCCACCATGCCCAGCCCAGACCCTTAATAATGTTTATTGAATGGGTGGGTGAATGTGCTAAGGCATGGAGTCCAATCCAGAGTCATTCCTTCCTTATGAAGCTTACATACAAATTGGAGAGAGAGAGACAAAAAATAAAAACTACATGTGATAAATGCCAGATAGTGATAAATGCTATTAAGAAAAATAAAGCAAAGTAACAGGATAGTTTATGGAGGATGTTACTTTATACGGATGGTCAGGGAGGACACTGTGAGGTACTCCCTGTGCCTACTCCAGGGCACTTTGAGGTAGTGCCCTGGGAGCTGAGACCTGAGGGAAGTAAGACGTGGCTACCTGGAGGAAGAGTATTTTTTTGTTTGTTTGTTTTTTGAGACGAAGTCTCGCTTTGTCTTGCCCAGGCTGGAGTGCAGTGATGCGATCTCAGCTCACTGCAGCCTCTGCCTCCTGGATTCAAGCGATTCTCCTGTCTCAGCCTCCTGAGTAACTGGGACTGCAGGCATGAGCCGCCACGCCCAGCTAATTTTGTATTTTTAGTAGAGACGGGGTTTCGCCATGTTGGCCAGGCTGGTCTCGAACTCCTGACTTCAGGTGATCCACCCACCTGGACCTCCCAAAGTGCTAGGATTACAAGCATGAGCCACCGCGCCCGGCCGGAGGAAGGGTATTTTAAGCAGAGGGAAACACATGTGCAAAAGCCTTCAGGCGGAAGTATGATGGCACTTTTGAGGAACAGCAAGGAGACCAGTGTGACTGGGCATGTGAGAAACAAAAAAAGTAGAAGATGAAGCCCAGGCTGAGCCACAGGCCACTTCTCATGGGGCTTTGCAGGCCATGCTGAGGACTCTGGCTTCTACTGAATGAGAGTCTTTGGAGAGTTTTGAACAGTGGCAGGGTGTGCTGGGATTTACAGTTTAACCAGATCACTCTGGCTTCTGTGTGGACAATAAGACTATGAGTGGGGCAAAGGAAAATGCAAGGAGCCCTTCGTATGCCCTTATATCCTGGACCCAGAGGCCATGGAGTATGTGAGAAGTGACAAGACACAGGGCATATTTTGAAGGTAGAGCCAACAGGGCATAAGGGAGATGGTGCTGGGAGGAAAAGAGGCATCAAGGATAACTGAGAGGCTTTAGCCTTTCATTTCACATCAGCTGTGAAGATGTGCTGTGCGGAAGCAGGCTTGGGAGCACTGTGGAAACGAGTTCATTTTTTGGCATGTCAAGTTTGAGGTGCCAATTAGATATACCAGTGAAGATGACAAGAAGGCAGCTAGTCTAGCCATGTCTGGGATGGAGATGTAGACCTGAGAATTCTCAGCTATGATACTTCAGCTTCCCAAGTAGCTGAGACTACAGGTATGTACCACCATGCCTGGCTAATTTAAAAAAAAAAATTTTAGTAGAGATGAGGTCTTGCTATGTTGGCCAGGTTGGTCTCGAACTGCTGGACTCAAGAAATTCTCCCACCTTGGCCTCCCGAAGTGCTGGGATTACAGGTGTGTGATAAGCAGAATTCTAAGATGGCCCCCAAGATTCCCAGTCTCTGATGTAGCTGCCCTAGACAGCCGCTTCCCTTTGAGTGTGGGCAAATCTAGTATGATAGCTGTCACTCTTATAAGGCTACAATATACTGCAAAGGTGAAGAGATTTTTTGCAGATATAAAAATCCCATATTAGTTGATGTCTAATCAAAAAGGAGATTTTCCTGGGTGAGTCTGACCTAATTAGGGAAGGCTTTCTTTTTCCTTTTTTTTTTTTTTTTTTTGAGACAGAGTCTCGCTCTGTCGCCCAGGCTGAAGTGCAATGGCTTGGTCTTGGCTCACTGCAACCTCCGCCTCCCAGGTTCAAGTGATTCTCCTGCCTCAGCCTCCCAAGTAGCTGGGATTACAGGCGACTGCCACCACGCCGGGGTAATTTTTGTATTTTTAGTAGAGATGGGGTTTCACCATTTGGCCAGGCTGGTCTCGAACTGCTGACCTCAGGTGATCCACCGACCTCGGCCTCCCAAAGTGCTGGGATTACAGGCATGAACACACCATGCCCAGCCAGGAGAGGCTTTTAAAAGAGAGCTTAAGCCTTCCCTGAGCCAAGTGACTCCAAGCAGCAGAAAAATTCTCCTCTGGCCTTAACAAAATAAGTTGCAATATTTTGAGAAGGATGGGGAGGCCCTGTGGGGGCCATGTGGCAAGAAACTGAGCAGCTTGTAGTAATCAAGAGTGGTACTAACTGACAGCCAGCAATAGAACAGGGATCTCTGTCCTAGAAACACAAGGAACTGAATTCTGCTCACTACCATGAGAGCTTGGAAAAGGCTGCTGAGCTCCAGGAAGGAATGCGGGCCACCTGCACCCCAGTTGCTGCCTTGTGAGATCCTGAGCAGAGACCCAGCTAAGGCATGCTGGACTCCTGACCCATGGAGACTGAAATAACAAATGCATGTTGTTTTACACTGCTAAGCTTGTGGCAATTTGTTACGCAGCAATAGATAAGAAACAATACAACAGCGTATGTTGTTTTGAAAGCCGTGGAAGCAGGGTGGCTAACACCACCCAGGCAAGGGGCATGACCCCGCAATGAGTCAATGCATGAATGGAGTGAGACTGGAGTGGGAGTCAGTTCCTTGGCCTGGGACACACCCTGACTCCCACCTTCCAACTGCACAGAACCTTGGTTCTACTCCTCTTAGCCACTAGGTGGCCCCAGAGACCCCATAAGGAGTTGTCTCCCCCACCTTTCAGGTCAGCATCTGAAGGAACCAAAATGAGATGGGCCCTCTCCTAGTCCTATTACCGACTCCCAATACGGCCCACAAAGGGGAAGAGGCTTGCCCAAGGTCCCACAGCTCTAGCATTATCTCCGGTCAGGCATTTTACCGTGCACCCCATTCCAGGCTATTCTGTAAAACAAACTCAGATGACGACCTCCCTCCCACCTGCTTTTACCAGGGGACGGACTGGCAGTGAGAATGGCATCAGCAGGGGGCCCTGGAGGGCCTGCGGGCTGAGGCTGGAGTCTCTAATTGACGTGACTGGTGTGCAGACTAGGAAAGTGTGCAGCCCCTAGGTTGGTGCTGATGGCATCGGTGAACAGACTCTTGACATTGGGATATATCCAAGAGGCCTAGCTGCAGTTGCTGGGCCACTGACCCAATTCCCTTTGTCCAGTCTCTTGAACCCTCTGTTGTAGACTGGATTTCTCTAGAAACAGACAATGAGACTGAGTTTGGGTTGCAAGATGTTTATTAGGAATAAGCACCTGTGAAAAGAAGAGGAAGCAGGCCTGGGCATAGGAAGTCAAACTGTGCTGCAGGCCTGACGAAGCCCTGGCTGGCCTGGGCCTGCTGGGAGTACTGTCTGTCAGTGTCCGTCCCATGTTGGATTGAAATGACCAGGTGTTTATACCATGCCTCACTCAGACATCAGACACAGGCTGCCCCAGGAAGGGCGTGGTCTCAGGTGAAGTGGCTCTCTGCAGCTGCGGCCACCCTAATGGCACTTCCCATAGCTGGGGAAGTCCTCCCTTGAAGGGAGTTCTGGGGGCAGGTGTCCCTATCTTCCACACCTTCTCAACTCTACCTCCTCTTACAGGGTTTTTTTGTTTTTTGTTTTGGCCAGCTTGCTTTCAACCAGAGAGGCTGAGAAGACGCAGTCACTGTAATTTCCACACTCAGCCCTGGCTCCTACTGGGAAAACAGAGGCTTTGTCCCAGCTTAGGAATACACTGGATCTGACAGATGAAGAATTAGGGGGAGGGGTGTCAGAGGAACAAAGGAGGGAAAAGCCTTGGATCAGTTGTAAAACACCAGTCAGAACCTCAAAGACAAGAATCACTATACTTCTGTTGCTCTTTGGTCATTCAGTTAATCTACTCTGCAGGCCAATGTGTGCCAGGCACTGGGACCAATCCCACCACTCCAGGCCCTCAGCTGGGGGCCTAACACAATCTGCAGATTCAAACAGGGAGGGAGAGGCAGCACCCTGAAGCCATGCTTCACCAGGAGGCAGAACCAAGCCCTGTCTCTGACCTTGGCTGCTTGCAGGCCCTCCTGTAAGTTGCTTTCCCGTCTGATCCTGTTTCCTCCTCTGACAATGGAGTAACACGATGGGCACCATGTTGAATGCTTCTCACCTCAAACTTCATTTCACCCTGTGAAGCAGCTACTATTATTATCCCCATGTTACACATATGGAAAGAGTTGGGACTTAGTTAATTTGCTCAATCAAGGTCACATGGGTGCTCAGTGGTGGAGCTGGGCTTTGAGTCCATTGTGGCCCAATCTTGCTTCTTAATCCTCATTAAAGGCACAGAAAGGCATGGTCAAGCCAGCCCCCTCGGACCAGACCTGCCTGCATACTTGTTTCATTTGGCCCACAGAGATTTAAAAATATGAGTCAGCTTTCATTTTGAAATTAAGATGATTCAGAAACATCCATCCAGCTTCTCTTGAAAAATCTGGCCACCTGGCCACTATGGACTGCATTCCCACAGGGTCACAACTGGCAGGAGGTAGTCCCCTTGAAGTGGGTCACGACACCAGTGTCCACCCAGAGTCACTCGTCTATGTTACCTGCCTGGTCCCTACAGGGATGAGTTTGCTATTCTTCATGAAGGCCAGGGAGTCCTGACATAGAGGCCTAGACAGGCCAGGTGGCTTGCCCTGGGACACCCAGCTCGGGCCCAAATCACACGGACTTGAATCTGGCAAACTGTTTAGGGAGGGTTGGGGAAGAGCACAGACATGCAGAACCACAGGGCAAGGTCGGGGCAAATACACTTTATTCAGTCCTGGCATCAGACTGGCGGAGTCCTGCTGTGGGTGCCAGTGCCCCAGACGGAGGGACCCCACCCCTCAGCTACGAGACTAGTTCTCCAAGACCACAGACAGTGACATCTCTTCACTCACATGACATTTTTTTCATTGTCTTTTTTTGTTGTTGTTGTTTTTCTTAAAAAAAAAAAAAAAAAGAAATAGAAAGAAAGAGCGCAAGAAAGGCCCAGAGCCGGAGCACCAAGCTTAAAGGAGGCAGCTGGTGGCTTTGTCAGCGACGGGAACGCGTGGGGCAGAGACCTGCAGAGACCCTGGGCAGGGGTCCGGAGGACTCTGGGACCGTTTGTTCCTGAGATTTGTGTGTGTGAATGAGAGTGTGTGAGCCACCCGGGAGGGTGAACACACGCCGGTGAGATACAGGTAGTGAGGGCAAGGGGGGGTGTGGGGAGGCCGGAGGGGCGGGGCTGGGCAGAGAGATGGCGGCGTGAGAGGGGTCACAGCATCAGGGACAGGGCTCCCGAGGGCACCCTGAACTGGACACAACTTCCTCCTAACAGCAGCGTTCTCCCCATTTCTCACGTGGAAAAACCGAGGTGCAAACGGCCCATCTCTACTCGGAATCCATTCTCAGTCTCACTGGCCAAGTCGATGGTCTCTCCCAAGCCAGATGTTTAAAAGCGAGAGTCTTCCTGCCATCACATCTGCTATCCACGCCTCAGTCCCAAACCCCTAGCACCAAAGTGCCTCAGTTTTTCCCGCTGAATACTGCAGCTTGAGTACTGAGGGTGGACCTGGGTGACAGGAAGGGTCGGTGGGCTTAGGAAGGAGCCCAGGTTGCGGGTGCCCTGAGGTGAGGGGGCACTTCCCAGGAGGGGGTGGGAAAGGAGAAGCAGGGATCCTGTCCCCAAACAGACTGGTAAGGTGTCTTGGTTTTTAGTTTTCTTGGGTGGTCCCTTCCTCTACTGCTGGATTTCCAAAGAAAGACCCTACCTCCCAATTCCCAGTTGGGGGAAAAAAGGGACGTACAGATAGGCTGTAGAGGCAGCCACGCGACCGGAGAGGTGGTGCGCGTGGGTGTAGGAGACCCCATACCGGAAAAGGGGCTATGCCACTTGGGAGAGTTTCAGGCCCAAACCAACCCTTCCGAGTACTCCTCCCATTAAGGCAGTGACGCCCCGTTGGGTGGAGAGGAAACCTAGGGCTCCCGGATCAAAGGATTTCCCAGGATCGCTCTATATTCGCCCCCGCTTTTGCTCGGAGAGGGCGAAGAGTGCGGCTCCACTGGGACCAGCCCCCTCCTCCCCAGAAGTATTAAGCATGCGCATGAAGGGGGTGGACCCCAGCGGAGGGGCGGGCCCTAGCGCTCCGGGGATAAAAGGAGTGCGCCCCTCCCCCCAGGGAAGGGAGGGGCACAGGAGGAGCGTGCGTTGCCACCCAGCCGCAACGCCCCCCTAACCCAGAGAAGGCAGGCTGGGCGAGGGAGGAGGGATTCCGGAGCAAAAGAGGGGGCGGGTCCTCCGGCCACGAGGAGGGGCGTGTGCAAAAGGGGGGAGGGGTGCAGGTCTGTAGGAGAGGACGGGAGGTGTATCGGAGGGGGCTGGCTGCTGGTGGCTGTGCAGGAGGGGGCAACGTGGGGAGGGGCTTGGGTATCAGGGAAGGGGTGGGGGTTGGGCTGCCTTGGGGTGTGTCTGCGGGGGAGGGGCATGTCTGGATCTGAGGGGGGATGGGCACGTCCAGGAGGGGGGAGGCTGCGCGGGAGATGGGGTGCCAGCCTCGGCCTCCGAGGGGCCCCAATACCTGATTCCTGTATGTAAACAGCTGGTTTGGGGGCGTGCGCGCCCCGCTGACGGTGGGCTCAGTAGGTGAAAACCAGGTCGGCGATGCTAGACGGGCGCCAGTCCCCCGCGATCATCTCGGTAACCTCGGGGGTGCAGTAGTCCGGGAACTCGAAGTGCGACGTGCCCGAGGGAGGCTGCAGGTCCGGGTCGCGATCCAGGGCACTGCAGTCCAGGCCGGCCGGGCCAGGGGGCAGCCTGGACAGAAAGCCCAGCGACTCCTCCCCCGACGCCACTGTCTCCTCTTCGCCCTCCTCAGCCGTTGCCGCCTCCTCCTCCTCTTCCTCCGGCTCCTCGTCCTCCGACGGTGTCGGGGAGGCGGCGGCGGCGGCCGCTCCCTCGCCCGACGGCCCTTGGGCGCGCTCCGCTTGTCCCCGGGCGGCCCGTCCCGCCGGGACCATCCTCCACAGCTCCCGCCCCGGGGTCTCGACCAGGCGCACTTCCAGCAGCTCCTCGTCGTCTTCTTCATCGTCGTCCTCGGGCGCCGCCGCCCCGCCCCCCAAAGGCCCTCCCGCTGCTCGGCGGCCCCCGCGGCCAGGCAGCTGCGGCCCGGGCTTGAGCCGGCTGCCGCCACCGCCACCACCGGGGGGGCGGGGCCGCGCCTTGGCGGGCGCCCCCTTGCTCTTTTTGCGCGGCCGGTACTTGTAGTCCGGGTAATCCGCCATGTGCTTGAGGCGCAGCCGCTCCGCCTCCCGTACGAACGGGATCTTCTCCGAGTCCTGCAGCAGCTGCCAGCGGCGGCCCAGGCGCTTGGAGATCTCGGCGTTGTGCATGTCGGGCCACTGGTCCATGATCTTCCGCCGTTCGTGCTGCGACCACACCATGAATGCGTTCATCGGCCTCTTGATGTGGCCGCTCGGGGTCTTGCACCAGCCGGGTTCGCGCGCCCCCTCCTCGGCCGGCCCGGGTCCCGGGGGCGGCGGCCCGCCGTCCCGCTTGGCCCTCGCGCCCCGCTGCTGCACCATCGCGCCTGGGCCCGGGGCCGCTAGACGCCGCCGGGGGCCGTCCGCATCCTCCGCGGCAGGGGGTGGGGGAGGAGGCAGCGGCGACGGAGGGGCGGCCCCGCCCCGCGACTCGGCCCGGCCCCTGAGAGCTGGGGAGCGAGGGGCTGGGCGCTCGGGCCCAACGGACGGCGGGGGGAGAAGGTCAGCGCGATCTCAGGCGGGCTCGGCGCGCCCCCGCCGCCTCCGGCAAGTTGCGTCCTGGCACACAACACACATTGTTTTGCGGGGGCCGAGGAATCGCACCCTCCGGGCCCCCGCGGGCTCTTCCTGCAGCCTCCGGCTCCGCCGCGGCCCGCGCGCGCCGCTCTCCGCCCGGCCGCCGACGCCTTTCAGTGTCTTTCTCCCCGCGCGGCCCCGCCGGCGCGCGCGCCACCCCTCCCCCTCGCCGTCTGCGGGCTGCTGCGGCGCGCGCGGGGCCGCCCCGTGTAAACACCGAGGTGCCCGCTTGGGCTGCGGCCGGGCCACGCCTCGCGCTCGGGCGTCGCGTCACCCGTTGCTGGGCAGAGAAGCCGGTATTTGCATCTCCCAATCGCTGGCCGCCGGAGTGGGGCGGGGCTCGGGCTGCGGGGCTGGGCGGTCTTGCGGCTGGGATTGGGGGAGACCGGCGAGATCGGTTTCTTTTCTTAGGTTAGGGGTTGGAGGAAGGGTAGGGGACGCGAGCCTGCTTCCATCTGACGCTGGACGCTTGTCCCTGCTCCGCGTTGCCTTTTAAATTTTAGCTCATTCCGAGACACCTGCCGTCAGGTAGGATTTCCGCCCTTTCGTCTTTCAGGGACGTCTTTTCGGACCATCCCAGAAGAGAATTTGGGGGGACCAAGACTAGGAAAGCTCCTTCTTAAGGGGACAGACTCAGGTTGTCGTAGATGTTGCCGCCGCCTACTACACACAGGGTCCAACCACGTATGGGACCAGCAAATGCTTTTGGACCCAGTGAACAAATACCTTTCTCATATATATGTATATTTAATCTCGTTCGAAGCTCCACAAGAATCCGGAGGGAGAAGGGAATATGATAATATGATGCTCACTTTCCAAATAGGAAGCACCGAGGACACGCAGACTAGGATTCGATTCCTAGGCTCGCGGTCCCAGCTGTCTCTCCCCTGCTCAGCACCAAGGGCCGCGGGGCACCTCGCCTGCCAGCCAAAGGTCCTGAGCTGGGCGGACTTCCCGCTTTTCACAAACCGCAGGCGACATTCGGGGATGCGTGGGTGCGCCATTCCCAGGTCCTACCCCACCCCGTAGCCTGCGCGGTGCCCGACTTGGGCGCGTCGCCCCACCCAAGCCTGGAGAAGCATGCAGGGGCACGGGGCGGAGCCAGTCCTGGGGGCGTGGCCGGGTGGCCGGCACGAGGCGCGTGGCGGGGAGGGGCCGCGCGCTCCCGGCTCACCACGTGTGAGCCAGTTCGGGCACCACCGGGCGTGTGCCGCCCCTGGGGGAGGTCACCTTCACGGCGTCGTGAGCATGGGCGATGGGAGGGGGCGCTGAGGCCTCGCCCTTGGGAAGCAGGAGCTGGGAGGTGCCCGGATTAGGGTCTTTAAGGTGGCATTCCGCTGGGGCGTAGCGGGCATGGTTTCAGGCTAGGAGAATGCGCCTCTGGCGGTACAGCTCACCCACTTCTGGATGAGCGAAGGCCAAGAGCCGAGCTTGAGGGTGTGGGGCGGGGAGGAAGGACAGAGGTGCGGCGCGGGGGGCGGGGTGATGCTCTGGATGGCGGGGCGCGGGGTGGGGGTGGTGGGGAGAAAGTAATTGGAGCATCCCTGGAGGGAGGGGGCGACTCTTAAAGGCACAGGGCACTTGGAAAGAGGAGGCCCTGCTCCCGCCCACACGGTCCCTCCGCCTTTCAGAAGCTGAGATCTGGAAAACCCTACGTGTAAAACCTTTACGTCTGCAGCCTGAGCAGTCTACCCGATGGAGTCACACTTCCTGAGTTTACATTCCCAGTCCCTCCTTTTCCTTATCCTGAAAAAAGGGATAATTCAGTTTCTCGCTCACATGGTTGTTCTACAGATTAAATGAGATAATGCATGTAAACACATCCTGATACCTAGTGAATGTTCAATAAAACTTATGATAGATGGGACGCGGTGGCTCACACCTGTAATCCCAGCACTTTGGGAAGCCAAGGCGGGCGGATCATTTGCGGTCCGCCTGGCCAATATGGTGAAACTTTGTCTCTACTAAAAGTACAAAATAATGAGCCGGGCTTGGTGATGCGTACCTGTAATCCCAGCTACTCAGGAGACTGAGGTATGAGAATCGCTTGAACCCAGGAGGGGGATGTTGCAGTGAGCCGCTGCACTCCAGCCTGCGTGACAGTGAGACCCTGTCTAAAAGAAACCCAAAAGTTTTGAGAAACTAGATTTCCCAATAGTTAGGCAGGTCACCAGCAACCCAGAGACATCACCATAATGAGAAAAAAAATGGGCAGGGTGGGGACAGCTCTAATATTTCAGAAAAGGTATCAAAGTAATGATCGTAGGACAAATAAAAGCTGTCTTGGAATTATCAACACCTTAACACTTTTCCCATAAATAAAATATTTATTTTATTTTAGATGGTGTATGATGGGCACCACCATCTTTTCAATGCTTATGGCCTCTCAAAGATCTGTCTCTGACCCTGTAGCTGCTGCTGCTATTATTATTCCAATGTATTTGAATAGTTCCTAACCTTACTCACTGCCAAACTGATTTGGACAAGGATTTCACTCTTTATTCTCAGCAGTGAAAATGCTACATTCATTATTCACCCCTGCCTCCTTTCCTTCTTCCATCCATGCATGCATCCATTAATAAACATTTGACCCTGCGCAGTGGTTCACGCCTGTAATCTCAGCACTTTGGGAAGCTGAGGCAGGCAGATCACTTAAGGCCGGAGTTCAAGACCAGCCTGGGCAACATGGTGAAACCCCGTCTCTACAAAAAAAATACAAAAATTAGCTGGGCAGGGTGGTGCCTGCCTGTAGTCCTAGCTACTTGGGAGGCTGAGGCAGGAGGATTGCTTGAGCTGGAAAGGTGGAAGTTGTAATGATTGTACCTCTGCACTCCAGCCTGGGAGACAGAGACTTTATCTAAAAAAAAAAAAAAGATAAATAAATACATAAACATTATTAATACTTACCATTCCTTAGGCCCTCTGACGGACTGTGGGGAGCTAGAGATGGTTAAAGTCTGGCTGAATCTAGGCCCTGGAAGAACCTTGGACTGCCTTCCCCAGTGTAGACACCAGGACTTATTAATGACAGAGAAGATGGTGTGGGAAGTTCAGCCGAGAAGATAATGTCTTCACTTTTGTTTTTTTTATTTTCTTCCTCAACAGACATTTATGCAGTGTGTGATTCTTTCTAAAACAACTCCCTGGAAGAGAGGACATTTAATTCAACAATTTATTGGCCACCTACTGTGCGCCAGGCAGTGAACTTGGAACTGGGGCTACTGGGTTACAGCAGTGACCAAGACAGAGGTCCCTGTTCTTAAGGAGCAAGTGACGGCAACAGAAAAGAGCAGGTAAACAAATAAGATAATTTCAGATAGTTGTGACTGCTATAAAGAAAATAAAACTGGGTTGGGTGTGGTGGTTCACGCCTGTAATCCCTGCACTTTGGGACACCAAGGCGGGAGAATCGCTTGAGCCCAGGAGTTTGAGACCAGCCTGGGTAACATAGAGAAATCCCACCTCCCCAAAAATTCAAAAATTAGCCGGGCATGGTGGCAAGCACCTGTCGTCTCAGCTTCTGGGGAGGCTGAGGTGGGAAAACGCTTAAGCCAGAGATTTTGAGGCTGTAGTGAACTATGATGGTGTCACTGCACCTCAGACTGGGTGATGGAAAGAAGGGAGGGAGAGGCTGGGCAAGGTGGCTCACGTCTGAAATCCCAGCGCTTTGAGAGGCTGAGGTGGGCAGATGCTTGAGCCTAGCAGTTCAAGACCAGCCTGGGCAACATGGCGAAAGCCTGTCTCTACAAAAAATACAAAACTTAGCCAGGTATGATGACCCGTGCCTTTAGTTCTAGCTACTTGGGAGGCTGAGGCAGGAAGATCGTTTGAGCCTGGAAAGTTGAGGCTGCAGTGAGCTGTGATCGTACCACTGCACCCCAACCTGTGGGACAGAGTGAGACCCTGTCTCAAACAATGAAAAGAAAACAAGATAATGAGAGAGTGAGTGACTGGGACAGGAGATGATAGAGATGGGGGAGAGTTTAGATCTCATGATGATGAAGAACCATCCATGTAAAACATTCCAGGCAGAGGAAACAGCAAGTGCAAGGGACTGGAGATGAGAAAGAGACTGGGACGAGGTATTGAGAGGGCATGGACAGGCGCCAAGACCAGAGACGGGGGAGTGTACATGAGGAATACGATGCGTTTATGTTGAGCTGGAGCTGAAGGGCAATACAGTAGTTAGTCCTCAGAAGCCAAGTTATGGAGTTCCCTGGGTTGTGGGGAGCCAGGGACAGTTTTTTTATTGCAGGATGACATGATCAGAGGTGCACTCAGGAAGATTAAGGAGTTTCATGTGTTGTAGTTGGATTGGAGGAGGGAAATTTGGGGGGGGAGAGATCAGCCGGAAATTTTCTTGTGTTTCAAAAACATGTTCACAAATTTTTTTTTTTTTTTTCTTTTTGAGATGGAGTCTCGCTCTGTCGCCCAGGCTGGAGTGCAGTGGCGCGATCTCGGCTCACTGCAAGCTCCGCCTCCCAGGTTCACGCCATTCTCCTGCCTCAGCCTCCCAAGTAGCTGGGACTACAGACGCCTGCCACCACGCCCTGCTAATTTTTGTTGTGTTTTTTTAGTATAGACAGAGTTTCACTGTGTTAGCCAGGATGGTCTTGATCTCCTGACCTCATGATCCGCCCCCCTCAGCCTCCCAAAGTGCTGGGATTATAGGTGTGAGCCACCGTGCCCGACCCTTCACAAATTCTTTAATGTTCTTTCCTTCAAAAGGAAGAGCCTAATTCCTCCTCCCCTCCCCAGTTAAGTGTGAACTTGCCTCTAACTAATAGAATATGGCAGAAGTGATGGTTTGTGATATCTAAGATTGGACATAAAAGGCTCTATGTTTTCCTCCTGGCTGTCTTATTTTGTATCATTTATTCTGGGAGAAGTCAGCTGTCATGCGAGGGCACTCAAGCAGCCCTATGGAAAGCTCTATGTAGTGAGAAACTGAAGCCTCCTGCCAACACCAACAAGGAACTGAGACCTACTTCCAACAGCCATCTGAGTGATCCATCCTGGAATCAGATCCTTCAGCCCCAGTCAAGTCTTCAGATGACTGCAGCCCTGGCCAGCATCTCAACTGCAACCTCGTGAATGACCCTGAGCCAGAACCATGCAACTAAACTCTGCCTGGATTCATGACCCACAGAAACTGTGAGATGGTAGCTGTTTGCTTTGTTAAGCCTCTAAGTCTGGAAATAATGTATTAAGCAGTAGTAGACAATGAACACAAGATTATTATTCAGCTGTTGAATTGGAAGAGGAGGGGAAGAAACAGTTTTCAGATCACAAAATATTCATTGTGTAAAACTTCAGAAATTCTGAAATTTAAGGAAAAAATACCATTTGTTGGGAATTTGTTGGGATTCATTGTCCCAGTGCCAAGAGACACCCACTCTTTTTTTTCTTTTTCTTTTTTTTTTTTTTTTTGAGACAGAGTCCTGCTGTGTTGCCCAGGCTAAAGAGCAGTGGCACGATCTCAGCTCACCACAATCTCTGCCTCCCAGGTTCAAGTGATTCTCCTCCCTCAGCCTCCCAAGTAGCTGGGACTACAGGCGTGCATCACCATGCCCGGCTAATTTTTGTATTTTTAGTAGAGACGGGTTTCACTATGTTGGCCAGGCTGATCTCAAACTCTTGACCCCATGATCTGCCTGCCTCAGCCTCCCAAAATGCCAGGATTGCAGGCATGAGCCACTGTGCCCGGCCAAGACACTCACTCTTAACATTTTGGTATATTTTTTCTCTCTGTGCATTTTTTATCCAGCTGACTTTATTTTGTCTCCTGAAATCTTCATTTTTAAATTATAGCTTCAGCATTTAAGAAAATGTGTCTACAAAGTCTTCGCAAGCATAGATTTTTCCCACAGTTAGTATACTTAAAATTTATTTGTCAAGCAATTTTGAAGGGCTTTCACTGTGAAAAACTTAATATTAAGGCTTATTGATATTCTCTTTAAGTAGAAGTATGTTTTTTATTATTGCAAAAGTAATATATATATATATTTTGTGTGTGTTTGTGTATTTGTGTGTGTGTGTGTTTGTGTGTGTGTGTGGAGTCTTGCTCTGTCACCAGGCTGGAGTGCAGTGGCGTGATCTCAGCTCACTGCAACTTCCTCCTCCCAGGTTCAAGCGATTCTCCTGCCTCAGCCTCCTGAGTAGCTGAAACTACAGGTGCGTGCCACCACGCCTGGCTAATTTTTGTATTTTTAGTAGAGACGGAGTTTCGCCATGGTGGTCAGGCTGGGCTCGAATTCCTGACCTCAAGTGATCCACCTGCCTCGGCCTCCCAAAGTTTTGGGATTACAGGCATGAGCCACTGCGCCCGGCCTTATACTGAATTATATAAGGTGAAAAGTGAATGTCTCCTGTAATCTAGAAAAATGGCATTATAATGAGTAAATTTTAAATTTTAATGTAATTTTCCAGTATTTTTTTTTTGAGACGGGACGGAGTCACTCTGTCGCCCAGGCTGGAGTGCAGTGGCGCGATCCTGGCTCACTGCAACCTCTGCCTCCCACGTTCAAGCAATTCTCCTGCCTCAGTAGCTGGGACTACAGCCGCCCACCACCGCGCCTGGCTAATTTTTGTATTTTTAATAGAGACAGGGTTTCGCCATATTGACCAGGCTGGTCCGGAACTCCAGACCTTGTGATCTGCCCGCCTTGGCCTCCTAAAGTGCTGGGATTACAAGTGTGAGCCACCATGCCCGGCCTTTTTTTTTTTTTCTACAGGGTCTCTCCCTGTCACCCAGGCTGGGGTGCAGTGGTGCGATCACAGCTTACTGCAGCCTCAACCTCTTGGGCTCAAGTGATCTTCCCACCTCAGTGTCCCAGGTAGCTGGGACTACAGAGGCGTGCCACCACACTGGGCTAATTTTTTGTATTTTTTATAGAGACTGAGTTTTGCTACATTGTCCGAGCTGGTCTCAAATTCCTGGGCTTAAGCGATCTGCCCACCTTGGCCTCCCAAAGTGCTGGGATTACAGGCATGAGCCACTTCACCTGGCCATCCAGAAATTTAAATGCTTATAAACACATGCACACATAGTTTTTTTACACAAATGGAATGTTACTATATGTAATTTCTAGTAACCTGCTTTTTTCACATCTCTTTTCTCTTTCCATGTAGTGCGTAGGTTCTTGTCCAGGTCTGCCGAGCATATTGTAACTCATTTAATCAGTTCTTTTTTTTTTTTTTTTTTGAGACGGAGTTTCGCTCTTTTCGCCCGGGCTGGAGTGTAATGGTGTAATCTCGGATCACTGCAACCTCTGCTTCCTGGGTTCAAGTGATTCTGCTGCCTCAGCCTCCCAAGTAGCTGGAATTACAGGCGGGCATCACCACGCCTGGCTAATTTTGTATTCTTATTAGAGACAGGGTTTTACCATGTTGGTCAGGCTGGTCTCGAACTCCTGACCTCAGGTGATGTGCCCACCTCGGCCCCCCAAAGTGAATCAGTTCCTTCTTGAAAGACATTTTGATTGTTTTACCCCTTTTTGCTATTATAAACAATATGGCAGTGAACACCTTTGTATGTATGTTTCTGGCCACTTGTTTGTTTGTTTATTTATTTATTTATTTATTTATTTATTTATTTAGAGATGGAGTCTCACTCTGTCCCCAGGCTGGAGTGCAGTGGCGCGATCTTGACTCACTGCAATCTCCACCTCCTGGGTTCAAGTGGTTCTCTTTCCTCAGCCTCCTGAGTAGCTGGGATTACAAGTACGCACCACCACACCCAGTTAATTTTTGTTTTTTGTTTTTTTTTGTTCTTTTTTTTTGAGAAGGAGTCTCGCTTTGTCACCCAGGCTGGAGTGCAGTGGCTTGATGTCGGCTCACTGCAAGCTCTGCCTCCTGGGTTCACACCATTCTCCTGTCTCAGCCTCCCGAGTAGCTGGGACTACAGGCGCCCGCCACCACGCTTGGCTAATTTTTTTTTTTTTTTTTTTTTTTTGTATTTTTAGTACAGATGGGGTTTCACCTGTTAGCCAGGATGGTCTCGATCTCCTGACCTTGTGATCTGCCCGCCTCGGCCTCCCAAAGTGCTGGGATTACAGGCGTGAGCCACCATGCCCGGCCTGTATTTTTAATACAGATGGGGTTTCACTATGTTGGACAGGATGGTCTCGATCTCCTGACCACATGATCTGCCTGCCTCAGCCTCCTGAAGTGCTGGGATGACAGGCGTGAGCCACCGCGCCCGGCCTGTTATTTCTTTAGGAAAAATTCATACACAGAGACTCCACAATATGACAGAACAGACATTTAAACTGGCTGTCCCCCAAACACAACAGGCTTGGGCCTACCTCGGTTCTCATTCATGCTGTCTCCTCTGTCTGGAACTCTTTTCACCCCCATCCCCACATGGGCTGGAGCATCTCCTCATCCTAGCTTCAGTTCAAACGGGCTCCCCAGAGAGGACTGTCCTGACCACTCTTTGCCATTGCCTGTTCATCTCCCTCTATCTCAGGTATACAGAATCGCTTCATCTGCCACACATTCTCATTGTTGCCTGTGATTCCCTCACTTTATGCTTGTATGGGTTTTTTTTTAGAGACCTGGTCTTGCTCTGTTGCCTGGGCTGGAGTGCAGTGGTACGATCATAGCTCACTGCATCCTGGAACTTCTGGGCCCAAGTGATCCTCCTGCCTCAGCCTCCCAAGTAGTTAGGACTACAGATGCATGCCACCATGGCCGGCTAATTTCGAAAAAATTTTTTTGTAGAGACGAGGTCTTACTATATTTCCTAGGCTGGCCTTGAACTCCTGGGCTCAAGCGATCTGCCCACCACAGCCTCCCAAAGTGCTGGGATACAGGTGTGAGCCACCATGCCTGGCCCTATGTGTATTTATTTTTACATAACATAATAAAAATCTGTGGAGTCAGCAATCTGACACAAGAGCTGGAATTGATAATAACCTGTTTTCCCCAATGAATTCCTTTACCATCCCATCTCCTGCCTTCCTTCACCTGAGGTTATGTCTATCCTGATTCTTCCAGAACATCAAAAAAAAAAAAAAAAAAAAAGCTTTGTTGAGATATAATTCACATACCACACTATTCAGTCATTTATAGTGTACAATTCAGTGGCTTTCAGTGCATTCACAGAGTTGTGTAACTGTTGCCACAATGGATTTTAGAATATTTTAATCATCCCCAAAAGAAACCATTAGCATCAGTACTCATTAGCAGTCACTCTCCCATCTGCTCTGCCTTCCCTCTAATCCCCAGCCCTAGGCCACCATTAATCTGCTTCTGTATCGATGGATTTGTCTATTCTGGACAGTTCATGTAAATCGAATCATACAACATGTGGCCTTTTGTGACTGGCTTCTTTCACTTAGCATCATGATTTCTAGGTTCATCTATGTTGTAGCATGTATCAGAACTTCCTTTTTATTGCCAAATAATATTCCATATAGGCCAGATGTGGTGTCTCACGCCTACAATCCCAACACTTTGGGAAGTAGAAGTTGGAAGGATTGCTTGAGCCCAGGAGTTCGAGACCAGTCTGGGCAACATAGTGAGACACCCATCTCTAAAAACAGAAAAATTAACTGGGTCTGGTGGTGTGTGCCTATAGTCCTAGCTACTTGGGAGACTGAGGCAGGAGGATCTCTTGAGCCTGGGAGTTCCAGGCTGCAGTGAGCCATGATCACACCACTGCACTCCAGCCTGGGTGACAGAGTGGAACTGTCTAAAAAAAAAAAAAAAAAAAATGGCCAGGCGTGGTGGCTCACACCTGTAATCCTAGCACTTTGGGAGTCTGAGGCAGGCAGATCATGAGGTCAGGAGATGGAGACCATCCTGGCTAACACGGTGAAAACCATCTCTACTAAAAATATACAGAATTAGCCGGGTGTGGTGGTATGGGCCTGTAGTCTCAGGCGGCTGAGGCAGGAGAATCGCTTGAACCTGGGAGGCAGAGGTTGCAATGAGCCGAGATTGTGCCACTGCACTCCAGCCTGGGCAACAGCGAGACTCGGTCTCAAAATAATAATAATAATAATAATACCTATTCTTAATAATACCTGAAGGCAGGATGAAGCCAACTCAGGTGTGGGCCTGGCTGTTCTAGGCCCTGTCATGTTATTCCACTCACCCTAACTGTGTCTAGCTCCAAAATACCTATTTGCCAGCTGGCACGGTCCTCAAAGACATTCATAATGAAAAGAGAACAATAGGGACAAGGTAATTTGTTTTTTGATTCATCTAAATTTCCTGATTTTAAAAAAGTCATGCCGGGGACAGTGGCTCACACCTGTAATCCCAGCACTTTTGGAGGCTGAGGCAGGTGGATCACCCGAGGTCAGGAGTTTGATACCAGTCTGACCCAACATGAAGAAACCCCATCTCTACTAAAAATACAAAATTAACCGGAGGTGGTGGCGCATGCCTGTAATCCCAGCTACTCAGAAGGCCGAGGGAGGAGAATTACTTAAACCTGGGAGGCGGAGGTTGCAGTGAGTCGAGATCACACCATTGCACTCCAGCCTGGACAACAAGAGGAAAACTCCGTATCAAAAACAAAAACAAACAAACAAGCCAGTGGCTCATACCTATAATCCCAGCACTGTGGGAGGCTAGCTTGACCCTAGGAGTTTGAGACCAGCCTGGGCAAAATATTGAGACACACATCTCTACAATAAATAAAACATTTACCAGTTGTGGTGGTGCACACTTGTGGTCCCAACCACTGGGGAGGCTGGGGTGGGAGGATCACTTGAGCCCAGGAGGTTGCGGCTGCAGTGAGCTGTGATCACCCCACTGCACTCCAGCCTGGGCAACAGAGCAAGACAGTGTCTCAAAAAAAAAAAAAAAAAAATCAGAGATTATGATAGTGTGTGCATTACAAAGTCGCTTTTCTTTTGTATGTGTGTGAGATGGCATCTCCCTCTGTCACCCAGGCTGGAGTGCAGTGGCACAATCATAGCTCACTGCTACCTCAAACTCTGGGGCTCGAATGATCCTCCCACCTCAGCCTCCTGAGTAACTGAGACTACAGCTCCTTTCTTTTCACTAAATAATAAGAGATCATTTTAAAAAATAATATAGCTGGGCGCGGTGGCTCACGCCTGTAATCCCAACACTTTGGGGGGCCGAGGTGGGCAGATCATGAGGTCAAGAGATCGAGACCATCCTGGCCAACATGGTGAAACCTCGTCTCTACTAAAAATACAAAAGTTAGCTGGTCTTGGTGGTGTGCACCTGTAGTCTCAGCTACTTGGGAGGCTGAGGTAGGAGAATCACTTGAACCCAGGAGGTGGAGGTTGCAGCGAGCCGAGATTGTGCCATTGCACTCCAGCCTGGCGACACAGTGAGACTCAGTCTCAAAAACAAAACAAAACTCAAAAACCAATATAATAGTATAAACTGCACATGCGGCTATTGAGTACTTGAAATGTGGCTAGTATAGCCGGGCACAGTGGCACACATTTTAGTCCCAGCCACTTTTGAGGCCGAGGCAGGAGGATTGCTTGAGCCCAGGGGTTCAAGGCTGTAGTGCCCTATGATTGCACCTGTGAGTAGCCACTGCACTCCAGCCTAGGCAACAGCAAGACCCCTGTATCAAAACAAACAAAAGAAGTGTGGCTATTAGACATATTAGAAATATTCCCAGAGGTCACTCTGAAGTTAATCATAGAGGTCAAACTTTGCTTATTGTTATGAGTCTCTAGGGAGTGCTTCAACTCATTTGCATCTGTTTCCTCATCTTCAAAATGGGACAGCGTAATTCTGGACCTGGGACATAGTAAGGATTCAATGGGTGACAGCTGTGACAAGAGCAACAACAAAAATATTGTGTGTCTTTTTTTTTTAATAATGGCACAAAAAGGCAAAACCATAGATACAGTAAACAGATGTGAGGTTGCCAGTGTTTGGCGGGGAGAGGGTTCAATAAGTGAGCACAGGGGGTTTTTCAGGGTGAAGAAATGTGGGTATGTGACTATGCATTTGTTGATATCCATTAAACTTAATGGCACAAAAAGTGAACCTTAATGCATGCGAAGTTAAAAAAATCATTTAGGACATTTAGATAATTCCAAAATGTCATACAGAATATGACAAACAATCTTCACTGCATTACAAATGTGTGAAACGACCTCATGAAGAGGATAGAGGAAAACGTGCTGACCTAAGTAACTTTAGAAATGAGTGGGCCAGGCGTGGTGGCTCAGGCCTTTAATCCCAGGACTTTGGGAGGCTGAGGCGGGAGGATCACTGGAGTTCAGGAGTTGGAGACAAGCCTAGGCAACATAGTGAGATCCCATCTCTACAAAAATTTTTAAAAATTAGCTGGGTGTAGTGGCGCATGCCTGTAGTCCCAGCTACTTGGGAGGCTGAGGCAGGAGGATCACTTAAGACTGGGAAGTCGCCGGGCGCGGTGGCTCACGCTTGTAATCCCAGCACTTTGGGAGGCCGAGGCGGGTGGATCACGAGGTCAAGAGATCGAGACCACGGTGAAACCCCGTCTCTACTAAAAAAAATACAAAAAATTAGCCGGGCGTGGTGGTGGGCGCCTGTAGTTCCAGCTACTCGGAGAGGCTGAGGCAGGAGAACGGCGTGAACCCGGGAGGCGGAGCTTGCAGTGAGCCGAGATCGCGCCACTGCACTCCAGCCTGGGCGACAGAGCGAGACTCCGTCTCCAAAAAAAAAAAAGACTGGGAAGTCAAGGCTGCTGTGAGCCGTGATGGCCCCACTACACGCCAACACTCCAACTTGGGCAACAGAGTGAGGCTCTGTCTCAAAAAAAAAAAAAAAAAAAAAAAATGTAACGAGTGGAGTCTGCTGGAACACTAAAGGCAAAAAGAAAGTGTTCAGAAGACTGTACTCTACTTGATAAAGTTTCCCACAGGGGTATGGGTTAACAGTTTTGATAATCCTACACATGTATACTGGAATTGAACAATTAAGTAAATGGATGGTGGATGTGGATGATGGGAACCAGGTTTCCCACTATTGGAGTGGGAATTTAGAGATAAGCAAGCAGGAAGCAAGCCAAATAATCCATGGATTCAAGTGGTAAATATAAACAGGAACTCATGTTTAGCTTAATATATATACAGATGGTTACAAATGGAAATAGTTATAGATATGTGTGTATATATATACACATTGGTATATACAGATATATTTCTTTGTTCTGTCAGTTGAGAAGGCTTAAAAGAAATGATACCCCAAAGCCAAGTGTGGCTCACGCCTGTAATCCCAACACTTTGGGAGGCCAAGACAGGAGGATGGCTTGAGGCCAGGAGTTATATCAGTCTGGGCAACATGGCAAGACCTTGTCTCTACAAAAAAAAAAAAAAAAAATTGAAAATTAAAATTAGCCAACTGTGGTGGCACACACCTGTGGTCCTAGCTACTCAGGAGGCTAAAGAGGGAGGATCACTTGAGCCCAGGAGGTCTAGGCTGCAGTTTTTATTGTTTTTAAATTCTCTGCAGATAATTTACCCCCTCATTGCCTACACAGCCCACTGCAGAGCGCTGGGCAACTTTGTAATCAACCCACCAATTGTGTAAACTGGAAGCTTCGTGAGGTCATGGCTTCATTACCATGGCTACGTGGCTGTAGCCATGAGTGTGCACTCCAGTGTGGGTGATGGAGTGAGACTGTGTCTCAAAAAGGAAGGGAGGGAGGGAAAGAGGAAGGAAGGAAATAAATGACACACTAGTAGCAATGAGCGCACCTAGCGCCCAGTTCTTGGTTTCTAATAAATACCCTTCTCCGAAACAATCAAAGCTCTTGCAAAATGGCTGATTTGAGGACTGGGGCAGGAAATACAGAAGATGAGCCTGAGGTATCTTGTAGTGCCAGAAAGGAAGGAAGTGCTTGACGGCAACAAGAAAACCCCACAAAAATAGGGGTGTGTCAAAGGGACACGGGAGCCAACCGAAAGAGCTCCCAAAAGCCAAAGCTGGAACAACTTGAGCAACAAAATTAAATAGTATTGGATTATAACCTAAAGTATGAAATAATTATCTGTGAATCCATACTGATATAAATAAATTACTGAATAAGTGAGACAAATCTACAAATTTTTGTAGAAAAATCCCAAATAATCTATGTAGCTATTCCACCCTTAAGGAGATAGAGCATAACTCCTCACTTAAGTGTGGCCTGAGCATAGTGACTTCCTTCCAAAGAGTACAGTATGAAAAGGGGCAAAAGAAGACTGACTTTCCATAGAGAAAGAGAAACCTGACTCAGCATCAACAGTGAGGTCATGTTGATATGTGAGAAACTGCCACAGCCAAGAGGAGCCCAGAGAGACATGACAGCTAGTGCAATGAGGCATGCAGGATGGATCCTAGAGCAGAAAAAGAACATTAGGTAAAAACGAAGGAAATCTGAATAAACTGTGAACTTTAATTAATAAATAATGTATCATTATTGGTTTATTAATTGGAACATATGTACCATGCGTCTGCAATACCATATGTGATGTTAACAGTGGAAACACCAGCCTGAGCAACATGGCGAGACTTCATCTCCATGAAAAATACAAAAATTAGCTGGGCATGGTGGCATGCCCCTGTAGTCTCTGCTACTTGGGAGGCTGAGGTGGGAGGATCGCCTGAGTCCGGGAGGATCGCCTGAGCCCTGGAGGCAGAGGTTGCAGTGAGCTGAGATTACGCCACTGCACTCCAGCCTGGGTGAAGGAGCGGGACCCTGTCTCAATAATAATAATGATAATAATAAAAGAAACAGGGTGTATGGGTGGGGTACACGGGAACTTTATATTCACAATTTTTCTGTAAATCTAAAAGTGTTCTAAAAAAAGAAGTTTTTTTTTTGTAATGGCAAACAGGTTTTAAAAACACATTTAGTTTATTTAGACTCCAGAGTGTCAGAGCCATTTACGCAGCCCGCCTCAAAAACAGAATTTCTTCCATGGATTAAGAGAAATACTCATTTATCCTCCAGCTGTAATGTTCTGAACCAGGAATTAGATGGTTCAGTAAAAGTTGTCTACCAACTAATTAAGTCAATGTCTCATGAACTCTGCATCAAAAAACTCGGTATCTTTAATTTTGTATGCATTTGAAATACAAAGGAAAGATGACTAGTTCCTTGATCATTTTAAGTTAAAATACCTATAATGCAAGACATTCATATAGAGCAGACTATATCATCCCATTGCCTACATTTTCATTTCCTAAAATTGTTTTAGTAGAGAATGGTATATATTGTTGCGTAATTGAAACAGTTTTGCTCTCCTTAAATAAAATAGCAGCCAAAGATTATTCAGGGTGCAGCTGACAGAGGCCTTACTGCCAATTCCTTCTGATCTGTAGAATTTCTAAAAAAAAAAAAAAAAAAAGTCTAGTCTTCTTTTTACACCAAAGAGAAGGAGGGCAGGGTCGAAGCGCATTGGTGGTGTCCCTGGGCCGAGGGCAGGGCTCTAAGCCACGGGACCTGCTGATTGGTGGGCTCCCCAGAGCTGGGGGGCGGGGCCTCTGGCGATGGAGCTCGGAGTCCATTGGCTGCGTGGCTAGAGGATGGTGTAATGGACAGCCGAGGCCTGTGCGGCCGGTTTCTATGGCAACGGAGGCTTGAAAGAGCCACTCAGATTTCGGCGCTCGCCCCCAACTCCCCTTTCCGGCGGGGGCAGGGCGGCCTGGATTTGAGGGCCGGCAGAGGAGGCGTGGGGGCTGGGAGTTAAGGAGACAGGGCTTTCCTTGGACCAAACCAACCCAGCAATACCACATTTGAAGTGGGTTTGAGGAACCGGGCCTGCGTGCTCATTTGAAAAAAATCAGCCAAACAGAAAGGTATGAAGAAGAAAAACCTATGATTCCATCCTTCTCTGACTTCTCCACTTGTAACATTTTGAACACCAAAGCCTGGCACAGAACTGGCACTCAATGGGAGGAAGAGAGGGAGGGAAGGAAGGAAGGGGAGAGAGGGAGGGAGGATCGATGATGTGGACAACGTGGCGTGACACGAAGTGTCCGCCCCCTTGGGCTGAAAGTCACAGGCAGACCCGTAGAGCTGACGGGATGTAACAGACTTGGATTTGGGGGCTTGGAGGAGGAGGGGTCGCCGGGGCACTGAAAGACGGTGGGACAGCCAAAGGCTCCTTGATTCCATCCCGGGATTTGGGAGGGCTGACTGCAGAAAGACTCCTCTCTGGCTTCACACCCCGCCAGCCCTGCCACTTGCAGCCGCCAGTGCTTCCAGTCTCCAGATCCCAGTGTCTTTGTGTTTGGATAATAATAAACAGTGCCTACTTCATTGAGTTGGTGTCAGAACTGAGTTGAGATAATGCATGGAAAGTTCTTAATACAATGTCTGAAACGTAGTAAACGTGCAATCAACAGTGGCTATTATCACAATTGAAGACAGGGTGGGATTTGACTAGGCGGAGAGAATGGGGAGGTTATTGGCTGTGGGTAAGGAGGCAGGAGGGAGCAGCAGTGTTGAAACCCTACAAAAGAGACCAGTTTGGAGATCATATAGGAAGTCATAGGAGTGACAGCCAGAGGGCATAAAATAAAGGATAAAATAACAATGCTAGCAACTATATACTGAGGGCTTGGTACTCTTGTCAAGCCCTTGACATGGATTATTTTATTGCATTTTCTCACCAGCCCTGATAATGTAGTTATTACCATAGACCCATTTTCCTGCTCAGGAAACTGAAGTTCAGAGAGGTTATTTAGCTCGTCTATGCAAAGAAATGACAGAACCAAATGGGCATTTGTGGGGCTCAGAACAAGAGTAGAGTTGGAGGCCCATATGCCATATGTCTCTATAGTTAGAAATTATACAAGAATCCAGCAAGTGTTAAATGAAATATGTTCTGTTTTCTTCCTTGATGGATATATCCTCTAACAACCTGGAAGACCATGTTCAAATTAGAATTCTAAGACCCTCGGAGTTATGTGCCAGAATGTGTAGGCCCAAGGAGACCTGTCCCCTGGATCCTGTATCCATCCCTTATCCAGCCACCTCTCACCCCATCAGTGATGGAGCTAGCATGCATGGGTCAACACCTAGCTGTCACCTGCAAACAGCTATCTTGAGGCCCAAGGCTCAGGTCTATAGGATGTGCATCAGGCAGTATAGTTTGCCCTCAGGTGAGATGAAGCCAGGGATGAGGCCCACGAAGGGCCCTTTGAATTAACTTAGTGACATTTTGGAAGGGAATTATGGGGTATCAGAGCGTGTTCTAGAAGGCATAGGCACAGACTCTGCGTGGGCACTTCTCATGCCTGCAGAATCCTCGCCCCATGGGGAGGGGTGGTGGGGGACTCAGGGATGGGGCCACTCTTGCCAGGCTTCAAACCCAGGCATTCAGAATCCAGGAGCCTGGTGCTTCTCCCCTGTGCCTCACAGTGCCATAGGGCATGCTGGCTGACTTCCAGTGATTTTATGCTCTCAGAGAAATAGAGGAGGATGAGCTAATAAACCGAGGGCCTGACCTGCCAGGTCCTATCCTCCCTTATCAAAGGTGGGAAAACTAAAAGAGTGAGTTAGCTTTTAAAAGATGAATGAATAAGCCCTTGTTCAGTATGCAGTCAATGACAGAGTGCTAAGGTATGTTAAGTATGTTAAAGAAGGACAAGTAGACATGTGTCTTAATCTGTAACCTCAGCCAAGTGATTCTAGATCATGCATGCAATAAATATTTATTAGGCTTTCCTCTGTGCCAGGCACAGTGCTAATTGCTGAAGCTATACCGTGAGTCAAAAGAGACTGGTTCCTGCCCTCAGGGAGCTCAAAGTGGAGAGGCAGAGGCAGATATCAATCAAACCATGGTACAAATACGCGTATCATTGCACCTGAGTAACTGCTGAAGGAGAGGCCAGGGAGGTAGGGGATGGTGTAAGAGGGTCTGATACAGGATGTTAGGGTAGGCTCTAGTTAGGAAGCAGCATTAGAGCTGAGTGCCCCAGGCAGGTAAGGATTAACCATGGGTAGGGGAGGAAGAGGTCTGCTTCCAGGAATGACCAGCTGGAGCAGAAGGGGAAGCCAAGCCAGGGTAAGGGGGTGAGGCCCGACAAGAGAGGAGGCCCAGAGGAGGCAGGGCTGGTCAGGCAGACCCTGGTGAACACCAGGGAGGATGCAAAATCTTTGAAGGTCTTTAAGCAGGGGGGAAATGTGATCAAATTTTGTTTTGGGGTGGATTCCATGGTTGGAAGGAGAGGGAGCCTGGAAGCAGGGTGACCAATGTGTTGTCTGCTATAGAATTTCTTAAACTCTTCCATCAAGGTTCTTATTTTTTATTTTTTTTATTTTATTTTTTTATTTTTAGAGACAGGGTCTCACTCTGTGGCCCAGGCTGGAGTGCAGTGGTGCCATCACGGCTCACTGCAGCCTCAACCTCAAGTGATCCTGCTGTTTTAGCCTCCCAAGTAGCTGGGACCACAGGCATGTACCACCACACCCAACAAATTTTTTTTGGTAGAGACGGGGTCTCCCTGTGTTGCCTCAGCTGGCCTCAAACTCCTGGGCTCAAGCAGTCCTCCTACCTTGGCTTCCCAAAGTGTTGGAATTACAGGCATGAGCCACTAAGCCTGGCCTTTATTTTTAAAGATAGAGGAGATGGACTCCTGTCTGTAAAATGTATAGGAATTTCGTTGAAGTCTTGTGTTTTGCATTTATTTTTGTTGTTAAAAGTTGTTTTTGTTGTTGTTAGAGATAATAGATGAAATATTTTTTTAAAAGCAGGGATACACAGTGGAAAATAAACTTTCCTTTTATCCCAAACCCCAAATATCCAGTTCTCCAAAGTTACAAATTACGAATTTCATTAATATCCTTCCAGTGTTACATATTTGTACATAAATAAGCATATGTATATATATTTTTTCTTTTTTAAAATCTTTCCTATGGTGCTGAGCATATGTATGTATTTCTTCCAACATTAAAAAATGTAAACTGTAGGATACCATATCTTGCTTGTTTCCATTTTATAATGTGTCTTAGAGATTGTTCCATATTAATACATATAATTTGTTCTGTGCACATCCGTAGTCCTGGCTACTAGGAAGGCTGAGGCAGGAAGATTGCTATGTTGTCCAGGAGTTTGAGTCCAGCCTGGGCAACATAGCAAGACCCTGTCTGTATAAAAAAATAAAATAAAACCATTCTTGGGCTGGGTGTGGTGGCTTACACCTGTAATCCTAGCACTCTGAGAAGCCAAGGTGGGAGGATCACTTGAGGGCAAGAGTTCAAGACCAGCCTGGGCAACATATTGAGACCCTGAAGAAAGAAAAGAAAGAGAAAGAAAGAAAAAAAGAAAGAAAAAGGAAGGAAGGAAGGAAAGAAGGAAGGAGAGAGAGAAAGAAAGGGAAGGAGAGGAAGGAAAGGAGGAAGGAAGGAAGAAAGAAAAGAAGGAGAAGAAAGAGAAGAAAGAAAGAGCGAGGCTGGGAGTGGTGGCTCACGTCTGTAATCCCAGCACTTTGGGGGCCGAGGCAGGCGGATCACGAGGTCAGGAGATTGAGACCATCCTGGCTAATGTGGTGAAATCCCATCTCTACTAAAAATACAAAAAATTAGCTGGGCGTGGTGGCGGGTGCCTGTAGTCCCAGCTACTCGGGAGGCTGCGGCTGTGCCAGGCACAGTGATGGATATATCCCGGGGGAGGATATATCCACAGTGAACCCGGGAGGCAGAGGTTACAGTGAGCTGAGATTGTGCCACTGCACTCCAGCCTGGGTAACAGAGTGAGACTCCGTCTCAATAAAAGAAAAAGAAAAAAAAAAGAAAGAAAAAATTAGCTGGGTGTGGTGGTGCATGCCTGTAGTCTCAGTTACACAGGAGGCTGGGGCAGAAGGATTGCTTGAGCCCAGGAGTTGGAGGCTGTAGTGAGCCACGCAGTGAGCCACTGCACTCCAGCCTGGTTAACAAAGTGAGACCCTGCCTCAAAAAAAAAAAAAAAAAAAAAAAAAAGAGTCATATTTTATTGAAAACTCTGCAAAGTTTACATTCTGTTCCATAATATATCTGTGTTTATTTTCTTGTACTATGTCCTACCCCAAATCTTAGTCACATTGACAAGCCAGCAAATAGGGCTGTATGTATCAGTGCCTTTGCACACGTTTGGTACACTCCTGTGGAGCCCCCACCCTCAACTCAGCATGACCTGATGTCTCCTCACCCTTAGCTTGGTCCTTTTATTTATTTATTTATTTAGAGATGGAGTCTCGCTCTGTTGCCCAGGCTAGAGTGCAGTGTGGCACAGTCTTGGCTCACTGCAACCTCTGCCTCCCACTGAAACGGGAAAAGTTCCCTTGTCCCCGTCCCAGGGCGTGTGACAGGGGGAGTGGCTCGCTTCTTCAGTGTCCCGCTGCTCAAACCTCTAGGGGAGCATACAGGCGGGTTGTGGGACTCCGACCCCACAAGTGTCTAGTGGTGGATGTTTACAGCTCCTGAAGCCCCAATGGACTTATGCTACCATATGCTCTTAGTTTTGCTGTCTATAGGTGGCTGGTGTTAACCAGCTCAATTAGACCCTCTACCTTGTTGCAAGGACAGAGGGCTTTCTGTATCCCAGGTTCTTGCCTTGGTGTACCAGAAGAATTGGATCACACCTGGGCTTGGAGAATAAGTGCAAGGTTTTATTGAGTGGAGGTATCTCTCAGCCGATGGGGGAAGCCAGAAGGTGATGGAGTGAGGTTTTCCCCTGGAGTTGGACTGTTCAGTGGCCTGGTCTCCCCTCCGACTGCCCCAGCCAAACTCCACATAGTTCTGTTGGTCGGTGGCCTGTGGTGTGCTGGTGTGCCGGTGCCTGTCGGTGCGTTCCTCTCGACGTCCAGCCGTTTGTGTGTTCCTCCACTGATGTGCTCCTCTAGCCGTCCAGCTACCTGTGTGTCTGCCTGCTAGGGTTTTTATAGGCACAGGATGGGGGTGTGGCAGGCCAGAGTGGTCTTGGGAAATGCAACATTTGGGCAGGAAAACAAAAATGCCTGTCCTCACCTAGGTCCATGGGCACAGGCTGGGGTGGAGCCCTAGCCGGGGACCACGCCCTTCCTCCCTTCCGTGTCATTTAAAGGGACTGTGCCCTTCCCTTCCCAGCACTTCCTGTATCACCAGGTTCAAGCAGTTCTCCTGCCTCAACCTCCTGAGTAGCTGGGACTACAGGCGCATGCCATCACACCTGGCTATTTTTTTTTTTTTTTGTATTTTTAGTAAAGACAGGATTTTACCATGTTGGCCAGGCTGGTATCGAACTCCTGACCTCAAGCGATGCACTAGCCTCGGCCTCCTAAAGTGCTAGGATTACAGGCGTGAACCATTGCACCCGGCCCCTTAGTTTGGTCTTGTACCACTCCATACTCCAAAATTCTTTCTGGTTGCTGTTTGTCAGCCGTAACTGGAGTTGACATAAAGGGATGTAATGGGCAAGCTGGCTGAGAGTAAGGTTGGAAAGGAGTCCAGGAGCCTCTTGTGAAAGGGATCGGGTACCAGGCTGGGTTCCAAGGGCACAAGGGAGTCCCAGAGGATGTGACATGGGAATAAAATGGTCAGTGTGCCAGACTGACATCTTAGATCATTTGCCCCTTAATCTGCTCCCATCACTTTCCTCTAAAAGGCCCTTATTGATAACCTCCACACTACTCAATCCTAGTGCACTCTTCAGTTCTGATCTCAATTGACTTTTTTTTTTTTTTTTTTTTTTTTTTGAGATGGAGTCTCGCTCTGTCGCCCAGGCTGGAGTGCAGTGGCTCAATCTCGGCTCACTGCAAGCTCCGCCTTCTGGGTTCACGCCATTCTCCTGCCTCAGCCTCCCGAGTAGCTGGGACTACAGGCACCCGCCACCACGCCTGGCTAATTTTTTGTATTTTCAGTAGAGACGGGGTTTCACTGTGTTAGCCAGGATGGTCTCAATCTCCTGACCTCATGATCCGCCCGCCTTGGCCTCCCAAAGTGCTGGGACAGGCATGAGCCACCGCGCCCGGCCTCAATTGACATTGCTTAGAGCTGATTTTACCTGATCTCTTGCAGCCCTTGACACAGTTGTTAACCCCTGCCACCTGAAATGTCCTCCCTTGGTTTATGTGTCTCTGCACATTCTTGTTTTCCTTCTCCCTTTCTGGCTGTCCTTTATTAGTTTTTCACCATCTCCTTTTCCATCAAGGAAAACTGTGTCAAAGTTGCTTGAGGCACAATCTTAGTTGGTATAATCTTTCCTTCTGCTTTCTCTCTTGACCATTAGAAGAGTGTGAAATCAGTTTAATGCGTCATATAAGCATTGACAAAAGGATGAAGCAATAGAATAGAAAGTGTCAAGGTGCATCATGCATAGGGCAAATATTGTTTGAGGAAGCTTATTTCAGATTTAGATATAAATACACACATGCATATGTATGATGGCTGCAATGTAAAATATATATCTTACTGTGGGATGTGGTGAAACAGTTTGAAAGCCACGGCTATACAACTCCTGTGTTTATTTCTCAGGGCCAGAATTCTCCTAGGAATGTAAGTTCTGTGTGTATCCAACCGCCTACTCCACATCTCCTCTTAGATATCCTCTACGGAGACCTTAAACTCAATATATCCAAAATCAAATTCAAGCCCTTCACCCTAAACTTGGATTTTCTCCTCTGTTTCACATCTCAGGGAGAAGCCCCACCATCCATCCAATTGCAGAAGCTAGAAACCTGGGCATCATCCTTGGTACTTAACTTTCTCCCAGCCCATGTCAAATATAGCTCCAAATCTTGTTGACTTAAACTCTGAAAGATATCTTTACCCTGCTGTTTCTCTCTGTTCATCTCTGTCTTCCATGCCTAAGATGTCCTCATCTCTTGAGAGACCTGGGTGAACTATACTATATTTCCACCTGGGCTCTCCTCTGACCCAGTCTCCACCAACTATCCTGAATGATACTTGTAAAACATAACGAATCTAATCATGTTACTCTCTTGCTTGCAAGTCCTTCAATGGCACATCGTTCTTAGACCCACATTCTTCACATGGCCTACCAGATGCCCCCACGAGCTCCTCTTCTCTGCATTGCAGTCACATTTATTGTGCTGGATATTGTCTTTTGACAGACAGCACTCATCCCCATTCTGTGTGCCTTCCTGTGCTGCAGATGCTGGAAAGCTAAAACATCTCCCAACTCCCTTGCAGCTAGGGCTCTAGCACTTAGATGTATTTGCATAAAAGATGGAAGGGAGGCATAAGTAAGCCAGACAGTTTGGACTGGTTTTTTTTTTGTTTTTTTTTTGTTTTTTTGAGACGGAGTCTCACTCTGTCACTCAGGCTGGAGTGCAGTGGCGCAATCTCGGCTCACTGCAAGCTCCGCCTCCCGGGTTCACGCCATTCTCCTGCCTCAGCCTCTCCGAGTAGCTGGGACTACAGGCACCCACCACCACGCCCGGCTAATTTTTTGTATTTTTAGTAGAGACGGGGTTTCACCGTGGTCTCGATCTCCTGACCTCGTGATCCGCCCGCCTCGGCCTCCCAAAGTGCTGGGATTACAAGCGTGAGCCACTGCGCCTGGCCAGTTTGGGCTGTTTTTACTTGTAAACATGGTTGCGGAGACAGTAGTGCACAGTCCCTGGCTTTGTAGAGGCAGGGAAAGGACTTGGCATTTCACTGTCCTGCCAGTGGCATTGGCAGTGACTTTCTGATCCCAGGATCCTGTCTTTGGGTGGCAGCTTCACCATTGTGTCCTCATGCTCAGCCTTTCCAGTGGTGGCCTCCTGGCTTCTGTCTTTCTGACTGTGAGAGGTAGTAACTCCCCTGGCAGTTCTATGGTGTTCTAGGAGTCATTCCTCATACCCAGCCTAGGGACCAGCATTTTCTTCAATAGCTGGAGTGGTTTCTGTTTCTAAACTCAGACTGATTTAGTCTCTAGAAGTGGTCATGCCTCTTCCCACTATAGGGTTGTTTTACTTGCTATCCCTCTTGCCTAGGTTAATACTCTTGCCATCCCTTAACCCCCAGCCCCATCTCTCGATTAACTCCTTATATGTCCTTTCCATCTCAGTTCAAACATTTTCTCTGGGAAGTTATCCCTGACCCTTAAGACTGGATCAGCTTTCCTTGTTAAACAGGGATCTCACCCTGTATGTTTCTTTTAGTGCATCATCATCGTCTGTAATTATGTACTTGTGTGACTCTAGAATCTGAGCCTCAGGGACTTGATTATCCTGCTCCATACTGTGTTCCATTGCTTAGAAAAGGCCCCTATAGAGTTGGTGCTTAACAGGCATGTGTTGAAAGAACGAATGGAATGGAGGAGGCCTGATTGGAGGCTCTGAGGACAAAATCCACGTTTTTAAATATGGCTGGTAAGCCCTGTGACACCTCTTCTCGGCGTTTTCTCCCAACCACATCTTCCCCTGACTCTTGGCCAGTCTGAACACGCTGTGTGCTCTCTGGCCTACAGGCCTCTACATCTGCTATTTCTGCTGCTTGGCTGTCTCTTCGCTCTTAGCCTGGTTCTTACTCATCTTGCAGGTTTCAGTCAGGACGTTTTCTCTTCTAGGGAAATCTTTACTTCAGACAATTCTATACAGGACAAATGTTGTTGGCCGGGTGCGGTGTCTCACGCCTGTAATCCCAGCACTTTCAGAGGCTGAGGCAGGTGGATCACCTGAGGTCAGGAGTTCGAGACCAGCCTGGCCAATATGCTGAAACCCCATCTCTACTAAAAATACAAAAATTAGCCGGGCGTAGTGGCACATGCCTGTAATCCCAGCTACTTGGAAGGCTGAGGCACAAGAATCGCTTGAATCCAGGAGGTGGAGGTTGTAGTGAGCCAAGATCATGCCACTGCACTCCAGCCTGGGCAACAGAGTGAGACTCTGTCTCAAAAAAAAAAAAAAAATTGTTAAATATATGATTGTAAACATTGCCTGCTGTTACTTATCTGTACCTTCCACTGTAAGTGCACTGTCTTGTTCAAGGCAACCTATGCAGAGGGCCTTGCATAGGGCCCAGCTCTAATGCCCTCCGTATTTGTTGAAGTTGAATCAATGTCCTCTAGTCAACCAGCCTCAGTCCGGGCATCTCTGCACACTTTCCAGGAGCCCCAAAACAGTGAAGAATTGTAATTTGAGGGCTGCTTGATCAGGAAAGGAAGCTGGGGGAGGTTTGTTCAGCTCCAGCCCCTGGCTGTCCCTGGGCCACCAGGCAGGAGGCCTTGAAGCAGATCCTGTGGGGGATGGGCAGGGAAACAGTTTCTTCCTCTCCTCCCTCCTGGAGAGTGGGGGGATGGGGCCAGGAGAGGGAAAGTTCCTTCAAGGAGGCTCCCTGGCACAGTGCCTGCTTTGAGGAACGGCGTGGAGAGTATGGTGAATGCAGGCTTTCTCCTGGCCCCTGGCCTCCAGCTCTGTGAGAGAGAAACTGCTGGCAAAGACGGGAAAGAGGGATGGGAGGGAGGGGAGAGTCTGCTTGCTTTGGGAGACAAGGAGAGGGGTTGAACTGGCTCTGAAAGACAGGATTCCCAAGAGCCTACCAGGTCCCAACTCCAGATCAGCTCTGGAAATATCCTCAAATCATTGAGTCAGAGAGTCAATATACTGGGAACGTTTAACTCTTAGGATCAGATCATCCTAACATCACCAGCTGGAAAATCCATCAGAGGGTTGTATCTGGGGTCTGCAGGGTACTGGACCTGAAGTCCAGAGACCTTGACACTATTCTGCCTGCAGGCCCAGTCTCCAGTGGGGGCCAACTTGGAGAAGTCAGCGCCCTGGAACCCGCTTTTTCACCAGCTGGAAGAAATGGCATTTTCCCAGAACCCAAGAATATTTTGCATCCCATCCACGGCGCTTACAATAACAGAAAGACAAGGAAGCTGGCAAACCACCTCTCTTTCCCACAGGTCTGTAATCTCCCTGAGGGCAGGGTTCAGCTCACACATCTTACACTCTGGTCTCAAACCTAGCTGCCCATCAGAATTGCTTGAGGATGATTAACTAAAATGTTTCACTTCCTCTAACAGTGATTCTGATTTCTTGGAGCTGTGTTAGGACTTAAAACCCGTTTTAACAGTGTGCTAACTGATTGTGATGCAAAGGGACCGGCACAACGTAGTAGGTGCTAAGTGTTGCCTCCAGGGGTGGGAAATGTATTTAGCAAGGTAAACAAATGGAGTGTAGGGGAAGTGGAATTGAAATACGGTCTGGAGCTGGGTAACTGTGCATCTAACACTTTGAAAGGAAATAGTGCACCAGTTTTAGCAATACAAAAGATAAATATTTATTCAGAACAAAACTTTTAACAATCAATTTTACATTCTAAGCCACAAGGAAATAGCAAAACATATAGCAAAGGAAAAGCAAACACTAAAAGAAAAGCAGTGTACTGTCTTTTCTACTTGATAACACTTAGTTGGCCCCATGACCTCTCGCTTGGCCTATCTCCCAAGTACATTTTAGAGTTAACAGCTCACTCATAATTTTGGGTTAAAATCCATCTTTCTCCTGAGAGTCAGGAGTCGCAGATGAGCTCCAGCTAGCTGCTTCTCTAGGGTTCCTAGCTATTGAGGCTAAGGTGCAAATGTAAACCTTTGGTAGGTTTCTTTACACAGGGGCACCCCCATTTCTCACTGGTGGCAATGAATGGGGAAGGGGTAGGGCCTCCAAAGGACCTGGCACACTTTAATCCAGAAGTGGTGCCCCAGGGAGCAACGAATGCACCCTGGAGTGTGTTCCTTGGTCCGTTCCGTATCTCCCAAGTATTCAGAAGCCCCTCCTTAAAAACCTTCTCTTTCTGCTCCCTCCTCCAGATGATTTCTCAGCATTCCTCTGGGCTCATCATTCTGGAGAGATCAGACTTTCTGGGCCCTCAAGTGTTGAGGAAATTGTTGTGAAGTGTGAGAGGTAGTGGAATGAGCACCGGGCTTGGGGTCAGGGGACTCTACTATAGGCTGGCTCTGGCACCAGACAGCTATGTGATTTTCACCCAGTCATTTAACCTCTTTGGGCCTGTTTCATCTGCTGGAAAACCAGGGAATTGGTCCAAACCAACTCTCAGGTTCTTTCCAGCAGGAATATTCTAGATTCCATGATTCTATGAAAAATGGCTTCTGAGCCACCAAAAGAGCTGTCATGAAGTCCATGCATTTTTGTGCCATAAGAGAGGCCCTTGGCCACCATTCAGAGCTTATTGATTCAGATTATATACACTTCTAACAACACTGGTTTCACAAATTCTCAGACCACGTAGATTAAAAGCAGCAAATTAAATGAGGGAGGGGAAGAGCTGCAAAAGGTAGACACTCTGATAGAAGCCACAGTCAACAATGTTTTCAATTCAGCAAACACTGATGGAGTGCCTACCACGTGTTGGGCCCCGTACCTAGTGCTGGGGCATAAAGATGAGCAAGGCAGCCCAAAGGGTGAAAATCCAGGGGAAGACAAGGTATGGGGCGGGGGGGGGGGGGGGGCGGGAGGGGGGCAGGGAGAGAGAGAAAAAGTACAAGAAACAAAACAAATACCCAATAGAAAAACGAAAATAAAATTTTAAAAGGGAGGGGCAACACATCTGCACGCTACAGTTCTCCGCAGTCGTTATTGGTGACAGAGTCACCAATTCAGAACAGGCTGAAATGGAGTAAACTCGGTTTAAGAAGGCATAGAGAGATGTCTCTTGTAGGTTTTAAAAAGATCTCCTTCAAAAACGATAAAAAATGGTTTAAAAAAAAGTTTTGGCACTTAAGAGGGGTAAGCTGGCTGTGTGTTCACCCTGGCAGGCAGGCGGGTGTTTAGTGCCCGGCCACGCCGGTTAGCTGAGCTGCCACGGAATTGTGAACTGCTTTGGGACACTGGGCAAAGGCGTGTCCTCGCTTCCCACAGAGGTTGCACACGATGCCCTTCCGGCAGTAAGGGCTCAGGTGCCCCTCCTCCCCGCACCTGAAGCACCTGTCCTGCGTGCAGCTGCCGCTCATGTGGGTCCGGGAACCACATTTAAAGCATGTCTTGGGCTGCCCCTTGTACCAGCTGTAGCCCCTCTCGGCCCCCAGGAAGAAGGCCCCTGGCAAGTGCCTGACCCCGCCCTCCCCCTGGCGCAGCTCGATCTCGCATTTGTACTCCCCGGTCCAGATCCCAAACCTGTCGGTCACTTTCACCGGCACGGCCAGCACGTCGCAGTGGCGCTTGAGCCAAGTCACAATGTCCTCCACGTCCACCGTCTCGTTCCGGAAGAGGATGAAGAGCGTCTTCAAGCTGGACTTGCTCCGCCCCAGCACCACAAAGTTCTCCCAGCAGTCCTCCTGCTCCCGCTTCTCCTCGTAGACGCGCAGGAACAGGGCCAGCTTCTCCGCCGAGCGGAAGCTCACGTCGAATTCGCGGCTGCCGGGGATCTGGATGACCGCGTAGATGTCGCTCGGGTCCATGCCGATGGAGCGCAGGATAAGCGCTCCTACCACGAAGTCCCGGGTCGGGCAGGCGCCCTCGTCTCCCTGGAAACAGATGCGGACAAGGAAGCGACCCTTGCCCGGGCCTGCCGCCGCCGCCGCAGCCGCCGGCTCGTCCTGGAGGGGCCGCTCGGCCGCGTCCTCGGCTTCGCCGGGCCTGGCCGGGGTCGCCATGGCGGCCGCCGCCGTCTCGGTCTTCTTCCTCCTGCCCGCCTCGGCAGCGCCCTTCTTTTTGCGGGGGTCCGCCGCCTCGCCGGCCGGATCTCTCCGGCGGCCCTTCGGGTCCCCGCGGCCAGCCGGTGGGAAGTCGCCGAGGTCCGGCGCCGCCAGGCCCGCGGGGCCGCCGAGTCCGGCGCTCCCTCCACTGCCCCCGCTTTCCTCCTCCCGCCGCGGCGGCCGCGGCTCGCGGAACTCGCCCTTCTTCTCGGCTAGATTCTTTACCACCTGGGCCCAGCCCATCTTCTCGCGGCCGCCGTCGGCCTCCTCGCCCCGGGCCGCGGGCCGCGCGGGGGGCAGAAGCTGCGGCCGCCCCCGTTTCCTCTCTTCCTCTGCGCCGCCGCCGGTGGCCATTTTACCTCCTTCCCAGCATCCTCCACTCGCTCCCGCAGCCAAAGGGCGCCCATCGCGCGCGCCCGCCCGCCGGGGTTGTGTGGGTTTGTTTTTTTTTTTGAAATTTGACGCTACCCTCCCCCGCCGCTCCCTCAAAGGTATCACATGCGGCGCATATTGGCCAGCGCCGGCTCTGCGCCCCCTGCGCTGAGCCTCTCTTCCGCCAGCGCTCGCTCCAAACTCACCTCCGTCCGCAGCGGGATGGGGCGCCGGGAGGCGTCCCTTTCCTCAGCGCGGGTTTGGCAGCCTCCGGCCTCGCTCTCGAGGATTTGGCATTTCGCAAGCGGTGCTCGATGATTTCATGCTAGCAGCTTTGCTAACGGCCCACAGGCGGGACGGAGTTCAGGAACATCTCTCCCATTTTGTTTTCTTTTTTGTACCTTTTCTGTTAAAAAAGCAAAAGCAATAGCAAACTTAAAACTTAGCTTTCCCTTTCCCCAGAACTGACTGCAATGCATTATTTTTTTCCCACGTCGGATTATGCACATTTTCAAGAAGAAAAGTTGAAAGTTTTACAGTGAACATTTAACCATTAACTTTTTATCATTAAAATTTTACTCTATTTTATCACACTACGCCTCGATCCATTCATCGGTCTTTATTTTTTGATACATTTCCAAGTAAGTCATATTGCATTATTTTTATTTTTTTTGAAGACTTCCGTCGTATTTAGGATGGAGTGTGATTGCTTCTTAACTTCCCAGTACTGTGTTAAGCACACCTCAGACTTTATTACTTGGAATCTTCCAAAAACGATGCTGTAATTATGCCCATTTTACAGATAAAGAGGCAGGAGTTAAGTCAGTTGGCGGAGTTAATAGGCAGCCCCACGTATAGGTAGCTTTCCTTCCTTCCTTTCTTTCTCTCTCTCTCTCTCTCTTTCTTTCTTTCTCTTTCTTTCTTTCTTTCTTTCTTTCTTTCTTTCTTTCTTTCTTTCTTTCTCTTTGTCTCTTTTCTTTCTTCTTCTTTTTTTTTTTTTTTTTGAGACAGACTCTTGGTCTGTCGCCCAGGCTGGAGTGCAGTGGCTCAATCTCGGCTCACTGCGATCTCCGCCTCCCAGGTTCACGCCATTCTCCTGCCTCAGCCTCCCGAGCAGCTGGGACTACAGGCGCCTGCCACCACGCTTGGCTAAGTTTTTGTATTTTTAGTAGAGACGGAATTTCACCGTGTTAGCCAGGATTGTCTCGATCTCCTGACCTCGTGATCGCCCGCCTCCGCCTCCCAAGTTGCTGGGATTACAGGCATGAGCCACCGCGCCCGGCCGGTAGCTTATATTTATTTAACCACTTTATTTCTGGCGCTGTGGATCAAGAACTGTGCATCAGACTCTAGGAAACCTTGTTAACAGGCAGATTCCCTTCACCCCAACTCCTGGTATTGGTCTCAGGGGAGCCACTGACTCTTGGGCCGTTTGCACTTTCCAGTCCTCTCACTTTATATCCTCAGACACCCTTTCCTTCATCCCTTCTCAGCCACGCATTCCCATGATCATACTCAGAACTTCACCATTACCAGAAACATCAATGTCTTAGATTCACATATTTCTCTGTTATTCTTTCCACTTGCCTGATCAAGTTTCACCATGAGGAGAATACTTACACGACCAAACAATATATGTATTTTAAACAATCTGTTCCATTCCTCTTACCTTAAGCCCTCACTCCAGGTAACTATCACATAATCAAATATCTGCAAGGGTCAGGCAGGTGCCTTAAGTAGAAGATATACTGGGTGAACTGGAGATCGAGTGTTCTATCTGAAGGGGCAACTGCTAATCAACTGTAGCTGATTATTCCTCTCCAGAAGTGAGGGTCCACTGTGGGCGGATCTTTCAGTTTCCAAAGAGAAATCTGAACTCCAGTTTCTTCTTTTATGGGAAACATTCTTTTCTCTCTTTCGTCTTCTTTAAGATGGTCTCAGCTATGTTTGGAACCTCCATATAAATTTCACAACCTGCCTACTAAGTTCCAGGAAACTATGAGATCTTAATTGGAGTTGCATTGCATTTGTACAGAATTGCCGCTTTATAACACCGAGTCTTTCCATTAATGACCCCACTTGATTTCTCACTTATTTAGGCCATATTTTATGAATTTTAATAAAATATTATAGTTTTCTTCATAAAGGTCTTACATACTTTTGGGGATTTATTCCAAGGTACCACATGGTTTGACTGCTATTGTAAATGAAATTATTGTAAATCAGAAGTTACATATTGTTTGTTGGTGTCCTTTAGAGGAAACACGATTGAATTTTGTGTACTGATCCCATATTTGGCAACAAAGTTGAAACCTTAAAAAATTTCCAGGGGTTTTGGGAATCTCTTTACTTTTCTGTATTGCCAATCATATTGTCTGTGAATAATGAAGGTTTCGTCTCTTTTTTCAGATCTTATACTTTTTCTTGTCTTACTGCACTAGTCAAGAACTTTCATATAATCAACGTATTTTGAGCATTTTTGTTTTGTGTAGGACTTTAAAGGCATCTGTTTGTATTTTGAAAATATTTGACTTGCGGATTAGGTTCTGGCTCCATGTCCAATTTTACTAACCATATCTTATTCTATTGTAAGATTTCATTGGTATGTGTAGGGCCATCCTTTTGGTCAGTTTCATTTTTTCCAGGTCGAATTTTGCAGAGATTATTACATCAGGAGCTACAGGAGCCAGGCAGGTATCCTGCAAGGAAAGCAGTCCGGATGGGCACTGAGGCCATATGAAGAGAGCAGCCTTTATTCATTTCTGGCAGATTATTGTCACAGAGGGACACAGGCCCAGTGTTGCCAGATGTCTGCTTTTCTAAGAGAGATCGGAAATCCAGTGTTTGGCTGCCTGGAACAAGGCCTGAGCTCAGCGGCTTGAACACGTGAGGGTCTAGAGTCTCTCTTGTGAGGCCTCTTCTCTATGTTCTTCTGTCTTTAGTGCGCTGGCTTCCACCCGTGTTCCTTTTTAGCATTTCTATCTCCTTTTCTTCCCTCAAACCTGACATCCATTCTTTTGGCAAATCCTGATGGCAATTCTTCCAAAATATATCCCCAATCTGACCACTCTCACCTGTTCTCCAAGTCACTATCATGTAAACTGCTTAGAATATGCCTGGCTCAGTCATTCTAGTTAAAAAATAACAGAACAGACAAATGTGTGCAGAATGGGCCTGAAACTAGTTTGCCATCTTTGGCTTAAGCACAATTATCCTCACTTTACAAAGGAGGTAACTGAGGCTCAAAGAGGTGAAGGGATTTGTCTCAGAAGCATCTGTGAGGTCTTTGATAACTGGGGCATGTCTTGCTCTCTGTCTTCACAGACAATTGCTGTGAAGACAACACAACTGACCTGGTGAGGTGGCTCGTGCCAGTAAGCCCAGCACTTTGGGATGCCAAGGTGGGAGGATCGTTTAAGCCCAGGAGTTCTCGACCACCCTGGGCAACATAGTGAGACCTCATCTCTACAAAAAATTTTAAAAATTAGCCAGGTATGGTGGCATGTACCTATAGTTCCTGCTACTCTGTAGGCTGAGGTAGGAGGATAACTTGAGCCTGGGAGGTTGAGGCTGCAGTGAGCTGTGATCCTGCCATTGTATTCCAGCCTGGGTAACAGAGTGAGACCCTGTTTAAAAAAAGAAAAAAAGAAAAGAAAAGAAAAAAGAAAAGAAAACACAATTGCCCAGTGTTCTGTAAGCACTTAGTAAATGGCAGCTGATTTTTTATTTTTGAATTGTTAAGAAACTTGGCTCAGCGCAGTGGCTCACGCCTGTTATCTTAGCATTTTGGGTGGCTGAGGCGGGCAGATCAATTGAGTCCAGGAGTTTGTAGATCAGCCTGGGCAACATGGCGAAACCCCATCTATACCAAAAATAATAAAAAAACATTAGCCAGCCGTGATGGGGCACCACCTATAGTCCCAACTACTAGGAAGGCTGAGGTGGGAGGATCGCTTGAGCCCAGGAGGTTGAGGCCGCAGTGAGTGCAGTGAGCTGTGATCACTCCACGCTATCCTGGGCAACAGATCGAGAGAAACCCTGTCTTAAAAAAGAAGAGAAACTCACTAATGCTAGTTGGGAATAGCTAAATAACAGAAAATTCTAGAATAATGGTAACATATGCAAATGAGGTTTATTTTTTCTCTCATAGAATAAGTCTGGAGGTAGACAGCTCAGAGCTAATATCATGGCTGCATAGTGTCAGGGATCCACGCTCCTTCTATCTTTATGTTCTGCCATATATGACCTACATTTCCGACAATATTTAATGGCCCAAATGGCTGCTGAGTTCCAACTATGAGATTCCATTCCAGCAGCTGAAAGGAACAAGTGGAAGAGAAAGACATGTCTCCTCCACTTCCTCTATAAGGACATTTGCAGATGTTGCACTTCCGCCTATGTTCCATTGACTAGAACTTGGTCACGCCTATCTGCATCTCAGTCCAAGTTCTTAATAATGCACTTTTGGATTTGCATTATTTTTGAAGTGACCATTAGAAAGTCAGGAGATGGAGGCATGATTTGAGATGGACCTTGAAAGAAGAAGTAGGTTTTGGAAAGCAATACAGAAACAAACCTATGAGGTTAGAATTATTGCTCATATTCACAGATGAGGGAACTAGGCTGAGAGAGGTAGATTGAGTTGCCCAATGTCACAGTGTCACAAAGCTAGTAGTGGCTTAGTGATCCACGTCAAGCGGACTCCAAGGCTTATATGCTTAGCCACTTATACAGTTCTGCCTTGTGTCTATAAAATGGAGATAATGCCTACATTAAGGTTACTATTTATTGACAACTTGCATTTGTGGTTGTATTAGCACACAAGCTAGGCTCCTTTGCTTTTAAGGGCATGACCAAGAACTTGCACACATTTCTTCTACTCACATCATATTTGCTAAAACCTAGCCATGCAGCCACCTTAGTTGCAAGGGAGGCCGGAAAATTAGGTTTTTATTTTATTTTATTTTATTTATTTTATTTTATTTTATATTTTATTTTATTTTAGTTTGTTATGTTATGTTGTTTGTTATGTTATGTTATGTTATGTTATGTTATGTTATGTTATGTTATGTTATTTGTTTGAGAAGGAGTCTTTCTCTGTAGCCCAGGTTGGAATGCAGTGGCATGATCTCGGCTCACTGCAACCTCCGCCTCCCAGGTTCAAGTGATTCTCCTGCCTCAGCCTCCCGAGTAGCTGGGATTACAGGTGCCCACCACGCCCAGCTAAGTTTTGTGTTTTTAGTAGAGACGGGCTTTTGTCATGTTGGCTGGGCTGGTCTTGAACTCCTGACCTCAGGTGATCTGCCTGCCTTGACCTCCCAAAGTGCTGGGATTACAGGCATGAACCACTGCGTCTGGCCAAGAAATGAGGTCTTTAGATGGGCAGCCCATGTGCCCAATAAAAATTCTAATACTACAGAAGTGTAGAGTGGATGTGGGAGGGTATTAGCAATCTCTGCTAAGATAGTGTTAGTTAAGATTATTTATTTATTTATTTATTTATTTATTTATTTATTTATTTATTTCAGGGTCTTGCTCTGTCACCAAGGCTGGAGTGCAGTGGTGTGATCATGGCTCACTGAAGCCTCAACCTCCTGGGCTCAAGTGATCCTCCTGCCTCAGCCTCATGAGTAGCTTGGACTACAGGCTTGTGCCGCAATGGCCAGCTAATTTTTTTATTTTTTATAGAGAAGGGGTCTCTCTATGTTGCCCAGGCTGGTCTAAAACTCCTGGCCTCAAGCAAATCCTCCTGCCTTGGCCTCCCAAAGTTCTCAGATTACAGATATGAGCCACCATAACCGGCCTAGTTAAGCTTTAAAACAAACCAGTAAAGTAAGCATTATTGTTCCTATTTTACTGATGAATAAATTGAGGTTCAGAGAGGTGGAGCAATTTAAGGGTAAGCTAGGATTAGAATCCTGACTCATGTTTGAGCCACAGTATTCTGTTCCTTTTCACTGGAATTGTCTTTTGTGAGTGTTGCCACTTCTCACTGATTTCTTTCCCACTCAATAGTATGCCATTAGCAAGGGTGTCTCCACTCCTTGGGCTGCAAATCTACCTCTGGATGCCTACTATCTGGCATTGTGATCATGTCCAGAGGGAGGAGATACTGGCCTTTCCAAGGCCAGGATGCAGTGGGGCCACATGTGTGTGTTGTTCCTTGGCTACTTGCAATAGCTGTTAGAAAGCAAGTCCACAAATTGCAATCTCCACCAAAGGGAAGTAGAGCCAGTTGACCCAGGAGACAGAAGGAGGCTGAGGCCAAGGGAAGAAGGAGGCACTTGACTGTCAGCATCTGGCCTGGATCAACATCATCCCAACCCACTGGGAATGAGAAGCTGGTGGAGTCTGTGAAGGAGACATCATCAGAAGTCCAGTATTATATCCATGTGGATAAACTCTTTGACATTTTTTCTGAGACCCTTCTTGGCACTAGACATGGCAGGTGCATGTGCATGGGGAAGGAGCTGGAGCACAGTTGCAAGAACATCTGCTGTGATAGCAGCGGCTTCTACCTGACACTGCAGACTCTGCCAGCAAAGGAGCACCTTGGTAACTGTGGCTCGATGTCCTGTTAACTGTGGCTTGATGTCCAAGATGATTGGTTTCCAAGGTGCTCAGCAGCAGATACCAAGTCTAGTTTATCAGCATGCAAGCAAATCCTGCCAGGCTATGCACATTTATTCTGGCTCTTCAGGACCACTTGACCAAGTTTGTCTTATATACTCTGACCTCTAGGTGCATCCAGGAGGACATCCTGTAGGACATCTTCACTGTTCAGGGCCCCCAGTGCCTTGCAGATACCATTGAGGGTATTCATCCAGATTGTCGGGGAGCTAACACAGCTGAAGATGGTTCATGAACAGGGTCAGAGCCCTGTGGTGGGAGTCAACGGCATCATGCAGACTCTATTAGTTTCCTAGGGCTGCTATAAGAACATACTATAAACCAGGGGTCCCCAACTCCTGGGTCTGCCCATTAGGAACCGGGCCACACAGCAGAAGTTGAGCGGCAGGCAAGTGAGCATTACCATCCAAGCTCTACCTCCTGTCAGATCAGCAGTGGCATTAAATTCTCATAGGAGTGGGAGCCCCATTGTGAACTGCACGTGTGAGGGATCTAGGTTGCATGCTCCTAATGAGAAATTAATATTTGATGATCTGAGCTGGAACAGTTTCATCCCGAAACCACCACCCCCCAGCCCTGTCCATGGAAAAATTGTCTTCCATGAAACCGGTCCCTGGTGCCAAAAAGGTTGGGGACCCCTGCTATAAACTGAGTGGTTTAAAGCAACAGGAATTTTTTCTCTCACAGTTCTAGAGGCTGGAAGTCTGAAATCTAGGTGTCAGCAGGGCCGTGCTCTCTCTGAAGGCTCTAGGGGAAAATCTGTTCCATGCCTTTCCCTTAGCTTCTGGTGTTGCCAGCATTCCTTGGCTTGTAGACGCATCATTCTAATCTCTGCCTGTGTCGTCACAAGGCATTCTCACTGTGTCTGCCTCTGTGTGTCTTCTCCTCTTCTCATAATGGCACCAGTCTTTTAAGGGCCCACCCTACTCCAGTACGACCTCGTCTTAACTAATTACATCTGCAACAACTCTATTTCCAAATAAGGTTCTGGGAATGGCATGTATTTTTTGGAAATACTATTCAACCCAGTACACACACTACATGCTGACTACCTGGATGCAGACCAACGACACACATCATTGGCTTCAGGGTCTGTAGTTCACTCAGATGATGAAAAACTCAACTTACCACGAGGTTATCTGCCACAGCCCCCATGAAGCCATGTTTAACAGCAAAGTCAAGGTTGGCCTGGCCATCTCCAAGTTACGGGATGAAGTTGTGCTCACAATCAGAACTGAATAGGATTGGAAGAGGGCACAAGGACAACTGAAGAGCAGCATTCATGCACAACAGGAAGACAACAGGGTGCTGGGGCCTAGCAGTGAATTCAGTGGGGGGTCTTGGGGTGGAAGAGCAGGCAGCTCTGGAGTGCTGTGCAGATGATAAGAAGGAATGTCTAGGATCTTGTTATGTCAAGTATAGCAGGTGTCTCCACAAGAACCACAGCGTCTTACCCAGTGACAACAGTAGAGATTGTGGGTTTAGGATGCTGTGCACATTTGCCACAAAGCCAGCACATCAAATGACATGGATGGAAGCCCGAGACTGCCTGCTCAGCCTAGTCCACCTCTCAGCAAGATGTTGATGGAATCAGAGAGCCCAGGTTGCTATTGCTGAGCCTGGAGCCAAGCAGGCCTGAGAGGCCCTCTGTCACATTTATCACCTCACATGTGCAGGAAGGAAAGGCCAGCTCATCTTGCCCACCTATCCTGGGGGGCAGGAAGTTCCATCAGGTGTTCATGAACACAGAAATTCCACCTGAACAGGTGTAAGTGCAAATGGACCCCATCTTATTCAATCCCAGTTCCAACAGCTTTGTTACAGGTGATTGTCAGTGGCCCCTCAAGTGTGTTTTGGCTTTGATTAAAATGGCAGCATTTTTGCAAATGTTTTTGTGTATTTATTTTAAAATTTGAAGTGGGGCTGGGTGTGGTGGCTCATGCCTGTAATCTCAGCACTTTGGGGGGCGGAGGCAGGTGGGTCACCTGAAGTTAGGAGTTTGAGACCAGCCTGACCAACATGGAGAAACCCCGTCTCTACTAAAAATACAAAATTAGCCGGTTGTGGTGGCGCATGCCTGTAGTCCCAGCTACTCAGGAGGCTGAGGCAGGAGAATCACTTGAACCCGGGAGGCAGAAGTTGTGGTGAGCCAAGATCACGCCATTGCACTCAGTCTGGGCAACAAGAGCGAAATTCTGTCTCAAAAAAAAAAATTGAAGTGGGAGGCAGTAATATTACTGGTTAAGAACCTGAGATGTGGGGCACAGGCAGCTCTCAGTGGGTGTCCATGCTGGGTCAGCATGTCTGATGAGGAAGGCTGTGTGACAGTGGCCAAGCTCTTCTTTGTATTAATCAAGGTACAGGTTAAGCTACTGTAACAAAGGGACTCTCAAATACAGGGTCTCAGACAAGGTGGAGGTTTATTTCTTTTTGATGAAGCAGCTCGGAATTTGGCAGGCAGTAAGGACAGGTAGGTGACTCTCTCCTGCAAGGTTGTCAGGGACCCAGGTTACTTCTATCTTGTTGTTCCTCCAGATGTAGATTTCAGTAAAATGCTTTTGGTCTGCAAGTACCAGAAAACTCAACTCAAATTTGCTCACCCAGTAATGTGATTTCTTATTTAATCTCAAGTAATTTCTAGATAGGTGACAGGTTAATTTAATTAATTAATTTCTTTTAGAGATAGAATCTTACTCTGTTGCCCAGACTGGTGTGCAGTGGCACAATCATAGCTCACTGCAGTCTCAAACTCATGGGCTCAAGCAATCCTCCCATCACAGCCTCCCAAGTAGCTGAGACTACAGGTGCACATCATCACCTCTGGCTAATTAAAACAATTTTTTTTTTCTGAGATGTGGTCTCACTATGTTGCCCAGACTGATCTCAAATGCCTGGCCTCAAGAGATCCTCCTGCGTCAGCTTCCCAAGTAGCTGGTATTATAGGCACATACTATTGTGCCAGGCTAGGGTTGGTTAATTTAATGGCTCAATAGTGCTATCAAGGAAGAAGGTTTTTACATTTTCCTCTCTACCATTCACAGTATATCCTCTTTGGCCAACTCCCCTCACAGTTCCACGATTCCAGGAATCCCACACAGATATGACAATGTTTACCAGCAGATGAAGGAATGTTTTTCTGCAATGCCTTTTTTTAAAAGTGTGATGAAAACCTTTCCCAAAAGCCTTTGAGTAGATTTCTCATCCTGTCTCCTTGGCCAGACTTTCATCATGTGTCTATGACTAGACCTCTAACTGGAAAGGGAAATTGGCCCACCAAGCCCAGCCTCAGACAGTCATGACTATTGGAGCTGGGACTTGGACTAGGGCTGGACCAGGGGCCTGCCTCCCTTAAGGCAAGTGCATACATGGACAAGATCAGGATCCAATAGCTGCGATGACGGGGAGGAATGGCTGTTGAGTAAGTCACTACTTGGATCTGTCATGTATTCCTATCTTTTACTTTTTTTTTTTGAGATGGAGTTTCGTTATTGTTGTCGAGGTTGGAATGCAGTGGCGTGATCTTGGCTCACTGCAACATCAGCCTCTCTGCTTCAAGTAATTCTCCTGCCTCAGCCTCCCAAGTAGCTGGGATTACAGGTGCGTGCCATCATGCCCGGCTAATCCTATTTTGTATTTTTAGTAGAGATGGGGTTTCATCATGTTGGCCAGGCTTGTCTCGAACTTCTGACCTCAGGTGATCTATCTGCCTCAGCCTCCCAAAGTGCTGAGATTAGAGGCGTGAGCCACCGTGCCGGGCCTTTATCCTTTACTTTTTGATGGTTTCCTGGTACAGAGTTTCCCAGCAAGAGTGCTGTCATATGGTGTGCTTTGCAAATGAGGGTACCCAACATAGTGATTCCCTCAGCTCTAGGGTCAGCCAGGAGGGGCCTGAATAGCCAGAGTACCTGGGCTAATTGCTTTTTATCCTAGCAGCTGCTTCTATTTACCACAGTGCATTTAAGCACATTCTCCTGTGATTTTTAAGAGGCAGAAAAGGTTGGGAGCTCTGACATGGTGTTCTATAGCAATGTTCCCCTATTGAAGTTTAAGTGATTTAAAATTATTGCTCCCTCCCAATTATCTTTTAAACTGGAATTCACTTTTAAATCCATGCTGTATCTAGCAAATCTGGTGTGTAGAGAGAGAATTGGTGTAGGGCAAGGGTGGGAGCTAGTACTTTAGTTGGGGTACAAAAGGAAAGAGGGGTGTGTGTGTGTGTGTGTGTGTGTGTGTGTGTGGTCCTATTCCAGATATACGTTGAAGTTATTGCAACAGGATCTGCTGATGGATGTGGGATAAGAGATGAGTTAAGGATGATTCCAAGAACAGAGTTGCCCCATTTTGAGTTCGGGAAAAATGTTTCTGGAAAAATATTGCACATTAGAGTTGCTTATCAGGGGCCCAAGCAGGCAGTTGGATGTATATGGCTGGAATTCAGGGGGAGGCTGGAGACGTGAGTCTGAGAGGCATCTGAGTACAGATGGTATTCAAAACCATGAGACTGGAAGGGATGGGGCTGGGACTGAGTCCTGGGATACTACAATAATAAAGGGAGAAGAGGAGGAACCAACAAAGGAGACTGAAAAGGAGGCAGGAAGCAACTCAAGAGTGGTTTCCTGGATACTAAGTTAAGAAAGTGTTTCAGGGGAGGGAGTGATCTGTTGTGTCAAATGCTGCAGACAGGCCAAATAAGGGGAGGACCTAGAAGTGACCATGGGGTTTAGCAAAGTGGAGGTCACCAATGATGTTGACGAGGGCAGTTTCAGTGGAGAGTGAAAGCCTGATTGAGAGGAGGGAAAAAAGTGGGAAACAGAGTAGGCAAAACTCTCTAGGAGTTTTGCTTTAAAATGAAGCAGAAATGGGAGCTGGCTGGAGGGGAAGTGGTTTGTTTGTTTATTTAGAGACAGGGTCTTGCTCTGTCAACCAGGCTGGAATGCAGTGGCTGGATCATGGCTCACTGCAGCCTGGACCTTTCTAGCTCAAGCGATCTTCCCACCTCTGGCCTCCCAAAGTGCTCTCATGCTTATATGCATGAGCCACCGTGTCCAGCTGTGGTCAATATTTTTAAATAGAAGAAATTTAAAAATATGTTGGTATACTGATGATACAAAGGAGAGAGAAAAGAGGAGGAAAAAACGGGGAGAACTGCTCGGCCAATATCTTTGAGAAAACGTGAGAGGATAGGATTCGGTGCATAAATGTAGGAATTGGTATTAGTAGGCAGTTGATACGTAGTTACAGGAGGGAGGCAAGTAGGCGAGTAAATGATGCCGTGAACTTGTGGGTTTACTGATTCCCACAATTTTCTTAGTAAAATTGGAAGCAAACTCATTAGCCAAGAGTGAAGATGGCGAAGGAAATGGTGGAAGTTTGATGATAATGGAGAAATATGATATAATATTTTAGGATTATGGGCAGAACAAACGGAAGGGAATTTGAAAATTGAAAAGCGGGCCGAACTAGATTTTGCCTTGAGAGGTTAGTCCCTTTAGGCGCTCGGTAGGCGGCGTCGCGTTTCCTTGGAGACCGAGACGCTGGCGAAAGCATCTGGTCTCCGGACGTTTGAGTGGCCTGAGTTACCGCGCTATCTACACTGAGACAAGGAAGTTGGAAAAGCCGAGTAGTTATTCTAGAAGACCAGGGTCTCACAGACTCGCAACCTCTCTTCCATTTTCCCCAATGGCGCATGTCTTACAAAAGTAGGTTAAAAAAAAAAAAATTGGAAGAAAGGCGGAATGTGCATGCTTACTTCACACCCCGCCGCTGTCCCGCCCTCGCCTTGAGGTCGGCCCTCTGTCTTCTGACCCCGCCCTCTCCCCGCCCACACATCCTTGGCCCCGCCCCACTCCCGCGGCGCTATGGTCCCCGGTAAACTGCAGCTTCTGGTTCGAGACTCCAATCCTGTTTCGAATTGCTGCTTGCTGCCCCTTGGGCTGGGGATAATGGAAGTTCTTTCCCTTCCCAACTCTTTCCAGACCCAAGCACTCTGGGACTCACTCTACGGTCCAGGAGTTCCAGGTTCCGGTGAGTCTTGGGGGACTAGGGCTGGGGTGGGAGGCTCGCTGGCCCTGCAGTCCACCTGCCCTCCACTCTCACGGTCGTGACTGCTCTGCGGATATAGGCTAGAGATCCGAATTCCAGTCCCAGCCGGGTCACACTTTGCTGTGGGACCCAGAGCAAGCCTCAGAACCTCATTTTTCTCCTCTCACTGTCTTATCAGAATGTAAGGGTATATTATGCTGCTCTCTTATTCATCTGATTGCTACTCTGATTTCCTGAGGGTGGATGTTTGCATCTTTTCCATGCCTTCTGTTTCTCACAGTTCTTAGCACCTCACAGCCTGGATGTGCCTAGTAAATTCTGGCTGGCTGATTAAAAAAAGTGATAGCTAACATTTATGGAGCACTTACCACATGCTTCATAAATATCTCTCAGAATTCTTGCGCCAATCCACAGAAGTAGGTTTTATTATTAGATCCACTTTACAGATGAGAAAATTGAGGCTCAGAGAGGTCAAGTCACTTGCTTGAGGTCACAGATATCTGAAAAGGGTGGAGCTGGGATATAAACTCATGGTGCTATGTGACTGATTGTATATTTTGTAGGATTATGTTCCATGGCAGCAGTCCAAGCAGGAAACCAAGCCATCTACTCTGCCTCCGGTCCAACAAACCAACAGCCTTCATACAAGCAAAATGAAGACTTTGACTAGGGTCCAACCAGGTGGGTGGAGGCACCTGGGAGCTGGTGTGGGGGTTGGAGACAGGATAGAGTGGCTGCTCTTGGCTCTTGGTGACACCACTTATATTAGGGTAGGCTAACTGATGTAATAAACAATGCCCAAATTGCAAGTATTGATATAGAAATTTATATCTCATTTATGCCTCAGTACATTTGTGGATCTGAGGAAGGAGGGATTCTGTTCCACATGATCATTCAGGGATCCAGGTTCCTTTGACCTTGTCGGTCTGATATTTTGTAAGGTCTTGAAGTCTTCTGCTGGATACTTTTGCATCCACCTGGCGTAGAGGGAAGAGAGAGAACAAGAACATGGACAATTATGTGGGCATTTTTTTTTGGGGGGGGGTCCAGATTTGAAGTGACAAATGTTACTCTTACTCATGTTTCAGAGGCCATAATTTAGCCACATGGCCTCTGCTAACCACAAGGGAAGGTGGGAAATGTAGTCCATCTGTTTTTTCAGGAGGAAAAGAAAACAAGGTTTGGTGAAATCATAGAATAATCTCTGCCACATCGTTATCATGCTTTACAGGGGAGTTCCGAGGCCTTAGGTCAGGCTCAGGCAGACATGGGGTCAGATTTTGGCTCTGCCATTTACTCACTTGGAAAAATCATTCATCTCTCTGAGCCTTGGTTTTCTCATTTGTGAAATGGGGACACTGATATCGCATAGGATTGTTGTGAGAATTAATAACAAATATTTTGTAATATTTCTTTGGTATCCTGAAATGAACTTCATGGACAATATAGCATACTTATGTATACACCTATGTATAAAATCACTCATACCACCTCATTGCCTCCGAGTAAGTGATGTTAGATCAGCTCCCCTGTGGGCAACACTGAAACACAGAAAGGAGATGGGAGAGTAGAATGCCAAGTTGCCCTGCATCTCACTACCTTATTTTACCTCACTGATGCTGGGTGGGGATAGAGGCTCAGGCTCCCACCAGGCACTACTGACATACGTAGGCTGGGGGAGGGGAGTGAAGCCCAGAGGTGATGAGTCCCACCTCATGACACTTCATGAAGTCTTGTCACTGCTGGACTCTGTTGACACTACCCTAGAGAGAGAGTCAGAGCACCATCTTCTGCCAGGTGGGGGTTAGATGACCTCCCCACTCATCCCTCCCAGCACTATCCCAGTTGGGGAATCAGCACCACCAAGCAGGGAATGAAGGATCAGCTCCTTGCTGGACACTGCCAACACTTCCCAGTGAGGAAAAGGGAATAAATCTATACAAATATTCCCAATGGGTTTTTCAGAAAGTGGAAAAACAATTCAGTGGAGGAAGAAAGCCTTTTCCATGGGTGGTGCTGGAGCAATTGGACATCCGTAGGCAAAAAAAAAAAAAAAAAAAAAGAAAAAGAAAGAAACGATTTAACAATGAATATAAAAATTAGCTCCAAGATAAAATAAAATAGAAATTAAATGTAAAATGTGAAACTGAAAAACTTTTAGAAGAAAACAGGAGAGAAAAATCGTTGGGGCCTAGGGCCAAGTGAAGAGTTCTTAGGTATCACACCAAAAGCTTGACCCATAAAAGAAAAATAGATGAATTGGACTGCATCAAAATTAAAAATTTTGTTCTGTGAAAGATTTTTTTTTTTTTTGAGAAGGAGTCTCGCTTTGTTGCCCAGGCTGGAGTGCAGTGGCGTGATCTTAGCTCACTGCAAACTCTGCCTCCCGGGTTCAAGCAATTCTCCTGCCTCAGCCTCTCGAGTAGGTGGGACTGCAGGCATGCGCCACCATGCCCGGCTAATTTTTTATTTTTAGTAGAGACAGGCTGGTCTCGAACTCGTGACCTCAAGTAATCTGCCCACCTCAGCCTCCCAAAGTGCTGGGATTATAGGTGAGAGCCACTGCACCTGGCCTTATGAAAGACCTTTTTAAGAGGATGAAAAGACAAGCTATAGACTTGGAGAAAATATTTGCAAACCATGTATCTGACAAAGGACTACTATGTAAAATATATCAGTAGCTCTAAAAACTCAACAGTGAAACAGACAATTCAGTTAGGCAATGGGAAAAAGACATGAAGAGACATTTCACCAAAGCAGATATACAGATGTCAAATAAGCACATTAAAAAGATGTTCAACACCATTAGCCATTGGGGTAATGCAAATTTAGCCACAGTGAGATATCACTGCACACCTACTGAAATGGCTAAAATAAAAAAAATAGTGATAACACCAAATGCTAGCAAAGAGGAGAAATCAGATTGTGCGCAGTTGCTGGTGGGAAGGTAAAATGATGCAGCCTCTCTGAAAACGAGTGTGGCAGTTTCTAACAACATGAAACATGCACTTTCTAGTAATCCGACCAGCAGTTTTACTCTGGGCATTTATTCCAGAGAAATGAAAACTTATATTCACACAAAAGCCAGTATGTGAATGTTCATAGCAGCCTCGTTCATAATACCTCAAAACTGGAAACAACCTTGAAATCCCTCAATGGGTGAATGTTTAAACAACCTATGGTGCATCCATACCATGGAAAACTATACAGCAATAAACATGAAAGAACTATTGATATATTCAACAATTTGGATGAATCTCCAGAGAATTATGCCAGGTAAAAAAAAGCCAATACCAACAGTTACATACTGGATGATTCCATTTATATAACCTTCTGGGAATCACAAAATTATAGAAATGGAGAACAGATTAGTGATTGCAGGGGTTAGGGACAGAGTTGTGAGGGGGGTGGTAAGGGGAGGGAAGTGGGTGTGGTTGTAGAAGGCGACAGGCAGGATCCCTGTGGTTATGGAAAAGTTCTATATCTTGCTCATCTTAATGTCAATATCCTGGTTGTGATATTGTACTGTACTTTTGCAGGATGTTGCCATTGGGAGAAACTGGGTAAAGGGTACATAGACTCATTCTGTTTCCTTTCCTTTCCTTTCTTTTCCTTTTCCTTCCCCTCCTCTCCCCTCCCCTCCCCTCCCCTCCCCTCCCCTCTCCTTTCCTTTCCTTTTTTTCAGACAGAGTCTCTCTTTCTTACCCAGGCTGGAGTGCAGTGGTGTGATCTCAGCTCACTGCAACCTCCAACTCCCAGGTTCAAGTGATTCCCCTGCCTCAGCCTCCCAAGTAGCTGGGATTATAGGCGTGCACCACCACACCTGGCTAATTTTTGTATTTTTAGTAGAGATGGGGTTTCACCATGTTGGCCAGGCTGGTCTGGAACTCCTAACCTCAGGTGATCCACCTGCCTCAGCCTCCCAAAGTGCTCGGATTACAGGCATGAGCCACCATGGCCAGCCCCTCTGTATTATTTCTTGAAACTGCTTGTGAATCTGAACTATCTTGAAATAAAAGGTTTAATTTTAAAAAAGATAAATCAGGGCTACTACCAATAATGAAAATAAATACTCATTATTAAAACTGCAAATCTTCCTTAAGCATTTAAATTCAGCTTAAGAATCTTACAATTTTTATAAACACTTGTAAGGGGGTTTTGGAACTTGGTTAATTAAATTCTCCTAAACCTTTTAAGCCACATCTTAAAATTTAACGTATTCATTTTCATTTTCATATAGTTCACTTGTCTGATTAACAAAAACCACTGGGTATTTACATAATTCTTATATATCTAATACTTAAACTTCTAAATATGGGTAATCTGGCCAGGTGCGGTGGCGCATACCTGTAATCCCAGCACTTTGGGAGGCTGAGGCAGGTGGATCACCTGAGGTCAGGAGTTCAAGACTAGCCTGGCTAACATGGCAAAACCCTGTCTCTACTAAAAATTAAAAAATTAGCTGGGTGTGGTGGCGGGCGCCTGTTATCCCAGCTATTCGGGAGGCTGAGGCAGGAGAATTGCTTGAAACTGGGAGGCAGAAGTTGCAGTGAGCCAAGATCTCGCCATTGAACTCCAGCCTGGGCAACGGAGCCAGACTCCTTCTCAAAAAAAAAAATTAATATAGGTAATCTTATGCTCTCTTAAGTAATAAAAGTGATTTATACATATTTAATAAGGGTGTCTTAAACCTTTCAACTTAAATCTAAATCAAAATCCCACTTACACTTTTAAAATTAGAATCATGAGATTAACCTATTAATCATTCCATGTCTTACACAATACAACTAAAAACTGGATATATACAGGTAACTTATAAATTAAACACAAAATTAATTTACTTAATCATCTCCTTAGTTAATGCCAGCATTTCTCAGGATGAAGGACATTGATCTATTAAAGAGATTAATATGTTTCCCAGATGAGCTGGGTTGTACCTGAAGCAGGGATTTTGGTGGGGACTGAGAGTAGAGCTGGATCCACCTGGGTGATTTGTCTCATGTCATTGCACGACAGGCGGAGAGGAAACAGGGATTCTAAGAATATGCCCCCCAAATGCCTGTACTCCCATATCTGGCAGAACCACAGCTCTTAGAGTGTTTCAGAGACAGCCAGTTGGAGTTTTGCATACCTGCTGTGCCTTTGTCTGGTGTTGTGGTCCCACTTCTCAGGTCACTAGAAGTAAGAGTAACAACTGGTAATGTGTATCCAGCACTGAATATGCATCAGGCACTATTCCAAACACCTTTAAGATATAGTAACTTCTTTCTTCTTCACGAAGACTCTATGAGGTGGGCATGATGATTATTCCCATTTTATAGGTGGATGAATGGAGGGACACAGAGGTCACTTGACTTGCTCAAGGTCACACAGCTAGTAGAAGGCAGAGCCTGGATTTTTTAAAAATTTATTTTTATGATTATATATATTTTTTGAGATGGAGTCTCTGTCACCCAGGCTGGAGTGCAGTGGCGTGATCTCGCACCACTGCAACCTCCACCTCCCAAGTCCAAACGATTCTCTTGCCTCAGCCTCCCAAGTAGCTTGGATTACAGGCGCCCACCACCATGTCCATCTAATTTTTTTGTATTTTTAGTAGAGACTGGGTTTCACCATGTAGGCCAGGCTGATCTTGAACTCTTGACCACAGGTGATCTGCCTGCCTTGGCCTCCCAAAGTGTTGAGATTACAGGCGTGAGCTGCCATGCCTGGCCAAGAGCCTGGATTTAAACTTGGACTGTCTGACTCATTAGTTCTTGTTCTTAACCCCTATCCCATCAGGCCTTCTGTCAGCCAGGTTGGTGGGACAGCAGGGATTTGGATTCAGGCCTGCCAGACTCTGGTCTTTCTGCTGTCCTGTGCTGCAGTAGCTACTGGAAAGACAGAAGGAGTGGGAGTTCCCGACTCTCTGACTGGACAGTTGAGAGTGGGGTTCCTGGCTGCCCCGCCCTCCCCTCTGTCCATGCCTATAGTTACTGCTTTCACCTGGGCTTGTTCCTCCCTTATATCGAGGCCCCGAGTAGGTCCTGGGAGCTTAGTGAAGGGTGTGAATTTCACCCTGTCTAGTGTCACATTATAATGCAGCCAGAGGGTGGAGCTGGGGTCTGGCCCCCCTCTCATTAATGGTGCGCTCCCAGGAACCTGGCCTCAGGCTTGCCTGGACCCTCACTCTCTCCCTGTCCTTTCCTGTCTACCCCTAGTGTTTCACTCCAAGCCCACTATGGTGGTGACAAGCTGCCAGCCGAAGAATCCACGAGAACTACATAGAAGGCAGAAGTTGGACCCTGGGAAGATGCAGGCCAAAATCCGGTTAATGAAGGTATGAGGCACATCTTCCCTGGACTCTGGGCCCAGGACAGGGACGGGGATGATGGCTCTAGCAAACATGTGCTGAGAACTTTGTGGGTGCCAGACTTGACTCATTTCTTCCTCACAGGAACTGAGTGAGCATGCTTATCCTCGTTCCTATTTCACAAACGGGGAAACTGAGGTGCAGGGAGTTAAATGACATGCACCAGGTCACACAGCCAGGAAATGGCAGGATCAGGGGTCAAAGCCAGTTAAACAAAGCATTTGCTGTTCTGTTTAAGACTCAAGAAATAATCAGAATTGCTTGTTATTTTGTTGCATTAGGAATACGATCTAGTGGCTTATTTATCTTAAAATTTCCAGCAACTTGGCCGGGTGTGGTGGCTCATGCCTGTAATCCCAGCACTTTGGGAGGTCTAGGTGGGTGGATCATTTGAGGTCAGGAGTTCGAGACCAGCCTGGCCAACATGGTGAAACCCCATTTCTACTCAAACTACAAAAATTATTGGGGTGTGGTGGCACACACCTGTAGTCCCAGCTACTCAGGAGGCTGAGGCAGGAGACTCGCTTGAACCTGGGAGGCAGAAGTTGCAGTGAGCTGAGATGGTGCCACTGCACTCCAGCCTGGGAGACAGAGTGAGACTCCATCTCAAAAAAAAAAAAATTCCAGTAAATTAAACTTTCATACAGTGTACTTTGAAGCAAGCCTTAGAAACTGACAATTAAAATTTTCGCATCAATCGATACAATTGTAGGTAATTAATTTCCTCGCTATACATTGTTTTATGGCTTCTGTAATTATCTGAACAATGTTTCAAAGTATTTGAAATGCCTAAAGGAAGACGAGTCCTTAGCATACATAGCAGAAAGTAAAATACTAAGTATTATAAAGACTACAAAATACTATAGAATAATTCTTCAAGATAGTTTTTAATAGCTCAATGAACAATGACTACTATATAAAGAACAAGGGAAAATATAATTTGCTTTGAAACCTTTTTTTCCCCTTTAACCTTTTATCTTGCAAAATGGTTTAGAGGTGGCCCAGTATTCTTAAAGGAGGAACTCATATTTCTGTTAGTTTTATTTATTTATTTATTTATTTTTTGAGACAGAAGTTTCACTCTGTTGCCCAGGCTGGAGTGTAGTAGCAAGATCTCAGGTCACTGCAACCTCCACCTCCCAGGTTTGAGTGAGTCTCCTGCCTCAGCCTGCTGAGTACCTGGGATTACAGGTGCCCACCACTATGCACAGCTAATTTTTTGTATTGTTAGTAGAGATGGGGTTTCACCACATTGGCCAGGCTGGTCTCCAACTCCTGACCTCAGGTGATCCACCCGCCTTGGCCTCCCAAAGTGCTGGGATTATAGGTGTGAGCCACCGTGTCCAGCCATTTCTGTTATTTTTATCCTAACTTTAGAGGGGTTTAGATGTTTTTGATTGATGTAGAAGCTGAACGTGGACAATTTGGATCTAAAACTTGTGCTCCTAACCAGTCCAGTTCTTAATACTGTCTCTTACAATCTTTCATTCATTTAATGAATCAACAAATATTGATTGAGCACCTACCATGTGCCAGGTTCTGTTCTGAGTATGAGGATTCACCAGTAATGTGGCCTGTGATCTTAGGGAACTTACATTCTATTGGATGGGGGAGACTGACAATCCACAAGAGAAAGATATTTGAAATGATGATAAGAGCTAAAGAGAAGCCTAAGAATAAGGTTAGGGGCTAGAGGCATGGAGGAGAGTGTGGCAGTAATTGTTTTAGGTAGGGTGCTAATGAGAGGCTGCTAAGGTTGGTGACATTTGAACTGAAACCCTAGTGCTGCTGTTTCAGTGGGCCCAGGACTTGGAGAATAACATTTTTCACAAGATACTTCTGGGTATTTTGGTCTGGAGATGTGGAGACAAGATAGTGGAGTGGCTAGGAGCCAGGACTTCAAGGATGACAGCTCTGCTATGTGTGACCTTGAATAAGTTGCTGAATTTAATCCTTGGTGTCCACATTGATTGATTGAGACAGGGTCTCGCTGTGTCATCCAGGCTGGAGTGCGGTGGCATGATCGTGGCTCACTGCAGCCTGGACCTTCTGAGCCCAAGTGATCCTCCCACCTCAGCCTCTCAGAGTGGCGGGGACTATAGACATGCACTATCATGCCCAGCTAATTTTTGTAGAGATGGGATCTCCCTTTGTTGCCCAGGGCTCTAACTCCTGGGCTCAAGTAGTCCTTCCATCTTGCTCTTCCAAAGTGCTAGGATTACAGGTGTGAACCACTGTGCCTGACTGCTGTCCACTTTTATGAAGTTGGCCTAATAATAGTGTCCATCTCTTAGTCTTGCTGTGAGGGTGATGTGCTGATGTGCTGCAGTGTGTATGAAGTGCTTAGCACAGTATCAGCCACATAGTAAGCACTCAATACATCAGCATGATTACTGTTATATGAGAAATAAAGGAGCTGAGGGCTAGGAAGGGGTAGTTTTTAGTAAAGAACGGAGAAATGAGGAAGTACAGGAACAAATAAAAGAGCAAATATTTATGGCAGGGGTACAGGGTTAGAGCCAGAGACAGTAGTATCAGCTATTGTTCACTGAGTGCACATGAGTGCACTCTCACTAAGTGACTTGATTGTGAATTTCATCTCATTTATTTATTTATTCTTTGTTTTTTTAAAGACAGGGTCTTGCTCTGTCACCCAGGCTGAAGTGAAATGGCACAATCATAGCTCACTGCAGCCGTAAACTCCTGGGCTCAAGAGATCCTCCTGCCTCAGCCTCCCAAGTGGCTAGGACTATAGGTGCACACTACCATGCCCAGCTAACATTTTAATTTTTTTAAATTGTGTTTATTTATTTATTTACTTTTTGAGACAAGTTCTTGCTCTGTTACCCAGGCTGGAGTGTGGTGGCACAATCTCGACCTTAACTGCAGCCTTGATCTTCTGGGCTCAAACATTCCTCCCACCTCAGACTCCTGAGTAGCTAGGACTGTAGGCATACACCACCATGCCCAGCTAATTTTGTTTATTTTTTGTAGAGATGAGGTCTCACTATGTTGCCCAGGCTGGTCTTGAACCCCTGGCCTTGAGTGATCCTCCCACCTGGGCCTCCCAAAGTGTTGGGATTACAGGCATGAGTCACTGCACCTGTCCAATCTCATTTTTATTTTACGGCAGTTCTCTAAAACAGGTATTAGTTTCCTTACCTTTAGAATGAATATAAGGAGGCTCTGAGACATTAACTAACTTACCCAGATTCTCTTAGATGGTAAGTGGCTGAGCTGGGATTTGAACCAAGGTGTGTCTAGGTTCAATATCCAAGTCTTAGTCACTACGTGGTTCAGCCATGCCTTGCAGTTTTAAGGCTACTCAGTTCTTGTTTTAGCGTAGTGGAAAGACAGATATTGGGACTCAGAAGTCTGGCTTTCCAGTTCCAGCCCTGCCACTTCTTGACTATGTGACACTGGGCAAATCATTAAACTCTCTGAGCCTCCACTCATCAGCAAAATAGAGTTAGTAAACATAGAGCTGCTGGAGGGTGAACGGATACCATGTGCCACCTGCAGAGCAAGGCACAGCACCTGGCCTGGCATGTAGAGGGCCCTCAACAATTGTTATTGTTATTGTTACTGTAGGTTTTATGCACCTGCTGGGTGTAACCTTAGGGGAGTCACTTAACCCTCAGACCCTCCTTGTTCCACAGGGGGCTGTTGTGTGAAATGAGAGTACCCATTGGCTCCGCGGCCTGCCAGGAAATGCTGACGTTTATCATCCATTTTGCCTCCCCTGCTTCTCCTCCAGACATGGGGGTTGCTCTGCCACCTTCTTACCTACCTGGGGCGTTTATTATTATTATTATTATTGGGACGGAATCTTCCTCTGTCGCCCAGGCTGGAGTGCAGTGGCGCGATCTCGGCTCACTGCAACCTCCGCCTCCCAGGTTCAAGCGATTCTCCTGCCTCAGCACCCCCAGTAGCTGGGATTACAGGCATGCGCCACCACGCTCGGCTAATTTTTGTATTTTTAGTAGAGACGGGGTTTCACCATGTTGTTCAGGCTGGTCTCGAACTCTTGACCTCGTGATCGGCCCACCTTGGCCTCCCAAAGTGCTGGGATTACAGACGTGAGCCACCCCGCCCGGCCCTTATTATTATTTATATATTTCGTTGATTCTGAGAAGCCATTGATATTAAGGCACATCTTTATTTACCCACTGATAATATATTTGTTGATTAGATGGTGACACGCCACCAATTGTAAGAGGCACCCGCACCTCAGGGATGTGGAATGATGGGTACACTTGCGTTTCCGAACTAATGAGAATCCCGGAGTTCCCGGGCGGTGCAGACAATGGGGAACCGCCGCCCAGCTTGGGCCGCAGTTACCAGCAGAAGGCCGCAAGGGGGCGGGAGTCTGGCGGAGTTGGGGCAGCGGTCCACCGGCTTTCGGGGGCTCCGCCCGGGCAGGGCGCAGAGCCGTCTCTCTACTCTTCTCTCCGCCCGCAGACAATGCTCAGGAACGGGAGGACCGCTCTGCGAGAGCTCCAAAGCCATGAGAACTTCCTCACCAAGCTCAACGAAGAGCTGATCAAGACCATCCAGGACATGGAGAACAGCACGACCCTGAACGTGCGGGCCCTGCTGCAGCAGCAGGACATACTGGCGGTGAGACCCGCGCCTCTGCCCTCGGCGCCGGCCGTGCCCGGGCATCCGCCCGCCCTCCTTCCCTCCCTCCGCGCACTTGCGCGCCCTCTCCTGCCTTTCCCTGCCCACTGCACATGCTGCTTCCTCCAACCGGAAGACGCATTTCTTCACCCTTCACTCCCCTCACCTGGGCTTTGCAAGAGGACCGAGATGGGAGTTTCATCCCAACGCGCCAGCACTCACTGGCCAGGAGACTTTGAGTTAACTTTGCCTCCCTGAGCTCTGTGAAATGCGGCACAATAGCACCCGTCCCAGAGGGGGTTTACCTGGCACATATTGTACCCGTGCAACAGAGGTCGCTGCTACCACCAACAGCATTTGCAAACACCTCCACGTGCAATAGCAAGCGATCTGTGTGTATTTATATAGTCCTTACAACAACCCTATGGGTGGACACTGTTATTGTCCCGATTAGCCTCTGGTCAGGTTTCTGGGAATGAGGTTGGGATTGGGGACTCCTCTGAGGAAGTGCTGGGTGGCTGCCTCTGAGAGCCAGCAGAGCCTGTGGGGGAGTTGACCCCACCCCTCCCTCAGACCATCATCGACATCTTGGAGTATTCAAACAAGAAGAGGCTGCAGGAATTGAAGTCTGAGCTTCAGGAGTGGGAAGAAAAGAAGAAATGCAAGATGAGCTGTGAGAATCCCTGGGTGAACTCCTTGACCCTCCCCCCTGGCACCTTGGGGAGGTCAGCAGCAGAGCATTCACCTTGTACTTGCCATTCAGAAACCCTCAGCCCCATCGTCTCTCTTCTAGGCAGATGGGAAGGCTAAGATACAGAGCGAATAGCCTACTTAGCCAACACTTAGCTCTTTCCAGGCCCCGTGTCTGGGTCTCTACCAATGTCTGTGTTGTTACAGGCACACACTCAGTCATTGCAACTACTTGGAGGCAGGGAAGCTGTCCTCCCATTTTACAGATGAGGAAACCGAGGCTAACAGAGGTGAAGTAGCTTGTGGAAGGTTATATAGCTAGGAGCCAGAATCCAATCCTAGCCTGGCTCTGTTTCCTGCCAAGGTCCTTCTGGGAGTCAGTGGCTGGGCTAGAACCTAGGTCTCCTGGCTTCCATCCTGCCTGGCCTGTGGTTCCTTTTCCCTGAGCAGACCTCACACCTGCTGAGCAGAGGGGCGGTGGATCAGGCAACCCCAGACATTGGGGATCTCTCTCTGGAGGAAGACAGGATAGACTTTGTCTTAATCCTGCCATGGGTTGTGTCTTGGGAGCCACTGTCACCCCATCTGCCTGGTCTCACTTCCTTGAGTGTGTCTCTGAGGAGACTGAAGTCTGGAGAGGGACAGTCTTGTCGAGGGCCACACCACAAGTCAGTGGCAGAGTGGGGATTAGTCTAGGGATCGTGCACCAATTCCCTTCCTTTTTCCTACCCAGCATTGCCTCTTCTCCTGCAGGGGTGGAAAACCCTCTATAGCCTTAACTTTTAACCACCTCCCAGCCCTGTGTACGCTCGCCTCAGCCCAGACCCCAATTACTGGCCAAGGAGACCTTGCCTCCTGGGCCTCCTGGGGCCCAGGTGCTTGAGGGAAGGTCTTGCCTCCTGTCCCTGCTGACCTCCCTAACCCCTCCCCAGATCTAGAGCAGCAGGCAGAGCAGCTGAATGCCAAGATTGAGAAGACCCAGGAGGAAGTGAACTTCCTGAGCACTTACATGGACCATGAGTATTCCGTCAAGTCTGTCCAGATCGCCACCCTTATGCGCCAGCTGCAGCAGGTTAAGGAGAGCCAGCAGGTAGGGGAGCCCCTGCCCCTCCCCCACCAGAGTGTGTGGGAGGCAGGACTGGTGGCCAACACCCTTCTGCTGGCTCCCAGGATGAGCTGGATGACCTCAGTGAGATGCGCAGAAAGGTCCTGGAGTCCTTGTCCAACAAGATTCAGAAGAAGAAGAAAAAAATTCTGAGTTCTGTGGTGGCGGTGAGTAGCCAGTTGCTGTGTGGGAGTGGGGATCCAGGTCTCACCCCCACCCTGCCCTCTTCCCCATCCTCTGCCTCCAGGCCCACTGCAGCCCCATCGGTCTCTACCATGTTCTGCTGCCCAGGAAGAGGCACCTGGGGGCCAGACCTCTTCTTCCTCCACAGGAAACCCAGCGTCCCTATGAAGAGGCTCTCCTACAGAAGATGTGGGAAAGCCAAGACTTCCTGAAATGCATGCAAAGGTTCAGAGAAGTACGTGGGCAAGGAATGTGGTGGTCCCTGTAGGGGAGCAGTGGGTGGGCAGTCCCCACGGCCTGTGGGAATGAGTCAGGCTTCTCCTGATCTGGCGCTCAGAAGGTCTCTGACTCTGGTGTTGGCCTTCCTCCTTGCCGGTGCCATTACTGTCACTTGTCTTTCATCTGGGAAGGCGATTGGCACTGACCTAGGCCTTGCCTCATTAGCCAGTATTGCCGGCTAATGACCCATTTGCAACGCCACCAAGCATCACCTATTCAGCCATTAACCACCGTGCATCTTTACCCCTTGATTCTTGTCACTGCCCACCACCCATTATCAGTGTTAATGAACTTCACCATCACTGCCTTCTTGAATTAATTTTCATTATCTTGCCTCTTCATTGGTTTTTAATGTGCATGCCCTTCATATCTCTGCCAGCCTCCATTCATTCCCATGATTGAGCATTCCCCGCCACTTTGTAACCTGTCTCCATTCTCCATGATCCTTCACCTGTTTCAGCACCACTGAATATTGTGACTGTCTTGGGAGCCAGCCTCACCCTGCATGGGGAGGTCCCCTCTCTGGAGTCCAGCAAGTCCCAATGATAGAGCCCATACCATTTCCCCAGATAGCTTTGCTCCTCGTTCATGTTGGCCTTTCTCCCTTTGGTTGGGGGCCATTTGGCTTCTCCCTTCTCCCCTGCTGTGCCTTTCCTCTCAGTTTATTGACCAGTTTGAGGAGAACATGCCTGTATTAAGGGCCGAGGTGGAAGAGCTCCAAGCCCAGACCCGGGAACCCCGAGAGGTCATATTTGAGGATGTTCTGCTTCGGAGACCCAAGTATGTGATCTTTTTGCCACTGCCTCTTAAACCAGCCACACTCAAAGCTCACAGAGGCTCTCTGTTCTTGGGGAAGGCAGCCTGGTGTGGATGGCAGAACCCTATACAGGGAGGGAGGGGCCTGGGTTTCCACCTTGGATCTGCCGCTGACCAGGGGCAGATGTGACCTTTCCCATCTCTGCAAAGGCCTCCAATTCCCATCTGTACACAGCAGGCTGGGTTGTGTAATCTCTAAGGGCCCTGCTAGTTCCCAGATCCCATGTATCAACCGAGTGGGTACAGCCTTCCACTTCTGGGTTTTTGAGGAAGGCAGAGTTGAGCGGGGTGGTTGGCTTCAGGGAAGAATAGCCTGGAAGACACTCCACAAGGAGAGAAGGATGTCCTGTTCACTTGGCAGGTTTTTGGGCCCCAGAAACCAATTCTTTGCCTGCCCTTCCTTGGGGCAAGCCCTATGCGGTTGGGTTGGGGGTCCCCCAGGCTTACCTCTCCTTGATGACACCACAGGACCATGTGTGGCAGAGCCTAGCATTTGCAAATTCTTTAATTTTTCTTCTTCATCTGTCTTTCCCTCCTGTCCTTTTCCTTCCTTCTCCTCTCCTATTTCCATGTCTTCCTTTTCTTCTATTTCTAAGCCGCCCCCGCCCCCAGAACAAAATACTATTGGATTTATGAAGTGCCTCTGAATGCCAGGCACCATGTGAATGAAAACAGTCCTCGGTCCCACCCTCATGGAACCAAAGAGGGAACTGGACATGAGTCGATAATGAGCCACAAATAAATGTGGAGTTGCAGCGGAGCCCGGAGCTACTGAGTAGAGTACATGCCACTGCGAAAGTGACTCTTAGGAGCTGGGCATGGTGGCTCACGCCTGTAATCCCAGCACTTTGGGAGGCCAAGGCGGGTGGATCACGAGGTCAGGAGTTCAAGACCAGCCTGGCCAAGATGTTGAAACCCTGTCTCTACTAAAAATACAAAAATTAGCTGGGCGTGGTGGCGGGTGCCTGTAATCCCAGCTACTCAGGAGGCTGAGGCAGAGAATTGCTTGAACCTGGAAGGCGGAGGTTGCAGTGAGCCGAGATCGTGCCACAGCATTCCAGTCTGGGTGACAGAGTGAGACTCCATCTAAAAAAATTTTTTTTTAATTAAAAAAAAAAGAAAAAAGAAAGCAACTGTTAGGACAGTGAGCCTGGGCAGTCAAGGAAGGTTTTCCTGAGGATGTGACATTTGAACTGAGGCTTGAAGGATGCATAGAAATTCACTAGGTGAAGGAGACTGATGTGGGAGCTGAAGGAAGAGCAATTCTAGGGGGTGGTGCTAGGGTCTCCGGGGGATGTAATAAATAGTCACTTGTTGTCTTTACCTGAGCTCTGAACACAGTGATTGAGACTGAAAGGGGTAAGGTGCATGTGGGCCCGGTTATCACCTTTATTCTGGTAAAGCTGATTTTAGAGACTGTGTTGGCCCCTGAATAGCGAACCCAGAATTAGGCAAATTGCACCACCCGATCGTGGTGGAGTTGGACCCACATGGAGCCAGGCCTTGGGGCAGAGAAGAGTGGAGTCCTTTCAGGTTTCTTGCTGCTGAGAGAGAAAGGGACTGGGCTCCCTGTGTCCCCTTCCTCTCCTCACACTCACCATTCTGGTGGTTATACCACCTTTCCAAAAGCAGAATATAAAGGGGCAGAGAGAGGCCAGTAGCAGTGCACTCATGGATGCCCTTCCACGTGGAAGGGAACACCAGGAGCAAGGAAGCAGATTTTCCCTCTTAAAAAGTAGAAGTGGCACACTGTTAAGCAGAGCCTCACCAGCTGGAACATGCCTAGGAAACACCTGGAGATCGTGTTAAAAAGCAGATTCCAAGTCAGTAGGTCTCAATGGGGCTCATGAATCTGCATTTCTTTCTTTTTTCTTTTCTTTTCTTTCTTTCCTTCCTTCCTTGTTTCATTCCTTCCTTTCTCTCTTTTCTCTTTCTTTCTCTTTCTCTTTCTTTCCTTCCTTCCTTCCTTCCTTCTCTCTCTTTCCTTCCTTCCTTCCTTCCTTCTCTCTCTTTCCTTCCTTCCTTCCTTCCTTCCTTCCTTCCTTCCTTCCTTCCTTCCTTCCTTCCTTGTCTTCTTTCTCTCTTTCTCTCTCTCTCTCTTTTTTCTTTCTTTTTCTTTCTTCTTTTTTTGAGACAGAGTCTAGCTCCGTCTCTCAGGCTGGAGTGCAGTGGTGCCATCTCAGCTCACTGCAACCTCCGCCTCCCGGGTTCAAGTGATTCTCTTGTCTCAGCCTCCTGAGTAGCTGGGATTACAGGTATGCACCACCATGCCTGGCTAATTTCTATATTTTTAGTAGAGACAGGGTTTTGCCATGTTGGCCAGGCTGGTCTCAAACTCCTGACGTCAAGTGATCTGCCTGCCTTGGCCTCCCAAACTGCTGGGATTACAGGTGTGAACCACCATGCCCAGCCTGATTCTGCATTTCTAAGAAGCTCCCTGGTGATGCTTATGTTACTGCTCTATGAACCAACCACATGTTGAGCCTTGAGCTGTGAAGGAGCTGTGGTTGGAAGGAATTTGGCATTGACACGGAGCTGAGTGAGGCCAGAGTGGTTGGAATGCAGAGTGACAGGGAGAGTGGCGGGAAGGGAGCAGGGCAACTCAGCCCCTAGGGACCTCCATGCAGTGCCCTATAGGCCCAGATTTTCTGCCTGATCCCAGAAGCAAAGGATCTTAAGCCACATGATCAGATTTGTATTCCAAAAAAGTCAGTTTGAAAAGAGCATGGTGGGCTAGGTGTGGTGGCTCACGCCTGTAATCTCAGCGTTTTGGGAGGCCAAGGTGGGAGGATTGCTTAAGCCCAGGAGTTCGAGACCAGCTTGGGCAACATGGTGAAACCCCATCTCTACAAAATACAAAAGTTAGCCAGGCATGGTGGCGTGCGCCTGTAGTCCCAGCTACAGTGAAGGCTAAGGCAGGAGGATTGCTTGAGCCCTAGAGGCAGAGGTTGTAGTGAGCCAAGATACTGCTACTGCCTTCCGGCCTGCATAATAGAGCAAGACTCTTTCTTAAAAGAAAAGAGCATGGGGATGAGATTGGCAAGGAGCCAGAGTGGCAGCTGGAATTCTAGTGGGTGTGAGGGCAGTTGTCCAGGGGAACATGGGAAGTGGCCTGGCCAAGAGTGTGGCAGAAGAAATGGGAGAAATAGATAGATTGGAGAAATATTTAGGAAAGTAAGAAGGACTTGTATGACTTAGGAAGTACAGGAAAGGGAGGTATCAAGAATAACCCCTGGGTTCCTGACTTTTGTAATGGGGTGGTGGTGGTGTCACATGCAGAGATTGGGAAGGCTGGGACGGGGTGAGGGATGTGTATGTAGGCACAGTCAAAAGTTTACTTGGAGGCAGGCATGGTGGCTCACACCTGTAATCCCAGTGCTTTAGAAGGCTGAGGAAGAAGGATCGCTTGAGGCTGGGAGTTCGAGACCAGGGGACAACATAGTGAGACCTCCATCTCTATAAAAAATAAAAAAATTAGCCAGATGTGGTGGCACGTGCCTGTGGTCCCAGCTATTTGGGAGGCAGGAGGATGGATTGAGGAGTTCCAGGCTGCAGTGAGCTGTGATTGCACCACTGCATTCCAGCCTGGGTGACCGAGTGAAACCATGTCTCAAACAAAACAAAACAAAACAAAACACAACAAAACAAAAACCGCACAGCTGACTTGGACAGTAAGTTTGGTTTATATGAGGTACCTAGGTGGAGTCATTGGGTGGGCAATTGACAAGATGAGTGTAGACCTCAGAGGACAGATATTGGCTGGAAGTAGAAATTTAGGTGTTGCCAGCATAGAGATGAACTTTTTTTTTTTTTTTACTATTATTATGAAAAATTTCAAATATAAAGAAGAGAGAATGACATAATGAATAGCCAGTTTTGCCCAACTAGATTTAGAAATTTTTTTTCCATATTGGTTTCATGTTCATTCTTTTTTTTTGAATAGTATTGTAAATTGCAAGTATCCTGACATTTCCTGCCTAAATACTTCATGTGTATCAGTAGATTATTGAAACCATGAGAGAGGATGGTCTCCTTGGAAGAGAGAAAAGAGAGTGAAAGAGAATGTAATCCTTCAGCCTCTTAAATGTTTGCACTGGTTCCTGCGATGGGGAATATATTGCTGATGGGAATCCATCTCTCTTGCTACTTTCATGGAAATAATAATGCCTGTCATTTACTGAGCACTGATACCTGCTGGCATGGTCTCATTTAATCTTTCCACCAATGACTGAGGTTAGAATATTAAGCCCATTTGACAGATGAGGAAACTGAGGCGCACCTGGGGTCTGGCATTTAATGAGTGCTTTTCACTTAAGTGCCAACTGAAGGAGCGAGGCTGGGAGAGTAGAAATAGCTTGCTCAAGGTGACACGGAGTCAAAGTTATCAAACCTGTCATCCTCACTCCAAAGCCAGTGGTCATCTTGAGGGCCCTCAGCATTTCAGAGCTGAGTTCCTGCTCCCACTTGACCTCAGACTTGTCAGGGGAACATTCGTCCTGCCAAACTCATTTCTTTTCCATTTTTGGTGTGTGTGTGTGTGTGTGTGTATGCTTGTGTATGCACAGTTGGGCTTTGAGTCACAGACAGGTCACAGATTGTACTTTGGGATTGCCCCCCAACGCAAGTACGTACCAGAGTTCTAAAAAGCAGGGCTCCTCTGAGCGGGTGCTCCCACACCGCCACCTCTAGTCTCTCATGGCCCTCTGTGCTGCCTCCCACCAGGTGCACCCCAGACATGGATGTCATCCTCAACATTCCTGTGGAAGAGCCACTACCCTTCTAGATGGCAGTGCCATGGGCCGCCCTCCCCTCCTGCTCTCTTCCCAGCACCTGGAGCCTTGGATCATTTACTTCCAGGACCAGATCTCCATTCAGACCCTGATCTACAGTCTCCCTGCTCCCTCTGCCCTTCCTCCCTCTTTCTTTCCCTCCCTCCCTCCCTCCCTTCTTCCCTCTTCCCTTCCCTCCTCCTTCCTTCCTCCTCTCCCTCCCTCCTTTCTTTCCTTCCTGCAGTTTTTTCCTCTCTTCTTCCCTTCTTTCTGGTTGGTGCTGCTGGGCCAGGTGGGAATTTCCAATTAAATCTGCTATTCCTTTTTTACCAATAAAGGTGGATTTACATTTGCTTTTTTGCCAGTATCTCGGGGTCCCCAGCTAGGCCTTGCAGAAGATGTGGTGGGAATGGACTTCGTCTTTTGATAAGGGGCGGGCAACTGTGCTAACTGCATCTAGGGCTCAAAACTTCTCCAGAAGAAGTGCTGGAGCAACCCCCTGCCTGACCCCGCCCTCTCCATGGCTCTGTGGCTCTGGGCCACGCCCTCCTGGTGCAGTGGGAGCCTAGCTTCTCTCCAATCTGTGCTCAGACCTGTTGAGGGCATTGTCGGGGCTGACAGGTTTATTCATTTTAATACCCCTGGGAACTTGCTAGGCCTCCAGTGCTTGGAACAACTCAGAAGGGCTATTCTGGCTCCAGAACTTCCTGAAGGCTCAGCTGCAACTACCCCTTGGGCCTGCATTGCAGCTGGACTTCTCCCTGTTCCCAATCCTGCATACTTCTGTCTTCCTCAGTTGTTGATTCCAAGAGCACTCATTAATCAACGTTCTACACCCTACACTCCATCTCAGAGTTGGCCTCTCTGGGGACCTAGATTGCTACAACCCCCAAGAGGCTCTGGTCACTCACAGATGCACTTTGTTTTAAGATACCGGGTTACAGGTAACAAAACAACCAAATCACATTGGCCTAAACTATGAAGGGCTCAGGTCAATACATAGCTTAGGTGAGGCTTTATCCAGAAATCAAGTGATGGCACCAAGGACTTGGTTTCTATTTACTTTGTGTTCTGAGGTGTTGCCCTTTTCTTCAGGTCAGCACTGCTTGTGGCCCCAATAGGCCAGCATCTCCCAGGGTTGTGCAGGTCCTTGTACATGTCCTGTTGGAAAGAGAGAGACTGGCTGTGTCCCAGAATTTTCAGCCAGTGTATTAAGATTCACTGTAATTGGGCTGGGCACAGTGGCTCACGCCTGTAATCCTAGCACTTTGGGAGGCCGAGGTGGGTGGATCACTTGAGGTCAGGAGTTCGAGACCATCCTGGCCAACATGGCAACACCCTGTCTCTACTAAAAATACAAAAATTAGCTGGGCATGGCAGCAGGCACCCGTAATTCCAGCTACTCAGGAGGCTGAAGCAGGATAATCGCTTGAACCTGGGAGGCAGAGGTTGCAGTGAGCTGAGATTGTGCCACTGCACTCCAGTCTGGGTGACAGGGGATGAGACTCCATCTTAAAAAAAAAAAAAAGATTCAGTCTAATTGAACCAGCTTATATTACACATCCACTTTGAGCCGGTCTTGGAGGTGGAGCGTGCCTGCTGGTTTAGTTCAGGTCACCAGCTCTACCTTGGAGCAGGGAAGGGATGGTTAAGGTGGAATACGTGACCTAGGCTGAGCCAACAGATACTCCCCAGAGCCATATGAATCTCCAAGCAGAAATGGACCATGTTGAACACAATAGCAAACACTTCAATGGAACCTACTTTATGCTTTACATATATCAACTCACTACATCCTCACAACAACAACCCTGTGAAGGAGGTATTGTTTATTGTTATTTTCATTTTACAGATGAAGAAACCAGAGGATGAAAAGGCGAAGTGATTTTTCAAGTCGCCAGGTTACTAAGTGGCAGGGGCAGTTTGCTCTTAACCGCTGTACAATCAGGAGCTCAGCTGAGCAGGAGAGAGCTGAACTGCCAAGTGCTGGAGTAGCTGATTAATGATGGCCTGGAATGGTGGCTCATGCCTGTAATCCTCACACTTTCGGAGGCTGAGGCCAGTGGATTGCTTGATCTCAGGAATTTGAGACCAGCCTGGGCAACACGGTGAAACCCCATCTCTATAAAAAATAAAAAAATTAGCTGGGCATGATGGTGTGCACCTGTAGTCCTAGCTACTAGGGAGACTGAGGTGGGAGGATTGCTTGAGCCCAGGAGGCGGAGGTTACAGTGAGCCGAGATCGCACCACTGCACTCCAGCCTGGGTGACAGAGCGAAACCCTGTCTCAAAACAAAAAACGTCAAAGCAAGTAATAGCCATGCCCCAAATCTCTTCTTATTATAGTACAAGAAAGAGGCTAAACCAGAGAACCTGGCTTGTTTTATTTTGTAGAACACAGATCCACCTGTTCTAATTTCCTCATAGAATGATGCTATCCGGGGTTGGGTGGATGAGCATAGGTGTGGGGTTGGTCTCACTGCAGAAAAGCTTCCAACAAAAAGGCTCCTGCAGTTGTACGGACCTGGGGGCCAGGGATGGGGTGGGGAAGGGAGAGTGGGAAAACTTCTGAGTCAGCATGGAGGAAAGTGTCTTCAAGGATTCTCCACTCCCCCATGATAAGGAGGTCCTGGCCGAAGGCCTACCCCACTGCAATGAAGACGTGTCTGAATGAAGACCTGGGTTGGGAGCGGAGATGTTTGTGAGAGGTCGACTGTCCAGGAGGCCTGAGTCTGCCTGCAACTGTCTTTAAAGACTGCAACGCATCAGCTGTGCACAACTCAGCTGTGAGGCCTGCCAGGTAAAACCTGTCATTGCCTGTGGTTGGGCTGAAAAATCACACATAGGTTTTTAGCCAAGAGCTGGACTTTTTGTGAAGGGATGCATGAGTTCAGAGGAGGAAAACTAAGAAAGGAAGCCTGGACGTAGATTCCCTCACATTGCACGTAGCCCTCATGCCTCTGAATGCACCAGAGAGTGACCCCGCACATGTACAGCATCTGTACATGGGTGTCTTCCCAGGTACTCAGAGCCGCATGCGCAGCTCTCACAGGCAGATACACCGGCATGCACATGCACATGGATGCATACTGGGACTGTTTGTTTTCTTTTTTTCTTTTTTGAGACAAAGTCTTGCTCTGTCGTCCAGGTTGGAGTGCAGTGACACAATCTCTGCTCACTGCAACTTCCGCCCCCGGGTTCAAGCGATTCTCCTGCCTCAGCCTCCTGAGTAGCTGGGATTACTGAGGCCCGCCACCACGCCCAGCTAATTTTTGTATTTTAGTAGAGACGGGGTTTCACCATGTTGACCAGGCTGGTCTCCAACTCCTGACCTCAGGTGATCCATCCGCCTTGGCCTCCCAAAGTGCTGGGATTACAGGTGTGAGCCACTGCGCCCGGCCCATCTATCATTCTTTATTGGAGTACCGGAGGGCAGCAGGAGTGAGAAAGAAGAGGTTTATGGGAACCCGAGGTTGAAGGGGAAATCAGCACTGGATATCACCTTTAATGGGAAGGACAGGCAACTGAGACGTCTCCAGAGCACTTAATAAGCTGTAGAGGTACCATTTAGATGACCAGACATTATTATTATTTTAATGTATTTTTTATTTTTATGGATTTACGGGGTAGAAATGCATATATTGCATAGTGGTGGAGTGGGCTTCTAGTGCCCCATTACCCGGATAGTGAATGTTGCACCCAATAGGTAATTTTTCAACCCTCACCCCTCTCCCCCCCCATCGTTTGTAGCCTCCAATGTCTATTATTCCAATCTATACCACACATTATTTTTTAATTTTAGTAGGAGTTGGTTGAAAACCCTATTCTGGGGCTCGGTGAGTCCGGCTAATCGGGTAAATGGAAGTTCCATGGAATTTCCTGTTCCCTAAGGCCCGTGTCTGTGTATCTTGTGAAGTGTGAGTCTTGACCTGGATCTCTTGTGTCTGGGACGCCAATAGACATTGGGAGGTCTTTGGCAAGGCCCTGAAAAGTGTCTGGTGTACCTGCATTTAGCCAACGTGTGCGACCGCCAGGGCGCGGGTATACCGAGTACTGCCGGCAGATGGCGGTAAAGACTGGCACAAATCAATCAGCCAACAGCTTCAAGGGCGGGCTGTGGGGCGTGGGGGAGCGGTGTGGAATGCATCCTGGTTGTAAGTCGCCAAGGGCGCATTTTACTGCAGAATTCGCAATTGGAGATGACCATTTTGGCCTTTAGTGTGGCGAAAGAGAGAGAGGCCTTTGTTCTGCGCGCATTGGTAGTGCCCAGTCCCTGCCCACACGAGCTGGCTTTGAGCCCCCTCTCCCACGTTCAGCTCCTGTCCCCATTTCTACTCCCTCCAGCCTTCCTTCTTCACGCCAACCAAGCTTGTTTCCTGCCCGGTCTTTGCAGGGCCGGTGGGTCATCAGCTTTGCATGTTGTCCTCAAGGTCTTCACGTGGCTAGCTTATCATGCAGTCAGCTGTTTTCCTTTCTTAGAGAGGTCTTGCCTGACCACCATTTCTAACCAGGTTCTTCCTCCTCATCACTTTCCGTCTATCACTCTGTTTTCTTTGTAGCTGTGATCACTACCTGATTTTATACATTCATTTTTTTTAATGTTTATTACACATTCTGCTAGGTGAAATAAGTCAAACACAGAAAAACAAATACTTCATGTTCTCACTTATACATGGAATCTAAAACAATTGAGCTATAGTCAAAAACCACCAGGGATCATGGCAGATGGGAGGCAGGACTAGACTGCAGCTCCCACTCGGACGGACAGAGCAGCGTGTGGAGGCTGGCATCATTAAGTTTTGCTTCAGAAGGACTGCAGGAACCCATTAGGAAAGGCAAGAGAACCTACAGACCCTCTGAAGGAAACAGATTGCTCCTTGCGGAGGGCTGCTAGAGGCCCAGAGCGGCCACAGGGAGAAGGAAACCTCCAGCTGAACTTTGTAACAATTTGAACTGATCAAGAAGCCTCCTGGCCAGAACTCAGAAAAGAACGTATTTGTCCTAATGCTCTCCCTCCCCTTTCCCCCACACCCGAACTTTATGCATTTTAACATGTTTATTAGATTCACCGAATCGCTTAGCCTTTTGGAACTCCCTCGAGTTACACTTTTAAAGTCACTTTCCCTTATCTCAAGCCCCTAGCAGGCTGAGCTCTTATCTGCCGCCTCTGGGGAAGAATCAGCTTCCAAGCTCATTCGTGTTGTTGATAGAATTCAATTCCTTGCACATGTAGAATTAAAGACCCCACTTCCTTGCTGGCTGCCACCTGGGGGCTGCTTTCAGCTTCTAGGGGCCATCCACGTTCTTCATCATGTGCCCCTGCATCTTCAAGCCACTATATCATATTTATTTATTCGTGTATTTATTTATTTATTTATTTATTTATTTATTTGAGATGGAGTCTTGCTCTGTTGCCCAGGCTAAAGTGCAGTGGCACGATCTCAGCTCATTGCAACCTCTGCCTCTCAGGTTCAAGCAATTTCCGGCTTTTTTTTTTTTTTTTTTTTTTTTGTATTTTTAGTACAGAGGGAGTTTCACCATGTTGGCCAGGCTAGTCTCCAACTCCTGACCTCAAGTGATCCACCCACCTTGGCCTCCCAAAGTGCTAGCATTACAGGCGTGAGCCACTGCATCCGGCACCATTATACCATTTTCAATATTCAGTTGAAATATTCAATTTCATAATAGCATTTTAGCTTTAGTGGTTAAAATCTGCCTGGAAGTAGATTAACAGTACAACCTCTTAAGATATTTTCCCTTGTACTACTCCTTTTCCTCCTTCTCTCCTTTCCAAGGCCAATAACACAATCAGTGTGCAATCATCCTTCAAATAAGATTTAAAATTATTTTTCTTCTTCTTTGCAGGGAAAAAAAACTAGCAAAGAAACATGAATAAACTAAGCACATACCTATTAAAAAGTTATTGAGGCCGGGCGCGGTGGCTTACGCCTGTAATCCCAGCACTTTGGGAGGCCAAGGCAGGCAGATAAGGAGGTCAGGAGTTCAAGACCAGCCTGGCCAACATGGTGAAACCCCATCTCTACTAAAAATACAAACAATAGCTGGGCGTGGTGGCCGGTGCCTGTAATCCCAGCTACTCAAGAGGCCGAGGCAGGAGAATCATTTGAATCTGGGAGTCGGAAGTTGCAGTGAACCGAGATCGTGCCATTGCACTCCAGCCTGGGTGACAAGGCAAGACTCCATCTCAAAAAAAAAAAAAAAAAAAAAAAAAAAAAAAAGAGTTATTGAGATTGAGCATATTTAAAGCTGGATTTTCATCATTTCAAGCATTAAACGCTGGTCACAATAACTGTTTCAATCAGCTTTAAGGCTGCTCATTGCAGCAAAATGAAAAGACAAGAGGAAAAGAAAAGGAAAGAATCCTTAAGTCTTTTCACAGGCGAATTGCTTACCTAAATTAACATAGAAGTTTAAGTTACAGCTCTTGAGAATTTATATTTTAATATTTTATATTAATATTTTATAAGAGCCACTTTTGTATAAAAGTTCTCTATTATCTTCGTATACTGAATAAGTTTGTCCCACCAAATGATATTTTTGTGATTGTATCTTTTACTTTTTGATTCTAAAATTAACATACAGTCAAAAAGATGACATTTGGGTGTACGGTTGCACGAGTTTTCACCACCAGCATGATCAGGGTGCAGTTCTATCACCTCCCCAAATTCCCTTGGTCTCCTGGACCACCACAGAGAGGAATTCTTTTATATTCTGCCTAGGAAATCAAAGCTTGGCTGACAGGCCAGTTGAAGCTGAGGGTAGAGGGAGCAGCCATCTTGCAGTCCAACAGGTGTTCTTTCAATCCTTGCATGTTAACATTAACAGGCTTTCATTATATATTAAAAGCCTATTTATTTTATACAATAAATAATTAAAACTATAAGGAAAAACAGTTTCATTGATACATGAAATTTAGGTAAATTGCTTCCTTGAGACACAATCCCCAAATCGTTGGTAGTGCTGTCAGTGGTAAACCATTAAAGGATGCAACAAGACCCCTGGGAAAGACAGGATGCTGTACCTCATTTCTACCCCTTCATCCACAACACTGAAGGGAGGGAGACAGAACTGAGAAGACTCCTACTGCCATTCATGCCTACAGGCCAGTGCTGAGCTGCCCTCAGCCCACCTCGGCTTTCCTCCTATGCTCATCAGCACCCAAGGTCTGTAGGGGTCCGAGGTGGCAGGGGGCTGGTATGTCAGCACTGCTCCAAGCGTGTGCACACCCAGCAGGCTATGACAGCACCTGGGCTTGGCCTCAACTTTGCTCCAAGATTAGAGTGGGCACCGACAGCAGGGAGATGCCAGGCTGTGGGAGCAGGCACTTCTAAGCCTGTGAGGGCAGTGGGGACTTCCCTGACCCTCAAGAGTGTAGAGATGTCTGGTTCTGCAGCCATGGTTTGGGCGCCTGCAGCTGCACCCAAAAGGGCAAGGCCCCTGCCTGCTCCCAGCACCCACGAGAGCACAGGGAGGCCGGGGTTCACAGCCACGACTTGAGTGGCTGCAGTTGCACCTGGGGGAGCTCCTGCCGCACCAACTTGGAAGGTGTGGGGCTCTCATTGTCCCCAGCTCTGCAGCTCTGTGGAATGTGCAGCCCCAGCTGTCCCTCCCTGCTGCAGCTGCCTTGATGGCAGCGTCCACTCCAGATGGGCTGCCACGGCCATCACCAGCTACTTGGGAGGCTGAGGCATGAGAATCTCTCTCTCACACACATACACACACACACACACACACACACACACACACACACACACACACACCAGCTGGTGTCTCACTAGGTTGAGTGCTCCCTAAATCTACTGCCTCTGAGCCCAGCACAGCACTAGGAGTTGCCTAGGAATTGCAGTTCTTGTGGCCTATACAGCCTTTCAAGTTTATTTAGAACCCCAGAGCTCTTTAGCCCATGATGGTGAGGCTTGCTGAAACTGAAGTTCCGACCTCTGGGATGGGTGATTTCCCCCTGGCTAGGGATGGTCTAAATGATCCCTTTCTAGGCACCTGCTGAGTTCTGCCTGGTGTTAGCAGCACTGAGTTCCAATGCCAAATCCCACAATCATTGTGCTCTCCCTCCTGCAAGTACACATATTCTCTCTCCACACCACACAGCTGCTGCCTGAGGATTGGGGGGAGGTGGTGTCAGCAATTCAGGACTGTCTTTCCTAGCTTCTCAGTGCCTCTTTAAGTGATATGAAGTTAAAACTAGGTACTGTGATCACTCACATCGTTTTTTATTCTTATGAAGGCAATTTTTTTGTGTAGATGGTTGTCAAATTTGGTGTTCTAGTGGGAAGGATGATCAGTGGAGGCTTCTATTCAGCCATCTTACACCACCGCCTCTTCACTACTTTAAACTACGCTGCTGTGATTGTGCTGTATATACATTAATCTTTTTGATATGAACTCTAATTATTTCCCCAGAATATATCCCTAAAAGTAGAGTCCCTGAGCCACAGAACATGAACATTTTTAAGTGTTTTGAAAGGTGTATGGATAAATGTCTTCCAGAATTGACGTATTTGGTTATAAACAGGAGCATCTGATGATAAGACTTATTTCTATTTATGCCTTGTCAAACTTGGGTTTGTTAATTCTCTGACAATCTGATACGTAAAAAACAAGATCTCATTGTAGTCTTAATCTGCATTTATTTGATCACAAATCAGACAGATTTTTTCCCATTTTTCAGGCCATTTTTGGAGTTAAAAAGCTAGTTCATGTCACTTTTTCATTTTCTACTAGGGGTTTCATGTTTTCCCTGTTGCTTCATATGAACTTGTTATATTTTATCAGTATCAATACTTCATCACATGTCTCAGTTTGTCATATGTCTTTAAACTATTTATGATACATTAATTTTTCTGTTTCACTGTGAGATTTATTTATTTTATTAAAATAATAGCTTTTTTGGACGTTTAAATTGACATACAATAAACTGAACACATTTAAAGTTTACCATTTGGTAATTTTTTGACTTACGTACACCCCCCATTAAGCCATTACCACAATCAAGACTATGAATGTATCTTTTTTTTTTTTTTTTTTTGAGACAGAGTCTCGCCCTATTGCCCAGTCTGGAGTGCAGTGGCGCGATCTCGGCTCACTGCAAGCTCTGCCCGCTGGGTTCACGCCATTCTCCTGCCTCAGCCTCCCGAGTAGCTGGGAATACAGGTGCCCGCCACTATGCCTGGCTAATTTTTTGTATATTTAGTAGAGATGGGGTTTCACTGTGTTAGCCAGGATGGTCTCGATCTCCTGACCTCGTGATCCACCAGCCTGGGCCTCCCAAAGTGCTGGGATTACAGGTGTGAGCCACCACGCCCTCAAAGTGTCCTCAGGTCCCTTTACATTCTTTCAGCCCTCTCCATGCACCTTTCACATCCCCTGACAACCAGTGATCTGCTTTCTGTCATTAGATTCTTACTTTCTATTTTAAAGAATTTTACGTAATTTTAAAAGAATTTAAAGAACTTTATGTAAATAGAATCATACGGAATATACTTTTTTGGTAACTAGTTATTAAAAAAATGCAAATTGAAAGCATAATGAAATACCACTACACATCTATTAGAATGATGAAAATGCAAAAGACTGACCATATCACATCCTGATGAGGATGAGGAACAGCTGGAACTTTCACATACTGCTAATGGGCACATCCACTGGAACAACCATTTTGGAAAACAATTTTGTATTTCCTTAAAAAGCTAAACATTCTCAAGCCTGTAATCTCAGCACTTTGGGAGGCCAAGGTGGGCGGATCACCTGAGGTCGGGAGTTCGAAGCCAGCCTGACCAACATGGAGAAACCCCGTCTCTACTAAAAATACAAAAATTAGCCGGGGATAGGGGGATGCATGCCTGTAATCCCAGCTACTCAGGAGGCTGCAGCAGGACAATTGCTTGAACCCGGGAGGCGGAGGTTGCAGTGAGCCAAGATCGCGCCATTGCACTCCAGCCCGGGCAACAAGAGTGAAACTCCGTCTCAAAAAAATAAAAAATAAAAAAAGTGCTAAACATTCACCTACCATATGATTCAGACATTCCACTCCTAGGTATTTACCTTAGGGAAATGAAAGCATACGTCCATACAAAGATTTGTACATAAATGTTCATAGAAGCTTTATTTGTAATAGCCATAAACTGGGAACAACCCAAATGTCCATCAACAAATCAGTGTACAAATGAATACTATTCATATGATGGAAGAGTATTTATAAACAAAAAGGAATGAACTCCTGCAATATCCAATAAGATGGATGAATTTCAAAATGATATCTTTTGACATACACAAGAACTTAATATTTAATGCCACTTAATCAATTTATTCTTACATGAGTTCTGCCTCTATTGTTATATTTATAAGAATTTCCTTGCTCTTAAATTGAATATTTGACCACACAATCTTTTAATACTTTACTTTTACACGGTCATTTTGAAACCATCTAGAATTAATTTTGGTCTAAGATATAAGTTAGGGAATGAGCATTAACATCTTTTCTTATCTGGTTTGCTAGTTTTTAGGACCGTTTTTAATTATTTAGGCCTGAGTGTTTTGGTTTGTTCTTCTCAGATAGAAGTTAGTACCTGTCAAATAAATATTATATAAAACTAACGGGCATCAAACTGTAAGAGGAAATTTATGCATAATTCTGCTTTCCAACCAAACAAAAAAGTCATAATTTTCATGAGTTTTGTATCATATAAGGAGACAATTTTGACAACTACAGCATAAATGCAATTTTGAGTAACGTTATTATGTTCCATTATTCTACAAGCATTCTATTTCTTTGTATTTATAGATGGCATTAGTATATAATATTTTACCATTTAGATTTTTTCATTTTCTCAGCATTTTAAATAATATTATATGGAAAACCTTTGTGCCCATAACTTTGTGCTTCTCTTGGTTAATTTATGATGAGCCAGTTCCCAGCAGTAATGTTTAGTGGACGAAACAAGTAGAGTTCTGCTTCTCCGTGCTTATTTCCGCACAGCTTCCCAAGAGGATTATGCCAATTTGGCACCATGGGTAGGCACGTTTGAGTCACCAGCATCATGCCATCCTTGCTTTTGGGGTGTACTACCAATGGTGGCTATGTATTCTGTCTGCTTTGTTACTCAAATGAATAAATAAATACCTCACAAGTCAGTCTACCTAGCTGGCCAAACCTAGACTTTCAGCTCCTTTCTCTCCCTCCTTATACTCTGTGGCAGCCATGGGGGTGCACTGTTCAGATTTCCTTTCAAGAGAACTTGCTTCAAGGAGATAGTTGGTGGACAGCCTCAAGCTGTCATACTTCCAGACCTATGGTAGCAGTCACCTCATGTTCTCCAAGGGCTGTTCTCAGCCAAAGACTGAACCCCTGGGATATGAGAACCTGGCTATTCCTGCACTGTATGAGCTCCTCTGAAGGGCAAGCCTTGCTTTGGGCCTCCCCATCTGTTTGGCTGAGACTTTCTTAGAGCTGTAGTCTCAGTCTCCTTCTATTCGATCCTCCTCTATCCCTCTGTCTTTTGATAGGTATCAGGCCAGCATTGCAGTCTGAAGGCTCTCCCTGCCTTTTGCTGCTCTCTCTCACCTTTGTCCATCAGAGTTCTGTTCTCCCAGTCAATCTTTTGCATGTCCAGTTCTGTCTTGACATTTTTCATTTGGAGGACCCAAACTGACAGATCCCCTGTGGATGAGTCTGCATGATGATTGTTCTCATAAGATAGACACAAACTCTAAATTAGTTATTAGATGAATGACAGAATGATAGAAGACAGAAGTTTTGGGGTTAGCTGTAGATATTTGCCCCAAAAAGAGGAGTCTTGGCTAGTTCTCAACAATGTAGGAGGAATTGGAACTGCGGAAATAAGATTTCTTTCAGTTGGTGGAGGCGATAGCAGTGGTTATTATGATGTTACGGTCGTTTGTTGCTTCTTGTCTTTCCTTTGTGTGTTTCTTCTCCTTGATTGCCAATGGTTACCGATGAGCTGTGGTAGGTCAGGCTTCGGCAGGAAGGAGTAGCTGGCGCAGCATTTTCTGGAAGCGTTGCACATGAACAATGCTGTCTCCCCCTGGTGGCAATATGTCCTGCAGTATCCTTGGGTGTCACTCACACATTTTGACCCACCTCCACTGGCTGTATGGGAGAGGACAAGACAGAGAAGTCGTGGTTAGAAGCAGCACAGGACTGCTAACGCGTCAGCGCCAGATGGGAGTGTTTGGCTTTTTATTCTGAGATGTGTCCTTAGGATGTTGTGCAAATGAGACTTGGGAAAGCCAGTGATGAGGAGACAAAATCTCCCTGGATTGATGGCCTTGGGGAACTCTGTCTGAGGAGCTCTTCTTCTTTGCCAGTATCTGCATCTTTGAAGCTTTTTGCCAAATTTGATACTGCAGAATAGGATGTATGGGTAGAAACAGGGGTGGGGAGCCAGGTCTTCATGGGTAAAAACAGGGGTGGGGAGCCAGGTCTTCATGGGTAAAAACAGGGGTGGGGAGCCAGGTCTTCATGGGTAAAAACAGGGGTGGGGAGCCAGGTCTTCATGGGTAGAAACAGGGGTGGGGAGCCAGGTCTTCATGGGTAGAAACAGGGGTGGGGAGCCAGGTCTTCATGGGTAGAAACAGGGGTGGGGAGCCAGGTCTTCATGGGTAGAAACAGGGGTGGGGAGCCAGGTCTTCATGGGTAGAAACAGGGGTGGGGAGCCAGGTCTTCATGGGTAGAAACAGGGGTGGGGAGCCAGGTCTTCATGGGTAGAAACAGGGGTGGGGAGCCAGGTCTTTATGGTCAGGGAGGAGTTTGGATGCTCAGAAGGGAGAAATGGGGCTATTCTCACTCACCCCACAGGCTCACTTTTAAGGTGTTCCTGCCTTACTTGTTTTCATAGACTGTAAAACTGTAAATATCAGTCAACCTGGGGCAAAGTGGGAGGAGTCAAATCATTCTCCAAAATCACTAAAAAGAAAATAATGGTTGCTAGTGACAGGGCATTTTTGTATTCACACAGTGCCGCGTACCATTTCACCATCTGGTGAAATCTGTTTGCCTCAGTACTCTGTGTCTGCCATTGGCTCATAGCGGGGGCCTCTTCGGAGCACCCTCAGGCCTCTTTGGCTTTCTTCACATCCGTTGCCTGGCCCTCCTCTGATCTCTCTCTCTCCCTGCTCTCTGTGTGTCTGACTCTCTTTCTGACCCTGCATTATCTCCTAGCTCCAGGGTTTGAGCTGAACCCATTACTTACCATCCTGTGGGAACTAGCCCTCTAAGAGGTCTACTTCCATCCCCCACCTGCCAGCTGTCTGTTGAGCATAGGGACGGGAACCTCAGTCTCTTCCTTCTAGGCTCAAAATCTCCTTTGAGCTCCAACCCAGGGCTGATCTCAATGGATGCACATGGTGATGACGGAAGCCTTCAGTGTCTTAGGAGGTTAGATATAAGGAGCTCACATAAAGTGAAAGAAGATATTTTGGTTCAGGTTGAGGGTGACTATCATTTTAGAATAGAAAACAAATTTTTGTAAAGATTATATAGGGTGGTGTTTGGGTGTGGGATATCAAGGCTAGTGGTGGTTGTTAGGAGATCCCTACCTTAGGCTGGAACTCAGTGGGTGAGCCCTGCCTCCACCCAGCCTGGCTCATCTATCACCAGAGCAATCAGATCTGCTAGTGTTCCTCGTTCTCAGTTTTCCTTTCCTCCTATTTATCCAGTTTACCTGGGATCACCTGGGTCAGGAATCTGAGGGCTGCCAAGACCAGGAGCAGGAACTTCATGGCTGAAGGGGTGGCTTGGGGAGCTGGTGGTGGTTTAATGGAGTTGGGTCCCTCTGTAATGTGCCTGGAGCTACTGCCTTTATAGGATCCACATGATGCCAGGATACTGGGCAGTGAACCAAGGGAGACTTTTCTGTTACCCAGAGCAGTCAGATTAGATCAGAATGTCTACTGGACTGGAGCCTGTATTGATTTATTGAGCGCCTGTGTTCTAGACCGTAGGAGGTGGAGAGGTAGAGCAAAGAGTGCCCAGCGTTCATCTCTAAAACTATGCGTTCCAGCCAGTGTTGGTGAGATGTGGGGAAACTAGCATTCTCTTGGCGTTGTTGCTGGGAGTGTTAATTGGTACAGTTCTTCTTTTGTAGCACAATTTGGCAATATATATCAGAAGCCTTAAAATGTGCCTATTTTTTTACTCAGAAACTTTGTACCTTGGGCTTTTGTTTAATGGGAATAATTGAACAAGTACATAAAGACGTTTATCTTAACATTACAGTAACAGAAAACCAAAAGCCACCTAAATGGTGATAAAACATGGATCTAATCTAATACAGAAAATATAGAATATAATAGAGCAGTATGCAGTTATTAAAAATGGTGGAAAAGTATAAAAATGTAGGCTACAATATATGAATCTAGAATAACTTAATCTGTGGTAAAGGAACATCTATGTGCCAACACATGTATGTATATATGTATGTAGTATGTATGTATGTGTATCTATCTATCTGTTTATCTATCTATCTATCTATCTATCTATCTATCTATCTATCTATCTATCATCTATCTATTTGTCTAAAATGTCTGAGTTTGGAGAGAATGATTATGTGTACTTTCACGATTAGAAAAAAAAGATAGTTTATAGAAAAACAACTTATTGTTTGAATTTTAATATGAATACTCTTACCTCTAAATTTTTGCTTTCTTCCCCTAGAGTTTAAGGTTTCTGGAGGTTAGAGACTTTGCCATCTCCACATTCTTCTCAAGAAATATTTTGTGTTTTCCTCCCCACGATAGCATCCTTTGGAGTCTGTTTCCCATCGAGACAGTTCTTTTGTGTTCCAGCTCACTTTTCCAGAATCCTTTCTCTAATGCGGTGCCTGTTGTATAAGGGAATAATCTCAGGAGTCCTGGTTTGGGCCAGCTGAGTAGAGCAGCTCTAGCGTCTCACGTTTTCCTGGTCTAAAAAACCTGGTTTGATTTCAAGCACAAAACAAAACAAAAGATCCGGGACTTGGTAAGAATATGTCCCAAGACTTTAGCAGTCTTTACAGTCGCTCAGATTTGTAAAAATATCTTAAAATCTGTAATTTTTCCAAATAAGTGATGTAAATTATAATCCTAAAATAGATACAATCCCCTTTGTGCCTTTAGTAAACCTATAACCACAGAAGCAAAGGCTTTTGTGTTTCTGTGCATAGTCTTCAATGAGTTAATTGTCTTTTTACCCTTCACTTATTAAGCAATGATGACATTTATTTTCTCCTTGTTTCCATACAGCATGCACAGTCCATTGGATGTCATAAATATAAGTCACTCCAATTTCCTCAACCCATTAAAAAATCTTTTCATTTAAAAATAATTTAAAACATACCAGCTGCAAAATACAAATTGTACAATACCTTTTTCCCAGCTCCCCTGAGATTTGCCTATTGTTGACATTTTATCTTTCTTGCTTTAGCATTTGCCCCACCTCTCTCTATCTATAGATATATACATATCTATATTAGTCTCTCTATAGATCTTTGTATATTTTCTTCTTTGAATCTGTTGAGCATAAGTTATATGCTCATGGCCTTATATTATTGTGGCCTTTTACTCCCAAATAATTCAATGTGTATTTCCTAAGAATAGGGATATTCTCCTATATGACAGTATAGTTACTATAACTCCATAAATTTAAATGGACACCACTTTTATCTAGTCTACCATCTATCCATATATATATATATTATATCTATATATCTGTATTCCAATTTGCCAATTGACCTAATAATGCCTTTTATAGCATTCATTTCCTCCTTGAGTTGAGATTTCAGTGTTAGGTCAGATATTGTATTGCTCTTAAAATGTATTTTTTAATTAAAATTTTATTTTTAATTGACATAATTATACATATTTATGGGATACAGAATGATATTTCAATACATGTACACAATGTGTAATGATCAAATCAGGGTACCTCAAACATTTCTCATTTCTTTGTGCGAGAACATTCAAAATCCTCTCTTCTAGCTATTTGAAAATATGCAATAAGTGATTGTTGGCTACAGTCACCCTACAGAGCTATGGAACCCTAGAACTTATTCCTCCTGTCTAGCTGTGATTTTGACCAACCTCTCCGTATCCCCTTCTACCTGCTACATTATTTTACTCTCTACTTCTGTAAGCTCAACATTTTTTTAAATTTTTTTTTTTGAGACAGAGTCTCGCCCTGTCTCGCAGGCTGGAGTGCAGTGGTGCAATCTTGGTTCACTGCAACTCTGTCTCCCAGGTTCAAGCGATTCTCCTGCCTCAGCCTCCTGAGCAGCTGGGATTACAGGCACCTGCCACCACACCTGGCTAATTTTTGTATTTTTAGTAGAGATGGGACTTCACCATGTTGGTCAGGCTGGTCTCAAACTCCTGGCCTCAGGTGATCCACCTGCCTTGGCCTCCCAAAGTGCTGGGATTACAGGTGTGAGCCACCGCGCCCGTCCTATAAGCTCAACTTTTTTAGTTCCCACATATAAGTGAGAATGTGCAGCATTTATGTTTCTGTGCCTGACTTATTTCACTTAACATAATGTCCTCTAGGCCAGGGGTCCCCAAACCCTGGGCTATAGATTGGTATGGGGCCATGGCCTGTTAAGAACTGGGAGCACAGCAGGAGGTGAGTGGCAGGTGAGCATTACCCCGGAGCTCCATCTCCTGTCAGATGTGCAGAAGCATTAGATTCTCATAGGAGCACAAACCCCATTATGAACTGCACATGCGAGGGATCTAGGTTGTACACTCCTTATGAGAATCTAACTACTGCCTGATGGTCTGAGATGGAACAGTTTCATCCCGAAACCATCCTCCCACCCCCTTCCAACCATGGAAAAATTGTCTTCCACTATACCAGTGCCTGGTGCCAAAAAGGTTAGGGACCACTGCTCTAGCTCATCCATGTTGCCATGAATGACAGGATTTCATTCTTTTTTATGGCTGAATAGTATTTTGTTGTTTAAGATATTGTATTCTGTGTTTTGTCTCTTTAATTTCTTGCAATTAGTCAGAGTTTTCCAGAGAATAGGATGGAGATATGAGATAGAGAGAGGGAGATAGACAGAAAGAGATTTATCTTAAGGAATTGAGGACTAAACTCTGATTTTTTATCTTGCCCAAATTCCTACCTAAGGGGTCTAGGGAGTTATGCCCTACAAACCATAAATTCTTACCAGATGGGTTTCATTTGACCCTGTATATTGTGACTTTTCAATCTGACTCTGGCATAACAAGGAAGAAAATCACAATGTTTTGGCCAGGCGCGGTGACTCACGCCTGTAATCCCAGCACTTTGGGAGGCTGAGGCGGGTGAACCACGAGGTCAGGAGATTGAGACCATCCTGGCTAACACAGTAAAACTCCGTCTCTAGTAAAAATACAAAAAATTAGCCGGGCGTGGTGGCGGGCGCCTGTAGTCCCAGCTACTCGGGAGGCTGAGGCAGAAGAATGGCATGAACCTGGGAGGCGAAGGTTGCAGTGAACTGAGATGGCACCACTGCACTCCAGCCTGGGGGACAGAGCGAGACTCTGTCTCAAAAAAAAAAAAATCACAATGTTTTATCACAAAATATATTGCCTTGCCATACTTTGAAATTGCCTTACAAAATCTTTTGTGGAAAAAAATCCACATTCTATAGAGAATCGCTTTCCCCCACACCCACCTCCCCCCCTTTCTTTTTTTCCCTTCCTTTCCACATCCAGGAGATAATCAACTAAGAGCCAGGCACCCTTTCAGGCCTGATAAGAAACATTTTACAATCTGCTCTCTCTCTGAAGTCTGCTATCTGAGAGATTTCTCTTCACAATAAAAAAAAAAAAAAAAGAAAATGTGGTACATACACACAATAGAGTACTATTCAGCCATAAAAAGAATGAGATCCAGTCATTTGCAACAGCATGGATGAAACTAGAGATCATTATATTAAGTGAAATAAACCAGGCAGAGAAAGACAAAACAAAAACAAAAACAAAAACAAAAACTTGGTCTCCACAATCCTTTGTGTTAACCTGAACATTTCTTTCCATTTATCCCCGCCCCCCGCCCCGTGGGGACTTCCAAGTAACCAGTGTATTTCTTAAATGTATTTGATTGATGTTTCATGCCTTCCTAAAATACACAAAACCAAGCTGCACCCCGACCACCTTGGGCACATGTTCTCAGGACCTCCTGAGGGCTGTGTCACGGGCCATGGTCACTCATATTTGGCTCAGAATAAATCTCTTAAAATATTTTATAGAGTTTGGCTCTTTTTGTCAACAATAATTTGGTGCCCAAACACATGAGGCCTCAGAGAAGACTCAGGACCCTAAAGGAGTTGCCCAAAACCAGAGCTAAGGTACCAGCAGGGGCCCATTGAAGCTTCAAGCTTCTCCTCTGGTGGGACTGGTAAGTCCTCCTGAGCCCCAGACCTCCCTTTGGTTGACGGTCCTTGATTTATTCTGAGCTGGTTTTCTCCTAAGAAGTTGTTTAAGGATCCTAATTCTAGTTGGGAGATGCGTTCTAAAAGGAATTCTCGACTGCTTTTTCTCCTAAAATCTGTCTAAATTTGGTTTATCTGTGCGCATTTATGTGAGGAACTGAACTGTTGTTTTCATAGATAAATAAGAGACTGAGTTTTTCAGCTCCTAGGAGAAAGGGCACTTGCTCCTCCCAGCCAAAGGCACCCCTGGGTGACTGGGGCCTTGTGGGAGTGTCTGGGGGTTAAGCCCCCACAATGTGCAACAGCTCTGCAGGGAAATTTCCAACAAAAATTAATTTAACAAATGGCTCATCCAGGAAACGCATATAAGGGTAATCACCCAGCATTTTTTTTTTTTTTTTCTTGAGACAGAGTCTTGCTCCGTCACCCAGGCTGGGGTGCAGTAGCGCGATCTCGGCTCACTGAAACCTCCACCTCCCAGTTTCAAGCGATTCTCCTGCCTCAGCCTCCTGAGTAGCTGGGATTACAGGTGTCCACTACCATGCTCAGCTACTTTTTGTATTTTTAGTACAGATGGGGTTTCACCATGTTGGCCAGGCTGGTTTTGAACTCCAGACCTCAAGGGATCTGACCACCTCGGTCTCCCAAAGTGCTGGGATTACAGGCATGAGCCACGGCACTGCCCAGTTTATCACTTTTAGAGAGGCAATGTGATAATTTTGGAACCATCACTGACATTCGTAGTGGGTGGGGGAAGAACCCTCTCCTGCCCTGCTCAGGCCTGTCTAATTACCTGTGTGTGTGTGTGTGTGTGTGTGTGTGTGTGTGGTTGGGGATGTGTTTGCTATTGTGGGGAAAATATAATTAAAAACAAAATCTTCTCACAACCTAGAAAACCTCTTCACAAAGGTAGAAGAGAAAGAAAACAATTACCATTGAATAAGCATTGAACCAGAATGTGAGGCACATCACAGGCAATTCACAAAGAGTTTGCGAAGACAGAAAGAAATCCTACTTGTTTATATCCTGAAGAAGATAAAACCCATTACAGATATGCTCTCAAGACAAACAATAACTGGTTCTCAAATAGGAGAACTTAGAAGTACCATTTGACATACACATAGTTCATCCTAGATTCACCTGATAATTGGAGTGGCCATCTGTGTTCGCTAGGTGGCTTTAACCAAAGGAAAAACAAAATTCTCACATCCTCGTGACAGGAGGTGGCTTTGTAACTTGGAGCAAGGAACTTGCCAAAGTTAGAGACCTACCCACTCATATAAATTCAGAGATAGGGGCACTATCTTTCTGGATGCTTACATTTCAAAGAGATGGCTCCTAGGTATTTGAGAAAGATATTCCTGGGTTGTAAAACTGGCTAGAGGCCTATTTACATTTTAAAAAGATTTACATACATTTCAAAGAGACAGAGAAAGAGAAGGGCGAGGCGGAGGGGTGTTGGGTAAGTCTCTTTCCTTATTTTTAATAGGGAGAGTTAAGTCTCATATTTAATTTGTATCTGCCCTCACACTATCTGATTGTTGTTGGCTCAGAGCAGATGTTTGGGAGAGTTTCAAACTGTCCCTATTACATATATATGCCTTTATTCTAATTTTAAAAGGTTAATTTTGTTTTTCTTTCTTTAGTTTCTTGAATTAGTTTCTTATTTTTATCTTCCTTTTATGTGTTTGTGTTTTGCTTTAATTACACAAATAGTGCACAATATATTTTCTTTTAATTCTGTGAATTTTAAAAACAATTGTGCACATTGATAAGAATTACGAAAATAAAAAGTTTCTGACAACACCAATTGCTGATGAGGTTGCAGAACAACTGGAAATTGCAGTCACTCTAGAAAATGGTTTGTCAGTTTATTTGAAAGGTAAACATACATGTACCTCAGGACCTAGCAATCCTAAACCTGGTATTTACGTTAGTGAAATGAAAACTTATGGTCACACAAACATCTGTAAAAACTGCTCATATCAACTTTATTTTTATTTATTTATTGTTTTTGAGACAGAGTCTCTCTCTATTGCCTAGGCTGGAGTGCAGTGGTGTAATCTTGGCTCACTGCAACCTTCACCTCCCGGGTTCAAGTGATTCTCCTGCCTCAGCCTCCCGAGTAGCTGGGATTACAGGTGCGTGCCACCATGCTCAGCTAATTTTTGTATTTTCAGTAGAGTCAGGGTTTCACTATGTTGGCCAGGCTGGTCCCGAACTCTTGACCTCAAGTGATAACGCCCACCTTGGCCTCCCAAAGTGTTGGGATTAGAGGCGTGAGCCACCATGCCTGGGCCATCATAGAAACTTTATTTGTGATAGCCAAAAGCTGGAAACAACCCAAATGCCCTTCAATGAATGAATGGATAAACAAATGTACCACATCCATAGAATACAATCATACTCAGCAGTAAAAAGGAATGAGTTATTGATACTGGTAGAAACTTGGATGAATCTCAAAGACATGCTGTTATTACGTCGTTCTCACATTGTTATAGAGATATACCTGGGACTGGGTCATTTGTTAAAAAAAAAAAGGAGGTTTAATTGGCTCACTGTTCAGCAGGCTGTATAGGAAGCATGATGCTGGCATCTGCTCGGCTTCTGGGGAGGCTTCAGGAAACTTACAATCATGGCGGAAGGCTAAGGGTGAGCAGGCACATGGCATAGCCAGAGCAGGAGCAAGAGAGTGGGGAGATGCTCCATGCTTAAACCAGATCTCTGCAGAACTCACTCACTATCCTTAGGACAGTACCAAGGGGATGATACTGAACCACTCATGAGAAATCTGTCCCCATGATCCAATTGCCTCTCACTAGGCTCTACCTCCAACATTGGGGATTACAATTCAACATGAGATTTAGGTGGGGACACAGGTACATACCATGTCAAATGCTGAGAGAAGCTGGTCTCAAAATGTTAAATACTAGATGATTCCATTTATGTCACATTCTTGGAAAAGACAAAATTATAGTGATGGAAAATAGATCAGTGGTTGCCAGGGATTATGAGTGGGGTGAAGGTTTGACTACAGAGGGGTTAGCATCAGGGAACTTTTTCTTAGGGTGATGAAACTGTTGTGTGTCCTATTTGTGGTGGTGGTTACATGAATCCAAATATTTGTTAAAATCTATAGAACTATATACCAAAAAAAGATCACATTTACTCTATAATTAAATTATAAAAAACAAATAATTTATTACACTGTACTTGTTCTTCAGCTTCCTTTTAAAATTTCAATGATAGGTTCAACAGCTCTTTTTATATCTAAAAATATAAATGTCCATTATTCTTTGCTATTGCTGCATAATTTCACATATATGGATGTAGTGTGGTTCAGTTAAACATCCCTCTGTCAAATAAACTGCATGTAATTTATTTTTCCAATTTTTCCTTTTTTATTTTTGAGACGGAGTCTCGCTGTTGCCCAGGCTGGAGTGCAGTGGCATAATCTCGGCTCACTGCAGGCTTCGCCCCCGAGGTTCACGCCATTCTCCTGCCTCAGCCTCCCGAGTAGCTGGGACTACAGGCACCTGCCACCTCACCTGGCTAATTTTTTGTATTTTTAGTAGAGACAGAGTTTCACCGTGTTAGCCAGGATGGTCTCGATCTCCTGACCTCATGATCCGCCCGCCTCGGCCTCCCAAAGTGCTGGGATTACAGGCGTGAGCCACCGCGCCCGGCCCCGCCCCCCCTTTTTTTTTTTGAGACGGAGTCTTGCTCTATTACCCAGGCTGGAGTGCAATGGCATAATCTCAGCTCACTGCAACCTCTGCCTCCCAGGTTCAAGCGATTCTCCTGCTTCAGCCTCCTGAGTAGCTGGGATTACAGGCACGTGCCACCACTTCTGGCTAATTTTTGTATTTTTAGTAGAGGCGGAGTTTCCCTTCCACCATGACCATGTTGGCCAGGCTGGTCTTGAACTCCTGACCTCAGGTGATCCACCCGCCTTGGCCTCCCAAAGTGCTGGGATTATAGGCGTGAGCCACTGCGCCTGGCCCATTTTTTTAAAAACAAAATAAAAATGATTTTTTTTTTTTGAGACGACATCTCACTCTTGTCACCCAGGCTGGAGTGTGATGGCACCATCTCGGCTCACTGCAACCTCCACCTCCCGGGATCAAGCAATTCTCCTGCCTCAGCCCCCCAAGTAGGTGGGATTACAGGCACCTACCACCACTCCAGGCTAGTTTTGGTATTTTTAGTAGAGACGGGATTTCACCATGTTGGCCAAGCTGGTCTCGAACTCCTGACCTCAGGTGATCCACCCGCCTCGGCCTCCCAAATTTCTGGGATTACAGGCATGAGCCACCCCACCCGGCCAAAATTGGAAATGATTATTTCTGATTATGCCTCTTTGTGCACATGGATTAATTTTTTTTTTTTTTTTGAGACGGGGTCTTGCTCTGTCATCCAGGCTGGAGTGCAGTGGCCCGATCTCGGCTCACTACAACCTCCGCCTCCCAGGTTCAAGCGATTCTCCTGCTTCAGCCTCCTGAGTAGCTGGGATTATAGGCGTGCGCTACCACACCCAGCTATTTTTTGTATTTTTAGTAGAGGCGGGGTTTCGCCATGTTGGCCAGGATGGTCTTGATCTCTTGACCTTGTGACCTGCCCACCTCAGCCTCCCAAAGTGCTGGGATTACAGGTGTGAGCCACTGCACTCCCCCAAGGACTAATATATTTTGAGGATAAATAACTACATGCTTCACAAGTGTATTGCCAGTGCCACATTAATAATTTTAAAAAATTTGTCAATGTAATAAATGAAAATTATAAAAATTTCAAAAATATGGAGGCATTGATCAATAAAAACAAAACTTATTTCTTTGAAAAGATCAGTAATCTTAGGTAAGGCTGCTGAGCAAGTTCAGGTCTGTTAGCTTTTTGAGTTTAATTAACTAAATTTAACTTTGAGTTTAATTAGCTTTTAATTTAAAAATGTAAAATTTCTTGTTTTCTCTTTTTCTTGAGACGGAGTCTCGCTCTGTCGCCCAGGCTGGTGTGCAGTGGCGCAATCTCGGCTCACTGCAAGCTCCGCCTCCCGGGTTCACGCCATTCTCCTGCCTCAGCCTCTCCGAGTAGCTGGGACTACAGGCGCCTGCCACCACGCCCGGCTAATTTTTTGTATTTTTAGTAGAGACGGGGTTTCACTGTGGTCTCGATCTCCTGACCTCGTGATCCGCCCGCCTCAGCCTCCCAAAGTGCTGGGATTACAAGCGTGAGCCACCACGCCCGGCCTAAAATTTCCTGTTTTCTAGTAAATGCCTTTAAATCTTTCATCTAATTTCCACTTTAACCATTTTCATGAAGATTTTATATGTAGAGCTCTCATTTTGATTCATTTCCAAAATTTTGTAGTTTTTATGTTTTTTTAACCCATGATTATTTAGAAGGTTAAAAAAACCCCAGCGCATATACACATACCTTTTTTGGAAGTTCTAATGTTGTTATATTGTGGTTAGTTTATATGAGTGGATTGATTTCTTTTGGAATATTTGAAATATACATGTATTATAATAATCAATTTTTAGCCATTTTTTAGCTGTGCTTTAAAATTGTATGTATCTGTTTTGTTAGTTAATAGTTCTACATGTGTATTAAATCAAGATTTTAAAAATACCTTTTTAATCCTTTAAAGTAAGTATGCTTGTGCATTTTTTGTTTACTTTGAGGACTCCTGAGGCCTATGGCCTATTAAAGATTTCCGTCTTACTTATAGATTTATTCATTTCTTCTTATCTTTTCAGCAGTTTTACATTTTACGTGTTTTGTATTTTTGAAAACTTACTAATTTTAGTTCTTCATTAATTCTAGGTTTTATCACTGGAAAAACCCAATGTTACAGTCTTCCTTCCTTCCTTTCTTTCTTTCTTTCCTTTTTCTTTTTTTTACCAGAACTATGGAGATTGGGGCCAAACAGATGGGTCACTGTTTTGAGCAAGCCTGGATCTGGACTTGGGACTAACTTTGGCCAATAGAGTGTATCAGAAGTGATTCCTGTTCTGAACCTAGGCTTGGGCCTCAAGAGGCCTTGCATACTCATGCTCTCTCAGAACTCTGCTCTGTTGCCAGGAAAACAAGCTTCAGCTAGTCTTTTGGAACAGAGACAGGCTATTCCAGTGGGGTCCACCCTAGACCTGCCAGCTCCCATTAATCCTCACATGCATGAGCCCAAAAGTGAAGAGAAGAACCTCTCAGCTGAGCCCAGCCTCAATTTGTGACTCATAGAATTATGACATACATAAATGATTTTGCTTTAAGCTACTAAATTTTGGTGTGGTTTGTTACATGGCAGGAACTAACTGATGTACATGAATTCTTCAACTTTTCTGACATATTGTTTTATTTCTCTAAACAGAATTTGTGTGTGTGTGTGCATGGTTTGCTATTTTGATTTCATCTCAGTTCTTCATTAATTGTTTCCATTTATGAAAAGATGCATTTAATGCAGGGTTTAAAAAATCATAAATACCAGTTAGGCTGCATCCTAAAGATTTTTCTTTATTTCCATGCAGTGTTATCATTATTTATATAAAGGGTATTTTCAGCTTATTACTTTATATGATTTTGCTGTGTCACCACGAAATCTCATCTTGAATTGTAGTTCCCATAATCCCCACGTTTTGTGGGAGGGACCAGGTGGAGATAATTGAATCATGGAGTGGTTTCCCCTTCCTGTTCTCGTGATAGTGTGTGAGTTCTCACAAGATCTGGTGGTTTTCTAAGGGGCTTTTCCCCCTTTTGTGCTGCATTTTCCTTGCTGCCACCATGTGAAGAAAGATGTTTGCTTCCCCTTCCACCATGATTGTAAGTTTCCTGAGGCCTCTACAGCCCTGCAGAACTGTGAGTCAATTAAACCTCTTTCCTTTATAAAGTACCCAATTTCAGGTATGTCTGTATATAGTGTGAGAATGGACTAATACATACTATTGAACAATTTAAATGTGTGTAAAAGTCAAGCAATAATATAATGAGCCCCCATGTATTCATCATCCAAATTCAACATTAACTCATGGCCAATCTTGTTTCTTATATCACCCAATTTACTTTCCCTTCTTGGATTTCCCCTCCTTTGAAGCAAATCCCTGATATTATAAGATTTCTCTTGTATATATTTTAATGGGTATCTCTGGGTGACCCTTTTGAAAAATATACCCTTAAGGAATCTGTATACTCTTTTGGTGGGAATGTAGATTAGTGGAGCCATTATGGAAAACAGTATGAAGGTTCCTAAATAAATTAAAAATAGAACTACCATATGACCCAGCAATTCCTCTTCTGGGTATATACCTAGAGGAAATGAAATCATCACCTCATAAAATATCTGTACTCCTTTGTTCATTGTAGCATATTCACAATAGCTGAGGTATGGAAATAACTGAAGTATTCATTGAAGGAAACAACTGAAGTATTCATTGAAGGATAAATGGGCAAAGAAACTATGGTATATATACAATGGAATATTTTTCAGCCTTAAAAAAGGAGATTCTGCCATATGGGGCAACGTGAGTGAATCTGGAGGACATTGTACTAAGTGAAATAAACCAGACACAGAAAGAGAAATTCTGCATTATCTCACTTATATGCAGAATTTAAAAACTAGAAAAAACAAAGTTGAATGCAGAGATAGAGAATAAAGTGGTTATTACTGGGGTGTGGTGGAGGGGTAGGAAATGGGGAAATGTAGGTCAAAGGACACAAAGTTGCAGATATGTAAGAGAAAAGTCTAGAGGTCTAATGTACAATAGTTAACGATATCGTATTGTATTCAGGATTTTTGCTAAGAGTAGATTTTAGGTGCTCTTGCCACACATACACAAAAATTGTAGCTGTGAGATGATGGATATGTTAATTTGCATGACCATAGAAATTATTTCTCTCTCTCTCTATATATATATATACACATCATGTTGTACACCTTAAATATATACAGTTAAAAAACACATTCTTAGGCTGGGCATGGTGGCTCATGCCTATAACCCTAGCACTTTGGGAGGCCGAGGCAGGTGGATCAATTGAGGCCAGAAGTTCCAGACCAGCCTGGCCAACATGGCAAAAGCCCATCTCTACTAATAAAAAAATACAAAAATCAGCCAGGTGTGGTGGTGCATGCCTGTAATCCCAGCTACTTGAGAGGCTGAGGCATGAGAATCACTTGAACCCGAGAGGCAGAGGTTGCAGTGAGCCGAGATCGTGACACTGCAGTCTAGCCTGGGCAACAGAATGAGACTGTGTCTCAAAAAACAAACAAAAAACACATCCTTAAAACCATTATCATACCTGATAAATTATTATTTCATTCTTATTATATTTTATAATATGAAGTCATATTATATATATGTATACATATATACATATATAATATACATATATAATATACATATGTAATATACATATATAATATATATATGAAGTCATATTATAAAATATAAGTCATTATAAAATATGAAATCAGCATTCATTTTCTCAAATGTATATTTTTCAAATTTTTAGAATCAGCATTCAAATATGATCCATAAATTGTAATTGGTAGATGTGTCTTCTGAGTTTCTTAATTTATGTTACCCCTCCATCTGTTTTTTCATTTTTGTGTGTGTTTTTTTTCTTTTCATCTTATTTGACAAAACGTGATCATTTGTGCAGCAGAGTTTCTCACATTCCCAAAAAAATTTTTGGAGATGTCTTTTAATGTTTTTCAATGAAAACTGAACGAGTATTTCTATTTAAATGTCACCTCATAAAGGCAATCAACACAGGTGACCTTTTCCTGGAGTGATTCTATTCTAATGCACTCCTCATAGACAGCAAAGCCTTCGCTTCATCTCAAACACTTCCTCAGATTGGCTCACATCTATTTCCCTAAAAGTTATTTATTGCCCATTGAAAGCTAAGAAACATTCAGAAACCATTTTATGAGAAAAACCAAGTTAAAATACGTGAAAAATCATGTTGCTTTCTCCTAGTCTGCCTTTTTTTCAAGAGTTTGTCTCTTGGAGCTTGAATTTAATGACTGGCGGCCCGTCAGTGGGACAAGCAGAGGTATAGCCACATATATACACTGAGGCAAGTGTGAAGGCTTTGGGGAAGGAACTTTCTAGAAATTCTATCCTTGATTCTTACTTTTCTGATGATTTTTTCAAAATATAACTGGCTCTGGAAATTAATTTTTCCTCGTGTTATTTTGTACTTTTAGGCCAAGCAGGGTGAAGGATAATGTTACATTTCAGAATTTGCTGATTGAATCCCCATGGTGATATTTCACGATCTTCCTTTGTCCTTGGTATATCCTACAGCTTGGGAGTTAGAGTGAGAGCCTTGATTAGATTTGGGTTTGATTTTTTTTTTCTTTTTTGGCAAAACAGCTTTGAAGGTGATATTGTATACTTCTATCAGGAGGCACAAATGTCTAATTGTTCCTTTTGTTGTGATTTTCTCAGCCATTAATGATCATTGCCTAGATCCTTAAATTCACCTGAGATTACAAAATGGCGATTTGTCTCAATGCTATTATTCCTTCATTTATTAGCTGGAAATATTTCTAAAGAGTAAAATTCCTTATCAATAATTTGGTTCTTCTGAGGTGCAGTTTTTACAGAAAAGCCAGGATGAATTCTTCACTTTTCTTTCTCTTTTTTTTTTTTTTTTTTTTTTTTTTGAGACAGAGTCTCACTTTGTCACCCAGGCTGGAGTACAGTGGCGTGATCTCGGCTCACTGCAACCTCCACCTCTGGGTTCAGATGATTCTCTATCTCAGCCTCCTGAGTAGTAGCTGGAACTACAGACGCCTGCTACCATGCCTAGCTAATTTTTGTATTTTTAGTAGAGATGGGGTTTTGCTATATTGACCAGGCTGGTCTCAAACTCCTGACCTCAGGTGATCCGCCTGCCTTGGCATCCCAAACTGCTGAGATTGCAGGTGTGAGCCACTGTGCCAGGCCAAATTCTTTACCTTTCTTTATCAGTTTTGGATATGTTTGATATGTTTCAATTAATTGTAGTTATTTTATTTTTATGTTTCCAGCTTTATTGAGATATAATTGACAAATAATAATTGTACATATTTAAGGTGTACAATGTGATGTTTTGATAGACATATACCTTGTGACATGATTACCACTATCAAGCTAATTAACATATTCATCACCTCTCATAGTCACCATTTTTTTTGTGTGGTAAGAATATTTACGATCTACTCTTAGCAAATTTCAAGTATACAACACAGTATTATTAACTGTAGTCACCATGCTATGTATTAAATTCCTGAACTTATTCACCCTGCATAACGGAAACTTTGTACCCTTTGACTAGTACTTCTTCATTTCCCTCCACTCCCTTGGTAACCACCGTCCTACTCTCTGTGTCCATGAGTTTGACATTTTAAGATTCCACACATAGGTGAGATCATTCAGTATTTGCCTGCCTGTGTCTGGCTTATTTCACTTAGCATAATGTCCTCCAGGTTCATCCGTGTTGTCACAAATGGCAGAATTTCTTTCTTTTTAAAGGCTGAATAATATTTCATTGTATATATCACATTTTCTTTATGTATTTATCCATCCATAGACACCTAGATTGATTACATTTCTTGGTTACTGTGAATAATGCATGCAATTATTTTTTATCAAGGTTCACATTTTCCCATCTTTGCCAAGAGAAAGTCTCTTCAAGTTGACTTCTTTGTTTTTTTGACATGACTTCAGTAGTCTTTGTCAAGTTGCTTTTTTCTAGTATGGTAAAATCTTCCAGGTACATTTGTATAGTTGCTTCAAACTCAGAAACAGCCATTTCTTCAGTAAGACTTTGGGAAATTATATTTAGAGATAATATCCAGGGTGAGAGGGAAATCATTTCTACTAGGTTGGCCAATATTTCTAGGGCTTTTCAGTGGACGGGGGTAGAAAAAGGTATTTTAAAAATAAAACATAAGATTCCAATTCAAATTTAGGATTTACAGAATTTTTACCTGAAGTTTTATTTCTTATCTCTATCAGTGACACAAACATTCATTTCCTTTATCTCACAATATATATATTAAAGTCTCAATATGATTACTGAAAACATTGAAAACATTTTGCAATTCTTCTGTTTTTAGGTTATATTCCAATCAGGAAGTATTCTCAAGTTACTCTTTGAAAGTCATTTCAAATAGTCCTTTGTGTGGTTATACAACCCATTTATTACAGAGGCTAATTTGATTTCTCTTCCTTTTAGATTTTTGGGATTGTCATTTAAGTTTCGATATTCTTGTATTAGATAAAATATTTAGATGATTCCAAAGTCAAACCTTCAAAGCAGAGTATATTCAGAGAAGTCCAGTTTTTATACCTGTCCCACTCCTCTGTTTCCTCCTCCTTCTAGACATGTCCATTTTAAAATTGTCTTTCTTTTTAAAAATATATATTTAATTCTTTTTTCCATGTCCCCTCCCCTCTATCATTTCTTTCTCAATGTGGAAGATTCCAGGGTACTCAAGGTCACTGAAGCCAGAAACAAGAGAGAAACAAAAGCCAGAGGCAAGAACTTCATGCTTGAAGGATCAGAATGTGCCTTAAGAGAATGTAGCTGGGTAGATTGGATGAGGACAGAGCTACCTGTGTCACTTATCTGGAGCTACAACATTTATTGGCCTTAGATGAGATCAAAAGTTGGGCAGTGAGCCAGGGATGAAGTAGAAATCTCTGCTATTAGGGTGAATAGATTTTGTTACTCTAAGTGGTTATTGCTTAAATTGACTGAGCACTCACAGAATGCACAGAAAATTAGCACCAGTCTTTGGAAATGCATTTTCTAGCTACTGCTGGCATGGGTGAGACAACATAAGAAAAACTGTGTACTGTTCCTGGGAGGGCAATTTGTCAATATATAGCCCATGTCTAAAACAAAATTAAATGAAACTCTGCTTGCCCTTTGACCCAAAATAACGCACATAGCATAAAAGAATATGTTCATGAAGGTGCAAGAACTATATTGCCTTCTTAGCATTACTCATAGTGAGAATGTGAAAAGCTAAATGTCTATCAGTAGAGAATCTGCTAATTTATGGCACTTAACACATTAGAATTTCATTTAAACAATGATGATAATTGAGGACTATCATTATATAAAAGACTGTCAGTGATATCTTAGGTAGAAAAGAAAAATGACAGGAAAGTGTGGGTAGTATAAGCTAGTCTTTGTTATATATGTATACATGTAAAATATATATACATATAATTTATGTATTCTCTGGAAGGATATATACAACAATTTAGTGGTCTTTCTCTTTGGGAAAGATTTTGTGATTCTTATTTTATCTTCCATAAAGTTTTCTGTTTTGTCTGAGTGTTCAAAATGACTATATGTAACCTCATAATCAGAAAAAGTTAATTAAGCTATTTCCATGTATGGAAAACATCTTTTTTGAAAAGTTTTGAGATGAGTATATTCATATAGAAATATTTGCTTTCTTTCCTGATTAATACAAAAGATTGATTGGCTTGCCAAATCAGAATCAGGGGAATCAGAGATCTTTCCCAGCATTAAGCTTTAGTAATAATTTCAAGGATACAGGTAATTATGAAGCAGGTAAAAATGCAAAAGTCTGGGATGTCCACACCACTTCCCAGGTCCTTTCTTGCCTCATGAGAATAAGCCATGGGATAGGTTTAACATGAAAGATCTCTAAGTGATGTCTGTGATGCACGGGTGCCCATCAGCTACCCAAAGGGGCTATTTTAGGTAGAAACATCTCCATTTTATTCTCTGGCAATTACTCAGCATTACAAACACATGACATTTTTCAAGGAGCCATGCCCTGTAAATTCATAGACTCTAAGTTTGTTTACCAGAAGCAATTGAGGACTGAGCAGATGCATTCTGCTAGATAAAGACCCCTCTGCTAGTGAATATCATTAGCATGTTTGCCAGGAGGTCTCTTATTAGCATGTTACAAGGAGATCTGACACAGTCAGAGTCAAGTTTTTTTTTTTTTTTCTTTCCTTCCAGAAGTATCCCCTGTTAAAGAGAGAGAATTGATTTCAGGACTACTGTTAACTCTTTCCTTCTCATCTCTTAAAATGCAAAGGTATTCCCACTGAATTTCTGACTTATATGTGTGTGTTTCTTAATGGAATTTTTTTTAGGACTTTCGTTATCATAGCTTTTGTATCTGTGCTCTAATTCTAATTTCTTTTACAGTGTGGGAGCCAAAAATAAAGGCAATAATCTAAGTGTGAACTTTTCAGGCTGCTTACATTTGGCAATTGCAGGAGCTGTCCAAATCCTTTAGGATTAGGAAATCCTTTAGAATAGGGATATTCACCACTCCCTTATACTGGGTCACCAGTAATATCAAGACTTCTATAGCTTCTTCCAAACCGTTTTTTTTTTTTTTTTTTTGAGATGAAGTCTCACTCTGTCACCCAGGCTGGAGTGCAGTGGCGTGATCTTGGCTCACTGCAACCTCCGCCTCCCAGGTTCAAGCGATTCTCCTGCCTCAACCTCCTGAGTAGCTGGGACTACAGGCACGCACCACCACACCTAGTTAATTTTTGTATTTTTAGTAGAGACCATGTTGGCCAGGCTGGTCTTGAACTCTTGACCTTGTGATCCACCCGCCTCGGCCTCCCAAAGTGCTGGGATTATCATTTTGTCTTACATTTTTGCCATAATTTGGACCCACAGGAAGCTTGATAATTTTATTAGCACACAGAGTATCACACAGGTCTACAATGTGCTGATAAGATCTGGTGAAGATAAAGTAGTTTCTTGCTACACGCCAGAAGATTCAGCAAAACCCCCATGAAACAACAAAGACTTCCATTTCAGCAAGGTTGCGGTGGATCCACAGTCTGTGGTCCAAAGAGGTAGAAAATTTGCTGCTCCTTGCACAATTACAAGCTTCGGCCCTCTTCGAATTTTGGAGGCATATTGTGTGATCTTAGGTAACTTAATCTCTTCAAGCCTCAGTTTCATCATCTGTCAAGTTGAGATAATTGTCCATTCATAATAGGGCTGTTTAAAGACTAGAGAAGGTGATTCATGTAAATAATTTGGCACAGGGCTGGCTTACAGGAAGTGTCTTATAGCAATTTTTTCTGAAGATAAACTTCCTCTAAGTTGCTGAAATTAAAACGAAACAGCTGAACCCTATTGACTGAGAAGCATAGTTTGTAAAACATTTTATCTTGAAAATGTTTTGAGATGAGTATATTCACACAGAAATATTTGCTTTCTTTCCTAATTAACACAAATGATTGATTGGCTTGCCAAATCAGATTCAGGGGAATCAGAGATCTTTCCCAGCATTAAGCTTTAGTAATAATTTGAAGGATTCAGGGGATTATGAAGCACAGGATTGTTAGATGGGCCTTTCTCACCCTTTCCTGCCCAAATCCTCAAAGATCAAAAGAAGCTGCCCAGAATCTCTGGCAACTGAGAATACGCACTCTGCCGTTCCTCCACTCTCACCTCACTCCCTTACTCCTGCAAGCTCTAAGCCACTCCTACAGCTCCACTCCACACCACACCAGTCTGCCTCACTCTACCCACGCTTCCTCTTTTCCACATCCTGAGCACCCACTGCCCCTTCCTCACTCAGAGCTAGAGGTTCTTTTTATCTGCAGTGAGCATTACTTTCACTATACATGTCTTGCTCTTATGTGGTCATTTGCCTATTTATTTCTCTATCTTGGCTGCACAATTTTTAAAGAATGAAAATGATTAGAGTTCATTTATTTCTTAGTCCTTAATGTTTGCCCAGAGACCAGAGTAGATGCTAATAAATACTTGCTGAGCAATGGAAGAAACATACTTTCTGAACACAGCCGAGTCTGACTACAACTTTGTATAAACTTCTGTCCTAGATTTGAGTTAAAAATCCTACTGAAGTTGCTCAGCTTTCCCCCGGGTCTGTAACTGACAAATTTAGAATAAAGGCAGAGGCTCAGGGTGTTTTAAGAGGCATCTGTTGGCCGGGAGCGGTGGCTCACGACTGTAATCCCAGCACTTTGGAAGGCTGAGGCGGGTGGATCACCTGATGTCAGGTGTTTGAGACCAGCCTGGCCAACATGGTGAAACCCCATCTCTACTAAAAATACAAAAATCAGTCAGGCATGGCGGTGGGTGCCTGTAATCCCAGCTACTCGGGAGGCTGAAGCAGGAGAATCGTTTGAACCTGGGAGGCGGAGGTTGCAGTGAGCCGAGATTATGCCATTGCACTCCAGCCTGGGTGAAAAGAGCAAAACTCTGTCTCAAAAAAAAAAAAACAAAGCATCTGTTGTTCCTATTGTTCCTAGCTCATTCCTCCCCCTCCTCCTTTCTTTTTTTTTTTGGTTGGGGAGGGGACAGGGTCTCACTACGTTGCCCAGGCTGGAGTGCAATGGCTATTTACAGGTATAATCACAGTGTACTACAGCCTAGAACTACTGGGCTCAAGCAATCCTCCTGTCTCAGCCTCCTGAGTAGCAGGTAATACAGGCATGTGCCATCACACCTGGCTTTATCTGACCTCCATTTACCCAGAGCTCAGAAAGAAGGAAGAAAGGATACTATCTTTTTTATGGCCTGTATTAGTCTAGGGCTGCTATCACAGAATACCACAGCCTGTGTGGCTTAAACAGCAGATACTCATTTTCTCTCAGTCCTGAAGATTAGAAGTCCAAGATCAAGGTGCTGGCAGGTTTGGTTTCTCCTGAGACCTCCTTCCTTGGCTTGCAGATGGCTGACCTCTTGCTGTGCCCTAACATGACCTTTTCTTTGTGTATGCATATCCTTGGTATCTTTTCCTCTTCTCGTAAAGATACCAATTATGTTGGATAGGATCCTACTCATATGACTTCATTTAACCTTAATTACCTCTTTAAAGGCTTTACCTCCAAATACAGTGACATTGTGGGTTATGGCTTTAGCATATGAATTTTGAGGGGAACACAGTTCAGCCCCTTGGCTCACTTAGTGGTAAAGGAAGTAGATAACCTATTGTCCTCTATGGGTGCAGGACAGGCCAAACTAGTATTCAGCTCTCTGAGCAGATGAGTAGAGAGCAGGGAAGCCAGTAATGACACTGTTTCTTGCTTGGATTTTTCTAATTCAACTTGTCCAGGCAGGAGTCTGGACAAGCAGTGCCAGCTGCTGTGTGCCTGCCCTGCCCTCCAGAGCCCAGCACATTCCTTACGGCATTCTGAATCTCATGTACTAACAAAAGGCCTTTGCTTTGTTAAAATAAATATATATATTTTTCTGGACATTACCAAGCTCCCAACTTTTAATTTATGGTTTTATTTAGTGCTCTTCTCTTCATCATCTTAGGTTATTTACAGGCTAACTTATTTTATATATGCTCATAATAGTCTTTCATTTTATAATTTTTACAACTAACAATCTGAGTTCATAAACACCATTTTCAAAGTAGTTCTGGACTGGAAATCAGGCCTTTAGAAGTGATGTAGTTAGTTAGGGATGGTCTTCTAACACCTGTTAGATGGGATTCCCTCTCTAATAGTTATCTTCATCACTGGCCCTTCCCCCTTCTATCCGCTGTCATGCTCGCAGCAACATCATTAAGCACGGGATCACCTCACTGCTTAGCAAAAACAGACAGAGTTCACCTGCATACGTATGAAGTTGGTGCAAAAGTAATTGCGATTTCAGACCGTGAATTTTAAATCACTATAACTAGGCTCAAACACATCTTGATTAATCAAGATAGGAACCATTACAATCAACACATTTTTGCCAACGAGGAATAAATTTGTTTATTCCTGTAGTGTAAAAATCTGTGCTTTGGGATTCAACAAACCCTTGGAAGCATTTTCGGCATCCTGCTGATTGTGGAAACATTTTCCCTGCAAAAAGTTGGAAGAAGTGGTAGTCGGTTGGCGAGAGGTCAGGTGAATATGGTGGATGAGGCAAAACTTCGTAGCCCAATTCATTCAACTTTTGAAGTGTCGGTTGTGCAACATGAGGTCAGGCCTTGTCGTGAAGAATTGGGCCCTTTCTATTGACCAATGCCGGCTGCAGGCATTGCAGTTTTCGGTGCATCTTATTTCCATCTCATTTTCTGAGCATGCTTATCAGAGGTAATGGTTTCGCCGGGATTCAGAAAGCTGTAGTAGATCACAGCGCCAAACAGTGACCATGACCTTTTTTTTTTTTGGTGCAAATTTGGCTTTGAGAAGTGCTTTGCAGCTTCTTCGTGGTCCAACCACTGAGCTGCTCGTCACCGGTTGTCATATAAAATCCACTTTTCATTGCCATGTCCCAATCCAATTGAGAACTGGTTCATTGTTGCGTAGAATAAGAGATGACGACACTTCAAAATGATGATTTGATTTTTGCTCAGCTCATGAGGCACCCACTTATAGAGCTTTTTCATCTTTCCAATTTGCTTCAAATGCCAAACGACCATAGAATGGTCAAGGTTGAGTTCTTCGGCAACTTCTTGTGTAGTTGTAAGAGGATCAGCTTCAATGATTGCTCTTAATTGGTTGTTGTCAACTTCCAATGGCCGGCCACTACATTCCTCATCTTCAAGGTTCTCCTCTCCTTTGCAAAACTTTTTGAACCACGACTGCACTGTACGTTCGTTAGCAGTTCCTGGACCAGATGTGTAGTCGATGTTGCAAGTTGTCTCTGCTGCTTTATGACCCATTTTGAACTTGAATAAGAAAATCGCTTGAATTTTCTTTTTGTCTGACATCATTTCCATCGTTTAAAATAAACATAAAATCAGCAGAAAGTAATAAGTCATTAGCAAAAAAACATAAAGTGAGAAATGCCTATTAAAATGATGTATAGGCCAGGGGTGGTGACTCACGCCTGTAATCCCAGCACTTTGGGAGGCTGAGGCGGGTGCATCACCTGAGGTCAGGAGTTAGAGACCAGCCTGATCGACATGGAAAAACCCCGTCTCTACTAAAAATACAAAATTAGTTGGGCATGGTGGCACAGGCCTGTAATCCCAGCTACTAGGGAGGCTGAGGCAGGAGAATAGCTTGAACCCGGGAGGCGGAGGTTACGGTTAGCCGAGATCACACCATTGCACTCCAGCCTGGGCAACAAGAGCGAAACTCCATCTCAAAAAAAAAAAAAAAAGTATAACATAACCACATTTATTTAAGAACGCATTCTAATATCAAACAGCAAATTCCAACAATGCAAAAACTGCAATTACTTTGCACCAACCTAATAGTTCAGGGTAGGGTAGTAGTTTATTTATTGATTGATACTTTGGTGACTCCCTGTGAAGTGCTCCATGAATGCACTGCTAGTAAGTGGAATGTTCATAGGTTTCTAATTTGATCAGATTGGGTTCTAATATTGGCTCTGAGAAGTTAAAAAAAATTTAGAGTCACACAGTCCCTGAGTGGCAGGACCTGGAGTGGCAGGACCTGGGATGGCCAGGGTGAATCCTAATCTCACCCTCTCTCTTTTTTATTTTTATTTATTTATTTAGAGATGGAGTTTTGCTTTTGTCATCCAGGCTGGAGTGCAGTGGCACAGTCTCGGCTCACTACAACCTTCGCCTCCCAGGTTCAAGCAATTCTCCTGCCTCAGCCTCTTGAGTAGCTGGGATTATAGATGCCCGCCACCACACCCAGCTAATTTATGTATTTTTAGTAGAAATGGGGTTTCACCATGTTGTCCAGTCTGGTCTCGAACTCCTGACCTCAGGTGATCCACCTGCCTCGGCCTCCCAAAGTGGTGGGATTACGGGCATGAGCCATCACGCCCAACCTCCTTTCTCTTTTCCTTTAAAAGGCAGAGTCTTGCTCTGTTGCCCAGGCTGGAGTGCAGTGGTATGACCACAGCTCACTGCAGCCTCAACCTTCTGGGCTCAAGCAATCCTCCCTCCTCAGCCCCCACACCCCCTGCCCCAGAGTAGCAGTGGCTAGAGTTATGTACCATGATACCTGGTTAATTTTTATTTTTTACATGGACAGGGTCTCATGATGTTGCCCAGACTGGTCTCAAACTCCTGGGCTCAAGCGATCCTTTTGCCTCGGCCTCCCACAGTGTTGGGATTAAAGGCATGAACCATCACATTCGGCCATGAAACCTAATCTCACAGCCCCTGAGGGACAGGATCTGGGGTAGCACCGAGGTATGCCAGGGTGAATTCCAAGGGAGAACTTACTATCACTGTGGGGCTCTCAGGGCTTAGAAAAAGGCCCTCTTTTCCTTTGGAAACTTTGGCAAAATGGAAACTCTGAGGTTTTCACCAAGAATATTAATGAATAATTGCAAAAGTGTCCAGTTATGGCTGGTCTGAATTGAAGAATGACCAGTTCTAGATGGCAAATTCAGCCTTTTCTCTGGTCGGCTTTGTGTCAACCTAATATTTGGAGGGTTCTATTACGTAGCAAAAGGGGAGAACTGATATTGGAGAGTTACCATATTTTTCACACTGGGTACGGGATTTCCCTGAAGCAAACTCATATTCTCTAGTGTCATTTATCCTGAGAAGTGCTGGGTGAGTTCTATGATAGGAAAAGGTGACTTGGAGGAAGGCCTTAGACTTGTGTGAGAAAGAACCTTTCTCTCCTTTCTGTGGGTAAACACGGAAGAGAGCATTCCATGGGAATTTTCCTTCCATGGGAAGGAAAGCTGGACTTTCAAGAGTTTGACAAATAGCTGTAGTAGGGAGAGAATCTGACATCCATCAGGTAGGCTTGGGGTTCCTCAGAGAACACATATCTAGCAGGTGTTAAACTTGTGCTTTGTATTGCAACTCCTTTCTGTTGTGCAAAAACTTCCAGGAAAATATTTTTTAAAGTTATATTCTAGAATCACTGTGGGGCATCATGAAAAATCTTTGTCTTTCTTAGAGTGACACTATTAAAAAATGAGTAGGATGGGGAAAGGTGATCTTTGAATGGAGGTAGGTTATATGTAGCAGAGAAGAATATGCTAAAAAATCTGGATGCAGTTATCTATTTTCACTTTTGTTGCCTGTGCTTTGGGGTCATATGCAAGAAATCATTGCCCAGAACAATGTCATGGAGCTTAAATACAGAAAAGTACTGTGTTTTCTTCTAGTAGTTTTACAGTTTTAGGTCTTATGTTTAAGTTGTTAATCCGTTTTGAGTTGATTTCTTTTATATGGGGTGAGATAAGGATCCAGTTTCATTCTTCTGCATGTGGGTAGCCAGTTTTCCCAACACCATTTATTTATTTATTTATTTATTTATTTTTCTGAAATGGAGTCTTGCTCTGTCGCCCAGGCTGGAATGCAGTGGCACGATCTTGGCTCACTGCAAGCTCCGCTTCCTGGGTTCACGCCATTCTCCTGCTTCAGCCTCCCGAGTAGCTGGGACTACAGGTGCCCGCCACCACGCCTGGCTATTTTTTGTTTTTGTATTTTTGGTAGAGACGGGGTTTCACCGTGTTAGCCAGGATGGTCTCGATATCCTGACCTCATGGTCCACCCGCCTCGGCCTCCCAAAGTGCTGGATTACAGGCGTGAGCCCCCGCGCCTGGCCTAATTACTATACCTTTGTAATGTATTTTGAAAATCAGAAAGTGTGATGCCTTCAGCTTTGTTCTTTTTACTCAAGATTGATTTTGCTATTCTGGGTCTTTTATGGTACCCTGTGAATTTTGGGATTGTTTTTTCCATTTCTGTAAAAAATGCCATTGGGATTTGGAAGGCGGGAGATGTATTATATCTGTAGATTGCTTTAGATAGAATGAACAGTTTAACAATGTTAAGTCTTTCAATACCTGAACATGGAATATCTTTCCATTTATTTGTGTTTCCTTTGATTTTTTCATCAATATTTTTAAGTTTTTAATGTACCTCTTTCACTTCTTTGGTTAAGTTTATTCCTATGTTATTCTTCTTGTTGCTTTTGTAAATAGGTTGCTTCCTTGATTTTCTTTAGGAATGATTCACTGTTAAGTGTATAGAAATGCCACTGATATTTGTATGTTGACTTTTTTGAATTTATTTCTTAGTTCTCCATTTTTGTGTGTGTGTTTGTGAAGTTTTTAGGGTTTTCTACATATATGGTCATGTTACTTTGGGAGGTGATGTATACGTCTATCACCTTGATTGTGGTAATAGTATCACAGGCTTTTGCATATGCCCAAACTCATGCCATTATTCACGTTAAATATATTCAATTCTCTGTATATCAATTATGCTTCAATAAAGCTGTTAAAAAACTAGAATAGGTGTCTGTGCCATTGTAATTTTGGGCAATAAGAGGAAGTGTGATCTGAGATTGCTGATTTCTGGGATATAATGTTCACATCTCCATTTTATGAATAAATAAACTGATGCTTATGTGTGGATAAATGATTTGTTCAAGACCACACAGCTAAAAAGTGCCAGAATCTAGGATGCTAGTCCAGGCATATCAGACCTGAATTTCTATACTCTTGAATTATATGCCACAGCCCTCAGAAATATGCCTGCCTTCTCTGGATTAGCGGCATCCCCTTTGCCTAAGAGTCACTATAATTACTTGTGCCCTAAAACTCTCTAGCCTTGTGCTGTTCAATATGCTATGAAATCCTCTATTCATATATGACTATGAGCACTTGAGATGTGGCTACTATGAATAGAAATGTGCTCTATGTGTAATTAGACATATGCGATTTCAAAGATGTAGTCCAAAAAAGGTAAACTCTCTCATAAATAAGTTTTACATTGATTACATGTCAACATAATCATGTTTTGGATATATTGCATTCAATAAAACATATTATTGATCGGGTATGGTGGCTCATGCCTGTAATCCCAGCATTTTGGGAGACCGAGGCGGGCGGATCACGAGGTCAGGAGTTCGAGACCAGCCTGACCAACATGGTGAAACGCCGTTTCTACTAAACATACAAAAATTAGCTGGGTGTGATTGTGTGCGCCTGTAATCTCGGTTACTCAGGAGGCTGAGGCGGGAGAATTGCTTGAACCCGGGAGGTGGAGTTGTAATGAGCTGAGATCGCACCACTGCACTCCAGCCTGGGCAATTGAGTGAGACTCTGTCTCAAAACAAAACGAAACAAAAGCATATTATTACAATTAATTTAACCTTTTTCTGATTTCTACATATTCTATTTTGCATTTGGGCCTTTCCTCCCAAATATATGAGAAACGAAAATACATCTCCTGATGCTTTCCTTACTGTTGCTCCAGGAAAAACACACTATATGAGAGACATAAATGCTACAGAGGCCTAATCTAGGCCATGCCTGGGACAAACTCGATGCTGTAGTCACCTTCCTGAGGCTTACTTCCTCCTGGGCATCTAAACTTCAACAATTCCATCCCTCCCTAGCTCTACCCCCTCCGTGAGGCTCTTGTGAGAATGATAACATTACGTAAACTGTAGGTGCTCAAACAGTGTTTATCGAATGACTGATGACAGAGGAAACAGTTCTATGTCATTTTATAGATAGCAAAAATAGAGAGAAACTTGGGGTTTTAAGGGAAAGATCCACATTACTGCTCTTCTGCTTCCTCTAGCTCCAGTCATGGTGTTGGCAGTGTGTTTGGTGGAGGTGGTGCTGGTGGTGGGGAGGCAGTGGCAGAATCTCTGCTTTCTTTGATGTTACTCTTGGTAGAAGCAGCAGTGTATGTGATCTGTCCTGGGGTCACAGTGCTGATGGTGGCAGAGTTCATAGGCGTGGCATTTGGAATGATGACAAAGTTGGTATTAGCAAAAAAGCTAGTGCTTTTGATTTGGGAGAGAACAGATAAAATATGTTTTCTTTGTATCACGGCACTAGAATTCTTGGCAGGTTTTAGCATTTCTTGGACGTCTTCATTAAGTACGTTGGGTGTTCCATATTGCAGGTAGTTTTTAATCAATTTAACCACTTTTGGTCCAACACAACATTTTTTCATCTTGCATTTCTGTATCTCTTTTTCATCCACATTGCAGTGATCCCTGCATCTCCCAAAACCCATTAAACAGCGTCTCAAGCCAATAAATTCTGTATAAAAAAAGAGAAAGCCATTGAGCGAAGGTTAATAACTAGAGATGATGTTAAAACTGCTAGTGGGAGATGGATAGACTAAGAGAGAGTTTACTCATACTACATTTTAAGCCCAGTGTTTAGGAATGTTGATGAAGGCAAATGGGCAGGCCAAGAGAGTCTCTATGCTCCTCTTGAATCCAAAATAAATTTCCTATTTAGTCTGCCTTCCTTGAGTAACTTTAAGAAGCAAAGGGCACATAGAGAATAGAATAATTATTTGCTTTTAGGATAGAATTTTAGACCTTCAACTTAGCATCTTAGGTACTTGTCAGACATCACTATCCCATCTCCATAATCTTGGGAAATACCAATGAGAGCCAAGTCCATCATAAAACTAATTTAAGAAAGAAGTTCAAAAGAGAATCAATAGAATTTTCAGAAGTCTTATCTTTTCTCCAAACTCAGTAGCCCATGACTTCTCTCTTCTCAACAATCACTAGATCTGTGATTCCTGAAGCATGGTGTTCTATCTCTTCTAGCCTCTTTGGACACTCTATCTCTCAGAAGTCCCAGTCATTATCGTAGCCCTAACCTCATATCCACCAAGGTAACTTCTGTATTGTTATCTATAATTCTAAATTTCCTGCTCGGCTTAGTACCTTATCTTTATCTGCTGAATGACTTTTCCATCCTAACGTCTCATCTTTTTTTTTTTCTGAATCAAGAAAGCTTTTCTCCCTTGTTCATCTTAATAACTCAATGATTTTCCATAAATTACAAGAGATTTATATAGCATCTGCTAATTTTCAAAGCATATTTGCATACATTTCCACATTGTTTTCACATCAAACGGAAAACAGAAAAATTCTCATGTTGGAAGCAGCTGCATTGATTAATCCCATTATACTCATGTGAAATTGAAGTTCAAAGTGGTTAAGTGACTTTACCCAAGATGACACAGCCATACTTGCTTATGGTACTACCCTTTTCCTAGTGTCCCAAGATAAAAGCATTAGAAGATAAAAACATTAGAAGCATCTTTGACACTTCCACTTTCCCTGCCCGGAAACCCATTGCTAATTTTTTCAAATAGCTGGATGATTCTTGTATTCTGAAACAAATCTCAGTGCTTCTTTCTTTTCCAAAAACAATGGTTAATCCCCTGGCTTAGCCTTTTGCTATAATGCATTCCTAGATGCCCTTATGGTAGTTTGGGGGTTTTCAGTCTGAGAGAAGGGATAAAGGCTCTGGAAAACCTGAAAGAATTCAAGATGGAGAACACAGGCCTGTTTACTGGATCTTGAAAGGGTTTTTTTTGTTTTTTTTTTTTTTGGTTTTTTTTGAGACAGAGTCTCGCTCTGTCGCCCAGGCTGGAGTGCAGTGGCACGATCTCGGCTCACTGCAAGCTCCGCCTCCTGGGTTCACGCCATTCTCCTGCCTCAGCCTCTCTGAGTAGCTGGGACTACAGGCGCCACGCCTGGCTAATTTTTTGTATTTTTAGTAGAGACGGGGTTTCACCGTGGTCTCGATCTCCTGACCTCGTGATCCGCCCGCCTCGGCCTCCCAAAGTGGAAAGGTTTTTTTTTGAGCATGAGGGAAGAACTTCCTCCTTTCTACACCAAGCACAAACTGATAGGAACCTTTGCTTCAAGAGGTGGTTTTACAGGAAGGGGAACAACACACACTGGGGCCTGTTGGGTGGAGGGAGAGCATCAGGAAAAATAGCTAATGCATCCTGGGCTTAATACCTGGGCGATGGGTTGGTAGGTGCAGCAAATAACCATGACACACATTTACCTATGTAACAAACCGCACATCCTGCACAAGTACCCCAGGACTTAAAAAAAAAAAAAAAAAAAGGAAGCGTTTAAGATGGAAATAGAGCTAAAAGGAGGTAGACCTGGGCTTAGTCTTGGCATGATAGACATATACAGGGCAGGAAGGCAGCATTATATTTTGGATAGCTTCTGAATAGACAAAAAGTACCCTGCTTTCTCTGTAGCTTCCTGGGTATTCCCACTGGACACAGTCTGGGAGTTGGGGCCTATGAGAATGTATCAGTACATGACTGATACCATAGGTAAGCTCTTTAGCCATCTTTTTGAACAGCTAATCTTTCAGCCTCCTGTCTTTGGGTTTCCATTGTCATGGGCAGCCAAATCCTTGGTTCCTCTCATCTACCCATCTTAAACTTGGGAATCCACATTACCTGTGTTCACCTTGTACTGTAGCATGAGGCTGGCAAAGATAGGAAAAAGGAGCTTCATGGTTTGGTGCCAGAGAGGAAGCCTTGGATCTGGGTTGATGCTCCTGAGCTCCAGCCTTTATTGGCCTCTTCATGGCCTTATGCCATGAGCAGTGAAGTGCAGCCAAAGCAGGTTTGTGTGCTGCTCGCAGTAGTTGTGTTTTTCCTGACTTGTTTGAAAATACCCTTTCTTGAACACCTCTATGCAACAAATTCCTTGCTCTTGATCCTGGAGGAAAACATAAGATAGGTAAGATAAGAAAGAAAGAGCAAGCCGTTTGCATGTCTCTCTCTTTTGCTTTTGTGAGATGGAGTCTCACTGTGTCACCCAGGCTGGAGTGCAGTGGCATGATCTCGGCTCACTGCAATCTCCGCCTCCCAGGTTCAGGCAATTCTCCTGCCTCAGCCTCCCGAGTAGAGTATCTGGGACTACAGGCATGCATCACTAACTTTTGTATTTTTAGTAGAGATGGGGTTTCACCATGTTGGCCAGGCTGGTCTCAAACTCCTGACCTTAAGTGATCCGCCCACCTTGGCCTCCCAAAGTGCTGGGGTTACAGGCGTGAGCCACTGCACCCAGTCGCATGTCTCTTTCTTAATGTTGGAGTAGGATAAGAGTTAGATATTTGATTCACTGATTGTCAGCCCGGTTATGCTAAGGTTGGCACTTAGTGCATGAGAATTAGAAGAGCTAGAGGAGAGTGAAGATTCTGCCTTGTTTGTACTGGGATGTCCAGTGGCCAGCATGGGTATTGGATCAACATACAAAGTCAGTACGTTTGTTAAACAAGTTTGTGGGAGACAGCTCTTGGCATAGCTTTAACTTTTGAGTTTACAATGATTCCCACATCCTTTTAAAGTAGCAATTAAAAAAACCTTTTTTAACTTATCCGGTATATGTGCAGGATGTGCTGGTTTGTTACATAGGTAAATGTGTGTCATGGGGGTTGGTTGTAGAGATTATTTCATACCCAGCTATTAAGCCTAGGGTCCATTGGTTATTTTTCCTGATCCTCTCCCTCCTCCCACCTTCCACTCTCCAGTAAGCTCCAATGTGTGTTGTTCCCTTCTGTGTGTCCATGTGTTCTCATCATTTAGCTCCCACCTGTAAGTGAGAACATGCAGTATTTGGTTTTCTGTTTCTGCCTTAGTTTGCTAAGGATAATGGCCTCCAACTCCATTCATGTCCCTGCAAAGGACACAATCTCATTCTTTTTTATGGCTGCATAGTATTCCGTGGTATATATGTACCACATTTTCTTTATCCATTCTTTATCCAAATGGCCAAATGATGGGCATTTGGGTTGATTCTATGTCTTTGTTATTGCGAATAGTGCTGCAATGAACATATGCATGCATGTGTCTTTATATTCCTTTGGGCATATACCCAGTAATAGGATTGCTAGGTCAAATGGTATTTCTGACTTTAGGTTTTTGCGGGATTGCCACACTATCTTCCACAATGGTTGAAATAATTAAAAGCAGCAATTTTTATAGTATACTGCTCAGATTCCTTGGTCATAGCTGATTGATCCAGGTGTAACAGTAGAACTATGCCTACCAATCAGATGCTTTCCCCTGCTAATTTGGGACATTTCCTAAGAAACTCAGATATTGAAGCTCATTGGCTCTGAATATTATTAATTGTTCAAGTTTCAAGAGTTTCCCTGGTTCCTTGCCTTCCTGAAATTCATGTCTTCTTAGGATTTCATTAGCTACTATAGTATCCAATGACTTCTCGGTTTTGTTTAAATTAAACTGCTATTTTTTAAAACAATAAAAGCAAATCTTCTTATGAACTTTCACTTTATGAAATGTATATTTTACTTCTATGAACAAAAATAATCAAGCTTAGGCATATTTAGTTACTACTTGTCAATATCAAGAGATGGAATTAACAGCCCTTTGGAATCAGTTAATCCTGAATATCACACATTAATTCGTTTCTGGTGTTTTAAGATGCATTGACATAACATTATTCACCTCATTGTGTCTTGCTAGTCCCAAAGCAATAAGAATATGGAAAGTACTGGTACAAAGAGAAGCACAGTTATTATGGAACAAAAAGTTGAGTTAATAAGAATTGGAAAGTTATGAAAAATTAAGTATGTTACATGTATATATGGAATGAATCTATCAACAGTGTAGCATAATTTTGTAAAAAGACAAATTATTCACATGTGCAAGGTGTTGCATTTATGTGTATCAGTTGGGAAATGAAAAACACTAGCTATTTTCAACAGAAATATTTTTAATACTCAGAATTATGTGCTTATAAACTCTCTACAGAAGCTGACTGTGGGCTTGGTCTCCCAGAATGACTTCCAGAACTTCCCAGCAAACTGGCCCAGCAGAGAATCTGCTAGTTCTTTCATAATCAGGAAAGTAGGGTAACAGGATCCCATGATTAGATATGTTGGACTTCAAGAACACACCATGGTAGCTATAATATAAGAGCAAGGATATTTTTCTGCTGCCTCTACAACTGTCTGTTGAAACCCATAGAGCTAGGGATCAGACATTGGAATGTACCAGAAAAACTCAACTGAGTTTAAATATTTAATTTCCCTAGCAATTTAGAACTGTCAAATTTTCAATTTCTTCTTGGGTCACATCAAGTAATGTTTATTTCTTCTAAATTTCATTTTTGGCATAAAGTCACTCACAATATGTCCTTTGATCTCTTTACTATCTATATAGTTTGTAGTGATGGCTACATGTTTTATTCTTCATATGGATAATGTGTTTTCAGTTTTTTCTTTGTTATTCCTATAGTGAATTAATTAATTGGTCTTTTCAAAATCAACTTTTGGTTTTGTTGATTCTATGTTTGATTTTTATTTAATTATATTTTATTTTAAATATTATGAAAATTAAAAAATATTTAATTATTTTCTCCTCTCAGCTTTATCTTCCTTTCTTTGAACTTCTTTGAATAAAATTTCATTCTTTGAATAAAATTTCATTTTATTCTGTTATTATTTTCTAACTTATTATTTGTGTTGTTATCTCATACATTTTCAGCTTTTCTTCAGTATAACCAAGTGGGTAAGACTCTAATTTTCCCTTTATATGCAGCTTTAGCTGGACTTCATAAATTTTTATTTGTAGTGTTTCGTTATCATAATCATTCACTTAAAAATAAACACTTCAATTTCCACTGTGTCATCTTTTCTGATATATGAATTAGTTTGAACCTTGCTATTCACAGTGCGGTGGAAAGACCAGAAGCATCAACACTTCCGGAGAGCTTGTCAGAAATGCAGGATTTCAATTCATCTCAGAATGAGTCAATCAAAATCTGCATTTTAGGAAGACCCTCAGGTGATTTGTATGCACTTTAATATCTGAGAAACATTGGTTGAGAAATGTGTTTCTTATCTGAGCATGTGGGCACATTTTAGTTATGAGGGAACTTCAAAAAGTTTGTGGAAGATGACATTAAAATATAAAAATATAAAGATATAAACTTTATTTCTCAACATAAGCTCCATCGAGTTCAAGACACTTTTGTAAGCAATGGTACCAGCCACTTAGTCTATCCCTGAAGGACTGAGCTTCCTGGGAATTTAACCACATCAGTGTTCTTTTCCATTATTAACTGAAGAAAAATTGGTGTCCTTTAAAGATTTTTTTTTAAGATTAGGAGATGAAAAGAAGTCAAAAGGAGCCATATCAGGATGGCAACGTGGATGCCTAATGACTTTCCATCAAAACGCTTGAAAAATTGCCCTTGTTTGACGAGAGGAATGAGCAGGAGCATTGTCATGTTGGAGAAGGACTCTCTGGTGAAGTTTTCCTGGGTATTTTTCAGCTAAAGCTTTGGCTAACTTTCTCAAAACACTCTCATAATAAGCAGATGTTATTGTTCTTTGGCCCTCCAGAAAGTCAACAAGCAAAATGCCTTGTGCACCCCCCAAAATTGTTGACATGACTTTTGCTCTGAACTGGTCAGCTTTTGCTTGGACTGGATCACTTCCATCTCTTTGCTTTGATTTTGCTTGGTCTTCAGGGTAATACTGGTAAAGCCATATTCCAGCTTTTGTTACAGTGCTTTGAATAAATGCTTCGGGATCTTGATCCCACTTGTTTAAAGTTTCATTGAAAGCTGTGCTCTTGTTTGTAGCTGATTTTGGCACAATGGTTTTGGCACCCATCAAGTGGAAAGTTTGTTCTTCTTTAATTTTTTAGTCAGATTTCCATTAACTGAACCAACTGAGAAGTCTATGATGTTGACAACTGTTTTTGCTGTTAATTATCAGTCCTTTTCAACTGGGGCATGAACAAGATTAATCTTTTCCTCCCAAACTGATGTGGATGGTCTGCTGCTGGTGGCCTCATCTTAAATATTATCTCATCCCTTATTAAAATGAGTTATCCATTTGCAAACTGCTGACTTCCTTGGGGCATCGTCCCATAGACTTTTTGTAAAGCATCAATGATTTCATCATTCTTCTACCCAAGCTTCACTGTACATTTGATGTTTGTTCTTGCTTCAATTTTAGCAGAATTCATGTTGCTCTGATAGGGGCTCTTTTCAGACTGATGTCTTATCTTTTTTAGTGTCTCAAGCTAGATCTTGTTCAAACATTTTATAACCAGTTAGTATTAGTTTATTTTGGTGCAAAACATTTTGAAATTCTTGCATGATTTTTTTCATAATATACATTTTCTTGAACTTTTCGTTATTGATTTCTAAATAATTTCTATATTGGGGAAGGGAATAACATATGGCATAATTTTTGATACTGAGACTGCTTTATTGATCATTTTTTCTACTTTCTTGACATACACATTTATTGCTATAAAATTCCCTCTTTGTACTGCTTTTGCTGTATCCCATAGGTTTTGGAATGTTGTATTTCCATTTTCATTTGTTTCAAGAAATTTTAAAATTTCTGTCTTGATTTCTTCAATGACCCAATGGTCATTCAGGATTATATTTTTTAATTTCCATGTGTTTGTATAGTGTTCAAAGTTCCTCTTGTTATTGACTTCTACTTTTATTCCACTGTGGTCATAAAAGATACTTGATATGATTTTAATTATTTGGATTCTTTTGAGACCTGTTTTGTGGCCTAACAAGTGCTTTATCTTTGAGAATGTTCATATGGTGAGGAAGATAATGTGTATTCCGTGGCTGTTGGATGAAATGTTCTATAAATGTCTGTTAGGTCCATTTGGTTTATAGTGCAGACTAAGTCTGATATTTCTTTGTGGATTTTCTGTCTTGATGATCTGTCCAATGCTGAAAGTGGGGTGTTAGTGTCCCTAACTATTATTGTTTTGGGGTCTACCTCTCTCTTTAGAACTAATAATTTTTGCTTTATATATCTGTGTTCCCTAGTGTTGGGTGCATATATATTTATAATTGTTATATTATCTTGCAAAAATTGACTCCTTTATTATTATACAATGACCTTCGTCTCTTTTTACAGTTTTGTCTTGAAAGCAATTTTTATCTGATATAAGCATAATTACTTCTCTTCTTTTTTGGTTTCTATTTGCATAGAATTTCTTTTTTCATTCCTTTATATTCAGTCTATGAGTTTCTTTATAGGTGAAGTGAGTTTCTTATAGGCAGCAGGTAGTTGGGTCTTGCTGTTTTATCCATTCAACCACTCTATGTCTTTTGATTGGAGACTTTAGTCCATTTACATTCAATGTTCTTATTAATAGGTAAGGACTTACAACTGCCATTTAAAAATTTATCTTCTGGTTGCTTCATCGGTCCTCTTTTTCCTTCCTTCCTTCCTTCCCTCCCTTTCCTCCCTCCCTCCTCTCTCCCTCCTTTTCTCCTCTCTCCCTCCTTTTCTCCTCTCTCCCTCCTTTTCTCCTCTCTCCTTCCCTCCATCCCTCACTCCTTCCCTCCCTCCCTCACTCCTTCCCTCCCTCCCTCACTCCTTCCCTCCCTCCCTCACTCCTTCCCTCCTTCCCTCCCTCCCTCACTCCTTCCCTCCTTCCCTCCCTCCCTCACTCCTTCCCTCCCTTCCCCGCTCCCTGCCTCCCTCCCTCCCTTCCTTCCTTCCATCTTTCTTTGTGTAAAGTTCACTTTGTGTGGTAGTATGTTTTAATTTCTTGCGTATTTGTTACAGGTCTTTGTTTTGCAGTTACCATGAAGCTTGCAAATAACATCTTATAACCACTTATTTTAAACTGATGACAACTTAATTCTGATTAAAAAGAAAACAGACTAACAAGCAAAGAGATAACTAAACCACTCTACACTTTACCTTCATCCTCTCTGCTTTTTGATTTTTATTGTCTCTATATCTTTTTATACTATCTCTTAAAAAGTTGTCATTATTATTTTTGATTAGTTTGTCTTTTAGTCTTTCTACTAAAGATATGAGCGGTTCATATGCCACAATTACAGTGTTAGAGTATTTGTATTTGTCTGTGTACTTACTATCACCAGTGAGTTTATACCTTCAGATGATTTCTTGTTGTTCGTTAATGTCCTTTTATTTCAGGTTGGAGAACTCCCATGGGCATTTCTTGTAAGACAGATCTGGTATTGATGAAATTCCTCAGCTTTTGTTTGTCTGGGAGACTATTTTTCCTTCATGTTTAGAGGATAATTTTGCTGGAGATAATATTCTAGGTTGAAGGTTGGTTTTCCTTCAGCAGTTTTCATGTTTTCCCACTCCCTCCTGGCCTGTAAAGTTGCTGTTGAAAAGTCTGCTGCTAGATGTATTGGAGTTCCTTTATATGTTATTTGCCTCTTTTCTCTTGGTGCTTTTAGGATCTTTTCTTTATCTTTGATCTTTGAAAGCTTGATTATTATAAGCCTTGAGGTAGTCTTATTTGGGTTGAATCTGCTTGGTGTTTTTTGACCTTCTTGTACCTGGATGTTTATATCTTTCTTGAGGTTTGGAAGGTTGTTTGTTATTATTTCTCTGATCTTTCTACCCTGATCTCTCAAAATGTTCCATGTGCTGAGGAAAAGATCTCTCTATTTACCGTGTTCTCTCCCTCTACATCCTCTTTAAGACCAATAACTCTTGGATTTACCCTTTTGAGGCTATTCTCTATATTTTGTAGGCATACTTTATTCTTTTTTAGTTCTTTTTTTGGCTTCGTGTATTTTCGGATAGCCTGTCTTCTGTTCTCACCAGTTCCTTCTACTGCTTGATCAATTCTGTGGTTGAAAGACTCTTATGCATTTTTCACTTTGATAATCAAACTTTTCAGCGCCAGAATTTCTGCTTGATTTTTTAGAAATTACTTCAATTTCTTTGTGAAACTTCTCTGATGTAATTCTGAATTCTTTCTCTGTGTTGTCTTGAAGTTTGTTGAGCTTCATCAAGACAGCTATTTTGAATTATTTATCTAAAAAGTCACATGTCTCCATCATTCTCAGATTGGTCACTGATGCCTTATTTAGTTCATTTGATGAGGTCATATTTCCCTGGATGTTCTTAACTCTTGAAGATGGTTGTTGATGTCTGGGCATTGAAGATTTAGATACATATTGTAGCCTTCACAATCTGGGCTTGTTTGCACCCATCCTTCTTGGGAAGGCTTTTCAGGTATTTGAAGGAGATTGAGTGTTGTGATTTGAGCCTGTGGTTATTGAAGCTGTATCAGCACTAGAGGGTGCCCTAAGCTCAGAAACACTGCAACTCTTGCTGAGTCCTAGAGGAACCACCTTAGTGCGCTGGGGTTAAAATTTGGCCAAATTCCCTGGGTTACCAGGCAGAGTTTATTCTTCTCTTCCCTTATTTACCCCCAATCAAAAGAAGTCTCTCTCTCTCTCTCTCTCTCGGTGCCGGGCTGCTTGGAGTTGGGGGAAGGGCAAGTCCAGTGGCCACCACAGCTGGCACCGTGCTGGGTTACTTTTGATACTTTACTGTGGCTGAGCTGGTACCCAAGTTGCAAGGCAAAGCCCTCTGTACTCTTCCCTCTTCTTCCCCCAAGTGGAAGGAATCTATCCCTAAGCTGCATTGCCTAGAGTTGGGGGAGAGGTGACATAGGCAATCCTTAGCCACCACAGCTGGTTTTGCACTGGTTGTGAGCATCCCAAGTTCACTGCTGCTGAGAAAGGTCCACACTGTTGTTTACCTGCCCCTTCCAGCTCTAACTCTATTGCTTTGGGGTAGAGATATTAGACATTGTTTCCAGGATTAGATGTCTGGGATATCAGTTGGAAACTGATTATGTACAGTATAATGTATACAGTGTTCAAATAATTTCAGAGACAAGCAGCAATGTTTTTAATTATAGGCATCTATTTCTCTTTAATTATTGTAGCAGATGTCCTTGCAAGTTTGCTCTTTCATCCCAGCATTTTTGAATGAATAGCATTCCTGCAAAAAGGAAGGAGAGAAAATTCGGTGTAGATTAGTGTCTTAAGATGAAGACAGAAGTCACTGAAGTATGAAAGGGAGAGAAGGGAAAAGCTGCTGTCCATGAATTTCTAGTCTTTTGGAATATTGATGGAAGCCCTGGGGAAAATCAAAGAGATTCTACACACTTGCCTCCATTCCATATCCAAGACTAGAACCCCAAATTATTCAGCCCCTCTTGTCCCAACATCAACCTCCCTATATATAGGGAGTTGATTAAAGAGCATTTCTTGATTAAGAAGTGATTTGGACTCCAGATTCTCCCTGTCATTCCCATGACTGGCAAGAGGTGATCAGCCTTCTAAATAAGTGAAAAAAAAAAAATACAGCCAAACACAGTGGCTCATGCCTGTAATCCCAGCACTTTGGGAGGCCAAGATGGGTGGATCACCTGAGGTCAGGAGTTCGAGACCAGCCTGGCCAACATGATGAAACCCGTCTCTACTAAAAATACAAAAAAATTAGCTGGGCATGGTGGTGGGCGCCTGTAATCCCAGCTACTTGGGAGGCTGAAGCAGGAGAATTACTTGAACCCAGGAGGTGGAGGTTGCAGTGAACCGAGATCGTGCCATTGCACTTCAGCCTGGGCAACAAGAGTGAAACTCTATCTCAAAAAAAATAAATAAATAAAAACAGGCAACAGGATTTTTGGATTTTTGCATTTCAAGAGTTCAGCATTTTGTTTTACTTTATGCAGTTTTGTCTTCTATCTCTCGCAGTCTTTGATCATACTGGTGTTTCTTTTTTCTCTTAAGGATAATTTCCTTTGATTTTTTAGGATGTGTTTTCCTTTTGCATCTCCCTCTCTTGTAGGCATTCTTCAAATTTTAGTCTCCTCAGAATGTTATTTTATAGTGATTACCTGTTATTGCTCAACATTATTAATCTTTCAGTTCATTCAGCAGATATCTATTGAACATCAGATACTATGATCAATACTATGTGTCAACTGCTGTCTGTGTACTGAGGATATTGCAGTAAATAAAACATATAAAAATTCTTGACTTAATGGAGTTACTTTGTATCTTCCCTCTATAAGAATGAGCCGTGTATCCCTATTGATAAACACAGTTTCCTCAGCTTCAGTCTTGTAATTCAGCAACCTGCTGGCTTTCTGTATCAAAACGTCTTACTTCTGCCTCAAAATATTTAAAACAGAGTAAATTTAAAACAGAGTATATATATACATATACATATATACATATACATATATACATATACATATATACATATACATATACACATATACATATATACATATACATATATAAATATACATATATACACACATACATATATACATATACATATACATGTATACGTATATATATATACATATATACATGTATACGTATATATATACATATATACGTGTATGTATATATACATACACGTATATATGTATACATACACATGTATATGTATATATATACGTACACATATATGTATATATATGTACACATATATATGTATATATATACATATACGTATATATGTATATATGTACATATTTAAGAGGCACTATGTTGCTCAGGTTGGAGTGCGGTGGCTATTCACAGGTGTGAACATAGTGCAGTACAGCCTTGAACTCTTGGGCTTAAGTGATCCTTCTGACTCTGCCTCCCAAGTAGCTGGGACTACAGCTGTGCAACATGGCACCTAGCACTGGATAACCTTTTATGATATTTATAATATGCTGCTTCACGACAACTAAGGTAGCTAGGAAACCTGGCATAATGGTCTCTGTGTTACAGATAAGGAAAGTGAACAAAAGAATATAAATAGCTTTTTCAGGGCTGGGTGATTTCCCAGAATAAAACCCAGCTCACTCTTACCCCATATCACTCCATATCAAATGTTCTGAATATCATGGTTCTTGTCCTCTGCAATGAGCTGTACTTCTGCTCTTTCCTTTCTATTCTCATGACTATACCCCAAACTCAACCTATGCTTTTAAACTTCATAGTTGTCCACGTGAGCTTTATTCAAAGGCTGAAGACAGCATGAACTCAGTCTTTGAAAATCCAGTGCCCTGGAACAAAGGGAATGTGGATGTGTGTGGCCCTTCCCCACATGCAACAGATAGGGAGCCCTTTTGAAATTCACAGGACGTTTCTTCAAAACAAGTTAAAGACCTTCCTTTTTTTAAAAGCAAGGGAAAATTCAATGAAGTAGGACCTTTGTTGTAACAAAAAGTAGAGATGGAAATAAAAATATAATAACATAGAGTTGGCTGATCTTTCATGATGGCTATATCAAGGTGGTAAAGGCAGGTTGAGACACCAGGACAGTTGCTGACATTAGAGGAGACGCTGTAGGAATAATACAGGTTTTATCACTTAAGAGGCCTTGTCTGCTCATGGATTCTCCAGGCCTGGTTTCCACTTTAATTTACTTTAACCTTAGAACAAAATCTACTCAAGGGATTCAATAAAATTAATAATTTTTATACTTTGTCAAGTATATTCTCAAGAGTGGCATTTAAAAAAATTATAAGTGCTTGGTGATAAAGAATCCAACTTCTAATTACAGATTTGTGCCCCTGCTTTGATTTGTGGTAAGGCACTAGCTATTTTATCTGCATCAGTTTGCATTTTCAGAGCCAATGTCAATTTTGTGAAAAGGCAAAATATTATTATGAAACTAGTTATTTTAAAAATATTGTTATGAAGACAATTTTGACCTTGCAGACTCCTTCAAAGGGTTTTGGGGATACCTTGGCATATACAAACCATATGGAAAACCACTGGGTGAACACATTTAACTGATAGATATCTTGAGAAAATTTAGAGAGCTCTGACAGGAGTTCCAAATAGAAGCTGAAAATAATGAGCAGAATTACCTTTTAGAGCTACCACTCTGGCTTAAATATAGAGGCTGCATCTGAGGGTGCATAGGAGTGGCAGTGGAACTGGGGAGAATGGAAGGGCTTTGAGTACAGAATACTCAGAACGATTGTGTGTAAAGCATGAGGGAGGGATCACAGAGGCGCTGTTCAACCTGCCTTTAATACTCTCTTTTCCATTTCCTCTCAGGCTAGCTCCTACTCACCTCTCATGTCTCTGCTTAATTGCAACTTTTAAGGGGAGTCTCTTTAATACCCTGGACTACTGTTGATCACTTAATTTTAACCTCCTATTTGTTTTATTCCTTCACTGAGTATTTATTGAGCATCTATTATGTGCCAGAAACTGTCTTAGGGGCTGGTAATAATCTATACCACAGAAAGTACCTGCCATCATGGAGCTTAACATTCAAGTGGGTTAAAATAATGAGTAAAGGCAGATATTGTTCTTGCCCTCATGGAGTTTTCAACTGAGTGCGGCACACAGGGAACGAAGTGGCTGCTGCTGAGGGCTTTGTGAAAACTGGAGATCATGAATTCAGGTGCCACTAATCTGCACAGCTGTGCACTTTTTTCCAGCACTGCTCATCAGCCTGAATTTGTTTGTGGAGAAGACAAACAGTTAAAAGGATCTGGGGTTGAACTTTTCACAGGTGGGTGCAGAAATTCTTTAAAAAATTTTAAAAATGGTATTGGGATTTGAGGATGCTGGCAAGGGAGTACTTGGAGTGATGAATCATGGGGTTGAGGCTGATAAAGAAAAGTGAAGGAGGCTTTGGGAGGCCGAGGCGGGTGGATCACAAGGTCAGGAGATCAAGACCATCCTGGCTAACATGGTGAAACCTCATCTCTACTAAAAATACAAAAAAATTAGCCAGACGTGGTGGCAGGCACCTGTAGTCCCAGCTACTTGGGAGGCTGAGGCAGGAGAATGGTGTGAACCCAGGAGGTGGAGCTTGCAGTGAGCCGAGATCGCGCCACTGCACTCCAGCCTGGGTGACAGAGCAAGACTCCGTCTCAAAAAAAAAAAAAAAAGGAAAGAAAAGAAAAGTGAAGGAGGAAGCATCTGGCAGATACATGTTCTATAATAACAAAATAAGGGAGCTGAAAAGGTGCGTGGGTGTGATCAGAGAAGGTGATAGGAGTTCAGCGTTCATGTGTGGAGTGGGCATTGGTGATGACATGGTCAGCTCTATGGCCAGAAATCAGGAGTAGAATAACAGGTAAGTTATTGACATTAAGAAGGACAAATAACTGAACATTTGTAGAATTGGATAGCTTTTCCATATGGATGCTAAAGTCACCAATAATAAAGGCAATAATCAGAATAGATACATTCTAAACAAAGTGTCAAAGTCCTCAATAAATGGGGGGCTGCTTTTTAAAATATAACAGTAAAGATGGTTGAAGAGGCATTGAAAACAGCCAACTTGAGTCTTGACTAGTTGGGGATTTTACACTACAGAAGCAATGTTTTCAAAATAACATTGGGAAGGGAGGAAGATGCCATACCCCCTTTTGGCCTTGAGTCATGCAGAGTGGGAAAATGAACAGCATCACCTTGAGAGTACAAGTTGATTGTGAATCTATGAGGGAGAAACAGGATTAATTGAACACAGGGAGAAATGAAAAGTTAGATGAGGAGATTCTGGTTGTACAGGATTTAGTTACCTTTCAATGGGGTTTTAATTAGGGACAGTGGGAAAGTTTGGGAGGGAGGAAAGCAGTGGGAAATTGGTTTCTGTTGGCTGTAAGATTTCCATATATATTTGTTTTAGCACTTCCCAAGAGAATAAAGATTAGTTGTGATAACTCCCTGTTACAGCTAATTTGAGTAGTTTTCCTTCCTGGCATTTAGAAAGACTCAGGCTCATCAAGGCCATGAGAAGTTACCTCCTTTTTCTCTACCTACAGTTCCACCAAAACTCTTTATTTCTGCAGGTTGATAGACAAAATAAATTGATTGTCTCCTCTGTCTTCTACAATGGACCAATGTTAGAGATTCCCTACCAGCCTTTCTCAATTGGGTTTCTGCAAGAAAATTAAATCCTAACAACCAAACACATCCATTGTGTTTGGATTAACTTATCTTCTAAGCACCTAGAATGGTATTCGTATGTATCATCTTTGGAAGAATTGGGAAAATAGTCACCTAAGTCATTTTCTATGTTCTGTGGTTCAAATGAGGAACACCAGTTGAGAAAGGCCCCTACAACACTGCCTCATCTAAGGAAGGCCAAGTCTGTAGATGGTAAACTACAAGGTGGGATTGAGGGTGAGATTTAACATTCATAGATGGTCATATTTGCTCCCACCTATCACTACCTAGCCTCAGCTTTATTTCTTTAAAGAAGAAGGAAGCCACATCTTGATCTTTAGAGGTTTTATACACCAATGGAAACAATTGTGGGGAGGGAAGGAAAGGAATACAATTTTGGTGTCAGGCAGAATGGATTCAATTTAGCTTACACTGCTGGTGCATTAATGATACCCTGGAAAAGTCACTTCATATCTTCTGGGCCTGAGTTTCCTAATTTCAAATTTGCTGGCAGTGACATCATGCCCAAAGTATTGTGCATCTTAAGTGTGATAATGTAAGTGGAAGTACTCAGCATATGATGGGTGCCAACAGATTATTAGCTCACTTTCATTTGATGCCTCCTTGCCTCACTCCTTTGTTCCATCCCTTCCTCCTGTCCCTATTGTTAGAGTCTTAGTAGGATTATTGTTCCCTGAAACAAAGCAAAGATTGAAGGAATTGTCTTGGCAAAGGTAGGTTACAGGACGAGATGATAAAAGGCCCTCAGGAGGAGGGTTTAGCAGCAATGTCACTTCCTCATTTGGGTTATATGACTCTAGGCTGATTTCTGTGATTGAGGTAGCCTGGAGTGGAAAGTACAACAAATTATTCAGGGGCCTCTAATTGCAACTGTGGCTGAACAGACCGATTGCACACTCCTTGTACCTGTGACTTATCTCTTCTAGTTCTATTAGAGGGTCCTTGCCCCAGGCATAGCATGTTCTGCAACCACTCTTGTCCACATTTCTGCCATGGTCCAGAGAGTAAAGCCTTAGGAGAGACTTCTTATCTCATCAGCTAAGATTGTGCAGCGTGCCTTATGCCTGTTACTGAGAATATGCATAGGTAATTGTGGGGTGGGACAAAGAATATGCTCCTCCAGGTCCCTAGAGGAGAAAATATGTGTAAGTGTCAGAAACAAAATAGATTAATTTATAAAGCTATGTACTAGCAGCATAAACAGTGAAATATAAGTGACAGTTCTATTTGGGGACAAAGAACAATGAAGTTTTTGCATTGCTACAGCAAATATAGTATAATACAATACATATTAGCGCTTTAATTGTGTAATTCAAAATTGGTCAAAGCCCTGATTACCTAGCTGCATGATTACTTGTTCATATAGATACTTGAATTACTTTGATATAAAATGTCTATTTTTGGCCAGGTGCTGTGGCTCACCTCTGTAATTCTAGCATTTCGGGAGGCCAAGGTGGGAGGATCACTTGAGGCCAAGAGTTTGAGACCAGTCTGAGGAACACAGCAAGACTCTGCCTCTAGAAAAAACTAGCCAGGCATACTGCCACACACCTGTAGTCCCAGCTACTCAAGAGACTGAGGCAGGAGGACCACTTGAGCTCAGGAGGTCGGGGCTGCAGTTAGCTATGATTGTACCATTGCACTCCAGCCTGGGCAACAGAGTCAGACCCTGTGTCTTAAAAAAATGATTAAAATGAAAGGTCTTTTGTTGTTGAATGCTTGGATATATGCAACAGAAATTGCTGTGTTTTCTTTTTTGATGATTGCTATTTGTGTAACAAAATGGTTTTTACTCTCATACAGATAGTCCCCTATTTATGATGGTTGACATGATTTTTTGACTCTACGATGGTGTGAAAGCCATATGCATTCACTAGAAACCATACTTCAAATACCCATACAACCATTCCGTCTTTCACTTTCAATATAGTATTCAATAAATTACAGGAAATATTCAACCTTTTATTATAAAATAGTCTTTTTATTAGATGATTTTGCCCAACTATGTGCTCAAATAAATATTCTGAGCACATTTAAGGCAGGCTTGGCTAAGCTATGATGTTAGGTAGGTTCGTTGTATTAAATGAAGTTTTGACATATGGTATTTTCAATTTACGGTGAGTTTATTGGGACACAACTCCCTCATAAGTTGAGGAGTATCTCTTTATCTTTTGGTGCCTATGTCATTCTGTAACAGACATTTGACCTTTATCTGCTCAGCACCTTTTAACGTCCTCCCATATGTTTGTAGAATTCTACATCTCTGTCGGAGAAGACCAACTTTCCTCTTAAATGCATGCTCCCCTTCCATAATATATAATGGTCACTGGGAAGTGGTTGCCAGTGTCTTATTCCCCTTGCATCTGTGTGGTCATGTGATTTGTTCTTGGCAATGGAATGTGAAGTGATGGGTGTCACTTCTGGTATTAGGCTTTTAAGACTGAGAAATGATTTCTTCATGTCTTCATACATTTGTACCAAAAGTCTGGAACTCATTGATTTGTTTATGAGAGAAATATAAGGCAAATGTATGAAGCCCTTAAATGATGGGGTTAACAGGGCTCCTTATAGAGGGAGATGTAGATCCAGGGAGAGAGGCTTACTGATATATGTGATGGTGGCCTCTACAAGTGAGATTCTGGCAATGTCTCTCTGCAATGTGACTAGTGTAAGCCTGGTTCCTGTGTTGCCACATATCATAATTCTCCTTGTTAGGATAGATCAGCAGAGGGTCTTGTATTTGGTAATGGACTGTCACGCTGCCCTTTATAGGAACATAATGCTTTACAATACTCTAACATCACATGGAGTAGCACGTGAATGTCCTGCCAGTGAGCACCCTCTAGAGGAGTTACAGGATATTTTGCAGGCCTATTCATCACCATTTCTTGTAGGATGAGTCCCAGTCTTCTATTTACTGTTGATCTTTTCCTAAGTGTTATGGACAGCGTGTTTGACCTTCACGTTCTTACTGCATATTTCTAAGTTAGTTTGGTTTTTATATAAAAGCATATAGTATTTTGCCATTTAAAACCAAAATGAAGTATATATAAAACTATAAAAAATAATCATTCTGGTTGTTGGGGTACAAGATTGGTGAGCCATCATGCCCGGCCCCTAAATATTTCATTTTTGATGCTATTATGGAAAGGGTAGTTTTTGTCAAAACTTCTTTTTCTAATTTTTGCTAAAATATGCACATATATATTTTTGTATACAGACTTTTATTCAAAACGTTGCTAAATTCATTTACTAGATGTAATAGCTTTTTCATGGATTCTTTAGGGTTTCCTACGTACATGATTATGTTATCTGCAAAAAAGGAAAGTTTTATTAATTGAGCTCATGAAGACAGAAAGTAGAATGATGATGATCAGAGTCTGGGAAGGGTAATGGGGGGTCTGGGAGAAGGGGATGGTCAATGGGTACGAAAATACAGTAAGATAGAATGAATAAAATCTAGTATTCAATAGCACAACAGGGTGACTACAGTCAAGATTAATTTATTCTACATTTAAAAATAACTAAAAGAGTATAATTAGAATGTTGATAGCACAAAGAAAAGATAAATGCTTGAGGTGATGGATACCCCATTTACCCTAATATGATTATTAGGGTAATTGTATGCCTGTATGCCTGTATCAAAATAACTTTGTACCCCATAATATATCTACATCTACTATGTATATATATACATCGACTATGTATATATATACATCTACTATGTATATATATACATCTACTATGTATATATATACATCTACTATGTATATATATACATCTACTATGTACCTTTACAAATTAAAAACTAAAAATAGAATCTGCTATATCTTCCTTTTCTAAATGCATGCATTTTCTTCCTATTTCTAGCCTTTTTGGACTAGCTAAGACCTTCAGTATGATGTTAAGTGAAAGTGGTTGTGGTCAACTTACTATTTGTTCCTGATTAAAGTAGAAAGGCATGAGCCTTCTAAATTAAAGGTGATGTTATCTGCAGTTATTTTCTTGTAGCTAGTGTATTCAGCTTGAAGTTGCCATCTCTCCTAGTTTGATGAGTTTTTTTTAAAGGGTTTTGAATTTTGTCAAATGCTTTTCTTGCATTTATTGAAATAATCATATGTTTTTCTCCTTTATTCCATCAATATGGTGAATTATGTTGATTCATTTTTTTTTTTTTTTTTTTTTTTTTTTTTTTTTTTTTTTTTTTGAGACAGAGTGTCGCTCTGTCGCCCGGGCTGGAGTGCAGTGGCACAATCTCGGCTCACTGCAAGCTCCGCCTCCCGGGTTCACGCCATTCTCCTGCCTCAGCCTCCGAGTAGCTGGGACTACAGGCGCCCGCCACCGCGCCCGGCTAATTTTTTGTATTTTTTAGTAGAGACGGGGTTTCACTGTGGTCTCGATCTCCTGACCTCGTGATCCGCCCGCCTCGGCCTCCCAAAGTGCTGGGATTACAAGCGTGAGCCACCGCGCCCGGCCTGTTGATTCATTTTTTGATGTTACATCAACTTTGCATTCTGGGGATAAACATCCTGTTCTATGATCCTTTCTATTGTTCATTGAATTCAATTTGCTAATATTTTATTATAGATTTCTGAATTTATGTTCATGAGGATATTGGCTCATAGTTCTCTTTTCTTGTGATATCTTTGCATATTTTTGGAACCAAGGTAATATTGGCCTCGAAGAATGATTTGAGAAGTGTTCCCTCCTCTATTTTCTGAAAGAGTTAGTGTAGAATTGCCATTATTATTTCTTGGTATACTTCACCAGTGAAGCCATCAAGGCATGAAAGTTTCTTTGTGAGAAGACTAAACTATGGATTCAATTTCTCCAATTGATACAGCATTGTTTAAACTTTATGTTTCCTCTTGGGTCAGTTTTGGTAATTTGTATCTTTTAAGAAACTTATCCATTTCATATAGGTTGTCAAAAATTTTGGCATAAAGTATAGAATCATCTCTCACAAAACTTTTAATGTAATGATGTCCTCTTTTTATATCTGATATTGAAAATTTGGTAATTATCTCTTTTTTCTTGATCAACTGGCTAGAGTTTTATCAATTTTATTCATTAATTTAAATAATAAACTTTGGACTTAACAGCCATATAAATATGATATGGAAAGAGAAATGAACTTGAAGACAGACCAATAGAAATTTTCCAAGGTCATTTCTATTAAGAAGAGAGAGAAAAAGTTTTTTTTTTTTTTTTTTTAATTAATGAAGCTCATGTCACCATGGGGTGGTGGTACACACTTAGGTGGGAGAGAAGGCGGGCAAAGATAAATGACTGCTGCTCCAGAGAACAGCCACACAGGATGGAATCATAGTAGGCCATGTTTATCTTTAGGGTCCAAAATAGAATGACATTTAAACCAACTAGCTCTGGGCATGGTGCCCATCATAGACCCTTATATGATTTTCTGTTCAAGTTATGCCAGAAGCAGAGTCAATCTGAATCATCCAAGACTCTTTGAGCTTAATTTTTGTTAAAAAAATAATTTTAATCTTTTCAATCCTTAGTTCTTTTTTTTTTTGAGACGGAGTCTCGCTCTGTCGCCCAGGCTGGAGTGCAGTGGCGCAATCTCGGCTCACTGCAAGCTCCGCCTCCCGGGTTCACGCCATTCTCCTGCCTCAGCCTCTCCGAGTAGCTGGGACTACAGGCGCCCGCCACCACGCCCAGCTAATTTTTTGTATTTTTAGTAGAGACGGGGTTTCACTGTGGTCTCGATCTCCTGACCTCGTGATCCGCCCGCCTCGGCCTCCCAAAGTGCTGGGATTACAAGCGTGAGCCACCGCGCCCGGCCAATCCTTAGTTCTTATTGGAGACCTGTTTTGACCACCTCGAAGGCCAATGTGCTGAAACCAGATTCACTAATTATGAATTAACCATTTATTTCTCATTATTAACATATGGCCTTTCTGTTTTATCTTATGTAATACTGACTTCTAACAATTTTCATTAATGAAGACTGGACGTATCGAGCATACATAGGCGGCCCTGAACACACACATACACACCTGGAGAAAATTCTCATTTTAGCATGCTATGGCATTCTGGATTGAGGCCATAGGGTCTGCTTCTTCTATTTTAGATCTACCTATCGTGGCATTATTTACTTATCAAAAAATAATAAAAACAAAAAAATAAAACGAGGTTTATTATGATTTTAGAAAATAACCTGAAACACACCTGTAGCATGAAGACAAAACCATTACACTGTTCATGTCAAATACCGTAATCTTTTAATGGCTCTGGACAAAAAGGAGGGCAATAGTCAAATGGCGTACTTAAAGCGAATACAGTTACATCTTTAGTAATTAAGCAAATATAATTATGAACCAATAGTAATTCTCACCCTAGCCATTTTATGCCTTTAGGTAGTGTTTTACTATTGTTATACAAATAAAAAAACGGGGGCCCAAATGTACATTTCATAAAATATAAGACACATTCTTTGTACACTTTGGGTTTCAGAAATGCAGTAGAATGGGAAAGAGCAAATTGCAACTCCAATTGGGTCTTTGTTTTTTTTTTTTTAAACTTTTATTTTAGGTTTGGGAGGATGTAAGAAGGTTGGCTACATAGGAAAACTTGTGTCACAGAGGTTTGTTATCTTTTCAGCTCCTCTCCCTCCTCCCACCCTCCACCCTCAAGGAGACCCCAGTGTCTGTTGTTCCCTTCTTTGTGTTCACGAGTTCTCATCATTTAGCTCTCATTTGTAAGTGACAGAATGTGGTATTTGGCTTTCTGTTCCTGCGTTGCTTTGCTAAGGATAATGGTCTCCAGTTCCATCCATATTCCCACAAAAGATGCGACCTTGTTCTTTTTTATGGCTACACAGTATTCCGTGGTGTATACATACCACATTTTCTTTATCCAACCTGTCATTGATGGGCATTTAGGTTGATTCCATGTCTTTGCTATTGTGAATAGTACTGCAATGAACATTCTCAGGTGTGTGTCTTTATAATACAATGATTTATATTCGTCTGGGTATATACCCACTAATGGGTCCTTTAATATTAACCTAATAAAACTAGTTCGTAAGACAATTTATGGATTAAAAGCAGATTCTCTTAAAGGGAATATCATATTTCTGAATTTATATCAACCTTCTGAAACAAGTGGTTGCATGTTTTGCTGCTATACTATTGTTTGCCTATTTTCCTCTAGGTCATTTGTCATTTTCTTACTGATGTGTAGTTATTCTTCATATATATTATGGATAGCAATCTTTTTATGGTATAATGCACATAGAATTTTTGTTCTATTCTGATTGTCTTTTAATCTTGTGCTGACTTGTACCTTCTCCTGCATGCTTTTTGTTATGAAGAGGTTATGCATTTTAGTCGTCTGTCACTCATCATTTTAAATAATTATCTTCTGTCCTTTGTATTAGCTTCTTTTCCTTTAAGTTCATTCATTCCTATTGTTCATCTAAATTTTTTTTAACGTTGTTAATTTTCCTGAAATTGACTGTTGATATATTTAGGCATAAAAGTAGATTAGTAGGGACAGCTGACATAGGTTCCTCTGAACTGGTGTGTGTCTATTTTGTCAACAGGTCTCTTTCTTGAGGTTAATGGATGAGTGCAGACTTTTGTGTGTGCATGAGTGTGCATGTATCAGGGCGTGTCAACTGGAAGACTATTTTAAACTGAGTGGATGAAAAGCAAGCAAGCTCACTTTGCTTTATCTTATCTCCTACCCAGTTGTGAAAAGAAATTACTTTGGGGAAGCATATTTAGAAGTGAACATCAAAGTGTTAACAGAGAGCTGAAATAATGAGTGGCTTCTGCTTTATTCTTTTTGCTTATCTTTGTATATGATTTTTTATAGCATAAAATGCTCATTAACCTTCCTCTCACCTCTAAACAAAGAATGGCAAGGGCATCTTGCTTTGACTCACCTATCGAGTCTTTGTACAAGGGAATTTGCAATCCCATTTCTTGCCTGGATTCAGCCCGTCCAGCAGTTTGGAAAGATAACATCTTAAGTAGAATTCAGAGAACACTTCTCGGAAATGAAACATACTTAAAGTCTATTTATAAGTAAGATATTAAAAGCAATTTGTACTATTGATCACAGCTGGAGGTACAGTAACAAATGTTGATAGGTGATTTTATTTTTAACTGACCACATCTAAAAAACAACATTTCGTTATCTGTTCCAGCCTACCCAAGAGGAACTCTATTGCTTAGCCATGAAGAGCTTTGAAAATGAGGAGATTGTGTGCTTCTTGTGCCCAATCCAAGATTGCATAAAGGCTGCTTGACGTTAAAGAATTGATGCCTCCAGCTTTGTTCTTTTGGCTTAGGATTGTCTTGGCAATGAGGGCTCATTTTGGTTCCATATGAACTTTAAAGTAGTTTATTCCAATTCTGTGAAGAAAGTCATTGGTAGGTTGATGGGGATAGCATTGAATCTATAAATTACCTTGGGCAGTATGACCATTTTCACGATATTGATTCTTCCTATCCATGAGCATGGAATGTTCTTCCATTTGTTTGTGTCCTGTTTTATTTCGTTGAGCAGTGGTTTGTAGTTCTCCTTGAAGAGGTCCTTCATATCCCTTGTAAGTTGGATTCCTAGGTATTTTATTCTCTTTGAAGCAATTGCGAATGGGAGTTCACTCATGATTTGGCTCTCTGTTTGTTACTGGTATATAGGAATGCTTGTGATTTTTGCACATTGATTTTGTATCCTGAGACTTTGCCGAAGTTGCTTATCAGCTTAAGGAGATTTTGGGCTGAGACGATGGGGTTTTCCAAATACACAATCATGTCATCTGCAAACAGGGACAATTTGACTTCCTTGAACCAACCCAAATGTTCATCAATGATAGACTGGATTAAGAAAATGTGGCACATATACAATGGAATACTATGCAGCCATAAAAAGGATGAGTTCATGTCCTTTGTAGGGACATGGATGAAGCTGGAAACCATCATTCTGAGCAAATTATCGCAAGGACAGAAAACCAAACACTGCATGTTCTCACTCATAGGTGGGAACTGAACAATGAAAACACTTGGACACAGGGTGGGGAACATCACACACCGGGACCTGTTGTGGGGTGGTGGGAGGGGAGAGGGATAACATTAGGAGAAATATTTAATGTAAATGACAAGTTAATGGGTGCAGCACACCAACATGGCACATGTATACATATGTAACAGACCTGCACTTTGTGCACATGTACCCTAGAACTTAAAGTATAATAATAAAAAAAGAATTGACACAGAGGAACAAAAAGACTTAGGAATATACTGAAATCGGCAATCAATATTTCTTTCAGGATGTAATAATATCATCTTCAGAAATAAGAAATATGAATTCTCTTAATACAGGCTGCCCTCTAAGTGATGAATAGAGTATAAAGGGGTAGGTCGTGGAAGGATGTCCAGCCAAGCACATGGCCAATACATTTTTTGAATAAAGCAATATCTTTTGTTTGAATACTTTGTCTTCAGTCTCCCTAGAATTGACCCATGGAAGGCAGCTGGAGAGACAGCTTAGCATAGTGGCTAAGGCCTTTAATTTTAGGTTCATGCAGACCTGTGTTGATCCCAGTTAATTTCTTATTGGCTGTGTGACACTGGGCACATTATTAGCTCCCTAAATTATAGTTTTCCAATTTTAAAAATTGAGGTATATTAATTTCTGCTTCATAGTGTTCTTGTGATGATTAAAGTAAGTAATGCATTTGAAATGCATTTGTCATCTACTTGGCACATGGTAAGAGGTCATGGAGCTGGGATTCTGGTAGGCCACTGATCAATTCTCATGCCTCATCTTGATGTATCAGCAGCATTTGGTGCTTTATCCTCCTTGATGAACTTAATTCAATTAAGTTCCCAGAGCATCATGTTCTCTTGGTTTTCCTCCTACCTCACTGGAATGAAACTTCTCAGTGTGCTTTGCTGCTTCTTATTCATCAACATTGGGGAGTTCTAGGTCTCAGGCATTAGACTCTTTTCTGCAGTCATAGCCTTGACAATCTCATTCAGTCTCATGGCTTAAAAATCTCTCCTGTTTACAAGACAATTCCACTTAGATGTCTATAGCACTTCAAAGCGAACGTATCCTAAACAAAGGTTTGTATCCTCCCTTAAACAAAAAGACCAATCTGAACTTTCCCCTGTTATATCCATCTCTGTCAGTGACAACTTCATTCTTTCAGTTACTCAGACTAAAACTGTGATGTTATCTTGACTTCTTCCTTTCTCTTCAATCTACGAGTGACTGTATTTTCAATAGACACATAAGAGTCTGACCATTTCCCACCCTCTTCTCTGATGCCCTCCATCTAAGCCCTATTAGCTGTCACTTAGATTTTGTGATGCCCATGCAACAGGTTTTCTACTTTTATACTTTCCCTCCCTCTCAATCTGTTTTGACCACAGAAGCCAGAGGCATCTTTTGAAAATACATCAGATCATGTCAGCACTGTCCAATAATCTCCATCTTAGAGGGAAAGTCTAATTCTTTATTATAACCCCTAAATGTGCACCCCCATTACTTTTCTGACATAATCTCCTTTTTCTCTTTCTTCATTGCTTCACTGTATCCATGTGGTCTTCTTGCTACTTCTTGAACACACTGGGCATGGTCCCACCTCAGGGCCTTTGTGCTTGCTCTTCTCACTGCCTGACACTCTCTTGCCCCAGATAACTTTTACATCCTTCCTGAAATGTCACTGCCTCAAGGAGTCTTTTCACAAGTACCTCATTTAAAACTATACTCTTTTTTGCTCAACACTTCTCATATATTTTTTTTTTTTTGAGACAGAGTCTCCCTCTTTTGCCTAGGCTGGAGTGCAATGGCATGATCTCGGCTCACTGCAACCTCCACCTCCCGGGTTCAAGCAATTCTTTCACCTCAGCCTCCTATGTAGCCAGGATTACAGAGACCCACCATCATGCCTGGATAATTTTTGTATTTTGTTTTACCATGTTGGCCAGGCTGGTCTTGAACTCCTGACCTCAGGTGATCCGCCCGCCTTGGCCTCCCAAAGTGCTGGGATTACAGGTGTGAGCCACCATGCCCGGCCTTCCCATCTTCTTTCTATATCTTCTTTTGCTCCAGAGCCCTGTCACCATCTGACATACAATATATTTATTCATATGATTTTTTTATCTGCTCCCCACTTTTGAACGTATGCTCCATGAATGCATGTCTAATTTTCAGGACCTGAAAGAGTTCCTGGAGCATACTAGACTCCCAAAAACTATTTATGGAAAAAGGAGGCAGAGCAAGTTGCCTGAATAGAAGGCTCCACTGATCGTCCTGCCTCCCCTATGCAAAGGCACCAATTTAACAACTATCTACACAAAAAACACCTTCGTAAGAATGAGCATCCTAGTACTTGACTTTAGTTCCTACCACCGAACGAGGCACTGAAGAAATAGAAAACACATTCCTCAATCGCAGCTGCCACTCTGCACTCCCCACTCCCACTCCCGTGTCAGTAGCTGTGTGCAAAGAGAATCTCTGGGTGCTGGAGGGATGGAAAACTCGGCAATTGTGAGGCAGTGAACTCAGTGCTGCCCAGTTAGAGCAGAAAGGAAAACTGGACCAAACGCAGCTGAGGCCCACCCACAGAGGAAGCATTTAAACCAGCCCTAACCAGAGGTGAGTTGCTGATCCCAGTGGTCGGAACTTGAATACCTGCAAAGCTTTCCACTGTGGGCTTTGGGTCTCTAAGCAAACTTGAAAGGCAGTCTAAACCACAAGGACTGCAACTCTTAGGTGAGTCCTAGTGCTGAACTGGGCCTAGAGACAGTGGACTGGGTGGCACATGACCTACTAAAACAGTAGCTGGGGCAGCTAAGGGAGTTCTAACATCATCCTCCCCTAACCCCAGGCTGCGCAACTCACAGCTCCAAAAGAGACCATTTCCTTCCACTTGAGGAGAGGAGAGAGAAGAGTAGGAAGAACATTGTCTTGCATCTTGGATACCAGCTCAGCCACAGCAGAATTGGGCACCAGATAGCTGTGCGAACCTCTTCCAGGCCCTAGCTCCTGAAAAACATCTCTAGACACACCCTGGGCCAGAAGGGAACTCACTGCCTTGAAGGGAAAGACCCAGTCCTGGCAGCATTAATCACCTGCTAACTAAAGAGCCCTTGTGCCCTGAATAACCAGCAGTGATAACCAGGTTCCACACTGATGGCCTTGGGTGAACCCATGAGACTTTCTGGCTTCAGGTGACACTCAGCACATCCCCATCTGTGGTGGCTATAGGGAAGAACTCCTTCTGCTTGAGAAAAGCAGAGAAAAAATGAAGGAACTTTGTCTTACACCTTAGGTACCAGCTTGACCACAAGGATGTAGAGCATCAAGTGGGCTCTTGGGGTCCTTGATTCTAGGACTTGACTCTTGAATATTCCTGGACCTGTCGTGAGCCAGAGGGGAGCCTACTGCCTTGAAGGATTAGTCCCAGGCCAGGCAGCATTCACCACAAGCTGACTTAAGAACCCTGGGGCTTAAGGGAACATCAGCAGTAGCCTGGCAGTATTCCTTGTGGCCTGTGGTTTTGGTGGCCATGAAGTAAGGCTCCTCTGCTTTTGGAAAGGAGAGGGAAGAGTAGGGAGGACTGAGTCTTGTGGTTTGAGTACAAGCTCAGCTGCAGTACAATAGAACACCAAGTAGATTTCTAAGGTTTGTGACTCTAGTCTCGGAGTTCCCATGGGAACCTCTGTATCCACCCTGGGCCTGGAGTACCTTTCTGCCCTGAAAGGAAGGACACAGTCCTGGCTGGCTTTGCCACTTGCTGATTGTAGAGCCTCAGGGCCTTGAGAAGTAGCCAGGCAGTGGTTGCAGCAGGCCTTGGGAGAGACAGACAGTAGCCAGGGAGTGGTTGCAGCAGGCCTTGGGTGAGACCTAGGGCTGTGCTGGCATCAGGTCTGACCCAGTGCAGTCATAGTGGTGGTGGCCACAGGGATGCTTGTGTCACTCCATCCTCAGCTTTAGGTAGCTCAGAAAAAGAGAGAGAGAGAGAGAGAGAGAGAGAGACTGACTGTTTGTTTGAGAGAAAGCAAGGGAAGAGAACAAGAACCTCTGCCTGGTAATCCAGAGAATTTTCTCAGATCTTGTCTAAGACCATCAAGGTGGTGTCTCTAAGAGTCTGCAAGAACCACAGTATTACTGGGTTTGGGGTGCCCCCTAAAGCAGATATAGCTTAGATCATAACACTCAAGACCTTTTGAATATTCAGAAAGACTTCCCAAGAAGGACAGGTACAAACAAGCTCAGACAGTGAAAGCTGCAATAAATACCCTACTCTTCAATGCCCAGACACTGAAGAACATCTACTAGCATCAACACCATCCAGGAAAATATGACCTCACCAAATGGACTAAATAAGGCAGGAGGGGCCATTCCAGAGAGACAGAGATATGTAACTTTTCTGACAGATAATTCACAATAGCTGTGTTGAGGAAACTCAAAGAAATTCACTTTGAGGTGGTGGGCACCCATAATCCCAGGTATTTGGGAGGCTGAGGCAGGAGAATTGCTTGAACCCAGAAGGTAGAGGTTGCAGTTAGCCAAGATCATGCCATTGCATTCCAGGCTGGGCAACAAGAGCAAAACTCTGTCAAAAAAAAAAAAAAAAAAAAAAGCAAAGATCATGAACAGACACCTTTTTTTTTTTCACTTTTATTTAAGATCAAAGGTATGTGTGCAGGGGGTACAGGTTTGTAACATAGGTAAATGTGTGACATGGGGGTTGGTTGTACAGGTTATTTCATCACTCAGATTTATTATTATTATTATTTTTTGAGACAGAGTCTTGCTCTGTCACCCAGACTGGAGTGCAGTGGCGCCATCTTGGCTCACGGCAAATTCCACCTCCCTGGTTTAAGCAATTCTTGTGCCTCAGCCTCCCGAGTAGCTGGGATTACAGGCACACGCCACCATGCTTGGCTAATTTTTGTATTTTTAGTAGAGGTGAGGTTTCACCATATTGGCCAGGCTGGTCTCGAACTCCTGACCTCAAGCGATCTGCCTGCTTCAGCCTTCCAAAGTTCTGGGATTACAGGCATAAGCCACTGTGCCCGCCCCTCATCACCCAGATATTAAGCCTAGTGTCTATTAGTTATTTTTTCTGCCTCTCTCCCTCCCCCCACCCCCTACCCTCCAAGAGGCCCCAGTGTATGGTTGTTCCCCTCTGTGTTTCTGTGTGTTCTCATAATTTAGCTCCCACTCGTAAATGAGAACATGCAGTATTTGGTTTTCTGTTCCTGTGCTAGTTTGCTAAGGATAATGGCTTCCAGCTCCATTCATGTCCCTGCAAAGGACATGATCTCATTCTTTTTTGTGGCTACATAGTATTCCATGACGTATATGTACCACATTTTCTTTATCCAGTCTATTATTGATGGGCACTTGAATTGATTCCAAGTCTTTGTTATTGTAAATAATGCTGCAATGAGCATGTGCATGTATGTGTCTTTATAATAGAATGATTTATATTCCTTTGGGTATAGACCCAGTAATGGGATTGCTGGGTCAAATGGTGGTTCTGTCTTTAGGTCTTTAGGAATTGCCACACTGTCTTCCACAATGGTTGAACTAATTTACACTCCCACCAACAGTGTATAAGCATTCCTTTTTTCTTCACAACCTTGCCAGCATCTGTTATTTTTATTTATTTATTTTTTTGAGATGGGAGTTTCGCTCTTGTTGCCCAGGCTGGAGTGCAATGGTGCAGCCTTGGCTCACTGCAACCTCCGCCTCCTGGGTTCAAGTGATTCTCCTGCCTCAGCCTCCTAAGTAGCTGGGATTACAGGTGCCCACCACCATGCCTGATTAATTTTTGTATTTTTAATAGAGACGGGGTCTCGCCACATTGGCCAGGCTGGTCTCAAACTCCTGACCTCAGGTCATCTGCCTGCCTAGGCCTCCCAAAGTGCTGGGATTACAGGTGTTAGCCACTGCACCTGGCCAGCATCTGTTATTTTTGACTTTTTGGTAATAGCCATTCTGACTGGTGCAAGATGGTATCTCATTGTGGTTTTAATTCACATTTCTCTAATGGTCAGTGATGTTGAACTTTTTTTCATATGATTGTTGGCTGCATGTATGTTTTTTTTTGAGAAGTGTCCATTCATGTTTTCTTTGCCCACTTTTTAATGGGATTGTTTGTTTTTATTGTAAATTTGTTTAAGTTCCTTATAGATGCTGGATATTAGTTAGACCTCTGTTGGATGCATAGTTTGCAAAAATTTTCTCCCATCCTATAGGTTGTCTGTTTACTCTGTTGATAGTTTCTTTTGCTGTGCAAATCTCTTTAGTTTAATTAGATCCCATTTGTCCATTTTTGCTTTTGTTGCAATTGCTTTTGGCATCTTTACCCTAAAATCTTTGCCCATGCCTGTGTCCTGAATGGTATTATCTAGGTTGTCTTCCAGGTTTTTTATACTTTTGGGTTTTACATTTAAGTCTTTAATCCATCTTGAGTTAATTTTTGTATCATATGGTGTAATGAAGGGGTCCAGTTTCAATTTTCTGCACATGGCTAGGTAGCTTCCTAATCTGATAAACAGCTTCAGCAGAGTCTCAGGATACAAAATCAATGTGCAGAAATCACTAGCATTCTTATACACCTACAACCTTCAACACAAGAGCCAAATCATGAAGGAACTCCCAGTCACAATTGCCACAAAAAGAATAAAATACATAGGAATACAGCTTACAAGGCAAGTGAAAGATTTCTACAAGGGGAACTAAAAAGTGCTACTCAAAGAAACCAGAGATGACACAAACAAATGCAAAAACATTCCATGCTCATTGGTAGGAAGAATCAATATCACTAAAATGGCCATACTGCCCAAAGCAATTTATAGACTCAATGCTATTCCCATTTAACTACCACTGACATTCTTTGCAGAAGTAGAAAAATCTATTTTAAAATTTATATGGAACCAAAAAAGAGCCTGAATAACGAAGGCAATTCTAAGCAAAAAGAACAAAGTTGGAGACATCACACTACCCAACTTCAAACTGTACTACAGGGCCACAGTAACCAAAACAGCATGACACTGGTACAAGAACAGACACATAGATCAGTGGAACAGAATAGAGAACCCAGAAATAAGACTGTACACCTACAACTATGTGATCTTTGACAAACCTGACAAAAACAAGCAATGCGGAACACTTTTCAAAACAAGACACATACTCGGCTAAGAAGCATATGAAAGAAAAAAAAAGATCAACATCACTTATCGTTAGAGAAACGCAAATGAAAACCACAATGAGATACCATCTCACACCAGTCAGAATAGCTATTATTAAAAAGTCAAAAAATAACAGATGCTGGCGAGCTTGTGGAGAAAAGGGAATGCTTATAGACTGCTGGTGGGAGTGTAAATTAGTTCAGCCATTGTGGAAAACAGTTTGGCAATTTCTCAAAGAACTTAAAACAGAATTACCATTCAACCCAGCAATTCCATTATTGGGTATATAGCCAAAGGAATATAAATCATTCTACCATAAAACACATGCACGTGTATGTTCATTGCACTATTCACAATGGCAAAGACACGGAATCAACCTAAATGCCCATCAATGGTACACTGGATAAATAAAATGTGGTACATATACACCATCAAATACTACACAGCCATAAAAAATGAAATCATGTTTTTTGCAGGGACATGGATGGAGCTGGAGGCCTATATCCTAAGTGAATTAACACGGGAACAGAAAACCAAATACCACGTGTTCTCACTTATAAGTGGGAGCTAAACATTGAGTCCACATGGACACAAAGAAGGAAACAAACACTAGGGCCTACTTGGGGTAGGAGGAGGGTGGGAATCAAAAAACTACCTATCAGGTACTATGCTTATTACCTGGGAGATGAAATAACCTGTACACCAAATCCCTGTGACATACAATTTACCTATGTAACTAACCTGCACATGTTCTCCTGAACCTAAAATAAAAGCTAAAAAAATTCACACACACACATACACACACACACACACACGAAGGGGATTAGTGTTACAAATACAAATGGAAAGAGCTGTGGGGGTTCAAAATAGTAATTAATCAAGTCTATCAGAGGAGTCAGGAAAACATCACAGAGGAGGTCTTATTTTTATCTGAGCCTTAAAAGACAAGAAGGATTTTCTGGGAGGTTTTGAGATTTGGAAAGAAACAATGTAGAATTTGAGGAAAAACATCAGCAGGACTTGGTGCTGACAAATACACCTTTGTATCCTGGGTGAAATATGCTACTGGAGTTCTGCTAGAGTGTATCTATCAGATGTAGGAAAAAATGATGTAGAAGATGGACATCTACTTGGAGAGGAAATTCCCTCTTATTTGATGGTCTTGAACATGGAGGCAGTGGGAGTGGGGTTGAGAAGCTTCCAGAGCACCATACTAGGCTGAAGTAAAAGTTTAGAACAATCAAATATCTCATCTTTCTTAATTCTAGTTAGAAAAAGCTAAAAGAAATCCCATACACTAATCCGGAGTCCAACTTCTTAGTTCTTACTGTGCACTAAGGTGGCAAACGATTTCCTGCATAGCTGGACTTATGTTCGTCTAATCCTTGGGTTATCTCTATTCAATTTATTTAGAAATGGAACCAACTCCCTTACAGCAATGAGTAAAATTGAATTACAGAACAAGGGAGCAGTTGGCTGTGCTCCAAAATTGTAGCTTTGATGGTGGTCTTTAAACCCACAGGTGATTCAGTTGGCACTTTTCTTCTTGTATTTATTAACAGAAACTTAATACCTGTTTTTCGAATGAGTATTTCCTTGATCCATAGACCCGCAGCAAGAAAGAGTTAGAAAATTAAAACAAAAACAAAACAAAACAAAAAACAAGCCAGGCATGGTGGCTCATGCCTGTAATCCCAGCACTTTCGGAGGTTGAGGTAGGTGGATCTCCTGAGGTCAGGAGTTCAAGACCAGACTGGCCAACATGGTGAAACCCCATCTCTACTAAAAATACAAAAATTAGCTGGGCATGGTGGTGCATGCCTGTAATCCCAGCCACTTCACCTAACCCTTAATAAATATTCACACATCTGATCATTGTGCAGCTAAATTTCCTGTACCCATTAACTTAGCTGTCTTCATAAGATAAATATGATTTGATGAGATTCTGTAAGCCTCACCAATCTCTATTTTCTGTGCCACTCCAGGATTACAAGGTACTACAACTACTAACTGAGGGGGATAAGGGCTCTGGTTACTGGTATCCATAGTAAGCTATATACAATACTAATTCCTAACCTTACTCTTTCCCTGACTGTGTTGCGATAAGAGTTTAGTCATCAACAACTGTTTCTACAGCTTTCAGAAATTCCAACATTCTTCCAGATACTGTCACAGAAAGATATTTGGATTAGATGGGCCTTCATTACTATAAGTAGGTGCCTAGAAATTGCAAAAACTGGTAAACAGCATTTTTAAAGGAAATGCCATAATTAACTTTATTGCTGTGTTGGAGTATTTTATCTAGCAGTAATTTGTTCAGTACTTTTCAGCCATTCAGTAACTATGTATTGAGCATATAGCATGAATTTTGTGCTATGAGTTAAGAACTCCAAGTCAAGGAGGCTCTGGAAAAGGGAAAAGCTGGGCAAATCGAATGCCTAATAGGGCTTGCTTCCAGTGCGGTCTACAAGGACTCTTTAAAAAATATTGTCCAAGTAGAAATAAGCCGCCCTCTCGTCCATGCCCCTTATGTCAAGGGAATCACTGGAAGGCCCACTGCCCCAGGGGATGAAGGTCCTCTGAGTCAGAAGCCACTAACCAGATGATCCAGCAGCAGGACCGAGGGTTCCCGGGGCATGCGCCAGCCCATGCCATCACCCTCACAGAGCCCCGGGTATGCTTGACCATTGAGGGCCAGGAGGTTAACTGTCTCCTGGACACTGGTGCGGCCTTCTCAGTCTTACTCTCCTGTCCCGGACAACTGTCCTCCTGATCTGTCACTATCCGAGGGGTCCTAGGACAGCCAGGACTAGATACTTCTCCTAGCCACTAAGTTGTGACTGGGGAACTTTATTCTTTTCACATGCTTTTCTAATTATGCCTGAAATCCCCACTCCTTTGTTAGGGAGAGACATTCTATCAAAAGCAGGGGCCATTATGCACCTGAACATACGAGAAGGAACACCCGTTTATTGTCCTCCTGCTTGAGGAAGGAATTAATCCTGAAGTCTGGGCAACAGAAGGACAATATGGACGAGCAAAGGATGCCCATCCTGTTCAAGTTAAACTAAAAGATTTCACCTCCTTTCCCTACCAAAGACAGTACCCCCTTACACCCAAGGCCCAACAAGGACTCCAAAAGATTGTTAAGGACCTAAAAGCCCAAGGCCTAGTAAAACCATGCAATAGCCCCTGCAATACTCCAATTTTAGGAGTACAGAAACCCAACGGACAGTGGAGGTTAGTGCAAGATCTCAGGATTATCAATGAGGCCGTTGTCGCTCCATACCCAGCTATACCTAACCCTTATACTCTGCTTTCCCAAACACCAGAGGAAGCAGTGTGGTTTACAGTCCTGGACATTAAGGATGCCTTTTTCTGCATCCCTGTACATCCTGACTCTCAATTCTTGTTTGCCTTTGAAGATCCTTCAAACCCAACATCTCAACTCACCTGGACTGTTTTACCCCAAGGGTTCAGGGATAACCCCAATCTATTTGGCCAGGCATTAGCCCAAGACTTGAGCCAGTTCTCATACCTGGACACTCTTGTCCTTCAGTACATGGATGATTTACTTTTAGTTGCCCATTCAGAAACCTTGTGCCATCAAGCCACCCAAGCACTCTTAAATTTTGTCACTACCTGTGGCTACAAGGTTTCCAAACCAAAGGCTCAGCTCTGCTCACAGCAGGTTAAATACTTGGGGCTAAAATTATCCAAGGGCACCAGGGCCCTCAGTGAGGAACATATCCAGCCTATACTGGCTGATCCTCATCCCAAAACCCTAAAGCAACTAAAAGGTTCCTTGGCATAACCGGTTTCTGCCGAATATGGATTCCCAGGTACGGCGAAATAGCCAGACCATTATATACACTAATTAAGGAAACTCAGAAAGCCAATATTCATTTAGTAAGATGGACACCTGAAGCAGAAGCAGCTTTCCAGGCCCTGAAGAAGGCCCTAACCCAAGCCCCAGTGTTAAGCTTGCCAAAGGGGCAAGACTTTTCTTTATAAGTCACAGAAAAAAACCAGGAATAGCTCTAGGAGTCCTTACACAGATCTGAGGGATGAGCTTGCAACCCTTGGCATACCTGAGTAAGGAAATCGATGTAATGGCAAAGGGTTGGCCTCATTGCTTATGGATAGTGGCGGCAGTAGTAGTCTTAGTATCCGAAGCAGTTAAACTAATACAGGGAAGAGATCTTACTGTGTGGACATCTCATGATGTGAATGGCATACTCACTGCTAAAGAAGACTTGTGGCTGTCAGACAACCATTTACTTAAATATCAGGCTCTATTGAGGGGCCTGATATTTAAGTAAATGGGCTCTATTGAAGGGCCAGTGTTGCAACTGTGCACTTGTGCAAATCTTAACCCAGCCACATTTCTTCCAGACAATAAAGAAAAGATAGAACATAACTGTCAACAGGTAATTGCTCAAACCTATGCTGCTCGAGGGGACCCTTTAGAGGTTCCCTTGACTGATCCCAGCCTCAACTTGTATACTGATGGAAGTTCCTTTGTAGAAAAAGGACTTCGAAAAGTGGGGTATGCAGTGGTCAGTGACAATGGAATACTTGAAAGAAATCCCCTCACTCCAGGAACTAGCGTTCAGCTGGTAGAACTAATAGCCCTCACTAGGGCACTAGAATTAGAAGGAAAAAGGGTAAATATATATACAGGCTCTAAGTATGCTTACCTAGTTCTCTAGCCCACACAGCAATATGGAGGGAAAGGGAATTCCTAACTTCCAAGGGAACACCTATTAAACATCAAGGAGCCATTAGGAGATTATTATTGGCTGTACAGAAACCTAAAGAGGTGGCAGTCTTACACTGCTGGGGTCATAAAAAAAAAAAAAAAAGGAAAGGGAAATAGAAAGGAACCGCCAAGCAGATATTGAAGCCAAAAGAGCTGCAAGACAGGACCCTCCATTAGAAATGCTTATAGAAGGACCCCTAGTGTGGGGTAACCCCCTCCAGGAAACCAAGCCCCAGGACTCAGCAGAAGAAATAGAATGGGGAACCTCAAGAGGACATAATTTCCTCCCCTCAGGATGGCTAGCCACCAAAGAAGGAAAAATACTTTTGCCTGCAGCTAACCAATTGAAATTACTTAAAATCCTTTACCAAACCTTTCACTTAGGCATTGATAGCACCTATCAGATGGCCAAATTATTATTTACTGGACCAGGCCTTTTCAAAACTATCAAATAGATAGTCAGGGCCTGTAAAGTGTGCCAAAGAAATAATCCCCTGCACTGCAGGCCATACATTTCAATCCCTGTATCTTTAACCTCCTTGTTAAGTTTGTCTTTTCCAGAATCAAAGCTGTAAAACTACAAATCGTTCTTCAAATGGAGCCCAGATGCTGTCCATGACTAAGATCTACCATAGACCCCTGGACCGGCCTGCTAGCCCATGCTCCAATGTTAATGACATCGAAGGTGCCCCTCCCAAGGAAATCTCAACTGCACAACCCCTACTATGCCCCAATTCAGGAGGAAGCAGTTAGAGCGGTCGTCAGCCAACCTCCCCAACAGCACTTGGGTTTTCCTGTTGAGAGGGGCTCCTGAGAGACAGGGCTAGCTGGATTTCCTAGGCCAACTAAGAATCCCTAAGCCTAGCTGGGAAGGTGACCGCATCCACCTTTAAACACGGGGCTTGCAACTTAGCTCACATGTGACCAATCAGGTAGGAAAGAGAGGTCATTAAAACGGTAATTAGGCAAAAACGGGAGGTAAAGAAAGAGCCAATCATCTATTGCCTGAGAGCACAGCAGGAGGGACAATGATTGGGATATAAACCCAGGCATTCGAGCTGGCAATGGCTAACCTCTTTGTGTCCCCTCCCTTTGTATGGGAGCTGTTTTCACTCTATTAAATCTTGCAACTGCAAAAAAAAAAAAGAACTCCAAGTCGAATAAGACCAGAGACCTGCCCTTTATGGGTCTGCAGACTATTGCAGATAAACAAATAATTGGAACATGACATAGTGTGGCCATCAACAAAAATATGTACAAATACAGTGATGGTGTGAAGAAGAGAGTTTGCAGCTCTGTTTAGTTGGGCCAGGGAAACTTTCACTTACATAGAGATGATTGAACTTGGTTTTGAAGGAAAACTAGGAGTTCACTAGGACCAATTATATGGAGGGGATGGGGAGTGTAATATAATTTGTAAAGAGGGATTTAAATGTGAAAAGAAACAGATTAAGGAAGTAAAAGTTCAGGAAGGTGTACCCACTAGTTTGGGAGAAACATAGATGGTTCCATAAAATGTCCCAGGAAAGGAGAGCAGAGACCAGTTTATAATAAGTTGAGTGCTGTGCTAAGGAGATTTGATCTTTTGAAGAATTTCAGTTGTTGAATTTTGCTCTACTAGATGGACAAGTCTTTATGGGAAACTTTCTTTTTTTTTTTTTTTTATTATACTTTAGGGTTTTAGGGTACATGTGCACAATGTGCAGGTTTGTTACATATGTATCCATGTGCCATGTTGATTTCCTGCACCCATTAATTCGTGATTTAGCATTAGGTGTATCTCCTAATGCTGTCCCTCCCCCCTCCCCCCACCCCACAACAGTCCCCGGAGTGTGATGTTCCCCTTCCTGTGTCCATGAGTTCTCATTGTTCAATTCCTACCTATGAGTGAGAACATGCGGTATTTGGTTTTTTGTCCTTGCGATAGTTTACTGAGAATGATGTTTTCCAGTTTCATCCATGTCCCTACAAAGGACACGAACTCATCATTTTTTATGGCTGCATAGTATTCCATGGTGTATATGTGCCACATTTTCTTAATCCAGTCTATCGTTGTTGGACATTTGGGTTGGTTCCAACTCTTTGCTATTGTGAATAGTGCTGCAATAAACATACGTGTGCATGTGTCTTTATAGCAGCATGATTTATAGTCCTTTGGGTATATACCCAGTAATGGGATGGCTGGGTCAAATGGTATTTCTAGTTCTAGATCCCTGAGGAATCGCCACACTGACTTCCACAATGGTTGAACTAGTTTACAGTCCCACCAACAGTGTAAAAGTGTTCCTATTTCTCCACATCCTCTCCAGCACCTGTTGTTTCCTGATTTTTTAATGATGGCCATTCTAACTGGTGTGAGATGGTATCTCACTGTGGTTTTGATTTGCATTTCTCTGATGGCCAGTGATGAGGAGCATTTCTTCATGTGTTTTTTGGCTGCATAAATGTCTTCTTTTGAGAAGTGTCTGTTCATGTCCTCTGCCCACTTTTTGATGGGGTTGTTTGTTTTTTTCTTGTAAATTTGTTTGAGTTCATTGTAGATTCTGGATATTAGCCCTTTGTCAGATGAGTAGGTTGCAAAAATTTTCTCCCATTGTGTAGGTTGCCTGTTCACTCTGATGATAGTTTCTTTTGCTGTGCAGAAGCTCTTTAGTTTAATGAGATCCCATTTGTCGATTTTGGCTTTTGTTGCCATTGCTTTTGGTGTTTTAGACATGAAGTCCTTGCCCACGCCTATGTCCTGAATGGTATTGCCTAGGTTTTCTTGTAGGATTTTAATGGTTTTAGGTCTAACATATAAGTCTTTAATCCATCTTGAATTAATTTTTGTATAAGGTGTAAGGAAGGGATCCAGTTGCAGCTTTCTACATATGGCTAGCCAGTTTTCCCAGCACCATTTATTAAATAGGGAATCCTTTCCCCATTTCTTGTTTTTGTCAGGTTTGTCAAAGATCAGATAGTTGTAGCTATGCGGCATCATTTCTGAGGGCTCTGTTCTGTTCCATTGATCTATGTCTCTGTTGTGGTACCAGTACCATGCTGTTTTGGTTACTGTAGCCTTGTAGTATAGTTTAAAGTCAGGTAGTGTGATGCCTCCAGCTTTGTTCTTTTGGCTTAGGATTGACTTGGCGATGCGGGCTCTTTTTTGGTTCCATATGAACTTTAAAGTAGTTTTTTCCAATTCTGTGAAGAAAGTCATTGGCAGCTTGATGGGGATGGCATTGAATCTATAAATTACCTTGGGCAGTATGGCCATTTTCACGATATTGATTCTTCCAACCCATGAGCATGGAATGTTCTTCCATTTGTTTGTATCCTCTTTTATTTCATTGAGCAGTGGTTTGTAGTTCTCCTTGAAGAGGTCCTTCACATCCCTTGTAAGTTGGATTCCTAGGTATTTTATTCTCTTTGAAGCAATTGTGAATGGGAGTTCACTCATGATTTGGCTCTCTGTTTGTCTGTGATTGGTGTACAAGAATGCTTGTGATTTTTGTACATTAATTTTGTATCCTGAGACTTTGCTGAAGTTGCTAATCAGCTTAAGGAGATTTTGGGCTGAGACAATGGGGTTTTCTAGATATACAATCATGTCATCTGCAAACAGGGACAATTTGACTTCCTCTTTTCCTAATTGAATACCCTTTATTTCCTTCTCCTGCCTGATTGCTCTGGCCAGAACTTCCAGCACTATGTTGAATAGCAGCGGTGAGAGAGGGCATCCCTGTCTTGTGCCAGTTTTCAGAGGGAATGCTTCCAGTTTTTGCCCATTCAGTATGATATTGGCTGTGGGTTTGTTGTAGATAGCTCTTATTATTTTGAGATACGTCCCATCAATACCTAATTTATTGAGAGTTTTTAGCATGAAGCGTTGTTGAATTTTGTCAAAGGCCTTTTCTGCATCTATTGAGATAATCATGTGGTTTTTGTCTTTGGTTCTGTTTATATGCTGGATTACATTTATTGATTTGCGTATGTTGAACCAGCCTTGCATCCCAGGGATGAAGCCCACTTGATCATGGTGGATAAGCTTTTTGATGTGCTGCTGGATTCGGTTTGCCAGTATTTTATTGAGGATTTTTGCATCAATGTTCATCAAGGATATTGGTCTGAAATTCTCTTTTTTGGTTATGTCTCTGCCAGGTTTTGGTATCAGGACGATGCTGGCTTCGTAAAATGTGTTAGGGAGGATTCCCTCTTTTTCTATCGATTGGAATAGTTTCAGAAGGAATGGTACCAGTTCCTCCTTGTACCTCTGGTAGAATTCAGCTGTGAATCCATCAGGTCCTGGACTCTTTTTGGTTGGTAAGCTATTGATTATTGCCACAATTTCAGAACCTGTTATTGGTCTATTCAGAGATTCAACTTCTTCCTGGTTTAGTCTTGGGAGGGTGTATTTGTCGAGGAATTTATCCATTTCTTCCAGATTTTCTAGTTTATTTGCATAGAGGTGTTTGTAGTATTCTCTGATGGTAGATTGTATTTCTGTGGGATCGGTGGTGATATCCCCTTTTTCGTTTTTTATTGCATCTATTTGATTCTTCTCTCTTTTCTTCTTTATTAGTCTTGCTAGCGGTCCATCAATTTTGTTGATCTTTTCAAAAAACCAGCTCCTAGATTCATTAATTTTTTGAAGGGTTTTTTGTGTCTCTATTTCCTTCAGTTCTGCTCTGATTTTAGTTATTTCTAGCCTTCTGCTAGCTTTTGAATGTGTTTGCTCTTGCTTTTCTAGTTCTTTTAATTGTGATGTTAGGGTGTCAATTTTGGATCTTTCCTGCTTTCTCTTGTGGGCATTTAGTGCTATAAATTTCCCTCTACACACTGCTTTGAACGTGTCCCAGAGATTCTGGTATGTTGTGTCTTTGTTCTCGTTGGTTTCAAAGAACATCTTTATTTCTGCCTTCATTTCATTATGTACCCAATAGTCATTCAGGAGCAGGTTGTTCAGTTTCCATGTAGTTGAGCGGTTTTGACTGAGTTTCTTAATCCTCAGTTCTAGTTTGATTGCACTGTGGTCTGAGAGACAGTTTGTTATAATCTCTGTTCTTTTACATTTGCTGAGAAGAGCTTTACTTCCAACTATGTGGTCAATTTTGGAATAGGTGTGGTGTGGTGCTGAAAAAAATGTATATTCTGTTGATTTGGGGTGGAGAGTTCTGTAGATGTCTATTAGGTCCACTTTATGTAGAGCTGAGTTCAATTCCTGGATATCCTTGTTAACTTTCTGTCTCGTTGATCTGTCTAATGCTGACAGTGGGGTGTTAAAATCTCCCATTATTATTGTGTGGGAGTTTAAGTCCCTTTGTAGGTCACTGAGGACTTGCTTTATGAATCTGGGTGCTCCTGTGTTGGGTGCATATATATTTAGGATAGTTAGCTCTTCTTGTTGAATTGATCCCTTTACCATTATGTAATGGCCTTCTTTGTCTCTTTTGATCTTTGTTGGTTTAAAGTCTATTTTATCAGAGACTAGGATTGCAACCCCTGCCTTTTTTTGTTTTCCAGTTGCTTGATAGATCTTCCTCCATCCCTTTATTTTGAGTCTATGTGTGTCTCTGCACGTGAGATGGGTTTCCTGAATACAGCACACTGATGGGTCCTGACTCCTTATCCAGTTTGCCAGTCTGTGTCTTTTGATTGGAGCATTTAGCCCATTTACATTTAACGTGAATATTGTTATGTGTGAATCTGATCCTGTCATTATGATGTTAGTTGGTTATTTTGCTCGTTAGTTGCTATAGTTTCTTCCTAGCCTCGATGGTCTTTACAATTTGGCATGTTTTTGCAGGGGCTGGTACCGGTTGTTCCTTTCCATGTTTAGTGCTTCCTTCAGGAGCTCTTTTAGGGCAGGCCTGGTGGTGACAAAATCACTCAGCGTGTGCTTGTCTGTAAAGTATTTTATTTCTCCTTCACTTATGAAGCTTAGTTTGGCGGGATAGGAAATTCTGGGTTGAAAATTCTTTTCTTTAAGAATGTTGAATATCGGCCCCCACTCTCTTCTGGCTTGTAGAGTTTCTGCTGAGAGATCAGCTGTTAGTCTGATGGGCTTCCCTTTGTGGGTAACCCGACCTTTCTCTCTGGCTGCCCTTAACATTTTTTCCTTCATTTCAACTTTGGTGAATCTGACAATTATGTGTCTTGGAGTTGCCCTTCTCGAGGAGTATCTTTGTGGCGTTCTCTGTATTTCCTGAATCTGAATGCTGGCCTGCCTTGCTAGATTGGGGAAGTTCTCCTGGATAATATCTTGCAGAGTGTTTTCCAACTTGGTTCCATTCTCCCCATCATTTTCAGGTACACCAATCAGACGTAGGTTTGGTCTTTTCACATAGTCCCAAATTTCTTGGAGGCTTTGTTCATTTCTTTTTATTCTTTTTTCTCTAAACTTCCCTTCTCTCTTCATTTCATTCATTTCATCTTCTATCAGCGATACCCTTTCTTCCAGTTGATCCCATCTGCTACTGAGGCTTCTGCATTCTTCGCGTAGTTCTCGAAACTTGGTTTTCAGCTCCATCATCTCCTTTAAGCCCTTCTCTCCATTGGTTATTCTAGTTATCCATTCTTCTAATTTTTTTTCAAAGTTTTTAACTTCTTTGCTATTGTTTTGAATTTCCTCTCGTAGCTCAGAGTAGTTTGATCATCTGAAGCCTTCTTCTCTCAACTCATCAAAGTCATCCTCCATCCAGCTTTGTTCCGTTGCTGGTGAGGAACTGCGTTCCTTTGGAGGAGGAGAGGTGCTCTGTTTTTTAGAGTTTCCAGTTTTTTTGGTCTGTTTTTTCCCCATCTTTGTGGTTTTGTCTACTTTTTGTCTTCGATGATGGTGATGTACAGATGGGTTTTTGGTGTGGATGTCCTTTCTGTTTGTTAATTTTCCTTCTACCAGACAAGACCCTCAGCTGCAGGTCTGTTGGAGTTTACTAGAGGTCCACTCCAGACCCTGTTTGGCTGGGTGTCAGCACCGGTGGCTGCAGAACAGCGGATTTTCGTGAGACCACAAATTCAGCTGTCTGATAGTTCCTCTGAAAGTTTTGTCTCAGAGGAGTACCCGGTTGAATGAGGTGTCAGTCTGTCCCACTGGGGGGGTGCCTCCCAGTTAGGCTGCTCAGGGGTGAGGGACCCACTTTAGGAGGCAGTCTGTCCGTTCTCAGATCTCCAGCTGCGTGCTGGGAGAACCACTACTCTCTTCAAAGCTGTCAGTCAGACAGGGACATTTAAGGCTGTGGAGGTTCTCGCTGAGTTTTTGGTTGTCTGTGCCCTGCCCCCAGAGGTGGAGCCTACAGAGGCAGGCGGGCCTCCTTGAGCTGTGGTGGGCTCCACCCAGTTTGAGCTTCCTGGCTGCTTTGTTTACCTAAGCAAGCCTGGGCAATGGCGGGCGCCCCTCCCCCAGCCTCGTTGCCACCTTGCAGCGTGATCTCAGACTGCTGTGCTAGCAATCAGCAAGACTCTGTGGGCATAGGACCCTCCGAGCCAGGTGCGGGACACAATCTCCTAGTGTGCCGTTTTCCAGGCCCGTTGGAAAAGCGCAGTATTAGGACGGGACTGACCCGATATTCCAGGTGCCGTCTGTTTTCCCTTTCTTTGACTAGGAAAGGGAACTCCCTGACCCCTTGCGCTTCCCGAGTGAGGCAATGCCTCGCCCTGCTTCGGCTTGCGCACAGTGCGCTTCACCGACTGTCCTGAACCCACTGTTAGGCACTCCCTAGTGAGATGAAACCGGTACCTCAAGCAGAAATGCAGAAATCACCCGTCTTCTGTGTCGCTGGGGCTGGGAGCTGGAGACCGGAGCTGTTCCTATTCGGCCATCTTGGCTCCACCCAGAAACTTTCAAATAATATTAATTTATCTAGCCAAACCTAAAAGCAATCTTACTGCTAGAATGACTATCTAGAAGCTTTATACATTAAAAAAAATATTGTTGAATATGCTTCTGTGTCGACTAATGACTTAATTTATCTTCCAAACTGGGTTAGTTTTGTGAGAGGCAGAAGTAGCCAGATGGAATATTGGAACAATAGGAATAAGACAGGATTATCCCACACAACCCAGGGCCCACGACCAACCAACCTTGACCCAAATGGGTTGGTAGCTCAGACGGAAAGTCATAGTTCCTGCTCTCTAGGGGCGCACATCCTGAGGAAGGGGCGGAGGGATGATATGGTGGAACATTCTGTGACTCTGAGCTCCATATTTGGGAATGTAGGTGTGTGTGTTAGGGGGGTGGACTTGGAATTCCTGTCTGTCTGTGTGGGTTAAAATGAGAGCTCCGAGCGCTGATAGCTCTCAAAACTCTGGATCATCTTAAAAGACCTGTGGCACACAGACCACTGGACAAAGTTCTGCTGCCTCTTTCTCTTGGGAAGTCTGTAAATATGAAGCTGTTTCTGGTTCTCATTATTCTGCTGTTTGAGATACTCACAGGTAACTTGTCCAAATGTACTATAACATCCTAAGAGATATTACTGTTTGTAAGAGTGGGAACAGGACTTTCAAGATTATTTATATTTGGCCAAAATCTTAAAAAAAGTACGCATTCTCCTGGTTGCCTGACTTGAGTCTATGCCTTAGAAGAGAGCACCCAGGGAGGTAAGAGGAGGTCAGGGCTATAGTGGACTCTCAGGAGTCCTCTTCAAAGGTATCCATGAACTCATCATCTAGAATTATCTTTATAATGCTGGATATAGTTTTCACCTGAGATCCTGGCCATTCCCTTTTCCACTCAAATTCATTTTCAGCCTGTACTGCAACAGTAATTAGAATAGCACACATTTTGGAGTCATGTCAATGTGAGGCTAAAATGTGTCTTCAACATTGACTGGTTGTATGAATTAAGCACATTATTTCCTTTTAATCTCAATTTTCTCATCTGTCAAGGAGTATAATGACTATATTTCATGATTCTATTTGATGTACAGATTACATGAGCTTACAAGCATGAAGCACAAAGTTCATCATAGAAGCCCTGTCAGTGAGAGTTCTCTTCTCTCTTGCTAGGAAGAAGGCATATCGTATTATTGTGGCCCCAAAATATACTCCTCTAACCCTCAAAGATGTTCCCTGATTCTGAAGTTTAGGATAGGGAGAGTATGTCTCTCTTCTCCAACCTTATTCTTTGGGCTTTTTCAAATTTTGGGTAGAGGGCCAAATAAGGATTAGAAACAAGAGACTTGGAATTTCAATGCATTACTCTGAGTAGGTGACAATGTAGCTCTCTAGAGCCAGATTCATGGAATTGAATTTGATCCCTGGGCAACACATTTATCTGAGATCAAGGGGCGTGTGATTAGTAATAGGAGGAGCCAGATTAAGGGAAGGAGTTCTCAATAGCACCTGTTGCTGAGACCCATGAGATCTCATCAAAGGGAGATTTCTGTTGCCCATAGCAGTGAGTGTGAAACCGAATTAAGTTAAAAAGTCTTGTTTGTGATGTTCTTTCAAAAGTTGCTTTGGCTCTGAGTTGTGCCAATGGTGACATGTCTTGTGCGCATGGTGACATGTTAGTCGTCTCTGGGGACAAGAGACTGAGGTGGAGCTGAGAGAGTGCTGACTTTGGAGCTTGATGGAGAGAGTCAGCTTTGCCAGGGTCCTAGGGGTGGGACTTGGCTCTGGTTGATAACCAGGAATTGAGTTCTCTCTTCTCTTTTGTCATATCAGTTCTAATGTTCTCAGAGGCAACTGGACATTGGCTGAGAGCCTGGGGTTTTGAATGTCCTTAATATTTTTCAAGGAGGGGCCTCTGAGTTTCCTTTTATCAGCATAATGTTCACTTGGGACCATAGGAGGCCGTGACTTGTAGGGAACCATATACCTACCTCTTCTGCTCTTCCTTATGCACTAACGTTGGTTCAATGTTTTTCCTATGCACAGATGGGGCAAGACTCAAAAAATGCTTCAATAATATAACAGGCTACTGCAGGAAGAAATGCAAAGTAGGAGAAAGATATGAAATAGGATGTCTAAGTGGGAAATTATGTTGTGTTAATGATGAAGAGGAGAAAAAACATGTGTCATTTAAGAAGCCACATCAACATTCTGGTGAGAAGCTGAGTGTGCAGCAGGATTATATCATCTTACCCACCATCACCATTTTCACAGTCTAATCCTAAATCAAGCCTTTGTCTCACTGGTCTCCACTTTTCCTAAATAAAAAGTGCTGCCTAATCCAGCAGGCTGCAGCAAAAGATTCATCTACTTCCTTCTGTGAACTTGATTCCCCACATAATAAAATCCTGTGCTTTCCTCTGAGTTCATTTATTGATGTAATCACTCATTTTTTGAACACTTCAAACATAAATGAATGGTTGCCATGTTCCTGGTTTTATACCAGTAAAATGGGGGAATAAAAATTAAGTAAACATATTGGTAGAGGTGGAATTTAGCCTTTCCATTTTTAAGAAAGTAATTTCAACTTTTATTTTAGCCTCAGGGTTACATGTGCAGATTTGTTACATTGGCGTACTGTGGGTTGTGGAGGTTTGGGATACAATTGATCCCATCACTCAGGTCCTGAGTATAGTACCCAACAGTGAGTTTTTCAACCCTTTCCCCTCTCCCCGTTCCCTCCTCTATTAGTCCCCAGTGTCTATTGTTCCCATCTTTATGTCAATGTGTACCCAATGTTTAGCTCCCACTTATTAGTGAGAACATATGGTATTAGGTTTCCTATTCCTGTGTTAATTCACTTAGGATAATGGCCTCCAGCTGCATCCATGTTGCTGCAAAAGACATAATTTTATTTTTTTATGGCAGCATGGTATTCCATTGTGTATATGTGCCACATTTTCTTTATCCAATCCACTGTTGCTGGGAACCTAGGTTGATTCCATGTCTTTGCTATTATGAATAGTGCTGCGATGAACATACACGTGCATACATCTTTTTGGTAGAACAATTTATTTTCTGTTGGATATATACCCAGTAATGGGATTGCTGAGTTGAATGGTAGTTATGTTTTAAGTTCTTTGAGAAGTCTCCAAACTTCTTTCCATAGTGGCTGAACAAATTTACATATCCACTAACAGTGTATAAGCATTCCCTTTTCTCTGCAGCCTTGCCAGCATCTGTTGTTTTTTGATTTTTTAGTAATAGCTACTCTAAGTGGTGTAAAGAGGTTATCTCATTGTGATTTTGATTTGCATTGCTCTGGTGATTAGTGATGCTGAACATTTTTTCACATATTTGTTGTCCACTTGTATGTCTTCTTTTTAGAGGTGTCTGTTCATATCTTGTGTGCACTTTTTAATGAGGCTATTTGCTTTTTGCTTGTTGAATTAAGTTCCTTATAGATGCTTGATATTAGACCTTTGTCAGAGGCATAGTTTGTGACATTTTCTCCCATTTTATGTTGTCTTTTTACTCCGTTGATAGTTTCTTTTTCTGTGCAGAAGCTGTTTAGTTTAACTAGGTCCCACTTGTCAATTTTTGTTTTTGTTGCAATTGCTTTTGAGGACTTGGTCATAAATTATTTCCCAAGACCTATGTCCAGAACGGTGTTTCTAGGTTTTTCTTCTAGGATTCTTGTAATTTGAGTTCTTACATTTCTATCTTTAATCCAGCTTGACTTAATTTTTTATATGGTGAGAAGTAGGGGTCCAGTTTTATTCTTCTATATGTGGCTTGCCAGCTATCCCAGCACCATTTATTGAATAAGGAGCCCTTTTCCCATTGCATATTTTTGTTGACTTTGTCAAAGGTCAGACAGCTGTAGTCATGCAGCTTTATTTTTGGATTCTTTATTCTGTTCCAGTGGTCTATATGTCTGTTTTTGTATCAGTACTGTGCTGTTTCACTTACTGTAACCTTATAGTGTAGTTTGAGATGAGTAATTAGATGCCTCTGGCTTTGTTCTTTTTGCTTAGAATTGCTTTGCCTATTCAGGCTCTTTTTTTGGTTCCATAAGAACTCAGGATAATTGTTTCTAATTCTGTGAAAAATGGCTTTGGTAGTTTGACCGGAATAACATTGAATCTGTAGGTTGCTTGGGGTAGTATGATTGTTGAAATGATATTGATTTTTCCAACCCATGGGCATGGAATGTTTTTCCATTTGCTTGTGATATCTGTAATTTTTTTCAGCAGTGTTTTATAATTCTCCCTGAATCTGAAGAAATCTTTCACCTTCTTAGTTAAAAAAAAATCCTAGACTTTTTTTTTTGTGTGTGTGTGGTTATTGAAAATGGGATTGCATTCTTGATTTGACTCTCAGCTTGAACATTATTGGTGTATAGAAATGCTATTAATTTTTGTACTTTAATTTTTGTATCCTGACACTTTACTGAAGTCGTTTATCAGTTCCAGGAGTCTTTTGGTGGAGTCTTTAAGGTTTTCTAGGCATATAATCTGTTGTCAATGAAGAAAGATAGCTTGACTTCTTCTTTTCCTATTTGGATGCCTTTTATTTCTTCCTCTTGCCTGATTGCTCTGGCTAGCACTTCCAGTGATAGGTTGAATCTGAGTGGTGAGAGTGGGCATTCCTGGGAATGTTCCAGAAAACTGGAATGTTCCAAAAAGCATTCCCAGTTCTCAAGGGAAATGCTTTCAGTTTTTGCCCATTCAGCATGATGCTGGCTGTGAGTTTGTCATAGATGGCTCTTATTATTTTTGAGTATGTTCCTACGATGCCTAGTTTGTTGAGGGGTTTTTAAATGAAAGGATGTCGGGTTTATCAAAAGGTCTGCTGCTTTTATTGAGATGATCATATGGTTTTTTTTTTAATTCTGTTTATGTGGTGAATCATACTTGTTCATTTGCATATGTTGAACCAACCTTGCATCCCAAGAGGGAGATCTGTTTGCTCATGGTGAATTAACTGTTTTTTTTTTTTTAGTATTCTTTGATTCAGTTTGCTAGTATTTCTTGAGGATTTCTGCATTTTGTTCATCAGGGATATTGGCCTGTAGTTTTCTTTTTTTGTTGTGTCTTTGCCAGGTTTTGCTACAAGGGTGATGCCTACTTTGTAGAATGAGTTAGGGAGGTATCTTTCTTCTTGCTTTTTTGAAATAGTTTTAGTAGAATTGGCACCAGCTGTTTTTTGTATGTCTGGCAAAGTTGGGCTGTGAATCCATCTGGTTCAGGGCCTTTTTTGTTTAATAGGTTTTTAATTGATGATTCAATTTTGGAACTTGTTATTGGTCTGTTCAGGGTTTCAGTTTCTTTCTGGTTTAATCTTGGGAGGTTGTATGTTTCCAGGAATTTATCCACTTCCTCTAGATTTTCTAGTTTGTGTGCATAGAGGTCCTCATAATAGTCTCTTTCATATTTCTGTGGGATCTGTTGTAATGTCACTTTTGTTGTTTCTATTTGTGCTTATTTGGGTCTTCTCACTTCTTTTGTTAATCTACTAACAAAAAATAGTGGTCTATTGATCTTGTTTATCCCTTAAAAAAACAAACTTGTAATTTCATTGAGTCTTTGTATGGATTTTTGAGCCTCAATTTCATTCAGTTTTACACTGATTTTAGTTATTTTTTTTCTCCTGCTAGCTTGGGGGTTAGTTTGTTTCTGTTTTTCTAGTTCCTGTAGGTGTGATGTAATATCATTAATTTGAGATCTTTCTAGCTTTTCAAGGTCAGTGTTTAGTGCTATAAACTTTCTTTCTAACACTGTTTTCACTGCATCCCAGAGATTTTGGTATGCTATGTCTCTGTTCTCATTTATTTCAGTGAATTTTTAAATTTCTGCCTTAATTTTGTTGTTTATTCAAAAGTGGTTTAGGAGCAAGTTGTTTAATTTTCATGTAATTGTGTGGTTTTGAAGGTTCTTGGTATTGATTTCTATTTTTTTTCCACTGTTGTCTGAGAGTTTGTTTGGCATTATTTTGGTATTTTGAATTTGTTGATAGTTATTCCATGGCCTAGCATGTGGTCAATCTTGGAGTCTGTTCCATGTGCAGATGAGAATAATATATATATTCTGTGGTTGATGGATGGAATATTCTGTAGATGTCTATTAAGTTGAATTGGTCAAGTGTCAAGTTTAAGCCCAGGATTTCTTTGTTAGTTTTCTGCCTCAATCGTCTATCTAATGCTGTCAGTGGGGTGTTGAAGTTCCCCAATATAATCATGTGGCTAAGTCTTTTCATAGGTCTAGAAGTAGTTTTTTTATGAATCTAGATGCTCTAATATTGGGTGCATATATATTTAGGATAGTTAAATCTTCTTATTGAATTTAACCCTTTATTGTCATGTAATGCCCTTCTTTATTCTTCTAAGTAGTTGTTGGTTTAAAGTTTGTTTTATCTAAGAATAATGACCCCTCCTCTTTTTCTGTTTTTTGTTTATGTGGTAGATCTTTCTCCAGCCATTTACTTTGAGCCTATGGGTGTCATATATGTGATATTGGTCTCTTGAAGACTGCAGACAGATGAGTTTTGTTTTCTTTTCCAACTTGCTACTCTGTGCCTTTTAAGTGGAGCATTTAGAGTGTTTATATTCAAGGTTAATGTTAATATGTGAGGTTTTGATTCTATCATGGAGTTGTTAGCTGGTTGCTTTGTAGTTTCTATTGTGTGGTTGCTTATTAGGGTCTGTGGGCCACGTACTTAAGTGTGTTTTTGTAGATGCAAATGTCGTTCCTTCATTTCCATATTTAGAACTCCCTGAAGGGTCTCTTGTAAGACTGCCTTTAATAATAAGGAATTCTCTTAGTACTGGAGTGTCTGGAAAAGATTTTATTTCTCTTTCATTTATTAAGCTTAGTTTGACAGGATATGAAATTCTTGGTAGGAATTTCTTGTCTTTAAGAATATTGAAAATAGGCACCCAGTCTCTCCTGGCTTGTAACACCTCCATTTTCTATGCGAGACAATATTTCACAGAATTTCAGGTATTTCTCCTGTTTCACAAATGAAATTTTTTATGTCTAATTAGATCCGAATGCCGTGTGTGTGTGTATGTGTGTGTGTGTGTGTGTGTGTGTACAGAGGGTTCTGCTAACAGCTAAGAATTAAAGGGAGAAAAAATGTTTGAATATTTTCATAACACTTTTTTTTGAGGGCAGATCTGATGGGCAAACATGACAGCTACTGGTAATTCCAATATATCATTTGAAATTCATTTAATGTATGTGTTCCACTCCATTTTCAGTAGCAATTTGAACATCTAGTTGACAGAATTTTTAGACAAATATTATCTTAAGATCTCTAAAAGCATTGCATATCGTTTGTTTCAGTATGAAATTTAAAGTCTTATAAATGAGGAGGACGTACTTAAGAAGCTCCTCATGAGATAGATGAAATTGTAGTAGGTCATGATGGTAGAAAATGCTCTCCAGATGAACAGAAGAGAAACTTTTGTGGTAACATCTGTTGATGCTGCTTAATTTAAGGCACTGGTCATAAATAACTTTTGTAGAGCTAATATTTACTCATGTGAGATAAAGAAATCAATGAAACATATTACTCCATGAGCAGCTCACCATCTTGTTTCAGGGGGAGGAAGGAGAAAAATATTTAGCTGGATATATTAAAGCTTCAAGAACATACAAAAACCTTCCTTTTAGTAGTTTGGCTTTTGAAAATTCTGGAGAAGTGTACAGGTAACAGTGACTGGACTTTGAAGAATTTTAGAAATTTTTGTTGATGATTTCAGCACTATGAAAGTCAATGTATAACATTTTTCAGCCTAATTCTTAGAGAACTTTAAAAGTAAGGCTCACATAAGAAGCCCTTTTTTTCACTGCAGCACTTTATAAGCCCCTTTCTTTTTTAGTCTTTCATTACAATGTCACCAGGGGTATTTTAAAGGAGGGTCCATTCTGTCACTGTGACAGTGAAGATGGGTCTGGCTCACTGTCTTTAATCTACATGTGTCCTCTACTCTATATGATTCTACTGATAAATTAGATAAGAGAATCCATTTTGGCTTAGTGTCAGATAAATCAGAGAAGTGTCTTCTGAGTTGGGGGTGAGGGATATACTTAATTGAACAGATAAATTAAGCCTTGAATTCTACTCTGACTGGGGGGATCTAATCTTCGCTTTGACTTTTTTTCTTTTATTCTTTTATCCCCTCCATACTCATAGAAGATGTGGGTGTGGTCAGTATTGTTAGATACATGTTTATTTTTTCACTTTTTTTAATGCAAAATTAAGTTGAAATTCTATATTTTTATTATTCGCTCTTTTGGTACAGACAGAATTATTGGTACCTGCTCTTGCATCTGTCTTAGAGTAGTCTCCAAAATCTTATTCATAGACTCTTTCAAATTATTTTATTTTATTTTATTTTATTATAAAGATTTATTTTACATATATTTTTTCCTTTTTATATTATATTCTAGTTTTATTATATAATTCATATATGTAATATTTATTTTTAAAAAACTTTTTAATTGATATATGGTATTTGTACATATTTCTGGGCACATGTGATATTTTGATACATGCATATAATGTGTAATAATCAAGTCAGATTATTTAGGATATCCAGCACCTTGAACATTTATCCTTTCTTTGTGTTGCAAACATTTCAAAACTTCTCTTTTAGCTATTTTGAAATATACAATAAATTGTTGTTAACAATAGCCACTCTGCTGTGCTATCAAACACTAGAACTTACACCTTCTATCTAACTTTGCAATGTTTTATAATGTTATAACCACAACACTCCCATTTGAAAGGAGGAAGAATTGGTTGCACACAGCAGTCACTGGTTCATAGCCATTTGGAAATCATGCTGGGGTAGCAGTACCCTTATAATAAAGCCAGAGCAAGGGCATACAAGAAAAAACATTATAGGCTGATGTCCCTACAACATAGATACAAAAACCTCAAGAAAATACTAGCAAATTGAATTCAACAACACTTTAAATGGATTATTCACCATGATCAAGTGAGATTTATCTACATTAACAGAGTGAAGGGTAAAAACCATATGATCATCTCAACAGATGCAGAAAAAACACTTGACAACATTCAGCATTCTTTTGTGATAAAACTCAACAAATTAGATATAGAAAGAATGATCTCAACACAATAAAGGTCATATATGACAAGCCCAATTTAACATCATACTCAATGGTGAACAGTCAAAAAGCTTTTTCTCTCAGATCAAGAACAAAATAATGCCAACTCTTGCCACTTCTATCAACATAGTACTGGAAATTCTAGCCAGATTAATTAGGCAAGAAAATGGAATAAAAAGCATTCAAATAGGAAGGAAGAAGTGAAATTGTTTCTGTTTGCAGATGACATAATCATATGTATAGAAAATCCTGAAGACTTTGCCAAATAACTATTAGAACTAATAAATGAACTCAGTAAAGTGGCAGGATATAAATTCAACAGACAAAAATCGGCAGCTTTTCTGAATACTAACAAGAACACCTGAGAAGTGAATCAAGTAAATGATCCTTTCACAATAGCTACAAAAATACTTATCAATAAATTTAACAAAGAGGTAAAAGGCCTATACACTAAAATGTATAAAACTTTGATGGAAGAAATTGAAGAAGACACAAATGGAAAGATAAACCATGTTCATGAAAGCAAAAAATTAACATTGTTAAAATATCTGTAGTACCCAAACTGGTCTACAGATTTAATGCAATCCCTATCAAAATTCCAAAGAAATTTTTTACTGAAACAGAAAAAAATTCTAAAATTTGGATTGAACCACAAAAGATTTTGAATAGCCAAAACAATCTTGAGCAAAAAGAACAAAGCTGAAGGCATCACACTACCTGACTTCAAAATATACTGTGAAAGAGCATAAGTGTTGGAAAGGATGTGGAGAAATGGGAACCCTTGCACACTGTTGGTGGAAATAAAAATTAGTATAGCTATTATGGAAAACTGTATGGAAGTTCCTTAAAAAATTAAAATGGAAACTACTATATGATCCAGCAATCCCATTACTGGGTATATGGGTGATGGAAAGGAAATCAGTATGTTGAAAAGATATCTGCACTTTCATGTTAATTTCAGCATTATTCACAATAACCAAGGTATGGAATCAACTTAAGTGCCCATCAATAGGTGAATTAATAAAGAAGATGGTGGTACATAAGCACAATGGAATACTTTCCGGCTTTAAAAAAGAAGTAAATTCTGTCATTTGCAACAACATGGATGAACCTGGAGGACAGTAAGCTAAGTGAAATAAGCCAGGCACAGAAAGACATGATCTCACTTCTATGTAGAGGGTAAAAAAATTGAATTCATAGAAACAAAGAGTAAAATGGTAGTTATCAGAGGCTAGGAGTGGGGAAATCACTTAGGAAAAATAAGCTCAAGAGAGTTCAGGCACAGTGCTCATGCTTATAATCCTAGCACTTTGGGACGCTGAGGCAGGCAGATCACCTGAGGTCAGGAGTTCGGGACCAGCCTGGCCAACATGGCAAAACCCCGCCTTGACTAAAAATACAAAAATTAGCCAGGCGTGGTGGCAGGCGCCTGTAATTCCAGCTACTTGAGAGGCTGAGACAGGAGAATCGCTTGAACCGGGGAGGCAGAGGTTGCAATGAGCCAAGATTGCGCCATTGGACACCAGCCAGAGCGACAAGAGTGAAACTCTATTTTCAAAAAAAGAAAAAGAAAAAAATTTCAAGAGCTCTATTTACATCGTGGTGACTACAGTTAGTGATAATATATATTTGAAAATTCCATTGTGTATATATATCACAATGTAAGAAAAAAATTTATTTTATTTTCTTTGAGGCAAAATCTCACTTGGTAGCCCAGGCTGGAGTACAGTGGCACGATCTCAGCTCACTGCAACCTTGAGCTCCTGGGCTCAAGTAATCTTCCTGCCTCAGTCTCCTGAGTAGCTAGGACTACAGGTGCACCACCACATTTTGCTGATTTTATTTTTTGTAGAGACAAGGTCTATGTTGCTCAGGCTGGTCTTGAACTCCTGGGCTCAAGCAATCCTCCTGCCTCAGCCTCCCAAAGTGTTTGGATTACAGGTGGGAGCCACCACACCCAGGCTTATTTTAAAATTTAGATTCCGGGGATAAATGTACAGATTTGTTACATGGGTGTATTGTGTGATGCTGAGGTTTGGGCTTCTAATGACCCTGTCACCCAAGTAGCAAACATAGTACTGGATAGTTTTTCAACATTTGCTCTTCTCCCTTCCTCATCTCCTTTAAAATCTTCACTGTCTATTGTTCCCATCTTTATGTCTGTGTGTACCTAATATTTAGTTTCACTCTTTTTTTTTTTTTTTTTTGAGACAGAGTCTTGCTCTGTCACCCAGGCTGGAGTGCAGTGGTGCAATCTCGGCTCACTGCAAGCTCCGCCTCCCAGGTTCACGGCATTCTCCTGCCTCAGCCTCTCCGAGTGGCTGGGACTACAGGCGCCCGCCACCACGCCCGGCTAATTTTTTGTATTTTTAGTAGAGACGGGGTTTCACCGTGGTCTCGATCTCCTGACCTCGTGATCCACCCGCCTTGGCCTCCCAAAGTGCTGGGATTACAGGCGTGAGCCACCGCACCTGGCCTAGTTTCACTCTCATCTGTGTGAAGAGACCACCAAACAGGCTTTGTGTGAGCAACAAGGCTGTTTATTTCACCTGGGTGCAGGTGGGCTGAGTCCGAAAAGAGAGTCAGTGAAGGGAGATGGGGTGGGGCCATTTTATAAGATTTGGGTAGGTAAAGGAAAATTACAGTCAAAGGGGGGTTGTTCTCTGGCGGGCAGAAGTGGGGGTCACAAGGTGTTCAGTGGGGGAGCTTTTTGAGCCAGGATGAGCCAGGAAAAGGGATTTCACAAGGTAATGTCATCAGTTAAGGCAAGGACCGGTCATTTTCACTTCTTTTGTGGTGGAATGTCATCAGTTAAGGCAGGAACAGGCCATTTTCACTTCTTTGGTGATTCTTCAGTTACTTCAGGGCGTCTGGGCATATATGTGCAGGTCACAGGGGATGCGATGGTTTAGCTTTGGCTCAGAGGCCTGACATTCCTGCCTTCTTATATTAATAAGAAAAATAACATAAAATAGTATTGAAGTGTTGGGGCAGCGAAAAAAAATTTTTTTGCAGGGGGCTGGCATGGAGAGATAATGGGCGATGTTTCTCAGGGCTGCTTTGAGCAGGACTGGGGTGGTGTGGGAATCTAGAGTGGGAGAGATTAAGCTGAAGGAAGATTTTGTTGTAAGGGGTGATATTGTGGGGTTGTTAGAAGAAACATTTGTCATATAGAATGATTGGTGATGGCCTGGATACGGTTTTGGATGAATTGAGAAACTAAACGGAAGATACAAGGTCTGAATAAAAGAAGGAGAAAAATAGGTATTAAAGGACTAAGAATTGGGAGGACCTAGGACCTCTAATTAGAGAGTGCCCAAGTGGGTTCAGCGTAATTACTTGCTTGGTTGGCAAGTTTTTGGACTCTATCCTTGAGTTTTTTTATGTTGTCATACACCAGGCCAGATTGATTTAGGTAAAAGCAACACTCTTCATTTAAGAATATGCAGAGTCCTCCTTTTTCAGCAGTGAGTATGTCAAGGCCTCGGCGGTTTTGGAAGACAACTGCAGAGTCAAGAGTCAACTTGGGCCTGGAGGACTGATAAAGTTTGTGATATGTCTGTGATGCTAGCAGAGAAGTCATTAGAGAGGCTATGGAAGGTCGTGACAGAGGTTGAAATGCCTGCTATTCTAGTACCAAGTGCAATAGTGGAGGCGGAAAGTCCTAAACCGACAAGCAAGGGAATTAGTGGAATAATTCTTTTTTGTTGTGTCAGTGTCATGAGGGGAACAGGGAGCTCTTCGTTCCCATTTGCAAATTGCATTTTGGGAGTAAGGAAAACTAATGTTCATGTGCCTGTCCAATTAGCAGGTAGACACATATAGGTAGAGGATCCACAGAGGAAGAAGAGACCTTGTGTGAGGCAAAACTGTAGGTGCAAAGTAAAAAGATGAGAAGGAGTGCTGAAAGGGATGTCTTGTACCTAGACTCTTAGGGATCCAGTTAGGGTGGCAGCCGTCAGAGGTTGTAATGGGGACTGATGGAGTAACCATGTAGAGGGGGAGGTTCAATTTTCATGGTATATGAGAAAACGTCGAGTGTCTACGAGCAACCTTTCACTGTTATTTATGGGGCTGGGTATACGTAAACAAGAAGAGGGCCTGGGAGGAGAGTCTGATGAGCAAGGGGAAGGTAGCCAAGGATGGAGTGAAATACAGGGTAAGTGTCTTCCTAATCAAGAATTACTGCTAATGTTTTTAAGTTTGCCAGTATTGATAGAGGGCTTGTCTGTAATATGGAGCTGGAAGTCTCCAATTGTTTCAGTGATGTGTGCAGTTGGGCTTTGGAGATGAAGAGTAAAGGAACATCGAGAAGGTGAAAGGTTACCTAGGGGAATTCCAGTGGGTCTTTGCCGAGAGATACATAAAGGAGCGGCCACAGGAATAGTAGTTTGTGTTGTGAGAGGTCCAAATATGGGGGGAGTAGAGTTGATATAAGGAGAAAGGTTTTTTAAGTAAGTGCGGAGGAGGGCGGCAGCTTGCTGATGTGAGATGTCTTCGGAGGTCTTGCTGGACCTGTCTAGAAAGTAAATGAATTCTTCAGGAGGGTAAAGGTGAGGGCTGTTAAAGGAAGTTCGGAGGTGTAAGGAGATAGGAGATGTTGCCTAGTCTGCATGTAAGGTGGGGACAGCTGTGTAGGTGCTGGAAGAAAGGGAAATGCAAAGCCAGTGGCTGTTCACTAAGGAGGGATTAGAAACAGCTAGGAGAGAATGGGTAAGGTTGATAGTGTGGTGGAGATAGCTGGGGAGAGGTAGAGGGTGGCATAAGAATGGGAATGAGAGAGAATAAGAGTGAGTATAAAAGTAAAGAATAGAACTTCATCAGGGTGAAAGTATTGGAGGTTCCCCTGCCAGCAAAGATCGTCTATCCACTCTAAGAGGGAGTTAAGAGTTGCCAGTCCTGGGCAGGGGCAAATCCCTTAACTGGATGTGTAGGGAAGAGAGGGGGCCTGAATAATCCCTGAAGAGTAGTAGAATAGCAGATGGAACATTGAGAAGTTATTTCCTTGAGGGTAGATTTCCACAATGGAAAGGAAATGAGAGGTTCTAAGAGGCAGGCTGGTGGCTTGTACTATAGCATAGCCTGCCTTTGCTGGTGTGTGGTGATTAGGCCTGGTGGAACTGCCATCAATAAACTAAATGTGATCAGGGTGGGTAACAGGGAAGAAGGAAATAATGGGGGAAATGGGGTGAATGTCAGGTGGATCAGAGAGATACAGTCATGAGGGTCAGGTGTGGTATCCGGAATAATGTGGGAGGCCGGATTGAAGTCCGAGCCAGGAACAACGGTAATTGTGGGAGACTCAACAAAGAGTGAGTACAGCTGAAGGAGCCAGGGAGCAGAAAGTATATGCATCAGGTATGAGGAAGAAAATAGATTTTGGAAGTTATGAGAACTGTAGAGAGTGAGTTGAGCACAGTTTGTGATTTTGAGGGCCTCTAAAAGTATTAAGACAGTGGCAGCCGCTGCACGCAGACATGAGGGCTAGGCTAAAAGAGTAAGGTCAAGTTGTTGGGACAGAAAGGCTACAGGGCGCGGTCCTGGCTCTTGTGTAAGAATTCTGACTGCACTAACCATGCCTAGGAAGGAAAGGAGTTGTTGTTTTGTAGAAGGGATTGGGGTTTGGGAGATTAGTCGGACACGATCAGCAGGGAGAGCATGTGTGTTTTCATGAGAATTATGCCGAGATACGTAACAGATGAGGAAGAAATTTGGACTTGACTGAAGTAATGGGAGCTGTCTGTGAAGCCTTGCGGCAGTACAGCCCAGGTAATTTGCTGAGCCAAATGGGTGTCAGGGTCAGTCCAAGTGAAAGCGAAGAGAGGCTGGGATGTAGGGTGCAAAGGAGTAGTAAAGAAAGCATGTTTGAGATCCAGAACAGAATAATGGGTTGTGGAGGGAGGTATTGCGGATAGGAGAGTGTATGGGTTTGGCACCATGGGGTGGATAGACAAAATAATTTGGTTGATAAGGCACAGATCCTGAACTAACCTGTAAGCCTTGTCTGGTTTTAGGACAGGTAAAATGGGGGAATTGTAAGGAGAGTTTATAGGCTTTAAAAGGCCATGCTGTAACAGGCAAATGATAACAGGCTTTAATCTTTTTACAGCGTGCTGTGGGATGGGATATTGGCAGTGAGGGCGTAAGGGTGATTACGTTTTAATGGGATGGTAAGGGGTGCATGATCAGTCACCAAGGAGCGAGTAGAGGTATCTTATACTTGTGGGTTAAGGTGAGGGGATACAAGAGGAGGTTGCGAAGGAGGCTTTGAACTGGGGGAAAGGGTGGCAATGAGGTGTGGCTGTAGTCCAGGAACAGTCAGGGAAGCAGATAATTTAGTTAAAATATCTTGGCCTAATAAGGGAACTGGGCAGGTGGGGATAACTAAAAAAGAGTGCACAAAAGAATGTTGTCTAAATTGGCACCAGAGTTGGGGAGTTTTAAGAGGTTTAGCAGCCTGGCCGTCAATACCTACAACAGTTATGGAGGCAAGGGAAACAGGCCCTTGAAAAGAAGGTAATGTGGAGTGGGTAGCCTCTGTATTGACTAAGAAGGGGATGGACTTTGGGGGAGGAGGTTCTGGAGGAACCCCTGGCAGCTGCGGTTCAGGTGTTTGGAGTTCTCGTGTGCTGGAGATGTGGCTGGGGTTTGTCTCACAGTGGAGGCAAGGAATTGCAACTGAGAAATACATTGCTACTCGGCTGCCTCTACTCTATTATTGTATACCTTGAAGGTGAGGTTAATTAAGTCCTGTTGTGGGGTTTGAGGGCCGGAATTTAATTTTTGGAGTTTTATTTAATGTCAGGGGCAGATTGGGTAATAAAATGTATATTGAGAATAAGACAGCCTTTTGACCTTTTAGGGTCTAGGGCTGTAAAGCATCTCAGGGTTGCTGCCGAATGAGCCATGAACTGGGCTGGGTTTTTCATATTTGATGAAAAAGAGCCTAAACGCTAACTGATTTTGGGAGAGGTCGGATAGAGAAAAAGGAGCATTAACCTTGACTATGCCTTTAGCTCCAACCACCTTTTTAAGAGGAAATTGCTGGGCAAGTGGGGTAGGGCTAGCAGGTGTGAGGAGGGGAGGTGATAAAAGGATTATAGGGTGGAGGAGCAGAGGCTGAGGAAGAATTGGGACCTGGCTCGGCCTGATGAGGAGCAGCCTGGGGAGGAGGTAAGAGGTCAGAGGGGTCTGTAGAAAACGAAGATTAGAAAGACTCAGCGACGCTTGGGATTGGGACTTAGAGAACAGGTGGGAGGGAAAGAAGGAGGATGTGGGACGAGACACATTGGGAACAGAGACTAGGGAGGGAACAATGTGTAAAAGAATGTCTGGATGTCAGACACCTCAGACCGTTTGCCTATTTTATGAAAAGAATTATCTAGATCTTGTAGGATGGAAAAATCGAAAGTGTTGTTTTCTGGCTATTTGGAACCACTGTCGAGTTTGTATTGAGGTCAAGCGGCATTGTAGAAGAAAATAAGGCATTTAGGTTTAGGTCAGGTGTGAGTTGAAGAGGTTTTAAGTTCTTGAGAACACAGGCTAAGGGAGAAGAAGGAGGAATGGAGGGTGGAAGGCTGCCCATAGTGAAGGAGGCAAGCCCCGAGAAAAGAGAGAGTAGAGACATGGAGAGAAGGAGTGGGGGGTGCTTAACCCCCAGAAAAGCGGTGCTTGCCACTAAGGGTGAAGGACCAAGGCAGGCGTCCCCGCATGGTCAGACACCTCTGAAATGTGGGTGAATAATCAGAGAGGCATCCCTGCAATGATTAAACACCAAGGGAAGTCTGCCTTCCCGAGTCCATGACCCGCGCCAGAGTTTTGGATTCACAGATAAAATGCATCTCCTGTCCCTACGAGAAAAGGTAAGGAACTGAAATTAAGAGAAGGGAGAGATTGAAGTGTGGCACCAAGATTGAAAGGAGAAAGAGGTTGAGGGATAGTGAGAGAGGTTGGAGGAGAGAGTAAAAAGAGGCCGCTTACCTGATTTAAAATTGGTGTGATATTCCTTGGGCTGGTCAGTCTGAGGACCTGAGGTTGTAGGTGGATCTTTCTTATGGAGCAAGGAGCAGGAGGACAGGGGATTGATCTCCCAAGGGAGGTCCCCTGATCCGAGTCACGGCACCAAAATTTCACTCGCGTCCGTGTGAAGAGACCACCAAACAGGCTTTGTGTGAGCAACGAGGCTGTTTATTTCACCTGGGTGCAGGCAGGCTGAGTCCGAAAAGAGTCAGCGAAGGGAGACAGGGGTGGGGCCGCTTTATAAGATTTGGGTAGGTAAAGGAAAATTACAGTCAAAGGGGTTTTGTTCTCTGGCGGGAAAGAGTGGGGGTCACAAGGTGCTCAGTGGGGGAGTTTTTGAGCCAAGATGAGCCAGGAAAAGGGATTTCACAAGGTAATGTCATCAGTTAAGGCAAGGACTGGCCATTTTCACTTCTTTTGTGGTGGAATGCCATCAGTTAAGGCGGGAACAGGCCATTTTCACTTCTTTGGTGATTCTTCAGTTACTTCAGGCCATCTAGGCATATACGTGCAGGTCACAAGGGATGTGATGGTTTAGCTTAGGCTCAGAGGCCTGATATTTAGCTTCCGCTTACAAGTGAGAACAGGTGGTATATACCACAATTCATTTATCCATTCATCTGTTGAACCCTTAGGTTGTATCCAATATGAAATATTATTCAGTCTTAAAACAGAAAGAAATCCTGTCGTTTGTGCAACATGCATGAACCTGGAGGACATTATACTAAGTAAAATAAGCCAGGCACAGGAATAAAAATACTGCATATCACTTATATGTAGAATCTTGAAAAGTCAAATTCATAGAAGCAGAGAGAATAGTGACTATCAGAGGCAACGGCGGCAGAATCAAAAGATGTTGGTCAAAGAGTACGTTTCAGTACTGTAGGATGATTAAGTTTTTGACATCTAATGCACAGCATGGGGACCTTAGTTGATAATACTGTGGCCGGAAGCAGTGGTTCACCCCTGTAATCCCAGCACTTTGGGAGACTGAGGCACGCAGATCACTTGAGGTCAGGAGTTCGAGACCAGCCTGTCCAACATGGTGAAACCCGTCTCTACTGAAAATATAAAAATCAGCCAGGCATGGTGGCACATGCCTGTAATCCCAGCACTTTGGGAGGCCGAGGCAGGCGGATCACTTCAGGTCAGGAGTTCAAGACCAGCCTGGCCAACATGGCAAAACCCCGTCTCTATGAAAAATACAAAAATTAGCCAGGTGTGGTGGAGGGTGCCTGTAGTCCCAGCTACTTGGGAGGTTGAGGCAGGAGAATTGTTTGAACCCAGGAGGTGGAGATTTCAGTGAGCTGAGATACTGCCACTGCACTCCAGCCTGGGCCACAGAGCGAGACTCTATCTCAAAATAAATAAATAAATGAATAAAGAAAGAAAGAAAGAAAGGCTGGGCGTGGTGGCTCACGCCTGTAATCCCAGCACTTTGGGAGGCCGAGGCAGGTGGATCGCGAGGTCAGGAGATCGAGACCATCCTGGCTAACACAGTGAAACCTCGTCTCTACTAAAAATACAAAAAAATTAGCCAGGCGTGGTGGTGGGCACCTGTAATCCCAGATGCTCAGGAGGCTGAGGCAGGAGAATGGCATGAACCTGGGAGGCAGAGCTTGCAGTGAGCCCAGATCGCGCCACTGCACTCCAGCCTGGGGGACAGAGCGAGACTGTCTCAAAAAAATAAATAAATAAAAATAAATAAAAAAGAGAGATAATACTGTACTCTGTAGTTGAAAGTTGCTGTCAGAGTAGATCTTAAGCATTCTCATCACATACACAATGGTAACTACGTGAAGAGATTGATATGTTAATTAGCCTGAGGATTCATTTCAAGATGCATATGTATATCAAAACATCACATTGTATAGCTTAAATATGCATATGTGTATCAAAACATCACATTGTATAGCTTAAAAATATGTAATTTTAAATAGGCATTAAAAGAGAGAATATGGTTACCTGGGTGACAAAAGAATGTGAACACCAAACCCCCATGACATGCAATTTACCTATATAACAAACTTGCACATGTATTCCTAAAACTAAAACTAAAATAAAAGCTAAAATATAATAAATACATCAGGAAAATAAATTTCTCCCTTAGCAAAACAAACAAACAAAAAGTTAGTACGCAAATTACAGTCTAACTCTAAAGGAAACTGCCCCTGGTCTAAGTAGTTAGATTCAATGAATAAAAGATTGGCTGAGTATTAGTTTGGCAGCAGAAAAATTAATCTTGCTGTCATTCCATGAGCAAAAATACAGTGGTATGCATCAGAGATATCATCCTGCAAGATTACTTTGTTCCTATACTGTGAAATATGACACACTAGTATGTGATAAAGTAGTGTAGGATAGAAGTTAAGCAATGACTAATTTCAGCTAATGCTTATTTATTACTAGGTAAGTGCAACTTTTAATAATGATGTGAGAATTGAGAAGGATGTTAAAATACAGGAGAAGAAAGCAAATGAAATTTGAACAATAGGAAGTCTTGTGCACTACACAAATTCAAATAATAAAAAGAGTCATAAAAAGAGAGAATACGGCACAAATGAAATTGTGCTATTTCCAAGCCTATGCCTCAAAAGGCCTTGTGTGCCTTTGCCTTCTTCACTGGAACCCTGCCTGTCAGGTGAACAAGCCCAGTCTAGTCTGCAGGAAGGACAAGAGAGACATTTTGGAGAAGAGTTGTCCCAGCAGAGGCTAGCTTATATCAGTCTATAGCCATCTGACCCCCAAATATATGAAAACCAGCTGAGATCAGTGTAGCCTCCACTATTTTATTTCTTTTTGTGAAGTGCATGAAAGTTGTAAAGCTCAACTGAGCTGCTGAGTGTTTGAAAAGGACAGGATGGGACAAGAGATTCAGTATAGGATAAAGACTATATTCTTTTTAAAGTATATTTCCACAGCATGAGAATACTGACTATCATAAATGCATTTCACAATAGATATGTCATTTAAAAAGAAATATGGTGGTCTTTGGAGCAGAGATCATGTGAAAGCCTTAGTGATTTAGGATAAATACAGAGAAAATATCAGCTGTTCCTAAAAGTTGACATTTAAAATAATTTTGAAATATGTTTAGACTTACCTACATGCAGAGAAATCCCATATACCTTTTCCCTCCAATGGTAACATCTTGTTTAACTATAATCAGGAAATTGACATTGATACACTCCATTGGCCTTAATCAGATGTCATCAATTTTACATGTATGTGGTCATTTGTGTGTGTGCATGCATGTATGTATTTAGTTTTATGCAATTTTATGACATGCTTTGATTTTTGTGACCACCATTAGAGTCAAGACACAAAACAGTTTATCACGTAGACCCCTTGTGCTACCCTTTTACAGTGAGAGCCTTCTCCCTCCTTCCCTAACCCCTGGTAAACAGGAATCTGTTCTCTATCTCTATAATTTTGTCATTTCAAGAATGCCATATAAATGGAATCACAGATATGTAATCTTTTTAAATTGGCTTTTTTACTCTTAGTGTTCCTTGGAGATCCATCCAACTTGTAGGAATACTTTGTTTCTTTTTATTGCTGAGTAATATTCCATGCTATGGATGTATTATAAATGTGATTTTTTAAAAGCCACGCAGTGAAGGACATTCAGATTGTATTCTATTTCTGGCAATTATGAATAAAGTTGTTGTGAATGTCTGTGTATAGGTTTTCTTTCTTTTTTAAAATCATGGTAAGAACGCTTAACATGAGACATGGTATTTTCAATACCACTGTTTGGGTACTGAAACTAGGCAGTACCACTGAAATCGGGCAGGGCTGCAGGTTGGGTCCTGAGGTTAGATAGGTTTTGTTCAGGGCAGTTGGGACCAGCTGCTATGCTTTGTTGAAATCATGGTTGAGGTTTGCCCCCTTGCCTAGGCAGAGACTTGGGGTGGGCTTTGAGGCTAAGGTGAGCCACCATTTATACTTCTGGGTGTGACTAGTCCAGCCTCTGGGCTTTGCTGAAAGGTGCTGTGGTGGGCATCTCCCTCCTTGAGTGGGCTTTGAGTCTGAGCTACTGTTTAAATGCCCTGGGGCACAAGTCTCGATTGTTTCTTTTGTTTGAAATGCTTTGTTGCAGGTATCTCCATTTCTGCATGGGGCCTTGGGGAGGGATTTGAGGCTGGCTGCGGAGGCTGGCCATCTAGGGACTCAAGCCAGATGGAAATTTCCACTGTGCTTCTGGGAGTGACCAGCTTGGCTTTGCAGGTGGGTTATGCTGTTGGCTGGTACCTCTGCTGGCAGTGACACAGAGCTACCATCAGTATCTTCATACTGGTCACTGTGAGCAATGCCCCCTTTTCTTTTTTTCTATCTGAACCCAGGTGGTCTAGCCACACTGTTATCCCCTGCTTTTCCTGTGAAGTGAGACTGAAGTGGGCTTTCTGAGAATATTCCAGGAATGGCTAAGGAAGCTGAATATTCATCTTTAGTTTTCTTTTCCCACTGGAGAAACCGTGGGCCTAGGGCAATCCTGTCTGCATAGTGCTGTGCCAACTTGGGCGAGGGAGTGGAGGAGGGGTGGCATGGTCAAAGTGAGACCTTTTCTCTTCCACCTTCTAATGTGGTTTTTATTCAGTTCTGTGGTCAACATGGGTGTCTTTGGCTTATTTGCAAGTTTTGGGATTTTTACCAAAGTGCCCTTGTCATGGATATCTGCCAGTTGAATTTTCTGTTGAGAGGAGGGACTCCTGGAACCTCCTATTCTGCCATCTTGCTAATGTCAGTCTAAAAATCTCCAATTGTAGGTGAAGATTTCTCTATTTCTCTTTTTTAGTTCTACAAGCTTTTATTATGAAGTTCTATTGTTAGTTGCATGCACATTTAGTATTGTTATATTTTCATGGTGAATTGACTTCTTTCTGTGCCTCTTTATCTCTGGTAGTATTTCTTGTTTTGAAATCTATTTGTTCAATATTAATATAGCCACTCCAGCTTTTTAAGATATTAAGTCTTATAGCTTATCTTTGTCTTTATATTAAATATATCTGATAAGGGATTAATATACAAAATATATAAAGAACTCATACAGCTCAATAGCAGTAAAAAAAAAACCCAATTAAAAAAATGGACAAAGACTTGAAAAGACATTTCTCCAAAGAAGACAAAACAATGGCCAAGAAGTATGTGAAAAGGTGCTCAAAATCACTAATCATTAGGGAAATGTAAATCAAAACCTCACTGAGATATCACCTCATGCCTGTTAGTATAACTATTACCAAAAAAACAAGATATAACAATTGTTAATGAGGGTGTGGAGAAAAGGGAACCTTTGTACATTCTTGGTGGGAATGTAGACAGATGTAGCCATTGTGGAATCAGTATGAAGTCTTCTAAAGGAATTAGAAACAGAACTACCAGGCTGAGTGAGGTGGTTCATGCTTGTAATCCCAGTAATTTGGGAAGTCAAGGCAGGAGGATTGCTTGAGGTCAGGACTTTGAGCCCAGCCTGGGCTACACAGCAAGACCCTGTACCTAAAAAACATTGACTAAGCATGGTGTGTGTCTGTAGTCCCAGCTACTCAGGAGACTGAGGCAGGATTCCTTGAGCCTAGGAGTTTGAGGTTTACAGTGAGCTATGATTGCACCACTGCATTCCAGCCTGGGCTACAGAGCAACACTGTGACACCTGTCTTTAAAAAAAAAAAAAAAGAAATGAAATCACCACTTAACTTCATAGAGATACCTGTACTTTCATATTTATTGCAGCATTATTCACAATAGTCAAAATTTTGAAACAAGTGAACTGTCTGTTGATGAATGGATAAACTGACACACACACACAATGGAATATTATTTACTCTTAGAAAAGGAGATCCTGCCATTTGCCAAGGCATGAATGAACATGAAGAACATTATGCTAAATGAAATAAACTGACACAGAAAGAAAAATACTGCACTATTTCACTTATACATGGAATCTTAAAAGAAAAAAAAAAGGAAAGTTGAATACAAGTAGACAGAGAATAATGTGGTCGTTACCAGGGGTGTGGTTGGAGGGGAAGGAAATGGAGAGATGTAGGTCAAAGGATAAAAAATTGCAGATATGTAAGATTAGAAAAGTCTAGAGGTCTAATGTACAACGTGAGGTCTATGATAATATTATATTTTATTTGGAATTTTTGTTAAAAAAGTAGATTTTAGGTGCTCTTGCCACACACACAAAGGGAAACTATGTGAGATGATGAATGTGTTAATTTGCCTGACTATAGTAACCATTTCACAACATATATCAAAACATCATGTTGTACACCATAAATATATGCAATAAAAAATAAAGTGAGAGTTTTTTGGGGGGTCAGTATAGAGTCAGGTCTTTTAAAATCCAATCTTACAATCTCCTTCTTTTAATTGGTGTATTTAGATCAGTGGTCCCCAGCCTTTTTGGCACCAGGGACCGGTTTAATGCAGTCAATTTTTCCATAAACTGGCAGGGATGGGAAGATGGTTTTGGGATGAAACTGTTCCACTTTGGATCATCAGGCGTTAGATTCTCATAAGGAGCATGCAACCTAGATGCTTTGCATGTGCAGTTCACAATAAGGTTCAAACTCCTATGAGAATCTAATGCCGCAGCTGATCTGACAGGAGGCAGAGCTCAGGTGGTAATGCTCACTCCCACTGCCGCTCACCTCCCGCTGTGTGGCCCATTTCCTAACAGGCCACAAACCTGTACCAGTCCATGGCCTGGGAGGTGGGGACCCCTGATTTAGATCATTTATATTAAATATAATTATTGGTGTGTTATATTAAAACCTAATATCTTTACTAGCATTTTTAGATGCTTCATTACTTGGGCAGAGAACTTTCATATGGGACAAAGTTTGTGGTGTTTGTCCCAGATCTTTGAAAGATGAAGGAAATTGTCTAGAAAGTTCCAGAACTAATAAGTGCATTTTTAATTTGATGGTCTCCGAATGGGGCATTGGATACCACTAATATCAGAGTTTAGAATAAGAGTGAGTCCACCTGTCATAAACATATAAAAATTGACAAAGTGCTAATCATTAGGGATGGGATACATATTATTTATTCTAATAAAGACGATATGTAAGCAAACACCTCCAACATCTAATTATAGGGAAAAAAAGCTAAAGAGAAGTTTAGATTCAGAGAGTGATTAGAGAAGACAAGGAATAATGGAATAGAAATATTCCTCAGAAGACTACTACCAATTGGGTATCAGTGGTTATATAAATTATGAATTCGAGAATTTAAGAATTACAGAATTTTGTTGTTAAACGGATACATGGGCCCTAATGGGGTTCTGACAAAGTTTAAACTGGTCTGTAACAAAATGAAAAAAATTAGAATGGTAGAACGAAATTTTAAGAGACATGAATGCATTTAGTTAAAAGTCTGTTTTCTTCTAATATGTCATACATACATATTTTTAGGTGGTGAAATTTCTTTCACTTTTGAAATGATGGTGAGAGTTAAGAAATTGATGATAAATTGTGGTAATAATTGGTAAACTTCTGTAAACCAAAAATATCTTTAAAAATTACTGATGCAGGAAGTTCAGGACTGGAAGAATCATAACAGAGGACAATATAAATGAAAAATAAATGTCAGTTTAAAGCCATAAAAAAACCTTTTTTTTTTTTTTGAGACGGAGTCTTGCTGTCGCCCAGGCTGGAGTGCAGTGGCGTGATCTCGGCTCACTGCAAGCTCCACCTCCCGGGTTCACGCCATTCTCCTGCCTCAGCCTCCCGAGTAGCTGGGACTACAGGCGCCCGCCACCGCGCCCAGCTAATTTTTTGTATTTTTAGTAGAGACGGGGTTTCACTGTGGTCTCCATCTCCTGACCTCGTGATCCACCCGCCTCGGCCTCCCAAAGTGCTGGGATTACAGGCATGAGCCACCGCGCCCGGCCTTAAAGCCATAAAAAAACCTTTGACAAGATAGATCATATTTGAAAACAAACTGTATGAAGAACAAGTGTGTACAAGTTTTTGCATATGATGTTTTCTGTTTGCTTTCAAGTTTTGTTTACATTTTGGTTTACATATCACCAAAGTAATGTTACTGTATATGTGATTATAATTAGTTGAGAAAATTGCATGATTAACTTTGTATCCATAGTCTTTATATAATCTATATGTTATTTATATGCTCATGGTTTATAATATAACAATGAACATACTCTATACTGAAAATTTGTGAGATGGTGCTCAGGCTGTGTATAGAGAGAAACTTATAACTTTAAATGCTCATATTTGAAAAGAAGGAAGGCTTTTCTTTTATAAAGATAAACATGCACCTAACAAAGTTATAAAAAACAAAAGCATACCGAAAATAAAAAATAGAAATATGACGCTAAATTGTGCAATTAAAACAGGTGAATTTTATGGTATGTAAAAGTTTTTGAAAAACAAGAAGAAAAGAACATTAGTGAAGATATCTTTGTGTGTGTGTGTATGTGTGTGTGCGTGTGTGTGTGTGTGTGTGTGTGTTCTAATACAAATTTATTTCCAAAAGCAGGCTATGGGCCAGATTTGGCCTGACAGCAGTAGTTTGTTCACCCTGGTCTATGTTATTCCCGATTTAAAAAATATATATAAAACAAAATAAAAAACAAACCTCAGCTCTCATAGAGTAACTTCCCAAAAGGTTATTTCTGGCAGTGCTAGATGTCTATTTTAGGTCAAAAGAATGACCCCGCTTTCATGGTCACTCAGGGCTTCAGGCTGACAGAGGCTCTATGGCAACAGTGCTTCCACAATCACCTTGACAGAGAGATGAGAGACGGTTAAACTGCACACTGGCTCTTTTTTTTTTTTTTTTTTTTTTTTTTTTTTGAGAAAGAGTCTCGCTCTGTCACCTAGGCTAGAGGGCAGAGGCATGATCTCGGCTCATTGCAACCTCCGCCTTCCGGATTCAAGTGATTCTCCTTCCTCAGCCTCCCAAATACCTGGGATTACAGGCACCCGCCACCATGCCTGGCTAATTTTTGTGTTTTTATTAGAGACAGGGTTTCACCACCATGGCCAGGCTGGTCTCAAACTCCTGACCTCAGGTGATCTGCCCGCCTCGGCATCCCAAAGTGCTGAATTACAGGTGTGAGCCACTGCACATGGACACACTGGCTCTTAAGTTTCCACTTGAAAGTAAACCTGTCACTTTCAATCACTTTTAATTGGGCAATGCAAGTCACAGTCTAAGAAATGGAAACTAAACTAAAATTAATTAAGAAAATTTGTTTTCTGTAAAGATAAATCAAATTAATAAGTGAATGTGAGACTTATCAAGAAAAAAGAGAAAACACAAGATAATAGATGTCAGAAATGAAAAAGAAGATGTCATTACATATCTTACAGGCATTAATAAGATAAACAGAAGATATTACAAAGAATTTTAGGATAGCAAGTATAAAAATCTTAGAAAATGGGAAAAGTATACATGCCAAATACAACAGTTGACTAGAAGGCATAGAAAACTGAACTGCCTTTTAACCTGCAATAAACTTAATCTATAACAATACTTCCTGTAAAGAGTTCCATTCCAGTTGACTTTAACATTAGATTCTACCAAACATTCAGTGAAGAAATGAGAAGCTCTTTTGTAAATAAGAAGAAAAGGAATGTGCCAAATTGATTTTGTGGTTAGTTTTCCAAAATTTAAATACATTTTCAGTTTTAGAATAGTTTTAGATTTATAGAAATGTTGCAAAGATAATACAGAGAGCTCCTAAATATTCACCCAGTTTCTGCTATTGTTAACATCTTATATTACCACAGTGCATCCATCACAGCTAAATACATTGCTACTAAATGACTCTACACTTATTATTATTACTATTATCACCACTAGTTTTTCCTTAATGTTCTTTTCCTGTTCCAAGAGTCCATCCAGGATACCACATTACCTTTAGTTGTCCTGTCTCTTTAGCCTTCTCTGGTCTTTGACTGTGGCTCAGAATTTCTTCCTTTTTGATAAATTTGACAGTTTTGAGAAATACTGGTCAAATATTGTTTAGAATGCCACTGAGTTTGAGTTTTTCTGATGTTTTTCATTGTTTATCTTGGGTTGCAGGGTTTTGGGAGGAAGAAAACAGAAGTGAAGTGCCATTCTCATCAGATCATATCACAGGTTCATGTTATCAATATGATTTCTCCATAAAATCTGAAACATGACCTTATCAGGTTTATCCATGTGAAATTATTTTTTAACTCCTTTCCACATACTTCTCTTTGGAAACAAGTTGCTAAACACAGCCCATGCTCAAGGGAGAGGGAGGTCAAGCTCTATCTTCTTCAGCAGGGAATATCTGTATGAATTGTTGGGAATTATTCTATATGGCACATCTGTTCTCACCAATTTGCCAATTTATTCAATTATTTATTCATATCATCATGGACTCATAGATATATTTATTATATGTTGTATTATAATCCAATGCTATCTTATTTATTTTATTGCTCAAATTGTGGCAGCTTTGGTCATTTGAAGCTCTTTTAGACTGACTCCTGTGTCTCTTTAATATGACCCTATCCTTTGATTTTTAAGCAATTGCTTACTTTCTGGCACCACAAGATATTCTAGGCTTGTTTTACATACTCCCTATCCCAGCCCTAGAACACCAGAAAGAGAGATATTAAGAGAACACATGCCACACATTAGTGATAAATGTTACAGTGGATGAACTAAATCTTTAAAATGCTTGTAATTGTTATGGTGAAACGATGTAAGAAACAAAACTAGAAAATGACTTTGAAATGCAGTTGAAGAAGAAACTTTCCATGTTAATCATATTCAGAAGGTACATCTTTAAGAATTCAGCAGAGTATGTACATGGATGATTATTCTTGCATATCAAGACAACAAAAGCACTACAATTTGGACTAATTCCTAGATCTTTTACATTTCCCCTAAACTCCAAAGGGCCCCAGTAACAAAAAAGATGAACACATTAACAACAACAACAACAACAAAGCAAAAACCTAAAAAATTTTGTGTTGGAGTTATTTACTTAGGTCTTCCTCCACTTTATAGAGGAAGTGTTGAGCTCCACAACAGTGGAATCTTACTTATCTCTATCTTCCCAGCTCACTGCTGGTACATAGGAGCTTAGGAAATCAGACTTCCCCCATAGTTCAACTTTGAGTGCTTTGTTCTTTATCCAAAGTGCATGTATGTCCTGAAATGTTCTGTCTTTTCCAGTTTCTTTCCATTAGTTGATGCCATTCTGTTCACTCAATTGCCTTCCCTAGCAAACCTCATCCATTGAAATCTTGCTTATTATTACAAGACACTGCTTTATTCCTAAACTTACTCATGAATTTCCCCTGAATATTTGCTTCACCTTTCCCTCTCCTAAATTACATGTCAATGTTTCTGAGTTTCATATTCCAGATTTCCACACTATAGGATTTTTTTTTTTTTTTAGTGCACTTGTCATATACCCTTTTCAAGGAGAGGTTCTGAGTTCTTATCGATTCATTACCTAGTATATAATGAGTGTTCAATCCCTGGTTAAAGAACAAAATGAGACAGAAAATTGGAAATGCACTTTATTAGAATATGCTCGCAGGTCATTTTAAGGATCAAGAAACCAGAAGGAAGAAGATGTAGATCTCATCACCTTAGTTTATCAGACTAGGTTGAGAAGCAAGTGAATAGGAAATTGTATTTGATTTATGTAGACTATGTCTTCAGGATTGGGAAATTTTCTATTATTGTAACATAGTCTTGAGGAAGAGTCAGTGCAAGTGTTGCTGGCTTTGGACGAGGTGGCTTTGTAATTTTTTTACATGCTTCCAGTTCCTTGATATTGAGGCAACAGTATCTCCCATCTTCACATAGTGCCTCACGCACCTCATTTACTCTGCAGATTTTCCTGCAACGTCCTTGTACATAGTTAGCCCAGCACTTCTTAAGTTGTTCGGTTACTATACACAGAAAGGAGCAATAGGACAATATCAGTGTTTGAGACCGTAGGCACGTTGGTTTTGGGGAACACAGAGGAGGCTTGTAGGAATTAGGGGTATGGGGTATCCACAAGGTAGACCCTCATATATTCCGAAGAGGATTTTCCGACAAGGTCAACCTCAGTGTTTGTATTTAACTGGATCACTTATATTTATGTCCTGTGAGGTTTTAGGCCTCCCTTTAACATCTGATAGACTCTGCCAAGAACATAAGATCTTATCTGAGAAAATAAAGGAGATGAACCCTTGATTCTAGGCTATGGAACTATGCTTTACATAGGAACCTCAGCAAATCTGCCTCCATCCTGAATGCTCCCAGGGCACTGCTTACTACTGCACCTCCTCTGATGCCCAGAGAACAATATATTGTTACTATGTGTTTATGTCTGAATCAAACTATTCTTCTGAGTTGAAACCCACTATCAGGGTCAAGAATGACTTTCATGTTATCCAGTAAGGTAGTTGTCTATTGGGTCTTAGGAATGTAGAGGGCCAGGAATAGGCCATTACTATTCTTATAATAAGGGACACATATATTATAGGCCATTACTATTCTTATAATAAGGGACACATATATTATATATATTATATCTGGTTTTGAAAGAGGAAAGGAAACTAATTTTTGAGTTCTTAGTATATGCCAAGCTTCACAGAAGTTATATCATTTAATAAAACCCCTGTTAACCAGGTGTCATTATCTCCATAGATGAGGAAACTGAGGCTCCTAGAGTCTTCACTACTTACTCAAAGTTGACAAACTAGTAGATATTGAAGGCATGTTTCTTAAACCTAATTCCAAAATTTGCTTTTTCCTCTATTCACACACTGCAGTATAATAGAGAATACACACACACACACACACACATATATATATATTTGAGTAAAAGGAAATATAGCTGAGCATCAGAGTAAAAACCGTATCCAAAGACATAAAGGTATCCCTAGATATTGGGATCATTCCTTTCTATAACAACACATCCTTCCCAGAAGAAATTATGACCTCTTTTTAGCTCTGTGAGTACTCCTTTTTAAGGATAGTACCATGGAATAAGGCTCCAGAAAGAGGAAATTTCTGATGATGTTGGATAAACTTTAGCCATCTTTAGGGGATCTATTTCCCTTTAGTGTGGATTATGAAGTTCCCTTTGGCTCTTGAAAATACTCCATCCCATTGTTGATTTGAGTGAGCCTCTAGTTTGGTTTACCTGTGGGTTTCTGGAACAGCAGAATTGCAATGATCATGAAGAGCCCCATGGCCAGGCTTTCCAGAAGAGGTGCAGCCAAAGCTTTTGGTCCAGTGAACTGCACACTATGCTACCTTCCTCAGAGACTTGGATTCTTATGCACTGAACCAGAACAGATGGGATGATGTGAAGTGTGTCCCTAAACTTCTGAACTGTGAGCTTTGCATCATGTAGGCAGATACAGGAAATTTGAGGTCACCCACTTTACCCCCACATGGAATAGAGACACAGCATGTTCCATCCCATCGCACCGAATGCCACTCTGTAGGCTGTAGACTGGTGGGAAGAATCTGTGCTTTTCCTACTTTGACTCTCTGCCCAGCTGGACCAAGATCAAAATGTACTCACATCCAAGAATGAATATGGCAAGATAAACCAGGACATAAATCCGAAACTCCAACAATAAGAATTTCTAGTAGGTTTCTTGCACATTTGGAAAGAAGGTATGATGTAGTTGGGTCTGATCTGAGGTCACCTGATTCTTTACAAAAGCACCAAGAACATACCCTGGGGAAAGGATACCCTTTTCAATAAATCATGCTGGAGAAACTGGATTTCCATATGCAGAAGAATATATATTATGTATATATACACACACACACATATATACATATATATGCACACAATGGAATACTATACATACATATACACACAATGGAATATATATATATATATACACAATGGAATACTATTCACCCATAAAAATAATGAAATTCTGTCCTTTGCAACAGCATGGATAGCCTGGAGGACATTATGTTATGTGAAATGTCAGGCACAGAAAGATTACCACATGTTCCTATTTGTATATGGGAGCTAAAAAAGTTGAGCACATGGAAGTAGAGAGTAGTGTTGCAGATATTAATATTAGAGGCTGGTAATGATTAGGGAGAGGGGAGGATGGAGAGAGATTGGCTAATGGATGCAAAATTACAGATAGGAGGAATGACTTCTGGTGTTGCAGCACTGTAAGGTGAATATTGTTAACTACAATTTATTGTATACTTTTACAAGGCTAGAAGAGAGGATTTTGAATGTTCTCAATACAAATGATAAATGTTTGAGGTGACAGATATGCTAATTACCCTGGTTTGATCATTACATGTTATATACATGTATTGAAATATCACTTTGTATCCTATAAATATGTACAATTATGTGTCAACTAAAAATAAAAGGAAAAATGGCTAAAATGGCCAATATTATGTCATATATTTTACCACAATTAGAAGAAAAAGATGCATGAGGGTATTTTTTTTCTACCAGTTGTACCTTGTCTTTGAAAATATTAAAATGTTGCCACAAGGAATCGATGTTTACCTAGATCATTCTTTGATCATTGATTGCAGTTTTCAAAAAATTTCAACCCTGTTAACCACTGAGATGCATTAAATAAATAAGTCAGTTGGCTTAGATGAGCCCTATGGCCATTATTCAGGTCACATAGTGGTTTTACACAAGAATATGTTTACACTGAGAGATGTTGACATATAAGAAATCCTTTTTAGAGGCAAATGTAAATTTAAGAGCAGTTACCTCGGAGGTCTCAAGGATCACCTCCCTTTACTTTTGCCACCAGCTTTTACATGGTTTAAGTCCTAGTCAAGGGATTGGTTTTATTATTTATAGTCTTCCTGTGAATACAAACTTTCCTTATAGGTGACTTGGTGGTGGAGCATCAAATAAAGACCCTAAGTCTGAGCAGTCAGGAGAAATACAAAAAGCCTTCCTATTAAAGTTGTATTTCTGAAGCTGGATGTTAAATTAGTAATAATAAACATAAGGATAGGAATGAGTCCTAAGAGCAAGGACAAATTTCTAATAAAGAAATAAAAATAAAATTATAATATTCATATTAGCAGAAGAAAATGTGATTTGTCCAACAGAAACTAGAAAAAATTAGGAATAGATAAGTCACAACTGGAGGGCAGAAAAAAGTCCTAATAATATCGCTTCTCGGCCTTTTGGCTAAGATCAAGTGAAAAAAGTCCTAATAGATCAGCAGTTATAATACATTCACATGGCTTAAACTCACTGATTAGATGACAGAGATTCATTATTGGATTTAAAAAAGATTTCAGCAATATTAGACAAGACACGTATATAGTGGACTGTTATTAATAGAATATAGCAGAATAGATATATCGAAAAATGTATCTGGCGAAAATAACCAAAAAAGTTGGGTAAATGTAAAAAGGAAATTACTACATTGAGAAACCATCAAAAAGGAAAGGAATCTGCACAGGCCAAAAACTAAGATTGCAAACCCTGAAGGGTAAGTTGAACATTATTTTGATGGCTATGTGAGATGTATAAAGCTAAGATCTAGTCCTAGGGAAGACATATAATTGATACCCTTATATAAACTTGAGATTCAAAGGCGACAATCTCAGCCTAAGGAAGAATGAAATCTCTCTCTCTCTGACACATGAGTGTATATACACACAAACACACAAATTAATCTGTATTAGATTGTATTTTGTCAGCATTAACCTTGGCTCTGGATGGAGAAGGGAAATATGAACCCTGTGAACTGTAGCCACAAATTCTCATGGGTTTCAGCCTAAGTTCAAGCTATTTATGTGGATTAGAAAAATCAAGTAAAGAATTTAATTATAAGAAATCTCAGTTGTTAATTCAGCTAGTTGTTTAGTGGAAGCAGATGTGAATCTTTTCTTCATACATCCAAGGCACCCAATAATTCCTAAATATGAAATTCCAATTAAAATTAGAATCTTACAGGTTAAAATTATAAAAACAGAATGAAGTATGGTCCCATGAGTCTGAATCATTAGAAGGTCCAGACATTAGGAGAACAAAACACAACAATGACAGTAACAAATGGCTAACCCTTGTATGGCACTTTCTATGTGCTGGCACTCCTGTAGGTGTCCTACATACATAAACTCATTTATCTTTACAGCAACACTTTGAGGTAGATATTATTATCTCCATTTTACAAATGAGAAACTCGAAGGCAGAGAAAACATAAGAAACTTGCTCAAAATATTATAGAGCACATATCAAGTGCTTTACAACCACATGACCAGTGGCGAACATACTGTATAGCGCAGATTTAGAACATTTCCATCTTTTTAGATACTTCTATTGGAGAGCACTTCTCTAGAGGCTGAAAATTCACTACTGTACTATGAATACTAGATTATCAGATCCTTAGATTCATTCAACCATCAACAAACCAAAATACAGAATTATTCATTATGAAAAGATCTCCCTCTCTTACTGTCTTATTGGCATATTTACCTCCCTCTCCTGACTATTCATAACCCCTGGCAAGCACCAATTTGTTCTACATTTCATAATTTTTAGAGAATGTTATATAAATATAGTCACATACTATGTGACCCTTTGAGATTGTCTTTTTTCCTCACTCAGCATAATGCTCTTATAATCTATATAAGCTGTTGCATATATCAATAATTCATTTTTTTTACTGCTGAGAAGTATTCCATTGTATGGATGTACCATTCTATGTTAGTCATTCACCTGTTGAATGACATTGTGGTTGTTTACACTTTGGGGCTATTATAAATAGCACTACCATTAATATTCCTGCCCAGGGGTTGTGGAGAAAAACACTTTTATTTCCTCAGCATAAACACCAAGGAGTGTATTCCATTGTTGTTGGATGAAATGTTTTATAAATGTCTATTAGATTCTGTTGCTTTATGGTATTTTTAAATTCTTCTACACCCTTGTGGATTTTATGTCTAGTTGTCTTATCTATCAACTGTTGAGGTTAATATTGTAATTTTTTTTGTTTGTTTGCTTTTTTTGAGACGGAGTCTTGCTCTGTCACCCAGGCTGAAGTGCAGTGGCCCGATCTCTGCTCACTGCAATCTCCGCCTTCTGTTTTCAAGCGATTCTCCTGCCTCAGCCTCCCGAGTAGCTGGGATTACAGGCGCATGCCAGCACACCTGGCTAATTTTTTGTATTTTTAGTAGAGATGGGGTTTCACCGTGTTAGCCAGGATGGTCTTGATCTCCTGACCTCGTGATCTGCCCGCCTCGGCCTACCAAAGTGCTAGGATTACAGGTGTTTTTTTTTTCTTTTTGAGACGGGGTCTCGCTCTGTCACCCAGGCTGGAGTGCACAGCTCCCGGCAGCCTCGATGTCCCAGGCTCAAGCCTTCCACGTCAGCCTCCTGAGTAGCTGGGACAACAGGCGTGGGCCACCACACCTTAGTTTTTGTATCTTTTGTAGAGATGGGGGCATCTCACTATGTTGCCTCAGGTGGTCTCAAACTCCCAAGCTCAAGCGATTTGCCTGCCTCAGCCTCCCAAAGTGCTGGAATTACAGGGGTGAGTCACCACGCCTGGCCTGATATTGTAAATTTATTTCTCCTCTTAGTTTTATCAGTTTTTGCTTCATGTATTTTGAAACTCTGGTTTTCAGTTTGTAGACAATCAGGGCTATGTCTTCTTGGTTGATTGACCCTTTTGGCATTATATAATTTCCCTCTCTGTCCTTGATAATTTGTTTTGCTCTGAAGTCTGCTTTAACTGATGTTAGTATAGCCATTCCTACTTTCTTATGATTAATATTTGGATGGTGTATCTTTTTGATACATGTTAGGGATTAAGTTACCATTTTATGTTTTGTTTTCTATTTGTTCCTTAGAATTCCACTATAATTTAGCTATAATTTCTTATTGTATTTATTTATTTTTTTAGTGGTTGCTGTACATAACTTATCACAGTCTACGGTGTCAACGTTTTACAAGTTTGACTGAAGTATAGAAAACGTACCTCACTTCAAATTTCTTTGCCTTACCCAGCTTATAATGTCTTAAGTACTTCCTCTACATCTATTTAGAACCACATCAGATAATGTTACAATTTTTGCTTCAATTTACCAAACATGATTTCAAAATTCTCTAAAAAAAAGATAGTCTCACTTTGGGAGGCCGAGGCAGCAGATTGCTTGAGTCCAAGAGTTCGAGGCCAGCCTGGGCAACCCAGTGAAACCCTGTCTCTACAAAAAAATATAAAAATTAGCCGGCTCCTGTGGTTTCAGCTACTCACTGGGCTCAGGAGGGAAGATCCTTTGAGCCCAGGAGGTCGAGGCTGCACTGAGCTGAGATTGTACCACTGCACTCCTGTCCGACCGACAGAGCCAGACACTATCTCAAGAAAAGAAAGCAAAATTAAAAAAAAAAAAAAGCAGTCTATTATATTCATCTCCCATTTTACCCATTCTATTGACTTCGTCTTCTTCTTTTCTGAAGTTCCAAGCCCCCTGTTATCATTTCGGTTTAGAGAACTTTCTTTGACTATATTTTTAGGGTAGGGCTGCTAGTGACAAATTCCCTTGTTTCTTGTTTGAGAATGTTTTTCTTTCCCTGTTTATTCCTAGAGAACTTTTTTTTTTTTTTTTGCTAGATATAGGATTTGGATTGGATAGTTCTTTATTTCGGCATTTGAAACATGATGACATTTCTTTTTTGCTTCCATGGTTTCAGATGACAAATGCCGTCAATCAAACCATTGTTTTACCATGGGTAGTGTATTGTTTCTAAATGCTCACTTGATTTTTTTCTGTCTTTAGCTATTAGTTTTGGTTTGATTATACTTTATCTTGGCATGGATTTCTTTGGGTTTATCTTGTTTTGGGTTAATTCAAGATCTTGAATTACAGATTTATGTATTCTGCCACACTTGGGATATTTTTCAGGCATTATTCCTTCAAATGTTTTTTTCAGTTCTGCACTCTCCCTCTCCTTTAGGACCCTGATGAGGTGAACATTAGATCTTTTTATGTCCCACAGGTATCTGTGGCTCTGTTCATTTTTTTCAGTCTATTTTTCTCTGTTTTTAGGTTGGGTAATTCTATAGATCTGTCTTTTTTCCTCTGTCATGTTCCACCTACTATTGAGCCTATACAGTGACTTTTTCTTTTTTACTTTGATTACATTTTATAAATTTATAATTTCCATTTGATTATTTTCATATCTTCTTTTTCTTTTTTTCTTTTTTTTTTTTTTGAGATGGAGTCTTGCTCTGTCACCCAGGCTGGAGTGCAGTGGCATGATCTTGGCTCACTGTAACCTCCACCTCCCAGCTTCACGCCATCCTCCTGCCTCAACCTCCTGAGCAGCTGGGACTACAGGCACCTGTCACCATGCCCCGCTAATTTTTTGTATTTTTTTTTTTAGTAGAGACGGGGTTTCACTGTGTTAGCCAGGATGATCTCGATCTCCTGACCTCGTGATCCGCCCGCTTCGGCCTCCCAAAGTGATGGGATTACAGGCATGAGCCACTGCGCCTGGCCTGTATCTTCTATTTCTTTGCTGAGATTTTACTAGTTTGTAGTTTGTTTCAAATGTATCCATAGTCCCACTAATATATTTTTGCTTTTGTTGCTTGTGGTTTTGATGTCATATTCAAGCAGCTGTTGCCTAGACCAAAGTCATAAAGATATTCCCTTCTGTTTTATTTTAGGAGTTTTAAGTTTGCCAGGCTCACATTTAAATCTTTAAATCCATTTTGAGTGTGTGTGTGTGTGTGGGGGCGGGGGGGAGGGGGGTGTAAGATAAGGATCCATTTCATTTGTTCTGCCTGTGGAAATCCAGTTTTCCCAACACCATCTGTTGAAGTGACTATCATTTCTGTATTGCATATTCTTGGTATTATCATTGAAGATCGTTTGCTGCACAGCAAAGGAAACAGTCAACAGAGTGAGAAGGCAGTTTAAGGGATGGGAGGAAAATACTTGCCCACCATATATCACATAAGGTTAATATAAAAAACATGTAAGAAACATACACAACTCAGTAGCAAAAAACAAACAGCCCACTTGAAAATCGGGCAAAGACATGAACAGAAATATTACTGAAGAAGACATAAAAGTGACTAACAAGTGTACAGAAAGGTGCTTAACATCACTAATCATCAGGGAAATGCAAATCAAAAGCACAATGAGAAATCACTTCACACTTGTTAGGATGACTATTATCACAAAGACAAGACATCACAAGTATCGGTGAGAATGTAAAGGGAACTTTTGCGCACTGTTGGTGGAAATATAAATTAGTACAACAATTATGTATAACAGTATGGAGGCTTCTCAAAAAATAAAAACAGAACTAGTATATATGAGCCATCAATCCCTCGTCTTGGTATATACCAAAAAGAAATGAAATAGGCACCATGTAGAGATATCTGTGCTCAGCATTATTCACAATAGCCAAGATATGAAATCAACCTAAGCTGATAGATGAAGACATTATCATCTATCAACATCGATAGATGAATACACTAAATAAATTGTATATATACACAGTGGCATATTATTCAGCCTTGACATAGGAGATCTTGCCATTCAGAACAACATGGATGAACCCAGAGGACATCACGCTAAGTGAAATAAGACAGACACAGAAAAAAAGTTCAGCATGATCTCACTTATACGTGGAATTTTAAAATTCAAATACATAGAAGAGTGTAGACCAGTGATTATCGGGGTGGGGCAGGGGGTGGAGGAAATGGGGAGATGCTCGTCGAAGGGTACAAAGTTGAAGTTGTGTAGGGTAAAGTCTAGAGAGCTAAAGGGCAGTATGGGGACTCTAGTTAATAATATGGTGTTGTATACTAGAAATTTGCTAAGAAGATGGATTTCAGGTGCTGTCTCCTCAAAAAAGATGACTATGTGAAGAGATGGATATGCTAATTTGATTATAGCAATCATTTTACTATGTCTATGTATATCAAAACATCATGTTGCATATATACCTTAAATATATACAAGTTGTTATTTTAAAAATCTAGGTGGTATTCCCCACTGCAGTTCTATTCTCAAACCTTTTGCATGTTAATTCTGGTTAGTTCTGTGTGTAGTTATCTAGTTTCAGGGGTCTGCCATGTCTTCTTATTCAGTTTTTTAAATTGTGGTTAAAAACAACATTATTCAGTTTTAAAGACACCTATTTTCCAGCACCCTCCTATCCTGTATCCTCACTGACTGGAAGGAGGATTGATGCCAGCCACGGCCCCCTAGGGATTGAAGTTGAGACCACCCCTTGGTCTTCAATGATAATGAACTGGCTGGGAAGGGAAGTCTACCTCAGGCCTTTTATACTATTGGAAGGAAGGGCAATTTCAGTCTCCCCTCAGTTTTTACTGACATGGCACCAGCAGGGAAGGGATTCCTCCCCAGGCCAATCGCTACCACTGGTTGAGGGATGGGAGATCTGACTCCCAGCTAGGTCTCTACTGCCACTGCACAGGCAGTGGAGGGGAATGTTGCTCTCGGCTGCTTCACATGACTGCATGGGAGTTGGATGCCCAGCCTTTCTTCTAGGTCTCCATTACCAACAGAGGGGAGGAGCGCCATCTTCACCTGTCTGCAAGCCCTATGTGGGAGGTAAGAGTTCAGACTCTCCTCTTAATTTCCACTGACATCTCAAAGAAAAGAGTGTCCATTGTGTTTAGCTAGGTTAAGGTAAGTATTATGAAAAAGTGCCCAGGAATCTTACTCTCACCTCAGGAGAGAAGTCAGACTTTTGAATGAATATCCAATTGGGATCGAGTATCAGTGACTGGTGAAATCTAAATCTTGTTTAATTTATTTAAGGCAAAAATTTATTCAAAACACTAGAGTCTGAATACACACAGACATGCACGTGCTTGGTTTACACAGCTATGTAATACGAGTAGAAGTCAGCTTTGAGGATATCATCAGGATTAGCATGAGATGGGGTAGAGATGTGGCCTTGAGAACAGGTAAAATTGCCTTCCAAATATGGTTGTTCTTGTGCAAGATCCTCTTTCTCCCTGAAACTCAGAATTCACATATTTTATTTTATTTTTGTTTTTTTATTATTATTATACTTTAAGTTTTAGGGTACATGTGCACAATGTGCAGGTTTGTTGCATATGTATCCATGTGCCACGTTGGTGTGCTGCACCCATTAACTCGTCCTTTAGCATTAGGTATATCTCCTAATGCTGTCCCTCCCCCCTCCCCCCACCCCACAACAGTCCCCGGAGTGTGATGTTCCCCTTCCTGTGACTATGTGTTCTCATTGTTCAATTCCCACCTGTGAGTGAGAACATGCGGTGTTTGGTTTTTTGTCCTTGTGATAGTTTACTGAGAATGATGGTTTCCAGTTTCATCCATGTCCCTACAAAGGACATGAACTCATCATTTTTTATGGCTGCATAGTATTCCATGGTGTATATGTGCCACATTTTCTTAATCCAGTCTATCGTTGTTGGACATTTGGGTTGGTTCCAAGTCTTTGCTATTGTGAATAGTGCCGCAATAAACATACGTGTGCATGTGTCTTTATAGCAGCATGATTTATAATCCTTTGGGTATATACCCAGCAATGGGATGGCTGGGTCAAATGGTATTTCTAGTTCTAGATCCCTGAGGAATCGCCACACTGACTTCCACAATGTTTGAACTAGTTTACAGTCCCACCAACAGTGTAAAAGTGTTCCTATTTCTCCACATGCTCTCCAGCACCTGTTGTTTCCTGACTTTTTAATGATGGCCATTCTAACTGGTGTGAGATGGTATCTCATTGTGGTTTTGATTTGCATTTCTCTGATGGCCAGTGATGATGAGCATTTTTTCATGTTTTTTGGCTGCATAAATGTCTTCTTTTGAGAAGTGTCTGTTCATGTCCTTCACCCACTTTTTGATGGGGTTGTTTTTTTCTTGTAAATTTGTTTGAGTTCATTGCAGATTCTGGATATTAGCCCTTTGTCAGATGGCTAGGTTGTAAAAATTTTCTCCCATTTTGTAGGTTGCCTGTTCACTCTGATGGTAGTTTCTTTTGCTGTGCAGAAGCTCTTTAGTTTAATTAGATCCCATTTGTCAATTTTGGCTTTTGTTGCCATTGCTTTTGGTGTTTTAGACATGAAGTCCTTGCCCATACCTATGTCCTGAATGGTATTGCCTAGGTTTTCTTCTAGGGTTTTTATGGTTTTAGGTCTAATGTGTAAGTCTTTAATCCATCTTGAATTAATTTTTGTATAAGGTGTAAGGAAGGGATCCAGTTTCAGCTTTCTACATATGGCTAGCCAGTTTTCCCAGCACCATTTATTGAATAGGGAATCCTTATCCCATTGCTTGTTTTTGTCAGGTTTGTCAAAGATCAGATAGTTGTAGATATGCGGCATTATTTCTGAGGGCTCTGTTCTGTTCCATTGATCTATGTCTCTGTTTTGGTACCAGTACCATGCTGTTTTGGTTACTGTAGACTTGTAGTATAGTTTGAAGTCAGGTAGCGTGATGCCTCCAGCTTTGTTCTTTTGGCTTAGGATTGACTTGGCGATGCGGGCTCTTTTTTGGTTCCATATGAACTTTAAAGTAGTTTTTTCCAATTCTGTGAAGAAAGTCATTGGTAGCTTGATGGGGATGGCATTGAATCTATAAATTACCTTGGGCAGTATGGCCATTTTCACGATATTGATTCTTCCAACCCATGAGCATGGAATGTTCTTCCATTTGTTTGTATCCTCTTTTATTTCATTGAGCAGTGGTTTGTAGTTCTCCTTGAAGAGGTCCTTCATGTCCCTTGTAAGTTGGATTCCTAGGTATTTTATTCTCTTTGAAGCAATTGTGAATGGGAGTTCACTCATGATTTGGCTCTCTGTCTGTTATTGGTGTATAAGAATGCTTGTGATTTTTGTAAATTGATTTTGTATCCTGAGACTTTGCTGAAGTTGCTTATCAGCTTAAGGAGATTTTGGGCTGAGACAATGGGGTTTTCTAGATATACAATCATGTCATCTGCAAACAGGGACAATTTGACTTCCTCTTTTCCTAATTGAATATCCTTTATTTCCTTCTCCTGCCCAATTGCCCTGGCCAGAACTTCCAACACTATGTTGAATAGGAGTGGTGAGAGAGGGCATCCCTGTCTTGTGCCAGTTTTCAAAGGGAATGCTTCCAGTTTTTGCCCATTCAGTATGATACTGGCTGTGGGTTTGTCATAGATAACACATTATTTTGAGATACATCCCATCAATACCTAATTTATTGAGAGTTTTTAGCATGAAGCGTTGTTGAATTTTGTCAAAGGCCTTTTCTGCATCTATTGAGATAATCATGTGGTTTTTGTCTTTGGTTCTGTTTATATGCTGCATTACATTTATTGATTTGTGTATGTTGAACCAGCCTTGCATCCCAGGGATGAAGCCTACTTGATCATGGTGTATAAGCTTTTTGATGTGCTGCTGGATTTGGTTTGCCAGTATTTTATTGAGGATTTTTGCATCAATGTTCATCAAGGATATTGGTCTGAAATTCTCTTTTTTGGTTGTGTCTCTGCCAGGCTTTGGTATCAGGATGATGCTGGCCTCATAAAATGTGTTAGGGAGGATTCCCTCTTTTTCTGTTGATTGGAATAGTTTCAGAAAGAATGGTACCAGTTCCTCCTTGTACCTCTGGTAGAATTCAGCTGTGAATCCATCAGGTCCTGGACTCTTTTGTTGGTAAGCTATTGATTATTGCCACAATTTCAGAACCTGTTATTGGTCTATTCAGAGATTCAACTTCTTCCTGGAGTCTTGGGAGGGTGTATTTGTCGAGAAATTTATCCATTTCTTCTAGATTTTCTAGTTTATTTGCATAGAGGTGTTTGTAGTATTCTCTGATGGTAGATTGTATTTCTGTGGGATCGGTGGTGATATCCCCTTTTTCGTTTTTTATTGCGTCTATTTGATTCTTCTCTCTTTTCTTCTTTATTAGTCTTGCTAGCAGCCTATCAATTTTGTTGATCTTTTCAAAAACCAGCTCCTAGATTCATTAATTTTTTGAAGCATTTTTTGTGTCTCTATTTCCTTCAGTTCTGCTCTGATTTTAGTTATTTCTTGCCTTCTGCTAGCTTTTGAATGTGTTTGCTCTTGCTTTTCTAGTTCTTTTAATTGTGATGTTAGGGTGTCAATTTTGGATCTTTCCTGCTTTCTCTTGTGGGCATTTAGTGCTATAAATTTCCCTCTACACACTGCTTTGAATGTGTCCCAGAGATTCTGGTATGTTGTATCTTTGTTCTCATTGGTTTCAAAGAACATCTTTATTTCTGCCTTCATTTAGTTATGTACCCAGTAGTCATTCAGGAGCAGGTTGTTCAGTTTCCATGTAGTTGAATGGTTTTGAGTGAGTTTCTTAATCCTGAGTTCTAGTTTGATTGCACTGTGGTCTGAGAGACAGTTTGTTATAATTTCTGTTCTTTTACATTTGCTGAGGAGAGCTTTACTTCCAACTATGTGGTCAATTTTGGAATAGGTGTGGTGTGGTGCTGAAAAAAAATGTATATTCTGTTGATTTGGGGTGGAGAGTTCTGTAGATGTCTATTAGCTCTGCTTGGTGCAGAGCTGCGTTCAATTCCTGGGTATCCTTTTTAACTTTCTGTCTCATTGATCTGTCTAATATTGACAGTGGGGTGTTAAAATCTCCCGTTATTATTGTGTGGGAGTCTAAGTCTCTTTGTAGGTCACTCAGGACTTGCTTTATGAATCTGGGTACTCCTGTATTGGGTGCATATATATTTAGAGTAGTTAGCTCTTCTTGTTGAATTGATCCCTTTACCATTATGTAATGGCCTTCTTTGTCTCTTTTGATCTTTGTTGGTTTAAAGTCTATTTTATCAGAGACTAGGATTGCAACCCCTGCCTTTTTTTGTTTTCCATTTGCTTGGTAGATCTTCCTCCATCCCTTTATTTTGAGTCTATGTGTGTCTCTGCACGTAAGATGGGTTTCCTGAATACAGCACACTGATGGGTCTTGACTCCTTATCCAATTTGCCAGTCTGTGTCTTTTAATTGGAGCATTTAGCCGGTTTACATTTAAAGTTAATATTGTTATGTGTGAATTTGATCCTGTCATTATGATGTTAGCTGGTTATTTTGCTCGTTAGTTGGTGCAGTTTCTTCCTAGCCTCGATGGTCTTTACAATTTGGCATGTTTTTGCAGTGGCTGGTACCAGTTGTTCCTTTCCATGTTTAGTGCTTCCTTCAGGAGCTCTTTTAGGGCAGGCCTGGTGGTGGCAAAATCTCTCAGCATTTGCTTGTCTGTAAAGTATTTTATTTCTCCTTCAGTTATGAAGCTTAGTTGGGCTGGATATGAAATTCTGGGTTGAAAATTCTTTTCTTTAAGAATGTTGAATATTGGCCCCCAGTCTCTTCTGGCTTGTAGAGTTTCTGCTGAGAGATCAGCTGTTAGTCTGACGGGCTTCCCTTTGTGGGTAACCTGACCTTTCTCTCTGGCCACCCTTAACATTTTTTCCTTCATTTCAACTTTGGTGAATCTGACAATTATGTGTCTTGGGGTTGCTCTTCTCAAGGAGTATCTTTGTGGTGTTCTCTGTATTTCCTGAATCTGAATGTTGGCCTGCCTTGCTAGATTGGGGAAGTTCTCCTGGATAATATCTTGCAGAGTGTTTTCCAACTTGGTTCCATTCTGCCCGTCACTTTCAGGTACACCAATCAGATGCAGGTTTGGTCTTTTCACATAGTCCCATATTTCTTGGAGGCTTTATTCGTTTCTTTTTATTCTTTTTTCTCTAAACTTCCCTTCTCGCTTCATTTCATTCATTTCATCTTCCATGACTGATACCCTTTCTTCCATTTGATCGCATCGGCTACTGAAGCTTCTGTATTCTTCACGTAGTTCTCGAAATTTGTCTTTCAGCTCCATCAACTCCTTTGCTTAAAGGTCCATCAACTCCTTTGCTTCTCTGCATTGGTCATTTTAGTTATACATTCATCTAATTTTTTTTCAAAGTTTCTAACTTCTTTGCCATTGGTTTGAATTTCCTCCTGTAGCTCGGAGTAGTTTGATCGTCTGAAGCCTTCTTCTCTCAACTCGTCAAAGTCATTCTCCATCCAGCTTTGTTACATTGCTGGTGAGGAACTGCGTTCCTTTGGAGGAGGAGAGGCGCTTGGCTTTTTAGAGTTTCCAGTTTTTCTGCTCTGTTTTCTCCCAATCTTTGTAGTTTTTTCTACTTTTGGTCTTTGATGATGGTGATGTACAGATGGGTTTTTGGTCTGGGTGTCCTTTCTGTTTGCTAGTTTTCCTTCTAACAGACAGGACCCTCAGCTGCATGTCTGTTGGAGTTTGCTAGAGGTCCACTCCAGACCCTGTTTGGCTGGGTGTCAGCAGCGGTGGCTGCAGAACAGCAGATTTTCGTGAACCGCAAATTCAGCTGTCTGATCGTTCCTCTGGAAGTTTTGTCTCAGAGGAGCACCCGGCCGAGTGAGGTGTCAGTCTGTCCCTACTGGGGGGTGCCTCCCAGTTAGGCTGCTTGGGTGTCAGAGACCCACTGTAGGAGGCAGTCTGCCTGTTCTCAGATCTCCAGCTGCGTGCTGGGAGAACCACTACTCTCTTCAAAGCTGTCAGACAGGGACATTAAAGTCTGCAGAGGTTCCTGCTGAGTTTTTGTTTGTCTGTGCCCTGCTCCCAGAGGTGGAGCTACAGAGGCAGGCAGGCCTTCTTGAGCTGTGGTGGGCTCCACCCAGTTCGAGCTTCCTGGCTGCTTTGTTTACCTAAGCAAGCCTGGGCAATGGCAGGCACCCCTCCCCCCAGCCTTGCTGCCGCCTTGCAGTTTGATCTCAGGCTGCTGTGCTAGCAATCACCAAGACTCTGTGGGCGTAGGACCCTCCGAGCCAGGTGCGGGACACAATCTCCTGGTGTGCCGTTTTCCAAGCCTGTTGGAAAAGTGCAGTATTAGGGTGGGAGTGACCCGATTTTCCAGGTGCTGTCTGTCAACCCTTTCTTTGATTAGGAAAGGGAACTCCCTGACCCCTTGCGCTTCCCCAGTGAGACAATGCCTCACCCCGCTTCGGCTCAGCTCGTGCACAGTGCGCTAAACCAACTGTCCTGCACCCACTGTTTGGCACTCCCTAGTGAGATGAACCCGGTACCTCAGATGGAAATGCAGAAATCACCCATCTTCTGCGTTGCTCACGCTGGGAGCTGTAGACTGGAGCTATTCCTATTCGGCCATCTTGGCTCCACCTCCCCATATTTTATTTTTTAAATGTTTCATATTTTAAACCAGAATAACCTATATCTCATACGCCTTTTAAAATCTACATTTCTGAGAATTTCATTGGTGCTAGAGATCATGGTGCCCTATATGCCTCATCTATTTTAATTTTTAGAGTGATTCTAAGAGATAGATGCATGATTATACCTGTCTTGCAAATGAAGAAATTGATATAGAGACCACATGATGAGTAAAAGTAGTAAGGAACAAACCTAGATGTAACCCTAGATACATTTTACTCCAGGTTCCTTAGCTTTAATCATGTTTTCATAATTATCATACAATGCTTTTGTTTAAGAAATTGTGTATTAATGTGCTTGGCACATTGCAGTTTCTCACACAATAAAGATTCCTTTTCCCTTGGCCTCCTAATGCCATTAGTCAACTCCAAAGCAGGAAAAGAATATTTGCCACCTAAGTTCCAGCACTGCATGAAGGAGGGGTGAGATATAAGGCAAGAGGACAGGAGGACAATGTTTCAGGCTGCAGCACTGAGATTATATTCATCGTCTAGAATCAACGTGATAATAGCTCTAAGATGTTTTCAAGGTAGTGATCAAAGTGATTATTGAAAAGTAAGCACAGCAAGTTCTACTAGAAGCCTTTAAAATCTCATCTAGCTGTTCAAAGAGATCCCATGACCCTCAACTCTGTTACACTCTTCTCAGCCTAATGAGTCTTCCCCCAGGTGAAACATAGGCTGTTATCACCCATACTCAGGCAAGGCAGCCAAGGCCCAGTGGGCAGGGCCCTGAGGAAATGTGCTGTACTGTTTCTTATCCAGGGAACAACCTGTTACAGCTAAATCCCTATGATATGATTAACATTTTAATAGATTACTCTCGCAACCCTCAAAGTACTTTGAGTGGGAGTAAGTATTTTCTCTGTTCTTCAAATTCAATTACATAGGCTCGAAGAGGGGAAATCATTTGTCTCTGGTCCAAGAGTGGACATATGGTGGGATCATGAATGACCTCAGATACATCCAACTCTAAAGTTATGTTTTTTTCCCACTATTCTCCTCTACTGAAGTAACTTGCTTCCATCTGCCCACCTTCTTGTGTGAGTTCATGAGTTCTGCATACAAAGATAAGCATGGGTGTAAGAGGCAATGATGTCCTACCACTTGGGACAAGCCACCCCTCCAAAATCCTCTACTATGTAAAGACATAGATCATAGATATGTCTTCTAAAGGAGACAGAAGCCTGTTTCCTGGAGAAGATCTAAAATAAATAAAAATGAGATTTCAGTAACATCCAAAGATCTTTCAGGCCTTCGAGGTTCCCTCTTACTTATTCAACAAGAATTAATATAGAATCTTGTTAGGGGATGGTAGGAGAAAGAGAAGATAAGATGGTTCCTGTTCCTAAATAAAATTTCAAAGTCTAGTAGGGGAGAAGACATAAGCAGATATTCGGAGTGAGGCATGTGACATGATGACTTAAAATTCTGGATAAGTCATAACAGTGGAGCACAAATGATGGCAGTAGTTCTATTGTGGGTAGAACAGTGTGGTTATCAAAGTCCTCCAGAAGAAAATAAAGATTTTTTTCCAGGCAGTTATAAATGGAGACAGAAAAGTATGTACAAAAACTCAAAACCAGAAGCAATCCAGTGAGTTCAAACCAATCACAAAGAGGTATGTTGGCGGGATAGCAAGATGCCCTGTGAGACTGCTTTGGAGGTAAAACTGGAAATGCAAGGCAGGTTCTGAACGCCAAGAGTGATGAAGGCTGCACTGAAAAGTTGTCTTAGGATGCTATAGGCAAAGATGCCAGAGGGGAGTCTAATGATTAGATTTGTGTTTCAGAAAAATAATTCTGGCTCTCATTGTGGAGGATAGTTAGGCATGAGTGTGAAAGGAATGCAGGGCAATCAATGGGAAGGCTATTGCAATCATCCTAGCAGCAGCTGGAGATAGAGGTCATGGTACATATTGGAGGTGGTAGAATGAACATGGATCTTCACTGGAATCAAGTGAAGAAGGAAAAGGAGTCTGTGATGACACTCATGGATTTGTGTCTATAGTGGAGAAAACCCTTCCACCAATGTTTTCTCCCAACTTTTATATCTCTACATTAAATCTCTAGGATCTTATGGGGTCAAAGGTGAAGTTGACCCCACAAAACATAAGCCAATCTTATATTTTCAGAAGCAGAAAGATGTACTATGACAGGGGTGGGGAGAAAGATACTGAGTAAAACGCTATCATTTCATAAGTGAGCAAACTGAGATGACAAAGACAAACACAGCTACTGTAAGTGTCCAGAAAGCGAACGCATCTGCATTGCCTATTCTCCCTGTCCAACTATCAGGGAAGTGGGCCTGAGGCATGGATGGATGACTATGATACACCCAGTCATATTCTCTTATTGGTGCAGGCAGAGCACCAATGTAATGTAATGTAAGGGAAACATTCTATTGCTTGGGATGAGTGCCTGTCCTAACCTTCAGGACACATTATAGAGCTCTTGATCTCCCTTTCGTCATATTTAAGTTGGAAGCTATGAATGAGGGTTTCTAGGGTGAGAAGAAAATTGGGCAACCTCATTGTGCAGTGACAGAATGCTCTCAGTAGTCAATTTAGTTTGTCCCACTCTTCTAATGCTTAGAAATCAAGTTTCCTATTCTCTAAAGTGAGGTTATAATACCTACATTCTCAGGTTGTTATAGGAGGATTCTGTAGGATGATTTTGTGTTACTATCTACTCCAAAACTACATAGGAAATGCAGCCTTCAATCTGTAGAAAATCACATTCACAGTTGGCTTTCAATCCTTTCATATTATAAGTCAATTGTTCTCACAGTGTGGTCCCTGGACCAGCAGCCCTAGCATCACCTGGGAACTTGTGAGCAATGCAAATTCTAAAGCTCCCCTGCAGAACTGGAAACTAAAAGTGAGTCCTAGAAATCTGTGCTTTAGCCATCTCTCCAGGTGTTTCTGATGTACATGAAGTTCGATGATAATTGCTATGGCAAGCTGTGGGCCTAGAACTGTCTTCAAGGATGACATTGCTACTATCTATCATTCCTGAGTGGGTGTTTTGGACTAACCCTCACTTGTTCCTGGCCCCTATCTTATTTGCATTTCTACCATAGAAATGCTAGTGCAATGAAATTGTGGTGCCCTTCCAGACACTGTTGAATGGAGGGAAAGTGGGAAGGGGGCTGTAGAGAGAAAACTGACACCAGAATAAGCCTCTTTGCTTTAATGAGTCAGGGATCCTAGAGCAGGAGACAGAGGCTGGAATGTTCAACTAGTGGGAGAAACAGGGGTAGGAGCCATCGAAGACATCGAAGCAGTAGTCATCATCAAAGTTGTTGTTGTTGCTGCTGTTGCTGTTACTGTTGAAGTTCTTGTAGTCTTTGTTTGGACACAGAAAGCAGGATAATTAGCACGTTTGTCAGCTGGAACACAGCAGTCCCTTTGTTTGCTGCACATTGCCCGACCATTCTTTACATGCAGCTCTTCAGGTTTGCACTTCTTCTTGCAAATTCCAACGTCGTTTAGACACTTTTTCACATACCAATTACCTGAATAAGGGAATTATATAGATTATTAAGCCTAAGTATTTATCACAGGAGGAGAAAAAACAGCAATGGTTTTTGAGCACTGTTTATTCAAGTGCCTTTCCAGTTGCTTTAGCATGTTTTTCCTAATCATAAATACCTACTTTGAGGATTAAGTGAAATTTTATAAATATAAACACACATAGAATTCTTTAGATATGTATGAGATTCTCATTTCTGAAATCAGAATTCTGTATACAAACACTTACCAGGGGCCTATTTCCCATGATTTTAAATGGGAAAATATATAGCATGTTATTATACATGAACACAAAATCCCCAACCAATTTCCTAAAATGTAGCTAAAACACAAACACCTAAACAGAAGTAAAAACTATCATTTCAAAAATAAGAAATGCTAAAATAATTGCTGTCATCTTTCTCACCATTACTGAAACACATATGGCTTTTGTTGCCAATTGGTGAGATTTTCAAAGTGTCCCTTACATGTTTCTGAGATCCTAAAAATTATATTTAGAAGATAACTCTAGGCTCGTCTTACATATTATCTGGTTAAAAATGTCATGTCAAGTTATGGAAAGATAAAAAATTTTCATCTATATCTATATACCTATATGATATTGAGATATAAGTACATTTTACAAAATTTTGAGAATAAAAAAAGCCATTGTATTAGGAATATATTCATTAGGGAGACATTCTGCAGGGTTTGCCTATATATGTGTACATATTATATACATATGAAAATATCTCATCACATGGTTTAACACATAGAGGCCCTAGAGTGATGTTGGAGCTCTTTCTTATCTTGCTTAACTCATTACTGTACTTAATCAACAAATATATAATGAGTGCCTACCATGTCAAGAATTCTGCAAGATGCAGGGAATAAAACAATGAACAGAAAGACACGATTTGAGGACCTTACACTGGAGAGGGGGAGAAAGAAAATAAACAAGTAAGTGAATAAACAAAATAATTACAGATTGTGATAAGTACAATAAATGAAAGAAATATGAGGTAATTGACAGTAAGTGAACAGAGCAAACGTTTTTGAATGCTATTACCACTACTATTATCCCTTATCAGCTGTTTAATCCTCCTCTGATGATTAAGTGAGTTTATAACATTATATATACATATATGTTAGAATATATACACACACACACAAAGTGTAGAAAAAGGACGACATACAAGTATGTGATGTATGTCACTAATGTTCCAGAGACAGAGGGAGAAATCAGGCAATTTAAACTCATAGAATTTCAAGGATGCAAAAAGGCCTGAAACATCTTTTGAGACAACCACGAGAGCATTATAATTTCCTCTTATCCACTATCAATTTGAACATTTCTGCAAATTCTAGGGAATATAAACTACTATCTCTAGAGGCAGGCTATGGAGTTATTATATAACCCATTAGGAAATTATACTAAAGAATGTTAGTTTATTTCATTGTGCCTTATGTAAAAGGTGGGATTGAGTCCAGTGTAAAAAACAAAATCGTAGGTGAATAACTGTTCTCAACATGGAGAAGGACTTTCTAAGTTAATGGAAGAATGCAAAGAAAACACCAATAGATTTGACATCATGAAAATGAAAATTATGTGTCTCAAATAAATAATGCGCTTTAGAAGCAACCAATATATTTGAAAATATTTGCAAGAAATATGAAATACAAATGTTAAAAATACAAATACTCCAATAGTAACCATTGGCAATATGTGCCAGTTAACTTAGAAGAAATAATACCCTTGGACCAAGCAATGGAACTTCTAAAATTTACCTATACAAACAGAATCTCACAATGATATATTAATAAGGTTGTACAATGTTATTTACAGTACTCACACATTAGAAAAAATAATCCAAATGACACACAATTAAGGACTCTCCAAGTTAATATTGGTATAAAAATATGACAAAATTATAAGCATCTGCTGCAAATTGTATTTTCAAGGAATATTCAAGACCTGTGAAAATTTTCCTGATAGAATCGTAGGTAAAAAAATAAAGCAGGTTATAAACTCATATATCAGTTGGTTACAAGTGAAAAAATGCAAGCAGTGATGAAATGTGGCCAATTTATTTCTAAATCACTTTCAGTGTTCTTGTCTTGGTTTTGTAAATATAAGCTACAGAATAAATTAAAAATAAGAAATGCTTACACAAACAGAGCTGAAATCTGATATAGACTTCCAATAGTTCCCACACAGAATTTTTTTTCATTTTCCATTTTACAGTCCTATACATATATAGAAACAGCCTTCCCTGTTCTGTTAACCACATCCAAGAACAAACAAACAAACAAAAAATCAGAGACCTTCTCTGTAAGACCGAGAAAACTGGGGGAAGTAATATTATACAATTGTTACCTCAGGAGGGAATATCAGCGGCAAAAAAAAAAAAAAAAAAAAAAAAAAGTGAAATGAGGCAGGGCTTGACCGGACTGACCCAAAGTGACAGGATAGAAGTTTGGGATTTCAAGATCATTTCTACCTTTGGAGGCAACTTTATGGGATTTGCCTTACCCTCCTCCCCAGCTCCGATCACAGATCCTGCTCTACCCTGAGAGCCTTCAAGTTTCTTAGAACAGAGGTGGTCTGAAGAAGTAGGACAAATCTCAGCCCTGCTCCCAGTGAGAAGCCAGACCCCATTTCCACAGACCACTTAGAAATAGGGACTCCATGTGCAGGACCCTGTTCTAGGCCAGTGTTTCTTCTTCCCCAAGATTCTGTTTACCTGAGACCAACTGGGCCAGGAGCATAAAAACTGCAAGGGTGAACAGTAGGGACTTCATCAGGAGGCAGTGGGTTCTATAGAGTCCAGAAGTCTCTATTCAGTATGACTCTGAACACAGATCTTTATTGTCCTTCTTAGGTGGGGTTGGGCTCAGCCAGTAGATTAGGAGGATGTAGGATATTGTGCCAACATAGCTTCAATCTATTGGCTAGCAGCTCTAATTGAGGCATCACTGTTCAAGAGTCCTGTGCTAGGCATGCCTTGGGGGAAGGATAAAGACTTAGAAGAGAAGTTGCAAACTCTGCTGAAGTATATGGCAATTTGGAGAGAAAGAATTACAGGAAGAAATTATGCTGCTCTACCAAGGCTGGGTACTCCTAGCTGTTTTTTCACAGCCTCCAGTGTTAGTTCTATCAGGGTTCATCTGACTGCATGTAGCAGTCTGGTCACCTCTCTGTCTTTCCACCTAAAATACAATGTCTTTCTGAACACTTATGACATATTATTCATATATATATATAATTCTTTTCTGTACATTATTCTTTTCAGAGAAGGATATAAGTTAAACAATTGTTTTTTAACTGACCAAATTAATGCTTTGTTGATGATCTGGAAATTTAGAAAACCTTTAAAAAGAAATAAATAAGTGCTCAAAGATATATGCACAAAGAATCTTGCCACTCTGTAGAGTAGCATAAAATGATGTGCATCCATATGATTTAATTCTGTGCTTCTGTTGAAAAGAGTACAGCAGATTTTATCTTACTAAACATTTTTTGAGTGAAAAAGCAACATTTTAGAACAACATGCATAGTAATGATTCTAATTTATGTGAAAAAAGTTGTATGTGTATATAAGTAAATGCATGAACTAAAAATGCAAATCACATGTCATTCTAATAAAAGTTGTTTTCTCTGGATGGAATTGAGTTTAAGATGGCATTCAAAGAGAATTTTATTTGTGTTAAAGTTTTTTTTGAGTGCCTGACTATATTGTGACTGAAAGCTATAAGGTCCTAGAGGTTTTGTTCTTTGTGAGGAGTTTATTTTTCATTCCAAATTATTGAGATATAATTGATGTACATTAAACTGCATTATTTAGAGTGTATAATTTGATGAACTTGGCAAAAGATGCACTAGTGAAACCATTACCTTAATCAACATAATATATATATCCCTCACTCTCAAAATGTTTCTCATGCCTCTTCAGTATCCACTCTTTCCTCTTCCCTTCCCTCCCTCTACCTCCATGATACCCAGGAAACGACTGACCTGCTATCTGTTCTTGTAGCTTTCTTGGCATTCTCTTGAATATTACATAAATGAAGTAATACAGCATGAATACTTTTCTGCTTGGCTTTTTCCATCCAAGGCAATTATTTTGAATCATATATGTTTCGTGTACCAATAGTTCATTCCTTTTTATTGCTTGGATTCCTTTTTATGCATATATAATCATTTATCCATTTACCCCCAATGAACATTATGATTGTTTTCAGATATTAGCTATTACAAATAAAACTGCCATTGAAAATCTGTGTGCAACTCTTTGTGTAGCCATATGCTTTCATTTCTCTTGGATAAACAGCTAGAAGTAGAATGGCTGAGTCACAGGGTATGTGTATGTTTTACTTATTAAATATGCATATACTATGCTTTTTTCCTTTGAAAATTGCCCTTTCTCTCTGTCCTAAGAGGTCTCAGTGTTGTCCTTATCAAACTGATAAGTAAATGTTCCATGTTAATTATGGATGTAATAAACCTTTGTGTTCCATAGTTCCTGTAAATATTTTTTTCTGGCATGCAAAAAAAAAAAAAAAAAAGAAAAAAAAAAAGAAACTACCAAATTGTTTTCCAAAGTGGTACCATTTTATACCCCCACTAGCAATATTTGAGAGTTCACTTTTTTCCCCACATCTTTACCAATATTTAGCATAGTTTTTGTTTTTGCTTTTTTAGTTTTAGCTATGTGTTTTATTTATTTTTGTTAAATTTTAATTTTTTTATAGATTTAGGAGTACGAGGGCTGATTTGTTACATGGATATATTGAGTAGCAGTAAAGTCTGGGCTTTTAGTGTAACCATCATCAGAATAGTGTGCATTGTATCAATTAGGTAATTTCTCATCCCTCTTAGGTCTAGTAGTAGTTGTTTTATGAATCTGGGTGCTCTTGTGTTAGGTGCATATGTATTTAGTAGGATGGTTATATCTTCTTGCTGAATTGATCTTTTTATCATTATATAATGACCTCCTTTGTTTTATTTTACTGTTGTTGGTTTGAAGTGTGCTTTATCTGATAGAAGTATAGCTACTCCTCCTCTCTTTTGGTTTCTGTTTGCGTAGAACATCTTTTTCCACCCCTTTACCTGAATTTGTGTCTTTATTAATGAGTTTCTTGTAAACAGCATATAGTTAGTTCATGTTTTTAAATCTATTCTGCCAATCTATATCTCTTAAGTGGGGGCATTTAATCCCTTTTTATTCAAAGTTAATATTGATATATGAGGTTTTGTTCCTGTTGTAATGTTAATTTTTTACCTAGTTGCTCTGTAGTCTCAATTAATTGTTTTATAAAACCTGTGAGTTTTGTACTTTTGTGTGTATTTATGATGGTGAGTATTGAACTTTAATTTTGACTTTTAGAATTCCTTTGAGCATTTCTTATAGGACTGGTCTAGTGATAATGAATTAGCATTTGCTTGTCAGGAAAGACTTTATTTCTCCTTCATTTATGATGCTTAGTTTAGCAGGATATAACATTTGTGTTTGACAGGTTTTTTTTCTTTAAGAAGTCCAAAAATTAGACCCAATCTCTTCTGGCTTATAAGGTTTCTGCTGAGAAGCCCACTGTTATTCTGATGGGATTTCCTTTATAGATGACTATATGCTTTTCTCTTACTGATTTTAGAATTTTTTTCCTTCATGTTGACTTTAGATAGTCTGATGACTACATATCTTGATGAACTCTGTCTTGCAATGTATCTTCCTGGCATTCTTTGAGCCTCTTTTATTTAGATGTCTAAATCTCTAGCAAGACTAAAGAGGTTTTCCCCAATTACTTCCTCAAATAGTTTTTCCAAACTTCTCACTTTTTCTTTTTCCTCAGGACACCTGTGACTCATAGGTTCAGTTACTTTACATAATCTCATACTTCTCGAAAGCTCTGTTCATTTTTAAAATTCTTTTTTCTTTATTTTTGTCTGACTGGGTTAATTCAAAAGAGACTTGTCTTCAAGTTCTGAACTCTTTCTTCTGCTTGGTTTAGTCTATTGTTAGAGCTTTCAACTATATTTTGTAATTTCTTAAATGAATTTTTCATTTACAGAAGTTCATTTAAAAAAACTATTTAGGCTGGGCAAAGTGGGCTCACACCTGTAATCCCAGCATTTTGGGAGGCCAAGGTGGGCAGATCACTTGAGGTCAGGAGTTTGAAACCAGCCTGGCCAACAGGGTGAAATCTTGTCTCTACTAAAAATAAAAAAAAATTATCTGGGCGTAGTGGCACACATCTGTAGTTCCAGCTACTCAGTAGGCTGAGGCAGGAGAATCACTTGAACCCCAGAGGCAGAGTTTGCAGTGAGCTGAGATCGCACCACTGCACTCTGGCTTGGGCGACAGAACAAGACTCCATCTCAACAACAACAACAACAAACAAACAAACAACAAAAACTATTTTAAAAAATCTATCTCTTTAGTAGATTTTTCATTCATATCCCGAATTGTATTTCTGATTAGTATTGATTTTTTACTTTCTCTTGGACCTCAATGAGATTCTTTAAAATCAGTATTTTGAATTCTTTGGTATTTCAGAGATTTCATTGTGGTTAGGGATCATTGTGGAAGAGTTAGTGTGATCCTTTGGGGTGTTGTAACACTCTGTTTTTTCATACTTCCAGAATTGTTTCTTGGGTTCCTTCTCATTTGGATCAACTATCTGTTCTTATTTTTAAATTTACTTTCATTTGGTCAGGACTTTTTCCCCCTTGAGGATGTGATTATAATATACACTGTGTAGGGTTATTTGGCCTTGGTTCTGGGTGCTTTCAGTGGCAAAGACTCTGTATGAGTTTCTTGATTATAGATAGCCTTTGTGTGGTGGCTTTCTCAAATGCTGGTTGTAGTAGTGATGCGCTAGGCTAGGCTCACTGCCTCCTGAAGGGCCAGAGTGCAGAAGTCTCAGGAAGCTTAACTTGTTTCCCTGTGCTGTGCACTTGTGTTAGCGAGTTTTTTACTGGGCTGTGCAGTTATACCTCCACGCTACTACGTGGTGCTTATGAATAAAATCTGGGCAGAAGCAGGTGGGTATATGCTTGATCTTTGCTTACTGGGAGAAGCTCTCTGTTGCCTCAGGCAAGGGACAGTCTATGGAATATACACTGGCCGGAGCTCCCTGCTCAGCCCCTAAGGGGAGAATAAAGCTGGGTGGAGCTAAACTGTCAAACCTTCCTTCAGATAGCTCATTGGCAGGCACAAACACCAGCACTTGTGGTGATGACGGGGAGAATCGCATATACTCTGTATGAATTCCTTGGTTATAAATAGCCTTCATGCGGTGACTTTCTCAACTGCCAGTTGTAGTAGTGATGTACTAGGCATGTGATGAGGCTCACGGTCTCCTGCAGATCTTGAGTGGCAGAAGTCTTGAGACGCTTATCTTTTTCTCAAGCACTGTGCGCTTGTGTCAACACTTCTATTGGGTTGTGCAGTTTGACCTCCAGGCCAGTAGGTGGCACTTGCAGTTAAGAGCTGGATGTGGTGATAGCAGGGAGTTTATATTTGATCTTTGTTTACTGGGAGAAACACTGTTGTCTCAGGAAATGGTTTGTCTGTGGAATGCACAGTGGCATGGGCTCCATTCTCAGCCCCAAAGTGGGGGCAAAGTTGGGCACAGCTGGATGGGGCAGCCTTGCCCTCAGGTTTCCCAATGGCAACCACAATCATTAGCCCTGATGGGAATGTCGAGGAGTTATGTAGACTTTTTATGATTTCCTTGGTTGCAAATAGCTTTACTGTAGTGGCTCTCTCAAATGCCAGCTATAGTAGTAACGTACTACTTGTACTAGTAATGTACTAGTTGAGTGAGCTCAGGGTCTCTTGGGTAGCTGGGGCATTGTGGGGAATGGTGGCAGCTGAGGTCATGGAAGCTTATCTCCTACCTGAACGTACTGCCATTGTCTCTTGCTCACTTTTGGTTTCTGTGTGCATGAGATATCTTTTTCTATCCCTTTATTATCAGTTTATGTGTCTTAACAGGTGAAGTGAGTTTCTTGTAGGCATTATATTATTGGGTCACTTTAAAAAAAAAAAATTCATTCAGACAGTCTATATGTTTTAAGTGGAATATTTAATCCACTTAGAGTCAAACTTACTGTTTATATATGAGGACTTTTTCTTGTCGTTTTGGTAATTAGTTTTTGGTTGTTTTGTACAGCCTGTTTTTTTCTCTTTTATTATTTATAATTATGGTTTAGTGGTTTTCTGTAGTGGTAACATTTGGGTCTTTTCCTCATTTATGCATTTGCTCTACCAGTGAGTTATACTTTTGTGTGTTAAAGAAACAAAATCAGAAAAGAAAAAAGGAGACATCACAAATGATATCACAGAATACAAAAGATCATCAGAGACTATTATGAACAACTATACACTAACAGGAGAATCTAGGGGAAAAGGTAAATTCCCACACACATACCAGCCACCAAGATTAAATCAAGAAGAAAAAATCCTGAACAGACCAATAATGTGCGATAAGATTGAATTTGTAATAATAAATCTCTGAAGAAAAGCCCAGGATCAGAAGGATTCACTGGTTTACCAAGTTCTACCAAATGTATAAATAACTAACATGAATCCTCCTCTAACTGTTCCCAAAAATTGAAGAAGGAATTCTCCCTATAGCATTCTAAAGGCCAGCATTACTCAGATACCAAAACCTGACAAGAACACAACAAAACAAAAGAAGCTACAGGCCAATATCCCTGATGAACATAGCTGCAGAAATCCTGAACAAAATACCAGCAAGTCAAATCCAACAGCACGTCGAAAAGGTAATATATCATAATCAAGTGGCATTTATCCCAGAGAAGCAAAAATGATTCAACATATGCCAGTTGATAAACATGATACATCAACAAAATGAAGGACATAAACAATATGACCATCTCAATAAATGCAGGAAAAGGCGTGATAAAATTCAACATCACTTCATGATACAAACTCGATAAACTAGGTACAGAAGGAACATACCTCAACATAATACAGGTCATATGGCAGGGCGCGGTGGCTCACGCCTGTAATCCCAGCACTTTGGGAGGCAGAGGCAGGCAGATCACAAGGTCAGGAGTTCGAGACCAGCCTGACCAACATGGTGAAACCCTGCCTCTACTAAAAATACAAAAAAATTAGCCAGGTATGGTGGTGGGCTCCTGTAATCCCAGCTACTCAAGAGGCTGAGGCAGGAGACTCACTTGAAACTGGAAGGCGGAGGTTGCAGTGAGCCGAGGTCGTGCCACTGCACTACACCCTGGGCAACAAGAGCAAAACTCTGCCTCAAAAAAATAAAATGAATAAAATAAATAAAGGTCATATATATGACAAACACACAGCTAACATCATATTGAATGAAGAAAAGCTGAAAGCCTTTCCTTTAAGAACTGGAATAAGACAAGATGTCCACTTTCATCATTCCCATTCAACATAGTACTACTGGAAGTGCTAGATAGAGCAATTAGACAAAAAAAAAGAAATAAACAGTATCTAAATGGGAAACAGGAAGCTAACTTATCCCTCTTTGCAGATGACATAATTTTATTTAAAGAAACCTAATGACTCCACCAAAAAACTCTTAGAACTGATAAACAAATTCAGTAAAGTTGCAGAATGCAAAATCAACACTAAAAAATCAGTAGCATTTTTATATGTCAATAATGAGCTAGCTAAAAAAGAAATCAAGAAGGCAATTACATTTACAATAGCTACAAAAAATACCTAAGAATAAACTTAACCAAGGAGGAGAAAGATGTCAACAAGGAATACCCTAAGACACGGATGAAAGAAATGAAAGAGGACACAAACAAATGGAAATGCCTCCCATGCTCATGAAAAGGAAGAATCAATTTTGTTAAAATGACCATATTTCCCAAAATAATCTACAGATTCAATTCAATTCTTATCCAAATACCAATGACATTTTCCACATAAATGGAAAAATCAATCCTAAAATGTGTATGAAACAAAAAAGAGCCAAAATAGCCAAAGCAATTCTGAGACAAAAGAACAAAGTTTGTGGCATCACACTACCTGCCTTCATAATATATTACAAGACTATAGTACTTATAGCAAAACAATATGGTGTTGGTGTAAAAATGAACATATAGATCAATGGAACAGAATAAAGAATCCAGAAATAAATTCACATATTTACAGCCAACTGATTTTCAACAAAGGCACCAAGAACATCCAGTAGGGAAAGGACATACTCTTCAATAAATGGTGCTGGGAACTGGATATTTATATGCAGAAAAATGAAACTAGATCCCTATCTATTCTCATATACAAAAGTCAACTCAAAATAGATTAGAGACTTAAACCTAAGACCTAAAACCATAAAACTACTAGAAGAAGACATAGGGGAAACACTCCAGGACTTTGGTTTAGGCAAATATTTTAAGACCTTAAAAGCATAGGCAACAAAACCACGAACAGACAAATGGGACTGTATCAAACTAGAATAAACAAGGGACTCAACTGAAAGCAAAAAAACAAACAAAAACAAATGATATCCTTGAAAAATGAGCAAAGAACAAAAATAGACATTCTCAAAAGACATGCAAATGGTCAACATAACATATACATGGAAAAATGCCCAGTATCACTAGTCATCAGGGAAATGCAAATCAAAACATTGTTTGACTCTGCTTTTAGACACATACACATTAAGGATTTTTATGTCTTGTTGGAGAAATGACCACTATTATGATAAGGTAAGATTTTTTCCTTTGTCTTCTTTCAGGATTCTTTCTTTATATTTTGTTTCATGGAGCTTGAATATGACATGATTAGGTGTTTTTTTTTTTGCATTTATCCTACTTAGTATTCTCTGAGCTTCTTGGATTTGTGGTTTGATGTTTGATATTAATTTGGGGAAAATTTTCTTTTTTTTTTCATTTTACTCAAGTATTTTTTCTTTCTTTTTATTTTACTTTAAGTTCTGGGATACATTTGCAGAACGTGCAGGTTTGTTACATAGGTATACATGTGCCATGGTGGTTTGCTGCACCTATCAACCTGTCATCTAGGTTTTAAGCCCCACATGCATTATTTGTCCTAATGCTTTCTCGTTGCCCCCTCCGCCCCCGACAGGCCCTGGTGTGTTACATTCCCTTCCCTGTGTCCATGTGTTCTCATTGTTCAACTCCCACTTATGAGTGAGAACATGCGGTGTTTGGTTTTCCGTTCCTGTGTTAGTTTGCTGAGAATGATGGTTTCCAGCTTCATCCGTGTCCCTGCAAAGGACATGAACTCATTCTTTTTTATGAATGCATAGTATTCCATGGTGTATATGTGCCACATTTTCTTTATCCAATCTATCATTGGTGGGCATTTGGGTTGGTTCCAAGTCTTTGCTATTGTAAATAGTGCTGCAATAAACATATGTGTGCATGTGTCTTTATAGTAGAATGATTTATAATTCTTTGGGTACATACCCAGTAATAAGATTGCTGGGTCAAAGGTATTTCTGGTTCTAGATCCTTGAAGAATCACCACACTGTCTTCCACAATGGTTGAACTAATTATACTCCCACCAAAAATTTTCAATTGTTGTTTTAAATATTTTTTTCTGTTCCTTTCTCTTTCTTCTCCTTCTGGTATTCCCATTACATGTAGGTTACACCTTTTGCAGTTGTCCCACAGTCCTTGGATATTCTTTACCATTTTTTTCTTTATATTCTTTGCTTTTCAGTGAGTAAAGATTTTTCAGGCCAAAAGTGAAAGAAATCGATACAGAGAATAAGTTGATATACAAGCTACTTTTGATGGCTTTGCTAATTGTGGAGTGATTATATTAATATCTGATGTATATGACTCCAAGACAAGCAGTATTTACTAGAGATAATGAAGGCCATTTCATAATGATGAAAGGGTCAATTCATTAGAAAGACATGATGTATCTAATAATAGAACTTAAAAATACATGAAGTAAAGATGGACAAAGTAACTTGAAAATAGGAAAATCTGCAATCAGTTGGAAATTTTATCATTCACTGTTGGTTATTGATAGCATAACTAGACCAAACATTTAGTAAGAATGTAGCAAATGGCCAGGCATGGTGGCTCATGCCTGTAATCCCAGCACTTTGGGAGGCCAAGGCGGGCAGATCACGAGGTCAGGAGTTCAAGACCAGCCTGGCCAACATGGTGAAATCCCGTCTCTACTAAAATACAAAAAATTAGCCGGGCATGGTGGCACGCACCTGTAGTCCCAGCTACTTGGGAGGCTGAGGCAAGGGAATCGCTTAAACCCAGGAGGCGGAGGTTGCAGTGACCCAAGATCGTGCCACTGCACTCCAGCCTGGTTGGTGACAGAGGAAGACTCCGTCTCAAAAAAAAAAAAAAAAAAAAAGAATGTAGCAAATCTGAATAACCACCTCAATCTAATTAACATGTATAGAACACTACATCCAATAACTACAGAATACCCATTTTTTTTCACATGCAGATGGAATGCTCACTGAGATGGACAGTGTTGATTCTTTAAAGAAGTCCCTATAAATGTCAAAACACTAAAATATTGCAGAAATAATTGCAAAATAGCAATCAATTAAAAATGTGATGTCTAGAAAAACATCAGTATTAAGCTGGAAACCAATAAAAATAAGATGTTAAGAAACATACGAAATATTTTGAAATTAACTAGCATACTTTTATTAAAAGTATTTAAAATTTAATTTAAAATTTAAAAAGTATTATTTAAAATTATGTAAAAGCCATGTGTTAAAGATAAAATTTTAGGAATAATTAATATGTATTTTGAACTGAAAGACAGTAAAATACAACATTTTATAATGTGTGAAATACAGCTCCTGCCTTGCTTAATGGGAAATCTTTAGCTGTAGATGCGTAACATCAAAGAAGAAGGGTTTTACAAACAATAATTTTTTTTTTACCTACTAGGGTTTCTACTGGGAATGCAAGGATATTTTAAAATAAAAAAGTAAATCAATGTATAGAGAGTTAGTTGGCCGGGTGCGGTGGCTCATGCCTGTAATCCCAGCACTTTGGGAAGCCAGGGCGAGCAGATTATGAGGTCAGGAGTTTGAGACGAGCATGGGCAATGTGGTGAAACCCCATCTCTACTAAAAATACAAAAACTAGCTGGGCATGGTGGCCTGTGCCTGTAGTCCCAGCTACTCAGGAGGCCGAGGCGGGAGAATCTCTTGAACCCAGGAGGTGGAGGCTGCAGTGAGCTGAGATTGTGCCACCACACTCCAGCCTGGGCAATAGAGGGAGACTACGTCTCAAAAAAAAAAGAAAAAAGTTATTGTATTCCCTTATTATCATTTTTATTTCCATAGGGTCTTTAGTGATATTCTTTGTTTTATTCCGCATGCTGGATATTTGTGTCTTTCTTTGTCAGTCTTGCTAAAAGTTTGTCAATGTTATTGATCTTTTCAAAGAAGCAGCTTTTTATTTCACTGATTTTCTCTATTGTTTTTCTGTTTCCAATTTCGTTGATTTGTGCTGTTATCTTTATTATGTTCTTTCTTTCTTCTGCTTACTTTGCATTTAATTTGCTCTTCTTTTTCTAATTCAGGTGAGAGCTAAGATTATTGATTTGACATTTTTCTTCTTTTGTAATATAAGCATTTATTGCTCTAAATTTCTCTCTTGGCACTGCTTTAGCACAAATTATGAATATGTTATATGTTCATTTTTATTTAATTCTATGTATATTCTTATTGAGACTTCTCTTTGACTTGGAAGTACGTTGTGTAATTTCCAGGTGTTTGGAGATTTTTGTGTTTTATTTCTGGTATTGATTCCTAGTTTGATTTCACTGTGTCAATCATATAGAGAATAAACTTGTGCAATTTAAATTCTTTTTAATTGGTTGAGTATCCTTTTTTTCTTTTTTTTTTTTTTTTTTGCCTAGGATATAGTCTATCTTAGTATACATTCTCTGAGCTCGAAAGGAATATTTACTCTGCTGTAGTTGAGTGGAAATGCTCCTTAAATGCCACGTGGATCCTGTGGTTAATATTGTTGAGTTCTTCTATTGCTGTTGCTGATTTTCTTTCTTGTTGTTCTATCAATGCTGAGAAGAAGTGGGTGGTGATATCCCAATTGTGTTTTTGCTTATTTCTCTCTTTTAACTCTCTCAGTTATTGCTTCACATATTTTGCAGCTTTGTATTTTGGAGCATACAAATTTAAGTTTGCCATCTTTTTGGTGGATTGGACCTTTTGTCACTATATAATGACTTTTTTCATCCTAAATTTTTTGATGTTCTGAAGTCTACTTTATCTGACATTAGTATAGTCACTCCTGCAAACTTTTTATTAATATTTATATGGTATATCTTTTTCCATTCTTTTACTTATAACCTATTTATGTCATTATATTTGATGTGAGTTTCTTGTATATAGCATATTATTGGGTCATCTAAAAACATACTTTGCCAATATTCATCTTTAAATTTGTGTGTTTAGATCACTTAAATTTAATTAAATTATTGATAATATTAATGCTTAAATCTTTCATTTTGTTTTTGTTTCCTTTTTGCTTCTTTGTCTTATTTTTCCTGCCATTTTGTGAGATATTTTTCCATAATTTAGAATTCCATTTTCATTCATCTATAATGTTTTCAAGTGTATCTCTTTGTATAGCTTTTGTAGTGATTGTTGTCTATGCTACATTATATATCCATAACTTATTACAGTCTACTGGTGCATCATTTAACCACATCAGATAAAATTTAGAGATTTTATCTTCCTTTATATCTCTATGATAACCCCCCATTTCTAATATAATTGACTTAAATATTTTTTCTACCTATGCTAAGAATCACAATGGATAATTTTTGCTGTTACTGTCAAAAATAATTTAGAAAACTAAAAAGTAGGGTAAAAATTAGTTTATTGCATTTCTGATGTTTTTGTTTTTTCTCTTCTTTTTTCCTTATGTTCCAAGATTCCTTTAAAAAAAAAAAAAAAACAACTTTCTTTCACTGTGGAGGACTTCCTTTAGCTATTCTTTTAGGTATATCTACTAGTGACCCCCCCCTTTTTTTCAGTTTTCCTTCATTTGAGAATGTGTTTATTTGGTCCTTATTCTTGAAGGATATTTTCTTGGACATAGATATCTGGATTGAGACTTACTATTCTTTCAGCACTTTAAAAATATTGTGCCACTTCCTCCTGCCCTTCGAAGTTTCTTATGAGAAATCTTTGAATTGCTTTTCTTCTCTTCTGGAATTCTAATAAAGATATTTTGGTTCATCTATTGTTAAACTGGTGTTTCTATGTGGAAATGAGATCTGGGACTTCCTATTCTGCCATCTTGCTGATGTCACCCACTGTTTTTATTTTTCTGGAAATAGCTCAGCATCATTTGTGTCATTGTTCCTCCTTAGATAACATGTCCTTTTTCTCTGGCTACTTTTAAGATTTTTTCTCTGTCTTTGGTTTTCAGCAGTTTGAAATCCACTGTGTCTAGAAATTTTCTTTGAATTTGTCCTAATTAGACCTTGCTGAAGTTCTTGGATCAATTTTGCTATGTAGGAAGCTATTAGCTCTTATTTCTTCTGCTTCATTCTCTCCTTCCCTTCTTCTTGGGACCCAATTAAATCCATGTTGAATTATTTGATAATATCTCACATATCTCTGATGTTGTATTCAATTTTTCTTTACTTTTTTTCTGTTTGTGTTCATTCGGGAAATTTCTATTCAAATGTTCATCAGAGTTTCAAGTGAAGTGATTGTTTTCTTTGCTTCTCCCAGTCTGCTTTTCAGCCCATTGAATGAATTATCCATTTCTGATATTGAATTTTTAATTTGTATTACTTTGTTTTGGCTCATAGATAAAATTCCCTCTTATCAGTAAACACCAGTACTGTTTATTTTCCCACTATATTCTTTAGCATATTTCTATCGGAGTTCTTTTGAGTTTCTAGTTGATAATTCCATTGGCTGGGTGTTGATCATTTCCTCTCTGGACAATGAGTTATGTCTTCTTTCTTTTTAAAAATATGTCATAACCTTTATTTTATGCCAGACATATAAAAGTTCAGTAGTTTTCAATAGATAATGATCTCCAAAAGGTAATTAATATTCTGTCTAGTATTGTTCTTCTGTCAAGTTGCTAGAATAGTGAGTCAGTCTGATTTGTAGTTGAGCTGGTGGCAGCTTTAGCTAAAGTCACCTTACCAGAGACTTCAAATATTTTAAGGTTGAATCAATAATTTCTCTTCAGCAGAGCCTGGAACGTGGGCTCACTTTACCAAAGTAATTTACTTTACTAATTCTCTTGGTTCTTAAATGGGTTTATGTTTTATTTTTAACTCCTAATGCACCTAAAACTAATTTGAGTAAAGGTATAGGATGACTTCATGAGGAAAAAAGTGTTCAAATTGAAATTGGATGACCACTCTTAACTGTTTTACAGGGACAATCATATATGAATTAAGAATTTTCCATTTCTTTTTTTCACTTCTACTTTGTTCATGAGGTTTCTGTTATTTATTATATTCTAATAGCAAAAGTGAAACTTGTTTGGTAAAGAAAAATAAAGCAGGAAAACAAGCTAAAAGATAATCAGTAACTTCCTCCACCAAAGCAAAGTTTATACCATCATGTAAAACTTCATAGATGTGTTTGTGTGCATGTGTTTGTGTAGGTAATAAAGGATACGTTCATTTATTATATTTATTCATTTCACAATTACTTATTGTGCATCTTCTCTCTGCCTGTTCTGATCAAGGAGCTAGGGATAAAGCAGTGAGAAAAACAATAGTCCATGGTCTCATGAAGTTTATGCACAAGTTGACAATACTCCAAACCTGTGACTTCAGGAAATATTTTCAGGATAGACTACAGGTATATAATTTATGCTTTTGTCTATTTTTAAAATTGTAATGATACTCTTTATAGAACTATTAAGCTACTTTCCTCCTACTCAATAATATAGTATAAACTTCCAGCTAAAAGTCTCTTATTGTCTCTTTTCATATCCTCTGAAATGAACTGGAGGCAGTAAGAGAATGAACAAGAGAGAAGAAAACTACACATTTTAAACTTAAGAGAGTTTAATCCTAAATCACATTCTATCTATAATCCATGATGTGCCAGTTAGAAAGTATAATAGGCTGTAATATGAAACAGAAAAGCATGAAAAAGGTGTTTTGTTCGTTTATTACAAATTCAGGTTTTATTTTTCTTACATAACATAAAGTCCAGAAATTATATAACAGCTTCACCATGCTAGTCACCCTCTACTCTTCTGTTTACATACTGTTATCCAGTGTTTTTGCTTCATTGTTATAGATGGCAGCATTACCTCCAGCATTATGACCATATTCCAAACAGGAGGAAGTGGAAAGCCAAAGTCAAGTGGGCGTCTACCACTTGAATATTTGGATCACTCCACCCCTCCCTTTAGTAATTTTTCCCAGAGACCCCACCAAAAACACATATCCTGTTTAAATATCATTGCCAACAATTGTGTCACATTCCACAATGGTGCGTTTAGGAAGTTTGGAATAGTTGCTTACGCGAGCATACTGTTGAACCCAAACCATCATTCTGACACAATACAGTGTAATAAGGAGCAAATAAACAGAAATGCCAAGAGCACATTCATGCCTCAGCAGATTGCATGTGGCACACTCAGTTCTCCAAGAAAGGTGGCACATCTTGCAGGGCCAAACTAATGATCCCTTTCTTGGAACCTGAAGATCTGATTGTGCTGGCAGCCTGCAGGCATATCCCATGATTTGTGGAGCATCATAGATATTTAGGAGAGAAACTTCATGTTTGTGCCAACATCCATTAGATGAGTAGGCTAAAGAAGTGGAGGATAGAAGAACTTTGTTGACTGGTGATAAATGCCACTACTGCTGATTTAAGTCAGCTGAAGAATATCAACCTATATCCCCTGGAGCATATAGGGGCTGCTTCATAACTCTGCCATCCTAGGACACAATATATTAATAGTTTAATCCTAAATGGATTAAATATACAGTCAGGACACACTGTTAATGTTAATGAGAAAGTATTCAGAGTTAATAATATTTTCATGCAAGCTACCTATTGCTCTGATCATTCCCCTGGTCCCTGTTCCAACAAGGCTTTTTTGTTGCTGTTATTTAGCTTTGTTTTAGTGAATAATTGACACAAGTAGGCTAACTCCCTTCAAAAGTGTACAATCTGAGTATAACTATCTTAGTGTTTATGTCAGGATACTGTAAGATAAATGGAAGAAATATGTGTGATAAACAAAAGATGATCAAATAGTGCTCCTCTAAAATAATGCCATAAAATAGAATATTAAATTACTTATTTAATAGTATTATGCTGCTACATTTGTGTGCTTTAGACTACAGCTTTTTTTATACAATAGATGAGGGTGTATCATAACTATATTTTGTCTCTGGAACATTCATTCTTCCTTCTATAATGTGAACTGGTTGCTTCCTACGTAGGCTATAGAGCTGTCATCTTAGAATTTTGTTTAACAGGCATATTTGAAGATAAACTGAGAAAATCTTTGAAGTCTAAAAACAAGTGGAAAGTATGAGCAAAATATATAAGACACAGAATGTCAATCCAGGAGAGCCAATATCTGATTAATAAGATTTTCAAAGAGAAGGAGAAAGAAAATTAAAGAAAAAGAATTATAAAAGCTACATAAATTTGAAAAGATAATAAATCTTCTTTTTTTTCAGAAATAATCTAAGAAGTACTATTCTAGAAAATAAATAAGAATTGTCACCTAGATAAAATGACAAAGAGAAAAGTGGGAAACAGTCAGAGGGAAAAACAGAAACCATACTTTTGATAGAGTAATTGTTACACTAACAGGTGATTTTTCACCACAAACAATAGAAGCCATAATCCAATGGACTGAGCTCTTCAACATGTTTTTCAAAGTAAATGTCATCCTAGAAATCCATATCCACAAAAATATTTTGAGAAGAAAATATAAATACAACCTTTTCAGATAGAGATAGACGTCAGTAGATCTCATGAAAGGAAATTCTAAAGGATGTTCTTTAGTTTAAAAAAATGACCACATATGGAAAGTATGTGATGAAGAAGCAACAAAAAAAGGGATAAAAGTGGATTAAACTGGCAGAATTAAATAAAAATGTTTTATAAGATTAAAAACATAATTAAATATCAAAATTCTGAAAATAGAATCAATTGGGAGAGTTAAACGAAATTAAAGTGGTATATGTTATTCAGAGATTGGCAAATTTATGGATTAACTCTAATTGCTAGACTGGATGAAAAATTAGATGCTATTTACAACAGATAAATGTAAAAACAAGATACGGAGAAGATTGAAAGTGGAAATATGGGAAAAAAAACTTAACATGCAAATACCAACAAAAGGAAGTTATTTTACTTCTTAGTATTGAACAAAATTGTATTTAAGGCAAAAATTATCTTAGAGGAAAATGGGTTACTTTATAATGATAACTTGTTGGATTCACCCAGAAAATAGAACTACCTATAATTGTCATGCATGCAATAATATTGTCTTAGTATTATAATATGTGAAAGTAAAATAAAGCAATAGAATATAAACTGGAGGCAGGTGAAATGGATTGTATTCCATGAATTGTCTGAGGAGAAATACACGTTTTTGGTTAATATTAGATATTGATAGGTTAAGAATGTATGTCTTCATTTCTTGAGTGATAATGAATGGAAAAGGAGAATACATTAAAAACTAATGGGGAGGAAAATTAAATTAAAGAACGTCTGGTTTATACAGAAAGATTAAAAGAAAGGAGAAAAAAGACAAATATAGAAAACTCAGGAAAATGTAAATCATGTTAAACAATGGCCAATTTAAAGCCAAACATAACAGCAATTAAGTTAAGATTAAATGGGCCTGAGAAGTTCTGTTCTTGGGGAGAAATCAGTAAATCACAGAAAAGCAATGTCTTTGATACAAAACCTAGAAAAGCTTGATTTTTATTAAAATAATATTTCCAAGGCATTAGAGAACCAGAGAAATTACTGGTATTAGAAGAGTTGGTATTCTAAAGAGAGAACAGAACAGGCTTTCTGTTTCTGAAGTAGGTCAATAATTGCCAGCCAGTTCCCCCCAGGTGCCTTTGCCAGTTTGGGACAGACTGGAAATCAGGCTTGGCCCAGAAAGAAAGGCTCTCTGGGAGGTAATTGAATTACAAATTGGAATTTCAGGTGCCCCAAATTTTAGTTCCCCCAATGGGGCATTGGAAGACTAGAGCTTTGTGAGAGGTTGGAAAGCTCAGCTGAAACTTCCGAAAGGCAGTAAGAGATTTCTTGTACTCTTGTAGTGCTTAGGAAACAGATATGATAGTGATATGGAGCCTACCTCAAGCACGCAGATAGTCTCCCCCTTGAGACATTACAGAAGTGCCTGAATCAGGAGGCTGAAGAGCAATGTTTGAAAACTATAAAGAACAGAGCTAGAATTCCCTCACTGTTTTTTTGGGCTGAAGATGCTGAGACCAAACAGACCCTAAAGAAAAAGCCAGGAGGGCTATTCCTGAGAAACAGGAACAAACTAGATGTGGTTGGAATCATTACTAATACTGAAACCCAGCCCTGAACCAGCTTAATGCCTTGTTATATTGAATTAGTCATGTCCTTATCTCTTTGCTATCTGGAGAAAGGGAGGACCTTTTATGTTTGAAGATAACATCACTTGGAGTCTCCAAAACCCATTTACCCAATGTTTGGCATATAATAGAAATAACATCCCATAAAATGAAACTTATAAGCAATGGGAAAAAAAAAACCCGATAAAATTAGTGTAGTAGTCATTACATGTGAGATGGGTCTCTTAAACACAACAGACGGATGGGTCTTATTTTATGCTCCAACTTGCCACTCTGTGCCTTTAAGTGGGGTGTTAAGACCATTTACATTCAAGGTTAATATTGATATGTGAGATTTTGATCCTGTCATGAAATTGTAAGCTGGTTGCTTTATAGTTCCTATTGTGTAATAGCTTTAAAGGGTCTATGTGCTACGTACTTAGGTGTGGTTTTGTGGTGGCAGATATTGTTCTTTCATCTTTATGTTTAGAACTCCAACTCCCTTAAGGATCTCTTGTAAGGCTGGTCTAGTGGCAATAAATTGCCTTAGCGATTGCTAAACGATCTTATTTCTCCTTCACTTATAAAGCTTAGTTTGGCAGGGTATGAAATTCTTGCTTGGAGTTTCTTTTCTTTGAGAATTCTTTAAATAGGCCCCCAGTCTCTTCGGGATTGTCGGGTTTCTGCTGATAAGTCTGCTGTTAGCCAGATAGGCTCCCCTTTGTATCTCATCTGACACTTTTCTCTAGCTGCCTTCAAGATTTTTTCTTTAGAATTGACCTTAGACAGTCTGATGACCCTATGCCTTGACGATGTTCATTTTGTATAGCATCTTGCAGGTGTTCTGTGAATTTATTGTATCTGGATGTCTACCTCTCCAGCAAGATAAAGGAAATTTTCTTGAATTATTCCCTCCAATGTGTTTTCTAGGTTGTTTACTTTTTCTTTTTCTCTTTCTCTCTTGAGAATGCCAGTAATTCATAGGTTTGGTCACTTTACATAATCCCATATTTCTTGAAGACTTGATTCATTTTTTAAAATAGCTTTTTCTTTATTTTGTCTGACTGGGTTAGTTTGAAAGACTGATCTTCAAGCTCTGAAATTCTTTCTTCTGCTACATCTAGTCTATTGATAAAACTTTCCATTGAATTTTGGAATGTCTTAAGTGAGTTTTTGACTTTCAGTAGCTCTGATAGATTTATTTTTAAGATGTTTACCTCTTCCTTTATTCTCTGGATTGCTTTACAGGTTTCTTTGTGTTGATTTTCAACCTTATCTTGAATCTCAAAGAATTTTCCTGCAATCTATGCTTTGAATTCTCCATCTGTCATCTCTCAGCTTCTATTTTGGCTAGGACCACTCCTGGAGAGCTAGAGTGAAACTTGTTGGTGTCACACATTCACATTTTTCATGACGACAGAATTCTTATACTAGTTCCTTCTTATCTGGAGGGGATTGTGTTGGGTAGGGCTTTTGGCTTTGCTTCTATAGTCCTACACACTTCTACCAGAAGGTTTTTTGATGGGCTGTCCAGTTTGACCTATAGACCAGTAGCTGACATTTGCAAGTAACAGCCAGCTGTCCCACAAACAGATGGGTATAGATCTGATCTTTTTTTACTATTAGGGGCTCTCAGTTGTTTCAAGTAAAGGGCTGGACAGTGGGGGTGCCTGATGTACTGAGCTTCTTGTTCTGTGGGGATGGTGGGACAGAGCTGAGAAGAGCTGGTGCCCCTGGCTTGCCCATTAGTATACCAATGGCAAGCACAGGCACCAGCTGTGATGAGGGTGGCTGGGAGCAACTCCTGCACTGAGGTCTCTGTAGGGGCTTGTGGGCGAGAAGACTGCACCAGCTCCCCATCCTAGGTAGGTAGAAATGTGATCTGTTTCCTTATCACACCCTGTTTCAGGGTTAATGACTCCTAGTTCAGATGCACACTATAGTCTATCTCTGGACTGCAATGTGGTTGAGGGCCACAGGGAACACTTGTTTTATGATTCTCCATGAGAGTGGTTCAGGGCATAACCTCATCATTCAACCTGATACAGATAGCTTTAAGGCTCACTTATTCTACAATGGGGCATTACTGCTGCTTTTTGAGAAGGAAGGTCTCCACCTTTGGGTCCGTGCATGTTGGTATTGGTCATGGTGGTGTTGGCTGGTTGGGTAGGCCTAACCTCAGGCCCTGAGGAAAGTGGTCAGGTGCCAACAGCATTGGAAGGGTATTGATAGTTTCTCAGCTGACAGGCCTCCAGAAGGCCTGCTGGACAGTGTGCATGGTCCTGAAGGGGCTGGACTGGGGTTATCTATCCCAGATTTCAGGTGCTGACTGTAATGGGGTGGGGGTGGGGTTCAGGCTGGTCCCTGGGTCACCAGCCAAACTCTCAGGCAGGGGCAGGTGGGATTCTTGGGTGGTAGGAACCCAAAGGAATATCACAGGCCTGTGGTGGCTGGGTTTTCAGAAAGGCTCTGGGTTGCAGGTGAAATGTTCAGGCAGGGGCAGGACAGTTGTGCTGTGGGCCTTTAACTGGAGAACACGCAATCCCTTAGCTGGGGCAATGGAGACTGGCAGCTGTGGAATGCCTGGCATGCTCGCACTTCCCTCCTACTCAATAATGTTGAACTTCACTATTAGCAACACACAAAGGTGCCAGGCATTATCTGCTCTTACCTCTGTGAGTTTTGCCCCAGAGGAATGGAAAGCTGCAACCCACTACAGTATTCAGGTAGGGGCAGAGGTGCTGTGTTGAAAGCCCAAACCAGCTAGCCTTGCCTGGTTCGGAGCAGCAGGGGAATGGGAGTCACACAATCTGCCATCTGAGTGGTTCCCAGGGGAGTGCAGAGCTCTGCCCACATGCAGAGTTCAGGTGGAGGCAGACTGCTGCACTGGAAGCCAAAGCTGAGCCTTACCTGGTGAGGAGGAGCAGGGCAGTCTGACCACTCCTCAGCACCATGACTGCAGCCCCTGTCAGGGCTATGGCAGCTGGCACCAGGTTGATCAGGGATCCAGGGCCTGTGGGGCTCCACATGGGCCTTAGCAGTGCCTCTACAAAAACTCCAGGATGTTGTGTTGATCTAGAAGGCTATAGGGGCCAAGGGGTTCTATGCACAGGATTACAAAGATCCATGTGGATCCCCTGAGGACTCTCACTTACTCACCCTTTCTCCATGTTAGGGAGTTTCTCTTGCTCCGCACTGGTCCTGGGTGAGCAGCTGCCAGGCTTTGCTCTCTGCTCTCTGAGGATTCCCTCACTTCCTTGGTGAATCCTGATGTGGTCTCCCAGACGATCCACTTGGAAAGCCACTATTTACTCGCTACTTTGTTTCCTCTCCGTGAGAATAGCACACACTAGCTGCTTCTAGTCAGCCATCTTGAAACTGCCATCAAGATATTTTTAAATATACATAGAATATTCTGTAATTTATATGGAAAGGCAAAATAGCTAGAATGGGTGAGTCAATCTTGAAAAAAAAAGAATAAAGTGGGAGAAATTAATTCTACCCAATTATGAAAGTTATTGTAGCTTCAGTAACCAAGATTTGTATTAGCAGAGGAATGGACACATGTATGAATGGAAAAGAATACAGAATCCAGAAGTAGAACCATACTAGTATAGCCAATTTATTTTTTTTACAAAGGTATAAAACCAATTAAATGAAGGAAGAATAATCTTTTTAAATATAGGTGATGGAACAGTTGCATATCCACAGATTAAAAAAATATTCACTTACCAAAACACCCCACAAACATGAAAAAAAGCCCTTAAAATTGGTCATAGAATCACATGTAAGATGTAAAACCATAAAGCTTTTAAAATAAAACATAGGAGAAAATCGATGGAGCTTAATGCTTGGTTATAAGGTTTTAGACATGACACAAAAAGCCCAATCCATAAAAAAAAATTGACAAATTTAACTTCATCAAAGTCTTAAAATTTGCTCTGCAAAAGACCCTGTTAAGAAAATAAAAAGACAAGCAATAACCTTACAGAATGTATTTGCAGACTACACATCTAATAAATAAAATATAAAACTCTGAAAATTAACAATAAAAGAAAAAAATTATCCCTGTTTATAGACAACATAATCTTATATTTAGAAAAACCTAGACTCCACCAAAAACTGTTAGAATTGGAGATCCTAGCCCAAGCAATCAGGCAAGACAAGGAAATAAAAGGTGTCTAAATAGGAAAAGAGAAAGTCAAATTAGCTCTCTAAGCTGACAATGTGATTCTATGCCTAGAAAACCCTAATGATTCCACCAAAAGACTTCCAGATTTAATAAACAACTTCAGCAAAGTCTCAAAACACAATCCCATTTATGAGAGCCACATGAAAAATAAAATACTTTTCAATATATTTAACCAAGGAGGTGAAAGATCCCTACCAGGAGAACTACGAAACACTGCTAAGAGAAATAATATATAAGCAAGTGAAAAAATATCCTATGCTCATGGATTGGAAGAATCAATATCATTTAAATGGCCAAACTGCCCAATGCATTCTATAGATTCAACACTATTTCTATTCATTATCATTTTTCACAGAATTAGAAAATCTATTCTACAATTCATAAGAAACCAAAAAAGAGCCCCAATAGTCAAAGCAAACTTAAGCAAAAGGAACAAAGCTGGAGGCATCACATGACCTAACTTCAAACTATAAGCCAACAGTAACCAAAACAGCATGATACTGGTACAAAAATAGACTCATAAACCAATGGAACAGAATGGAGAACCCGGAAACAAAGCCACAAACCTGCAGCCATTTGATCTTCAACAAAGACAACAAAAATTATCATGGGGAAAGGACTCCCTATTCAATAATTCTATTCAATAATTCAATAATGGTGCTTGGATAGCTGGCTAGCCATACACAGAAGAATGAAATGGACCCCTGCCCTTCACCATATATAAAAATTGACTCAAGTTGGATTAGAGATTTAGATGTAAGATCCAAAACTTTAAGAATCCTAGAAGAGCTGGGCATGGTGGCTCACACCTATAATCCCAGCACTTTGGGAGGCCGAGGCAGGCAGATCATGAGGTCAGGAGTTTGAGACCAGCCTGACCAACATGGTTGAAACCCCGTCTCTATTAAAAATACAAAAATTAGCCTGGCGTGGTGACAAGCACCTGTAATCCCAGCTACTCAGGAGGTTAAGGCAGGAGAACAGCTTGAACCCAGGAGGCGGAGATTGCAGTGATCTAAGATCGCGCCACTGCACTCCAGCCTGGGCGACAGAGTGAGATCTGTCTCAAAAAAAAAAAAAATCCTGGAAGAAAACCTAGAAAACACCATTCTCAACATCACCTTGGAAAATAATTTATGGCTAAGTTCTCAAAAGCAATTGAAAAAAACAAAAACCAAAAATTGGAAAGTGGGACTTAATTAAACTTCTGCACAGCAAAACTCTCAACAGAGTAAACAGATAACCTACAGAATGGGAGAAAATATTTACAAACTATGCATCCAACAAAGATCTAATATCCAGAATCTATAAGGCAATTAAACAATTCAATAAGAAAAAAAGCTCATGAAAAAATGGGCAAAGGACATAAACAGACACTTCTCAAAGGAAGACATATGAGTGCTCAACAAACATATGAAAAAAATGCTCATCATCACTAATCATCAGAGCAATGCAAATCAAAACCATGACTGGATACCATTTCACAACAGTCAAAATGACTATTACTCAAACATGAAAAACAAACAAACAAAAAACAGATGTTGGTGAGGTTGCAGAGAAAAGTGAACATTTATACACTCTTGGTGGGAATGTAAATTAGTTCAGCCAGTTTGAAAGCAGTTTGGAGATTTCGTAAGAACTTAATAATAGAGCTACCATTCAACCCAGCAATCTCATTACTGGGTATCTATGCAAAAGAAAACAAATCATTCCATCAAAAAGATAGATGCAGTTATATGCTCATCACAGCACTATTCACAATAGCAAAGACATGAAATCAACCTATATGCCCATCTATGGTGGATTGGATAAAGACAATGTGTTATGTATACACTATCAAATACTATGCAGCCATAATAAAGAATGAAATTATGCTCTTTGCAGCAACATGGATGCAGCTGGATGTCATAATACTAAGTGAATTAACACAGGAACAGAAAACCAAACACCATATATTCTCTTATAAGTGGAGGCTGAACATTGAGTACTGATGGACATAAAGATGAAAACAATAGACACTTGGTACTACTGGGTGGGCAGTGGACAAGGTTTGATAAACTACTGGGTACTATGCTCAGACCTGTGTGACAAAATCATTCATATCCCAAACCTCAGCATCATGCAATATACACAAGTAACAAACTTGCACATGTATCCCCTGAATCTAAAATGAAAGTTGAAAAAAGAGAGAAAGACAATTAATACATGATGGGATTAAAGCAGTAGCCATTACACGGTGACTTGAATTCCCCTGGGGTAATGGCCCCACCCTGAGATAAAAAAGATTATGAAAGGCATTAAAACATACTAAAAACGAAATTAGATCTAGTTTGACTACAATTCATCTAACCTATATATGAAGAACCCACATTTTGGGGTAAAACCCACATATGCTAACTGCACTCGGGCCATAAGTATACAATGCCAACAACATACATGGTGAATTAAACTACATTGGTGCATAAAACAGACTTTTTAGGGGCATTAGGTGTCAGTTCAGGCATCATGAGACAAGCTGAATTCCCTTTTAGTGAAGTCTAGAGGAAATATTAATGAACTAAAATGAGCAGATTGGAGAGAATTCTTTTCTAGGAGGAAGGCAAAAGATGAGGGTCATCCTGAGAAAGTGATGAGGCTTTATTAAAATGAAACAAGTAGACTCAAAAATAATCCTAGATAATGCTAAGATCCAATGTTGGGAAAGGGCTTGTACCCTGACCCAACAGTGCCTTTTGACTATTTTGATTATAGATGAAGGTCAAAGTAACCATGGGGAAATAGCACTACACCCTAGTTGCTAAGGAAAAAGGAACACACTTATGGGAATCTCATGGGCCTTCAAACTTATGAAAGATCTCTCGGGGCATTTGTAAATGTGCATTGATGCACTATGAATTATTCTTGCCCCATTAGAGCTTCGGAATAAGACATATTCTTCAGTACAGTTAGCAGGGACTGAAGCTATCTGAATATCACCTGTGACCTCCCATAGGAGGGTGGCGAGGTCTTGCTATATAAAATCACACAATGGAAACCAGTCTCTGTCCAAGCTTGAAAACTAAAACGGGGTGGCTGTCTTTGTCCTCCGTTGACATGGAAGCCAAAAATAATCAAATCATTCTAACAATTATAACAATGCTTGTCCATAAGTATATCTTGTATATAAGCAAGGACTGTTTCTGTTGGGAAGGCAGAGCAAAACTTATGTAAGTCTTACTAATTTGTTCTATGAATGAAACTAAATTGTTCCATGACTATATTGCTATACAGTGTGACACTATTATTGTTGGTAAGATTCAACCACCTTATTAAATAAGTCATAGGATGGTATTGATACTGATGATCAAATGTATTGAGAGATTGAGTTAAGCCTCCTCAGGATGTATTACCAATGGAAAATGACTAGCCTAAGGAAGAATTGTATTTAGTTAACCATAAACTAATTTCTAGGCTAAATACTTCTGCAGCTGTAAGATTAAAGTGGTAGATCAAGGGGAGAAACAAGTAACAAATCAGTAAAAAATATGAAAATGTATATAGTGGCTTTATGAGATAGATTAGTTGTTTTTAAAATCTTTATCCCTACCCCACACTAGCTCCTCCAAATGTGTTTGAGCATAGCACAACCATAGTATGTTGGGCCTTCCACTGCTATATTTTATCTACTATAACTAGAGATCTTTCTTCATACTGATACTATTTCTAGATCTGTTATATAAATGCTATACTAAATGTAGATGCTCAGAAATATAGAATTGTTTTGCTGAAAGGCAGCCTAGGCTAAGGGGTATGGGGTGGACTGTGTAACAAAGGGTTAACTCAGAAGATTTGGGGTTGTCCTAACCCTGCGTATTTTAAAGGTCCTGGCAGATAATCTCTGAGCCCTTTAATTATCCTGCCTGATAAAGTGTCTTTGTATACCTGAGACTTGGCCCATGCCAAATAGTTTATGCTAACAATGTGATTTATGGTGAATAAGTCATATATTTTTTTCTATGACTGGGGCTTCAGGCCAAGCTGTATTAGCTTGACTCCTAAGGTCAAGGGCTGAAGATTGAGTAGCTAAATTCAGTCTTAGGGATGCTTCATGCTTATGTGATTGACTCCCACTGAAAATGGCTGGCACCATTTTGCACTTATTGTCATACCTTATGGTTGGAAGAATTGAGTTCTATTCGTGTGATTCTGGAGGGAGAGTACAACTGAAAGCTCATGCCTGTTTTTTCCTAGACATCACCCTGTGCACCTTTTACCTTTGCTGACTTTAATCTGTATCTCCTAACTGTATTAAGCCGTAACCACGAGTATAATCGTTTTTATTGGTCTGATGAGTTTTTCTAGTGAGTCATCAAACCTGAGGGTGATCTTGGAGACCCCTCAGTACAGCTAAACATATATAACAATGGAGTAGAATTGTGAGCCAAGAAGTAAACTCTAACACTTATTTTTCTTTATAACTTCTAATTTTATTTTAGATACATGGGATACAAGTACAGGTTTGTTACATGGGTATATTGTGTGATGCTGTCGTTTGGGTTATGTTTCCTTTCACTTGGGTAGTGAGCATAGCACCCAATAGTTTATCAACCCATGCCCCCCTTCCTCCGTCCTCCCTCTAGTAATCCATATTGTCTATTGTTTCCATCTTCATGTCCATGACCACACAATGTTTTGCTCCTACTTATAAGTGAGAACATACAGTATTTGGTTTTCTGTTCCTGCATTAATTTCTTAGAATTATGGTCTCCAGCTGCATCCATGTTGCTGCAGAAAACATGATTTCATTCTTTTTTATGGATGCATAGTATTTCATGTTGTATATATAACACATTGTCTTTATCCAATCCACCGTTGATGATTGACGAGCACATAGGTTGATTTCATGTCTTTACTATTGGGAATAGTGCTGTGATGAACATAGGGCTGCGTGTGTCCTTTTGGTAGAATGATTTGTTTTCTTTTGCATAGATACCCACTAATGAGATTGCTGGGTCAAATGGTAGCTCTATTTTTAAGTTCCTTAAGAAATCTCCAAACTGCTTTCCAAACTGGCAGAACTAATTTTTGTTCCCACCAAGAGTGTGTGTGTTTCCTTTTCTCTACAGCCTCACTAGCTTCTGCTATTATTTGACTTTTGAATAATGGCCATTCTGACTGGTATGAGATGGTATCTAATTGCTTTGATTTGCCTTTCTTTGATGATTAGTGATGATGAGAATTCTTCATGTTTTTTGGCCACTTGTATGTCTTTTGAGAAGTGTCTGTTTATAACTTTTGCCCATTTTTAATGGGATATTGTTTATTGCTTATTGAATTAATTTCCTTATAGATTTTGGATATTAGACCTTTATTGGATGTATAGTTTGTGAATATTTTCTCCCATTCTGTAGGTTGTCTGTTTACTCTGTTGAGAGTTTCTTTCGCTGTGCAGAAGCTCTTTAGTTTAATTAGGTCCCACTTGCCAATTTTTGTTTTTGTTGCAATTGCTTTTGGAGACTTAGCCAATAATTCTTTACCAACGTGGAGGTCAAGAAGGGTATTTCCAGGTTTTCTTCCAGGATTCTTATAGTTTAAGATCTTACATTTAAATATTTAATCCTTGTGGAGTTAATTTTTATATATGGTGAAGGGCAGGGGTCCACTTTCATTCTTCTGCATACAGTTAGCCAGCTACCCAAGCACCGTTTATTGAATAGGAGGTCTTTTCCCTGTGCTTATTTTTGTTGTCTTTATCAAAGATCAGATGTCTGTAGGTGTGTGGCTTCATTCCTGGGTTGTCTATTCTGTTCCATTAGTGATATGTTTATTTTTATTTTTTTTTTTATTTTTTTTATTTTTTTTTATTATACTTTAGGGTTTTAGGGTACATGTGCACAATGTGCAGGTTTGTTACATATGTATCCATGTGCCATGTTGATTTCCTGCACCCATTAACTCGTCATTTAGCATTAGGTGTATCTCCTAATGCTGCCCCTCCCCCCTCCCCCCACCCCACAACAGTCCCCGGAGCGTGATGTTCCCCTTCCTGTGTCCATGAGTTCTCATTGTTCAATTCCCACCTATGAGTGAGAACATGCGGTGTTTGGTTTTTTGTCCTTGCGATAGTTTACTGAGAATGATGTTTTCCAGTTTCATCCATGTCCCTACAAAGGACACGAACTCATCATTTTTTATGGCTGCATAGTATTCCATGGTGTATATGTGCCACATTTTCTTAATCCAGTCTATCGTTGTTGGACATTTGGGTTGGTTCCAACTCTTTGCTATTGTGAATAGTGCCGCAATAAACATACGTGTGCATGTGTCTTTATAGCAGCATGATTTATAGTCCTTTGGGTATATACCCAGTAATGGGATGGCTGGGTCAAATGGTATTTCTAGTTCTAGATCCCTGAGGAATCGCCACACTGACTTCCACAATGGTTGAACTACTTTACAGTCCCACCAACAGTGTAAAAGTGTTCCTATTTCTCCACATCCTCTCCAGCACCTGTTGTTTCCTGATTTTTTAATGATGGCCATTCTAACTGGTGTGAGATGGTATCTCACTGTGGTTTTGATTTGCATTTCTCTGATGGCCAGTGGTGAGGAGCATTTCTTCATGTGTTTTTTGGCTGCATAAATGTCTTCTTTTGAGAAGTGTCTGTTCATGTCCTCTGCCCACTTTTTGATGGGGTTGTTTGTTTTTTTCTTGTAAATTTGTTTGAGTTCATTGTAGATTCTGGATATTAGCCCTTTGTCAGATGAGTAGGTTGCAAAAATTTTCTCCCATTGTGTAGGTTGCCTGTTCACTCTGATGATAGTTTCTTATGCTGTGCAGAAGCTCTTTAGTTTAATGAGATCCCATTTGTCGATTTTGGCTTTTGTTGCCATTGCTTTTGGTGTTTTAGACATGAAGTCCTTGCCCACGCCTATGTCCTGAATGGTATTGCCTAGGTTTTCTTGTAGGATTTTAATGGTTTTAGGTCTAACATATAAGTCTTTAATCCATCTTGAATTAATTTTTGTATAAGGTGTAAGAAAGGGATCCCGTTGCAGCTTTCTACATATGGCTAGCCAGTTTTCCCAGCACCATTTATTAAATAGGGAATCCTTTCCCCATTTCTTGTTTTTGTCAGGTTTGTCAAAGATCAGATAGTTGTAGCTATGCGGCATCATTTCTGAGGGCTCTGTTCTGCTCCATTGATCTATGTCTCTGTTGTGGTACCAGTACCATGCTGTTTTGGTTACTGTAGCCTTGTAGTATAGTTTAAAGTCAGGTAGCGTGATGCCTCCAGCTTTGTTCTTTTGGCTTAGGATTGACTTGGCGATGCGGGCTCTTTTTTGGTTCCATATGAACTTTAAAGTAGTTTTTTCCAATTCTGTGAAGAAAGTCATTGTTAGCTTGATGGGGATGGCATTGAATCTATAAATTACCTTGGGCAGTATGGCCATTTTCACGATATTGATTCTTCCAACCCATGAGCATGGAATGTTCTTCCATTTGTTTGTATCCTCTTTTATTTCATTGAGCAGTGGTTTGTAGTTCTCCTTGAAGAGGTCCTTCACATCCCTTGTAAGTTGGATTCCTAGGTATTTTATTCTCTTTGAAGCAATTGTGAATGGGAGTTCACTCATGATTTGGCTCTCTGTTTGTCTGTTATTGGTGTACAAGAATGCTTGTGATTTTTGTACATTAATTTTGTATCCTGAGACTTTGCTGAAGTTGCTAATCAGCTTAAGGAGATTTTGGGCTGAGACAATGGGGTTTTCTAGATATACAATCATGTCATCTGCAAACAGGGACAATTTGACTTCCTCTTTTCCTAATTGAATACCCTTTATTTCCTCCTCCTGCCTGATTGCTCTGGCCAGAACTTCCAGCACTGTGTTGAATAGGAGCGGTGAGAGAGGGCATCCCTGTCTTGTGCCAGTTTTCGGAGGGAATGCTTCCAGTTTTTGCCCATTCAGTATGATATTGGCTGTGGGTTTGTTGTAGATAGCTCTTATTATTTTGAGATACGTCCCATCAATACCTAATTTATTGAGAGTTTTTAGCATGAAGGGTTGTTGAATTTTGTCAAAGGCCTTTTCTGCATCTATTGAGATAATCATGTGGTTTTTGTCTTTGGTTCTGTTTATATGCTGGATTACATTTATTGATTTGCGTATGTTGAACCAGCCTTGCATCCCAGGGATGAAGCCCACTTGATCATGGTGGATAAGCTTTTTGATGTGCTGCTGGATTCGGTTTGCCAGTATTTTATTGAGGATTTTTGCATCAATGTTCATCAAAGATATTGGTCTGAAATTCTCTTTTTTGGTTATGTCTCTGCCAGGTTTTGGTATCAGGACGATGCTGGCTTCGTAAAATGTGTTAGGGAGGATTCCCTCTTTTTCTATCGATTGGAATAGTTTCAGAAGGAATGGTACCAGTTCCTCCTTGTACCTCTGGTAGAATTCAGCTGTGAATCCATCAGGTCCTGGACTCTTTTTGGTTGGTAAGCTATTGATTATTGCCACAATTTCAGAACCTGTTATTGGTCTATTCAGAGATTCAACTTCTTCCTGGTTTAGTCTTGGGAGGGTGTATTTGTCGAGGAATTTATCCATTTCTTCTAGATTTTCTAGTTTATTTGCATAGAGGTGTTTGTAGTATCCTCTGATGGTAGATTGTATTTCTGTGGGATCGGTGGTGATATCACCTTTTTCGTTTTTTATTGCATCTATTTGATTCTTCTCTCTTTTCTTCTTTATTAGTCTTGCTAGCAGTCCATCAATTTTGTTGATCTTTTCAAAAAACCAGCTCCTGGATTCATTAATTTTTTGAAGGGTTTTTTGTGTCTCTATTTCCTTCAGTTCTGCTCTGATTTTAGTTATTTCTAGCCTTCTGCTAGCTTTTGAATGTGTTTGCTCTTGCTTTTCTAGTTCTTTTAATTGTGATGTTAGGGTGTCCATTTTGGATCTTTCCTGCTTTCTCTTGTGGGCATTTAGTGCTATAAGTTTCCCTCTACACACTGCTTTGAACGTGTCCCAGAGATTCTGGTATGTTGTGTCTTTGTTCTCGTTGGTTTCAAAGAACATCTTTATTTCTGCCTTCATTTCATTATGTACCCAATAGTTATTCAGGAGCAGGTTGTTCAGTTTCCATGTAGTTGAGCGGTTTTGACTGAGTTTCTTAATCCTGAGTTCTAGTTTGATTGCACTGTGGTCTGAGAGACAGTTTGTTATAATCTCTGTTCTTTTACATTTGCTGAGAAGAGCTTTACTTCCAACTATGTGGTCAATTTTGGAATAGGTGTGGTGTGGTGCTGAAAAAAATGTATATTCTGTTGATTTGGGGTGGAGAGTTCTGTAGATGTCTATTAGGTCCACTTTATGTAGAGCTGAGTTCAATTCCTGGATATCCTTGTTAACTTTCTGTCTCGTTGATCTGTCTAATGCTGACAGTGGGGTGTTAAAATCTCCCATTATTATTGTGTGGGAGTTTAAGTCACTTTGTAGGTCACTGAGGACTTGCTTTATGAATCTGGGTGCTCCTGTGTTGGGTGCATATATATTTAGGATAGTTAGCTCTTCTTGTTGAATTGATCCCTTTACCATTATGTAATGGCCTTCTTTGTCTCTTTTGATCTTTGTTGGTTTAAAGTCTATTTTATCAGAGACTAGGATTGCAACCCCTGCCTTTTTTTGTTTTCCAGTTGCTTGATAGATCTTCCTCCATCCCTTTATTTTGAGTCTATGTGTGTCTCTGCACGTGAGATGGGTTTCCTGAATACAGCACACTGATGGGTCCTGACTCCTTATCCAGTTTGCCAGTCTGTGTCTTTTGATTGGAGCATTTAGCCCATTTACATTTAACGTGAATATTGTTATGTGTGAATCTGATCCTGTCATTATGATGTTAGTTGGTTATTTTGCTCGTTAGTTGCTATAGTTTCTTCCTAGCCTCGATGGTCTTTACAATTTGGCATGTTTTTGCAGGGGCTGGTACCGGTTGTTCCTTTCCATGTTTAGTGCTTCCTTCAGGAGCTCTTTTAGGGCAGGCCTGGTGGTGACAAAATCACTCAGCGTGTGCTTGTCTGTAAAGTATTTTATTTCTCCTTCACTTATGAAGCTTAGTTTGGCGGGATAGGAAATTCTGGGTTGAAAATTCTTTTCTTTAAGAATGTTGAATATCGGCCCCCACTCTCTTCTGGCTTGTAGAGTTTCTGCTGAGAGATCAGCTGTTAGTCTGATGGGCTTCCCTTTGTGGGTAACCCGACCTTTCTCTCTGGCTGCCCTTAACATTTTTTCCTTCATTTCAACTTTGGTGAATCTGACAATTATGTGTCTTGGAGTTGCCCTTCTCGAGGAGTATCTTTGTGGCGTTCTCTGTATTTCCTGAATCTGAATGCTGGCCTGACTTGCTAGATTGGGGAAGTTCTCCTGGATAATATCTTGCGGAGTGTTTTCCAACTTGATTCCATTCTCCCCATCATTTTCAGGTACACCAATCAGACGTAGGTTTGGTCTTTTCACATAGTCTCAAATTTCTTGGATGCTTTGTTCATTTCTTTTTATTCTTTTTTCTCTAAACTTCCCTTCTCTCTTCATTTCATTCATTTCATCTTCTATCAGCGATACCCTTTCTTCCAGTTGATCGCATCTGCTACTGAGGCTTCTGCATTCTTCGCGTAGTTCTCGAAACTTGGCTTTCAGCTCCATCATCTCCTTTAAGCCCTTCTCTCCATTGGTGATTCTAGTTATCCATTCTTCTAATTTTTTTTCAAAGTTTTTAACTTCTTTGCTATTGTTTTGAATTTCCTCTCGTAGCTCAGAGTAGTTTGATCGTCTGAAGCCTTCTTCTCTCAACTCATCAAAGTCATCCTCCATCCAGCTTTGTTCCGTTGCTGGTGAGGAACTGCGTTCCTTTGGAGGAGGAGAGGTGCTCTGTTTTTTAGAGTTTCCAGTTTTTTTGGTCTGTTTTTTCCCCATCTTTGTGGTTTTGTCTACTTTTTGTCTTCGATGATGGTGATGTACAGATGGGTTTTTGGTGTGGATGTCCTTTCTGTTTGTTAATTTTCCTTCTACCAGACAAGACCCTCAGCTGCAGGTCTGTTGGAGTTTACTAGAGGTCCACTCCAGACCCTGTTTGGCTGGGTGTCAGCACCGGTGGCTGCAGAACAGCGGATTTTCGTGAGACCACAAATTCAGCTGTCTGATAGTTCCTCTGAAAGTTTTGTCTCAGAGGAGTACCCGGTTGAATGAGGTGTCAGTCTGTCCCTACTGGGGGGTGCCTCCCAGTTAGGCTGCTCAGGGGTGAGGGACCCACTTTAGGAGGCAGTCTGTCCGTTCTCAGATCTCCAGCTGCGTGCTGGGAGAACCACTACTCTCTTCAAAGCTGTCAGTCAGACAGGGACATTTAAGGCTGTGGAGGTTCTGGCTGAGTTTTTGGTTGTCTGTGCCCTGCCCCCAGAGGTGGAGCCTACAGAGGCAGGCAGGCCTCCTTGAGCTGTGGTGGGCTCCACCCAGTTCGAGCCTCCTGGCTGCTTTGTTTACCTAAGCAAGCCTGGGCAATGGCGGGCGCCCCTCCCCCAGCCTCGTTGCAGCCTTGCAGCGTGATCTCAGACTGCTGTGCTAGCAATCAGCAAGACTCTGTGGGCATAGGACCCTCCGAGCCAGGTGTGGGACACAATCTCCTAGTGTGCCGTTTTCCAGGCCCGTTGGAAAAGCGCAGTATTAGGACGGGACTGACCCGATATTCCAGGTGCCGTCTGTTTCCCCTTTCTTTGACTAGGAAAGGGAACTCCCTGACCCCTTGCGCTTCCCGCGTGAGGCAATGCCTCGCCCTGCTTCGGCTCGCGCACAGTGCGCTTCACCGACTGTCCTGAACCCACTGTTAGGCACTCCCTAGTGAGATGAAAGCGGTACCTCAAGCAGAAATGCAGAAATCACCCGTCTTCTGTGTCGCTGGGGCTGGGAGCTGGAGACCGGAGCTGTTCCTATTCGGCCATCTTGGCTCCACCCCCCGTGATATGTTTATTTTTGTACCAGTATCAGCTGTTCTGGTTACTGTGGGTTTATAATATAGTTTGAAGTCAGGTAATGTGATGCCTCTGACTTTGTTCCTTTTGCTTAGGATTGCTTTGGTGATTTGGGTACTTTTTGGATTCCATATGAATTGTAGAATAGTTTTTTTATAATTCCGTGAAAAATAGTTTTTGTAGTTTGATAGAAATAGCATTGAATCTGTAGATTGCTTTGGACGGTATAGCCATTTAAATGACATTGATCTTTTTGATACATGAGTATGGAATTGTTTATATTTATCTGTGTCGTCTCTGATTTCTTGCAGAAGTATTTTGTAGTTCTCCTTGTGGAGACCTTTCACTTCCTTGGTTAGCTGTATTCCTAGGGATTTTCATTTTTTATGGCTATTATAAATGGGATTGTGTTTTTGATTGGACTCTCAGGTTGAAGGTTATTGGTGTATAGAAATGTACGTTGACATTGATATTGTATCCTGAAACTTTACAGAAGTTGTTTATCAGTATTATCAGCCTCTTCCCAGAGTATTTAGGGTTTTCCAGGTGTAGAATCATACCGTCACCAGTGAGGGATAGTTTGACTTCTTCTTTTCCTATTTGGATGCCTTTTATTTCTTTCTCTTGCCTGATTGCTCTAGTAGCACTTCCAGTACTATGTTGAATAGTCATGGTGAGAATGGGCATCCTTGTCTTGTTGCAGTTCTGAAAGGCAATGGTTGTGGCTTTTACCAGTTCAGAATGATCATGGCTGTGGGTTTGTCATAGATGGCTCATTATTTTACGGTATGTTCCTTCAGTGCCTAGTCTATTGTGGGTTTTCATCATTAAGGTATGTTGGATTGTTTTCAAATCCTTTTCTGCATCTATTGAGATGGTCATATTTTTTTGCTTTTAATTCTGATTATGTGGCGAATCACATTTATTGATTTGCATATATTGAGCCAGCCTTGCATCCCAGGAATAAAGCCTACTTGATTCTGATGTATTAATTTTTTGATATGTTGCTGGGATTGGTTTCCTAGTATTTTGTTGAAAATTTTTGCATCTATGTTAATCAGGGATATTGGTCTGAAGTTTTCTTTTTTTGTGTCTCTGACAGATTTTGGTATCTGGCTGATGCTGGCTTCATAGACTGAGTTAGGGAAGAGCTTCTCCTCCTAGATTTTTTTGGAATAGTTTCAGTAGAGTTGATACCAGTTCTTTTTATGTCTGGTAGAATTAGGCTGTGAATCCATCTGTTCCAGGATTTTTTTGGGCTGGTAGGTTTTTATTATTGATTCAGTTTAGGAACTTGTTATTGATGTGTTCAGGTTTTCATGTTCCTTTGGCTTTAATATTGGGAAGTTTTATGTTTCCAGGAATTTATCCATTTCCTCTAAATTTTCTCATTTGTGTGCATAGAGTTGTTCAAAATAATCTCTGAGTATCTTTTGTATTTCTGTGGGATTCATTGTAATGTCATCTTCTTCATTTTTTATTGTATTTATTTCGGTCTTCTTTTTTCTTCATGGTTATGTAGGTAGCAGTCTATCAACCTTTTTTATTCTTTGGAAAAACTACCTTTTGGTTTTATTGGTCCTTTCTATGGAATTTCGCATCTCAATTGTTTTCAGTTCTTTTCTAATTTTAGTAATTTTTTTTCTCCTGCTAGCTTTGGGGTTGGTTTGTTCTTTTTCTTTCTAGTTCTTCTAGGTGCAAACTTTGGTGGTTAATCTGAGATCCTTCTAACTTCTTGATGATGACGTTTAGCACTGTAAATTTCCCTCAACACTGCTTTGGCTGTATCACAGATATTTTGGTAAATTGTGTCCCTATTTTTATAAAAAATTTCAGATAATTTTTTAAATTTCTGCTTTAATTTGATGTTTACCCAGGTATCAGGAGCATTTCCATGTATTTGTGTAATTTTAAGAGATCTTCTTGATATTCATTTCTATTTTTATTAAACTGTGGCCTGAGAATGTGCTTAGCATGACTTTTTTTAATTTATTGAGACTTGCTTTATGACTGAGCATGTGGTCAATCTTGGAATATGTTCCATGTTCCAAAGAGAAGAATGAAGTTATATTCTGTTGTTGTTGGGTGGAATATTTTGTAGGTGTCTGTTAGATCTAGTTGGTCAAATGTTGAGTTGAAGTCCAGGATTTTTTGGTTAATTTTCTGGCTCAATGATTTGTCTAACACTCTCAGTGGGGTGTTGAAGTCTCCCACTGTTATTGCATGGCTATCTACATCTTTTTATAGGTTAAAAAGAACTTGTTTTATGAATCTGGGTGCCCCAATGTTGGGGACATATATATTTAGAATATAAACATATTCAGGTGGAGCAAAGCACTCAGGCTTGGCAGTGGAGGCTGCACTGTGCACATGCTTCTGCAGGGTGGCTAGGCAGGGCCCCTCGGAGGGGCTAGAGGTAGGAGGGCCTGCAAAACAGATGCACCCCAGTCCCATGGCAAAAGTGGCCCCACTCTCTCCAGGCCCAGCAGTTAAGTCTTGTCACTGAATTGTATCCTTTATTATTATGTAATACCCTTCTTTGTCCCTCTTCATAGTTGTTGATTTAAAGTCTGTTTTATCTGATACAAGAATCACAATTCATGCTCTTTTTTGTTTTCCATTTGTGTGATAGATCTTTCTTTATCCCTTTACTCTGAGCCTGTGGGTGTAGTTACATGTGAGGCGGGTCTCTTAAAGGCAGCAGATAGTTGGGTCTTGTCTTTTTATCAATCTTGCTACACTATGTCCTTTAAGTGGGGTGTTTAGTCCATTTACATTCATGGTTAGTATTGATATGTGAGATTTTTATCCTGTCATTGTGTTGTTAGCTGGTTATTATGTAGACTTGATAGTGTAGTTGCTTTATAGTGTCTTTGAGTTATGTGCATAAGTATGTTTTTTTTGTAGCAGGTGTTGTTCTTTTGATTGTAGGTTTAGAGCTCCCTTAAGAATCTCTTGTAAGGAGGCATGTCTAGTTGTGATGAATTTCCTCAGCATTTGCTTGTCTGAGAAATATTTTATTTCCTCTTTGTTTATTGAGCTTCGTTTGATGGGATTTGAAATTCTTGGTTAGAATTTCTTTTCTTTAAGGATTCTGAAAAAGGCCTCTAACCTCTTCTGGTTTGTCAGGTTTCTGCTGAGAGGTCTGGTGTTAGCCTGATGGGGTTCTCTTTATATATGACATGACCCTTCTTTCTAGCTGCCTTTAAGATTTTTTTTTCCTTCATGCTGACCTTGGCAAATCTGATGACTATGTTTCTTGGGATGGTCATGTTGTATTTTATCTAGCTGGCGTTCTCTGTATTTCTTGAATTTGCATGTCAACCTCTCTAGTGAGATTAGGGAAATTTTCATGGTGTATATCCTCAAATATATTTTCCAAGTTGTTCACTCTCTTTCCCTCCTCTCAGGAATGCCAGTGTGTCAGAAGTTTTGTTTCTGTACATAATCTCATATTTCTTGGTAGTTTTGTTCAATTTTAAAGATTTTTTCTTTCTGACTTTGTTCATTTGAAGGGCCAGCCTTTGAGATCTAAGATTCTTTCCTTGGCTTGGTCTATTCTGTTAATACTGTTAAACTGTCATATTATGAAATTATTGTAGTAAATTTTTCAGTTCTAGGTGTTTAGTTTGTTTCCTTCTTAAAATGGCCATTTTATCTTTCAGATCTTGAATCATTTTACTGGATTCCTTGGATTGGATTTTAACTTTCTCCTGAATCTCAGTGAGCTTCTTGCCATTTGGATTCTGAATTCTATGTCTGTCATTTCAGTCTGGTTAAGGACCACTGCTGGGGAGATAGTGGGCTCATTTTGAGGTAAGGGGACACTCTGGCTTTTTGAACTGCTGGAGTTCTTGCATGATTCTTTCTCTTCTGGTGGGAGGGGGGCTGGTTTTCTTTTAAATGTGGTGTAAGTTGAATATAGTCAGTTGAGTTCATTTCTGGATGTTTTCAGAGGGCCGTGGCTCTGTACAGGATCTTTATGTATGGGCAAATTCTTGCACTTGGTTTCACAGGGGTGTATATTAGCAGAATCATTTTTGGTATTGTAGTTGGGGCTGAGATCTAGTCATTGATGCTTAAGTAGTGACTGGTACATAGGCTCTTACTCAGCTCTTTTGCATGTCCTTCCATTCACAGGCATGTTCTATGGTGAGTGGAGCGGGAGAGATAACTCCTCACCAGGTCTGCTCTTGGGCCTTTAGGGACCCCACCCTGATCACTGGCATCATTTCTGTGTTTCTTTTGTTAGGTGTTCCAGGCTGTGGGGCTTCCTTGGGCAGAGGCCATGGCAGGGAGATGGGTCACACCCTTTCCAGACCAACCCTGCAGAGGGAGGCACACCTTGCTCCCAAGCTGGCCCATGAACCCACACATCTTGCCCCCTTTATGCTCTGAGATTGCGGGCTTCTCCTCTACTTGCCTGTCAGCCACAATCTCAGCTGCATGCTCCCAAGCTGTGTGCTGCAGCCCTGGGGCACTGGGATGATCTGTGGCTTGGGGTCAAGCTCCAGCTGCACTGAGGGATCTGAAGTGCTCCCAGGTCACTGGGAATGTACTCAGGTGGAGCAAAGCACTCAGGCTTGGTGGTGGAGGCTGCACTGCGCACATGTTCCTGCAGGGTGGCTAGGCAGGGGCCATGGAGGGGCTGGCAGGCAGGAGAGCCTGCAGAACAGATGCACCCCAGTCCCATGGCAAAGCTGGCGCCACTCTCTCCAGGTCCAGCAGTCAGCTGGGGCTACAGCCTCTCAGAAAAAGATGGGGAGCCCTTGGGGATGGGCACCTGTGGTCATGCTCTGCCAGAGCAGCCCCATGCACAAAAGCTCCTGGGCTTCACACTGGCTGAAGCCCTGTCTGTGCCTGTTCCCTGCTAGCCTACAAATCCATGAGGGACATGGGTCCCCTGTAGCTATGATCCCAGAGGTCCATGGCAAAAGCAGGATGTTCCTTAGTCCCCTTACTTACCCCTTCCCCAGGAGCCACTCAGGGTCAGGAACTAGCCCTAATGTTCAGGCACCTTGTGCAGGGATTTCAGCTTCCTCTCTCTTCAGCTTTGGTGTCAGTGTTGCCTCTCCATCCACTCTTGGTGCTTTCTCTCCAAAGAGAGAAATCTGCCCAAATTATCACATTTATTATTAATTGATTTTCTATAAGGGTGTCCAGACAATTCAGTGGGTAAAGAATAGTCTTTTTATCAAATAGTGTTGGAGAAACTGGAGAGCCACATGCAAAAGAATGAATTTGGACCCCTACCTTACAACATACAAAAAAAATTAAATTAAAAAGGATTGTACAGCTAAATGTGAGAGCTAAAACCCTTAGAAGAAAACCAAGAATAAATCTTTATGACCTTAAATTAGGGAATGATTTCTTAGATATGACACCAAAAAGAAAAGTGTTTTTAAAAAAGAGAACTTCATCAAAATTAAAAACTGCTCTACTTCAAAAGACACCATTGATAAAATGAAAAAAACACCCAGAGAATGGGGGAAATATATGTCACATGTCTAACTTATCAAATCATATACCTAATATGGACAGCATAGATAAAGAGGTAGAGAATTTCAGACTTGAGCTGAATTATAAGAATGTGGCAAAATGCAAATAGTAACACACACACACAGAGAGAGAGAGAGAGAACATATAAAGTCAGTAATTTGGAGGTCAGTCCCATATAGGGAAGTGATAGATTACTGAGCCACAGGAGATCCTAAAGGGCAATGATATAAACAAGGTAGAAGTTATGCTGCAAAGCCCACATTCATGGAAAAGGAAAATCCAGGAATCATAGAAAAATGGAATGATCACAGTAGTAGAAGAATCATCATCAGTTTATACCAGATAGTGTTTGAAGCCTCTGTTCATTCTAGGAGTATGAATAGTTTAAAAATAAAATTTATAGTGGGGGCATTAGGCCATGAGTTTTTCAAACCTCTTTGAATTTTGAAAAGTGTGTTTTCATTATCTGAAGTGGAAGTTTTCATTATCTGAAGTGAAATAACTCAGAAACAGAAAGTCAAATACTGCATGTTCTCACAAGTGGAAACTAAGTATACACATGGACATAAGGAGTGGGTAATAGACACTGGAAACTTGGAAGAGTAAAAAGGGGCTAAGAAATGAGAAATTACTTAATGGGTACAATGTACACTATTTGGGTGATGGCTAAACTAAAAGCCCAGACTTCACCACTATGTAATGTATGCATATAAGAAAACAACACTTGTACCTTCTAAATCAATCTATAAAATTATACATATTATACAATTATGTGTGTGTGTGTATATATATATATATATGTATAAAACCAGTGCAAAGTGAGAGAAGATACCCTTTTCTCAGAGTCAACTGTTAAGTTATTCATTTTATTTTTGATTTATGGTAACTTTCTCATTAGGAATAATCCTAACCACAGTCTTCAGGAGACAGAGACCAAGCAATTCTGAATGACTATAAAGCGAATAGCTCATGCCAAAGATGATTTCTTTGGTTTAAAACACATTTGCAGGACAGATTTTGAAACTGTACTCATTTGTTAATTTTCTCTTTTATAATTTCACTTTTCTTTTGTAGGTTGGCAATCAAAACCAACATCTAGACAGTGCCAACCTTGATGCTTGATGAAGTGGTTAAGAGCATTTCTGGGCCGGGTGCGGTGGCTCACACCTGTAATCCCAGCACTTTGGGAGGCCAAGGTGGGCGGATCACGAGGTCAGGAGATCTAGACCATCCTGGCTAACACGGTGAAACCCCGTCTCTACTAAAAATACAAAAATTAGCCGGGCGTGGCGGCGTGCGCCTGTAGTCCCAATTGCTGGGGAGGCTGAGGCAGGAGAATGGCGTGAACTGGGGAGGCAGAGCTTGCAGTGAGCCGAGGTGGCACCACTGCACTGCAGCCTGGGCGACAGAGTGAGACTCTGTCTCAAAAAAAAAAAGAAAAGAAAAACCACATTCCTAGAAGTCACACATATACCAATTGCAAATTGCAAAGCTCTTTTCCAATTAGAAGGAACAAAAAGTCTATTCTAGGTATAAAAATAAAATAAAGTGTATATTTTCTCAATACAATTTAAAATTGGGAAATAAACTATTTCATCTTAAATTTTCATCATAAAAAGATAATGACTAGCATATTACAAATATTGACGTAACAACTAAATACTAAATACATCCAATGGAATATGAAAGCATGACAATTTGCTAATCACAATAATTCATTTAATAAATATGCAAAGAAGCTCTTTTTTAACAATTGGGAACATTATATCTTTTTTCTTTTTTTTCTTTTTTTATTTTTATTATTATACTTTAGGTTTTAGGGTACATGTGCACAATGTGCAGGTTTGTTACATATGTATCCATGTGCCATGTTGATTTCCTGCACCCATTAACTCGTCATTTAGCATTAGGTATATCTCCTAATGCTGTCCCTCCCCCCTCCCCCAATCCCACAACAGTCCCCAGAGTGTGATGTTCCCCTTCCTGTGTCCATGAGTTCTCATTGTTCAATTCCCACCGATGAGTGAGAACATGCAGTGTTTGGTTTTTTGTCCTTGTGATAGTTTACTGAGAATGATGTTTTCCAATTTCATCCATGTCCCTACAAAGGACATGAACTCATCATTTTTTATGGCTGCATAGTATTCCATGGTGTATATGTGCCACATTTTCTTAATCCAGTCTGTCGTTGTTGGACATTTGGGTTGGTTCCAACTCTTTGCTATTGTGAATAGTGCCACAATAAACATAAGTGTGCATGTGTCTTTATAGCAGCATGATTTATAGTCCTTTGGGTATATACCCAGTAATGGGATGGCTGGGTCAAATGGTATTTCCAGTTCTAGATCCCTGAGGAATTGCCACACTGACTTCCACAATGGTTGAACTACTTTACAGTCCCATCAACAGTGTAAAAGTGTTCCCATTTCTCCACATCCTCTCCAGCACCTGTTGTTTCCCGATTTTTAATGATGGCCATTCTAACTCGTGTGAGATGGTATCTCACTGCGGTTTTGATTTGCATTTCTCTGATGGCCAGTGATGATGAGCATTGCTTCATGTGTTTTTTGGCTGCATAAATGTCTTCTTTTGAGAAGTGTCTGTTCATGTCCTTCACCCACTTTTTGATGGGGTTGTTTGTTTTTTTCTTGTAAATTTGTCTGGGTTCATTGTAGATTCTGGATATTAGCCCTTTGTCAGATGAGTAGGTTGCAAAAATTTTCTCCCATTCTGTAGGTTGCCTGTTCACTGTGATGATAGTTTATTTTGCTGTGCAGAAGCTCTTTAGTTTAATTAGATCCCATTTGTCAATTTTGGCTTTTGTTGCCATTGCATTTGGTGTTTTAGACATGAAGTCCTTGCCCACGCCTATGTCCTGAATGGTATTGCCTAGGTTTTCTTGTAGGATTTTAATGGTTTTAGGTCTAACATTTAAGTCTTTAATCCATCTTGAATTAATTTTTGTATAAGGTGTAAGGAAGGGATCCAGTTGCAGCTTTCTACATATGGCTAGCCAGTTTTCCCAGCACCATTTATTAAATAGGGAATCCTTTCCCCATTTCTTGTTTTTGTCAGGTTTGTCAAAGATCAGATAGTTGTAGCTATGCGGCATCATTTCTGAGGGCTCTGTTCTGTTCCATTGATCTATGTCTCTGTTGTGGTACCAGTACCATGCTGTTTTGGTTACTGTAGCCTTGTAGTATAGTTTGAAGTCAGGTAGCGTGATGCCTCCAGCTTTGTTCTTTTGGCTTAGGATTGACTTGGCGATGCGGGCTCTTTTTTGGTTCCATATGAACTTTAAAGTAGTTTTTTCCAATTCTGTGAAGAAAGTCATTGGTAGCTTGATGGGGATGGCATTGAATCTATAAATTACCTTGGGCAGTATGGCCATTTTCACGATATTGATTCTTCCAACCCATGAGCATGGAATGTTCTTCCATTTGTTTGTATCCTCTTTTATTTCATTGAGCAGTGGTTTGTAGTTCTCCTTGAAGAGGTCCTTCACATCCCTTGTAAGTTGGATTCTTAGGTATTTTATTCTCTTTGAAGCAATTGTGAATGGGAGTTCACTCATGATTTGGCTCTCTGTTTGTCTGTTATTGGTATACAAGAATGCTTGTGATTTTTGTACATTAATTTTGTATCCTGAGACTTTGCTGAAGTTGCTAATCAGCTTAAGGAGATTTTGGGCTGAGACAATGGGGTTTTCTAGATATACAATCATGTCATCTGCAAACAGGGACAATTTGACTTCCTCTTTTCCTAATTGAATACCCTTTATTTCTTTCTCCTGCCTGATTGCTCTGGCCAGAACTTCCAGCACTATGTTGAATAGGAGCGGTGAGAGAGGGTATCCCTGTCTTGTGCCAGTTTTCAGAGGGAATGCTTCCAGTTTTTGCCCATTCAGTATGATATTGGCTGTGGGTTTGTCATAGATAGCTCTTATTATTTTGAGATCCGTCCCATGAATACCTAATTTTTTGAGAGTTTTTAGCATGAAGCGTTGTTGAATTTTGTCAAAGGCCTTTTCTGCATCTATTGAGATAATCATGTGGTTTTTGTCTTTGGTTCTGTTTATATGCTGGATTACATTTATTGATTTGCGTATGTTGAACCAGCCTTGCATCCCAGGGATGAAGCCCACTTGATTATGGTGGATAAGCTTTTTGATGTGCTGCTGGATTCGGTTTGCCAGTATTTTATTGAGGATTTTTGCATCAATGTTCATCAAGGATATTGGTCTGAAATTCTCTTTTTTGGTTATGTCTCTGCCAGGCTTTAGTATCAGGACGATGCTGGCTTCATAAAATGTGTTAGGGAGGATTCCCTCTTTTTCTATCGATTGGAATAGTTTCAGAAGGAATGGTACCAGTTCCTCCTTGTACCTCTGGTAGAATTCAGCTGTGAATCCATCAGGTCCTGGACTCTTTTTGGTTGATAAGCTATTGATTATTGCCACAATTTCAGAACCTGTTATTGGTCTATTCAGAGATTCAACTTCTTCCTGGTTTAGTCTTGGGAGGGTGTATTTGTCGAGGAATTTATCCATTTCTTCTAGATTGTCTAGTTTATTTGCATAGAGGTGTTTGTAGTATTCTCTGATGGTAGATTGTATTTCTGTGGGATCGGTGGTGATATCCCCTTTTTCATTTTTTATTGCATCTATTTGATTCTTCTCTCTTTTCTTCTTTATTAGTCTTGCTAGCGGTCTATCAATTTTGTTGATCTTTCCAAAAAACCAGCTCCTGGATTCATTAATTTTTTGAAGGGTTTTTTTCTGTCTCTATTTTCCTTCAGTTCTGCTCTGATTTTAGTTATTTCTAGCCTTCTGCTAGCTTTTGAATGTGTTTGCTCTTGCTTTTCTAGTTCTTTTAATTGTGATGTTAGGGTGTCAATTTTGGATCTTTCCTGCTTTCTCCTGTGGGCATTTAGTGCTACAAATTTCCCTCTACACACTGCTTTGAACGTGTCCCAGAGATTCTGGTATGTTGTGTCTTTGTTCTCGTTGGTTTCAAAGAACATTTTTATTTCTGCCTTCATTTCATTATGTACCCAATAGTCATTCAGAAGCAGGTTGTTCAGTTTCCATGTAGTTGAGCGGTTTTGAGTGAGTTTCTTAATCCTGAGTTCTAGTTTGATTGCACTGTGGTCTCAGAGACAGTTTGTTATAATTTCCGTTCTTTTACATTTGCTGAGGAGAGCTTTACTTCCAACTATGTGGTCAATTTTGGAATAGGTGTGGTATGGTGCTGAAAAAAATGTATATTCTGTTGATTTGGGGTGGAGAGTTCTGTAGATGTCTATTAGGTCTACTTTGTGCAGAGCTGAGTTCAATTCCTGGATATCCTTGTTAACTTTCTGTCTCGTTGATCTGTCTAATGTTGACAGTGGGATGTTAAAATCTCCCATTATTATTGTGTGGGAGTTTAAGTCCCTTTGTAGGTCACTCAGGACTTCCTTTATGAATCTGGGTGCTCCTGTGTTGGGTGCATATATATTTAGGATAGTTAGCTCTTCTTGTTGAATTGATCCCTTTACCATTATGTAATGGCCTTCTTTGTCTCTTTTGATCTTTGTTGGTTTAAAGTCTATTTTATCAGAGACTAGGATTGCAACCCCTGCCTTTTTTTGTTTTCCAGTTGCTTGATAGATCTTCCTCCATCCCTTTATTTTGAGTCTATGTGTGTCTCTGCACGTGAGATGGGTTTCCTGAATACAGCACACTGATGGGTCCTGACTCCTTATCCAGTTTGCCAGTCTGTGTCTTTTAATTGGAGCATTTAGCCCATTTACATTTAACGTTAATATTGTTATGTGTGAATCTGATCCTGTCATTATGATGTTAGTTGGTTATTTTGCTCGTTAGTTGATGCAGTTTCTTCCTAGCCTCGATGGTCTTTACAATTTGGCATGTTTTTGCAGTGGCTGGTACTGGTTGTTCCTTTCCATGTTTAGTGCTTCCTTCAGGAGCTCTTTTAGGGCAGGCCTGGTGGTGACAAAATCATTCAGCGTTTGCCTGTCTGTAAAGTATTTTATTTCTCCTTCACTTATGAAGCTTAGTTTGGCGGGATAGGAAATTCTGGGTTGAAAATTCTTTTCTTTAAGAATGTTGAATATCGGCCCCCACTCTTTTCTGGCTTGTAGAGTTTCTGCTGAGAGATCAACTGTTAGTCTGATGGGCTTCCCTTTGTGGGTAACCCGACCTTTCTCTCTGGCTGCCCTTAACATTTTTTCCTTCATTTCAACTTTGGTGAATCTGACAATTATGTGTCTTGGAGTTGCTCTTCTCGAGGAGTATCTTTGTGGCGTTCTCTGTATTTCCTGAATCTGAATGTTGGCCTGCCTTGCTAGATTGGGGAAGTTCTCCTGGATAATAACTTGCAGAGTGTTTTCCAACTTAGTTCCATTCTCCCCGTCATTTTCAGGTACACCAATCAGACGTAGGTTTGGTCTTTTCACATAGTCCCAAATTTCTTGGAGGCTTTGTTCATTTCTTTTTATTCTTTTTTCTCTAAACTTCCCTTCTCTCTTCATTTCATTCATTTCATCTTCCCTCAGCGATACCCTTTCTTCCAGTTGATCGCATCTGCTACTGAGGCTTCTGCAATCTTCGCGTAGTTCTCGAAACTTGGCTTTCAGCTCCATCAGCTCCTTTAAGCCCTTCTCTCCATTGGTTATTCTAGTTATCCATTCTTCTAATTTTTTTTTCAAAGTTTTTAGCTTCTTTGCTATTGTTTTGAATTTCCTCCCATAGCTCAGAGTAGTTTGATCGTCTGAAGCCTTCTTCTCTCAATTCGTCAAAGTCATCCTCCATCCAGCTTTGTTCCGTTGCTGGTGAGGAACTGCGTTCCTTTGGAGGAGAGGTGCTCTGCTTTTTAGAGTTTCCAGTTTTTCTGCTCTGTTTTGTCCCCATCTTTGTGGTTTTATCTACTTTTGGTCTTTGATGATGGTGATGTACAGATGGGTTTTTGGTGTGGATGTCCTTTCTGTTTGTTAGTTTTCCTTCTACCAGACAGGACCCTCAGCTGCAGGTCTGTTGGAGTTTACTAGATGTCCACTCCAGACCCTGTTTGGCTGGGTGTCAGCAGCAGTGGCTGCAGAACAGCGGATTTTCATGAGACCACAAATTCAGCTGTCTGATAGTTCCTCTGGAAGTTTTGTCTCAGAGGAGTACCTGGCCGAGTGAGGTGTCAGTCTGTCCCTACTGGGGGGGTGCCTCCCAGTTAGGCTGCTCAGGGGTGAGGGACCCACTTTAGGAGGCAGTCTGTCCGTTCTCAGATCTCCAGCTGCGTGCTGGGAGAACCACTACTCTCTTCAAAGCTGTCAGTCAAACAGGCACATTTAAGTCTGTGGAGGTTCCTGCTGACTTTTTGTTTGTCTGTGCCCTGCCCCCAGAGGTGGAGCCTACAGAGGCAGGCAGGCCTCCTTGAGCTTTGGTGGGCTCCACCCAGATCGAGCTTCCTGGCTGCTTTGTTTACCTAAGCAAGCCTGGGCAATGGCGGGCGCTCCTCCCCAAGCCTCGCTGCCACCTTGCAGCTTGATCTCAGACTGCTGTGCTAGCAATCAGCGAGACTCCGTGGGCATAGGACCCTCCGAGCCAGGTGCGGGACACACTTTCCTCGTGTGCTGTTTTCCAGGCCCGTTGGAAAAGCGCAGTATTAGGGTGGGACTGACCCAATATTCCAGGTGCCATCTGTTACCCCTTTCTTTGACTAGGAAAGGGAACTCCCTGACCCCTTGCACTTCCCGAGTGAGGCAATGCCTCGCCCTGCTTCGGCTCGCGCACAGTGCGCTTCACCGACTGTCCTGCACCCACTGTTTGGCACTCCCTAGTGAGGTGAAACCGGTACCTTGAACAGAAATGCAGAAATCGCGCGTCTTCTGTGTCGCTCAGGCTGGGAGGTGTAGATGGGAGCTGTTCCTATTTGGCCATCTTGGCTCCACCCCCTCTTTTTTTCTTTTTAAACCTTTAGTTTTTATTCAATCTTCTCTAAAAAATTTGATCCTAATGTACTATATTTTTGTGTTTGCAAGTCTTTTATTAATCTTTGTATCACATTTCTCTATGACAAAACACAGACATACATTGTAGCTTATTATTGTGAAATCTCTTTGAACATAAGACTGTAATGTTTACACTGTTCTTTTAACCTCTTCCAAGTGATATGCTAAAAATGTCATAGTAGGCTATTATTAAAGTTTATCTTCAAAGATCTATTTAATATTAACCATCAACTTGATTGACACACCCATCATTGCTTTTGTAAACAAAAAAATTAAAAACACTTTTATTTCCAAAGGATTTGTTATTCAAAGTCTATGATTATTCACTTTCTGAATACTAGCACCAGTATTTCAATTGTCCACTGGAGGTTTGTTCACTCAGGGCAATCCATGATTGTCAGATAAAGAGTGGGTGAGAGGTAAGTTTTCTTTTCAGAGTGGGAGAAGGAAAATTGAGAAATTGGAGTTATAAAAGAAGAGCCTGTTAAGAATGCTCCAAACTATCATAAGAAATTTGGAACTTGAGGGTCTGAAATTTTATTCCTTTAAACTATCAATATGTATATCTTGAAAAATCTTTTTGTACACCAGTATTGCAGTTTGAAGACTACTGTTTTATATTATATAACCTTCTCGTATATATTAAGATAACTGCCTGAATAATTTGTTCTCAAATTTTTATTGAGCATTTCCCATGTGTGACGCACTGTTCTTGCAGTTTGGATCACAGATGTCAACAAGACCAAGAGATGAGGACTATATGTGCATTATAGCGGGGGCGTTAGGCCATAAGTTAGCAAAAAAATAAGAAAAAAGTGAATACTCAAAATGATTTCAGAGTTCAAATGATGGGAAGAAAATAATACAAAGTAGAGTGGAAGGTGCTCTGCATGCTCAAGGAGTGTGTTTCAGGAAATGACAGTTGAGGCAAAAATATGGAAAAAGAGCACCCTAGACTGTTTCAGTGAAAAGCCAGTATATGACCTATGTGATGAGGTATAGCCATGAAAAATGGAAAAAGAGCTTGTTAGACAGAAGTACAGTGAAGTGAGGGTGATTAACTTGTCCCAATTTACTCTGGATTTTCTTGATTTTAGCTTTCTAATTCCCATGTTCTGGGAAGCCCCTCAGTCCCGATCAAATCTGAATGATGGACACCCTAACTGGTGGTCTAAGACCTATTAGAATATGAGGTCTACTGAAAGGTCAGTGGTCTGATGGTCAACATCCAAACTACAGCCATAGTCACTGGCAGCTTGGCTTGGATCACATGAAAAATAATTAGTGGAACAAACCTTTTTGATTTTGAGACATTCTGGCATCTGATATTGTGGCTTTCAGTAGCACCCAAGCCTCAGCCCAATTTATTAATAACTAATCAGTTCTTTTGCATTTCCTGAGGAGTGTTTTACTTCCAATTATGTGGTCGATTTTAGAATAAGTGTTATGTGGCACTGAGAAGAATGTATAGTCTGTTGATTTGGGTTGGAAAGTTCTGTAGATGTTTATTAGGTCCACTTGATCCAGAGCTGAGTTCAAGTCCTCAGTACCCTTGTTAATTTTCTGTCTCATTGATCTGTCTAATATTGACAGTGAGTGTTAAAGTCTCCCACTGTTATTGTGTGGGAGTCTAAGTCTCTTTGTAGGCCTCTAAGAACTTGTTTTATGAATCTGGGTGCTCCTGTATTGGGTGCATATCTATTAGGATAGTTAGCTCTTGTTGAATTGATCACTTTACCATTATGTAATGTCTTTCTTTGTCTTTTTTGATCTTTGTTGGTTTAAAGTCTGTTTTGTCAGAGACTGGGATTGCAACCCCTACTATTTTGTTCTTTCTATCTGCTTGGTAAATTTTCCTCCATCCCTTTATTTTGAGACTATGTGTGTCTTTGCATGTGCGATGGGTCTCCTGAATACAGCACACCGATGGGTCTTGACTCTATCCAATTTGCCAGTCTGTGTCTTTTAATTGGGGCATTTAGCCCATTTACATTTAAGGTTAATAGTGTTATGTGTGAATTTGATCCATATTTAATAAACGGTGCTGAGAAAACTGGCTAGCCGTATGCAGAAAACTGAATCTGGACCCCTTCTTTACACCTTATACAAAAATTAACTCAAGATGGATTAAAGACTTAAATGTAATACCCAAAACCATAAAAACCCTAGAAGAAAACCTAGGCAATACCATTTAGGACATAGGCATGGGCAAAGACTTCATGACGAAAATGCCAAAAGCAATTGCAACAAAAGCCAACATTGTCAAATGAGATCTAATTAAATGAAAGAGCTTCTGCACAGCAAAAGAAACTATCATCAGAGTGAACATGAAGCCTACAGAATGGGAGGAATGTTTTGAAATCTACCCAGCTAACAAAGGTCTAATATCCAGAATCTACAAGAACTTAAAAAAATTTACAAAAAAAAAAAACATCAAAAAGTGGGCAAAGGATATGAACAGACACTTCTCAAAAGAAGACATTTATGCAGTCAACAAACATATGAAAGAAAGCTCAACATCACTGATCATTAGAGAAATGCAAATCAAAACCACAATGAGATACTATCTCATGCCAGTCAGAATGGCAATTATTAAAAAGTCAAGAAACAATAGATGCTGGCAAGGCTGTGGAGAAATAAGAATACTTTTACACTGTTGGTAGGAATGTAAATTAGTTCAACCATTGTGGAAGACAGTGTGGCAATTCCTCAAGGATGTAGAACCAGAAATACCATTTAACCCAGCAATCCCATTACTGGGTATATATCCAAAGGAATATAAATCATTCTATTATAAAGACACACGCACATGTACGTTTACTGCAGCACTATTTACAATAGCAAAGACATGGAACCAACCCAAATGCCCATCAATGATAGACTGGATAAAGAAAATGTGGTATATATACACCATGGAATACTATGCAGCCATAAAAAGGAATGAGATCACGCTCTTTGCAGGGACATGGATGAAGCTCGAAGCCATCATCTTCAGCAAACTAACACAGGAACAGAAAACCAAACAGCATGTGTTCTCACTCATAAGTGGGAATTGAACAATGAGAACACATGGACACTGGGAGGGGAACATGACACATGGGGGCCAGTCAGGGTGTGTGGGGAAGGGGAGGCAGAGCATTAAGACAAATAGCTAATGCATTCAGGACTTAAAACCTAGATGATGCGTTGATAGGTGCAGCAAACCACCATGGCACATGTATACCTATGTAACAAACCTACATGTTCTGCACTTCTATCCTGGAACTTAAAGTTAAAAAAAAAAAAAATCAGCCGGGCATGGTAGCTCATGCCTGTAATCCCAGCATTTTGGGAGGCCGAGGCGGGTGGATCACGAGGTCAGGAGATCGGGACCATCCTGGCTAACATGGTGAAACCCTGTCTCTACTAAAAATACAAAAAATTAGCTGGGTGTGGTGGCAGGTGCCTGTAGTCCCAGTTACTCAGGAGGCTGAGGCAGGAGAATGGCGTGAACCCAGGAGACAGAGCTTGCCGTGGGCCGAGATCGTGCCACTGCACTCCAGCTTGGGCAACAGAGCAAGACTCTGTCTCAAAAAAAAAAACAAAAACCTAATCAACTTTATAGTTAATAACTGCTTCTCTGTAGTATCATAGAAGACACTTACTGACCCATCTGTTGCCATACAAACAGCAGTCACATGTGTACAGCCATACAAAGCATAGAAACACTGCACACAACTAACATTCATGGACAACACAGAGACCTGAAGAGGCATGTTATGAGGCTGCCATAGTTGGAAGTTGGACTTCTCAGTGGAAAGAAGATTGGAAAGATAAGTAGAATTTGAGATGCAGCTTTTAATTTAATATGATGTACTCTCAAGGCAAGTCCCACTTTTATCTCTGTCCAGTTAGATCAGTGCTTGTGCTGAATGAAAGAATTAGCTTCTGACTCTAACTAACTGTTAGTTACCAGCTAGAACCTTAAACAAAATTTGACGTCATGACACAGAAAAGTATTTAGGGTCAGAACTTACAATAAAAGGTGGAGGGTAGAGAAGGGAACATTTGTCTGGAACTGTCTTTCTATATTCTTTTATATGTTCTCCTATATATGATAGTAGTGGGCCAGGCACTGTTAAAGTAAAAATTCTTGTCTTAGTCATAATAGGCAGCTCCAAACAATGGTCTTTGTTTTTGTTTTTGGCATGGAAAAATACATAGACATACAAATGTTCACTTAAGACAAAAATTAGCTCATATATTTTAGTACATCAGAGGAAGACAGATAAAGAATTTAAGTCCAATTAAGAGAATCCTTGTATCTTCTATACATTTCTGTCTACACATTTCTAATTGTAAGGCAACTCTCTTGGCTGTTGTGTCGGTAGTAGCAATTATTTCTATCCCCATGGTCATCCAATCCCTGACGGAATTTTCCTGGTGAAATTGGATTGGTAGAATCAGCTCTTTGGATATTATTTCCAGCAATATTTCTAGTTGCTCCATACCAGAAGTAAATGTTAATTAATTATGAGAAAGAGCTGTCTGAGAAGGTGGTGGCATAGTAGTCTTGGAAGTAGTGGTCTTGGATGGTGGCATAGTAGTCTCCAGAGTATTGGTCTCGGGTGTCATGGTTTCTCCAAATTTAGTTGTGTCAAATGTTATCAGATCATTCAACATAGATACTGGGGAACCAGTAAAAGAGTCCACATCACTATAATCAAATGTTATATCCTCTAGGTGAATCACAGGAAATGCTGGTCGTCGAGTGTATTCATGTGATATTATTATAGAAATGCAGCATGATAGCTTGTTCCTACAAAGAAGTATGTACCTTTCAGTATCTAAACATCGTCTTCTGCAATGTCCTATATTATTCTTCCAACATTTTGGGGGTTCAAAGCTACCTGTAGAGAATAAAATATAGGTCAAATTTTTAACTCTGGCATCAACATAACGACTTTTCATTCATTTAAAAATTTACACTGACTGACATCTAGACTGATATGATGTCAAATACAAAAAGCCATTGAAAGAGACAAACAGGAGAACAAAAAATGTATATTAAAATTGTGCTATGTGCCATCGAAGAAGTTGTGTGGAGAAAAGGAGAAAGGTAGAAAAAGAGAGGGATGGAGAGAGAGAGAGAGCATACTTAGACTGACACGAAACCTGGATAGAAAGGATGAAAATGAAAAGCCCAGGACCAGATGAATTCACAGCTGAATTCTACCAGGTATACAAAGAAGAGCTGGTATCATTCCTGCTGAAACTATTCACCCAAAATTGAGAAGGCAGGACTCCACCTTAACTTATGCTATGAGGCCAGCATCATCCTGAGACCAAAACCTAGCAGAGACACAAGAAAAAAAATTTCAGGCCAGTATCCTTGATAAACATCAGTGCAAAAATCCTGGACAAAATAGTAGCAAACGGAATCTAGCAGCACATCAAAAAGCTTATCTACTACGATAAAGTAGCCTTTATCCTTGGGATGCAAGGTTGGTTCGACACATGCAAATCAATAAATGTAATTGCTTATGGATAGCATTTAAAGTACAGAAATTGGTAAACCATGGTGGGTGGGAATATGTGAAAAAAAGAGGACTAGAATTAAATTCTAGTGAGTTTCAATATAAAGAGATCAGATAAGAGGAAACTACTTAAAAGGACCAATAAGATAAGTTAGATCAAAACAGGAGAATAAGACACTAGAGTCTTAAAGCAGACCCTCAGCAAAGCAGAGCTCCAGCAAAGATTTGAATATAATAATTTAGTTAAGAGACAATTCCTTCCTCAAAAAAATCAGTGGAGAAATGTAGAAATCAGGAAAGCAAGAAATCCAAGAAAAGGTGAGTTATAACCTGTTATTATCATGATATCATCTATCAACTGCTGGTCAGCATCACGGCTGTGTTCTGTTTGCTCAGAGGACAATCCCACAGGGAAGCCCAGCAGCCAGGCTACAAATAAGCCTCAGACTCATGGATGAGCCTGGGGGACATGTTACATTCCGTTAAGTGAAATAGACACAAAAAGATAAATACCACATATTCTCATTCATAAGCAGGAGCTAAAAAAGTTGAGTTCATAGAAGTAGACTGTAGAATAGTGATTACTAGAGGCTGGGAAGGGAAAGGAGGATACAGAGAGGTTGGTTAACAGATAGAAAATTACACCTAGATAGGAGGAAAAAGTTCCAGTGTCCTATAGCAGGGGTCCCCAACCCCTGGGCAGCCAATGGGTACTGGTCCATGGCCTGTTAGGAACCAGGCCACGCAGCAAAAGGTGAACAGCAGGAGTGTGAGCATCACCACCTGAGCTCCACCTCTTGTCAGATCAGCCAAGGCATTAGATTCTCATAGGAGCATGAACCCTATTGTGAACAGTGCATGTGAGGGATCTAGGATGTGTGTTCCTTGTGAGACTGTAATGCGTGATGACCTGAGGTGGAACAGTTTCATCCTGAAACCATCCCCACCACCACCTTCACCTCGTCGGAAAAGCTGTCTTCCACAAAACTGGTCCCTGGTGCCAAAAGGGGTTCACTGTTCTATAGCACTGTAGGGTGACGGTAGTTAACAATCATTTATTGTATATTTTCAAATAGCTAGAAGAGAGGATTCTGAATGTTCCCAACATAAAAAAAATGACAAATGTTTGAGGTGATAGATATGCTAATTACCCTGATTTGATCATTACACATTGTATACGTGTATCAAAATATCACTCTGCATCTTCTAAATATGAACAATTATTACATGTCAATTAAAAGTAAAAGAAAAAATAGCATTTAGTTTTTTTATTTATTAAAAAAAAGACCAAAAAACTTAAAAAAATGTTTAATTGGGCATCAGGTCCTGAAGGTGCAGTGTTACTGAAAAACCTTGAAGAATGAAAGGGTGCACAGTTACAATAAAAACCTTGAAGAACTAAAATCCATTTATGTTTTCTTCCCATAATAGCCTTGAACTGCAAATAAGGGAATTACCACAGGAAAAAAAAATATTACCAAGCCCCAAAGTTATTCTACGTGAGGCTCAAAGGACCTGGACTATTTATCCAGCTTCCCCCATAGTTGATAGATGATCCCAGAGACAGCTGATAATTTTCTGGCATTTCTGGATTGCCCTGCACAGGGGTATTTCTTTTTTTTTTTTTAACTGTAAAGTCTTTTTATTATTGAAGTATAAAAATTGTTTGCCTATAACTACATATAATAGAAGTCAGATACCTATATATAACATTTTCTCCCAGTTTAGTTTGGCTATTCATTTTTCTTAAAGGCTTTATCTAAGAAAGTTGTGCTTACACTAGAATCACAAATATATTCTATATTTTCTCTAAAAGTTGTATAGTTTTAGCTTTTATGTTTATAAGCTATCTCAAGTTAGTACTATAGTATGATGTGAGCTATGGATATTTCACAAGCAGTTGTTGAAAGACTGGAGATACTGACAGTTGCAGGTCAGGCTGATATGCATGAAAACAGAAAATGCATAAAGGTTATAGGGAAAGTTCTATCAGATGTGACTACATTAAGGAGGAGAGGAGACTGTTTCTTAAAGGACAGAGTGATCATTTTGTGGTCAAATACTGCTGAGAGGTTAAAAAAAAGATGAAGGCAGGAAAATGTCCATGCTTTTAGTAGTTTGAAGGTCACTTCATACTGAGGAGAGCAGCTTCCAAGTGCTATGAGAAAATAAACTAAATTGCAGTTGGTCAACATGTGAATGAGAGAGAAGTGAATGCAGGACCTGTAGATGAAACTCTTAAGAAGTTTAGCTCCAAAGAAAAGCAGAGAAATAAATAACTCGTTAGAGGGCAATGTAAGGTTAAGGGAAGGCTTTCAGGTTTGTTTTGAAGAACGAGAAATACCAAATGGTGTCTGCAAGCAATGAGAACAGAAACAAGCAGGCCGGGCGCGGTGGCTCACACATGTAATCCCAGCACTTTGGGAGACCGAGGCAGGCAGATCACCTGAGTTCAGGAGTTCGAGACCAGCCTGGCCATGGTGAAACCCTGTCTCTACTAAAAAATACAAAAATTAGCCAGGCATGGTGGCAAGTGCCTTTAGTCCCAGCTACTCAGGAGGCTGAGGCAGGAGAATCACTTGAACCCAGGAGGCAAAGGTTGCAGTGAGCCAAGATCATGCCACTGCACTCCAGCCTGGGCAACAAGAGCAAGGCTCCACCTCAGAAAAAAAAAAAAGAAACAAGCAGAAAAGGAGAGCTTAATATAGAATAGGGTGATGAGATGACAGAAGGGCACAGTCACAGAATCACACAGGGCAGACAGATCTGATCTTTAGATGGAGAAGACACGTTTCTCCATTTATGGCAAAGGGGACAGAGGAAATGAGTGAAAAGTTCCTATCTGAATTGTTTAAATAAATGGGGCATGGGATAAGCTGAGGGGGAGAGCCATGTAGAGGAGAGGAACAGGAAAATAAAGACAAATAAAGGTCAGGACAAAATAGTTGTCTAAAAAAGAGGGAAGGTGGCTGGGCATGGTGGCACAAGCCTGTAATCCCAGCACTTTGGGAGGCCAAGGCAGGCGGATCACGAGGTCAAGAGATCAAGACCATCCTGGCCAACCTGGTGAAAACCTGTCTCTACTAAAAATACAAAAATTAGCTGGATGTTGCCGGGCGCGGTGGCTCACGCTTGTAATCCCAGCACTTTGGGGGGCCGAGGCGGGCGGATCACGAGGTCAGGAGATAGAGACCACGGTGAAACCCCGTCTCTACTAAAAATATTTTAAAAAATTAGCTGGGTGTGGTGGCGGGCGCCTGTAGTCCCAGCTACTCGGAGAGGGTGAGGCAGGAGAATGGCGTGAACCCGGGAGGCGGAGCTTGCAGTGAGCCGAGATCGCGCCACTGCACTCCAGCCTGGGTGACAGAGCGAGACTCCGTCTCAAAACAAACAAACAGAACAAGAAACAAAAAATTAGCTGGATGTGGTGGCACGTGCCTGTGATCCCACCTACTCGGGAGGCTGAGGCAGGAGAATCACTTGAATCAGGGAGTCAGAGGTTGCAGTGAGCCAAGATCGGGCCACTGCAGTCCAGCCTGGTGACAGAGCAAGACTCTGTCTCAAAAAAAAAAAAAAAAAAAAAAAAAAAAAGAAGGAAGGTTCATTTACAAGAGAAATGCAGTAGGATTTCCAAGCAGTGTTACTACTCTTTTGACGGATGAGGATATAAATCTAAAGGGAAACTAGTGTGCGGCATTGTATGTTCATTTATCAAGCAGTAAACTGCATGATCATCTTTCTCAAGACAATTGCCCAAGGAGTACCTAGATAAGTGTATTCTAGGCAGAGGAAGCAGCTAGAGATAAGGCTGTATGGAGGAGGAAGCCTGGCATATGTGCAGAAGAGCAAGTAATTTTCTAAACAACCTTGTTTGAATTTAATGTGATAATATATATAAAGCATATATAGATGTATGTATGTATGTATGTATTAGGCTCACAATAATTTGGTTCATATTTTATCCTCTGGGAAGTGTTGGCTGTAGTCCAACTTCACCAATTATTTATTCTACCTTCACTCTTCTAGAGTCATTTATTCTATCTTTGTTATTTTACTGGCTCCATTTTACTTTGTACTTCGTGGAATTTTCTGTAAGTTTCAAGTCTAGACCTTCCACTTCTTTTGTGCAAGTCAGACTCTAACCTTGCTTCTTCATTCCTCACATCTACAAAGATTTATATCTTAATTTTTTTCCTCCAGCATTATCCATACTTGAAATATGTCATCTTGGCTCTCTTCTCGTTTGTCTTTGAATCACCTTGTTCTGTCAATTATTCTTCAAAATTGTTTCTCACCTACATTCCTTCCTACTGCTTTTAAATTATCCCCTCTATTCTTAAATTAGGCTATAGTCACACAGTCATCAAAATTTTGGGCCCCTACTATGGTGCAAGCACCATCCTGGGCCCCTGAGGTACATCTGTGAACTAAACAGACAAGAATCACATGGAGCTGACTTTCTAGCAGAGGGAGACAGACAATAAAAAGTAAGTGCACTCCCTGCTAGACTGTATGGTTTACGGACTTAAATCTAAGACCTGAAACTATGAAAACTACCTGAAGAACACATTAGGGAAACACTTCAGGACATTGGTCTTGGCAAAGATTTCTTGGGTAAGACCTCAAAAGCACAGGCAACCAAAGCAAAAATAGACAATTAGGATTACATCAAACTAAAAAGCTTGTGCACAGCAAAGGAAATAATCAACAAAGTGAAGATATGGCCCGCAGACTGGGAGAAAGTATTTGCAAACTATCCATCTGACGAGGAATTAACAACCAAAAGTATATTAATATAAGGAGCTCAAAAAACTCCATAGCAAACAAAAACAAAAACAAATAATCTGATTTTAAAACAGGCAAAAGATTTGAATAGACATTTCTCAACAGAAGACATAACACAGCCAACAGGTATACATGAAAATATGGTAAAAACATGGTAAGGATGGTAATTTTTAAATGTATATTTTACCTTAATAAAAAACAAAGTACATTATTTTGTAGATGAAAAGGTGATAAATGGTTTGCAGAAAGAAGGGAGAATAGATTTAAGGGTAATAGAAGATTCATAAACAGGAGCTGCACAAGCCTGTGTAACAAGGTGATGATTAAACAGCTTGAAGGAGGTAAAGGAATTAGTCACACCAGTATCTGAGGCAAGTACATTCTAGGCAGAGGAAGCAAACAAAGCTCTACGGGTTGAGGAAGTCTGATATGTTTGGGGAAGAGCACTGGGGCCTGTGTGGCTGTAGTGGAGTGAACAAGGACTATAATAGTAGGAGATGAGGTGAGAGAGGTCATAAGGGCCAGATCCTGCAGGGCCAGGTGAGCCACTGTATGGACTCTTGTTACCGCTCTGAGTATAGAGGGGGCCATAGCAGAGTTTTGAGCAAAAGTACATGATCTGACTTCCAGTGTAAGCGGATCATGCACTATGCGTCTTCACAAGATGGTGGAAGGGAAGAGCAGAAGGACAGAGATCGTGAGGAAGCTATGGCAGTAACACAGGTGAGAGATGATGGTGACTAGAATCAGAGTGGTAGCAATGGAGGTGACGAGAATAATTGCATTCTGGATCTAATTTGCAGGCAGATGTAATAGACTTCCTGATAGATATGAGCGTCATAGGATATAGAAAAATCAAAGATAATTCCAAGAATTTGGTTTTAGCAGTAGAATGATGGCAATTGGGAATAATTCATAATTTTTTTTTTCTGGAGTGACAACAGTCATTTTTTTCAAAGGACTTCAGTCTGGAACTATTATGTTGTCAGGACATGTGATCTTCATCACCAGTATCTCAAAATCCTAAAATTAGAAATATGACTAGCAATTGTATGTTTCTAAGTAGGGGAGCCATCTAGCCAAAACATTATCCCATGTGTGGAATTCTTTCTAAAACATATCAGATATACAATCAGCTAGCATCAACTTAAAATATGTCTATTGATAGCAGTCCACTGATAGTTTGGCTTGGTAAAAAGTTGCTTCACAAGCCATCAGGTGCTATCTCACTTGAAAACACATAATATAAAGCCCAGAGAGACTAAATAGCTAAATTTCAAAACAAAACCTATAAGAGAACACAAAAATGAAAATCTCTAAATTAAAAGAAATGAAAACTAACTCTCCAAAATAAAAGAGAAAGAGAGGCATAGACAATTTGTAGAAAAGTTAAATATACATTAAGCATGTATTTGAAGTTTGACTTCCCCATTACTCACCGACATAAATAAAAATTAAATATTTATATATAGTATTTCATTTTTAGGACTTGGCAAGTATTCAAAAATTGATAATACATGAAGCAGACAGAAAAAAGTACATCTCCACGAATTTTATGCTGAATGATTTATGTATAAGAAAGGTTATACTAGCCATCCTTGTCTATAAAATGTAAATGCACTTATTTATGCAAAAACAATTTGGCTAAGTAATTTAAATGGTATCCATTCTATAAAATTTATACAGTCATTGGAAATACAGTTTTTGAAAAATATTTAGTAAATGGGAAAATACTAATAGTATAATAGAAAATTTATAAGTATGCTATACATTTTTATTCAAATAAGAAAACTGAGGAAGAACAATAAATCAAAAATATTTTGTCTCTTTTAACTTCTTTACAATTTTTTTACTTCTTTACAATTTCAAAATTTCCAAATTCTCAACAAATACAGCAGTTTATAATCAGAAATGAATGTAGATATTAATTCTGTAACTCACATTACATCAGCATGTGAATCAAGACATAACAGATCATAGGCACAGTTATACCATTTAATAGACATGAATAGCATCTTTCTAGGCAACATATAACACCTCCAAATTTAACAAAAGCCAAATTTCTTAGTATATAAAGATAATTAAGAAAGTTTAGAAATCTAATGGACTGGATGTTCAAACTCATTTATAACTAAAGTGTCATGAATTCAAACATCAGGACATCATTTTCACATATTAGACTGTAAAACTTGGAAGAATGTAGTAGAAAAAACAAAAAGGACTGATGAGGGTATGGGAAGCTGACACTCCTGCAACTGGTGATAGGAGAGAAGAATAGTTCAGCTTTTCTGGTAGGTGGTTTGACTGTGTGTGTGTGTGTGTGTGTGTGTCCATGTGTCCAGTCATAAATGGAAAGACATACATTTGTTTACAAATTTTTCTTGCTGAATTGTTTTTGATAATTAAAGACCTATTTTTCATCAGTAGCAGAGTAATTAATGTGAGGCAATTCATCTGCTCCTCCTCAAAGTTTTACTTATTGATTAAAAATAATGAATTAGGTTTATGTATGGATGTATCTAATATATTGCTAGTACATTGCAGAACAATTCACATGGTGCATTTGTAATTGCATTTTTTAAAAATCTAAAAGGTATACACATGCAAATAAATATATTTGTATTTGCTAGGATATATAAGAAATTGGTAACATTGATTGATTCTGAAGGGGAAGACTGAAGAACTGGTATTCTTGGACAAATACTTTTCTTTTCCTTAAACCCTATAAATCTATCGATTGCTTGATGCATAAGTCAATTGCAAGTATTATTTTTTAATAAAAAGTTAACAGTGTTCAAAAGTAGCATTATTAAATAGTGGAAACAGACTGTTCCTATTCATCTAAAATTAGAAGCTCCCTATTGGTCACTAGTCTTTCTATCCTGTCTTCACTCCACTTATTTTCACTTCTACCCCAAACATATATATTGTCTCTTCCATATGATAGTGCTACAGAATCCACAAACTGTCAAGGGATTTGTTCACCATATCTAAGAACATGAAAATGAGGGCCTCCCTCTGAAGGTACTCCGGGCAAAGAAGAATTCAAGAGGGTAGGAGAACTAATAGGACACAACAATGAAATAGATACAACAGAATAATCAAAATAGAAGTGAAGTGAGGCTGAGCTAATATTGGATAGTTATGTAGGGAGACAGATAGCGTGGCTCAGAGCATTAAGGAAATTCTTGTCTTTGGAGAAATGCCTCAGAGAACATCCCAGCTTGCTAGATGCCCATAACAGAAAGATTCTCAGAGACTAGGGGCATGAAGCTGCCAAAATAAGAGCATTTCTGCTGCCCACTATTGGCCCAGATTTTTCCTGTAGATTCCCTCTCTTCCCATCATGATACCAGGGGAGCCCAAGGGCAACAACTCATCCTAGTTCCATCATCTCTGCTTTATAGGGTTCCATTACCTTTGGTCACCTGAGTTAGCAACCCACAGATAATGAAGGTCAGCATCAGGAGATTCATGGCTCCTGGGAGAGAGGAAGCTCTGTGTCCTGAGGAATACAGAACACTGCACAGCAAGGAATTTAAGTGGTCACCTTTACTGGTCTATCATGGGTGATGAACCAGAGAAGGGGAAAATGCCATGCCACCCAGATCACCAGACCATTAAAATTTGCAACACTGAGTGTGCATCACACAATAACGTCTGCTCCTAGAAATTATTAAAGGAAGCTGAGGCCTTATGAGATAAGCTATTATCCCGTAGAACTGTAAGGTCTGATGGAAAGAAACAGCCCCAAGAGGAAGTTTTTGTTAACTTTAGATGGGGTCAATTGTCTTTCTCCTCTGTCTGTATGCAGCACTTTATACATACCCAATGACAGCACAATGGTGTGTAAAGATATCACTTGTGGCAGTCCAGTAGCTTACAATATCCGGTATTCACCTTTTCTTCTGAGTGATCACCCCAATATGAATTCCTGTGAAACAAGAAAGATAGTTTTTAACTAATAAGTTCATAAGATTCCATCAATTATGAGATAGAAGGAATTTGGAATGAAAATAGTGAAAACAGGAAAACAGGTTTTATTGGTGCTCTTCTTTTTCCCACTCCACTGTCCCATCAACTCTTTTCCCTCATTCAGAAATACAAATAAGAAATGAAATATTGAGAGAGAGGAAACATTTTAAAAGGAGAGGGAGAGAGGCCCAATGTAACATCACGCCCCCATCACCACTACCAAAGGAGAAAAATATAGGAGACATTTGTGAAATTGCCCAGTAGGGGTGATCAGCACTTTATCTCGTGGAAGAGTTTGCTGAGCTGTATTTCTCCCGCATATGTTTAATACCACTGGATACCAAGGAAATCAGGAAAATTTTTTAGCCTTTTTACTGTTTAGAAAAAAAAGTGCAGCTCACTGCCCGTGTTCATTTAATTTTACATTAACACGCTCTTGAGGCTGACTGATTTTCAGTGTGAAAATAAAATATACAAATGGTTCTTGGAATTATTTTTAAACAGAACTAACATCAGAATCATCTGAATCATCAGAATCATCTATTTTGGAAAAAAACGGATTCATTAAATGACTCTTTGGCCAAAAACTGAGAACAATGTTAACACAGGAACGCTACACTTTCTAGAATTTGACATTTTCAGCGATCAAGAATTTCCATATTTTGTAAATGGAAATACCACTGCTAACAACAAGATGCTATAAATAGAATGATGACTTGTGTTTTCAAAGTCGATATATTAGAATGATGTGAAAATAATAATAAAGGCGAGATATTTCATGGCAAAGTTATCTCAGGGTAAACCCTGGAGCTGCAAGTGCCACCAGCGAGTATTCTGGGTGAAAATGGGAAAAGGGTTAAAAATGCAGGATGGCCAAAGCCATCCTAAGCAAAAAGAACAAAACTGGAGGAATCACATTACCCGACTTTAAATTATACTACAGAGCTATAGTAACCAAAACAGCATTGTACTAGCATAAAAACAGACACACAGAGCAATGGAAAAGAATAGAGAACCCAGAAACAAGTCCACACATCTACAGTAAACTCATTTTTGACAAAGCTGCCAAGAGCATACACTGGGGGAACAACAGTCTCTTTAATAAATGGTGCTAGGAAAACTGGATATCCACATGCAGAATAATGAAACTAGACCCCTGTCTCTCACCATATACAAAACATCAAATCAAAAATCAAATAGATTAAAGAATTAAATCTAAGACCTTAAACTATGAAACTACTATAAGAAAACTGGGGAAACTCTCCAGGATGTTTGTCTGGGCAAAAATTTATTGAGTAATAACCCACAAACACAGGCAATCAAAGCAAAAATGGACAAATGGGATCACATCGAGTTCAAAAGCTTCTGCACAGCAAAGCACACAATCAACAAAGTGAAAAGACAACCCACAGAATGGGACAAAATATTTGTAAACGACCCATCTGACAAGAGATTAATAACAGGAAATATGAAAAGCTCAAACAATTCTATAGGAAAAAAATCTAATGATCCAATTTAAAAATGGGCAAAATATCTGAATAGATATTCTCAAAAGAATACATACAAATGGCAAACAGGTAGATAAAAAAGTGCTCAAAATCACTGATCATCAGAGAAATGCAAATCAAACTACAGTGAAATATCATCTTGCTCCGGTTAAAATGGCTTTTATCCAAAAGACAGGCAATAATAAATGCTGGCAAGGATGTGAAGAAAAGAAAACCCTCTTACACAACTGGTGGGAATGTAAGTTAGTACAACCACTATGGAGAACAGTTTGGAGGTTCCTCAAAAAACTAAAAATAGAGTTACCATACAATCCAGCAATCCCACTGCTGGGTATATACCCCCCCACAAAAGGAAATAAGTATATTGAATAGATATCTGCACACCTGTGCTTGTTGCAACACTATTCGCAATAGCCAAGATTTAGAAGCAACTTAAGTGTCCGTCAACAGATGAATGGATAAAGAAAATGTGGAACTTATACTCAATGGAGTACTATTCAGCCATAAAAAAGAATGAGATGCTGTCATTTGCAATAACATGGATGGAACTGGAGGCCATTATGCTAAGTGAAATAAGCCAGGCACAGGAAGACAAACATTGCATGTTCTCACTTATTTGTGAAATCTAAAAATCAAAACTATTGAACTCAATGGAGATAGAGTAGAAGGATGGTTATCAGAGGCTGGGAAGGGTAGTGGGCATTTGTGGGGAGGTGAAGATGGTTACTGGGTACAAAAAATAGGAAGAATGAATAAGATCTGGTATTTAATAGCATAACGAGGTGACTATAGTCAAAAATAATTGTACATTTTAAAGTAATAAAGTATAATTAGATTATTTGTAACACAAAGGATAAATGCTTGAGGGGATGGATACCCCATTTTCCATGATGTGGTTATGCATTGCGTGCTTGTATCAAAACATCTCATGTACCCCACAAATATATACACCTACTATGTACCCACAACATTTTTTTTTTTTTTTTTTTTTTTTGAGACGGAATCTTGCTCTTTAGCCCAGGCCAGACTGCAGTGGCGCTATCTCGGCTCACTGCCAGCTCCGCCTCCCGGGTTCATGCCATTCTCCTGCCTCAGCCTCCTGAGTAGCTGGGATTACAGGCACCCACCACCGCGCCCGGATAATTTTTTGTATTTTTTTTTTTTTTTTTTTTTTAGTAGAGACGGGGTTTCACTGTGTTAGCCAAGATGGTCTCCACCTCCTGACCTCGTGATCCACCCACCTCGGCCTCCCAAAGTGCTCGGATTACAGGCGTGAGCCACCGTGCCTGGCCAAAGTTAAAAATTTTTAAAAATGCAGGGTGGTATATCTTGGCAGGAGATAATACAGACTTCCCCTTAGCATATGTACAGTTTTGCTGAGTTTTCTTTTGTTTTTGAAAAACAAGGAATCTCTAATGTTCTCATCTGTCAGAGATGTAGTGGTGAAGTTGGAGAAGTGAGTTTAAAAAGTAGAAGCTATAAGGGAAAACCAGGAGCTTGATTTAAGAATTTTCTGTGGAGATAAGAAAAGTGACTCTCCAATTGAGAGATGCAAGATGATCTGCCAAAGTCAGAGATCATAAAGACGTTGTCAGCAAAATGCATAGCAGTGTGTGGGTGCTCTTGGGCCACTCAAGCACCACCTACTTGAGAATACCACCAACCTGTGAGAATGACTTCCAAGGACAATGGCCACAGAGCCTTCCTTCCTTAGACTAGCTGAGCCAAGTCAGAGATGGATACCCCACCTCTGTGCATCTGGTTTTGTTAGCGTACATATTCTCTATTCTGCCACGGGTAGATACTCTGCCATTGGAGTATTGGGGTAGGGTAAGGTGACATAAGGATAAGGGGAGATAGAGAGAAGGTCTATATGGTGCTTTTTAGATTTTGTGTCACTAAGAAAATAATTATTAGTGATTTGAATAATCTTCCTGAAAAATCAATAGAATTAACTATTTGAAAACCAATGGAAATAGAATCTCAGGACCAAGAAAATTAGATTCAGCTATAAAATAGATCGCATGCTTGCACAATTTGCATTGATTTTGCTATCACTGCACTTCTCCCTTTTTGAAATTTCTGTATTTTAAATGAATTTTTAAAATCTTATCACCCTTGGCCAGTCGCAGTGGCTCACACCTGTAATCCTAGCACTTTGGGAGTCTGAGGCAGGCAGATCATCTGAGGTCAGGAGTTTGAGACCAGCCTGGACAACATGGTGAAACCCCGTCTCTACTAAAAAATACAAAAATTAGCCAGGCATGGTGGTGGGCGCTTCCAATCCCAGCTACTCAGAAGGCTGAGGCAGGAGAATCGCTTGAACCAGGAGGTGAAGGTTGCAGTGAGCAAAGATTGCACCATTGCACTCCAGCCTGGGTGACAAGAGTGAAACTCTGTCTCAAAAAAAAAAAAAATCTTATCACCCTTCTTCATTAGCCTGTATTGTCTATATTTCTCTGTGGGCTGTAATCAGATCAGAGGCAGAGGCACACACTAAATGTTAAAAGTTGCTTTTATCCTGAGTTATATATTTATACAGATATATCTCACCAGTGTCTTGGAAAGGACCTTCTAGATAATCTTAGACTGGATATCAAATATAGAGAATGGATATCAAATGCACAGCATAGCATAAAATCTTCACCGAGGCACAGCATACATGGTTGACCTGCCCGTTTCTGTTGCTGATGTGGGCATCCCTGTTTAATCACAGAACTCCTTCTTACTGAGGCTGAGCCTAAGTTCAGAATCCTTTCCAGGAAAGTTGGTGTCTTTATCATCTATAATCTAAGCCCAACCTCTACTTTACAGATGGAGAAATTGAGGCGGACATAAAGGTCTCAATATGATCCTCTAATGTGATCCAGGTTGTCAACATGAGCCGTGTCCAGAGAGACAATCTAATTCTAACTGCTCATTTTATAAAAGAGCACATTTGGTCCTCAAGAAGGAAAATGGTTTGCCCCAAAGTAAAGTAATATGCCCAAGGTCACACAGTTAAAGAGCATGAAGCAAGACTTTTTTCATTCCAATGGAGAAAATTATCTGCCCAGATAAGGGGGAAAAAAAACCCAGAAGGAAGAAGCAATGATAACAGCAGAGAATGTCCAGAAGTTACCACAATGTTCTGAGAAAGGATCACACCAGTGACTTTTGTGTGTGCGTAGTGGTGGTAGCATTCATAATCATGATCATGTTCTCATCTCTAGAATGCATCTGCCCTCCAGGAAGACCATTAAAGAGCTGATATTAACCGAATGTTTGAGTATAAGCTATTTGAAATCTGAAGATTCGGTGGTTTCTGAATCTGATACAGCTTCAGATAAAAATGTTTCTTTCTTTTGCTTTTTTAATTGAAAAAATGTTTTTAATCAGTCTGGGGTTGGGGAACACTTCCTATAAATGGAATAAAGATAAGAAGGATAGAAGGCATCATCACAAATAAGGCAATATGAAAGACATTGGAATGAAATTTTTAATACAAAAAAGGGGAAAAACTTGTAATTTAGAATTTTTATGTCCACTGAGAATATATGTCAAATATGAATACAAAATAGAGATATTTTCAGGCAATAAAAGCAGAGAATGTTCATCACTAACATACCTTCACTGCAAGAAATGCTGATGAAAGTTCTTTTTTTTAACTTTTATTTTAGGTTCAGGGGATACACATGCAGGTTTGTTACATGGGTAAATTGCTTGTCACTGGGTTTTGTGTAAAAATGATTTGTCACCCAGGTAGTGAGCATAGTACCTGATAGTTTTGGTTTGTTTGCTTGTTTGTGATGGAGTCTTGCCCAGGTAATTTTTGTATTTTTAGTAGAGACAGGGTTTTGCCATGTTGTCCAGGCTGGTCTCAAACTCTTGAGCACAAGCAATCCTCCTGCCTGAGCCTCCCAAAATGCTAGTATTACAGGTGTGAGCCACCATGCCCAGCCTATTTCTCCTTCTTTTATGAAGCTTAGTTTTGCAGAATATGGAATTCTTCATTGAAATTTCTTTTCTTTAAGGATGCTAAAAATAGGCCCCTAATCTTGCCTGGTTTGTAAGGTTTCTACCGAGAAGTCTGCTGTTAGTCTGATGAGGTTCCCTTCATAAGTGACCTCATGCTTTTCTCTAGCTGCCTTGAAGATTTTTTCTTTCACGTTGACCTTGGAGAATCTTATGACTATGTGTCTTGGGGATAGTCGTCTTGTAGTTATCTCACAGGGGTTATTTGCGTTTCTTGAATTTGCATGTCAGCCTCTCTAGGGAGATTGGGGAAATTTTCATGGACTATCCTCAAATATGTTTTCCAAGTTACTTATTCTTTCTCCTCTTTCAGGAATACCAATAAGTTGTAAGTTTGGTATCTTTACATAATTCCATATTTTTTAGGAGTTTTGTTTATTTTTAAATTTTTTTCTTTAGTTTTGTCTGACGGTGTTGATTCAAAGGACTGATCTTTGAGCTGAGATTCTTTCCTCAACTTGATCTATTCTGTTGTTGATGCTTCTGAATGTATTACAGAATTCCTATAATGAATTTGTCAATTGCAGAAGTTTCGTTTGGTTCTTCCTTAAAATGGCTATGTTATCTCTGTACTCTTGGATTGCTTTACTGGCTTCCTTGGACCGGGATTCAACTTTCTCCTGAATGTCGTTGAGCTTTCTTACCTTCCATATCATGAATTCTATGTCTGTCATTTCAGCCAATTCAATCTGATGAGAGCTAGTATCATTGTTTGGAGGTAAGGAGACATTCTGACTTTTTGAATTGCCAGAATTTGTGCTGATTCTTTCTCATCTAAGACAGCTGGTATTCCTTTATCTTTTTGAAGTTACTATCATTTGGTTTTGACTTTTTGTTTTATTCTTTATTTTCCTTGATATTTTGACTGTGATGTATGTTGAATATAGCTGGCTTTTTTCTGGGTGTTTTCAGACGGCCAAGCCTCTATGCCAGGTCTTTATTTTTGACTATGTTCCTGCATTGGGTTTCACTGGTAATGTGTGCTGAAACAGTATTTGTTTGGTGGTGTGATTCAGGCTGCAATCCAGTGGGCGGTGCTTAATAGTAAAGGCCAGCAGATAGGCTCTTAACCACACTTAGCTTAAGATTAGTTCATCAGGAGACCTGCAGCTCCCCTGGGGCCCACTGGTCTTCTGTGTCTGGCAGAGTCAGCGTGGGTTGTGAAGTATATCTGCAGGTGGTCTGTTGATTCAGGATCGGGGCAGAGGATCCTGGGCATGGCAGTGTTGCTGTGGGTGTGCAGCTGGTCTAGCACCTGTGACCTAGGGTTTCTTGCCAAGCAGATGACTGTGGGGACCACTCAGCTCAGGCTCCCTGACCAGGTTTCTTTCCAGCATCTGCCCCATAGCTGGCCCAACCAGCTAGTTTTGTCTCAAGCCTTCTGCACCCAGGTCATTGGTCTGTCAGTTTTTCCCGAACACAAGGCTACCTCAGGAAGATGTTGTGGCTGACAAACAGGTTACACCTTTCCCTCACCAGTCTTGTAGAGAGAAGCACACCGAGCTCCTGTACCAGCTGAAACCCATGCCTCACTTTTCTCAGTGTTCTGAGAATGGGAGCTTCTCCCCTACTCAGGCTCTGGCCACAGATCTCAGCCCAATATTCCAACTTGTGTGTTCAAACATTTGGGAGTTGGGACCGCGCCCATGGCTTTGTTCTCTGGCCCCTCGTGGTCCAGCACCAGCTTTGCCGGGGGGAAAAAGTGCTCCCAGGCCACTGGCAAAGTACTCAGGTGTAGCAGTAGAGACTGTGCTGTGTGCACACAAGAGTGGCCAAGGTGGAGCCTCGGGATCAGTTGGAGGATAGGATAGTGGTGTGCACAGATCAGACACACCCAGGTCCCATGAGGAAGATAGCTCTGCTCTCTCCCTGCCCAGCAGTCAGCAAGCACTAGAGCCACTCCGAGCAAGATGGAGAGCCTGCCTTGGTGGATGGGCACCTATAGTTGTGTTTTGCTGCAACTGTCCCACTCACAAAACCTGGGCTCCGCACAGGCTTGAGCTCTGCATCTGCCTACTCTCCAGGCAGCTTCTCCTGTCAATTCAACCGTTTATGTGGGTGATGGGGATCTCTTAAAGCTAGGATCCCAGAGGTCCATGGGGGGAGTGTGTCACCTGGCAGTTCCTTCACTTTCTCCTTCCTCATGACCTGTTTAGGGCCAGGAGCTGGTCCTGGCACTCAGCAACTCTATAGGGTTCCAAGCTTCCTTCCTCTGGATCTGAGTCACCTCTCTATTAACTTTCAGTTTTTTCTCTCAAGAAATCTGTTCAAAGTGGGATAGTTTATTCAATATTTTGGTTTCTCTCAGTAGGAGAGGCACTTCTCCCAGCTGTGTCTGGTTGACTGTCTTATCCCCCACTTTGGATATTTTAACAATATTAATTCTTCCAATTCATGAATGTGAAATATTTTTACATTTATTTGTGTCTCCAATTTCTTCAATGTTTTATAAGTTTCTGTGAACAGATCTTTTATATCCTTGGTTAAATTATTTCTAAGAATTTTTTTTTGTACTGATTGTAAATAAATTGTTTCTCTTGATTTCTTTTTCAGATAATTTGTTTTATTGTACTGAAATGCTGCTGATTTTTGTACATTGATTTTGTAACCTGCAACATTACTGAATTTGTTTGTTAGTTCTAACAGGTTTATTTGGTGGAGTCTTTAGTGTTTTCTTTATACAAGATCATGTGTTCTGAAGCAGAGACCATTAACTTCTTCCTTTCTGATTTGGATGACCTTTATTTCTTTCTTTTGTCAAATTGCTCTGGCTGGGACTTTCAGAACTATGTTGAAAATAAGTGGTAAGAATGAGCATTCTTGTATTATTCTTGATCCTGGAAGAAAAGCTTTCAACTTTTCACCATTGAGTATATCTGTGATCTTGTCATATAAAGCCTTTATTGTGTTGAGGTACATTCTATATTTATTTGTTGAGAATTTTTATCATGAAAAGATGTTGAATTTTGTTAAATGACTTTTTTGCATCTATTGAAATGATCATATGGTTTTTGGCCTTCATTCTGTTAATGTGGTGCATTACAGTTATTGACTTGCATATGTTGAACCATCCTTGCATACCAGGGACAAGTCCCACTTGACCATAATGAATAATCTTTTTAATATGCTGCTGAATTCAGTATGCTGGTATATTCTTATTTTTGCATTTATATTTATCAGAGATATTGGCCAGTAATTTTCTTTTCTTGTAGTATCCTTATCTGGCTTTGATATCATGGTAATGCTGGCTTTGTAAAATGAGTTTGGAAGTATTCCCTCCTCTTCAATTTTCTGTAAGAGTTTAAGAAGGATTGATATTAGTTCTTTCTTAAGGGTCTGGGAGAATCCAGCCATGAAACCATGTGATCTTAGGCCTTTCTTTGATGGTAAACTTTTTATTACTGATTCAACCTCCTTAATTATTATCAATCTGTTCAAATTTTCTGTTTCTTTATGATTCTGTCTTGATGGTTGTATGTTTCTAGACGTTCTTTTCTTCTAGGTTATCCAATTTGTTGGTGTACAATTTTTTATTGTAGCCTCTTAAGATCTTTGTATTTCCATGGTATAGTTGTAATGTGTCCATTTCATTTCTGATTTTATTTGAGTCTTCTCTGTTATCTTAGTCTGGCTAAAGCTTTGTCAATTTTACTTACCTTTTTAAAAACTTAATACTTCATTTGTTGATCTTTTCTATTGTTCTTCTAGTGTTTATTTCATTTATTTCTGTTCTGATCTTTGTTATTTCCTTCCTTCTACTAACTTTGGGCTTAGTTTGTTCTTTTTTTAGTTCCTTGATGTATAAAGCAGGTTTGTTATTGAGATTTATTTTTTTTGATGAAGGAATTTGTTGATATAAACTTTCCTCTTAAAACTGCTTTTGCTACACCCCATAAGTTTTGGTATGTTGGGTCTCTATTTTTGTGTGTCTGTGGATACTTTTTAATTTTCTTTGTAATTTACTCTATGATGCATTTGTTGTTCAGGAGAATGTTGTTTAATTTCTACATATATGTAATTTTCACAATATTTCTACAATCATTAATTTCTAGTTTCATACCAATGTGGTCAGAAAAAAATACTTGATATGATTTCAGTCTTCTTATTTGTTGAGACTTGTTTTGTGGCCTAACATATGACTTATGCTGGATAATGATTCACGAGCAGTTCAGAAAAATGTGTATTCTGCTGCATTTGGATCTACTGTTCTATGTCTGTTAGGTCCATTTGGCCTAAAGTGTAGTTTAACTCCCTTGTTCTCTGATTTTCTGCCTGGATGATCTGTTCATTGTTGAACATGGCATATTGACGTCCCCTATTATTGCATTTTCATCTATTTCTCCATTCAGATCTATGGATATTTACTTTCTGTATTTAATTGTTCTGATGTTGTATGCATAAATATTTTCAATTGGCATGTGTTCTTGATAAACTGACCCCTTGTCATTATATAATAACCTTCTTTGTATCTTTATATAATTTGTGGCTTAATGTCTATTTTATCTGATGTAAGTATACCTACCCATGCTCTTTTGATGTCCATTTGCATGGAATATTTTTCCATCTCTTCACTTTCAACCTATGTGTGTCCTTCAAGGTGAAGTGAGTCTCTTGTAGGAGATACATAGTTGGGTCTTTAAAAATAATTCATTTAGCCACTCTATGTGATTTTATTGGAGAATTTAATCCATTTACATTCAATGTAATTATTGATAGATAAGGACTACTGCTGCATTATTAATTGTTTTCTAGTTGTTTTTTAGATCTTTTGTTCCTTTCTTGCTATTTTGCTACCTTCCTTTGTAGTTTGATGATATCCATAGTGGCATAATTTAAAGCCTTTTTTTTTTTTTTTTTTTTTTTTTTTTTTTGAGATACAGTTTCACTCTTGTCACCCAGGCTGGAGTGCAATGGTGTGATCTCAGCTCACTGCAACCTCCACCTCCCGGGTTCAAGTGATTCTCCTGCCTCAGCCTCTCGAATAGCTGGGATTACAGGCACCTGCCACCGTGCCCAGCTAATTTTTGTATTTTTTGATAGAGACGGGGTTTCACCATGTTGGCCAGACTGGTCTTGAACTCCTGACCTCAGGTGATCCACCTGCCTTGGCCTCCCAAAGTGCTGGGATTTCAGGCATGAGCCACCACGGCTGGCCTAAAACCTTTTTTAAAAAGATCTTTTCTGTATTTAATATAGATTTTGCTTGTGGTTACTATGAGGCTTTATAAAATACACTTACAACAGGCTATTTTAAACTGATAGCAACTTAATTCTGACCACATTAAAGACTCTATACTCTTATTCCACCCCCATTTTTTATGTTCCTGATGTCACAATTTGCATGTTTATATTGTGTATTCCTTAACAAATTATTGTAACTATAATTATTTTTAACAGTTTTATTTTTTAGCCTTCATACTAAGTATATGTGATTTGCATACCACCATTTCAGTATTAGAATATTTTGAATTTGGCTATGTACTTACTCTTACCAATGAGCTTTATACTTTCATATGTTTTCATGTTAATAATTAGCATCCTATTTTTTCAGCTTACCATTTCTTGTAAGGCAGGTCTAGTGGTGATGAACTTCCTCTGCTTTTTCTTTGTCTGAGAAAATCCTTATTCTCCTTCAATTCTGAAGTATAGCTTTGCCTGGCAATGTATTCTTGATTGGTAGTTTTTTTTTTTTCTTTCTGCACTTTGAATTTAAAAAAATGCTACTTTTTCTTGGTCTGCAAGGTTTCTGCTGAGAAATCTAGTAATAACCTTATTTAAATCCCCTTATATTTGATATTTGATATGCTTCTTTCCTCTTGCTGGTTTCAGGAAACTTTTGTCTTTGATTTCTCTTCCCCCTTTCATTTTTGACAGTTTGATTATGTCAGCGTAGTTTGATTGAATCTGAATGGAGACCTTGGACCTTATTGTACCTGAATATTTATATCTTTCCCCAGATTTGGAAAGTTTTCTGCTATTATTTTTTAAAATAAGTTTTCTTCTCCTTTATCTGTCTTCTCTTTCTTGAAACTTATAATTTGAGTATTTGCTCTTTTGATGCTGTCCCACAAATTCCATAAGCTTTCTTCATTCCTTTTCATTTTTCCCCTCTGTATATTTTTAATTAAACTGTAAGTTCATAGATTCTTTCTTCTGTTTGAATAAGTCTGTTGTTGATACTCTGTATTGCATTTTCCATTTCATTCATTGTACCCTTCAGCTCAAATATTTCTTCTTTTTATGACTTCAATGTCTCTGTTGAATTTCTAATTTTATTTGATTATTATTTTCCTGATTTTTATTGCATTGTTTGTATTTTCTTGAAGTCACTCAGTTTCTTTGTCATGCCGTTGATATATCTCCATTTCTTTGTGGTCAGCTACTGGTAAATTATTGTAATTTTTGATGGTGATATGTCTCCTTGTTTTTTTATGTTTCTTGTTTCCTTATGTGATATTTGAGCATTTAATGAAATAGTCACCCCTTGCAGATTTTATAGGCTGGATTTGCTTTGGAAAGTCCTTCCTTTGTGGGGGTGAGGTGCTACGATTCTGACAACAGTGATGGTGCAACTATGTCAGCTGAGTTCAGTGTTGATGATAATTGCAAGTGCCCTCAGCAGTCAATACTGTGTATATCTGCGCTGGCAACAAGGGCTGTTTGAGTCTTCAGTGGTAATGGCTGCTCCTGATCTCTTTCTCTCCCACCAGGAAATTGTCACTGAGGGGTTCTCTCATGGCATTGGTCTAGCTCATGGTAGCAGTGACATCATTGTCTAATAAGTGGTGCTTGTGGAGTAACTTCAGAGCTGAGGCTTGAAGCATGGACACATATGGAAGGGATAAGGCTCTGGATTCCAGAGCAGTAATAGCACTGATGCCTGGGGTGCTGGCATTCTGACTGCTGCATTGGTAATGATATGTGAGGTGCAAGTGTTTGTAATGAAGCCAGGGAACTGAGGATAGGAGCAGAGAATGTGTAGAGTTACCATGGTTCCAGGGTCTGTAGTGATAGCCACAGTTTCATTGCCGATATTGGTGATATGAGAATTTTTCAGTATCATTGATTTCTAAAGAACCAGCTTTTTGTTTTATGTTTTTCTTGTTTTCTTATTCATTTGTTTCTGCTCTTATCTTTATTATTTTATTTCTTCTGCTTGCTTTGGGTTATTTTGCTCTTTTTTCTAGTTTTGAGATAGGATCTTAGATTATTGGAATATTTTTTATTATAAGTGTTTAGTGCTATAAATTTTCTTCTAATTACCTCTTTAGCTGTAGCCCACATACTTTGGTAGAGTCTATTTTATTTTTTATTGGGTTCAAATGTATTTTTACTTTCTTTGAGACCTCCTGTTTGTCCCATGGATTATATAGAAGTGTGTTTTATGATTTCCCAAGAGTTTGGAGAATTCCTGTTTATAGTGTTGTTCAGTTTTTCTGTATTCTTGCTGTGTACTACTTCTATCAACTGTTGAGAGTTGGATGTTAAAATCCTAACTATAATTGTGGATTTCTTCTATTTCTACTTTCAATTCTGGACAATTTTGTCTTGTGATTTTTGTTTTGAGATGGAGTCTCACTTTGTCACTCAGGTTGTAGTGCAGTGGCCCGATCTCAGTTCACTGCAACCTCTGCCCCATGGGTTCAAGCAATTCTCCTGCTTCAGCCTCCCGAGTAGCTGGGACTACACGCACATGCTACCACGCCTGGCTAATTTTTTTGTATTTTTAGCTGAGACAGGGTTTTACCATGTTGGCCAGGCTGGTCTCGAACTCCTGACCTCCGGTGATCCACCTGCCTCGGCTTCCCAAAGTGCTGGAATTATAAGCATGAGACACCATTCCCACTCACTTCTGGACATTTTTCTTCTGTGTTTTTTGTGGATATAATTTTTGGTAATACTCATTTATGATTATGTCTTCCTGGTGGATTTTTTAAAATCATTATGTGAGTCCTTCTGTGCCTCTAATCATGTTCTTTGCTTCAAAATTTATTTATCTTGTATTATTATAGCTACTCCTGATTTTTGTATAAAGTTTACATGTATCTTTTTTCATCCTGTTATTTATGTTTTTTTATCCTTTTAATTTACCTAACTCATTGTATTTGAAATGAGTTTTTGTAGATAATATGTTTTTGTACCATGCGTGTATTTTTCATTTATTTCAGTATCTTAAAATTGGTGAATTTTGGTCATACACATCTGAGGTAATTATTGTTTTTTCAGGGCTTAAATCTGCCTATTTATTTATTTATTTTATTTTATTTGAGACGGAGTCTTGCTCTGTCCCCCAGGCTCGAGTGCAGTGGCGCCATCTCGGCTCACTGCAAGCTCCGCCTCCCGGGTTCACGCCATTCTCCTGCCTCAGCCTCCCGAGTAGATGGGACTACAGGCTCCCGCCAACATGCCCGGCTTTTTTTATGTGTGTTTTTAGTAGAGATGGGGTTTCACCGTGTTAGCCAGAATGGTCTCCATCTCCTGACCTCGTGATCCGCCCGACTCGGCCTCCCAAAGTGCTGGGATTACAGGCTTGAGCCACCGCGCCCTGCCACCTGCCAATTTATTATTTGTCTAGACTTAGGCTAGATTTATTTCCATTGATTTTGAGTATATCACTTTGTATAGTTTTTTTTTAGTGTTAGCTCTAGGTATTATAATGTACTTACCATCATCTACTGACATAGACATTTCAGCACTTCAAGTGAACTGCAGAAACTTTTCTACAATTATGTCTCTTACCTCTCCACCTTTAAGGTACATTTATTTTAAATATTTCCTGTACACACATTAAACACCTTATTACTTGGTATTATAATTTTTGCCTCAACCATCAAATGTTATGTAAGAAACTCATAGGAAGTATAGTATATTGTAGTAACTTTATTTTTCCCTATACTGGTCTTCTGTCTGAAGGTGTAGACACCTTTGTCTTTATTATTACCTGTCTTATTAGAGAACTTTATTTACCCATGCTTTAATGATAGATCTGTTGCCAACAAATTCTTCATTTTACTTTGTATAAGAATGTCTTTATTTTTCCTTCATTCCTGAAAGATTCTGTCACCAGATATAGAATTTACAGTTAAGCTTTCCTTTTTTAAAAAAAAAAAAAACTTTTAAGTTCAGTGGTACAAGTGCAGGTTTGTTACATAGGTAAACTTGTGTCATGGGGGTTTGTTGTACAGGTTATTTCATCACCCAGGTACTAAGCCTAGTACCCATGAGTTATTTTTCCTGTTTCTCTCCCTTTTCCCACCTTCCACCCTCCAAAAGGCCCCAGTGTTTGTTGTTTCCTGCTATGTGTCCAAGTTTTCTCATCACTTAGCTGCCAGTTATAAATGAGAACATGCAGTATTTGATTTTCTGTTCCTGTGTTGGCTTGGTAAGAATAATGGCTTCCAGCTCCATCCATGTCCCTGCAAAGGACATGATCTTGTTCTTTCTAATGGCTGCATAGCTTTCCATGGTGTATATGTAACACATTTTCTTTATCCAGTCTATGATTGTTGGGCATTTAGATTGATTCCATGTCTTTGATATTGTGAATAATGCTGCAATGAACATATGCATGCATGTATCTTTACAATAGAATGATTTATATTCCTTTGGTTATATACCCAGTGATAGGATTGCTGAGTCAAATGGTATTTCTTCTGTATTTAGGTCTTTGAGGAATCACCACACTGTCTTCCACAATGGTTGAAGGAATTTACACTCCCACCAACTAATAATAACCATTCTGATTGGTGTTAGGTGGTATCTCATTGTGGTTTTGATTTTCATTTCTCTAATGATCAGTGATGTTGAGGTTTTTTCATATGATTGTTGGTCACGTGTATGTCTTTTTTTGAAAAGTGTCTGAACATGTATTTTGCCCACTTTTTTATGGGGTTTGTTTTTTCCTGTAAATTAGTTTAAGTTCCTTATAGATGCTGAATATTAGACCTTTGTTGGGTGCATAGTTTGCAAAAGTTTACTCCCATTCTATAGGTTGTCAGTTTACTCTGTTGATAGTTTCCTTTGCTGTGCAGAAGCTTTTTACTTTAGCTTAATTAGTTTAATTTAGCTTTTCAGTTTAATTAGATCCCATTTGTCCATTTTTGCTTTTGTTGCAGTTGCTTTTGGTGTTTTCATCATGAATTATTTGCCCATGCCTATGTACTGAATGCTATTGCCTAGGTTGTCTTCCAGGGTTTTTATATTTTTGGGTTTTACATTTAAGTCTTTAATCCATCTTGAGTTAATATTTGTATATAGTGTTAATTGATCTTGAGTTAATATTTGTATATGGTGTAAGGAAGGGATCCAGTTTCAATATACTGCATATGGCCGGCCAGTTATCCCAGCACCATTTATTGAATAGGGAATCTTTTCTCCATTGCTTCTTTTTTGTCACCTTCGTTGAAGTTTAGATAGTTGTAAGTGTGTGGTCTTATTTCTGGGTTCTCTATTCTGTTCCATTGGTCTGTGCATCTGTTTTTGTACCATTACCATACTGTTTTGGTTACTGTAGCCCTATAGTATACTTTGAAGTTGGGTAGCATAGTGCCTCCAGCTTTGTTCTTTCTGCTTAGGATTGCCTTGGCTATTTGGGCTCTTTTTTGGTTCCATATGAATTTTAAAATAGTTTTTTTCTAGTTCTGTGAAGAATGTCAGTGGTAGTTTAATAGGAATAGCACTGAATCTATAAATTGCTTTGGGCAGTATGGCCATTTTAATGACATTGATTCTAGGAAGAATCAATCCATTCTAGAAAGAATTCATGAGCATGGAATGTTTTTCCATTGGTCTTTGTCATCTCTGATTTTTTTGAGCAGTGGTTTGTAGTTCTCCCTGTAGAGATCTTTCACCTCCGTAGTTAGCTGTATGCCTAGGTATTTTATTCTTTTTGTGGCATTTGTGAATGAGAATTCCTGATTTGGCTCTTGGCTTGACTGTTGGTGTATAGGAATGCTAGTGATTTTCACACATTGGTTTTGTATCCTGAGACTTTGCTGAAGTTGTTTATCAGCTTAAGAAGCTTTTGGGCTGAGACTATGGGGCTTTCTAGATATAGGATCATGTGATCTGCAAACAGGGATAGTTTGACTTCCTCTCTTCTCATTTGGATGCGTTTTATTTCTTTCTCTTGCCTGATTGCCCTGGTCAGAACTTCCAATACTATGTTGAATAAAAGTGGTGAATGAGGGCATCCTTTTCTTGTGCTGGTTTTCAAGGGGAATGCTTCAGCTTTTGCCCATTCAGTATGATGTTGGCCGTGGGTTTGTCATATCTCTAATAACTTGATAAATGTTGTGCCACAATAGTTTTGGTCTATATGGTTTCAGAGGCAATCCACTGTCATTTAAATTGGCATCCCCCTATAAGTAATGTGTTGTTTCCCTCTGCTTGCTTTAAAATTTTTTTCTTTGTCTTTAGGTTTCAGTAGTTATTAGGCTGTGTCTTGGCATACATTTCTTTGGATTTTCCTATTTGGATTTGCTCATCTTTTTTTTTTTTTTTTTTTTTTTTTTTTGAGACGGAGTCTTGCTTTTTCACCCAGGCTGGAGTGCAGTGGCTCAATCTCGGCTCACTGCAAGCTCCGCCTCCCGGGTTCACGCCATTCTCCTGCCTCAGCCTCTCCGAGTAGCTGGGACTACAGGCGCCCGCCACCACGCCCGGCTAATTTTTTGTATTTTTAGTAGAGACGGGGTTTCACCGTGGTCTCGATCTCCTGACCTCGTGATCCGCCCGCCTCGGCCTCCCAAAGTGCTGGGATTACAAGCGTGAGCCACCGCACCCGGCCTTCATCTTCTTGAATCTGCAGGTTTTTATCTTTTGCCACATTTGGGACTACTTCAGCTGACACTCTTTACAAATGCGTTTTATGCCCAACCCTCTCTACCCCCTCCCCCTGGACTGGGATAATTTCAACTTTTGATATTGTTGCATGGGGTAACAGACACAGAAGGATGCTTCTTTTCTGTTCTGCATTGGACTATTTGTAGCACCTGTCCTGGATATATGCAAGACAATAAGGAAACCCAGAGAACTGAGACCCACGGAGTTCCTTAAGTCTTGAGGACTATAAGTAGTCCACTGTATTCTTTCCACCTTTCAGAGTATTCCTATGCTTGTTTATTGTATTATGTTCAGGATTTTTGAGAGGTAAAAGGGAGGACTTAGGAAAAACGCCTTATTTCATCTTAGTGGATCTGGAAGTCAATTTTATTTGCTTTTTGTTTTTCTTTTTCCTATCACACCCTTAGTGGACACGTTCAATTTGAGAACTCATTTTTTTTTATTTCTGTAAATTTTTCTTTCTTAAGTATTTCTTCCACTCCATTCTATCATTTTCTCCTCTTTACTCTCCTATTTAATTGATTTAGAAAGTTCTTGATCTGTTCCTCATACTTCTTAACATTTTTTCATACTTTCTATTCTATTTCCTCCTTTTTATCTGCATTATTTCCATCCAGCTTTTCCTAACTAATAAGTTATTCTCTAGCTGGCTTTATTACAAAATTAACATACATATTAAAGTTTATACTCTAACGGTTATGTTTTTAATCACTAATATCTCAATATTGGTCCTTTTCATGAGCACCTGGTTTATTTCATGGAAGTACTATCCTCTTATCCTTTTGAATATATTAACTACATGCTTAATTAATGAGGGAGAGAGTGGGAGCTATTGTTCTCTTATATTCTGCACTATTTTTAGTAAGAGGAAGTTAAGAGATAAAGGCTGCTTAGTGATGTTACTTGGGACCTGTTCTGGGCATGTCAGCCATCCAAGCTCCACCACTGCTTCTTTTTGGAGACAGACGCTACTTTCCCTTTCTCTGTTGCAGTGTCTCATGGAGAGGGCTTTATATGCTCATTTCAAACTGCAACATTCTACTGCAGTATTCCATTTAATTTCCTGTTGTCGGTCCCACAGCATCTCCTCCTCCAAACATGTGTCATCTCTGTGGATAGAGCACCTTCTCCACTTCCTACAGTTGCACTCTGTCATAATCCTCCTAGGTTTCAGAATATCTTTTCAATCTGATCTCATCAATGTTATGTTTTCAAAAACATTCTCTGCTTCAATGACATATTCCTATCAACTATGTTTAAGCATGGTTTTATATTAATTTACTTGTATTTATGATTTTTTCTGTTTGTTTTTTATAAAAAGAGACAGGTTCTTGCTATGTTGGCCAGGTGGATCTTGAACTCTTGGCCTCAAGCAACCCTCCTGCCTTGGCCAACAAAAGTGCTAGGATTACGGGCATAAGCCACTATGCCCAGCCTGTTATGTTTTCATTGTCATTTCTAGAATACTCCAGTGAAAGATAAGACTTCAGTGCATGTACAGTCCATTATTACCCGCCACCTTTTCTAGATTTTTATTAAAGAAAGTGTTTAATTTTTATATTAATGTTACACCCAGAAATCTTACAAAACCATTTTATTCTAAAATCTTCTCATTTATCTTTTGGATCTTCAACTGCTTTATTATTTACATTTAACTCTTAATCAATCTAAAATTAATTTTGGTAAAAGGATGAAGGAAATTAAAGTGCTGAAACTGAAAGTGGGTGACTATTATAGTCTTCTCTAATAGGATCAATAATACATGGAATAAAGAATCACCTAATTTTTCCAGTTTCTTCTAATTTATCATTACTTTAACGATGAAGTTTCTTTTATTAATTTTATTCTGACAGAAATAAACCTTATTCAATTTTTAAAAATCCGAAAAGACAGGCAAGCTAAAAGAAATTGAGTAACTTCCCCCAAAGTATTGTTTACACCCTAATATATTGTGTGTGTGTGTGTGTGTGTGTGTGTAGATAATAATGATACATTCATGTTTTTATTCTTTCAACAAGTATTTATTGAGTACCTACTTCTACCTATTCTGGTCAAGGAGCTAGAGACAAAGTAGTTATAAAAACAGAAATAGTTGATGAAGTTTAACACACAAGAAAATAAAACATCAGATCTGTTACCTCAAGAATAGACTCTGGATATCTAATTCTTGATTTTAGTTTGTTTTCAAAATTGAAATGATACTCTTTCTAAAGTTATTAAGTTACATTTCTTCACTTAATAATATATCGTAACCTTTCACATAAAGGTGCCCTAAAATAATTGATGATAGCCCCTTATATTTAACTGAAGACACTAAAGAAAATGAAAACGAAGAAAGAAAACAACACTTTTATAACTTAAAGAAAATACCCATATTTCTTTTTTTAACTTTTAAGTTCAGGGGTACATGTACAGGTTTGTTACATAGCTAAACTTGTGTCATGGGGGTTTGTTCAGATTATCTTATCACCCAGGTATTAAGCCTAGTACACATTGTTTATTTTTCCTGATCCTCTATGCACACGTATGTTCATTGCAGCACTATTCCCAATAGCAAAGACAGAATCAACCTAAATGCCCATCAATGATAGATTGGAGAAAGGGCTATATTTCTAAATCACATTTGATCTATAACACATAATCTATTAGCAAGTACAACAGGCTGTAACATAAAACATGAAAAATGTTGTCTTTTATAAATTAGGGGTTTATTCTCATATAACATAAAACCAAGGAATGCTATAATAGCTTCACAATGATATCAAGTATGAGGCAATTTCTAGTCTTCTTTTAATACATTCCTAGACTGTGCTTTTGCTCAATGTTTGCAAGATGGCTGCACTGACTCCAACATTATGACCATGCTTCGTGCAGAAGAAAGCAGAAAGGCAGAGGCTAATGGATAATGCCTCTTAACTACTTTTTGCCTCTCTTTTAAGGTTCTTACCAGATGCCCCACCAAAAATATTATGCTTAATATCATTGACCATAACTGCATCACATTTCACCACTGTGGATTTGCAAGGTTTGGAAAAGTGGTTTTACATGGACATATTCCTTCACCTAAACTGTCATTCTGACACAATACAATGTAATAAGGAGCAAACAAATGGAAATGCCAAGAGCCCATTCATGCCTCAGTAAATCTCAAATTGTACACTCAGTTGTCCAAGGAACGTGGCACACCCTGCAGGGCCAAATTAATTATCCCTTTCTTGGAACATCATGCTCTGATTATGCTAATACCTGCAGGTAGATTCCAAGCTTTGTGTGACATCGCACTAGGGGTCAAGAGAGAAACTGCATGTTCTTACCACGTCCTAAACTGAAAACAACAGTTTAGAAATGTGGCAAATAGAAGAGCTTGTTATCAGGTGATCAATGACATTAGGGCTGATTTAAGTCAGCTGCAGAATTTTGGCAGGTGATATCAATCTGGAGCCTCTGAAATACACAGGAACTTCTCAAAAAATCTGCCATACTAAGAAAATATGGCTGTTAGTGTTGGTGAGAAAGTTTTCAGAGTTAAAATATTTTCATGCAAGCTACCTAATGCTCCAAACACTACTTTTGCCCCAGTTACCTACCCAACAAATTTTATTTTTGATTTAGCAAATACTTAAAATAGATAGGTGAACTCCAAAATTTAACAATCAGAAAGTGACTTATTTGATATAGTGATATCAGCAAGATGGTGGAATAGGGAGTCTCAGCTCTCATTGCCTCACACAAACAGAGATCTGACAATGATGTAAGTAACAAAATATGAGACATCCAGAATCTCGTTAAGGATTTTCAGAATATCAGCAAGATGGCCAACCAGGAGCTGCTAGCTAACTAAAGTAGAGCACAGGAGAACAGCAAAGAAGCAGCAGAAATCCCGTAGACCACAGCAACCCAGGAGGGCCACAAACAAAAGGTAAGGAAACACCTTGCCTCCACCATACCCTTACCCCAGTTGGGATCAGCTCTGAGCTGTGTTGGAAAAGTTAAGCAAGGGGACCCCAGCAACCCTCATCACTATTACAAACACTTCTGCAGTCCTCAAAGGCTCTGAGTCCCATTGAGGGAAGTCCCTAGACTCCATATGCTGAGCTACCCCCAGAGAAGGAGCCCACACTGCTCCACCCAACTCACTCCTGGTTTGTGCTGCTACCTCCTTGTGCCATCTTGAAACTAGAACCACTGCTAGAGTGTTTCCTACTGTGGGAGTGAGTAGCATTTGCATCCCGCCATCCCTGAGGTTCAGCCGCCACTGCACTATGCCCACGTGGTAGTGTGCCATTCTTGAGAAGAGCTGCTGCTATGACCTACTCCCTAGGGCCAAGCTATCAGTTAGCTACTATCCCCCACATCCAAGTCGCTGGTGCACCCTCACCTTAGGGCTAGCTCCTTGAGCTCTGGGTCCCTGGGGGTAAGGCACCACTTCACTCCAAGAATACTACCCAGTAAGGCTGCCTTCAGAAATGAAAAATAAATAAAGTCTTTCATTAGACAAGCAAAAGCTGAAGGAATCAATTACCATTAGATCTGTCTTACAAGAAGTACTTAAGAGAGTTCTTTAACTGGAAACAAAAGGACAATAATGACTATCATAAATACATATGAAAGTATAAAACTCATTGGTAGAGGTAAATACATAGTCTAATCCAGAATACTCCAATACTGCAATAGTGGTGGGTAAATCATACATAACACTAGTATGAAGATTAAAAGTCAAAATGGTCAAAAATAATGTCAAGGAACAAAATTTCAATAAATTTTCTGATCTAAATTGGCTTTATTGCAATTCTAGCATCAAATAACACTTCATTTCATGAAACAGAATAAGTGTTCTGATGAACTGAACAGAAATGGTTGGCTTTATAGAGAGAGAAGTGCTGAAGAAAGCAGAAGCAAAGGCCAGGCATGGTGGCTCAAGCCTGTAATCCCAGCACTTTGGGAGGCCGAGGCGGGCGAAATCACCCGAGGTTAGGAGTTTGAGACCAGCCTGGCCAACATGGAGAAACCCCGTCTCTACGAAAAATACAAAAATTAGCAGGGCATGGTGGTGCATGTCTGTAATCCCAGCTACTCAGGAGGCTGAGGCAGAAGAATTGCTTGAACCCGGGAGGTGGAGGTTGCAGTGTGCCAGGTTCATGGCCATTGCACTGCAGACTGGGCAACAAGAGCGAGACTCCGTCTCAAAAAAAAAAAAAAAAAAAAAATACAGAAGAAAAGAACAGAGTTGCTTTGAAGCTATGTATTAGTTGCTTCAAAGCTATATTTCTCATAGGATGCAGACAGGGAGACAGAACAGTAGAAGAATAACTGATTAATTAACATCAGGTTACTTCAGACTACCTTTTGTTGTATAACAAATAAAGCAGAGGGAACTTCATTATCATGCCGATTGTAGATTCAAATTGGCCGTTACATCTTTCTTCTGATTTCTTGGAAGGTCTAATAACAGATTAGTTTGGGTTTGGTGACATGATACTTTAGCATGGGTGACTCCATTTTGATTTTTAGTCTGGTCTCTTGGGGCCTTGTACAGAAACTTAGTATAAAACAATAGCCTCTTATAATTTTTATTTAACAATTGCCCCATTTTGGTCATGTTCACCTAAGTGAGAGTGTGACCAAAATCTAGGGCATCCACAATACTGTTACCATTATTTTGGGTTTCCAGCCTCAGCATGCCATTTATAGATTACGGTGTCCATAGGTTATGGTGTTCTAGGAAAATCCAGGTTCTTGTCACACGACCAGGAAAGATTATGCTCACAGACACTTTAAAGGGTGACGGGGAACAGAATTGAATGGGTGGAAAGGAAAAAGGAAAAACATCTCAGCAAAGTGAGATGGAATCCTGCTAACAGGCTCTCCACCTCACCTATTGAATCCCAGGTTACCGCACAGGAACAGGAGAGGCCAGGCTCCTCCCCTCTGCAAATGGCGTGAACTTCCGAGGCTCCACCCCGCCCTCCCAGTGCACCGTCCGGTTGGAGATTCTCTGGGGACCTTCTCCCTTATCTGTCGCCTGCATCCATCAGTGTCCTCCTTATTATGCCTTTCTTTGAGATTTGGTTGTTCCAGCTAGAGAGAGATCATCTGAGATTTGACAGATGGCTGTACGGAAAATTTAAAACTTTAAGAGGATAAAACGCACCAGGGGACAAATATTATGACTGTTAAGAGGATAACACTGGGCTGGGCGCTGTGGCTCACGCCTGTAATCCCAGCACTTTGGGGGGCTGAGGCGGGCGGATCTCGAGGTCAGGAGATCGAGACATCCCAGCCAACATGGTGAAACCCCGTCTCTAAAGTACAAAATTTAGCTGGGCGTGGTGGCCAGCACCTGTAGTCCCAGCTACTTTGGAGACCGAGGCAGGAGAATCGCTTGAACCCGGGAGATGGAGGCTGCAGTGGGCCAAGATCACGCCACTGCACTCCAGCCTGGGCAATAGGGCGAGACTCCATCTCAAAAATAATAATAATAATAAATAAAAGAGGGTAACAAGAGTTTGGAGTATGCTTCTTAGCCAGAGTCCCCATGACCTAAACCAACCAACATCAAATACACAAACTAGGAGTCTACCCATTTTAATCAAGGTGTCTGCTCTACAAAATCTGATGTATTTATCTATGTGCAACAAGAAATGTCATCAACTGCAGATTCCTCCCTATTGAGTTAATAAGTAATCTAACATCCCATGACTGGATTAAATGAAATCAGGGAGTGCAGGTTACCCACAGAAACTTATTGTAAAATTTTAACTACACCATTATCCTGCCAAGTGAAAGAGCTAGGCATAAGTAAGAAAAGATGAAGATAGGTAAGCACTTTATTATGGCAGACAGCTTTGTTCCAATGGTCTTGGGAAAAGCTGTCCACACCATGAAGTTGGCAACTTCAAATCATGGTTTGCAGTTTGAATGTCTCTGGTTGTAGCATCAGCATTCTGGTGAATTATCTGTGACATCAGGCATGAGAGGTGTTACTTGAAATTTATATCGAATTGTCCAGCTTTAGCCTATAAGGCTTCAGGTACTGAGCAGTTCTCATTCTTTGTTGCAGAATTCTGGCCAAGTATTATAGAAAATTGGAAGAAATCAGAATCCAGTCCAGTCTACAGGTAAATAATCACAACTCAAAATAATGAACAGGGCTACAATCTAATAATAGGTATCATATAGTTTTCTTTTGAAATGTAATTTTTCTTTCTACAGTCTTCTCCATTTCTACAAAAATAACCACCATGGTAAGACCAATTTGTTTGCAAAGTACGTTTATTCTCAAACTTGGCCTGATCATTAACATAATGAAGCAAGAATAACTACATAGGCTTCTTTTAAAGTTGTTTTGCTGGAAATTTTTACAAGGAATCTCAGATTAGATTTTTAAAAACCTCTCAATGCTAGGAAGCCAAACCAAGTCAGTTATTGAATTTTACCTCCTGTATCTAATATCTTGAGGTTCCTGGGTCTACCCGGAAACGAAAACTGTTACTCATTCATTATAAGGTTGGGAACCCTTGAAGCCAAGAAGTCTATGCACATTTGTAAATATGACATTCCAGTCAAAGCCTTGGAAATACAATTTGTGTTTTCAGTTGTATCCTGTTATAAAGAGAACTGAGTCTTACTGAACTTATGCAAATAGCCATAAGGCCACAAGAATAAGAGTACTCACAAATAGTTTCCAAATTCTGGAGGGATTATACATGGAGAAAAATCAAATATCTCAATTTTTGTTTACAAAAGTATATTTCACCAAATTGCTATAAACTATAAAGAGCTTAAAAGAAAAAACTTTCCTTAAATCTGAAAAATAAAACAGTAAAGAACCAGCAACATTTCAAATAAGCCTTAAAAACCCATAATTCTTCCTTATCAATTCATTCATTGTCATGTAATTAATTCTTTCTCTGTTTATCTTGGTTAGCAGTTTCACAAACCCATCAGTTTCTTCATGAGAGTTCTGGAAGTTCAGTCCAAGATATGAACTCAAAGCTATTAGAAACTTGTACTTCTCAGAGTTATTTTTATTCTTCCCATATACCTTTTTGAAGACACAGCACTTTAGGATTATAATTGCTTGCAATGAGCTTTCAGAAAAAGTATTAGAGAGAAACAGTTAATTGTGAATAACAAGAAACAGTATTAGAAACAATTACAAGAAAAAGTATTAGAAACAACTGTGAATAACAAGAAACAGTATTAGAGAGAAACAGAAGAAAAAGTATTAAGAGAGAAACAATTAACTGTGAATAACAAGACTTAAACTGGCCATGGTTAAAGATCTGATGAGAAGTATGCAATTGGCAAGGAATTTTGCTCATTTCTGTGGCACACAACAATTTAAAATTACCAAAATTGTGACTGATAGCATTTATACCAGGACATACCAGATTTCTAGGAACCTATATAATTTTGGAACACACATTAATAACATTCATATAAACATAATTCAAAGAAGGTTAAGCATATCTTAGTTTGACAATGCTTCTCGTATAACTTAATATATAAGATAAACCTAATTAATCTAATATCTCACTTTTTCAGATCATTTGAGAAGTTCCATGCTCTGGAACATCCCAAAGTTAGTTTGAGGTCAAAAATACTTTTATTTTTGAGAAGCTTTTCAATTATTAAGGGTTTAAAACGTTTGATCTAAATAGGATCATAAGTTGGGTGCAGTGGCTCACACCTGTAATCCCAGCATTTTGGGAGGCCGAGGCAGGTGAATCACTTAAGGTCAGGAGTTCGAGACTAGCCTGGCCAACATGGTGAAACCCTGTCTCTACTAAAAATACAAAAATTAGCTGGGTGTGGTGGCACACACCTGCAATCCCAGCTACTTGGGAGGCTGAGGCAGAAGGATCACTTGAATCCAGGAGGCGGAGGTTGCCATGGGCCGAGATATGTCACCGTACTGCAGCCTGGGTGACAGAGCGAGACTCTGCCTCAAAAAATAAATAAGTAAATAAAATAAAATAAATTAAATAAATAGGATCATAGGTCACTATGAAATAAAATCAAGTGATGAAACATTTCAAAGGCACAAAGTGTGACAGGTAGTCAGGCATGAGCAGGGCAGGAGAGAACTCCCCTACCCCAACCAGGAGTGTCAGGTGACCATCAGGTGATGGTTCAGCAGTTGTCGCACTGCCTCTCTAAAAATGATAATTTGGCAGCCAGCGCCAGGAAAAGACAATTACCTTATGGTCTACAGCTGCCCCACTAAAGTGTTAATTGATCGCAGGCACCAGGGAGAGGCAGTTTTCCAAATAGATGAAAACACTTGAGATTGGTAATAGGCTTCCAATAAAATCTCAGGAATTGGGCAAGTGAGCTCAGGCATGCACACTGAGAGACTAAGTGGTGGATTATGACCTCCCAGGGACATTCCACCACAAAAGGAAAGAAAGTCTTAGATGGGCATGCCTACAGCTTCCTAAACATACTGCACATGCCCACTTCCCAAGAGTAAGGAGGGCACTACACATGTAGTGGATACTTAAAATTGCTTGCTCCCTATATGTGTATCCACTACACATGTAGAGGATACTTAAAATTTCCGCTTCATATCTGAACTGTAGGGGCAGTTAAAGGCTGGGATAGGCTCCTCTACCTCACGGTTGTGGGGCCTGCGTTAGCAGAGGACCTGGCGAGCGCTGAGTCCGGTCTCAGAGAAGATACACCAGTGAAGACTATGGCTTCCACTTACTCCTTTCTGCCTCCTAGTGTTTACCCACGTGTCCCTGCATGTGGTGAGCCTCCTCCTACTTACATTGGGAAATTTGATATTGTGTCCAGAATTGGTGGGTTCTTGGTCTCACTGACTTCAAGAACGAAGCCGCGGACCATCACGGCTTGACTTCGGGAGCAGAAGATAGCAAAGTTTGATTGTCCTCTTGGCAACTACAGCCAATAACTCGGGGTGGAGCCAAGATGGCCGAATAGGAACAGCTCCGGTCTCCAGCTCCCAGCCCCAGCGACACAGAAGACGGGTGATTTCTGCATTTCTGCTTGAGGTACCGGTTTCATCTCACTAGGGAGTGCCTAACAGTGGGTTCAGGACAGTCGGTGAAGCGCACTGTGCGCGAGCCGAAGCAGGGCGAGGCATTGCCTCACGCGGGAAGCGCAAGGGGTCAGGGAGTTCCCTTTCCTAGTCAAAGAAAGGGGAAACAGACGGCACCTGGAATATCGGGTCAGTCCCGTCCTAATACTGCGCTTTTCCAACGGGCCTGGAAAACGGCACACTGGGAGATTGTGTCCCGCACCTGGCTCGGAGGGTCCTATGCCCACAGAGTCTTGCTGATTGGTAGCACAGCAGTCTCAGATCAAGCTGCAAGGCGGCAGCGAGGCTGGGGGAGGGGCGCCCGCCATTGCCCAGGCTTGCTTAGGTAAACAAAGCAGCCAGGAAGCTCGAACTGGGTGGAGCCCACCACAGCTCAAGGAGGCCTGCCTGCCTCTGTAGGCTCCACCTCTGGGGGCAGGGCACAGACAACCAAAAACTCAGCCAGAACCTCCACAGCCTTAAATGTCCCTGTCTGACTGACAGCTTTGAAGAGAGTAGTGGTTCTCCCAGCACACAGCTGGAGATCTGAGAACGGACAGACTGCCTCCTAAAGTGGGTCCCTCACCCCTGAGCAGCCTAACTGGGAGGCACCCCCTCAGTAGGGACAGACCGACACCTCATTCAACCGGGTACTCCTCTGAGACAAAACTTTCAGAGGAACTATCAGACAGCTGAATTTGTGGTCTCACGAAAATCCGCTGTTCTGCAGCCACCGGTGCTGACACCCAGCCAAACAGGGTCTGGAGTGGACCTCTAGTAAACTCCAACAGACCTGCAGCTGAGGGTCTTGTCTGGTAGAAGGAAAATTAACAAACAGAAAGGACATCCACACCAAAAACCCATCTGTACATCATCATCATCAAAGACAAAAAGTAGACAAAACCACAAAGATGGGGAAAAAACAGACCAAAAAAACTGGAAACTCTAAAAAACAGAGCACCTCTCCTCCTCCAAAGGAACGCAGTTCCTCACCAGCAATGGAACAAAGCTGGATGGAGGATGACTTTGATGAGTTGAGAGAAGGCTTCAGACGATCAAACTACTCTGAGCTACGAGAGGAAATTCAAAACAATAGCAAAGAAGTTAAAAACTTTGAAAAAAAATTAGAAGAATGGATAACTAGAATAACCAATGGAGAGAAGGGCTTAAAGGAGATGATGGAGCTGAAAGCCAAGTTTCGAGAACTACGCGAAGAATGCAGAAGCCTCAGTAGCAGATGCGATCAACTGGAAGAAAGGGTATCGCTGATAGAAGATGAAATGAATGAAATGAAGAGAGAAGGGAAGTTTAGAGAAAAAAGAATAAAAAGAAATGAACAAAGCCTCCAAGAAATTTGGGACTATGTGAAAAGACCAAACCTACATCTGATTGGTATACCTGAAAATGATGGGGAGAATGGAACCAAGTTGGAAAACACTCTGCAAGATATTATCCAGGAGAACTTCCCCAATCTAGCAAGGCAGGCCAGCATTCAGATTCAGGAAATACAGAGAACGCCACAAAGATACTCCTCGAGAAGGGCAACTCCAAGACACATAATTGTCAGATTCACCAAAGTTGAAATGAAGGAAAAAATGTTAAGGGCAGCCAGAGAGAAAGGTCGGGTTACCCACAAAGGGAAGCCCATCAGACTAACAGCTGATCTCTCAGCAGAAACTCTACAAGCCAGAAGAGAGTGGGGGCCGATATTCAACATTCTTAAAGAAAAGAATTTTCAACCCAGAATTTCCTATCCCGCCAAACTAAGCTTCATAAGTGAAGGAGAAATAAAATACTTTACAGACAAGCACACGCTGAGTGATTTTGTCACCACCAGGCCTGCCCTAAAAGAGCTCCTGAAGGAAGCACTAAACATGGAAAGGAACAACCGGTACCAGCCCCTGCAAAAACATGCCAAATTGTAAAGACCATCGAGGCTAGGAAGAAACTATAGCAACTAACGAGCAAAATAACCAACTAACATCATAATGACAGGATCAGATTCACACATAACAATATTCACGTTAAATGTAAATGGGCTAAATGCTCCAATCAAAAGACACAGATTGGCAAACTGGATAAGGAGTCAGGACCCATCAGTGTGCTGTATTCAGGAAACCCATCTCACGTGCAGAGACACACATAGACTCAAAATAAAGGGATGGAGGAAGATCTATCAAGCAACTGGAAAACAAAAAAAGGCAGGGGTTGCAATCCTAGTCTCTGATAAAATAGACTTTAAACCAACAAAGATCAAAAGAGACAAAGAAGGCCATTACATAATGGTAAAGGGATCAATTCAACAAGAAGAGCTAACTATCCTAAATATATATGCACCCAACACAGGAGCACCCAGATTCATAAAGCAAGTCCTCAGTGACCTACAAAGGGACTTAAACTCCCACACAATAATAATGGGAGATTTAAACACCCCACTGTCAGCATTAGACAGATCAACGAGACAGAAAGTTAACAAGGATATCCAGGAATTGAACTCAGCTCTACATAAAGTGGACCTAATAGACATCTACAGAACTCTCCACCCCAAATCAACAGAATATACATTTTTTTCAGCACCACACCACACCTATTCCAAAATTGACCACATAGTTGGAAGTAAAGCTCTTCTCAGCAAATGTAAAAGAACAGAGATTATAACAAACTGTCTCTCAGACCACAGTGCAATCAAACTAGAACTGAGGATTAAGAAACTCAGTCAAAACCGCTCAACTACATGGAAACTGAACAACCTGCTCCTGAATGACTATTGGGTACATAATGAAATGAAGGCAGAAATAAAGATGTTCTTTGAAACCAACGAGAACAAAGACACAACATACCAGAATCTCTGGGACACGTTCAAAGCAGTGTGTAGAGGGAAATTTATAGCACTAAATGCCCACAAGAGAAAGCAGGAAAGATCCAAAATTGACACCCTAACATCACAATTAAAAGAACTAGAAAAGCAAGAGCAAACACATTCAAAAGCTAGCAGAAGGCTAGAAATAACTAAAATCAGAGCAGAACTGAAGGAAATAGAGACACAAAAAACCCTTCAAAAAATTAATGAATCCAGGAGCTGGTTTTTTGAAAAGATCAACAAAATTGATGGACCGCTAGCAAGACTAATAAAGAAGAAAAGAGAGAAGAATCAAATAGATGCAATAAAAAACGAAAAAGGTGATATCACCACCGATCCCACAGAAATACAATCTACCATCAGAGGATACTACAAACACCTCTATGCAAATAAACTAGAAAATCTAGAAGAAATGGATAAATTCCTCGACAAATACACCCTCCCAAGACTAAACCAGGAAGAAGTTGAATCTCTGAATAGACCAATAACAGGTTCTGAAATTGTGGCAATAATCAATAGCTTATCAACCAAAAAGAGTCCAGGACCTGATGGATTCACAGCTGAATTCTACCAGAGGTACAAGGAGGAACTGGTACCATTCCTTCTGAAACTATTCCAATCGATAGAAAAAGAGGGAATCCTCCCTAACACATTTTACGAAGCCAGCATCGTCCTGATACCAAAACCTGGCAGAGACATAACCAAAAAAGAGAATTTCAGACCAATATCCTTGATGAACATTGATGCAAAAATCCTCAATAAAATACTGGCAAACCGAATCCAGCAGCACATCAAAAAGCTTATCCACCATGATCAAGTGGGCTTCATCCCTGGGATGCAAGGCTGGTTCAACATACGCAAATCAATAAATGTAATCCAGCATATAAACAGAACCAAAGACAAAAACCACATGATTATCTCAATAGATGCAGAAAAGGCCTTTGACAAAATTCAACAACCCTTCATGCTAAAAACTCCCAATAAATTAGGTATTGATGGGACGTATCTCAAAATAATAAGAGCTATCTACAACAAACCCACAGCCAATATCATACTGAATGGGCAAAAACTGGAAGCATTCCCTCTGAAAACTGGCACAAGACAGGGATGCCCTCTCTCACCGCTCCTATTCAACATAGTGCTGGAAGTTCTGGCCAGAGCAATCAGGCAGGAGAAGGAAATAAAGGGTATTCAATTAGGAAAAGAGGAAGTCAAATTGTCCCTGTTTGCAGATGACATGATTGTATATCTAGAAAACCCCATTGTCTCAGCCCAAAATCTCCTTAAGCTGATTAGCAACTTCAGCAAAGTCTCAGGATACAAAATTAATGTACAAAAATCACAAGCATTCTTGTACACCAATCACAGACAAACAGAGAGCCAAATCATGAGTGAACTCCCATTCACAATTGCTTCAAAGAGAATAAAATACCTAGGAATCCAACTTACAAGGGATGTGGAGGACCTCTTCAAGGAGAACTACAAACCACTGCTCAATGAAATAAAAGAGGATACAAACAAATGGAAGAACATTCCATGCTCATGGGTTGGAAGAATCAATATCGTGAAAATGGCCATACTGCCCAAGGTAATTTATAGATTCAATGCCATCCCCATCAAGCTACCAATGACTTTCTTCACAGAATTGGAAAAAACTACTTTAAAGTTCATATGGAACCAAAAAAGAGCCCGCATCGCCAAGTCAATCCTAAGCCAAAAGAACAAAGCTGGAGGCATCACGCTACCTGACTTTAAACTCTACTACAAGGCTACAGTAACCAAAACAGCATGGTACTGGTACCACAACAGAGACATAGATCAATGGAACAGAACAGAGCCCTCAGAAATGATGCCGCATAGCTACAACTATCTGATCTTTGACAAACCTGACAAAAACAAGAAATGGGGAAAGGATTCCCTATTTAATAAATGGTGCTGGGAAAACTGGCTAGCCATATGTAGAAAGCTGCAACTGGATCCCTTCCTTACACCTTATACAAAAATTAATTCAAGATGGATTAAAGACTTATATGTTAGACCTAAAACCATTAAAATCCTACAAGAAAACCTAGGCAATACCATTCAGGACATAGGCATGGGCAAGGACTTCATGTCTAAAACACCAAAAGCAATGGCAACAAAAGCCAAAATCGACAAATGGGATCTCATTAAACTAAAGAGCTTCTGCACAGCAAAAGAAACTATCATCAGAGTGAACAGGCAACCTACACAATGGGAGAAAATGTTTGCAACCTACTCATCTGACAAAGGGCTAATATCCAGAATCTACAATGAACTCAAACAAATTTACAAGAAAAAAACAAACAACCCCATCAAAAAGTGGGCAGAGGACATGAACAGACACTTCTCAAAAGAAGACATTTATGCAGCCAAAAAACACATGAAGAAATGCTCCTCATCACTGGCCATCAGAGAAATGCAAATCAAAACCACAGTGAGATACCATCTTACACCAGTTAGAATGGCCATCATTAAAAAATCAGGAAACAACAGGTGCTGGAGAGGATGTGGAGAAATAGGAACACTTTTACACTGTTGGTGGGACTGTAAACTAGTTCAACCATTGTGGAAGTCAGTGTGGCGATTCCTCAGGGATCTAGAACTAGAAATACCATTTGACCCAGCCATCCCATTACTGGGTATATACCCAAAGGACTATAAATCATGCTGCTATAAAGACACATGCACACGTATGTTTATTGCGGCACTATTCACAATAGCAAAGAGTTGGAACCAACCCAAATGTCCAACAACGATAGACTGGATTAAGAAAATGTGGCACATATACACCATGGAATACTATGCAGCCATAAAAAATGATGAGTTCGTGTCCTTTGTAGGAACATGGATGAAACTGGAGACCATCATTCTCAGTAAACTATCGCAAGGACAAAAAACCAAACACCGCATGTTCTCACTCATAGGTGGGAATTGAACAATGAGAACTCATGGACACAGGAAGGGGAACATCACGCTCCGGGGACTGTTGTGGGGTGGGGGTAGGGGGGAGGGACAGCATTAGGAGATACACCTAATGCTAAATGACGAGTTAATGGGTGCAGGAAATCAACATGGCACATGGATACATATGTAACAAACCTGCACATTGTGCACATGTACCCTAAAACCCTAAAGTATAATAAAAAAAAAAAAAAAAAAGAACAACAACAACAACAAAAAAGCCATATCTGAACTGTAAAGCTCATTTCTAGGGATTTTCTGCCTCTCCCCTCCCCAGCCACTCCAGGCTCAATCTAGACTTTTAGTTTCTACTGACCTCGAAGAATTGCCCACAGTGGCACTGTCCTGTGTTCCAACACTGTTTTGTTGGAATGTGCACTACACATAGCGCACATGCCCACTTCCCAAGAGTAAGGAGGGCACTACACATTCACAATTGGGGAAGAATGAGGGGAAAGGGGCACAAGAAGCTGGAAGTGGGCCAGCATATAAAGTCCTAGGATCAAGGTTAAATGCCATCCTTGTCCTTCAAGTCGCCCGCTTGGGTCTCTTCCAAGTGTACTTTCCTTTCATTACTGCTCTAAAGCTTTTTAATAAGCTTTCACTCCTGCTCTGAAACTTGCCTTGGTCTCTTTCTTTGCCTTCCGCCCCTCAGTCGTATTCTTTCTTCTGAGGCGGCAAGAACTGAGGTTGCTATAGACCCGTACGGATTCGTCACAGATAATGTGGATACTTTCCACCCCTAACAAAAGCACCTGCAATTATCTTGTTGAACCATGGATCCTCTATTTCCTAAGCTAGTTACCAAAAAGGTAAAGAAATACTCTCACAATTTTCTATTAAGAATAGATCAGGCCGAGCGCGGTGGCTCACACCTGTAATCCCAGCACTTTGGGAGGCCTAGGCAGGCAGATCACAAGGTCAAGAGATCGAGACCATCCTGGCCAACATGGTGAAACCCCGTCTCTACTAAAAATACAGAAATTAGCTGGGCATGGTGGCCCGTGCCTGTAGTCCCAGCTACTTGGGAGGCTGAGGCAGGAGAATCACTTGAACCCAGGAGGTGGAGGTTGCAGTGAGCCAAGATCGCACCACTGCACTCCAGCCTGGCGACAGAGCGAGACTCCGTCTCAAAAAAAAAAAAAGATCAGTGCTTTGGGAAAACCCTATTATTCCAACATGGGGACCCAAACTCCAGCCTTGCATCAGTATATTTTTGATATTAATGCTCTATTTTTAGAAAAACTTATAAACAATTCCCTTCTAATTTTAGCCAACTTGCTCACACGTAAAATTTCTTTCACGAGATTTATCTTTTATAAACCTTCTACGGCCTATTTAAAACTTCAGTTTTGTCCTACACTTTCTTTTTTTTATACTGGCATTTTATCTTAGGACAAAAATTTACTTTTTTTCTCCTTATCATTTTGACCAAAGTTCTCTCTTATGCGAAAGAAAAAATTCCTCTTTCCTTTTAACTTTCTTTACCCAAAATACACCCTCATAACTTTTTTTTTTTTTTTGCATCTTTCTTACTTCCTGGTTTCTTCCTGCCTCATTTCTATTTCCTTCCTAAATCCATATTTTAAAATGACTTTTAAATACCTTTAAATTAGATAAAATTGCTCTTCTTAATGCAAAATGTATCCTCATGTCTTCTTATAATTTTTCTCACCACAAACACATCTTACTTTTCTTGTACACTTTGCATGTAGAATTTTTTCTTTTTCTGATAGTTTTGATTACATATATTAATTAGAATTTTAAAATTCTCAATGATCTTAATTTTTGTGAATAACTAGGAGGTTATCTGACCTATTTGTGATATACCAACATTTTATGACTATATATTTCACAACTTTTAGACATTGTAAAAAAAATTGTTCTTGAAAAAACAAGTTTTTTGTTCCTCAAACAAGTTTTTTTTAATTTACTAACAGAGATTCAAATATATTTAGTCTATATCATATAAAAACAAAATGCCAAAGTATACAAACTTTAAGCTTGTGCTTAATAATTAATGTTTTAGTATTTTAACTTATTTAGCAATGACCAAGACATTTAACTGTCATATATTACATAATTCCACTTTAAGATTTCAAATTACCAAAAACATTTTTGAAACTATGAGGAGTTTATTTGTAAACACTTATGCCTAATTTACTTGTTTTTGACAATCATGTTTGAACTGTTTATAAAACTTCTGTAAGACATTGAACAAAACTCTCCATCAAGTTATTTCTCTGCTAACGATTTCTACAGCATGCATATGATAGGCAAGAAGTCTAAAGTTAAATACATGAGTATTTTTGCTGATCAGAAGACATGGCTGCTTTTCAAATACGTTGACTCTTGAACAGCATGGGTTTGAACTGCACAATTCCACTTATATGTGGATTTTCTTTTGCCTCTGCCACCCTGCCACAGGAAGACTAACCCCCCCATTTTCTCCTCCTCAGCCCAGTCAATGTGAAGACAATGAGGATGAAGATCTTTATGATGATCCACTTCCATTTAATGAATGGTAAATATATATCTTCTCTTCCTTATAATTTTCTTAATAACATTTTATTTTGTCTAGCTTACTTAATTGTAAGAATACTGTATATAATACGAATATGTGTTAATTGACTGTTTATGTATTTATAAGGCTTCCAGTCAATAGTAGGCTGTCAATTTAAATAACAGAGAGAGGCTCTCTAAAATATATATATATTTATTTGGGAATAAAGCATTAAAATGGAAATACACATGCCACAGTAAACTATGTGCATATTCAGGGAAGTCAAGGATGACAAAGGCTTTTAAAGGAAGAAATGAAGAGGATGACATAATTATTTTGAAATAATTATCCTTGATTACAAAGATCAATAATAAGGGTGATGCCAGTCTGAGGTCCGACAGGTAGTTGCTAGGCAGATGTCCTTTTAGAAGTATTTTTTTGCATAAGGTTGCGGTGGCCTTTGTGTAAGGTTGTAGCTTTTGGCCGGGTGCGGTGGCTCAAGCCTGTAATCCCAGCACTTTGGGAGGCCGAGGCGGGCGGATCACGAGGTCAGCAGATCGAGACCACGGTGAAACCCCGTCTCTACTAAAAATACAAAAAAATTAGCTGGGCGTGGTGGCGGGCACCTGTAGTCCCAGCTACTCAGGAGGCTGAGGCAGGAGAATGGCGTGAACCTGGGAGGCAGAGCTTGCAGTGAGCCGAGATTGTGCCACTGCACTCCAGCCTGGGCCACAGAGTGACACTCCGTCTCAAAAAAAAAAAAAAAAGGTTGTAGCTTTTGCAGTCTTTTGTGATCATTTTTGTTATCAGGCACACAAATATGAGAACCCTCTCTTCATGACCTTCCCTGGCTCTATTTCTCCGGATTTTCTAAACCCATTTTGATTTTGACAACTTTCACAAGGCTATTAGTAGTTAAGTTTCTGGGAAACCATTGCAGATGAGTGACAACTATCTGGGCCAGTGGCACAGGGGTAAAATAATTTACTACGACAGGTGTAGGTAGAGAAAGGCAGATTTATTAGAGAAAGTATGAAAATATGGCGCAAAGAACCAATGAACAGAATCAGCAAGAGAGGAGCTGACTGAAAGGAAACAAAAGCTTGCTGGAGATTTTAAGAGAATGGTTCCTGGGCTGCAGAGTTCTGCGAGCAGTACTCATAACCCCAAAGTTGCAGTAAGCTAACTTGCAAGTATCTGGTGATAGCGGGGCTCAGGAAGATTATGCGTTATTTGCATAGGAGGGCTATGTGTCCTGGACCATGAATGTCATCAACATATTAATGACATTCTTCACAAGGATTGTTTTTTCTATTGAACCGCAAAAGACCTTTAATAACCAAAACAATCTAGAGCAAAAACAACAAATCTAAAGGTCTCACACTACCTGACTTTAAAATATACTACAAAGATCTAGTGACCAAAATAGGTTGATACTGGCATAAAATCAGAAACATAGACCAATGGAACAGAATAGAAAGCCCAGAAACAAATCTGCACATCTATAGCCAACTGATTTTCAAAAAAAGTTTCCAAGGACACACATTGGGAAAAGGACAGTCTCTTCGATAAATGGTACTAGGGGACTGGATAGCCACATGCACAAAAATGAAACTAGACCCTTATCTTTCACCATATTCAAAAATCAACTAAAAATGATTGAAAGACTTGAAACTATGGAACTAGTGGGAGAAAAACATTGGAGAAATACTTCATGACATTAGACTGGGGCAAAGATTTTTTGTTACTTTTTTTATTTTTAAAAAGAAAGTACTATTTTCACAAGAGGATGGGTGTCAAGGAAAGATTTTTTGGCTATGACTCTACAAGCATAGGCAACAAAAGTAAAAATAGACAAATGGGATTAAATCAAACTAAAAACTCTACAGCAAAGGAAACATTCAGAGTGAACAGACACCTACAGAATGGGAGAAATACTTGCAAACTATATATATGACAAGTGGTTAATATCCAGAATATATAAGAAACTGAAACAACTCAAGAGAAAAAATAAAAAGACTACCAAATAACCTGATTTAAAAATTGGCAAATGATCTGAAGAGACACTCCTCAAAATAAGACAAATAGCCAACAGTTTTATGAAGAAATGCTCAGCAGCACTAATAATCAGGGAAAAGCAAGTCAAAACCAAAATGAGATATTTCCTTATTCCAGTTAGAATGGCTACTGTCAAAGAGAAAAAGATAAAAATGCTGGCAAGAATGTGGAGAAAAAACAACCTTTACATGCTGTTGATGGAGATTTAAATTAGTACAGCCATTATGGAAAACAGTACGGAGGTTTCTCAAAAAATTAAAAATAAAACTACCATATTATTCAGCAACCCTATTACTGGGTATATATCCAAAGGAAAGGAAATCAGTATGTCAAGGAGATGTCGGCACTCCTATGTTTATTGCAGCAGTATTCTCAGTAGCCAAGATATAGAATCAACCAAAGTGCCCATCAACAGATGACTGGATAGAGAAAATTTAGTATATATACATAATGAAATACTATTCAGCCATAAAAATGAATGAAATCCCATCATTTGTGGCAACATGGATGAACTTGGAGGACATTATGTTAAGTGAAATAAGCCAGACCCTAAAGATGAATACCATATGATCTCATTCACATGAGATACATACATAAATGTAACATTTTGGGGAAACCGGGTAAAAGGCACACAGGATTTCTTTACTATCTCTGCAATTTCTTGTTAATTTATATTTCAAAATAAAAAGTTAATAAATAATCAAAGAAAGACAAAGTCAGAGGCTTATGTGTTTGGTGAGACAGTGTTCCCTGATGCAAGGAGCAATAGATTTGGAGTCAGATGAACGAAGACCAGTTTCTGCTCCCCATGCCTTACCAGCTGTGTGCCCTTAAGAAAGTCAGTTAACCTTTCTGAGCTTCAGTTTTCTATTTCATAGAATGGTCCTTATCAATTTTCTAGCTACAAACATTAGCTATTTGTATACTGCCTTATAAACATTTTTTGCCATATTCTCTATAGCCTGTTATATTGTGTACTTAATATTTCTTATAGAGGCCAGGCACAATGACTCACGCCTGTAATCATAGCACTTTGGGAGGCCAAGACGGGAGGATCACATGAGGTCAGGAGTTCAAGACCAGCCTAGCCAACATGGTGAAACCCCATCTCTACTAAAAATAGAAAAATTAGCCAGGTGTGGTGGCACATGACTATAATCCAGCTACATGGGAGGCTGAGGCAGGAGAATTGCTTGAACCCGGGAGGCGGAGGTTGCAGTGAGTCGAGATTGCCCCACTACACTCCAGCCTGGACAACAGAGCAAGACTCTGTCTCATAAAAATATATATTATATATATGTATATTCCTTATAGAGATCAACACAGTCCATTTACTCAAATCCATACCAAGCCCAAATCCTGAGTGATGTTATATATAAAACCACGACATCAAGGACTAGTGAATTTTTTCTCAAATGAGCATTAAAGTAAATAACTATTAAAAACATATACTTTTTTGTGCTGCCTAAATGATCACACATACTATCAATGGTATGGACAACATATTTCAGGAAACATTAGTTTAGCCCAAATACTTTACTTTGTAGATAGAGAACGTGATGTCTCATAGACAGAAATAAACTTTCAGATTTGAAAGATCACTTTAAATGTAAACCACAATTTCTCATCACATTTTAAATAAATTCCAAAGTCCTTAACGAGGGCCTATTGGATCTGATAGGATGTAGCTGTGCCTGCCTCTATGATTTCTGTTTCTTTTATCCGTTCTCTGGCTCCCACTACTCCAACCACACTTGACCTCTTGCTCTTCCTAGCATACCGAACACTTTTTTGCCTCAGGGGCTTTGCTCTTGCTGTTCTCTCTGCCTGGAAGATTCTAGATATCTGTGTGGTTCAATTCCTAGCACATTCAGGTTCTGCTCTATGCCACTTCCTCAATGAGTCCTTACTTGACCCTCCTGCTCAAAATAGCCACACACACATATATCCTATTATTCTCTATTCCCCTTACTGTGCACTCAATCCTGTATGCCTAACACACACACACACTCTTACACTCACACATACATATGTATATTATTCTCTATTCCCCTTACTCTGCACTCAATCCTGTGTGTCACACACACACTCACACATACACATATATCATATTTTCTATTCCCCTTACTGTGCACTCAATCCTGTGTGCCTAACACACACACACACTCTTACACTCACACATACATATGTATATTATTCTCTATTCCCCTTACTCTGCACTCAATCCTGTGTGTCACACACACACTCACACACACACATATATCATATTATTTTCTATTCCCCTTACTGTGCACTCAATCCTGTGTGCCTAACACACACACACACTTACAATCACAAATACACATGTATATTATTCTCTATTCCCCTTACTCTGCACTCAATCCTGTGTGTCACACACACACTCACACATACACATATATCATATTATTTTCTATTCCCCTTACACTGCACTCAATCCTATGTGCCTTACACACACACTCACACATACACACGTATATCAATATTCTCTATTCCCCTTACTCTACACTCAATCCTGTGTGCCTTACACACACTCACACACACATATTCTCATACACACACACACACAAGTATATTATTCTCTATTCTCCTTTCCCTATTTTTCTTTATAGCACTTATCACCAACTGACACTATATGTTTGTTGTCCCTCTCCCTAATTAGAATGGCCGGACTTTGCTTTCTTCTCTTAAGCTCAGTGCCTAGAATTGTGCCAGTGCACAGACCCACACGCAGCCAATTCAGCCATCCTCCCTGCAGAATCTGAGGGGAGTGGTCATGTCATCTCAGTTTGCAGCTTTAGAACAGGAGGAGCCACCAGCTCCTCCAGGCAGTCTAACCATTTTCCAGATGGTTCCCATCTTCAGAGGTCTTTCTGATGAGTTTCAGCTTGTGCCTTTGCAGTTTCCACTCAGGCCTATTAGTTCTGCCCTGTTGGCCTACACAGAACATGCCTTTCAGATACTTGAAGACAGCAGTTATGACTCTCCAGCTGTTTACTGCTTTCCAAGTTAAACAGACCTCTCCTTCCATCATTGCTCAGGCATAATCCTCTGGGATGACAGAAAGAACATGTTATCTGGGGACAGGTAACCCAGATCTGAATCCAGACCTCACTCATAGTCACTGTGTAACCCTGAGCACATCACACCTGCCTATCAGGGCTCCCGTGAGGATTCCAGGGGGTCATATATATAAAGTGCTTAGCATAGTTGCTGCCTGACAGTGAAAGTTCAGTGGATGACATTGATGTTCATTGCTTTCCTGAAGAAAGTTCTGTCCAAATCCTAAAAGCAAAACAAATTTCCTGAACCCCATCAGGTCCGCTGCCTGCATGTAGAAAGAGGAGAGTAGAACTGAGGCACACTGGACTCACCCAAAGGCGGAAAAGGACCAGGAACCCAAAAAGGAAGATCCAGTGGGCCCACAGGCAGCCCTCCTAATGGAGCCTGGGCAGTGCCCTCTTCTTTTTGTTGGAAAAACTGCAAGAAATATTTTTTGCTTTGTTGTTTGAGGCTGGAGTCCAAGAAAGACCCAGAAATGGTTGATATGAAGGATTTGGAGTAGGAAAATAGGATAAAAATTCAGAGTTAAGAGCTGGACAACGAGCTGGATTATGAGGGCTTCCACCCCAGTCCGTTTCTTTCTTGCTCATGGTAGGACCCTAGACGATTCTTTTCCACTCTCAGCCTGCATTTTCTTAGCTGGGAAATGCCAATTCTAAGAGCTACCGGGATACAATTATATGCCATATGTGCGTTCACTCACTCGGTGCTTTTCAACACATGTTCACTGCATGCTCTGAGTGTACCAAAATGACAGCCTGTTCCTAACCTCAGGGGTCTCACTGTCTATTAAAAGTTTCCCTTAGGGTATCATTCTGAAAGGGAGGAGGAACTAGAAAACCACTTAGTTCCAGTGTGTCATGATAAACACACAGAGGAAAAGAAAACAGCAGCTGTGAGAATGTAGGGGAGGGGGATAAATTATGAAGGAGAGGGACAGGAAAGGCTTCTTGGAGAAGGGAATCTGTTCTCTGCCCAGTGCAACAGCCTTGTAGAGGACTTGTACCTCCTCTGTTAGTGCCTTTCACCATCCCCAAGGATATCTAGAGCAGGACTCTGAACACTGGATAATCAGTTTATACTGCTGAGTGGCGGGCTGATGTTCTGGGTGGTGTAACATTCTGCCCTTCTCTAATTTTTTGTCTGCGACTCAGCCTTACCTAGGTCAATAAAATGCTAAGTGCACACCCACCTTCCCCAGCACATTCAGAATGCTGCCAGATCATTTGTCACCCCTCTCAGGAGACATTAAACTCTCTGTCCTGGCCTTAGTTGTCCTTGTGGTCCTGGCTCAGACTGCCGCAGGTAAACAGAACCATGGAGAGGAGGGAAAAGGGAGTAAGGATGGGGTCCTAACCACAGAATCACCAGAAAATTGACCATGTGTGGAAGCGAGGAGAGCCCACAGGGATGGCTGAGATCTGATGAAAGGCTTATAATGAATGTGCTCCCATAAGAAGGGCAGCCTGTCAGCCCTGACCATGGTGGTGCTTCTCATTAGGGAACCTGGAGAATATCTGCAGAGGCCAAGGTGTTTTATATGAAGTCCCTTCCATATGCAGAAGCAACCCCAACATCTCTAGTATCCTGAATGCCTCTGGCCCATATGTCAACAGTCTCATCCTGTGAGTCTTTCACTTCAACCCCACTTTCAGCTGATACTACCTCTTGTAATAATCAGTCTCATTACTTCACTTCACTGTTGTTGGGCTTTGAGTGCTCCTTTAAAGCAGGCAGAAGAGGCAACTTGCTCTTGTCTTGGAATATATGGTGAAAAAGTTGTAAGTTGATGTTGGATATCTACAGGCTTATAAAAACAGGCTCACAGTATGGAGCTGGGGTTAGAGCAGAAGATTTTGGCTTTCAAGTTGAACATGCTCAAAGCTCTCTAACAGTATAAACAGGCATCATGGCCAGGTGGTGAATAACTTTCTAATGGAAATGTTTTCCCCTTAGGCTTCCCAGGGGCTCTAAAGTTGATGATTTTTAATTCTGTGATTTCCTTTGGGTCATTGCTGTTGGAAGTCACATCCTCTCTTGGAGCAGCTATTCAAGCTGAAAGCCTTTGCCAATCACTCAGTTGTTCTAGAAGCAAAAGAAGGTGATTCTGGACTAACCCTGAGTTGGTTTGAGCATGCCTTATATTCCAGTGAAGGCAAGTAGAATAGAGGGAGTTGCAGATGCAAGAGACATTTTGGAGAAAGAATCTACATATTGACTTATGAAATACTGGAAGAGAAAAGTGAGAGTCAATGTGACTGATTTTTTTCAATCTGAACATTCTGGTAAAAGACAGAGAATTAGGAATTATCTCCCAGAAGAAGAGTTTGGGGAAGAGACAAGTAGAAAGAATCTGTAGTTTAGATTAAGACATAATGATCCCTCAACTGAATCCAATGTGCTGGGAAAGCTGGGTTTGCAGTCTGCGTTGACTTAGAGTCACAGAAAATCAGTCAGAGAAGAGCACAGTGTTAAACCCTCCCTGCACCCGCCCCCCAACACACACACACACACACACACACAAACACAACTTCAGCCTGCAGCTCAGAAATGTAAATTGATCATCCATTGTTCAGGGTCTTGCTTTAAACAACCCCTGGGGCAAGCACCCCTAGAACAAACAATGCCTGGCACATAGTAGATGCTCAACAAATTGCAGTTAGATGAATAATGAATGGAGAGAGAAAAAAAAAAGATAATTGAAGCCTTAGTCCCACTTCCTGGCAAGCATCTAGATTTAGAGAGGAAGTAGAACCATATTTAGTGAGACTATGAAAAATGACAGAAATGAAAGTATCATAAGCATAGGAATAAAATTCAATTAGAGCTGATTAGAGGAAGGAAGATAACTACTCCTAGTCATTAAACATGCACAAATTTGTAACATTCTCATGAATGCCATTAAGTGTCAAAATCAATGTTTCACTCTAACCATTATTACTATTACCAACATCCTTCGTTTAATTGTGTTTACTTTTTAAATGTATTTATATATTCATGTCTTTGCTTATTTTGATAGATGGATGGATCAGGAGGTGCTATTATGGAACTGGCAGATGCAGGAAATCATGCAAAGAAATTGAGAGGAAGAAAGAAAAATGTGGGGAAAAACATATTTGCTGTGTACCTAAAGAAAAGGATAAACTATCACACATTCACGACCAAAAAGAGACAAGTGAGCTATATATCTAGTTGTGACTTCTGAATTCAGAATTTTAAGTCATTATAATGAGTCAATGAAATGGCTACTGGGGGCACCTGCATTTTCCTAGATCTCTGTTAAGTCTTCACAGGGCCCGTTAGAAAAACACGCCCATTCCTGCTATCAATATATCTCTCTAGCCTACTGTAGCCCAACAACACTCTAAGCCGTCTCTGGATATGACTAATAATAGTGGTTTTCATGGTAAGAAAATTTTATAGGATCTAGATCTTGAATTCTTGAACCTCTGACCGGGTCCCTGAATGTAGAAGTTTACCAGGTTAACACAAATTGGACCTTAGCTACAGATTCTTGTCTAATGTCTCATCCTGGAGAGTTGCAATAAAACAGTGTAATCCAGAAAGTGTCCTTTTCTGTCTTTAGCTCAAGGCTCTGCCGTATGGTCTTATTCTTGGAACTTAACCCTTACCCCAAGTTCCTAAGCACCTTTGGCTGTCCAAAGATTGGCATGCCCTCTGACCAGGAGGCAACTACTCCTGCCCCCAAGTAAATGGAAGAGGAAAATAAAAGGCCCAACATTTAGTGAGAACTTATTATGTGCAAGGTCTTGTCCTAAGCACTTTACTTCATTTTGTCCCAACAACAGCTCCAAGAGATAGGAACCAGTGTGCCCCTTCGCCAGAAGAGGAAACTAAGTCACAGAGAGTTTAAGTGACTTGCCCTAAATGGCACAGATAGCTAGTTCAGTAACAGGACTTTGAACCTGCAATGCCTGGGTTCAGGCACCGTGCTTCCTCATAATGGAAAGAGATTGCTGCATTACGAAAAGCTTCACTTTATTCTTCCCACACAGAACCAACCTCTTTAATAGGGAAGGTGTGGTGAAGAAAGAGCTTTGTGTGCCCTCTTGTGGTTAAAATGTGTAATGAACCCAGTCCTAGCAGGTTCATGCAGGTTCAAATAAAGGTTATCCTAGGTTGCACTTGTGGGAGAAATGGCTCTGGCTTTGCAGAGAGTTGCAGCTCAGGGGCCAATGCCAATCACATCTGAAGTTGAACAGTATCCATACCTTCTGTTGACACAACGATCTGGAGGATACAGTCCAAAGGCAAGGTACAGCAATCATCACAATAATGGCAGCCACTAACCCTTCAGCCCAATTCTCAAAGTACTTCCTGTCAGTTCTCTGATTTCCCCCCACTAGAATACTATAAGGCATCTTCAGAATGGAAGCATTGGTCTGGACTATAAACTCCATATACTTTTCAACCTTTAAGGCCTTCTTCATTCTTTACATTATGGTGAAAATTATGCACTCTCTACCTATGACTGCACAAGATGCCACCTTAGAGAGCAAAGGCATGGAGGAGGATGAAGAGAGAGACTGGGAAATAGGAAATGTATACCTCAATCTGGGTACTCAAACCATAACCCTAAAATACACCTTCTGTTCCTCCTTGCTTCCCCATACGCATATATCATGTTAGCCACAGAGAATTTCCAAGTCTGCTTCTACAGCACCTGCTCTTCATCTCTGCCTCTAGTCCTTCACTTACTGTGTGCTCTTTGTATCTTTATCAAAAATAAATTAACCTTAAATGTGTAAGTTTCTTTCCAGGCTCTTAATTCTGTGCTATTGTTCTATGTGTCTATTTTTATGCCAGTATCATGCTATTATGATTATTACAGCTTTGTAATATATTTTGAAGTCTGGTAGTATATGCCTCTGGCTTTGATCTTTTTGCTCAAGCCTGCTTTGGCTATTCAGGGTCTCTTGTGGTTCCATACAAATATTTAAATTGTTTTTTCTATTTCTGTGAAAAATGTCACTGGAATTTTGATAGGGATTGCATTGAATCTGTAGATCACTTTGGATAGTATAAAAATTTTAATATTAAATATTCCAATTCATAAACACAGATATCTTTTCATTTATTTGTGTCTTCTTCTATTTTTTTTTTTTTTTTCTTTTTGAGACGGAGTCTCACTCTGTCGCCCAGGCTGGAGGGCAGTGGCACGATCTCCGTTGACTGCAAGCTCCGCCTCCCGGGTTCACGCCATTCTCATCTCAGCCTCCAGAATAGCTGGGACTACAGGCGCCCACTACCACGCCCGGCTAATTTTTTTGCAGTTTTAGTAGAGAAGGGGTTTCACTGTGTTAGCCAGGATGGTCTCGATCTCCTGACCTCGTGATCCACCCACCTCGGCCTCCCAAAGTGCTGGGATTACAGGCGTGAGCCACCGCGCCCGGTCTCTTCAATTTATTTTATCAATGTTTTATAGTTTTTAGTGTACGAATCTTTCACCTCCTTGATTAAACTTATTCTTACGAATTTTATTTTTTGTACCTATTGTGAATGGGATAGTTTTCTTTTTTTTCTGCAAAGTTTGTTGTTAAGGTGTAGAAACACTAAGGATTTGTGTATGTTGATTTTGTATCCTGCCACTTTAATAAATTTATTACTTGTAATTTTTGTGTGTAGTCTTTAGAGTTTTCTGTATATAAGATCATATCATATGCAAACAGTGACCATTTTACTTCTTTCTGCTTTGGATGCTTCTTATTTCCTTTTCTAATTGCTCTGGCTAGGACTTTCAGGACTATAGTGGATAGAAGTGGCAAGAACGGGCATTCTTGTTTTGTTCTCGATCTTAGAGGAAAAGTATTCAACTTTTCACCATTGAGTATGATGTAAGCTGTGGTTTATCATATAAAGCCTTTATTGTGTTGAGGTACATTCCTTCTATACCTAGTTTGTTGACAGTTTTTAATCATGAAAGGATGATTAATTTTATCAAATGCTTTCTCTGCCTCTATTAAGATGATCTTATGGTTTGCGTTCTGTACACTTTTAATGTGGCATATCACATTTATTGATTTGCACATATTAAGCCATTCTTGCATTCTTGGAAAAAAATCTCATTTGGTCATGGTAAATAACATTTTTAATGTGCTGCTGAATTCATGTTGCTAGTATTTTGTTGAAGATGTTTGCATCAATGTTCATAAGAAATATTGACCTGTAGTTTTCTTTTTCTGCAATGTTCTATTTCTTTAAATAAGAATATTACCCCTTTGACTCTCTCTCCTCCTTATTTATATTTTTTAGCTTGAATATTTGTTCCTTTGATGTTGTCCCATAAATCCCATTAGCTTTCTTCATTCCTTTTTTATTCCTTTTTTCATTTTTATCCTCTGCCTATATATTTTAATATAATCTGTTTTTGACTCCACAAATTCTTTTTTCTCTTTAATCAATTTTGGTGTTGATGCTGTCTGTTGCATTTTTTCATTGCATGTATTATATTTTTAAGCCCCAGAATTTCTATTTGATTTTTAAAATAATTTCAATTTCTCTGTTAAGTTTCTAAGTTTGGTCATTTATTGGTTTTCTGATACCACCCAAATGTTTCTCTTTATTTTCTTAATGTTCACTGAGTTTCCCTAAAACAATAATTTTATCAATATAAATTATTTGTGAGGCATTTTGTATATCCCCACTTATTTGGGGTTAGCTATTGGAAGATTACTGGTTTTTTTTTTTTTGGTGGCGTTATGTATATCTCCTTGGTTTTTCATGTTTCTTGATGTTCCTTATGTTAATGTCTATATACAAGACATTCTAAGCGTGGTGTCTGGCATGGTCCATGAATGGGCTTGCATTGAATTCCTCAGGCAAGCTGGGTTGGTGTCTGGGTCAGCGTATCAAAGGGCCTGGCACGGGGACCCACAGGGTTGGGCCTGGAGCCTGGATGCACTAGGATGGACTTGTTGATTGGGTTCATGGAGGTGGGCCTGGAGCCTGGGTCCCCAAGGCTGAGACTGGAGTCTGTATCCATGGGGCTGGCCTGAAGCCTAAGTCCTAGGGGGTTGATCTAGTACTGGGGTGGGCCTTGAGCCTGGGTCTGCAGGAGCCAGCCAGTTTCTGTGATGGGCCAGTCACATGGGTCCACTGGGATGGGCATGGGGCCTGAGTTCATGGGGGTTGGCCTGCTGTGGTTTCAGTGATGGTGCCCTCTTCAAGATTTATGTTAAAACTTAACACCCAATGCTATAGGATTAAAGGGTGCCACCATTGAGAGATTATTAAGTCATGAGGGTGGAGCCCTCATGAATGGGATTAGCAACCTTATAAAGGGGTTTGTGACTGAAGAGAATTCTCTATTGCTCTTTGGTTTCTTCTGGCATGTGAGGGTACAGTATTTCTCCCCTGCAGAGGATGTAGCACTGAGGGATCATCTTGAAAGCAGACAGCAGCCCTCTCTAGACCCCAAATTAGCCAATGCTTTGATCTTGAATTTCCCAGACTCCAGACCATGATAAATAAATTTCTTTTGTATATAAATTACCCAGTCTGTAGTATTTTATCTTAGCAACACAAAGATAGGGTCTGGGTCCTAGATCTACAGGGGTGGACTTGCAGCCTCAGTCCACAGGGGCCAGCCTGCTACTGAGGTCTACTGGGACAGACCTGAACTAGACCTTGGGTCTCCTGGAGTGTAGGCCACAGGGGCTAGTTAGGAGTATGTGTGGGGCCACAGAGACAGGCCTGTCACTTGGCAGGCCTGAGGACAGTGTCCATGTTTACTGGCCTGGTGCCTGAGGCCAGGGTTGCCAGTCCAGCACCAGGATGGGCCCAAAGCCTGGGAGTGTGTGGGCCAATCTTGCTCAGGGTTGGTCTGAAACCTGGGACAGTCCTGGAGTCTGGAGCTGCAGGAGCTGACCTGTCACTAGGTAGGCCTAGAGCCTGTATCCACAGGGACTGATCTGATGAGTAGGGCTGCTGGGGCTAGCCTGGTGCTGGGGCAATTATGAAGCCTGGGGCAGTGGGCGCCAGCCCAGTGTTATGGGAAGTACAGAGTCTGGTCTGCTGGGGTCATCCTGGTACTGGGGTAACCAAGTCCACTGGGCATTCTTGGAGTCTGGGACTGCAAGCACCAACCTGGAGCTTGAATCTGTGGGAGCTGGCCAGTCACTGAGGCAGGTCTGATGCTCAGGGTCATTAAGTTAACCCAGCACTGGGGTTGGCCTGGAGCTTGCACTGCTGGGGTCAGCCTAGTAGTGGGAAGGCCTGGAGACCAAGTCTGGAGGGGCTGTGGGATTCCATGTGGTGCTGGGAAAGAACTGGAGGCTTAGTCTACAGGTACCGGCCAGGAGTCAGGGTCCGTAGGGGCCTGCCCTGCACTGGGTTTTATTGAGGTGGGCCTGGTGTTGGGGTTCAAAGCAAAGGCTTGTGCTTACTTTCCTCTCCTTCCCCCAAGCAGAAGATACATCTCTTCTAGGTGTTCTGCCTGGGATTGGGAGAGGGATGAGATGGGTAATGTAAAATGATTCTTCTTACTTTCTTCAGTGCATATTTTCTTATTTCTGGGCTGCACCCAGGTGCTGTAGTCTCTCATCTGGTTTCCTTGGCTCCTTTAAAGGTATTTTTGTATGTGAATAGTTGTTCAAATTGATGCTTCCACAGTGGGATGAGCACTGGAATGTTCTGTTTTACCATCTTGTTGATGTCAGTCCCAAAAACACATTCATAAGCAACCAGTGGTCAAAGAAGAAACCACAAAGAACATTGGAAAATATCTTGAGACAAATTAAAATGAAAACACAGCACACCAAAATTTATATGATTCATCAAAGCAATACTATGAGGCAAACTTATGGTATAAAGTTTTACATTAAGGAAATGAAAGATCTCAAATCAATAACCTAACTTTATACCTTAAAGATTAAAAATAAACAAACTAAACCCAAGGCTAATGGAAGGAAGAAGATAATAAATATTAGAATAAAGATAAGCATAGAAAACAGAAAAATGACAGATAAGAGCAATAAAACAAAGAGTTGGTGTTTCAAAAAGTTTAAGACTCCTGCTACAAGATGGCCAACTGGATGCAGCCAGGAGGAACATATCCCACCGAGGGACCAGGACATCGGGAAGACTGGTGCACTCCTAGCAGCTCTGCAGGGGGAAGGCATTAAAGCAGACAAAGGAAAGACACAGATGCTAGGCTGAATGGAAAGGAAGCTGAGAACCCTGCACAGGGCTACTGCACTTCTGAACTTGTTCCTGGCCCCCAACAACTCCTGTGGAAGGGGTGAGTTAAACAGGCAAGAAGCCTCTCACCACAGGCCTCTGGAATCCCAGCAGGAGACCCCTCAACCACCACAGACACTTGTGTTGGCAAGGAGAGCTGCTTAGAGAAGTGGTAGAGGCAGAACTTCAGCCGGTGTGGAGCCCAGAGGGTTTGGTGCAGGAGTATCTGTAATGGAGCACGATAAGAGACACCCATCCTCCTAGGCTCGACTTGCTCCCATATGAGACTTTAGCCCTAGGCGAACTTTTGGACCTAAACACTGTAGGGCATTCTTGCCCATGAGATGGGACTGGTTTGACCTAAGCACCTCTCAGTCTGCTGGCCTCTCCCAGGGCCCCAGCCTGGCCATGATTGAAAACACATTTTAAAAAATCCAAAATATCAATGAACTCAGGAGTTGGTTTTTTGAAAAAAATTCATAAGATAGACCGTTATCTAGACTAATAAACAAGAGAGATGATCCAAATAAACACAATTGGAAACAATAAAGAGAATATTACCACTGACCCCCCAGAAATACAAATAACTGTCAGAGGCTGCTATGAACATGTTTATACACACAAACTAGAAAGTCTAGGTTGAAAATCTAGAAGAAATGGATAAATTCCTGGACACATACACCCTCCCAAGATTGAATCAGGAAGAAATTGAATCCTCGAACAGACCAATAATGAACTCCGAAATTGAATCAGTAGTAAATAGCCTTGCAACCAAAAAAAAGCCCATGATTAGACAGAGTCACAGCAGAATTCTACCAGGTATATAAAGAAGAGCTGGTACCATTCCTACTGAAAGTATTACAAAAAAATTGAGGAGAAGGGACTCCTCTTCAACTTATTCTATGAGGCCAGCATCATCCTGATACTAAAAGCTAGCAGAGATACAATAAAAAAATAAAACTTCAGGCCAATATCCTTGATGAATATTGATGCAAAAATCCTCAACAAAATACTGGCAAGCCAAATCCAGCAGCACATCAAAATCTTACCCACCATGGTCAAATAAGCTTTATCCCTGGGATGCAAGCTTGGTTCAACATATGCAAATTAATAAACATGATTCATCACATAAACAGAACCAAAAACAAAAACCACATGATCATCTCAATAGGTGGTGATGATCAAAGCAGAAAAGGCTTTTGATAAAATTCAACATCCTTTCATTTTAAAAACTGAAAAAAATAGGTACAGAGGAACATACCTCAAAATAAGAGCTAACTATGACAAACCTACAGCCAACATCACACTGAATGGGCAAAAGCTGGAAACATTTCCCTTGAAAAAGGAAAGGACAAGTATGCTCTCCGTCACCACTCCTATTCAGCATATTACTGGAAGTCCTATCCAGAGGAATCGAACAAGAGAAAAAAATAAAGGGCATCCAAATAGGAAGAGAGGAAGTCAAACTATTCCTGTTTGCAGATAACATGATTCTGTATCTAGATAACTCCATAGTCTTGGCCAAAAAGATTCTTAAGCTGATATACAACTTCAGCAGAGTTTCAAGATACAAAATCAACATACAAAAATCACCAACATTCCTATATACTAACAACAGCCAGGTGGAGAGCCACATCAGGAACACAATTCCATTTACAATTGCCACAAAAAGAATAAAATACCTAGGAATACAGCTAACCATGGAGGTGAAAGATCTTTACAATGAGAATTACAAAATACTGCTACTCAAAGAAACCAGAGAGGACACAAACAAATGGAAAACATTTCATGCTCATAGATAGGAAGAATCAATATCATTAAAATGGCCATTCTTGCCCAAAGCAATTTACAGATTCAATGCTATTCCTATCAAGCTACCAATGACATTCTTCACAGAATTAGAAAAACATACTATTTTAAAATTCATGTAGAACAAAAAAAGAGCCCCAATAGCCAAATCAATCCTAAGCAAAAAGAACAAAACAAGAGGCATAATGCTACTCAAATTCAAATTATTCCACAGGGCTACAGTAACCAAAACGTCATGGTACTAGTACAAAAACAGATACATAGACCAATGCAACAGAGCAGAGAGGCCAGAAATAAGGCCACACACCTACAACCATCTGATCTTCGACTAAGCTGACAAAAACAAGTAATGGGGAAAGGACTCCCTATTCAATAAATGGTACTAAGATAATTAGCTAGCCACATGCAGAAGATTGAAACTGGGCCCTTTCCTTATACCATATGCAAAAATCAACTCAAGATGGATTATAGACTTAAATGTAAAACCCCAAACTATAAAAACCGTGGAAGACAACCTAGGCAATACCATTCTGGACATAAGAACCGGCAAAGATTTCATGAAGAAGATGCCAAAAGCAATTGCAACAAAAGCAAAAATTGACAAATGGATCTAATTAAACTAAAGAGCTTCTGCACAGCAAAATAAACTATCAACAGAGTAAACAGACAACTTACTGACATGGTTTGGATGTCTGTCCCCGCCCAAATCTCATGTTCAATTTTAATCCCCAATGTTGGAGGTGGTGCCTGATGGGAGATGATTGGATCATGGGGGTGGATCTTCAAGATGGTTTCGCACCATCCCCTTGCTGTTCTCACAAGCTCTGGTTGTTTAAAAGTGTGTGGCACCTTTCCCCTTTTGCTCTCTCTCTTGCTCCTGCTCCCATCATGTGAGACGCCTTGCTCCCCCTTTGCCTTCTACCATGACTGAAAGCTTCCTGAGGCCTCCCCAGAAGCAGAAGCCTCAGTGCTTCTTGTACAGCTTACGGAACCATAAGCCAATTTAACTTCTTTTCTTTTAAAGTACCCAGTCTCAGTTATTTCTTTATAGCAATGTGAGAACAGATTAATATACCTACAGAATAGGAGAAAAATTTTGCAAACTATGCACCTGACACAAGTCTAATATCCAGCACCTATAAGGAATGTAAACAAATTTTCAAGAAAAAAACTACCCCATTAAAAAGTGGGCAAAGGACATGAACAGCACTTTTCAAAAGAAGACATACATGTCGCCAGTAAGCACATGAAAAAAGCCCATTATCACTAATCATTAGAGAAATGTACATCAAAACCACAATGAGATACCATCTCACACCAGTCAGAATGGCTGTTACTAAAAAGTCAAAAAATAACAGATGTGTGGAGAAAATAGAACAGTTACATACTATTGGCAGGAGTATAAATTAGTTCAACCATTGTGGAAAGTGGTGTGGTTATTTCTCAAAGAGCTAAAAATATAACTACCATTCAACCCAGCAATCCCACTACTGGGTATATACCCAAAGGGATATAAATTATTCTATCATGAAGACACAGGAACATGTATGCTTACTGCAGAACTATTCACAATGGCAAAGCTATGGAATCAACCTCACTGCCCATCAGTGGTACACTGGATAAAGAAAATGTGAATATTATGTAGCCATAAAGAAAAATTTTATCATGTCCTTTGCAGGAACATGGTGCTGGAGGCCATTATTCTTAGCAAACTAATGCAGGAACAGCAAACCAAATACTGCGTGTTCTCACTTACAAGTGGGAGCTAAATGATGGGAATACACGGACACAAAGAAAGGAACAACAAACACTGGGGCCTATCTGAGGGTGGAGGGCAGGAGGAGGGAAAGAAGCAAAAAAAATAACTGGGCTTAGTACTTAGGTGACGAAATAATCTGTACGACACACCCCTGTGACAGGAGTTTACCTATATAACAAACCTGCACAAGTACCCCTGAACCTAAAATGAACGTTTTTTAAAAATTTATAAAGAAGTTCAATAAAATAAAATATTATCTAGACTAAAAAAGAAAAAATAAGAATGCTCAAATGACTAAAATTAGAAATGAATAAGGGGACATTACTACCACTTTTACAGAAGTGAAAAGGATTATAAGAGAATACTATATGAACAATTGTATGCCAACAAACCGGACAACCTAGATAAAATTGATAAATTCCTAGAAACCCCTAACCTGCCAAGACCGAATTAGGAAGAAATAGAAAATCTGAACAGACCTTTAATAAGTAAAGAGATTGAATCAGATATCAAAAACCTACCAAAAACAACAACAAAAGTCTAGGATCAAATTACTTCACTGGTGAGTTCTACCAAACATTTAAAGAATTAACATTAATCCTCCTCGAACTCTTCCAAAAACCTGAAGAGCAGGAAGTACTTCCAAACTTATTTTACAAGGCCAACATTGCACTTACACCAAAGACAGACACAGATACAGACACTACAAGAAAATAAAACTATAAACCACTATCACTGACATATATTGATGCAAAAATCCATTTTAAAAACTGGCAAACAGAATTAAACAGCAATTTAAAATGATTATACATCATGATCAAATGGGATTTTTTTCCTTAAATACAAAAATTTTTCCACATTTGAAAATCAATCAATGTAATATACCACATTAAGGGGGAATAGAATTATGGGGAAAAAACACATGATTATCTAAATTGCAGATAAGCCATTTGAAAATTCAACACCCTTTTATGATAAAAGCATCCAATAAACTAGGAATGAAAGGAATTTGCCTCAACATAATAAAGGTAATATATAAAAGTTCCACAGATAATATCATACTCAATGATGAAAACCTGAAAGCTTTTTCTCTAAGATCAGGAACAAGATAGGCATGCTCACTTTCACCACTTCTAGTCTAGTATGTTCTATTCCAACATAGTACTAGAAGTCCTGACCACAGCAATTTGGCAAACTGGAAAGGAAGAAGTAGAATTCTCTCTATTCACAGGCAAAATGATCTTTTTCTTTTTTTTTTTTTTTTTAAGTTCCGGGATACATGTGCACATGCAGAACATGCAGCTTTCTTACATAGGTATGTATACATGTGTCATGGTGGTTTGCGGCACCTACCAACCAGTCACCTAGATTTTAAGCCTGGCATGCATTAGCTATTTGTCCTGATGCTCTCCTTCTTTTCTCCCCCCTCCAACAGGCCAGTATGTGTTGCTCCCCTCCCTGTGTCCATGTGTTCTCATTGTTCAGCTCCCACTTATAAGAGAACATGCAGTGTTTGGTTTTCTGTTTCTTTTTTTGTTTGTTTGTTTGTTCCTCTTTTATTAAGTCCGCTATACTAACTAAAAGGAGAAGCTGTGGTTTTCGCTTGACAGGCCACAGGGCCGATCACCACAGCTTCTTGTAGAGAACATGGAGAGTGCCAAGATCACCATCAGGTGCCTCTTCCTTCCTGTGGCTTTCCATCTTCCAGTCGACCTGGTCTTTTGCCTTGAAGGGCCCCAAAACATCAGCCCTGGCTATCATCTTCATCCCAAAGGCTGAGAAGATGGGCAGGCAAGAACCCGGAGGGTGTCACAGAGAGGTTCCCATCAGGTTCACAGGGCGCCTGCTGTACCTCTTGGAGATGTCAGCTTCAATCAGCTTCTGCAGCTCCTTGGTCTTCTCCAGCAGCAGGTCCAGCTTAGGCTCCAGAGCCGCCTGCTCCTCAAGTGCCTCCTGCTGCTTCTGCACCATCTGCTCTTTCTTCAAAGCCAGCAGCTGGGACTGCTTCAGCTTTTGCTGGAGGAATTCAGTCACACGGTCCACATATCTTGGTGAGGCCAGGATCATAAACAGGTGTTGCAGTTGAAGACTGGTAAGCTTTCCACTCAGATCCTCCAGCACTGACACCATGGTAACCATCTTCTCTTTGGTCTGGCCCTGCAGGATGGCTGGAGCCAGCTGGAACTGGCTCACAGACAGGACATCTGCCTCCTCACTCAACTCCACTGCTCTCTGGGCTAAGAAGATCTCAAGCTCCATGAGCTCGTCAAGGAACTGATTCCGGGTCTGAGTGTATTCAAGAAGTGTCAGGGCATCTGGGCCCCTGGCAACACCTTCTGGAGCCTGGGTTCCTGCTTCCAGCGCTGTGATCTGCAAAGCAACAGCATCGTCTCCCCAGTCACCTCCAGGGTCCTTTGAATCTGATTCCGGAAAGATGCCCCAGTCGATTCCAGCAGCCTCGGCAGAGATGCCAGAGTCAGTCCCCTCAGACACTGCCTCTACCCCAAAGTCGTCCCAGTCAATCGCGTCTTCTGCCACCTACTCAGGAAGCTCCTTGAGGTGGGGTCGCTCCACCACAGAGGGCTCTGTCCCTGTCCTCCACTTGTACACCGTTGAGTTCCCCTGCTTCTGCACGACCGCAGCATTGGCAACACCTGCTCTGTGGGGCTCTCACAAACCCCACAGAGGCCTGGTACATGTCGATGGCTTCCCCCAGGGACTGCTGAGCTGCTGCCCCAGTCTCAGCCAGCTGACTCAGCAGGTCCTTCACCAGGGCCAGCAGTTCTCCTCAGACGTTTTCGCCCGTGATGCCATACTGCTTGCAGGAGTGGTAGAACTGCTCCCGCATCTTGGCAGCCCCTGTCTGGCACTCCTCCTCCTTGCGGCTGTATTCTTGCTGCAGCTGCTGGCACTTGGCAATCTGCTTCTTCAGTGAGGGCATCTCATAGTTGACATTCTGAACCAGGAGGTTAGAGAGTTCCACTAAGTAGGTGTCGTCCTTCTCATACAGGGCTACAATCTCCTGCCAACCCTTCATCCGCTGTGAAGAGTACCAGCCAAAAATATTTTTCGTGGAGGCCTCTGTGCCTTTGAGAAGGTCCAGGATTCTTAGGCAATGAAAGTAGTGAATGTAGGACCCAGACAGCAGTTGGGCGATCTCTTCGCTCTCTGGCATGTCCTGGATGGCAGCATTGATCTTCTCTTGGATCATCAGCACCACACTCTGCCATTTCAGGCTGCAATGCCTTCTGTCCACCAGCCAATTGAGCAGCTTGCTGGTCTGGACGTCGATGGGCATGTGCTGATGGTCCTCCATCTTTACTCCACTTCCACTTCAGGCTGGAGACCTGGTTTTCTGTTTCTGTGTTAGTTTGCTGAGGATGATGGCTTCCAGCTTCATCCATGTCCCTGCAAAGGACATGATCTCATTCCTTTTTATGGCTGCATAGTATTCCATGGTGTATATGTACCACATTTTCTTTAGTCTATCATTGATGGGCATTTGGGTTGGTTCCATGTCTTACAGGCAACATGATCTTATTTGTAGAAAATCCTAAAGACTCCACACTAAAATAATGCTAGAACTAATAAATAAATTCAACCAAGTTGCAGGATATAAAATCAGCATACATGACTCATAACACATATTCTATCCTGCCTGTCACATTGCTTCCCTTTCTAATACAATTTCTTGGAGAGGCTGGTATCTCCTTGAATAATGGGCACAAGAAGTTCCCAGTGCCTTCAATATAAAATCTACACTCTCTAACCTGTATTTCAGCTTATGCTACTACAATCCATCCATCCCCTCATTCCACACCAGTTTATCATTACATACTCTGAACCAGACTAGGAACACAGAGGTCTCCAATGCCTACCACACTGATAAAAATGAGTCCAAAGAACCTGTAAACTGCACCACTCTTGATTGTGATTTTCTTTATAAGGAATGTCCATCCTTTCTCCTTTAAGCATGGATGAAGCAGGAAGATAGAAAAGGAAAGAAGTGAAGTAAATGACATTTGCATGCTGTGGTACATTCAAACTACCACAGAAATACAGAAATACAGAGAAAGCACTCAACTGGTGCTACATCAGGCACCTTGCTGGTCAACCAGAGGAAGGGGGATGAAAATGGCACTCATTCATCCATTCTCCAGCATCATAGTATCACTGTCTTTTTTACCTCAATCCTTTTTTACCTCAAAACCCTCATCATGATGTCTCTCCTGGCACCATCCTACTTAGAGTAGGATGAGAATATCTGCAGGGGTTTCCCCAGGGTGGCATCCACACTTTTCTGGATAACACTAGATCTGGAGAATTTTCCTCTCACCCAAACACACCAGATGGAACACTTCCTGTTTTTAGTCACCAGAGAGAGGAGGAGGAACATATACAATAAGAATAAGGGAGAAATAATGCATTTTCTTCAGTCTCTCCACCTGTGGAGTAGCCCAAGACAGCCTTGAGAGGAAGCCTCCTATAGTGGCATCCAAAAGTTTCATAAATGACCTTTGCTGCTCTTCTCTCTTGAACAGCTTCCATGACTTCATACTGTACTGAATCATTGTGCATTGTATCTCCCACGTCAAATTAATGTCACCTTTGAAATCTCTCCCTCTTCAGACCAGAAGACAGAGGAGACCTGCTTTCACATCCCAGCATGGACTTTAACAATGATTTTCTGTCTCAACTCTCTGAAACTAGCTTTTCTATCTCAGAAATGGACTTAGAGGAGTTTCAGATATGGGCATCAGATATCAAGTGTGTATACAGAAGGAAGTTTTAGAGGCAAGAACATACTAAAATAATTTGAGGAAATTATTTTAAATTCTCACACTAAATATTCTTCTCTAGAAATTCAGTAGGCCTGGATAGGGGCCCAGGGAATGGTGTCTTGCATGAGTTTCCCCCTCACCACTATCATAAGCCCCCGCTTTATGTTAATTCCTCAACTATTCCCAATCATGACCTTCTAACTCTCACATTTATGTATCACCCAGACTGTCTTCCCTAACAATATAGTCCATGGCTTAACATCATAAATAAAGTAACACCTACAACCACCATCAATAACTTATGCATGTACTTAATAGTTCCATCCAGAGCTCTTAAAAAGATACCTAAGTACACCTGATACATTTATCTTCTGCCAACTGGGAACCCCAAATTGTGTTCTCCTCAAACTTCAAAGATCTTTCCATCTCATTTATATCTGCTTATGGCATACTATATTTAGTCATAAATCATTTATATATTAATAGACATTTACAAATTAAATAAAACAGCTTAATAACAGGGATACAGAGATTTATATGAAAATATAAGTAGATAAATCTCATATGTGTATGCTTGAGATGGTAAAAGAAAAGAATGAGTGACTTTCTTATTAGAAGAGATTGTTCAAAATAGTTCCTGGCCCTGAATTATTCCAGCTGGACACATTTTAAAAATCATTAAGGAAGGAGAACTTTTTATAACCCTTGAAACAGAAAGTTCTGTCTTCATTTTATTGTAAATTCATTTGCAGTGACGATTACTATTCCCATGTTTTACTGAATATGGGAACAAGGATACCTCAAGAAAAAAGGTAAAAGGAAAAGGGTTTTGGAGGATGGAGTGTAAGAGAAAAGGAGAGGAGAGCAAAAGGAAGGGATTATGGAGCAACAGAAGTAGAAGCAAGGGGAGGAAGAAGGGAAAAGGCTAGACATCATAACTGAACTCACTCCCAAGAAAGGAGAAATAACTTTGGTTGGTTGTCCATATGTCTGGTTAATGTTCCTCCTATGTTTCTTATTTCCTTTTTGTAGAGTGTGTGTGTGTGTGTGTGTGTGTGTGTGTGTGTGTTTATTGGAACTGCCATGGTTTGAAGGGATGCATCGGGAAACATTCTAGCCCCCTGATTTCATTTACCTGCACTGCCTTCTCCTACATTTAGGGCTATTTATGGTCAATGAAAGTCACACCCAAGGGAGTTTTTGAAGAATGTGAAAGCACACTAGATATATTTTATTCAAGGCTAATTAAGTTGCCATTCCATAAGACCCTTGCTGTGGTGCACTCAGATGTTTTATTAAACTCTAGCCAGCCCTCATCCCAGACTAACCCAAATTCTGCTCATAACAACCCAACATTCATTCTTTTTGCACCAAACATCTGACAAAACCAAATGCCAATCCCAGTTCTACCTCCATGTTATGCCCACTTAAGCCCAATCCCAAGACAAACACAACACTAGTCAAGCCATCCAACATCAACACCCAGCTTCAACCCAACAACCAGCTCATCCACAAATGCCCTCTACTCCAATTCTCAGTTTCACCCAATTTCACTGCTGGATACATTTACCCACAAATACAATTCTTAACCCAGCCTATCCCAAACCACTGCCCTAGCCTAATTTTATAAATATAATCCTCACTTCCATCTTATCATTGTTTATTGCTTCTACCATTACACCAACACAAAGGTCCCATCCTTTTTGTACTACAATTCACTACCCAATCTCCAAATAGCCCCTTGATTCATCCTATAAATGTTCAACTTGAACTCAATTTCTCACACCTAACCTGTATCCAAATCTTTCACCTCAATGACATTGCTACCCTAAATTGTTCTATGCCAATCCTCTCTACCACTCTACCAACCAAAAGCATCACATTCTTAATTTGATCTTAGAAGTACAAAGCCAGTAAGAGATCCTGACATGATACAAACCTGAGGGTAAAATCCCTAAGCTGCCTGACACCACGTCATCAAAACTGCAATACACATGCAGGACCCCAGAGCCTTTGAGAGACGGAACAAAATAAGAAAACTTCATGGCAATATCTTTGATGAACATAGATGCAAAAATCCTCAACAAAATACTGGCAAACTGAATCCAGCAGCATATCAAAAAGCTTATCTGCCATAATCAAGTAGACTTCATCCCTGGATGCAAGCTTGGTTCAGTATATGCCAATCAATAAATGTGATTCACCACATAAAGAGAACGAAAAACAAAAACCACATGATTGTCTCAACAAATACAGAAAAGACTTTCAATAAAATTCAACACCCTTTCATGTTAAAAACTCTCAATGAACTAGGGACTAGAGGCACATACTTCAGAATAATAGGAGCCATCTATGACAACACCACAGCCAACATTATACTGAATGGGCAAAAGATGGAAGCATTCACCTTGAAATCCAGAACAAGACTAGGATACCATCTCTCGCTTCTATTCAAAATAGTACTGGAAGTGCTAGCCAGAGCAATCAGGTGAGAGAAAGAAAAAAAAAGGATCTAAATAGAAAGAGAAGAAGTTAAACTATCCCTGTTTGCAGACAATATTATTCTATACCTAGAAAATCCCATAGTCATTGCCCAAAAGCTCCATGATATAATACATAACTTCAGCAAAGTTTCAGGATACAAAATCAATGTACAAAAATCTGTAGCATTCCTATATACCAACAACATCCAACTGAGAACCAAGTCAAGAGTGCAATCTCATTCACAATAGCCACAAAAAGAACAAAATACCTAGGAATACAGCTAGCCAGGAAGGTAAAAGATCTCTACAATGAGAATGACAGAACATTCAAAGAATGTTCATCTCTGCTCAAAGAAATCGAGATGAGATAACACAAACAAAAGGAGAAACATTTCATGCTCATGGATATGAAAAATCAATATTGTCAAAATGGCCATGCTACCCAAAGCAATTTGCAGATTCAGTGCTATTCCTATCAAACTACCATTGACATTCTTCATAGAATTAGAAAAAACTATTTTGAAATTCCTGTGAAAAAGGAGCCTGAATAGCAAGGGCAATCCTAAGCAAAAAGAGCAAAGCTGGATGCATCACATTACCTGAATTCAAACTGTACTACAAGGCTACAGTAACAAAAACAAGAGAGTACTGGTACAAAAACAAGACACATAGACCAATGGAACAGAATATAGAGCCCAGAAATAAAGCTGCACACCTACAACCATCTGATCTTTGACAAAGTTCACAAAAACAAGCAATGGGGAAAAGACTCCCTATTCAACAAATGGTGCTGGTATGACTGACCAGACATATGCAGAAGATTGAAACTGGACCCCTTTCTTACATCATATTTAAAAAAATCAAATCAAGATGGATTAAAGACTAAATGTAAAACTTAAAATTATAAAAACCCTGGACGATAACCTAGGAAATATCATTCTGGACATAGACTCTGGCAAATATTTCACGATAAAGACACCAAAAGCAATTGCAACACAAAGAAAAGGTAATAAATGGGAACCAATTAAACTAAATAGCTTCGGCACAGCAAAAAGAATCTATCAACAGAGTAAACAAGACACCCTACAGAATGCTGGAAAAGATTTGCAAACTATGCATTTGACAAAGGTCTAACATCCAGAATCCATAAAGACTTAAAAAAAATTAACAAGCAAAAAACAACCCCATTAAAAAGTAGGCAAAGGCATGAACAGACACTCCACAAAAGAAGGCACATATGCGACCAACAAACGTATGAAAAAATGCCCAACACCACTAATTGTTACAGAAATGTAAATCAAAACCACAACGAGATACCATCTCACAACAGTCAGAATGGCTATTATTAAAAAGTCAAAAAATAACAGATGCCAGCAACGTTGAGGAGAAAAGGAAACACTTATGCACTGCTGGTGGGAATGTAAATTAGTTCAACCATTGTGGAAAGCGGTGTGGTTATTTCTCAAAGAACCTAAAACAGAATTACCATTTGACCAAGCAATCCCATTACTGAGTATTTGCCCCAAGGAATATAAATTATTCTACCATAAAGCCACATCCACATGTATGTTCATTGCAGCACTATTCACAATAGCACAGGCATGGAATCAACCTAAATGCCCATCAATGGTAGACTGGATAAAGAAAATGTGGTATATATACACCATGGAATACTACGCAGCCATGAAAAGAATGAAATCATGTCCTTTGCAGCAGCATGGATGGAGCTGGAGGCCATTATCTTAAGTGAACCAATGCAAGAATAGAAAATAAAATACCCTATGTTCTCACTTACAAGTGGGAGCTAAACATAAAGTACTTATGAACACAAAGAAGGGAACAACAGACACTGGGGCCTACTTGAGGGTGGAGGGTGGGAGGAGGATGAGGATTGCAAAACTGCCTATCAGATACCTGGGTAATGAAATAATCTGTACACCAAACTCCCATGACACGAAACTTACCTATACGACAAATCTGCACATGTACCCCTGAACCTAAAATAAAAGTTAAATAAATAACTAAATAATAAAACAAATGTTTGGTAGAATTCCGTGGTAAAGCCATCAGGTCCTGGGATTTTCTTTGATGCAACATATTTTATTACTGATTCAATCTCCTTACTCATTGCTATGGTTTGAATATTTGTCCTTTCTAACACTCGTGTTGAAACTTAATCCCCAATGTGACAGCATTGAGAGATGGAGTCTTTAAGAAAGGATTGGGGAGGAAGGTGAAGCAAGATGGCAGAAAAGAAGGCTTCACCAGTCATCCCACCCTGCAAGGACACCAATTTAACATCTACACACACACACACACACACACACACACACACAGACACACACACACTCAGACACAAACCATCTTCAATAGAAACAAAAATCAGGTGAGCCCTCATAATTTTATATCACTGAAAGATGCACCAAAGAGGTAGGAAAAAGTCTTGAATCACAGATGTCACCCCTCCCCCATCCTCCGGGAGCAGCAGCATGGTGCAGAGAGCATTTTTGTGTGCTGGAGAAGGGAGGGCACAGCAATTGTAAGGCATTGAACTCAATGCTTTCCTGTTAGAGCAGAAAGAAAAACCAGACCAAACTCAGCTGGTGCCCCCTCCCTCCCATATACACACACAGTGGGAGCACTTAAATCAGCCCTAGCTAAAGGGGAATTGCCCATCCCAGAACTTGAGTTCCTGCAAACCTTGCCACTGAGGGCTAAAGTGCTCTAGATGTCTAAGTAAACTTGAAAAGCACTGTAGGCCAGAGAACTGCAACTCTTAGGCAAGTCCTAATGCTGAACTCAGCCCAGAGACAGTGGACTAGGGGTGCACACAACTGACTGAGACACCAGCCGGGGCAGCTAAGAGAGTGCTGGTATCACCTCTCCTCTAACCCCAAGCTGCACAGCTTGTGGCTCCGAAAGAGACACATTCTTTCTCCTTGAGGAGAGACGAGGGAAAAGTGGGGAGAACTTTGTCTTGCATCTTGGATAGCAGCTCAGCCACAGCAGGAGAGGGTGTCAGTGAGAGCTGTGAGGCCCCCTTTTCTGGCCCTAGCTCCAGGATGACATTTCTTGACACACCCTGGGCCACAAGGGAACTCACTGCTTTGAAGGAAAAAACCCAGTCCTGGAACGATTCACTACCTGCTAACTGAAGAGCCCTTGGGTGCTGAATAACCAGCAGAGATACCCAAGTACCATGTTGAGGGCTTTGGGTGGGCCTCGGAGACTTGCTGGCTTCAGGTACCAACTCAGCCACAGGTGAGTAGAGTACCAAGCACTCTAGATTCTAGAACTTGACTCTTGGATGGCATTTCTGGATCTGCCCTGGGCCAAAGGGGAGCCCACTGCCCTGAAGGGTGATTCCTAGGCCAAGCAGCATTCACCACAAGCTGACTTAAGAGCTCTTTGGCCATAAAGGAACATTGGCAGTAGTCTGGCAGTACTCTCCATGTCCTTTGGTGGTGATGGCTATGGGGTGAGTCTCCTCTGCCTTTGGAAAGGGGATGGAAGAGCGGGAAGAACTGCATCTTGTGGTTTGAGTGCAGGCTCAGCTACAGTACAATAGAACACCAGATAGACTTCTAAGGCTTTTTACTCTAATCTCTGACTCCTGGATGACACCTATGGACCCACTCAGGGTCTGAGGATACTTGCCATCCTGAATGGAAGGACATAGGCCTGCTTTGCTTTGCCACCTCCTGACTGTAGAGTCCCAGGGCCTTGAGAGAACATAGGCAGTAACCAGGGAGTGGTTACAGCAGGCCTTGGGTGAGACCCAATTCTGTGCTGGCTTTAAGTCTGACCCAGCACAGCCAGAGTCATGGTGGCCGCAGAGGTGCTCATGTTCCTCCCCCCGACAGACCCACAACTTTAAATGGCTCAGAACAGAGACATTCCATTTGTTCGGGAGAAAGTAAAGACTTCCTTCCTTCCTTCCTTCTTCCTTCCTTCTTTCCTTCCTTCCTTCCTTTCTTTTTTCTTTCTGACAGTCTCCCTCTGTTGCCCAGTCTGGAGTGCAGCGGCATAATCTTGGCTCACTGCAACCTCCCTGCCTCGGGCTCCCGTGATTCTCCAGCCTCGGCCTGCCGAATACCTGGGATTGCAGGCACACACCACCACGCCTGGCTGGGTTTTGTATTTTTGGTGGAGACGGGATTTCGCCTTGTTGGCCAGGCTGGTCTCCAACTCCTGACCTCCAGTGATCTGCCCGCCTCGGCCTCCCGAAGTGCTGGGATTACAGACGGAGTCTCGCTCACTCAATGCTCAAAGTTGCCCAGGCTGGAGTGCAGTGGCGTGATCTCGGCTCGCTACAACCTCCACCTCCCAGCCACCTGCCTTGGCCTCCCAAAGTGCTAAGATTACAGCCTCTGCCCGGCCGCCACCCCGTCTAGGAAGTGAGGAGCGTCTCTACCTGGCCGCCCCGTCTGGGAAGTGAGGAGCGCCTCTGCCTGGCCGCTGTGCAACCTTCCAAGTGTGAAGTGACAGCCTTCGTTGTAGAATGAATGAAGACACTGGCACTGATTATATAACACCTTGGCAGCTATCTCAAGTCGTTGATGGTGGAGGTATTGGAATTATAGAAGAAAGTGAACACACAAATTTGACTAAAGGCGATTTTGTGACTTCTATTGGCCCTGGCAAACCAAGGTTATTCTGGATGGAAATAGCCTTGAAAAGGTGATATATATATATGAACGTATCTGATTTTTTTTCCCCATATAATTCTTACTTTGTGTATTTGATATTCAGTTGTGTTTGTAATCACGGAAAAATAAAAGCATATTAAAAAAAAAAAGAAAGAACTTTAGAGAAAAACAAAGTCCAAAAGTCCAGAGAGGTTAAGTGATTTGCCTAAGATCAAACACCCAGCTATGACAAAGCAGGATGAAGGTAGAACTTATGTTTCTGTGTGCCTAATTCAGAGATCTCCACATTAGATAATCCTGCTTCCTGTCTTGAAAAAAAAAATGCATCAATAGGTGGTCAGAATCACCCTTGAAAAGAATAGAAAACTATAAATGGTATTAAGGTAGTATGTATGCTCTGTGCCTAGTAGTTACATTAGCTTTGAAATTAAGCACAAAACATGGTACATAAATTATATCTCAATAAAACTGCTGCATTTTTGTGAAAAAAAAAAAAAAGTAAAGAGAAAAGAGTATCTTCCTGGTAATCTAGAGAATTCTTCCAAATCTTGTCTAAGACTATCAAGGCAGTACCTTTATGAGGTTGAAAGAACCACAGTGTTACTGGGCTTGGAGTGTACCCTAAAACAGATACAGCTTAGATCACAATACCCAAGTCATTTCAAATATTTGGAAAGCCTTCCCAAGAAAGACCAGTACAAACAAGCCCAGACAGTGAAGACTACAATAAATACCTAACTTCTCAATGCCCAGACACCAAAGAACTCTATAAGCATCAACACCATCCAGGAAAACACGACCTCACCAAATGAACTAAATAAGGCATCACAGACCAATCACAGAGAAACAGAGATACGTGACCTTTCAGACAGAGAATTCAAAATAGCTGTTTTGGAGAAACTCAAAGAAATTCAAGATAACACAGAGAATAAATTCAGAATTCCATCAGATAAATTTAATAAAGAGAATAAAATAATTTAAAATAATCAAGCAGAAACTCTAGAGCTGAAAAATACAATTGGCAGACTGAAGAACACATCAGCATTTTAAAACGGCAGAATCGATCAAGCAGAAGAAAGAATTAGTGAGCTTGAAGACAGACAATTTGAAACTACACAGTCAGAGGAGACAAAAAAAGAATGAAAAAGAATAAAGCATGCCTATAAGCTCTAGAAAATAGCTTCAAAAGGGCGAATTTAAGAGTTATTTGTCTTAAAGAGGAGGTAGAGAGAGAGAGATAGGGGTAGAGAGTTTATTAAAAGGGAAAATAACAGAGAACTTCCCAAACCCAGAGGAAGATATCAAGGTGCAAGTACAAGATGGTTATAGAACACTAAGTAGATTTACCCCAAAGAAGACTACCTCAAGGCATATAATAATCAAACCTCCAAAGATCAAGGCAAAAGAAAATATTCTAAAACCAGTAAGAGAAAATAAACAAATAACACACAATGGAGCTCCAATATGTCTGGGGGGCAGACTTTTCAGTAGAAATGTTACAGGCTTATGCCAGAAAAGAGTGGCATGACATATTTAAAGCACTAAAGGAGTCCAGGCATGGTGGCTCATGCCTGTAATCCCAGCACTTTGGGAGGCCAAAGCAGGAAAATTACTTGAGCTCAGGAGTTCAAGACCAGCCTGCAGAACATAGTGAGATCTCATCTCTACAAAAAAAAAAAAAACAAAATTAGCCAGGTGTGGTGGCATGTGCTTGTAGTCTCAGCTGCTCAAATGGCTGAGGTGCGAGGATCACTTAGGCCTAGCAGATCAAGGCTGCAATGGTCTGTGATTATGCTACTACACTCCAGCCTGGGCAATAGAGCAAGACCTTGTCTCAAAAAAATTAGATTAAATTAAATTAAAAAGTACTGAAGGAAGAAAACTTATCCTAGAATAATATATCTGGTAAATATATATATTTGAATATATATATATACACATTTTTATATATATTTGAATATACATTTTATATATATCCTTCAAACACAAAGAAGACAGATCTTCCAGAGAGAAAATCAATAAAGAAACATTAGACTTAATATCCACTATAGACCAAATGAATCTAAACAATATTTATAGAGTTTTCATCCAACAGCTGCAGAATACACATTCTTTTCCTCAGCACATGAATCATTCTCAATAATAGATCACATGTTAGGTCACAAAACAAGCCTTAAAACATTCAAAACATTGAAATAATATCAAGCATCTTCTCTGGCCTCAAGATGAATTTTGTAAACTATACAAATATATGGAAATTAAACAATATATTCCTGAATGACCAGTGGGACACCGAAGAAATTAAGGAAATTGAAAAATTTCTTGAAACAAATGATAACAGAAACACAACATATGAAAACCCATGGGATACAGCAAAAGCAGTACTAAGAGGGAAGTTTATAGCTATAAGGGTCAATGTCAGAAAAAGAGGAAAAACTTCAAATAAACAATCTAATGATGCATCTTAAAGACTAAGAAAAGCAAAAGCAAACCAAACCCAAAAATAGTATAAGAAAGAATAAACATCAGACTAGAAATAAATGGAATTGAAATGAAGAGAACAATACAAAAGATCAATGAAACAAAAAGTTGGTTTTTTGAAAAGTTAAACAAAAGTGACAAACCTTTAGCCATACTAAATAAGAAAAAAAGATAGAAGATCCAAATAAATAACATCAAAAATGAAAAAGGAGACATTACAACTCATACTACAGAAATTCAAAGAATCATTAATGGCTGCTATGAGCAAGTTTATGTCAATAAATTGGAAAGCCTAGAAGACATGGATGAATTCCTAGACACATGCAACATACCAAGATTGAACCAGGAAGAAATCTAAACCTGAAGAGACCAATAAGAAACGAGACTGAGGCTGTACTAAAAAGGCTCCAAGTATAGAAAACCCCAGGACCAGATGCCTTCACTGCTGAATGCTACCAAACATTTAAAGAATTAATACCAGTCCTACTCAAACTATTCTGAAAAATAGAGGAGGAGAGAACACTTCTAAACTCATCCATGAGGTCTGAAAAATAGAGGAGGAGAGAATACTTCTAAATTCATCCATGAAGCCAGTATTATCCTGATACCAAAGCCAGACAAAGACACGTCAAAAAAAAAAAAAAAAAAAAAAAAACTACAGGCCAATACCTCTGATGCATAAGTCCTCAAAAAACTATGAGCAAACCAAATTCAACAATATATTAGAAAGATTATTCATCATGATCAAGTGGGATTTATCCCTCCAATGCAAGGATGGCTCAACATAAACAAATGAATCAATGTGATACATTACATCAACAGAATGAGGACCAAAAACATATGATCATTTCAACTGATGCTGGAAAAGCATTTGATAAAATTCAACATCCCCTCATGATAAAAACCCTCAAAAAGCTGGATATAGAAGGAACATACCTCAACACAATAAAAGCCATATGTGATAGACACACAGCTGGTATAATACTGAATGGGGGAAAACCAAAAGCCTTTCCTCTAAGATCTGGAGTATGGCAAGGATTCCCACTTTCACCACTATTAGTCAACACAGTACTGGAAGTCCTAGCTAGAGCAATCAGACAAGAGAATGAAATAAAGGGCATCCAAATTGGAATGGAAGAAGTCAAATTACCCTTGTTTGCAGATAATATAATTTTATATTTGGAAAAACCTAAAAACACCACCGAAAACTTTTAGAGCTGATAAACAAATTCAGTAAAGTCTCAGGGTAGAAAATCAACATACAAAAATCTGTAGTATTTCTATATGCCAACAATAAACAATGTGAAAAAGAAATCAAAAAAGTAATCCCATGTACAATAGCCACACATAAAATTAAATACCTAGGAATTAACTCAACCAAAGAAGTGAAATATCTCCATAATGAAAACTATAAAACACTGATGAGAAATTGAAAAGGACACCAAAAAATGGAAAGATATTCCATGTTCATGGTTTGGAAGAATCAATATTGTTAAAATGTCCATCCTACCCAAAGCTATCTACAGATTCAATGCATTCCCTATCAAAATACCAAGGACATTCTTCACAGAAATAGAAAAAACAATTCTAAAATTTATATAGAATCGCAAAAGACCCAGAATAGCAAAAGCTATCCTAAGCAAAAAGGACAAAACTGGAAGAACCACATTACCTGACTTCAAATTATGCTACAGAGCTATAGTAACCAAAACAGCGTGGTATTGGTATAAAAACAGACATATAGATCTATGGAATAGAATAGAGAACCCAGAAGCAAACCAGACACCTTCAACAAACTCATTTTCAACGAATGTGCCAAAAACATACACTGGGGAAAAGACAGTCTTTTCAATGAATAGTGCTCAGAAACTGGATATCCATACTCAGAAGAATGAAACTAGACGCCTATCTCTCACCATATACAAAAATAAAATCGAAATAGATTAAAGACTTAAATCTAAGACCTCAAACTATGAAACGACTACAAAAAAATACTGGAAAAACTCTTCAGGACATCAGTCTGGTCAAAAATTTCTTGAGCAATACTCCACAGGCACAGGCAACGAGAGCAAAATGTACAAATGGGGTCACATCAAGTTAAAAAGCTTCTGCACAGGAAAGGAAATAATCAACAAAGTAAAAAAACAACCCACAGAATGGAAGAAAATATTTGCAAATTACCTGTCTAACAAGAGATTAATAACCAGAATATATAAGGACCTCAAACATCTTTATAGAAAAAAAAAATCTAATAATCCAATCAAAGATGGACAAGAGATTTGAACAGACATCCCTCAAAAGAAGATATATAAAAGACAAACAGGCATGTGAAAAGGTGCTCAACATCGTTGATCATCAGAGAAATGCAAATCAAAACTACAATGAGATATCATGTCACCCCAGTTAAAATGGCTTTTATCTAAAAGACAGGCAATAATGAATGCTGACAAAGGTGTAGAGAAAAAGGAGCCCTCATACACTGTTGGTGGGAATTTAAATTAGTATGACCACTGTGGAGAACAGTTCGGAGGCTCCTCGAAACACTAAAAATAGAGGTATTATAGGATCCAGCAATCCCACTGCTGGGTACACCCCCAAAAGAAAGGAAATCAGTATATTGAAGAGGTATCGGCACTACCATGTTTGTTGCAGCACTGTTCACAATAGCTAAGATTTGAAAGCAACCTAAGTATCCATCAACAGATGAATGGATAAAGAAAATATGGTACATATACACAATGGAGTACTATTCAGTCATTAAAAAGAGTAAGATGCTGTCATTTGCAACAATGTGGATGGAACTGGAAGTCATTATGTTAAGTGAAATAAGCCAGCACAGAAAGACAAACATCACATGTTCTCACTGATTTGTGGTATCTAAAACTCAAAACAATTGAATTTCTGAACATAGAGAGTAGAATGATGGTTACCAGAGGCTGGGAAAGGCCGTTGGGATGTAGGGGTAAGTGGGAATGGTTAATGGGTACAAAAAAAAAAAAGAATTAATAAAACCTACTATTTGATAGCACAACAGAGTAACTATAGTTAATAATAACCTAGTTGTACATTTTAAAACAACTAAAAGAATGTAATTGGATTGTAAATGCCTGAGGGGATGGATACCTCATTCTCCATGATATGATAATTACACATTGCATGCCTGTATCAAAACATCTCATGTATCCCATAAATACATACACCTACTATGTACCCACAAAAATTTATTTTAAAAACAAAATAAACAATTTTTAAAAATCAACAAAATAAAATACAATCATAAAGACTTTAACAATGTAAAGAAGAGTAAAATCAGTGAGGACTGCTGTAATCCAGGAATCTGGAAGAGCCACAGCACAGAAGAATAAAAGGAAAGATGGAAATAAAAATAAATTAAGTAATTAAATTAAATTAAAATACAATAAATGTATCTACCCCCTTGGCCTTGGTAATTTAAAACATACACTGAGAAGACAGTTCTCTATTTTTATCTATTATGTTTGTACAGCAGGAAAATTAATTTCCATAAGACAGAGTAAACCTGGTGAAAGTTCTTTAGTGTATTTAATCTAAATGGAATAGTTTATCTTTATCATTTTTTTCTAGGGCATATTCTTCCAAACACAAGAAATTTTAGTGCGAATGCTTTGAGGGCTTAATCTTATATGGAGGCAATTTAATAGAGTTTCAGGAATCTCTGTAGAAAATCTAGAGGCACATAGAAACTCTGGTATTTGGTTGCTTTTTAAGTTTGCAAATAAATACAACTGTTTTTCTAATTTTTTTTGTCTTTTTGCCAGTGGGTTTTTTACATGTATCTGAAAGGGCTTCTGAGGGTTATTTATTTATTTTTGCCTTTGAGTTTCATTGATGATGCTTTTTAGTTAAAGGCAAAGCAAACGGTAAAATGTAAAGAATGCTTACGTTTTTCAACAAGAAAGGCACTGGCAACCAAAAGCAAGGCCATTTCAGTGGAGCGATGGCACAAAAACCAGATTTCTCTTAGTTGAGGTAAAATCGGGACTCTAGAACTTGGTTGGGAACACTAGTTGTAGAAGTCTGGATCCAAACAGGGGGAGAAATTAGACATTAGCCATAGAAGAGGAGTATATATAACACAAAGAAAATTTCTTAGCATTTCAAATACTAGTTGTGAACTAAGTTTGAACTTGGAGGACAATTATTCCTCAATTCTCAGGAATGTATGGACATCAAGCACAGAGTTCAGCCTCTGTGCAAAATCCCTTTCTAGCACCATAACCACCATTACCTCTGTCCCACATCCAGAAATGGTCCTCTAGCCTCAAGGCAGGAAGAATGCCCAGTGACAAGGCTGTTTATTCTGCTTTCCACTTAGAAAGTTTTACCCTAGTTTGTCCAACAAATTTCTATACTCACTTTCATCCCTCTGTCTTGTTCTGATTCTTCCTGGGGACTCATCATTACGGCAAATATACCAGGTTAGTTCTCTGGATATCAAAGGCAGCTCTATTGTCTCTATCCTCAGCCTACAATGTTTACTTGGAGGACTTGATCCCTCTACATGTTCACAGGAGCATCCTGACTCAATACAGCTGTCATCTTCCCTCTGCAGCCACCAGAATGGTGTCAAAACAGAACAGAAAGGTGACCTGCTCCTTTCTCGGCACACCTGTACTGAGTGATGCCACTATCTTATTGGTTTTATTGGCCATTGCCCATTCCTATACTCCATAGCTTCCCAGCTCTCAGCTCAATCTCTCCAGACCAATGATGACTACCCACAGATGAAAGACACACACACACAAGAAGGAATGCATTTTTTATAGGGAAAGCATTCCAGAATGGAGGAGAAATTACTAAAGAGGAGGTGACGTTGGTGATATTCAAATGTGAGAGTAGCTTGAACTGTTCGTAACTGACAAGTTGGAGTTAGAGTCATAATCCTCCTTCACATTCTTAGAACTGGTTATTTTCACAGAAAGTTTCAGGCAGCACCTTTGATCATTTGGTCAGGTTAAGTACTGGATTTCATATTCTCTGCAGGTGTTTCTGCATATGCCTTGGTAAAGCTCACATGGATTCCAAGGCTTTCGGCTCTTGCCATTGTGGGATCTGAACAGGCCACCTGGGAAAGACATAGCCATGTTTAGTTTCCATGCAGCAGTGATAATAGGGTGACGAAGCACGATTTAAAGGAACACGCCCTAAGAATATTAAGGGCACAAGATCTGGAATCAAAACTACCTAGATTCAAATCTGGGCTCTGCCATTTACCATCTCTCCCTCCTCAAGCAAGTTACTTCAGCTCTCCAGTCCTCCACTGCATCATCTTCACAATGGGCAAAATAATAGAGCCAAGTTCCTAAGGTTCTAGTAATGACTAGGTTAGTGTATACAGTATTTTCAGAAAAGCATCTGGCACGTTACGAGTAACTGAATATTAGATGATGTAGTTGATATGAAAGTCTTCTCATAAGAGTATGAGGTTTCAAGGAATGCCACTGCAAGCACATATGTCCCCAAGTGCCTGCAGAGATCTGTGACCCTCACACGCAGCTAATCAGAGGCAGCCAGGATCTACTCTGAGATAGCACACAAATATTTGAGCCTATGTGCATGCATGCCTTTATCCTCTGAAACATAGGAGCAAACAAGTACTACACCTGTCTCTCTTTGTACATTGGCCTTACAGAAACAGGTACTGTGCATACACGGGCAGCATACTGGCATATACACAGACCCATGTATACAACCTACTTTATTCACAGATCCACATTCTCACATAAATTGAGCACGTGTGCTCACTGTACAAACCTCCACCATGCACTTTCCACATATTGCTAAGGTGCATCTTGATAGCTATGTATAAGTCATCCAGGTGTGTACATGAGTGAACATAAGCTCTTTGCTTGAAAATACCCCAGTGACAAAGTTCCTGACACTTAATCAGCATTCTATAAATATTAGTCATCAACAGTATTACTTACCTATTTGATGTTCTACAGACAAAGGAGCAATTAGAAAGAAATATTAACCATCACTACAATGTACTGCGGTATGGTCCAGCATCAACTATGTACAGGCATTTTACAAATGATAGCTCACTGAACCTCATAAAAACCGGCTGTTATCTTCACTTTTTTTTTTTTTTTGAGATGGAGTCTCGCTCTGTCGCACAGGCTGGAGTGCAGTGGCGCCATCTCGGCTCACTGCAAGCTCCGCCTCCTGGGTTCACGCCATTCTCCTGCCTCAGCCTCCCGAGTAGCTGGGACCACAGGCGACCACCACCACGCCCAGCTAATTTTTTTGTATTTTTTTAGTAGAGATGGGGTTTCACCTTGTTAGCCAGGATGGTCTCGATCTCCTGACCTTGTGATCCGCCCGCTTCGGCCTCCCAAAGTGCTGGGACTACAGGCGTGAGCCACCGCGCCCGGCCTTCACTCTTTAGATGAAGATACTGAGGCTCAAAGAAATGCTTTGTTTTGTCTGCATTCTCATAGCTTATACTTGATCAAGCCAGTATTCAATTTCTGGTCTACATGACATCAAGCCCATGCTCTTTTCTCTCTGTTTCACATTGCCTCTCTGTGATAGGGTTTCCACGAGAAGATGGCATCATCCTGCATCATGTCTACACACACAGGGCCTTCTACAGATTTCAACAGAGAGTTCAAAATCCTTAGCTTGGCATTCAAGGACCTTTTCAACCATCCCCCCACTCCCTCATTCCACACCCATTTATGAACACTCACTCGTGTCAGGCCAGGGACTCAGTGCTAAGTAGATAGAGGTCTCCAATTAATCAAATTTACTCACTATTAATATTAATGAAAATGGGACAAAGCGAGTATAATGTTATTTCTTGCATGGAAAAAATGAATACTTTGCTAATTTTTAGATTAGAGAAAGTAAAACGCCCAATTTTAGGTGAAGTTGGAGAATGGGAAGAGAAATAAAGAAGAAGAGGGAAATGCCTCCATGGCAGATATCCCATAACATTTGGGTACTGGAGTGTGTACAGACTGCCCCAGGAATCCAGAGAAGGATCTCAACTGCTCCAACATCAACCAGCCTGCTGGTCAACTGGAGGAAGGAGGTTGAAAATAATACTGATTCATCCATGCTCCAGCACAATATCACTGTGTTTCCCACCTTAATCTTCACCCTTATCATGGGAGCTGCACACTCTCTCTCTCTCTCAGCACCATTATACTTATGGGAGAAGAAGATCTGCAGAGGGCCTCCCCCAAGTGATATTCATACTGTTCTGGCTAACACCTGACCTCTAGGACTTTTCCTTTCTACCAAACACACTGGAGGGCAGTTGGAAACCCAAGATTTCCTGTCTGCAGTCACTGGAGGGATGGATAGAAACATAGATAGCAAGAATGAGCAATGGGCAAGCTGCCTTTTCCTCATTCTCTCTGCATGGAAAGTGGGTCAAGGCCACCCCAAGAGGATTCTGCCTACAGTGACTCAATAAATAAATTTTTTAAATAAAAATGAAGATTTTGTCATAGATAGTTACAGTTTCTTATTCCTACAGCTTTTCTAACCTTAGATTGCCCTGCATTGCCACACATTTTGACACCCACATCAAATTAATGTCAACTTTGATAATCTCTCCATCTTCCGATTGAAGTCAGAGAGGACCAGTTTTGCATTTCAGCATAGTCTCTGGCCCTCTGCACAATGCTATATTTTAACTCTCTGAACCCAGTCTCTCCATGTCAGAAAATGGGAATGGGAGAGTTTGCACCAAATCAGAAAGTCTCCACCATGTTTGTGAAAAAGGAGGTTAATAAGATGTCATACTTCATAATAACCTGGGAAATTTTTAAGTATATTCACACTAAGTCTCTAGAATTTCTGATTCAGTATATCTAAGGAGAGGCCAGGGCAAGGGTGCTTTTCAAGAGTTCCCCAGAAAATACTAATGGGCTCCTGTTTGCAGTGAAAGCCACGATTCTGCCTAGCCTTCTCACATTCAGCTACAGACATTGCCTAGCTCATTTTTCCACATTGGAAGTGTTTCAAAAGCAAATTAAAATGTCTTAAGTCAAAAAACAAAAGGTATCCTCTGGACCTTTTTAAAAATTCCATCCCAAGCCAAAATCAATGTGATATATTATTTCTCTGCCTGCTGTGCAACCAAACATGATCCTCTCCCATCCAATTTATAAGGTTATTTCTATTCATATATGTTTATTAGCCATGATTCATTACATATTCATTCATTCAATAAGCATTTGCTAAAGCCTGCTCTATTCAACACACTCAGCTCAACATCAGAAATGTGTAGATTTAAAAGACAAAGTCTTGGCTTTCAAACAGTTTAATTTCATATGCATACATTTGGGAGGATGAAAGGAAAAATTTGTTTGGATTGTCCTAATAGAAGAGGTTGTCCAGAACTGTTCCTGCTCATAAATTCGGCCAAGTAAAAGTACTCAATAATTATTAAGGAAGCTACACTTGTACAACTCTTGAAGCATAGAGTGCTGTCTTCATTTTTGTTGTTGTTGTAGTTTCTTGCAAACCCACCTGTGGTTTCTACCACCATTAGAAATGAGAACTGAGCTTTACTGAGCATGAGGACAAATGTCTCTCAAGCAAGGGGATAAAAGCAGCTGAGAAATAAGGAGGCAGGAGAATGTGAAATAGAAGGAATATGGGAAAAGAAAGGAGGAAAGGCAGAAGAAAAACAGAGGGAGAAGAAAGAGGAAGAGGAGGAGAAACCTCTAGATCAGATGAATCTGAACTCACTATCAAGGAAGGAAGAACAATCTTGGTTTTCTATAGGGTGGGCTGAGACTGCTCCCATATCTCTCTGTACATGCCAAGATTTGACAGGAGACACTTCCAAACATTACAGTCTCCTGATTTCCTCTGTTCTAGCCATCCACAGTCACATCTATTGTTCTTCAGTGCCCTTGAAAATCACACTTAAGAAACTTTCTTCAGAATTTGAAAATAATACTGGATACTTTTCATCCAGTGTTTATTCTCCCCATTTCCTTATTTAAATCACTTTGTTGAAGAATGATTGGCACACAAAAAGTGATACATATTTAATTTATACATTTTGATGAGTTTGGAGATAAGCATACATTACACCTATGAAACCATCATCACAATCTATGCCATAAACCTACCCACCCCTAAAAGTTTCTCCCACCATCTTATTATTTTGTGTATATCAAATCTTACTTTAAGAACATTTAACATAAAATCCACTCCCGTAGTAATTTTTGAAAATCCAACACAGTACTGTTAACTATAGGAACTGTGTTGTACAGTAGATTTCTAGGACATATTCATGAGAGTATAGTCTCTTAAATAAATGTATTGGGAAAACTAGGTATCTACATGCAAAATAATAAAACTGGATATCTTACACCATACACAAAAACAAATTCAAAATGGATTAAAGACTTAAATCTAAGACCTGAAACTATAAAACTCTTAGAAGAAAACATAGAGAAAAAGCTTCTTGACGTTCGCCTTGGGAAGGATTTTCTGGATATGACAACAAAAGCACAGGCAACAAAAGCAAAAATAAACAAGTGGATTGCAATAAACATACGTGTGCATGTGTCTTTATAGCAGCATGATTTATAGTCCTTTGGGTATATACCCAGTAATGGGATGGCTGGGTCAAATGGTATTTCTAGTTCTAGATCCCTGAGGAATCGCCACACTGACTTCCACAATGGTTGGACTAGTTTACAGTCCCACCAACAGTGTAAAAGTGTTCCTATTTCTCCACATCCTCTCCAGCACCTGTTGTTTCCTGACTTTTTAATGGTCGCCATTCTAACTGGTGTGAGATGGTATCTCATTGTGGTTTTGATTTGCATTTCTCTGATGGCCAGTGATGATGAGCATTGCGGCACTATTCACAATAGCAAAGAGTTGGAACCAACCCAAATGTCCAACAACGATAGACTGGATTAAGAAAATGTGGCACATATACACCATGGAATACTATGCAGCCATAAAAAATGATGAGTACATGTCCTTTGTAGGGACATGGATGAAACTGGAAAACATCATTCTCAGTAAACTATCGCAAGGATAAAAAACCAAATACCGCATGTTCTCACTCATAGGTGGGAATTGAACAATAAGAACACATGGACACAGGAAGGGGAACATCGCACTCCGGGGACTGTTGTGGGGTGGGGGGAGGGACAGCATTAGGAGATATACCTAATGCTAAATGACGAGTTAATGGGTGCAGCAAAACAACATGGCACATGGATACATATGTAACAAACCTGCACATTGTGCACATGTACCCTAAAACCTAAAGTATAATAATAAAAAAAAAAAAGTGGATTGCAGCAATCTAGAAAGTTTCTGCACAGCAAAGGAAACAGTCTACAAAATGAAGAAACAACCTACAGAATGGGAGAAAATATTTGCAAATCGTCTATCTGAGAAGGAGTCAATATTCTCATTTCAATAGCCACAACCCTGCTGTGATGAATTCAACTGTCTTACTCAAGCTTAATCACCCCCAAACCCAGGCTAAGTCAATCCCTGCCCAGATAAACCTCACATACCCATGACTGAATAAGATACCCACTTTAGGCAAACACTAACTACAACTCAAGCCCTACCTCTTCTAATAACCACCGAAAGCCCAATTGCAAAACATACAAACATAACACTATTCATGCCACCCAACTCCATTCACAGCATCAATCTAAAACACAGCCCAGCTACAAACCTCTCTATACCCCAACTCCCAGTTGCACCAATTCTACCCCCAGCTCCATTCAAGAAAAAATACCATTTCCTCTCTAGACTGCACCAAAACATCTATTCAGCCCAACCTATAAATACAATTATTCACCCCATGCTCATCCCCACTCACTTTTTGGATATTACTCTACCTCTAAGGTTGTACAACCTCCCCATCTCAACTCCGTATCCAACTCCAAACTGCTGTACTCCTCCTACAGCTCCTCAACTTGCACACAGTGTCTCACACCTAACTCATGAATTAAGCCCCCATCCCAATGACAGCACTACCTAAAATGTTCCATGCTTAGACTGTCCACTATGCCAGGAACAACAACCTCTTAAATGTCTTGGCAGATCAGAACCAGGGGAGATCTTTACATGAAATTAACCTTGGGAGTAACATCTGTGACCCATCTGAGACCAGAAAAGGCTTTAGGTGTTGCCCACTATATGTGAGTAGGAGTCACTGCAGAGGTCACCAAGATACCAGTACCACATGCAAGACGCCAGAACCTTTGAAAGAGGCCTGAGTTACCTGGAGTCTTTTGATCCAGGATCATAAGGATGGCAATGGTCATTAAACAAACAGGGCTTCATGACTGACGTGTTCCAACAGAATGAAGGGCTGTGTTGCAGGTGACCGAACAGAGATCACTGTAGCAGAACAGTAGCCCACCTTTATTAGTTTTGGAAATGGGTCAGGGTTGTGTGCAGTGAACTGAAAGTGATGGGAGATACCTGAGGTCAGGCAGGCAGAAGGACAACATGTATCACTTCTCTGAGCTGGATGCTCTGTGTAAGTGTGGGAGACTTGCCAGCAGTGCTCATGCCTGGGTGGGCCCTTCTTCCCAATTAAGAAACAAAGACAAATTAGAGCCAGTTGGCATTTTGTGTGAAACAAATTTGAATGAATGAATCAACCAAGCAAGCAAGCAAACTTGAAAAAATTTATAAACAATTAGATAAGAAATAAGCACGTGTATACCTATGTGAGGCAAGTGTATACCTATGTAACAAACCTGCAGGTTCTGCACATGTACCCCAGAACTTAAAGTATAATTGTAAAAAAATAAATAAATATTTTTAACTGTAGTCACCATGCTGTGCCCATAGAACACCAGAACTTATTCCTCCTATCTAACTGAAAGTTTGTACCCATTGATCAATGTCTCCCCTTTCCTCATCCACCCTCCCTTGAGGATCTGGTAACAACCATGCTAATCTCTACATCTATGAGTTCAACTTTTTTAGATTCCACATCTAAGTGAGATCATACAGTATTTGTCTCTCTGTGCCTGCTTTATTTCACTTCACGTAATGTCTTCTGGGTTCATTCATATGATTGCAAATAACAGAATTTTCTGTTTTTTAAAGGCTGAGTAGTACTCCAGTATCTATAGTTAATAATAAAGAGCTAAAAGATTTTTAAATGACCTCATCAGAAATAAATAATAAATATTAGAGGTGATGGACATGCTGATCTCTCAATTAACTGATCCCTTTATTATTATATAATGACCTTCTTTGTCTCACTTTGTGGTTTTTTACTTAAAGTCTATTTTTTCTTTTGTAAGAAAAGCTGTTCCTGCTCTTTTCTTGTTTCTTTTTCCATGGAACATCTTTTTTCATCACTTAACTTTCAGCCTATGTGTTTCCTTAAAACTGAAATGAATCTCTTGTAGGCAAAATATAGTTGAGTCATTTAAAAAAATCAATTCAGCCACTCCTTCAATTGGCAAACTGAATCCATTTACATTCAAAGTAATTATTGATAGGTAAGGACTTACTTTTGCCATTTTGTTCATTCTTTTCTGGTTATGTTATACATCCTTTGTTCCTTTCTTCCTCTTTTGCTATCTTCCTTTGTGATTAGATTATTTTCTATATTAGAATGCTTTGATTCCTTCTTATCCTTTGTTTATCTACTGTCAGTTTTTGCTTTGTGATTACTATAAGGGTTACACAAAACATATGTTGTTATAACTGTTTAAAGCTGATAACCACTTAACTTTGGTTGCAAAATATGATTCTATGTTTTTATTCTATCTCTTCTGATAATTTATGTTTCTGATGTCACAATTTACTGTTTATATTGTGTGTATCCCTTATCAGATTATTGTAACTTATTATTTTTAATAGTTTTGTATTTTGTTTTATACTCAATATATTAGTAACTTATCATCATCTTTACAGTATTAGAGTATTCTGAATTTAACTGTGTACTTACTTTTACCAGTGAGTTTTATACTTGCACCTGTTTTCATTTTAGTTATTAACATCCTTTCCTTTCAGCTTGAAAATTTCCTTTAGCATTCCTTGATAGACTGGCCTGGTAGAAATGAACTCCCTCAGATTTCGTTTGTCTGTGAAAGTCTTTATCTTTTCTTCATTTCAGAAGCAGAGCCTTGCTCAGTAAAATATTTTTGTTTGGAAGCTTTTTTCCTTCAGCATTTTTAATATATTATCTCATTCTCCTGACCTGTAAGGCTTCAGTGGAGAAACTCACTGACAGCTGTATTGAGTCTTTCTTGTATGTGATATGCTTCTTTTCTCTTGCTTTTTTCAGAATTTTTTTCCTCCTGATTTTTGATAGCTTGATTATAATGAGTCTTGGCTAATCGGTCTTGAGAAATCAGTATCTATGGCAGCCATAGCCTTATAAAATGCATTTCTTAAATAATAAGACCTGAAAGTCAAAATTATTCCTTGATCCATGGGCTGTGATTGTTGTGTTAGCCAGCATAAAACCAACGTTAATCTCCTTTTAAATCTTCATCAGAGGTCCTGGGTACTAGGTACATTGTCAATGATCAGTGATATTCTGAAAGAAATCTTTTTCTTGGCAGTAGGTCTCAACAGTGGGCTTAAAATATTCAGTAAACCATGCTATAAACAGATGTGCTGTCATCCAGACTTTGTTGTTCCATTTTTGGAACAGAAGCTATAGGTTTAGCATAATTCTTAAGGACCCTAGGATCTTTGAAACGGTAAATGAACATTAGTTTCAACTTTAAGTCACTAGCTGCATAAGCCCCTAGCAAGAGAGTCAGCCTGTCTTTCAAAGCTTTTAAGCCAGGCATTGACTTCTCTTCTCTAGCTATGAAAGTGCTAGATGGCATCTTCTTACAATAGAAGGCTATTTTGTTTACATTGAAAATCTGTTGCTTAGTGTAGACACCCTCATCAATAATCTTAGCTAGATCTCCTGGATAACTTGCTGCAGCATCTACATCACCATTGGCTACTTGTCCTTGAATTTTTTTTCAGAAGGTTGTTTTATAACTTTATTTGGTGTATTTGATGATCAACAGTTCTTATCCACATTGACTTTCTGTAGATTTTTGAAAGTGGTAACAGGTATGCAGGTAACCAAAGTATGGAGCTTGTTTGGTGAATCCTCATCCTCATTACATTTTCTGGACAACTGTACATAGATATGGTATAGGACATTCCTTATTCCTTCAGCCCAAACAGCTTTGTTGAACCTGATATCAATCCACACATTTGGAGACCCCATCTCTTCATGGAAAATTTCTGGATCTCATTGAGTGCCTGAGGGACACACTTTTTAAAATTTTTTTAAATTATACTTTAAGTTCTAGGGTACATGTGTACAACGTGCAGGTTTGTTACATATGTATACATGTGTCATGTTGGTGTGCTGCACCCATTAACTCGTCATTTACATTAGGTATATCTCCTAACACTATCCCTCCCCCCTCCCCCCACCCCACGACAGGCCCCAGTGTGTGATGTTCCCCACCCTGTGTCCAAGTGTTCTCATTGTTCAGTTCCCACCTATGAGTGAGAACATGCGGTGTTTGGTTTTCTGTCCTTGCGATAGTTTGCTCAGAATGATGGTTTCCAGCTTCATCCATGAGGGACACACTTTTTAAAGTTCACTCCATGGATGCACTTGTGAATGTCGATGGTGTACTTTCAGGTCACCACCTCACTGATGGCAATCTGTCTTCATGAGGCGTTAGAGGTTGATGTTCTCACAAACATAAAAGCAGGCAAGCAGTAGTACTCAGCTATTACATGAACTTTTAAATTAGCCATATCTTTATATAGATACAGTCAATATCTATACTGATAGTAAATATGTGTTTGGGGCATGTCATGCTACAGACCAAATCTGGAAGAACAGAGATTTTCTAACATTAATGAGAACTAAAATATCATATAGAAATGGACTGTTGATTTGTTAGAGTCATTGCAATTTCCCCAACAGATTTATGTTCATTGTAGAACTCATAGATAATATGAAATATCTAAATAAATTTACATGAAAATAGCTACTAAGATTTGGACTGGGGAAACTGAAGTCCCATCACATCTATGGGGAGTCCTATTCATGGTTTCAGTAATATGAAACTCTCCCCAAATTAGAAAATTAGACATCAAGGAGAGCTAAAAAGAGCACCATAGAAAATATGGGAATTACCCAATGAGATATTCCTGTACTGGTTTTTCATGCCATCCAACCAGCAATATCACTTAAACAAAAGGAATATACTGAAAACCTTGGAATCTTACCACTCCTGTAATAAGGTCAAATAATTCGGTAAATAATACGAGCATGTGCTGTCAGAAAATTTCTTTACACGGAATACCTACGGTAAGCCAAGGAAGCCCACTCAGGCCAAAGTTCCCAGGACCCGGTGGCAAATGAATATTATAGAGCTTCGGTCATCACAAGCTAAGAAATACTCTTTAGTATGATGCCTGGATGGACAGAAGTATTTGCTTTGGCTCAAGCAAGTGCTCAAATAGTGATCAAGGCCTTACTAAATTATGACATCCCAGTCTTTGGAATTCCTGAACATAGAGAATCTGACATGGGAAATCATTTTCCCTGTGGCAAATCTGGGGCTCAGTAAAACCCTACAAATACCAATAACTTATACTTCCTATCATCCCCAGTTTTCTGGACAAATGGAACAAATGAAACTCACTCTAAGGAATTATTTGGCTGAACTATGCCAGGTGCAGTGGCTCACACCACTTTGGGAGCCGAGATGGACTTTGGGAGCACTTTGGGAGGCCGAGGTGGACGGATCACTTGAGCCCGAGAGTTTGAGACCAGCCTGGCCAACATGGCGAAACCCCGTCTCTACAAAAAATACAAAAATTAGCTGGGCATGGTGGTGAGCGCCTGTAATCCCAGCTACTTGGGAGGCTGAGGCAGGAGGATCGCTTGAACCCAGGAGGCAGAGGTTTTTGCAGTGAGCCAAGATCACGCCACTGCACTCCAGCCTGGCCAGCAGAGGGAGACTCGTCTGAAGGAAGGAAGGAAGGAAGGAAGGAAAGAAGGAAAGAAGGAAGGAAGGAAGGAAGGGAGGGAGGGAGGGAGGAAGGAAGGGAGGAAGGGAGGAAGGGAGGAAGGGAGGAAGGGAGGAAGGAAAGGAAGAGCAGAAGGGAGGAAGGAAGGGAGGAAGGAAGGAAGAGAAGAAGGAAGGAGAAAAAAAAAAATTGGCTAAATTAAATGAAGCCACTGGCCTACAGTGACTCAGAGCCTTAGTATTTGTTCTATGAAACTTAAGGTTAACTCCCTTTAGCAAGCATGATATTTCTCCTTTTGAGTTAATGTTTGGAAGCGCTATGTGTTCAGCAGTGAAGCCTAGCCTGTTACTTTATACAATGGAAACACAGAGTTTTCTTATTTCCCTAGGTCATTACGCCATCGTGTGGCCAAGAGATGGAAGAATCCCCCTGAAACGGTGTGTTGCTAATGGAGACCAGGAGACAAATCTACACTGAACTTATCCAATGGCAGGCTAGATTATCACAGTGCTGAGGAGGACACTACCAGGTATTGCTGATAACTCACATCACTATCACAAGAAGGAGCAACACACCTGGATACGTGCTTTACATGTGAGAAAAGCATCAGTGACTGAATGGACTGTAACTCTACTATTAAAGTTACAGTCTCCAGAAAGTCTGACTCATCATTATGTTTTGAGATTTGTCCATGTTGTGTGGAGATAGCAATTGTTCACTCATTTTTATTATGGCACAGTGTTCCATTACCATAACTAACTTATCCATACTACTGATCATAAGCATTGGGTTCTTTCTAGTTTGGGGTCATTATAAATAATGCTACTATGAACATTCTTGTTCGTAACTTTTTATGCACATATGTAGGCCTTTCTATTGGGGAAATTGAGAGGTCATAGATATGCATGTGATCAGCTTTTTAATCTGCTGTCAAATAGCTTCCCAAAGTGGTGTACCATTTTAAAACACCCTCACTGATACTTGATATTGTTAATCTTCATTAAGTTTAGCTAATCTCTGTGTGTAATGGTAGCTCATTATGGTTTTAATTTGTATTTCCTTAATGACCAGTGGAATTAAGAGCTTTTTCATATATTTATGGGTCATTTGGATGCTCTGTTCCAACACTTCGGCTTCTTTGTTCTTGGAGTGCGTGTCTGAGTTTTTCTTAAGGAATTGTAAAAATTCTTCATGTATTCAAGACACAAGATCTTTGTTGGTTATAGGTTTTGAAAATAGCTGCCACAATTTTGTGGCTTAACTTTTCTGCCTCTTAATGACATCTTTTGTTCAACAGGTGTTCCTGATTTTAATGAAGTCTAATTTATGAATCTCTTTCTTTACAGTTGGTACATCCTCTGTCTTGTTTAAGAAATCTTTACTTACCCCAAGGTCATAAACATATTCTCCTATGTTTGTTGCAGAAACTTTATTGTTTTATTATCATCTACATGGAACTGATTTTAGGTGTGAAGGAAAGACCAACTGATAACCATTTATTGAAAATACCATCCTTCTGCCATTACTCTATTGTTCTCATGGCATCATATATGACTAGATCTCTTTCTAGACTCTCTATTTTATTCCTTAATTTCTTTATCTTTGCATCAGTAGTACATTTTACTAATTACTATGGCTTTATAATAAGTCTTAATATCCAGGAATGTAAATTCTCTAACTTTGTTCTTCACAATTATATTGGCTATTTTTTGCCCATTTCTATAAATCTTTGAATTTGTTTATCTATTTTTGCAATCTGTGGAACTAGCTCCTCCTTTTTAGTCCTTGAACGTATTTCTTATTTTTTCCTAAAAACAAGGGCAGGCTCTCCCTCCACTGTTGTAATAAATATTTGCATTATTAAGAGTGCTTGGTTTTTTTTCCAATTTTTTTTTTTTTTTTTTTTTTTTTGACACAGAGTCTCGCTCTGTCGCCCAGGCTGGAGTGCAGTGGCACGATCTTGGCTCACTGCAACCTCTGCCTCCTGGGTTCAAGCGATCCTCCTGCCTCAGCCTCCCGAGTAGCTGGGACTACAGGCACCTGCCACCATGCCCGGCTAATTTTTGTATTTTTAGTAGAGATGGGGTTTAACCGTGTTAGTCAGGATGGTCTTGATCTCCTGACCTCGTGATCCACCCATCTCGGCCTCTCAAAGTGCTGGGATTATAGGCATGAGCCACCACGCCCAGCCTTTTTTCCAATTTTAAAGGGACTGTACCTAAAGTTCCTTGAATAAATCTAATATTTGCCACAAAATTTTGGCATTTAATCTTTAGCATGTTTGATAGTTCTCGTCTCTTCCTAATTATCTAAATATTCTACTATACTTAATTTTTGAAATTTATAAAACATTTTCTATGTATCATTTAAGAATCATGTAATTCTTCTCCTTTTGTCTATTAGGGTAGAGATTTACATTGTTAGAGTTTCTGATGTTATTCATCCTCATGGTTTCCAGATAGATCCTAATTGATTATACAGGAAGTATATTTTTAACACAGTATTAGGTTCCATTATTCACTATTCTATTTGGGATTTTGGCATATATATGCAGAGGAGCTACAGCCTATTGTTTCTCTTTTTTATTGTTTTTACCTGCCTTTGAAGTCAAGATAACACTGACCTCCTAAGATCATTTAGGCAGCTTTTACATTTCCTCTATTCTCTGGAACAATTTGTGTAATACAAGAATTAACTGTTCCTTCAAAGTTTGCAAGATCTACGGGTATTATACAATTCTTCTATAATTTATGTAACTAGGACACATTTGAGAATAAACGGGGTATTAATAATAATTATTCCAAGACAAAAGAACATGAACTATTTTAAGCAAAGCAAAGTAGAACTCAGTGTTAATACTTCATAAGTCTGAGACTTAGTGGGAGGGAGAGGCCTGTCAATACCATTTCAGTGTCTTTATGCTTGGTTGATCTTCTCAGGTTTGTACTTCCAGTGCTAGTCTTGATGGATTGTATTTCCTTGAAGTATTTTTCAAATGTATTATGTATATTTCCTCATAATAGAGTTTTATTATTCTTAATCTCTGTTGTATCTATAGTTATTTCCAGTTTTTTAACTGTTTTTAATTATTTCCATTTTTTTCTTGATAAGATTATCAAAAATCTGTTTATTTTATTTATCTTTAGCAATTAAGATTCCAGTTCTGTTATTTATATTCCAGGGTATGCGTTGTTATTATAGTCCATTGGATTAAATTCAGTGAAATGCCTGAACTTATTATGTCATTTCTCTTGGTTTCTCTAGATATCCTCTTGCTCTTTTTCTAGCGTCTAAAATTTAATGCTTAGCTCATTTTTAAACTAATATTATTACAAAAGGGGTATATTTTATTGTATGTTAAAATACAGATAAGCAAAAAATGAAACAATAAAAACACTATATCACTATTACCTAGAGATTGCCACAGTTAACATCTTATTGTATATTACTAGATCTTTTTCTATGCATAGATTTTATTAAAATGAAATCTCGCTACACATTGTTTCATAATCTGCTTTGCTTCATTTATAATCTTCATTTTTCAATTTTAATGCATTTTGTTCATATTTAACACCCAGGCTACATTCAAATTTCCCCAATTGTGCCAGAAATATTCCGTGAAGCTGGTATGCTTAAATGACTGAATTTTTTAATATCCTTTTGATCTCTTTCAATCTAGCACAGTTCCCATTTTGTCACTGATTTGTTGAAAACATTGAGCCAGTTGTTTTTACACTGATCCACCTTCTGATTTTCTAGTTTCCTTTTGCTTGTTCACCAATATATCATGTACGTAACAAGTTAGTTCTAATGGCTTTATTGACATACGCTAATAATCTTGGCAAAACTGTATCAGAGCTGAAGCTGTGTTCTTTATACTGCATCACATCAGAAGTCATTTAATATCTGGATGTCCCTTGCTATTCAGATTCACAAGTGAATTAAAGTGATGATTGTCTGATCTTTTTATTGGACAGTGCTGATTTTTCGCTTTCATATTCAAATTAGTCTGTATGTTGTTACTTTTGTCAAGTAACAAATATCTGGTTCCATGTCAATCACATCCTTAATGGTTTTAACACAAATTATAGTCCTTGCCTGAGTCAATAAATTCTTTAGGCGTTGCAGAATACAATTCAGTAAAATAGAGCTTTCCCTCATCAACTAGAGCTATTTGATTACTAGAAATACAGCTCTTACTGGAGAGGCAGGATAAATGCTTAACTCTTTCAAATTACTTATCGGTCTTCAAAGTAAGTAGTTTGCTTAGTAGCTGCTTCAAATGGTGACATATGAGTTTTTCTGGTTATCCCATCTCTGAGTATCTTTAGGCAATCATGCCTTTTCATTGATTCATTGGATTCCAGTCCATTTTATTTGTTATTATCTTTGACGCTCAAATTGTTATAACTTTATCACATAGAGATTTCCTCTAGCTGGATTATACATCCCTTTACATGACCCATTCATTTTTTAAAGCTTTGATGATTTCTGTGCAAGAAAATGTCCTGGGCTCACTCTGTAAGTCCACAGCACTAGATCAGGGTTCAGCCATTTTTTTAAATGGCCCTGGTTCCTTTGAGTGAAGATTTGACTTGCAGACCAAAATCTGGGCACTTAGGCTCATTGCTAATACGGTGCTATTGGTTCTAGTCAATTTAAGTTGGAAAAACTAAAATATTTACATTTTAATGCTTGTGAGGTTTCTGGATTCTGTTTAGCCACCTAAATTTAGGTCTCTTTACAATATTCCAAAAGTCATATATATCATATGAATCAATAAGAAAAGCATATAAAATTATCCACAGCAAATGCCTACAATGTAATCAAAAGATAGAGCTTCCATATATACAATTATAATTTGTCAAGTAACAATGGCAAATAAATAAGGCAGAGATTCTTAGGTTATTAATTATGTTGATATGTGATAGACTTCCCATATCACTCAGTCTGTGGTCATATTTTATAAATATTCTTGTCTCTATTTGAGAACAATTTGTATCATTTGGATGCAGTGTTCTATATATGTATATTAGCTCAATCCTACTAACTGGTGATTACCACATCTATATTCAGAGGAATATTTCTAAGTCCCCGACTTTAATTGTGAATTCATCCATTCCTCTTTATTTCTGATGATTTCTATTTACATATAATTCCATGCTGTATTAATAAAGGTATAAAAATATGCTTGGAAAACATGTCTTCCCAGTAAGTTGAACATTTTATCACTATGCAGTTATCCTTTTTATCTCAATAATGCTTTTTTTTCCTGGAAGTCTATTTTGTGTGACATTAATTTAGCTAAACCGCTTTCTTTGGGTTAGTGTATTTCCTATTCGTTTCAACTTTTCTTTATTTTTTTAATCCCAAATACTCATCTCCTAATTTATGTGCAATTTTAATTTTATCTTATTGTTTTTGGTTCAGAAAAATACTATCGTTATTTTATCAGTGAATGATTGCATATTTGCCACATATTTGTAAGTACTGACCTTCTGTCTAAAGCTTCTCTCTTAGAATTTCCTTTGGTGACAGCCTATTATAGAAAATTCTCCTAGATTTTATCTGAAAATATCTACAGTATATCTTCATTCTTAAATTACAATTTCATTAGGTGTAGAAATATATGTGAGAGTTATTCTTTCTCAGCACACTGAAAATATAGTATCATTGTCTTCATGCTTTCATTGTTGATGCTGAAAAAGTTGCTGTCAGTCTAATATTTGCTCCCTTGAAAGTAATAGGACCTTTTTCTCTAGCTGGTTTTAGATCTTCTCCTTGTTTTCGTTATTCTACATTTTCTCTGTGTTCTATCTATATACGCATTTCTCATATGTACCCTGTTTTGATTTATTAGGGTTTTTTTGAGTCTGAAAGATTGGTGTCTTTCATCAGTTCTGTGTAAATTCTCAGTCACGTTAACTTGGACTATTACTTCTGCTCCCATTTTCTCTCCTCTTTCCTTCTAGAATTCCAAATAAACATGTTTAGGGCTTCTCACTATATTTTCTATGTCTCTTAACCTCCCTTTTAATTTTTTTAATCTTTTTGTCTATCTGCACTAAATTCTGAATAATCTCTTAATTCTCTCTTCAACTATGTCGAATGTAATGTTAAATCGAAGTTTTTATTTTTATCTTATTTCAAGTTATTTCTATTTACTTTTCAGATCTGCTTTTTTTGTGTGTGTGTGATGGGGTCTCACTCTGTCACTCAGGCTGGAGTGCAGTGGCATGATCTCAGCTCACTGCAACCTCTACCTCCCTGGCTCAAGCAATCCTCCCACCTCAGCCTCTTCAGTAGCTGAGACTATAGGTGTACACCACCACATCTGGCTAATTTTTTGTATTTTGTTAGAGACAGGGTTTCATCATCTTGCCCCAGGTGGTCACAAACTCCTGAGCTCAGGCAACCCACCCACCTTGACCTTCCAAAGTGCTGGGATTACAGGCGTGAGCCACTGCACTTGGCCAAGATCTGCTTACTTTTTATTTATAATTTCAAGTCTTGATTTTTTTCTTGAAACATATTAAAGATGATTCTTTTCTTTTTTTTTTTTTTTTTTTTTTTTTTTTTTGAGATGGAGTCTTGCTTTGTCTCCCAGGCTGGAGTGCTTTGTCGCCCAGGTTGGCGCAATCTCATCTCACTGCAACCTCTGCCTTCTGGGTTCAAGCGATTCTCCTGCCTCAGCCTCCCAAGTAGATGGGATCACAGGCAAATGCCACCACGCCTGGCTAATTTTTTTTTTTTTTTTTTTTTTTTTAGCAGAGACAGGGTTTCACCATGTTGGCCAGGCTGGTCTTGAACTCCTAATCTCAGGTGATCTGCCCACCTTGGCCTCCCAAAATGTGGGATTACAGAAGTGAGCCAACGTGCCCAGCCATAAAGATAATTACTTTCTATTCTGTGACTGACAACTTCAATATCTGAATTGTTCCAGGTTTGAGTTTACTATTTATTGTTTCTGCTGCTTCTCATTCATGATGCTTTATTTCCTTGAGAGTTTTGTGATTTTTGTCTGTGAACTAATCATTTCCTTTAAACTTTTTTAAAGAGGTCTAGGATTAAGATGAGTTCTTCAGAGAATATTTATGTTTACTTCTGTCAGGCAACTGAGGGCATTACCAGTCTGGGCCTGTATTAATTAGATTCTCAGCTTTAGATTTTTCATATCACCAGAGTGCTATGATTCAGGCTATATACTAAGTGAGGGCCTGCTTGGGATTACAAAATCTCAGAGGAGACTCCCCTGTACAAACACACTCAATCTTCTCATTAACTAAATTAAAAACAGTTCATTTTCCTTGCAATCCACTGAGGAGTGAGGTTTGTTTCCAGCTGACTGTTATTGTAAAGACGCAATTCTTTGAAGTCCCATAATGATGCAGGAGTCTCTTATTAGGTTTCTTACTACTGGTACTCTGTATAGTAACTTCCATCTCTCAGTTCTATAAGGCCATGAAAAACATAACTCAAGTTCATACGGTTCAGGAAATACCCTCAAGGTGAAACTGTTTCGGTGTTTTCCTAAAAGGACTCCCTTCTCAATTCAATTTCTTGGTTCCATATTATTTAATTTTTCAAGCTTATGAAATCATTTAATATGAAAAATAATCCATTTTAGAGATGTTTTCAGCAGAAAAGTACTCACTCTGCCATGGAGTTCAAAGCAAATGCTTAAGCCCAATGTTAAGCTTTGTTGCTCAGCATGGCTACTAGAGAAAGAGGATTCTTTCTGCTCATTCTTGAAATTTGGTTGCTATTTGACCAGTATCCTCTCTTTTGCTTTTTCCAAACAAGTCTAAATATGTCTGAACCTCAAGGTTATGTGCAACTTGAGTTTTTTTCAAACTCAGGTTTCCTTATCCCCTTATAGATTAGACAGTGTCACTTTATAATCTCCTTCAAGTAAGTACTTTACTGCCCATAAGATTATCTTATGCCCCACCAGAGAACTCTTCTCTGAACTAAAGAAGTAATAAAATATTTTCCCAGTGTTGGACTTACCTTTTAATTTGTGTATGGTACATTTTGCCATAGAGAAGTAATTAAATTTAAGTAGTTAATTCTTCATAGCTGTTTTCTGGTTTTGTGCTTAGAAATTTCCAGCAAAGTCTCTCTAAATAGTAAGTAATAAAGCCAACATTCACATCCCAAACCCTCAACTATATCCATTGTACCACACCATCTCTCCACATAGTGAAACTTACCTGGAGAAGGCTGACTCCTTTCTAGATAATGCCAGTTGCGGCTGTGATATCCATTGCTCTATAGGTTTTTGTGGGGTTTTTTTGTGTGTGTGTTTTTTCTTTTCTAATATGCCAGAGGTGCATACCATTATCCTTGGTCCATACAAAATCTTTAGCATATTTATAGCCCTCTTTTATGTTTATTTTAATGTTTTTATTCATTTATTTATTTTAAAAATAATGAGTCCTTCACAAATACAAGAGCTAGAATAGCATCAATAACTTATATTTAAATACTTCTCTATTCCTCTAAAATCCCACACATCCTGCCTTTCCTTATCCACTCCCCAAGAATTTAACATATTTATCTGTATTTCAAAGTAGCATAATGGTAATTTTTATTTGAAGTTTAATTTTGAGGAGAGTGGGAAAAAATAGTTTTATTTTTAAAAGAGGTATCAAAGTCTTCTCTGGTATGCATAGTCTTCTAAGATTTGTCTTTTACAATCCATAATATATTATTATTATTAAAATTCAACTATGTTGTGTGTAGCTGAATTTTACTTCTTTTCCCTGATGTGTAGCTCGTTCTTTGAATATACCACAATTTATTTATCTATTTGCCTGTCAAAGAACATTTACGTTCCCTACAGTTTGTAGCTTACCTTTTTACTTTCTTTTCGGTATCTTTTGATGGACAGAAATTCTTATATTTTTACATACTCAAATTTATCAATGTTTTCAATATAATTTTCAATACAGTGCTCACATGAAGACTCAGGTTATATACACATAAAATTTCAAGTGCAACCATTTTCATAAAAGAAATGGAGTAAGTGAATTCCTCCACAGCTGTCACCATAAGTTCTCAGCATTTTAGTCTATCGAAATTCCTCCACAGTGATGCTCTCCCTTGACAATACATTTATTTATTAGCACTCATTTCATGCTTATCCTTCTATGAAGGGCGAGGCATAATAAATTCTTCAGTACCTAAATAAACTAAAAATAATTCCAATAGATAAAAAATGCTCAAAGTCGTCCCTTGTTTATAAGTATTTGAATAAACTAAAAATTATTTCTTCTATTTTCTTTGGATCAGGATGGCAGCAAAAAAAGGAAATTTTTTTTCTTCTCTGAAGTTTTGGAAAGAAGGAATGCCTTCGTGTCAGGCTAGTATATGGCCTCCCACAGAAACCCAAAACAGTAGCTACATCTGCTGGCCTCCTGGTAGATCCCAGAAAAGTACCAAAAACTTTTACAGTCCTTGCTGCATTTGAATCACAGTGCCCCTGTATGTCCCATCCCACATCCAAACAGACAGGGGACTCCTCCCTGCTGCCTGGCATGCCTTCTCAGCAGGCCTCACATAAATAGGGAGAAGTAAGTGCTGCAGGGAGCCCTCCTCAGGATGAAACTCAAACCTAATCTAATTTGCCCCAATCGGAAGGGATTGCCCTCTCCCAATTGCCCTGAATAGGAAGACCACTACGAAATACTCAAAGCTCTCTCAGAATCCACCACAGCAATGGGCAAAATGTTGACACAGAGAGAGTTGCAGGAAGGTAGTCTCTTTGTCTCTCACTCTTTCCATCCAGACAGAGACACACGGCTGCATCACTCAAAGCAAATGTCAGTACCTTTTTTAAGTTCCTTATTACCACAGTTTTTTGGGTAATACTTTGTATCACCATCATACTTTGTATCGCCAATATCAATTTATTTTCACTTCTAATATTTCCTCATTGCTCAGTCTGATAGAAGAAATCTTTTGAATTTCACCATTGTGTGTGATCCACTGAATGCCTTTGTGAAGGTCACTTTCCTTTCTGAGGCTCAGTTTCCCCATCTTCATCTTCTTCACAAAACAATCTACGGGGCAGTGTTGGTGGGATATTTTTTAAAAAGAAAAGAAAAACACTGGCAGTGATTAGTTCCCATATGTAGAGAGAGTTGAGGAGCAGCGTAAGAAAAAAAAGAGTCTGGACGAGGGAGACGAGAAGCGCAGAAAGATGATTGTGTTGCCTTTGAAATAGTGGAGGGATATGAGAAACTACTCTCAGGGTATTCTTGTAGAAATGCTCAGCTTCAAGAGGTGCCTTCTCCGAACATACCAGCCCTTTTTCTTCCTCTACCCAACTTCCAAATTCTAACATTTGAACCATTCAGTGCCTATGAAGTTCTCACACAAGGAATTTGGGAAATTATGGAGAAAGGCCTCTGGATATTTTCATTCGGAGGAGGGAACAGAATAAATTTTAACAGACCCACATCTACCTGATTACGTGGCTCCACTTAAGCCTAACACAGACTCAAGTTCCACACAACTACAGACCAATCCCAAGTTCTGATCACTCACACTTTTGTTCAGATTGAGCCTAAACTCTGTTTCAATCTTAACTCCAAACTCCAACCCTACTCTACCCAAGGTCTATCCATGTTTAACCCCAAGCCAACCACAACCTAACTTTACTACCACTAGCCCTAGTTCAGCCCATCACCCTGCCTAATCCCTATATCCAGATTCATTTGGCCTAAAATTTCACCCCCTCTCCAGACCACCTCATACCAATCCTAATTCCCCCAATACAACTCCTTACCTAGTATTTATCCTGAACCATCTTCCAAATATCTCCCTAACTGCAAGCTCCTCTTCCCACTGTCCAACAAAATTCATCCCTGGTGTCCAACATAGTCTCTCAGAGATCCCTACCCCTCCTCAACTGGGACTCAATCTCTTGCCCCTAACCCTTCATCTAATTGCATATTGTATGAGTCACAGTTTTATCAGTTATCTTAACAGAGATTATTTAACATTTAAGTGTAATATTAGTGTTCATATTAATAAATTTAATATTAACTTTAATATAAAGATTTGTTACGTAGGCATTTAAGAATTGAAAAAATAAAAAGAGGACACTCAGCTATCACAGAGGTAGCAACTGCAGGAATCAGCTACCAATTCCAAGGCGGGAATAACAAGAAAAAAGGTTGGAACCATTAAAAATAAATTAGAAGCTTGGAGGAAGAGACCTGTCAAGCTGAAATTTCAGATCTCTGAGGAAGGAGCTCTGCTCAGCTAGAACTAGTATCTCTATGAGGCATCATGAGGCTGGCTCTCTCTGTTGGAAAATTGCAAATTAGATTCAACTGTGCTAGAGGAATGCCCTCCCAGTGTTGGGGTGAAGAAGCAAGAATGAGTGATGCTGTTGTCAACAGGAAATAAATAGGAAGCCCTTAGGAAGTAAATAGGAAAGAGTTCTTCCCCCTCCAACTTTGAAATGTGCTTCTGGCACCGCCTGTTGGCAGAGCTTAAGGAAACATTCTGCAAAGGAGAACCCCTGTTTGTAGAGTGCTAGCCTCACCATTGCAAAGTAGAGCATAGATGATTGGATTTGAAGCTGACAGACAACAGGCAATAGCATATTAAGTGACAAACATATCAGCGCCAGCCTTGACTGACACATGTTCAAGTCTTCCACCCTTCCACCACTGCAAAAGCAGCAACCTCTTAAATCCACCTTCGCAGAAAGCCACAAAGAGATACTAACATGAAATGGACATGGGGATAACTTCATCAAGCTGCCTGAAACCAGGCTTCAGTTGCTGGCCACCCTACACAAGACCAAAATCCTAAAAAAAGACCAGAACTCCAGCACACTTGAGAGAGTCCTATATTATTTGAATTCCATGAAGCAGGTTGACAAAGATCAGGATATGAAACTCTGTGGCTGCAGGGTCCCTGGAGAAGTAGGTGACTGATTTATGAAGGATGCAAAATAATTTTTGCAGCAAGTTTGAATTCTGACTGTATTAGCTTCTTAAGTGTGGTGAGGTTTTGGTCAGTAAAATATAGAGAGAGGCAACTTATCTGAAGTCAACATAACAGAGATACAACATTTAATATATATTCCATCTAGACATTAGAATGGGAAAGTGAGATACTGGCCAGCATCCATAACAAAAGTGGGCTTTCTCTCCTGGTAAGAGAAAATCATTTGTCCTTTCAGAAAATGAGTAACAAAATAGCTAAAGCCCTCACCTATTAATAATTACTTTAAAGTAAATGAATTAAACTTCCCAATCAAAAAGGGAGAGTACATGAATGGGTTAAAAAAAAAAAGTCAACGATACACTGTCTACAAGAGACTTACTTTAGATTTGTGGGCACACACAGACTGAAAGTGAAGGGATGGAAAAAAAAATATTCCGTGTAAAAGGTAACCAAAAGAAAGCAAGGGTGCAAGGGTGGCTATACTTATATCAGACAAAATAGACTTAAAGTCAAAACTATTTCAAGGGACAAAGAAAGTCATTATAATGATAAAAGGGTTAATTCAACAAAATGATATAACACTTATAAACCTACCCAACACCAGAGCACATAATTATATAAACCAAATGTAGACAGATCTGAAGGGAGAAACTGGCAACAATACAGTAATAGTGGAGACTTCAATACCCTACTTTCAAAAATGGATGGAATATAAAGACAGAAAAATCAATAAAGAGCTGACTTGAACAATATTATAGACCAAATGGACCTAAGAGACATAGAACTTTCTATTCAATAGCAGAGGACTACACATTCTTCTCAAGTACACCTGAAACATTCTCCAGAATAAATCACATGCTAGGTCACAAAACAAGTCTTCAGAAATTTAAGAAGATTGAAATCATATCAACCATCTCTTAAAAAAAAATAGGTATAGAAGGAACTCAACACAATAAAGCCCATACTGAATCTCAACAATGAAAAGACCTCGACACTGAAAGGCTCTCAACACTGAAAAAGCCCTTGGCAGAAAGCCACAAAGAGATGCTAACATGAAATGAACATGAGGATAACTTCATCAAGCTGCCTGAAACCAGGCTTCAGTTGCTGGTCACCCTACACAAGACCAGAATCCTAAAAAAAGACCAGAGCTCCAGCACACTTGAGAGAGTCCTGTATTATTCATAATCAATGAATTGAAAAACTAACATAATCAATGAGAATAAACTGGAAGTTTTTTCTCTAAGATCTGGCACAAGGCTAGGAGGTCCACTCTTGCCATTTCTACCCAATACAGTATTAGAAGTCCCAGTCAGAGCAATTAGACAAGACAAAGAAATAAAAGGCATCCAAATTTAAAAGGAAGAAGTAAAATTATCTGTTTCCAGATGACATGATCATATATATAGTAAACCATAAAGACTCAACAAAAAAAACCCTGTTAGAACTAAGAAACTAATTCAGTAAAATTGCAGGATAAAAATCAACATACAAAAATCAGTGGCATTTCTATGCACAAACAATCTGAAAAGGCAATTAAGACAACAGTTATATTTACAATGGCAACAAAAAGAATAAAATACTTAAGAATAAGCCTAATCAAAGAGGAGAAAGGCTTGTACAGTGAAAATTATAAAACATTGCTGAAGGAAATTAAAGAAGGTACAGGTAAATGAAAAGACCTCATGTTCATGGATGGGAAGAATTAATATTGTTAAAATGTCCATACTACCCAAAGTGATCTAGAGATTCAATGCAATCCTTATCAAAATTCCAATGCCTTTTTTCACAGAAACAAACAAACAAAAAACACTAAAATTCATGTGGAACAAATCCATCACACTTTCTGTTTTCAAAATATATTATAAATCTACAGGAAATGAAACAGCATGGTACTCACATAAAAACAGACAGACCAATGGAACAGAATAGAGATTCTAGAAACAGTTCTACACATTCGGTCACCTAGTCTTCAACAAGGATACCAAAAACATACCCTTGGGTAATGGGTATTTTCTTCAACATATAGTGTTGTCACCCTCATAGAGGCAGAGCGTACAATGGTGGTTGCCAGGGTGGGGAAGGGGAAAATGGGGAGATATTTGTCACAGAGTACCAAGTTTCAGTTATGCAAAGTGAGTAAATTCTGAAGATAATATGCGGTATAGTGATTACAGTTAGTATTATATATGTGATATTTGCTAGTAGACGGTAAGTATTCTCACCACAAAAAAAAAAAGGAAAAAAATAGCAACTACGTGAGGTAATGGATATGTTAATTAGCTTGATTGTGGTGATCAATTCACAATGTATACTTATATCAAAACATAATTATACAACATAAACATATAAATTTTTATTTGTCAATTATACCTCAACAAAGCTAAAAAAAAAAAAAGAATTTTATTATCATCCTTTCCAAAAAAACCATTAGTCCTTTTGTGTAAGACACAAATAATAATGAAAAGGGTTTTTTAAGAAACCCTTTAAAATAATAAATTGTCCTTCCCTCCTGTAGTGTAAGAGCTATGGAGCACTTACGCATTCAGCCTTGTGCTAAGCACCGTAGGAACAAAGAAGAAAATAAAGAGATGAGAATAAAAATTGAGGGTAGCAGGAAGAAAGGGAAGATGACAAAAGCAACTACTTTGTTTCAGGCTCTGTCCTAAACCCAACGTGGGCAGCAAGTACAGATATAGATACAAAAATGGAAGTTCCAGGAGAGGTGTTAACCTTCCCAAGCTCATGCAGCTCCTGAGAACAAGGATGGGAATGCAGATTTATCTGAAGTCTTGAACAAAGTACATTTTCTTCACAGAGTCAGGGTAGGATGGAGGACAGTAGAAGAAATATTTATAAAATAATAATGTATCAATATTTTCTTAATATTCATTATTAATTTAAATGTGTCCAATGTTGGTTTAGATAAGAAACCTCTGGGGTCATCATACTTGTTTGTTCTGTTTTTATGGGAGGAGTCGGAAGATCCAGTGATTACCATCTGGTTTTTTATCTTTGAGAAAAGAGAAAATATGGCAAACATAATAAATAGGACAACCAAGTGGAATTACAGACCTCAGGGAGGTTAAGGTTAACTTCATAGGGAAGAGCAACAAACTTTGAAGTCTGGATATTTTACAAAACTTCTTTGTTAGCATGAATCTTCAAAAGAATAGTTTTATCAACCTGAACATTACCTACTTTCCTCACAAACTGCGTGAGAGCAGGGAACATTTTCTCCTTGTTGAAATTTACTTCACCAACAGTGAGTAGGATTTATAGTTTCAAGGACAGGTCCTGGAATCTCAATGATCACTAAGAGGGGGAGGGAGATGCAAGTTCAAAACTTACAATATAGAAAAAGATGAAAGAGAGTTTTTAATAAACAAAATATGAGCATGTCATGTTTTACATTGACGGTGCCCCTCTCTGTTGCCACTCAGTGGCACTTTACTTAGACTTGAATTTGTAGAAGATGCTTTAGCTCCTTTTTTTCAGATTTCTTTTTCCAGTATGCATTACTCCTTAATATACATGTAAGAACTTTTAATTTTCATTAGTAAAGGTTGCAAATTATGCAGCATTCTATAAGTATCACTGCTAAATTTGAATGGTTTCTTCCAGCACCAATACAATACTGTATATTTTAAAGGCAAGAAAACAGAAGTGAACAGTGTTAAATTTTTTTTTCTTTTTTGAGACAGAGTTTCGCTCTTGTTGCCCAGGCTGGAGTGCAATGGTGCAATCTCGGCTGACTGCAACCTCTGCCTCCCAGGTTCAAGTGATTCTTCTGCCTCAGCCTCCCGAGTAGCTGGGATTGCAGGCTTGCGCCACCAGGCCTGGCTAATTTTTATATTTTTAGTAGAGACAGGGTTTCAACATGTTGGCCAGGCTGGTCTCGAACTCCTGACCTCAGGTGATCCGCCCACCTCAGCCACCCAAAGTGCTGAGATTACAGGCGTGAGCCACCACGCCCAGCTGATGTCTCCAAATACTCAGAATCCTTCTATATATACTTTCCATTTTCCAAACCTCTTCCATCAGGGCCCATTCACATTCGTGTTTTCATCCTTCACATTCCCTTTTCTACATTCAAGTCTTTCTGAAAACTTCTTTGCCTCTTAATCAGATGATAACTCTCACTGCCAATTTCTCATTTATATGCAAATTTGTACAAGAGATTGGTTCAATCAATTAATGTCAAGTCTTTGTTCTCCTGAAGGACACCCAATTTGGATAAGGATTTGTAAATTGGGGCTTCAAAGCCACCATCATCTGCAAGACTCAGTCCAGCCAATAAATTATAACTTAATAAATCATTGCATGCATTCAAAAAAGAAAATAATAGAGCTTAATCTTTGAAAATCCATATCTGTCCTTAGTCTTCTTTCACTCTCATGGACAGCACAAGTCTTGGCCACTCTAGCTACCCACGATTTTTTCAGAGTATCCACTAGATTTAAGCAGTCAACAACAAGATGTTTCCAGAAAGGTCACACAAACTATACATCTCAAAATATATGCTGTGTTGTACCACCCAGGTACCCATAAGGACTGAAGCTTCATTTCCCCAGCGGCCAGGAGTGCTGGTTGCTGACAATTCACAGATGAGTCTCTGTCTCCGGGAATTTCCCTCTACTGAAAGAAGCTGCCATATCCAAGATCTCCACCTTTCCCCAGGAAGAGCCCTATAGCCAATATCTGGTCAAAGAGGTTCAACGTCCCCCAGCTCCAGCTGAGGCCTACTGCTGCAAATGCATTCTTTTTTTTTTTTTTTTTTTTTTTTATGACAGAGTCTCGCTCTGTTGCCAGGCTGGAGTGCAGTGGCATGATCTCGGCTCACTGCAACCTCCAACTCCCTGGTTCAAGCTATTCTCCTGCCTCAGCCTCCCAAGTAGCTGGGATTACAGGCACGCACCATCACGCCCAGTTAATTTTTGTATTTTTAGTAGAGATGGGGTTTTACCATATTGGCCAGGATGGTCTTGATCTCCAGACCTCGTGATCTGCCCGCCTCAGCCTCCCAAAGTGCTGCGATTACAGGTGTGAGCCACCGCGCCTGGCCAACTGCATTCTAATTTAACTTCTCCCTCTGCCCAATCCTGCTTCTTCATTTCCTTACAGATGTTGTATAAACCTCCTACATGAAAATCTCTCCCAATCTGCTTTCAGAGAACCTGACCCAAGACACAACTCCTGCAAGAATGTTTCAGTCATTCAGAAGGTCAGAAGAAGGTTTTAGGCCGGGTGTGCTGACTTACACCTGTAATCCTAGCACTTTATTAGAGAGAGATGGGAGGATTGCTTAAGTCCAGAAGTTTGAGACTGGCCTGGGCAATCTGGCAAGACTCCATCTTTACAAAAAAATTAAAAATTAGCCAGGCATAGTGGTACACACCTGTAGTCCCAGGTACTTGGGAGACTAAGATGGGAGGATTGCTCGAGTGCAGGAGTCCATGGTTGCAGTAAGCTATGATTGTGCCAGTCCAGCTTGGGCAATGAAATGAGACCCTCTAAGGAAAGAAAGAAGAAGGAGAAGGAGAAGGAAGAAGGAAGAAGAAGAAGGAGCGAGAGAGGGAGGGCAGGGGGAGGGGGAGAAGGAGAGACGAAGGAGAGGAAGGAGGAGAAGAAGAAGAAGGAGGAGGAGAAGAAGGAGAAGAATAAGGAGAGGAAGAAAGAAGAAGGAGAGAAGAAGGAGAAGAAGGAGAGAAGAAGGAGAGAAGGAGAGAAGAAGGAGAAGAAGGAGAGAAGAAGGAGAAGGAGAAGAAAGAGAGAAGAAGGAGAGAAGGAGAAGAAGGGGAGAAGGAGGAGGAGGACAAGGAGGAGGAGGAGGAGAAGGAGGACGAAAAGGAGGAGGAGGGGGAGGAGAAGAACGAGGGGGAGAAGAAGAAGAAGGAGAAGAAGAAGGAGAAGGAGAAGAAAAAGAAGCAGCTTCGAACTTTTCAGAGAAATGTGCTCAAGGCCCAAAGACAATGGAAAAGAACAAGATGATCAAGAATGGCAAAAATGGAGCAGAAAGAGGAAGGAATAGCCAGGGAACTGAGGAGATGTAAAAGAAGTCCTCTGAAAAGGGGCTGTGGTATACATTCCTGAGATGCCTAACTTTTCTGGGTGTTTGACCAAATTCATTTGGCTGAACTACATGGTAGAATCTTGTTGGTTGGCAATGGATTCACCAATGCTCAGCCTACAGAATATGGCAGGGGAACTCACAACCTTCATGTACAGCTGCCATCAGTTCCACAGGATAATCAGGGGAATTCAGAGCACCCTTCTTAAAGTTGTAAGTTTCACCAGGAACAATATGGCATTATATTCTGCAAGTATGACATTTTTAGTGCAATCCAGGGTATGATGAGGATTAATATAATGCCGTTGTTGACAACCTCACAAGCCAGGAACAATGGCAACTATATAAAAGGCAGGTACCTCTGTATTTTCCTACCATAGTGATGAAACAGAGAAGCACCAATCCTGCAAGGTTGAACCACTATCAATCTATTCAAATGTTATGCATATTGTCCCAACAGAAGGTCCTGGGAATTTCTCCCTTGGTGCCATGTGGTATGTGAGCAAGCATTTTTAAACATTTAGGTCTTCTGCATATAAATAAGATAGTTGAATAGATTTATTGTTGTTGTGTCTTTGGGATCTCATACTCAAAAGCACAGCAAAAATACCTAGACACAATCTTATCTTTTCAGTTTTAATATTTTAAAGTGAACACTCTTTACCTTACAATTGAGGTTCAATGGCCAATCTGTAAAGTTCTGTAGAAAACTATAGCAACTATCAAGCCACATGATTTTGCTTAGTGTCAGCACTATTGACTTATTCTTTGAAGGAAAGGAAAAAATTTACATTTTTTCTCAAACATCCCATGTTGTGAAGTATGTCCCATATAAGGACTTATTTCCTGATGGGAAAATGAACACGTTATTGGCAGAAATAGGTTGTGTATTTATGGGAAGAAGATGAAGAAGAAGAATCTAATTTTTAGGAACAAATCAGTGAAGTCCAAAGCAAGATCAACCAGAAAGTTGAATGCTCTGTCACTGGAAATTTTGAGTAATTGTTTCAATTGTAGCAGTGTAGAAGTTATTTGAAAACTCTGGTATTTTAAGGGTGAGATCAACGGCACAGTGAGTCTTCAGCTGTTCAGGTAATTTTAAGACATTGTTAAGAAATGGGTCATTTGTCCCTGTGCCTAAAAAAAGAACACAAATTAAGAACAAGATGTTGTTAAATAGGTGAGGGACATATTTCCTTACAGTGGGGGGCAGATACCTCAGGGCTGGACACCATGTTTGAAGTTGGATCTTGGTGGGGCCCTTTCCAGAGAGGTTTGAGCAAATCTCCACTGACTGAACTTGACATGAAACCCATTGCCAAGCTTATTCAATGACATGCTCTTCTGGATCAATTAGACGGCTTCTTGTGAAGAAGCATTGGCACACTTCCTGAGTGCCTTGCAATAATCTAGCTCAAGATTACCTAACACAATTCTTCTTCTCCCATGATTGGTCCCTGAAGAGGTAGCAGAGCTTTAACCATTAATATTTCACAGTGAAGGCTGTGAAGGCATTGTTTCGTACAGTGTGGCCCAAATACCGTCAAGAGGCAAGGTATTATACAAGTCCTTCTGCAGACAGTCATTGCATACATATTTACACGTGGGCATGGTTCTGCCCTTCCTAACAATGTGCACAGAATCATTGAAATATGTTTATCTAGACCACATTTGACACATATAAAAATCTATCTAAATAGTTACAATAGGCCTCCAAATGGAAGTATGAGCTGCTTTCTTTACCTGAACACCATAAAATAAAATCTCTTTTACAATATTGTTGAGTAATTCTGAAAGACTCTAAAGCATACTAATCGAGGCTAATTATTACTAAAATGCTGTCTTTCTTTCTGTATGTGTGTCGTGCCAGAGATTACATGAGCAAAGTAAGAGAGCAAATATTTGGTGCAAAAGAGCAGCTACTTGTGAAGGCCAAAGCTAGTCTGCATGCAAGAGATGCCTGTCACTCTCTGAAGGTCTAAATTTGAGTCTTGATATTGGACAAGGGGAATATCTGTGAGCACTACCAGTTGAACACAGGAGCATAGGTACATGAGATCAAGAGAAGGTCACCATCTAGCCTGGGTGAATAACTGAAGTTTTGGTACCTTATAATCAACACTGTAGAGGTTAAAAGAAGGATCATTAGAAATTTTAGCTACTCCAGAGGCAAGGGAATCGTTATTCTTTTTATAATTGTCTACATTATAAAATGCACTTAAGGTTAAGTGCATAATGAGAGTCAAAGCTCTTTTGAGATATGAAAAAACACAATTTCTCAAGGGGAAAATGTTGACTACCTGTACAAAGTATACAGAAAGCAAAGAAGTATTTGCCACTTCATATTGAGAACATAGTACATATCTTAAGTTTAACTTTCTTTTCTCTGATCTATCAATCTTTTCACCTCTATTTAGCTCAAATTTATTGTTTTCATTAGCTTCAATAGATCTTGATATGTACATGTATATATATACAATATATTTTTAAACAGACTAATGACATTTTTAATTTATATTTTTGTTAAAATGTAAAACTAGGATTTATATTTCGTTTAAATATGAGACTAAATGTTAGACTAAATTAGACTCAATATAAACGTTATACCACCCACTGAATGGATTTGTAGTTTGACAGTTCCTTTTAAGTTCCTTCTTAAAAGGAAAAGATGACAGTTCCATCTTTTTTCTTTTTTAAAATCATTCTGCCCCAGTCTTCACTTATCATCACATGCACTTTATTCCACCAAACATCATTTCTCAAAATCAATCTACTTAAATAATCAATAAGCCTGTTTAGAGCTTTCCCAGTCTTACAATTTGTCATCACACACAATGTGTGTGATGTCATGTGTGACTACACATCCCAAGGCCTTTCTCACTTTTTCTGGTTAACACAGAATGTCCCATAAAGAAAGAATAAAAGGTCAGGTGCAGTGGGTCATGCCTGTAACTCCAGCACTTTGGGAGGCCGAGGTGGGTGGATCACTTGAGACCAGGAGCTCGAGACCAGCCTGGCCAACATGGTAAAACCCCATCTCTACTGAAAATACAAAAATTGGACGAGCATAGTGACGTGCGCCTGTAGTCCCAGCTACTCAGGTGGCTGAGGCATGAGCATCGCTTGAACCACGGAGGCAGAGGCTGCAGTGAGCTGAGATCGCACCACCGCACTCCAGCCTGGGCGACAGGGCGAGACTCTGTCTCAAAAAAAACAGAAACAAAAAACAATAAAAGTTGTATATTTCTTTAAATGAAAGATCGGTAACTTCAATGGCTATTATATTAACCACTTAGTGAAGGTACAACAAAAACTACACATCCTTACGTTAATTAACTGAAATTATAATAAATTAGTTAAACTACTACTTTTGTCACATAATGTTTGCAAGTATACTCAAGAAATCAAAATGGCTTCCCATTGCTTGACATTTGCTTTCCAAATACTTCACATATCAACCCTATATCCCTACAAAGAGAAATAATTCAACATACTTTCCTTACCTAAAAATACTACAGGAGGCTAAAAGGCATTTAGAATTTTTTAGACCTTGAAAAAGAGTGTTACACTTCCAACATGTATTTAACTTATAAATCAGTTTCTATCCTGTGGCATAGCTTCAGTCTAAGTACATCATAGTTGTATTAACTGCGTATTGCTTCATCTTGTCAAGTCAGACAGATTCTGTTGCATCAAGGCTCTTATTCAAGATGTCTTCTTCGTTTGAATTAGGTAGAAGTTCTCCAAAACTACATGGTATTGTTGTCAATCTTTGTTCCACTGGAGGAAACTTAATTAGTTGTGAAAGAGACTTTTCTTTCACCAAGGGACATGTGTAAAGGTGGTTTTGCATATCCAATGTGCACATCATGAGTGTCCAAATAGTTAAGCATACCATCTGTTTGCACATTTTGGGGAGTAGGGCTCAATTCTGGTTTGTGTCTTTCAAGTGTTTCAAGACTAGACAGGTAAGATTCTTCCCTTTTCTTGGAAAGAGATTTCTTCAGAGCCTCATATCTACTGCAAACAGCCTATAGATTGAAGTCTGATTCTGGAGTAGTTTGTCCATCTACCATAATATCTCCTAGAAAAATGCCACTGTCCACAGGACTATTTGGCTCCAGTTTAAACTGGACTCTAAACTACTGGAACTTTTAACACTTAGGGGACCACCTTCCTCCGGAAAAGTTTCAGGCCAAATGTAAATATTCCAAAATCAATATCCTTACAACTCTTAGAACTAATTCCACTTGATATCTGAAAAGAGTTCCATAATCTAGTTTTATTCGTGGAAGGTTTGTTACAAGAAGCCTGTGAGTGGTCCAATATTTTCATATACTCCTCTTTACTGCTACCCAACTCATCTATTCCATTGCTGACAGCAGGGGAGAATGTCTTTTTGGCTAGTTTCTAAAAGCTTGGTTGGTAAAGCTGTACATTCCAAATCTTGCTTGCAAATTATTATTATTATTTTTTTTTTTTGAGACGGAGTCTTGCTCTGTCGCCCAGGCTGGAGTGCAGTGGCGCAATCTCGGCTCACTGCAAGCTCTGCCTCCTGGGTTCATGCCATTCTCCTGCCTCAACAGGTGCCCACCACCATGCCCGGCTAATTTTTTGTATTTTTAGTAGAGACAGGGTTCAACCGTGTTAGCCAGGATGGTCTCTATCTCCTGACCTCGTGATCCACCCGCCTCGGCCTCCCAGAGTGCTGGGATTACAGGCGTGAGCCATCGCGCCAGGCGCAAATTATTTTCTTACTCAACAAATCAGACTGATTTTGTGTTGGTGGTTCACCTATATGATTGATCACCACATATTCCTGAGGCACACACTTGCAATCTCATTTCAGTCAAATGAGACTGGCCCAAATCTCATACAGTGGTTTAAGAGAAAACCTACTATGCTAAATTCTCTTTGATTATGCAAATCAGGTAATGATCCCAGCAATACTTCTCTGTGCTCAGTATCCGTTTGAATTGGTTCTGTAGTTCTGTTTTCTTCCATTTCAATAGTTTTTCTCCATGAGCTCCTAATTTCCACTGTCAAGTTTTCTGGGTATGGGAAATCTGGTTCCTTGTTAAGAAGAGGTTAGAACCTAGAGAGTCAATTAGTTCCCCTAAATTTACTTATTTTATTTCACAGAGCTGTGGTGAACCAAATAAAACTGCTCCAGCAACCTCTTCTAGCAGATAATCTTGCTTTTTTTTCGAACTGGCCACTTTCTTTTAGCTGGCAGAGACCCTCCAAATGCACTATTCTCTGTTCGTTGCAACATCTGATAATGGAGAATCTTCCACTTCAAAATCTGGTATCTTCTTAGAAATTGTTTTATTTTTCTCTTTGGGAGTTCTCATCTTCCTGTCCTTTTCAAGTGGTGTAGCATTGTTTCTATCTGATGATGAAGCTGACTGCAACAAGAAAGGCAGGGCTGTTGGCTAGATCATGTACAGCTCCCAAGGTATCATTGTCGCCTCTCCAACCATTTTCTTGGTTATGTTGCTCAGGTGTATCTAAGGCCAAAATCTGATACAGTGGTTTCTAAGAGAAACCAGACAATGATAAATTCTCTTTGATTAAGCAACACAGGTAATGATTCTGGCAATACCAGTGAAGCAGGATACTGAAAAAGAATACTCTTTGCATGCATTTCTGAGGCAAGACCAAATGAAAGGGGAGACATAGGTGGTAAAAGATCCACAACTGGAGTTCAACCTTTAATTAGAGTGAAGGAAGACAGACCAAGAAATTCTTTCCACTTCCTATGCCATTCCCCTTGCTTTTCAACCATAGAATGTCTTATAGTTGTGAGATCTTTTTATTCTATAGCTTATATGCTTCAGATCTGATTATATTTCCCTCTGAAATTTAGTTCCTTTTTCCAGGTAGTGAAGGTCTATTGTCAATCGTGCTTGGTCAGCCTGACTTTCCTATTTCATTACTTTCAAGGCTTCATTAAATAACAGAATAACTGTTAAGAGCTTCCATTTTCCAGACTCAAACATTTCCTATGTGCAACTGACACATTTGTCTCTCAATTTTGTCAAGAGTCAACTAATAGCATTAGTTCCATCTAGAGCATATCAGTTAGACTAAGGACTGAACTAACAACTTCTCTTTTTCCAGAAACATGAGTGTTTCATTCACTGACGTTCACAAAGGCCAAACCTTTCGAGTTTTTTCTTCTATAATACTTTTGTCATCATAGAGTTCCATTTTTTTTATTTGGTTTTGCAGTTCTATACATCCAGATCTCAAATTTCAGACATACTTAACTAATAATTGTACATTTTCCTGAGATTTTGGGGTAATACAATCTGCTCTTTGCAAAATTTGTAAACATTTGTTACATGCTAAATGGCATCTGGCATTGCACTTATGCAAACTTTGTGATTTCACATTAAATGTCTGCAAAACAAAGAATTTTTAGAATTGGTTTTAATATATTTTATTACAACAAATCTTGCAAGATGTTACATCAGATGAATAAACAGAACCACTAGGAGAAATAAATAGTGAACAACAATTTGAGGAAAGCTTCCACATTCAGCAGAAATCCTTGTTAGCCATTCACAGCAATATTTCCTGAATATTGTATCACTTTTTTGGTCAAATGGAGGCCAACAAAATTTAAAAACTTCTTTGGTGAGAGACTGGTCCAGCATTTGAAACAAAAAATAAGAAACTATATGAAAGCCATCACAGTTCGGCTTATCAAACATGTTCACTCCACGATGCTTATTCAACACTCTCTGCAGGCCATGGTCAAAGCCGGGCCTGGCTCAAAGCTGAGCGCCTGTCGATACATTCAGAGATGCTTGTTCTAGAAAGAGGTGATCCAGGCCAAGGTCATCCTCATGATAGGCACGGTGACTACAAAGAAAAAAAGCACAAGCCCTAGCGACTCTTAGGGTCCTCAGGATCCCTTCCTATGGGCAGCCTGAGGTCTCGGAGGTCCCTTCTTTGCCACTGCCTGCATCTCTCTCGCTGGAGCCATTTCACCTCAAAGGGCTGTACAATCTCCAGAAAATGGAGCCTGTCATGGGAATGTGGCCACAGCTGCCTACTCGAAGCCTACAATATGTTCTTAACTAAACAGTGATTAAAGGACAACGTAATTTAAGCTAAAAAGTTCTAATGTTTAAAACATAAGTATCTTGTCAAGCACATTTTTGGACAATGTATATAATCCTTTGGTATAACTACCTTCATTTGGGTAATTTGAAGAACAAATTAATTTATATCCATGAGAATAGATTTTTTTTTAAATGAAGATAATGTGGTAACAATAGACTTCACTTCTGCATCTCTCCAAATTTTATTTAAAAGTGTCAAGATAAATAAAGATTTACAAGTGCCATAATATTAAATTGTTCTAAAGCTCCTAAATGATGGATTTTAGAAAACATAAGTTAATTTTAAAGGATAATGAAATCACAGTTTATAACAACAATTTTACAGGGAAACAAGAACATTATAAAACTAGGCCCAGCTGGTTTAAATGATGAATAAACTCTACATAAATAGAATACTGTCTGAAGTTTATAAGAACCAAATTTATATACACTATATGTTTAAATTATGGCTCAATTTAATTGAAGATCTATGTTTTTATTTATATATTTAAATATTATTATAATTAATTAAAACATCCAATTTACAAATTAAGTGTAAGGCATTTAGGTATTTAACTGTATTGTAAAATAATAAATAAATTAAAAGTCTTAAATGAACTAAAAATCTCATGTTTGTATTTTTATTTCCCACTGAGGCAAATTCAGAGAGAACGAATATAGACTTCTTTTAACCCAAACTTTATCAAAATATAAAAATGTTTCCCCTGCGTGGGAGTATTAATGGGAACCGGATATAACTATAAAATCTCTCCCTCAACTAAATAATATTAAAAGCTTTGTGGAAGGGTTTTATAACCCTTTTTATGATTACTCATTAAGCCTAAAGTTAATTTGCATATCTTTTATTCCTCATATTGTACGTGGAAAGAACATTAAAGTCATTTAACTAAAATTAGATTTTGCCTTTTCTCATCCAAAAACATTTTTAAGTGAAAGTATTTATATCAGAAAACAAGAACACCATTAAAATTATTTTTAAGATCTTTGTGATTTTGACAGGGTTCTTTATACATTTTTTATTTATATATTTTATGTTATTCCTAAGAGTATAATATTCCTTTTGACCAAAAGGTTTTAAACAATTCAGTACTTCAGTTTCTTCATTTGCAAATAATCTTTTCAAGTACAAACATATTATAAGATTCAGTCCTCCAAAGATGTATTTCTTTAATTTTCTTAATGTATTTGCACACCTTACAAGGTTTAATTGATGGCTCAACTCCTCAAGCACTTGCCACTTTCTCCCAGGCTGGAGAGTTTTTTTATGGAAGTGCTAACAAATTTAAGGCACTTGGAATTTGGGTTTGATTTAAAATTGTTTTCCCCGAAAGTTAATAAAACCTTTACACCCTTTCCAGTAACCTCCATAGACAGGCTCACCTATCTAATGTAGAGATACCTTTTAAAGAAAACCTCTTTCTCTCCTCAGTCATATCACATCCACACCAACATTCAAGGGTCACATGGCTTCTGCAACTGTCATCTATTTAGGCAGCATCAGAAAGCATCAGAAAAAATGGCCATGTTGGTAGAATTAGAGAAACCTCTTGGATTCTCACTCCCTGTTTCTCGATCTGCATGGGCTCGCACATAGGAAAAAGTCTCACAGTTGTGCCCACCCCGCCCCACCCCCCACCGCCCTACACCTCCGGCGCCCAGGAACTGACTCAGCACAAGAAGACATCTTCCACTCCCTGTGATTTCATCTCTGACCTGACGACCAATCAGCACTTCCAACTCACTGGTTTCCCCCCACCGACCAAGTTGTCCTTAAAAACTCTGATCCCCAAATGCTGGGGAGACTGATTTGAGTAATAAAAAAAATCCGATCTCCCACAAAAAAAAAAAAAAAGTCTCACAATCAAACAAAAGAAACTATAGATTTTTGGTCCATCTGTAAATTGCATAGCAACCCCTTAACTTCCAAAGAAAAGGATGAAAAATGAAATTCTATTCAGAAAACACTTACCCAGCTGCTTTGAGCATCCTGTGAATTAAAACTTGAACTCGCAGGGCACAGTGGCTCATGCCTGCAATCCCAGCACTTTGGGAGGCCAAGGCTGGTGGGTCACCTGAGGTCAGGAGTTCGAAACCAGCCTGATCAACATGATGAACCTTGTCTCTACTAAAAATACAAAAATTAGCAGGACATGGTGGCATGCACCTGTAATCCCAGCTATTTGGGGGGCTGAGGCAGGAGAATCACTTGAACCCGGGAGGTGGAGGTTGCAGTGAGCCGAGATCCTGCCATTGTACTCCACAGCCTAGGTGACAAGAACAAAACTCCATCTCAAAAAAAAAAAGAAAAGAAAAGAAAACTTGACCTCCAGGGAGCAGCAGTTCTCCAACACTGAAGACAAGCAATACTCCCAAGTTAAAGGTTTTTGTCTCTAGGATCTTTTGTACACCAATCCTGGTTCCCAAACAGTCAAGGCACAACCTCATTCATTTGCCCGGAAGCAGATTAAATCTACACTAATTAACAATGAGAGGAGGTGGAGCAAGATGGCTGAATAGAACCCTCCAACAATTGTTCCCCCCACCCAGCCAGCCCACTCACAGGAACACCAAATTGAACAACTAACCATGCAAGAAACTACTTTCATAAGAACCAAAAATCAAGTGAGTGATCACAGTACCCGGTTTTAACATCACGTCAAGGAAAGAGGCACTGAAGAGGGTAGGAAAGACAGCCTTGAATTACCGACACCACTCCTCTCCCATCCCCTGGCAGCAGCCGCATGGTGCAGAGAATCTGTGTGCTTGGGGAAAAGGGGGCGCAGTGATTGTGGGACTTTGCATTGGAACTCAGTGCTGCCCTGTCACAGCAGAAAGCGACATGAGGTGGAATTCAGATGGCACCCATGGAGGAAGCATTTAGACCACCCCTAGCCAAAGGCAAATCATCCATCCCAACGGTCAGAACCTGAGTTCCACGTAGCCCCACCACCACAGGCTAAAGCACTCTGGTGTCCTAAATAAGCTTGAAAGACAGTCTAGGCCACAAGGACTGCAATTCCTGGCTAAGTCCTGGTGCTGTACTAGGCTCAGAGCCAGTGGACTTGGGGGGCATGTGACCTTGGCTACCAGCTGCGGTAGCCAAGGGAGCACTCACATCACTCCTTCAACCCCAGGCAGTGCAGCTGTGAGAGAGACTTCTTTCTGCATAAGGCAAGAAGAGGGGAGAGAGAGTAACGGGGACTTTGTCTTGCAACTTGGATACAAGCTCAACCACAGTAGAACAGAGCACCAAGCAAAGTTCCCAGGCCCCCATTCTAGGACCTAGCTCCTGGACGACATTTCTAAACACACTTTGGGCCAGAAGAGAATCCACTGCCTTAAAGGGAAGGACTCAGTCCTGACAAGATTAATTACCTGCCGAATAAAGAGCCCTTGGGCCTTGAATAAACATCACGGGTACCCAGGCAGTACTCGCCGCAGTCCTTGCATGAGACCCAGGACTGTACTGGCTTCAGGTATGACCCAGCACATTCCAGCTGTGGTGGCCATGGGGAGGGACTCCTTCTGCTTGAGGGAAGAGTAAAGGACTTTGTCTTGCAGCTTGGGCACCAGCTCAGCCACAGTGGGGTGGAGTACCAAGCAGGCTCCTGGGGCCCCTGATTCCAGGCCTTGGATTCTGGGCAGCGTTTCTAGTCCCACCTTGAGCCAGAGGGGAGCCCACTGCCCTGAAGGGAGAGATCCAGGCCTGGCAGCATTCACAAGCTGACTGAAGGGCACTTGAGATTTTGCGTGAACATCAGCAGTAGCCAGGCACTACTTGCCATGGCCCTGGGACAGTGTTGGCCATGGGGAGACCCTCCTTCTGCATGAGGAAAGGAGAGGGAAGAGTGGGAAGGAGTTTGTCTTGTGGCTTGGGTGCCAGCTCAGCTGCAGTAGAGCACAGCACCAAGAAGATTCCCAACTCCACACCCTGGTTCCCAAGTGGCATTTCTGAACCTGCCCTGGGGCAGAGGGGAGCTCACTGCCCTGAAGGAAAGGACACAAGCCTGGCTGGATTTGCCATTTGCTGACTGAAAAGCCCTTGGGCCTTGAGTAAACGTCAGCAGTAGCAAGGCCATGGGCACCACAGGCCTTGAGTGAGACCCAGTGCTGTGCTGGCTTCACGTCTGACCCAGCATAGTCCCAGCAGTGGTAACCACAGGAGTGTCTGTGTCACCCCTTCCCCAGCTCCAGGCAGTTCACCACAGAGAAAGAGACTCTGTTTCGTCAAGGGATAGAAAGGGAAGAGAATAAGAGGCTCTGCCTGGTATTCCAAGGAATTCTTCTAGCTCTTATCCAAGTGAAAGTTAGTATGAAAAGGCTACATAATTATATGTGATTTGGAAAAGGCAAAGGCAATGGAGCAGTAAAAAGACCAGGGGTTTCCAGGAACTTGGGGGGAGGAAGGAGGGTGAGATGAAGGAAATTTAAGGGATGGTAAAACCATATTGTATGACACTGTCATGGTGAATACATGACATTATGCATTATGAAAACCCATAGAACTTTATAGTCCAAAGTATGCAAAGTAGTTATGCACATTTTAAAAATTGTTTAGGAGGTCAGGGAGTCCCAGGATAGAAGGCAGACCATGACAAAAGACTCTTACTGGGTTACAAATGTGAGAAGTAATCACACTGAAAGGAGTTGGGAGGATAACAGCTGACCTGACTAACTTTGGAAATGAACAGGGTCTCTAAGACTGAAGGCAAAAAGGACTGCACATAAGCATCATATGCTAGTTAATAAACTTACTTTCCCTGGGGATGTGAGTTAACATACACATATATATTTCTTTGTTCTGTCAGCTTAGAAAGTCTAGAAGCAATGACACCCCTGTAGCAATAGGAATATCTAGTGTCCAGAACTTGGTTTCTAATAGCATTCTCTAGTAAAAGAAACAGGCTTCCTTGGAGAAATGACTGACTCTAGCACTTGGGCAAGAAATATACGAGATGAGCCTGAAGAAGAATTTTAATCTAAGAGAACATGTGGCACCATGACAAAGCTGTGTGTTAGGCACTGAGCAAGAAGCTGAGGTATGAATGAAACCCTTTCCCTGAAGGCAATGGGAATTCATTCATGAAGAAGGGAGATAGACCTGTTTAAAGAGAGTGGCCATGTTTCTGTTCCACAAACTCACTGAGGTAATTTCCACCTCATGGTCTTGGTTCTTGAGATTTTCACTCCCTGAAAGTCACTTTTTCTGGATTTTCCTGTGGACAGGAACTGTGAGATCTTCTACCAAGAACCAACACCAACTCGTCAACCATGAGGAAGAAGAACCTGCAGCTCTTGTGAGCCTTCAGAGGACTAACATCTAACTGCAACCTCATAAGAGACCCACAGCCGAAAGCACCCAGCCAAGCCACTCCTGAATTCCTGACCCACAGAAACTGTTAGAGATAACGGATTTGTATTATCATTTTAAGCCGCTAAGATATTGGGGTTGATTATAATACAGCAATAGATAATTAAATGTTTGTCATGCCCCAGGTATCAGCAGCCTCAGCATGGTAAGACTAAAAAGGAGGAGGTGCTCCCTGGCTGTTCACTCCCATAACTTTGATAGAGGAATTGGGCTATGGGGGAGTAATCTTTAGCATCTGCACGCAAGACAGAGGTGAACTCAACATCAATAACCTTTTGCTTAGGAACTTATGCTTGGGAACTCATCTTTGCCTTCATAATCTAACAAACAAAACAATAGTATCTTTGGTCATATATTGAGCCTTTAATGTGATGAATCCTCACATTAAGGTAGATATTTTTATCTTTCTTTTTCAGAATGGTGGCTCATCCAAGAAAAAAAATTGACACAATGTTATACAATGGTTAAATGACAGCTACTCTTGACTCTTCAGAGGCCAGACCAGGACAATGAGCAGAGAAGGGAATTATGTCTAGTGGGGGAAGGAATCCAATAGAGAGCAAGAAGTTGAAAATACGCCCTTCCTTCCTTCCTTCCTTTCTCTTTCTTTCTTTCTTTCTTTCTCTTTTCCCTCTCTGGCCCAGGCTGCAATCTACTCGGCTTGCTGCTGCCCACGCCGCGGACTGCCTGGGACTGCCGGCGCGCGCCACCGCCTGCCTTTTCTCCTTTCGCTGCAGGCACGCGTTCGCCATCTTGGCCACGCTGGTCGCCAGCTCCTGACGCCGAGTGCTCTGCCCGCCTCAGCCTCCCGAGGTACTGGGACTGCAGACGGAGTCTCGCTCACCCAGTGCTCGGTGTTGCCCGGGCTGGAGTGCGGTGGCGTGGTCTGGCCTCGCGGCGGCCCCCGCCCCCCAGCCGCCTACCTTGGCCTACCAGGGTGCTGGGATTGCAGCCTCTGCCCGGCCGCCGCCCCATCTGGGAGGTGGAAAGCGCCTCTGCCCGGCCGCCCCGTCTGGGAAGTGAGGAGCGCCTCTGCCCGGCCACCCACCGTCTGGGAAGTGAGGAGCGCCTCTGCCCGGCCACCCACCGTCTGGGAAGTGAGGAGCGCCTCTGCCCGGCCGCCCCGTCCGGGAAGTGAGGAACGCCTCTGCCCGGCCGCCCCGTCCGGGAAGAAGTGAGGAGCGCCTCTGCCCGGCCGCCTCGTCTGGGAGGTGAGGAGCGCCTCTGCCCGGCCACCCATCGTCTGGGAGGTGAGGAGCGCCTCTGCCCAGCCACCCATCGTCTGGGAGGTGAGGAGTGCCTCTGCCCGGCCACCCATCGTCTGGGAGGTGAAGAGCGCCTCTGCCCAGCCACCCATCGTCTGGGAAGTGAGGAGCGCCTCTGCCCGGCCGCCCCATCTGGGAAGTGAGGAGCGCCTCTGCCCGGCCACCCACCGTCTGGGAACTGAGGAGCGCCTCTGCCCGGCCACCCCGTCTGGGAAGTGAGGAGCGCCTCTGCCCGGCCGCCCTGTCTGGGAAGAAGTGAGGAGCGCCTCTGCCCGGCCACCCATCGTCTGGGAGGTGAGGAGCGCCTCTGCCTGGCCGCCCCGTCCGGGAGGAAGTGAGGAGCGCCTCTGCCCGGCCGCCCCGTCGGGAAGAAGTGAGGAGCGCCTCTGCCCGGCCGCCCCGTCCGGGAAGAAGTGAGGAGCGCCTCTGCCCGGCCGCCCCGTCTGGGAAGTGAGGAGCGCCTCTGCCTGGCCGCCCCGTCCGGGAAGAAATGAGGAGCGCCTCTGCCCGGGCGCCCCGTCCGGGAAGAAGTGAGGAGCGCCTCTGCCCGGCCTCCCATCGTCTGGGAGGTGAGGAGCGCCTCTGCCCGGCCACCCCGTCCGGGAGGAAGTGAGGAGCGCCTCTGCCCGGCCGCCTCGTCTGGGAGGTGAGGAGCGCCTCTGCCCGGCCACCCATCGTCTGGGAGGTGAGGAGTGCCTCTGCCCGGCCACCCATCGTCTGGGAGGTGAAGAGCGCCTCTGCCCGGCCACCCATCGTCTGGGAGGTGAGGAGCGCCTCTGCCCGGCCGCCCCATCTGGGAAGTGAGGAGTGCCTCTGCCCGGCCACCCATCGTCTGGTTGGTGAGGAGCGCCTCTGCCCGGCCTCCCATCGTCTGGGAGGTGAGGAGCGCCTCTGCCCGGCCGCCCCATCTGGGAAGTGAGGAGTGCCTCTGCCCGGCCACCCATCGTCTGGGAGGTGAGGAGCGCCTCTGCCCGGCCACCTATCGTCTGGGAAGAAGTGAGGAGCGTCTCTGCCTGGCCGCCCCGTCTGGGAGGTCTACCACGGAGGCCAGAAGCAATGTGGGGGCTGGACGTGGTGGCTCACGCCTGTGGTCCCGGCACTCTGGGGGGTGAGGCGGGTTGATCACTTCGGGCTAGGAGTTCGAGACCAGTCTGGCCAACTTGGCGAAACATGAAGAATACAACAGACAAACCAACCAACCAACTCAGTGACAACAAAACAGGTCTACCCTGGAGTCATACTCTAATTTTTTCTATTTTCCTCCCTTTCTGATCCTTTATCCCACTTTCTTTTTCTTCCTCTTCCTTCTCCCTCTTCTTTGTCAAATAGAGGATTGAGTTATTATCACTGATCCATATAAAGTCCCTCTCTCATTTATTTTAACTCCCAACCCCATTTCTATTCCGCGACTTCCCATGTGCAACCTTCCTAATATGTTTGATACGCATCTTTTTGTTTGCATGTATTTTTAGAAAATGTTTATTGTTTTTGTATGCAAAAAAAATTAATAAAAAAAAAAAAAAGTAAGAAGTTGAAAATACAAGGGGATGAGAAGTGATTAATGGAACAAAGACCCAGAGGAAGCAACAGATAATGATGTCAAGAGGCTCAGGGAAAATATTGCCTTGGACAAAGAGAGGATAGTCTCTTTTAAAGAAGATGAGTGTTTTGCAGAAAGTATATCATAATGGTTAAGACCAAAAACTCTGATGTCAGACAGACTTGGATCTGAATGCTGGCTCTGTCACTTATTAATGAAGGCGCAGTTGTGGTCATTCACCTATTTAGATGCCCAAAATCTGCACTGACTTATCGTCAGGTAAGTCCTTGTCATATGAGAGACAAAGTGAAAGAGCCCATCTTCTCTGAAGGCAGGAAGGCCACAATTTTGCTTCTAGGGTAAAGGCATGTGACCCCCAGTTTATTCTGCTCAAGATCCTAACTCCAGGATTAAGTCACCCACCACGGCCCACGTGTCCTCACCAATGGTTATGGAGTTATGATCCTGTGGTTGGCAGCCCCACCAAGAGGCAGTTCCCCAAAGGGTCATGAAGTACAGACAAAAGCAGTTTACTCCTACTACATCCTCTTTCAAGAGAAACTAATAGAAGAATCAGATGAAAATCTAAATTTTTAACATAACATAGACTTTCCAGGAAATAGAAATAAAGCACAAAAAAACACGCAACTTAAAGCATTATGGTCAGTTTAAAATTGTATTAAAAGAAATAAAGGATGGTCACAGTAGTAACAAATTGGTGGTCTAAAAGATGAAATGGAAGAGATATTTCACAATGGAAAACAAAATACAATGAATGAAAATTGTTAGCTGGGGTAATGCTTCCTGCACATTCCTCATGCTTTCATGAGAAAACCTGCTACACTCTCAAAGAGGGAAAAGTATTTTAAAGAACACTTTCATGCCATCTCTATAAATAATAAGCTCAAGAATAGAAAGAAAAAAGTAGAAGTTACAATTAGAAACATAATAGAAGAAAATTTCTCAGAACTGAAGGAAAACATGAGTTTTTAGATTGAGAGGATTCACCAAGTCCCAGGGATATCCATGAGAAAAAAGCACATATCTAGAAACAAATTTTTTTAAAAAAAAATTATATTTCCAGGATAAAAAGGCAGTATCAGAAGCTTCTAGGCAAAAGATACAAGATACCAACAAAGGAAAGAGAATCAAACTAACATCATACTTCTCATCTGCAATTCTGGAAGAAACACAGTACAGTGGCCTGCCACAATGGCTCATGCCTGTAATTCCAACACTTTAGGAGGTCAAGGCAGGAGGATTTCTTGAGGCCAGGAGTTCAAGACCAGCCTTGGCAACATAGAATTGTATGCACGATAAAATAAAGCAACAAAATAAGTATGTAATGTAAAAACTACTAAAAATATAAGAACTTTTTTAAATGCTTAATCACATGGGGATTTTAATATAGTTCTCTGAGTATTTTACCCATCAAGTAAATAGAAAATAAGTAAGAATATTTACATTGATTAAGGGAGTGAAAAACTTAATAGAAGACTTTGTGCCATATCATATGAAAGAACCAAGTTCTTTGGCAAAAAGAAATCATTACTAAATTCCCAAAATCAAAGATTATCAGTCTCTTGTTTCTGACCATAGTCCATTAAGGCCAGAAATCAATCACAAACAAAAGTGACCAAAGGAAATAAACCACCTGGAAATTTATTCAGAAAAGTAACATTAAGCTCCTCTTCTCGAGCTTTATTAGTTCTTCTGTGGCCAAACAGGCATGTAAGTATATGGTTATATGACTCTTTTCCACAGGGGCTGATAGAGGGTGAAAATGAACACTAAGAGAAACAAGACTGAGGTGGATCCTGGGTGACAGCTGGATGCAAAATTTGCTCTGTGGGTTGGGCGTTCATAGAAGTGACTGTACTCTTTCCAGGATGCCCGTGTCAGAAGTAGCATTCCCATGACCCTTCACCTACCCTGGGAAGGGGGCATTTCAGGCCCTGTTATAAGCATCCTTTCCCCAACTCTCCTGCTTGCTTGTCACTCTTTCTCTCTTGACCTCAGTGCTCCCATCTGTAAAATAAGGAAGTCTGACCTATTTTATTTCAAAGATCCTGATGTTATGCATTATCTAAAAATGGGTTTATTATGATGTGTTTAACAGATTTAAGATTTTTTAATGTGTTAAAAATATGTGTATCAGAAAAGAATATTAAAATATTAAATTATTAAAAGAATATTAAAATATTCTTTTCTGAGCCCCTTAAGTTTAAGCCCCTGGCTCTGGAAATAAGGAGTTTTCAGTTGGTTCTGATGCAGTGTGACGAGTGTTAGGATAGAATGGGAGGAGCTATGAGCAGAGATCCCAACACTCCCATAGGAAGGTAGACTTCCTGGTTTGTGGATCCTCTCTGTATATACTTCCATGACAGTTTTACCTTTTCTTCCATTCTTCTGCCTCCCCTCAGTGTAGCTAGAACAGAGCTCTGAGTGGGGAATAATCAGTTAATGCTACTGGCCAAAGGACCAATGTCCCTTTATACCTCTCTTTGCATCATTACCTATGACTCATGCCCTGGACCCCGCCCCATGGAAGCAAATAAAAACCCGAGTCCAGAGCCCCATTGCAGGATGTTCTCAACTCCTGGATCTGCCACATCCTTCTCAAAGACCATGAAATTCTTGCTACTGGCTCTTACTGTATTTTTGGTCCTGTTCCAGATGTTCCCAGGTAAACAGAACCAAGGAAGAAGGGAAAAAGAGCTAGCATGGGGAACTGTCTGTGGAAGGCTTAATATCTTTTCCTTCATTGAGATAGGGTTTTTAGGGATGGTTGAAATAGGCTTGAATTTATCAGAATGCTTTCCTCCTAGAACAAACCTAAGGCCTAAGCCCCATATTGGGAATGTGTATCTGGCCAGGATCCCTGGAACCATCAAGTAGGGCACGGTGTCTTATGAGAAGTCCCTTTCATACTCAGCTATAACCTCAGCATCCCAAATTGCACATGTTGCTTTGCTCCAATGTCCCAATGACCCAACTGAGGGGCTGCCTGACTTCAGCTGTCTTTCTAATCTCTACCAAATCATAAGTCCTGAGGCCTTTCTTGGACATTAAGTTCTATTATCACTTCATATAAAGTTCCTGTACTCCTATTCTGGGACAAAAGTATCTGCAGAGCAGCTATGTGGACGAAAGTACAGGCCCTTCTGCTCCTTTCCAACCATAAAAGTCTGTGATTTTTGTTAATGATTTCCAGTAAGATTTCACAAACAAACGGCCAGAGTTTTGAAACTACTGCTTATGAAGTCCTGAATAATTTTTAGACAAGGTACCATTCTCCTCTTCTGTCTGACATTTAAAACCTTTTTTTCTATGCATATATAAACCCACATAAATATATATGTACCTGTACTTCTTTTTTAACCAAAAAAGGGAACTATACTTTGCTCTAAAATTTTTTAAATTCAGCAGTATATTCTAGACATCTTCCTTGTCAGCACATAAAATTTTGCCTCATTGCTTCTGGAAATTACATGTTATTCCATCATACGGATAGATCCTAATTTATACATCTAATCTCTATTGAGTGTATACATCTAATCTCTATTGATCTTTGATAAAGCAAACAAAACTGCTACTGACCTTTTGCATATATATATATATATATATATATATATATTTTTTTTTTTTTTTTTTTTTTTTTTGAGAAGGAGTCTCACTCTGTTGCCCAGGCTGGAGGGCAGTGGCACGACCTCCACTCACTGCAAGCTCTGCCTCCCGGGTTCACGCCATTCTCCTGCCTCAGCCTCCCAAATAGCTGGGACTGCAGGCGCCCACCACCATGCCCAGCTAATTTCTTGTATTTTTAGTAGAGACGGGGTTTCACCGTGTTAGCCAGGATGGTCTTGATCTCCTGACCTTGTGGTCCACCTGCCTCGGCCTCCCAAAGTGCTGGGATTACAGGCATGAGCCACCGTGCCCAGCCTTGCACATATATTTTTATGTACTTGAGTAAAAATGTCTAAACAAGTTCCTAGAAGTCAATTTGCTAGGTTGGTTAAGTGTATTATTTTGTTTTTCGTGAGCACCTTTTCTAAGTGTCCTTGGGTCATACATGGCTGGATGAAATCGCTTGCCTTCTAGGACAAAAAAGTAAAAGCTTTAGAAAACTCAAATGAACTTTTTCATGCCAATCTAGAAAAATTTGGATTGTGGCAACGTCTCAGCTGTAACACTGGTGTGAAAGAAAAGCTAAATACTTGAAATAGTGAAGAAAATGAACTTTTCACCTAGAACTTTATATCCAACTACACTGCTATTTAAATATAGGAGCATAATAAAAAATATTCTCAAGCGTAGGAGGACTCAGAATGCTTGCCACGTAAAGACTGGAGGAAAAACTCAAATAAAAAGAGAAACAAATACAGAAGGATGTTGTAAATGATATATGAAAGGTCAGAATTACCAATTACTTGTAATTTTCTAGTTGACTTTAAAATTAGACTAGAAAGAGAGAAAGAATGTATCCGATAATTGCCCATAAATTTTAGATAATCACCATGGTTAAGGGAGGGGATGAGCAAAGCTCAGTGGAGAGAAAGCCAAGGAATATAAAAGCACTGCTAAAGTACTTGCCTTGGTAAGAGGTAAGATATAATTATTGATAAGTTTTAAATATCAATAAAGGTAGATTATTATGGACATGGGCTTTATAAGATTGCTTGTAGAATAAGAATAAAAATAAAATGAATACATTTTATACTAACTAAAGGAATCTTTATCCATCTAATTGAAAATAGTAAGCAAGCAAAAGAACCTACAATAAATGGAAAATATAGAATAAGGTAGCAGCAATAAATTCTAATATAATTTTACTTACAATAACTGTAAGTGGGTTAAACTCATTAAATAAAGGCTTACATTCTCAAATGAGACAAAGAAATCTCAAATAGCACACAATATCTGTGTCTAAATGGCACAGATACACGGGCCACGCTAGGCAAATATAACCTAAAAGAAAGCTGGAGTCACCTGCACAACATGGTGAAACCCCCACTCTACAAAAGAAAAAAAATACAAAAATTAGCCAGGCGTGGTGGTGCATGCCTATAGTCCGAGCTACTCAGGAGGATGAGGTGACAGGATCACTTATTACAGGAGGAGGTTGCAGTGAGCTGGGAGGGATTGTACCACTGCACTCCAGCCTGGGCAACAGAGTGAGACCCTGTCTCAAAAAAAAAGAAAGAAAGAAAACTGGAGTAACAATCTTAATATGTGACAGAGAAGAATTCACAGCAAAATGTATAATAAATGACAAAGAGATGGTTTATATATTGATAAAGAAATATTTGAGGTTGAGCACAGTGACTCACACCTGTAATCCCAACACTTTGGGAAGCCCAGACGGGAAGATGACATGAAGCCTGGAGTTGGAGGCCAGCCTGGGCAACATAGTGAGACCCCTGTCTCTACAAAAAAAGTTTGTTTTTTTTTTTTTTTTTTTTTTTGAGACGGAGTCTTGCTCTGTTGCCCAGGCTGGAGTGCAGTGGTGCAATCTCGGCTCACTGCAAGCTCTGCCTCCCGGGTTCACGCCATTCTCCTGCCTCAGCCTCTCCGAGTAGCTGGGACTACAGGCGCCCGCCACCACGCCCAGCTAATTTTTTGTATTTTTAGTAGAGACGGGGTTTCACCGTGGTCTTGATCTCCTGACCTCGTGATCCGCCCACCTCGGCCTCCCAAAGTGCTGGGATTACAAGCGTGAGCCACTGCGCCCGGCCTCTACAAAAAAAGTTTTAATTAGCTGGCCATGGTGGTGCATACCTATAGTCCTAGCTACTTGGGAAGCTGAGGCAAGAGCTCAGGAGGTCAGGGCTACATCGAGTGAGCCATGATCATGCTACCACTACACTCCAGCCTGGGCAATAGAATGAGACCCTGTCTCTAAAAGATTATTATTATTATTATTATTATTATTATTATTTGTTATTATTGAGCTACAAGAACATATTAGCAACTATAATTTCAACTTACAAATTTACAAAACAACAAATGACAGCACTTCACCGATAAGTCAACAATAGTATTTAGAGATCTTCAACTCAAATGTTAACACTTGATTGAGAACAACACATTGAAGGTCTGGCCAATATATTCAATAAGCTTGAATTTATTGAATATGTATTTATATCTGGACATTTCTGTGCTCAGCAGAGAGTAAGCATTCTTTTGAGCACATATAAGAATTTGCAAAAATGTCCCACATTTTAGACCACAAAGAAAACTTCATTAAAGAATAGCATGCCAAAAAGAAAAAAAAAGAATAGCATACAGGTTGTATTCCCCTACATAATCAATAAAATTAGAAGTTAACAATAAAAGAATGGCAATGAACTCATATTTAGAAACTAACACATTAGTCTACAGACATACCACCCTAAATGCGACGATCTTGTCTGATCTCGGAAGCTAAGCAGGGTCAGGCCTTGTTGGGACTTGGATGGGAGAAACTAACACATTAGTAAATAAACTTTGCCCTACATAAGAAATCACATTTACTAACAAGCAAGTCACATGGATGAACCAAGAACAAAATGGTGAGGTAGACCCCCTGACTGTAATAAGAGGGCATCATAAAGTTACACAGCAAAGGGCATGGATCCCAGGAGGGATAAAAAATTGGAGCCCTTTTTACAGTCAGCCTACTACATGGTATTAGAAGTCAGGACAGCATTACCTTGGAGGGGAAGAGGAACATTAATCACTGGAAGAGGTCATGAAGAGGTTTTCTAATCCTTGTTACCTGAGTAGTTTTTTCTAAGACGATTCATCCAGCTGTATACCAATAATTAGTGTACATTTCTGGAAGTATGTTCTACTTCCATTTAAACTTGACTTTTAAAACTCGTGCATAGATTTGTTACATATAGTGTCTAGATGTGTACTTTACATAATCTTATCCATATTTCCTTCAGCTGTTCTATCCTTTTTTTCAGCATTCAAGCTGATTCTTCTATATCCTTTGGTCATTTAGCATGATATGTGGTATCACTGAAGTTATATAGGGTAGCAAATTTCAGCCATTGTTAGTTAAGCACTGAATCCAGTTCCTAAAGAGTTCCCAGAAATCCTCTGGGAACTATTAAGATTAATAATACAACATCAAAGCATGATGAAATGGACAATGATATCAGATGCATTTCCCAACTTATTTTTCTTTTTTAATTAAAGTATGTGGCATTAGAAAAACTATTCAGATTCACTTAGCAATCAACAGCCAGATTTTGTTGTTGGGTATCTAAGAGATGATGGCTCTAAAAGTAAAAATTGTCAATTGCCTGTACTCTATCCCATGAGACTTGGTAAATTCTATGACTTACCTATACGTTTTCTGTAAAATGACCAAATGCCTTTTACAAGCGTTTCTCAAAAATAAAAGAAAGCAGATTTCCATCCACCTTGGGGATGTTACATCTTTAAACTAAATGATCCTAAAATTAATATGGAACCATGAAAGACCTTGAATAGCAAAAGCAATCTTGAGCAAAAAGAATAAAGCTGATCACATCACACTACCTGACTTCAAAACATACTACAAAGTTATAGCAACCAAAACAACATAGTATTGGCATCAAAACAGACACATAGACCAGCAGAACAAAATAGAAAACCTAGAAATAAATTCATACATCTACAGCTAACTGATTTTAAACTAAGGTGCCAGGTACACACAATGGGGAAAGGATAGCCTCTTCAATAAGTGGTGCTGGGAAAACTGGATATCCACATGCAGAAGGATGAAACCAGACTCTTTTTTCTAACCATATACAAGTATTAACTCAAAATGGATTAAAGTCTTAAATGTAAGACCCAAAACTACTGGAAGAAACATGGGGGAAAAGCTCCGCAATATTAGTCTAGGCAAGGATTTTTTGTATAAAACCTCAAAAGCACAGGCAACAAAAGCTCGTCTAATCGCATATAGACAAATGGGATTACATTAAACCAAAAAGCTTCTGCATAGCAAAGAAAACAACTAACAGGGCAAAGAGACAACCTACAGAATGGAGAATGTATTTATAAACCATACATCTGAAAAGAGACTAACATTCAAAACATGTAAGGAACTCAACAACAAAAAAACAAATAACCCAATTTTTAAATGGGCAAAAAACCTGAATAGATATCTCTCAAAAGAAGACATACAAATGGCCAACAGATATATGAAAAAAAATGCTCAATATCACTAAGCATAAGGGTAGTGCAGGTCAAAACTACGAGATATCACCTCACTCCATCCAGAATGACTACTGTCAAAAAACCAAAAGATAACAAGTGTTGGTGAGGATGTGGTGAAAAGGGAACACTCACGTACTGCTAGTGAGGATGTAAATTAGTACAGACATTATGGAAAACGGTTTGGAGGTTCCTCAAAAAATTAAGAATATAATTATTATATGATCCAGCAATCCCACTACTGAGTATATATCCAAAGGAAATGAAATCAGTGTGTCAAAGAGATATGTGCACTCATGTTTGTTACGGCACTATTCACAATAGCCAAGACGTAGAATCAACCTCAGTGTCCATCAGCAAATGAATGAATAAAGAAAATGTGACATATGTACGCAATGAAATATTATCCAGCCATAAAAAAAATGAAATCTTGTCATTTGCGGCAACGTGGATGAACCTAGAAGACACTATGTTAAGTGAAATAAGCCAGGCACAGAAAAAGAAATACCATATGATTGCACTCATATGTGGACTCTAAAAAGTTGTTCTTATAGAAGTAGAGAGTAGAATAGTGGTTACCAGAGGATGGGGAAGGTGGAACAAAGGGAAGAAGGTGAGAAACGGGTCAATAAGTATAAAACTACAGTTAGATAGGAAGAATAAGTTCTGGTGGTCTATTGCATAGTAATATGACCAGAGTTGACAATAATATATTGTATATTTCAACATAGAAGAGAGGTGTTTGGATATTCTCATCACAAAGCAATGATAAATGTTTAAGATAATGGATATGCTAATTTCCCTAATTTTATCATTATACAATTTATACATATATTGAAACATCACATTGTATTCCATAAATATGTACAATTATTAAGTGTTAATTATAAACTTAAAAAACGGTTGTTGCCTCTTAAGAATTTATTAGTGTGTGGATATTCTGCCTGAGATATGGACTTTTCTATAGTACAGTGGTTCTCAGTGTGGTTCTCCCCACCACCAGCATCAGCATCACCTGGAAACCTGTTAAAAGTGCAAATTTTTAAGCCCATTGCAGATCTACTGAATCAGAAACTCTGAGGGTGGGCCCAGCAACCTGTTTTAGCAAGCCCCCGGTGCAGACTGTGGTGTATGCTTAATTGTGAGAACCAGCAAATAATCTACTACAACTATGGTTCTGAGATCTCTAGTTAAAACACCAATTTTCTTCCATTTGCTGCCTCATGGAGCAATTGTTTTTTAAAATACTTTGTTGAAATATGATTGATATTCAAAAGCTGTACATATTTAATGTATACAACTTGATGAATTTGTAGATAAGTGTTCCTGTGAAACCATCATCACCACAATCTATGGTATAAACCCGTCCATCACCCCTAAAAGTTTCCTCCTGCCTAGCGCAATAATTTTTAAGACATTTTAAGTGACAATTGTGGACCCAGTTTAAGTTGAAATTCGTATACTTGTGGTATGGCAAATGTAAACAATTCAGCTGAGGTGGAATTAAATTAGCTTCCTTGGCCGGGCGCAGTGGCTCACACCTACAATCCCAGCACTTTGGGAGGCCGAGGCGAGCACATCACCTGAGGTCAGGAGTTCAAGACCAGCCTGGCCAACATGGTGAAACCCCATCTCTACAAAAAATTCAAAAAATTAGCTGGGCATGGTGGCATGCACCTATAATCCCAGCTACTCAGGAGGCTGAGGCAGGAGAATTGCTTCAACTGGGGAGGCGGAGGTTGCACTGAGCCGAGATCATGCCACTGCAGTCCAGCCTGGGTGACAGACTGAGACTCCATCTCAAAAAAATTAAAAAATAATAAAAAATAAAAATCAGCCTGCTTTATACAACTAATTTCACATAATCTTGCCAAATAACCCCAGTTTCTGCTGTCTAGCAAGTTCCTTGAACATTGATGGTAAAATGCTTAGAAATATGATATATACCAGACCTGGCTTTATTTACATAATTCTCCTTAATGAATTCTCTTCAGTCTGCAGGACTGTTGTGAAGATTACAGATTCAGTGGCTCTCATTGTTATGACTATGAGCATCAGTATCTTGAATTAATTACCTTTCTTTACTCTTTTCAGTCTGCAGGAGCCAAAAATCTTGCTGGATCATAAAAGGACACTGCAGGAAAAACTGCAAACCTGGTGAACAGGTTAAAAAGCCATGTAAAAATGGTGACTATTGCTGCATTCCAAGCAACACAGATTCTTAACCACAGAGACCATCCCCAATCACCTGCCGCAAAAACCCAAACTTTTGATACTAATTTTGGAAATAACCAAATGTATCAGTAATAATCATTATGGACCACAAGAATTTAGAGTGAAGCAGAAAAAACCTGGGGATTTCTCAGATAAGGGATTGTCAACTACTCGAGTCTCTCTTTCCTGGGTCCATTAAAGCACATGACCTCCTGTCTGCTATTACTCATCTCTGTTCTCACAGGGCTGGATTAAGACCTTGAGCTGCTCATGGCACTGAAAATATCATGGTGTCCCATCCCCACCAATATTTAATTCTAAACAAAAACAATGATAAACTAATTAAATAGTTAGAAGGAAATCCCAAAGACTTTCAGTATTTTCCATGAAAAATACTCTCTTGTTCCTTTCAGATAAATAAATTGGATTTGGGGGGAAAAAAATGATGTGAAATCGAGCCAAAAGGCAAAGGAAGCTATCAATAAAACGCAACTGCTGGGGCAGTGGCTCACGCCTGTAATCCCAGCACTTTGGGAGGCAGAGGCGGGCAGATCACAAGGTCAGGAGATTGAGACCATCCTGGCTAACAAGTGAAACCCCGTATCTACTAAAAATACCAAAAAATTAGCCGGGCGTGGTGGCGGGTGCCTGTAGTCCCAGCTACACGGGAGGCTGAGGCAGGAGAATGGCGTGAACCTGGGAGGCAGAGCTTGCAGTGAGCCAAGATAGCCCCACTGCACTCCAGCCTGGGGGACAGAGCAAGACTCTGTCTCAAAAAAAAACACAAACAAAAAAAACATAACTATGAGGGTTTTAAGAAGGTGACCTTAGCAATGCAGTGACAGGATGAGTACAGAAGCCAAATTTTAGTAAGATGAATGTAGGGGGAAGAAGAAAGAAAATTGATAAACCTCTAGCTAGATTAATCAGGAAAAAATTACTGGCAATGTTCATCTTGAACCTAGAAGCAAAAGTTCTAAACAAAATTTTAGCAAATCAAATCCAACAAAATATAAAAATAATAATGCATCATGACCAAAGAATACATCCTGCATGATACATAATCCTTCATGCCTCAGAAAGGTCAGTTTAACATTCAAAAATCAAGCAATGTTGTAGCATTATTCACAATAGCCAAGACATGGAATCAACCTGTGTCCCTCAGCAGATGAATGGGTAAAGAAAGTGTGGTACATGTACACAAGAGAATACTGTTCAGCCTTCAGAAAGAAGGAAATCCTCTCATTTGCAACAACATGGATACACTTGAACCTGGGGGACATTATGTTAAGTGAAATAAGCCAGGCACAGAAAAATAAATGATCTCACTTACATGTGAAATCTAAAAAAGTCAAACTCATAGAAGCAGAGAGTAGAATGATGTTTACCAGGACTGGGGGGTGGGGAGAATTGGGGAGATGTTGGTCAAAGGATACAAAATTGCATAGACAGGAGGAATAAGTTCAAGAGATCTATTGTACAACATTGTGACTATCATTAATAACAATGAATTATATACTTGGAAATTGATGAGAGTAGATTTTAAGTGTTCTTACCACAAAAAAGATACATACGTGATAATGCATATGTTAATAAGCTGGATTTAGCCATTTCACAATGTATACATATTAATATTTCAAAACATCATGTTGTATGCTATAATATATACAATTTTTATGTATCCATTAAAATAAATTTAAAAAGTAAAGTTATTCGTGTTTGAAATGAAAGAAAAAAGGGACCAAGGCAGGAGAATCACTCCAGGCCAAGAGTTCAAGAGCACCCTGAGTAACCCCCATCTCTACAAAATTTTTCTAAAGAAGAAAATCAAGCAATGTAATTCACTGTATTAATGAAGCAAAAAAGAAAAATCATGTAATCACCTCAGTAGACACACAAAATTGGAAGTTGACAATTCCAATAATCTATTTCTGATAAAAATAAAATTAAAATAGAAGGGAACCTTTTCCACCTGAAAAGGGACATATAAGAAAAGCCTACAGCTAACATCACACTAAATAGGAAAAGACATAATACTTTTTCCTGAAGAATGTCTGGTCTCACCACAGCTATTCAACACTGACTGCAATAAGGCAAGAAAAAGAAATCAAAGGCATCAAGACTCAGGGACTGAGGGAAGTAGTAAAACTCTCTTTATTAACAGATGACATAATTCCCTACACAGACAATCCCAGGCCAGGTGTGGTGACTCACGCCCGTAATCCCAGCAATCTGGGAAGTGAAGGCAGGCAGATCACGAGGTCAGGAGATGCAGACCATCCTGGCTAACACGGTGAAACCCCATCTTTATTAAAAATACAAAAAAATTAGCTGGGCGTGGTGGCATGCTCCTGTAGTCCCAACTACTCGGGAGGCTGAGGCAGGAGAATCGCTTGAACCCAGGAGGTGGAGGTTGCAGTGAGCCAAGATCGTGCCACTGCACCCCAGCCTGGGCGGCAGAGCAAAACTCCATCTCAAAAATAAATAAATAAATAAAATAAAAATTAGAAAATCCCACTGAGTGTAGGAGAAAGCTACTAGAACAAATAGGTGAGTTTGGCAAAGTTGTAGCCTACAAGTTCGATATACAAAATCAGTTGTATTTCTATATGTCAGCAATAAACAATCAGAAATTAAATTTTCAAAATTATAATTTATAATAGCACCAAAAATATGGAATACCTAAGGGAAAATCTGACAAAAAGTAAGCAAGACCTGTTTATTAAAAACTAGAAAACACTGTGGAGTGCAGTTTAAGAAGACCTAAGTAAGTGGAAAGAAATATCATTTTTATGGACCGGAAAACTCAATATTGTGAAGACGTCAGTTTTCTCCAAATTGGTCTATAGATTCAATGCAATTGCCATTAATATGCCACTAAGATTTTATGCAGAAATTGACATTTTTAAATTTATATGAAAATGCAAATGATATAGTATAGCCAAAACAACTCTACATGTGGAAAGATTTTCAAAATCATTATTAATTAAGGAATTAAAAATTAAGATCAGCCGGGTGCAGTGGCTTACGCCTGTAATCCCAGCACTTTGGGAGTCCGAGGTGGGCAGATCACCTGAGGTCAGGAGTTAGAGACCAGCCTGGCCAATATGGTGAAACCCCATCTCTACTAAAAATACAAAAATTAGTCGGACGTGGTGGTGGGTGCCTGTAATCCCAGCTACTTGGAAGGCTGAGGCAGAAGAATCACTTGAACCCAGGAGGCAGAGGTTCCAGTAAGCCGAGATCATGCCACTGCACTCCAGCCTGGGCAACAGAGCAAGACTCTGTCTCAAAAAAAAAAAAAAAAAAAAATTAAGACCACAGTGAGATGCTGTATTAGTCTGTTCTCACACTCACTTATGAAGAAATATCCGAGACTGGGTAATTTATAAAAGAAAGAGGTTTAATTGACTCACAGTTCTGCATTGCCGGGGAGGCCTCAGGAAATTTACAATCACGGCGGAAGCAAAGGAGAAGCAGACACCTTCTTCACACGGCGGCAGGACGGAGTGAGTGCAAGCAGGGAAAAAAAATGCCAGATACTTATAAAACTCAGATCTCGTGAGACTAACTCAGTATCACGAGAACAGCATGGGGGAACTGCCCCTACGATCTGATTACCTCCACCTGGTCCCACCCTTGACACGTGGGGATTATAATTCAAGATGAGATTTTGGGTGAGAACACAGACAAACCGTATCATTCTGACCCGGCCCCTCCCAAATCTCATGTTCTCACTTTTCAAAACACGATCATGCCTTTCCAACAGTCCCCTAAAGTCTTAGCTCATTCCAGCGTTAATTAGAAGTCCAAGTCCAAAGTCTCATCTGAGACAAGGCAAGTCCCTTCTGCCCATGAACCTGTAAAATTGAAAGCAAGTTAGTTACTTCCTAGATGCAATGAGGGTACAGGCATTGGGTAATACACCTGTTCCAAATGGGAGAAATTGTCCAGAACAAAGGGGCTACAGACCCCATGCAAGTCTGAAATCCAATAGCGGAGTCATTGTACCTTAAAGTTCCAAAATAATCTCCTTTGACTCCATGTCTCACATCCAGGCCATGCCGATGCAAGAGGTAGGCCCCCACAGCCGGGCCTGGTGGCTCACGCCTGTAATCCCAGCACTTTGGGAGGCGGAGGCAGGTGGATCACGAGGTCAGGAGATCGAGACCATCCTGGCTAACATGGTGAAACCCCGTCTCTACTAAAAATACAAAAAATTAGCCGGGCATGGTGGCGGGCGCCTGTAGTCCCAGCTACTCGGGAGGCTGAGGCAGGAGAATGGCGTGAACCCAGGAGGCAGAGCTTGCAGTGAGCCGAGATTGCGCCACTGCACTCCAGCCTGGGCGACAGAGCAAGACTCCATCTCCAAACAAACAAAAAAAAAGAGGTGGGCCCCCACAGCCTTGGACAGATACCACTGTACAACTACTAGAATGACTAAAATTAAAAAGACTGACTATACCAAGTACTAGTGAGGATATGAAGGAACTGAAACCCTTATACATTGAGAATGCAAAATGATACAACCACTTTGGAAAACAGTTTCCTGATATGTTAAAGAGTTTCCTAATATGTTAAAGTTATGGAATACCCCCTACCTCTGTGGGAAACCATGCCTGCCATGCAATCCAGTCAATCTACTCCTTGGTATTTTTCTCACAAGACCAAAAATCGTATGTGCATACAGAGACTTGTACATGAATGTTCATAGCATCCTCATTTGTGATAGTTAAAACTGGAAACAAATCAAATGTCTGAACGGATAAACTGTGGTTTACTCATACAATGGAATACTACTCAGCAATAAAAGGAGTAAACTGGTGAAACATGTTACATGGCTGAATCTCAAATAATGCCAGTGACTTATAGAAATCAGATTTTAAAAAAAGAGTACCTACTCTATGGTTACACTTATATAAAATTCTGGAGAATGCAAACTAATGTATTGTTATATCTACAAAATAGATCAGAGGTCTTCTGGGGATGGAGGGAGAAGACAAGGAGAGGCAGGAGGGAGAGATTCCTAAGGGACATGAAGAATGTTTGCGGGTAGTAGAATTGTTCAGTTTCTTGATTGTGATGAAGGTTTCATGAGTATATACATGTCAAAATTATCCAATTACATACTTTAAACACTGGAAGTTTGTTGTTTGTGAATCGTATCTCAATAAAGCTGTTAAAAAAAAATAAGAACTTGTTATACTTTAGGGTTTTAGGGTACATGTGCACAATGTGCAGGTTTGTTACATATGTATCCATGTGCCATGTTGATTTCCTGCACCCATTAATTCGTCATTTAGCATTAGGTGTATCTCCTAATGCTGTCCCTCCCCCCTCCCCCCACCCCACAACAGTCCCCGGAGCGTGATGTTCCCCTTCCTGTGTCCATGAGTTCTCATTGTTCAATTCCCACCTATGAGTGAGAACATGCGGTGTTTGGTTTTTTGTCCTTGCGATAGTTTACTGAGAATGATGTTTTCCAGTTTCATCCATGTCCCTAAGACTGAAGAAAGCCAGGTTGCTTTTCTGAGCATGGGGACACCATCCGGACCAAAAGTGGCTCCTTCCCACCTTCCCTGGGACCCCTCCACGGGAAACAGTGGAAATCAGCATGCTGGCAGCCTGGATAACGAGATTTCCACATCTCCCCAGCTCCATCTGCTCTTCTGTCTGCCGCAGCTCTCAGCTGGAAACACAGACCCTAAAGGGACAGTGGCCTTGACTTCCTGGTGGGGAAAAGGGTGAAAGGCCCGGTTAAGAGATTGCTTTGCTACAACGTCTGGACCGGAGCTTTTGAGCTTTCTGAACTTAGAAGGTGCGGACCTTGTTCTTACAAGGTCCATATCCAAGTGATTATATGGTTAGTAGGTGCTGCTTGAGAACACACAAAACCCATTAAAAGTTACTATTGGAAAAAAAAAAAAATAAAATAAGAACTTGGCCAGACATGGTGGCTCACGCCTGTAATCCCAGCACATTGGAGAAAATATAATGGGAGTTTAAATCACATAGGGTCTTGCAGGCCTTTGAAAGAAAGCCATTCAGAACCTTTGATCACAGGATGATAAAAGAAATGCAGATTAAAACAACAGTATGAGGGAGGCTGAAGCGGGCGGATCACTTGAAGTCAGGAATTGCAGACCAGCCTGGTCAACATGGCAAAACCCTGTCTTTACTAAAAATAGAAAAATTAGCCAGGTATGGTAGCGTGTACCTGTAGTCCCAGCTACTTGGGAGGCTGAGGCAGGAGAATTGCTCGAACCCGGGAGGCAGAGGTTGCAGTGAGCTGAGATCTCACCACTGCACTCCAGCCTGGGCGACAGAGTGAGACGCTGTCTCTAAAAAAAGAAGAAGAAGGAGGAGAACAGCTTTCAGCATAATAAAAATCTAATAAGTAAACAGCAATGGAAAGTTCAGGTATATTTCTTAATGGATATGGACTGCATTTATCCCTTGACAAGAGTGGCTGGCTGTGGGCACTGGGCCAGGGACTCGCTGGACACCAGGGACTGCACCCACCTAGCTTCTCCTCTGTGATGAGTCCTTCTGCTTCAGGCCATTTTTTTTTCACCACCGTCTCAGATATGAGATCAGGCTCTGTGAATTGGGATAGGGTTAATCCAGATTTTCCTGCTTTTCTGTAGCATGAGCGAAAAAAGGTGTTTCTCAAGTTCTTCAGTTTAGAAAGGGTCAGGGATCTCTGCAATTATCAGGACATGTAGAGAAACCATTCATAAAATTAAGAACATAGATTTTTATGCTTAGAAGGAACTAGAAAAGACATTCTTTATTCCATATAGAAATCCATCCTATTTAATCACTGAGGCCCTGCTTGCAAATGAGTTATAGAATACCCCCTCCCTGTCTGGGAAACCATTCCATAGTAGTAGAGTTCTGCCTGTTAGAACATATTAATCTAAAATTAATTTGGAGGTCAGGTGCAGTGGCCTATGCCTGTAATTCCAGCACTTTGGGAGGCCAAGGAGGGAGGACCACTTGAACCCAGGAGTTTGAGACTAGCCTGGGCAACATAGTAAGACCTGTCTCTCCAAAAAAACTTTTTTTAAATATTCGGGCATGGTGGTGAATACCTGTGCAGTCCCAGCTACTCAGGAGGCTGAGGTGGGAGGATTACTTGAGCTCAGGAGCTTGAGGCTGCAATGAGCGGTGATCGCACCACTGCACCCTAGCCTGGGCTACAGAGCAAGATCCTGTCTCAAAAAAATAAAAACATAAAACAAAATTAATTTGAAAATAGCCCACCACCATGCTATGCTCTCCACATGGTTCCATCCAGAAGAGAAGTCTCCTCAATCACATGGCAACCCCGCTAATTCCCATCGATTATTTTCACAGAGAAGGTCATCAAATCCAGAAGAGAAAAATCAGCAACCTCCTCTAAAGCTTTACAGAGACTTTTAGAGCCAAGTAAACAAGAGGGAGCAAAAGTTGAAACACAATGAAAATGCAACTAAAGCAATGCAGGACCTAGGCTGACTCTGGGGGTGACATCGAGGTTCTACATCCCAAAGGCAGGTCTAAATGTTGGGGTCTTCATGGACAGCTCCCAGACCTCTGATGAACCTCATGGTGCACTTGTCAAAGGTAATATCCCAAATTATTGTAGCTCTGTCTTCAGCAGGGATTTTTTTTTTTTTTTGAGATGGAGTCTCACTCTGTTGCCCAGGCTGGAGTGCAGTGGCGTGATCTCAGCTCACTGCAACTTCCACCTCCGGGGTTTAAGCAATTCTCCTGACTCAGCCTCCTGAGTAGCTTGGATTACAAGCCCACCCACCACCACGCCCAGCTAGGGAATTTTTTTTTAATGACGTTGGGTAGCATCCCCCTTTGAGTCTTATAAATGATCTCCCTCAAACTTCTGCAGCAAGTGACTTCTTGGACAAGTCACTTTCCCTAGTGGGCACATATGTAAGAGAGGGATTTGGCTTATAGATTGACATGTGTTCATTATCGTTTATTTCCACAAACCTTCACTGAGAGCAGGCTTTGTGCCTTGGGGACTCAAAAATGAAAGACACGTTCCCTACTCTCAGGAATTTCACAGCCCGGTGCGGGGAGACACACAGATAAGTAGACCATTCAAAAGTAGGTTTATGCTAGAGTGAGAGTGGCTGTGAAGAAGGGCTGAGCCCTAATGAGAGATCGAGGAAAGCTAGGGAAGATGTCCCAGTGTGAATCTTCCCTCTCCATTGCTCCAAACACCTCCTCAAAACCTGTGACTTGTAACCCTCTGCATGCCCTCCCAGTGCCTGGATCAAATGCTCAGCCTGTGTGCCACACACTAGACTGATGTTATGCATGGATAAGCTCTTAGATATCCAGCTGGTTCTGCGCCCATCCCTCTGCCCCCACTGCAGAGAGGCCAATAAAACTCTTGTTCAGACTCACACTGCACACAGCATCCTGAACTCCTGGATCTACCGCCTCCTGTTTCCCAAGACCATGAAACTCCTGCTGCTGGCTCTTCCCATGCTTGTGCTCCTACCCCAAGTGATCCCAGGTAATCAGAGGTCAGGGAAGCTACAAAAATAGAGGTATAGTGGGTTCTGGCTCATGAAAATTCCAGTGTGTCACGGTACCCCCCAACCTGGGCAGCTCCACAGCTCCCACACTGGGACTATGCTCCTGGCTGGGGTAAAACCTGTGAGTAGAGCAAGTTATCCTCAATAGACAGGGGCAGTCCCACCACCCAGAGTTGTCCTTGGTTCTATATTCCAAGTTGCCTCCTAAGAAACTAGGGGAAAGCTAGGCTCACATCTGTTCTCTTTCCAGCTTGTGCCAGCTTTTGGAAATGATTCCCACAGCCCGCTTTGCTATGTTTTCTTGGCCCTAAAAGTCCTGCTATGGCTGTAATGAGGTTCTTTTGGTTTTCTAATATTCTAGAATTTGGTGAACAGGTCAGAAAATATTGGTAGAGCTGTTACACGGAAGACAGAACTGGCTTTTCTTCTTCCTTCTACAGTGAAAATCTAAACTTTTCATAATCACTGCTTTCTTAAGTATACCTAAAGGCATGACCAGAACTTTGAAATCACTGGTGAAGAGAGCCTGTTTCCCCTTTGTTTTATGTTTTTCAAGGTGCATTTCAATGTATGATCGAACTTACATAAAGATGAATCTAAATATTTCTTTTTTTTTTTTTTTGAGACGAAGTCTCGCTCTGTCACCCAGGCTGGAGTGCAGTGGCGCAATCTCAGCTCACTGCAACCTCTGCCTCCTGGGTTCAAGCAATTCTCCTGCCTCAGCCTCCCAAGCAGCTGGGATTACAGGCGTGCACCATCATGTCCGACTAATTTTTGTATTTTTCGTAGAGACGGGGTTTCACCATGTTGGCCAGGCTGGTCTCAGACTCCTGACCTCAGGTGATCCACCCGCCTCAGTCTCCCAAAGTGCTGGGATTACAGGCATGAGCCACTGCACCTGGCCCTATGCAGCACTCTTCTTTCACTTATTATTTTGTGGCCATCTTTCCATGTCACCATCTAAAGATCTGCCTTACTGTTTGTAAAGTTGTATAGTTCTGCTGTAGGATAAGCCATATAAAGTCGTATATAGTCATTTGAGACATTTTTTAATTTTTGAACAACACATCAATGAATATGCTTGTACAAACATTAATATATTTACGTATTTGGACACGGGCTTAAATAGGATAGATTCCTAGAGGGCAAATAACAAGTTAAATGTAAGTCTGGTGGGGGTGGGCAAGAAAATTAAAAATGTACGTTTGTTCCATTAATTCCTCTCTTCTTCTGCCCTCATTGCAGAGAGGCCAATAACTCTTGTTCAGAATCCCACTGCACAGAGCTTTCTGAACTGGCATTCAGGGTAGGGAAGCAGGGAAACCTCCCCTGTTTCCCAGGGACCATGAAACTCCTGCTGCTGGCTCTTCCTATGCTTGTGTGCCTACGCCAAGGGATCCTGGGTAATCAGAAGTCAGTAAGCAGAAGTTGTGTATCTTAAAGGACACTGCCAGCAGAAATTGCCAACTCTGGGGGTTTTTAGTAATTCTTCAGTTACAATTCCAGACACAAACAGGTATAATTCTGTGTGATCACTTTGAAAGCAATTGTGTCTGCTTTGAGTTCTAGTGGAGATATTGAGACTAGGAAAGAGACAGATGTGAAAGATTTTGTACATGCAATCCACAAGTTATAAAAATTCAGCATATGGGAAGTGAAGGAAATATTACATGATCTGGGGTTTCAAGTTTGAGTGGTAAGAGCAATAAATTGGAGCCATCCTCTTGGAGCAAATTGTTGAGACAATGAAAGAAGCATAAAGTCTTGATGCTTTATCTTTAAAAGCCCCTACATTTGAGGAAGAAGAATAGAAATCAGTGACATTTATAGGAACAGGGAGATCTCCCTACCCTCTCATCAAAAATACACAAGGGTTTTTCTATCACCATAATCCTTCAAACACCCAGCTGATGAGTATAAAATAACCTCTTACTGTTGTGGTTGTTTTTTTGTATTTGTTTGTGTTTTGAAACAGAGTCTCGCTCTGTTGCCCAGGCTGGTGTGCAATGGCACAATCTCAGCTTGCTGCAACCTCTGTCTCGGGAGTTCAAGTGATTCCCCTGCCTCAGCCTCCTGAGTAGCTGGAATTACAGGCACGCAAAACTATGCCTGGCTAATTTTTGTATTTTTAGTAGAGATGGAGTTTCAGTACATTGGCCAGGCTAGTTTCCAACTCCTGACCTCAAGTGATCCACTCGCCTCAGCCTCCCTTGTGCTGTTGTTTTAATCTGCATTTCTTTCATCACCCTGTGATCAAAAGTTCTGAATGGCTTTCTTTCAAAGACCTGCAAGATTCTATGTGACCTCAACTCCCATTGTATTTTCTCTTTTTTTTTTTTTTTTTTATTATACTTTAGGGTTTTAGGGTACATGTGCATGTATTTTCTCTAGTTACTCTCCACTTAACTTACTCTATACTCACGATAACTACCTTATTGTTTTTCAGAACCTTTGAGACAGGTCCTGCCTCTAAGCCTTTGCACTTGCTGCTTCCTCTGCCTGATATATACTCTGTCCCCAGTTAGTCTCGTAGCTCGCCCTCTCTCTTCCTTCTCAAACCTCAAGGGAAGCCTTTCACTATTTCCCTTCTAATCACACACTTCCTAAACCCCTTCCCTGCTTCATTTCTCTCTGTAATGCTTATCTTTTTTTTTTGTATTTTCATAATGCTTATATTATGTATCCCACATAAAGTATGTTTTACTTTCTTCTCTTATTATCTACTTTTTTTCTTTTTTCTTTTTCTTTTTTGAGACAGTCTCGCTCTGTTGCCCAGGCTGAAGTGCAGTGGCATGATCTCAACTCACTGCAGCCTCCGCCTCCCAGGTTCAAGTGTTTCTCCTGTCTCAGCCTCCTGAGTAGCTGGGACAATAGGCATGTGCCACCACGCCTGGCTAATTTTTGTATTTTTGGACACACACTTATTTTATACTTTGGTTTATAATTTTTTATTTTTTTAATTTCAATAGCTTTAGGGGTACAAGTGAATTTTGGTTACATGGATGAATTGTATAGTGGCGAAGCCTAGGATTTTAGTGCACCCATCACTGGAGTAGTGTACATTATACCCAATAGGTAGTTTTTCATCCCTCCCCCTCCTCTTACTCTTCCCCCTTCTGAGTCTCCAAAGTCCGTTATACCACTCTGTATGCCCTTGTGTACCCATAGCTTAGCTCCCACTTATAAGTGAGAACACGTGGTATTTATTTTTCAATTCCTGAGTTACTTCACTTAAAATAATGGCCTCCAGTTCCATCCAAGTTGCTGCAAAAGACATTCTTTTGTTCCTTTTTATGGATGAGTAGTATTTCATGGTGTATATATTCCACATTTTCTTTATTCATTCATCGGTTGATGGGCACTTAGGTTGATTCCACATCTTTGCAGTTGTGAATTGTGTTGCAATAAACATACACTACACACATATATTTTATATACTCATGTGAATGTATACTTTGCAGTAGAATGGGATATGACCAATGCAAATAACTTAATCACACTTGTTGAAGTAGCAGCAAGATGTACTTGTTGAAGTAGCAACAAGAAGTACTTTCGGGCCGGGCAAGGTGGCTCACGCCTGTAATCCCACCACTTTGGGAGGCCGAAGCGAGTGGATCATGAGGTCAAGAGATTGAGACCATCCTGACAAACGTGATGAAACCCCGTCTCTACTAAAAATACAAAAATTAGCCGGGTGTGGTGGCACGTGCCTATAGTCCCAGCTACTCAGGAGGCTGAGGCAAGAGAATTGCTTGAACCAGTGAGACGGAGGTTGCAGTGAGCCGAGATCATGCCACTGCACTCCAGCCTGGCAACAGAGTGAGACTCCACCTAAAAAAAAAAAAAAAAAAAAAAAGAAAAGAAAAAGATATACTTTCTTTACTCAGGTACCTTTACACGGGGTACAGGTAGCTTCATTGTAAGTGGCCCCAATTCGTCATGACTAAAGTTTCTTTTCATTGATAGTAAGATTCATCCCACTTTCAGAATAGTTAAAAATTGGCAAATGGGAGGTTGAGTATTTACCAGACCTGAGGTGGGAGTCTTGCAGCCATCATCTAATTATGATGCACAGTGTGGATATAGGATGCCAGATATACAGTATGCTAGTGAAATTGAGAGCATCAGTAACCCAAAATCAATGGTCTTTCCTTTTATTATTCAGCCTATAGCGGTGAAAAAAAATGCTGGAACAGATCAGGGCACTGCAGGAAACAATGCAAAGATGGAGAAGCAGTGAAAGATACATGCAAAAATCTTCGAGCTTGCTGCGTTCCATCCAATGAAGACCACAGGCAAGTTCCTACAACATCTCCCACACCCTTGAGTGACTCAACACCAGGAAGTATTGATGATATTTTAACAGTAAGGTTCACTACAGACTACTTTGAAGTAAGCAGCAAGAAAGACATGGTTGAAGAGTCTGAGGCGGGATGGGGAACTCAGACCTCTCTTCCAGATGTTCACCACAGCTCATGACTTCCTCTTGGCTGTCACTCACCCCTGTCCTCAGAGTGATAAACTAAGTCACATACAGATAAAGCACTGAAAACACCACAGTGACCCTCCCACCCCCCGCCAATATGTAATTCTATTAATAGAAACAGCTGTGTAAAGAAGTCTAAAATTTTCACTGTTTCCAATGATAAACTCTTCAGTGCTCTTCTTGAAATTGTCAAATTATTTCCACAACAAGTTTTAACCCATTTTTAGTATTTCTTGTTTGCTAGTGACCTATGCACTACCTCAATAGCTTAGTTAGCTATTCCAACAACAATTTTTTCATGTATCTTTCTGTCTTCTCAACAGGTGTCTTAATGGCAGCATAAGTGGTCATGATCAAAATTCTAAAATCTTTGCATCTGTGAGAGTAGCTACTGCGACACTAAAAGCTTTTTTTCTAGAACAGGAGACACTTCAGGTGAAAGCATTCATTTTCCTACTAACTATGGCCTTGGAGCCAGGTTTTATCTCTCACTGTAGGAAATTGTCTGTCCCAGGTGTGAGCTATGAAGACTCCTTTGTGCCCCAATGGCTTTGGGGTTGAAACAGATTCTGTCAAAAAGCTTTTATGGCTCTATAGACCCATCTCTTTGACCAAGCCTTGATCACACATGGACATCCAAGGGTAAGGATGGCCCCTCAATTGTGGGTGAAAGGATGGGTCATTTGTCCACCTGATTACTGAGAGCTTTACTTGTCTCCCTCTGATAGCAAAAAAAAAAAAATCCTCACATCCTTTCCCATCCACATAATTCTAGAACAGACTTCATTCTTACAAATTTTCCAATCATGCTCTTTCCAAGTACCTAAACAACTAGCCAATCCATTGCCAGCATTCAGGAATCACTATAGATCCATACCTAGGCAAGCCATCCTTCTACTGGAAGGACTTCCCTTAACCACTGTCTTTTGGGCCACCACCACATCAGGCTGTAATGCAGCACTTCTGTCTGGTGCTAGCATGTCATGCAGACCATTCCACAAACCTGGCCTTGCTTTTTCCTCCTTTATTAACTAACCATAGGAACCCTTCATGATACCATTAGTGTGTGATGAAGAAGAGGCAATAAAGCAGGAATGGTTGTCATAGGCATCTGAACCACCTGCTTCTGCAGTTTAGCTTGCCAGACCTGCTAAGTTCCAGTTTTGAACATATTACTTTTAACTAACATTGGAATTCTTCTTCACAGGTCTAATTGTATTATTCAAGGGGTTAGATAATACCTAATTCATGATGGGAAATTAGGGTCGCATTTTTTTTTAAACTTGTTATTCCTGATAATTCTGAAATTTGAAGTCTTTGAAAGTCCGAATCTCTAGACTGTGATTTCTGCTGACCTTAATTCATGGTGCCTTATTTCCTTGTGTGTTTTGTGATTTGGGGCTCTGGTCTGTTCATTTTTCTCAGAGGTTTAGTTGAGTAAACTAGTTGAGTCCTGAGTTAAAGGACTTTGTTTTCTTCTGTCTTTTTGGTACTACTAGCCTGGGACAACTTTAAGCTTGATTTTTTTTTCATATGACCCATGTACTGTGAATTCAGGCTGAGAGATTATATGAGATCTACCTTGAGGTTATAAATTCTCAGTGAAGATTTTTTTTTTCCATTTACTGAATACTTAGGTTCAAAATCAGGCAATTTTCCTTGAAAACCTCTGGTGAAGGAAAAGGAATGTTGTATCTGCTTTATTTTTACACAGCATATGTAACACTTTAAGGACTGAGATTTTATATAGGGATCTCCTACTAGATTCATATTTTTTCAGACCCTAGTCACTGCCTTCTCTCCCCTGCTTACCCCCACCTTGGCCAAAGCCATGGAAACCAAAGCTCAAGTTCACCTGATTCAGCAAGTGCCTTTGTGACAAAAGCCAGCTTCAGTTACTGCCTTCAAAAGAGTGCCCACTTGCACTTGGCTTTAATATTTTTTTTCTTTCTTTCTTTCTTTTTTTTTTTTTTTATGACAGAGTCTCCCTCTGTCACCCAGGCGACAGTGCAATGGCATGATCTCAGCTCACAGCAACCTCCGCCTCCTGGGTTCAAGCAATTCTACTGCCTCAGCCTCCTGAGTAGCTGGGATTACAGGTGTGTGCCACCACGTCCGGCTAATTTTGGTATTTTTAATAGAGTCAGGGTTTCACCATGTTGGTCAGGCTGGTCTTGAACTCCTGACCTCGTGGTCCGCCCGCCTCGGCCTCCCAAAGTGCTGGGATTACAGGCGTGAGCCACTGCGCCTGGCTGGTTTTAGTATTCTTGGCCTTACTTTCTTGCAAGGTTAAAGATGCTTTAAAAGTTTTGTTGTATATTTTAAGTACATTTTTTTCACTGTTTTCAGTGGGAGGATCAGCCTGAGTTCTTCAACCAGTATTCTTCCTAAAACAGAGATCCAGAACCAACACTTTTATCCAGATCATAAACTTTGTTGTTGGGATGGGTGGCAGCACCAGAGGAAGGAGAAAAAAAGATCATTGTCAAAGGATGAAACTGTCACTCAGTGTCTAAAACCAAAATGCTGAAATGATTGCTTTCTTTTTTCTTTTTTTCTTTTTTTTTTTTTTTTTTTTGAGGCGGAGTTTTGCCCTTATTGCCGAGGCTGGAGTGCAATGGCGTGATCTCAGCTCACCGAAACCTCCGCCTCCCGGGTTCAAGCGATTCTCCTGCCTCAGCCTCCGGAGTAGCTGGGATTACAGGTGTGCGCCACTGTGCCCGGCTAATTTTGTAGTTTTAGTAGAGATGGGGTTTCTCCATGTTGGTCAGGCTGGTCTCGAACCTCTGACCTCAGGTGATCCACCCGCCTCAGCCTCCCAAAGTGCTGGGATTACAGGCGTGAGCCACCGCACCTGGCCTGCTTTCTTAAGAACAAGAGAGCCATACTGGTCCATCATAAGCTCCTTCATCAGAGCGAAATGTTGAACTTACACAGCATTTGGGGAACACATTTTGAGGGAGATGTGTTGGTTACAGAGGTGGATTGAATAGGTTAATGACAATTTAGAAGTGTATACACTGAAATGAATTCAAAGCTGATTGGCATAATCAAAGCATAATGCTGTTACTGACAACTAGCTTTCAGAAGTGTGTTCCCTGAAGCAAGTTGTCGTTGATCAATGAAAAAAGTTTAAAACAGTTGAAGGTGTGTATTTATTATCATGACCATAGGACTGTCAGCCTTTTCCTAGGAATGTGGAGAGTTTTTATTTTCAGAAGAGAAGAGTAACCCCAGAAGAATCCAATGAGACAAATAACAAAAGAGGAACCCCAAAAGATGATGGAGAAGGGGGAGCCTGAAAGTTAGGAAGAAAACAAAAAGTGAAATCACAGAACCCTAGGCAGTTAAGGTTTTCAAAGGGGGAATAACCTATAGTGGAAATGCTGCCTAGAGGCAGACTGAGATACAAGTTGAAGAACATTCTGAAACTTTCAAAAAGGAGATCCAGCTACACTTGTTTATGTTTTTGTTTAACTTGTGGACAAAGACTTATAGACAGGTGCAAAAAATAAATCCTCTTTTGCAACCCAGAACTCATTGTTCAGTATGAGTTTTGATACATATAAGAAGGGATATTATGATGAAAAAAAAAGAAAGTCCACTGGTGACCTTGGCCAGAGCCAGTTCAATAGCAAATAAGCACAAAGGCAAACTGTAATGAGTTGAGGAGAATCAGAGAAGTAAAGAAAGATAATGGGTTAAATACTACTTTACTTTTGACAGAATTTAGAACTGTTAGTGGGAGGTAAGACATAAAAAGTAAAATTAGAATTTTATATTAAAAAGCTGGTGTTAGTTGTCATTGGGGGCATAAGCCTCTTAGGTTTTGAAGAATTAGAGGACCTTAACTATCAACAACAACAGCATCCAATATTCAAAGACCTTCTGCAATAACCACCAAACAGGCCATTCAGCCTCACAGCTTGAAACCAACACAGCTTATTCCACATTACAGCAGCTCTGTTGGTTATAAAGTTTTTTCATGAACTAGGCCAAAGTTATCTACAAGACCTCCACCTACTGCCCTATGTATCCATCCCACTGGTTAAAGACCCTCCCTGAGTTCTACATGGCACAGATTAAGTCATAAATCTGCCTAAACCCTTCGACCCTCCCTCATTCGATTCATTCTTCCCCCTTCCTCACTGGCTTGTCTAGCTTCTCGGTAATTGTTTCCCCAGTTTTCCAGCCTTCTCTCTCACAGGGCTCATCCAGAATGAGACAGATATTGTCACCATGCAAAGCCCAGTCTCTCACTATGATTTCCAGTGGACCAAAGACAGACAAGGGTAGCAAGTACACGAATTTTAATGAGGGGAGTTGACAGCAGGTCCTCTGTGCCCAGAGAGCTTGAGAATGGTAATCACCAGCACTCAAGGTAGTCTTGGCCACTGCTTCTCATAAGACCAGTCGGTATTTTCCTCTTCGCCGGAAATGCTTATCCTCATGTAGGACTGGAGGCAGCAGGGCTGATAATTTCTGCAATAGAGGTAGGGCTGTTCATTCTTTTTGCAAGAGGCCCTACAAATTCCACTGTTACCCATGCATCGAAGGATGTGGTGTTTGCCTGGCAAAAGAAAAAAAATACAAATAGTTAATTCACCTAAGAGTGACATAAATCTGATAAGTCGGGAAGCATGATAAAAACCTAAAGGGGGAGCGGGGAGAAAACCTAAAGGACAATAGTGTCTTCTACTTCCAGAAAAAAAAGAGTCAGTGTCTTTTTCTCTATTTGTCCTGCCAAGTTCAGTTTATAACCCTGGGTGTGTGTGTGTGTATATGTGTGTGTGTGTGTGTACACTCTGAAAGGTAAAGTAAAGAAGAACAAGGCAGGGACCTCAGTACCTAAGGAAGGACACAGCCATGAATTCCCTGGGTTTTCTTTTTGCCTCATCGATCCCAGACTTGTGCTGAAGAGACTGACAACCTGGAAACACAAACGAGTGCAGACATAGAGTCCCAAGAAAAGTCTCCTCTCTCTAGCCAAAGAACCAGGAAAGGTCAACCTAGCAAGAAAGAACATTTTAGACAATAACCACTCCACTCCAGGAAAAACCAAAGACAAAACTACACTCCCACTCATACATCCACCAAAGAAGGCTACGTGGAGAGCCTCGACTTCTGCCCTCTCCACGCTGTAAGGAGGTGTAACCTCCCAGAGTGGAACCCAAGTGGGGAGCGGGGACTGTTATCACTGCTGGATGCTCACAAGGCCCATCACCACCATGCAGTTTCGATAGGAGTCATGTGGGGAGCCTTGACTTCCCCTATCTGGTGGGAAGAAGGCATCCCTCCCTCCACTTCCCTGATGGGGTGGTGACAGAGGGGGCCTAGTGCAGAGTCAAGACTTTCACCACCACACAGTAGTAACAGGGCCACCACTCCCTGAGATGTGACTTGGAGGCCACACGGGGAACAGAACATCCCTCCCCATCCCAACCAAGGCAGTACCAGAGGAAATACACCTGGACTTCCACTCACCTGGCAGTATCCAGGCAGCACCCCACTGTCCTCACCAGAGCCATATCAGAGGAGACAAGCCATATCAGAGGAGACAAGCCAACAAAGATCACTGAAATATGATCCAGCATCTTATAACATAATAATACCAAAAACATCCAGGTTCCAGCAAAAATTACTCATCATACTGAGAACCGAGAAAATCTCAACTTTAATGAGAAAAAAAAGACAATCAACAGAACTGAGAGCCACCCAAGTTGTGTGTATCTATAGTTCATTCCTTTTACTTCTGAGTAATATTCCACTGTATAAATGTAGTACAGTCTATTTAACCATGTGTCTGATGAGGGCCATTTTGGTTGTTCCCAGGTCTCTTAGGAGTTCGGGATTTTTTTCTTTAAGACCATGTGTTTCTTTATTTAACAACTTCTCCCCAGAAGGAAATGGTTTTGAAAATCGCTATAGTTTATAAATTAAAGAGGATCAACCTGATAATAGGTGAAATTTTCGATAAAATGACAGGAACATTTAAAAATACAATGGACTAAATAAAGATTTTTGTATACTGTTGCTTCTAGCAATAATAAAATAGGTAATTTGGAACAAATGTCTATCTGGCAGATGAAAGGTGGACACTTTTTTTTAGACAGAGTCTTGCTCTGTTGCTTAGGCTGGAGTGCAGTGGCACAATCTTGGCTCACTGCAACCTCCACCTCCCGGGTTCAAGCGATTCTCATACCTCAGCCTCCCATGTAGCTAGGATTACAGGTGCACGCCACCACGCCCAGATAATTTTTGTATTTTTAGTAGAGATGAGGTTTCACCATATTGGCCAGGCTGGTCTCGAACTCCTGACCTCAAGTGATCCACCCGCCTCAGCCTCCCAAAGTCCACTGCACCCAGCCTGGACACATTTTTTTAATTTGTCAGAAGTCATCAAAAGACAAAATAATGGAGGATGAGTGGGCCTAAACTAAGAAAAAGTTTGGAAAATCACTATTTTTAATTTTAGCTGTTGTAATAAGTACGTAGTAGTGTCTCATTCTGGTCTTAATATGCATTTTCCTAATGGCTAATGATGTTGAGCATCTTTTCAAATGCTTATTTGCTATCTGTATATCCTCTTCAGTGAAATGTCTTTTCATATCTGTTGTCCATTTCTAATTGGGTTGTTTATTACTGTTGAGTCTTTTTTTTTTTTTTTTTTTTTTTTTTTTGGAGAAGTCTCGCTTTGTCGCCAGGCTGGAGGGCAGTGGCACGATCTCGGCTCATTGCAACCTCCGCCTCCTGGGTTCAAGCAATTCTCCTGTCTCAGTCTCCTGAGTAGCTGGGACCACAGGTGCCCGCCACCACGCCCAGCTAATTTTTTGTATTTTTAGTAGAGACGGGGTTTCACCGTGTTAGCCAGGATGGCCTCGATCTCCTGACCTTGTGATCCACCCGCCTCGGCCTCCCAAAGTGCTGGGATTACAGGCGTGAGCCACCACGCCCAACAAATACTGTTGAGTCTTAAGAGTTGTTTCTATATTCCAGATACAAGTTCTTTGTCAGATATATGGTTTGAAAATAATCTTGCCCTGTTGTAATTTGTCTTTTCAACCATCCTCTTCACAGGGTGTTTCACAGAGTGAAAGTTTAAAATTTTGAGTAAGTCCAGTTTATTGATTCTCTTTCTTTTCTAGGTTGTTCTTTCGTATCTAAGACCTCTTCACCAAACACTCGGTCTGAATGTTTTTTCCCATACTTGCTTCTAGATATTTTATAGTTTTACATTTTATATTTAAATATATAATCTTTTAAAAATAATTTTCCTTAGAGATGGGGTCTTGCTTTGTTGCCCAGGCTGGAGTGCAGTGGCACAATCATAGCTCACTGTAACCTCAAACTCCTGGACTCAAGTGATCTTCCCACCTTAGCCTCTCGAGTAGCTGGGAACTAGAGGTACATGTCACCAGACCCAGCTAATTTATTTTATTTTTGTAGAGATGGGATCTTGCTATGTTGCCCAGGCTGGTCTGGAATTCCTGGGCTCAAGTGATCCTCCTGCTTCAGCATCCTGATTCACTGGGATTACAGGTGTGAACCACCATGCCTGGCTGTTATGATCCATTTTAAGTAAATATTTGTAAAAGCTGTGAGGTTTAGGTTTAGATTTTTTTTTTTTTTTTTTTTTTTGCCTATAGATGTTCAATTGCTCCAGCATCATGTGTTGAAAAGGACCTTTCTTCCAATGAATTGCTTTTGCACCTCCGTCAAAAGTCAGTTGGCTGTACTTCTATGAGGCTATTTCTGAGTTCCCTATTCTGTTCCATTGATTGATGTACCCGTCTCTCCACCAAGACCACACAATCTCAGTTACTATTACTATATAATAAGTCTTAAAATCTGGTAAAATAATTCTTCCAACTTTATCCTTTTTCAAATTTGTTTTAGCTATTCTTATTCTTTTGCAGATTTCTCTTTAGGCAAGGTATAGACAGAATAATCTGGTCCATATCTACAAAAAATCTTGCTGGGATTTTGACATAAATGCATATGTCAATTTGAGGAGAATTAACATCCGTTATTTGAGTCTTAAAGATACGAAGATGGTGTGTCTTTTCATCTATTTAGCTCATTTCTTTTATCAATATTCTATAGTTTTCAGCATATAATTTCTGTACATAGTTTGTTAGATGTACACTTAAGTGTTTTATTTTCTTGGAGTGACTTTGAATGGTATTATATTTTTAATTTCAGAGTGCACATGTTCATTGCTATTATATAGAAATACAATTGATTTGTGTATGTTTACCCTGTATCTTGTGACCTTACTGAACCTATTTATTAGTTTTAGGTATTTTGCCTTTGCTTTTTGTTTTGTTTTGTTTTGTTTGTAGATTTCTTAGGATTTTCTACATAAACCATTATGACATCTTCAAATAGACACCATTTTATTCCTTCCTGTCTAATCTGCATGCCTTTCATTTCCTTTTCTTGCATTAATGCAATGGCTAGAAATACTCAGAACTAAAATGAACGAATTATTGATACACATAGTGTGGATGGATCTCAAGAGCATAATGCTGCTTAGCTGGGCACGGTGCTCACGCCTGTAATCCCCGCACTTTGTGAGGCTGAGGCGGGAAGATCACTTGAGCTCAGGAGTTCGAGACCAGCCTGGGTGACATGGCGAAGACCCATCTCTACAAAAAAATAAAAAACTAGCCGCACGTGGTAGCACACATTTGTAGTCCCAGCTACTGGGGAGGCTGAGGTGGGAGGATCGCTTGAGCCCAGAAGGCAGAGGTTACAGTGAGCTAAGATCACACCACTGCACTCCAGCCTGGGTGACAGAGCCAGACCATCTCTCAAAAAAAAAGGAGCATAATGCTGAGCCAAAAAAAAAAAAAAAATAGCCAATCACGAACCCTCACATGTGATTCTATTTACACAACAATGTCAAGTGACAAAAAACTATAGAGATGGGAAAACAGATTAGTGGTTGCCAAGGGTTAAGCATAGTGACAGTGGGTGGGGACAGGGAGGAGGGCTGGTATGACTTTAAAGGAGCAACAGGTGGCAGATCTTCGTGGTGATGGAGCAGTTCTGCAGCTTGATCATGATGGTGGTTACATCTACACATGATGAAATGGCATAGAAGTATACACATATATTGTACCAATATCAGTTTCCTGTTTTTCATATTGTAGTATGGTTATATAAAATCTAAGCATTGGAAGAATCTGGATGAAGAGTACACAGGGCCTCTCTCTTGTAACTTCCTGTGAATCTACAATTATTTCAAAATAAAAAGTTAAAATATGAATAAATAAAATAACCTAAGGGGCTATAGAGAGATTTAAAAAAACAAAATGTAAAAACAAGAACCCCTAGGTGACCAATCCCAGCTCCCATTTTACTTGCCATGTATCCTGGGGCAAGTTTCTGCGCCTCTCTGTTCTACCCTTTTTCTCATATGTACGGTGTAGACTGGAAAAATACCTAACCCCTAGAATTTTGAGGATTAGTGGCTGAATACATAGAAAGCAATAAGGGACTGACACCTAGTAAGAACTAAATAAATGTTAACTATTATTGTTTTTTTAAATTATCATTTGAGCAAGACCCAGAAACTCCTCTGCATCCTTGCTAACCCTGCCAGCCAGAACCACATATACCTAACACAGTGGTCCTCTGCTCCCTCCAGCCCAGAAAGTTCTCCACCCAGATTCCTGGAATCTGGAGTCAGCCGTTTGTGCCCGCACCGGATCCATTCATGCTTTCACTTGTGAATTCATTATTCATATTCAAGAAACACTCACTAAATCGCTTTCGTGCCCAGCACTGGGCTTAACATCAGGCATGAGGATGTAAATAAAACATCATCTCAGCCCCTAAGGATTTCCACCTAATATGTGTGTGTTTGGGGAATTGGTGGAAAGGGGACAATAACTCAAATAATTACACAATAACATAATACGTGTCATAACTTCTTAAGAGTGACAGTTTGTGAAGTCAATCAGAACTCAGTTTGGAGACAGAGTGATAACCTAGAAAAGGGACATCCAATTCTCCTCAGACTTTAAAGAGCCAGTAAACAGAGAAAGAAATGTTGAGTGCTGAGGGAAATTACGGTTCAAGCTAGAATTGTATACTTTGCTAAAATTTTCTTAACCGATGATATGGTTTGGCTGTGGCCCCACTCAAATCTCGTCTTAAATTGTAGCTCCCATAATCCCCACATATCATGGGAGGGACCCAGTGGGAGGTAATTGAATCATGGGGGTAGGTTTTTCCTGTGCCGTTCTTGTGATAGTGAATAGGTCTCATGAGATCTAGCCAGGCACTGTGGCTCATGCCTGTAATCCTAGCACTTTGGGAGGCCGAGGCGGACGGGACTCTTCAGGCCAGGAGTTCGAACAAGCCTGGCCAACATGGTGAAACCTTGTCTCTACTAAAAAATACAAAAATTAGCCAGGCATAGTGGTGCACATCTATAATCCCAGCTACTTGGGAGGCTGAGGCAGAAGAATCGCTTGAGCCTGGCTACAGTGAGCCAAGACCGTGCCACTGCACTCCAGCCTGGGCAACAGAACAAGACTCTGTCTTAAAAAAAAAAAAAAAAAAAAAAAAAGGCCGGGTGTGGTGGCTCACGCCTGTAATCCTAGCACTTTGGGAGGCCCAGGTGGGAAGATCACGAGGTCAGGAGATCAAGACCATCCTGGCTAACACGGTGAAACCCCATCTCTACTAAAAATACAAAAAATTAGCTGGGTGTGGTGGCAGGGCCTATAGTTTCAGCCACTCGGGAGGCTGAGGCAGGAGAATGGCGTGAACCCGGGAGGCAGAGCTTGCAGTGAGCCGAGATCCCGCCACTGCACTGCAGCCTGGGCGACAGAGCAAGACTCCGTCTCAAAAATAAATAAAGTCCAACAAGATCTGATGGTTTTATAAAGGGCAGTTCCCCCGCACACACTCTTTTGCCTGCCGTCATGTAAAATGTGCCTTCACTTCTCCTTTGTCTTCCGCCATGATTGTGAGACCTCCCAGCCATGGGAAACTGTGAATCATTAAACCTCTTTTTCTTTATAAATTACCCAGTCTTGGGTATTTCTTCATAGCGCTATGAAAATGGACTAATACCATAGACAAGGATACATTCAGATATTTTCAAAAGTAAACCCACTGAGAGACTTGATTACCAACAGGAGCTTCTTAAGAGTAAATTACAAGGTTTTAAAAATATATATGAATGAATAAGATCTGGTATTTGATAGCACAACAGGATGATTGCAGTTCACAATAATTTATCGTACATTTTAAAATAACTAAAAGAATATAATTGGATTTTATGTAATACAAAGAAGAGATAAGTGCTTGAGGTAATGGATATCCCATTTACCCTGATGTGATCAGTATACACTGAATTCCTGTATCAAACTATTTCATGTGCCCCGTAAATATATACACCTACTATGTACCACAAAAATTAAAAATAAAACAATTTTTAAGATAAAAAAATTCACCAAAAACAGAAAAGTAAACTGTAAGAAGAAAGAAAAGAGTTCTTATGTGAAGGTCTGAGAATCGAAGTGAAGGAATAATAGATATGGTATGGGAAATCAAATCATAGTGGATAAGAGGTGAGTCACAACCACAGTATAAAACATTAAGTTTAAGCAGATATCTGCAATTTGAAAATTGGAATTTGGAAAAAGTGTCCTCTAGTCTACAAGTGTGCTAATTAGGATCAGCTGAGATCCCTCCACTCTGACATTACCCTCCCTAAATACGTAAAATGTAGACTTTTAACACAAATTTTTAAAAATTTTTTCTAATGTTCAGAGAGTTTTTCCACTGTTTACATTTCACTTCATGTGAGTGATAAGAACAATAATGATCATTATCATTCTTTTCTTTTTGTTTTCAACCTAACCTGAGTCAATTCTCTCTGCCTTCTATTTTTGTAAAATATAGACACCAGAAGACACCATCTCAACTGAATTTAGACAATGTTATCGTAAATTTCAAAAATAAAAGAAAATAAAACTGAAAAAAAAAGCTACTGCTCTCACCTTAATCAGAATGAATGTGAATCCACAATACAATTAACAAACATTTCTGCCTTAGACCCCAGGAATACAAATTAACAAACTGCTAGACAAGACTATTATTCTGCTGGATGGAGAGTGAAGAAAGTCTAAAAGAGACAAGGAATGATATCACCTCAAGCCTCACTGTTTTCTCAGATGAAAAATCCTTTTTCTACTCCAGATCTCTACTCAGGCCTCATTTTAAGATTCCCTGAGAATTGTTCCTTTCTCGTAGAATGCCCAGAATCAAGTGATAATCCAATGTCTGCCATTACTCAGTGACAGTTTAGTACTTACTTTGTATCAAGGAAACAAGACAAATAACAAAAGACAAAAAAAAAAAACCTCAGTTTGATTCCCTGCTTCATCTTAATACTGAGTGACTTGGGCTAATTATGTCACCTCTCTGGACCTCAGTTTCTTAATAAGTAAGATAGGGTTAATAAGAGGATTGTTGTAAGAATGAAATGACACATAGCAAAGGTCAATGAGAACTATTATTATAGCTATTGTAATTATTAAAAAAAATAATGACACAGGGCTGGGTGTGGTGGCTCATGACTGTAATCCCAGCACTTTGGGAGGCTGAGGCAGGTGGATCACTTGAGCCCAGGAGTTTGAGAGCAGACTGGGCAACATAGTAAGACCCTGTCTCTAAAAAAACAAATAGAAAAATTAGCCAGGCATGGTAGCACACACGTGTAGTCCCAGCTACTCAGGAGGCTGAGGTGAGAGGATTGCTTGAGCCTGGGAGGGTTAGGCTACAGTGAGCCATGATCACACCACTGCACTCCATCCTAGGCAACCAAGCAAGACCCTGTCTCAAAAAAAAAAAAAAGGGAGACAGATAGTAAGACAGAGTTTATGTGAAGACTTTCATGGGTGGGAGCATCAACTGAGCTGTGAAGGATGAGAAGGCGTTCATCACAGAGGTGAGCTGAGTATTGGGGACCAGCCGGAGGGAGCCATGAACAAACGCAATGTGGGGGGCAGGAGAGGATGGCGAGAGGGTTCCGGTGGCTGAAGAGAAGGTCTGTGAGGGACAGTCATGGGAGGTGAAACCGGGTCACCATGTGAAGGCTTTGAATGTCTGGACCCTGGGTGGTGATGAGCAAAGGAAGAAATCTAAGCAGGAGAATGACATAGAGAAGTTTCCTACCAAGAATCCCTCTAATAATAGAGATTAATGCAGAGAAAACCTGGGGGCAGGGAGACCAGTGAGGAACCATTTTTGATGGTCTCACCCCGGGCCTCGGGGCACAGGTAGCTCTCATGGGCAGCCTAGGTGTCCCAGCTCCCAGAGACGCAGCAAAACTGTGAAAAGATTATGCAGCTCCTGCCTCTGAAGTGGGCTGAAAAATAGGTTGTGAATCTAAGTATGCATCAACAGATGAACGGATAAAGAAAGTTTGCATAAACACAATGGAATACTATTCGGCCACAAAAAAATCATGAAGTTCTGTCATTTGTGGCAACATAGATGAGCATGATGTTAAGTGAAACAAACCAGATACAGAAAGATAAATACTACTTGTTCTCACTCATATGTGGAAGCTTAAAAATGTGGATCTCATTGAAGTAGAGAGTAAAATTGTGTTTATCAGAGACTGGGAAGGCTAAGCGGGAAGGGAGAATAGGAAGAGGCTGGTTAAACGGATACAAAATCACAGCTAGATAGGAGGAATAAGTTCTAGTGTTCCATAGCTCTGTAGGGTGACTGTAATTAACAATCATTTATTGCATATTTTCTTTTTTTTCTTTTTTTTTTTTTGAGACAGAGTCTTGTTCTATTGCTCGGGCTGGAGTGCAGTGGTGCAAACTCAGCTCACTGCAACCTCCGCCTCCCAGGTTCAAGTGATTCTCCTGTCTCAGCCTCCCAAGTAGCTGGGATTACAGCCACCATGCCTGGTTCAATTTTTATATTTAGTAGAGACAGGGTTTCACCATGTTGATCAGGCTGGTCTCAAACTCCTGACCTTGTGGTGATCCAGCCGCCTTGGCCTCCCAAAGTGCTGGGATTACAGGGGTGAGCCACTGCACCCAGGCTATTGTGTATTTTCAGTTAGCTAGAAAGAGGACTTTGCATGTTCCCAATACAAAGAAATGATAAATGTTTGAGGTGATGGATATGCTAATTACCCTGATTTGATGGTTACACTTTCTATATGTGTATTGAACTATCACGCTGTACACCATAAATATGTGCAATTATTATTTGTGAATTAAAAATAATTTTTTAAAAGAAATGGATTACCAGCCAGAGCAGGATCCAATACCAGGCACAACCCTAACATTTGCAGGTCCTGAGGCAAGAAGGCAAATGAAGGCTACTGTGTTGTGTCCTTTGTCTGCATACTTAAATGTTTTAATCAAGCTAATAAAAAGAATACATAAAATAGATCTATCCTCATTTACGAGCTAGCCCTTAATAATGACATGAAAGGTCAGGTTTGAATTTATAATTCTCCGATTCCTCAGAACTCCATGCAGGAACATGGCATTCCGAGGGAAGCCTGCCCAGCCCACAGCTCATCTCTCTTCTCACCCATCCCTAGCTCTGCCCACAGACCCTGCAAACAAGAGCATCCCTTGATGCTTCTCCTGCTTAGGGGTCGGCACCCAGTGGGCACCACCCTCCAGGGAGGGACCTTGAGGAAAGGCCCCTGCAGCTCCTTGAAGCAGGCACAAGGTTTCTCTGGGCAGGCAATCCCAAGACCCAGTTACTCAAAGCATGGCCCAGAAAGGGAGGAGGGCGGGCAGAGGCTCCTCGTGGGCATATTCCCCTTGCCCCCAGCAACTCCTCACCCCATGAGGAGGGACTTAGCCAGAGGAGAGGCCCCTCTTTCCAGAGTCTAAGAGCAGAAATATTGAGCTGAGAGCAAATAGTCTTCCTGGATGATAATTAACTCCTTCTGTCTGTCTCTATGCCATGCGCCATGCTTTACCAAGCACTCTTGGTCCCTGGCCTCACTGCAGAGGAACGCAGTTCAGGGTGAACAACTAACTGTGTTGGTTAAACGGGGCCCAGGGAATAGGACTTGAGATAATAAAGCCTGGGAAGACACCCGGATCCTCTAGATTCCCAATCAGGATTCTTAAATGTTCCCCACGAGTGAGTCTTCTCCCCGGCTGAAGTACCAATTCAAATGAGACAGGCTTCTGTCTCCCTCAGAGTCTAACACAGTTGGAAGGCACACAGCTCATATTTCATAAATCCTTGAATAAAGCAATGAACAATAGCTGATGACATTTGTTGAGTGCTTACCTTTGCATTATTATGTCATTTCATCCTTACTGCAATCCTGAAATAAATTCTACTATTACTCTAATTTACAGAGGAGGAAGATGAAGTTCTGGGAGGTTTATATGCAGAGTCTGCCAGTAGTAAGTGGCAGAGCTGAGGTGAATATGAATGAATGAATCGATGAAAGAATGGAAAAAATGAATAATGAACAAATTCGTATATAAATAAGCAAATCATGTGCTTTATCTTTTTTTAGTACTTAGACACCTTCTAACCCCTGGGGCTGGGCCTCTTGAGCACCAGAAAGCATCAGCTGGTTTCTCTAGAACCCCAAGGATTTGGATTATATTCAGCCCTACCCACCCTCAGCCCATTCACTCTCAAGATAGACCAACTCTCCCAGCCTAAGGATTCTCCAATGCTCTAGGCATCTGCTATGCCTTTAAATCTCTCGGCTCCCACCATGTTCTCCCCAGTCCACTCCTGACTCAATAGCCTTTCCTGCAGCTGGTAGATGGAGAAATCATCTTCAAGACTGTAATGATCACACCATCACTATGACCCAGCCCTAGTGACTTCTCTCGACTACCTCTTCACCTCCCCCTGCCATCCCCCCACCCTCGATCCATTTGAAGTATCATTCCTTATGATTGACAGACACCAGAAACAAATTTGTGAGTTTTAATGAAATGTGGACCCTAAGCAACCTGAAACAAAGTCATTTCTATCTATTAGTTATATTTCTCTTCATTTTTGGAGCTGTTGTGGACATCTGAGGAGTGGTCCAGCCAAGGATTCCATGAATTGTTACTGGTTGGATTGTTAAATAACGACTAGGAACACAGCACCGTTTACGATTTCGGCAGCGTATGATGCTGTCTTCACCATCTTTGCACAACAACCGGCAGTGTCCATCCATCCAACACTCTACTTTGGGGCATACAAACAACAATTAAGCAGATGTTAGTATCCCTCAAGTGGAGAGAAAAGAGAAGGCAGAGGAGGAACAGCAGGACAGGGAAGAAGAGAAGAAAGCCAGCTGAGTGAGTAATGCTAGACCCAGTCCCAGGAAAAGAGAGAAGAGACCTTGAGAGGGAAGAGAACTGAGACAATGGTTCCGACCAAGAACTCCGAAGTTTTCGGGAGAGACTTTTTTGGACTTCTCACCCTTCTGTCTTCCTATCCCCCAACTTCCTACGCCTTACTTTGGAATCAGCTGAAGCTAATTAATGTCCCACCTAGCAGAGCTAGGAATGAAGGGAAACGGACATGATCACCTGTAATATTAGGGAACAAAGAGGATTCACTCACATTACACAGACACTGTTTCTTATCAATAGCCTGACCCCATTTAACATAAGCCCAACAAGCCTCAGCTCCAGCCGCATCCCAATATCCAATCTTCCTTGACCCTATATTAACCCAATTCAAACTCAAACTTATTCAGGCCTACCTTAATTAGAACTCCCAGCCTTACTCAACTCAATGCCCCCAAGCCCCAACTCCAAGCCAAACCCTAATCTAATCTAATCTAATCTAACCCTAATCTAATCAAGTCACTAACCTCAATTCCCAGCAGTATCCCATCAACAAGCTGAACCCAAACACCCTGCAGCATCCAGCACCGACTCCTAGCCTCAGCCCAAGCCCCAGCCTAATCCCCAACACCAGCTCTACTCAACCCCAAATCCCATCCTGTCTCCAACTCTGCCCTAAACCATCAGGGAAGCCCAGCTCCTCACCTCCAGCTCATCCTAATATTCCTTCTATTACTCCAATCCCAAGGTTTTTCCTCCATATCACAACTCACCCCAAACTCCATTCTAGTCTCCCGAAGTCCTCAACAAGTCCCCAACCTGCACCCATGCTTTGCCCCTCAAACCTCTCCCAAGCTCCCACCAGGATACCACCCTGGCCCTCAAGCGCCAGATGCTCCAAACATCTATCATCCCACCACTCTAGCAAAAAAGAATCAGAGAGAGATATTGACTTGAGATGATCTTGGGAAACCTCCCAAAGCTGCAGGAGAGAAGGAAAGGCTTCAGATGAGGCCCACAGTGAGAGGGAAGGGAAAGACGGGAAGCCCATGACCAGGAGCCCAGACCCCCGAGAGATGCTCATGTTACCTGATATCACTGGTTCTTCTATGGCCAGAAGGATGGCAAGAAACAGGTAAAGAAGTTTCATGGCTGGCAGACCTGAGAGGAGGAGGCAGCTGAGCTGCAGGGGAAGGAAATAGGGTTCCCCGCAGCAGGGCAGAGATGAGCTTTGCTTTTATCAGCAGGGCTGTGGGCAGTGAATTAGAACAGGAGGGGATTTACATGAGGTCATCCAGGCCAAAGGACAGTGTGTAGCAGATGTCTCAGCAAAGCACAAGATGAGAGTGTGGGAAACTGGCCAGTACCAGTGCCAGTAAAGGGACAGGCCAATTAAAGCCATTTGGCCTGTGAGACCCACAAAGGAATTAATTAATACATAATAAATGCGTATCAAGAAATATTTAACTTAAAAATTACTTTGCATTTCTCTGATAAATAGTAAGAACATTTATTCAACACATATATTTGTCTTTTTATTTCTTCCTTTTGAATTATTTAGTCAGATATCTGGATAATTCTATTGGGGTGTTGTTGGGTACTTGCTGATTTGCAAGAGATCTTCAGTGCTGTTATTATATTAACTGTCTTGTCATGCTTGGTGACAATATTGTTCTCCATGATTACGTTCTGTTTTAAAATATACTTTTTGCCTATAAATGTTTAAAACATATTTAAATCTTAAAAACTAAATTAAACAGGCCGGGCGCGGTGGCTCACACCTGTAATCCCAGCACTTTGGGAGGCGAAGACGGGGAGATCACAAGGTCAGGAGTTCGAGACCAGCCTGGCCAACATGGTGAAAACCCGTCTCTACTAAAAATACAAAAATTAGCCAGGCGCCTGTAATCCCAGCTACTAGGGAGTCTGAGACAGGAGAATTGCTTGAACCTGGGAGGCAGAGGTTGCAGTGAGCTGAGATCACGCTATTGCACTCTAGCCTAGGTGACAGAGCAAAACTCCACCTAGAAAATAAAAATAAAAAAATTTTTAAAAATAAATTAAATGAGAATTACTTATTCTCAGCTTTCTAACAGAAGGATACACGTGTGTAATGTCTTTCGGAACTTTGAACTTTCCAATCTTGTTTCCATTTCAGGGGCTTAGCAGTTGTCATCTGTTCTCCCTGTAAAGCTCTTTCTCCAAATCTTCCCATGAAAATCTCCTGCTCATCATTCCATATCATCCCAAATGTCACCTCCTTGTAGAGGCTCTCCCTGGCCACCTTAGATAACAGTAACTCCAACCCGCAGTCAATCTGGACTGTAATAACTTGGTTTATGATCTTCATATATGTATCTATTCTTTTAAATTTTATTTTACATGTTTGATCTTTGTCTCTCCACTTAGAATGTCAGAAACCTGGCTTATAACCCCAGTACCCATAACTTCACCTGGGGTATTAAGATACTTATTCAGCTGTTTTAACTGATATTCCCCCCAGTCAAGAATGAATCCAAAAGACAGACATGGATTTCTTTTTTATGTAAAAGTCTGGATATGCAGTTAAGTGTGACAGCTTCACCATTCAGCAGGGAGCTAGGTTCCTTTTGGCTTGATGCTCTGCCATCCTCAAGAGGCTGCATCACGTGATGACCATGAGCTGCTCCAGTTCCCACCATCAAGTTCCCATCCAGCCATCAGGAAAGGAGGAGCAATGGAAGTGAAATGCAACACCCTTCCCTTTAACGACACCACTCAGAAGTTGCACCCCTTGGCTTGGCACAGTGGCTCACATCTGTAATCCCAGCACATTGGGAGGCCAAGTTCAGTGGATCATTTGAGGTAGGAGTTCGAGACTAGCCTGGCCAAACTGTTGAAACCTCGTCTCTACTAAAAATACAAAATAAAACAACAACAACAAAAAAATTAGCCAGGCATGGTGGTGAGCACCATAATCCCAGCTACTCAGGAGCCTGAGACAGGAGAATGGCTTGAACCCAGGAGGTGGAAGTTGCAGTGAGCTGAGATCGCACCACTGTACTCCAGCCTAGGCAACAGGGTGAGACACCGTCCCTCCACAAAATAATAATAATAAGTTGCACCCTTTGCTTCCAATCCTGTCCACCTCCCAGAGCTCATTCAGACCATCACGTGCAGCTGCAAGGGAGGCTGGAAATATTTTCTTTATTCTAGGCAACCATTTCTAGCTAAAATATAGGGGTTGTCTTATTAAGAAGGGAAAGAGATACATGGGGGGGTGGAGTTCTAGCAATCTCTAACATACCTGACATTAAATATTAAATAACATTTAATAAATATCTGTAGACAATAAATAAATATAACTTACTTTAATAAATAATTATAGATAAGAAATAATTTATACATTGAGTAAGGCTATGAGAAGTGATCTAGTGGGGAGGAAACCCAAGTCCCTGTAACTCCAGGGCTTTGGGAGGCCAAGGGGGGAACCAGATTGAGCCCAGGAGTTCCAGACCAGCCTGGGCAACATATGTGACCTCATCACTACAAAAAATTTTTTTAATTAGCCAAGTGTGGTGGTACACACCTGTAGTCGGGCCAAGATGGGAGGATCGATTGAGTCTTGGAGTTCAAGGCTGCAAAACATTCAATTGTTGTTTTTCTGCCTTCCCTGCAACTAGAATATGGACACGTGGGTATGTGGGTAGGTTCAGCCAATCAGATGACTCCATCCTATTTTTTTGAATCAGGTGCTCAAGATTCCAGGAAGAAGGAACAGTAGATAATTTATCTTAACAAAGGAGCCGATTATGATATCCAGTTTCCAGGGGCAATAGGGAAGCAGGGCAAATAGGGGTAGAGTTTAGGGTCCTGAGCAACGGCGTTTGGTGACAGCTGTGTCCTCACTAGACCAGGTCCATGGGGTGATTTTTCACTCTGGCTCCTCCTGCTCTTCCTCCCTGGTTCCTACCCATTTTCTAAGCCTCGCTCTAGGAATTCTCTGAACTTCCAAACAGCCAAAAGATTCCCTTTGCTAAACACCCTTATGGATGCAGTGACCATGGGCAAGTTGTTTAACCAATTTTGGAGATAATATTACTGGCTCATTGTTTGTTGTGACCTTTAAGTGATAAGTGCCTATCCAGAGTTCAAAACAGTGCCTGGCAGGTAGTAAGTGTTCGATACATTTTAGTTACAATTTCTTTGTTTCCAGGTAAGGGAGGAGGGAATTTAGAGGCTTGAGCGCGTTTGACCTCTACAGCTTCAGTGAAAACGAAGCCAAGTTTCTCTGTTGTGTCAGAGATTAGGGCTTGGAGAAAATGGGCAAGATCTCGAGAAGCCCCTGTTGGGCATGGAGGAGATACACTGGGCAGAAAGCTCTGAGGGGGGACCTGCGATCAGGGCTGGATGGCCCAATAGGAGGACTGGGCACCTGCCCAGGCTCAGGGCACCGGCAAGGCATGGGCCAAAACAAAGTCAGAAAATCTAAAGAACCCCCTTTAATTTCAGCAGACAGGAATGTTTTGTATCATTTCACAGAAGTAAAATTTTATTTCAGAGTTGAGTGTTGTTTTATTTTGAATTCCACTGGGAGCGCTGTAAACTTCTTGGTGTTTAGCGTCACTAAAGGTGTTCATGAGGATTTGCTTGGTGTGTAACGGAGCTGACCAGGATGACTGAATTTGGGGGTGCTATCCAGCAGTGTGATGAACATGCCAGGCATGCAATTTGGTCCAAGACTGAGCAACTTACCATGTGTCCTTAGCGTGTCATGCAACATCTACAGGGCTCAGTATTGAAATGAGACATCATAGCAGAGGGGTTACAAGCCTATATTCTGGAGTTAGTCTCCTGGCTGTGTTACCTTATAAATATTACTTAAGGCCGGGCATGGTGGCTCACGCCTGTAATACTAGCAATTTGAAAGGCTGAGGTAGGCGGATCATTTGAGGCCAGGAGTTTGAGACCAACCTGGCTAACATGGCAAAACCCAATCTCTACTAAAAAATACAAAAATTATCCAGGTGTGGTGGGACACGCCTGTAATCCCAGCTATTCAGGAAGCTGAGGCAGGAGAATCGCTTGAATTCTGGAGGCAGAAGTTGTAGTGAGCCGAGATCACACTACGGCACTCCAGCCTGGGCAAAAGTGTGAGACTCTGTCTCAAAACAAAAAAAAAAAGTTAACCTCTCTGAACTTCAGTTTCCTCTGCTATAAAATGGAGGCAATAATATTTCACAGGGTTGATGTTAGGATTAAATGAGTGATTACACATTAGGCACCTAGAACAATACCTGATACTTGACTTCAATATAAGTATGTGGTGTTATTATTGTACTAGACCAGAAGTTCCCAACCTGGAGGTTCCAGGCATTTCCTCACTACAGCTCTTTTCAATATTTCATAAGCCCTCTTAGGAATCCCTGTTTGCAAAGGACTGCCCGGGGAGTACTGTGATGACTCAGAAAAATGGCCTTGACCAACGTAAGGAGAAATTGAAAAAGATGATTTAATTGCTATAGAACATTTATATGTCAGTATATATTTGTGTTGTATTTTGTTTATGTGTACTTATGTGTATATGTGTAGATTTGTGCATGTTTATATACTCACATTTTATGTATTTATGCATATTTTATGTGTGTTTATATGTATTTTGTGTGAGTACTTGAATGTGTATGTGTACATACATTGATTCTTGCATTAGTTTGCATGTAGACATGTAGGACATGTGTTTCTGTGTTGTTTAGTACCTGTGTACATGTGCATCTGTTCTCAGATCTCCAAATGCCGTAGCCTGAGCTCCAGTGAGCTCAGTCCCTTTGTTCCTCTCAGGTCTCTACATCCTGTGACTCTGGAACATGACAGTTGCTTGATGATTCTTCTATTCAGCTAAGAGATCTGGGCCAAGGCTAAGGGAAGTATGGGGAGCATCGTGGCCAAGAAGCAGAGGCCACTAGGGGAAAACAGGCCGGGAGATAAGGGATGAGGGGAGTCTTAGTCAGAGAGCCAACTTGGCCCATAATTGCTGCCTGGTATCTCCTGGGGCCAACCAAGACTAGAACAGACTGTAGCCTCAGCCTTTGTAATGCCTCCCACATGGGTACAGCCTGGCCTGGCCAGTTCTGAAGACTGGACACCACCCACTCCCTCGAATCTGTGCAGTTGCTTTTGTAAGTCCTTGAAAAGCCACCCACTCCCTGCAGCCTAAATTCCACAGTAGGGAGAGTAGGGAACTATTCGTACTAGTTATCAAGTTCCCAGGAAGGAGTTCACACAGGCCAGGTATTTTTACCTTATCTCGTTTACTCCTCCCACTAACCTATTAGGTTAATAATAGGACAAAAAGATGAAAGAAATAAGAGTCATAAAGTCACAGCCTTTTATGGACATCTTTCACTTCCATCCATTTACACCATCTCCTTCCTTTGCCAGTGAGGTAGGAAAAGTTTCCAGGCAAGGGTAGGTGGCTCAGAGAAAGAAAATATGAGGACCAAGTTGGCATAAAAGTGTGATGCAGCTATTTTAGAGCGGCCGGATTTCAGAGAAATCCTCTACGCCAGCATATCCCCAACTGTGTCCTGTTTCAAACAGTGTTCCATGGAAAAAATAAATGCTAATGAGAATATTTATCCTACAATTTATTAAAATATTAACAGTCACATACCAGCTATGAATGCCCCACACACTCAAGCCTCAGGAAATGCTGTAATTACTTGTTTATTTTAAATGCAGCTCCAAGACACTACTTGCCAAAGTTAGTGAGATGTCCAATGTCGGTTATTATTGGGATTTCATGCCATCCTCCACTTGATCCCACTAAGACCCCATGGTTCTGGGAAATGGGGAAGGATCTGGTCCTTATTCCATGATGATGATCTTTATTTCCTTGCTCTTCATGGTTGGGATATTGCTGATGGACTCCATTGGCTGTTCATTGAGTAGTTTGTGTGTGTGTGTGTGTGTGTGTGTGTGTGTGTGTGTGTGTGTGTGTGTGGTGGTGGTGTTGTTGTTGTTATTGTTTTGTTTTTTGGTTTTTGGTTTTTTTTGAGACAGAGTTTCACTCTTGTTGCCCAAGCTGGAGTGCAATGGCATGATCTTGGCTCACTGCAACCTTCACCTCCCAGGTTCAAGCAATTCTCCTGCCTCAGCCTCCCAAGTAGCTGAGATTACAGGCATGCACCACCACGCCCAGCTAATATTTTGTATTTTTAGTAGAAATGGGATTTCACCATGTTAGCCAGGCTGGTCTCGAACTCCTGACCTCAGGTGATCTGCCCTCCTCGGCCTCCCAAAGTGCTGGAATTACAGGCATGAGCCACCGCGCCCAGCCCTCTGGGTAGTTCTGGGCAGCTGGAAAATTGCTCTTCACCGTGGCTATCTCCACCAACCACCAGCACAGCCATCGAGACCTTCGCTGCTCCTGCCAGGACTATGGCCACAGTGGCTGCCTTCACAGTGACTGCCTTCCATGCAGGCAACTCCATCCAGCACCTGCTACCTCGGGGTGCTTCGTCAAACTCCCTTGGAGCCAAACCCCCATCTCCTCTCCCAGTTCTGAGGAAATTCAACACCCTTAGATGCCATGACATTCCTCTCTCTTGCCCTTGAAGCTAAAATTCCTCATCTCACTTCTCCTGAAATGATACAATTTTTTTTCTTCCAAAAGTTTTATGCTTTTTGAAATTTTATTTTACTTCAAGTTCTGGGATACATGTGCAGAACGTGCAGGTTTATTACATAGGTATACGTGTGCCATGGTGGTTTCCTGCACCCATCAACCTGTCATCTAGGTTTTAAGCCCTGCATGCATTAGGTATTTGTCCTAATATTCTCCCTCCCCGTGCCCCCCACCTCCCAATAAGCCCAGGTGTATGATGTTCCCGTCCCTGTGTCCATGTGTTCCCATTGTTCAACTCCCATTTATGAGCAAGAACATGCAGTGTTTGGAAACCACACAATTTAATTGCCCTCTTTGTGCCTAGTCCTCCCGAATAAAAAATGGTAAGGGTTGTCTTCAGGGGAATCCCTGACCTAAACACACACACACACACACACACAGTTTCAATTCCCCAGTAGAAAAGGAAGGCCAGGATTTAGAACACAAAGTCCTGACTTACTTTCCAAAAATAGGATAGAAAAATATCTTTTCATTCTTTTTGCTGATGTCTGTTCAAATAAAATGAGGAAAAATTATGAGGTAATTGCTACACTAAATTCTTGATACATCACCCTGCCAAAATATTTTTTTAAAAATCATTAAATACATGTAGTTGATCTGATTAATACACAAGACTGAGCAACTTACCATGTGTCCTTGCTTTTTTTTTTTGTTTTTTGTTTTTTGTTTTTTGAGATGCAGTCTCACTCTGTTGCCCAGGCTGGAGCACAGTGGCCTGATCTCCACTCGCTAAAACCTCCACCTCGTGGGTTCAAGCGATTCTCCTGCGTCAGCCTCCCGAGTAGCAGGGATTACAGGCTCCTGCGACCACGCCTGCCTAATTTTTTTGTATTTTAGTACAGACGGGGTTTCACCATGTTTGCCAGGCTGGTCTCGAATGCCTGACCTCAAGTCATCTGCCCGCCTCAGCCTCCCAAAGTGCTAGGATTACAGGCGTAAGCCACCATGCCCAGCCGTATCCTTGCTTTTAAATGAGAATACCAGACAGTGAAGGAAAATGTTGCCTAATTTATGAAAGCACAACTTTTTTTTTTTTTTTTTGAGATGAAGTCTTGTTCTCTCACCCAGGCTGTAGTGCAGTGGCATGATCTTGGCTCACTGCAACCTCTGCCTCCTGGGTTCAAGCAATTCTCCTGCCTTAGCCTCTCAAATAGCTGGGATACAAGCACACGTCACCACTCCTGGCTAATTTTTGGTTTTTGTTTTTGTTTTTAAGACGAAGTCTCGCTCTGTCACCCAGGCTGGAGTGCAGTGGCACGATCTTGGCTCACTGCAACCTCCACCTCCCAGGTTCAAGCAATTATCCTGCCTCAGCCTCCTGAGTAGCTGGGATTACAGGTGCATGCCACCATACTCGGCTAATTTTTGTATTTTTAGTAGAGACGGGGTTTCACCATATTGGTCAGGCTAGTCTGGAACTCCTGACCTTATGATCCGCCTGCCTCAGCCTCCCAAAATGCTGGGATTACAGGTGTGAGCCACCATGCCCAGCCTAATTTTTGTATTTTTTAAATAGAGACAGTATTTCACCGTGCTGGCCAGTCTGGTCTCGGACTCCTGACCTCAAGTGATCTGCCCACCTTGGCCTCCCAAAATGCTGGGAGTACGGACATGAGCTACCACACCTGGCACAACTCTCAATCTACTCATTGATAATGAAATCATTGACTGGTGACCATCACAGTGATGGACGTGACCACCACATATTTCTGTTAAGTTTCTCGTCTTATATTTTTAATATATATTTTAGTATCATTCTGTGCTCATTGCGTATCAAGCACTCTTCTAATGTGAATAAACCTGAAAGAAGGAATTTTCTTGTGAGGCCATTTCTGCTGTCTATTTTACACTAGTTATATATCTCATTAGCCCATCAATTGCTCAACTAATATTGGTTGACTATGCAATTTATGCCAGATTCTGTTCCAGGTACAGAAAATCAATCAGTCATGGTCTGTGTCTTCATGGAGGTTACAGTCTGTCATGAATATGAACACTAAGCAAAGGTTAAGTACAGGTGCAGTGGGTGCTGCAAAGGTGACGTGCAGGATGCAATTGGCAGGTCTGGGTCCAGGATGAAGTGAGAAGTGCAACAGGTACCTAAAGGGTGACATTTAAGGAGGCATTTGCATGAGCCTGAGAGTGAGTGCCTCCTTACGTGTCACACCCTAGGCACCTCCCTCTCCTCACCCTAGTCCTGACCCTGGCTATCAGAAAAGTGAAGGTGGGGTGGAAAATATTCTGGTGTAATATTTGGGGTAACATTCTCTGACAGTTGTCATTTACTGCATCTTTGGACACTCAGTATCTGACCTCCTTTCCATTAGGGAAGCTAGTCTCTATTTTTGTGGACTTGGTGGAAAGGAAGGCTGATCTTCAACTACAGAATACCCTAAAGGCAAATATTCTCTTTTGCCACCTTGAGAGTTAGCAGACAGGTGCATGACCCAGGCTCATCCAACTGGGTGCTCCAACAAAGGACTTGAATCTTAAAAGACTAAATCCAAACCACAGGGAAGATGGAGGAAATACACAGTGGCAGCAGCAATGGCAAAAGTCCAGGTGTGATACTGATGCCCAGTGCTCTGGCAGCAATGCTCGTGGTAAGATCTTGGCAGGCTATTTCTGCTGCCCACTCTGTCTCGGTCTTTTCAAGCCTGATTGTCCAGACTTCTGGTCAATTCTATGAGCTACATGTTATCCTTCCAAGAAATTATCCTTTTTGCTTAAATTGCTTTCTAATGAACTCTTACATTACATCCAATAACAAACGTAAGGTGTTTCATCTTCAAATATGTTGAGGGAATGTTGCTATATTCAGTAAGGACCTCTTGTGAGATTGGGTGCCAGAACGTGGGACAATCTGACCTGGCAGAGAGATTAGAGGGACAGCAGCAAAACTCAGGGTAGAAGGCCTCAAATATGGGAAAGAGGAGGGAGACTGCTAATGAGGGACTGAGCTGAGATAGCAGTCCCAAAAACAGTGAGGAGAGTAAGGTTTGCACCAAAACATCACAGAGGAAGAATCAAGGGGCCTCGATGGCTGACTTGATGTGACAAGTCAAGAAATGAACATATAAAGTCAGTCTCAAGGTAGCATAGAGCTGCCATCAGATTCTTTTTTTTTTTTTTTTCGTTTTTTTTTGAGACAGACTCTCGCTCTGTTGTCCAGGCTAGAGTGCAGTGGCACGACCTCAGCTCATTGCAACCTCCACCTCCACCTCCTGGGTTCATATGATTCTCCTGCCTCAGCCGCCCAAGTAGCTGGGACTACAAGTGACCGCCACCACGCCCGGCGAATTTTTTGTATTTTTACTAGAGACGGGGTTTCACCATGTTGGCCAGGCTGGTCTTGAACTCTTGACCTCAAGTGATCCACCTGCCCCGGCCTCCCAAAGTGCAGGGATTACAGGTGTGAGCCACCGCGCCCAGCTGGCCTTCAGATTCTTGAATGACTGTTCATACACAGACAGATCTTTGTGTACTCAAAATATAGAACAAAGGCTTCATGTAAATTTAACCAGAATTTAGATAAGTCCAGTTTGGGCACAAACAGTATTTTCTACCCCTCCCTTCCCACCCACTCCCCATTGCTGGATATGTTCTATAATGTACTCAAACCCCTGAATGCCCAGATTGAAGAAAGTCCTTTCTTCTTGAATCTAATGTTCATCAGAACCTCAAAAAGAAGCACTTGGATATCTTAGACTGCCCCCTTCCGTACGCTCCCATAAACTCACGCTGCACCACTCCTCAGGACATCCACATCAAGGAAAGAGAAGTTTTACTAAATCATGGAGAGTAAAACGTGGGTGGAAAAAGAAGGCTTGAGTTTCAGGCAATGGTAAAACACAATAACTTGAAAAGAAAAATCTGTTTGAGTGGGAAAGTGACCATCCTTGGAGTTTAACTATTCATATAGGTAGCAAATACTTATTGTGTTCTGACAGTGTGCCAGGCACCATGGAATGGTGAGCAAAACCAACAAGGTCCCTGCAATCATAAAACCCAAATTCTCCTGGAAGAGAGACAAGAAACAAGTAAATGAACAAAATAATTACTGATTTGTGAGAAGTGCTAGGACATACATTTGCATAGTGATATAAAGGACTTCATTAGATATAATAGTCAAGAATGACATTTAAATTAAGGCCTGGAGGATGGGACAAAAACAGTCATATAAACATCAGAGGCAGAGCCTTCTTGGGAAGAGGGAACAGCATGTAGCAAGGCCCTGAGACAAAAAAAGAGCTTGTTGACATCAAGGAACAGAAAGGAAACCTGGGTGACCTGAGTATAAGCAGGAGGCCAAAGAGGTGAACAAGGCCTGGTAGGGCAGGGCCTCCCAGTCCATGGCAGAGTCTGGATTTTATTCTTAATGAAATGGGAAGCCATTGTTTGGTGCAAAACAGAGTAGTGATAGGATATCATTTACCTTTCTGGATTTAGGACTAGATCTGAAAAAAATGAAAATAATTTACCATTTGGCTGCTATGTGGAAAGTTAATTAGAGAAAACAGTTAGGAGACTATTGTAAAAATCAGATGAAGATGACAGTGGCCTGAACTAGATGGAGAGAAATGGATAATTTTGATATGTGTTTTGAAGGTAGATCCACAGCATTTTCTGAGAAATTGAATGCAGAGAGGTGAAATGAGGAATCACACATGACTTGTAGGTTTGGTGCATCTGGGCACATGTTGTTACCATTTACTAAGAAGGGAAATAATAGGGTACTAACAGGGCCTGGTGAGGTGAGGTCCCCATTGGGAGTTCCATTCTGATATGTTAGGTAACCAGATGGAGATGTCATTTAGTGGGGAAGATATACCAGTTTAGACATTAGAGAAAGTTTAGGGTAGGAGCTATGAATTTGAGAGTGATCAGCATATAGAGGGTAGTCAAAGTACCCAGTGAAAAAGAGCAGAGAGAAAAGACAAAAGGAGCCTAGAAACAAGTCCCTGGCCTTTGGAAAGGGAAGGAGGAGCCAGGGCAGAAGACTGAAAATGAATGGCCCATGTGATCGGAGGAAAACCAGGAGAGTCTGCCATCTTAGAAGGCAAGAGAAGAAAGCATTTCAATGAGGATGTCATGGCTTCTATGTCAAACACCTCTTCAGGGGTCAATAAGAGGAAAACAGGGGTGCCTGTGTTGGGTTTGGCAACACTGGAGATAGTTGGTAATCTTTACTAGAAAAGGTTCAATGGCACAGTCAAAGCCAAATTGAACTGAGTTGAAAGGTGAATGAGAAAAAATGGATAAGGTGAAGGCAGGCAACATTTTGAGAAGTATTTTTTTAAGCACTGCAAATAAAGGAGGCATCGTCCAGAGAGGAATGTGGGACTCAGGGATCTTTTTTTTTTTAATCTGGGAGGTCCTCGAACTTCTTTTTATGATAGAAATGATCTGGCAGAGAAGGAGAGAATAAGGAGAATAAATGAATATGAAGTTCTTGAGTAGGGGAGAGGAGACAAATGTGGACAAGTAAAGGGGCCAGTTTCTCAGGTGTAGACATCATTCTTCCACTGTAAACAAAAGGAAGACAGGAGCTGTAGGACCCAATACCGGAGTGTCTAGACTTAGTAGAAAGAAGATGAAGGAGTTGCTTCTGATGGCTTCTATTTTCTTGAAATATGAGGCAAGAAGTGATATTTTGGTGGGGACAGGGAACGGTAGAAGATTGAGGAGAGAGGAAAAATCATGGACTAGTCATTTCAAAGAATGAGAAATCAAGCTTCTTAGGGAAAAACAGGAGATTAGCTGGGCAGTGTTGAGTGGTCTTTGAGGTTGGAGGCCGTGAATTTCCAGTGAAATCAGTGAGACCAGTTGGATTATTTTTTCTAAGAACAATCAGCTGCTGACCTATAGGTCAGGCACAGTGGCTTACGCCTGTAATCCCAACCCTTAAGGAGACCAAGGCAGGAGGATGATCACTTAAGTCCAGGAGTTCGAGACCAGCCTGGGCAACATAGCAAGACCCCCATCTCTACAAAAAAAAAAAAAATTTAACTGCCAAGAGTGGTAGCACACACCTGTAGTCCCAGCTACTTGGGAAGCTGAGGCAGGATAATCCCTGGAGTCCAGGATGTTAAGGCTGTAATGAGCTATGATCACACCACCGCACTCCAGCCTGGGTAACAGAGTAAGCTCTTGTCCTGAAAAATAAAGTTTACCTATAGAGAAGGCAAGTAGGTGGTTGTATTCTACCATGGTTGGGAGTTTGGCATTGATACCATGCAGAGTAGAGCAAGGGAGCTGAGTCTGCAAGAGAAATATTACAGGGTTAAACTGGACAGAAATTGAGTCAGGAGGGTAAGACAATTAGTGAAAAAATGGTAGGGTACAGGGCTTTACTTCAACTTTAAGAGTTATTAACTCTGAGAAGTAGGAGTTGGTGGCAACGTAGCGAAGGAGGATTTAACTTTTTCCAGGCAAAGAATTGCTATGCAGAGCCTAAAAGTAGAAAATTACAAAATGAGATCTACCTAGATTCTACTTACATTTATCAAGAACTGAATGTGTGCTAGATTCTGTGCTGGGCACTTTCCTGTCTGTGATCTCATTTAATTCTCATGACATCCCTATGACTTGAGTAGGAAAGTTCCCCATTTTAGAGACGAGAAATAGAGCAGAGAGGGTTAAATGGTTTGCCTAGGGTCATGCAGCTGACATGTGATTAAGCAAGGATTTGACCCCAGATCTTCTGATCCTGCATTGAACGCTCTTCCTTAGACAGCTTTGGTGATACTTAGGCACTGACACTGAGGCTGAAGTTTGTCATCAGGAAGGTGAACTGGGGACATAAGGCTGAAGCCAGGTCAGGACTCCAATATGAAAGGGCTGAATAGGAGGCAGGCGACTCCAAATAGAACTTTTCAACTCAAGATAAAGAATCAAATTCTTTTAGATTAGTCAGATAAGCAGCAAGAGTTGGGGATATTTGGGATCATGGGGCTGAATGTGGTAAAATTCCTGTCGTCTCAGTTCAGGGTCAGTCCTGGAAAATGATTAGCCAGCAGTTTAATGTCCCATGGCCACAACTAGAGGGAATGGAAAGAGATGGAGCAAGGATCCACAGATGGCCTGATGCCAGCACTGTCCACCACAAGGAAGACTCATAAGAGGCATTGCCCAAGAGCCCCTGAGGGGCAGAACTGCAGGTATGATCAAGGGAAAGTTATAACCTTTGGTGTGGGAGTAGAGAGAAGCCATGGGCCAAGAATGGGTTCTTGTGTTCATCATGGGCTCTTACTTGCCACCTGGACTCCCCTAAAATCCTCATAGATTGAGACCCACAGCCTGGCTCAGCCTAGACTCTAAAGCCATTGCCGTACAATACAATCACCACTAGCCACATTTAGCTATATAAACTTAAAGCTAGATTGAATCAAATTAAAACTTCGGGTCCACATTCACACTGGGCACATTTCAAGTGCTCAGTAGCCACATGTGGCTAGTAGCTACCATATTGAACAACACAGATAGGAAATATTTCCATCATGGCAGAATGTTCTATTGGCAGTGCTTGTCTAGAAGAAAACAGGAATCAAGTAGATATAATGAATATTCTTTAATTCATATCCTCTGGGAACAGCTATGGGTCAGCAGACTAGGAGCTATTTGCAAGGTTTAGATTATTACCACCTACTGGTCCATCCTGTTCTTCCTAACGTGCACACCACACACACACACACACACACACACACACACACACAACCTTTCTTCTTTATTTACTTGTTTCTAAATATAACTAGGTGGAACTATCAGACAGAAACAGGATATTGCCAAGAATGATTTAATAGAACTGCAGGATTCCATGATGTTGAGACTCAAGGTTGGAAGAGAGGTGTCAGACTGCAGAAGTTGATTCCAGGCTTGTATTTGTGTCTGTTAATTTTGGTTTTACAGGTACATACTTGGGATCCACACAGCACTTAGCCTCAGTTTTGCATAATATATAGTATACTTCACTTTCTTCACATGTTGCTCTGCACCTGCCTGACTTACCCCAACATTTCATGACTGAAAACAAAAGGGAAGAAGAGAACAGGGTCAGTTTTGAAAGAAAGCAGAAGGGTGGGAAAGGAAGACACTAAAGCCCAGTAGAGGAATAGGAGGGAAATGAGGAGGTCTGTGGGGAAGAAGCTCTTACACAGGATCCCCCAAGTTTAAGTGAGATTACAGACCACTACGCTTTCTTCCTTCACTTGTGCCCCCTGTTAGAACTCCCAGAGTCCCCCCAACTCAGTGGCATGGGACCTACTGGGTAGCTTCCCCTCCTCGGCCAGCTCCTTGGTGGGGGGAAGAGGACCCTTCTCCCAAGGCTTTTATCTCCCCCATATTATAATGTACCCAGGTGCCCAGTAGCAATTAGCCACCTTTTCTCATTGTTCTTTGGTACCCCCTCTGACCACATAAATGAAAGGTGACAGGAATATTAAATAAACTCATCTGAACATCTATAAGCGCTGTAGGGCACCTGTAAAACTCCCAAGAATATCATACTGCCTTCTTCACAACATCCTGAGACTTTTCTCTGGCCCCAACCAGTCAAGGGAATTAGGAACAGCTACTCCAGGGAACCTACAACCTAAGGAAACCCAGATAATTTGAGGTTGCATTAAAAAGTGGAATCAGAATCCTCAAACAGAAATTGGAGAACCATTTTCCTAGAGGCAACAATACATCAAAATTCAAATCCTTTCAATGAATGTTTTTGAAAAAGTCCCCATTTTCTCTACACTCCATACCCAAGTCTCTCTCTTTACACCCTATCCCTCATATTCAGCTTTTCCAGAGCTAACCAGAGATAAGGTTGGAATGGTCAAGTACTGGGCACTGGGAAGACCATTTGGTACCAGAGAACTCAAACTTCCCCATGACTAGAGAGACTACCTAAAGGCCTCAATGAGCTCTTCCAGGCCATTCTCCCAGCCCAACCTGTCAGACACCCCAAAGTTCTCTGAACATGCATCGGGTTCCCTGACTCCCATCCCCTTCTGGAAATCCTGTTTACCTGGGGTGACCTGGGCCAGGAGCAGGGTAACAGTCAAAAGCAGAAGAAGGAGCTTCATGAATGACGAGTGATCAGGGAGGGATAGGAGGCTTCTCAACTGGTAAAACAGACAGAGGACTCCATTCTGGGCAGTCCAGACTGGTATTTATTGCCTTGAGGAGCATGGCAGAGCCAAGATCAGCGAACCAGAACGGGAACAGTCATTTGAGAGATCAGACAGGCAGGCAAGGAAGGTATCAACCACACTGACTGAGGAGGCTGGGAGAGGGGGAGGGGACGTTAACGAAGACAAGATACGGCCTTGCCTTTGAAGAATTTTATAATACAGCTGGAGAACCAAGAAGGGGAAAAATATTTTCATCACTAATTTGTTTTTCATTAATGAGAAAAAAAGAGAGAGAAAAAGAGATAAGACAGAAAAGGAGTGATACTTCGGTGCGCCTTGGGTTCTTCCCAGCAACAGGGACATCTTAGGATGCCCCATATGTTGATGATTCGTTATAATACCAAATGAAGGGCAGAGCAGGGGAAAATACCTTAATAGCTCCATGGCCATCACCACTGGAAATCAGAATGTCAGTATTCATGGAGTAGAATGAGCAGGAAAGCCATAGCCCTAACTTTTAACAGTATGTATTTAATAGGAACAAGTAGCACCCTCATAGGTAGCAAAAGAAAAGCCATTTATTATTGTTGTGGTCTTTTTTTTATTATTATTACTTTTTTTTTGAGACACTCTTGTTCTGTTACCCAGGCTGGAGTGCAGTGGCACAATCATAGCTCACTGGAACCTCGAATTCCTGGTCTCAAGCAATTCTCCTGCCTTGGCCTCCCAAAGTGCTAGGATTAAAGGCATGAGCCATCATGCCCAGCTTGGTCTTTCTTATACGAACTGGTAGATTGCCCCAGCACTTTGGGAGGCTGAGGCAGGCAGATCACAAGTTCAGGAGGTCGAGACCATCCTGGCTAACACAGTGAAATCCTGTCTCTACAAAAAAAATACAAAAAATTAGCTGGGCGTGGTGGCGGGCCACTGTAGTCCCAGCTATTCAGGAGGCTAAGGCAGGAGAATAGCTTGAATCCGGGAGGCGCAGTTTGCAGTGAGCCGAGATTGTGCCACTGCACTCCAGCCTGGGCAACAGAGCGAGACTCTGTCTCAAAAAAGAAAGAAAGAAATGGTAGATTGCAATCTTGGCCCTACTTCTTCACCCCTACTTGAATTCACACATTTGTCAAGGTCTCATCCTAGGAGAACTCTATTTGGTTTTCCCTTCACTTTGGCCTTGGCATGTGATTTGCTTTGGCTAGTGATATGTGGGCAGAAGTGACGGTGTGCCAGTTGTGAGCCTAGGTTTTAAGAGATGATGAATGTTTTCATTTGCCCTTCTGTGCCTGACATCATTATGAGAAGAACATGCCCCAGTGGTTCAAGGAGGATGAGAGATATGTGGGGCGGAGCTACTCCTGGTGACTCACAGATCTGCAGTGAGAAACAGAGCTGCCCCGGGCACTCCAGCCTCAAGCAGGGCAATCTAGCCAAATATAAAGGATTGCTGTATTAAGCCACTGAGTTCTGGAGTGGAACATTACATAGTAATGGCTAACTTATACACAAGGCCAGCAGATAAATCAGGAAAGAGCCAAGTGCTTTTTAGGACAATAATGGTAAGGTCTATCTTTCTTTTCTTTTTCTTTTCTTTTTTTTTTTTTTTTTAAGACAAAGTCTTGCTCTGTTGCCCAGGCTGGAGTGCCGTGACACCATCTCAGCTCATTGCAACCTCTGCCCCCCGGGTTCAAGCAGTTCTCCTGCCTCAGCCCCCCATGTAGCTAGAACTATAGGCACACACCACCACACCCAGCTAATTTTTGTATTTTTAGTAGAGACGAGGTTTCACCATGTTGGCCAGGCTGGTCTCAAACTCCTGACCCCAGGTGATCCACCCATCTCAGCCTCCCAAAGTGCTGGGATTACAGGCGTGAACCACTGCACCTGGCCTAGGTCTATCATTTCAAAATGGACAGAAATAAAGACATACTAACAAGAGGAATATCTTCTTTCTAACATGGAAGAAAACAACGAGCCAAGAGCAGAGGCTCCTGCCTGTAGTCCCCACAATTCGGGAGGCTAAGGCAGGAGGATTGCTTGAAGCCAAGAGTTTGAAACCAGCCTCGGCAACATAACGAGACTCCATCTCTACACACACACACAAAAAGTTTTAAATAGCCGGGCATGGTGGGGCAAAGCTGTAATCCTACCTACTAGGGAGACTGAGGCAGGAAAATCATTTGAGCCCAGGAGGTCGAAGCTACAATGAGCTAAAATTGCACCACTGCACTCCAGCCAGCTCAACAGAGACTCTGTCTCCAAACACAAAAAAAAGACAAGATAAATTTTCTTGTTGTCTGAAGAAAAATTGATGCTCCAGAGGTCACCAGACTTTTTCTATAAAGGCCAGATGGTAAATACTTTAGGATTTGCTGGCCACAACTATCACAACTACTCAACTCTACAGTAGTTATAGGACAAAAGTACTCACAGACAATATATAAGCAAATGAGTGTGGCTGTATTCCAATAAAACTTATTTATAGACACTCAAGTTTAAATTTTGTATAATTTTCACATCTCTAAATGAAATTTGATTGTTTTCAACTATTTAAAAATGTACTGGCTGGGCATGGTAGCTCATGCCTGTAATTCCAGCACTTTGGGAGACTGAGACAGGTGAATCACCTGAAGCCAGGAATTCGAGACCAGCCTGGCCAACATGGTGAAACCTCGTCTCTACTAAAACTACAAAAATTAGCCATGTGTGGTGGCGAGCGACTGTAACCCCAGCTATTCGGGAGGTTGAGGCAGGAGAATTGCTTGAACCTGGGAGGCAGAGGTTGCAGTGAGCCGAGATGGTGCCATTGCACTCCAGCCTGGACAACAGGAGTGAAACTCCATCTCAAAAAAAGAAAAAAAAAAATGTACCAAGGCAAACAGATCACTTGAGGCCAGGAGTTTGAGACCAGCCTGGATGACATAGCAAGGTACCTCCTCTATTTTAAAAAAATTTGATAAAAAAAATTAAATAAACAAAATTATTGCTGATTTTCTTGGTATCCCCACTTTGGAAACACAGTTTAACAGCTTCTTATAAAGTTAAACATACACTTATCATACAACCAAGCAACTCCACTCCTTGGTATTTATCAAAGATAAATGAAGACATATGTCCATGCCAAAACTTGAATTGTCATAGTAACTTATTTCAGCATAAGAGAAAACAACCCAAAAGTCCATTAATTAGTAAACAGAGAAATTCTGATATCTCCATGTAATAGAATACTATTCAGCAACAAAGAATTAACCACTGCTATGCAACATATGGATGAACCTAAAGAGCAGGCTGGGTGCGGTGGCTCACGCCTGTAATCCCAGCACTTTGAGAGGCCAAGGTGGGTGGATCATCTGAGGTCAGGAGCTCGAGACTAGCCTGTCCAACATGGTGAAACCCTGTCTCTACTAAAAATACCAAAATTAGCTGGGCATGGTGGCAGGCGCCTGTAATCCCAGGTACTCGGTAGGCTGAGGCAGGAGAATTGCTTGAACCCGGGAGGCGGAGGTTGCAGTGAACCTGAGCCAAGATCGTGCTACTGCACTCCAGCCTGGACAAGAGCGAAACACTGTCTCAAAAAATAATAATAATAAAAATAATAATAAATATTTTTTAAAAAGCATTAGCCTGAGTGGAAAAAGCCAGACCAAAAAAGAACATACTGAACCAGCTTATTCACATGAAACTCCAGAAAACACAAACCTAATCTACAGTGACAAAAAACAGATCAGTGGTTGCCTGGGGCTGATGGGAGGAAGAGGGCATTGACTGAGATGGGGCATGGGGGAACTTTCAGTGATGAAAATGTTCTATACGCAGATGTCAAAACCCATCAAAATTTACACAATTATATTTTATATAAATTATACTTCAAAAATGTTGACTTTAAAAAAAACCTGTGCTAGTTTTTTAAATAAGCAACAGAATCAGATAAATAACATAAAACCACTTAAAACATATACACATTTAATGTGGTACACATATACCATGGAATACTATGCAGCCATCAAAAAGAATGAAATCACATCCTTTGCAGCAACATGGATGCAGCTGGAGGTCATTATCCTAAGCCAACTGATGCAGAAACAGAAAACCAAATACCACATGTTCTCACTTACAAGCTGGAGACAAACCTTGGGTACATGTGAACATAAAGATGGGAACCATAGACACTGGGGACTACTAGAGTCAGCAGAGAGGGAGAGAGGCAAGGGCTGAGAAACTACCTATTATATACTATGCTCACTACCTGGGTGACAAGATACATCATAGGAGTTAAACATTGTTGGAGTTGCCTATGTGAGAGATGGATAGGAGTTGATTATGGGGATAAAAGTTAATAAATCAGTAAAATAAAATAAGAGAACGACTTTGTATAAGGCCAACTATGATAAATCTGCCATAAATACATAACCCTCTGCAACATAGGACTAAAATAAAGTGCTATATTGACAAGGGGCTTACTTCTAAAGATCGTTAGTAAGGTATCGGCCCCCTGGACTGGAACGCATTTCCTCTCCTTCCAGAAGGGGCTGCAGAGAGGAAACCTGAGATGCCATTCAAGCAAATGGCACAACTTCCTCCACTCTTGAGAAAGGGGATTGTTTCTGGTTGGAAGGGTAAGATACTGGCTGAGAGCCTTGAAAAATAAGAGAGAGAGTGAGAGAGAGAGAAGAGAGCAACTCATGGGAGCACCATCCTTGCAGAAGTCCTAGTCTAGAAGGTACTTTCTTTATGCATCCAAGGAACCCCCAGTGGCACAGAGTTTCATCTACACTGAATGGTTTTGAGATCTACTTCCCTTCTTTAAAGAACTCCATCATAGCCCTGCAAGTTTGCTCTTGTGAACACTGATAAGCAGAATAAGGCTGCCTAATAAAGGGATGACCTGAATCCATTATGTGCGTGATTTATCAGAATTAATAGTAGTTTTCAGCAGTAGAGAAGACTCTCATAAAAGACCCTTTTCCTATCTGTCACAAAAGACTGTGAAACAAAATGCCTTGATTGCTTCGTGAGCTAAAGAGGACTCCCCACAGCTGAACTATATGCATCTACAGTTCTGGAGTGCCCACCATTCTTAGATTCTGCTTAAGATTCCACATCTTAACTGCTGATATCCAACCACGTTGCCAAGACTCCCATTCCAAGCTCTCCAAGGAAATAATCTGATTGGCTGAACATAATCTTATTCATTATCTAATAGAGATAAACCATTTTAAAAGGATAGAAAACTGTGGAACAACCTCCCTTACTGATATCTGCAAATTTCAGCTTTTCTTTGTTGCCACACATGAAGTCGTATCATATGCTCTCAATAGATGGGGTGAATGCACTTCAGTAAAAAAAGAAAAGGAGAAAAGAATGTATGAAAGCAGAGCAAAAAAATAAGAAAGCGATAAAGATCTGAGGAGAGAATATGTGTTTTCCAAAGATTACAGAACTACAGATGAATCTGCAAATGGTACATTAGGAAAATTACCTGAGGATGAAGAAAGGTAGGATGCACTCAGCAGAGAAAGGTTGGTACTGATGAGTGGACGGTGCTGTGAAGTGTCCAGGAGCCTGGAGTCCACATATTAAAGGTATACGCAGTTACCTGGACCTAAGTCCAATTCAGTGTACTCAACCCCTTTAGGTAGGTTTCTGCAGTGCTGTGGTCCTTAATTCAACATCATTGCCCTCTTCTTGAGCCTCAAGTGGGTACCACTGCCATCTCTGGCTTAGTAGAAGATAGGGTGGTATCCGAAATTCAGAAAACTCAGAACCTGTTCCCTGCCTGGCCATTGACTCTTGCTTTGACCCATAAGTCATAAGTGACCCTAATTGAAGAGTTTGCCCAGCACCCTTCTACTCCCTTCTCAGATTTCTTCCACCCACTTCTGGATAGTTCCTTGCTCCCAGCCCTGCAGCAGGGAAAGGAAATATATCTACATATCACTTCTTTGTAATCTTTGGGGATAGGAAGCATTGGAGGGTAGTGGGCAAAGAAGATGAAACTTCAGGCCCAAATAAGGCTTGGAGATTTTCTGGAGTTCTATTATATTCCAGCTCTCTGGTTCCTGGTGCTATGTGTAACTAGCAATGGTAATGGATAGGTTGGGCTTTTTTCTTCGATTTATTTGAAATGATGTTTGACAATCTATCCATAGGGGTAATGTGGGGAAATGGAAAGAATACAAGCTTTGGAGCCAGATAAATCTGGGTTCAAATCCTCACTTTGCCACATATTAGCCAAGTGACTTTGAACAAGTTAGTTAATGTCTCTGAACTTCAGTTTAACTATCTGTAATATGGAGATGATACTACTGACAGCAGAGGTTTGCTGTGAAGATTAAATTAGGTGATGCTTGTAAAGCTCACGGAATAGTGCCTGGCATAGAGGAAAGCCTCTGATAACTGGTAGTTACTGTTATTTACTATGAATTCTCACCTTCCTTGACTTCTTGAAACATTTGGCTATTGACCTCTTCCCTCCTTGAGGCTCTTCTGGCTTTTCATTGTCAACACAGTCAACGTTCAATACAAGGGACATTAGGATTGGCAGTAGCTCAGAGATCTCTCTGCTCACCGTGATCTTCAGGTTTGAAAATTGCATCTCAAGTCTAAGACCCAGAGGGCTCACCCAGAGTCGAGGCTCAAGGACAGCTCTCCTTTGTGTCCACAGTGTATACGATGTAACTGTGTTCGGGCACCGGTGAAAGATAACAGAGGAAACGCCTGGCTTTTTATCAGAGCATGTTTCCAAGCTTATCGCTTTTCCCAGCTCTCCTTGTCCCTCCCAAGATCTCTTCACTGGCCTCTTCTCTTTACTGTTACCAAATCTTTCCAGAAGTTGCTCTTTCCCTCAATTGTTCATTTGTCTTCTTGTCCAGGAACGAACCACTGCTCTCTTCTTGTCAGATCAGCTTCTCATCCCTCCTCAAGGGCCTTTAACTACTCCACATCCAAAGCTACCCAGGCCATTTTAGGTTTCCTGTGGACCAAGGACAAAGGTGCCAGGAGATGAGGCCAGAAATGTTCAAGAGGGTTTCTGTCCCTAACATGCTTACCACTTATTGAGGAAAATGGAAAACAAGTATTTTTAAATGAGCTTCATATCCCTCAAAAGCACACACAAGAAATGTTTTCTAAATAAATTAAACCTTGATTAAGTATCTATTACGTACAGAGCACTCTCCTGAGCACCAGGAATTCAGAGCAGTAAGGATACTGTCATCTAACAGCCAGCTGTGTTAGGATAAACTATGGTATGCCGCAGTAACCAAAAAAAGAAGAATCTTGGTGGCTTCTAAGAACAAAGATCTGTTTGTCTATTTCCCATACATGCTGCATATCCACTGAAGGGTTGCTGGGGACACTGCCCCATATCTGAGTGTGGAACCCAGGCTGACTAAGTAGCCACTCATTTGGTGCTGATCACCATGGCAGAGGAAAAGAGAGCTCTAGAGAGTCTTCAACTGGCCATTATATGCCCTGGCCTTGGAAGTAAAATGTAACCACCTCATAACTCACTGGCTACGACAGTGACATGGCTCCATCCAACCACAAGAGGGCCAGAAGTACAATCCTACAATGGGCTTAGAATGCAGAAAGCCAGAATTATCGAAACAACGAAAGACAATTGTGGGCGAGGCTGTGGAGAAAATGGAACCCTTGCACACGTTGGGTGGGAATGTAAAATGGTGTGGCCACTATGGAAAATGGTATGGAGGTTCTTCAACAAATGAAAGATAGGCCAGGTAAGGTGGCTCATGCCTGTAATTCCAGCACTTTGGGAGGCTGAGGCAGGCAGATCACCTGAGGTCAGGAGTTCGAGACCAGCCTGACCAACATGAAGAAACCCTGCCTCAACTAAAAATACAAAATTAGCCAGCCGTGGTGGCACATGCCTGTAATCCCAGCTACTCGGGAGGCTGAGGCAGGAGAATTGCTCGAACATGGGAGGTGGAAGTTGCGGTGAGCTGAGATCACGCCATTGCCCTCCAGCCTGGGCAACAAGAGTGAAACTCCATCAAAAGGAAGGAAGGAAGGAAGGAAGGAAGGAAGGAAGGAAGGAAGGAAGAAAGAAAGAAAGAAAGAAAGAAAGAAAGAAAGAAAGAAAGAAAGAAAGAAAGAGAAAGAAAGAAGAAAAGAAAGAAGAAAGAAAGAAAGAAAGAAAGAAAGAAAGAAAGAAAGAAAGAAAGAAAGAAAGGAAGGAAGAAAGAAAGAAGGAAAGAGAAAGAAGGAAGGAAGGAAGGAAGGAAGGAAGGAAGGAAGGAAGGAAGGAAGGAAGGGGAAGGGGAGGAAAGGAAGGAAAGGAAGGAAAAAGGAAGGAAAGGAAGGAAAAGGAAAAAGGAAGGAAAGGAAGGAAAGAAAGAGACTATACGACCCAGCCATTCCATTTCTGGATATATATCCAAATAAACTGAATCAGTATCTCAAAGAGATATCTGCACACCCACGTCCATTGGCATTATTGACCATAGCCAAGATGTGGAAACAAGCTACATCTTGTTATGGATGTCGATGGATCCATCCATTGACAAACGAATGGATAAAGAAAATGTGGTGTATACACACAGCAGAATACTAGTCAGCCTTTAAAAATGAGGGAATTCTGCAATATGCGATGACATGAATGAGCCTTGAGGGCATTATGCTAAGTGAAATAAACCAGTCACGGAAAGACAAATGCTGAATTATTCCAGTTATATGAAGTGTCTAAAGCAGTCAAACTTATATCAAAAAGAGTGGCATGATGATTGTCAGGAGCTGGGGAGTGAGGGAAATTAGGAATTACTAATCAATGAGCAGAAAGTTTCTGTTAAACAAGATGAATAAATTCTAGAGGCCAGGCACAGTAGCTCACGCCTGTAATCCCAGCACTTTGGGAGGCTGAGGCAGGAGGATCCCTTGAGCCCAGGAGTTCAAGATCAGCCTAAGCAACATAGCGAGACCTTGTCTCTATTAAAAATAAAACATTATCTGGGCATGGTGGCATGCACCTGTAGTCCCAGCTACTCAGGGACAGTGGGGAGGTGGTGCTGAGATGGGAGAGGATCTCTTGAGCCTAAAAGGTGGAGGCTACAGTGAGCCGTGATTGTGCCACTGCACTCCAGCCTGGGTGACAGAGTCAGACCCTGTCTCAAAAAATTTTAAAAGATGTTTAAAGTTTTAGAAATCTGCTGTACTACATTGTACCTAGAGTCAATAATAATGTATTGAACGCAAAAAAATTGTTAAAACAGATCTCAACATGTTAAGTGTTCTTACCACAACAAAGTAAAATCTTTGAAAAACTTAGAAAGCCAGAATATTTGATGAACAGTAGTTTTTTGTTTTTGTTTTTGTTTTTCTGCTGGAGACAGAGTCTCGCTTTATCCCCCAGGCTGGAGTGGAGTGGTACAATCTCAGCTCACTGTAACCTCCGCCTCCCAGGTTCAAGCGATTCTCATGCCTCAGCCTCGCGAGTAGGTGGGATCACAGGCACCAGCCACCATGCCTGGCTAATTTTTCTATTTTTATTAGAGACAGGGTTTCACCATGTTGGCCAGGCTGGTCCCAAACTCTTGACCTCAGGTGATCCGCTAGCCTCAGCCTCCCAAAGTGCTGGGATTACAGGCGTGAGCTACCGTGCCGGCGATGAACACTCTTAATGACTACCAAATATATCATCACAGTGGTCAGACAGAATGTCCACATACATAAAAATACTGCAAAGTAGGCTATGTCTAATCAAAATAAAAATATATGTATTACAGTAGAACAGAGCATGGGAACAACTACCCAAGGGCCAGGGCATTCAGGGAGGGGTTCGTGGAGGACCTTCTGCTTCTCCAAGGCTTGAAGGAGAATAGGTTTCAGAGAAACGGTGGAGAAGGAGAGGGTGTGAAAGAGTACTTCAGGCCAGGGAGCAGCGCGAACTGAGGAGTGGTGGCAGGAACACTTGCAAGCCACCTGGAAATAATGAAGATACTGCCTGGCTGCAGCTGCCAGCTCCTGTACCATATAATGTGGGAAAACTGCATAGAAATGAGATTTTTATAGTCTTTGAATGCAAATGTAAAATACTTAGACTTGGTTCTCAGGTCAAAATTAGGGAACTGAGGGAGGTTGAAAAGGCAGAGATCTGCGCCCTTCTTCTCACTTTTTTGTTCGTTTGTTTGTTTCTAGACAGAGTCTCACTCTGTCACATAGGCTGGAGTTCAGTGGCACAATCTCGGCTCACTGCAACCTCCACCTCCGGGGTTCAAGCAATTCTCCTGCCTCAGTCTCCCAAGCAGCTGGGACTACAGGTGTGCGCCACCACGCCCAGTTAATTTTTGTATTTTTAGTAGAGATGGGGTTCCACCATGTTAGCCAGGCTGGTCTCGAACTCCTGACCTCAAGTGATTCGCCCACGTTGGCCTCCCAAAGTGCTGAGATTACAGGCATAAGCCACTGCGCCCAGCCTTCTTCCCACTTTAAACTGAGCAGCTCTATTTTGATCTGTTTGATACACTGAGTTTCATGTAAATTTTTGGTTTTAAAAAGTTTTCTGCTCCTTTAAAAATAATATTTGAAAAACCTTGGTTTTGGAAATACAGAGCCATTTTTTCTTTAAGTTTTTGAGCGTAGAATCTCAGAATTCAGACCTCAGAAGTTGCTGCATCTGACATGTATCAAAAGCAAGAACACCCTCTAAACAACCCTTGCCTTCTCTCTTAAAGCTCTTCCAGCAATGGAAAAATCAATACATGTCAAGATAATGCATTCCATCACTGGACGCCTCTAATTTTTAGGAGATTATATCAATTAAGCCAGAATTTACCTTTCTGTAACATCTACCTATTATTCCTAATTCTGACCTTTAACAGTTCCAGAGAATAAGTTCAAAAATAATTCCATGTCGAGCGCTTGAAGACAGCTATCATGGGTCTGTTTGGTCTTTTTTTCTAGGCTCGTTATTCCAAGTTTCCTCTCCCTACAAAGTAGAGCAGCATATTCTCTTATACTGGTGAGGCCTCTTAGTATACTCTGTTTATCTGAGTCCTCTCCCTTTCTTAAAGCAGGGAGACTGATCCCAAGCAAAAACCTGAAAGGGGGTGTTTTAAGACGGATAAGGCCCAGTAGCTTGTCTATATAGGCCTCCCTTCACATTAGAAAAGAAAGAAGGCCGGGCGCAGTGACTCATATCTATAATCCCAGCACTTTGGGAGGCCAAAGCAGGCAGGTCATTCGAGGTCAGGAGTTCAAGACCAGCCTGGGCAACATGGTGAAACCCTGTCTGTACTAACAATGCAAAAACTAGCCAGGTGTGGTGGTGTGTGCCTGTAATCTCAGGTACTTGGGAGGCTGAGGCAGAAGAATTGCTTGAACCTGGTAGGTGAAGGTTGCAGTGAGTGCAGGTCACACCCCTGCACTCCAGCCTGGACAACACAGCAAGACTCTGTCTCAAAAAGAAAGAAAGAAGAAAAGCCAGTAATGATAAAAACTTAGAAATTAAAAGTTCAAAGATGAAATTTCCGGAAATTATAATAAAATGACAGAGATAAAATAAAAGCATTAGAGAAAATATAAGAAAATCAGCAAATCAGTCAAGGAGTCCAACATATGAAAAATAAGTAGACCAGAAATAGCGAACAGGAAAAACAAAGACCAGGAAATTATCAAAGAAATAAGTAAAGGAAGATTGTCCTAAAATTGAAAGACATGGCCGGGCACGGTGGCTCACGCTTGTAATCCCAGCACTTTGGGAGGCCGAGGCGGGCGGATCACGAGGTCAGGAGATCGAGACCACTGTGAAACCCCATCTCTACTAAAAATACAAAAAAATTAGCCGGGCGTGGTGGCGGGCACCTGTAGTCCCAGCTACTCGGAGAGGCTGAGGCAGGAGAATGGCGTGAACCCGGGAGGTGGAGTTTGCAGTGAACCGAGATCGCGCCACTGCACTCCAGCCTGGGTGACAGAGCGAGACTCCGTCTCAAAAAAAAAAAAAAAAAAAAAATTGAAAGACATGAGTTTGCAGATTGACAGGGCCCACCGAGTGCTCAGAAAAATTGATTTCAGTAATCCTACATGAAATTTAGGCACAACAGCTGGGCACGGTGGCTCACGCCTGTAATCCCAGCACTTTGGGAGACCAAGGCAGGCCGATCACCTGAGGTCGGGAGTTTGAGACCAGCCTGGCCAACATGGTGAAACCCAGTCTCTACTAAAAATACAAAAATTAGCCAGGCGTGGTGGTGGGCGCCTGTAATCCCAACTACTCGGGAGGTTGAGGCAGGAGAATCTCTTGAACCCAGGAGAAGGAGGTTGCAGTGAGCCAAGATCATGCCATTGCACTTCAGCCTGGGCGACAAGAGCAAAACTCCATCTCACAAAAAGGAAAAAAAGAAATTTAGGCACATCAACGTGAAACGTCAAAATCCTAGAGAGAAGACCTTAAGAGCTTTCAGAGAGAAATAACAAGTCACAGACAAAGAGAAGAACCCGAATGGCTTCAGATTTCTCCACAGTAAAGAGGTAGGAGCCTGGACTCAACTCTAGATAGAAAACTGGCTGAAACAGGGAAGAGGCACCAAAAGCACCTTATCATAAGACTCGCCCACCAATGTCGTGACAATTTACCATTGCCATGGCAACACCCGGAAGTTACCACCCCTTTTCTAAAAATTTCTAAATAACCCATCCCTTAATTTGCATGGAATTAAAAATGGATATAAATATGACTGCAGAAGTGCCCCTGAGCTGCTACTCTCAACACACTGCCTGTGGGGTAGCCCTGTTCTGCAGAAGCCCACACGGCTTATGCCTCCATAAAGCTGGTTTCTTCTACCTCTGCCACTGCCTCCATAAAGCTGGTTTCTTCTACCACCGCTCACTCTTGAATTCCTTCCTAAGAATTTGCCCAGCATGGGTAACACTAGATATTGGAAAGGACAATGAGGCAATGCCTTCGAAAGTCTGAAGTAAAATAATTTCCAATATGGATTGACCAACCAAACCACTAACCAAGTATAAGGATAGTACATTGAAGTCAGACATTTTCAGGAAGCTATCAGGAGGTGCTCTGTCCAAATAAGAGTAAATTAAGAAAGATCTAGGATCCAGAAGGCAAGGCATTGATCTCAGGAGAAAGTCAAAAAGAATCCACAGGATGATACAAATAGAGATCCAGGATAATATCAGGTCACCAGGTGTAATGTCAACCAGTTCAGAGTGAAGCAGGTCTGAATGCTCAAGGAGAGAAGTCTCCAGGAAGACAAAATTGATAAAATACCTAAAGGTTCTGAACATATTCAAAGGACATGGCAGACAGCTAAATCCTCATTTTCCATAGCAGAAATACAATGGAAAGTGCCTAAAACTAAAAAATTAAGAAGCAACCATATAAGCATATTAGTAAATAATGATGGAAGAGATGGAAGTGAAATCCAAAGGAAAAAAACAAAAGATGTGAAAGTCATTTTTTGAAAAGCAAGAAATAAGGAAAGAGAGACAGATGACTCCTATATTTTATTATAGTCTTATGTAATACTATTATATACTATTACAGTCTCTTATTCAAAGTTGATTTTTAAAATTATGTAGATGTATGGTTTTGATAAACATTTAAACTAAATATGAAAATTAACAAATATAGAGAGAAAGCAATGGAGTAAGAATTAGATCTGTGGATAAATTTAATTTTCCTGCTTAACTGTTCAACTTGTCAAGGGAAGGACTTGGTGGGAGGTGATTGGATTATGGGGGCAGTTTCCCCCACGCTGTTCTTGTGATAGTGAGTTCGTACAAGATCTGATGGTTTTTTAAAGTGTTTGGCAGTTCCGCCTGGTGCCCTCTCTCTCACCTGCTGCCATGGAAGATGTGCCTTGCTTCCTCTTCATCTTCTGCCATGATTATAAGTTTCCTGAAGCCTTCCCAGCCATGCAGAACTGTGAGTCAATTAAACCTCTTCTGTTTATAAATTATCGAGTCTCGGATATTTCTTTATAGCACAGTGAGAACAGACAAATGCATGGGTAGATATCCAAAGGAAATGAATTCGGTATGTTGAAGAGATACCTGCACTCCCATGCTCATTGCAGCATTATTCATGCTAGCAAAGATATGGAATCAACCTAAATGTCTGTTTATGGATGGATGGATAAAGACAATGTAGTATATTATACAATGAAGTATTATTCAGCCATAAAAAAAGAAGAAAATCCTGCCATTTATGACAACACAGATGAACCTGGAGGATATTATCTTAAGGGAAATAAGCCAATTACCAAACAACAAATACTGCATGATCTCACTTAGATGTGGAATCTAAAAACATTGAATTTGCAGACACAGAGAATAAAATGATGGTTTCCAGGGGCTGAGAGATGTGGGAAATGGGGAGATGTTGGTCAAAGGATACAAACTTTCTGTTATGAGTAAGTGCTGGAGATCAACTGTTACACATGGTGATTGTCTGTGATCATTTGTGCTGCCATAACAAAATACCTGAGGCTGAATGACTTATAAAGAACAGAAATTTATCTCTCACAATTCTGGAGACTGGGAAGTCCAAGATCACAGCTTGTGAGTGCCTGGTTTCTCTGGTTCCAAGATGGTTCCTTGTTGCTGCATCTCCCAGAGGGTAGGAACGCTGTGTCCTCACATGGGGGAAGGGACACATGGGGTGAAAAGGGTAAATTCCTCCTGTCAAGCCCTTTTATGAGGTCACCTAATCCTTTTCATGAGGGTGGAGCCCTCCTGACCCAATCACCTCCTAAAGATCATACCTCTTAATACTGTTGCATTGGGCATTGTGTTTCAACATGAATTTTGGAGGGAACAAAAACGTCCAAACCACAGCAGTGACTACAATTAACAGTACTATACGGTATACTTGAGAGCTGCTAAGAGAGTAGATCTTAAGTGTTTCAATACATTGTTTAAAAAAAAAAAATTGGTAACCACGTGAGGTGATGGATGTATTAATTAACTTGACTGTGGTAATCATTTCACAATGTATTTGCATATCAAATCATCATTTTGCATACCTTAAATATACATAATTTTTATTTCTCAGTTATACCTCAATAAAGCTGTAAAAAAAATTTAAGGAATAGATGAGATTTCCTTTTTCATAAAAAAGGAAAAGCTCTGGGTGTGGCAGCTCCCACCTATAATCCCAGCACTTCAGGAGACTGAGGCAGGAGGAAAGCTTGAGGCCAGAAGTTTGAGACCAGCATGGGCAACAGAGCAAGACCTCATCTCTACAAAAAAACAAAATTAACCAGGCATTAGTCCCAGCTACCCAGGAGGCTGAGTCAGGAGGACTGCTTGAGCCCAGGAGTTCAAGGCTGCAGTGATTCATGATTATGTTACTGCACTCCAGCCTGGGTGAGACAGCGAGACTCCATCTCTAAAACAAAAATAAATAAATAAAAAGGAAAATTATCCAAAATACCTAGCACACAGTAGGTCCAGTTTCCTCTCATGTATATACAACTTTACCCACACCTTTTCTGCTTGAGTTTGATTAGGTATACTAAGAGACAAACACAGAAGTCAGCCAAAGATGTTTTAATAAAGCTCAGAAACTACTGACATCAGACTCGGGGCAAGTTTATCTTCATTTTTGTGGCCTCAGAGTTTAAAGCACTAATTCTTTGTATGGTGTGGTAAATGTGGCTGGTCTTTGGGCTTCAAACAGCATAGTTTACCACTCACACAGAAAACATAGAACCTTTCGTTCTTCAGGCATTCGTCACGGCAGGAGCCACGAAAATTCCAACATTTCTCAATGCTGCCTATTACAAAAAGAAAAAAGAAAGGAGCTGATATCAGTTATGAGGGGAAATGGGTCCTGGACTGAGAAGACTAACAGAGGGCCAGACAGAAGAAGGGGGCTGTAGAAGAAGGAGACATTCCCTCTAGGTATCTAGGGTGGTGAGATAGTCTATCACCATATTGAAACTCAGGAAATATCCAGTGAAACCCATGAGCCCTTTCTAAAGAATCTACTAGAAAAAGAGCTGTAGACAAGCAAATGAGAGGAGCATTGACACAGAACTAAATATTAAATATAAAGATACTTGCAGAACCAAAATGAGGATTTTAAAAGAGGTAGTAAGTACATAATGGCTATATGTTCTAACAATATAAATAGAGTACAACATAAAAATGAGAGAATAATGGTGAGAGCATATGCAGACATCTTAACTAGTTTGAGTAATCATGACATTATGGTAGAATTGATATTATTTTACTAAGACTATTGCATATGTAATGAGAGATCAATCAAATGAGTAAATCATGGGGTATTCTATCATCCCCTGTGACCTTGAGAACCAGAATTCTCAATACAGAAAAGAAAATGCTGATGTAATATAAAAGTTGATTCTGAATTTGAGTTCTGAACTTGAATTCAAAATGCCAATATGAACTCACAAGTATTTTATATTTAAATAGATAAAATAAATAGATGATTGACGGATGGATAGATAGATTGAAATTTTTCCAGCTCTGGTCACTGAGAAAGTCTAGAAACAATGACTAACTAGTAGAAATTAGTATCCCTAGTACACATGCTGTAATCTTAAAATACTATCTCCCAGTAAACTTTTTTTAAAAAACAGCACTTCTTGGAGATATGGTGGATTCCAGTTCTTGGGCAGTAAATTAAAAGATGATCTTGAAACATTCTGTTGTACCAGATACCAAGAAAGCCATCAAAGATTAATAGGGATATATCTAAAAGACTTACGAGCCAAATTAAAGATACTCCTATTGGCCAAGAATAACCTTCTAGTTATTTAACTAAGCAATGACATGTCCACTATCCCCTAAATCCAGCTGCCGTCCTGAGAAGAAGGGGGCGAGGTGAAAGTAGAAATGCTAAAAGACTGAACATTTTAAAGCAGAATGAGCTAATCTGAGAGGCTCTTTTAAATCAAAAAAGATGAATACAACTGTCTTCTGAAGTTGCGTACATCCCTGTGCCCTTTCTAACTCCCACTTTTCCTACCAGCAGGATGGGAGTTCCTGGAAACATTCAAATGAATTACAGAAAATTTAAAAAGCTATATTTGTTGTACATCAAAATTTCAGTGTCCTCAATGTTGATCCCTCAACCTAATTTATTATTTTAAATTGAGAAAAGAATAAACTGAAACTCACAGGCACCAAGTAGTTTGCTGGGGGCATCACAGAACTTGAAAATGGTGAGGCAGGTTCTAAACCAGGATCTGGGGACTCTTTCCTCTTCCTCCAGACAATATTTCACATTACTCCCTGTCAACCCATCCTCCCAGGCCCTGGTGTGCCCTGACCAAGACTCACTGTCTACTCCCAGCCCCTCCCCTAGAGAGGTCTAGGTTACCTGGAATGACTTGGAGGAAGAGCAGCAGCACAGCCAAAGTTACCAAAAAAGTCTTCATGACTTCAAGTAGCCCACAGAGTAGGCTCAGCTCTGGTGAAGTGGCAGGAAATGGAGGCGAACTCAGGACTCTCTGCTGCCTCTAATCAGCTGGGAAGTGTGTCACTCACACGTGCCACTATCTGCCCACGGGTACAGTTTGCTCTGGGACAGCCTGCCTTTTTCATGCTCAGTCACCATCCCAACACCCCCGCACCCACAGTGTGGACCCCATACCCCTGAGCTCACACGCCTCCCTTTGTCCACCATCATCTTTTAGGGACCAGCAAAAATAAATCATACAACACCCAGAAGGATACTTTTTAAAATGTATGTCAGCCCTTGTTATAATCCAGCTTAAAAATCCTCCAAGACTCCACATCACAACTAGAAAACAAAAATCCACAATCTTTACTATGCCCTACAAAACCCTATATTCTCTGGTTTAGAAATCCACCATTATCATGGTTCTAATGTAAATTAAGCAAGCTCCTTTTTTCAAACGCAATTCCCGGTTTGAGAGCTGAGAAGTAAAGAAGAAAGGACGATCATTCATATCTTAGGGAGAATGTGTCTATTGGATTATTTCCTAAGAAAGAAAGCCCCAGTACCTAAAATCCTCAGTTTCAGGAAGCATTTTGGCATGGAGGGTGAGAAAGGACAAGCTGAAATATTCAGCTCATTGTCCTGGCTGTGCCAGTTAGTGGCTGTGTGACCTTGGGAGAGTCACTTCCCCTCTCCGGGCTTTAATCTCACAAATGAGCAGATTGGAGCAGATGGGCTGTAGGGATTAACTCAATCCTCATATACTATGGTTCTTTGGGTGTGAAAAGCCATGGAAAATGGAATGCCTAGAACTCTAGGTTTTCATCCCCAGCCTAGGCAACACTCATTGGGTTTACACCTTAGGATTCTCAGGGCTGCCCTCATCAGACTCCAATTCTCTTTACACAATGGGGTCAGAGGCCTCTTCCCCCGATATCTACACCCAATATGCTATATGGTCCTTGCAAAACACAGTCCCTCTTTGGGCCTGCTTCTTGTATAGTCAAAGAGCAAAACTTTACTCTGATTATTATAAAAGCTTAATATTCTCCCTAGAGCCCTCGAAGGGGTCTCATCACACCAGGCAGTTTTGGACGTGAGATCCATTAGATACTGATGAAAGAGGAGGGAAGACCTTGTTCTGTCTGTGTACCTCTGGGCACATCTCAGACATCACAACCTGTTCATGGTGGACCAAAACTCCTTAGGGCCAAATCTCATCAGGAATTAAAAACAACAGCAACAACAAATTAAAGTGACATCAAGCTATATTCTTCACCTATCAAATTGACAAGAAGCTCTTTTTTTATAATGATAATCTCAGAGTTTCATAGGATCAAGGACCTAGTTTCTCAACAAATGGTATCCTTGTCTTTTCACTTTTGCACAGAATGCAATGTCCAGAATAAATGGTAGGGGTCATCTGTGGTATCCTGAATAGGAAGCCTCAGGATACCACGGGAGGAGTCTCAGGAGCTGTCTCTCCCATGTTTGTGGCAAAGGCCGGCCTACCTATCAGTGAGTCCTTTGGGTTTATTGTCATCTTAGGTGCTACAGGGGCTGTCACGCCTTCCCCCAGTTCATGTGTGGCCACTGGCAGATCCTACCTTTGACAACACCAGCACCTTCAACTAGGATGTGGTGGAGACCCAGATAAAGGTACTCCAGCCTGGATATGCTTCTGGACAAAGTGTAGATGGTCCCTCAGCGCCATTCCCATCGGTAGCCCAGAATCTCTCCTTCCAGTTGGTTTCATAGACTCTTGATGCTGTCCAGACCACAGGGATATTCAGCCTTAGGGGTTTCTGTGTTGTCCAGAGCATGATAGGGGCCTGCTTCGTAGCATCACTCAACATTAACTCTTAATGTATCTTTTTTCAATATTTATTCAAGATTTTAAAGATGCAACAGGAATGCCTTCTTTCCAATGACTTACTTGGCTGTAGTTGGAGATGGGGTTAGATGGGATGGGACACTCAATACATTTTCTTTCTTTTTCATTGCTCAGAGGTAAACTCAGTGTCCAAAAGGAGGCAAGAGAATGCATTAAGAATTTGCTTGCCTAAATAGCCTATGGTAGATTTTTCTTTCCTCAGAAATGGGGAAAGAACAAAGGTATAGGTGTTTCTATTTGAACAGAAACAACGACACTCTTGTTCATTGCATCATGAGCATCTAAAGATATACTAATGCCTTTGTCATAATAAATTTGTTATCATGAAGTGTTAGTTTCCTAGCACTGCCATAACAAAGTACACTTGCCATAACAAACTGAGTGGCTTAAAGTAATAAAAATTATTTTCTCTCAAAGTTCTGGAGGTCAGAAGTCCAAAATCAAAGTGTTGGCAGTGTTGCTTCCTCTTTAGGGCACAGAGGGAGAATCTGTTCCATGCTCCTCTCCTAGTCCATGGTGATTGCTAAATGATCATTGGCTTGTAGCAGCGTAACTCCAATCTCTGCCTCTGTGGTCATACAGCATTCTCCCTGTGTGTCTCTGTCCAAATTTCTCTTTTTTTTTCTTTTTCTTTTTTTTTTTTTTTGAGACAGGGTCTCACTCTGTTGCCCAAGCTATAGTGCAGTGGTGAGATGTCAGCTCACTGCAACCTCCACCTCCTGAGTTCAAATAATTCTCCTGTCTCAGCCTCCCAAGTAGCTGGGATTACAGGCACCTGCCTCCACACCAGGCTAATTTTTGTATTTTTAGTAGAGATGGGGTTTCACGCTGTTGGCCAGGCTGGTCTCAGACTCCTGACCTCAAATGATCCACCGGCCTCAGCCTCCCAAAGTGCTGGGATTACAGGCGTGGGCCACTACCCCCGGCTGAAATTTCTTTTTTCTTATAAGGATACCAGCCACTGGATTAGAGCTCACCCTTATCCAACATGACTTCATCTTAACTTTATTACATCTGCAAATATCCTTTTTTTTTTTTTTTTTTTTTTTTTTTTTTTGAGATGGAGTCTCTCTCTGTCGCCCAGACTGGAGTGCAGTGGTACAATCTTGGCTCACTGCAAGCTCCGCCTCCCGGGTTCATGCCATTCTCCTGCCTCAGCCTCCCGAGTAGCTGGGACTACAGACGCCTGCCACCACGCCCGGCTAATTTTTTTGTATTTTTTTAGTAGAGACGGGGTTTCACCTTGTTAGCCAGGATGGTCTCGATCTCTTGACCTCGTGATCCGCCCGTCTCGGCCTCCCAATGTGCTGGGATTACAGGCGTGAGCCACTGCACCCGGCCCAAATATCCTATTTCCAGATAAGTCACATTCACAGGCACTTGGTGTTAGGACTAGAACATATATTTTGGAAAGACACACTTCAACCCACGACAGATTTTTTTTTTTAATTCTTATTATGAGTGAAACTGAACATCTTTTCATATGTTTAACACCCTTTTTTACCTTTTCTTGTGGACTGTCTGTTCTTATTTTTGTCTATGTTCAAATAATTTTTTAGTAGTATCTTCCTCCTCTTTGTATTTTTTTGTTCCCCGTTTCTAGAATTCTTATTTTTCAGATATTGGGCTCTCTGGACTGATTCTCTAATTTTATATATGTTCTCTCCTGATTTCCATCCATTTGGCTTTTTCCCTCTAGTTTCTCAAAAATTTTAATCAAATTTGTCTTCCAGCTTTTCTATTAATCTTTCTTTTCCATTTTCTGCTATTATATTTTTTATTTCTAAGAGTTCTTATTTACTCCCTAACTTTTCCTTTTTATAATATCTTATTCTTGTTTCATGGTTGTAGTAGCATCTCTAATTTCTCTTGAGGCTTTTAATAATGTTTTCCTCTCTGCAAAATCTATTTCCTATAACTTGTTTGTTGGTTGGTTGGATGGTTGATCTGTTTTACATTAGATGTTTGCCTCTCATCAGTGATCATATGGCTAATGATCCTTAATTGTGTACTTACATATAAAAGTGTGCCATTGCAAAGCTTATTAGAAACTCAATGAATGATTTTGTTCTGTTTGGTTTGGGTATCTAATTTTCATAATAGATACTTTAATGGCAATATTTGTGGTTCCTTTGTTTGTTTGTTTGCTTTGTTTTGCTTTGCTTTTTGAGACAGTCTCGCTCTGTCACCCAGGCTGGAGTGCAGTGGTGCTCACTGCAACCTCCGTCTCCTGTGTTCAAGTGATTCTCCTGCCTCAGCCTCTTGAGTAGCTGAAATTATAGGTGTCCACCATTCTGCCCGGCTAATTTTTGTATATTTAGTAGAGACAGGGTTTTGCCATGGTGGCCAGGCTGGTCTCAAACTCCTTACCTCAAGTAATCTGCTGGCCTTGGCCTCCCAAAATGCTGGAATTACAGGTATGAGCCACTGCAACTGGCCGATATTTGTTAATTTTTAAGAGTGAGAGATTAAAATGCTGATTAAGCACATGAATGGGGCTTACCAATTGTGACATTGACAGTAAGGTGATTTGACTGGGTCATTTAGTGGAGAAATGCCAGTGTCAGTTTTTTTAGGATCTTTTCTTCTTCTCTACTAATCTCCTGCTGGGAATTCTGAGAGCTAAGTGGAGAATGAAGCCTGAGGGCTAGATAGTTTCTCAACAACCAATAATCTCCTGCTGGGAATTCTGAGAGCTAAGTGGAGAATGAAGCCTGAGGGCTAAATAGTTTCTCAACAACCAATATACATGCTTCAGCTAATCCTCCCATTTTCTGCTTACTCAGTTTATCTTCAGTGATGCTTGGAATCCCCAGGTTCAGAGAGCCTCTGTTCACCCTTGCTATAGAAAGCCGTTAAGTCTTTTTTTTCAGGATTGGGGTAGTATAGTATGATAGGTATAGAGTGAAGGCTGGCTGCATGAAAAGGAGAAGGAATAGAGTATCTAAGGATTTGATTCTTAAACACTATTTCAACCAAACCTCCTTATTTTAACTCCTCCACATTTCTCCCTATTTCTAGATGTTTATGGTGCCACTAGATTCTGAGCTCTTATTAATTTTGTGGTTTAAATTGGGTTGGTCCTTTGTTTTCCCCACTTCCAGCTTTAATTCAGTTTTCTTTAGACTGCTTACTCATTTCCAGCTCATCCAGCTACCTTCTATCTTCTAAATTGTTGTGTCCTCTATTTCATTCTCCTCATATTTATTGGCTTATGACTTTAAAAAAAATGTTGCTATAATTGCTGTCGCTTAAGTGGGGTTTGGGGAGCAAATAACTAAAAATATTTGTATTCAATCCACTATTCTTACCCAAAAGTCAATGGTGTGCTTTTATAAATTGTATTTTATTTTAATTTGTGATGTTTAAAAATGCTATTGGCTGGGCGCGGTGGCTCACACCTGTCATCCCAGCACTTTGGGAGGCCGAGGCAGGTGGATCACCTGAGGTCAGGAGTTCGAGACCATCCTGGCCAACATGGTGAAACCTCATCTCTACTAAAAATACAAAAATTAGCCAGGTGTGGTGGTGGTGGGCACCTGTAATCCCAGTTATTCAGGAGGCTGAGGCAGGAGAATCACTTAAACCTGGGAGGCGGAGGTTGCCGTGAGCCAAGATCACACCACTGCACTCAAGCCTAGGCGACAGAGCAGGACTCTGTCTCGAAATAAATTAAATTTAATTTAATTTAAATTTAAAATGCTATTAACATTGTTTTTTATTTCTAACCAGAGAGTGTTAATTTGGCATATTATATTAACTGATTTTCTAATTTTAAATCCAACTTGCATTCCTAGGATAAACCCAACTTAGTCACAAAGTATTGACATTTTTACATATTTCTGGACTTGCTGTGCCAGTGTTCCATCTAAGATTTCCACATCTATGTTTCTAAGTGAGATTGGCTTTCCTAATTCTGTACTCTTCCGGTTTTACAGTCAAGTTATGCTGGCCTCATAAAATGAATGGGGAAATACTCCTTTTCTTTTTTTTTTAAAGCATTATTTATACAAATGCATTTTATTGTTTTAAACAGAACAAAAGAAGAGGCAGAAAATATTTGCATACAACAAATCCTAGCTTACAAATGTAGTTTTTTTAGCGGTGATGTCTCTAATCACCATTCAAGGATTTTTTTTTTTTTTTTTTAAATTTGCTTCACTGTGTCTTGAGCCCTGATATTGCAGAAAAGCACATCTGGCATAAAGTGTATACCAGTGTCTCAAACCACTGGAAGAACCAGGAGAGCAAACAGGATTTTTCTTAGGGGAAATACTCCTTTTCATCTTCTCTCGGAAAATTTGTGTGAACTGAAATTTTTGTTATTATTATTTATTATTTGTCCCACGAATGTTTGGTAGAACTTGTGGGTAAACTATCTGGGACTGGGACTTTCACTCTTGACCAAGATGGAGTGACAGGGACTATATTGATCTTTCCACCTGAAACAACTAAACAATCAGGCAAAAAATATAAATCGATACTTTCTAAAACATTAGACATTGAGGAATGGAGGACAGTGTTTCTTGAGATATGATAAATAAACAGTGTGAGCTCTGTGATTGCCCCACCTTATTGCCTTGAGAGAAATTTCAGACTATAAGACAGGAAGACAGGAGGCGGGAAAAGTCACGTTTTTGTGTTTCTTTTTTTCTCCTTTCTTGATCTCATATTTGAATTGTTTTTCTCATTCCACTTTTCCTTTCTGCCATTTTAAAAGTTACACCTTCTATTTATATATCTAATGGTATGTTTTTCAAATCTTTTTGACCATGACACAGTATATTTTACATAGTGATCAAGATATATATATTATGATATATAAATGACATAGAATCATAATATATATGATATACATATATTGAATTATCATTGAATTCAATTATTGATTGATTGAATAAAAAGTTCTATGAGACAGTAGTTGCTTTTACTGAAAGCAATGTCTTGTCTATTTTATCCTACTCTATCCTGTTTATCACTTTCTAAAATGATTTCTTGACTGTGATGGAAAGACTCTAGGAGTCTTTCCCCTTATCCCTGCCTCCTGTTACTCATGCATTTGAGATCTCCTTCCCTTGAGTGTAGGTAGGACCCGTGACTTGCTGTTAACCAACAGAATACAGGTGGCAAAGGTGATGGAATGTAATGTCTGTGATTACATTGCATAAGATTATAATCTATCTTGATAGAAGTCCCTCTCCCTTGCTGACTTTGATGAAGCAAGTGACCATGTTCCATGTTAGGGAGGCACACATGACAAGAAACTGAGGACACTCCCAGCCAACATCTGGCAAGAAACTGAGACCCTGGGTCTTACAACCTATAATGACTTGCAGGCTGCCAACAACCACATGAGCATAGAAACATATTCTTCCCCGGCAGGGCACAGTGGCTCATGCCTGTAATCCCAGCACTTTGGGAGGCCAAGGCAGGCGGATCACAAGGTCAGGAGATCGAGACCATCCTGGCTAACACGGTGAAACCCGGTCTATACTAAAAATACAAAAAATCAGCGGGCGTGGTGGCGGGCACCTGTAGTCCCAGCTACTCAGGAGGCTGAGGCAGGAGAATGGCATGAACCAGGGAGGCGGAGCTTTCAGTGAACAGAGATCGTGCCACTGCACTCCAGCCTGGGTGACAGAGCAAGACTCCGTCTCAAAAAAAAAAAAAAAAAAAAAAAGAATTGGACAAAAGAGACAAAGCCAAGAAATTGGACAAAGAGAATCTGAATGATGAAAGAGTCAGAGGGCAAAGTTGTACATTGCCCAAGCGTTCTGATAGAGAACTTAAAGATGAAACACTAAGGCTGGGCGAGGTAACTCATGCCTGTAATCCCAGCACTTTGGGGGGCCAAGGCGGGCGGATCACTTAATGTCAGAAGTTAGAGACCAGCCTGGCCAACATAGTAAAACCCCGTCTCTACTAAAAATACAAAAATTAGCCAGGCATGGTGGCGGATGCCTGTAATCCCAGCTACTTGGGAGGCTGAGGCAAGAAAATCACTTGAACCCAGGAGGTAGAGGTTGCAGAGTGAGCTGAGATCGCACCACTGCACTACAGAGCAAGACTCCGTCATAAATAAATAAATAGATAAGCCAAAGAGACCTGAAGGTGAGAGCAGCAGAGACTACAGGGAGAGGGGACGGGATTATGAAAGAGATCAGGAGCACATACTTTGAGAGAGACAGAGGCTGAAGCAGCAAGAAGAGTGCCGTAGGCAGAAGGAGTTCTATGAGAAAGAGAAGACTTTTAAGAGAAAAGAAGAAATGAAAAAAGAGAAAGAAGTACTTCAGGATAAAGGAAAGAAGGCTGAAAGCGCAAAATCAATAGGCAGCTAAGAAAAAAACTGAAAAGAAATAAGTGGTCAAGAAAGATTGCATAAAAAACAAGGATCCAGCGACATAGCTTTACCAACCAGGAGCTCGAAGCCAAAATCAACTCTCTCCCCTGAAGACAGCACCAAGTCTGGAGATTCAGCAATAGAAAAAAAGCAGGAAGGTGGTATTAGCCATAGAAAAGAAGGAGGAGAGGAGTGATAAGTCCAGATGGCCTTAGATGTCCTGACTGTCTAGGCAGCCAAGGAGCACATGTTAAGCAATCGGGAAGTTCCCTCAGGGCAAAGGAATAGAGAGAAAGGGGATCTCTGTACTGGTGGGGTACACTGCAGAGGAGTAACTTTTACATCAAAGCAAGAATCTGATTGGTGGTTCAGAATTGAAAGTATAATTTCATTGTTTTTGCAGTTTCTACAAATTAATTTTAAAGTGTCAGAAAAAGGTGATGGCTAGGACATGCATTGCAATTTGCAGAGGAAAATGTCAAGTGAGGACTCCATTATGTATCACATGAGAGGAAAATAAGAGCTGGTTCTAAAATCAAAAGCTGTTGTTCACCCTGAATTGAATTTTCTTAATTTGGGTGGAACAGAGTCGTTCTGAAGTCTTGTTCTGATCTAGTTCTATTGCATTGTTGATGATAACTGTTGACTTTGTTTAGTGTAGAAGCAACAAGCATGTCCTTTTAGTACAAGTACAGTGAAGAGTAAAACAAACTTTCATTGATGCAAAAATTTAAATAGTGACGTTACTTCTGTATCCAGTGTCTTAAAGTTTTAGGATTAGTTTTAGTTTTGTGTTTGCTTACATGAGCTTAGTATAAAGAATATTTTAAACATCTCATTTTGTCTTCAGCATTTTTTCTATTAAGAGGTAAAATGTAGGCCTTGCTTGACTCTTGACAATCCAGTGTATGTTTGATCTTAGATCTCATAACCTGAGTGCATCTCTTCTCCAGGAAGGAAACTGCACCAATGTCTGTTCTTGTTAAATGGCAATTTTTAGGGCTGGGCACAGTGGCTCATGCCTGAAATCCCAGCACTTTGGGAGGCCGAGGCAGGAGGATCACCTGAGGTCGGGAGTTCGAGACCAGCCTGACCAATACGGAGAAACTCTGTCTCTACTAAAAATACAAAATTAGCTGGGTGTGGTGGCACTTACCTGTAATCCCAGCTACTCAGGAGACTGAGGCAGGAGAATCGCTTGAACCTGGGAGGTGGAGGTTGCTGTGAGCCGAGATGGCGCCATTGCACTCCAGCCTGGGCAACAAGAGCTAAAGTCCATCTAAAATAAATAAATAGCAACTTTTAGTCTCAGCTTGTTTTGTTTTGATGTCAATAAATAGTAACAGCATTCAAAAAAAAGGCAGGCACGGTGACTCACGCCTGTAATCCTAGCACTTTGAGAGGCCGAGGCAGGCAGATCACCTGAGCAGGTCAGAAGTTCGACACCAGCCTGGCCAACATGGCGAAACTCCGTCTCTACTAAAAATACAAAAATTAGCCAGGCATCATGGCGCATGCCTGTAATCACAGCTACTCAGCAGGCTGAGGCAGGAGAATCGCTTGAACCCAGGAGGCAGAGGTTTCAGTGAGCCGAGATTGCACCACTGCACTGCAGACTGGGTGACAGAGCGACACTCCACCTCAAAAAGAAAGGATTTGGGTATCATCTAGGTAGTGTGAATTTTGTCTGCAAGCCCATGTGAGGGTTTAATTATATTTACAAGTCCTTCTCCCATCTCCGTTTAGTGTTGAGACTCAAGATAGGCCATTTTCTCTATGATTCTCTCAATGGGGCATGTATTCTTATTTCTAATTCACCTTCACACTGATGTCATAGCCCTTTGAAGTCCAAGATTTACACAGAGGGGTCTCCACTAAAGGTTCCCCAATTTAGCTTTCTTTTCTGCTTATTGCATCACTTAATGTTATAAAAACCAATAGAGTATGGGTTAAGTTGCTATAATTTTTAAAAAATCAAAATACAATGACTTAAATAGAAGAAAGTATATTTTCTTCTCGCATGATGGTTCAGAGGCAAGTAGCCCAGGGATAATGAGACAGCTTATCATCCTCCACAGCCAACTTTCATCCCATTTTTTAATAAGTGACTACTCCAGTTTTCTTGATTCCCCAAAACAATAGGAAAGGAAAAAGGAATGTAGGGCAAGCAGGTACCTTTTGTAAGACTATGACCAGGAAGCCATACACATCACTCCAGCTCACATCCCGCTTGTTAGAGCTGACTTGCATGACCACACCTACTGGATCTTACCCAGCCATATGGTTCTAAATACCTCTATACCCTGAAAACTCCAAAATTTATATTGATAGCCTGAAGCTCCTCTCCAAGTTTTTCTGACTCATAACATATCTAACATGATACCTCCATTTGAATGTCTAACATGTCTGAGGTGGTTTTAAAACATAACTGAAAATGGCCAGGTGCAGTGGCTCACGCCTGTAATACCAGCACTTTGGGAGGCTGAGGCAGAAGGATCACCTGAGGTCAGGAGTTCGAGACCAGCCCGGCAAACATGGTGAAACCCCATCTCTACTAAAAATACAAAAATTGCTGGGTGTGGTGGTGCATGCCTGTAATCCCAGCTACTGCGGAGGCTGAGGCAGGAGAATTGCTTGAACCTGGGAGGCGGAGGTTGCAGTGAGCCGAGATTGTGCCACTGTACTCCAGCCTGAAAGACAGAGGGAGAGTCTATTTAAAAAAAAAAAAAAGCCATAATTGACAATTATTTGATATGCCTCCATCAAGGGAAGAAATTTCCCTCTTCTTGAATCCAGGCATGTTTGTGACTGCTTTGACCAATCGAGTTCAGCAGAAGTGATGCTTTCAAGGCTTGGTCTAAAAGGGTCATACAATCTCCTGTTTGTTTGCTGTAACCCTCACTCTTGGACCCCTGAGATCCCATGTAAGAAGTCTTCCCACTCTGCATGAAGCCCAAGCCACATGGAAGGATCATGTGGGTGCTTTGGTTGACAGCCCCAGATAAACCCAGCCTTCAGGTGCCACACATGAGTGAAAAAGCTTCCAGATCCCACCACCCTAAACATTCAAGTCTTCTCAGGTGAACTCTCAGGTACTGTCATTAGATAATGCTTTCTGTACTATTTCTGCACGTCAGATTTATTAAATGATTATGATGATGTTATAGTATATTAATCATAAACAATTCATGTATTGTCCTAAGCCTTTTACCTACATTATTCCCTGTGACAATTCAGTGAAATAGATAACTTTAAGATCTCTTTTTACTTATGAAAACTTTAAGTCCATAGAGGTTAAGCAACTTATACAGTGTCAGAAAGTTCACAAATGGAAGATCAAGCACTTAACCCAAGTCTGTCTTGACTTCAAAGTTTATTCTTCAGAACAAGCATCCAATAGGGGCTCTATAAAGTCAACATATAGTGACAATTTGTGACATCAGAATTAGTGGTTAGGAAAAACTCTCCCAGGAGGTTCCTATTTGAGCTAAAACATGAGTGGGAGGAATGAACCAGTCACAAGAAAATCAGGAAGAACATTGCACATAAAGGAAATAGCAAGCACAAATGTCTTGAAGTAGGAACACGATTCGTGCATTTAAAGGAAAGAAGGAGAGCCAGTGTGGCTGAAGAGTAGTGGGAGAGGAGCAATTGCTATGAGATGAGGTCAGAGAAGTATGCAGCAACCAGATCATGTAGACCAAGAGGAAGAGTAGGAATGTATCCTAGTGCAAAGGATAGCCATCAGATAAATCAACATCTAATTCACATTTTTAAAAGGTAAGTCTTTAAAAATTCATATTTTTAAAAGGTGCGGTGGCTCATGCCTGTGGCTCACACGAGGGCTCCCAGCACTTTGGGAGGACAAGGCAGGAGGATCACTTGAGGCCGAGGGTTTGAGACCAGCCTGGCCAACATGGCAAAACCCCATCTCTCCTAAAAATACAAAAAAAAATTAGCTGGCATGGTGGCGTGTGCCTGAAGTCCCAGCTACTCAGGAGGCTGACGCACGAGAATTGTTTGAACCTGGGAGGCAGAGGTTGCAGTGAGCCAAGATCGCACCACTGCACTCCAGCCTGGGCAAAAGAGCGAGACTCTGTCTCAAAAAATAATAATAATAATTAAATAAATAATAAAAAATAAAAGGTAAGTCTAGTAGCTCAGTAGAGAATGCAAAATCTGAAAGCAAGATGGAAACCCTACCTGAATATCTTGAGCTGAGAGTGAAGGCGATTTGGCTCCCCAAAGGAAAATCAAGGGGCTGTCACTAGAAGAAAAGGAAATCACTGCTGAGCATACAAGGGTCCACTGCAAAGCCTTAGAAGTAAAGTTTCTGGATTGCAGGGCCTGCATGTTTTAAGGATTTTGATATTGACAAACAACCTCCAAAAAGTTTGGATTTGGATTTGGATTTCCATGATCAAGATATCGTTCTTTCCCTGCATCCTAGAAAAATCTAGGATCATCAATAAAATAATACTCTTGGCTAGTGTGGTGGTTCACACCTATAATCCCAACACTTTGAGAGGCTTAGGCAGGCAGATCACTTGACGTCAGGAGTTCAAGACCAGCGTGGCCAATGTGGTGAAACCCCGTCTGTACTAAAAATACGAAAATAACTTTTTTCTTTTTTTTTTTTTTTTTTGAGATGGAGTTTTGCTCTGTCTCCCATGCTGGAGTGCAGCAGTGCGATCTTGTCTCACTGCAACCTCCGCCTCCTGAGTTCAAGCAATTCTCCTGCCTCGGCCTCCTGAGTAGCTGGGATTACGGGCACATGCCACCACGCCTGGCTAATTTTTGTATTTTTAGTAGAGATGGGGTTTCACCATATCTGCCAGGCTGGTCTCAAACTCCTGACCTCAAGTGATCCACCTGCCTTGGCCTCCCAAAGTGCTGGGATTACAGGCATGAGCCACTACACCTGGCCTAAAAATACAAAAATTAGCCGGGCATGGTGGTGTGAGTGCCTGTAGTCCCAGCTACTCAGGAGGCTGAGGGACAAGAATTGCTTGAACCCGGGAGGCAAAGGTTGTAGTGAACTGGGATTGCACCACTGAACTCTAGGCTGGGAAATAGAGCAAGATTCCATCTCAAAACTACATATATTTTTTTCTTGCCAATTTGATTGGAGAAATGATACCTCACCGTCATCTGAATTTGTTTTTCCTTGATTCCTGGTGAGGTTGAGAAGTAGGCCTTTCTGACTCACCATGAACAGGCTATGATGTCTGAGGTGTGCCTGGAGGTGCACATATAAGTCTCCCTCTGCTCCCTTGACATCTCCCTTATCCCCTGCCCATTGTGGTTACACAGCTACTCCAGAGTCCTCAGGAGGACTACAAAGGCTTCAAAACAAGAGCAAAACTGCTATACTGACTATGCAAGGAGCAGGCCCAGAGATGGATAATGATTTTGCAAGACCCACACAGTGCACTTGGGAGTTGGGGTCAAGAGAAAAGACCTGTGATATAAGTGGTTCAGAGACTTGGGGGCTGATAACAGCAGCCTAGAGAATCCTTATGTGAAAACCCAATTACCCTGCCCTGTTTTGGTGTTGAAAACCTGGACTGCTGCATTCTTTTACTTCTGTGTCTTTTATATAGAGAACCATATAATATGATGGATATATTGATCCCTACTGCAAATCTGCCCCAAATCCTTAATTGAAGAGATTGAGACCCACAAAAAAAAAAAAAGTAATTCTTCCAAGGTCACATAGAAAGCTAGTAGCAGAGTCAGGACTAGTTACCCAATATTTTCAACTCTGCTGTCACTCTCAATACAAAAATCCTCCATATATCCTGGCATTTCAGGCAGTAAGAGAATCTCTTCTTTTAGGGAGAAAAGAATCCAACAGATACATTATTTCTCCAGGCCTGGGCAACAGAGCAAGACCCTGTCTCCAAAACAACAACAAAAACAAAAAAACAAAAAATAGTTTTTAAAATTAAGAAAAAAAAAAAAGAAATGAAATGAGCCTCCTTACCAAAAATGAACAGCACAGAAAAGGTGGACTTCTAGGCTTTCCACTGAGTCCCTTCCTAGCCAGTGTCTCTTCTTCTCTTCATTGTAAGGGTTTTAGAAAGAATTATTTACACTTGCTGACCTCACTCTTTCACTTACCTTTCAGTTTTCAACCCCATTGATTATTTTCTGCCCCTACAGAAATGGCTTTCACTGTTGTTGTTGTTTTTCCCTTGTAATCCCTCTGTATGCTTTTATACCCTTGACATCTGTTTCAAGCAGGGTCCAGTCAGAGAAACAGTAACTACAGGATGCAGCTACCACCCGAGGGCTGAGGGAACTAAAGGAAAGAGAATGCCTTTTCTTTTCTTTTCTTTTCTGAGATGGAGTCTCGCTCTGTCGCCCAGTCTGGAGTGCAGTGGCACGATCTCAGCTCACCGCAGCCTCCCCAGGTTCAAGCGATTATCTTGCCTCAGCCTCCCGAGTAGCTGGGATTATAGGTGTGCACCACCATGCATGGCTAATTTTTGTATTTTTAGTAGAGATGGGGTTTCACCATGTTGGCCAGGCTGGTCTCGAACTCCTGACCTCAAGTGATCCGCCCACCTTGGCCTCCCAAACTGCTGGGATTACAGGCGTGAGCCACCGTGCCTGGACAAGAATGAGTTTTCAAAACCCGAGTTCAGAAGAGGGATTCTGAGTGGTTGGTTCTCAGATCTCTGAGGAAGGGGAAGGATGGCCCTAGGGGGAGGTCCACTGCATGTTAGAACCCAGCAGGGGGCTGTGACAGACAGGCTGGTGCTCGGATCTTCATCTCTTTCTGCCATTTTCCTCTCAGTTTTTGCTCCGGTTATGTCATATTTCTCATTTTCAACACCAACATGAGCCTTTGCACGGACATTCCTCCACCTGGAACCCCATTTCAGCTCATCTACCTGTTGCTTTGTATTTATTCTTCAAAACTCTGCCATCTTCCCTGACCTTCTGGAGCCAGTGTTTGTGGCGCCTCCTGCTGGTCACTGGGTTCAGGCAGTTTGGAGCTGGGTGGAAGGACGGGTAGTATATTAAGTCTTGGGCCCTGGACCTTGTTGGCTGACCTCTCCCTGCTGACCTAAATGACAAAGGAAGGCGTGCCCAGTCAGAGTGTGAGGGCTGTACCCGTGGGCAGCTGAGGGAGTGCGAGCCACAGGCCGGGCACTCTCCCTCTCCCATTAGCTCAGCCGTGGCATCGGACTTGCAGCTTCACTTTGGGCTGCCTTAGCCATGAAGCTCCTTTTGCTGACTTTGACTGTGCTGCTGCTCTTATCCCAGCTGACTCCAGGTAACCTGAACCTCCTTAAGGAAGGGGCAGGGCTTAGAGACTAAGTCCTGGTCAGGGAATCCCAAGGGCTAGAAGGATGGGCTGCAGGTTGGCATCTGGCACCACATATAGGAGGCAGGAGGCGCCTCACCAGCAGCAGGTGCCAGCTGATAGATGACAACTACGACATCCAGAGCTGCTCTCAGTGGTTCCATCCCTCCTCTTCCTGCCCAGCTCCAGGGAGTATGTGGGGGTGGCCTAGTGTGTGAGGAGGAGTGGGAGGGGTGAGCAAGAGAAGCAGGAAAGAGGAGAGGCAGATATGGCCCTTTTGCAAAATAATCCCCAGAATGAACGAAACTTTGTGAAGATCACAGCCACCTTAATGGGAGAGAAAGCTCATTTGTACTGTAGCTGTCTCTGGACCAGACTCTGCACTGGAAGCTAGGACTACGGAGATAAATGACATGGCGCCAGAGGAGGTAACTGGGGGAGACAGTTAAATAGCATTTACAACCCAGGGTGACACGTCTGTGACAGTGGGAAACCAGGGGGCTGAGTACACATGGTCCAGCCCAGGCTGAGGGAAAGGAGAGTCCTCCTGCAGGGATATCCTGAGTCCTAAAAATTGAGTCGAAAATAGAAGAGGAAGGAGAGGGGAAAGCAGAAGGGTGTCCCAGGCAGAGAGGTCAGCCTATGCAAAGGTCTGGATGTGGGAGAGAGCATGGGAGCGTCGGGGACCTGCATAACATGGAGGGGTGGGTTAGGAGAGAGGTGGGGGCAAAGCTGAGGAAGCATTCAAGCTCCAGGTCTCAGTGGGCCTCAAATACCAGGTGAGGGACCCATGAGAAGGTTTAAACAGAGAAGGACCCTGGTCAGACCTACCACCCACCAATTTCAGCATGAGCCACCTATCTCTTCCTGCTCATCTGGTAGAAGTTTCTACCCACCTGAGGCTGTCGGCTAACCTTTCTACAGTGTCAGAAACGTGTGAATTTCCTAAACAAGCTGACCTCAGTTCTTGTGTCTTCCTGAGGCCCTAAAACACCACTCACTTGGAGTAGAGAGGAAAGCCCAGACCCTGGGTTAAAACCTGCGCCATCATTTTCTGATTCTGTGACCCCCAACAAGAAGCTCAGCTGCTCAGAGTATCAATTTCCTCATTTCTCAAACTGCAATAACATCAAGTGTGTAATAATATCAGGTTGAGGGAACAACATTGAACACACTGAAATTTTGGTCTGCAAAAGAAATATGGCTTCTTTATTTTCCATAACTCACCAAACTTTCCCAGGAACTTCCATCCTGACTGTGGGAGTTAGTGGTGGGAGGAGCAGGACTACAGAGATAAATGACATGGCACCAGGGGAGCAAACTAGGGGAGACAGTTAAATAGCACTCACAACCCAGGGTGACAAGGCACATAGGGGCTGGGCCTGAACTCAGCAGTTCAATATTTGTCTTTTCTGGTTTAAAATGATTTCTAAGCTAATTCAATCTCTTTTGAATAAGTGTTGATTCTTTCAGCATGTCTCTTTCTTCCATCACCCCTTCTCTTTCCTGGGATAGTATCTGGTTACAGGAAAAGTAACTTGATATGTCATCAAATAATTAATTGCTTCATTCAGTAAATACAGTTGAATGGATTTCTTGTTCCAAGCACTGTGGTGGGTGCTAGAGGTAGAATTGTGAACAAAACAAGATAAGCAAAATCTCTGTCCTCTTGAAGCTTACCTTCTACTGGAGGACCCAAAGAATTTGAAAATTAAATGAAAAATATGATATGTCAGATAATGAGTACAGTGAGCAGAATAGGCAGGAAAGGAAATAGTGAACACTAGGGGGAGGGGAAGGTGATTTGCTTTTTTTTTTTTTTCTTTTTTTTTTTTTTTGGAGACAGATCTTGCTCTGTCACCCAGGCTGGAATGTAGAGGCACGATCTTAGCTCACTGCAACCTCCAGCTCCCGGATTCAAGCAGTTTTCATGCCTCAGCCTCCTGAGTAACTGGGATTACAGGCGCCTGCAACCAGGCTTGGCAAATTTTTGCATTTTTAGTAGAGATACGGTTTGGCCACGTTGCCCAGTCTGGTCTTGAATCCCTGACCTCAAGCCATCTGCTTGCCTCAGCCTCACAAAGTGCTGGGATTACAGGTTTGAGCCACCATGCCGGTCTTTGCCATTTTTAAGGGGGTGTTCATGGAATGTCTCACTGTGACCTGAGGGAACAACTGGGATGAGCATGTGGATATGGAGGGAAGGAAATTCAAGCTGGGGAAAACAGCAAGTGCAAGGGCCCTGGGATAGGAACATAAGGAGGTGGGGTCAGGTCCTGGGCTGAACCCTTACTGACTTCTGGGATCATGTCCCTCACTGGACGTGGTCAGTGAGTGTCCTGCTAGCACTTACTACTGGATTTCATGACTGATGAAATCTCTCAGCCCTTTTGGGGTCCCCACTGACTCGACCCTTCGTCTCAGCCAGATCTTCCATCTGGTCCCCAAGTTAAGGCTGTTCGCACCCTCCCTTACTGCCTTCTGCACTAGGGGTGTACTCTTGGCAGGTTCCTCACTGGTTTTCCTATCTCAGCCAGAGACAAGGGAACCTGGGGACCTTCTGGGTCTATTTCATTCAACAGAGAGCTGACAGCGATGTTCAGCCACTTCCCTCAGCCATTTCTAATCCCCCTTCAGGTAGCACCATGTGGTGCTATATCCATGCTAAAGATAAGAATTTCTCTAAAGAGCTACCAGTTTCCCTGAGCTGTGCTCTAAGAGGCAGAGAGTAAGTGTCCTCTGCATTGGCAATTTCTTTCGACCAATCTGGGCATTCATAGCAAGAGACTCTCTTGCCCCTACCTTTCTCACATTAATTATCTCTACTTCCTGAGTGTTCAGGTCAACCAGTAGACTGCTAGCAGGAGACACACGAAAGGCCTTTGTCCCTAGCTTGTTGGTGGGTCCACCATCAGGCTGGCAGAATGAGGCATGGGTTCTAGCAGGGCTGTCAGGCCCACTGCTGCTGCGGGAGCCGGATTTAAACTTCCAGCTTCCCTGGAAATTATGGGCAGAGTATTTCCCCTCTACTTCCTGTTGGGTATGGTAGTGGTGACAGAGGTTAAATGGAGGCTACTTTAGCCGGACCCTCAGCCTTAGCCTCCTACAGCTAATGGTGAAGTGGTATTGTCTGAACCCCCCAGGTTCACCTAATAATGTATAAAGGAGCTCTTTGAAATTTGGAAATCCCTGAGCTTCCTTAACAAATGTTGGTCCTTAAAAGTGTCTTTCTATGCACAACCCTTATCTCATCTAAGCTGAGCAATGAGTTTGTTGTTCTGTTGTTCACCATTCCCCCAAAACCCAGAAACTCTGCCCAGTTCTGCTTTTTGACAACCAATGGATTTTATGATTAAAGGGGATTGAAATATGCATCACTTTAATATTTTCAAAATATTGTCATACTCACTGTTAGGTTAATTGTGGGAATGCAGAAGACATATGTAAAGCCCAGAAACCCAGCAGAGATGAGATTTAGGTGGGACACCTGCCCTTCCATTATACATCGTCACAGCACCCTGAGTTCTTTCTTTATAATTTTCATCATACTCTAGTTAATCAAATATCTGGGTATCTATTTTTTAATGGCTCTTTCTCCCCTCATTAGACTGGAAGTTCTCTGAGGGTAGGTGTCTCACTCATTTATAGTTTTATCTCCAGTGTATAGGCCTCTCAGTGTGTACATGTGAGTATTTCCCTGGTGTAGACATCTGGAAAGGAATTGCTAGGTAAAGACTGTGTACAGTTTTAAAATGTGTAAGTTATTGCTCAGTAGGCTCCACAGATGCTAAAAAAAGTGTATGAATGTCATTCCTCTCACTCACCAATAATTCCTCTTGACACTCTTAAATTAAAAATTGAGATTTTGTTGTTAAACAGTGGCTTTTTCCTTATCTTTTAGTAAACTAAAACACAGAATCACAGATGCTGCACACCACATCATACAAGTGTGCAGCTTAATGGAGGTTATAAGTGCACATCTTTGTAACCACCATGCAGGTCAATGGACAGAGCATTGACAGTCACCCCAAAAACGTCTCCACCTATTCCATCCATCACAATTGTCTTCATCTCCCAAGTTAAGCACTCTCCTGACTTTCATAGCAATCAGTTCTTTGCATTCCTTCACAGCCTCATTGCTAGGGGTGCATCCCTAGACACCCTATTTATACTGTTAAAATCTGATATCTCTTTAGATTCCTTGAATTTTTTAATTTACTGGTTCCATTTTCATCTCTTTCTTATCTTTACAAGTTATCTGTTGAAAAAAATAAGTCATTTGATCTATAACTTTCCACAATTTTGCTGATTGCATACTCAAGGTAAAATTCAATGTGTTCCTCTGACCTCTGCATTTCCTGCAAATTGGCACCTGTATCCAGAGGTTTGATCAGGCTCAAGTTCTCCCATTTTGGCAAAACTTTCAGTGGTGATACGTTCCTTCATTAGGAGGCACATAATATCTGGTTGTCTGTCTTTTAGGACAATAGGAATCAATGATGCTCAAAGCCTAGGTCCATTAATTTTTTGGCCATTTCAAAATGATAATATTCTATTAAGTGATATTCTTTATTTAGCTGGAACAGTCATATGAAAAAGATACTCCTCGTTGTCTACTATTTGATTTCTTAGCAGTATAGTTCATATAGGAAAGACAATACATGCTTGATGATTTTTCTTTATTTATGAATCTGCACGATAACGATCTATTGTCCTATCTCCCCAAATTGCGATCAAATAATTTTTTTTGTTGTTTTGTTTAGATGGAAGCTAACTCTGTCGCCCAGTCTGGAGTGCAGTGGCACGATCTTGACTCACTGCAACCTCCGCCTCCCAGGTTCAAGCAATTCTCCTGCCTCAGCCTCCCAAGTAGCTGGGATTACAGGCGCACGCCACCACGCCTGGCTAATTTTTGTAATTTTAGTAAAGACAGGGGTTTCACTATATTGGTCAGGCTGGTCTTGAACTCCTGACCTCAGGTGATCCACTCCCCTCCGCCTCCCAAAGTGCTGGGAGTACAGGCATGAACCACCACACCCAGCCGACAAAATAATTTTTATATCATTAAAAATGCATGGATTTAACTATACTTAATGAATTTGCATTCATTACGATCTTTATTCTTACGGAAACTGAAATTGTCCCATCCGTGGCTAGGGGGAGCCTCTTTAATATGATCTTTGAGCCTTATTTTACATATCCCTGGTAACCTTTGATAGCTTACTTGTGATCAAGTCCATCTAATAAAGACCACAAGGACACACTAGCAGTCTGACAGATCTATTAACTTACCACAGCAAAGGAAACTGCAAACCAAAGGGCCTGTGGGTGGTTGGGGGTGCAGGAGGAGTCACCAAACCAGGAAACAAATAGGGTTACTGTAGGATGACGGGAAAGGGCAGATTCAAGTATAATGTAAATGAAGCAGGGTCTGATAGACCTCAAAGCAAGGCAGGGCCACAGGGCAAAGTGTAAAGGAATTAACATCAGGCCTAGGCTGAGAAACGGATTCAGGATCCCGTTTCCACAGAAAGTACAAAATGAGGAGAGTTGTGGAATTTTGTATTCCAAAACCCCTTATCTGACACCAGCACCTGGCTCTGAAATCAAGGATGCTTTTCTGTACTGAAAGGCTCAGTTCCTGGGGGAAGAATATATCGTTTCCTTCTTGCTGATATGATTTCAAATACAAAGTTTCCGAGAGCTGTGATTAGAGAAAAGAGGGTTTCTCAGTACTTTGTTCTTTTGTTAATTAACAAACGCAGTTTCACAGGTTCACATTGGCTATCTGGAGTGACGAGATAGTCTAGGCTGGTCTTGTGCAGTTCCTGCGCCAGGTCTTGAATTAGTTCTGAGTTTTACAGCAGACATCTTCACCCCAGTCTCACCTCAAATAAAAACATGCCAATTCGCACATTGTGTAAGAACCTTAAAACAGTACACTGTACTTCCATTTCACCTCTCCCAGCCTTTGTGCTATTGTCATACATTTCACTTCTACATATGCTAAGAACTCCGCACTACAATGCTGTTATTTTACTTTAAACAATTATCTTTTAAAGAAGTGTCTCGGGAGGCAGAGTCTGCAGTGAGCCGAGATCACGCCACTGTGCTCCAGCCTGGGCGACAGAGTGAGACTCCATCTCAAGAAAAAATAAAAATAGGCCTGGCACGGTGGCTCACACCTGTAATCCCAGCACTTTGGGAGGCCGAGGCGGGTGGATCACCTCAGATCAGGAGTTCGAGACCAGCCTGACGAACATGGAGAAACCCCGTCTCTACTAAAAATACAAAATTAGCCAGGCGTGGTGGCGCACGCCTGTAATCCCAGCTACTTGGGAGGCGGAGACAGGAGAATCATTTGAACCCGGGCGGCGGAGGTTGCGGTGAGCTGAGATTGCACCATTGCACTCCAGCCTGGGCAACAGAGCAAGACTCCGTCTCAAAAAAATAATAATAATAAAAATAAAAATAAATAAATGTTTAATTGAGAACAAAAGTTGTTTACATTTACCCACATAGGTGTCAGTTCTGATTCTCTTTACTCCTTTATGTAAACATCCAGATTTCCCTCTGGTACCATTTTCTTCTGCCTGAATAACTTCCTTTAACATTTCTTGTAGTGAAAGCTTTCAGTGATCAATGTTCTCCGTTTTCAAATACCTGAAAAAGTCTTTATTTCTCCACTTTTAGAATATTTTTCCTCTGCAAAGAATTTTGGGCTTTTTCCTTTTATTACTCTAAAGATCTCTCTCTGCCATCTTCTAGTGTGCAGTTTCTGACGATAAGTCTTCTGTTTTTGTTTTTTTTTTCTTTGAGACAGTCTCACTCTGTCACTTAGGCTGGAGTGCAGTGGCGTGACCATAGCTCACTGCAGCCTCGACCTCCCAGGCTCAAGTGATCCTCCCACCTCAGCCTCCCTGGTAGCTGGGACTACAGGTGCACAACAACACACCCAGCTAATTTTTTTATTTTTATTTCTTTGGAGAGACAGGGTCTCACCTAGGCTGGTCTCAAACTCTTAGGCTCAAGCAATCCTCCCACCTCAGCCTCCCAAAGTGCTGGGATTTCAAGTGTGTGCCACCACACCCAGCCTCTTCCAGTATTTTTACCTTTTCTCCTATGTACATAATGTGTCTTTTCTTCTGGCTTTTTAAAGATTTTTTTCTTTCACTTGATTTTGCAATTTGGTTATGATATGCCTTTGCATGTTTCTCTTTTGGTTTTATTCAGCTTATAGTTCACCGAGGGTCATGGTTCTATGGGCTTAGAGTTTTCATCAAACTTGAAATTTTTCAGCCATTATTTCTTCAAATACTTTTTCTGCCCCTCCCCTCTCCTCTCCTTTTGGTATTCCAATTACATGCATGTTGGACTACTTGTTATTGTCCCATGGGTCACTGACACTCTGCTCTTTTTTCCCCTCATCTTTTTTCTTTCCATGTTTCATTTTGGATGATTTCTGTTGCTATGTCTTCAAGTTCATTTATCTTTTCTTCTTCAGTCTAACCTGCTATTAATCTCACTAAGTATGTTTTTCATTTAATATTTAATGTTTCATCTCAACTATTCCATGTGAATATATGCATATATATGTTTTTTTTTTTCTTTGAGAGTTTTGCTCTTGTTGCCTAGGTTGAAGTGCAATGGCACAATCTCGGCTCACTGCAACCTCCACCTCCCGGGTTCAAGCGACTCTCCTGCCTCAGTCTCCTGAGTAGCTGGGATTACAGGCATGTGCAACCACGCCCAGCTAATTTTTTTGTGTGTTTTTAGTAGAGATGGGGTTTCTCCGTATTGGTCAGGCTGGTCTTGAACTCCTGACCTCAGGTGATCCACCCTCCTTGGCCTCCCAAAGTGCTGGGATCACAGGCTTGACCCACCGTGCCCGGCCATGAATATTTTTTACATCTTTATTTCTTCTCATCATGCTCATGGCTTCCTCTACCTTTTTTACTACTTGGAGCATATTTATCATAGCTGTTTTATCATCCTTGTCTGCTAGCTTCATCATCATCGTCATTTCTGTGTTGGTTGATTTGTTTTTCTCCTGGTTATGGGTCATATTTTCTTGCTTTTTCTTTTGTATGCCTGAAAAATATTTTTACACTTTCGGTTTCTGTATTTTGTTACACTCCATTAAAGAGTGTTAGATATTTTTCTAGCATGCAGCTAAGTTAGTGGGAATCAGATGAATATTTTCAAGACTGACATTTAAGCTTTGTTAGGATGGGTACAGGGTATTCTTTAGTCTAGGGTTAATTTAGCCCCCACTACTAAGCCAAGAGCCTTCCGAGTACCAAATGCTGCAGATTTTACAGGGTCTTTCCACTCAGGCAGGTGGAAACACAAGCTATTCCCAGACCTGTGCAATCACTGGCAATTGTTCTGCTTACTTCTTTTTGGTGTTTGGCATTTTTCCCCCCAGGCCTTTGGTAGTTTCCTCTTGCACATGCACAGAAAGGCACTTAACGACTAGAGGGCGGGCCAGACATGGTGGCACATGTCTGTGGTCCTAGCTCCTCGGGGAAACTCAGGTGGGAGAGTCCCTTGAACTGGTAGGAGGAGGTTTGCAGTGAGCCAAAATCATTCCACTGTACTCCAGCCTGAGTGACAGAGCAAGACTCATCTCAAAAATAAAAAATAAAAATAAAAAAAAGACAACCCACACACATAAAGGCTTTATTCAGCTGATGTACCAAGGTCACTCTCTCAGTCAAAGGTGGGGAGCAAAAAAACAGAGTAAAGGAAAAACAGTGATAGATGAAAAGAGTCAAAGGCAAAGGAAACAAGGAACCTTCTATCTCATCTGTTTCCATCCTTTTACAGACCTTTCAAATCCAGAGCCTACTTCTTAGGACTGACACTGTCTCCCTTCTTTCTGCTTTGTGTCAGGTGGCACCCAAAGATGCTGGAATCTTTATGGCAAATGCCGTCACAGATGCTCCAAGAAGGAAAGAGTCTATGTTTACTGCATAAATAGTAAAATGTGCTGCGTGAAGCCCAAGTACCAGCCAAAAGAAAGGTGGTGGTCATTTTAAGTGCTTTGAAGCCTGAAGCCATGAAAATGCAGATGAAGCTCCCAGTGGATTCCCACACTCTATCAATAAACACCTCTGGCTGATCCCTGCGTTTGCCTGTTAGTGAACCCTAGCAGCTCCCAGGAGTGCCTTTCAGGTGGTTTGGGACGTCAAAACTGTTTTCACAATAATAATAAGACTTTTTTACTTTTTTTTCTTTTTTTGAGACGGAGTCTTGCTCTGTCACCCAGGCTGGAGTGCAGTGGCGCGATCTCAGCTCACTGCAAGCTCCGCCTCCCAGGTTCATGCCATTCTCCTGCCTCAGCCTCCCAAGTAGCTGGGACTACAGGTGCCCGCCACCACGCCTGGCTAATTTTTTTTTTTTTTTTTTAAGTAGAGATGGGGTTTCACTGTGTTAGCCAGGATGGTCTTGATCTCCTGACCTCGTGATCTGACTGCCTCGGCCTCCCAACATTTTTCACTTTTTTAAGATCTCTCTTTCACAGGTGTATAGTGGAATTTTCTGGAATCTCCATGACATATAATGACATAATTGTTCTGGCAGCTGACCAAAGATGTGCTTATGTGCTCTTGTGTAGAATTTTTTAAGGTAGAAGGCTTAGGTATAAGTATGCTCATTTTCAGAGATTCATGCAATTTGTTCTCAGTAATTCTACTGTCCTCTTACAAACTATCTTTGGTTATATTATTAACTGTAATAATTAATCTCTATACCTTCATTATTATCTAATAAGTCATTACTTGGAAATCCCACAACTTACCTTGTACCACAAGAAATAAGAACACTTTTGTCGTCTCGGTTTGCAGAAGTATTTTGTTCTAATTTTTTATTTTTTATAGAGATGGGGTCTCACTTTGTTACCTAGCCTGGTTTTGAACTCCTGGCCCGCCTCAGCCTTCCAAAGTGCTAGGAATACAGGAATGAGCCACCACTCCCACGAGGCCTTGCAGAGGTATATTAACAACAGTCCTAGCTGTCTAACAGAAGAAACGACAAGCTCTCCCTTAGGGAAAAAATAACACCTATTCTAGTCTCTATAGTTCTCTTAAATACAATTTCTGACATATATACAATTTTAAAATTATAAGACATGCACAGAAGCAGGAAAATATGACCCATTATCAAGAATAAAAATAATCAATTAGAAGCAGACTCAAAGATGGTGATATAGTTTAGATCTGTGTCCCCACCCAAATCTCATGTTGAATTGTAATCCCCAGTGTTGGAGGTGGGGCCTGGTGGGAGGCGATTGGATCATGGAGGTAGATCCTTCATGAATGGTTTAGCACCATCCCTTTCGTACTGTTCTTATGATAGAGTTCTCACAAGATCTGGTTGTTTAAAAGTATGTGGCACCACCTCGCTCTTCACTTCCCTCTGCTCTGACCATGTAAGACAGGCCTGCTTCTCCTTCACCTTCTGCCATGCTCAAAAGTTTCCTGAGGCCTCCTCAGAAGCCTTCATGCTCCTTGTACAGCCTGCAGAACCATGAGCCAATTAAACCTCTTTTTTTTTTTTTTGAGATGAAGTCTTGCTCCTGTTGCCCAGGCTGGAGTGCAGTGGCACGATCTTGGCCTCCTGTGTAGTTGGGATTATAGGCGTGCACCACCATGCCCAGCTAATTTTCATATTTTTAGTACAGACAGGGTTTCATCATGTTGGCCAGGCTGGTCTTGAACTCCTGACCTCAGGTGATCCACCCTCCTCGACCTCCCAAAGTGCTAGGATTACAGGCGTGAGCCACCATGCCTGGCCTAAACCTCTTTTCTTTATAAATTACCTGGTCTCAGGGTTTTTTTTAATAGCAGTATGAGAACAAACTAATACAGATAGAGCAGTTGTTGGAATTAACAGACAAACTTAAAATAGCTATTATAAATATGTTAAAGAAATTAGAAGATTGAAAAAATGAATGAAAGGATGAAGAATTTAAATACACAGAAAAATAGTGTATTGTTTTCCACTGCTGCATTACAAAACCACTCCAGAACTTAGTAGACTAAAATAACAACTATTTGTTATTTTTCACAATTCTGCTCATTAAGTGGTTCTTCTGATATTCTCACGAGGTCATTCATGCTACTACATCTCTCTTCACGTAGCCTCTCCACCTCAAAGAAGTTAACCTTGGCTTCCTCTATGATGGCTGGGGCCAACAGCCTGCCAAAGTGCTAGGAATACAGGAATGAGCCGCCATTCCTGGCCTTGCAGAGGTATATTAACAACAGTCCTAACTGCCTAACAGAAGAAAGGACATGCTCTCCCTTAGGGAAAAAATAACACCTATTTTAGTCTTATAGTTCTCTTAAATACAATTTCTGACATATATGGGTAAATCTCAACATCCAGCATTTCTCAAATTTCTGTTTGTATTACATTTGCTGAAGTCCCACTGGTAAATCATATGCCAGTCACTGTGAAAGAGGACTACATAAGGGCATGAATACTAAGAGGATGATTCATTGCATGATGGAAACTCTAAGAATAAATTGGGCCTTCTAAACTGAGACATACTAAAATTAAGAATTTATTGGATGGTAAGCCAGGCGTGGTGGCACATGCCTGTAGTCTCAGCTACTTGGTAGGCTGAGGCAGGAGGATCACTTACGGCCAGGAGTTTAAGTCTGTAGTATGCTATGATCATGCCTGTGAATAGCCACATGTGCACTCCAGCCTTAGCAACATAGCGAGACCCCACTTCTTAAAAAAAGGAATCTATTGGATGGGTTTAACAGCAGAAGACAGGGCATTGTAGAAGAATGAATCAGTCAACTCAGAGACAGATTAGAAATATACAAACCAAAGCACAGAGAGAAAAAAATGCAAAACAAGCATAACAGAGCATGAGAGACTTATGGGACAATATCAAATAATCTAACATATATATAATTAAGTCCCAGAAGAAGAGATGGGAGACCAGGCACAGTGGCTCACATATGTAATCTCAGCACTTTGGGAGGCTGAGGCAGGAGGATCACATGAATCCAAGAGTTCAAGACCAGCCCGGACATCATAATGAGACCTCCTGTCTATTTTTTTTTTTTTTCCAGATGGGGTCTCACCATGTTGGTCGTGAGCTCCTGGGCTCAAGCAATTTGGCCTGCCTCAGCCTCCTAAAATGCTGGGATTACAGGAATGAGCCACCATGCCCAACCCCCACCCACCTCTATTAAAAAAAAATTAAAGAGGGGAATGAGGAAGAAGAAATATTTTGAAATGATAATAGCTGAAAATTTTCCAAAATTGTTGAAAGACATCAATCCACAAGAAATTCAGTGAACTCCAAAGCAGCATAGACACAAAGAAAATCAAACCTGCTAGGCATGGTGGCTCAAGTGTGTAATCCCAGCACTTTGGGAGGCCGAGGCGGGCGGATCACCTGAGGTTAAGAGTTCAACACCAGCCTGGCCAACATGGTGAAACCTCATCTCTACTAATAATACAAAAATTAGCTGGGCATGGTGGCACACGCCTGTAAGCCTAGCTACTAAGGAGGCTGTGGCAGGAGAATCACTTGAACCTGGGAGGCCAGAGGTTGCTGTGAGGCGAGATCCTGCCACTGCACTCCAGAATGAAACTCTGTCTCAAAAAAAAGGAAAGGAAAGAAATCAAACCTAAACAGATCATAGTCAAACTGCTAACAATTAAAAGAAAAAGTGCTTCTCAGTACCTATGAACATTTCATACAAAACATGTTCAAGAATTTGTGGAAAAAGTTAGAAAACCTTATTGAAATACAATATAGAAAGCCTAAATTAACAGAGAAACATATCATGCTTATGAATTAGAAGTCTCGATATCTTAAAGATGTCAATTCTATACTAATTATTCCCTAGATTCTATAAAATTCCAATAAGACTTGTTCATAACTTGTTCAAAATTGTGTATATGTAAACAAATATTTTGTTAGGGACATAAACATATATAATAAAACTTTCAGTAAAAGCTAAGGAGATATTAAATACAAATTTAAGATAACAGTTACCTCTAAGAATATAGCAATAGGAAGGGGTAATGGTGATTTTTTTATCTGCACAGTAGACAGTGAAGTGTTCTGGATGTAAGGTTCAAATTTGTCTTTGTGATAGCTGGTGTTACTAAGCCACCTGGAGGCAATAGTGCTGCAGTTTAAATATTTAGGATCCTGGATGGGGAGGTGGGAGGGAAGGGCTGGATGAATCTTCCAGGATATCAGCAGTGATTCCTGGAGTCTTCCAGTTAATGGCACCCAATAACTAAATGGGCAAAAGATGCCTGGGAGATTGGCCTGTGAGAACATTGAGGACTTGGGGATGGATCTGCTATCTCCACGTGCAAAAGGATTTGTTAATCTGGGAGTTCCTCTGAGATCTAGCCCTTGTCCATCTCTTTGGTTGCCTTTTTTTTTCTTTTTTTGACACAGAGTCTCGCTCTGTCACCCACGCTGGAGTGCAGTGGCGCGATCTCGGCTAACTGCAAGCTCCGCCTCCCGGGTTCATGTCATTCTCCTGCCTCAGCCCGCTGAGTAGCTGGGACTACAGGCGCCCGCCACCACGCCCGGCTAATTTGTTTTTTTCTTTTTTTTGTATGTTTAGTAGAGACGGGGTTTCACCGTGTTAGCCAGGATGGTCTCGATCTCCTGACCTCGTCATCTGCCCACCTCAGCCTCCCAAAGTGCTGGGATTACAGGCATGAGTCACCATGCCCAGCCTCTTTGGTTTCATCACATACCACTCAGTTACTCCATCTCTTCCCTTTAATTTCTGTTTTCCTTTAGCTTCCCCCCCCCGACCAAAAAAGAAAAACATAGTTTATTTTTCACATCCTAGGTTCTTTATTTAATAGCTTTATTGAGGTATAATTTTTTTTTGAGATGGGATCTTTCTCTGTTGCCCAGACTAGGGTGCAGTGTTGCAATCATAACTCACTGCAGCCTCAGCCTTCTGGGCTCGAGTGATCCTCCCACCTCAGCTTCCCAAGTACCTGGGAATACGGGCGTGCACCACCACACCCAGCTAATCTTTTTGTATTTTTTATCGAGACAGGGTTTCTCCATGTTGCATAGGCTAGTCTTGAATTCCTGGCTTCAAATGATCCTCCTGCCTTGATCTCCCAAAGTGTTGGGATCACAGGCATGAGCCACCCCATGCAGTCTTTCAAGGTATAATTAACATTCAGTAAACTGCACATATTTAAAGTGTAAAAGTTTCTAAGTTTTGTCATGTGTGCACCCATGAAATTATCACCAAAATCAAGATAATAAACATATCTGTCCCCCTCAAAAGTTTTCTTCTGCTTCTTTGTAATCCTTTCTTTCTTTTTTTTTTTTTTTGAGATTTTTTTTGCCCAGGCTGGAGTGCAATGGCACAATCTCAGCTCACTGCAACCTCCACCTTCCAGATTCAAGCGATTCTCCTGCTGCCTCCCGAGTAGCTGGGATTACAGGCTTGCGCCACCACACCCGGCTAATTTTGTATTTTTAGTAGATACAGGGTTTCTCCATGTTGGTCAGGCTGGTCTCGAACTCACCTCAGGTGATCTGTCCCCCTCGACCTCCCAAAGTGCTGGGATTACAGGCATGAGCCATCGCACCCGGCCTGTAATCCTTTCTTAATACTGCTTTCTGTTTTCCCTCTGCATACTGTCCCGAGCACTGATGAACTCTCACTGCACTGATGAACTCTACCATAGATTAGTTTACATTTTCTAGAATGTTTAACAAATGGAATCATACTGTCTGTACTCTTTTTTTGTGTGACTTCTGTCACTCAGCAAAATTGGAGAGTCATCCTTGTTGTGATTATCAATAGTTCATTGCTTTTATCTCTGACTGATATTTCATTGTAATAGTCCATTTGTTAGTCCATTCACCTGTTGGTGGACATTTGGGTGTTTCCAGTTTTTGGCTATTACAAATAAAGCTGCTATAAACACTCACATACACATGTTTTTGTGGACATATGTTTCTCCTGGATAAATACCTAGGTGTGGAATGGTTGGATCATCTAGCACATTTGTGTTTTACTTTTTCTCTTTTCCTTTTTTTTTTTTTTTTCTTGAGACAGAGTTTCGCTGTTGTCACCCAGGCTGGAGTGCAATGGCACGATCTCGGCTCACTGCAACTTCTGCCTCCCGGGTTCAAGTGATTCTCCTGCCTCAGCCTCTGAATAGCTGGGATTACAGCCATGCACCACCATGCCTGGCTAATTTTTTTGTATTATTAGTGGAGATGGGATTTCACCATGTTGGCCAGGCTGGTCTTTAACTCCTGACCTCAGGTGATCCACCTGACTCAGCCTCCCCAAATGCTGGGATTACAGGCATGAGCAACCTGCCTGGCCTGGATCCCATTAATTCTTGAATCTCATCTCCAACTATTCTTGCCCTGGCTCACTCCACTTAAACTATGCTGGCCTCCTAGCCATTTGTCAAACACACCAAGCATGGTTCCACCTCAGGGCGTTTGCACTTGCTATTCATTCTGTCTGGAACTGTCATCCTCCGATATGCAAGACTCACTCTCTAACATTCTTTGGGTTTGTTCAAATATCTCCACGTCACTGAAAACTTCTCTGAATATGCGATTTTTAAAATTAAAAAAAAAAAAAAAGCTACTCTCGGCCAGGCGCGCTGGCTCACGCCTGTAATCCCAGCACTTTGGGAGGCCAAGGTGGGTGGATCACGAGGTCAAGAGATCGAGACCATCCTGGCTAACACAGTGAAACCCCATCTCTACTAAAAATACAAAAAATTAGCCAGGCGTGGTGGCAGGCGCCTGTACTCCCAGCTACTCGGGAGGCTGAGGCAGGAGAATGGCGTGAACCAGGGAGGCGGAGCTTGCAGTGAGCCGAGATCGCACAATGCACTCCAGCCAGGGCAACAGAGCAAGACTCCGTCTCAGAAAAAAAAAAAAAAAAGCTACTCTCCCTTACTTCCTTTTTTGCTTGCATTTCTCCATAGTATTTATCAGCATCTACTATGCTATTTTCTTCTTGATTGTGTTTCTTGTCTCCCCATCCGCTGCGGATTTATTTAATGTTGGATGTATTGATATATATGAATAAATATCTATGAATAAACATATTATTCAATGTATATGAATAAGTATATATTATATTGCCTCCACAGATGCATATATATGTATATGTGTGAATATATATTTTTATATATATCTGAGGAGACAATATATATTTCAACATATATTTATCCAATATATATAAATAAATTTGAGATCCAGCTTCCCAAATAAATTTGGGGTTCCTCATGTAAAATTCCCTCCATTGAAATACCTAGTATGGCTTTTGTTTTCTAGCTAGATCATGACTGATACAGTACATGGAACATGATTTATTCACATATATTGAATAAATACATATTGCCTTCCCAGATGAATGTATATATATGAATATGTATGTATTCATTTGTTTATTCAACTACAAATTTACTGAGCATCTATGTGCCAGTTTAGTGCTTGGGGAGGGGGGTACCTTATGATTGGAGCTGGTGCCTCTGAAGGACATCGCAGTTCTGGCAATAAACCCATAGCTACCTAAGCTGCTGGGAGGATACGGATGGAATCCAAAGCAGAGAGTGAATGCCTTCTCCCCTCCCCTCCCACTTTTGTCTCCCACTTTTGTCTCGCCTCCCACCATTGTCTGCAATTAGCATACTCTTAGCAGGAAGCCACCTGGTGAAGGAGTCTGGGAAATGGTAATATCGGACTCCCCGCCCCAGCAGCACAGAGCAGAATATAGAGGGCTGGGCTTGAGGCCGCACTGGCACACCATTTAACTTCTGAGATGTAAGTATAAATCTGAAGTAACATCCCAAAAAAGTAATCATCAGTATTAATTATTACAAATTCTAGAAGTCACATTTTAAAGGTTTAATATTAGAATGCAGGAACAATTACCCCTGCAGTCACTGCCCTGCTCATCTCAGTTCACTGTGTCCTCAACCTCCTGGGCTCATGCAATCCTCCTACTTCAGCCTCCACAGTAGCTGGGACCACAGGCATGTGCCACCATGCCTGGCTAATCTTTTTTTTAATAGAGATGAAGTCTCTTTATGTTGCCCAGGCTGGTCTTGAAGTGAAGGAGTTGCTGTACTAAATAGATGCTGTACTAAATAGATGCTATTTGCTGTACTAAATAGATGCTCAGTTTCAACATCCACTAACTTCTTCAGTCATGGAATAATGTAACTCAAGAAAATGAATTTGGCTATATGTGGTGGATTACGCCTGTAATTGCAGCACTTTGACAGGCTGAGGCAGGAGAGTCTCCTGAGCCCAGGAGTTCAAGACCAGCCTAGGCAACATAGGCAGACCTCATCTCTACCAAAAAAATAATAATAATAATTTAAAAATTACCCGGGCATTGTGGCACGTGCCTGTGGTCCCAGATACTTGGGAGGCTGAAGTAGGACTGCTTGAGCCCAGGAGGTTGAGGCTGCAGTCAACAGAGATCACATCAGTGCACTCCAGCTGCCTGGACGACAGAATGAGGCCCTGTCTCAGAAAAAGAAAAAAAAAAGAAACAACAAAGGAATTTCATATTCCCAATACAAAGAAATAATAAAGGTGATGAATATGCTAAATACCCTTATTTGACCATTACACATTGTATGTATGTATCAAGATATCATATGTACCCCATAAATATGTATAAATATTATATTTTTTTCATTTTTAATAAAAATTTTAAAATTGCCAGGCATGGTGGTATGCACCTACAATTCAAGCTACTTGAGAGGCTGAGGCAAGAAAACCACTTGAGCCCAGGAGTTCAAGTCCAGCCTGGGCAACATCTCAATATCCCATCTCTAAAAATGAATAAATTAAATTCAAAATTAAAAGACAAAAATAAATAACGAAAAATTTAAAAATAAAAATAGTTTAAAAGAAAATTAATCTCAGAAACATACTTCCTAAAAAGAACTTTTGAATTTAGAAAGAAATTCAGAATTTGCAGTTTGAAAAAATGTCAAAAATATTCTATCTTCAACTACTGGAACCGGGTGGTAGTTTATAGCAAAAAATTTGGCAAACTTTATTGTTTAATTCTTTAGCCTTCATAAAATCTGTGATTTTGAAAATTAGTGAGAATAAAATATGCCTAAGGTACCTCACTTTTCCCTAACACTTTCCTCTGTTCTTCATTGTCTTTATCCCCATAAATTGAAGGTGACTCATCGATGTCATGGTACATGATTTTGGAGTCTTTTCTACCTGTGAAATTTTGAGGTGACAAAATCACATTTAGCTTTCTATTTATCCTTACAAGGTGTGAGAATTCTCAACCATAATTTTTTCCTAAAAGGCTTATGTCCTAAATGGAATTAAATAACTAAAGAACAACTAAAGGCAAGTACTTTTTTTTTTTTTTTTTTGAGACAGGGTCTCGCTTTGTCACGCAGGCTGGAGTGCAGTGGCACCATCTCAGTTCACAGCAGCCTCAACCTCCCAGGTTCAATCGATCTTCCCACCTCAGCCTCCCAAGTAGCTGGCACTACAGGCACACACAACCTCTCCTGACTAAGTTTCATATTTTTTGTAGAGACAGGGTTTCACCATGTTGCCTAGGCTGGGCAATCCACCCACCTCGGCCTCCCAAAGTGCTGAGATTACAGGCGTGAGCCACCACATCTGGCCTCTAATAGTTTTTTTTTTAATGTGATGAATGGTATTTTAACAAAGATTTGAACTATAATATAATCTCCATTATTTTGCCTAGTGTTAATATTCAAAATATTTAAAATATTGGTTGGATATAACATTCTGACGGTTATCAAGCTAACAAATTTTAGCTCTCAATATTTAAATTAACTCATATTTTCTCCTAAGTTGAATTGTTGAAAGTTCTTAATTATTTTTCTAACATTGATAGCTTTCACAATCATCTTTAACTGTTGCAACATTTTATTCCTACAGTAATATATACTTCTATCTCAAATGACTAATGAATTTAAACATGTAAAGTGCATGAGATTTCATTCCAAGTTACATCTAAAGTGTTTACTATATGTGAAAATGAATATTCATCTGTAAACAATAAATCCAAATGCTGTGTTCCAAAAGTATTATGCTTATTGGACCTGCTGGTTTACCATGCAATTATGAAATCATTGAACACACAGAAGTTCACAGTGCCACAAGTGACTCTGAAGTAGGTACCTAGCAATTCATCCTTCCAAAGGGTGGAGCTAAGGCTGGATACTGAGAACAAAGTCAAAATTGGGTTTATTCCTAGAACGTAAGCTCCATACAGGTAGGGATTTATCTGTTTTGCCCACTGCGGAGTCCTCCATACTTAGAATAATGCCCGGCACATAAAAGGTATTCAATAAATATAAATTGAATTAATGAAAAACAGAAAAATAGAGTGCTGATGCTAGTGGCGCGTAGGTGAAAAACATCAACGGTTGATTTTCAGTTGAGACAACGATGGAAATCATTAGGCATGCCCACATCAGGAAGACCTTAGTTTCAGCCAAGGGCTCACTGGACTTAAGCCAGTCTACTGGGTTCAAATTAGGAGGAAAGGACCAAAATTAATGAACACATACAAAATGTTGGAGATATATCATTAAAAATTGTGTCTTGGCCGGGCGAGGTGGCTCAGGCCTGTAATCCCAGCACTTTGGGAGGCCGAGGGGGGCGGATCACTTGACCCTAGGAGTTCGAGACCAGCACGACCAACACGGTGAAACCCCGTCTCTACTAAAAATAAAACAAAACAAAAAAAACGGGCATGGTGGCTCACGCCTTTAATCCCAGCTACTCGGGAGGCTGAGGCAGGAGAATGGCTTGAACGCGGGAGGCGGAGCTTGCAGTCAGTCGAGATTGTGCCACTGCACTCCAGCCCGGGCGGCAGAGCGAGACTCCTTCTCAAAAAAAAAAAAAAAAAAAAAAAAACCAGCACATTCCAAAAATAACCGCTAGAGGGGAGTATCTCCTCTTGAGAGTCATTGATCAAGCCATTAAGAGAGTCCTGAAAACGTCATGCTTGTCTCCTGGATCATCCAGCTCTTTATGACACAAATGGAGTTGCATCATAAGCACAGATAGTTCACCCAGACTCAACTACATGTGCTCAGAAAAAAAGAAATTTAAAGAAAATAAGACGTGGGGTGGGTTTTTTTTCTTTTTTTCTTACTTTTTAAATCAACTTTGTTTTGCCTTTCTGAAAAATCATATAAATGAAATTACTCAGCATGTATTTCTTTGTGTCTGGCTTCTTTCACTTAACATAGTGTTTTTGAAATTAATTTATGGTGTGTTTATTGGTAAATTATTGCTATTTATTGAGTAGCATATTGCATAGATATAACTCAACTTGTCCATTTACCTGCTGAACATTTGGGCTGTTTCCATTTATGGGTTATTACAGATAAAGTTGCTACAAACATGGATAGAGAAGTCTTTGTATAGGCATATGTCTATTTAATTTTGTTTGTTTGTTTGTTTGTTTGAGACGGAGTCTCACTCTGTCACCCAGGCTGGAGTGCACTGGCGCCATCTTGACTCACTGCAACCTCCACCTCTTGGGTTCCAGCAAATTCTCCAGCCTCGGCCTCCCAAGTAGCTGGAATTAGAGGCACGCGCCACCACACCCAGCTAGTTTTTGTATTGTTTTAATAGAGACGGGGTTTCGCCATGTTGGCCAGGCTGGTCTCAAACGCCTGACCTCAAGTGATCTGCCCATGTCTGCCCCCAGAGTGCTGGATTACAGGCATGAGCCACAGTGCCCAGCCAACATGTCTATTTAATTTTATAAGTAACTCTGCACCTGTTTTTCCAGTTGCAGAGTGGTTGTCCATGTTACAGTCCCACCAGCAATGTAACAGCATTCCAGTGCTCCATATCCTCACCAGCCTTGCTATAGTCAGTCTTTTTTACTTTAATTATTCTGGTGAGTGTGTATGGTATCTCATTGTGATCTTAATTTGAATTCTTCTGATTACTAATGATATTGAACATCTTTTCACAAACTTATTGGCCGCTTATGTATTTTCATTTGTAAAATGTTGTTTAAATACCTGCCCATTCTGTTATTGAGTTTTCTCTTTTCTTATTAATTTGTAACAGTTATTTGTATACTGTGGATATGAGTCTTTTGTCAGATATATGTTTTGCAAATATGTGCAATAAGAGTCCAAATAAGCCAGAAAAATCCCTCCTTGAGCCAGTGCCTAAATGAGTGGGAGATGGGAATTGGATTATTTCCTGGGCAGGGAAAGCTTCTGGCAGTGAAGACATCACATTGCATTGTGTGATTCCATTGTGGAAAGATATTTATTTGTCACCAAAAAAAATGGCGCCTAAACATAACCAACCACTTCCTTTATTTATTTTTTTTTCTTTTTCATGTTTTATTATTATTATTATTATACTTTAAGTTTTGGGGTACATATGCACAATGTGCAGGTTTGTTACATAGGTATACATGTGCCATGTTGGTGTGCTGCACCCATTAACTCGTCATTTAGCATTAGGTATATCTCCTAATGCTGTCCCTCCCCCCTCCCCCCACCCCACAACAGTCCCTGGAGTGTGATGTTCCCCTTCCTGTGTCCATGTGTTCTCATTGTTCAATTCCCACCTATGAATGAGAACATGTGGTGTTCAACCACTTCCTTTAATGCATGGCCAGAGAAATGTGATATGTTCCATCAATGGAGGAAAACTTGCTGTGTATGTCAGTCTCCAAAATGATGCCTTCTTGAGCAGTTTTCAAGGATAATTTAAGTCATGTGCGATTGTCACCTGGCTCTCAGACTTAAACCAAGCCCTAGCATAATAATAAGCAATTCCACTGAACACTCTGCCATTGAAAGAAGGGAGTGGGGATAGAAGTCAGACACCCAGTCCTACCCTGAACTACCTACAGTATCCATCCATTGTTGTAACTTCCTTGTTCTTTTCCTTCCCTGTGACCTCAAAGGTGTCCATCTGATCAGCAGGAGAAGCCCCTCTCATAGAAGAGTCTCTGATGCATGTGAAAATGCCTTAAAAAATATATATATATATAAAAGAATATATATATATAAAAGAATATATATATACCAAAATGCTAACAGGAATTACAAAAGACAGGTGACTATTTTGAGGCCTATCTATACTATACTTTCTTAGTTTTCGAAACTGTATTTTATTTATTTTTTTTTATTTTTTTTTTATTTTTTGAGATGGAGTCTCTGTCACCCAGGCTGGAGTGCAGTGGCACAGTCTCGGAACTGCAACCTCCACCTCCCAGGTTCAAGCGATTCTCCTGCCTCAGCCTCCCAAGTAGCTGGAATTACAAGCGTGCACCACCATGCCCGGCTATTTTTCGTATTTTTAGTAGAGATATGGTTTCACCATGTTGGCCAGGCTGGTCTTGAACTCCTGACCTCAGGCGATCCACCCACCTCAGCCTCCTAAAGTGCTGGGATTACAGGCATGAGCCACCATGCCTGGCCTCCATACGTATTTTAAACATACTACTCAAGTTATAAAAACTAGAAGTGACTTAAAATTTTTCAGGAGGAATTTTAGTGCTAAAAATATTGTTTTGGAAGACTAAGCACATACATAAATTTTTATGATATATTGATCAGTTAAAAAACCAAGACACAAAATATCTACAGCTTGATTCCATTTTATTTTTGTCACATTTTACATTTTTATTTATTTCTGGGTATTTCTTTCTTTCTTTTTTTTTTTTTTTGAGACAGAGTCTTGCTCTGTTGCCCAGGCTAGAGTGCAGTGGTGTGATCTCAGCTCACTGCAACCTCCACCTCCCGGGTTCAAGTGATTCTCCTGCCTCAGCCTCCCAAGTAGCTGGGATTACAGGCGTGCACCACCACGCTGGCTAATTTTTGTATTTTTAGTAGAGGTGGGGTTTCGCCATGTTGGCCAGGCTGGTCTTGAACTCCTGACCTCAAGTGAGCCTCTTGCCTCGGCCTCCCAAAGTGCCGGGATTATAGAAGTGAGCCACCACAGCCAACCTATTTCTGGGTATTTCTGTACAGTGAAAATACTAATGATTTTAGTTTTCTTATTTGTGCTTCTCTGTTTACATGTTTTCCAATGAACATGTATTACTTTTACAATTAGAAAAAAAAATGTTATTTTTAAAGTACAAATAAGAATGACTCTGGAGTCTGGCACAGTGGCTCATGCCTGTAATCCCAACACTTTGGGAGGCCAAGGCAGGAGGATTGCTTGAGGACAGGAGTTCAAGACCAGCCTGGGCAACATAGCAAGACTTTGTGTCTACAAAAAATACAAAAATTAGCCAGGCATGGTGGTGCACGCCTACAGTTCCAGCTACTGGGAAGGCTGAGGTGGGAGGACTGCTTGAGCCCGGGAGTTCAGAGCTGCAGTGAGCCATGATTGCACCACTGCATTCCAGCCTGGGCAACAGAGCAAGACTGTCTCCAAAAGAAGACTGACTCTGGGAGAAAAAATCAGGTGGCAGAGGATCAGGATAGAGTTCCATCTCCACCACTTCCTAGGTTTATGACCTGGGCAACTTTCTAAGTTGCCTTATAGAGTCTTAGTTATCTTATAGAAAAGGCAAAGATAGGCCAGCTGTGGCGGCTCACACCTGTGATCCCAGCAACTTGGGAGGCCAAAGCAGGAGGATCACTTGAGCCCAGAAGTTCAGCCTGGGAAACATAGCAAGACCCCATGTTTTTTTGTTGTTGTTTGCTTTTTGTTTTTTGTTTTTGTTTTTAGCAAGACCCCATCTCTACAAAACAAACAAACAAACCAAAAACATATTAGCCAGGTATGGCGGCATACACTTATAGTCCTAGTTCCTCGGAGGCTGAGGCAGATTGCTTGAGCCCAGGAGTGTGAGGCTGCAGTGAGCTATATGATCTCCACTGTGCTCCAGCCTGGGCAACAGAGTGAGGACCTGTGTTAAAAAAAGAAATGAGAGAGAGGAGAGAAAGAGAGAGGGAGGGAGGGAGGAAGGAAGGAAGGAAGGAAGCAAGGAAGGAAGCAAGGAGGGAAGGAAGGAAGGACGGAGATAATAATATATAACTGTGGGAATTCAATGAGGTGGTATGAATAAAGCAATCGGTACTTTCTAAAGGATACTTATATATCATCAACTCAACCATTCAATAATTGGTTTGGCTTGAGTAGAACCTGTCCTCTGATAAAGCACTTCTGAGCACCTATCCAGGTAACTTCCTTCTCTAGCATCCCAGAGCCACCAGGCTCACCTTGCACATCTCCAGTGTCAGGGGAGTTCCTTCCTCCCAAAATTTCCCCATCACACTGTCCTGTCCTACCAGCGTGTGGCTCCATTCCTTGACATGTCACTCGGGAACTGTATGGCCTTCGACAAGTCACTTTTCCTCTCTGGGCTTGCGGGTCTCATCTGTGAGGTATTTGGGGGACTCTTCCACCCTAGAATCGGCTGGTCTCTTCGGCTTGTTGGGTGTATCCTAATGACTTAGGAAGTTGGATGTATGCTTAGATGAGAGTCTGTTTGACCACTGGGAGGAAAATGGCAGTTCGTGTGTGAAAATGGCAGTTTAATTTTCAGAAAAGTATCTAGTCTGTTGGTCTTGGCTTCAGCCCTAAGTCATTAGGATACCCTATAAAAGAACATAGGAAAACCTTTTCACGCTCAGTAGGGCCTGCCTCTCAAGCCAAATGTGCCGTCTCATTCTGAATTCCAGAAGCTTATTATTGACTCTACTATAATTATTCACTGTTATTATCAACTATATTATTAACTCTTGTTATTATTAACTCTACCTTTCTTCTTGCATTTCTTCTATAAAGTGCTAATCTCCTGATATTATAATTATTCCCATTTTATGGTTGAGGAGACTTTCAGAGGTTCAGTAATTTTTCCGGAGTTGGACAGAGAGAAAGTGACATGGCCAGGACTGGAACCATTTACAATGGTCATTAGCGCCCACTCTCCTCAGGTCCCTCACCTCCCTCCACAGACCATTTCTCCCACATCCTAGACCTATCCCCCACCCTTGGCGGGGAGAGGAGCACAGGCGAGCAAGCAGAAAGAAGAGACAACTGGCAGCCTGTGTTTTATTGGACAGCAAGAACCAGCTACTCATATTCATGCTTGGGGACCGGTGGAGGTTTCAACGCATAGGAGAGACAGCACAGGGACGCATCCGGGCACAGGTGCATGTAAGTTTCTTGCCTTGTGCAGTAAGTTCGGCAGGCCCCTTGACCCTTCCGGCACCGTTTGAATTCACTTCTCCCTAAGCAGAGGAAGACCACAGGTCAGAGCAGCCCATGGGTCACACGTTAGACCACTGGTCACAAGTTAGGCCACAGATTCACTAACACTGGTCACAAGTTAGCTCTCTGGTCATCTGTTAGATCACTAGTCATAGATGAGAGTACTGATTACAAGTTAGGTTAGACCACATATCATAGGTTAGACCATTAGTTACAAATTAGAGACTAAGGCCAGGCGCGGTGGCTCACGCCTGTAATCCCAGCACTTTGGGAGGCTGAGGCAGGCAGATCACCTGAGGTCAGTAGTTTGACACCAGCCTGGCCAACATGACAAAACCCCTTCTCTACCAAAAATACAAAAATTAGCCGGGTGTGGTGGCAGGCGCCTTTAGTACCAGCTACACGGGAGACTGAGGCAGGAGAATCACTTGAACCCAGGAGGAGGAGATTGCAGTGAGCTGAGATTGTGCCACTGCACTCCAGCCTGGGCAACAGAGGAAGACTCCATCTCAAATAAATAAATAGAAACTAATTTCTTGTCCAGGTAAAGCCACACACCAGGTACACGTAAGCACTTTTCATAACAACACTATACGATTATAGTTAGTCTTATTACAGTCCCTGCTATACAGGTAAGGAAACTGAGGCTCAGTGAGGTTAATAACCTTAACCAGCTGGTTACAGTGGCTCACGCCTGTAATCCCAGCACTTTGGGAGGCTGAGGCAGGTGGATCATCTGCGGTCAGGAGTTCAAGACCAGCCTGGCCAACATGGCAAAACCCCATCTCTACTAGAAATATAAAAATTAGCTGGGCCTGGTGGCGGGCGCCTGTAATCCCAGCCACTCGGGGGGCTGAGACAAGAGAATCGCTTGAACCCGGAAGGCGGAGGCTGTAGTGAGCCAAGATCGTGCCACTGCACTGCAGCCTTGGCGACAAACTAAGACTCCATCTCAAAAAGAACATATATATATATGTAGTAACCTTATCCAAGGTCATACCACCACTGAGGAGCAGAACTAGGACTCAAACCCAAGCGATCTGGCTTCGGAGTCCACACCCATTACACAAACTGCCCCTGACACATAGGGACTTGTTTAATGTTAGGTTTTAGTGAAGGAATTTCCAACCATGGGCCATGGAAAAGGTAAGGCTTTGGGGGAACAGGTCCTTTGCTCCCTCCGTGGGTCTTTGGTCACAACATGGGATGAAGCCTGTCCTTTATTTATTCACTCAATAAACACAGAGCACTAGAAGTACTACAATAAACAATATGGCCATGGTCCCTGCCCTCAAGGAGCTTCCAGCGTCAAGGAAGACAGTTAAAAAACAAGCATATAAATACAAGAAATAGATTCTGCGGTAACTGCCACACTGGAAATGATGAGGGTACTGTGATGGCCAGTTAGAACGCATGTGGGAAGTGAGGGGAGACTAGGACCACATAGACAAGCTTGACTGTTAAATTACATTTCTGGACATACAACCTCAGACTAGCAGAGAACAAGCAGGCCAGAAGAAATAGCACTGAGTGGGAGGTGGAGGGGAAAGGCTTCCCTGCATCTCTCTGGATTAAAACACATCCCATGTAATCCTCAAATGATGCCTTAGGCATATCCACAGGTTTTATTCAACCCTGCCGAGCAGTCCACACTTCCCTCTTACTAAGGTACAGAATCTTAGAATGATACAGTGCTGGCCTCAAAATCTCCATGAGGCACAGAATCCACCCTCTGAAGACGGTGTGTAGTATAATCGCTAACAGTGCGGTGTGAACCCAGCTCAGACCTCCTGGGTCCAAATCCCAGCTCAGTCATTTCCCATTGAGTGACCTTGGCCTCAGTTCCTCATCTGTACAACTCTCCTTCAGAGCACAGTTAAAGGATCACTTTAGCACAGTGCCTGGCACGTAGTAAATGCTCAATAACTAGGAGGCAAGATTATCAGCATGACAGCTTAGATTGCTGGAACAATCAGGACCCATTCTAGGTAAATCCTCTCACTTACCAGTAAAGAGAGGAATGAACTTGCCCAAGCTCCCATAGCCACTAAGTGATGGGTCTGGAACCGGAACCCGAGACCCTAGCTCCCAGGTGAGGACACTTTCTATACTATTTTTTTTTTTTGAGACAGGATCTCACTCTGTTGCCCAGGCTGGAGTGCAGTAGTGCAATCTCAGCTCACTGTAGCCTCTTCTTCCTAGGCTCAAGCAATCCTTCCCCCCCAGCCTCCTAAATAGCCAGGACTACAGGTGCCCACCACTATACCCAACTAATCTTTTTGTTTTTTGTAGAGATGGGGTCTCCCTATGTTGCTCATGCTGATCTCGAAGTCCTGGGCTCAAGTGATCCTCCCACCTTGGCCTCCCAAAGTGCTAGGATTTACAGGTATGAACCACCACACCCAGCCAAGAAATACTCTTAGCACAATCGCATTTGAACTTCCCAATCACTCCAACATCCAGAAGCAGTTCCTTTCTCCTGGATGATCTGCACTCTCTTCCTCATATTTTTGACTCTGTCTCCCACCAATTTCCTTTGTGCTCCCTCCCCCAGCCACACCAACCTCCTTGCTGCTGTTCAAACACATCCATCAACCTGCCTCAGGGCCTTGGCCCTTGCTGCTCCCTCTGCCTGGAACAATCTTGCCTCATATTTTCACCTTATTCAGAGCTCTATTCAAACCCACTTTATATAAAATAAGATCGCTGGAATTTACTTCAAAATAATTCACGAGAGAGGAGAGGGAAGTGAATAACAAAACAGGATTGGTTCAGATTGGTAGTTGTTGAGGTTGGGTGATGGGTAATAGGGGCTTTTTTTTTTCTTTTTCTTTTTTTTTTTTTTTTTTTAAGACGGAGTCTCACTCTGTCACCAGGCTGGAGAGCAGTGGCGCAATCTCGGCTCACCGCAACCTCCGCCTCCTGGGTTCAAGTGATTCTCCTGCCTCAGCCTCTCAAGTAGCTGGGACTACAGGCGCCCACCACCACGCCCAACTAATTTTTTGTATTTTTAGTAGAGACGGGGTTTCACCACGTTGGCCAGGATGGTCTCTATCTCTTGACCTCATGATCCACCCGCCTCGGCCTCCCAAAGTGCTGGGATTACAGGCGTGAGCCACCGCGCTTGGCCAGGGTTCTTTATATATTTATTTCTTATTTCTGGTTGAAATTTTCCTAAATACCAAAGTTTCTGGCTGGGCTCATGCCTGTAATCCCAGCACTTTGGGAGGCCAAAGCTGGAGGATTGCTTGAGGCCAAGAGTTTGAGACCAGCCTGAGCAACATAGTAAGGCCCCGTCTCTATAAAAATTTAAAAATCAAAGAAGTATCTTTTAAAAACTCATGCTGTTACAGTATTCTCTGCTTCTGCATAAGTTTAAATTTTCCCATAATAAAAATGTTTAAAACTCACCTTGTTTATTTATGTTATTCTCTCTACTTTCATGTATATGTGAAATTTTCCAAAATAAAAAGTTTTTAAAAAGAAAAAACTCTAGGCCTGTTGTGGTGGCACATGTCTGTAATCCTAGCAATTTGGGAGACCGAGGCAGGTCTATCACCTGAGGTCAGGAGATCTAGACCAGCCTGACTAATATGGTGAAACACCGTCTCTACTAAAAATACAAAAATTAGCCAGGCATGGTGGCACATGCCTGTAATCCCAGCTACTCGGGAGGCTAAGGCAGGAGAATCACTTGAACCCGGGAGGCAGAGGTTGCAGTGAGCTGAGATCATGCCATTGCACCACAGCCTGAGCAACAAGAATGAAACTCCGTCTCAAAAAGTAGAAAAAGAAACAAACTTTATTAGAGGCCTTCTCTGTCCATCCTCATCAGCCTTCCCATCCCCACCCCCTCCATGCGCACACCACTCTAACCCCTTCCCTTGCCTTTCCTCTTCTCAGCACTTATCACCACCCACCATATGTTTATCCGCTTATTTTCTAGCTCCACCAACTAAAATGTCAGCTGCATGAAAGCAAGGACCTTCTTTTCTTTCACTGCTACACGTCTTTCACTGTTATGATTTCACAACAATCATAACACAAATGAATATTTATTGAGAGAATCCCATTTTATAGATAAGGAAACTGAGGTGCAGGCTGATTTAGCAACTTGCTCTAAGTTGCCCACCGAGTCAGTGGTGGGGCCAGAACTTAAATGCTGATAGAGGCCCCTCTGTCCTCCAGGACCTGAGAGTCTAGTCCTCATTTTTACAAGCACGCACGTGCACACACACACACACACACACGCACACGATGTTGTTACCTGGTAGCACATGACCCAGAACCAGGAGAGCCACAAGGAACAGAAGCAGCTGTGTCATGGCCACGGGGCTCCTGGGGAGGCTGCTGGAGAGAACACAAGAGGAGAGACCCGAGCATGCTGAGCCTCGCTGCTTCCAGCCCAGCCTTTATTGAGCTGCAGATGAAGGCAGTGCTGTGGGCAGCAGGCCTAAATGGGATTATGAGACCATGTGGTCCCCAGGCTGCTTGGGATCTCAGCCAGCTATGTGGGAACTAGTCAGCCACACCCTCCGGAGCCTGTTGAGCTTGGAAGCTGGGGGTAGAATTTTCTGAGGCAATGTCTAGGGTCAGAAAGTAGACATCTTCCCCACCTAATAGAGTGGAAAAAATCTTGACTTAAGAGAGACCTAGTTCAATCCCCACATCTCCCCCTAACTGCTGTCAGACAAGTCACTTAACCTCTCTGAGCCTCAGGCTGTTGTCTATGAAATGATGACAAGCATCCCTTACAAGGCCAAGTGACCAGCATGTATGTAGGCCTACTTTAAAATGGGAAGAGTAATAGTACTCATGTCATAGAGAGTAATAGCTACCCTTCTCATTTAGGGGACTAAATGAAGTAATACACTGGCTCCTATAGTGTGGTTCCCAGACCAGCAAGCAGCAGCAACACCTGGGACTTGTTAGAAATGCCAGTTCTTTAGTCCTACCCCAAACCTACTGAATTCACCTCTCCCTAAGCAGAGGAAGACCACAGGTCACAGAGCAGCCCATGGGTCACAGGTTAGATCACTGGTCACAAGTTAGGCCACAGATTCACTAACACTGGTCACAAGTTAGCTTTCTGGTCATTTGTTAGATCACTAGTCATAGATGAGAGCATGGGTGGGTCCCGGCAAAATGTGGCTTAACAAGCCCTGCAAGTGATTCTAACACACCGCCAAAGGTTGAGAACCCCTGAGATAATATTCATGCAAAGCTTAGAACAGTGTCTGGTACACAGGAATCTAAGTTGCATCATGAAAGATGAGTAGGGGAAAAGGTATCCCGGGCAGAAAGAACAGAATGTGCCTAAAAGAGTGGGGCATGAGCCAAGCAAAGGTTTTCCTGGGAGGAGAGGTTGAAATGATTCTGCAGAGAATATGATGGGGCTTGAATGCCAAGTTCAGACTTTCGTATTATAGACATCCAAAAGTTTTTTAGCAAGAGTGTAAGCAAATAAAGAAACTGAAACCCAAAGAGGGAAGTTGACTTCCCTAAGGTCACACAGCAATTGTGCTGCAGAGATGGAAAAGCCAAGTCACCTCACTCCCAGACAATGAAGGGTGCTGCACCACTCCTGGCCCATCTTGCAAGTTAGAAAGGTAAGCTTAGAGGGCCAAGCTACGGACGGAAGCCAGGCACAAGGGGGTTCTGCATCAGCTCCAAGACCTGTGGGGGCTGAGCCAGTCTGTTCAGCTGCTGTGGGAGTTATTCCAAGCTGAACACCTGAATCCCCTCAGCCATGACAATGACCCCCACCCACAGGTGCAGCCTGGTCTCCGTGGGCTCCACACAAATACACACCCCAATTTCTCAAGACCTAAAGGGAGGCACCCCAGCCAAAGAGTCTGGATCCTGGCCCCTTGGATGGCCAATGTCACCAGCAATCTCTTTCCTCCTCCTCCATACCTGGGAGCATTTTTTTTTTTAAGCCATGAGTGATAGAAACAGTAGACAGAATGGCAGAGACCTCAGGCCCAGGCCCAGCTAAGCCGCAGTTGGTGAATGAATGAATAATGCCAAAATAAGATTTTCAGAATTCTTCAGTGCAGACTTCCTGAGCTCTCTCTTCCTCCAAGCCACCTCCCAAAATTAATTCTTCATCCAGAGCAGAGTTTCTTAAAGTGAGGTCAATGAACCGCCTGCATCAGGATCACTTGGGGCACTTGTTTAAAACGCAGATTCCCGGACCCCTCTCCCAGCACTGTGGAATCCGCCTCTCTTGGACGGTGGGACCTGAAAATTTAGCAAGTTCCCCAAGTGGTTTTTCTGGGGGCTAATGTGTTGGTGCATCCCCTTGATGGAGTGGACAGATGTGGACGCAGATGGAGCTCCAGACCCAGGAATCCAGAGGCCCCATCCTTCCTTTCTCGTCTGTCACTCTCACCCGGTGCGTAGGGCTGGCAGAAGCGGGTCAGCTGAGCTCTGCACTTTCAGAAAAGTCACTGAGCGGCCAGGGCCTTGGGGCGGGGACCCCGGGGCTGCCCTAATGGGGCGGGGCTGGATGGGGCGGGGTCGCGGCTCCTCCCCCGGCCGAGGCGGCGAGGGGAAGGGAACTGGCCTGAGGGGCTGCGCGCGGAGGCGGGTGGTACAGCCTGGAGCATCCAGCCGCTGAAGCTACGAGGGACCTTGGACCCCTCCCACGCCGAGGTAAAGCCCTGCGCTACGCGCCGCCAACTTGCTCAAGTTGGAACAGAGTTCGCCAGGCGATTGAAGGGGGATTCAGCAGAGTTGGCAAGAATAGGGGAGCTTCGAAACCGCGTCCCGAGGGTGAGGGTCTTCAGACCTGGGACCCGGAGGGCTGGATAGCCCTGGACAAAGACCCCTCCAACCCCAGGATGGGGGATTCACACCCGGGATGCCGGCTGAGAAAGCTCGGACCCAGACTCCAGGAATGGCACAGCGTTCCCGGGCCCTGTGGTCTGCCCTCCCCGTCCCCTGCCAGGACCCTGTCCTGTCACCTAACCTGGGGCCTGACCGGCGGCAGCTCCTGTCCCCAAAAGCAGTTGGAGGCCGTAGCGCCAGCAGCTCCTGAATTTTTCACACAGGGGGCGGGTCAGACACGCGGTTCCCATGGCACTAGGGCACTCGGGTTACAGTCGGGTTACCCCCATACCCCCCTCGTGCTTCTGGAGTGCCAGCCCGCACTCCTGCCTCTTCCTCCTCAGACCCCGTGAAATTGGGCATCGAAAGTTAAGCAACCCCTACCCTTGGGGGGGACCTGAAACTGCACTCCCAACCCAGAACCTGTGAAAGAGAGCGGTGGGGAAAGGGAGGAGGGGGACAATTTAGATGCCCTTCAGAGCCAGGGCCTCATGTTCTGTGGGAAGGGCAGGTCCGTGTACACGGAATGGGGAGTGTGCATGTGAGGACATCCCACCTCACTACTGCCCCTCCACCTGCTTGTCTGTCATCAGGAGTAGATCATCCTTAAGACAAGGGAATGGCCTCTGGGTGTGCATGTCTGTGTGTTCACAGCCTTCACACTCACTCCTTCCATCCGGATCCAGGTTTACGCAGAGCCCGAGGCCAGAAAACCTAGGGGCTTTCTGCCCCAAGAAGCTGAGGCACCTCCTACTCCCATCTGAACAAGAGGGGGATCTGGAAGAAGCCATCTCAGCAGCTCATCAGGACGCTATAGAAAGAAGCAGCTCAAAGCAATTGGCTGACAGCCAATTCCCCCTTGTTTTAGAAGGAAAGAAGGAAGAAGCAAAACCCCTCATACCAAAGATGACACTCAACACCGGGCAGGAAGCAAAGACCCCTCTGCACCGGCGATCCAGCACCCCACTGCCCCTGTCCCCACGGGGCCGCCAGCCTGGCCTCCTGAGCACAGTGCCTTCCACTCAATCTCAGCATCCCCGGCTGGGCCAATCAGCCTCCCTTAACCCTCCCACCCAGAAACCTTCACCTGCCCCAGATGATTGGTCTTCTGAATCCAGCGACTCTGAAGGCTCCTGGGAGGCTCTCTACCGTGTGGTGCTACTTGGAGATCCTGGAGTGGGGAAGACCAGCCTGGCCAGCCTCTTTGCAGGGAAGCAAGAGAGGGACCTCCATGAACAGCTGGGAGGTAGGGGCCATATGGGCTGGGCTGGGATGTGGCCAAAGGAGTGAAAGCCCTGTCACCAGGGACATGGGGCTGCCAAGAACAGTTGTACAAGTCACGCACTGTTCAACTCTAAGGGGCATCATTCACTTAGACTATGACATGAATGATGCCCCCCCGCCCTCCAAAGTTGTACAGGGCACAGCCTGCACGATGGTCAACGGGAGGGAAATTCTTGAATAGAACAAGAATTTTGCCAACTTCCCATGAATGAGAAGTATATGATTCATTTCCATGTCATGCGGGTGGCAATTCTGAATTCCATGTCAAGAAATGGTGGACTTCCACCAAGGTCAGAAACTCCCCTCCCCAACTCCTCTGACTCTTAGATTCTCCCAGTCCCATAGACACCCATCCATGGTCACCATGATCTACAGCAAAACTAAGATCCTTTGCAGAAGGGAGACTCCCAGACCCCAAGTTCTGGGCCCTGGGTTGCTTTATTCCCAGGAAATGCTGTGAGCTGAGAGTGTCAGGGGCCCCAGGATGATGGGGTACAGGGAAGATAGAAGAGAGAAGCTAGGCCCCTGAAGGACTGGCCAAAAGGACATAGGGTGAGTGGGGGAAGGGGGTTGATTAAATTCAAAGAAAAGGTAGGGACATCTAGCCAGACTCTTCTCTAGCCTTGACTTCTCTCCCCCAGCCTCAAGAGTGAGAACCCATATGTGTTACAGATAGGGAGACTGAGGTCAAGAGAGGATAACATGACCTGCCTGAAGCACACACTAAGTCAGAGACAGAGCAGGCCTGGGAGAATTCCTAGCCCAACTTTAACCCCACCACCCCACCTTCATTCAATCAATCAAATCTTTCTGGCACCTACTATGAGCCAGATACTATGGCAGCTGGGGAGACATGGGTTCCTACCAGGAGAGACAGGCATCAAACAAGTGTGATAAGTGCTTCTGAGGACAAGTGGAGGGGGCGATGTGACCAGAAATGGGGGGTAGGGAACACCACACTCTCTCAGGCTTGCCCCTCCTCCCTGAGATCCAGCTCTTCCCTCAGTTGCAGAAGATGTATATGAGAGGACCCTCACAGTGGATGGAGAAGACACCACACTGGTGGTCGTGGACACCTGGGAGGCCGAGAAACTGGTATGGCACTGCAAGCAGAATTTGGGGAGAGGGGTGCTGAGCCTAATACTAGACACCCTCCCGTCCCCTCCTGGGACACTACAGATCAGGTGTGAGCAAGAGCCATCCTCAGCACCCTCCCCCAACACCCACAGCTCCTAAGCAGTCTTTCCAATCCCAAACAGAAGACCCTTATGACTCTGACCCCTTTTCTCACTCCACAATCCCCTCCTAGCAGCCATCCCAGAATGTACTTCCCCCCCTGCAGATCTCCCCATCATTATTTCCACCCTTGTCCCATGCCTCCCACCCACATTGTGCAGAAGGAACGCTGGATTTGGCCCCAAAATACCTAAGGCTGAACCCCCTTTCTTTTTCTTACTAGTTGTGTAGTTTTGTGCAGTTGACTTAACCACTCTGAGCTTCAGTTTTCTCATCTGATAAATGGGTTAACCATTCCTGCCTTCCTCATCAGCTAGTTTTTTAAAGTTCTTATGCAATTTCAGAGGTAAGCCCAGTTTAAAGCAAGAAAAACTGCTGAATAGGGGTGAAGAATTGTAAATGATAACTCTTAGTAATTATGACTTGGTAGCTAGAGAAAAAGGAAATCAGAGCAGGAAGAGAGCAGTAGGCAGGAACATGTCCCTGTTATGATTTTATCTTGTTTGTGTTTTCTTTTCTTTTGCTACATGGGTAATACATGCTCATTGTAGAACTCTGACGAAAAACACCTAAGCAAAGAGAAGGATCTAAAATCACCTGGGATCCCATCTCTCTAAGGGATAGCCTGCTCAAAAACTAAATGGTGAGTCTTCTGATTCCCATTTACTGATGAGGAAACCAAAGACCAGAGCAGTTAAATAATAATAATAATGTGTCTAAAGCTCTCAAATAGCAAGTGAGATTCAAACCCAGATCTACGAAATCTTTGTAGATCTTATTCTTTTTTTTTTTTTTTTTTTTTTTAGATGGAGTTTCACTCTTGTTGCCCAGGCTGGAGTGCAGTGGCACCATCTCGGCTCACTGCAACCTCCGCCTCCCAGGTTCAAGCGATTCTCCTGCCTCAGCCTCCTGAGTAGCTAGGATTACAGGCACTTGTCACCATGCCCAGCTAATTTTTGTATTTTTAGTAGAGACAGGGTTTCATCATGTTGGTCAGGATGGTCTCGAACTCCTGACCTCAGGTGATCCACCTGCCTCAGCCTCCCAAAGTGCTGAGATTACAGGCATGAGCCACCATGCCCGGCTGAGGCTGTATTCTTATGCATTAGGACTGCATAAGAGTCCTCGTCTTATGACTGTCCTCCCCATCAAGAGCATCACCTTCTGAACCTTCAGCTGAGGTTTCAGTCATTTGCTCATTCATTCATTCAGAAATACTTGCTGGGTGTCTATCATGGACCAGGACCTTGGAGACACAGAGATGAATAAGGCAGACATGCCCTCTGGCCTCGTGGACCTCACAGGCTGGTGAGAGGGTCTACTTTTCATATGCAGCTGAGAATGCTATGGGGCAGTGTCCAGCAAGTTAAGATGGGTGATCAGACTGGGAGTCCCACTCAGGAGACAGGGGAGAAAGGATACTAGACTAGAAGGCAGGAACTGGAACTCCACACCCAGCTTGCTTTAGCCTTGAGAAAATTTTCTCCTCTTTTCTGGCCTTTTATTTTCCAACCAGCAAAATTAGGAAACTGAACCAGTTTCCCTGATCGGTGACTGTGAAGAGAGGTCTCAAAGAGGGTCCAAGCAGTAGCAGCATTATTGAAATAAGTATCCATCCATTCCATCTGTGTGCTACATGGTACTCTGATATCAGAGAGGCTAAATCTGACAGAATTGGGTGGGCCTTAGGACCTTAGTGTACCAGGTTGGCTGACCATCAGGGCCACTTGGAGTGTATTAAAAATCAAATTATCAGCTGGGCGCGTTGGCTCATGCCTGTAACCCCAGCACTTTGGGAGGCCGAGGTGGGCGGATCACCTGAGGTAGGGAGTTTGAGACCAGCCTGACCAACATGGAGAAACCCTGTCTCTACTAAAAGTATGAAATTAGCCGGGTGTGATGGCGCATGCCTGTAATCCCAGCTACTCAGGAGGCTAAGGCAGGAGAATCGCTTGAACCTGGGAGGCGGAGGTTGCGGTGAGCAGAGATCATGCCATTGCACTCCAGCCTAGGCAACAAGAGCGAAACTCTGTCTCAAAAAAAATAAATAAATAAATAATAAAAATCAAATTATCAGGCCTCACCCTGGCCCTCACCCTCAGCCTGGGCAACAGAGCGAGACTCCATCTCAATAAAGATAGATAGATGATAGATAGATAGACAGATGACAGATAGATAGATAGATAGATAGATAGATAGATAGATAGATGATAGATAGATAGATAGATACTAGAGCCCCACTTTTAGAGCTTCTTATTCTTTTTTTTCTTTTCTTTTTTTTTTTTTTTTTTTGAGATGGAGTCTCGCCCTGTCACCTGGGCTGGAGTGCAGGGTCGTGATTTCGGCTCACTGCAACCACCGCCTCCCAGGTTCAAGCTATTCTTCTGCCTCAGCCTCCTGAGTAGCTGGGACTACAGGCACCCACCACCATGCCCAGCTATTTTTGTATTTTTAGTAGAGACAGGGTTTCACCATGTTAGCCAGGCTGATCTCGAACTCCTGACCTCAGGTAATCTGCCCACCTCAGCCTCCCAAAGTGCTGGGATTACAAGCATGAGCCACCGCGCCCAGCTGAGAATCTATATTTTTAATCACACTCCCAATGAGTTCATACCTACAAATCCATGCACCAACTGGCTTTTGTGATCTTGACATACAGCAAATCCTCCAAAAATATTTGTTCAATGAATGAATGAATGGTCAAGACTCATTTTCTCATTCTAGAGATGGGGAAAACGAAGACCCAAAGGAAGAAACCTGTCCATACTCAAGGTTGAGAACCCACATCTGTCTGACTCACCCTAAGGTTATTTGGCCTGGGAAATGATCTATATGGCTGTTGAGAACTTACCCCCCTTTGACAATGACACTGACCACGAATCTGATGCTTTCCTATTCATCACCAAATTCCCATTTGGTTATCAGAAAATTTCTGGCTTCTGGCCAAGCACAGTGGCTCACACCTGTAATCCCAGCACTTTGGGAGGCCGAGGTGGGTGGATCACCTGAGGTCAGGAGTTTGAGACCAGCCTGGCCAACATCGTAAAACCCCGTCTCTACCAAAAACACAAAAATTAGCCGGGCATCATGGCAGGCGCCTGTCATCCCAGCTACTCAGGAAGCCGAGGCAGGAGAATCATTTGAACCCGGGAGGCGGAGGTTGCAGTAAGCCGAGATCACGCCACTGCACTCCAGCCTGGGAGACAGAGTGGGACTCCATCTCAAAAAAAAGAAAAATGAAAGAAAATTTCTGGCGTCTTCACTACCTCACAACCACACTCAGTCTTTCTCACTTCAGGCCTTAGCTCTGACTGTTCCCTTTGTCTGGAATCTCTTCTCTCCTGCTTGGCCTCCCCCTCTTTCCTAACCCCATTCACCAGTCCCCTGTGAAGCCCTCGCACACTCTGCCAGGTGGGGTTGTTCTGGCCTCCCCACCCCACTCCTCCAGCCACTTACACATGCTTCTTAGTGGTACTTTCACACTACACTATAACTCCCATTTCCATAAGCTCTCTTCCAGACCATGAGCTTTTGGAGGGCAGAAACCGTGTCTTATTCACCACTTATAAAGTTACCACCCAGGTAGTCCAGTCTTGGAGGGCTGTCCCTAACAAAAGATCACCATCCGAAATATCAAAAGCACTGCAGTTCTTTCTTTTTCTTGGTCAAACAACTTGAAAAGACTCTACTTCTTAAAGTGCCCCTTGCCTCTCTCATCCCCTTGTGAACTTACACTTTACAGTTGCTCCTTCACCTCCGTCTTCAAAACTGTCCCGAAAAATGCCTTCCCTCTAAAGTCAGCCTCCTGTCCTCACTTCTCTCTCTTTTTTCTCTTCATTCTGGATTTCACCAGGCATAAAGAACCATCTGGCAAGGCTAAACCCTCCTCAGAAACAAGACAAAAGAGCTAAACAGGTCAAGGCAGAACCCTCTTTAACAGGAACAGGAACCAAGTAAATTTTGTCTCCACTACCCAGCCTGCAAAAGTATCAGTGAGTGAGAGAATTCTGTGAGGTAGTGTTATTAGCCTAAATTTTTAAGCAGAGAAACTGAGGCTCAGAAAGGATCACCGATTTTCCCAAGGTGACACAGGGAATTGTAGCAGAAGTTGTCCCCCACACCTGTCCAAACTATAAACCTCAGCCCCATCCCACCCATTAGACCATCCCAGGTCCACCTTCCTCAGCCAGGGCCTAGATACCCTCTGAGGATGGGCCTTGGGTCCCTCTCCCGCAGGATAAAAGCTGGAGCCAGGAGTCATGCCTGCAGGATGGCAGTGCCTATGTCATCGTATACTCCATCGCAGACCGAGGCAGCTTTGAGAGTGCCTCTGAGCTCCGCATCCAGCTGCGGCGCACACATCAGGCAGACCACGTGCCCATCATCCTTGTGGGCAACAAGGCGGACTTGGCCCGCTGCCGAGAAGTCTCTGTAGAAGGTGAGCCCTTCATCCCACCCCACTGTCATGGCTGCCCCTCCAGCGCTCTTCGTCTCAGTGACTGTCCCTGCCAAGCTGCCCCTACCCTGCAGCCACTTGCCTAAGCCTGCAAGCTAGGAACTATTCTTGCCTCCCACTCACCACCCCCAAACCAGTCCCCAAGTCCTGTCAGGCCACCTCCATTAATCCCACATTCCCTTCCCTCTCTGCCTACAGTCTTTGTGCTATCCTGGCATCTCCACCTTCGCCAGTCCTCCTGCTTCTCAATTATTCCTCCTTACCACCTGCCAGAATTTTCCAAGACCAGAGCTGAATTTGCACTTCTTAAAAATTCCTGTATGTGGTGGGGCATGGTGGCTCACAACTATAATCCTAGCACTTTGGGAGGCCAAGGCGGGAGGACTTGCTTGAGCCCAGGAGTTTGAGACCAGCTTTGGCAACACAGCAAGACCCTCACTCTACAAAAAAAATAATAATAATAATTTTAACTCTTTTTTAAAAAAAATTCTGGCCAGTCCCAGTGGCTCACGCCTGTAATCCCAGCACTTTGGAAGACTGAGGCAAGTGGATCACTTGAGGTCAGGAGTTCGAGACCAACCTGGCCAACATGGTGAAACCCCATCTCTACTAAAAATACAGCTCACGCTTGTAATCCCAGCACTTTGGGAGGCCGAGGCGGGCGGATCACAAGGTCAGGAGATTGAGACCACGGTGAAACCCCGTCTCTACTAAAAATACAAAAAAATTAGCCGGGCGTGGTGGCGGGCGCCTGTAGTCCCAGCTACTCGGAGAGGCTGAGACAGGAGAATGGCGTGAACCCGGGAGGCGGAGCTTGCAGTGAGCCGAGACTGCGCCACTGCACTCCAGCCTGGGTGACAGAGCAAGACTCCGTCTCCAAAAAAAAAAAAAAAAAAAAAAAAAAAAAAAATACAAAAATTAGCCAGGCATGGTGGTGCACACCAGTAATCCCAGCTACTTGGGCAGCTGATGCATGAGAATCACTTAAACCCAGGAGGCAGAGACTGCAGTGAGCCAAGACCATGCCACTGCACTCCAGCCTGGGCGACAGAATGAGACTGTCTCAAAAAAATAATAATAATAATTTCCTCTATGGCTCCCCTAGCCCCTTAATCAGAGACACTTTATCCACCAGGATGATAGGCCCAGTGCCTACAGGCTTTTCAAGGGCTTACATTTGAGAACTGAAAAGAATCATTATTGACTCCAAAATACAGTGAAAAAATTTAGAAATTCAAATTTCGCAAAGCTTTGTCTGCAAAACATATTTTGTCAACCAGCAACTACAAACCAAAACTTTAAATGTCATATATGGCTTGTATTTACAATGGGATGGGGACTATTTTAATAAGTTTGACATATCAGATAGGGCCCATAACAATTTTTAAGTGGTCTTACAGAGTAAGACCACTTAATGTGTAAACTGAGACCCAGAAAGGAAAAAGCCAGTTTCACAGTCACCAGCCCCTAAGGACTAGAACTCGGGCCCAGTGGCATCCTGGAGGTGGAAGACCGTATGCTTTGTGAACAGACGTCCAAAAAAAAAAACTGCAACATAAGCCCCAGGAGATTTTGTTAAAGCACAGATTTCCAGACCTCAGCCCAAACCTACAGAATCAGAAACTCTGAGGGTGGGTCCAGGAATCTGCATTTAAACGAGCTCCTCCAGGTAATTCCGATCCACAGCAAATTAGACCCTTTACCTGGCATTCAATCTGACCCCTCCCTGACCCCAGCCTCTCTGTCTTCCCTCAAAGACCAGTCTGATTTATCTGAGTCCCCAGACAGCAGCACCAGGTATGGGCACAGGAAAAATTGCTTCCAATCGAGACTGAACACATCTCTTCCTACCTTTTTCTCCGCCTTCCGTTATGTCTCCACCCCTCCTCGACGGGCCCCGCCCCCTCAGAGGGCCGTGCCTGCGCTGTGGTGTTCGACTGTAAATTCATCGAGACATCCGCCACGCTGCAGCACAACGTGGCCGAGCTCTTCGAGGGCGTGGTACGCCAACTGCGCTTGCGCCGCCGGGACAGTGCGGCCAAGGAACCCCCAGCACCCCGACGGCCGGCCAGCCTAACCCAGCGCGCTCGTCGCTTCCTGGCACGCCTGACAGCCCGCAGCGCACGCCGCCGGGCACTCAAGGCCCGCTCCAAGTCCTGCCACAATCTGGCCGTGCTCTGAAGCCGCCCGCCCTTCTGAGAGTTGGCGGGTCACTGAGGTGCGTTCTGGGCTCCAGGGACGCCACTGCGGGGCAAAGGCGCCGTTACCTGGAGTCTGCATCATGGGTCTTGCTTGCCTGCTGCCCTGATGGCCTGAGTATCCCCCAGATCCAAGCCTGGGGGACCCCGGGAAAGCGATGCACAGACAGACGATGGGGCCGAAACCCCAAGCTGGGCACAAAGTAGTTTTTTACGTGGTGGGTGTCTTTTTGTAAAAAAAATCTTCCTTGTCCCTGGGCTCTGGCCAACCCTCAGAAACCCTCACAATAAACCAGACCAGAAGGATGTCCCATCTGAATGCCCAGACCTCTCCGTCTCGGCTCTTCTAGGCGTCTCCACCTACTGCCCTCCCATCTACACTTGACTGTAGACTGGTTTGGCCTGCTGGCCTGGGCGTCAGGGCCAATCAGTAAAGTACTTGGACTAATTTTGTGCTTAGGCCCTTCTCTCGACAGTGGATCACAACCACAGTTCCGTGACCAGCTACTTTCTCATTGACTCATTTTTTACGTTCTAGATTCACATGTCTGGAAGGACCTCAGTACTCATCCTGGCAATAGAATTGCTGGCGTTTGTTGGGAGCTGTGTACTAAGCTGTCACAACAATTAATCCTCCCAACACCTGGGAGAAGGGTTTACGATTAACCCCATTTTGTTCATTAGTAAACTGAGGCAGAGGACACCGAAGGCTCACCCAAGATCATACAGCTGCTAGACGTGAAGTTGCCGGGATTCCAGCCCAGGCTTGTCAGACTCTAGTGACCAGCATATCCATTGTCCACTTTAAAGATGATACAAAACCCTATAGAATCTTGGCAAAACGAATTTAAAAACATAATTTCACATCCAATTTAAAGGAGGTTGGGACAGGAGCTCTATGAAACTCAGTCCATTAATCCCGGGGATGGACCCCCGTTTAATCCAACTCACTCATTTCCCGAAGGCAGAAACAAGCCTAGAGAGAGGAGGTGAGCTTGCCAGAGTCACCCAGCCAGGGAGGACTACACCCCAGGGCCCAGCCTCCTCCTGGGTCTCCCTTTGACTGTGCGGGAGGAAGGAGGTGGTGAGGCCTGGCTGGGGTCAGGGCTGGGTGTTGGGGATCAGGTCAGGAGTTTCCAGCCCGAAAGGAAGGGATGTCACTGCTTTGAGAAGAAAACAAGACGCAAACCGTTTGGACCATCGTGTCCCTGACGCCGGACATCCCTTCCCCCAACTAGCCCAGACGCCCCAGCCCCGGGGGACGCGGTGCAGAGAAAGACCGCAGCACCCGCCAGCCAGTCAGCAGCGTCCTCCAGCCGCGACTCCCCACACCCTAGCCTTCCAACGGGGACGGATGGCACTCACTCCCACACCCCAACCCCAGCCTGGGGAAGGGAAAAGAAGGAAGGTCTTCTTCCCCCACCCCAAGCTGTCTCCCGCCTGCGGTCAGGGGGAGGGGCTCTAGCTGTGGAAAGTTGGCAGAGGCGGCCGGCAACAGCCGGGAGAGTGGAAAAAATGATATCAAACCCGGAAAAATGCAGGCCGGATGGAGGGCCGGAGTGGGCCCTGGGAGGTGAGAGGGCGGGAGGGAAGTGGGGAGGGGAAAGAGCTGAGAAAAGAAGAGGGGCCGGGGAGAGAGTGCAGGAGCTGGCTTTAGAAAACTGAATACAATTGCCCTCATCCCCTCCTTTCTTCATCTACAAATATTTATTGAGGGCCTACTAAGTGCCGGGCACATTGCCAGGCTCTAGGGAGATGTGGTGAACAGAAAGAGGGAGCTCATTGCTCGGTAGCTCACAGTAGGGTAGGCTAACAGACTAGAAAACAAATCAGCAAATAAAAGAATCACAAACTGATAAGGAGCTGAAAATTAGAGTGGTCAGGGAAGGACCTGAAGATAATCCAGTCCAATCCCCCATCCTCAGATGGGAAAACTGAGGGCCAGAGAGAGAGAGACAGAGAGAGAGAGAGAGAGAGAGAGAGAGTGCTTACCCCAGGCTACTGAGAATGTGGAAGAAATACTTGAGAACGGGATAGGGGAGGAAAGGGGGAGGGAAGAAAGAACCGGTGCCGACCAAGATGGGGAGGTGGGAGGTGTTGAGGGAAGGAGAGTTATGCAGCCAGCAGAGCAAGATGGCAGGGTGATTGAGGGCACTGCCCTGAACCAGGGGGTGTGTGTTCAAACCCTGCTCCCCTCCATCTCTCCATGCCTTAGTTTCTCCATCTATAAAACAGGATTCCTGACAATTCTTTCCTTCAGAGTCGATGTGAGGATTAAATGATTCAAGTTGTGTAAAATGCTTAAGACACTTCCCGTGTCTAAGAAGATTCAATAAATGTGGACTCCCGCTAGCATATCTTCTTTTTTAAAAAAAAAAAAAAAAAAAACAGGGTCTCACTCTGTTGCCCAGGCTGGAATGCAGTGGCGCAATCACAGCTCGCTGCAGCCTCCACCTCCCAGGCTCAAGCCATTCTCCCACCTCAGCCCCCCAAGTAGCTGGGACTACAGGCACATGCCATTATGCCCAGCTAGTTTTTTTTTTTTTTAATTTTTAGAAGAGACAAAGTTTTGCTGTGTTGCCCATGATGGTCTGAAACTCCTGAGCTCAAGAGATGCTCCCACCTCAACATCCCAAGGTGCTGAGATTTCAGGCATGAGCCACTGGGTCCCACCCTGCTATCATATCTTGAGGCCTTGCAGAAACCAGGATTCGTTAAGGGTAAGATATTCTGAGACTGTGAAGACCTGCTTATAAGTCTTTACCTGGCATATGTATTCACATGGTTTTGTAGGTCTGCCCCACAGAAATGAAAGCTCCTTGAGGGAAGCGCCCTCAGTGCTGCTCTGACCCCAGCACTTACAACAGTGCCTGGCTCATAATGGGTGCTCAGTAAATATTTGTTGAATGGATTAATTCATTATCCATTAATAGATATCCATTAATTCATTATCCATTACCTGTAAAGTGGCCCTTCCAATCCTGTCCTCTCTGATTCTAGGTGTCTGTGAATAAGGAATGGCTGGGAAAGCATGTGAGAAAACCACACTCTTCCTTAGCCTATTATAGTTTAAAAAGTACTTTCTCATCCATAAAAACAAAACCAAAAAAAATAGCTAACTTTGTTTTAACTCCTTCTCTGTGTTAGTGTTGGCCCCCATGCTACATGCTGGGTACACATTTTCTCATGTCCTCACCACCACAACCCTCTTCTTAATAGGTACTGTTTAATAGATGAGGACACAGAGGCTAAGAGAACCCAAGAATCTCTCCAAGGCTACACAGCAAGAAAGGGCCAGATCAGTGGTCGAGAGGCAGGCAGGAACTGCCATCTTAATTGTACAATTAGGGAAACTGAGACTCAGAGAGAGGAGATGAGTTGTCCAAGCCCAAAGTCATGTAATAAACAGCAAGCAGTTACATCACTCTTACTATGTACCAGGTGCTGTCCTAAGTGTTTTTCATACATTAATCAGTTAGCAAGTAGCAGAACCAGATTTCAAACCAGGGAGATCTAGCTCACAGCATTAAGGGGTGGTCTGTGTTACACCATTTGTATGTACAGCAAGCCTGGAACAGGCTGGTATAAAAAGGAAGGTGTCTTTGTCTCCAGCCCTGCTGCCTGAGCTAGCGGCAAGACAGAGAACAAAAGCACATTGACAGTATCCTCAGCTGCCAGCTGGGACTTTCCACCTTGAAGGGAGGATACTGTTATGGAAAAAATGATAAAGCTCTGGGAAGATGGATGTCTCCCCAGGGGCCCCCAAGCCTCCTCAGAGTCCCTCCTCTTGCTGTGGGGGAGGGCCACAAACTGTGCTGGCTTGGTCCAGATGAGACAAAGGCCACCTGGATCCCAAGACACCCAGCCAGGCTGCTCGAATACTGAGGATCACTGGCCTTGGTGGAAAGTTCCAATTTCTCACCCCAGGCATGAAGCTTCTGCTCAGGGACCCCCGAGAAATCAGGTTCAGGCTGGAGCTCCCTGTCCTTGGAGATTGGAAATACACATCTCATAGGGCCTACTCCCTCCTTTCTTCATTCAGCAAGCATGAACAAGGATGTGGGCTCTGAAAAAAGGTAGAGAATGTAGAGAGGATCACAGCTGGTGGGTACAGGAACTTCCAAGTCCCTGCCCTGGCCACGAAGGGAAGGGGAGGGTAAAAGAGGGGTAGAAGTAGTGAAAAATCCACCTACAACTGCTTTGTAATGATTAAGAATCCCTCCAGTCTGTCATGGCCTTATGACCTTAGGCAAATCAAAATATACAGAGTGAAGGGATTAGCATAGAATTCTCTATGTAATTGTCTCTGTCTCTAGAATATTTAAATATTGTAGTTCAACAGCTTGAAAAAATATACAAGTTCAGTTTCAATTTGAGCACTGTTCCCTTCTGTTCAGTTCAGGGTTCAGTTAAAAATAATACGAATGATGGGATGGGAGCTCTGGGTGCAGCAATGTGTGTGGTTTTACCCAGTCCCATATGGTTCAAGTTCAAGGCTAGGGTGTGTGTGTATGTGTGTGTGTGTGTTGTGGCTTATATTCCCAGGCATTGTGGATGTGACAATTTATTGGTAGAAAAGCACAGGCTTTGGAACTAGAAGAAACCTGTGTTTAATCCCACCTCAAGCACTTGATCTCTCTGTGAGCTGGGTTCTCCTTTCCTTCGTTTTGAAATGAGAGGTGATAATTCTTATCCCATAGAATTAAATGAGGTTTTTAATACTTAAGAAAGAACCACTATATGCCATTGGTAATTTACTTCCCCTCTCTAGGCCTCAGTTTTCTCATCTGGAAAGTGGGGATATTAATTGTATTTCTTGGCCAGGCACAGTGGCTCATGCCTGTAATCCCAGCACTTTGGGAGGCCGAGGTGGACGGATCACCTGAGGTCAGGAGTTCAAGACAAGCCTGGCCAACATGTTGAAACTCCAACTCCAATAAAAATACAAAAAAAATTAGCTGAGCATGGTGGCACGTGCCTGTGTTCCCAGCTGCTCAGGAGGCTGAGGCAGGAGAATCACTTGAATCCTGGAGGCAGAGGTTGCAGTGAGCCAAGATCATGCCCCTGCACTCCAGCCTGGGTGACAGACCAAGACTCTGTCTCAAAAAAAAAAAAAAAAATAGTATTTCTCACTAAGTGTCGATGTGAGAATTCAATCAGGTTGGCTATTTGTTAGCATGATGCGTTGCACCCAGTAAACACTCAATAAATTGTAATGCATTTCCATGCATTACTTTATACTTTTTCCCACATATATTATTTTGCTAAGGCAAAGTATTGGATGCTTTTAAACATCATACTATATGTATCCTTCAGCTTTATTATTTTTCACATTCAACATTATATTTATGAGATTTCTTGTGTTGAAATCTGTAACTGTAACTATTCTTTTTCATCACTGCACAGTATTCCACTGTATGAACATACAAGATTTATCTTTTCTTCCTTTTGATGGGCTTTTTTTCTGCTATAAATAATACACTATGAACATTGCATGTGCTGCTTTGAGCACATATATGAGAGTTCCTCTTTCCATCATTCCACTGTGCCATCTTCTGGGTCTCAGCTTGCCCTGGGATAGCTACCCTTAGGGTCCCAGTATGGCCACCCCAGTTTCAGGCATCAAACGTGGACATGACAAGGTCCAGGCAAAGTAAAAAGGTTGTTTCTTCCTCAGCGTGTCCCTTTCATCAGCAAGGAAACTCTTCCAGAGCCCTCTAGCAAATGTCCTTCATTTCTCACTGGCCAGAATCTGGTTACATGGCCACCTTCAAACTAATCAGTGGCTTAGGTTAATCAGGGTTTGCATAAAGTACCACATGGCCACACCAAGAAGAAAAGCTAGAGCTGGGTTAACACCCCAAGTGTCTAGTCAGGCAGTCAAGAGTGCATGCTATTAGCTTTTCCAGTCTTACAAAACAGTCCAGAGTGAGGGTGACCATTCCAAATCCAGTCCACTTCAGGGTCTGCCCAACTCTGTGAATGAGGATAGATGCCTTTTCACAGAATTGTCTGGAATGAAACTTTGGGAGGCCAAAGTGGGCGGATCACCTGAGGTCAGGAGTTCAAGATCAGCCTGGCCAACATGGTGAAACCCTGTCTCTACTAAAAATACAAAAAAAAAAAAAAAAAGCCAGACATGGTGGTGCAGGCCTATAATCCTAGCTACTTGGGAGGCTGAGGCAGGAGAATCCCTTGAACCGAGAAGGCGGAGGTTGCAATGAGCCAAGATTGCACCACTGCACTCCAGCCTGAGCAACAGAGCAAGACAATGTTTCCAAAAAAAAAAAAAAAAAGATTGTCTGGAAAGCAATTTTTGAGTCTTACATACACACATACACACGCACACACATTAATTCCAAAACTGAAACCAGGATTCACTAACTCAAATGCTCACAGAGTCAGACCAATAATATAAGTCAGTGAAGTCAACTGGGTAGAGGACATTAGGGAGCATCAAGTCTGTAGCAAACGAATCAGCTGCCTTGCCTAAAAGGAGGATACGAACTAAGCTGCCTGTGACTACTGTTGGAATATGAACCCAGTGTTGCCAGATACCGCATGTCAGTTTTTATAAGAAAGGCAGAAAGCCAGATCTTAATGTGAAGTATCCCAATCCTTTTGTTTTGAGACAGGGTCTCACTCTGTTGCCCCAGGCTAGAGTGTAGTGGTGCGATCACAGCTCACTGCAGCCTCAACCTCCCAGGCTCAGAGGATCCTCCTGCCTCAGCCTCCCAAGTAGCTGGGCCACAGGCATGCACCACCAGGCCCAGCTAATTTTCTTTTTCTTTTTTTTTTTTTTTTGGTACAGTCAGGGTCTCTCTATGTTGCTTAGGCTGGCTTCAAACTCCTGGATTCAAATGATCCTCCCGTCTTGGCTTCCCAAAGTGCTGGGATTACAGGTGTGAGCCACTTCACCCAGCCCTAATTCTTTTTTTTTTTTTTTTTTTTTTTGACAGAGATTCGCCCTTGTTGCCCAGGCTGGAGTGCAGTGGCGCGATCTCAGCTCACCACAACCTCCACCTCCCAGGTTCAAGCGATTTTCCTACCTCAGCCTCCTGAGTAGCTGGAACTACAAGCATGCACCACCACACCTGGCTAATTTTTTGTATTTTTATTAGAGATGGGGTTTCTCCATGTTGATCAGGCTGGTCTCAAACTCCCGACCTCAGGTGATCTGCTCACCTCGGCCTCCCAAAGTGCTGGGATTACAGGCATGAGTCACCGCGCCTGGCCACCCAGCCCTAATTCTTAAATAATTATTGCTAATTGTCATTTTGTGTTTTTTTGTTTGTTTGTTTTTTGAGATGGAGTCTCACTCTGTCACCCAGGCTGGAGTACGGTGGCGCGATCTTGGCTCACTGCAACCTCTGCCCCCCGGATTCAAGAGATTCTCCTGCCTCAACCTCCCCAGTAGCTGGGATTACAGACGCCTGCCACCATGCCCGGCTATTTTTTTTTTTTTTTTTGAGATGGAGTCTCGCTCTGTTGCCCAGGCTGTAGTGCAGTGGCACGATCTCGACTCACTGCAAGCTCCGCCTCCCGAGTTCACGCCATTCTCCTGTCTCAGACTCCCGAGCAGCTGGGACTACAGGCGCCCGCCACCACGCCCGGCTAATTTTTTTTTTTTTTTTTTTGTATTTTTAGTAGAGACGGGGTTTCACCGTGTTAGCCAGGATGGTCTCAATCTCCTGACCTCACGATCCACCCGCCTCAGCCTCCCAAAGTGCATGAGGCATGAGCCACCGCGTCTGGCCTAATTGTGATTTTTTTTAAACCCTGGTGCCTGGTCACGGTGGTTCACACCTGTAATCCCAGCACTTTGGGAGGCCGACGTGGGTGGATCACTTGAGGTCAGGAGTTCGAGACCAGCCTGGCCAACACGGTGAAACCCCATCACTACTAAAAATGCAAAAATTAACCAGGCATAGTGGTGTGCACCTGTGGTCCCAGCTACTCAGGAGACTGAGGCAGGAGAATCACTTGAACCCAGAAGACAGAGGCTGCACTGAGCCTGTCTGAGCCTGCAGAGATCATGCCACTGCACTCCAGCCTGTGCAACAGAGCAAGACTGTCTCATAAATAAATAAGTAAATAAATAAATAAATAAAACCCTGGCAGGACAAGCAAAACATGTCTACCATTCTGACCAGAGGCTAGCAGTTTGTAACCTCTGGTCTAAATCCAAATAGTGATAAAGAAATGTACTCTTAGCCATCCCCCAGTCCGCAAGGTCACTCCTCGCTCCGTGCAGTTAGCACATAATTATAAAGAATAGCTTGGGTTGGGTATGGTGGCTCACACCTATAATCCCAGTACTTTGGGAGGCTGAGGCAGGCGGATCACGAGGTCAGGAGTTTGAGACCAGCCTGGCCAGCATGGTGAAACTCGGTCTCTACTAAAAATACAAAAAATTAACCGGGCATGGTAGGCGCCTGTAATCCCAGCTACTCAGGAAGCTGAGGCAGGAGAATTGCTTGAACTCGGGAGGCGGAGGTTGCAGTGAGTCGAGATCGTGCCACTGTACTCCAGCCTGGGCAACAGAGTGAGACTCTGTCAAAAAAAAAAAAAAAAAAAAACAGCTTGGGCCGGGTACAGTGGCTCTTGTCTGTGATCCCTTCACTTTGAGAGGCCAACACCAGTGGATCTCTTGAGCCCAGGAATTCAAGACCAGCCTGGGCAGCACGGTGAAACCCCATCTCTACAAAAATTACAAGAATTAACCAGGTGTGGTGGCCACACCTATAGTCCCAGCTACTTGGGAGGCTGAGGCGGGAGGATCCCCTGAGCCCTCGAGGTCAAGGCTGCAGTGAGCCGTGATCGCACCACTGCACTCCAGCCTGGGCGACAGAGGAGGACCCTGTCTCTAAAAAAAATAATAAAATAAAAGGGAAAAGTTCAGAATAGGTTTTATTTTTATCAAGCAGGAAATTGTTCTACCAGAAATTTCCCTTTGCCTCTTGCTACCCCAAACAAGACGGCTTCTATGAACGAGGGAGAAGTGGGTGAAGGATGTCAGATAGGCAACTTCGGCATTTGCCACAGAACTCCTTCCATCCTCCTCCCAGTCCCACTGCGCTCCCTGGAGGTACTCACCATTAACAGTTTGGGATATATCCTGGATATTTTTCATTCCACTTACATACACGTTGTAGAAGATAATTGGCCACTTTTCTTTCTTCCACACTATCAGAATTGCAATTTTGCTCTGTTGTTCTCCTCTTATCTATGGAATCAAGAATAAATCCTGATTGCTTTAAGCCAGAGATTAAAGGGGGACCTACAGTCCAGCTATGGCCAATGAATTGTGATGAAAAGTTAACTGGAGGTTTCTAGGAAAAGCTTCTTTGCTCTTAGAAAAGAGCTTAATAAATAAATAAAGAGCTGCAGCAGGAAGAGACCAGTCCCTTTTCTTTGACAGGTCCCTGGAGTGTATGAATGTAATACCTGGAACTGTAGACACCATCTTGCAATTATGATGAGATCTAGTCAGAGGATGGCAAGGCAGAAAGATGGGGATTACCTGAACCCTTGCTGATGAAGCCAAGCCTCTGAACACCAACCTTGGCACTTCCCCATTTCTAGACTTACTGTTATGCAAATTTTCTTGGAGGATTTCTGGGCCGGGCACAGTGGCTCATGCCTGTAATCCCAGTACTTTGGGAGGCCAAGGTGGGTGGATCACCTGAGGTCAGGAGTTCGAGACCAGCCTGACCAACATGGTGAAACCCTGTCTCAACTAAAAATACAAAAATTAGCCAGGTGTGGTGGTGCGCACCTGTAGTCCCAGCTACTTGGAAGGCTGAGATGGGAGAATTGCTTGAACCCAGGAGGCAGAGGTTGCAGTGAGCCAAGATCACACCACTGCACTCCAACCTGGGCAATAGAGTAAGACTCTGTCTCAAAAAAAAAAAAAATTACCTTGGGGATTTCTGTGCCAAAGTCTAAATCATCCATCTGATATGCATGTATAGGTTTGTTTCCTTTTTTCACGTAAGTGGGATTATAGCCATATGCATTAAGACTGAATTCCACTGCAAATTCAAAATAGCCATGATAGAAACAGATAGAAAGGCACTTCTCTCTCATATAAATGAAGTCCGCAAGCAGGCTGTCCAAGGGTGGCATGGCATTCCACAAGGCAGGAACTGTGCCTGCTTCTATCTTCTGGTTCCCTTATCTTCAATACAATATGCTGCTCAAGCAGCAGCCATCATATTCACATTCCAGCCAGCAGGAAGCAGTAAGGAGTCAAAAAAGGCACAGCCTTTCAGAAGACGCACACCTCTGCTTACATCACATTGGCCACAGCATAGTCACATGGCCTCACTTAATTGCATGGAAGTTTAGGAAATGATTTTGTGATTTTTCTTGTTTTTGTGTTTGTTTGGTTGGTTGGTTGGCTGGTTTTGTTTTTTTGAGATGGAGTTTCACTCTGTCACCCAGGCTGGAGTGCAGTGGCACAATCTCTGCTTACTGCGACCTCTGCCTCCCAGGTTCAAGTGATTCTCCTGCCTCAGCCTCCCGAGTAGCTGGGACTACAGGCAGGCACCACCACTCCTGGCTAATTTTTGTATTTTTGGTAGAGACGGGGTTTCACCATGTTGGCCAGGCTAGTCTCAAACTCGTGGCCTCAATGATCCACCCGCCTCAGCCTCCCAAAGTGCTGGGATTATAGGTGTGAGCCACTGCGCCCAGCCAGGAAATGTATTGTATTCTAAATAGCCACATACCAGCTCAAATCAGGGATTCGGTGTTTATGGAAGGAGGAAATAGATATTGGGGGACAAGGCGGGAAAAAAAAAAGGAGAGACATGGAGAGATAACCAGCAATCAAGGGACAACCAGTAATCTCTGTTACAATGCCGTACATATTGGTTAATACATTTTTTCACTCAATGTATACTGGCTTTCTATCCATGCTTTATTCTTATACATTTCCCTTGTTATTTTGGGGGTTATATTGTTCTTATTATTCTATCTTCTTCAGATAGAAACCTCAATCATTTATTTGAGGCCTTTCTTCTTTTCCAATTTAGCATTGAAAGCTATAAATTGCCTTCCAACACTGTTCTAGATGCATCCCACAAATTTTGGTATGTTGTGCTTTTCATTATCATTCAGTTCAAAATATTTTCTAATCTCTCCTTTGCTTTGTTCTTTTCCCGTAGGTTATTCTGAAGTATGTTAATTTCAAAATATTTGGGGGTTTTCTATTTGTTAGTTTATTTCCATTGCAAATTTGAGACTTGTTTAATAATTCAACATATGGTCCATCTCGATGCATGTTTCATGTGCACCTGAAAATACTATGTATTCTGCCATTGTTGGGCATAATGTTCTAAATGCCAGTTAGGTCAAAGAGGTTGATAATGCTGTTCAAGTGTTCTCTATACTTAGTGATTTTATGCCTACTTGTTTTATCAATTACTGAGAAAGGAGTGTTGTATGTGTCTGTTTCTCCTTCCAGTCTGTCAATTTTTCCTTTACCTTTTTCTTTTTCATGGCTGTAATACTTTTCTACAGTATGGATGTACCATAACATATTTTACCCATTGAAGGGCATTTAGATTAGTGCAAATGTTTTGCCCTTCACAACAGTGTGACATTGAATATTTTTACATGTATAGAAGAGATTACCAAAGTCAAATTTACTAGTCAAAGGGCACATACATTTCACCTTTTGACAGACCCTGCCAAATTGCCCTTCAAAGGGGCTGTTTTGTTTATATTCAGATGAATTGTGCCAAATTCCCTACTTTGTGACCCACATTAGATATTACCAGTCTCTTCTCATTTGACCTTTTATTGGGGACAAGATGAGAGAAAGTAGGAAGGAAGGTGTCTCATTGCTTATTTTGCATTTCCCTAATTATAACAAAGTTGAGCTGTATTCTGCTCAATGACTGTGCCCTTTAGCTGCCCAAAACCACAGTGAAGCTTTGAAATTACAGCTTTTAACGGCTGCATTAAATTCTGAGCCTAGACTATTTCATTCTTTATTCTCTGCCTGGGGTAGAGGAGTGTGCTTTATTCCAGTTACCAGAGCCTTGGTATCCAGTTACCGATACTCTTGGTATCAGCCTAGAGTCCTGATTCCAGAACAGGAAATCTGGCATCAGTCAGGTCTGAATTTGAATCCCTTTGGCTCAGCCATTTGCCAGCTCTCTGACCTTGGGCAAGTAACTTGGCCTCTCTGAACCTTTGGACAGTCAGTTTTACAAAGGAGGATGACAAGCACTTTGCACAGGTGTTATTTAGATTAGAAACTGGGTGTGTAGAGCACCTCTCACAGCACCTAGCACCTAGCACTTAGCAGGCATTAATAAAAACTAAATTTTTTAATAGCCATTCATTGGGCATTTGACACGTGCAGAGCACTGAGTTAAGCCCTTTCCCCAGGTTATTTCATTAATCCTCACAACAGTAAAAGATAACACTATTCTACAGATAAAAGATAACTAAGACTCTAAGATGTTAAGTAGCTTGTCCAAAGTCACACAGTTAGTAAAGAATAGAGCTAAGGATTAAATCAGAAATGTCTGGCTTCTAACTAAGCCTGCTTTGCAGGGTAGCTGGCTTATTTGACAGATCAAGAAAATGAGGCCCAGGGAGAGGAAACAACACATGGAATGAAGTGGTGAGCGAGCAGCAGCCATTTGAAGAAATATCCCCCTTCCTTCTGGGTCTGGGTGACCAGCTGGAGAAGAGACTGGAGAGAGTGGAGGCAGGGACAGCCACCCAGCAGAGGAGGCAAGAGCATGGAAAATGCCTCTTTCAGCCAATTTTCCTGAGGAACCCTGGCCGAGGCTCAGGGCTGGGAATGGAAAGTGTGCAGGGAGGAGGCGCAGCCGCGTCCATCCGCAGAAACTGTCTGCAATATCCTGCTGGGAGAGGCCAGGGGGAGGGAACTGCTGGGACCGTGGTGGGTGAAGGAGCAGGAGGGGCAGATCCGGGAGGATGAGGATCTGGCATCTGTCCAGGGCCAGGTCTCCTGGGAGAGGAGGGGCAGGCATTCCCCGAGCTCCCTGCTTCCTCCTTGGGCTCCCCGGCTCTGCCAACTCCTGCTGTGCCCTGTCCATGAATCTGGGCATCAGCCACTCCTGCAATGGAGATGCTGGCAAACTCGACTTTCTGGGGATGTGCACAGCTGACTCAGGGAGGGTGCGGTGGCCAGGAAGAAGGATTGATCCTATTCTCAGAGATCTTCACCAGGGCTGGTTAAGATCTGAGAGCCATCAGCCACATCAAACGCATCCTGATCTCTATGACATCAGTGTGGTCCCTCTGCCTGGTAAATCTCCTCTTGCTACTCACAGTGCCCATAATTCCACCATTATGGATACAACCAAGGATCTTGTTCAGTATGCAAAGGTATGGTCATACAAATCGTTAAAATATTTAAATGCATTCCTACTAGTTGGTAATAACCAGTTCCCTGAGTGTCCTCCAAGTACCAGGCATAACAGACCCTCCAGGCCTTCCTCTGGAACCCTCCAGGGCCCCTCCCCTTAACAACCATTAAAGGGGTAGTACCCCTGCCACAGCAGGGCCAACCAGGGCTGTGTGGATCATCAGTAAGTGATGGTCATAACCATTATTAATACTTTACATATCACTCCTGGGAACAACCCTTTGGATCACAACTTTGTCTCCTGTTTAAAGGCAAATGGTAGAAATTTAGAGGTGAAGAGGCCCTGTGCAATCTCTTCATCTTTCAGATGAGGAAACTAACGCCCAGGGAGAAGCAGAGACTTGCCCAAGTTCACACTGCCTGGCAGTGTAAAACAAGGCATTAGAACGCAGGTCCCTGACTCCTGACACTTCCTTTAGGTGTCAATTTATCTGGCCCCCCACACACTAAACTTGGGCAGGTAATGGAAGGAAGTGATGGGGTGGGACCTGTCTCAAGAAAGAACCAAGAGCCAATCATGTGGCTCTTTACCTGGTCACCATAGTCATGGCAACAGTCATGTTGGTCACTACCTCCTTAGAGATAGTTGCCATGGCAACCACCACCCGGGGCACCAACTTTCTGACACCCAAGAGCCTTAAGATAAACCAGAAGCAAGTCTGTTCCACAGCACTAACCCAGATCAGAGCTCCGCGTAGGAAAGAGACTTGCCCGACATCACACAGCCAGCTGTCAGTGGAGCCAAGCTTTCTGAATCCCCCACCCAAGGCTCTCACAGCGGCCCCATCCTCTCTACGGCTGACACCGCCCCCTCCCCCACCCATCCCCATTTTTCTGCCGGCTTTGGTGCTTCCCACATTCCTCCAGACCTCAGTCAGGATCTCCTTCCCACGGCATCTCACCCTTGGCTGCCTGTCAGTCAGCCCATCCTCCTGGGAACAGGCTGACATGAGCTTTGTGTAGGACTCATCGCAGGGGTTTGCAACATTGGCTGAGGCTCCCTGAAGACCAAAGAGCCTTCAACATCCTTTGCCCTCCAAAGGAAATAATCTCCAGTGGTGGAATTTCAGGCTCTATGCTCAGAACTGAGTAGCTCTTTTTGGATGGTCGGGCCCATCCACTGTGTAAGGCAGAAGTTGCTGCCCCGCTCTGAGTCTAGAATCACTCCGAGTCGGATCCCCTGTTTTGTTTTTATCAAGTCCCTTTTCCTCTCTGGGACTCAGTATCCCCACCGAAGACAAGGGGATGAGGATACTGTTCTGCAGTCACCACCACCACCACCATCAGAAGACTGCTGGAGACCAGACGCAATCTAGTGTTTCAGTATAACCAAACAAGGAATGGCCATGGTTTAAATAACTGGCCTACCTTCCCGCTATCTTCTTTTAGAAAAATGGAATCTCAGGATTGGAAGGATGTCCCAGGCACAGGGAAGATCTTCAGCAAAAGCAGAGAGGCTGAAAAGAATCTAGGGAATCTGTGAGTACTTAATGTGTTGAAGTGTAAGGATAAAGAGAAAGTAGGGCCTATAATCCCAGCACTTTGAGAGGCTAAGGCAGGAGGATCAATTGAGCTCAAGAGTTCAAGACCAGCCTGGGCAATATAGTAAGACCCCATATCTAAAAGAATATAAATAAATAAACAAACAGAGAAAGTAGCCTAGCAGGACAAGCCAGAGGAGATTAAAAGGGATCAGTCACCAGTCCCAGGGCTAAGGACATTGCTCTGTGGGCCTCAGTGACTCACCAAAGGTGCTGAGGCACTCCCCTGCCTGGGTCTAACCTGTGCAATTCTGATACTGTGGGATGGAGGGGATGGAGCTGCATAGGTTGAAGGCAAAAGAGAGCAAGGAGTGCTGCAGGAAATCATCCACTCATCCATTCATTTGATGAATATTTATTAAATGCAACCCAAGCTGTGTGACCTTGGGCAAGTTATTTAGCCTGTCTGTACCTCAGAGTCCTCATGTGTATAATGAGGACGGTGGAGATGCCTGCCCCATACGATGGTGTCAGGATCAAGTGAATTTGTAAATGTTAGTGTAGTGCATGGGAAGCAAATCAGTACCCCATGCATGTGTGTTATAATTATAATGATTACTGAACATTTACTATGTGCTGGGCACTCTCTAGACAGTAAAAGTACTGGGTGAAGTTCATTGTGAACAAAATATGCATAATTTCTGCCCTCAAGGAGTTCACAGTCTAATAGGAGAGATAAACCAAAAAAGACAACTTTATTAAAATAATAAAAAGAGGCCAGGCACGGTGGCTCACACCTGTAATCCCAGCACTTTGGGAGGCCGAGGCGAGCGGATTACCTGAAGTCAGGAGTTCAAGACCAGCCTGGCCAACATGGTGAAACCCCATCTCTACCAAAAATATAAAAATTAGCTGAGCATGGTGGCACATACCTGTAATCCCTGCAACTCAGGGAGCTGAGGCAGGAGAATCGCTTGAACCTGGGAGGCAGAGGTTGCAGTAAGCCAAGATCATACCACTACACTCCAGCCTGGGCAGCAGAGCAAGACTCCATCTCAAAATAATAATAATAATAAAAAGAATTACAAATTATTACATCAGATCTAAATCTTAACCTCCAAACTCAAGAGTGCAATAAATATTCATTTTTTTATTTTCTCAAAGAGCAAATTCTACTCCTATCCTCTACTCCCATCCTTCTGGGCTGCATGGAAATTCAGTCTCTGTCCTTACTGAAGCCACTCCATGACAAGAAACAAGGAGCGAAGACAGGGACTCCCCCTGGCACTGGACCACGTGAGGCCTCTGACCACGGTGCCCAAGCCCTCAATAGCCCCTGAAGTCCAGCAGCCCCTGCGAGCCAAGCCAAGCGAGGGGCCTGGGAGTCTTGCTGGAGGCTGGAATCACCAGGCCTGAATCCATCCTCCCCAAGCACACCACCTGGCCATCCCCACTGTCTAGCCACCTCTTGAGGTAGGAGATCTCCCTGATCCTGGACTCCACCAACCTTCATGGCCTCTGACGCCTCCTTTCTGTCCTTCTGTTCCTGCCCTCAAAAGCAATGAGCACCAGGCATTTGCAAACTCCAAGTCTCCAGGGACCAAGCAGGTAGCAACAAAGAAAAGTATGAGACTTGGTGACCTGAGAGCACATACCTTGCCTAAAAAGGTGAGCATAGGCCAGGTCCAATAGCTCACATCTATAGTCACAGGGCTTTGGAGCAGGAAGATGGCTTGAGGCCAGGAGTTCAAGACCAGCCTGGGCAACATAGTTAGACATTATCTCTACCCCAAAAAAGTTTTTTTTTTTTTCCAATAAAAAAAGGTCAGCACAACTTAGCTTACAAAACTTATCAGGTAATGTAGCCTAGTGGTTAGGGGGCTGCATTCTAGAGCTATGCTGCCCAGGTTCAAATTTTGGTGCCACTCTTTTCTGTCTGTGAGTCCTTAGGCAAGTCACTTAACCTCTCTGTACCTGTTTCCCAAACTATGAAAAAGAATAATACTTGTGGCCAGGTGCAATGGTTCACGCCTGTAATCCTAGCACTTTGGGAGGCCGAGGCAGGTGTATCACCTGAGGTCAGGGGTTCGAGACCAGCCTGGCCAACGTGGTGAAACCCTGTCTCTACTAAAAATACAAAAATTAGGCTGGGCGCAGTGGCTCACGCCTGTAATCCTAGCACTTTGGGAAGCCAAGGCGGGTGGATCACAAGGTCAGGAGATTGAGACCATCCTGGCTAACACGGTGAAACCCCGTCTCTACTAAAAATACAAAAAAATTAGCCAAGTGTGGCGGCGTGCACCTGTAGTTGCAGCTGCTGGGGAGGCTGAGGCAGGAGAATGGTGTGAACCCGGGAGGCGGAGCTTGCAGTGAGCTGAGATCGTGCCACTGCACTCCAACCTGAATGACAGGGTAAGACTCCGTCTCAAAAAAAAAAAAAAAAAAAAATTAGCCGGGCGTGGTGGCACATGCCTGTAATCCCAGCTACTCCAGAGGCTGAGGCAGGACAATCGCTTGAACACAGGAGGCAGAGGTTCCAGTGAGCCAAGATCACGCCACTGCACTCCAGCCTGGGTGACAAGAGTGAGACTCCGTCCCCAAAAAAAAAAAAAATTTGTACCGGTAGGTATGGCAGCTTCACATGAGAAAGCACTTAGGACAGTGCCTGACATTAGTAGCTACTCAGTAAATATTAGCACCCATCACCAGAAAATACAGGGCCAAGACTGCCAGACCTACTAAATGTTCAAAAGAAAGCAACTATCCAAATTTTTATTCTGAAACTGCTCCATTTTTTAACCTTGGTAACTTAAGTAAACCCAGATTTTTGGTTTTGTTTTGTTTTGTTTTGTTTTTTAGAGACGACATCTCATTCTGTTGCACAGGCTGGAATTTAGTGGCACAATCATAGTTCACCACAGCCTCAAACTCCCAGGCTCAAGCAATGCTCCCACCTCAGTCTCTTGAGTAGCTGGGACTACAGGTACATGCCACCAAGCCTGGCTATTTTTTTTTAATGTTTTGTAGAGAAACGAGGTCTTGCTATGTTGCCCAGGCTGATCTCAAACTCCTGGGCTCAAGCGATCCTCTCACCTCAGACTCCCAAGTAGCTGGAACTCCAGGCACACACCACCATGCCCAACAAAAACCAGTTTTTAAACCTTGGCAAAAGTCGTACAAAACACATCTGTGAGCAGGACTGGGCCTATAAAACTGACGATTTACAATATCTGCTCTACAATGTTTAAGCTTATAGAAAGTGGAGTCCAGAAAGGGAAGAGTCTTGGAAGCAGTTTTTGCTTTGGGGCCTAGAACCAAACCTCCCCTAGGCAAGAGGGTACAGAAAGGGGAGGGACAAATAGAGAGAGAAAGATGCAAAGTATTAATAATACATCAAATCACCCTGGTACGTAAATGCTATGTGCTGCGAGGGTTTGTTTGCCTTTTAAGTAACTCAGATAAAGATAGAAAAGTGGTCAGGGGCTGGGTGCGGTGGCTCATGCCTATAATCCCAGCACGTTGGGAGGCTGAGGCAGGAGGATCACTTGAGCCCAGAAGTTTGAGACCAGTCTGGGCAACATAGTGAGACCCCGTCTCTACTAAGAATACAAAAAGTAGCTGGGTGTGGTGGTGGGTGCCTGTAGTCCCAGCTACTTGGGAAGCTGAAGCAGAAGAATCGCTTGAACCTGGGAGGCAGAGGTTGCAATGAGCGAGATTGTGCCACTGCACTCCAGTCTGGGTGGAAGGTGAGTTTGAAGCTAGGACCCATAAGAAGGAGCTACCTTAATGATAATAATAATTTAAAAAAAAAAAAAGAAAGCAGGGAGAGAGAAGACCAGGCAGGGGACACCTATACAAAGGGTCTGAGGCAGAAAAGAGCTTGGATCGCAAAAGGAGATGTGCAATCAATGAGCTGGACAACTAGGCCATGTTGAAGAGCGTGAAGTTATCTTGAGGGCAGGGGCACCGGGGAGTCATTGAAGGGTTTCAAGCAAAGAGATGCGATGTGCAGGGGACTCCAGGAGACAAATTAGGAAGCTGCTGAAGAGCACAGGAGGGATGGGCTGGCTTGGATTGGCCAGCAGCCTTAGATATGAACAGCCCCAAATTTCTGTGGCTGGAATTGGCCTTAAAGTCAAAGACTGCATTTGAGCCTCAGAGCGGCCTGCTGCCTCCCTATGAGCCAGGTCCCAGTGGCAGCCCTCCATCCCAGAGTTCTGGCCCCGCCAGAACCCAGCTACGTAGCGGTGGCTGTTAACTGGCTTATGTTGCCCTCTGCTGGCAGGAGAGGGCACCTGAGCAAGGGGAGCTGCAGCCTCCCAAAGCCACCGCGGTGGGTCAACAGCGCGGTGGCTCACATCTGTAATCCCAGCACTTTGGGAGGCTGAGGTGGGTGGATCATTTGAGGTCAGGAGTTCGAGACCAGCCTGGCCAATATGGTGAAACCCCGTCTCTACTAAAAACAAAAAAAAAATTAGCCGGGCATGGTGGCGCACGCCTATAGTCCCAGCTAGGGAGGCTGAGGCAGGAGAATCGCTTGAGCCCAGGAGGCGGAGGTTGCAGTGAGCCGAGATTGCACCACTGCACTCCAGCCTGGGTGACAGAGCAAGACACCATCTCAAAAAACAAAAAAAGAAAAAAAGAAACAACTCCAGGTGGAGACAGGGACGGTGCCTCCACCCCACCCATCTTCCCCATCTCAGGTCCTGGCACACCATCATGCAGTAGGTCAGCTCAGAAACCCAAGACACAGTCTTCACACTTCCTTCTCCCTCACGTCCCATCAGGGAGTCCTTTTCATCCTATTTCCTAAACACAATCCTAAATTGGAAATATCCTAGATCTATCTTAATCCTGTCCACCTCTGTCTCCATTGCCCCCCAACCCCAGTCAAAGCCACCAACATCACTTCTTTAGTCTATTTACTCACTTTTACTCTTGTCCTGGCCAATCCTTTTCCCACTCAGCAGCCAGAGTCCTCGTGGTGTCCTCTGATTCCAAGATCCTTTCTCCTCAGTGTTTGAGCCGGATGGGGAAATCCCTGAGAAATACAGAGCCCCACCCACCAGGGCACCCTGTCCATGTAGAAAACTGTCCTGAAGATGCAGGACAACAGAGGTGCTCACATCAGAGCCCCACAAACAAGGCACTTGGCCACCCTCCTACTGGGAACGTTTCCCCCTGTCTCCACTGGTATCCTAGCCTCATGCCATCCATCCCACTGGCTCCTCTCCTTCCACGTCCTCAGCTCCATTTCTTTTTTTTTTTTTTTTTTTTTTTTTTTTGAGACCAGGTCTTCCTCTGCCCAGACTGGGAGTGCAGTGATACAATCACAGCTCACTGCAGCCTCAACCTCCTGGGCTCAATGATCCTCCCACCTTAGCCTCCTGAGTAGCTACAGACGCGTGCCACCACACTTGGTTAATTTTTGGTTTTGGGGGTTTTGTTTTTTTGGTAGAGACAGAGTCTGTGTTGCCCAGGCTGGTCTTGAAGTCCTGGCCTCAAGTGATCTTCCCTCCTCAGCTTCCCAAAGTGCAGAGATTACAGGTATGGGCCACTGCACCCAGCCGCCGCTCCCTTATATTTCTGTCTGCTACTTCTCTCCCTCCCACAAATTCCTGTTCACCTCTAATGCAAAGCAGATTTGCCATTTCAGCCCTGCCAGCCAGGGTGCTTAGGGCTCACATTTTCCTCAAGCAGGTTGCCATGGTATCTTCCTGTAATGTACATATATATATACAGTCCCCTCCCTAGGAAAAATACCAGTATCAGGACAATAGCATTTTCACCCAGATACATTGTGAGGCTAGCATTCCTTCTATGACCCTGACGTTCATCTCATGACAGTCTTTTTTTTTTTTTTTTTTTTGAGACAGAGTTTCACTCTTGTTGCCCAGGCTGGAGTGCAATGGCACAATCTCGGCTCACTGCAACCTCCTCCTCCTGGGTTCAAGTGATTCTCTTGCCTCAGCCTCCCGAGTAGCTGGGATTACAGGCATGCGCCACCACACCCACCTAATTTTTTGCATTTTTAGTAGAGATGGGGTTTCACCGGGTTGGCCAGGCTGGTCTCGAACTCCTGACCTCAGGTGATCCATCTGCCTCAGCCTCCCAGAGTGCTGGGATTACAGGCATGAGCCACCGCACCCGGCCTGACATTCAACATCTTATGGCTTGGTCTGAGATTATGGAAATCCTCACTGACCTCAGATTCAGCCTGTGTAACAGAAGCCTCACCACCCACCCCAGAGGCCTTTGAGAGTAGAATTAGACACCCTTCCAGACTCCCCTGACCAACTTGAGCCAAGGAAGCTCACAGATCTGGGAGCTTCTAGGTTCCTGCAGCAAATCATAACATGTTAACTCAGTTCCTGAGGGCTGCTGTTTGTAGCAAGCCTGGTTTTCTGTGAAAGAGAATGAAAACAAAGCAGATAAAGACAGAAAGGAGATGCAGAGAGAGGATCCTGGCAGCATGGACATCCTGGCTTCCTGGGGTTAGTGAGGCCCAATTCCATCCCTGCCTGTCCTTGCAGGGGTTTGGTTATTTACCTCTTCCTTGGAGTTCAAGAGGCCAGTGCATTCCAGCCTTTGCCTAAAGCGTTTCAAACTGTGCTTCCAGCCCTTACAAATCACAGAACCCTGATTCTGTCAGAGGTTCTCTCTGTGACACTTCCCATTCCCTTTGCAAATCTAGCCTCCATCCCCAACTCAACAAAGAACAAAGGGAACTCTGAAATGACAATTTTCTCTTAAAGTCTTCAATTTTCCCTTTTGTTTTCTATTTTGAAAGGAGCAGAGTGACGAGTTCATTATACTCATTCCTTCCTCCTAGCCTATCATCACCATTTTCCACAAGGGCCCTGTTTTATTTTACTTCCGTACCTATTTTTTTGTTGTTTTAATCCCAGTTGCCACTCTCATTCCCATCCCTCTACAGGCAACCATTCCAATGTGCTTGACGTACATTCTTTAATATGTAAATGACCTTGTTAGATTTGCTATGTAGCCTTCTGATATATACCTTTGTCAGAGGTGCTTGAACCAGAGCAACTCCATCTTGAATAGGGGCTGGGTAAAGTAAGGCTGAGACCTACTGGGCTGCATTCCTAGGCAGTTAGGCATTCTTAGTCACAGGATGAGATAGGAGGTCAGCACAAGATACAGCTCACAAAAACCTTGCTGATAAAACAGAATGCAGTAAAAAAGCTGACCAAAACCCACCAAAACCAAGATAGCAACAAAAGTGACCTCTGATCGTCCTCACTGCTCATTAAACGCTAATTATAATGCAGTAGCATGCTAAAAGACACTCCCACCCATGCCGTGATAGTTTACAAATGCTATGGCAATGTCCAGAAGTTACCCTTTATGGTCTAAAAAGGGGAGGAACCCTCAGCTCCAAGAATTGCCCACCCCTTTCCCAGAACGCTCATGGATAATCCACTCCTTGTTTAATATATAATCCAGAAATAACTATAAATATACTCAGTCAAGCAGCCCATGACGCTGTTCTGCCTATGGAGTAACCATTCTTTCATTCCTTTGTTTTTTTTTTTTTTTTTGGTGTTTTTTTTTTTTTTTTTTTTTTGAGACGGAGTCTCGCTCTATCGCCCAGGCTAGAGTGCAGTGGCGCGATCTCGGCTCACTGCAAGCTCCGCCTCCCGGGTTCACGCCATTCTCCTGCCTCAGCCTCTCCGAGTAGCTGGGACTACAGGCGCCCGCCACCGCGCCCGGCTAATTTTTTGTATTTTTAGTAGAGACGGGGTTTCACCGTGGTCTCGATCTCCTGACCTCGTGATCCGCCCACCTCGGCCTCCCAAAGTGCTGGGATTACAAGCGTGAGCCACCGCGCCCGGCCGTTTTTTTTTTTTTTGATACAGAGTCTTACTCTGTCGCCCAGGCTGGAGTGCAGAGGCGCGATCTCAGCTCACTGCAACCTCCGCCTCCCAGGTGCAACTGATTCTCGTGCCTCAGCCTCCTGAGTAGCTGGAATTACAGGCATGCGCCACCACACCTGGCTAATTTTTATTACAGATGGGGTTTCACCTTGTTGGCCAGGCTGGTCTCAAACTCCTGACCTCGTGATCCGCCTGCCTCAGCCTCCCAAAGTGCTGGGATTACAGGCCTGGGCCACCGCGGCCGGCCATACATTAGCTATTAAAAAAAATAAAACATAGAAAATAAAATATCCTTTACCCTTCAAGATTTGGTTCAAATGCCCACTCCACTGGGAGCCCTTCAATGGCAGAGACTGCTGTTGCCTCCGAACTTCCATTCTCCTCCTCTTTCATTGTAAGAATACTCCTGCACTCTGCAGCTTGGCATTTTTTTTCTTTTTTTAGACAAAGTCTTGCTCTGTCGCCCAGGCTATAGTGCAATGGCACAATCTTGGCTCACTGCAACCTCCAACTCCTGGGTTCAAGCAATTCTGTCTCAGCCTGCCAAGTAGCTGGGACTACAGTCACACGCCACCAAGCATGGCTAATTTTTGTATTTTTAGTAGAGACGGAGTTTCACCATATTGGTCAAGTTGGTCTCAAACTCCTGACCTCAGGTGATCCACCCGCCTCAGCCTCCCAAAGTGCTGGGATTACAGGCGTGAGCCACCGCGCCCGGCACAGCTTGGCATATTTTTTTAAAAAAGAAAAAAAAAAGAATATTCCATTTTTATCTAGGCAATTGCAAGATTTCCAATAACTAGCTTAATGCTGTCCCACTAATAGAGTGCACACAGCCTCCCTTGTGGCTAAACATGACCAGGTAATTATGGTCTGGCCAATTAAATGTAAGTAGAAGCATTATATAGAACTCCTGGAGTGACTGTCAAAGGGGAGGGAATGAAAACTGTTTTGCCCTTTCCTCCTCCTTCCAGACTACAATTTGAACAAGGTGCCCAGAGCTTTAGCATCCTTCTTAGATCATGAGGTGACCTTGAGGATGGAAGTCCTATGCTAGGATGATGAATACAATAGACAGAAGGAGCTGGATCCCTGATAGCCATGGAGCTGCTGTACTGGCCCTGAGCTGCCTGACTCCACATTTCTTTAAGTTCATCTGTTTTAAATTTTTTTTTTTTTGAAACAGAGTCTCACTCTGCCACCCAGGCTGAAGTGCAGTGGCATGATCTCAGTTCACTGCAGCCTCCTTCTCCTGGGTTCAAGCAATTCTCATGGCTCAGCTTCCTGAGTAGCTGGGACTAAGGTGCACACCACCACACCTGGCTAATTTTTGTATTTTTAGTAGAGACAGGGTTTCACCATTTTGGCCAGGCTGGTCTTGAACTCCTGACCTCAGGTGATCCACCCACTTGGCCTCCCAAAGCGTTGGGATTACAGGCGTGAGCCACTGTGCCTGGCCTCTTTAAGTTCATCTGTATTAAATCACTGTTATTTGGGGGTTTTCTGTTGCATGCAACCAGCCAAACCTAATCATAACTGACATGTCGTTCTGGTTATCTATTGCTGCATAAAGAGGAACTCCCAAAAGAACTATTTTGTCAAACTCACTGATTCTGGGGATCAGGAGTTTTGACAGGACTTTGTGGGCATGGCTTGACTCTGCTCCATGCTCTCTGGAGCCCCAGCTGGGAAGACTTGATGGCTTAGTGTGACTCAAGCAGCTGGGGACTGGGATCATCTGGAGGACTCTTCACTCACATGTCTGGCACCTGGACTGAGATAACGAAAAGACTGGACTCAGCTGGCATTGCTGACTGAAGCATCTACACACGGCTTCTCCATGTGACTTGGGCTTCCTTACAACATGGCAGTCTCTGGGCAGTCAGACTTGTTAAAAGTGGCTCAGAGGTCCTTGAGCAATTGTTCCACTGAATAAGGTGGAAGCTGTTTGGCTTCTTCCTTATTTCCTTTTTCTTTAATTTCCTCTACAATATTTTACCTTCGTGTTTGGCCTCTTCTGACCTCGCTTCAGAAGTCATGCAGCATCAACCTTGTCTGCACCTGCCCTGAGCCAGCAGTTCTCTACACACCCAGCATCAGCATCAAGCAAGATGCACCCAGCATGGTTGGAGCAGGCATGGGCAGAGCGATGGTGACCAGGCTCCAGCAGGGGCTGCTGCTTCTGGCACTGCTCCTACGGATGCAGATTTATACAGCTCAAACAACTGCTGTAACTTTTAAGTAACTTCTTCCAGAATAACGACTGCCCCCAAGTCTAGAGAATGCCACCAATAAGGCATTGACAGTGTCCTGCAGTCAACAGCCAGTCTCCCCCGTCACTCCTCAGGGTCTCACGCTCTTCCTCTTCTCTGCTGTTAAAAGACTCAGGCCAGGCCAGGCACGGTGGCTCATGCCTGTAATCCCAGCACTCTGGGAGGCCAAGGCAGGTGGATCACCTGAGGTCAGGAGTTCAAGACCAGCCTCACCAACATGGAGAAACCCCATCTCTACTAAAAATACAAAATTAGCCAGGCATGGTGGCGCATGCCTGTATTCCCAGCTACTGGGGAGGCTGAGGCAGGAGAATCACTTGAACCAGGGAGTCGGAGGTTGCAGTGAGCCAAGATTGTGCCACTGCACTCCAGCCTGGCAACAGAGCTGGACGCCATCTCAAAACAAAAAAAAAAAAGAAAAAAAAAATGAAACTCCATCTCAAAAAAAAGACTCAGGCCAAGACAGATCTACACTTCCCCATCTTCTAAATTCAATTCAAAGGTCATCTAGAAGGCCAGTATGGCAAGGAAAAAACAAGTCTTCATCAAATCTAGTAGATCTAGATGAAATAAGATCCAGGCCAGGTGTGGTGGCTCACGCCTGTAATCCCAGCACTTTGGGAGGCCGAGGCGGGTGGATCATGAGGTCAGGAGATCAAGACCATCCTGGCTAACACGGTGAAACCCCGTCTCTACTAAAAATACAAAAAAAAAAAAAAAAAATTAGCTGGGCACGGTGGCAGGTGCCTGTAGTCCCAGCTACTCGGGAGGCTGAGGCAGGAGAATGGCATGAACCCGGGAAGCGGAGCTTGCAGTGAGCTGAGATCACGCCACTGCACTCCAGCCTGGGCGAAAGAACGAGACTCCATCTCAAAATAAAATATAAGATCCACATCTTGGTTGGGCGTGATAGCTCATGCCTGTAATCCCAGCACTTTGGGAGGCCAAGACAGGCAGATCATGAGGTCAGGAGTTTGAGACCAGCCTGACCAACATGGTGAAACCCCGTCTCTACTAAACACACAAAAATTAGCTGGGCATGATGGCGGGTGCCTGTAGCCTCAGCTACTCAGGAGGATGAGGCAGGAAAATTGCTTGAGCCCGGGACACGGAGGTTGCAGTGAGCCGAGATCACACTACTGCACTCCAGCCTGGGTGACAGAACAAAACACCATCTCAAAAAAAAGGATAAGATCCACATCTTATTTTATTGACACAGAAAATGTCAAGAACCCCAAATTTGGTTGGTTTGAAGAACATGTGAAGGGTTTGACTAGATGATGAATGTCAATATAAAATCGGCTGAAGTTTCATATACCAAATGAAGAGGAACAACATTCAAACTTAGTTAAGACATAATTTCCTTGAGTGGCCAGGCATGGTGGCTTACGCCTGTAATCCCAGCACTTTGGGAGGCCAAGGTGAGCAGATCGCTTGAGCCCAGGAATTCGAGACCAGCCTGGGCAACATGGTGAAACCCCATCTCTACAAAAAATGGAAAAATTAGCTGGGCATGGTGGTATATGCCTATAGTCCCAGCTACTCGGGAGGCTGAAGTGGGAGGGTCGCTTGAGCCCAGGAGGTCAAGGCTGCAGTGAGCTGTGATCATGCCATTGCATTCCAGCCTGGGTGACAGAGTGAAAGTGTGCCTTGAAATAAAATTTTCCCTTGAGTACGGCTCAAGAAATATGGCCACTTAAAACTCTACCTTGAAAATAAATATAGATTTTATCTTATCTAAAGTTAGAGTGGGAAGTTTTCATTTGGTACATTAAATCTATAAGGCCATAAACAGGTAATATAAAAAGCTTTCATAATTCAATTTATATATAACATGAGGAGGAACTTCCAGGTGTTACTATGAATCTTCTATGTATAGTTACAGTCAATATACTTTATATGAGATAATTTTAATACCAATATAATCTAGATAACATTTTACTTTGTTACGTTATCATTGTTCTCTTGGGAAATAAATTTTTTCCTCTGAGGCTTTGGATTTGACATTGAATTTTGTGGGTACTAATTGACATGTGCCAGGGCAATGATGGACTGGAATCCACCCCAAATCAAAGCATCACGGTAAAGCTTGCTTATCCTTATAAAGTCAAATGATAGGCATTTCCCATCACCTATTTCCATTCAACAAGAGCACCAGATTCCAGTTAGCTAATCTGCTTCCAAAGAGTAGAACTGCATTGAGCTCAACTAATTTCAAAATGTTGACTTTTTTTTTTTTTTTTTTTTTTTTTTTAGATGTGGTCTTGCTATGTTGCCCAGGCTGGTCTCTAACTCCTGGGCTCACATGATTTGCCCACTTCGGCCTCCCAACATGCTGGTATTACAGGCGCGAACCACCATACCCGGCCTATTTCTGCATATGCTAAACATGCTTTAAAATTTTAAAAATGAAGTGTTTTGAAGGTAAAATTACAAATCTTGAAATTAAAAAAGCAAATATGTAAAGAAGCAAAAACTATAAATCAGGCATTTGAGAAGAGAAAATTGGAGGCTAACTTGTATTAAATTCCCAAAAACTTCTATACTTTCTGTAAATACTTTTTTAAAAAACTATAGATCAGAGGCCAGGCTCAGTGGTTCACGCCTGTAATCCTAGCACTTTGGGAGGCCGAGGCGAGTCGATCACCTGAGGTCCGGGGTTTGAGACCAGCCTGACCAACATGGAGAAACCCCATCTCTACTAAAAATACAAAATTAACTGGGCGTGGTGGCGCATGCCTGTAATCCCAGCTACTCGGGACGCTGAGGCAGGAGAATCGCTTGAACCAGGGAGGCAGAGGTTGTGGTGAGCCGAGATGGCGCCATTGCACTCCAGCCTGGGCAAAAAGAGCAAAAACTCCGTCTCAAAACAAACAAACAAAAAACTATAGATCAGAATAACCACCTTTAGAACACTTTCGGTTATCAGTCAATATTTTTAGATAGAAGCTGGTAGTAAGCCTAAAGTGAGCTTGATTCTGCAGTAAACAACTGCCTCAATACATAGAAACCTTTTTTAAAATAGGCAGTCTTGCGGGACGTGGCAGCTCATGCCTATAATCTCAGTACTTTGGGAGGCCGAAGTGGGCAGATTGCTTGAGCCCAGGAGTTTGAGACCAGCCTGGGCAACATGCCGAAACCCCATCTCTAATAAAAACACAAAAAGTTAGCCGGGCATGGTGGCACACACCTATAGTCCCAGCTACTGGGGAGGCTGAGGTGGGAGAATCACCCAAGCCCAGAAGGTAGAGGCTGCAGTGAGCTGTGATCATGCCACTGCACTCCAGCCTGGGTGACAGAGTGAGACCCTGTCTCAAAATAATAATAATAATAATAGGCACTCCTTGAAGTTTTTTGTTTGCACAGTCACACACTGATGCTTAGATGTTCCAGTATCTAATATAGCCACAGTAGGCTGCAAGCAGTGGCTCATACCTGTAATCCCAACACTTTAGGAGGCTGAGGCAGGAGGATCACTTGAGCCCAGGAGTTTGAGACCAGCCTGGGCAACATGGCAAAACGCCATGTCTAAGAAAATATATTTTTTTAACTTTTTTAACAATATCAAAAATAAGAATCACATAAATAAACAGATTCTTCCAATTCTGAAAAGAGCCACAAAGCTTTATAAATCGTACAGGGTCGTGAACTGGTAAGTATTATAATTGCCTGGCACACAGTAGGCACTCAATACATTTGCAAAGTCCACACACACCTTTCTTTTGCTTTATTTTTCTCTATTTATCTGCATTAACATGCTATGTAACACATAACTATACATTAACATTTTACAAGCTTTTTCTTGTTTTTTTCTTGTTTTTTTTTTTTTTTTTGAGACAGAGTCTCACTCTGTCGCCCAGGCTGGAGTGCAGTGGGCTCACTGCAACCTCCGCCTCCCAGGTTCAAGCCAGTCTCCTGCCTTAGCCTCCCAAATAGCTGGGATTACAGGCGCCCGCCACCACACCCGGCTAATTTTTTATATTTTTAGTAGAGGCAGGGTTTCACCGTGTTAGCCAGGATGGTCTCGATCTCCTGACCTCGCAATCTGCCCACCTTGGCCCCCCAAAGTGCTGGGATTACAGGCGTGAGCCACTGCGCCTGGCCTCTTTTTTTTTTTTTTTTTTTTTCAGACGGAGTTTCGCTCTTGTTGCCCAGGCTGGAGTGCAATGGCTCGATCTTGGCTCACTGCAACCTCCGCCTCCCGGGTTCAAGCGATTCTCCTGCCTCAGCCTCCCGAGTAGCTGGATTACAGGTGCGTGCCACTACGCCCGACTAATTGTTTGTATTTTTAGTACAGACGGGGTTTCACCATATTGGTCAGGCTGGTCTCGAACTCCTGACGTCAGGTGATCCACCCGCTTCGGCCTCCTAGAGTGCTGGGATTACAGGCGTGAGCCACTGCGCCCGGCCCATTTTACAGACTTTCATTTTGTTCAGTTTCTTTATTGTCTTCCCAACGTCCCCCCACACACACTGCACTAAAATGCAAGCTTCACGAAGGCAAGGACGAACTTTTGCCTATATTGTTCACCTCAGTGTCCCCAGAGCCTCGGACAGTTGTTGGCACATTGAGGGACACTCAATAAATATTCAAGGAGTGAATAAACAATTGGATACCCAATAAATGCATGTATGAATAAACACGTTCTTAGTTATTCGGAATATGAGGATTTGCGGAGAGTGGACAGCCTGGGATTGAGGAGACCGGCTGGGACTGGGAAATGGTCATTCGCTCACCGCAGTGGCCCGGAGCCCATGTCCAGACCACTAACAAGTTGCTTAGCAACCCGCCGCCCGGCCCTCTGCCACCGCTAGAGGGCGAGCGGGCGGGGAGACGTGCACGCGCGCGCGAGTGCGTGCAAGCGTGTGTGCGAGCGTGCGCGGCGCGGGCTTGGGAGGGAGACGTCACTTCCTGTTGCCTTAGGGGAACGTGGCTTTCCCTGCAGAGCCGGTGTCTCCGTCCGCGTCCCTGCTGCAGCAACCGGAGCTGGAGTCGGATCCCGAACGCACCCTCGCCATGGACTCGGCCCTCAGCGATCCGCATAACGGCAGCGCCGAGGCAGGCGGCCCCACCAACAGCACTACGCGGCCGCCTTCCACGCCCGAGGGCATCGCGCTGGCCTACGGCAGCCTCCTGCTCATGGCGCTGCTGCCCATCTTCTTCGGCGCCCTGCGCTCCGTACGCTGCGCCCGCGGCAAGGTAGGGTCAGCGGGAAAACCGGGAACTTTCCACCCCCATACCGAACACGGCCGACATGGACCCTTCCTAGGCGGGACAGACACCTCCTCTCCCCGGACACTGACTCTTCCCAGCCCTGATCACCACCATTCCCTCTATCTCGGGCCCACATTCCGGGGCTGGCATTTCCTGCCCCGGGATCTGGGCACCGACCCCCGACCAGGGTATGACACCTTCCCCAATAGGAACTTGCTTCTGCTCCCGACTCGGACCCTGACGCTTCCCTCCCTGTGCATCATGCCGCGGCTGGGAACGCTGTCAGCCCGTCCCCCCACTGCGACTCGGTCACTGATTGTTCTGAGCCTGTTGGGCCCAGGCAGACCAGCCCCATCTATACCTGATGGATACTGGTCCTCACAACTTACTGAATGGTACAGTTTCGTGTCATCCCTTGTTAGGAACCCTGCCTCAGCCCACCGCAGGGCCCTTTCTACCGTCCAGACCCATCCCTAGACTCTGACTCCTGTCTCACTGGAATCTGTGGCACCTTATGTGCTCACCTAGATCCCCCACACCTGGCCCTTGCCCCTGCCTCAAAAACAATGATCTCTTAGACCTCAGTTTTTCACATCACTTTCTGGAACCATCCCAGTCAGCTGGCTCCTCAGAACCTGCCATCTTGGTGCCTCTACTTTCCAACCAGGCATGGACGTCTTGTTTTCTTGGTTTCCTCTCTCTTAACTACCATCCAAACTTGGACATGGCCTAGTCAAAACCCAGACCTTGTTCCTAACCTGTAACCCTTTTCCCACCCAGCCTTTGACCCTACCTCAAAGTAGCCCTTCTCCCCATACCCCCAAGACAATCCCCCCACCAAACTGGGCCTGTCTGCTGGGCCACTGTTGGCCCCTCTTGTGAGACTGGGCCAGACTCCATCCCTGGCCTTCCTCAACGTCTGTCCCATTGGATACCTAGGAGGACTCCAGCACATTTCACCTTCTGCTTCTCCCTCCCCCTTCCCTGCCCCACTTCTTCCCTATATTAAGCCCTCTCTAGCCCGTTGTACCAATGGCTTTTCACTTCCTGGCACTCTCTCCCTTCCTCCACAACCTCTTAATCTGTACCTCCCCGATGCTCCTCCCCCACCCAGACCTGAGGATGGACCTAAGTGGAAGCTGTCTTGCCCAAAGAGGGCAGGCCCACAAAGCAGCTGCCACTTTTGAAACTGCTGAAGCTGAGGTTCTGAAAACACTACCCGACTTGAGCAGTAGCTGAGGCCTGCCACCTTCCTTCCCCAAGAGCAGAGAACTCACTACTGGCTCTATATGCGATCAGATGCAAAGGAAAGTAGTTAGGCAGGGCTTAGGCTGAGAGACTCAAACATGACTCCATTTTCCTTTTTGTTTGGATTTTTCTAAGCTGAGTTCAGGTGATATTAAGCCTCTCTGCTATGCCTGTCAGGTAGACACTTAGTGTAGAGAGAAGTTCTGAGATAAACCAGGACAGAGGAGGCGAAGGACAGCTGGCATAAGGCTAGGCAGCTTGATCTGAGCTGCTCTCCAAACTGAGTAATTCTCCCTGGCACCTTCTGTACATGGATCACTAATCTCTGCAGAAAACACCTTACAGGCAACAGTATTTCCTGAACTTCCACCGTCAGGGGTAAGGGAGGATTGCTGCAAAGATGAGTAGGTCAGAGCCCTGTCACCAAGGAATTCGGGAGCCCAGGTGAAAGAATAATAACTAGATCTGTGATTATAATACAAGCAATGCTACAAGGTTTAGGGAGAAAGATTGAGCACATCTGGGACAATGCAGGGAGGCTTTGTGCTAGAGGTAGGCCTGAGCCTTGACATAGAGGTAGAATTTCAGCCAGGAGAAGGCATTCTAAGCAAAAGAAACCAGGTAAGCAGAGAGAGGTGCGGAGGCAGGAGGCTACGAGGCAGTTCAGGAAATAGTGGAAGGTTTGGTGTGGCTGGAACAGAGGGTATGGATAGGAGAAAGCCTTAGCCTCTGAATACCTCTCCCAAGCATCTCCTGCAGGGCAGCAGGGTGTGGAGGACTGTATGAATTTACAAACAGGACCTGACCATTAAGAGCCTGCCACCACCAATGACCCAGATGCTGTAAAGCTTGCAAAACCTTCACGCCCTTTGATGCTCACAGCAACTGAGGTGGCAGGCAGAGCCAGTTTCATTATCCTCGTTGTACAGGAAAGGAAACTGAGAGTCAAAGAAATGACTTCTGAAGATCACTCTGCCATTTAGGGGCAGAACCAGGTATGCCTAGTCCTAGTCCAGGGCTCTCTCCTAATACAGGTACCTTTAAAGACAGGCAGCATTGACCTAGGGAAAGGACAGGCCAAGTGACTCCCTTACTACCCTGAGTCATTTCCCTGGTCACGTGAAAAGGAGAGAGAAGAGTTAGTGTGGGGACCCAGTTTTGATTTCCCACCAGTGTTGGACCCCAAAACCAGTTGGGAGAGAGGGAATGTGAGGACAGAATTCTCCCCAAGGGTCAAGGTGTCCATAACAGGCAGGGAAAATTGTGAAATCATGGAGAGAAAGAAGGTAGAGCCTCCAGGAGTATGTTGTGAGCCTTGGGAGGAGCAGTCTCAGAGCAGCACCCATCACTGTCGAGAGTCCTATATCCCGCACAGAAGCGAATCTGACCCAAGCAGTAGCTGCACATTAAACATTGGTTTAAAGGGCCCTCAGCGAACAGGACTGGGTGCCTGCTCTGGGCTAGGCTCTGGGCTGGGTACCAGGAGTTCCAGGACAAAGAAGGCCAAGCCCTGCCCTCACTGAGCCCAGTCACCAAGGAGAAACAGACATGTGACTAGCCAAGTAAATAGATAGGCCTCCTGGAGGGGGCAGCAGTTGTCTTTGCATGGATGGGGAGAGTCCAACAGGCAGAGCAGGAGAAGGTGAGGCAGGGGACCACAAGATGTGTTCAGGGAGGCAGTGAAGAGTATCATGTGAGCCCAGGAGAGGGGCTTGGATGTAGTGACAAGATGTTCAGGAAGCCTGTGGCCTTTCTGGGGAAGAGAATCCTGAAAGCAATGCAGCGGTTAATCGTTATTGTTACAAAAATACTATACATTTGTTAAAAAAAAAGAAACATCAAGCAGTGCAGAAGTATAAAGGAAAAGCCTCCTGGGCACTATTCCTTGGAAGTAACCCAACTGGCTGTTGGGTATATAACCTTCGAGAATGTTTTCTGTGTATACACATATATTCTATATGTGTCTGTGTATATAGACATGTAAATTTATTTTTATAAAAATTGGATTATATAGTACATATTTCTCCACAACTTGATTTTTTTTTTTTTTTTTTTTTTTTTTTTTTTTGAGATGGAGTTTCACTCTTGTTGCCCAGGCTGGAGTGCAATGGCATGATCTTGGCTCATTGCAACCTCCGCCTCCCAGGTTCAAGCGATTCTCCTGCCTCAGCCTCCCGAGTAGCTGGGATTACAGGCAGGCACCACCATGCCTGGCTAATCTTGTATTTTTAGTAGAGATGGGATTTCTCCATGTTGGTCAGGCTGGTCTCAAACTCCCGACCTCAGGTGATCCACTCTCCTCAGCCTCCCAAAGTGCTGGGATTACAGGCATGAGCCACCGTGCCCAGCAATTTTTTTTTTCTTTAACAGTATGTTGGCCAGGCATGGTGGCTCATGCCTGTAATCCCAGCACTTTTGGGAGGCCGAGGCAGGTGGATCACTTGAAGTCAGGAGTTCAAGACCAGCCTGGCCAACATGGTGAAGCCCCATCTCTACTAAAAATACAAAAATTAGCTTTGCGTGGTGGGGCACACCTGTAATCCCAGCTACTCAGGAGGCTGAGGCACAAGAATCACTTGAACCCGGGAGGCACAGGTTGCAGTGAGCCGAGATCACGCCACTGCACTCCAGCCTGGTCGACAGAGTGAGACTCCATCTCAAAAATAATAATAATAATATGTTTCATTATTTTTCTGTGTCAGTACATATAGACCTAAAGTTTACTAGACATGATGGCATACACCTGTAGTCCTAGCTACTCTGGAGGTTGAGGCGAGAGGATAACTTGAGCCCAGGAGTTCAAGGCTGCAGTGGGCCCTGATTGCACCACTGGGCAACAGAGTGAGACCCTGTCTCAAAAAATATATACATATATATATAGAGAGAGAGATCTACCTCATCTTTTATGGTGGGGAGGGTAGGTAATACATGCCCATGGTACAGAATTCAAAAGGTACAAAGGGGTGCACAGTGAAAGTCTCCCTGCTACCCCAAGCTGCCCTATTTCCCTCCTCAGAGGCAGCCCCTCTCCTGTGTTTCTTAGATATCCATCCAGAAAGATTCTGTGTCTTTACAAATAAATAGGCATATACTTTTCCCTGATTTTTTTTTTTTTTTTTTTTTAATGAGACCGAGTCTCGCTCTGTCACCCAGGCTGGAGTGCAATGGCACAATCTCAGCTCACTGCACGCTCCATCTCTTGGGTTCAAGCAATTCTTCTGCCTCAGCCTCCCGAGTAGCTGGGATTGCAGGCACCTGCCATCATGCCTGGCTAATCTTTGTATTTTTGCAGAGATAGGGTTTCACCAGGTTGTCCAGGCTGGTCCTGAACTCCTGACCTCAGGTGACCCACCCACCTCGGCCTCCCAAAGTGCTGGGATTACAGGCGTGAGCCACCGCGCCTGGCCAGTACACTCTTCCTTGCACCTTGCTTTTTTCACCTAATGTGTGTTGCAGATCCAATCATGTCAGTACATAGGGTGTGGGTGTGTTCTTTAACAGCTGTATGGTATCCCACTTGTACCCCAGTTTGCTTAGAATGCCAGTTCTCTAGTGTCTGGTCCCTGGGCCAGCAGTGTCAGCATCACCCCAGAACTTGTTAGAAATGCACATTCTGAATCAGAAGCTCAAGGTGGGCCCAGCAATGTGTGTTTTAACAAGCCCACCTGGTGATTCCGATGCATGCTCAAATTTGAGAATTTGAGTCCCCCACTGGTCATTTGGGTTGTTTCAGTCTTTTGCTATTACAAACCATGCTGAAATTAATATCACTATACATTTTTATTTCACACTTGTCTGTGTATTTGTGGGATAAATTTCTCAAAATTGGTGGGTTGAAAGCTATGCACCCTTTTTTTTTTTTTTTTTGAGACAGTCTCGCTCTGTCACCCAGGCTGATTGTGAGTGCGGTGGTGCCATCTCAGCTCACTGCAACCTCTGCCTCCTGGGTTCAAGCAATTCTCCCACCTCAGCCTCTTGAGTAGCTGGGATTACAGGATTACAGGCGCGCACCCACCACACCTGGCTAATTTTTATATTTTTCCTACAGACGGGGTTTCACCATGTTGGCCAGGCTGGTCTCAAACTCCTGACCTCAGGTGATCTGCCCGCCTTGGCCTCCCAAAGTGCTGGGATTACAGGCGTGAGCCACTGTTCCCAGCCCACACTTTTTATTTAGATAGATTTTACCATATGATCCACTATAGAGGTTGTATCAGTTTACTTTCCCACCAGCAGTGACCTCAATTCTTGTTTAATGGCTGTGGAGTAGTCTGTTCTCCAGAGGTTTTGTTTTTTTGTTGTTGTTTTTGTTTGTTTGTTTGTTTGTTAGACAGAGTCTCACTCTTTGGCTAGGCTGGAGTGCAGTGGTGTGATCTTGGCTCACTGCAACCTCCGCCTTCCGGGTACGAACAATTCTCGTGCCTCAGCCTCCCAAGTAGCTGGAATTAAAGGTGTGTGCCACTATGCCCGGCTAATTTTTATATTTTTAGTAGTGATAGGGTTTCACCATGTTGGCCAGGCTGGTCTCGAACTCTTGACCTCAAGTGATCCGCCCGCCTCGGCCTCCCATAGTGCTGGGATTACAGGTGTGAGCCACTGTGCCTGGTTTCTCCAGAGGTTTTTAAGCAGATACGTGATACAATCAGGTGTAGGCTTTAGAAAGAGCTCATGGCAGGGTAGGTGACAGGCAGGAGGGAGAAGTGTAATATTGGTGCAGGGGTTGTGAAGACAGCAATGAGGGCCAAAGGATTGGGGTGGGAAGTTAGGAAAGGTAACCTTGGAGAGCTGAGTGACTGGATGTTGTGGTAAGGAATGGAGACTCTCGAGTCTCCAGCTGGGGCAACAGTAACAGAATGGCTCGTGAATTTCAGATCATTTCCAGGGCATGGTGTAGAAGCAGTGCTCTGAGAGCTTGAGCCGTGCCAATGGCTTGAAGCAGGCATCTGTCCTCTCTTACAGCTTTTGTTTCCGCTCTGATAACAACATCCAGAATGTCATGGAAGCTACATTTACTTCTGCTGTTTATGTCAGGTTTTTCCCCCACTTTCTAATTGTGTTTTATGTTGCAGGAGCTATTGTATTTACATACGCAAATCTGGTTAAAAAATCGCAATTGGATTGGTAAAGAATCCTAACAACTTTTTAGTATTTTTGTCACTACAAAGATTAGCTGTTCAGCTACCTTCAGGATTCTGTTCCTCAGAAAGGTTGCAGGCTTCCCAAGTACCTTCCTGTTAAAACTTTCCAACAGAAATTTCCAGATAGGGAAGATAGAAATCTTCTAGGAAATAGCTCCTAAGAGTTTGGGGTCTGGAACTGGACTGCCTCAGTTTCAGTCCTGGCTCTGCCACTCACCAGCTGTGTGACTCTAAGCAAGTTACTTCACCTCTCTAGACCTCCGCTTCCTCATCTGTAAAAGAGCTATTAAAAGTACCTGCTGGCCAGGCGCGGTGGCTTACGCCTGTAATCCCAGCACTTTGGGAGGCCAAGGCAGGCAGATCACGAGGTCAGGAGATCGAGACCATCCTGACTAACATGATGAAACCCTGTCTCTACTAAAAATACAAAAAATTATCTGGGCGTGGTGGTCCATGCCTGTAGTCCCAGCTACTCGGGAGGCTGAGACACGAGAATTGCTTGAAACCAGGAGGCGGAGGTTGCAGTGAGCCAAGATTGCGCCACTGCATTCCAGCCTGGGCAACAGAGCGAGACTCTGTCTCCAACAACAAAAAAAAAAGGACCTGCTTTGTGGGGTTTTTGTAAGGATGAAAACATGTAAAGTACCTAGAACAGTGCAGTAATGTTATTGTTATTACTATTATCGTCAGATTTCAGGTCTCCCGTTCTTTTATTTATTTATTTTTTTTTAATAGAGGCAGAGTTTCTCCATGTTGCCCATGCTGGTCTCAAACTCCTGGGCTCAACCGATCTGCCCACCTTGACCTCCCAAAGTGCTGGGATTACAGTCCGGTCTCCCATTCTGACTCAGCATTGCAGCATGGGATATTTATAAGTCACCCACAAAGGAGACCAGAGTCCTCTGTGTGATGGAGAGGATCTGTCCAACCTTGGTTTGTCACTGAATAAGATTAGGCCTCTTCCCACCCAGGGTGCTGAGCTGAATTGAAAGGAATATGTGGAAATGAGCCATAATACTGGTTTGTAGGTGAAGCCACAGAGTCCTGTGTGTCCTTTGACAGCCCTGAGCCTCTGTATATGCATATCTTTCTGCCTGATAAGCACTTCCTTTCCTTGTACACAAAGCAGACTCCTCAAGCCGGACGTGGTGGCTCACCTGTAATCCCAGCACTTTGGAAGGCCAAGGCAGGCAGATCATCTGAGGTCAGGACTTTGAGACCAGCCTAGCCAACATGGTGAAACCCCATCTCTACTAAACATACAAAATTAGCCGGGTGTGGTGGCGGGTACCTATAATCCCAGCTACTCAAGAGGCCGAGGCAGAGAATCACTTGATTTGTAGTGAGCCGAGATTGTGCCACTGCACTCCAGCCTGGGCAAAGAGAGCAAAACTCCACTCAAAAAAAAAAAAAAAAAAAAAACTGACAAGCTGACTCCTCAACCCAGTCAGCATTTATCTGGCTCCAGACTACCAGACCCTGTGCTTGACCATCAAGGCCTTGCTTAAGTGGTACCTGCTCTCTCCACCTCTGACTCCCTTACTTCTCTGCAGAAATAGTGTCTTGTTGGCTGTCTCGTGATTCCATTGTGCATAGTAATGATACAAATGGTGTATACAGTTTAAATGATGACTCAAGGCACAATGCTGAGTACTTCCAAAGCAGAAATCAGAATCCTCACAACTTGTTTTACAGCTGAGGAAACTGAGGCTTAGAGAAAAAAAAAATCACTTTCCCAAGGTCCCACAGCTGGGAAGTAGAGCTGGGAGTCCAAATGGACTTCCTGATCTCAGAGTCCCTTCATAACTGCTGATGTTCATATTGTGTGTCACACTGATATACATGTCTGTTGCATCATTTGTCACACTACATTATAATAGCCTGTTTGGGGTTTTGTTTTGGAGGGGCTTTTTTTTTTTTTTTTTTTTAATATGAGACAGAGTCTCGCTCTGTTGCCGAGGCTGGAGTTCAGTGGCACGATCCCCACTCACTACAGCCTCCACCTCCCGGGTTCAGGCAATTCTCCTGCCTCAACCTCCTGAGTAGCTGGGACCATAGGTGCACGGTATCACACCCAGCTAATTTTTGTATTTTTAGTAGAGATGGGGTTTCACCATGTTGGCCAGGCTGGTCTTTTTTTTTTTTTTTTGAGACAGAGTCTCGCTGTCGCCCAGGTTGGAGTTCAGTGGCTCAGTCTCAGCTCACTGCAACCTCCACCTCCCAGGTTCAAGCTGTTCTCCTCCCTCAGCCTCCCACGTAGCTGGGATTACAGGTGCACACCAGCACGCCCAGCTAATTTTTGTATTTTTAGTAGAGACAAGGTTTCACCGTGTTGGCCAGGCTGGTCTCGAAATCCTGACCTCAGGTGATCCGCCCGCCTCCATCTCCCAAAGTGCTGTGGGATTACAGGTATGAGCCACCACGCCCAGCCAGTTTTGCTGTGCATTCCATAAAATAGAATACCTGTTTCCTGTAATATGTATCATGTCATGGTATTAACCTACCTGCCTGTGAGTGCCTCAAGATCAGGAACTCATTTTTGTACCCATACTACTGCTACACAGGAAATGTATTGAATGTGTGGAGATGCTCAGAGGGGATGAGGAACTTGCCCAAGTCCCACAGCACCCTGCTGGCAAAAGCAGAAGCCAAGGGTTGGGAGAGAATAGGGAAGGAAGGAAACCGGGCCTCTCATGTGGGTATTGCTCACCCACCCCACCCCCACCTCCTGGCAAAGCCGTCCAAGTGACTCACACGGAGCTGCCTCCAGTGGCTCCAGAGGGGAGGGTCTCCCTTCCAGCCCAGAGCCTGGGCTGCCTCAGCCATGCATAGGCAAGGGTGTGGTTAGGGACCTCCTCACTCACCTCTCCCTGATAGTCATAACCCCCAATACGGGCACAGTACTTTACAGTTTGCCAGGCTGTTTCGCATCCCATATCTCATTTGGTTTAAGACCCCTATGGGGCTGGGTGTCGTGGTTCATGTCTATAATCTCAGCATTTTAGGAGGCCAAGGCAGGAGGATCACTTGATGCCAGGAGTTCAAGGCTGCAGTGAGCTATGATCCTGCCACTGCACTCCAGCCTGGGCAACAAAGAGAGACTGTCGCTTTTCTTTAAAAAAAAAGAAGGCTCTTGGACCTTTTTTGAAGTGAGGCTAGAGATTGTCCTCCTGTTTGACAGAGAAGTAAACCCAGTCACTCAGCAAGCTGTTAACAGAGCAAGGAATACCTTGGATACACTTTATGTGTAGCATTTTACTTATGTATGAACTATATCTGTAGGGAGAATTCCCACAGGTGGAATTGCTTGGTCAAAGGGTATGTGTATTTGTGATTTTTTATGTATTGCCTAGTTGCTTTCTACAGGAAGACAGATTGACTCTCATAGGCAGTGTGGGAGACTACATCTTTCCCCGTAGCCCCACTGACTCAGTATGTTACCCAGTGTGTGGATTCTTACCTTTCTATTAGACAAAAAACAGAATCTCAGTGTGCTTTAGTTTGAGCTCTTATTAAGAGTGAAAATAAAGACTTATTAAGAGCCATTTGTAGTTCTTGTTCTGTGGTTTTTTTTTTTTTTTTTGAGACAGAGTCTCACTCTGTTGCCCAGGCTGGAATGCAGTGGCACGATCTTGGCTCACTGCAAGCTCCGCCTCCTGGGTTCACGCCATTCTGCTACCTCAGCCTCCTGAGTAGCTGGGACTACAGGTGCCCGCCACCACATCCGGCTAATTTTTTCTATTTTTTAGTAGAGACGGGGTTTCACCATGTTAGCCAGGATGGTCTTGATCTCCTGACCTCGTGATCGGCCCACCTCGGCCTCCCAAAGTGCTGGGATTACAAGCATGAGCCACCATGCCCGGCCTCTGTGGCTCTTCTTTTTGTATCTTTGGGCATGTGGAAATTTCAATCGAATGCATCCTACCAAATTACCCTCCCCAAAAGGCTGGACAGGTTTATACTTTAGGCCAGTGCTGTCTATGTATTTCCCTTAGCCAGGCACAGTGGCTCATGCCTGTAATCCCAGCTACTTGGGAGGCTGAGGCAGGAGGATTACTTAAGCCTAGGATTTCAAATCTAGCCCACACCTCCCTCTCCTAGTAGTCATTTCGTGGGCTTACTGCCCTCTGCCCCATCTCCTTCCCTCTTTGCAACCTTCCACCTGGGACACTAGGGCCTCTCTGAGCCAGTCTTACCTTCTCCAGACACCCTCTCTCTTAGCAGGTTTTTTATTGTTGGTTTTTGTGAGCCAAAATATTTGTGAGTCTCCGTAACTGAATGTGATCCCTTCTAGGGATGCTGGTGCTTTACTTGCAGGATGGACATGGTGATGGTAGAATCTCAGGCACTGTAATGAGCCTGTGCGTACTATGGAAAGAACTTCGGCATGAGCAGGAGTCTAATCTGGCATTGCTAGGACTTTTGGTAGCCATGATATAAAACAGTTGCAGAGTAGGCTTGTCCCAGCGGGGAAATCTGGAAGGGCTTCATGGCAGTGACATTTACTAGGCCCTTGAGGACTGTGAGGATTTTGCCTAGCAGAGAGAGGGCAAGTAGAGACCACTGTGATCCTGGAAGCTTTTGACCTGTTTGGAATACAGATTTATACCAAAAAAAAAATAATAAAAAAATAAATTTATACCAGTACTACATATCATTGATAAATTTTCATTAGAAAGTTCTGGCCGGGTACAATGGCTCACACCTATAAGTCCAGCACTTTGTGAGGCTAAGGGGGGCAGATCACCTGAGGCCAGGAGTTTGAGACCAGCCTGGCCCACATGGTGAAACCCCCTCTCTGCAAAAAATACAAAAATTAGCCAGGTATGGTGGCATGTGCCTGTAGTCCTAGCTACTTGAGAGGCTGAGGCGGGAGAATTGATTGAACCAGGAGGCAGAGGTTGCAGTGAGCCAAGATTGTGCCACTGCACTCCAGCCTAGGTGATGGAGTGAGACTCCATCTCAAAAAAAAAAAAAGTTCGTCATAAATTCTTTTTTTTTTTTTTTAAGATGGAGTCTTGCTCTGTCGCCCTTGCTAGAGTGTTCAGTGGCACGATCTTGGCTCACTGCAACCTCTGCCTCCTGGGTTCAAGCGATTCTCCTGACTCAGCCTCCCAAGTAGCTGGGATTATAGGTGCCCGCCACTGAGCCCGGCTAATTTTTGTATTTTTAGTAGAGACGGGGTTTCACCATGTTGGCCAGGCTGGTCTCGAACTCCTGACCTCGTGATCTACCCACCTCGGCCTTCCAAAGTGCTGGGATTACAGGCGTGAGCCACCACACCTGGCCTTCTTTGGCATAAATTCTATGAAGCTAATCTATTTCTATGTTGGTCTGTTACTCCATTTTCAATTCTTTTCCATTTTTATAATACTGAAATTATTTTGATTGCATTTAGTTCTTTTTCATGTAAATATTTATCATTCATCAGTTCTTTACCCACATCACATTCTTGCCAACTATAGCATCTGCCATTATAAATTTAATTGTGGCTTTTATTTTTACCATTTTCAAGTCTGCCAGTCAAATTTCTTAAATTTAAGTTTTGTCAAGATTTGCTTCTCTTCACAGTTGGTGTCTTCCTATGTGCAGTTTCAGCCATTGTCTGTCTTGTTTGTTGTTAATTTCAACTCATAATATTCATTACCTACTGGATGACAGAATAGTCATTTTTCCCTCTTGGCTGATCCATTAGAAAACTGAAAACAATTTTCTTCGAGAGGTCTGAAACTGCTGTGGCATCGCTGGTGTCCAAGTTTTCTTCTCTCAGTTATTCCACACGGGAATGGCCTCTGCCATAGCCCTTCTCCCCAGATGTGTCACACATGCCCTGGGTTCTCCTTGGTCTCTTGATCAGGGTCCAGATCTCCTCATGGCAGAATGGCAGGATCAGCCAGGCATGGTGGCTCATACCTGTAATCCCAGCACTTTGGGAGGCCGAGGCAGGTGGATCACTTCAGGTCAGTTCGAGACCAGCCTAGCCAACATGGTAAAACTCCATCTCTGCTAAAAATACAAAAATTAGCTGTGCATGGTGGCACATGCCTACAGTCCCAGCTACTCAGGAGGCTGAGACAGGAGAATCGCCTGAACCCAGGAAGCGGAGGCTGCAGTGAGCCGACATCATGCCACTTCATTCCAGCCTGGGTGATAGAGCAAGACTCTGTCTCAAAAAAAAAAAAATGGCAAGATCAGAGCATCTTGCCCCAGGATGAGGCAGGCAGCATCCCTAGCCAAGGGAACAGCATTAGCAGAGCCTTGCAGGAACACATGGGAACCAGCTGTGCTGAGCCATTGCCATTCTCTCCTCTAGAATGCTTCGGACATGCCTGAAACGATCACCAGCCGGGATGCTGCCCGCTTCCCCATCATCGCCAGCTGCACACTCTTGGGGCTCTACCTCTTTTTCAAAGTAAGTCTTTTGCCATCTGTTGTGTCATTTGATCTCAATGACTTTATCTTATTTTGTTTTATTTTTCCCATCACAAGAGCCATGCATGTTCATTTATAGAAAATAAAGAAGAGAGAAAAATTAATAATTCACCCATAGACCTACCCAAAGACAACAACTGTTAGTGTTTGGGACCCTGTCTCACTAGTCTGTATTTCTTTTATCCATGTAGCTTTTTGTTTTGTTTTTGTGATACCAGTTTGGTTTCATCGTACTGTTTATGTTGGGATGGGGTATAGCTTGTGCTCAGACATACCTCTACCATACTAATGGCCTTTTTTTTTTTTTTAATTTATCGAGGTTTATTTTCCCAATAAAAGTTACACAGGCTCAGTGTTGAAAACCTGGAAAACACAGAAAAGTAAAAAGGGAAAAACAGCAGTCATCCAAAACCCCACTACCAGAGACAGTCACAGTTTCCCCTCGGAGGTGTGTCCTTCCACTGTTTCTCCCTGTGCATGGTTTCTCCGTAGCTGTGACCACATGGTGTATTCAGTTTGTAGCTGCTTTTTTCACTTCACATTAATAACATCATAAACATTTTCTCATGTTACTGCAAACTCTCCTTAGTTGTACTATTTTCTGGATTATAAAAGTAATATATTCAGAAAAACTAAAGAAAGTATATCAATAGAGGGAAAAATAAATTCCACAGCACAGAAGTAGTCATTAACATTTTGGCATATCTCCTTTCGGGCTTTTTATTTATTTTAGGACAGAGTCTCACTCTGTCCCCCAGGCTGGAGTGCAATGGTGCCATCACAGTTCACTGCAGCCTCAACCTCTTAGGCTCAAGAGATCCTCCTGCCCCAGCCTCCCAAGTAGCTGGGATTATAGGCACGCGCCACCACACCCTGCTAATTTTTTCTTTTTTGAGACGGAGTCTCGCTCTGTCGCCCAGGCTGGAGTGCAGTGGCGCAATCTCAGCTCACTACAACATCCACCTCCCAGGTTCAAGTGATTCTCCTGCCTCAGCCGGCTGAGTAGCTAGGATTACAGACGTGCGCCACTACGCCCAGCTAATTTTTGTATTTTTAGTAGAGACAGGGTTTCACCGTGTTGGTCAGGCTGGTCTCGAACTCCTGACCTCCTGATCCGCCCGCCTTGGCCTCCCAAAGTGCTGGGATTACGAGTGTGAGCCACTGTGCCCGGCCAATTTTTTCTTTTAGTAGAAACAAGATTTCGCTTTGTTGCCCAGTCTGGTCTCAAACTCCTGGGCTCAAGTGATCCTCCCACCTCTCCCTCCCAAAGTGCTGGGATTACAGGCGTAAGCCACTGCATCCATCTCTTTCAGCCTTTCAATAAGTGTATGTTTAGCATTATAATCATAACTGTAGTGTTAGATCTTCTTTTTGTTGTTTATGTTAGGTTTTTTTTGTTTATTGGTTTGTTTAGAGACAGGGTCTCACTCTTGCCCAGCCTGGAGTGCACTGGTGCAATCATGGCTCACTGGAACCTCAATTCCTGGACTCAAGTGGAAAACTGGCTGATTTTATTTTATTGTATTTTATTTTTAGAGACAGGGTTTTACTATGTTGCCCAGGCTGGTAACAAACTCCTTGGCCTCCTAAAGCACTAAGATTACAGATATAAGCCACCATGCCAGGCCCTTGTTTTGTTTGTTTTGTTTTGTTTTTGAGACAAGGTCTTGCTCTGTCACCCAGGCTGGAGTGCCATAGTGCAATCATGGCTCACTACAGCCTCAACCTCCTGGGCTCAAGCAATCCTCCCACCTCTGCCTCCAGAGTAGCTGGGACTACAAGGTGTGCACCACCACACCTAGCTAATTTTCGTATTTTTAGTGGAGATAGGGTTTTGCATGTTACCCAGGCTGGTCTCGAACTCCTGGGCTCAAGCTATCCACCCTCCTTGGCCTTGTAAAGTGCTGGTATTACAGGCATGAGCCACCACACCTGGCCCCTTCTTGTTCTTTTAATAGTATGTTAACTTTTTTCCTGGTCATTGAAAATTCCTCAAGGATGTCTTTAATTTACATCTTAAAATGTAGGCTGGGCGCAGTGGCCCACACCTGTGATCCCAGCACTTTGGGAAGCCGAGGTGGGTGGATCATCTGAGGTCAGGAATTCAAGACCACCCTGGCCAACATGGTGAAACCCCGTCTCTACAAAAACTATAAAAATCCATCCTGGCCAACATGGTGAAACCCGGTTTCTACTAAAAATACAAAAATTAGCTGGGCATGGTGGTGTGCGCCTGTAGTCCCAGCTACTCGGGAGGCTGAGGCAGGAGAATTGCTTGAACCCAGGAAGCAGAGGTTGCAGTGAGCTTAGATGGTGCCACTGCACTCCAGCATGGCGACACAGCGAGACTCTGTCTCAATTTAAAAAAAAAAAAAAGAAATGACTCAATTAAAAAATAAATATACACGTAGGCCTGGCGCAGGGGCTCACCTGTTATCCTAGTACTTTGGGAGGCTAAGGTGGGAGGATCACTTGAGCTCAGGAGTTGGACGCCAGTGTGGGCAACATAGTAAGACCTCATCTCATTCATAAGTAAATAAATAAACTGATTCATCAATAATGTATATCATTTAACAAAATTTGTTGCCAGCCTAGGCAACAGAGCAAAACTCCGTCTCAAAATATATATATATTTTTTTCAACCTAAAGTACAAATGAACCATTATCCTCTCCCCAATACAGTTTCCTGTGATTCTGTCATGCATAAATCTATACTTATGTTAAATTATATATATTTATATATGTATCAAATACATGATTCTTACCATGGAGGTATTTTTATATCAACACAGTCAAATTACCCCATTCTTTCATTCTTCTTTTTTTTTTTGAGACAGACTCTTGCTCTGTCGCCAGGCTGGAGTGCAGTGGTGTGTGATCTCAGCTCAATGCAACCTCTGCCTCCCTGGTTCAAGTGATTCTCCTGCCTCAGCCTCCGGAGTAGCTGGGATTACAGGTGCATGCCACCATGCCCAGCTAATTTTTGTATTTGTAGTAGAGATGGGGTTTCACCATGTTGGCCAGGATGGTCTTGATCTCTTGACCTTGTGATCTGCCCGCCTCAGCCTCCCAAAGTGCTGGGATTACAGGCATGGGCCATCATGCCCAGCCTCTTTCATTCTTTTTAACAGCTGCTTATGGTTCTGTTTTACAGTGTACCCTGAGGGTATTTAGGTCTGTCCAGTGTTGGGGTATCATAGCAGTATTATCATGAACACTTCATACACATAATTTGTGCACTTATTTTCTTCAAGTCTATCTGCAATAGGTCTACCAGGTCAAATGCATCTCCATTTGTAATTAGATAGTGCCAAATCACCCTCCAAAAAGATTGTACCATTTTACATTCCCACTGACAGTTACAAGTGTGCTGGCCTACCCAGGCGCTCACCTGCATTGGATAGCACCAAAATTTTTAGTTTTTTCCAGTCTGTGAGTGAATTAAAAAGATGTTTTTTTTTTTTTTTGAGATGGAGTCTCACTCTGTTGCCCAGGCTGGAGTGCAGTGGCGAGTTCTCGGCTCACTGCAACCTCCACCTCCCAGGTTCAAACGATTCTCTTGCCTCAGCCTCCCAAGTAGCTAGGATTACAGGTGCGTGCCACTATGTCCAGCTAATTTTTGTATTTTTAGTAGAGACGGGGTTTCACCTTGTTGATCAGGCTGGACTACTGGCCTCAGGTAATCCACCTGCCTTGGCCTCCCAAAGTGCTGGGATTACAGGTGTGAGCCACTGCACCCAGCCAAAAACGTAATTTTTTAACACGTGTTTCCTATTTCATAGCTCTCTCATTTTGGATCGTTTTTTTTTTTTTTTTTTTTTTTTTTTTTTTTTTTTTTTAGAGATGAGGTCTTGCTCTGTTGCCCAGGCTGGAGTGCAGTCACATAATCATAGCTTACTGAAGCCTTGTTCTCCTGGGCTCAGATGATCCTCCCATCTCAGCCTCCTAAGTATTTGGGACTATAGACATATGTCATTACACCCAGCTGTAAATCCTCTTTTTTTGTTGTTTTTTGTTGTTGTTATTGTTTTGTTTTGTTTTGTTTTTTGAGACGGAGTCTCTGTCACCCAGGCTGGAGTGCAGTGGCATGATCTCGGCTTACTGCAATCTCTGCCTCCCAAGTTCAAGCAATTCTCCTGCCTCAGCCTCCTGAGAAATGCTCTTTTTAATGGTTACAGGGTATCCGCACAAGCAACCAGCCTGGGCAACATAGCAAGACCTCATCTCTAGAAAACATTTAAAAATTAGCCAGACATGGTGGCGCAGGCTTATATTCCCAGCTACTCAGGAGATTGAGGCTGAAGTATGACTTGAGCACAGGAGTTCAAGGCTATGGTGAGCTATGATCACACCACTGAACTCCAGCCTGGACACGAATGTTACCCTGACAATAAAAGCAGAAAAATATCCCTATAAGCAGATACAGCACAGTTGACTTAAAGCATCCACCTCACTTTAAACAGAAAATGTCATTCTGATTTTTACTCTAAGAAATTAGAGTGCACTAAATAACATTGGCTATTCACAGGTTTTTTTTTTTTTTTCTTTTTTCCTGGACCTCAGGTAAAGAGCTGAATTTAGGCCGGGCGCGGTGGCTCAAGCCTGTAATCCCAGCACTTTGGGAGGCCAAGGTGGGTGTATCACGAGGTCAGGAGATCAAGACCATCCTGGCCAACATGGTGAAACCTCATCTCTACTAAAAATACAAAAACTAGCAGGGCGTGGTGGCACATGCCTGTAATCCCAGCTACTTGGGAGGCTGAGGCAGGAGACTAGCTTGAACCAGGGAGTCGGGGGTTGCAGTGAGCCGAGATCGCGCCCCTGCACTCCAGCCTGGTGACAGAGAGAGACTCCATCTCAAAACAAAACAAACAAACAAAACAGCTGAATTTATCAAATGCCTTGGTTCATAGCATACCATCTTTGGTCTATGCCAGGTCCCCCTACGTTTTTTTTTTCCCACTTCACTCCAATATCCACCTCCATTTCCCACCTTCATTTCTCTCTCTGCCAGAGGCAGCTGCTTTAATGCATTTGACTTCTGTCCTTAGATGTGTATGTTTCTTATAAAATATGTAGTGTTGGTGTATCTGTATGTATGAGTGGGAATTGCATTTCCATAAATAGAACTGTGCATTGCATCTCCCTCTGTTTCCTTTTCCGCTCTCCATACCTTAAGATCTCTCTGTGGCTCTGTGTACATCCAGCCATTGCTTCTGCCTTTGCTTTTGGCAGATATTTCTGAAGTCTTGAGAGACCTTCTAACATTTTTAGTATTTAGGATTCTTTCCTTAGACCAGATGCTCCCAAAAGGAATTTCTGGCAGCAGTGGGTGTGAGCATTTTTATTTAAGGCACTGGCTTCCTGTTGCTCAGCCTTTCCTCCTCTCTGGGCAGGTAAGCCTCAGTCTGCCTCGTGCCAGAAGCACAGAGTATACCTCTTCCCCGTGCCTCTAGAGTGTCCCCAGTAAGATTTCTGAAAGGCAGCTTTCTGGACAGCACAGCCACTGGGCTCCTCCTGGACTACCCCCGACATCTGGCTGGTTGGTTTGCTTAACAGAAAAACAGCCCACCACAGCGGCTCTCCCTCGGCCCTTTTCCTCCCCTCCTCCTGGTTGGGGCACTGGAGTTTGTAACTGCATTGTACATTTTTAAAACTTCAGGGCCAAGTGCAGTGGCTCACGCCTGTGATCCCAACGCTTTGGGAGGCCAAGGCGGGCCGATCACCTGAGGTCAGGAGATTGAGACCAGCCTGGCCAACGTGGTAAAACCCTGTCTCTACTAAAAATACAAAAAAGTTAACCGAGCGTGGTGGCCCATGCCTGTAGTCCCAGCTACTCAGGAGGCTGAGGCAGGAGAATCGCTTGAACCCAGGAGGCAGAGGTTGTGGTGAGCCGAGAACACGCCACTGCACTCCAGCCTGGGTGACAGAGTGAGACTTCGTCTCAAAAAAAACAACAAAAAAAAACTTCATATTTTCCTCATGCTTCAGCATCCCACAAACAGGCCATGAACACTTTGCCCAGGTGAACAGCTGCCAGTGTATAAGGCTGGTCCCTGCCACAAGTTCCCCTTCTTGCCCTCTTCTACTGTGACCTAGTGACATTCAGACACATCAGTGAGATCCCCTTTTGCTTGTGTCTTTCACCCTGAGCCCCAGAGAAGGCACTTGGCCATGGGTCTCCTTCTGTAGGACCTGTGAGTATAATAAATCCTCTCATTTCATATGCCTCTCTCTCAAGGACTTTCACCCTGAGTTTAGAATGATCCCATCCTCATCACCAATTGTGTTGTAAAAAAGAAGTTCCCCTTGTGAGGTTTTTCTGTTCTTGTTTTTACAGGCAGAGTCTTACTCTTTCACCCAGGCTGGAGTGCAGTGGTACGATCATAGTTTGCAGTAACTAAAGTCCCAGGCTCAGGTGGTCCTCCCACCTCAGCCCTCTGAGTAGCTGGGACTATAGGCATGCACCACCGCGCCCACCTAATTTTTTTTTTATTTTGTAGAGATGGGGTCTTGCCATGTTGCTTATGCTGATCTTGAACTCCTGGCCTCATGCAGTCCTCCCACCTTGGCCTCCTAAAGTGCTGGGATTACAGGCGCAAGCCACCGCACCCAGCCCACTTTATGAAGTCTTTTAAGGATCACTCGCACATAGTCACAGAAACTATGCTCAGAGAGGCTTATGAAATTACCGGATTTACTACACTCACATGTTCTAGAGAAGGAGGCATGCATGCCACACAGGGGGCCATATGGGAGGAGCTTCAAGGAAGCCACTTAACCAAGCAGGTGGGGAGAAGGGGGAGAGGACAGAGGGAAGGAAGGAGAGAGGAGGACCCCTGGGTAAGTGCCTCTGTTGGGGCTCAGGGTAGTACAGGCAAAGGGCATGAGGGGATTTACCGTGTGTTTGAATGGTATTAGGTTATAGAAGAAGAGGACCAGAGGCTGGGCACCATGGCTCACGCCTGTAATCCCAGCACTTTGGGAGGCCAAGGCAGCAGATCGTTTAAGCCCAGGAGTTAAAGATCAGCCTGGCCAACATGGTGAAACCCTGTCTCTACAAAAAATACAAAAATTAGCCGGGCGTGGTGGCACACACCTGTAGTCCCAACTACTTGAGGGCTGAGGCAGGAGGATCAGTTGAACCCTGGAGGTCGAGGCTGCAATGAGCCAAGATCAGGCCACTGCACTCCAGCCTAGGCAACAAAGTGAGACCCTGTTTCAAAAGAAAAAAAAGAAAAAGAAATGGGCCGGGTGCAATGGCTCACGCCTGTAATCCCAGCACTTTGGGAGGCCGAGGCGGGCGGATCACAAGGTCAGGAGATCGAGACCATCCTGGTAACATGGTGATACCCCGTCTCTACTAAACAAAATACAAAAATTAGCCGGGCATGGTGGCAGGCACCTGTAGTCCCAGCTACTCAGGAGGCTGAGGCAGGAGAGTGGCGTGAACCTGGGAGGCGCAGTTTGCAGTGTGTCGAGATTGTGCCACTGCACTCCAGCCTGGGTGACAGAGCAAGACTCCGTCTCAAAAAAAAAGAAGAAGAAGAAGAGGGCCAGAAGGAGAACCTGGGCAGAATGTTCATAGCCTATTTGTGGGGATGTTGAGGCATCTGTAAATAAGTTTTTAAAATAAGTTTTAAATTTTTACAATGTAGTAACATTTCACAAATCTTTACAATATGGTAACATTTCACAAATACAGTAACATTTCACAGACATAGTATTTACTTTATCTCACCTTATTTAAAATTGATTCCTTTGAGGCAACTCAAAAAATTAAATCCAACAGCGTAAGAAAAAAGAAGAAATAGAGTTAAAGGAGAAAATTAAAATAAGATAAAGCAAGCCTTGGGTGAGGACCACACCCATACCCCATGCTCTAAAGCCTGTACTCTTGCTAGAAATGGGCTTAGTTGTGGCTCTGGCTTTTTAGCAGCCAAAACACAAAGGAAAGTGAGACCTGGTGCCCAATCCACATGGGTCACAGTGAAACCAACCAGAAGCTCAGAGGTGTGGCCTGAGAGCAGTTTGCCCCAAGGGCTCAGATTGAAAGAATGCAATGTGAGAGGTATGCCACATCTTCATAAATAAAGCACAATCCATATGCCTACAAAGTCTGCTCATAGGTCTTTTTCTTGTAGCAGTAACATGGACCACCAATTTGCCCTTCCATTCAGTCATTCTGCATTTATTGAGAGCCTGCTACATCAGGCCCTGGCTGGGTACTGGGGATACTGAAGTGAGAAAAACAGCTGACCGTCCCTGTCCTCAAGAAACATCTTGTTAAGTGGTAGAGACAGACACCAATCACACAGATAGATGTGAAGTTACAGCTGTACAAAGTGATGTTAAGGTGAGGTCCATAGCACCAGGAAAGCATGGAAGAACCAGCTCAGGGTGAACCTCCACCTAAGGTGAACTGCCCAAGCCCCTTATCCACAACAGCACCTGCACTGTCCTAGCTCAGCCGAAACTCCAGGAGTCATCCTTCTCCCTGCATCCCCCAAGCCCTTGTATCCAGCCCCTTCACACATCTTGCAGCTCCAATTCCAGAACAGATCTGGAGGCTGGGTGCGGTGGGTCACGCCTGTAATCCCAGCACTTTTGGGAGGCCGAGGCAGGTGGATCACCTGAGGTCAGGAGTTCAAGACAAGCCTGACCAACATGCTGAAACCCCATCTCTACTAAAAATACAAAATTAGCCGGGCATGGTGGTGCATGCCTGTAATCCCAACCACTTGGGAGGCTGAGGCAGGAAAATCACTTGAACCCAGGAGGTGGAGGTTGCAGTGAGCCAAGATCTCACCATTGCCCTCCAGCCTGGGCAACAAGAGCGAAACTCCATCTCGGGGAGGGTGGGGGTCGGGAGCAGAACAGATCTGGAATCCTTCCACTGCTCATCACTTCCCCTCCATCCCCCCAAGCCAGGGCACCGTCCCCCTCTCCTGCTCCCTGCTTCCACTCTTGCCCTTCAGGGTCTTCTACACAGCAGCAGAGGGGTCCTCTCATGCTGTCTGATCATGTCAAACCCTGCCCTCAGCACTCCAGTACCAGCCTGTCTCATGCAGGCGAATCTAAAGACTTTCCCATGGCACTGCAGGGTCTGGCTCCCTTTTCCCGCCCAGCCTACTTTCCTGACACTGTCCCCATGCTCCCTTAGCTCTGGGCTCACAGGCCCTCTGTAGTCCCTGCACACATGAACATGCACCCACCTCAGGACTTTTGCACCTGCTCCCTTCATTTATGACTCTCCTCCTATGTCCTGTCCTCCAGAGCCTTCCCTGATCACCTGTCTAAAATAGCAGCTCTGCCCTTTCATTCTCTATCTCTCTGCCCTGGTTTGCTTTTCTTAGTGCCCATTACCACCTAACAATATATGTAACTGTTTCTTTCGAGATTCTTTCTCCCTCACTGGCCTGTGAACTCTAGGAGAGCAGCGACTTTGCCTGATTCCTTGCTGAATCACTGGTGTCTAGCACAATGCCTTGCACATAGTAGGCAATCAATCAATATGGGCTGAATTACTGAGGGGTTATTGTGTCATAGAAACTATGTGAGCAAAGCTTCTCTGATCTGGGAGCTAAAGAACGTTGAGTAGGGGTGGCCTCGGTGAAGAGAGAAGAGAGAACATCTCAGGCAGCAGGAGAGCTTGTACACAGCTGCCTGTGGGTGGGCATGTAGCACACACATCATACTGCAAAAAGGCCAGTGTGGCTGCAGTGTGTAGAGAAAGAGCATGTGTGAGCCAAGGCTCAGGAGACCTGTGGTGGCCACCACGAGGGCAAGAGGCCAACAGGTGGATGTGAGCTTTCAGCTTATGAGAGCAGAGGTTAGCTGCGGAGAGGCTTCCAGTAAGGGAGTGACATGATCTGACAGATGTTCAGCAGATTCCAAAACAGCCTTGCTTGAGAGTGGCCAGGTTCCCTACACCCCACACAACAGCACATTATTCCCTCCAGGTTAGAGACCACGATAGTAACAAATTCATCAGGGATGCAGCAAACATGCACCATGGCATAGCCTTTCCAAAGTCTAGAATTAACACATGACCATTGACTGGAGCATTGTGACAGAATATTTCTGAAGTTTCATCTAATGATGAAAAGACCAAGAAGCAGCTGTCAGGGATGCTGTCATAGCTTCAGCCATCACTGCAGGAGGAATCATCAGAAAGCAGAATGTGGAGAATGGAGTGGGACAGATGTCTTGTAACTAGCATGCTTGGGGCCTGGGTGGCCACTCTGTAGGGGCTCCCTGGATGATTAAACAGGGAGAAGGAAACGTGGAAGAGCGAGTTCTGAGGTTCCAACCGCTCTCTTGGGGCCCTATACTGAAGACTCCCTTATCCCTTCAGAACCCCTGTGCAGCACTCTGAGCACAAACATAATTGCCTCTCTCCAGATAATAGGGCCACTAAACGTAAACCTACAGACCCCTTTGCGAGGTACATCTGGGGGCTTGAGGTTTCTCCCCTTTCCCCCACAGCTGCAGAAACTAGAATGCCGCTAGTATTGTCTGAGACTCTTCCTGACTGTCCCACAACTCAAGAAGGGTGAGACCAACCTCCAGAAGAGAAGCAGGGACTCTGGTTTCCTCACAGCTACTGGCAACCCTAACTTCCTGTTTCTCTTTGTATTTCTGCCTCAGATATTCTCCCAGGAGTACATCAACCTCCTGCTGTCCATGTATTTCTTCGTGCTGGGAATCCTGGCCCTGTCCCACACCATCAGGTCAGAAGGCATCTCTCTGCAACATTTGAAGCAGCTTTCTCGGGAACCAGTACAGGGTCTTGGATGAGAACATGACTTTTGGCATCATTCAGAACCAGGTTTGAATCCTGGCTATAAAACTCAAGGGACTCTTTCCCCTGCACACTGTAGATGACTAGGACAAGAACAATGACCTCTCTGGGCCACAGTTTCCTTATAGACATGATGAGGATCTGGTGGGTGTTTCTGCCACCACAGCTGTTGGGAAAGTGATTTGTGAGCAGTAATGTCATGTTAGTTGTGACAGTACTCAGGTGAGTAATACCAGTACCACCTGCCGGGTGTTGTGGCCTAGCTGTGTGCTAAGTGCCATGTTGGGCTCCTCACACAAGATCTTGTTTCGTAAGGAGCCAGAGGCAGCATAGTGAAAAGTTAGGAGCACGGGCTCTGGCATTTGACTACCTGACTTTGAGTCCAGACTGCCACTTAATAGCTCTGTGATCTTGGGCAAGTTACTTAATCTCTCTGGCCTCAATTTCCTGGTGAATGTGGAGAAAAATAATAGTGCCCTTCCCATGGGGTCATGTGGAAAGCTTTTAGCACATATCTGGCGATTTAAAGTGTTCAGTAACTATTAGCTGTTACTGTCATTATCTGTGTTAACCTGCCAGACAACCTTATATGGGTTGCTTTTGCTTTCACACCTGTATGATAGTCATGGAAACTGAAGCCCAGAGAGGTTAAGAAATTTGCTAGGATCACACTGCTAATAAGCAACAGAGCCAGGATTCAAACCCAGGTGTGGCTCCAGAGCCCATCCTCTTCCCACTGCTACCCTAACTCAAACTGCCACATGCTTGTGTCCTTTCAGTGGGGAGAGTGGTCCATTAGAGGGGGTTGCTACTTTTATTTTGGACAGGCCAGTTCTCCACTCTGCAGGACTATCCCACACATTACAAACAGTTGGCATCCTTGCCCTGCTCACCAAATGGGAGTTGCATACCAGTCTTCCCCAGCTTGTGACTACAAAGATGTCCCGGTATGTTTCTGTCTGCCCCGTTGAAGAGGTGCAGCCTCAGGCTGAGAAACACTGATAGACCAAGAGGTGGCCAGGGTTCCCAGAAGGAAGGAACTCAACTTGAACTTAGCTTTCTTTGAAGGGTAGGAAACCTGGAAGACGTACGAAGGATGGAGAGGTCAGGTGCTAGACAGTTTGTGCACATTGAGGGCATAGGCAGAATCTTCTCCCAAAAGCATTGAAAGCCAATATGAGGCCAGTGGTGGCTCATGCCTGTAATCCCAGCACTTTGGGAGGCAGAGGCGGGCGGATCACAAGGTCAGGAGATCGAGACCATCCTGGCCAACATGGTGAAACCCCATCTCTACTAAAAATACAAAAAAATTAGCTGGGCATGGTGGCGCACTCCTGTAGTCCCAGCTACTCAGGAGGCTGAGGTAGGAGAATCACTTGAACCCGGGAGGCGGAGGTTGCAGTTAGCCGAGATCGCGCTACTGCACTCCAGCCTGGTGACAGAGTGAGACTCCATCTCAAAAAAAAAAAAAAAGTCAATATGAATGTGGCTTCATTCTTCTAGGCACACTGGCAGGACAGTGTGGTAGTCAGGAGCATGGGGTCAAGAGGCAGGCAGCCTTGGGACCAACACCTGGCGCTGCCAGCTCTAATATGTGTAAATTACTCAAGCTCTGAGCATAGTACTTCTACTTATAAAATGGAGAGACTGCAGGTACCTCCTCAGAGGTGTGGGGAGGGTCTAGTGAGCCCCAGGCTGTAACATCCCTAGAGCACAGTGCCAAGCACACAGTGAGTCTAGTGGCTGGCCCAGGGTTACACAGCTGGGACTTCACCTCTGGTATTCCAGCTGAGGTCATTGTTGTCCTCACCTGCACTGACTCTTCACCCACAAAATTTTATTCTAGCTAGCTTGGGAGAATTCTAGTCCAGCCCCGCATCATGAAAAATGGAGGGCCAGGGAACCTGAGTGACTTGGACCCAACCAAGATAATGGCAGGCCCAGTCGCCCTTGCTCACAGGACAAACCTGTCCTTTCGTGGTGGACCTGGGGTGGGATGGGGGCAGTCACTTCCAGACATTGGGTGTCCTCCTTTCCCATGCTGATTAGGATCCTCCCCAACTCTAGCCCATCCTACCCCAGCATCTGTGAAACGCTTGAGACCCCCAAGTCTCCCCACAGCCCAGCCTCCACCTCAGAGAGAGCCCAGTGTGTTTTGAAAGCCACTGTTAGGCTGTGTGCTGAGGAACTGATTATTTAACGTTATTGCAACAACCCTACAATGAAGATCTTATCTCTACCCAGCTGCCCAGGCAGGGTATTTTGAACCTTTATCATCTTGACACCAAAGACTTTTTTTCCCTTTTAGAAATAATAACTAAGGGACATTGTCCCAAATTTCTCATAGATGATTAATCTATGTCAAGAAATAATTGAGGCTGGGCACAGTGGCTCACACCTGTAATCACAGCACTTTGGGAGGCCAAGGCAGGTGGATCACCTGAGGTTAGGAGTTCAAGACCAGCCTGGGCAACATGGTGAAACCTTGTCTCTACTAAAAATACAAAAAAGTAGCCGGGTGTGATGGTGCACCCAGCTACTCAGGAGGCTGAGGCAGGAGAATCACTTGAACCCAGGAGGTGGAGGTCGCAATGAGTCAAGATCACACCACTGCACTCCAGCCTGGGTGACAGAGGGAGACTCCATCTCAAAAAAAAAAAAAAAAAAATAGTTGTCTGTCTTTTAGCCACTTCATAATTTTTAGAGAAAGATATTATCAACAGAAAATAAAACCAGCAGCAGCTAAAACTGCACATGGTAAAATGTATGAGTGACTAGAAACTAGCAGAAGAATCATTTTCTTAATGAAATTTAGAGCAACAAAATTTGACCTGGGAAAACCATACCTTTTAAAAATAATAGGCCGGGCGCTGTGGCTCACGCTTGTAATCCCAGCACTTTGGGAGGCCACGGTGGGCGGATCACGAGGTCAGGAGATCGAGACCACGGTGAAACCCCGTCTCTACTAAAAATACAAAAAATTAGCCGGGCATGGTGGCGGGCGCCTGTAGTCCCAGCTACTCGGAGAGGCTGAGGCAGGAGAATGGCGTGAACCCGGGAGGCGGAAGTTGCAGTGAGCCGAGATTGCGCCACTGCACTCCAGCCTGGGCGACAGAGCGAGACTCCGTCTCAAAAAAATAAATAAATAAAAAATAATGGATCAGCTGGGCATGGTGGTTCACACCTGTCATCCCAGCACTTTGGGAGCCCGAAGCCGGTGGATCACCTGAGCTCAGAAGTTCGAGACCAGCCTGGACAACATGTTGAGACCCTGTCTCCACAAAAAATACAAAAATTAGCCGGGTGTGGTGGTGCATGCCTGTGGTCCCAACTACTCAGTAGGCTGAGGTGGGATGATCACGTGAACCTGGGAGGCAAAGAGGTTGCAGTGAGCTATGATCATGCCACTGCACTCCAGCCTGGGTAGCAAAGTAAGACCCCATCTCAAAATATAAAAATAAAAATAAGAATAATGGATAGCCATAGGCAGAAGGGATGCTCACCATATGGGGTTAAAGCTGGTCCACTAAAAAATTTGATGGGGACCAAAAACTGTCAGATGAAGGAAGTCATTATTGTAAAATTAACATGGAAAAGAACTGAATCCAGTGAAAATAATTTTAGTAAGTAGGGGATGATTTGATCATGCTTTTTAGAAAGTTGGTCTACTAATTAAATGGATGTTTCAATTAAATCGAGTTTTCTTAAATATTTTCTCAAGGAAAGTCTACATTGTTGTTAGAATTTTGATCAGCTGCCTGTATCCACAAACTTAGACCTTCCTCAGAATCCAAACAACAGATCCAAAGGTTTAAGACAGAGAAATTAGGCTCAGAGGGGTTATGTGACCACCAGGATTCACAGCTGGTAAGGGCAAAGTGAGGTTTTGAGCTCAGGTCTGTCTGACTCCAAAATCCCTATTCCTTACAGTTTTGGCAAAAGTGAACTGGGGGGAGCTTAAAGAGGGTGGGCTGGCCACCTCCTGCCATTGAGCCTGTGGTCTCCCAAGGACTGGCAGAGGAGAGGCCTGCTGAAAGGCTGCAGAGAGCTGCACCCGAGCTGTGACAGCACAGGCTGAGGTTCTCAGGATTCCCTCCACCTCCACTACCACTTCCTAGCCCACATTAAGCCTCTTTGGGAACAAACCCCAGCCTTGGGGATTGGAGGAGGGCAGGGGCCACAGCCTGCCTTTACCTTGTGTAGTCACCAGGATTCAAACCCAAGACATCCTTCCTGCAAAGGGAACCTCGGCTTACTTCATCATCTGTGTCTGAGCTCGTGCCCCACCCAGCTGACCTTGGAAAAAATGCCCAGAAGGGCCAGATCTGCCACCCCAGAGGAGGAAGCCACGTCACCAGTTTCACTGACCCTGCCTTCCACCCCCAGGGGAGAAGGGCACCAGGATGTGGCTTGTCAGTGGGAAGCAATGACCTTAACGTTTGACATGAGCCATCAAGGGCCAGGAAGAATCTCTGCCTGCTACAAAAGTCTGCATTCAGAGTCATTCAGCAAGCATTTTAGCAGATGTCTAGCAGGCACCAGGCATCTTCACCCCAGGGTAGGGTGAAGATGATGAGACAGAGCCTCTGTTCTCAAGTCCACAGGCTCGCGCTAGCCAGGTCACTTGACTCTTCCCCTGTGTAGTGCTAAGCAGCCTCTCTTTTCTTGGAATAACAAAGATAACAATCTAGAGACTTGCTACTTGAAGTTGAAGCTGCAGTTAAGTTTATAGGGTGCCAAGTGCTCATTTAATCCTCTCAATAGCCCTACAAGAAAGGTGTTATAGCATTCCAGATGAGGAACAGTTGCACAGAGCAGTTAAGTAAGTTTCCCAAGATCAGACCACTAATAAGTGGCAGAGTTAGGATTTGAACCCAGGAAGTCTGATTCCAGAGTCCCTGTCTTTAACTATCACACTCTGCTGGTTGAGAAGCTGAGCACCAAGCTCCTAAGGAAGAGGCTGGCTAAAATGGGCAAAGGGCTTAGCTCTTCAGCCTGCCTTTCTGCCTCCGTCCATACCTGCACTCGCACCCTGGCTTCAGACGCCCCCAAAACTGATTCAGCAAACTAATCTGAAAGTAACTTCCCGTCACCCACCCAGCTTCTGCCTCCCACCACCTCAGAACCCTGCTTGTGGGGGCCCATTTCCAATTCTGCCTTGCACCTGCTGTGCTTCTGTTCACAAAGCCCTCCCATCATTCATACCACAGCCCTACAGGCTAGGAGGGATCGGCTCTTTGACAAGTGGAGAAATGGAGGCCCAGAGATGGTTTTTTGTTTTTGTTTTTGGAGACGGAGTCTCGCTGCGTCACCCAGGCTGGAGTGCAATGGTGCAATCTCAGCTCACTGCAACCTCTGCCCCCCGGGTTCAAGCGATTCTCCTGCCTCAGGCTCCTGAGTAGCTGGGATTACAGGCTCCTGCCACCACGCCGGGCTAATTTTTGTATTTTTTTAGCAGAGATGAGGTTTTGCCGTGTTGGCCAGGCTGGTCTCGAACTCCTGACCTCAAGTGATCCGCCACAGCCTCCCAAATGTTGGGATTACAGGTGTGAGCCACTGCACCTGGCCAGAGAGGGTTCTTGAATCTACATCTTGCTCCATGCCACCAGGGTCTTTAGAAGAGAGTTCCCTTGGCCGGGCGCGGTGGCTTACGCCTGTAATCACAGCATTTTGGGAGGCTAAGGTGGGCGGATCACGAGGTCAGGAGATGGAGACCATCCTGGCTAACACAGTGAAACCCCGTCTCTACTAAAAATACAAAAAAAAAATTAGTCGGGCATGGTGGCAGGCGCCTGTAGTCCCAGCTACTCGGGAGGCTGAGGCAGGAGAATGGCATGAACCCAGGAGGTGGCACTTGCAGTGAGCCGAGATCGCACCACTGCATTCCAGCCTGGGCGACAGAGCGAGACTCGGTTTCAAAAAAAAAAAGAGTTCCCTTTTCCCTCCCTTTATCACTGTGACCTGGGTACCCCTGGCCTGCCTCATCCCTGCTAAAGACTCCATGCTAGGCAAAGCATTCATCCTGCCTTCTTTCGTATCTTCATGGCAATGCTCTGAGACAGGTGGTATTGTTAGCCCTGTATACAGATGAGAAGATTGAGGTCCAGGGAGACAGAGCCACTGAAATGGCTCTCCCACAGCCACGTGGCAGAGCAGGCCTCAGGGCTGGGCCACTCCACAGTACTGCCACCAGGCTGGGTCAAGAGGCCTTGGTTTGCTAATCTTGCTCTGAAAAAAGTCCAGAAAAGGTCTTTGCTTCCTTCCTGGCTGGGAGGTGGCGCATGCTGGGTAATCAGAGAGAATGCTTCTAGAGATGAGGCCAAGCTGGTCTTAAAACAACTGAGGCCTTGTGGAAGGAGTGAATGTGATGGTGATCCTGCCCAGGGGCTATGATTCATCTGGCTGATTGATTCCAGCTGAGTCTGTAAAACTCAATCCTGCTGTTGGAGAGCAGAATGTCAAGTCATGGAGTGGGGTGGGGGTGACTGTGAGGTCATCTAACTTGATAGGTTTGGAAGGGAGTCCACAGATATGCTTCTTGACAAGGGACTCATATAGGTGGCATGTGGGCCAGACTTTGGGATCCTCTGCTCTCCCAAAAATGGTATTTTGCCTGAAAGTCTATCTGCCTCTGCTTTGCATTTCCTTCATGTTAACAAAAAGGCAGTACAGAAATCACTATGAATGCAAAAACCTAGGTTTGAGTCTCAGCTGAGATATAGGACCCCTGTGTGACTCTGGGCAAATCACTTACCTTTTGAGGGCCTTTGTTTTCACATCTGTAGAGTGGGAACAGTAACACCTACCTATCAGGACAGCTGTAAGGGTGCCAGCTGTAAATGGGGCAGGGGTGTGTTAAGGCTGACTGCCCATGGGGGCTCTGTTTGCCGACTTGCTTTGTCTTTCCTTCCAGCCCCTTCATGAATAAGTTTTTTCCAGCCAGCTTTCCAAATCGACAGTACCAGCTGCTCTTCACACAGGGTTCTGGGGAAAACAAGGAAGGTCAGTGCTAACCACTTTCCCCCTGTAGTGTGCCTTGGGTGTCTTCCTCCACCATTCCCTTTGTCTCTCCAATATTGGGGTTCTCCAATAGAGCAAATGATGGAAGTGGGCTCTGGAATTTCATGGCCGGGATTCACATTCCAACTCTGCTACTGTCTAGACATGGGACCCTGGGTGAATGCCTTACCTCTCTGAGCATTGGGTGTTTTTGTTGTTTTTTTTTTCCCATCTGTAAAATGAAAGTGTTAATCTAGTACCTCCTTCACAGTCATGTTCTTAAGATGGCGAGTCAATAAGTGGAAAGCATTCAGCATGGTGCCTGGCTCATAGTAAGCACTCAGTCAAAGTCGGCCTTCATGATTATTTTATTTGTATATATTTTTAGTGTGATCACTGCCTCACCTAAGGTTTAAAAAGGGGGTTCCACAGCTCTTTTTCAAAAATAAAAACTGGCCAGAAACAGTGTCTCATGCCTGTAATCACAGCAATTTGGGAGGCCAAGACAGGATGATCACTTGAGGCCAGGAATTTGAGACCAGCCTAGGCAACATAGCAAGACCTCATCTCTACAAAAAAATTAATTTAAAAAAAATGCAAACTGTGGGGAAGTGTGGAGATCCTGGGATTTGCAGGTTAGTTAGGGTATGGATTCAAATGCTGTAACAAGATTATCAATGCTTGACCAAATAGCAGGTATTTCTTTTTTTTGTTTTTTGTTTTTTTGAGACAGAGTCTTGTTCTGTCACCCAGGGTGGAGTGCAGTGGTGCGATCTCAGCTCACTGAAACCTCAGCCAACTGAGTAGTTGAGATTACAGGCGTGTGCCACCACACCCAGCTAATTTTTTTGTATTTTTAGTAGAGATGGAGTTTTGCCATGCTGGCCAGGCTGGTCTCAAACTCCTGACCTCAAGTGATCTGCCCACCTCAGCCGCCCAAAGCACTAGAATTACAGGCGTGAGTGAGCCACCACGCCCAGCAGGTATTTATCTCGTGTACAATACTAAGCGTGTGAAATCTAGCACTTTTTTTTTTTTTTTTTTTTTTTGAGACAGGGTCTCGCTCTGTCACCCAGGCTGGAGTGCAGTGGCAGTCTTGGCTCACTGCAAGCTCCACCTCCTGGGTTCACGCCATTCTCCTGCCTCAGCCTCCCGAGTAGCTGGGACTACAGGCGCCCGCCACTACGCCCAGCTAATTTTTTTGTATTTTTAGTAGAGACGGGGTTTCACCGTGTTAGGATGGTCTCCATCTCCTGACCTCTTGCTTCGCCTGCCTCAGCCTCTCAAAGTGCTGGGATTACAGGCGTGAGCCACCGTGCCGGGCCACAGCACTCTCTCTTACTGGTACCTAGCACATGCTGCCTTGTCCCTAATCGGCAGCAATTTTATGTGATTGCTTTGTGCATCTCTAAGGAACCTCTGTCAAAGAAACAATTGTTGATTTTTTTTTTTTTTTTTAAAGGCTAAGCTTGGGCCAGGTGAGATGGCTCACGCCTCCCAGAACTTTGGGAGACTGAGGCAGGCAGATGACTTGAGATCAGGAGTTCCAGACCAGCCTGGCCATCACGGCGAGACTCCATCTCTACTAAAAATACAAAAAAAATTAGCTAGGCATGGTGGCGTGTACCTGTAATCCCAGCTACTTGGGAGGCTGAGGTAGGAGAATCGCTTTAACCTGGGAAGGCGGAGGTTGCAGTGAGCCGAAATCGCGCCACTGCACTCCAGCCAGGGCGACAGAGTGAGACCCTGTCTCAAAAAAAAAAAAAAAAAAGACTAAGCTTGGCCAGGCACGGTGGCTCATGCCTGTAATCCCAACACTTTGGGAAGCTGATGCAGGAGGGTCACTTGAGCCTTGGAGTTCGAGGCTGCAGTAAGCCACGGTCAGTGCACTCCAGCCTGGGCGACAGAGCAAGACCCCGTCTAAAAAAATAAATAAATAAATAAAATAGTAAAAAAGCTAAGCTTATACCACAGAGTCTTCAAGGTCCCAGGCCCTATCTATCTCATGCTCCGCCATATACAGCACTGGCCCTCGGGTCAGGATGGTGTCATCACTCCACTGTCCAGCCAGAGGGAAGGAGAGGCATCCATATTCCTTGTCCATTTAGCTATAAGAGAAGCTGGAAAATGGCCGTGAGTCGGTCTCGTGTCCAGTTAGAACTAACTCATCAGGGTGCGCATCTCCAGTCTTCTCTTCCGGCAAGGAGAAAGCATTCGTATCACTTCCTGCTTCTCAAGCCCTACTGTTTCAGTGATCCTCATTGGAGAGGAATCAGCAGTCGAAAGAACAGCGGGCCAAGCGCAGTTGTGACGTGGCGTTTAGAGAGCGGAAGTTGTCAGATTTCACCGGGCCGTAAAGCGCGCTGGCTGTGTCATCTTCCGGTTAGCGACAACGGCTCTGACCGTCCGGCAGGCCGCGTGGCGCCCGCCGGCCTTCCTGCAGGGGACTCTACCGGAGCCTTGCCAATTCCGTTTGTTTTCCTGTTGTCGCCCGCTTCACCCTGGATCATGTTCAAGAAGTTTGATGAAAAGGAAAGTGTGTCCAACTGCATCCAGTTGAAAACGTCAGTTATTAAGGGCATTAAGAGCCAACTGGTAGAGCAATTTCCAGGTATTGAACCATGGCTTAATCAAATCATGCCTAAGAAAGATCCTGTCAAAATAGTCCGATGCCATGAACATACAGAAATCCTTACCGTAAGTGGGGAATTACTGTTTTTTAGACAAAGAAAGGGGCCTTTTTGTCCAACTCTAAGGTTGCTTCACAAATACCCTTTTATCCTGCCACAGCAGCAGGTTGATAAAGGAGCTATCAAATTTGTACTCAGCGGCGCAAATATTATGTGTCCAGGTTTAACTTCTCCTGGAGCTAAGCTGTACCCTGCTGCGGTAGATACGATTGTAGCAGTCACAGCGGAAGGAAAACAGCACGCTTTGTGTGTTGGGGTCATGAAGATGTCTGCAGAAGATATTGAGAAAGTCAACAAAGGAATTGGCATTGAAAACATCCATTATTTAAATGATGGGCTGTGGCACATGAAGACATATAAATGAGCCTCAGAAGGAATGCATTTGGGGGGCTAAATGTGGATATTGATTGCGTTGTATGTGTGTTTGTGTCTGTGTGTGACAGCGTGAAGACAATGCCTCTGTGGCTTTGCTAAATAAGTTTAACGGATACTTTATAGAAAACAAATCAAGGTGCTCTTACCACAGATGAAAAAACAAATTAGGTGACAAGCAGCAAGCAGTCGGCTACACTCTGGAATGTGAAAGGAGTGGCTGGACTCTTTGACTCCCGGCAAACTCCACAGCCTCTAGTTGTCTTCTTAGGAAGCTTGGAAGCAATCAAGAATGGTCTAACATCAAGATGACTACCACAGGGCCCCCCACAAAAGCAGCCTCGGGGACTCCGGCCTTTCCTTGAGACCTGCGTCTCTTCCCTTCTTCATCGCCTGCTAGTGAACTGAGGCTGCCGCTAACCTTCTTCATCCTTTGGTGGCAAAGTAGAAAGATTCCAGAATTAACTCAGACCTTTCTAAAGACCTGGGCTCAGTGGCAGCTGTCATTGGCTGAGCACCTGCTATGTGCCAGGCACTGTGCTGAATGCATTGTAAGGACTGTCTTACTTATTCCCCACAGCAGCCCTAAGAGGGGGTGCTGTTATCCCCTTTTTACAGATAAGAAAACAAGCTCAGAGAGGGCACTGCCTTCCCCAAGGCCACCCAGCTACAAGTAACAAAGCCTGTGCTTCTAACACCAAAGACCACTTCCTGCTGACACTGTGCCAGGCTTGTAAGTCTCTCTTGGCCTCCATTCCCTCCTGTAGGAAATTGGAGGGGTTGGGGTGGCTCCAGTGAGCTCTCCCCTTCTGAAACTCATACTAATCTGGGGCAGCCAAGGCTTAGCCCCCCAGCCTGTGAACCTCTCACAGTGCCCACAGCCATGCCCTCCTCCGTCCAGGGGCTGACACGTGGGAGGGGTAGCCCCGCCCCGGGGAGTGGACTTACCTGGCCTCTCTGCTCAGAGATCATCAATTATGAATTTGACACCAAGGACCTGGTGTGCCTGGGCCTGAGCAGCATCGTTGGCGTCTGGTACCTGCTGAGGAAGGTGAGTAGCCAGGACCTGGGCAGAAGGGGAGGATGGGGTTGACAGGGCAGGGTGGGTCACAGCAAGCTGGTCTCACTCCCCACTTTCCTCAGCATTGGATTGCCAACAACCTTTTTGGCCTGGCCTTCTCCCTTAACGGAGTAGAGCTCCTGCACCTCAACAATGTGAGCACTGGCTGCATCCTGCTGGGTGGACTCTTCATCTACGATGTCTTCTGGGTGAGTCAGGCAGGGATGCCAAGGATGTCTGGCTCCAGGGCCATCTCATCTTCCTACTACCCTGCCTCTCTGGCCCAAGTGGCAGTCATCTGATGGAGAAGAGCTATTTTGGGCTGAAGTTCCGGACTGCTGAGCAAGTCCTCTCCGGGCCCGTCTGTGAGATGGAGCCAGAGAGAGCAGATTCCACCTCTTTCTGAGAGCACACTCATGCCCGGTGCTTTCCAACCACCTGCCTATCTTCCTTGCTAGCAGGGGTGTTACCTAATCCCATGCCTCCTTGGCAAGGGAGTTGAGACTCAGAGAAGTTCAGGTAGGGGTAGAAGAATGTTGATGAATGGGCCCAGCAAGGGCATTCACATTCACTCTGAGAGGCATCACAGAGGGACTGAGGTCAGCCTGACTCGGGCACCCTTTTCCTGGCCCCAGGCAGCCTCTTCCCCTCTCGAGTGGGTAACGCTGGGGGACTTTATCACTTGGGAGGAACAGAACTGTAAACAAACATAGGCTGCCTGGCTTGGGCCATCAGAGGTCCTTTCTATACTCCCTCGAATTTCCCCTCTTTTTTGACCAGAACCAGTATCAGTGGCCACCTCACCCCTTCAGATCTGCACTGGAGCCCCTCCCCAGCTCCCCTCAGATCCCAGGCAGCAGCACATCTAGAAGCCCAGGGACAGCCATTCTTCCCCCACAGACCCTCACTTCCCTTCATACTGCTCTTTTTTTCTCCTTCTAGGTATTTGGCACCAATGTGATGGTGACAGTGGCCAAGTCCTTCGAGGCGCCAATAAAATGTAAGTGACCACCCCACCACAGGGAACCCCTTCCCCCACCCCTGCCAGGCTATGCCCCCACAGCCCGTTTCAGTCAGTGCATCTCCCTATCTCTTCCCCATGTACCTCTTCCTCCGGTGGCTCTCCAGCCTGGTTTCCTTATCCTCATTGATTCATCTGGCTGTGTTCATCCTGCCCAGGCCCCGGCCTCTGGCCACTTGGTCATGGTGCAGCATGGTATGAAATGAGCCAAAATGGGAGCGAGCGTGGAGGGGAAGTGTTTAACCCAGCCTGGGGGGCACGCGCAGGGGCTTTCCAGGAGAGAAAATCTCTAAGCCGAGACCCCTCACTGGGGTCCCCTTGGCACCTGAGTGTTGGGTGCTGTCTATCCCGTGCCTCTCAAACTGCCTTGGTTTTGTTCTTCAGTGTATCTACTGTTTATAAGTAATAGAAAATCCACCTACAGGTTGAGCATCTCTAATCCGAAAATCTGAAATCCAGAATGCTCCAAGACCCAAAAGTTTTTGAGCACTGACATGACACCACAAGTGGAAAATTCCACACATAAGGACTTAACACAAACTGTGTTTCATGCAGCAAATAGCATTTTAAGATTGTATAAAACTCTTTAGGAGGCTGAGGCGGGAGGATCGCTTGAGGCCAGCAGTTCAAGACCAGCCTGGGTAACAGCAAGACCCTATCTCTACAAAAAATTAAAATATTAGCTAGGTGTGGTAACACACACCTGTAGTCCTAGCCACTTGAGAGGATCTGAGGCAGGAGGATCACTTGAGCCTGGGAGTTCCAGGCTGAAGTGAGCTATGATCATGTCCCTGCATTACAGCCTGGATGACAGAATGAGGCCCTGTCTTTAAAATTTATATATATATAAATATATGTGTGTTTGTACATATATAAAACTACCTTCAAGCTATTATGTATAATGTGAATTTCATAATTAAACTTAGGTTTTATCCCCAAAACATTTCATTATGTATATGCAAATATTCCAGAATTCAAAAAAAGTTTGAAACTTTTCTGGTCGAACCATTTCAGGTATGGGACACTCAACCTGTATTAACTGTCTTTAAACAAGGGGGAAATTTTGTCATCTCACACTACAGCAGGCCCAGGGGTAGAAGGCTCAGAGTGGGTTAATGACCCTCTCTTCACCAAGAGCCAAGGTTACTTCAGGACTCCCACCCCAGCATTCTCAGCATGTCCACCTGCCCCTTAGGTCATCCCTTCATGGTCCCAAGATGGCTGCCACAGCTCCTAGCACTGACTCCTCACATAGCCGTGTCCAGAAAAAGAAAGGGGAAATTATGTCTCAGGGAGGGATGGTTTTTCCCAAATCTTCTGTGCAGTCTCCGTCATACTTTATTGGCCAAAACTGGGTCACAGGCCCAAGTCTAAACCATTCACCAGTGAGGGGGATAGGAAACATGATTGGCTTAGAGTTTAAGCTTTAGACTAGTGGAGAATCACCTCCTGGTATTACAAGGCTCAGAGAGGGGAACAGAATCCGTCAAGCATGCTAGCAAGGAAGAGAGGAAGATGCTGGCGGGAGGGCAGGCAACAGTGAGTGCCTGCCATGGAAGCACTGGCTCGTGGTGACAGGCAGTCGTGAGGGGAGATTGGGGGAGATTCCACTCAGGGAATCAAGAAACAGCTGTCTTTCTCGTGCCTCACTCTCTACCACTGCGGACAGCCTTTCTCCCTGCTTTGGGGAGAGCTTCGTGGCCACAAACAGCTCCTGAATTCTGTGGTCCCAGCTTAGTGACCCCAGAGGAAAACAGGTTTCTCCCAGCTTTGGCCTGAATAAACCTACAAGGCCTGGCCTGGCCCATGAGCCAGACACTCCCACTGGAGAGATGGAGGATCATGATGGACAGGCCAGGGTCACTGCCCTCTCCAGTGCCTGGGGGCAGAGTATTGGAATTGGCAGCCCCCCAGAACCAAGTGTACAAGGGGAGGGCAGTTCTCCAGAGCAAGGGAACAGATGCTGGGCCAGCCGGAGCAACAGCTATTCCCCAGTGCCTTGATGGTTGAGCCTGGGGGTGTGGAAGCCCAGAGAACCCAGCCAGGGTGTCAGGAAAATGTTTTCTGGGTCACGAAGGATGAATACACATTTCCCAAGCATGCAGGGGCAATATGGGCATTCGAAAGATAATGTACAGCTTCAGCAAAGGGCTGGAGGCAGGAAGGTGCATGGAGGGGCCTGGGAGCAGAGAATCAGGGAGTGGGCATAGCTGAGTTCAGGGAAAAGAGGCTGGAAAGAGGTGGGCAGAGGCCAGATTTGGGAAGCCAAGGATGCCACTCCAAGGAGCTTGGACACTGCCCCGTAGGCCACTGGAAGGCTCCAAGCAGGGAAGTGGTGCTGTCATATTTGGTTTCTGATACTTAGGGTCTGGTTTTCTGGGCTAGGGAGAAGACCCACTGCCTTCTACTGCTAGGACTAGTGCTCAGTGGCAGAAAGGCAGAACAGTGAAGTGCTCTTATGCTGAAGTCAGGCTGCCTGGACTTGAATCAGCTCTGCCACTTGCTGACTGTGTGGCCTTGGGGAGAAGACTTGTCCTCTCTGAGCCCTGGTTTCTAGAACTGTAAAATGGTGACAATAGTCTCTGCCACTCAGAATGGAATGGTACCAGGATTGAGAGAGAAAATCTGTAAATCACTGTGCATTGTGCATTCAAGGCAGGAAGAGGCAGGCAGGGCAAGGGTACCTATCCATGTATTAGGGAAGCACAAGCTTACTCAGAATCCCTGTGCACGCACCTCTGTGTACCTATTGTTGGCCAGATGAAGGTTGCAGTGAGCCAAGATCGCACCACTGCACTCCAGCCTGGGTGACAGTAAGACTCTGTCTCAAATATGTATATATATATATATGTATAAAGAAATAAAAATTAAGGCCGGGCGCGGTGGCTCACGCTTGTAATCCCAGCACTTTGGGAGGCCGAGGCGGGCGGATCACGAGGTCAGGAATTTGAGACCAACCTGACCAACATGGTGAAACCCTGTCTCTACTAAAAATACAAAAATTAGCCAGGCGTGGTGGCGCATGCCTGTAATTTCAGCTACTCAGGGGGCTGAGGCAGGAGAATCACTTGAACCCGGGAGGCAGAGGTTGCAGTGAGCCGAGATTGCGCCACTGCACTCCAGCCTGGGTGACAGAGCGAGACTCCATCTCAAAAAAAAAAAAAAAAAAAAAAAATGTTGGCCAGGGCTGACCCCTACCTGCTGCAAGTAAGGAATGCAAGGAACAGGATTTTCCTGATTGGCTTAGTCTCACACCACACTTATCACCTGGGAAGGCTGCCTCACACAAAACCAGGACTGGATTAGTAAAGAAGGCCTGAGGTAGCAGTTAACGGTGTGTACAAATAATCTAATCTTCACTACCACCCTGAGGAGTCAGTTCTGTTGTCTACCCATTTCACAGGTGACAAAACTAAGGCAGGTAAGTAACCTATGCAGAGCACAGAACTAGGACTCAGACCTACAGACCCACAAGTCAGCCTCTAAGGCCCACTTATAACTGCTCTTCTGCTTGCAAGGCCCTATGGATGAAATCCAGTTATAAGCTCCTTTTGCTATAACTAGATACAGAGGGAGGTGTTTCTCCCTAATCTGTATTTATCCAAACAAGCTGTCCAGCGAGATTTCTGAGTGAGGGGCTTTAAGGAAGCAATCTGCGGGTGTGTGGCCTTTTCTCCCTCAGCAAATACAGAAGGAGCTTGTAGCTCGGGCTCACCCTGCTTCAGAACAAGGGCCAACATCTGTCCATACCCGTTATAGTGAGATGGGAAACCTTGTAGATGTTGGCACTGTGTGGCTCTTTTATACTGGGCTTTAGGGTCAATCTCATTTAACCAAAGGGTTCAATAGCTATAAAAAGGCATTGAAATTGTATGGTTGACATAGCTCAGTAAAGGCATTAAACCTTCAGCCTAGATGACCCTATTCCTCCCCACTCTAACCAGCTGTGACTCCAGATGGAGACATTGCCCTGCATCCTCTCACCTCCTCATCCCCCACGTCCCACCCAGAAACACAAATGTGTGAGTTTCATACAACAAGAATGGGGGGTTAGAAGTCAAAGTAAGCTGGAAATACAAAAATGGGGCGAGCGCCTATAATCCCAGCTACTCAGGAGTCAGGAGAATCACTTGAGCCTAGGAGACAGAGGTTGCAGTGAGCCAAGATCGTGCCATTGCACTCCCGATTGCAGTCCTCATTGCCTTGGGCAATAGAGCAAGCCCCTGTCTCAAAAAAAAAATACAAAGTAGGCCGGGAGCGGTGGCTCACGCCTGTAACCACAGCACTTTGGGAGGTCGAGGCGGGCGGATCATGAGGTCAGGAGATCAAGACCATCCTGGCTAACACGGTGAAACCCCATCTCTACTAAAAATACAAAAAATTAGCCAGGTGCGGTGGTGGGCACCTGTAGTTCCAGCTACTTTGGAGGCTGAGGCAGGAGAATGGCATGAACCCAGGAGATGGAGCTTGCAGTGAGCCAAGATTGCGCCACTGCACTCCAGCCTGGGTGACAGTGTGAGACTCCGTCTCAAAAAAAAAAAAACAAAAGTAAACTGGGCTCCAGCTGACTCCTCACATCCCTGCCTCCCTCTTCAGTGGTGTTTCCCCAGGATCTGCTGGAGAAAGGCCTCGAAGCAAACAACTTTGCCATGCTGGGACTTGGAGATGTTGTCATTCCAGGTGAGCCTGCTGGGGTGGGGGCCATGTGAAAGGGGTGGAGAGGGTATTCCCTGGAGCAAGGGGATTACTGCTAAACAGACAGGCTTACCAGCTGAGAAAGAGAAAAGGTAAGGCCGGATCAGGCCAGGGATTGGTGAAGGGTTCTCCCTTAACATCCATTTACGGAGTGCCAGTTGGGTGCCATGCCCCAGGCTGGGTCCTGGGCAGGTGTCAGTGAACAAGACTGTCTTCACAGAGCCTCTGGTCTCGGTGAGCAGGTGTTGCTCAAGAACTACAAAAGTAAAAGTCTAATGACAGATTGAGGTACACTCTGAAAAAGCACATTTCATGACAATCTTAATGGACTAGACCCCTCTCACACACACCCACACATACACATACCCCTTCCCAGTGTCCACAAGCATCACAGATGTACCAGAATTGCCATAACCCCCTTGCTCCTCCCTGTGCCAAGACGTCTCCAGGGAGAACACACACGTGGGCTCCTGTGTCTGCACTCTCAGCAGAGGAGCACGTGTACACACACCTGCTTGTCTGCAGAAGCTGGCCTTCGAGCCCCTGGATCTGTGTGTGGGTTCTAGTCAGTGTGTCTGTGGGTATGGACACAGGGGCCCCGTCCACAATCCAAGCAGGTAAACACATCCTGTGCAACCACAGCCTGGCCTCACCTTGGGGCAGGAGCAGCTCAAACTACCAGTCGAGAAAGAGACTAATGGCAAAGCTGAGCTGCTGAAGTGGCTGAGGCTCAGGTGTTCTGTTCTGCTGATCTAGGCCCAGTAGTGGGGGCAGTGAACCCAAGGGACATACTTGTCTTCCTAGCCTCAGAGTGAGAGGGTTAGAAGCTTGCTTAAAAGAAGGTTTTAGCTGGGCACAGTGGCTCACACCTGGAATTCCAACACGTTGGGAGGCTGAGTGGGGAGGATCACTTGATGCCAGGAGTTCAAGACCAGTCTGGACAACATAGCAAGACCTCATCTCTACAAAAAAAAAATTAGCCAGTCGTGGTGGCTCATGCCTGTAGTCCCAGCTACTCTGGAGGCTGAGGTAGGAGGATCGTTTGAGCCCAGGAGTTCAAGGCTGCAGTGAGCTATGATTGTGCCACTGCACTTCAGCCTGGGTGACAGAGTGAGACCCTGTCCCTTAAAGAAGGAGGTCTGGCCTGGGCAAATTGTGAGACCATATAAACATATATATAAAATTATTATTTCTCTCTTTTTTTTTTTTTTTGAGACGGAGTTTCGCTCTCGCCCATGCTGGAGTGCAATAACGTGACCTCGGCTCACCGCAACCTGAGGCCTGGTTCAAGTGAGTCTCGATTCTCCTGCCTCAGCCTCCCAAGTAGCTGGGATTATAGGCATGCACCACCATGCCCGGCTAATTTTGTATATTTAGTAGAGATGGGGTTTCTTCATGTTGGTCAGGCTGGTCTCAAACTCCTGACCTCAGGTGATCCGCCCACCTCGGCCCCCACAACGTGCTGAGATTACAGGCATGAGCCACCACACCTGGCCGACCCCATCTATATTTTTTAAAAGAAGAGGAATTATTTTAAAGCAGCAGATTAAAGGCTGACTTACTTTCCAGGGTAGGATATTATAGCAATTCTGATCACCTAGGGTGATACAGGCACTTCTATTTGTGACAGTTGCATTTTGTGACACATGGAGGTGACACAGAGGCTTTCCCTGTTTTACCAATGAGGAAACTGAAGCTCAGAAGTAAAGGGAATGATACAAATTCACACACTAGTAAGCAACAGGGCCAGGACTCAGACCAGCGCTGTCCAACTGCAAAAAAGGCTATGCCGTCAGAACTGCTCCTTAAGCAGCACTAGCAGTAATAAGATGGTAATCACAACAGCTACCATTTATCAGGCACCTGTTGTGTACCAAGAATGATGCTAGGTGACCGGGCGCGGTGGCTCAAGCCTGTAATCCCAGCACTTTGGGAGGCCGAGGCAGGCGGATCATGAGGTCAGGAGATCGAGACCATCTTGGCTAACACGGTGAAACCCCGTCTCTACTAAAAATACAAAAATTAGCCAGGCGTAGTGGCGGGCGCGTGTAGTCCCAGCTACTCGGGAGGCTGAGGCAGGAGAATGGCATGAACCCGGGAGGCAGAGCTTGCAGTGAGCCGAGATTGCACCACTACACTCCAGCTTAGGCAACACAGCCAGACTCCGTCTCAAAAAAAAAAAAAAAAAAAGAATGGTGCTAGGTACTTTTTATATGTTATCTTTACTTCTCCCAGCAGTCCAGTGAGACAGAGGGCATTTCCATTTCACAGATAAGGAAACTGAGGTTTGACTTGCCTGAGGCCATGGAGGTGTGGGCTTGCACCCATGTGTCTTCATAATTTGCAGTGCTGTGAGGCAGGGAGACTTGCTTCCCCAGTAGAAGGCATCTCCGTCAGACAAAAGAAATGGAGTCCTGTAAAGCATCTGGCTCACTCTCCAGGGCACGGTCTGTCAGGCACCCACACAAACTTCCCATGTCCTTGTCATAAGTTCCGGGCTTGAGACGTGCACAGGACATCTCGGCATATCTGTCCTTCCCCCACCCTCTGTATATATCCCCAGTAGTCCCGCAATCACAATAAATGTAAGTTGATCACAGTGGAGCGTTGTTTGGAAGGCCAGATGCACTTTAGGAGTGAAAATCCCTGGCAGAGATCTGACCCTTGGATTAGTTGGAGAACACTTGTAGAAATCAGCCGCCAGGGGGCACTGAGTTCCCAGCTTGATTCCAGAATAACTGTAGTTGTCTGCTCTCTCCCCAACCAACTCCCTACTCCTACAAAGTATTCATTGAGAACTAATTCATTTCCCTCTTTAAAATTAATCATATGTTGACAGGCAGTGCTTCTTTTTTTTTTTTTTTTTTTTTGAGATGGAGTTTTGCTCTTGTTGCCCAGGCAGTGCAATGACGCAATCTAAGCTCGCTGCAACCTCCACCTCCTGGGTTCAAATAATTCTCCTGCCTCAGCCTCCTGAGTAGCTGGGATTACAGGCATGCGCCACCACACCCAGCTAATTTTGTATTTTTAGTAGAGACGGGGTTTCACCATTTTAGTCACGCTGGTCTTGAACTCCTGACCTCAGGTGATCTGCCTGCCTCGGCCTCCCAAAGTGCTGGGATTGCAGGCATGAGCCACCACGCCCAGCCAGGCAGTGCTTCTTACCAGTGCCTTCCTTCAAGTAAATGAGACTCAGAGCCAGAGCCCAGTGAGGGAGGTGACACACAGGGTGTGTGTATAGCACAGGGACAGGACTGGTTGGCTGTGTTTTGGGGATGCTTAGGCTTCTGGGATATCTCTTTCTTTTTTCTTTTTTAGCAGAACCATTGCTTACAATTGGCTTGGTTTTCAAGTTTCAGAGTGTGGTGGGTGGGCCGAGGTAACCCTCTCCTGTGCTCCTGTGGAGCCTTCAAACGGCCCACTGCTTGCCCCTCCTCCTCCCCCCTCCAGCCACGCAGCTGCCACAGGGGCCTCTTTCAAAATCTGTTTAGGTTGTTCTGCTCAGAACTCCTCCAGTGCATCTCTTCACTCAGGATAAAGACCCAACTCCTCCCTATGGTCCTCGGGGCCCTGCAGGGCTGGTCGATCTCCTCATCTCCTGCCAGTGGGCAAGCTGCCTTAGTGGCCCCTCAGTCCCTGCCACGTCTCCTGAGCACTCTTTCTCCAGGACCTTTGCACGTGCTGTTCTCTCCCCCTGGCATGTGGCATTTCCAAGAAGCCTTCCTTCTTTCCCCTCCTTCACCCCCACGCAGCCTAGGTCTCATCCCGTTAGACCTTCTCACAACATGGGAAGCACAATTCTCCTGCCTCAGCCTCCCAAGTAGCTAGAATTACAGACGTGCACCGCCATGCCTGGCTCATTTTGGGGTTTTTAGGTTTTTGTTTTTCGAGACGGAGTCTCGCTCTGTCACCCAGGCTGGAGTGCAGTAGTGTGATCTCGGCTCACTGCAACCTCCGCCTCCTGGGTTCAAGCGATTCTCCTGCCTCAGTCTCCCAAGTAGCTGGGACTACAGGTGCCTGCCACCACACCTGGCTAATTTTTGCTTTTGTTTCTTGTTTTTGTTTTGTTTTTTTGAGACAGAATCTCGCTGTGTCACTGGGCTGGAATGCAGTGGCGCGATCTCGGCTCACTGCAACCTCCACTTCCTGAGTTCAAGCGATTCCTGTGCCTCAGCCTTCCGAGTAGCTGGGACTACAGGCGCATGCCACTATGTCTGGCTAATTTTTGTATTTTTAGTAGAGACGAGTTTTCACCATGTTGGCCAGGATGGTCTCGAACTCCTGACCTCGTGATCCACCCACCTCTGCCTTCCAAAGTGGAAGCACTCTTTAACAGTTACAGTCTCACAATGACTTCCGTGACTATTTGAGGTATGTCATAGTGTGGCTACCCTGTCCCCCTGGCTGAGCTCTGTGGGAGCAGCGATGTTGCCTACTGCATTTCCCATAGCGCCTGGTACATAGGCAGTTGATAAGCATTTGGGCAGACGCAGTGTGACATAGTATGATGCGGTGAGGTGCTGAGTCATTGTAGTCCCAGGCCAAAGCAAAATCCTGGGCCCCTCTCATTATTTTAGGTAGAGAAATGGGACTTTCTGCTGGCACTTGAGAGTATTGGCCACACCCTTGGTCTCCAATGATTGCTCCAAGACGGAACACCAGGTTGGGGACCAGGACCCAGTCTCCTGTTAGCTCACTGCCCTGCTGCTTCCCTGCCACTCTCTAACCCCAGCTTTCTCCCACAGGGATCTTCATTGCCTTGCTGCTGCGCTTTGACATCAGGTGAGTGAGTGAGGGCCTGCCCCAGCATGGGCTTCTCCAGGGATTCTCCAGTGGCCTTCAGGAGCCCAGAGAAGGTACCTCAGGAGACCAGACCTTCCACCCCCACAGCAGCCAGAGCAATTCTGAGTTTATCTGCATTTTGCATCTTGAAGTTCTAAGTGTTTGAAGAGCTTGTGGTCAAAAAATTGTTTTAAGAATCACAGGCCAAGAGATTTAAACCCACAAGGGCCTGGTGGTACTCACAGTGCTTTCTCACTGTGTGACCTTGACAAGTGGCCTGACCTTCCTGAGCCTCTGGTTTCTCATCTTGAGTTAATAACAAGAGTTCCTACCATGAAATCTGGAGAGAGTGCTGAGTACACACTGACCTCAGTAGCTCTTGGTTGAATCCTGGTTGCAGTCATCATCATCATCTTTTATCAGCCTAGGGTCAGGTCACCATGTCTCAGCTGCTCTAGCTGTTCCCTGCCCTCTCTTTACTCAGACATTTTTCAGTCTGTTGTAGACAGTGAGCACGAGGGGGAGAAGGTGGGCAACTTAGGTCAGCATTTAAAACACAGGAAAGGTCTTATCCGAGTTAATGCACCTATGCAACGGGACTTGCTGTCAGCAGGGGGCGCCAGCAACAGCTCCATCATTTTATGCCGTCATCCCTGTGAGGGCTGGCGATGTTGCACTGAACTTTGAGGTGGTTTGTGAACTTCTCTTGATTTCCTCATGCCTGATAGTTGCAAAAGCAGTCATAACAGTGAGAGTGGTAATGAGAAACTTACTACCAGCATCATTGAAGTCCAGTTTCCATGTGAAACTTAGGTTTTTCCCACTTACATACACCTGGGTTATTTGTGTAGTGCCACTTCGAACCTTAGGAGCATATGGGCTCACAGTCACCTTTGGAAGAGACCTGGCCAGTTTGTAAGTAGAGAGATGTCTGTGCCAGCCATCTCTACTCCTGGCTGTTCAGGGGTAATACAAAGTGAAACCCATAAGAAGCCCCCAGGCTATTTGCTGGAGACAGATTCAACCGCCAGCACCCTCAGAGACAGAGTCTCATTTCTAGCCTGGGCCCACAGCATAAGCAGCTCCTCAGCTGATTCCAGAATCAGTGCAACATTCCCAAAGGGAGTCACTTGCACCCCAGTTCTCACAATAGGTGAGTTCTCAATGTACTTGCAGCCGAAGGCTTAGAAGCACCCAGGACAAGGAGAGAAGGGGGTCAGAAGCACTCATTCATTCCGCAAATGTTAATTGAGTCCATAGTACTGGCTGGGCACATCCCAGGCGCTGGGGACATGCAGAGGTTATGGAGCTGGCACTGGAGAGGGAAGTCACGTAATGGCAATGCCGGGCTGTATATGCTTCATCTGTTCTGAAGCTGATCTTGGATGAATCACCTCCAGGAAGCCACTGGCATTTATTCATGCAGCCAGCATCTAGTTAGTACCACAAACAGGCTACTGAACTATTACGTCCACTGCACTTAAAAGTAGTAATTACCTTTGCAGTTTCTGTATCTGTGTTTCTCAAAGCATTATCCAACGGTATGAGATTCACCTCAGATGTTTTTTTCAAAATGCAGATTCCTGGGCCCTGCTCTAGAGCTATTAGATCAGACTCCCTGGGGGTGGGACCTAGAATCCTGCATTTTTTCACAAGCTTTCCAGATGATTTTTATGCCGACTAAAGTCTTACAGCCACTGTTATAAGTTGCAGCATTTGATATTCATAACTACCAAGGAGATGAGCTCATTTTCCCATTTTGCAGATGAGTAAACTGAGGCTAAGAGAAGGAAAGCAACTTGTCCAGAGACACATAGCTGGAGGCAGTATCAGCGTGCACACCCACCTCCAGACTCCCAGCCCAGGGTTCAGTCACCCCCCACTACCTCTAGGGTCTTCCCCAGCTCCCTCAGAAGGGGTATTCCTACTCCAGTCCCTATATCTAACGCTCCTCCTCTTTCTTCACACCTTCCCTGAAGCTTGAAGAAGAATACCCACACCTACTTCTACACCAGCTTTGCAGCCTACATCTTTGGCCTGGGCCTTACCATCTTCATCATGCACATCTTCAAGCATGCTCAGGTGAGCAGGATGGTATCAGAGTGTCAGGAACGCCTCACTGCAAGTAGAGGGAATTACAGAGGATTTATTTGTAAATGCAAGCAGTCCAGAGATAGGCACTCCCCATGTGTTGGAGCAGTCATGTCTGTGATTCTCTGGGCCTTCCATTTGTGGTTGCAAGATGGCTGCCACTGCTCTAGGCAGCATGGGCACGTTAGAGGCAAGAAGGAGGGAAAAGCGTAACAGCCATGCCTGCTGCCTTCATCAGGAAGGCAGGAACTTTCCCAGAACCCTCTCAGCATCTCATGGGCCAGATTGGGGTCCTAAAGCCACCCTGGCTACAGGAGAGTCCAGGAAAGAGGATTTGGCTTCTCAGCCTTGGTAGTGGGAAGCAGGCAGAGAAGAACAGGATTGGAGTGGGTGTTGGGTATTGGGGCGTCCCTGCCCCTACTCCCAAGTAGCCCAGGCTCTGCCTCCTCCCACCAAGATGAGGATGGAGTACTGAGCCGCCACAGAATAAAGCAACATAGCACAAGGACTGGGGGCCCTCAGTGTGGCCTGGAGAGGGGAAGATTCAGGGGAAAGTGAGCAGACAGGATTGCCCTACTCTCTACTGGAAATAATAAGAGCTCCTGTTTGTTAAGCACTTCCACGTGCCAGGCTCTGCACTCATGAGGATCCTTGTGAACAGGTGGGGAAATGAGTTCAGGTGCCACACTGCAAGTATGTGGTAAAGCCAGGATTAAAACCTGGGTCAGCATGGAAACCACACGCAGGCTCTCAAGCCCTGGCCAAGGGAAAGGCAGCATGGAACAGGGGCTAAGGGAGCCGTGTTGTGAATCCCAGCACCACCCAGTAACCATGGAACTCTGGGCTTGCTGCTTCTGTCCCCTTTCCCCTTCCCCAGGGCCCAAATACAGACGAGCCAACTTTGAATTAATCACAAAAGCTGGGGCTTTTTTAATCACTGTGTGCCAGGCACTGTGCTAAACTCTTTTGCTAATAACTCATTTAGTCCTAGTACAGTATTAACTTTATAGAGGGTCAAAAGGCCCCTAGCCCATAATTAGAAAAACCAAGAACAACCATTGTGGAACCACCTCTCACTTCTGCTCAAGGGCTTCAATGGCGTGTAAGCTGAGAGTAACATGCATTATGGCAAGGGTCACAGAGAGTGACTGGACCTGGTTTGGAGGACTAGTTAAGAGGCCTTTTGGAGGTCTCTGCAGCTCTCAGCTCCTTATTGGAGTCCAAGCCTAGAGCCAATTCCCCCAGTGGCCACAAGGTGGCAGCCTCACCCTCTGCCTGGCTGGACTGAGAAGAGGCTCCCATTCAGAACTCTGGCACACAGGAGTCCTCTCCTTTATCGGGAAACTGCAGCGCTGAGATGAACGCAAACACTACGTCAGGCTGGGCCCTGGGTGGCGATCTGGATTCCATACTAATGAACTCCTGAACCCTGGCCCAAGGCCTGTGTTACTCCCCAGCAGCAGCCCAGCCCTTAACCCCAGTCATCCAAGTGGGCACCTCTCTGAAAATCCTTCTTGGAAAGGGGATCCAGGACATGAGGGGACCCTGTCCCATGGGGTCCTTTGCTCTCCAACACACAGGTAGTCCCAGTGCTAGCATTGCTCTAAATAAGGGTCACCTCTGCCTTTGTGCAGTGGTGTGATCTCAGCTCGTTGGAGCTCCGCCTCCTGGGCTCAAGCAATTCTCCTGCCTCAGCCTCCCAAGTAGCTGGGATTACAGGCACGCACCACCACGTCCAGCTGATTTTTATATTTTTAGTAGAGACAGGGTTGCACCATGTTGGCCAGTCTGGTTTCAAACTCCTGACCTCAACTGACCTGCCCACCTCAGCCTCCCAAAGTGCTGGGATTACAAGCATGAGCCATCACACCCATCCTACTTAGGGACTGTTAGATTGGATAATTTAATATACATAAAGCAGTATTGATCACAGCCCACCTATGGCAGATGGCAAGAAATAAGTCTGAATGTTAGGATCAAGGGCATGCGGGAAAGACTTATTTTTTTCTGGCCAAGGACTGGCTTTACATTAAGAATGAAGTCTCCAGCCAGGCATGGTGGCTCACACCTATAATCCCAGCACTTTGGGAGGCTAAGGTGGGTGGATCACCTGAGGTCGGGAGTTTGAGACCAGCCTGACCTACGTGGAGAAACCCCATCTCTACTAAAAACACAAAATTAGCCGGGCTTGGTGGAGCATGCCTGTAATCCCAGCTACTCAGGAGGCTGAGGCAGGAGAATCGCTTGAACTGAGAGGCGGAGGTTGCAGTGAGCCAAGATCGCATCACTGCACTCCAGCCTGGGCAACAAGAAGGAAACTCTGTCTCAGAAAAAAAAAAAAAAAAATGAAGTTTCCTCACCCTCTCCAGAACAATCTCTTCACTTCATGAGCACCCATGAAGAAGCACCATGAAGGAGCCATTCACTGAGTATTTCCCAGGCCCTGTTCAGCATGCGGGGCACACTGCAGTGAGCAAGACAGCTGTGGGCCTGCCCTCACTGAACTCACCACCTATGGGGATGTTCCATTACAAATTGCTGGGGAGGCCAGGCACGATAGCTCACACCTGTAATCCCAGCACTTTGGGAGGCAAAAGCAGGTGGATCACTTGAGCTCAGGAGTTCAAGACCAGCCTGGGGAAAATGGTGACAACCAGTCTGTACAAAAAATACAAAAATTAGCCAGGCATGGAGGCGCACACCTGTAGGCCCAGCAACTTGTAGGACTGAGGTGAGAGCATCACTTGAGCCCAGGAGGTCAAGGCTACAGTGAGCCGTGTTCATATCACTGCACTTCCATCTGGGAGACAAAGTGAGACTCTGTCTCAAAAAAAAAAATTGCTGAGGAATGCTGTGAGGGAAATTAGAGGGACTTACAGAGCACATAGCAAGGGACCTGACTCCATGTGAAAGAACTCAAGTGCACCAGCCTGGCCAACATGGTGAAACCCCATCTCTACTGAAAAATACAAATATTAGTCGGGCATGGTGGCGCATGCCTGTAATCCCAGATACTCGGGAGGCGGAGGTTGCAATGAGCCAAGATTGCATCATTGCACTCCAGTCTGGGAGACAGAGCAAGACTCTATCTCAAAATCACAAAAAAAAAAAAAGAAGGAAAAAAAGAGAAAGAAACTCGGCCAGGCGTGGTGGCTCACACCTGTAATCCCAGAACTTTGGGAGGCCGAGGCAGGCAGATCACAAGGTCAAGAGATCAAGACCATCCTGGCTAACACGGTGAAACCCTGTCTCTACTAAAAATACAAAAAATTAGCCAGGCGTGGTGGCAGGCACCTGTAGTCCCAGCTACTCCGGAGGGTGAGGCAGGAGAATGGTGTGAACCTGGGAGGCAGAGCTTGCAGTGAGCCCAGATCACACCACTGCACTCCAGCCTGGGCGACAGAGCCAGACTCCGTCTCAAAAAAAAGAAAAAAGAAACTCTGGGCTGGGCGTGGTGCCTCAGGCCTATAATCCCAGCATTTTGGAAGGCCGAGGCAGGCGGATCACCTGAGGTCAGGAGTTCAAGACCACCATGGAGAACGTGGCGAAACCCCAATTCTAGTAAAAATACAAAAATTAGCCGGGCATGGTGGCGGGCACCTGTAGTCCCAGCTACTCAGGAGGCTGAGGCAGGAGAACCGCTTGAACCCAGGAGGCAGAGGTTGCAGTGAGCCAAGATTGCGCTACTGCACTCCAGCCTGGGCAACAAGAGTGAGAGACTGTCTCAAAAAAAAAAAAGATTTGGATCTCTGAGTCCTGGGCTGTTTTCCCTCTCATTGTGAAGCATTGGTCTTCCTCCTCTGCAAAAGGATAACCATCATGGGATGTGGCAGTGGGCTGACTTCCTGGGAAGGCTAAGCTCAGTGCCTGCACAGTAGATGTTCATGAACGGGGTCTTAGTATAACTGTCCTTTTCTCCAAACCCAGCTTTACCAGGAGTCTCAGCACAGACATGCCAAATTGCTTGGATGTGAATCCTGGGGGAGCCAGTGACCAGCTAGGTCACCTTAATACAGGCTGCAACAAGTAGTCATTACATAGCAGCTGTGGCGTCATCATCACTATAATAGCATCTCCTGGAGCATTTGCTAAAATGCAGGTGTGAGCCCCAGACCTCAGGAAGCAGAGTCTCTGGGAGTAGGACCAAACCAGGAAGTTGCCTTTTGAACCTGGTGACCCAGGTGATTCAGATGCTGCCAGCCAAACCCCTGGGAACCCTTGAAGCCCTGCATGCTTGAGTTGCTTAGTTTTCCTGCATTCCCCCTCGGGAGGAGCAACCCTTGTCTGGAAATTAGGAGCAGCCCACCCAGGACCACTGACTTGCTATGGTCCTGGACCAGTCACTGTCCTTCAGTCCAGCCCAGGAGGGGTTTGGGGTGCTGGGCATGGCCCCGAGGCAGTGCCGTGCCCAGCATGGCTTCACCAGCCTGTGTCCTCTCATAGCCTGCCCTCCTATACCTGGTCCCCGCCTGCATCGGTTTTCCTGTCCTGGTGGCGCTGGCCAAGGGAGAAGTGACAGAGATGTTCAGGTAAGGCACAGTGGGGGGCAGATGTCCTCATGGGCACCAGTGCGCCTGCTGGCAGTCAGTGGAACCTGCTGGGGGTATCTTTACACCTCTCTAGGGGAACATTGTTCTCGCCACCAGCCCCACCCCTTGCCTTTTTCACCAGTACATGGGTACCTGGCCTGTGGGCACCAGTGGGAACCTTCCCCTGGGCCAGGAGCCAGGGGAGCGCAAGGCATCAGGGCCCTCTAGGCATCCCCCCATCCAAATGCTAGCCGGATCTTAAGAATAGCTGTTGTGGGTTTTTCTCTGCCTACTGTCAGAAGCCCTAGGTGACTCTGCCCCCAGGTGACTTCAGGCATGTCTTCCCCTCCCATGGCCTCAGTTTTCACATGTGAGTAATAGAACAGGGGGCATGTGGGATGCCCTAGTGTGGTAGAAAGTGCCCCGAGTAGAAGGTAGATGTCAGTCCCTGTTCATTCGCCTCTGTGGCTTTAACCCACAGCTCAGTGCTTTCTGTTAGTATCTCACACAGATACCCCTTCCCCAGAGCCATATCCACACCTACCACACCCTGCACACAGCCCCACCCATACCCCAAGGCCTGCGTGACTCCAACAGGTGTCTGCCCCCAGCACTGCTGACCCTGCCTGCCAGGGACCTAGAAATAGCTGCCAGTTGTGACTAAAGCTGCCTACTCGGGTGCCTTCCTCCCAGTTCCACCTGCCTGGCCTCCAAGCTGTCCCTAGAGCGCCTGCCAGGGCCTCCTGTGCACCTGGCTCCCCGCAGGGGAGCCTGTGACTCACCCCTCCCCCGGACCTGCCTCTGCCCTCCCTGTCCTGCCTAGAATCCCCAGCCCCCAGCCTGCCTGCCCACATTGCCTCGCCCAGCAAAGCTCTGTGGTCTGAGGCAAGTGGGGGCTAGGGGTGAACTTGGGGACAGGTCTCAGGGAGCTTTGGGAGCAGGCATGGCACCCGATCCCTGAGCTTAGCACCCACCCCTCACCCTCCCTCTGCCTCCCATCCAGCCCAGGTTTCCCTGCCCCTCCCCTTGGGGTAACCACCCAATGCTTTTGTGCCTTCATCAGGCAAAGCTCTGAATACACAAGGCAGAGAGTGCCCCTGGCCTTTACCTGCTTGGCGCTAAATGTTCTGCTGTACAGGTACCCTGCCCCCACTGTTTGCCCTCCGCTCCCACCCTGGACGTTCTTAGATTGGGGTAAAAAGCAAGTGATCTCTGTCTCCCTCTCCCTCCTTTCTCCTCATTTCTCTCCTGATTCTCCACCTTTTGTTTTACTTTTCCCTTTTATTCTCCTCCTTTTTTTATTGATTTACTTATTTTTATATTGGTACCACATTCACGTAGTTAAAAATTCCAGAGCTGTAGCAGAGAGAGCACCCTCATGCTCCAGCTACCCCACAGAGGCCAGCAGTGTTACACAGACATTCAGACACCTGTACACTGACGTGTGTATACTTTTTCTTGCACAGACGGTGGCATTCTTGGAGCATTCTGCACCTTGGGTTTCTATGGTATTTCTTAGAGGTGTTTCTACAGCAGCACATACACTTCTAGAGCATGCTTGTTCTTTTGCACAGCGGCCTGATATGCCTTTGTCTAGGTGCATCTTTTCTTTTTTCATTATCCAAATAATATCAGCTTCTTTCCATAAAATCTGGAAGTGCAAAAATAGGTAAAAACAAGACGGTTCTGCTCTCTGCTCCTTGGAAAGGAAGTCTCTGTCCTCCCTTAGTCTTTCCCTATCCATCTCTTTTTTTCTGTCTCTTCTCTGTCTCTCACACAGCTACGAGTCCTCGGCGGAAATCCTGCCTCATACCCCGAGGCTCACCCACTTCCCCACAGTCTCGGGCTCCCCAGCCAGCCTGGCCGACTCCATGCAGCAGAAGCTAGCTGGCCCTCGCCGCCGGCGCCCGCAGAATCCCAGCGCCATGTAATGCCCAGCGGGTGCCCACCTGCCCGCTTCCCCCTACTGCCCCGGGGCCCAAGGTAGGGCAGACACTGCAGCTCCAGTGCATAGGGCAGGGACCATTGCCAGGAGTAGGCCGCAAGAGCAGCTCCTCCACAACTACGGGGCAGTGGCTGCACCCAGCCATGGGGCTGGGAAGCAGGACAACCCCGAAGCTTCCTGCCCTCACCAGTAATGCGGGGCCCACATCATAGTGGATGGAAATGGCCCTTGTCATGCAGTAGTAGATACTGTTACCATTCAAGGTATATGTATAACCTTAGGCAAGTCACTTTCTTCATCTGTAAGTGGGCACATTCCTGCCTCACAGGGTTGATCTGGTGAGGAAAGATGTGTATTGTCTTAGGCATGAACTCAGTTGCTCGAAAAATGAAGCCCATAGCAGGAGCTAAGCCAAGGTGTCTGTCTTCAAAGCAGCACCTTGCCACTTGCCAGTACAGCAGTGCCCTCACCTCTGGGGCTGAGCTGTTTGATGCATGCCGTGTGCCCTGGGAGGCAGCCTATCTCCATCTCTTGTAGCCTTGTCATGGCCGCCCCTTTTTCCACGCTACAGCAGAAGGTTCAGGAAGCTTGAAGTCGGCCCACACAAGCCCAGGCCCAACCTCTCTTCCATTGGCTGCTGCCCTTGCTGCCTCTTGGTACCCCTGGGCTCAGAGAAAGCAGAGCAGCCTGCCTGAGGAGGGCATGTGATAGGGTTGGGGCCAGGCGCTGTTAGATGCTGGGCAGTGGACACACGGCTGACGCTCCGCATGTGACCAGGCGCTTTCCTAGGATGGGGGTGGGGGAAGGGGACAACCAAGGTTCTGCTCACCCTCTCCTCTAAAAGTATTTTTATTGTTTTGTTTTTTGGTCAGTTATGAGGAGTCAAATCCTAAGGATCCAGTGGCAGTGACAGAATCCAAAGAGGGAACAGAGGCATCAGCATCGAAGGGGCTGGAGAAGAAAGAGAAGTGATGCGGCTGCTGCCCGAGCCCTCAGGGCCAGACCAGACAGACGGGGGCTGGGCCCACACAGGCGTGCACGGGCAGAGGGCGCAGGAGGCCGAGGGCAGCTCCAGGACAGGGCAGGGGGCAGCAGGATACCTCTAGCCAGGCCTCTGTGGCCTCGTTTCCCTATCCCTTTCTTGGCCCTCCTCTGCTCCTCCCCACACCCTGCAGGCAAAAGAAACCTCCAGCTTCCCCCCTCCCCGGGAGCCAGGTGGAAAAAGTGGGTGTGATTTTTAGATTTTGTATTGTGGACTGATTTTGCCTCACATTAAAAACTCATCCCATGGCCAGGGCGGGCCACTGTGCTCCTGGAAGTTTCTCTGTGTAAGCACCCAGTGTCTTGCCCTAGGTTTTCTAGGTCTCACCTACCCACCCAGAATCTTCTGCAAGCCCCTTAAGGGTACCCACCCCAGTGCCTGGCCAGCCCAGCACCCCTAAAACACTCTAGCCAGTAGAGGGGGCCCACAAGCCCTTCTCTCACCAGCTAGCACTTTTCTCACCACCTTCCTCGAAATACTTGGGGGCAGCAAGGATGTTGGCAGGTGAGAGTCTCCCACTTACCGTGGTGAGAGTGGTGGGGAGTACCCAGGGCTGACCTGACTCACAAGGGAAGCAGTAACTGTAGAACCTGCCAGCCTCCCTGGTCCCTGTGCCCATATGGCTTCGGCTGGCGAAGGCTCAGACTCTAGTTTGCCCTGAAGATCAAAGCTTTGTCTCTCCCATTCTGCCCATTCCTGGGTTTCTTCCCAAAATGACTACCGTGGGGCCAGTCATGGCACAAGGGCCAGGACCTCTAGAGAGGCTGGGGTGGGGAAGGATTGAGCCTAGTGATTCTTAGAGGCCTTCTGGGGCCTAAGAGCTGAAATCTCAGGGCCCGGGTTTCACTAAAGTTTGCTGAAGACAGCAGCCCTGGCCAGCAGGAGACCGGCCCCGCACCACCCCAAACCAGGCAAATGGTAGCCACAACCCTCATCCACCCACCTGGTATGAGGTCACTGAGTGGGGAAACAGACAGGAGCGGGTGGCCACTGGACTGATAGACCCAGGGCTCTCAGGTTCAAAGGCTGAAAATAACAGTGGCTTCCAGTTTGGAAGTGGCCAAAGGACAATCATGACCAGAGACTTAGGAGTATGACTGTAATACCCTCACTAGGTATTGACATGTATGTACTAAGCACGTTGATAGAGGATTCACTTCCTTCTGAGTCTTGGGCTGTATGTGCTATTATTAGCTCCACTGTGCAGATGAGGGAATTGAGGCAGCTTGCCCATGGACATCGATTTGACCTTAGCCAAGCCAAACTGAATTGCAGGTTCCTAAGGACGGCAGCTCCTCCCCAGACCCCTGGGACCAAGTCACTGTGGCCGGTGTGCTGGGCATCCCTGAGCCCCAGCCACCCAGTTGTACTGGCTCCAGGGTTCTATAGGAAGGAAAAGGGGTAGAAAATTTCAAAAGGCTTCTTCCTTTCAGGGAGGGGGGTTCCCTTTCAGGGGCTTCTGGAATCTCTACCCACTCCAGCCGACTCTGAGGCCATGTGGTCCTGGAACAAGGCCCCTCTGAGGGCGGCAGATGGGGCAGGCGGCCCAGGCACACAGCATGGTTGGCTCTGCGGCCCAGGGCCCACAAAGGCCTTATTGAGTCACCACCAGCCCCCGGCAGAGGCTGAGGTGGCAGTGGCGCCGAGCGCCTGCCACCTAATGACTGTCCTGGCCCAGCCAGATGTTCCGCAGACCTCCGGAGCGGCGGACCAGGGCCCGCCCGGCCAGCCGGCACCGCAGAGGCCACTCTAATTCCAATTAACCAGCTTCAGCTGAGCAAACAGCGGGCAGTGTGGCCCAGCCCGGGCGGTAGGCCTGGCCCACAGAGCCTGCGAGTCTAGACTCCAGATGTGAACCACCACCACCAGAGTACCATGGAAAAATGGCACCAGGCCGGGCAAGGATTGGGCCTGCATGCTGGGGAGGGGGTGTGAGTGGTTGGGTAGGGCCCCGAGTGGGCTGGATGCCAGCCTCACCTGGTTTGGGGTGGATTATTAGGAAACTGCTCTAGAACCCAAGTTCTACCCTGCTTTATTAGATTCTGTTTCTGTGCCTCAGTCTCCCATGACTGCGATACAAGAGAGGGTTCCAAGGGGAAAACCAGCCCTGCTGAGACCCCAGTGTGCACTTGGACGTATTTCACATGTGACTAGCATTATGCTGGTGCAACTGACCCTTGAACAACACAGGGATTAGGGGCACCAACCCGTCATGGTCGAAAATCTGTGTAACTTTGGAGTCCCCCAAAACAACTAATAGCCTGCCGTTGACCTGCCGTTGAGCCTTACCTGATAACATAAACAGTCAAAACATTTTGTATGTTCTACGTACTGCACTGTGTACCATAGAGTAAGCTAAGAGAAAATGTAATTAAGAAAATCGTAAGAGCCGGGCACGGTGGCTCATGCCTGTAATCCCAGCATTTTGGGAGGCCAAGATGGGCAGATCACGAGGTCAGGAGATCAAGACCATTGTGGCTAACAGGGTGAAACCCCATCTCTACTAAAAATACAAAACATTAGCCGGGCGTGTTGGCGGGCGCCTGTAGTCCCAGCTACTCGGGAGGCTGAGGCAGGAGAATGGCGTGAACCTGGGAGGCAGAGCTTGCAGTAAGCCGAGAGAGGCAGGCGGATCACAAAGTCAGGAGTTCGAGACCAGCCTGGCCAATATGGTGAAACCCTGACTCTACTAAAAATACAAAAATTAGCCAGGCGCGGTGGCAGGCGACTGTAGTACCAGCTACTCAGGAGGCTGAAGCGGGAGAATCACTTGAACCCAAGAGGCAGAGGTTGCAGTGAGCCAAGATTGCACCACCGCACTCCAGCCTGGGGGACAGAGTGAGACTCCGTCTCAAAAAAAAAAAAATTATTCAGTGAAAGTGGGTCGTCATACATAAAGATCTTCCTGGTCTTTGTGTTGAGGAAGAGGAGAGGGTTGGTCTTGCTGTCTCGGGTGGCAGAGGCAGAAAAAAAGTCCACGTATACGTGCACCTGCACAATTCAAACCCGTGTTGTTCAAGTTTCAAATGTATCTTAGATTTACTTAATCGTTGTAACAACCCTTTGAAGTACCTACATCAGTCTAACGATGGGGAAACTGAGGCAGAGACTGTAAGTAAGGGCCCAGGGGGCATGTGAACCCAGAGTGTCTGGCTTCCAAGACTCGTATTCACCGTGGTGCTGTTTGACATGATCAGGATAATGGATCCCCGGTTCCCTTTTTTGGGGGCAGCATTGGAGAAGGGGGTTTGGCTCCTGCAGTGTGAATGGAGCGGTCTTGTGCTCGACTGTGAAGAGGGGTTAGGACCTGCTTCCCAGGGCGTGTCCAGCTTTCTGAGGGAAAGCCTTTAGAGCCTCCATCAGGCCGGCACCAGGGACCAGTTAAGCACTGGGCAGGGAACAGAAGTGGTCAAACGCCGCTTGCCGCGACTTGAAACTGCTGAATAAATGGATAATGTCAAGCGCTATGGCTTAGGGCAGTAGTGCCTCCGGTTCCTACGATCGTGTCTGGGGTCCCTGAGGAGCAAGGCAAGAGTCGCCATCCCGGAGGTCAGAGTTTAGCTGTTCTTGCACAAGCAGGGAAGCTGAGTCACCCCAAAACACGGGCAAGACTTGGCGGTGGTATCAAATGGCTATCAGGGGCGGGGCCTCAGGGGCCGGGGCCTGCTCCTGCCTCCCCGCCCCGCGTTTGGATTCCCTCCAGCATTCCGGGCCAGGGCGCGGGAGGCGGGGGCCGAGTAGAGGACGAGAGGAGGCTGCATCCTGCCCTGGTGCGTCAGGAAGGGCCGAGCGAGCGGGAAGGAAAGCACCACCCCCCACCCCCGCCGCGGCCACACCTGGGTTCTCCAGGCGGGCAGGGGGGCCCCCGGGCCGGCGCCTGGCTCCAGCAAGTCTGGGCCGCCTCCCCGCGCCGCCCCGCGGGGGCCGCCAGATGGGCTGCCCGCCCGCCCAGCGACGCAGGCAGGAAACGGCCGGCCGGGCTGCCAGGAACGCGCTCAGGGGAGGGGGCGGGCCCGGCCTGGCCACGCCCGCCGGGGGGAAGGAGGGGCCAAGCGCCGCCCGGCGGGGACTGGTGAGCTCCAAGAGCCTGCAATCCCCGTCCCTGCCTTTACTAGCTAGGTTTCCTTGGCTAGGTCGTTTTACTTCTCTGTGCCTCAGTTTCCCTACCTGTAAAGCGGGGGCTGCTTGTCTCCGCTCTTTTCCCTTTTATTTGTGCAGCAGGGTCTCACTCTGTCGCCCAGGCTGAAGTGCAGTGGCCCGATCACGGCCCACTGCAACCTCGACCTCCTGGGTTCCAGCGATCCTCCCGCCTCAGGTGGGACTATACGTGTGTCCCACCCCGCCTGGCTGCTTTTTTCTTTTTTTCCCCCTGGTTGACACGGCGGTTCTCACTCTTGCTCAGGATGGTCTCGAACTCTGGCTCATGCTATCTTCCCACCTCGGCCTCCCAAAGTGCTAGGATTAGAGGCGTGAGCCACCGCGCCGAGCCTCAGCTATTTTCGTGTGACCGTGTGACCTCAGGACACTTTCTTTCCCTTCTCTTCCTTGGTTTTCTTACCTGAAAAATGGGGTGAACAATTGAACCTCCCTCAACCATGGGCTAAGCCTTTGTTTTCCTCTCCACCGTGGCCCCAACACTTGGCCCATTGCCTGAAACATGAAGGCACTCAGTATTTGTTTTAAGAGTGACTATAAAGGTTTGGGACAATCCTGAGGGCCTGGCTACGGCAGGCACTTCATAAATGGACACAAATTATCAAATTACCTAGAGTCTAATGTTTACCAACCTGCGGCTTCAGGCAAGTGACTTCCCATCTCTGAGCTTCACTTTCCTTGTCTACTTAATGGCTGTGAGGATTAAGTAAAATAAATAAATACATGGAAATCACATATAGTGTGTCCTCAATAGATATTTATGGAAGAGTCTCCAAGACATAAAAAAAAGGGAAATACTATTTGAGTAAATTTGAGGGCAAGGAATATACAAACGAGTTAGGTGGCTTGGAAGAAAATTTTTGCTATATATGTAAACTAAGCTGTGTCCTGGGTGGGTATTTTGCTTGTTGGTTTTTGAGACAGGCTCTCACTGTAGTCCAGGCTGGAGTGCAGTGGGGCAGGCATAGCTCACTGTAACTTTGAACTCCTGGACTCAAGCCATCCTCCCACTTCAGCCTCCTGAGTAGTTAGGATTACAGGTGCATGCTACCACAACCTGCTCACTTTGTACTTTGTTTTTTTGTTTTTATTTTATTTTACTTATTTATTTATTTATTTGAGACGTAGTCTCGCTGTGTCGCCCATGCTGGAGTGCAGCGGCGCAATCTCGGCTCACTGCAAGCTCCACCTTCCGGGTTCACACCATTCTCCTGCCTCAGCTGCCCAAGTAGCTGGGACTACAGGCGCCCACTACCACCCTGGCTAATTTTTTGTGTGTTTTTAGTAGAGACGGGGTTTCACCGTGTTAACCAGGATGGTCTCCATCTCCTGACCTCATGATCCGCCCATCTAGGCCTCCCAACGTGTTGGAATTACAGGCGTGAGCCACCATGCCCGGCCTCATTTTGTATTTTTAAAACTTTGGCCCGGGCACGGTGACCCACCTCTGTAATCCCAGCACTTTGGGAGGCAGCGGCAGGCAGATCATGAGGTCAGGAATTCGAGACCAGCCTGACCAACATGGTGAAACCCTGTCTGTATTAAAAAGAAATATGGCCAGGCGCGGTGGCTCACGCCTGTAAATCCCAACACTTTGGGAGGCCAAGGCGGACTGATCATTTGAGGTCAGGAGTTTGAGACCAGCCTGGTCAACATGGTGAAATCCCGTTTCTACTAAAAATAAAAATAAAAAAAATTAGCTGCCTGTGGTGGCACGCACCTGTAGTCCCAGCTACTTGGGAGACTGAGGCAGAAGAATTGCTTGAACCCAGGAGGTGAAGGTTGCAGTGAGCCGAGATCGTGCCATTGCACTCCAGCCTGGGCAACAAGAGTGAAACTCTGTAAAAAAGTTTTTTAATTAGGCTGGACACGGCTCACACCTGTAATCCCAGCACTTTGGGACGCAGAAGCATGTGGAATGCTTGAGACCAGGAGTTCAAGACCAGCCTGAGCAACACAGCAAGACTCCTCCCAATCTCTAAAAAAATTTTCTTGGCCGGGCGCAGTGGCTCATGCCTGTAATCCCAGCACTTTGGGAGGCCGAGACGGGTGGATCACCTGAGGTGAGGAGCTCGAGACCAGCCTAACCAACATGGTGAAACCCTGTCTCTAATTAAAAATACAAAAATTAGCCAGGAATGGTGGCAGGTGTCTGTAATCCCAGCTACTCAGGAGCCTGAGGCAGGAGAATCATGAGAATCGCTTGAACGCGGGAGGCAGAGGCTGCAGTTAGCCGCGATCATGCCACTGCACTCCAGCCTAGACAACAGAGAAAGACTCCTTCTCGGGGAAAAAAAAAAAAAAAAGGTCGGGCACAGTGGCTTACGCCTGTAATCCCAGTACTTTCGGAGGCCAAGGCGGGTGGATAACGAGGTCAGGAGTTTGAGATCAGCCTGGCCAACATGGTGAAACCCCGTCTCCACCAAAAAAAAATAACAAAAATTAGCCGGGTGCGGTGGTGGGCAGCTATAATCCCACTTACTTAGGAGGCTGAGGCAGGAGATTGCTTGAACCCTGGCGGCAGAAGTTGCAGTGAGCCGAGATTGTACCACTGCACTCCAGCCTGGGCAACAGAGGCAGACTAAGTCTCAAAAAAAAAAAAAAAAAATTAGGCTGGACACGGTGGCTCACATCTGTAATACCAGCATTTTGGGATGCCGAGGTGTGTGGATTGCTTGAGGCCAGGAGTTTGAAACCATTGTCGGCCATATAGCAAGACTTCATCTTTACAGAATTAAAATTAAAATATTAGCCAGAAACGATAGCACACACCTGTAGTCTCAGCTACTCACGAGGCAGAGGCAGGAGGATTGTTTGAGCCAAGGATTGCTTGAGCTTGGGAGGTCAAGGCTCCCGTGAGCCATGATAGTGCCACTGTACTTCAGCCTGTGCAACAGAGCAAGACCAGGTTTCAAAAAAGGCCGGGCACCATGGCTTAAAGCCTGTAATCCCAGCACTTTGGTAGGCCACGGCAGGTGGATCGCTTGAGCCCAGGAGTTACAGACTGGCATGGACTATATGGCGAAACTATCTCTACCAAAAAATACAAAAATTAGCCGGGTCTGGGTGGCTCACACCTGAGGTCCCAGCTACTCGGGAGGCCGAGATGGGAGGATCACCTGAACTGGAGGTGAGCCATGATTGCACCACTGCACTCCAGCCTTGGTGACAGAGACCCTGTCTCAGAAAAAAAAAAAAAAAAGAAAATTAGATGTAAAAAAACATTGAAAATAAAACAGCACATTTGGCCACCCATAGTTTACTTTCAGATTTTTTCTACGCTTATTTTTTTAACCCAAATCAGATCTAAATGAAATATTTTTTCCGCTGGGTGTGGTGGCTCACGCTTGTAATCCCAGCACTTTGGGAGGCTGAGGCGGGTGGATCACGAGGTCAGGAGATCAAGACCACGGTGAAACCCTGTCTCTACTAAAAATACAAAAAATCAGCCGGGCGTGGTGGCGGGCGCCTGTAGTCCCAGCTACTCGGAGAAGCTGAGGCAGAAGAATGGCGTGAACCCGGGAGGCGGGGCTTGCAGTGAGCCGAGATTGCGCCACTACACTCTAGCCTGGGCGACAGAGCAAGACTCTGTCTCAAAAAAAAAAAAAAAAAAAAATTTCCATAGTTAATTGTCTTCCCATTTCAGTCAGTTGTCATGCCATCTCACACCCAGACAGCATCCAACCTTTGTCATTTTAAGGCAAACAAGTGTGACAAACAAGTCTATCTTCATGTGAAGGCAGACCCCTGCAGAGGATGCCCGGTGGAGTCTTTGATGGGCCCTCCCTACTGCCTTCCCAAAACCATGGGTCCCAGCTCTGTGCCCCCTTGGATCAGCCCAGTTGGGGGTACCCAGCAAAGGTGCTGCTTCAAGACCCCCATGGGCCTGTCCACCTCAGACAGGTGCTTTCCTTTGCTGCCAGAAGCTGGGCACCCACCCCGAGGCTACCCCAGATGCCAGTTGGGCTCTGAAGTGCAGGAGGGGAGGTGGAAGCACTGGTAACACTCAGATAGAAAAAGGTGAGGGAAAACCCAGGGTGCTGAGTCTGGAAAACAGCATCCTTAGGTGTGGAGTTGGGAGAGAAGCTGAGCCTCTTTCTGCAGAACCGGAGTCCTTTCTTCTTGACAGGTTCTCTGTGCAACTATGCGTGCATGTTGTGGGGGCGGGGTAGGTGTTTGAAAGTGTCTGCTCTTGTGATAATCTATTGTAAGGGACCGGGTTTGGTGGCTCATGCCAGTTATCCCAGAACTTTGCGAGGCCAAGGCAGGTGGATCACCTGAAGTCAGGAGTTCAAGACCAGCCTGGTCAACATGGTTAAACTCAAAATACAAAAATTACTCCAGCATGGTGGCACGCACCTATAGTCCCCTTGTGTCCGCAAACGGCAGGTTCTTGGTCTACATTGACTTCAAGAATGAAGCTGCAGGCCCTCGCGGTGAATGTTACAGTTCCTAAAGGCAGCGTGTCTGGAATTTTTTCCTCGTGATGTTCGGACGTGTTCGGAGTTTCTTCCTTCTGGCGGGTTCCTCATCTCACTGGCTCAGGAATGAAGCTGCAGACCCTCGCAGTGAGGCGGCGTATCCGGAGTTGTTCGTTCCTCCCCGTGGGTTTGTGGTCTCGCTGACTTCAGGAGTGAAGTTACAGACCTTCCCTATGAGTGTTACAGCTCTTAAGAGGCATGTCTGGACTTGTTCATTCCTCCCGATGGGTTCGTGGTCTCACTGGCTTCAGAAGCGAAGCTGCCGACCTTCATAGTATTACAGAGCATAAAAGCACTGTGGACCTAAACAACAAAAAACCAAAACGTCCATAACGTGGGAACGAACCCTAATTTGATTGTCATTTTCAGCTTGGGCAACCAGCTTTTATTCTCTTATCTGGCCCCACCCACATCCTGCTGATTGGTCCATTTTACAGCGAGCCGATTGGTCTGTTTTACAGAGAGTTGATTGGTCCATTTTGACAGGGTGCTGATTGGTGCGTTTCCAATCCCTGAGCTAGACACAAAAGTTCTCCACGTCCCCACTAGATTAGCTAGATACAGAGTGCTGATTGGTGTATTTACAAACCCTGAGCTAGACACAGAGTGCTGATTGGTGCATTTACAAACCTTGAGCTAGATACAGAGTGCCTATTGGTGTATTCACAATCCGTTAGCTAGACATAAAGGTTCTCCAAGTCCCCACCAGATTAGCTAGATACAGAGTGCCGATTGGTGCATCCACAAACCCTGAACTAGACACAGGGTGCTGATTGGTGTGTTTACAAACTTTGAGCTAGATACAGAGTGCTGATTGGTGTATTTACAATCCCTTAGCTAAACATAAAAGTTCCCCAAGTCCCCACTAGACTCAGGAGCCCATCTGGCTTCACCTAGTGGATCCCGCACTGGGCCGCAGGTGGAGCTGCCTGCCAGTCCTAGGCTGTGCACCCACACTTGTCAGCCCTTGGGGGTCGATGGAACCGGGTGCCGTGGAGGAGGGGGTGGTGCTCGTCCGGGAGGCTTGGGCGGCGCAGGAGCCCCAGGGGCGGGCGGGTATGGCGGGCTGCAGGTCCTGAGCTTTGCCCTGCGGGGAGGCAGCTAGGGCCCGGCGAGAAATCGAGCGCAGCACCGGTGGGCCGGCACTGCTGGGGGACCCAGCGCACCCTCCATAGCTGCTGGCCCGAGTGCTAAGCCCCTCACTGCCTGGGGCGGTGGGCCGGCCGGCCGCTCCGAGTGTGGGACCCGCCAAGCCCATGCCCAACCGGAACTCTAGCTGGCCCGCAAGCATCGCGCGCAGCCCGGGTTCCTGCCCCTGCCTCTCCCTCCACACCTCCCCGAAGGCTGAGGGAGCCGGCTCCAGCCTCTGCCATCCCAGGAAGGGGCTCCCACAGTGCAGTGGCGGGCTGAAGAGCTCCTCAAGCGCAGCCAGAGTGGGCAGCGAGGCCGAGGAGGTGCCAAGAGCGAGGGAGGGCTGCCAGCACACTGTCACCTTTCACCGTCTATTCGGGAGGCTGAGATAGAATCAGCTGAACCTGGGAGGCGGAGGTTGCAGTGAACCGGGATCGCACCGCTGCACTCCAGCCTGGGTGACAAAATGAGACTGTCTCAAAAAAAAAAAAAAAAAGGAAGAATCTATGCTAATGTTTGGGTTTCTACTAGTTGTGGGTAATGGTGAAGTTGAAATCTTACGTGGACCAGTGCTGTAGTTGGGTTTCTATATGGTTGAGTTTGTGAATGCATGATTGTGTGTTTGTGTCTAAGTATGTTTAGGAGTATGTGTTTCTGAGAACATTTGTGAGCAAGTGCCTGCATTGGTGGGTGAGTGTGTGTAAGAGAGATAGATCATGTGGAAGTGTTTGGCTTCATAAAAGGGCTTTTGCAAAGGCATTGCCTGTGCGAGTTTGTGAATGTGTGCTGTCCCATCTGCTTGCTTGCTTTTTCTTTTTTTTTTTTTTTGTTTTTTGAGACGGAGTTTCACCGTTGTTGCCCAGGCTGGAGTGGAATGGCGGGATCTCGGCTCACCGCAACCTCCGCATCCCAGGTTCAAGCGATTATCCTGCCTCAATCTCCTGAGTGTAGCTGGGACTACAGGCATGCGCCACCACACCTGGCTAATTTTGTATTTTTAGTAGAGGAGGGGTTCCTCCATGTTGGTCAGGCTGGTCTCGAACTCCCAACCTCAGGTGATCTGCCCGCCTCGGCCTCCTAAAGTGCTAGGATTACAGGTGTGAGCCACTGCGCCCAGCCCTGCTTTCTGCGTGTGTGTGTGTGTGTGTGTGTGTGTGTGTTTCAGGTCTTGTTTCTTTGGTTCATGCTTCCCTTTGCCTGGGTCATCCGCCAGTGGTGCAGTCACAGCTCACTGCAGCCTCAAGCTCCTGGTCTCAAGCAATCCTCCCACCTCAGCCTCCCAGGTAGCTAGAACTACATGTGTACACCACTGGCCTGGCTAATTTTTTTTCTTTTTCTTTTAATTTTTTTTTTTTTTTTGAGACAGTGTCTGCCTCTGTTGCCCAGGCTGAAGTGCAGTTGCACAATTTTGGCTCACTGCAACCTCCGCCTCCCGGGTTCAAGCGTTTCTCCTGCCACAGCCTCCCAAGTAGCTGAGATTACAGGTGCACGCCACCACGCCCGGTTAATTTTTTGTATTTTTAGTAGGGACTGGGTTTCACCACGTTGGCCAGACTGGTCTCCAATTCCTGACCTCAAGTGATCCGCCTGTCTTGGCCTTCCAAAGTGCTGGGCTAACAGGCTTGAGCCACCGCATCCCGCCAGGCTAATTTTTTAAATATTTTTGTAGAGACGGGGTCTCACTATATTGCCCAGGCTGGTCTCAAACTCCTATCCTCAAGCAGTCCTCCTTCCTCAGCCTCCCAGAGTGCTGGGATTGCAGGCATGAGACCCCACACAGTCTGTTTCTACAGCGGCCTTTCTGCGGCTTCCTCTCTTCTGGCCTCATGGAGAAACCCCAGAAAGAGCATAGACTCTGGAATTAGAGAAACAGGGTTTGGAATTCTGTGCCATTCTCTCCCTGTGTGGTTTGGCCAACTGATTCAGAGGCTGTTTCCTCATCTGTAAAATGGAGATACGTAGTCAGTGGTCTTTGTTATTACTCTTATCTCCCTGCTACCTGCCCAGTTCCCAAACACCAGCCAGTCGTCTCTGCTCTGGCCAAATTGATGACAGCTTTGTTTTTCAAGCCTAAAACCGGCTTCTTCCAGTTTGCTCAGCAGCTATTTGCTAATCATCCAGAGTGACCTAGGACGGATTTACATGAGCGGAAGAGCCACTGGGGAGAGTGCTGCTGGGAATGCCTCCACAGAGATGCTGATTGTGTGCATGCTGTGAAAGGCTCAGATTTTTCTGTTCGGGCCCAAATGCGCAGCACAATCTGTAGGAAAGTTGCAATAGAGAAAGCAAAAAAATAAAAATAAAAAAAAAAAAACAGGAGTTTTTACTTCCTTAATAAAATTGGTTTTGGTGCTCACTTTGGCAGCACATATACTAAAATTGGAACTAGACAGAGATTGGCATTGCCCCCAAGCAAGAATGACATGCAAATTCGTGAAGCCTTTAATCAAAAATTAAATAAATTTTTTTTCCCGATCTGTGTCTCTTTTAAGCCCCACAGGATAGAAATGTCCTAAAATAAGAAATTAAATAAGAGGGCAAGCCTCATGATCTGTTCTGGTTTTTTGGGTGGTGGTGGTGGTGGTGTTTTTTAATGGGTCTCTCAGGATTCCACCAGACCCCCGTCCCAGCCGCTGTGTGGTCTGGGCCTGAGAACACCAAGCCCCCCGACCTGCGGCCCACGCCCACCCACCACCCAGCCTCGGCAGCGGTTTCCCAGGATTCACATGGTAATGAAGGCATCCATCTTCTCCCAGACACACACTGGGCCCTCCGACCCTCCCAGGGCCCACACAATGGCCCACAGCGCGGCGGCCTCACCACCTGTTGGATTTTCCCAGGGAAGGGAGGGAGGGGGTGGAGGGGAAGAGCAGTCCGTCTCCTCCCAGTCCCCAGCCCCATTTGCACCCTGGTCGCAAGAGTCAGTCAGCGAGGGCACCCAGGTACTTGGACTCCCAGTCCATCCTCAGCACCCTGTTTCCTCATCCTCAAACTGCAAGGTAGTTGGGAGGATTCTAATGGGAATGGTAGTAAGGACATGCTCGGGAACTGTGGATTGCCAGACAAAGAGAGCAAAAGGCCGGGCACCGCGGCTCACGCCTGTAATCCCAGCACCTTGGGAGGCCAAGGGGGGCGGATCACGAGGTCAGGAGTTTGAGACCAGCCTGGCCAAAATGGTGAAACCCCCATCTCTACTAAAAATACAAAAATTAGCCAGGCGTGGTGGCGCGCGCCTGTAATCCCAGCTACTCAGGAGTCTGAGGCAGGAGAATTGCTTGAACCCGGGAGGCAGAGCTTGCAGTGAGCCGAGATCACCCCATTACACTCTAGCCTGGGCAACAGAGCGAGACTCGGTCTCAAAAAAAAAAAAAGCCATCAATAATAATGAACTTGATAATGACTAATTAATAATAAACAGGCGCATGCCTGTAATTCTGACACTTTCAGAGGCCAAGGCTGGAGGATTGTTTGAACCCAGGAGTTCGAGACTTAGCAAGATCCCCTCTCTATACAAAGTACAAAATAATAATAATAAATAAAAATAAGGCCAGACAGGCCGGGCGCGGTGGCTCACGCTTGTAATCCCAGCACTTTGGGAGGCCGAGGCGGGCGGATCACGAGGTCAGGAGATCGAGACCACGGTGAAACCCTGTCTCTACTAAAAATATAAAAAAATCAGCCGGGCGTGGTGGCGGGCGCCTGTAGTCCCAGCTACTCGGAGAGGCTGAGGCAGGAGAATGGCGTGAACCCGGGAGGCGGAGCTTGCAGTGAGCCGAGATAGCGCCACTGCACTCCAGCCTGGGCGGCAGAGCAGGACTCCGCCTCAAAAAAAAAAAAAAAAAAAAGGCCAGACAAGGTGGCTCACACGTAAAATCCCAGAACTTTGGGAGGTGGAAGCAGGTGGATTTCTTGAGCCCAGTACCTTGAGACCAGCCTGGGCAACACCTGTCTCTAAAAAAATACAAAAATTGGGCTGGGCACGGTGGCTCACGCCTGTAATCCCAGCACTTTGGGAGGCTGAGGCAGGCAGATCACGAGGTCAAGAGATGGAAACCATCCTGGCTAACATGGTGAAACCCAATCTGTACTAAAAATAGAAAAATTAGCTGGGTGTGGTGGCACGCACCTGGAGTCCCAACTACTTGGGAGGCTGAGGCAGGAGAATCCGTTGAACCAGGAGGCGGAGGTTGCAGTGAGCCGAGACCGTGCCACTGCACTCCAGCCTGGCAACAGAACAAGACTCTATCTCAAAAAAAAAAAATTGGCCAGGCTCCAAGGCTCATGCCTGTAATCCCAGCACTTTGGGAGGCCACAGCAGGCAGATCACCTGAGGTCAGGAGTTAAAGACCAGCCTGGCGAACATGGTGAAACCCCATCTCTACTAAAAATACAAAAATTAACTGGGCCTGTTGGAGGGTGCTTTTAATTCTAGCTACTTGGGAGGCTGAGGCAGGAGAATCGCTTGAACCTGGGAGGCAGAAGTTACAGTGAACCAAGATTGCGCCACTGCACTCCAGCCTGGGTAACAGGGTGAGACTCTGTCTCAAAAAAATATATATATACAAAAATTAGTCGGGGCTGGGCGCAGTGGCTCAAGGCCTATAATCCCAGCACGCTGGGAGGCCGACGCAGGCAGATCACGAGGTCAAGAGATCGAGACCATCCTGGCCAACGTGGTGAAACCCTGTCTCTACTAAAAATACAAAAATTAGCCGGGAGTGGTGGTGCGTGCCTATATTCCCATCTACTCAGGAGGCTGAGGCAGGAGGAGACTCGCTTGAACCCCGGAGGCAGAGGTTGCAGTGAGCCAAGATCACACCAATGCACTCCAGCCTAGCAACAGAGTGAGACTCCGTCTCAAAAAAAAAAAAATAGCTGGGATTTTAGATGTGCACCACCACATCCAACTAATTTTTATATTTTTAGTAGCGACGGGGTTTTGCCAAGTAAGCCAGGCTGGTCTCGAACTCTTAACCTTAAGTGATCTGCCCACCTCAGCCTCCCAAAGTGCTGGGATTACAGGTGTGAGCCACCACACACATCTGAGTTGTACAATTTAAATGAGTGAATTGTATGGTATGTAAATCATCTCTCAATAAACCTGTTAAAGAAAAAAAGGGGGCCGGGCGTGGTGGCTCACGCCTGTGATCCCAGCACTTTGGGAAGCCGAGGTGGGCAGATCACGAGATCAGGAAATCAAGACCATCCTGGCTAACATGGTGAAACCCCATCTCTACTAAAAATACAAAAAATTAGCCGGGCATGGTGGCATGCGCCTGTAATCCCTGCTACTCGGGAGGCTGAGGCAGGAGAATCGCTTGAACCCAGGAGGTGGAGGTTGCAGTGAGCCGAGATTATGCCACTGTACTCCAGCCCGGGCAACAGTGCAAGACTCCATTTCAGAAAAAAAAAAAAAAAAAATGTAAATTCTAGAAATGCTCCTGTTTCTGAGCACCCAGCACAATGATAAGGCATTCATTCACCACCTCCAAGGTCCACACTTCCCACATACCTCCCCCACTGCACTCCCATCCCACTTCCAGGTGGCTATGACTGAGCAACTATTAGACCTAATCAATCATGGGTCCAGGTGAGTTTTGCCCATTTGTTGTTCACAGATGTCTCCAAACTACACAATCTCAGAGTGGGTAAAAACCCCAGGGCCATAGGGCTTTTTCTTAATCTTTTCTGGATCCAGACCTCTCCCCTTTACATTTTAATTTCATTTCATTTTTGAACATGTATTACCTAATACATGTTCCTGATACAACATTCAAAAAGGACAGATGTCAGGCCGGGCGCAGTGGCTCACGCTTGTAATCCCAGCACTTTGGGAGGCCGAGGCGGGCGGATCACGAGGTCAGGAGATCGAGACCACGGTGAAACCCCGTCTCTACTAAAAAATACAAAAAATTAGCCGGGCGTGGTGGCGGGCGCCTGTGGTCCCAGCTACTCAGAGAGGCTGAGGCAGAAGAATGGCGTGAACCCGGGAGGCGGAGCTTACAGTGAGCCGAGATTGCGCCACTGCACTCCAGCCTGGGCGACAGAGCAAGACTCCGTCTCAAAAAAAAAAAAGGACAGATGTCTCTCTTCTTCCCTATTGGAGGCAGCCACAGTCATCAGTTTCCTAGTGAGATACAAGCAAATACATATGTAATGTGTTTGTTTGTTTGCTTGTTTTTAAAGAAACTGGGTCTAGGCTGGTCTAGAACTCCCGGACTCAAGTGATCCTTGGCCTCAGCCTCCAAAGTAGCTGGAGCTACAGGAGCATGCCACCATGCCCAGCTTCAGACACAAGTGGTGTTTCCATACAGGGTCAGTTAAAAACAACAAAAAACACTGGTGGTAATGAGACATGAATACTAATAGGTGGTCACAGGAAAATAGAAAATTCAAGGCTAGGTGTGGTGGCTCACACATGTAATTCCAATGCTTTGAGAGGCCAAGGAAGGAGGACCGCTTGAGGCCAGAAGTCCAAGACCAGCCTGGGCAACATAGTGAAACTCCGTCTCTACAAAAAAATACAAAAATTGGCCAGGCGCAGTGGCTCACACCTGTAATCCTAGCACTTTGGGAGACTGAGGTGGGTGGATCACTTGAGGTCAGGAGTTCAAGACCAGCCTGGCCAACATGGTGAAACCCCATCTCTACTAAAAATACAAAATTAGCGAGACGTCGTGGGGCACGCCTGTAATCCCAGCTACTTGGGAGGCTGAAGCAAGAGAATCGGTTGAACCCAGGAGGCAGAGGTTGCAGTGAGCTGAGATTGTGCCACTGCACTCCAGCCTAGGCAAAGAGCAAGATAACATCTCAAAAAAAAAAAAACAAAAAACTAGCCAGGTGTGATAGTGCAAGCCTGTAGTCCCAGTTCCTTAAGAGGCTGAGGCAGGAGGATAAATGGAGCCTGGGAAGTTGGAAGCCTTGACTCCCATTTCTGGATGGGAGAGGTAGCTAAATCTTTTTTTTTTTTTTTTTTTATGACGGAGTCTGGCCCTGTTGCCTAGGCTGGAGTGCAGTGGTGTGATCTCGGCTCACTGCTACCTCTGCCTCCTGGGTTCAAGCGATTCTCCTGCCTCAGCCCCTGAGTAGCTGGGATTACAGGCGCCTGCCACCACGCCTGGCTAATTTTTGTATTTTAGTAGAGACAAAGTTTCACCATGTTGGCCAGGCTGGTCTTGAACTCCCGACCTCAGATGATCCTCCAGCCTCAGCCTCCCAAAGTGCTGGGATTACAGGCATGAGCCACCGTGGCTGGCACCTAAGTTTTTATCACCAGATGAGATCATAGATATTGCACTTACTGTGTTGTCCCCCACAGAATAAAATCGCACAAGACTGAGACTCCTGTTGATTCTGTTCACTATATACAAGTGTAAAACCAAAAATAAAATGCTAAGGGCCCCCAACCATCTGAATGGACCCCTCCTCTCTGCCAAGAGCATTCCAAAATGAATCTGAAAAATGAGTTCAGATCATGATGGAAGCGGGTGTGGGGGGGGCGTCGAACTTGTGTCATTACACCCTCCTTCCTTTTCGAATTCAGGAAAAGCTGACTAGCATTAACATCCAACACAGACCTTAAGTCTGATAAGAAACATTTACAGTCTATTCTTACCTGCCACCTGGATGTTTCATCTGCATGATAAAACCTTGGTCCCACAACCACTTATTGTAACCCAGACATTCCCTGCTACAATCTTGGGCATCCTTAACTTTGGCAAAATAAAAGTTCTTTTTTTTTTCTTTTTTTTTTTTTTGAGACGGAGTCTTGCTCTGTCACTCAGGCTGGAGTGCAGTGCTTCAATCTCGGCTCACTGCAACCTCTGCCCCCCAGGTTCAAATGATTCTCCTGCCCCAGATTCCCGAGTTGCTGGGATGACAGGCGCAAACCACCATGCCCAGCTAATGTTTGTATTTTTAGTAGAGATGGGGTTTCACCACGTTGGCCAGGCTGGTCTCAAACTCCTGATGCCAGGTGATCCATCCGCCTCGATCTCCCAAAGTGCTGGGATTACAGGTGTGAACCACCGAGCCCAGCCGGTTTTTTTTTTTTTTTCTTTTTTTAATGTAGGAACAGGGTCTCGCTGTGCTGCCCAGGCTGGTCTCGAACTCCTAGGCCCAAGCAATCCATCTGCTTTGGCCTCCTAAAGTGCTACTATTACAGGTGTGAGCCACTGAGCTGGGCCAAAATAAACTTTCTAAATTGATTGAGACCTGTTTCAGATGCTTTTGGGTTCATACTAGTCATAATAGATCAGTACAACAATAATATTCTGCTCACTGTAATATGCCAGCGCTGGCCCACAGCCTGGCAAGCAGGAGATGCTCCACAGCTTCCAGAATCCTGGACTCCAGCCCCATCTCTGCCTGGTACTCGCTGCCACCGTGGAGAAGTTACTTATCACTCAGGAGCTCCCTGTTCATGTCCCTCACCTGAAAGGGATTTTTTTGAGACGGAGTCTCACCGTGTCACCCAGGCTGGAGTGCAGCGGCGAGATCTCGGCTCACTGCAACCTCAGCCTCCGGGTTCAAACGATTCTTCTGCCTCAGCCTCCGGAGTAGCTGGAATTACAGGTGCCTGCCACCACGCCCAGCGTGTGTGTGTGTGTGTGTGTCACGGAGTCTCGCTCTGTCGCCCAGGCTGGAGTGTAATGGCGCGATGTCGGCTCACTGCAAGCTCCGCCTCCCGGGTTCACGCCATCCTCCTGCCTCAGCTTCCCGGGTAGCTGGGACTACAGGCGCCGGCCACCACCACGCCCGGCTAATTTTTTGTGTTTTTGTAGAGACGGGGTTTCACCGTGTTAGCCAAGATGGTCTCGATCTCCTGACCTCGTGATCCGCCCGCCTCGGCCTCCCAAAGTGCTGGGATTACAGGCGTGAGTCACCGCGCCTGGCCCACGCCCAGCTATTTTTTGTATTTTTAGTAGTGACGGGGTTTTACCATGTTGGCCAGGCTGGTGTCGAACTCCTGAGCTCGTGATCCGCCTGCCTTGGCCTTCCAAACTGCTGGGATTACAGGCGTGAGCCACCGCACCCGGCGGATTGATTTTTTTTTTTTTTAACTTTTTCATCCTGTCTGCTTGAATCAGAATAGAGACGACCTTCAGCACAGAGTAGCTGTAAAAATTAAATAAGATAATGCTTTAAAGCCCTGGTAAGAGCTTTATAAATACCAGCAAGCACTGCTGCCACTATGCTGATGGTGGTGTGGCAGACAGCGGGGTGCAGAAGAAGAGGGGTGGGAGGAAGGCGGTCACATGGGGGAGGGGCGTTCAGACCAGATTCCTGAGATGTCATTTTTAGTACTCTCCAGCAAGAAGGTGGGACGGCTGGTGTGGCGGAGGAGGCTAGAGGTACAAGCTTCACCTGAGATGTCCTTAGACCCTGACCTCAGCTCCCACCGTCCTAGTGGTCCCGGGCGGCGGCCACGCCAGCCGCACCTTCCCCCGGCCCGCCCAGAGCTGCCGCTGGGGAAGGGCGGAGGGAAGGCAAGCTGGTTTTTCCCAGGCTCCCCCCGCTCCCGGAACATCTGGCTGCGAACATCTGCCCTTCGCTTTTGTCGCGCGGCCGCAGGCCCGCCTCGCACCCATCTGCCGCCTCCCCGGCCCCGGCCCCATCTGCGCGCCGCTCCCCTGGGGCGGTTCCCGGCGCCCTCGCCCCCGCCCGCCAGGCCTGGTTCCCACGGGCCGAGTGCGGGAAGCCGGGGCGGCCCATCTGCCGCGAGCGGCTGCCAGGCGCGGCGGGTCCAGCGCCTAGGCGTCCCCACAGGGCGGGACCGGCGCCCAGGAATGCCTTTCAGGCGGGTGCGTCCCCGAACAAAGTCCGGGTGCACGGCCTGTCCCCGGGCCCCTGAACCCAAAGTCGCTGCCTGGGGCTGCTGGGTCCAAGGGCGGCCGCTGCCCCTCCCGCCTTTCCCCAGAAGGGCCCGCGTGCCCCACTGGCCGCCGCCCCACACCCGCTCTTCCTCCCGCACCGAACACTTCGGGCTCACTGACGCGTCCTCTCCATCCTGAGCCCCAAATCTCCAAAGTGCAGGAGACAACTATCACGTCACCCTGCAAAAAACGCTAAAGTCTGGTAATATAAAATGCTGGTGAGGACGTGGGAAAATAAACTCCCAACTGCGCTGGCCCCTCAGCCTGGAATACCCCTTGTCCTCATTGCCTGCTTAACTCTTGATTTTGTGAAATATAACAATTACCGAGAAATATAGCGATTTATGTTCCTAATACCACATTCCCACCACCCAGGACTGACAGCTGTCAGCTGTATTTGCGCCTATTTCTTCTCCTCCAAAGAACAAACCTTTACAGATAGTGCCCCTGTCTTTTTGTGTTTTTTGTTTTGTTTTGAGACAGAGTCTCGCTCTGTGCCCAGGCTGGAGTGCAATGGCGCAATCTCGGATCACTGCAACCCCGGCCTCCCGGGTTCAGGCGATTCCCCTGCCCTGTAGTCCTCCCCAGTAGCTGAGACTACAGGCGCATGCCACCACGTCCAGCTAATTTTTGTATTTTTAGTAGAGACGGGGTTTCACCATGTTGTCCAGGATGGTTTCAATCTCTTGACCTCATGATCCACCCGCCCCGGCCTCCCATAATGCTGGGATCACAGGCATGAGCCATCGCCCCCGACCTTTTTGTGTTTTTTGTCTGAGACAGAGCCTCACTCTGTCACCCAGGCTGTAGTGGTGCAGTAGTATGGTCACAGCTCACTGCAGCCTTGAACTCCAGGGCTCAAGGGATCTGCCCACTGCAGCCTCCACAGTAGCTAGGACTAGAGGTGCCCATCACCAGGAGCAGCTAATTTTTGTTTTGGAGAGACAGGTCTCACTATATTGCACAGGCTGGTCTGGAACTCCTGGGCTCAAGTGATCCTCCCGCCTTGGCCTCCCAAAGTGCTGGGATTACAGGCATGAGCCAGCAAACCGAGCCACTAGCCTTTTTTAACCACAGCCCTCTTCCCTTTTCTTTAAGACTATTTGCCACCCCACCGACCATGCAATCCCCCAGTTACTATTAATATAATGACTTGGGTATGTTTTCTTCCAGGTTATGTTTCTTGATACTTTTACTACATGTAAATATATTAGCATTGTGTGTTTTTTAAGATTTATACTTCTAAAAAAATCATTCTGCATTTTCCCTAAGCAACATTTTATTATGCAGGTATCTAGCAGAATACACACAGACGTAGCTCATTCCTGTTCAATGCTGGGTACGATTCCATCGCCATTTGCCTGTTTTCTTGTCATTGGACAAGTAAGTAGTTTTTGATTTTTTTTTTTTTAATTAAAATAGACATGGGGTCTCGCTATGTTGACCTGGCTGGTCTTGAACTCCTGGCCTTAACTGATCCTCCCATCTCGGCCTCCCAAAATGCTGAGGTTACAGGCATGAGCCACTTGCAACCGGCCTAGTTTTCCATTTGTTGTTGTTGTGGAAACGGCTGTCACATTCTTGCCCACATCTGCTTTCTTGTGTGCAGGACTCCCAGGGTATGTCCGTGGGAGTGAATCACTGGCTCATAGGGTGTTTTCAAATGTTCACTTTTGGTGGATATTGCCAAATTGAGTTCCCAAGTGGTCATACCAGTTTACACACCCACCAGCACTGGATGAGCGTTATTTTCCCACATGCTCACCAACATTTTTTTTTTTTCTTTGAGATGGAGTCTCGCTCTGTCGCCCAGGCTGGAGTGCAGTGGCGCGATCTCGGCTCACTGCAAGCTCCGTCTCCTGGGTCCACGCCATTCTCCTGCCTCAGCCTCCTGAGTAGCTGGGACCACAGGCGCCTGCCACCACACTGCTAATTTTTTTGTATTTTTAATAGAGACAGGGTTTCACCGTGTTAGCCAGGATGGTCTCGATCTCCTGACCTCATGATCTGCCCGCCTCGGCCTCCCAAAGTGCTGGGATTACAGGCATGAGCCACCGCACCCGGCTTCACCAACATTTTCTATATTATCAGACTTTAAACTTTTATTTTATTAATTTTTTTCTTTTTGAAGACAGGCCTTTATTTTATTTTTATTTTATTTTTTGAGACAGCGTGTCACTTGGTCACCCAGGCTGAAGTGCAGTGGCAGCATCTTTGCTCACTGCAGCCTCAACCTCCCAGGCTCAAGCGATCCTCCTGCCTCAGCCTCCCCAGTAGCTGGGACTACAGACATGCCATCATGCCTGTCTAATTATTTCCTTAAAACATTTTCTTTCTTTTTTTTTTTTTTTGAGATGGAGTTTCGCTCGTCACCCAAGCTGGAGTGCAATGGCGCGATCTCGCCTCACCGCAACCTCCGCCTCCCACGTTCAAGCGATTCTCCTGCCTCAGCCTCCCAGGTAGCTGGGATTACAGGTGCCTGCCACTATGCCTGTCTAATTTTTGTATTTTTAGTAGAGACTGGGTTTCACTATGTAGGCCAGGCTGGTCTTGAACTCCTGACCTCAGGTGATCCACCTACCTTGGCCTTCCAAAGTGCTGGGATTACAGGTGTGAGCCACTGCACCCGGCCCTTTAAAATATTTTCTAGAGATGAGATCTCACTATCTTGCCCAGTCTGGTCTCAAAATCCTGCGTTCAAGTCATCCTTCCACCTTGGCCTCCCAAAGTGCTGGAATTATTGGTGTGAGTCACGTGCCAGGCCAGAATTTAATGTTTTTTGCAGGGTGACATGGCAGTTGTCTCCTGCTGACATCCCAGATATGCAAATACTGGGGCTCAGGAGCATCTGCCTAACCCTTCCTCCCTTTGTCTATCTCAGCTGGACTATCACCTCCTCCTGCAGGAAGGCCTCCCCAATCTACCTTAGCTGACTGGCAGCTTCCCATAACCTCATGTGCTTTCCCATCACAGCACTGGGAACTTGAGGGGTGACTGTCTCATTATGGTCTGTCTTCCCCAGCGGACTGTGAGCTCCCCAGGAAGAGGTCACATTTGCAGGGCCATTGAACAGGCTGAAAGGAACACAAAGGTGCTACAAATAGTGCTTCTGTGGAAGGCTCCATCTACTTGAAGTAAGGGGTTCCTTTCTCTAATTCCTACAAAGTACGCCCTTGGGATGGCAGTAGCTCACCTACCCACCACACCTCTGTGTCCTCAGCATCCGGATACAGCAGCAAGGAAGCACCACATGGCTAGTGGTGTTTATTCCCATTTGGGTACCCTCAACTAAATGTAGCTCTGAAGAGCATGAGCCTAGGTCATGTTCTTTCCATGCTTTGCCTAGCACAAAGCAAGTGCACACTAACCATTTATTATTTAATGATTCTAGCTCTGTATTTCAGTGGTGGAGGATATACCCAATTAAAGGTATTATAGTCACTGTAATAATAACTAGTGCCTACTGAATGCTGACTGCCAGGAACCTGTGTGGCTTTTTTTTTTTTTTTCTTTTTGAGACAGAGTCTCGCCCATTCGCCCAGGTTAGAGTGCAGTGGCGCAATCTCAGCTCACTGCAACCTCTGCCTTCCAGGTTCAAGCAATTCTCCTGCCTCGGCCTCCTGAGTAGCTGGGACTACAGGTGCACGCCACCACACCAGCTACTTTTTGTATTTTTAGTAGAGACAGGGTTTCACCATATTGGCCAGGTTGGTCTCAAACTCCTGACCTCGTGATGATCCACCCACCTCGGCCTCCCAAAGTGCTAGGATTACGGTGTGAGCCACCACACCCGGCTTTTTTTTCCTTCTAATTATTTATTTGAGACAGGGTCTGACTGTCACCCAGGCTGGAGTGCAGTGGCATCATCATGCAGCCTGGACTTCCCAGGCTCAAGCAATCCTCCCACCTCAACCTCCCCAGTAGCTGGGACTACAGGGACGTGCCACCTACACCAACTTTTTTTTTTTTTTTTTTTGAGACAGAATCTCACCCACGCTGGAGTGCAGTGGCGCAGTCTCAGTTCACTGCAACCTACACCTCCTGAGTTCAAGCAATTCTCCTGCCTCAGTCTCCTGAGTAGCTGAGATTACAGGCACTCTCCACCACACCTGGCTAATTTTTGTATTTTTAGCAGAGACGGTTTCACCATGTTGGCCAGGCTAGTCTCAAACTCCTGACCTCAGGTGATCTGCCCTCCTCAGCCTCCCAAAGTGTTGGGATTACAGGCGTGAGCTACTGCCCCAGCCCCAGCTTTTTAAAAATTTTTTTTGTAGAGATAGGGTCTTGCTGTGTTGCCCAGGTTGGTCTTGAACTCCTGGCCTCAAGTGATCCTCCTGCCTTGGCTTCCCAAAGTGCTGGGATTACAGTTGTGAGCCACCTCACCCAGCCCTTCCTTTTTTTTTTTTTTTTTTTTTATAGGGTCTCCCTCTGTTGCCCAGGCATGAGTGCAATGGCAAGATTGGGGGTTCACTGCGGCGTCAACTCCTGGACTTAAGGAATCCTCCCATCTCAACCTCCCCAGTAGCTAGCACTACAGGCATGTGCCACCAGGCCCAGCTGATATTTTTTTTAATTTCTTTTTTTTTTTTTTTTTTGAGACAGTCTTGCTCTGTCGCCCAGGCTGGAGTGCAGTGGTGCGATCTTGGCTCACTGCAAGCTCTACCTCCGGGGTTCACGCCATTCTCCTGCCTCAGCCTCCCGAGTAGCTGGGACTACAGGCACCCGCCACCACACCCGGCTAATTTTTTGTATTTTTAGTAGAGACGGGGTTTCACCGTGTTAGCCAGGATGGTCTCGATCTCCTGACCTCGTGATCCACCCGTCACGGCCTCCCAAAGTGCTGGGATTACAGACATGAGCCACTGCGCCTGGCCTTAATTTTTAATTTTTATTATTAATTTATTTATAGAGAGATGTTGCTATGTTGCCCAAGCTGGTCTTGAATTCCCGGCCTCAGCCGGGCGCGGTGGCTCAAGCCTGTAATCCCAGCACTTTGGGAGGCCGAGGCGGGCGGATCACGAGGTCAGGAGATCGAGACCATCCTGGCTAACACGGTGAAACCCCGTCTCTACTAAAAATACAAAAAATTAGTCGGGCGTGTTGGCAGGCGCCTGTAGTCCGAGCTACTCGGGAGGCTGAGGCGGGAGAATGGCGTGAACCCAGGAGGCGGAGCCTGGGGGGACAGAGCAAGACTCCGTCTCAAAAAAAAAAAAAAAAAAGAATTCCCGGCCTCAAGTCATCCTCCCATCTCAGCCTCTTCAAGTGTTGGTATTATAGGTATCAGCCACTGTGCCCAGACTTAAATCACATAAACTCTTTTTTTTTGAGACCAAGTCTTGCTCTGTCGCTCAGGCTGGAGTGCCGTGGCACGATCTTGGTTTACTGTAACCTCCACCTTCCTGGTTCAAGCGATTATTTTGCCTCAGCTTCCTAAGTAGCTGGGATTACAGGCGCGAACCACCACGCCTAGCTAATTTTTTTTTTTTTGAGAGGGAGTCTCGCTTTGTCACCCAGGCTGGAGTGCAGTGGTGCAATCTCGGCTCACTGCAGGCTCCGCCTCCTGGGTTCACGCCATTCTCCTGCCTCAGCCTCCTGAGTAGCTGGGACTACAGGCGCCCGCCACCACGCCTGGCTAATTTTTTATGTGTTTTTAGCAGAGACAGGGTTTCACCATGTTAGCCAGGATGGTCTTGATCTCCTGACCTTGTGATCCGCCCGCCTCGGCCTCCCAAAGTGCTAGGATTACAGGCATGAGCCACCGCACCCGGCCTTTTTTTGTATTTTTAGTAGAGACGGAGTTTCACCATGTTGGCCAGGCTGGTCTTCATCGTTGCCTTTGCATCAGCCAGAAAAAAAAAAAAAAAAAAAACTTTTTAGAAGAAAACGTACATTATCATGAGTCATAATATTTGAGGAGTACAGCTCTGAAGCGGCCCGAGGTGAGGGTGCAGCTGGAGGCGCCGCCCTCTGGTGACTAGGTACTCAGGGTTGGGTTGAGCCAGGAGGGTGGTGGTTGCCTCAGGCTCTGTGAGGTGGGCAGGGAGCTGGGCAGGGAGCTGGGCGGGGTCCTGAGACATTCAACCTCAGCTGGTTCCTGGGTTCTGGGCCCTGGAGCAGTGAGGGAAGCCAGTTATATGGGAGGCAGGTGAGTCAAAGGAGGGTCAGGCTGGGCGCCAGAGAGGAGTGCCACTGCTTCTGGGAGGGGGTCTCTGGGCCCTTCCGTCCCTCACCCAGTGGGCATATGGGGACACCACCGAGGCCTAGAGGCCTGTTGCCCAGTCTCCCCACTCTCACCTCAGAGGTCCTTGCAGCTAGGGGCAGTGGCCTCTGCTGAGCTTTGCCCAGGGTGTAGCCAGTTGGCCTCAGGGCACTCCTGACTGGTGGCATCAGCCTCCCAGGCTGCCAGGGTCAGGTCAGCTCCCACGCCTCCACCCTGGGCAGGGCCCAGGCCTGCATTCATGGGTGCTAGAGGAGAGAGCGGCCTGGGCCTTGGATGGGTGTGGTTGTGTGTCCTTGGGACTTATGCAGGATTTTTTTTTTTTTTTTTTGGGACGAAGTCTTGCTCTGTCGCCCAGGCTGGAGTGCAGTGGCACGATCTCGTCTCACTGCAACCTCCATCTCCTGAGTTCAAGCAATTATCCTGCTTCAGCCTCCCGAGTAGATGGAGTTACAGGCGTGCACCACCACGCCTGGCTAATTTTCGTTTTTTGTTTTTTTTTTGAGACGGAGTCTCGCTCTGTCGCCCAGGCTGGAGTTGGAGTGCAGTGGCGCAATCTCGGCTCACTGCAAGCTCTGCCTCCCGGGTTCACGCCATTCTCCTGCCTCAGCCTCTCCGAGTAGCTGGGACTACAGGCGCCCGCCACCACGCCCGGCTAATTTTTTTTTGTATTTTTAGTAGAGACGGGGTTTCACGGTGGTCTCGATCTCCTGACCTCATGATCCGCCCGCCTCGGCCTCCCAAAGTGCTGGGATTACAAGCGTGAGCCACCGCGCCCGGCCTAATTTTTGTGTTTTTAGTAGAGAGGGAGTTTCACCATGTGGGCCAGGCTGGTCTCGAACTTCTGACCTCATGTAATCTGCCTGCCTTGGCCTCCCAAAGTGCCGGGATTACAGGCGTGAGCCACCGCGCCTGGCCTTTCTGCAGGATTCTGAATTGTGTGTGTGGACAGTAAGGGGACTATGTGCTCTAGAAGGGCTGTGGTAGGAGGTCTCTGACCTGGTGCAGGTGGGTGTTGGTTGGGTCTGCGCACTGTGGGGGTGGGTGACTGCAGGAAGCCAGTTTATCCTTTGCAGGCAGTGGATTTCTCTAAGGCTGCGGGCATGTGTGTTGGCATCTTGGAGTCCCAGGTGTTTTGGCATGAGCAATACTGTATAGGTGTAAGTGTGTGTTGTGTTTGCAATGTTGTAGTGTGGGTGCATGTGTCTGTGTGTCCTGTTTGTTGAGGGCATTGATTGCATGTGGTTCTGTTAGGAGTGATAATGGGGTGTTTTGAGACGTTGCCTCCGTGGTCTCTATTTTTTGGTGCGTTGGTTATGCAGATTTGGTGTTTCGGTAGTGTGCGCTGAGGTCAGTGTGTTGGTTGTATATTATGGTGTACTGTTGTGCGTTGTGCATTTGGCAGGTTGCGTCTGTTGTGTCAGCCGTACATATAAGTGCCACGTTGGGCGTGTGGGTGTGTGCATTTGTATATTGCTCTGTGGGTGTGCGAAGCAGTGTGTTTGTGTAACCCTGCAGGTTTGGCCTGTGCTGAGTAACCTAAGATGGGAGCTCCCTGAGCCTTGGCTCTGCCCCTGCCTTTGGCTGCTGGAGACCCTGGGCAGCAGAGGCCCTTTGTCCAGCCACAGGAAAACCCCACCCCCCTCCATCTGCAGGGGACTTGGGAGGGGCCCAGACTGGCAGGCTCCAGCCTCCCGTCCATTGTTCTGGGGCCTCTCTGGAAAACAGGATGGGAGGTGAAAGGTGGACACAGGCCTGGACCCCCACACTCCCTGAAACAACCCAGGGGCACAGCACAGAATCCTTAGGAGGGAGGGCCTGGGGACAGTCCCCATTTTGTGGATGAGAAAACTGAGGGGTTTCATTCCTATTAAAAGGGAGGGAGCTTGAAGCCCCACACCCTTTATGTGCCCACCCACAGCTGGGTTTGGGGGATGGAAAAATGACACCCCAGGATGGAAACAAAACGGTCTATTGTGGTTTCCATTTCTGAATGCTTACCATGTGCTGAGTGCTGAAGTGTCATAACTCTGCAGGTTAAGTTCATATTTTGTACCCATTTTGCACAGGAGGACACTGAACCATAAGGCAACAATTTATTCTTCAATGGACATTACTCTAAACATTACTGTATTTCAAGTAGTATGCTGTGTGACCTTGAGCAAGTTGCTTACCTTCTCTGGGCCAGGCCCTAGTTCAGCTCTAGGATATAGCAGGGACCAAAGGAGCTGTAGTTCCTGCTCTCTTAGAGTGCATAGCCTGGGCAGGGAAGAGGAGGCAAGGAATGGCAAATACACAAGAAAACAAAGATTTCTGATGGTAATGAATTCACTGAATAAGTGCAGGAGAATGTAAAAGAAAGTAGCCTAGGGGGATCTGAGAAGGCCTCTGGGGAGGCGACATTTGACCTGAGACTTGAAGAATGAAGAGTATGGCAAAGACCTGGGGTTGATCAGTGTTCTAGGAACAAGGAACAGCAAGGGCAAGGGCCCTGAGGCAGGACGGAGCTATTAGTAGTTTAAGGAGGAAGGCCTCCGGGCTGGTGAGAGAAAGGAAAGGGGCCCAGTTGGGTAGTGGGCAGGGGAGGAGTTTGGATCTTATTCTCCGTGAGATGTGCTGGGCTCACAGTTCTGGTGGTAGTGGTGGGGGCAGGGGGCCTGTAGTCTCCTGTTACAAGGGTTGGGGGTGTGGGGACAGCCAGAGCCAAAAGTCTCTCCCCCGCAGCTCCGGCAGTCCCAGCCCAGAGGCGCCGGCCTGGCGGCTGGAAGATTGCACTGTGGGCACATCTGGGGAGCAGCTGCCGAGCCAGGGCCAGAGTGGGTCACGTGGCACAGGGCAGCACCGCCCTGGAGCCTACAAGGCCAAGACTCCTAGGAGGGGCAGTGGAGAACACTCTGGACGAGAACGTGGGTCAACAAGGAGGAACTGTGCACTGTAGACATCCAGACACACGGCCCCCTGCAGCCCCACACAGCCCCTGCCTCAGGACAGAGTGCCTGGGTTCAGTGCTACCTCCCAGCTTTGTGATCTGAAACAAGTCACTCAACCTCTCTAGGTCTCATGGCTTCAACTGTGAAGGGGACATGATATTACTACCACAGTTCCACAGGCTGCTCCTTTTTTTTTTTTTGAGACGCAGTCTCACTCTGTTGCCCAGGCTGGAGTGCAGTGGCACCATCTCAGCTCACTGCAACCTCTGCCTTCCAGGTTCAAGCGATTCTCCTACTTCAGCCTCCCTAGTAGCTGGGACTACAGGCTCCCGCCACCACGCCTGGCTAATTTTTTCATATTTTTAGTGGAGACGGGGGTTTCACCATGTTGGCCAGGCTGGTCTCGAACTCTTGACCTCAGGTGAACCACCCACCTCGGCCTCCCAAAGTGTTTACTTCTAATTCAACAAATACTCATTGAGCACTTCCCACACGCCAGGCACTGCATGAGGCTCTGCGTGACAGCAGGGAACAGGACCGCCGTGGTCCCTTCCCTTCTAAGCACACAATTAATACTTTAGTACCAGGCCTGGCATTGAGGAAACTCTTAGTAAATGTGAGCCATTTGCCTGGAGCCCTGGAGGCCAGAGGAGGCACCCTGGAAGGCAGAGAAGGAGGTGTGGTGACAGAAAAATCCTAAGGAAAGGACACTCCCTTTTATCACCAGGTGCTGCGGTCAGCTTCTGGTATGGCGCATTTCACTCTCACAACCACCCGACGAAGAGGGATGAGCATTAGCTCCAATTTATGGATGAGGAAACAGGCCTAGTTTGTCAATGGCACAGCCAGGACTGGAGGCAGTGAAGGGCTGGTCCCTTTTTCTCTCTGGGGCTCAATATTCCCATCTGTGAAATGGGGCATTACAATAATACAGCTGCACCAGCTCCAGGGAGCAGTTGTGAAATCAGATGTGCCAGGTATGTGAAAAGGGCGTCCTAAGGGACTATGACCATGAATGCTGGGTTGGGAATATGGGGGTTCATTTAAGGAGCCCTCCGAACTTCCTGGCCACCAGAAGTGTCTGTTTACCTAAGGTGACTCAGGGAAGGAGGACTGGGAAGAAAATGCACACTCAATTTACACCACCAACAAGGCCAGAAAAATGCCCATCTGACAACAAGATAAGCAGGCAATCTTTATTTAAACTCCTTGTCAGACCTTAAAAATGTAAAAGATAAGGCCAGGTATGGTGGCTCATGCCTGTAAATCTCAGCACTTTGGGAGGCCAAGGTGGAAGGATCACCTGAGTCCAGGAGTTCTAAACCAGCCTGGGGCAATATAGTAAGACCCCTTCTCTACAAAAAAATAAAAAATTAGCCAGGTGTGGTGGTACATGCCAGTAGTCCCAGATACTTGGGAGGCTAAATAGGGAGGATCGCTTGAGCCCAGGAGGTCGAGGCTGTGGTGAGCCGTGATTGCACCACTATACTCAGCCTGGTGGACAGAGAAAGATCCTGTCTCCAAGAAAAAAGAAATTGCATATAACTGAAAACACACATAAAAATTAGTGCATATAAATCAGGTGAAAACTGAATTTCATGCCATGCGCGGTGGTTCATGCCTGTAATCCCAGCACCTTGGGAGGCCAAGGCGGGCAGATCACCTGCAGTCAGGAGTTCGAGACCAGCCTGGCCAACATGGCAAAACCCCATTTCTACTAAAAATACAAAAAATTAACCAGGCGTGGTGGCGTGTGCCTGTAATCCCAGCTACTCGGGAGGCTGAGGCAGGACAATTGCCTGAATCTGGGAGGCGGAGGTGGCAGTGAGCCGAGATCGCACCACTGCACTCCAGCCTGGGCGACAGAGCACTCTGTCTCCAAAAAAAAAAGGCCAGGCGTAGTAGCTCACGTCTGTAATCTGGCACTTTGGGAGGCCGAGGCGGGTGGATCATCTAAGGTCAGGAGTTCAAGACCCACCTGACCAACATGGTAAAACCCTGTCTCTACTAAATACAAAAAATCACCCAGGCGTGGTGGCGCATGCCAGTAATCCCAGCTACTTGGGAGGCTGGGGCAGGAAAATCGCTTGAACCTGGGAGGCAAAGGTTGCAGTGAGCCAAGATTAATGCCATTGCACTGCCTGGGCAACAAGAGCGAAACTCCGTCTCAAAAAAAAAAAAAAGAAAAGAAAACTGAATTTCACCTGAATTCTGGTTGTGATATTGTACTGCAGTTATACAACATACCAACTGTTGGAGTGTTAGAGAGGATGTGGAAGAACTGGACCTCTCAAATACTGTTGATAGGAATATAAAATGGTACAACCACCTTTGGAAAACAGTTTGGCTGGGTTTTTTTGTTTTGCTTGGAGGCAGGGTTTTACTCTGTTGCCCAGGGTGGAGTGTAGTGGCACAATGATCTTGGCTCACTGTAGCCTCAACCTCCTAGGCTCAAGCAATCCTCCTGTCTCAGCCTCCCAAGTAGCTGGGACTACAGACGTGCACCACCACGTCTGGCTAATTTTTGTAATTTTTGCAAGAGATGGGGTTTCACCATCTTGCCCATGCTGGTCTTGAACACCGGAGCTCAGGCATTCTGCCCACCTTGGCCACACAAAGTGCTGGGATTACAGGTGTGAGCCACTGTGCCCAGTGAGTTTGGCAGTTCTTTTGTAAAGTTAAACAAATATGGCCAGTTGCGGTGGTTCACGCGTGTAATGCCAATACTTTGGGAGGCCGAGGTGGGCAGATCACTTGAGGTCAGGAGTTCAAGACCAGCCTGGCTAACATGGTGAAACCCCATCTCTATTGAAAATACAAAACTTGGCTCATGCTTGTAATCCCAGCACTTTGGGAGGCCAAGGCGGGCGGATTGCGAGGTCAGGAGATAGAGACCACGGTGAAACCCCAACTCTACTAAAAATACAAAAAATTAGCCGGGCGTGGTGGCGGGCGCCTGTAGTCCCAGCTACTCAGAGAGGCTGAGGCAGGAGAATGGCGTGAACCCGGGAGGCGGAGCTTGCAGTGAGCCAAGATTGCGCCACTGCACTCCAGCCTGGGCGACAGAGCAAGACTCCGTCTCAAAAAAAAAAAAAAGAAAATACAAAACTTAGCCAGTCATGATGGCGGGCTCCTGTAATCCCAGCTACTCCAGAGGCTGAGGTGGGAGAACCGCTTGAACCCGGGAGGTGGAGGTTGCAGTGAGCCAAGATTGTGCCACTGCACTCCAGCCTGGACGACAGAGCGAGACTCGGTATACATTCACATAAACACCTGTATACAAGAGTTCGTGGCCGGGTGCGGTGGCTCACGCCTGTAATCCCAGCACTTTGGGAGGCTGAGGCGGGCAGATCACGAGATCAGCAGATCGAGACCATCCTGGCTAACACAGTGAAACCCCGTCTCTACTAAAAATACAAAAAAAAAAAAAATAGCCAGGCGCAGTGGCAGGCGCCTGTAGTCCCAGCTACTCGGGAGGCTGAGGCAGGAGAATGGCGGGAACCCGGGAGGCAGAGCTTGCAGTGAGCCGAGATCTCGCCACTGCACTCCAGCCTGGACGACAGAGCGAGACTCTGTCTCAAAAAAAAAAAAAAAAAAAGAATTCATAGCAGTTTTATTTTACTAACCAAAAACTATGAACAATCCAAATGCCTCTCACCAAATGTCTGGATAAACAAATGGTGGTATATCCATATAATGGAACACTACTTAGCAATAAGAAGGAATGACCGCTGGCCCGGTGGCTCACGCCTGTAATCCTAGCACTTTGGGAGGCTGAGGCGGGTGGATCACCACCTGAGGTTAGGAGTTGGAGACCACCAGCCTGGCCAACGTGGCAAAACCCCATCTCTACGAAAAATACAAAAATTAGCCAGATGTGGTGGCAGGCCCTTATAATCCCAGCTACTCAGGAGGCTGACATAGGAGAATCGCTTGAACCTATAAGGTGGAGGTTGCAGTGAGCCAAGATTGCACCACTGTACTCCGGCCTGGCAACAGAGCAAGACTCCGTCTCAAAAAAAAAAAAAAAAAAAAAAAAGGCACAGTGGCTCACTCCTGTAATCCCAGCACTTTGGGAGGCCGAGGCGGGTGGATCACAAGGTCAGGAGTTCAAGACCAGCCTGGCCAAGATGGTGAAACCCTGTCACTACTAAAAAAAATACAAAAATTAGCCGAGCGTGGTGGCAGGCACCTGTAATCCCAGCTACTTGGGAGGCTGAGGCAGAGAATTGCTTGAACCTGGGAGGCGGAGGTTGCAGTGAGCTTAGATCATGCCACTGCACTCCAGCCTGGGCGACTGAGTGAGACTCTGTCTCAAAAAACAAAAAAAGAAAAAGAAAGACAGAAGGCCGGGTGCAGTGGCTCACGCCTGTAATCCCAGCATTTTGGGAGGCCGAGGCGGGTAGATCACGAGGTCAGGAGATCGAGACCATCCTGGCTAACACGGTGAAACCCCATCTCTACTAAAAATACAAAAAATTAGGGCCGGGCGCAGTGGCTCACGCCTGTAATCCCAGCACTTTGGGAGGCCGAGGCGGGCGGATCACAAGGTCAGGAGATCGAGACCATCCTGGCTAACACGGTGAAACCCCGTCTCTACTAAAAATACAAAAAAATTAGCCGGGCGAGGTGGCGGGTGCCTGTAGTCCCAGCTACGCGGGAGGCTGAGGCAGGAGAATGGCGTGAACCCCGGGGGGCGGAGCCTGCAGTGAGCCGAGATCGCGCCACTGCACTCCAGCCTGGGTGAAAGAGCGAGACTCCGTCTCAAAAAAAAAAAAAAAAAAAAAAAAAAAAAAAATACAAAAAATTAGCCAGGCGTGGTGGCGGGTGCCTGTAGTCCCAGCTACTCGGGAGGCTGAGGCAGGAGAATGTCATGAACCCGGGAGGCGGAGGCTGCAGTGAGCTGAGACCGTGCCATTGCACTCCAGCCTGGGGGACAGAGCGAGACTCTGTCTCAACAAACAAAAAACAAAAACAAAAACAAAAAAAGACCCAGTGCGGTGACTCACGCCTGCAAGCATAGCATTTTTGGGAGGTGGAGAAGGGCGGATCACCTGAGGTCAGGAGTTCGAGACCAGCCTGGCTAATGTGGCAAAATCCCATCTCTATTAAAAATACAAAAATTAGCCAGGCGTGGTGGTGGGCACCTGTAATCCCAGCTACTTGGGAGGCTGAGGCAGGAGAATTGCTTGAACCTGGGAGGTAGAGGTTGCAGTGAGCTGAGATCGTGCCATTGCACTCTAGCCTGGGTGACAGAGCGAGATTCTGTCTCAAAAAAAAAAAAAAAAAATGTATAGAAGGATATGCATAGGTTTTATACAAATACTATGTCATTTTATTTATTTTATGTATTTATATTTTGAGACAGGGTCTTGCTTTGTCACCCAGGCTGGAATGCAGCGGTGGTATCTTGGCTCACTGCAATCTCCACTTCCTGGGTTCAAGAGATTCTCTTGCCTCAGCCTCCCAAGTAGCTGGGATTACAGGTGTGCACCACCACGCCCCGCTAATTTTTCTATTTTTAGTAGAGATGAGGTTTCACCATGTTGGCCAGATTGATCTCGAACTCCTGACCTCAGGTTATCCACCTGGCTTGGCCTTACAAACTGCTGGGATTACAGGCGTGAGCCACCGCACCTGGCCCTGAATTAATTTCTATAGCATAATTTTCTCCCTTTTTTTTTTTTTTTTTTTTTTTTTTTGAGACAGAGTCTCGCTCTGTCGCCCAGGCTGGAGTGCAGTGGCGCAATCTCGGCTCACTGCAAGCTCCGCCTCCTGGGTTCACGCCATTCTCCTGCCTCAGCCTCCGAGTAGCTGGGACTACAGGCGCCCGCCACCGCGCCCGGCTAATTTTTTGTATTTTTTAGTAGAGACGGGGTTTCACCGTGGTCTCGATCTCCTGACCTCGTGATCCACCCGCCTCGGCCTCCCAAAGTGCTGGGATTACAAGCGTGAGCCACCGCGCCCGGCCTCCCTTATTTTTATTTATTTTTATTTTTTTGAATCAGAGTCTCACTCTGTTGCCCAGGCTGGAGTGCAGTGGCTTGATCTCAGCTCTCCGCAACCTCCACCTCCTGGGTTCAAATGATTCTCCTGCCTCAGCCTCCCGAGTACTTGGGACTACAGGCAACCACCACCACACCTGGCTAATTTTTGTATTTTTAGTAGAGACTGGGTTTTGCTATGTTGGCCAAGCTGGTTTCTCTGGAATTCATTGCAGTAAACAGAAGTACTGGATCAACTAATTCACAGTTGAAGGCCAGGCACCGTGGCTCACGCCTGTAATCCCAGTACTTTGGGAGGCTGAGGTGGAGAGATCACAAGGTCAGGAGTTTGAGACCAGTCTGGCCAACATAGTGAAACCCCGTCTCTACTAAAAAGACAAAAAATTTAGCCTGGTGTGGTGGCGGGCGCCTGTAATCCCAGCTACTCGGGAGGCTGAGGCAGAAGAATCGCTTTAACCCAGGAGGCGGAGGTTGCAGTGAACCAAGATTGTGCTGTAACACTCTAGCCCAGGTGACAGTCTGAGACTCCATCTCAAAAAAATAAATAAATAAACAGTTGGTGATGGCCAGGCACGGTGGCTCATGCCTGTAATCCCAGCACTTTGGGAGGCCAAGGCGGGCAGATCACCTGAGGTCAGAAGTTTGAGACTACCCTAGCCAACATGATGAAACCTCGTCTCTACTAAAAATACAAAAATTAGCTGGGCGTGGTGGTGGGTGCCTCTAATCCCAGCTACTCGGGAGCCTGAGGCAGGAGAATGACTTGAACTCAGGAGGTGGTGGTTGCAGTGAGCTGAGATCACGCCACTGCACTCCAGTCTGGGCAACAGAGCAAGACTCTGTCTCAAAAATAAATAAATAAAAATAAACACTTGGTGATGAATTAATACTCTAATTTCCTCTGGTTGACCATTGTTCTTCCAATTATTTGGCAATTCTTTTGAGCAGCAAACTATTCCCTCCCATCATTAATTTAGGATTGCTAAACAAGGCGTAGGGAGTTTAGAGAATTTTGGTGTGTGTGGTAAGGGGATGAGGAGTCTAGCTAATTAATTGATGATGTCTCTCTCTTTTGAAGCTGGTCTCACTGATTGGTTTGGTTTTCCTGGTTTCCTGATGTGGAGGCAGCAGGCTTCTTTACTTTTCCCTCCTCCCCCAAAATTTTGTGGGAAAACGGAACCTGCTGATAACTCAGTGAATCAATTGCTGCGAGGTAGTGGGATGGAGGGGAGCAGGGAGGGACCGTAATATCACCCTCCACTGGTGAGCACAGATTTTTACCCCTGCTAATGTTGTGTGGCTTTGGGTGACTAATCTGAGCTTTGGTTTCCCCACCTGTGGCATGTCCAGGACTCTGCAGTCAGACTGCCTGCTCTCAGCAGGAAGCGGTTGCGTTACAATACTGTACCCTCCTTATAATAATGCAACTATGGTTATGACTCTCAGGCATCTTGTGGAGCCTCAGTTTCCTCCTTTGTATAGAAACCAAACAGCTCGTCTCCTTACAGTTGTGAAAAAGACTACAGAACTTGATCAAGCCGGGTGACAGAGCAAGACCCTGTATCATTATTATTTTATTTTGAGACGTAGTCTCGCTCTGTCGCCCAGGCTGGAGTGCAGTGGCGTGATCTCGGCTCACCGCAACTTCCGCCTCCTGGGTTCAAGCGAATCTCCTGCCTCAGCCTCCTGAGTAGCTGGGGTATTACAGGTGTGCGCCACCACACCTGGCTAACTTTTCATTTTCAGTAGAGACGGGATTTCACCATGTTGGTCAGGCTGGTCTCGAACTCCTGACCTCGTGATCTGCCAGCCTCGGGCTTCCCAAAGTGCTGGGATTACAGACGTGAGCCACTACGCCCGGCACCCTGTATCCTTTTTTTTTTTCTCTTTTTTTTTTTTTGAGACTTTGAGACAAGTCTGAGTCTGTCGCCAGGCTGGAGTGCAGTGGCGTGATCTCGGCTCACTGCAACCTCCGCCTCCCAGGTTCAAGCAATTCTCCTGTCTCAGCCTCCTGAGTAGCTGGGATTACAGGCAAACGCTACCATGCCCGGCTAATTTTTGTATTTTTAGTAGAGATGGGGTTTCACGATATTGGTCAGGCTGGTCTGGAACTCCTGACCTCAGGCAATCCACCCGCCTCGGCCTCCCAAAGTGCTAGGCTTACAGGCGTGAGCCACCGCGCAGACCTTCATTTTTTAAGATAAGAAATAAATGAAAAAAGATGATCAAGACAAACTCTTCATACAGTGCCCGGTGTACAAAGTAAGAAATTAATAATGGTCACGTTTGTGATTATTATTTAAATACCAAGCAGATATTAAATATTAGGGCCCAGAGAGGGCATGCGACCCGCCTGAATTCACCCAGCTGCAGAGCTGGAAACAGAACTCAGGCCTTTTTCCCCACGCTGGAAGGGGTAGCTGGGGCGGAGAGGTGGGGGCAGCGGTGAAGAAACCCCAAGCGGCCCAGGCTGTGGGTCTGGGTGGGGAGACTCGCAGGTGTGGGGCGGGTAGGTAAGATGACCCTTGCTCAGCGACCGCGCCCGCGAGGAACGCATTCCCAGGCCTCCTGCCCGGGGTCTGCAGGTGACGGGCTAGGGGGAGCGAGGGAACTAGCTAGCCCAGTTTGTCGTCTCCATGGCGACCGCCCGCGCGGCGCCAGCCTGACAGTCCGCCCGGGTTTTATGAATGGGTGACGTCACAGGCCTGGCGTCTAACGGTCTGAGCCGCTTGTTCAGACGCTGACACAGAACGGCCCGGGAAGGGGAGGGGGGAGACTGTAGCTCCGCAGCTGCCGCGCCGTGGGAGGGAGACCCTGCTCTGAGGTCTTTGAGAAGAAAATAAAAAAAGTAGCCAAAAATGGGAAAAAAACATTAAAAAATCACGAATTGTTGCAGGTTCAGGAAATTTTTGCAAGGGGCTGCAAATTCAAGGTGGAATCGAATGCTGCCTCACTCCACTGCGCTCTATCTAGTTCACTTCCCAGCCACCCAGCCCCAAACTTACTAGACTTTCCCGAATTAATTGCTCCCACCCGGGAGGGATCTGGGTAGGCCCTCCGGGTCTCAGGAACCCGAACAGCAACATTATCTAGGAATTGAGAAAGCCCAGGGGAGCACATGTAAAAGAGTGCCCGCTTTGAATTTCGGTCCTGATATTTGTAGATCAGGGTCCGAGAAGCATCTTCCAAGGGGGTCCGGAAACCCAGGCTCTCTGGGCTATCCAGAGCCAGCCGCTTCTCCGTTCGGGCCTCAATTTCTCTCATCTGTGAAATGGAGCTGGAGAAGTGAGAAAGTGAATATGGGAAAAACTGATTCCTGAGGTATTTTCATTATAAGGCAATGCCGGCTTAGCTTCCTTGCCTCCTTCCAGAGGAGCCCAGTGCAGCCCTCGCCTCTACCCTGCCCTGCCCGGTGCCCTGCCACCGACCCACCCTTGCTGTTCCTGAAACTCGGGTCGTCTTTCCACACTGCGAGGGTGCACTAGACGAGCAGGAGGCGGGACCTAGGAGAGCGGGCCACGCCCCCATGCCGCCCATTGGCTGCTTTTGAACGTTCTGAGCCCGCCCCTCCGGGGGACCGTGGCGTGTTTATAAAAGACCAGCTGTGGCTCCGCACTCTTATTCCACGTTCTTAACTGCTCGGTTTTCCGTATTTGCTCTGGGCTCCCATCTCCTCCGTTCGGTTTGCCCATTTTGTTTCAGCCAGTCGCCAAGAATCATGAAAGTCGCCAGTGGCAGCACCGCCGCCGCCGCCGCGGGCCCCAGCTGCGCGCTGAAGGCCGGCAAGACAGCGGGCGGCGCGGGCGAGGTGGTGCGCTGCCTGTCTGAGCAGAGTGTGGCCATCTCGCGCTGCGCCGGGGGCGCCGGGGCGCGCCTGCCTGCCCTGCTGGACGAGCAGCAGGTGAACGTCCTGCTCTACGACATGAACGGCTGCTACTCACGCCTCAAGGAGCTGGTGCCCACCCTGCCCCAGAACCGCAAGGTGAGCAAGGTGGAGATTCTCCAGCACGTCATCGACTACATCAGGGACTTGCAGTTGGAGCTGAACTCGGAATCCGAAGTCGGGACCCCCGGGGGCCGAGGGCTGCCGGTCCGGGCTCCGCTCAGCACTCTAAACGGCGAGATCAGCGCCCTGACGGCCGAGGTGAGATCCAGATCCGACCACTAGGGTCATTCTTATACGGACGGGGAAACTGAGGCTAGAGAGGGCGTGGGCGCTTGCACCACTTCCGTCCCATCCTTGCGGGTACCTGGCTATGCGGGCGTGCCTAAGGAGCCTGGAAAAGGCGCTCCCCCGTCGTGCCTCCTGGGGAAGGGGGCGTACGCTGCGCTCGGAGCGGCGTCGCCTCCAACCCGCCGGTCTCACCTCTTCTCTCGTTTTCACAGGCGGCATGCGTTCCTGCGGACGATCGCATCTTGTGTCGCTGAAGCGCCTGCCCCAGGGACCGGCGGACCCCAGCCATCCAGGGGGCAAGAGGAATTAAGTGCTCTGTGGGTCTCCCCAACGCGCCTTGCCGGATCTGGGGGCGAAGAAGACCGATCGGCGGCCACTGCGCCCATACTACATCCAGCCTAGGGCTGAGGGACTGGCGAGGAGAGGGCGACCCTCTCTGCACACCTACTAGTCACCAGAGACTGCAGGGGGTGGGATTCCACTCATGTGTTTCTATTTTTTGAAAAGCAGACATTTTAAAAAATGGTCACGTTTGGTGCTTCTCAGATTTCTGAGGAAATTGCTTTGTATTGTATATTACAATGATCACCGACTGAGAATATTGTTTTACAATAGTTCTGTGGGGCTGTTTTTTTGTTATTAAACAAATAATTTAGATGGTGGTAAAGTTGTAGTGACCTCTTGGATTGAGGGGAGGGGCCTGCGCTGGGAGTTGACCCCTGACCCTCTTCACAGCTGGTTCTGGGAGGAGAATTGGAGGGCTACATCTGGACTGTTGCTCTTACCGGCCTGAATGAGTGTTTCCGGTGTCTTTAAAGTCTATTCTTCCCCCCACCATCCCTGGCCATTTCCCTGCTCCCCCAGTGTTATAAAACTAAATACTCTAGACCTCTGGGGTTTCTCAAAGTGATCATTGGGCCATCTGGATCACCTGGGGAGGTTGTTAAAATGCAGATGAACCTGCCAGGGCCCCCTCTGTGTTGGAGTATTGAGCAAGCCATTTAAGTTGGAGAACTTGGTCGCTGGACCACCCACTTCCTTGCCAAGATGTGGATAAAGTGAGACCCAGTGGAAAGGGACTTGCTTAGGGCCAGAGCTTGTGAGAGGCAGTGATTCTATCACCCCATTCCCCAGTAGGAGGTGCCTCCCCCAACAGCCTACCTCTGGGTTCCAGCAGGCAGCCCTGGGGCCCCTGGATGATCCAAGTGGGTGAGCAAGTTGGCAGGATCAGGCTGGGCACAGCTGCCGGGACACCTGCTGTGGGTCCAGACTCAGCCTCCTCACCCTGGCCTGGCTCCGTCGGCAGCTCAAACAAATCTCCCCCCAACCCCAGGGCTTCTGCGTAGGATCTGAGGAGTGGATGAGTCTCATTCCCCAGCTCCTGAGCAGGAAAAATATGTCATTGGCAAGGGTCTATCTTCCTGGACATGCATGTGGATTTCTACTCAGGGGAGCATGTATGAGTGTCTACGCCTGTGTCTAACAGGAGTAAGCTGGTCTTCCCCCCTACTCCCACAGTGGGGATGGGCCAACTGTTCACATATAGGCTTGGGGGGTGTAAGTAGGGGTATGCTCGGGGCTGTGTGCAGAAGGGCAAATGAGAGCACGTGTTCTGCAGATAAGTGTGGAACCTCCAGCTGTTTGGGCTTGTGTGTTGTGCCTAAATGCATTGTGGGCATCTCTGCATGGGTCTGGGATGATGGATGGGTTTGAGCGTCTGGGGGCCACAGAACCACACTGGGTTTCTGTGTGTATAATTGTTCTATAGATTGGTTGGCATTCCTGGGCCTCTGCGGGTCTGGAGTGAATGTGGGGACAGTTGTGTTTGGGCAAACCCTTCCTCAAAAGTTCACGTGGCAACTCCCTGGGCTATCGTTAGGTCCTGGGGGCACCAACCCTCAAGGATTGCTGCCAGGTAAACCCCCATGTATTACATATGGAGAAACTGAGTCCCAGGAATGGCAAATAACTTGTCCCAGACAGGTAAGGGCTATTAATACATTTTGTCAATAAACAATAGAATAGAATCAATAGCCCCTAGCACCAGAAGCCTGGCTCTGCTCAACTCAACCCTTTACAAAAAGGATTTCATGGATCCCTGTGGGGCTAAATGCAAGATTGTGATCCCAGTTTTACAGCAGAAGGAACAAGCTCAGAGAGGGTATGAACAAAAAGTCAAATGAAAGATGATAATTTAGGCCGGGCGCGGTGGCTCACGCCTGTAATCCCAGCACTTTGGGAGGCCGAGGTGGGCGGATCAGGAGGTCAGGAGATCGAGACCATCCTGGCTAACACGGTGAAACCCCGTCTCTACTAAAAATACAAAAAATTAGCCGGGCGAGGTGGCAGGCGCCTGTAGTCCCAGCTATGCGGGAGGCTGAGGCAGGAGAATGGCGTGAACCCCGGGGGGCAGAGCCTGCAGTGAGCCGAGATCGCGCCACTGCACTCCAGCCTGGGTGAAACAGCGAGACTCCGACTCAAAAAAAAAAAAAAAAAAAAAAAGAAAGATGATAATTTGAGCACTAACATTAAGCCAGGTACACCCCCTCCACAAGCAGTTTATGGATTTTGTCAAAGAACACAGTACTTGCAGGCGAATTATGTTCTTTGCTCCCCCCTCCCCACCGGCTGCTGTATTACAGTACCAACCTCACGGAATGTAGTACAGAATAAATGCAATAAAGTGTGTAAAACGTTTAGCACAGTGCTTGGCACAGGATGTTTCATAGTTATAAATTATCATTATTAATTGTCGCCTGTGAGTCCTTGGAGTGTCCTCGGAGAAACACGTGTGCACTCCCTCCCACGTGTGGGCCCCCGCCTGCAAGCCCACCCACGGGGACGTGAGCGGGTTCCCCCTCGCGTACTCTGACATGCAGGGCCTTCTTCCGTGGGGGAAGGGGCTGCGGCGGGGGCCTGGGCCACCTCCCCCGCCATTCAGGCACACTCTGGATTCCACGTTTCCCTCTTTTCCCCTTTGGCCCAGGCCCAGCCCATCTGGAGGCCGGCTCGGTGGCGGCCTGGGAGCGTTTCCATCAGCTGGGCCCGAGGAATGCAGAGCTATTTAACCTGAGCATCCCCAGGTGTACGGAGGCGCCTGGCTGTCTGGGGCCCGCAGTCTTTGGCACCGCCGCGCTAGACAAACAGCGCGCCGCCCCCGCCCTGCCCCTCCGCCCGCAGCTGCAGCCGGGCCTGGGAACCGGCGGGCGCCGGCGGCTTGCATAAGAGGCTCCGGGCCTCGCAGAGGGAGGGAGGTGGACAGAGGCCACCGGTGTGTGTGCATGTAACACACAAAACCCTGCTCCTTTGGAAATCATTAACTCCTTAACCCCTCCTGGACAGGACGCAGCCAGGAGCTGGGGTGGAAGATGCCAAGAAACCCCAGGACCAAGTTTCTTGGGCACTGGACTCTGCCTTTCCGGGGCTGTACTGTTAATTTTATTTAAGAAATACAGAGAGCTTATTATGTGCTAGGCACCATACTAAACTCTTTACAATATCAATTCATTTAATCGTCAGAACTTTAACGAGGCCAGTGCTATCATCATATGCTCATTTTAATAAGAGCAACCATCACCACCACAAGAGTAATAGGCTAACATTTTAGTAGGGAGGCAGGTAGAACACAAGCCCAGAATCAACCCTGATGCTCATCACTTCACCTGTCAGAGCCTCTTTTCTTTTTTGGAAAATGGGCTTCAGAACCTGGGCCTTAAGGATTAATTGAACCAATGCACCTAAAAAGCATAGCACAGGCTCATAGTAGATACTCAGTGCATGTTGCAATGAAGTGTTTTGAGCGGACTGTCTCAACAGCCCTACCAGGTGTGGGCCTACTGCTATATTCACTTTTTTGGTTTTTTTGAGACAGAGTCTCCCTCTATTGCCCAGGCTGGGGTGCAGTGGCACCATCTTGGCTCACTGCAACCTCCACCTCCCAGGTTCAAGTGATCCTCCTGCCTTAGTCTCCTGAGTAGCTGGGATTACAGGCACGTGCCACCATGCCCAGCTAATTTTTGTATTTTTTTTGTAGAAAAGAGTTTTCACCATGTTGGCCAGGCTAGTCTCGAACTCTTGACCTCAAGAGATCTGCCCACCTCAGCTTCCCTAAGAGCTGGGATTATAGATGTAAGCCACTGTGCCCGGCCTATGTTCACTTTTCATATGAGAAAACAGAGGCATCAAAGAGGTGAGGTGACCCACCCAAGGCCACGTTGCACATTACCTTAGAGGACTTTCCAGAAATCAGACTTGTCTAAATCAGGCTTATGAGGGGCCTCATGTTCCCACAGTATGTCCAGTTTATAAAGCCTTTCATCTTATTTCCAACTGAAATCATACCTTGTCATTATATTTATTTGTTTTAAAAGCATAACTCAGATAAATGCAAGAAATAGACACATATCACAATTTTTGCAACCCACACTGGGGAATGTCTTTTTTTTTTAGACAGTTTTCCTCATCACCCAGGCTGGAGTGCAATGGGGCAATCTCGACTCACCGCAACCTCTGCTTCCCAGTTTCAAGCAATTCTTCTGCCTCAGCTTCCCAAGAAGCTGGGATTACAGGCATGTGTCAACACACCCAGCTAATTTTTGTATTTTTAGTAGAGACAGGATTTCACCATGTTTGCCAGGCTGCTCTTGAACTCCTGACCTCAGGTGATCTACCCTCCTCAGCCTCCCAAAGTGCTGGGATTATAGGCATGAGCCACCGTGCCCAGCTTTTTTTTTTTTTTTTTTTTTGAGATGGAGTCTCGCTCTGTCGCCCAGGCTGGAGTGCAGTGATGTGATCTTGGCTCACTGCAACCTCCGCCTCCCGGGTTCAAGCAATTCTCATGCCTCAGCCTCCTGAGTAGCTGGGATTACAGACACGCACCACCACATCTGGCTAATTTTTGTATATTTAGTAGAGACGGGGGTTTCATCATGTTGCCCAGGCCGGTCTCGAACTCCTGACCTCAGGTGATCAGCCCGCCTCGACCTCCCAAAGTGCTGGGATTACAGGCGTCAGCCACCATACCTGACCCATGCCAGTTGACTCTTATTGAGCACCAGGAACTGCCAGCCAGAGAGAGCTCCCTGCTGCCCAGTGTCACACACAGCAGGGCTTCCTGGTGGCAGGCAGGTCTCACATCCCAGCATGGCTGCCGGAAAGAAAGGAGGTGAGTCACAGGGCCAGGCCAGGAGCTGGGCGAGGCTGGGGCCAGGGTCCAGGCAGGCGCCACTTTCCAGGAAAGGGAAGGGAAGAGGAAACCAGAAGGCCAGGAGGAGCACAGGGAGGGGCGAGGGTGCCCTTATCTCCCTGGACCTGCCCTGGCTGGTGCTGCTTCCTGCTGCAACTCTTGCAAAACCTCCTTCCCAACGCTGTCCTCAAGCAGGGTGCCCCAGGCCAGTACAGGGTTGCATCAAGGCCTTGTGCAAGGGGGGTTAAGGGGAGGACAGTGGCTGGGAGCAAAGGCAGGGCAAAAGGCAAGGCAAATGCGGGTTCTAGGCCCAGTGCCACTTCTAGTTGGGCACCTGCTTCACCTCCTGGGCTCTCAGGATCCCCAGCATTTTTTTTTTTTTTGAGACGGAGTCTCACTCTGTTGCCAACCTCTGCCTCCTGGGTTCAAGCAATTCTCCTGCCTCAGCCTCTCGAGTAGCTGAGTCTACAGGCATGCCCCACGACGTCCAGCAATTTTTGTATTTTTAGTAGAGACAGGGTTTCTACATGTTGGCCAGGCTGGTCTCGAACTACTGACCTCAGGTAATCCACCTGCCTTGGCCTCCCAAATTGTTGGGATTACAGGTGTGAGCCACTGCACCCTGCCATCCCCGGTATTTTTTTTTTTTTTTTTTTTGAGACAGAGTCTGCCTCTGTTGCTAGGCTGGAGGGCACTGGCACGATCTCAGCTCACTGCAACCTCTGTCTCCCAGGTTCAAGCGATTCTCCTGCCTCAGCCTCCCAAGTAGCCGGGATTATAGGCGCGCGCCATCATGCCCAGCTAATTTTTGTGTTTTTAGTAGAGACAGGGTTTCACCATGTTGGCCAGGATGGTCTCGACCTTCTGACCTCGTGGTCCGCCCACCTCGGCCTCCCAAAGTGCTGGGATTACAGGTGTGAGCCACCATGCCCAGCCTCATTCCCAGCTTTTAAATGGGTATTATACTCACTGTTTTGAGGTTTTAGTGATATCATCCCAAACCTTTGCACTCCTCAAGCCTCAGGCTAGGCCATTGTACTTCTACCTATAAAACTAGCCCCAACTTGGTTCTTGCAACAAATAGTTTACAAAGCTTCTACAGTATACTAGGAATGGGGCCTCAGGAGTTAACAATTCAGATACAAATTCTTGCAGTCTTGGAACTTACATTCTTAGTGGGAGACACGCAGTAGATAAATATGCAGATGTGTAATCAGAGGTGCATTTACCTGGAAATTACTGAAGCTTAAACTTCAAGCCTCCTCACATGGAAAGAGTATCAGCCATGTGTTAGCATGATTTCTGTGTGTTTTGCAAGATTTGCAAAATGTTGTATTCTTTTCCTTAGAGGCTGCACAAACCTAGATTCTCTCCTTTATATATAAAGGAGACAGAGCAGGGCCCAAGCTTGAAGGCACAGCTGCAGAAGACAAAGACTTGTGTCTGTGGGTGCTGTTCGTTGCTTGGGTTTGTTTTGTTATTTTATTAATTTATTTTTATTTATTTATATATTTTTTGAGACAGTTTCCTTCTTATCGCCCAGGCTGGAGTGCAATGGTGCCATCTCAACTCACTGCAACCCCCGCCTCCTGGGTTCAAGTGATTCTCCTGCCTCAGCCTCCCAAGTAGCTGGGGTTACGGGTGCCTGCCACCATGCCCAGCTTTTTTTTTTTTTTTTTTTTTTTTAATTTTTGAGACAAAGTCTCGTTCTGTCACCAGGCTGGAGTGCAATGGCGCAATCTCGACTCACTGCAACCTCCGCCTCCTGGGTTCAAGCGATTCTCCTGCCTCAGCCTCCCGAGTAGCTGGGATTATGGCGTGCACGACCACGTCCAGCTAATTTTTTGTATTTTTAGTAGAGACGGGGTTTCATCATGTTGGCCAGATGGTCTCCAACTCCTGACCTCAGGTGATCCACCCGCCTCGGCCTCCCAAAGTGCTGAGATTACAGGCGTGAACCACCGCGCCCGGCCTGTTGTTGTTGTAATAGAGACGGGGTCTTGCATGGTTGCCCAGGCTGGCCTCAAAATCCTGGGCTCAAGCAATCCTCCCGCCTCGGCCTCCCAAATCACTGGGATTAAAGGCGTGAGCCACCCTGTCCGGCCCGGTTTTTGGGTTTGAGACCCTAAAATCTCTGGGCGGCAGAGAAGAGCTGGCAGGCGGGCCAGCCCTTTCCAGAGCAGCCGGTCTCATTCATGCAGCTGCAAACACAGGCGCTGTGCCCGCTCCCGTCTTCCTCTGGCCACCAGCGCCCCCTCCCGGGCAGAGCCCCGGTTGTGCCACCGTGGGCGAGAAAGGCGGCCTGGTTGCTGCGAGAGGCGGAGGCTGATGCCTTGGTGGCCTCTAGTGGACGCCTTGGGAACTGCAGCCAGAGCTGCAAGCGTATTAGGAGAGTGAAGAGTTCTGCGCACATGTAAACCCTCAGTCCCTTCTCTCAGGCGCCACTTGGCTTCCGTTTCCCCCATTCTCTCATCCTCTTTCCTCTTCCTTGTTTGTGACAACCCCCTATGAGCCTCATTCCCTCCCTTTTAAAGGAGGAGATCTTGAGCTAGTCTTGGAAATTTCTTTTTTCTTTTTCTTTTCTTTCTTCTTTTTTTTTTTTTTTTTTGAGACGGAATCTCTCTCTGTCGCCCAGGCTGGAGTGCAGTGGCGCAATCTCGGCTCATTGCAAACTCCGTCTCCTGGGTTCAAGCGATTTTCCTGCCTCAGCCTCCCGAGTAGCTGGTACTACAGGCATGAGCCACCACGCCCGGCTAATTTTGTATTTTTGGTAGAGACGGGTTTCTCCATGTTGGTCAGGCTGGTCTCGAACTCCTGACCTCAGGTGATACGCCCGCCTCAGCCTCTCAAAGTGCTGGGATTACAGGCTTGAGCCATGGCGCTCAGGCTAGTTTTGTTTTTTGTTTTTGTTTTTGTTTTGAGGCAGAGTTTCACTCTTTCGCCCAGGCTGGAGTGCAGTGGCACAATCTGGGCTCGCCACCAAGCCTGGCTCATTTTTTGTATTTTTAGTAGAGATGGGATTTCACCATGTTGACCAGGCTGGTCTTGAACTCCTGACCTCAGGTGATCCGCCCACCTCGGCCTCCCAGAATGCTGGGATTATAGATGTGAGCCATCACGCCTGGCCTAATCTTGGAAATTTCTTTTTTTCAATTGTGAAATGTATCATACCTACAATAGAGCAGATATCATACGTCTGCAGTTTAAAGATAATAATAAAACTGGCCAGGTGCAGTGGCTCACGCCTTTAATCCCAGCACTTTGGGAGGCTGAGATCGCGCCACTGCACTCCAGCTTGGGCAGCAAAGACTCCGTCTCAAAAAAAAAAAAAAAAAAAAAAAATTTTATATATATATATATATAAAACTATAAAATACACACTTAAGTACCAGCAAGACGCTGCTTAAAATAGAATATTAGTTCATTTGAAGCCTGTGTTTGCCCTTCGGGATAAAATCCCCATAAGATTTTACCTCTTATCCAGAACTTTGTGTTAATCAATTGCTTGTTCTTTTATTTTTTTTCACATATGTACAAGTATGCAACCTTAAACAATCCATTACTTAACATTACCTGGTTTTGCCTTTTATATAAATAAAATCACACTACGTGCAATTTTTTGCAACCTGATTTTCTCATGCAACATGAATTACATGAGAGTCATCCATGTTGATTTCTTGCCTTCATTCATTCATTTCCACCACTTTGTAGTATTCTTTTTTTTTGAGATGGAGTTTTGCTTGTGTTGCCCAACCTGGAGTGCAATGGCACGATCTCAGCTTACCGAAACCTCTGCCTCCTGGGTTCAAGCGATTCTCCTGCCTCAGCCTCCCGAGTAGCTGGGATTACAGGCATGCGCCACCACGCCCAGCTAATTTTGTATTTTTAGTAGATATGGGGTTTCTCCATTTTGGTCAGGCTGGTCTCGAACTCCCGACCTCAGCTGATCCGCCCACCTCAGCCTCCCAATGTGCAGGGATTACAGGCGTGAGCCACCGCGCCCAGCCCACTTTGTAGTATTCTATTATGTGATTTATTGCCCCAATCTCCTGTGATGGACCTTTGGATTGTTTCATGGGTTTTGCTGTTATCAGCAGTGCTGCTCTGAATGCCCTCAGTGAATATGTGTTAAAAGGAGTAGGATGGCTGCATCCTAGGTGATGCACAATTTAAACATTACTAGGTTGGACTGGAGTCTATTTTGATTAAACAGAATAATCAGAACTGGAAGGTCCCTTACATACAGCTTAACCCAGCGCACTCATTGTAGAGATAGGAAAAGGAAAGCCCAGAGAAGTTCAGTGACTTGCCCAGAATCCCTCAGACCTGGCCTCTTGGGCTAAGGTCACAGCCTTGGAAGTGATTCTGGGAGTCAGGCATGAGAATATATTTCATTCCCATTTTGAAGATTAACAAGACTATATTTTACCCTTAAAATTGTCTTCTAGGCTGGTTTTAGAATCTGGGCAGCCGGGCGCGGTGGGCTCACACCTGTCATCTCAGCACTTTGAGAGGCCAAGGTGGGTGGATCATGAGGTCAGAAGTTCGAGACCAGCCTGACCAACATGGTGACACCCTGTCTCTACTAAAAACACAAAAATTAGCCAGGCGTGGTGGTGCACGCCTGTAATCCCAACTACTCAGGAGGCTGAGGCAGGAGAATTGCTTGAACCCAGGAGTCGGAAGTTGTAGTGAGCCGAGATCTGGCCACTGCAAGCCAGCCTGGGCAACAGAGCAAGGCTCCGTCTCAAAAAAATAAAAATAAAAATAAAAAATCTGGGCAAACTAGAAACACAGGATGCTCTTTGAAAACCATCCCGCCGGGCGTGGTGGCTCACTCCTGTAATCCCAGCACTTTGGGAGGCCGAGGTGGGTGGATTATGAGGTCAGGAGATTGAGATCATCCTGGCTGACATTGCGAAACCCCATCTCTACTAAAAATACAAAAAATTAGCCAGGCGTGGTGGCACGCACCCGTAGTCCCAGCTACTTGAGAGGCTGAGGCAGGATAATTGCTTGAACCCGGGAGGGAGAGGTTGCAGTAAGCTGAGATTGTGCCACTGCACTCCAGCCGGGGTGACAGAGCGAGACTCCATCTCAAAAAAAAAAAAGAAAACCGTCCCAAGACAAATACACACTAACACTCACTGCATCTCCAAGTCCTGCCAACTTTAACTCTTTTTTTTCCACCCCCCTAAAGACAGAGTCTCACTCTGTGGTCCAGGCTGGAGTGCAGTGGTGCAGTCTTGATTCAGTGCAACCTCTGTCTCCTGGGCTCAAGTGATCCTCCCACCTTAGCCTCCCAAGTAGCTGAGACTACAGGTGTGCACCACCACACCCGGCTAATTTTTGTATTTTTTTGTTTCATCATGCTACCCAGGCTGATCTCAAACTCCTGGGCTCAATTGACCCACCGGCCTCAGCCTCCCAAAATGCTGGGATTACAGACGTCAGCCAGTGTGCCTGGTCTTACCGCTTTTTTTTTTTTTTCAAAACGGAGTCTTGCTCTGTTGCCCAGGCTGGAGTGCAGTGGCAGGATCTCAGCTCACTGCAACCTCTGCCTCCCAGGTTCAGACAATTCTACTGCTTCAGCCTCCTGAGTAGCTGGGATTACAGGCATGTGCCACCACACTCAGCTAATTTTTGTATTTTTAGTGGAGATGGGGTTACACCATGTTGCCCAGGCTGGTCTCGAACTCCTTGACCTCAGGTGATCTACCTGCCTCGGCCTCCCAAAGTGTTGGGATTACAGGCATGAGCCACCATGCCCGGCCTTAGCTCTTAAATATATCCCAAATTTACGCATTTCTGCCCTTCCCCTTGGCCATTACCCTGGTGCCCATCATCTCACTGGGATACTGCAATAGCCTCCTCAGTCACCCTGCTTCCATTTCCCCCTCATTCTCCACATGACAGCCAGAGGGATCCTTCTAAAAAATACAGGGATCATGTCACTTGCTCACTTAAATGCTCCCTGTGGCGTTCGTTACTTTTGGAATAAAATCCTAATTCGTTAACCATAGCCTACAAGGCACAGTAAGGCCTGGTTCCTGCCTACATCCACCCGCTTCCCCTAACTCTCCCCTCGCCACTCCCCTCCAGTCACTTTGGTTTCCTTTCAGTTGCTCTTTCGTAACTGGGGAGACTTTGCCTGTGCCTCAAATTCTACATCCTGCATATCTTCATGTCCTTCAGCTTTCAGCCCAAAGGTTAGCTTAGAGGGTCTTCCCCCACCATCCCATCTCCTTCTTTTTTTTTTTTTTTTTTTGAGACAGGGTCTCACTCTGTAGGCTGGAGTACTATGGTGCGATCATGACTCATTTCAGCCTTGAACTTGGACTGAAGTGATCCTCTCGCCTCAGCCTCCCATGTTGCTGGGATCACAGGTGTGTGCCATCACGCCTGGCTAATTTTTTTGTTTTTTTCATTTTTGTAGAGACGGGGTCACACTTTGTTGTCCAGGCTGGTCTCAAATTCCTGGGCTCAAGCAATCCTTCCAAATAGGGCCTCTCAGAGTGCTCAAGGGATCCTCCCACCTCAGCCTCCCAAGTAGCTGGGACTACAGGTGCACGCCACCATGCCTAGCTAATTTTTGTATTTTTTGTTTCACCATGTTGCCCAGGCTGGTCTCAAACTCCTGGGCTCAATTGATCTACCTGGTTCGGCCTCCCAAAGTGCTGGGATTACAGCATCATTTTGCTGTAATCTATTGGTTCAAGCAGTCACAGAAGCCTCTCAGGTTCATGGGGAGGAGACATACACCCCCCTTTTGACAGGAAGAATGTCAAACATTTGAGGCCATTAAGAAATAAAATGACCAGGTGCAGTGGCTCACATCTGTAATCCCAGCACTTTGGGAGGCCGAGGCAGGCAGATCACCTGAGGTCGGGAGTTTTGAGACCAGCCTAACCACCAAGGAGAAGCCTCGTCTCTACTAAAAAAAAATACAAAAAAATTAGCCAGACATGGTGGCACATGCCTGTACCAGCTACCTGTAATCCCAGCTACTCTGGAGGCTGAGGCAGGAGAATTGCTTGAACCCGGGAGGAGGAGGTTTTGGTGAGCCAAGATGGCACCATTGCACTCCAGCCTGGGCAACAAGAGCGAAACTTTGTCTCAAAAAAAAAAAAAGAAAGAAAATAAAATAAACTGAGCCAGGGGTGCCAGTGTGCATCTGTAGTCCCAGCTACTTTGTTTTTTTTTTTTTTTTCATAGGTATATAAACTATTTATTAACAGACAAGTCCTACAAACTTATTTCTTCTTGGACACACCCACAGTGCGGCCACGGCGGCCAGTGGTCTTGGTGTGCTGGCCTCGGACACGAAGGCCCCGGAAGTGACGCAGCCCTCTATGGGCCCGAATCTTCTTCAGTCGCTCCAGGTCTTCCCGGAGCTTGTTGTCCAGACCATTGGCTAGGACCTGGCTATATTTTCCATCCTTTACATCCTTCTGTCTGTTCAAGAACCAGTCTGGGATCTTGTACTGGCGTGGATTCTGCATGACGGTGATCACACGTTCCACCTCATCCTCAGTGAGTTCTCCCGCCCTCTTGGTGAGGTGAATGTCTGCTTTCCTCAAGACCACATGAGCATATCTTCGGCCCACACCCTTAATGGCAGTGATGGCAAAGGCTATTTTCCGCCGCCCATCGATGTTGGTGTTGAGTACTCGCAAAATATGCTGGAACTTTTCAGGGGTCACTAGAGACATGGCGGCAGCACAAGCGGTGGCGTGTAGGCCTCCTGTGGAAGAGAGCTGTAGTCCCAGCTACTTTGGAGGCTGAGGGGAGAGGATCACTTGAGCCCAGGAGTGGGTAACATAATGAGACCCTGTCTCTAATTATAAAAACAAACAAACAAAAGCCGTCATGAGGATAATAAGCTATTCTAAGTGCAGTATGTTCAGAGAGGTTCAGTTCCTTGCCCGGAGGACAATTACAGATGTGAATGGTGATAAAGAAGGAAACAACAACGAAAAACAGGTTAAAAGGAGATAGGGGCCGGGTGTGCTGGCAATAGCAGCACTTTGGGAGGCCGAGGTGGGCGGATCACCTGAGGTCAGGAGTTGGAGACCAGCCTGGCCAACATGGTGAAACCCCATCTCTACTAAAAATACAAAAAAACTTAGCCGGCTGGGCGCGTGGCTCACACCTGTAAAAATACAAAAAACTTAGCCGGGAATGGTGGCAGACATCTGTAATCCCAGCTACTCAGGAGGCTGAGGCAGGAGAATCGCTTGAACCCGGGAGGGGGAGGTTGCAGTGAGCCAAGATCATGCCACTGCACTCCAGCCTGGGTGACAAGAGCAAAACTCTGTCTCAAAAAAAAAAAAAAGTTAGCCAGGCATGGTGGTGCATGCCTGTAATCCCAGCTAATTGGGAGGCTGAGGTAGGAGAATTGCTTGGACCCGGGAAGGTGGAGGTTGCAGTGAACCGAGATCATGCCACTGCACTCCATCTTGGGCTACAGAATGAGACTCTGACTCAAAAAAAAAAACAAAAATAGGCTGGGCGCAGTGGCTCACACCTGTAATCCCAGCACTTTGGGAGGCCGAGGCAGGCGGATCACCAGGTCAGGAGATCAAGACCATCCTGGCTAACACGGTGAAATCCCGTCTCTACTAACAATACAAACAAACAAACAAACAAAATAAAAACAAAAACAGGGAACAGAAGAATTATTCAACTATGCTCCACCTTAATCCCTGACCCACAGAATCTGTGAGATATAGTAAAATGGTTGTTTTAAGCCACTAAGTTTTAGGGTAATTTGTTATCGGGCATTTGTTATGGTAATTTGTTGTAGCCAGAACCATCATGTTTGATTGCTTACCATGTTTTCTGTCTCTGGAATGGGTGCTCCATGAACTGCTTTGTTCTCTGCCATGTGCTCACTGTCCAGCCCAGAGCTTGGCACATAGTTGGTGCTTAATAAATATTTGCTGAATAAATGAGAGAGTGGATGAATAGATGTATGCCCACCACACTCGGGTTCAACTCCATTCATCCAGCTGGGTAGAGTTTCTGGGATAATCTTGCATATGCCTTGGCATTGGGAAGAGGGACACTCAGGCACCTGCCATCCCCTGGCAGCCTCGTCCGCAGCCCTGGAAGGGGGTACTGAGAGTGGCTTTGGTCACCAAAACCTATTGTTGCGTGAGGGCTCAGTTAGTGCCTATCTGCCATGACCTCTCTTTTCTGTTTCAACTTCCAGACTTTGCACAAATGACTTCCAGTGATGTCTTCCAAGCCTCGTTTTTCTGAATTCACCTCCTCCAGAAAGCTAGTCTAGTTTGGAAACTCTCTCAGGCTCCCTTGCTGACCTCCAGAGACAACCCTCCTCCCTCTTGTTGACTACAGACAATTGCAGGGATTGCTTTAGGATCATTCCCACCCAGAGCCCCCAGGTGCCCCACACGGCCACCTCCCACCCTGCACAATTCAGTCTCCTAGCAATGACATTCCCAAACCAAAATACCTGCTATGTGTCAAATCCTGTGCTGGGTGTTTTGCTGCCAGTATCTCAGTTCAACACACCTCCACAACTCAGTGAGGTCAGATCCATGATTGTTCCATTTTATGAATGAGAAAGGTGAGGCTCCAAGAGGAAAAACTAGCTCCAGGAACCTGGCTGGCAAGTGCTCTGCTCGGATCCAGTTCATCATCATCATCATCATCATCATCATGACTATAACTTACTAAGCACTGACAGTGAAGATAATGATCCACCAAAGGATGCCCAATTCCAGGGGTAAACTTCAAGCAGAAAAAGGATATTTTCATAATTTCAAAGTATCTCCCTAAGTATATTTAATAACTACACAGAGTAAAATAATAATTTTTTTTTTGAGATGGAGTCTCGAGTTATCACCCAGGATGGAGTGCAGTGGCGCAATCTCGGCTCACCACAACCTCCACCTCCCGGGTTCAAGCGATTCTCCTGCTTCAGCCTCCCCAGTAGCTAGGATTACAGGTGCACACCACCACGCCTGGCTAATTTTTTATTTTTAGTAGAGACGGGGTTTCACCATTTTGGCCAGGCTGGTCTTGAACTCCTGACCTCGTGATCCATCCGCCTCGGCCTCCCAAAGTACTAGGATTACAGGCCTGAGCCATCGCACCCAGCCTAAAATAATAATTTTACAGTGGAGAAGTCCAGTAGATACTGCCCTAGATAACTGATCAAGGTTAACATCGGTGGTCATCCATGTCAACATCAGGTGCCTCTGCAAGGATGCACTGAGAAAGGCATGACACCACTTCTGTGACATTTTCCCCATAATTCATGACTTTAATTTGATCACAAGAAAATCTCAGACAAATCCAACTTGAAAGACATTCTACCAAGCAGCTGAATAGGACTCTTCAAAAGTGTCAAGGTCACAAAAAAGAAGGAAAGACCAAGGAACTGTCACAGATTGAAAAAGACTGCTGGTGCCAGGTGTGGTGGCTCACACCTGTAATCCCAGCACTTTGAGAGCCTGAGCGGGAGGATTGCTTGAGCTCAGGAGTTTGAGACCAGTCTGGGCAACATGGTGAAACCCTGTCTCTACAAAAAAATACAAGAAATTAGCAGGGTGTGGTGGGCTCATTCCTGTAGACCGGGCTACTCAGAAGACTGAGGTGGAAGGATCGCTGGAGCCTGGAGGGCGGAGGTTGCAATGAGCTGAGATCATGCCACTGCACTGCTGCCTGGGCCATAGAGTGAGACTGTCTGAAAAGAAAAAACAAGAAAAGAAAAACCTGGTTTAGGCCAGGCGCGGTGGCTCACGCCTGTGATCCCAGCACTTTGGGAGGCCAAGGCGGGCAGACCGCGAGGTCAGGAGATTGAGACCATCCTGGCTAACACGGTGAAACCCTGTCTCTACTAAAAAAAAAAAAAAAAAAAAAAAAAAAAAATTAGCCGGACGTGGTGGTGGGCGCCTGTAGTCCCAGCTACTTGGGCAGCTGAGGCAGGAGAATGGCATGAACCCGGGAGGTGGAGCTTGCAGTGAGCCAAGATTGCGCCACTGCACTCCATCCTGGGTAACAATGCGAGACGCCGTCTAAAAAAAACAAAAGAAAGAAAGAAAAAGATCCTGATGTGGATCCCAGAACAGAAAAAGGACATAAGTAGGAAAACAGATGAAATCTGAAAAACTTCTGTACTTTAGTTCATAGTAATGTACCAAGGTTAATTTCTTAGTTTTGATAAATGTTCTATCACTGTTTGAGATGTTGACAGAAGGGGAAGCCAGGGGAAGGGTATACAGGAACACCCTGTACTATTTTTACATCTACTGTAAGACTAAAATTATCTCAAAAGGAAAAAAGACATTAAAATAAAAGAGAAAGGCTGGGTGTGGTGGCTCATGCCTGTAATCCTAGCACTTTTCGAGGCCAAAGCATGAGGATTGCTTGATCCCAGGAGTTCAAGACCAGCCTGGGCAACATAGTGAGGTCTTGTCTCAAAAAAAAGTAAGAAAATTAGCCGAGCATGCTGACATGAGCCTGTACTCTCAGGTACTTGGGAGGCTAAAGTGGGAGGATCGTTTGAGCCCAGGAGGTTGAGGCTACAGTGAACCATGATTGCACACCACTGCACTCCAGCTGAGACCCTGTTCCCCGCCCCCCAAAAAAAAGAGAGAGAGAGAGAGAATGAAGGCTAAAGTGGAATAAGTCTACCATAGCCCTCTCTCCCACTGATTACAACAAAAAACTCTAGACAGGCTGGGCACAGTGGCTCAAGCCTGTAATCCCAGCACTTTGGGAGGCCAAGGCAGGTGGATCACTAGAGGTCAGGAGTTCGAGACCAGCCTGGCCAACATGGCGAGACCCTGTCTCTACTAAAAATACAAAAATTAGCTGAGCCTGGTGGCGGGCACCTGTAATCCCAGCTACTTGAGAGGCTGAAGCAGAAGAATCACTTGAACCCAGGAGGCAGAGGTTGCAGTGAGCCAAGTTCGCGCCACTGCACTCCAGCCTGAGCTGCAGAGCAAGACTCCATCTCAAAAAGAAAAAAGAAAAAAAAAAAAGAAAAAGAAAAAACAAACTCTGGACAAATACAGAAAGCAACTACTTAAGGAGGACCTCTGAAAAGTAAACAATAGAAAATAGATTGGCATAGGAAGTCAACATTTGAAGAACAGCCAGCATGGCAGTGGAAAGTTTCCTGGTGAATTTTCTTTCTGTATTTTCTGGCCTTGACCCAAAGGACTCTGAATCAGGAAACTGTGTTTGACACCAGCAGCAAAAACCTTCAAAAGAAAAGTTTAATATTCTGGCCAGAGAACCAGGAAAACGCGCCTCTGTTAGCCAGACAGTGTGAGGAGAATTTTGAGTATTTTGTTGTTGTTGTTTAAATTATTATGAATATTATTATTAAGACAGGGTCTGACTCTGTCACCTAAGCTGGAGTGCAGTGGTGCAGTCACAGCTCACTGCAGCCTCTTCCTGCCTGGTTCAAGCAATCCTCCCACCTCAGCCTCCCAAGTAGCTGGGACTACAAGTGCATGCCACCATGCCTGGCTAAGTTTTTTTGTATTTTTCTTTTTTTGAGACGCAGTCTCACTCTGTCGCCCAGGCTGGAGTGCAGTGGCATGATCTCGGCTCGTTGCAAGCTCCGCCTCCCGGGTTCATGCCATTCTCCTGCCTCAGCCTCCCAAATAGCTGGGGCTACAGGTGCCCGCCACCATGCCAGCTAATTTTTTCGTATTTTTAGTAGAGACGGGGTTTCACCATGTTAGCCAGGATGGTCTCGATCTCCTGACCTCGTGAGCCGCCCGCCTCGGCCTCCTAAAGTGCTGGGATTACAGGCGTGAGCCACCACGCCCGGACTTTTTTTTTTTGTATTTTTCATAGAGACAAGGTTTCATCATGTTGCCCAGGCTGATCTCAAACTCCTGGGCTCAAGCGATCCTCCCACTTCAGCCTCCCAAGGTGCTGAGATGATGGGTGCAAGCCACTGTGCCAGGCCCTTCACAGGCTTTTAACAGGACCCAGAGTCTCACAAGACAATATTTTATTTTATTTATTTATTATGTATTACTTTTTTTGAGACAGAGTTTCACTCTTGTTGCCCAGGTTAGAGTGCAATGGCACGATCTCGACTCATTGCAACCTCCGCCTCCCAGGTTGAAGCCATTCTCCTGCCTCAGCCTCTGGAGTAGCTGAGATTACAGGCTCCCACCACCACGCCCGGCTAATTTTTTGTGTTTTTAGTAGAGATGGGGTTTCACCAGGCTGGCCAGGCTGGTCTCGACTCCTGACCTCAGGTGATCCACCCGCCTTGGCCTCCCAAATTGCTGTGATTACAGGCATGAGCCACCACACCTGGCCATAAGACAGTATTTTATTTTATTTATTTATTTATTTTTATTATTCTCTTTTGAGATGGCGTTTTGCTGTTGTTGCCCAGTCTGGAGTGCAATGGCGCAATCTCGGCTCACCGCAACCTCCGCCTCCCAGGTTCGAGCGATTCTCCTGCCTCAGCCTCCTGAGTAGCTGGAATTACAGGCATGCACCACCACACCCGGCTAATTTTGTATTTTTAGTAGAGACGGGGTTTCTCCACGTTGGTCAGGCTGGTCTCAAACTCCCAACCCCAGGTGATCCGCCCTCAACCTTCTGAAGTGCTGGGATTACAGACATGAGCCACCTCGCCCGGCCACAAGACAATATTTTAAATGTCCAGGATACAACACAAAGTTACTCAACAAGGAAAATCTCACCAAATCTCAAAGAAAAAAACAATCAATAGATGCCAACACACACACACACACACACACACACAACCATTAGAATTGAGATACAAGGCCGGGTGTGGTGGTTTATGCCTGTGATCCCTGCACTCTGTGAGGCTGAGGTGGGAGGATCCTTTGAACCCAGGAGTTCAAGACCAACCTGGGTAATATAGGAGACTCTGTCTCTACAAATTTTTTTTTTTTTTTTTTTGAGACAGAGTCTTGCTCTGTCTCCCAGACTGGAGTGCAGTGGTGCAATCTTGGCTCACTGCAAGCTCCGCTCCCGGGTTCACGCCATTCTCCTGCCTCAGCCTCCCGAGTAGCTGGGACTACAGGCACCCGCCAGCACGCCTGGCTAATTTTTTTGTATTTTTAGTAGAGACAGGGTTTCACTATGTTAGCCAGGATGGTCTCGATCTCCTGACCTCGTGATCTGCACGCCTCGGCCTCCTAAAGTGCTGGGATTATAGGCGTGAGCCACCACGCCAGGCCAAAATATTTTTTTAATAAATAAAAATTTTTTAAAAGTTGAAATGATTATATTAATAACAAGTAGATTAAGAGCAAGAAAAAAATTATCAGAGAAAAAAGGACATTATATGATGATTAAAGGGTTAATTCATCAAGAAGACATGACAATTCTGAATGTGTATGCCCTTATAAAGTTCCTAAATATATAATGCAAAAATGACCTAAAAAGGGAAATAAAGTCACCATTATACTTGTGGATATCAACTCTCCTCTTTCAGTGAATGATAAAACAGGAAATCATCAAGGACTGGGCACTTTGGAAGGCTGCGGTGGGCACATCACCTGAAGTCAGGAGTTTGAGACCAGGCTGGCCAACCTGGTGAGACGTTGTCTCTACTAAAAATACAAAAAATTAGCCGGGCATGGTGGTGCATGCCTGTAATCCCAGATCCCAGCTACTGAGGAGGCTGAGGTAGGAGAATGGCTTGAAGCCGGGAGGTAGAGGTTGCAGTGAGCCGAGATTGTGCCATTGCACTCTAGCTTGGGCAAAAAGAGCGAAACTCCATCTCGAAAAAAAAAAAGAAAGAAAGAAAAATCAGCAAGGACATAAAAGAGCTGAACAACACTATCAACCAGCTTAATCAAATTGTTTTTTGTTTGTTTGTTTGTTTTTGAGACCAGGTCTCCCTCTGTTGCCCAGGCTGGAGTGCAGTGGCACGATCTTGGTTCACTGCAACCTCCACCTCCCAGGTTCAAGCGATTCTCCTGCCTGTGCCACCACACCTGGCTAATTTTTGTATTTTTAAACTTTTTTTTTTTTTTTTTGTGATGGAGTCTCGCTCCATTACCCAGGCTGGAGAGCAGTGGCGAGATCTCAGCTCACTGCAACCTCTGCCTCCCGGGTTCAAGCGATGCTCCTGCCTCAGCCTCCCGAGTAGCTGGGATTACAGGCGCCAGACACCGTGCCTGGATAATATTTGTATTTTTATTAGAGACAGGGTTTCACCATGTTGGCCAGGCTGGTCTCGAATTTCTGATCTCAGGTGATCCACCTGCCTTGTCCTCCCAAAGTGCTGGGATTACAGGCATGAGCCACCACGCGCGGCTGATTTCTTGATTTCTAGTGTAATTCCATTATGATCAGACAATATATCATCTAAATTTTTAAACATTTGTTAAATATAAAGGCCCAGAATATGGTCTATCTTGGTGAATGTTCCAAGTGCACTTGAAAATAATGTTTTGTCTTTACTAAAATGCAAAAGTTAGCTGGGCATGGTGCAGGATGCCTGTAACCCCAGCTACTGGGGAGGCTGAGGCTCAAGAATCACTTGAACCAGGGAGGTGGAGGTTGCAGTGAGCCATGATAGCACCACTTCACTCCAGCCTGGGTGATAGAGGGAGACCCTATCTCAAATTTAAAAAAAAAAAAAAAGAACTGAAAACTCTCTGGAAAAACCTCTAAATATTTGGAAATGAAGCAACACACTTCTAAATAAATCATCGGCCAGAGAAGAAGTCTCAAGAGAAATTAGAAAATATATACATATGTAGTTTTGTCTGTGTGCTTGTGTGACGTAGTCTCGCTCTTTCACCCAGGGTGGAATGAAGTGGTGTGATCTTGGCTCACTGCAATCTCTGCCCCTGGTTTCAAGAGATTCTCCTGCCTCAGCCTCCTGAGTAGCTGGGATTACAGGCGCCTGCCACCACACCCAGCTAATTTTTGTATTTTTAGTAGAGACGGGGTTTTACCATGTTGGCCAGGCTGGTCTCGAACTCCAGACCTCAGGTGATCTGCCTGTCTTGGCCTCCCAAAGTGCCAGGATTACAGGCGTGAGCCACTGTGCCTGGACAGAAAATACTTTAAACTGACTTAATGAAATAAAATTACAACATATTAAACTTCATAAAATAGAGCTAAAATAGAGCAGAGAGAACTTTCTAGTTTTTTTTTTTTTTTTTTGAGACCAAGTCTCGCACTGTCGCCCGGGCTGGAGTGCAATGGCGCAATCTCCGCTCACTGCAACCTCCACCTCCCAGGTTCACACTATTTTCCTGCCTCAGCCTCCCGAGTAGCTGGGATTACAGGCGTCTGCCACCACACTCGGCTAATTCCTTTTATTTTATTTTATTATATTTTTTTGAGATGGAGTCTTGATCTGTCTCCCAGGCTGGAGTGCAGTGGCGCGATCTCTGCTCACTGCAAGCTCCACCTCCCACGTTCACGCCATTCTCCTTCCTCAGCCTCCCGAGTAGCTGGGACTATAGGCGCACATTACCGTGCCCGGCTAATTTTTTTTCATATTTTTTAGTAGAGACGGGGTTTCACTGTGTTAGCCAGGATGGTCTTGATCTCCTGACCTCGTGATCCACCCGCCTTGGCCTCCCAAAGTGGTGGGATTATAGGCGTGAGCCACCGTGCCCGGCCTGTACCCGGCTAATTTCTTGTATTTTTAGTAGAGATGGGGTTTCACTATGTTGGCCAGACTGGCCTCGAACTCCTGATCTTGTGATCCGCCCTTCTCGGCCCCGCAAAGTGCTGGGATTACAGGCGTGAGCCACCGCGCCCAGCCTCAAATTTTCTAGTATTAAATGGGTATATGAGAATAGAAGAGTCTCAAATCAATCATACAAACTTCCACTTTCAGAAACTAGAAAAATAAGAGCAAATTAAACCCAAAGCAAGTAGACAGAAAACATAGTAAACACCAGAAGTCAATGCTATTGGATATAGAAAAACAATAGAGAGAAAATAAATGAAACAAAAGCTTGTTCTTTGAAAAGATCGATATGAGTATGAGTGGTCTCCTTCAAAAAAGGGGAAATCTGGACACAGAAGTAGACATAGAGGAAAGATGACATAAAGAGACAAGAGAGGACAGCCATCCATAGTCCAAGGAGAGAGACCAGGAACACATCCTCCCTCACAGCCCTTAAAAGGAACCAATCCAGGGATCTAGAACTAGAAATACCATTTGACCCAGCCATCCCATTACTGGGTATATACCCAAAGGAATATAAATCATGCTGCTATAAAGACACATGCACACGTATGTTTATTATGGCACTACTCACAATAGCAAAGACTTGGAGCTAACCCAAATGTCCAACAATGATAGACTGGATTAAGAAAATGTGGCACATATACACCATGGAATACTATGCAGCCATAAAGAATGATGAGTTCATGTCCTTTGTAGGGACATGGATGAAGCTGGAAACCATCATTCTGCGCAAACTATCACAAGGACAAAAAACCAAGCACCGCATGTTCTCACTCATGGGTGGGAATTGAACAATGAGAACACTTGGACACGAGAAGGGGAACATCACACACCAGGGCCTGTTGTGGCGTGGGGGGAGGGGGGAGGGATAGCATTAGGAGACATACCTAATGTAAATGGCGAGTTAATGGGTGCAGCATACCCACATGGCACATGTATACATATGTAACAAACCTGCACGTTGTGCACACGTACCCTAGAACTTCAAGTATAATATATATATATATATATATACACATATATAAGGAACCAATCCTACCAACTCCTTGATTTTGTACTTCCAGCCTCCAGAATTGTGAGATAATACATTTCTGTCAGCCAGTCTCTAGTACTTTCTTACAGCAGTCCTAGCAAACTAATACAACTAATAAATGAATTTAGTAGGGTTGTAAAATATAAGGTCAATATACAAAAATCAATTGCATTTCTTTTTTTCTTTTTGAGATGGAGTCTCGCTTTGTCGTCCAGGCTAAAGTGCAGTGGCACCATCTTGGCTCACTGCAACCTCTGCCTCCCAGGTTCAGGTGAGTCTCAAGTCTCAGCCTCCCAAGTAGCTGGGATTATAGTCAGGCACCACCACGCCCAGTTAATTTTTGTATCTTTAGTAGAGATGGGGTTTTGCCATGTTGGCCAAGCTGGTCTCGAACTCCTGACCTCAAGTGAACTGCCTACCTCGGCCTCCCAAAGTGCTGGAATTACAGGCATGACCCACTGTGTCCAGCCGCATTTGTATATAATATCAATGAACAATTGGAAGTTGATTTTTTATTTTATTTTTTAGAGACAGGGTCTTGCTATATTATCCAGGCTGGGCTCAAACTCCTGGGTTCAAGCAATCCTCCCACCTCAGCCTCCTGAGTAGTTACAGGCACACACCACCACGCTTGGCTTGAAATTTTTCAAAAGTATGATTTGCAATTGCACCAATAGGCCGAGTGCGGTGGCTCATGCCTGTAATCCTAGTACTTTTGAAGGCTAAGGCGGGGGGATCACCTGAGGTCAGAAGTTCAAGACTAGCCTGGCCAACATGGAGAAACACTGTCTCTACTAAAAATACAAAAAAAAAAAAAAAAATTAGGCAGATGTGGTGGCATGTGCCTGTAATCCCAAATACTTGGGAGGCTGAGGGAGGAGAATCACTTGAACCCAGGAGGCAGAGGTTGCAGTGAACCGAGATCACACCACTTTACTCCAGCCTGGGCAAAAGAGTGAAACTCTGTCTCAAAAAACCAAAACAAAACAATTGCACCAATAAAAATTAAATAATATCAGTGTAACAGCCAGATCCTACTTCATCCCAGTGTAGAGGTGGAGGGACTGAGTGAACAGGCTTGGTGTGCAGAAGATGCAGGCCAGGCAAGCCTGTGCATAATTTTGGATAATGAAAAATACTAGGAGGAAAATAAATCTAGCCAGGTGCAGTGACTCATGCCTGGAGGCCTAGCACTTTGGGAGGCTGAGGCAGGCAGGTAGCTTGAGCTCAGGAGTTCAAGACCAGCCTGGGCAACATGGCGAAACTTCATCTCTACAAGAAATACAAAAAATATTAGCCGGGGATGGTGGCACACGCCTGTAGTCCCAGCTACTTGGAGGGCCTGAGGCAGGAGGATTGCTTGAACTCAGGAGGTTGAGGCTGCAGTGAGTCAAGATCGCACCTTACCACTCCAGTCTGGGTGACCATATGAGACCCTGTTTAAAAAAAAAAGAAAAAGAAGGCCGGGCGCGGTGGCTCACGCTTGTAATCCCAGCACTTTGGGAGGCCGAGGCGGGCGGATCACGAGGTCAGGAGATCGAGACCACAGTGAAACCCCGTCTCTACTAAAAATACAAAAAATTAGCCGGGCGTGGTGGCGGGCGCCTGTAGTCCCAGCTACTCGGAGAGGCTGAGGCAGGAGAATGGCGTGAACCCGGGAGGCGGAGCTTGCAGTGAGCCGAGATTGCGCCACTGCACTCCAGCCTGGGCGACAGAGCGAGACTCCGTCTCAAAAAAAAAAAAAAAAAAAAAAAAAAGAAAAAGAATAAAGAAAAAAAATCTAAACTGCATAGGGGTCTTAGGGAAGATCTCTCTGACATGACATTTGAGCTGCAATTTGAAGGACAATGGTTGGGGTTTGGGTGTCAATACATAACAACCTCTTTGCCCAAGTTCTGACACAACAGAGAGCAGATGAGGAATCAGGTATATCGAAATCAAAATAACACTTCCTTACTGTTCCATTCACTGTTCCTGCATGACAAACCACCTGGTGTTTAGTGTGCAAAATAACTGATGCTCCTGGTTTCTGTGGGCCAGGTCAGAGAGGGCACAGCAGGGATGACTTATCTCTGCCCCATGAAGTCTGGGGCCTCAGCTGGAAAGACTCAATGGCTATGAGGGCCTTGATGGCTGGGGCTGGAATCATCTGGAGTTGTACACTGTCTGGAAGTGGATGCTGGCTGTAGGCTGGCACCTCAGCAGGGCGTTGAGCCAGCACATCTACACATGACTTCTCCATATGGTCTCTCCACCTGGGCTGGCTTGGCTCCCTTATAGCATGATGGCTGGGTTCCCAGGGAGAGTGTCCCAACAGACCACGTGGCTCTTTTTTTTCTTCTGTTTTTTGAGATGGAGTTGTGTTCTGTTGCCCAGGCTGGAGTGCAGTGGCACAATCTCAGCTCACTGCAACCTCTGCCTCCCAGGTTCAAGCAATTCTCTGCCTCAGCCTCCCAAGTATCTGGGATTACAGGCACCTGCCACCGTGCCTGGCTAATTTTTTTTTTTTTTTTGAGACAGAGTCTCGCTTGTCACCCAGGCTGGAGTGCAGCGGTGCGATCTCGGCTCACTGCAACCTCCACCTCCCGGGTTCAAACGATTCTCCTGCCTCAGGTTCCTGAGTAGTTGGGGTTACAGGTACCCACCCCACGCTCGGCTAATTTTTTTTTTTTTTTTTTTTTTTTTGAGACAGAGTCTCGCTGTGTCACCCGGGCACCCAGACTGGAGTGCAGTGGCGCGATCTCGGCTCACTGCAAGCTCCGCCTCCCGGGTTCACGCCATTCTCCTGCCTCAGCCTCTCCGAGTAGCTGGGACTACAGGCGCCCGCCACCACGCCCGGCTAATTTTTTGTATTTTTTTTTTTTTTTAGTAGAGACGGGGTTTCACCGTGGTCTCGATCTCCTGACCTCGTGATCCACCCGCCTCGGCCTCCCAAAGTGCTGGGATTACAAGCGTGAGCCACCGCGCCCGGCCTGCTCGGCTAATTTTTATGTTTTTAGCAGAGACAGGGTTTCATCATGTTGGTCAGGCTGGTCTCGAAATCCTGATCTCAGGTGATCCACCTGCCTCGGCCTCCCAAAGTGCTGGGATTACAGGCATGAGCCAGGGCGTCGAGCCTATTTTTTTGTATTTTTAGTAGAGATGGGGTTTCACCATTTTGCCCAGGCTGGTCTTGAACTCCTGACCTCATGATCCACCCACAGCCTCCCAAAGTGCTGGGATTACAGGCGTGAGCCACCCTGCCCAGGCCCACATGGCATTTTTTTTTTTTTTTTTTTTTTTTTTGAGACGGAGTCTTGCTCTGTCTCCCAGGCTGGAGTGCAGTGGCACAATCTCGGCTCACTGCAAGTTCTGCCTCCCGGGTTCACGCCATTCTCCTGCCTCAGCCTCCTGAGTAGCTGGGACTACAGGCGCCCGCCACCACGCCCGGCTAATTTTTTGTATTTTTAGTAGAGACGGGGTTTCACCGTGTTAGCCAGGATGGTCTCGATCTCCTGACCTCGTGATCCGCCCGCCTCGGCCTCCCAAAGTGCTGGGATTACAGGTTTGAGCCACCGCGCCCGGCCAAAGACCACATGGCATTTTTATGATCTAGAAGTCACATAGCAACTTTCACCATATTCTGCTGTTTAATGCTGTCAGAAAGGTACATCCAGGCTGGGGTCGGGCGCGGTGGCTCACGCCTGTAATCCCAGCACTTTAGGAGGCCGAGGCGGGCGGATTACGAGGTCAGGAGATCGAGACCATCCTGGCTAAGACGGTGAAACCCCGTCTCTACTAAAAATACAAAAAATTAGCCGGGCGAGGTGGCGGGCGCCTGTAGTCCCAGCTACTAGGGAGGCTGAGGAAGGAGAATGGCTTGAACCCCGGAGGGTGGAGCCTTCAGTGAACCGAGGTCGCGCCACTGCACTCCAACCTGGGCAACAGCGAGACTCCATCTCAAAAAAAAAAAAAAAAAAAAAAGAAAGGTACATCCAGGCTGAAGGAACGGGGACGTAGATCCCACACTTGAGGGCAGGAGTGCCAAGGTCATAATTGTATAGTGAGCATGTCGAATTGGAGATATTGATGAGGCTATCTTCTTTGAAAATACAATTTGCCACAATTCCTGATAAACTAGTTTGTAAAGCATAGCTTTGGTCTGTGGGTGAGAGGCCAGGTGTGTTGCTCCAGTAGAGCTTTCTCAGATGGAAACAGGTGAGTGGGAATAAGACTTGCCCTTGAGAGAAGAGCATTTCAGCAGAGGGAAGAGCAATTACAAAGGCCCTGCCATGGGCAAGGTGGGTGTGTTCTAGGAACTGAAGCCCAGTTTGGCTGGGGCGTGGTGGGAGATCAGGAGAGGCTGATGAAGAAGCTGTGTTTGGAAGGTTTGATAGTGGGGACCTTGAACGTCAGGCTAAGGAGTTTATTGGGAAGCCAGCAGTGCCAAGAAAGGCTCATGGATGCCATGAGGCTGTCCCCGCATAGGCTGTCCCCACATCTGGGGGCCAAATACCCATGCATGTGCAGGAGCCAATTGTGTTTCAGAGAAGACAGAGGCCCTGGCCTCCAGGATGTGAAGGCACTAGTGCCTACCCCTAGGGCTGATGTGACACCTGCACTCCCAGATCTCACCACCTCATCCCCTTTGCCAGGTTGGACCCCTCCCTCAGCTCCCCTCCTCTAGTGTGTCTGCCCTGGTAGGGAGGAGACGGGAATGGTATGAAGAGATCTGACCTGCCCCAGGAAGTTTCCATCTCTAGGCCACCTGTCCGGTCCTGTCCCAGTGAAATCTAGCCAAGGGCATTCATCTACCCTGATCATGCTATGGGTTCTGTGGCAGGCCAGGAAACCCGCCATTAGTGGCCATCCACCCCTATGGCAGTCCCAGCTCAACGTCAGTTTGTTTTTTTGAGACAGGATCTTGCTCTGTCACCCAGGCTGGAATGTAGTGGTGTAATCACAGCTCACTGCAGCCTCAACCTCCTGGGCTCAAGCACTCCTCCCACCTCAGCCTCCTTAGTTGGGACTGCAGGTGTGTGCCACCACAACCTGCTAATTTTTTGATTTTTTTTTTTTTTGTAGAGACAAGCTCTCACCATTTTGCCCAGGCTGGTCTTGAACTACTGATCTCAAGCAATCCTCCCGCCTCAGCTTCCCAAAGTGCTGGGATTACAGGGGCGAGCCACCATGCCCAGCCCTCAGTGTCGGTTCTGGCCTGGCGTGTCTGTCCACGGTTTTAGAAGCACTTGCTGGACGGGCCACCAGAGCTGCGGGTCTTCCCGCGACGTCCTCTGAGCCTGAGCTGCTGCCGAGACACCCTCGGTGTTCGGTGATTCCCACAGCTCCACAGAGCCTCTGCTTCCACAGGTGAGCTGGGTGGGCCTTGCTCTCCGCTCCTGGCCAGGGCCCTCACTGACCACGCCTGTCGGCTTGCTGGCCCTGCCCCCTCGGTGCCCAGTTTCCTTTCTGTCACCTGGCCCCGCTCCTTGCGGTTAGCTCTGCCCACTCTTGCCTCTCCCCGCTCCTCCTGTACTAGACCTCCTCCCTGGGTTCAAGGGGCTCCCAGGCCTCCTGAAGGGCTGGGGGTCCAGGTCTGTGACGCTTTGTCCAGCACCTCTTCCTATTTTCACCTTAGGGTCCTGCGTGAGGCCTAGCTCTTCCACAGTATCCCCTCTGGGCTGGCAGGCCGGAGGTGGGTCCTGTGTGAAACCTAGAGCCTGGGTGGGGGACTTGCTGGTGGGGGGATTCTGAGGCCATGGCTCAGGTCTTTGCATCTGGGCAGAATCTGGGGGCTCCCTGGAGCCGACCAAGTGAGCGTGAGCTGCCATCCCTCCTGTTGGCAGGTCTCGGCCTACCCCAGAGCTCTCGGCATGTCGGGCCTGTCACGATGAGTGGCCTGAATGCCCTGTCCGGAGTCCCTTCCACCCTTGGACCCACCACAGTTCCAGGAGAAGACTCTTATTCCTTGGCTCTGGGACCCCAAGTGGCCTGCTTTAAGGGACAGTCCGTCTCTTCCCAGGTTCAGGACCTCGAAAGGATGCTCCGCAATCGTCCTGCAGGCTATATTCACCGTGAGCTACTCAGGGCCTGCCTCTACCCCATGGCCCTCAGCCTGGGGATGGGCTTTCCCCACAGATGTTCCTCATCACAGCATCACTCAACTTCTGGAGCCTGATGTTCCCACAGAGGCGGGGGCAGAAGACGGCAGGGAAGAACAGAGGGTCGCCTTTCCCAAATGCCTTCCCTTGGGAGACCCTGTGAAACTGAGGAGATGGGGGAAACTGAGGCCCAGAAATGGTGCCGCTTGGCCACAGTGGCTGTAGTAGAGCCATGCATAGACACAGGCCACTCATTCCAGTGCAGCCACCACCCTCCCAGCCGTCCTAAAAAAGGTCTGGCAAGACTCATGACCTTCTGCCTGGCACAGTGGCTCATGCCTATAATCCCAGCTCTTTGGGAGACCAAGGCAGGAGGATCCCTTGAGCTCAGGAGTTCAAGACTAGCCTGGGCAACATAACAAGACCCTGTCTCTACAAAGCTTAAAAAAAAAAAAAAAAAAAAAGACAAGGCATGCTCTCCTCCAGGTTCTTAAAGAAGGAGCGTCTTCCCCTGTCCCCTGTCCATAGGACTACTCTGCAGAACATCCTGCTCAGCAATCGAGGTAAGGGGTGGTCCTTTTTTTTTTTTTTTTTTTTTGGAAAGGGAGTCTCACTCTGTGGCCCAGGCTGCAGTGCAGTGGTGCGACCTCGGCTCACTGCAACCTCCGCCTCGCGGGTTCAAGCGATTCTCCTGCCTCTGCCTCCCAAGTAGCTGGGATTACAGGTGCCCCCCACCACGCCCAGCTAATTTTTGTCTTTTTACTAGAGATGGGGTTTCGCCATGTTGGCCAGGCTGGTCTCGAGCTCCTGACCTCAGATGATCCACCCGCCTGAGTCTCCCAAAGTGCTGGGAGTACAGGTGTGAACCACGGCGCCTGGCCAAGGTGATCCTTTTGGGGGTCTCTCACGTTTGGAATTACCTTGGTTGGGGAAGGGGAGGAGCAGCTCCCAGAGTGACCAGCAGAGGGCGCTGGGCCCAACATGGTCAGTTCTGGGTGCTGGACTCTTGGAACTCGGGAAGACTCCCAAGCTGCCTTCTCAAAGCTTTGTCTCTGGCAGCATCCAGAATGGAGGTGATGTGCACTCTACGGTCCCTCTAACACCTTCCCTTGAGCCCCTCGCCTTCTAGGCTCATCTGCCTAAGCCCCCTCCCTTTATTTATTTATTTATTTATTGAGACAGAGTCTCGCTGTGTCGCCCAGGCTGGGGTGCAGTGGTGCGGTCTTGGGTCGCTGCAACCTCCGCCTCAGCCTCCCTAGTAGCTGGGACTACAGGCATGTGCCAAGACACTTGGCTAATTTTTGTATTTTTAGTAGAGACGGGTTTTCTTCATGTTGGCCAGGCTAGTCTCGAACTTCTGACCTCCAGTGATCTGCCCGCCTTCGCCTCCCAAAGTGCTGAGATTACAAGCGTGAGCCACCGTGCCTGGCCAGCCTTTAGAAACTGTCTGGAGCAGGCCCCTGTGGACTCACTAGGGTATAGGAACCCTGATGGAAGGCATGGGGGCTGGGCATACCTCATGGACCTAGAGCCGGGAGACCTGGAAAGCTCTGGTGTCCAGGCCACCGAGGGGACCCCCAGCCCTCACCCATTCATCCACCATCCATATACTAACAGTCCCGGGACACATTTACTGAACTTGTGCTCTGCTTCATTTGAACACATCACTCCTCTTCTTAACTTTGGTTGCCTCCCACCTTCATTTTATTTTATTTTATTTTATTGATTGATTGATTGAGACAGGGTCTCATTCTGTTGCCCAGGTTGGAGTGCAGTGGTGCAATCTCAGCTCACTGCAACCTCCACCTCCTGCCCCAGCCTCCTGAGCAGCTGGGACTACAGGGGTGTGCCACCATGCCAGCTTAATCACCTTCTTTAAATAAAATCCAAGCTCCTCACTACCGCCTACAGGTCCTTCTCGGTGGTCCAGCCCACCTCTCCCTCCATCCAGCCTCCCCTTTAACCATGGCACTCTGGCCAAGATGACCTCTCTTCTTTTGTTGTTGTTTTTGTTGTTGTTTTGAGATGGAGTTTCGCTCTCGTTGCCCAGGCTGGAGTGCAATGGTGGGATCTCGGCTCACTGCAACCTCCGCCTCCTGGGTTCAAGCGATTCTCTTGCCTCAGCCTCCTGAGTAGATGGGATTACAGGTGCGTGCCACCACGCGCAGCTAATTTTTGTATTCTTAGTAGAGACGGGGTTTCACCATGTTGGCCAGGCTGTCTCGAACTCCTGACCTCGTGATCTGCCTGCCTTGGCCTCCCAAAGCGCTGAGATTACAGGTATGAGCCACCGTGCCCGCCCAATTTTTCTATTTTTAATAGAGAAGGTGTTTCGCCATGCTGGGCAGGCTGGTCTCAAACTGCTGACCTCAGGTGATCCTCCCACCCTGGCCTCCCAAAGCACTGGGATTACAGGCGTGAGCCGCTGCTGGCCTAAAAGATGCTTCTGGAGTAGGAGGCATTGGGCCTGGCTGGAAGGTTCGCGTCTGCAAAGGCCTGAAGAGAATATTCCAGGTGGGAGAAACAGGAAGGAGGGGACGTGTGGAGGAGGCAGGGAGACCCTGCTCTTGGGACTACCGTCTGCAGAGGGTCTCCAGAGGCAGGACCCCGGTAGGGACACTGATGCAGGAGTCGCTCTGCAGTCCCTCCCCTCAAGCTGTGGGCCGGGGTGCCCCCAGGGACGCAGGCTGTGCGCTCCCACGCCCGGCCGAAGCAGGACGTTCCCACGCGGGGGCGGCCCCGAGAAAGGCTGTGGGGCGGGCCGGGGGCGGGCGCCCGCGCTGAGGTCCCTCCGCAGCGGGTTCTCAGTTGCTCACTGGGCAGACCCAGGTCGCGCTCCCGCTGCCGAGCCCGCGAGGTGAGTGAGTTGGGGAAGGACCCCACTACCCAAGCCCGCGCGGGTCAGGGGCGCGGCTCGGTCTCCTGCCTTCGCCGCTGGGTCACGCCCCAGTGGTCCCTGTCTTAGAGGGTTGGGGGGCTTCTCGTAGGTTAGAGTTGAGGACTCCTGGGGAGTCCTCCGTCTGCATATGTGTGCCATCTCTTTCCCCAAATATAGATTACACCCTCCCTCTCTTGATATGTGGAGCTCGCCCACCCACTAATCATAATCACTGGCCGGAGCCCCTCTATTCCAGAAGCGCGGGCCGCCCCTCCCATTTATCACCTGTAGTGTGCCCCCTCCCTCACTCTATTTGTTGGGTGCCCCTCTCTCTCCCTAGATGTGGGACTCCCTTCTTTTCCGCAGATGTGTGTCTCCCTCCCTCTGACCCAGTTAAGTCCCCATCCTCTAAAGCCCCTCCCCACCCCCATGGATGCCAAACCCTGAGTCTTCCCTGGGGGTGGGGGACTGGGCTCAGCCAGACCAGCTAAGCCCAGTCCCCCACCCCCAACCAGATCCAGCAGAGCAGGCCTGTGTGCACGTAGGCAGCCAATTAGGGGGGAAGGGGTGGGGGCCAGACCGTCTGTCTGTTCTGCCGGTGCAGGGGCCTCTGGCCCCTGCAGGGAAGAGAGCCTCAAGGCCTGCTCCCTCTCCACCTGGACCCCACCCAGCTTCCTCTGGGGAGCAAACAAGTGAGCAGGGTTCTCCAATCTGGCCAGACTGAGCTGGGGCTGGCACCAGAACCCAAGCCCTCAGCCTCAAACTCTTCAGACCCTGGCCCAAGACTTAGGCCTCCTCCCACTTCTCAGATGGTGAATTGAGGTCCCAAGAAGGGGCTCCAAAGGTCTAGGACTCCCACTGGCCCCCTGCTGGGATATCAGACAAAATTAGAAGGGTCAAGGGCATGAGGGTGACCTTGAAACCCTGGGACACCCCTACCACTACCATACCAGTGGAAAAGGGTTTCTCCACCTGGCCCTGAGGTTTGGGGGAAGAGGGTGATGTGGAGGCAGAACTCATCTATACCTTCACGCCCCCAGATGCTCCCCAGAGCTGCCTGGAGCTTGGTGCTGAGGAAAGGTGGACGTGGAAGACGAGGGATGCACAGCTCAGAAGGCACCAGTGAGACGTGGACTCCTTCCTCCCAGCCTAACTCCAGAGATAGGGGCAGGGGTCCCCTCTGCAGGCTGCCCCCTTTGCCCTTCCATGCCACCCTGGGCCTGTTCCTACCACACTTCCCATGTTCCCATGATCCCACTGCTTGGTCCAAGGCCAAGTTTCTCTAGGAAATGGAATGCGCGGGGTGAGCAGACAGTGGCCATCTCCATTCCAAGCTTCCTTAGGAGCCAGCCCCCAAGCCTCAGGCCCCTAGGCCTTTTGTTCTGAGGTGGAGGATGCTGACAGAACCTTGGACCCTGATTCCTCCTTTCCAGACCCTAGTTTCAATGCTAGTAAGAAGAAAGAGACCTAAAGCAGGAGAGACTTAAGCCAGACAGCAGAAGGGCCTTGCTGACCCATGGAGAATAACAAAGATAACATTTATTGAGCCCTTACTAGTACCCCAAGCTATTTCAGCCTCCCAAGTAGCTGGGATTATAGGTGCCCACCACTGCCCCTGGCTAATTTTTGTATTTTTAGTAGAGGCGAGGTTTCACCATCTTGGCCAGGCTGGTCTCGAACTCCTGACCTCGTGATCCACCCGCCTCAGCCTCCCAAAATGCTAGGATTACAGGTGTGAGCTACCAAGCCCAGCCTCCTTCTCTATTAATATAGTTAGAGATAGGGTGTCCCAGGGGCAGCCTGGACTCAGCTCCCTCCGTTGTGTCTGCAGCCCGTGGTGGGGGGAAGATGTCCCCCTACACCAACTGCTATGCCCAGCGCTACTACCCCATGCCAGAAGAGCCCTTCTGCACAGAACTCAACGCTGAGCAGCAGGCCCTGAAGAAGAAGGAGAAGGGAAGCTGGACCCAGCTGACCCACGCCGAAAAGGTGGCCCGTAAGTGTCAGGGTGGGGCTGGCTGGAGAGAGTGGGTTGGGGGCTGACTTTGGAAAGAAGGGCCTGTCAGGGATCAGAGGGCAGAGAGAGGCCCCCAAGACAGCCAGAAACCTCCAAACACCTGAGGGGTGAAGTTCATGCCTTTGTTTGTTTCTTTATTCACTCACCTATTTGTGCATAGCCTGATGCTAGGCAATGCTGGGGACATGAGGTGAATCACCTGGATAGTTAGTTCCTGCCCCCATGGTGCTCCCAGTCCCCTGGGGAAAACCAATACAGACTCCAATAATTGTAATACAGAATATATGGCTAGGGTGAGGTGTGCTCAAGGACTGTGAGATGAAATCTTGGTGGACCCCCCAGAGGAGGGCACATTCCAGCTGGCCTTTAAGGGTGAAGAGGAGGGCACTGCCAGGGAGTGGGAACTGCATGGGGAAGGGTGTCAGAGCAGGAAACTGTGGAGGGCCCTGGAATTGAGTGATGTAGGCGAGATGGGACAGAGAGAGGCACGTGAGGTGGTTGGGGAGGAGCCCTCTGACCCTGGGAGGCTGGAGCGATGTGTGGTCCCTTGTCATGTCCACCAGAGCATCCCTGAGCTGACCCTTTGATATTTGGAGCACCTTATTCTCATTCCATGAATGGGAATACTCAGCCTGACCTCCAAGATTTCAAGGGATTCCTAGTGGGGGAAGGTTCATGCTTCTCACGTTCATTCATTCAGTCAACATCTTATTTAGCACCTACTACAATATCATGCACTGGGAATGCAGCTGTGAGCCAGCCAGGCTCCGTTCCTGCCTGTGAGCTTGCATTTCCAGCCCTCTCTCAGCACCTTTCCTCTTTCTCTCTCTCTCTCTCACACACACACACACACACACACACACACACACACACATATATCTTGGTTTTCTCTTCATCCATTTCAGAAATTGACACTCTTGGGGGAGGGGGGAGGGATAGCATTAGGAGATATACCTAATGCTAAATGACGAGTTAATGGGTGCAGCACACCAACATGGCACATGTATACATATGTAACAAACCTGCACGTTGTGCACATGTACCCTAAAACTTAAAGTATAATAATAATAAAATTTAAAAAAGAGAGAAATTGACACTCTTTATCTGAGCATGGTGGCACATGCCTGTGGTCCCAGCTATTCAGGAGGCTGAGGCAGGAGGATCGCTTGAGCCCAGGGGAGCTGAGGCTAGAGTGAGCTGTGATTGTGCCACTGCATTGCACTCCAGCCTGGGTAACAAAGTGAGACCCTGTCTGAAAAAAAAAAAAGAGAGAGAGAGAAAGAAATGATGGACATTCCCCAAGCAAGATGATAATGAGCACCATCCTAATATGTCCTGCACGCTTACATGTAGCAGGCACCGCTGTGGCGTTAGGTGCTCTCGTTAGCTCACATTTGAGAGACTGAGGCTCAGTGGCGTGCAGTCACTTGCAATGGTCACGCAGCTAGAGAGTGGTGGAGGCAAGATTTGAAACCACATAGACAGGCACCAGGGGTTTCACCCTTAGCTGCAGCGTAGCCTCACAGCTCAAACAAATTTTTTTTTTCCTTTTTTTTTTGAGACAGGGTCTCTGTCACCCAGGCTGGAGTGCAGTGGCCCCATCTCGGCTCACTGAAACCTCTGCCTCCCGGGCTCAAGTGATCCTCCCACTTTGGCTGCCTGAGTAGCTGGGACTACAGGTGGGCGCCACCACACCTGGCTATTTTTTTTGTATTTTTTTTGTAGAGACAGGGCTTCACCATGTTGGCCAGACTGGTCTCAAACTCCTGATCTCATGATCCACCCGCCTTAGCCTCCCAAAGTGCTGGGATTACAGGTGTGAACTACCATGCCCGGCTATTTTTTTATTTATATTTCTGTAGAGACAGAGCAGTCTCACTATGTTTGCTCAGGCTGGTCTTGAACTCCCGGGCTCAAGCAATTCTCCTGCCTCGGCCTCCCAAAGCACTGGGATTACAGGCATGAGCCATCATGCCAGGCCAAAAGCCTTGAGTCTTGTCAGACTTCTTCCAGGGCGGGCAGGTGTGGCAGCACTGGAGTGCATGGCCTGTGTTTATGCATGGCTCTACTACAGCCATGCTGAGTGGCCTCCACTGGTTGATTTCATTGTCTCAGCCTGAACCTCTCACCCAGGTATCTTCCCAAAACCTAAGACAGTTCCCTTTTCCCAAGGAATTCTGCTGCCAGCTTTGATTTTCCTTTAGATATTTATTTTCATATTTATTTAATGTACTGAGAAAGGATTACACACATAGGGTAATTTTTTTTTTTTTTTTTTTTTTTGAGACAGAGTCTCGCTCTGTCGCCCAGGCTGGAGTGCAGTGGCGTGATCTCGGTTCACTGCAACCTCTGCCTCCCAGGTTCACGCCATTCTCCTGCCTTAGCCTCCCAAGTAGCTGGGACTACAGGTGCCCGCCACCACGCCTGGCTAATTTTTGTATTTTTAGTAGAGACGGGGTTTCACTGTGTTAGCCAGGATGGTCTCGATCTCCTGACCTCGTGATCCGCCCGCCTCGGCCTCCCAAAGTGCTGGGATTACAGGCGTGAGCCACTGTACCCGGCCTTACCTGGCTAATTTTTAAATTTTTTGTAGAGACAGGGTCTCGCTATATTGCCTAGGATGGTCTCGAACTCTGGGACTCAAGCAATCCACCCGTCTTGGTCTCCCAAAATTCTGGGATTACAGGTGTGAGCCACCAAGCCTGGCCCCCTCCCTAATTCTGTTAGAATGAAATCCAAACTCTTCTCCATGGGTTCTAACAAGGTCCTGTGTGAACCGGCTCTGCCTCTCATTTGCTAAATTCTCTCTCTTTTGCTCATTTCACTCCAGCTGCAGTGGTCCTCACTTCACACTTTCCCTACCCACTTCCTGCTTCAGGGTCTTTGCACTTCCTTCCAGTTTTCACCAACTTTCTCCCATTGATTTTTCAAGCCTCAGCTCCAATGTCACCTCCTCTGAGACACCTTCCCTGGCCATCCAACTGTTTGCCTGATGCATTTGCCATTGTCTCCCCCTCTAAACTCCACAAGGGCAGGGATTTTCATCTGGCTCATTCACTGCTGTCACCTGTTCCTGGTCATGCTGTGCATATAGTACCTGCTCAGTAAGAATTTGCTGAATGAACAGCATCTGCTGCAGGGAGGGGGAAGCCGGGGATCACTTAGAGTGGACGCACCTGAGGCCCCTTCCCCACACCCAACTTCCTCCAGTGTACCGGCTCCAGTTCAATGAGACCTTTGCGGAGATGAACCGTCGCTCCAATGAGTGGAAGACAGTGATGGGTTGTGTCTTCTTCTTCATTGGATTTGCAGCTCTGGTGATTTGGTGGCAGCGGGTCTACGGTGAGTGGCAACACCTCATCTGGCTGCAGTCCTGGGCCATGCCCTTGTGGTCACGGCCACCAGACAGTTTCTTAAAGGAACCATGCTGGCACTCATCTGAAGAGTTGAAAATTTCTGAAGAGGTGTAGGGTGAAGGACAGAGCATGGCTGTCTAGGTTTGAATGTAGGAACTTTACCTCTCTGGGCCTCAGTTTCCTCATCTGTAAAATGGGAATAGTAATGTTCCATCTCAGGGTACTTAAGAGGATTTTAATGAGAGAGGGCTGTAGGCCAGTGTTTGGCTCATAGTCATGAATGGTGTTGTAACTGATTATTGTGTGTGAGCTGTGTGTTTTTCAGTGTATATATATACACTGAACTTCTGCCTCCCCAATTCAGGTGATTCCTCTGCCTCAACCTCCTGAATAGCTGGGACTATAGGAGTGTGCCACCACGCCCGGCTAATTTTTGTATTTTTAGTAGAGACAGGGTTTCGCCATGTTGGCCAGGCTGGTCTCAAACTCCTGGTCTCAAGTGATCTGCCTGCTTTGAACTCCCAAAGTGCTAGGATTACAAGCATGAGCCACCACACCTGGCCTATTTTTCAGTATATTGCTTCAGCTGCTGTAACAAAGAGTCCCCAACTTATAAGAGCTTAAATTAGATAATGGTTTATTCCTTTCTCACAAGGGCAGAGAAGCAATCCAGACAAATGTGGGGACTCCACAACGCAGGCTCCTTCTGTCTTGTTGCTCTGCATCCTTGACATGCAAGATGGCTGCTCCAGCTGCTGCCATCAAGCCTACATTTCAGCCAAGGAAAAAAGGGAAAGGGAAGATATGTTCCTCTTTGAGGCCTAGAAGTTGCTCAGACCACTTCTCCTCACATGCTGTAGGCTGAGAAATGATCACGTGACAAGGGAAGCTGGGAGATGTAGTCTTTAGCTGGGTAGTCACATGAACAGCTGAACTTTCATTACCTCTGAAGAGTGGTTCTCAAAGTGTTCTCTGTGTACCAATAGGACCACCTAGGAACTTGCTAGAAATGCACATTCTCAGCCCCACTGGTCAGACACTCTGGGGGTAGACCCCAACAATTTTTTTTTTTTTTGAGACGGAGTTTCGTTCTTTCGCCAAGGCCGAAGTGCACTGGCACGATCTCGGCTCACTGCAACCTCCGCCTTCTGGTTTCAAGCGATTCTCCTGCCTCAGCCTACCTGCCTCAGCCTACCGAGTAGCTGGGATTACAGGCATCCGCCATCACGCCCAACTAATTTTTATATTTTTAGTAGAGATGGGGTTTCACCATGTTGGCCAGGCTGGTCTCGAACTCCTGACCTTGTGATCCACCTGCCTTGGCCTCCCAAAGTGCTGGGATTATAGGCATGAGCCACCATGCCCGGCCTGACCCCAATTATTAAATTATTTATTTATTTATTTATTTGAGATGGAGTCTCGCTCTGTCACCCAGACTAGAATGCAGTGGCGTGATCTCAGCTCACTGCAACCTCCATCTCCCGGGTTCAAGCAATTCTTCTGCCTTAGCCTCCCGAGCAGCTGGGACTACAGGTGCGTGCCACCACGCCCAGCTAATTTTTGTATTTTTAGTAGAGATGGGGTTTCACCATATTGGCCTGGCTGGTCTTGAACTCCTTACCTTGTGATTCACCCACCTCGGCCTCCCAAAGTTCTGGGATTACAGGCGTGAACCACCACGACGGCCCAACAATTTTTATTTTAACTGCCCATCCCTCTGGTAGACCAGTGGAAGGCTGAGTACCTCCCACGCATCCTGGAAGGGCTAGTCTAGCCTAGTGCTTGGCACACAGTAGATGCTCATAAAGGTTGTTCCCCTCCTGCTCCGCTCCTGGGATAGAAAGTACCAGGGATGGAGGTCAGGCAGGCTGAGTCAGCCTCAGGGCCAGGCAGACCAGGAAGTAAGGTGTGGGTGGTGTTGGGAGCTTGGGCCTCCAGGCCTTTACTGTCCCGATCCACATATCAAGGCACCTAAAATGCCTCCATGAGTGCTTTCAGCTTTTAGGTTAAGTATTGCCTCCCCCACCAGATTTTTTCTTTTTTTTTTTTTTTAATTTTTTATTTTTTTGAGACAGAGTCTCGCTCTGTCACCCAGGTTGGAGTGCAGTGGTGCGATCTCGGCTCACTGCAAGCTCCACCTCCCGGGTTCACGCCGTTCTCCTGCCTCAGCCTCCCAAGTAGCTGGGACTACAGGTGCCTGCCACCACGCCCGGCTTATGTTTTGTATTTTTAGTAGAGATGGAGTTTCACTATGTTAGCCAGGATGGTCTCGATCTCCTGACCTCGTGATCCGCCCGCCTTGGCCTCTCAAAGTGCTGGGATTATAGGCATGAGCCACGGCCTATAATATAGCCGCGCCCGGCCCCTTTTTTCTTTTTTAAAAAAAGAGACAGGGGTTTTTCTATGTTGCCCAGGCTGGACTGGAATTCCTCGGTTTAAGTAATCCTCCCACCTTGGCCTCCTGAGGTGGGAGACCATAGGCATGTGCCACTGCACCCGGCTCTCCCCATTTTTTTTTTTTTTTTTTATAGAAAGAGTCTTGCTCTGTCACCCAGGCTGGAGTGTGGTGGCATGATCTTGGCTCAGTGCAACCTGTGCCTCCCAGACTAGACTGATTCTCCTGCTTCAGCCTCCTGAGCAGCTGGGATTACAGGGGTACACTACCACACCCAGCTAATTTTTTGTATTTTTAGTGGAGACAGGGTTTCACCATGTTGGCCAGGCTAGTCTCAAACTCCTGACCTCAAGTGATCCGTCCGCCTCGTCCTCCCAAAGTGCTGGGATTACAGGCTTGAGCCACCGCGCCCGGTGGCCTGTCCCCATATTTTTTAAGTGAACACTCTTACCTACTTCCTACTCTCAACCCTCTTAGAAAGTCAAAGGAATTATTTCATCCTGGACCCTGCCCAGCAAGTGGGAACAAACTCAGTAATTATATAATTATAGTAGGTAACATGTATCAGGTGCTTAATATTTGTCTAACATTGTGCCAACGGCTTTGGAAATAGTCCCCACAATCCTAGTGGATAGGACCTGCTTTTGACAGGTAAGGAAACTGAGGCTCAGTGGGGTGAAGTGACTTGTTGAAGGTCACAGGGCAAGGGAGTGGTGGAGCTGGGATTTGGATTCAGGCAGTCTTCAAATCAGTGCTCTTATTACCACAGACCACAGAGGTAGATGAGGCGACTGAGTTGTGAAGGACCTTGGCCCAGCTCCCACACTCCTTGGAGTCTAAGGCAAAGCTGGGATCAGAACCCAGAGGTGCCTGGGGCGATGCTTTAGAAGAAAGTCTGGGGTGAGGGGCTAGACAGGGTGGAGGGAGCTCCTCAGTGCAAGATACTTCAACCCTGGAGTATCTTGTACCGTCAGCCTTGCAAGTAGCTGGGAGGCTACAGGATGGCTGGAGACCCTGGCTGGTAGAGGAAGGCTGGTAGAGGTAGACTGGCAGGATCCTGATCCACCCCATGCACTCCCTGCAGTATTTCCTCCAAAGCCGATCACCTTGACGGACGAGTGGAAAGCCCAGCAGCTGCAGCGCATGCTGGACATGAAGGTCAATCCTGTGCAGGGCCTGGCCTCCCGCTGGGACTATGAGAAGAAGCAGTGGAAGAAGTGACTTGCATCCCCAGCTGTCTCCCTGCGGCTCCACCCTGGCTGGGAGCCTCTAGCGGCCCCTCCCCTCCCCTGCCCTTAACCCCAATAAAGCTAATTTGTTCTCTTCTGCCTCTCACCTCCACTTCAGACTTTACTTGGCACCTAAAATTAGGCATTTTAACAGGTGAGGGGCAAGAAGGGCTCAGAACTCATCTAGTCATTGAGGGCTTCCTGGAGGAGTGGGGGCTAGAGCCAAGGCTTAGGTGGGATTAGGAAAGGCAAGAAGACGGGAAGGCATTCCGGGTGGAGCAAGTGGCTTAATCAAAGGTGAGGACACTCTTTTATTCAGCTAATTAACAAATACTTGGCCGGGTGCGGTGGCTTACTCCTGTAATCCCAGCACTTTGGGAGGCCAAGGAGGGTGAATCACTTGAGGTCAGGAGTTCAAGACCAGCCTGGCCAACATGGTGAAAACCCCATCTCTACTAAAAGTACAAAAAATTAGCCGGGCGTGGTGGCGGGCGCCTGTAGTCCCAGCTACTTGGGAGGCCGAGGCAGGAGAATGCCATGGTCCTGGGAGGCAGAGCTTGCAGTGAGCCGAGATCGTGCCACTGCACTCCAGCCTGGGTGACAGAGCGAGACTCCGTCTCAAAAAAAAAAAAAAAAATACAAAAATTAGCTGGGTGTAGTGATGCATGCCTGTAGCCCCAGCTGCTCAGGAGCCTGAAGCAGGAGAATCGCTTGAACTCAGGAGGCAGAGGTTGCAATGAGCCGAGATCATACCATTGCACTGCAGCCTGGGCAACAGAGCGAGATTCCATCTCCAAAAAAAAAAAAAAAAAAAACTTATTGAGCACCTACTGTGTGCCAGGTTCTAATCCAGGCCCTGGGGATGCAGCAGTGAACAAACAGGCAAAGACCTTGGCCTCATGGAGGAGACATTCCTCTATGCGGGGAAATAGAAAAATGAATAAATAAGTGCAATAACTTGTAGGTTACATGGTAATAAGTGCCATAAGAAACAAAACAAAGCAGCACGAGGAGACAGGATAAAGGGGATTGGGGGGTGGTAGGTAAAGGCCTCTAGGAAAAGGTAGTATTTCATTTCTTTTTTTTTTCGGTAGGGTCTCACTCTGTCACCCAGGCTGGAGTGCAGTGGCATGATCATGGCTCACTGCATCCTCGAATTCTCGAGTTCAAGTGATCCTCCCACCTCAACTTCCCAAGTAGTGGTACAGGTATGCACCACCATGCCCAGCTAATTTTTTTTTTTTTTTTTTTTGAGACGGAGTTTCACTCTTGTTGCCCAGGCTGGAGTGCAAACTCGGCTCACCACAACCTCCGCCTCCCGGGTTCAGCTGATTCTCCTGCCTGCCTCAGCCTCCCGAGTAGCTGGGATTACAAGCATGCGCCACCATGCCCAGCTAATTTTGTATTTTTAGTAGAGACGGAGTTTCTCCGTGTTGGTCAGGCTGGTCTCGAACTCCCGACCTCAGGTGATCTACCTCCTTCGGCCTCCTAAAGTGCTGGGATTACAGGCGTGAGCCACCTTGCCCGGCCTAATTTTTTTGTTTTTTTTTTGAGATGGAGTCTTGCTGTGTCGCCCAGGTTGGAGTACAGTGGCTCGATCTCGGCTCACTGCAAGCTCCGCCTCCTGGGTTCACACCATTCTACTGCCTCAGCCTCCCAAGTAGCTGGGACTGCAGGCTGCCCCCACGCCCGGCTAATTTCTTGTATTTTTAGTAGAGACGGGGTTTCACTGTGTTAGCCAGGATGGTCTTGATCTCCTGACCTTGTGAGCCACCCGCCTTGGCCTCCCAAAGTGCTGGGATTACAGGTGTGAGCCACTGCGCCTGGCCTAATTTTTTCTATTTTTAGTAGAGACAGGGTTTCACCATGCTGGCCAGGCTCGTCTTGAACTCCTGACCTCATGATCTGCCCGCCTTGGCCTCCCAAAGTGCTGGGATTACAGGCATGAGCCACCACGCCCGGCCTTTTTTATTGGTAGAGACAGGGCTCCACTATGTTGCCCAGGCTGGTCTCGAACTCCTGGCCTCAAATGATCCTCCTGCCTCAGCCTCTCAAAGCGCTGGGGGATTTTATTCTAAGTGTGATGGGAAGCTGTGTCCATTTGGGTTCTTTGAGAAGCAAATGCCAAGAAGGAATTAACCATGTGAAGAGATTTATTGGGGGTAATGCCTGTGAGAGATAAAGGAGAGAGGAAGCAGGAGTAGGTTGGGAGAATCTTCAGACTGCAGTGCAGATCTGACACCTGTGGAAGAAAAGAAGGGAAGAAAGGAGAATTGCATAGGAACAGCCTCAGACTTCAGGGCCTCTGGATCATTCTGAGTCCCATCAGGAGACAGAAACCACAAAGCAATTTAAATAGGGGTTGTTTAATATAAAAAATTATTAACCTTACACAGGAAAGTAACCATAAAGATGTGAAGGCCGGGTGTGGTGGCTCATGCCTGTAATCCCAGCACTTTGGGAGGCTGAGGTGGGCAGATCACCTGAGATCAGGAGTTGAAGACCAGCCTGGTCAACATGGAAACCCTGTCTCTACTAAAAATACAAAAATTAGCCAGGTATAGTGGCACACACCTGTAATCCCAGCTACTCAGGAAGCTGAGGCAGGAGAATTGCTTGAACCTGGGGGACGGAGGCTGCAGTAAGCCAAGATTGCGCCATTGCACTCTAGCCTGAGCAACAGAGCAAGACCTTGTCTCAAAAATAAATAAATAAATAGGCAAAGGCCGAGCACAGTGGCTCACGCCTGTAATCCCAGCACTTTGGGAGGCCACAGCAGGTGGATTACCTAAGTTGCGAGTTTGAGACCAGCCAGACCAACATGGAGAAACCCCATCTTTACTAAAAATACAAAATTAGCCAGGCGTGGTGGCGCATGCCTTTAATCCCAGCTACTCGGAAGGCTGAGGCAGGAGAATCTCTTGAACCTGGGAGGTGGAGGTTGCAGTGAGCCAAGATCACTACATTGCACTCCAGTCTGGGCAATAAGAGGGAAACTCTGTCTCAAAAAAAAAAAAAAAAAAAAGCAAAGAGACCTTTAAAAGGTACCCAAGGAGAGTCCCCAAGGAAAGATAAACTTGATAAACTTGGAAGGGGGTGCCCTCCCCAAGTGAGGCTCAGACCTCACTGGAGAAGGTGTGGTTGGTTGCAGCCCACTGGATGGCGAGAAGTTGGGTGGCTTGCCTATGGCCAAAGCTGGTCCATAGTGCCCTGGGTAAGCAGGAATAACCCTCAGAGGGCTAAGGGAGCTGAGACTGGTGGGCAGGTGGAATTGGGGCACATTTGCAGATGTGAGGCCTAAAGCTTGAGGCATCTGCATCAGGAGGATTGCTGGAAGATGGTCCCCGGGCCTGAAGGCTGCAATGTTGCTATAGGCTATGCACACTGGGCTCATGGCTGGGGCAGATCACCACTAAATGTCCTCACACACACTGCTAAGCAACCAAAAAACAGCAAGAACAGCACGTGCACACACACACACACACACACACACACACACACCTCTTCTCCTCCTGAAAGTCTCTTCTAGCACTGACTACTTGCAAAGTTCAGCATCTCACTGTAAAGGAGTTCAGTTCATCTCCAGTGTGCAGAGCAGAGTGAATTTGGAGCTGAGCGGTAATACATTGATAACTGGCCCAGCATCTTTCAGAAAGTCTTGGCTAGGCCAGTGGGAAGTCCCAGAGCAAGTAATGCCCACTAGAGGAGTCCTGTATTGGGCAAAATTAATGCATCCCTAGTGTATTAGGGTTCTCTAGAGGGATAGGACTAATAGGATAGATGTATATATGAAAGGGAGTTCATTAAGGAGAATTTATTCACATGATCACAACGGGAAGTCCCACAACAGGCCATCTGCAAGCTGAGGAGAAGCCAGTCTGAGGCCCAAAAACCTCAAAAGTAGGGAGGACAATAGTGCAGCCTTTAGTCTGGCTGAAGGCCTGAGAGCCCCTGGCAAACCACTGGTGTAAGTCTAAGAGTCCAAAAGCTGAAGAACAAACTTGAAGTCTGATGTTCCAAGGCAGGAAGCACCCAGCACGGGAGAAAGATGAGGCCAGAAGACTCAGCCAGTCTAGTGCTTCCACGTTCTTCTGTCTGATTATTTATTTATTTATTTATTTATTATGAGAGAGAGTTTCGGCCGGGCGCGGTGGCTCACGCTTGTAATCCCAGCACTTTGGGAGGCCGAGGTGGGCGGATCATGAGGTCAGGAGATCGAGACCACGCTGAAACCCTGTCTCTACTAAAAATACAAAAAAAAAAAATTAGCCGGGCGTGGTGGCGGGCGCCTGTAGTCCCAGCTACCAGAGAGGCTGAGGCAGGAGAATGGCGTGAATCCGGGAGGCGGAGCTTGCAGTGAGCTGAGATCGCGCCACTGTGCTCCAGCCTGGGCGACAGAGCTAGACTCCGTCTCAAAAAAAAAAAAAAAAAAAAAAAAAAAGAGAGAGAGTTTCTCTCTTGTCGCCCAGGCTGGAGTGCAGTGGCGCGATCTGGGCTCACTGCAAGCTCCGCCTCCTGGGTTCAAGCAGTTCTCCTGCCTCAGCCTCCCAAGTAGCTGGGATTACAGGTGCTCACCACCACACCTGGCTAATTTTTTGTATGTTTAGTAGAGACAGGGTTTCACTATGTTGGCCAGGCTAGTCTTGAACTCCTGACCTCGTGATCCACCCACCTCGGCCTCCCAAAATGCTGGAATTACGGGCGTGAGCCAGTGTGCCCGGCTTAATCACCTCTTTTAAAAGGTCTTATCTCCAAATGCAGTCCCATTCTGAGGTGCTGGGGGTTAGAACATCCACATATGAATTTCGGGGAGACACAATTGAGACCATAATAGTTGGGCTCAGGGCTGGGCACGGTGGCTTACGGCTGTAATCCCAGGATTTGGGAGGCTGAGCGGGGCAGATCGCTTGAGGCCAGGAGTTTGAGACCAGCCCGGCCAACATGGAGAAACCCCATCTCTACTAAAAGTACAAAAATTAGCTGGATGTGTTGGCGCATGCTTGTAATCCCAGCTACTTGGGAGGCTGAGACACAAGAATCAATTGAACCCAGAGGTGGATGTTGCAGTAAACCGAGATTGTGCCACTCCACTCCAGCCTGGGCAACAGAGCGAGACTCTGTTTCAGGAAAAAAAAAAAAGTTGGCGGCCGGGCACGGTGGCTCACGCTTGTAATCCCAGCACTTTGGGAGGCCGAGGCGGGCGGATCACGAGGTCAGGAGATCGAGACCACGGTGAAACCCCGTCTCTACTAAAAATACAAAAAATTAGCCGGGCGTGGTGGTGGGCGCCTGTAGTCCCAGCTACTCGGAGAGGCTGAGGCAGGAGAACGGCGTGAACCCGGGAGGCGGAGCTTGCAGTGAGCCGAGATTGCGCCACTGCACTCCAGCCTGGGCGACAGAGCAAGACTCCATCTCAAAAAAAAAAAAGTTGGACTGAAGTTTATTCTGTTTGTCTCTTTGTTCTGGGACCAGTGGACACCTAGGGCATGTTCTTCTCATGGCAGAAGTCTGAGACTTTGGCAGGGCAGAGGAATGGGTGGGGACACTCTTAAAGTCCAGGCCCAAAACAAGCACACACAAAACGGCACCACATTCCACTGGCCAAGGTGTTCCAATTATGATTGCTGCATTACAAACCAACCTGAAACTGAGTGGCATAAAACAATTATTTTACTATGTTCAGAGATTCTGTGGGTCAGGCATTAGGGCCGGGTATGGTGGAAACTGCTTGCCTCTGCTCTAGAACATCTGGGGCCTCAGCTGGAAACACTCAAGGGCTGTGGCCATGATTGGCTGGAGGTGTTTTCACTCATATATGTAGTACTTGATGCTGGGACCACAGCTGGACCTGAGATCAACTGGAACACCACTTTGTGGCTTCCCTCCACAGTCAATCTGTGTGGACTAGTTTGGTCTCCCTTAAAACATGGTAGCTGGAGGTCGGGCGAGGTGGCTTATGCCTATAATCTCAGCACTTTGGGAGGCTGAAGTAGGCAGATCATGAGGTCAATAGATCGAGACCATCCTGGCCAACACAGTGAAACCCTGTCTCTACTAAAATACAAATATTAGCTGGGCGTGGTGGCATGCGCCTGTAGTCCCAGCTACTCGGGAGGCTGAGGCAGGAGAATCGCTTGAATCTGAAAGGTAGAGGTTGCAGTGAGCTGAGATTGCACCACTGAACACCAGCCTGGAGACAGAGCGAGACTCGGTCTCAAAAACAAAAACAGTGGCTGGGTCCCAAGAGAGCGAAGGGGAAGTGCCTTGTCTTTCTTTCTTTTCTTTCTTTCTTTCTTTTTTTTTTTGAGACAGAGTCTTGCTCTGTCGCCCACGCTGGAGTGCAATGGCGCCATCTCGGCTCACTGCAACCTCTGCCTCCTGTGTTCAAGCGATTCTTGTGCCTCAGCCACCCAAGTAGCTGGGATTAGGGGCGTGCACCACCACACCTGGCTTTTTCGTGTGTATTTTTAGTAGACATGGGGTTTCACCATGTTGGCCAGGCTGGTCTCGAACTCCTGACCTCAGGTGATCCACCCGCCTTGGCCTCCCAAAGTGCTGGGATTACAGGTGTGAGCCACCGTGCCTGGCCTGCATGGTCTTTTTATGATTCAGCTTCAGAAGACAAAAAGCATCCCTTCTGCTGGAGCCCAGTGGTCAAAGCACTACCAAAGGTACACCCAGGTTCAAGAGGGAGAGGACATGGAGTCCACCACTCAGTAGGAGGACATCAAGATCCCATTGTAAAATGTGGTGTGCATGTGAGAAGGGAAATTTCTTTTTTTTAATTTTATTTTAAGTTCCAGGATACATGTGCAAAACGTGCAGGTTTGTTACGTAGATAAGCATGTGCCACGGTGGTTTGTTGTACCTATGAACTCATCGCCTAGGTATTAAGCCCCGCATGCATTAGCTATTTGTCCTGATGCTCTCCCTCCCCTCACCCCCACAGGCCCCGGTGTATGTTCCCCTCCCTGTGTCCATGTGTTTTCATTGTTCAGCTCCTACTTATGAGTGAGAACATGTGATGTTTGGTTTTCTGTTCCTGTGTTAGTTTGTTGAGGATGATGGCTTCCAGCTTCATCCATGTCCCTGCAAAGGACATGATCTCATTCCTCTCTTTTTGAGACCAAGCCTCGCTCTGTCACCCAGGCTGGAGTGCAGTGGAACGATCATAGCTCACTGCAGACTCAAACTCCTGGGCTCAAGCAATCCTCCCGCCTCAGCCTCCCAAAGTGCTGGGATTACAGGCATGAGCCCTGCACCTGGCCAAGAGGGAAAATTTTTTAGATCATTTTTCGAAAATACAGTCTACCACCCAAGGTCAAGCCCAATGTTGATGGACAGAGAAATATCCTACAGCCAGGGTGTGCATGGAGGCATGAGGAGAGAAGGCAGAATTGTGAGCAGATAATAAAATATTCTGCAGATGTGGAGAAATGACCAACACAAAAGGTTGGAGGCCAGGTGTGGTGGCTCACACCTGTAGTCCCAACACTTTTGGAGGTTGAGGCAGGAGGACTACTTGAGGCCAGGATCTTGAGATTAGCCTGGGCAACATAATGAGACCTATCTCATTACGGATTTTTTTTTTTTTTTTTTTTGAGACGGAGTCTCGCTCTGTTGCCCAGGCTGGAGTGCAGTGGCACAATCTTGGCTCACTGTCGCTTCCGCCTCCTGGGTTGAAGAGATTCTCCTGCCTCAGCCTCCTGAGTAGCTGGGATTACAGGCACATGCCACCACGCCCAGCTAATTTTTGTATTTTTAGTAGAGACAGGGTTTCACCATGTTGGCCAGGATAGTCTCCATCCCTTAACCTCATGATCCGCCCTCTTGGCCTCCCAAAGTGCTGGGATTACAGGCATGAGCCACCACACCTGGCTGTGTCTCAGGTCTTAAGGTCCCTAGCTGGTCAGCCTTCTTTCCACTTTTCAGAGTTTCCTTTTCTTTTTCTTTCTTTTTTTTTTTTGAGATGAGTCTCACTCTGTTGCCCAGGCTGGAGGGCAATGACATGATCTCGGCTCACTGCAACCTCTACCTCCTGGGTTCAAGCAGTTCTCATGCCTCAGCCTCCTGAGCAGCTGGGATCACAGGCATGAGCCACCATGCCTGGCTAATTTTTGTATTTTTGGTAGATACAGGGTTTTGTCATGTTGGACAGAATGGTCTCAAACCCCTGGCCTCAAGTGATCCATCTGCCTCAGCCTCCCAAAGTGCTGGGATGACAGGCATAAGCCACTGTATATTTTATATACAGTGTCAAAGGTTCTTAATTTTACTTAGCAGGAGAAATAGGGAAAAGTACATCTGCTCCATCTTCCTGGATGTGGAAGTCCAGTGGTTCATCCTAATATATATTAAAATATCTTTTAATATATAATCTCTCTCTCTCTCCCTACCCCTCCTTCCCCTTCCATTTCATTTGTTGAAAAAAATGGAGTCATTTGTCCTGAGGATTTCCCCCAGTCTGTATTTTGGTAATTGCAATCCCATGTGTCGCTTATTATGCCCCTCTGTCCCCTGTGTTTTCTATAAATGGTGATTACATTTAGAAGCTTAGACTCATGCTTGATTTTTTTGGCAAGAATATTTTATGGGTGTGCTGTGTTCTCTTGGCAGGCAGCACATGATGCCTGGTTGTCTTTGTGTACCATTAGCAGCTTTCATTGGTCATTGTGTAGATTCATTAACTTATTAGCAGTACAGATGGCTTTCAAATACATGAAAAGATGCCAACCTCAATTAGATTTTTAAAAATGAAATTTTAAAGTATGAGTACTATTTTTCCATCTACCAGATTGACAAGGATCAGAGTGTTAACATGAATGTTGGCAAGAGTGCAGAGGACAGGCGATTTCATAGGCTGCCTGATTTGACTGTATCCATCAAAATGACAAATGTATACACCCTTTGGCCCAGCAATTCTACTTTTAGGAAGGTACTCTGTGGACACATGTGCACATATGCAAAATGATGGATTGCAGTATTGTTTGGATTAGCAGGAGTTAAAGCCTGGGCAACATAGTGAGACCTTGTCTCTACTACAAATAAAAAAATATTAGCCAGGCATGGTGGTGCATGCCTGTGGTCCCAGCTACTTGGGAGGCTGAGGTGGGAGGATCCTCAAATTTGGGAGGTCAAGGCTGCAGTAAGTCGTGATCCCACCACTGCGCTCCAGCCTGGGCAATAGAACAGACCCTGTCTCCAAAAACAAAAACAAAAACAAAAACAGTAACAACAAAAGTTGAGAACTACCAAATTGTTCCACCTGGAGTGCTACAAAGTTATCATAACTTGTGGCAGACCCTGTGGGCAATGTGCCTGCAGGATGCCCTCCAAAGCTTTGGTGGACAGTTCTCATTAAAGGGAACAGCCACCTGTGTGTTTTTGACCAAGCATGGGGCAGGCAGGAAATGCCAAATGTCAAGGAGAAAATCTTGAAGCAGCCCTCCTCAGCCAATGAGGGATGAGTTGGTGTATAAACACCTTGGTGTTCTTTTCCCTCAGTGATAGAATTTTGAGCAGTGTTCCACGGGTTTTTCAAAGGATGCCCTGTGGAGGAGCCCCATTGCCTGGAGTGGCAGCTTACTCATTATCACACCCTATATTGGCTCCCTGCCCTTCCTTGTGTCACTTCCCCACTTAAATCATTTGCCCCTGAATCTTTATTCTAGGCTTTGCTTTTGGGGGAAATCTACACTAAGGCAGAGCTTGGTGGTGGTTTTGGCAGCACAGTCTGATACAATTTATAGTAGTTACTATAAAAAATAGTACTTACAGTGCCAGACACCATCCTTAAGCACTTTACGAACATTAAACCTGTGTAACTACCCCATGAAGTAGGTATGATTAGCACCCCTAGTTTTCAGGAAAAAACTCAGGCACAGAGAGGTTACGTCACTTGTCCAAGGGCACCTGCCTCCCCTGGGCAGTCTCGTTTCAGGGTCCTGCTCCAAACCACTACACTATCCTTTCTCTGGTCCCCTGCTGCTCCACCAGCATGAGCTGAGCTTGGCCAAGGTTGGCCTCTTCGCTTCTGGACCTCTACTGTAGTGGTCAGCTGTGGAGAATGGCCATCCACCTACCCTCTACAGTTTGTTTTCCAGGTGTCCAGAGAGCTTGGCACAAAGTCTAGGTAAGATTGATATACCCTTTTGGGGACAGCCAACCAGCTGCAGAGGGATGTTGCACTTCATAAATGGTTTGTAACCTACAGCCCTATCATTATTTTAATTTATTATTATTATTTTTACAATGCAATTGTAACAGTTATTTCTGGGGGAGGTTTGTTTGTTTTTTAAGTTTTTTTTTTTTTTTTTGTAGAGGTGGAGTCTTGCTATGTTGCCCAGGCTGGTCTCAAACTCCTCGGCTGAAGCAATCCTCCTGCGTCAGTCTCCCAAAATGGGATTATAGGCGTAAGCCACCATGTCCAGCTTTTTGTTTGTTTGTTTGTTTTGAGATGGAGTTTTCGCTTTTGTTACCCAGGCTGGAGTGCAATGGCGTGATCTTGGCTCACTGCAACCTCCACTTCCTGGGTTCAAGTGATTCTCCTGCCTCAGCCTCCTGAGTAGCTGGGACTACAGCCACCTGCCACCACGCCCGGCTAATTTTTGTTTTTTTAGTAGAGACGGGGTTTCACCATGTTGGCCAGGCTGGTCTGGAACTCCTCACCTCAGGTGATCCGCCCACCTTGGCCTCCCAAAGTGCTGGGATTATAGGCATGAGCCACCACGCCTGGCTTGTTTTTTACATCAGTGCAATTAGAGCCTGACGTGGGCACTTGCTGACGTGAGTACTGGTCATTTCCTATTCAGCAACAAATTTACAAACCATCTCATTGGCCAGGCCACTATGTTATATGTATATTATTTTCTATTTCATATTGAGAAAAACTTTTTCTTGTTTTGTGTCCACATTCTTGGTATCTTAGTATTTTAAAAATGAGTTCCTCAAATTTTAACATTGACTTATTAACAGTTCGTAATATGGCCATTTAAATTTCATTTAAGAACTTCAAGAATTCACAAGACTCTATAATGAAATTATTAAAACTAATTATATGTGAATTTATTGAAATGAGATGGCTTAAATAATTTAGGAGAGAATACTCAACATAGTCAGAATTCTTACGTGAGTTTATGCATATTAATTAAAAATCAGGCCGGGCACAGTGGCTCACGCCTGTAATACTAGCACTTTGGTAGGCCAAGGCTGGCGATCGCCTGAGGTCAGGAGTTCGAGACCAGCCTGGCCAACATAGTGAAACCCTGTCTCTAATAAAAATACAAATTTAGCTGGGCATGGTGGCAGGCACTTGGAGTCCCAGCTACTCGGGAGGCTGAGGCAAGAGAATCACTTGAACCCAGGGGACAGAGGTTGCAGTGAGCCAAGATGGCACCACTGCACTCTAGCCTGGGCGACGGAGCGAGACTCTGTCTCAAAAAAAACGAAAGAAAGAAATGAACACATATGCCCTATATAAATATATGTCTTCTTTGATTTTTATTTATTTATTATTATTTTTTTTCGAGAGGGAGTTTCGCTCTTGTTGCCCAGGCTGGAGTGCAATGGTGTGATCTTGGCTCACTGCAGCCTCCGCCTCCCGGGTTCAAGCAATTCTCCTGCCTCAGCCTCCAGAGTAGCTGGGATTACAGGCATGAGCCACCACGCCTGGCTAATTTTGTATTTTTAGTAGAGACGGGGTTTCTCCATGTTGGTCAGGCTGCTCTCGAACTCCTGACCTCAGGTGATCTGCCCGCCTCAGCCTCCCAAAGTGCTGGGATTACAGGCGTGAGCCACCGCACTTGGCCGTGCCCAGCCATTTCTATTATTTTCTTTTTCTTTCTTTTTTCTTTTTTTTGAGACGGAGTTTTGCTACCGTTGCCCAGGCTGGAGTGCAGTGGCGCAATCTCGGCTCACTGCAACCTCTGCCTCCTGGGTTCAAGTGATTCTCCTGCCTCAGCCTCCTGAGTAGCTGGGATTGCAGATGCCCACCACCATGCCCAGCTAATTTGTTTGTATTTTTAGTAGAGATGGGGTTTCACCATGTTGCCATGTTGGCCAGGCTGGTCTTGAACTCCTGACCTTGGGTGATCTGCCTGCCTCAGCTTCCTGAAGTGCTGGGATTACAGGCGCAAGCCACCACGCCCCATTTCTATTATTTTCTATATAGTAAGAAATAGTTCTTGTTATTTTTGCCTCATGACAAAGGCTATGATGGTAGAGATAGAAAAATAGAAAGCTGGGCATTATGTAATACATTATTTTATTGTACTTATCTTTTTTTTGTTGTTGTTGTTGTTTTGAGACAGCCTCTCACTCTGTCACCCAGGCTGGAGTGCAATGGCGTGATCTTAGGTCACTGCAACTTCCACCTCCTGGGTTCAAGCGATTCTCCTGCCTCAGCCTCCAGAGTAGCTGGGATTACAGGTCCGTGCCACCATGCCTAGCTAATTTTTTTTTGTATTTTTAGTAGAAATGGGATTTCACCATGTTGGCCAGGCTGGTCTCAAACTCCTGACCCCAAGTGATCTGCGTGCCTCAGCCTCTCAAAGTCTGGAATTACAGGCGAGAGCCACCGCGGCCAGCCCATTTTATTTTATTTTCTGAGTCAGGGTCTTGCTCTGTCGTCCAGGCTGGAGTTCAGTGATGTGATCACAGCTCACTGCAGCCTCAACCTTCTGGTCTCAAGTGATTATCCCACCTCAGGCTCCCTATTAGCTGGGAATACAGGTGAGTGCCACCACGCCCAGCTAATTTTTGTATTTTTTTGTAAAGATGGGGTTTTGCCATGTTGCCCAGGCTGGTCTGGAACTCCTGGGTTCAAACAATCTGCCCACCTCAGCCTCCCAAACTGCTGGAATTACAGGTGTGAGCCACCACACCTGGCCTATGTAATAAATTTGATCATGACATAAGTTGCTGGTTTTTCTGCATGACTTGTTAATTTTTAAAAATTGCACAAGTGAGCCAGGCACAGTGGTTCACATCTGTAATCCCTGCACTTTGGGGGGTCGAGGCAGGAGGATCACTTGAGCCCAGGAGTTCCTGACCAGCCTGGGCAACATAAGGAACCCTGTCTCTATTAAAAAAAAAATTGCACAAGCAATACACAAAATTATTATTATTATTTTTTTGAGATGGAGTCTTGCTCTGTCGCCCAGGCTGGAGTGCAGTGGCATGATCTCGGCTCACTGCAAGCTCCGCCTCCCGGGTTCCCGCCGTTCTCCTGCTTCAGCCTCCCGAGTAGCTGGGACTACAGGCGCCCGCCACCACGCCTGGCTAATTTTTTTGTATTTTTAGTAGAGACAGGGTTTCACCGTGTTAGCCAGTATGGTCTCGATCTCCTGATCTCGTGATCCGCCTGCCTCGGCCTCCCAAAGTGCTGGGATTACAGGCGTGAGCCACCGCACCCGGCCCTACACAAAATTATTATCTTAAACTTCTATAGAACCCAGAAGACTATAAAGAAGTGAAAGCTGGCTAAAAAGCTTTTTTTTAAAAAATTTAATAAATCATGAACAGGTGTTGGCTGGGTGCCGTGGCTCACGCCTGTAACTCCAGCACTTTGGGAGGCCGAGGCGGGCAGATCACCTGAGGTCAGGAGTTTGAGACCAACCTCGCTAACATAGCGAAACCCTGTTGCTACTAAAAATTCAAAAATTAGCTGGACGTGGTGGTGGGCATCTGTAATCCCAGCTACTCAGGAGGCTGAGGCAGGAGAATCGCTTGAACTCGGGAGGCAGAGGCTGTGGCGAGCGAAGATGGCACCACTGCACTCCAGCCTGGGCAACAGAGCGAGACTCCATCTCAAAAAAAAAAAAAAGAACAGGTGTTGAATTTTACAAAATACTATTTTGATATCTCCTGAAATAATCATAAGCATTTTCTTTGTTAATTTTTCAATACAATGAATTACATAGATAAATTTCTTGGCTGGGTGCTGTGGCTCATGTATGTAATTTCAGCACTTTGGGAGGCCAAGGCAGGCAGATCACTTGAGGTCAAGAGTCCAAGACCAGCCTGGCAAACATGGTGAAACCCTGTCTCTATTAAAAATACAAAAATTAGCCTGGCATGGTGGTGCATGCCTGTAATTCCAGCTACTTGGGAGGCTGAGGCAGGAGAATCACTTGAACTTTGGAGGCGGAAGTTGCAGTGAGCCGAGATGGCGCCACTGCACTCCAGCCTGGGCTACAGAGTGAGACTCCGTCTCAAAAAAAAAAAAAAAAAGTGGCCGGGCGCGGTGGCTCACGCTTGTAATCCCAGCACTTTGGGAGGCCGAGGCGGGCGCATAATGAGGTCAGGAGATCGAGACCACGGTGAAACCCCCTCTCTACCAAAAATACAAAAAATTAGCCGGGCGTGGTGGCGGGCGCCTGTAGTCCCAGCTACTCGGAGAGGCTGAGGCAGGAGAATGGCGTGAACCCTGGAGGCGGAGCTTGCAGTGAGCCGAGATCGCGCCACTGCACTCCAGCCTGGGTGACAGAGCAAGACTCCGTCTCAAAAAAAAAAAAAAAAAAAAAAAAAGAAAAAAGAAAAAATTCCTATATGTAGTCAATCTTGTTTACCTGGAATAAACCCTATTAGGTTGTAATATGTTATTCTTTTAATATGTTGTTAGGTTTGGTTTGTTAATATTATAACTTTGGCATACATGTTCATAAGTAATAGTGACCTATAATTCCCTTTATTTTCCTTCCTTTCTTCCTTCTTTCCTTCTGTGTTTCCCTCACTCTCTCCCTTCTTTCCTTCCTTCCTCTCTTTTCCTTGGTGCTGTACAACCTTGCCCCGTTGTTTTGTTTTTTTTTTTTGAGATGGAGTCTTGCTTTGTCGCCCAGGCTGGAGAGCAGTGGCGTGATCTCGGCTCACTGCAAGCTCCGCCTCCCAGGTTCACGCCATTCTCCTGCCTCAGCCCCCGGAGTAGCTGGGATTACAGTCGCCCGCCACCACGCACAGCTAATTTTTTTGTATTTTTAGTAGAGACGGGGTTTCACCGTGTTAGCCAGGATGGTCTCGATCTCCTGACCTCGTGATCTGCCCGTCTCGGCCTCCCAAAGTGCTGGGATTACAGGCGTGAGCCACCGCACCCGGCAGCCTTGCCCAGTTTTAATAACAGTTATAATGGTAAAGAAAGAAAGAAGAGTTTGAAAGATTTATATATTTTCCTGTGTTCTGAACTCATTATTTTAAAATATTCAAAATGAAAACGTACATTTGGATTGATTTCAAATCCAACTGAATACAAGAAATATTAACATTAATTTGTCAGTTAAAGAAAGGAAGAGCTATTAGAATGTTTAAATATAATTTCAGTAGTAAGCTTTGGAATGGTTTATATTTTTCTTTTATTTCCTAATTGAGATTACAATGTCTCCTTTGTTTTTTTTTTTTTTTTTGAGATAGAGTCTTGCTCTGTGGCCCAGGCTGGAGTGCAGTGGCACAATCTTAGCTCACTGCAACGTCTGCTTCCCTGTTTCAAGCATTTCTCCTGCCTCAGCCTCTCTAGTAGCTGGGACTACAGATGTGGGCCACCACGCCCGGCTAATTTTTGTATTTTTAGTAGAGATGGGGTTTCACCCGGGTTCAAGCAATCTCACCATGTTGCCCAGGTTGGTCTCCAACTCCTGGGCCCAAGCGATCCTCCCACCTCAGCATCCCAAAGTGCTGGGATTACAGGCATGAGCCACCATGCTGAGCCCTGTGTGAGCCATTTCTTTCTTTCCTTTTTTTTTTTGAGACAGAGTTGCGCTCTGTCACCCAGGCTGGAGTGCAGTGGCACGATCTCGGCTCACTGCAACCTCCGCCTCCTGGGTTCAAGCAATTCTCCTGCCTCAGCCTCCAGAGTAGCTGGGATTACAGGCACACACCACCATTCCCGGCTAATTTTTTCTATTTTTTTTTTTTAGTAGAGACGGAGTTTCACCATGCTGGCCAGGCTGTGGTCTCGAACTCCTGACCTCATGATCCACCCACCTCAGCCTCCCAAAGTGCTGGGATTACAGGCGTGAGCCACCACGCCCGGCCGAGCCATTTCAATAATAAAACCTCATATAAAAAGTTGCATTTGCAGGACCAAAGTCAAGTTTTTTGTTTGTTTTTTTTTTTTTTTTTTTTTTTTTGAGACAGAGTCTCGCTGTCGCCCAGGCTGGAGTGCAGTGGCGCGATCTCGGCTCACTGCAGGCTCCGCCCCCCGGGGTTCACGCCATTCTCCTGCCTCAGCCTCCCGAGTAGCTGGGACTACAGGCGTCCGCCACCTCGCCCGGCTAATTTTTTGTATTTTTAGTAGAGACGGGGTGTCACTGTGTTAGCCAGGAAGAAAAAACTTTAAAATATTTTATGTATTTAGATGTTTTAATCAAAATTAAAACTTCATATTTTCTCTATGAAATATATTTCATTTCTTTCATCATAAATATGTAATATATGGAAATTGAATGAGTTTTTCAGCAAGAACCACATAGAGAGTCCCAAACCCCCTCCAGCTTTCCCTTTCTGCAATTCCGAGCATGTTCCATGGCAATATATAAAGTTGGGAATCACTGAGAGGTCTGGTTAAAAACTTGTGGAATACCACACAGCTAGAAAAAAAGAATAAAGTTGACATCAGCTGGTAATTGTTGAAACTGCCTGGTGAGGCCGGGCGCGGTGGCTCACGTTTGTAATCCCAGCACTTTGGGAGGCCGAGGCGGGCGGATCGCGAGGTCAGGAGATCCAGACCACAGTGAAACCCCGTCTCTACTAAAAATACAAAAAATTAGCCGGGCGTGGTGGCGGGCGCCTGTAGTCCCAGCTACTCGGAGAGGCTGAGGCAGGAGAATGGCGTGAGCCCGGGAGGCGGAGCTTGCAGTGAGCCGAGATTGCGCCACTGCACTCCAGCCTGGACGACAGAGCGAGACTCCGTCTCAAAAAAAAAAAAAGAAACTGCCTGGTGAGTACATGGGGATTCATGTCTGAATACGGAAACTTCTACAAGGCTGGGCTAGGTGGCTCAAGCCTGTAATCCAGCACTTTGGGAGGCCAAGGTGGGTGGATCACCTGAGGTCAGGAGTTGGAGACTAGCCTGCCCAGTATGGTGAAACTCCGTCTCTACTAGTAAACACAAAAATTAGCTGGGCGTGGTGGTGTGTGCCTGTAGTCACAGCTACTTGGGAGGCTGAGACAGGAGAATTGCTTGTACCCAGAAGGCGAAGATTGCAATTCTCGAACCTGGAAGGTGGAGGTTGCAGTGAGCCGAGATCATGCCACTGCACTTTCGGCTTGGGCGACAGAACGAGACTCTGTCTCAAAGAAAAAAAAAAACCTCGGGCCGGGCGCGGTGGCTCACGCCTGTAATCCCAGCACTTTGGGAGGCCGAGGCGGGCGGATCACAAGGTCAGGAGATTGAGACCATCCTGGCTAACACGGTGAAACCTCGTCTCTACTAAAAATACAAAAAATTAGCCGGGCGAGGTGGCAGGCGCCTGTAGTCCCAGCTACAAGGGAGGCTGAGGCAGGAGAATGGCGTGAACCCCGGGGGGCGGAGCCTGCAGTGAGCCGAGATCGCGCCACTGCACTCCAGCCTGGGTGAAAGAGCGAGACTCCGTCTCAAAAAAAAAAAAAACCTCTACAAGATATAGTATGCAGGTGGAAAAAGCAAGGGAAAGTGTGTTTAGTATGTTACCATTTGTGTAAAAAATTAGTGGAGGATCAAAATATATTTATATCTGTGCCAATATGTGAAAAGATGTTTCTGGGCTGGGCGCAGTGGCTCACGCCTGTAATCCCAGCACTTTGGGAGGCCGGAGCCAAGTGATGGCTTGAGACGAGGAGTTCGAGACTAGCCTGGGCAATATGGCAAAACCCTGTCTCTACAAACATACAAAAAAGTTAGCCAGGTATGGTGGCGTGCTTCTGTAGTCACAGCTACCTGGGAGGCTGAGGTGGAAGGATCACTTGAGCCCAGGAAGTCGAGGCTGCAGTGAGCTATGATCAGGCCACTGCACTCCAGCCTGGGCAACAGAGTGAGACCCTCTCTCAAAAAAAAAAAAGAAAAAAAGAGGGCGTGAAGACATTTCTGGAAGCACATGGAGAATTTGAGGAAGGGACTTGAACGGCTATGGCTAGGGGCAGGAGCTGAGGACACATCGTGGGGGAAGGGGTGAGTGGGAGGCTGGAGGCTTTGGTCTTGAACCAAACAAGATGGCGATTCTAAGCTCCAGAGAGCCCATACAAGCACTGAATCCAGTACCTAAGGGTTGGAAGTGTAGCTGTTTTTCTGGTGAGTAGGGTAGAGGATGGAGGACATTGGGGAAAGGTGGCCCCCCAGCGAGACAGGTCGTGTGCACTGAGTGGGAGCAGCTTGAGCTGGGGCTGGCTCTCAGGTCGCATTCCGTGGCCACCAGGGGACAGTCAAGCCCACTCCGAAAAGCGGGCGGGGCGGGGCGCCCGGGGCAGGTCCCACCTCTAGGCCCGCCCTCCAGCTGGAGCTCCTGACCTCTTTTTCCCAGACCCCTCCTGGACCGCTGGACGCGGCCATGCGGGATTCCGAGAGTGCAGCACTTCCTCTCTTCTCCTGGAGAGCCCGGGGGGCGGGGGGGATGCCGAATCCATCCCCGTGGTCACCCTCAACATCCAGTCCTCCTCCACTGCTTCTGGGTTATCTCATTCAATTGCCCATCACACCCATTTTGTAGAGGGGAAAGCTGGGGCACAGAGAGAGTAGGTAACTCACTGGAAGCCACGGCTCGAGAAATGACGACTCGGGACACAAATCTGGCTGTCCATCCTCAAAACCGGAGCATTCATGAAACCATGGCTTCCTCACTGATCTCCATGTTTCCACTCTGCTTCCCCCTCCGGAACCTTCTCCACCCATCAGCCAGAGTTTTGGGGGCCCTCGGGCTGTATCACTCCCTAACTTACCACCTTTCTCTGGCTCTCACTGCCCTCAGGATCAAGTTCAGTCCCCTCACCCCACCCTGTCATCATCTTAAACCCAGGAGCGCCCTCTCTCATAGCTCTGGACACACCAACTTTTCTTCAGCCTGAAGTCAATGCCTGCTCATCTGGCCCACTCTCCTGCCTCCCCACTTAATTTTTTTTTTTTTTTGAGACAGAGTCTCGCTCTGTCGCCCGGGCTGGAGTGCAGTGGCGCAATCTCGGCTCACTGCAAGCTCCGCCTCCCGGGTTCACGCCATTCTCCTGCCTCAGCCTCCGAGTAGCTGGGACTACAGGCGCCCGCCACCGCGCCCGGCTAATTTTTTGTATTTTTTAGTAGAGACGGGGTTTCACCGTGGTCTCGATCTCCTGACCTCGTGATCCGCCCGCCTCGGCCTCCCAAAGTGCTGGGATTACAAGCGTGAGCCACCGCGCCCGGCCCTCCCCACTTAATTTTAAGTTAACTGTGATGCACTCTTCAGGCCCTGGCTCTCATGTCAATTCCTCCAGGGAGCCCTCCCTGACTCCTGATTCCCAGACAAGCTCACATCGCACTTACTATGAGTCTCTTGGGTTGCACTGGCTTCAGACATGCACTTCATTTTTGTATCTATAATGGCATCACTATTCTAAAAATCTGTCATCCTTGAGTCTCTCTGAAGCTATCTCTACTCCATCTGAAATCCTGTGGGATGTACCTTAAATATCTCAAGTCTGACCCCTTCTTACCTCCTTCCCTACTAAGTCCTTCATGTCTTGGTAGAAGACCAAACTGCTTCCTCATGGTCGTTGCTTTTCCTCCTTTGCCCTTACTGGGCCTTAGAAAATAATACTCCAAAGTATGGCACTTTGGCATGCTGAATACTTTGAACTAAAGGAGGCTGGAAGGCCTCAGAAACAAGATCTCTGACTTTCTCCTGGCTTGCTGTCTCCCATTTCTTTCTCCCCTGAAGCAAGTAACAGAAACTAGCATTCATTCCTCTTCCCCAAGGTGGGTCATAGAAACTAGAACACCTCTCCCCAAAGCAGCTCATAAAACACTGTAACCTTCCTCTGCTCTACTGTGTAGAAGCTGGCCACAAATTCTCGGCTGGGCTTGGGGATCACTGGAGGCCAGGTGTTCGAGACCAGCCTGGGCAACATAACAAGCTCCCCATCTCTACAAAAAAAAATTTGAAAATTAGCCAGGCTTGGTGGCACCCACATGTAATTTCAGCTGCTCAGGAGACTGAGGCAGGAGGATCGCTTGAGCCCAGGAATTTGAAGCTGCAGCGATCTATCACACTACTGCATTCCAGCCTGGATGACAGGGTGAGACCCTCTTAAAAAACAAATAAATACTCTGACCTATGTCTTTGTCTCCTGTACCGGGAAGGAAGGAATGCTACACAGAGGCCAAGAAGAATCTGGACTGGCCTTGCTGGGTTGGCTAATTTAAAAATTTTTTTGTAGAGACAGGGTCTCATTTTGTTGCCCAGGCTGATCTTGAACTCCTGACCTTAAGCAACCCATCCTCCACCCGCAAAGTATTGAGATTACAGGGTGTGAACTGCCACTTTGTTTTTCTTTTGTTATAGGAATGTCAGTTATAGAACCTTCTGATGGGTGAGGAAAGGCATCACACCTTTCCCCCACACCCTACAGCAGCTAGAGCCATGCTTGTGTCTGTCTCCTCCACTAGAATGAATGCTATGTAAAGGCAAAGGTTTTGTTTGAAGAAGTCCCCAGTGCCCAGGACTATGGCTGTGTAGAGCAGAGCTCAGTAAACACTTGCCAAGTGGCTGTGTCTCCCACTAGAATGTCAGCTCCTGAGGGCAGAGACTGTGTCTGTCCCATTCACATGCAGCCCCAGTGCCCAGCACACAGCATGTACTCAGTAAAACCCTGTCACCGTACAGGTGGATAAATTCAGGCCCAGAAGGAAGGAAGGACTTGTCCAAGGCCCTCCCCTGAGGGCGGCAGAGCCAGGACCAGTACCCAGCTCTCCAGCGGCCCCTCCTTTCCCCATCCCGGAGTACACAAGAGCCCAGGCTCTTTGTTCACTGAGTAAACACAGTTTATTACTGAACTGCACTTTCACCTTCACACAGACTATTTCAAAGAGCTGGAACAAGTGTGGGGTGGGGGTTGGGGGAGGGGGCAGGTGACCCTCAGGAGCCAGGACCCTCGGCCGGCTTCCTGGACCAGGGCAGAGGAGGGAGCATCAGGCCGTCCAATCTCCGGGCACCAGCTCTCCACGTGCACGCGCACTGCAAGCCAGCAGCTCCTCACACATAAATACAGACACGCTTAACAAAAATAGTATATCATCTTCACAAGGAATAAAAACTAGTCTCAAATATGTACAGCAGAGAGCCCGGGGTGGCTGGGACCCCTGGGGATGAGACAGGCCAAGGGTGGAGCAGAAAAGAGAGGGAGGCCTGAAGAGCTCCTGGCCAAGCCACTCTGACCTTGGCAGCCTAGCTGCCCAGGCTGGACAGGTGTGGGGCACAGATCTGCCTGGCCAGGCAGGACTGGCCCTTCTAGTCAGCCCTACCCCACCCCATGCAGCAGGCTCTCCTTCCTGCCCTTCCTGCCTGAGGTAGGGAAGACCCTGGGGCTCCCATAGCTGTTCCTGATAGCTCCCTTTCACCTCAGGGCTGAGTCCCCTGAACCCGCCATGAGGAGCAGCCCAAGGCAGAGATGCCACAAGCTACTCTTGTAGGAAGTGAGGCAGCTGAGGCCATAAACAGCTCTGGGGCATCTGTCTTGGGCCCAGTTGGTCCCTCAGTATGGGCATGGGAGCCAAGGAGGGGAAGGGACTAGGGTGGTGCTGAACTGCAAGGGCCACCCTAGCTTTGGCATGGGGTGCTTCCTGCAGCTATAGCCCCCTCCCTCCTGGGTGGGGCTGGCCTCTAGCCAGAGGCTTCTGGAGGACATTTGGACTGGGAGTGAGGACTCTAGCCAGTCCAGAGGTGAGGAGGGAGTCCTGGTCCTTGTATCTTTATCCCAAGCAGCCTGAATCCCTAGTCAAAAGTGGCCCCTAAATGGCTCTTAGGGGGTAGGGATGGAAGGAAAGGGAACCCAAGTTAGTGTGGGGAGAGTGGGGGGAAAATGAGCAATTCTGAGGCCACAAACATCAAAACAAAGGCAATCTAGTCTCCTTTCTGGGGAAGAGGTTCTGAAAACTTTCAAGCTCCCTGGCAGAAAAACATTTTCAGGGAGGCTAAGGGGTAAGGGTTGCACCAGTCAGGTAGGGCCCTCCTGCCCCCAGCCACAAACCCTTCCATACCTGCCAGCCTCCTTTGGACAGATTTTGTGGAAATTTTGTGAATTCTGAGGCCAAGGGAACTGAGGTGTGGGGGTCTCACAGAAGTGTGATAAATTCTAGAAAACTAACTGCAGGGGACCAGATCTGGGCCCAACCCTGTGGCGGGTAGGTGGGCATGGGCTGCATGTAGTGGTTCTCCTGGTGGCAATGGCGGCTGGACGGAGGATGTGGTGGGGCAGGGAAGGGGATGGGAGGGTAGAGTGGATGGTCAGTGTCTGGTCATTTCCGACTGAAGAGTGAGCCCAGCAGAACCACGCCGGCCACAGTCATGCCCGTCAGGAACCAGCGGTTGAAGCGTTCCTGGCCCTTTCGGCTCTCGGCTGCTGCATTGTTCCCATAGAGTTCCACAAAAGTATCCTGCAGGGAGAGAGAAGGAAGGTGCAGTTTGAGTCCTCAGAGAGTAATGTAGGTGGGTGGGGAAAGGGGCCATCTGCATGCTATGGCCTTGGTGATGTGAAAAACTGTAGCCATCCGTGCCCACTCTGGGCCAGGTAAAGGGCTAAGGGTGGTCCTCTTTCTTGACCCTCCGTTGGTGATAATCAAACCATGTTACTGCTGAAAAAACAGGTAGAGAGGAGGAAAGTGCCCTGTCTGAGGTCAGTCAGGAAGTAGCACTTACTCCAGAATCCAAGGTGGGAACGAGACAGGCAGGGTCAGGGAACTGATGGAAGCCAGGTGGCTGGAGCAGAGTGCAGGAGAGGAGGGCATGGGGGAGACGATGGTTCAGGGGTGAGCAAGAGCCAGACCATGTGTGGCCTGGAAGCCGCGAGGAGCCTAGAGTTGAGTCTGAGGGTAGTATGGAGTGTGGAGCCACTAGGCCTCAGACTTTCTACTGCTGCACCAGAGGGAGGGACAACCAAGCCCGGGGCTAAATCCCCAGGGTCATTTGCAGCCAATTCAGGGGTAGAATGGGTCCTGGGACTTCAGCCAGAGGCTCCTCCCTCTGGAGGGAGCCTCTGGTGGGCAGTTTGGTGACAAGAAGAGCAGGGCAGAGGAGAGAGGGTAACAATGATGCAGAACTGACAGGCCTCCATCATGGGGTCTGTGAGGCCTTGTCCTGGTTGTCCTCCACTGCAGGGGGATGTGAATCTGGGCCCAGGAGGTTGTGATCAATAGCCCTCTGCCCTGAATCTAAGTCAGAAGGGAAGCACATGATAGGGGGAAGGAGGAGCTGTGGGCTAAATTACCCAGCCCAGGGTGCAGCAGCCTGTGGGGCAGGGAGAGGGATGCTTAGAACATACTTTTATGAGTAAGCGTAGTACCCAATTTGTCCTTTAATCCTCCCAACAATTCTGCAATGCAGGCTGTCTCTCCCCATTTACAGGCCAAGAAGCGTGTGCCTCTGAGGCTCCAGGGACTAGATCAAGGTTACCCGGCTGTGTCAGTGGTGGAGCCAGAATCCAAAACTGGTGTCTGGCACCTAGAAATATGTAAGAAAGAAGTAAGTTCCAGGCTGGGTGCGGTGGCTCATGCCTATAATCCCAGCACTTTGGGAGGCTGAGATGGGTGGATCGCCTGAGGTCAGGAGTTCGAGACCAGCCTGGCCAACATGGTGAAACCCTGTCTCTACTAAAAATACAAAAATTAGCTGGGTGTGGTGGCATGCGCCTGTAATCCCAGTTACTCAGGAGGCTGAGGCACAAGAATTCTTTGAACCCGGGAGGCGGAGGTTGCAGTGAGCAGAAATCGCACCATGGCACTCCAGTCTGGGTGACAGAGACTCCGTCTCGAAAAAAAAAAAAAAAAAAGTATCGTGTGTGTGTGTAAAATGAATGAGTTACTGGCTGGTTCTTGCCTCTCTACCAAGACCTCTGCCACACTGGGCCTACATTTCCAGCCAGTCCCGAATGGCCGAGTGGCTGCTCCCTCAAGACAGGCATGCCATCTCCAGTTGGCCTCAGGTCTCATCTACCAGTTTGCTCACTTGTGACCTCTGCCTTGGCCCACTTTCAGTCTTGACAACCCCCTCAGTCCATGCTCCACACAGAGATTTCTAAAAACACTTGAAGCCCTCCAGCAGCTTTCTCCTGCGCTTAGAAGGCCAGCATCATTTATTTTTATATCCCTGGTACCTAGCAAAATGCCATGTGCACTGAGCTGCTAACTTGACTGAAAGAATCCTCAACATTAAGCCAGTAGAGAGCAGTGACCCATGAATCTCAGCCCTTGCAGAAGCACACTCCATTCAGTCACTCCAAGTTCTCAACTTTCCAGGGCTTCCATCACACCTGAAATAAAGTCCCCACTCCTTACCCTGGCCAGCAAGGTCTAGTGGGATCTGGCTCCAACACTTTCTGGCCTCCTCCCCACCCCTGTCCCCTGCACACTTCACTCCAGTCCCACTGGCCTCCTTGCTGTTCCTCCAATGTCTCCTGCCGCAGGAGTCTGCTGTTCGTGCTTGCCTGGAGCACCCGACCCCAGGTCATCAACTGTCTCACTCCCTCATTTCACAACCATGACTCCCCTCAAATGTCACCTCCTAGGGGAGGCCTTCCTGACTGCCTTGTCTAAAACAGTACACCACCCCCATCTCTCTCTCTGCCTGTCCCCTTACCCCCTTACCTTCCTTGATTTTTCTTCTCAGTTTTTTTTTTTTTTTTTGAGACACAGTTTTATTCTGTCCCCCAGGCTGGAGTGCAATGGAACAATCTGGGCTCACAGCAACCTTTGCTTCCTGGGTACAAGTGATTCTCCTAAGTAGCTGGGATTACAGGCACGTGCTACCATGCCCAGCTAATTTTTGTATTTTTAGTAGAGATAGGGTTTTGCCATATTGGCCAGGCTGGTCTCGAACTCCTGACCTCAAGTGATCCATCTGCGGCCTCCCAAAGTGCTGGGATTATAGGTATAAGCCACCATATCTGGCCTTTTTTTTTTTTTTTTTGAGACAGAGTTTCACCCTTGTTGCCCAGGCTGGAGTGCAATGGCGCGATCTCAGCTCACTGCAACCTCCGCCTCCCAGGTTCAGGTGATTCTCCTGCCTCAGCTCCTGAGTAGCTGGGATTACAGGCGCGTGCCACCATGCCTGGCTAATTTTGTATTTTTAGTAGAGATGGGGTTTCTCCACGTTGGTCAGGCTGGTTTCAAACTCCTGACCTCAGGTGACCTGCTCGCCTCAGCCTCCCAAAGTGCTGGGATTACAGGCATGAGCCACCATGCCCGGTCATTTTTTTTTTCTTGTTTTTTTTTTTTTTTTTAGACAGAGTCTCGCTCTGTTGCCCAGGCTGGAGTGCAGTGGCGCAATCTCGGCTCACTGCAAGCTCTGCCTCCCGGGTTCACGCCATTCTCCTGCTTCAGCCTCTCCTCTCCGAGTAGCTGGGACTACAGGCGCCCGCCACCACGCCCGGCTAATTTTTTTTTGTATTTTTTTTTTAGTAGAGACGGGGTTTCACCGTGGTCTCGATCTCCTGACCTCGTGATCTGCCCGCCTCGGCCTCCCAAAGTGCTGGGATTACAAGCGTGAGCCACCGCGCCCGGCCTTTTTTCTTGTTTTTAAAAGATGTGCCCAGACTGACTTTGAACTCCTGGACTCAAGCAATCTTCCTGCCTCAGCCTCCTGATTACAGGAACCACACTACACAGAATGACCACCATGCCAGCTTTTCTTCTCAGTGCTTTATTTTTTTATTTTTAAATTTTTGTGACAGGGTCTTGCTCTGTTACCCAGGTTAGACTGTAGTGGTGCAATCATGGCTCACTGCAGCCTTGACCTCCTGGGCTCAAGTGATCCTCCTGCCTCAGCCTCCTGAGTAGCTGCCACTACAGGCACACACCACCATGCCTGGCTAATATTTCTAAATTTTTTGTAGAGACAGAGTCTCACTTTGTTGCTTAGGCTGGTCTCAAACTCCTAGGCTCAAGGGATCCTTCTGCCTCAGCCTCCCAAGTGCTGAGATTATAGGCGCGAGCCACCATGCCCGGCCTCACCACCTCACCACATTTTCCCCCCCTTAAGCCGTACTTCTCATAACTAGATTCTGTACTTTGTTTTTGTTGTGATGTATCTTCCATACTAGATGTGTCTTTTTTTTAGACAAAGACTTGCTCTGTCGCCTAGGCTGGAGTGCAGTGGTGCAATCTTGGCTCACTGCAACCTCCGCCTCCTGGGTTCAAGCCATTCTCCTTCCTCAGCCCCCCAAGTAGCGCCCACCACCACGCCTAGCTAATTTTTGTATTTTTAGTAGAGATGGGGTTTCACCATGTTAACCAGGCTGGTCTCAAACTCCTGCCCTCAAGTGATCTGCCTGCCTCAGCCCCAAAGTGCTGGGATTATAGGCATGAGCCACTGCCCTCGGCCTATACTAGATGTGTCTTGATGAGGGCAGAGGTCCTGTCTTGTTCCTATACACCCACAGTGCTCAGAACAGTGTCTTGCACATAACTGGTGCTCAGTAAATACATGAGAATACGTGAATTAACAAATGTATTACATGTCTACCACATGTCAGGCATTGGTATCCCACTTCACCTTCATCAGAATCCTGAGATGTAGATTTGAGCCACATTTCACAAATAAGATGCCTGAGGTTTAAAGCAGGGAACACTCAGCAAACAGCAGAGTCGGGATCAAACTGCAAGACTGCCTAGCTTCAAAGGGAGGGCTGCTATGTCAGGATACTTCCCTGAAGTTGGAGGCTGGAGGGACCTGTCCTGTCAGTAGTGCTGAAAGGATTTCCAGAAGGAATGTGGGAGCAGGGTTGAGGTGGAGGATCTGGGGAGAGGAGGGCACTAGGGCTGTGGCTATGCTTCCCTGTCTCCCGCTCCATCCTAGCCAGCCTCTGCGGGTCTTGGCAGACAAAAATATTCTTACAGGAGGTTTGATTTTGTTGCTCCCAAGTACATCCAGGTGGAGTCACAAAATAGGCTTATCTGTGGTGGGGGAGAGTTTCAGACTATGAAGAGCATGGGGAAGGCCCTGGTTATCCCAAGAGGCCAAATGTCTCTCAAGAAACCAGGGACACTGGGGTTGCAGCCAAAATGGGAGAGGCCTGGCTCCCTTGATGGGAACTTTCCTGAGGTAGACAGCTGGCAGCCACAGGAAATTTTCAGCTCTGGGGCTGGGTTGGAGTAAACAGGCACTGTCCCCACAAGGGCACAAAGCATTCACTGTCCAGGAACAGTCATTCCTGGGTGGAGGGAACATTCTCATTTCAGTGCCACAGAAACATTCTCATTTCACCTGCCCCAGCTTCCACTCGTGTGTTCCTGGTCATGACAACCTTCATTTCCATTTCAGCTTCTTCTCCTGGGGAAGGGGAGTAGTATTTCCAAGGGGTGTGGATTCTAAGGATTGCTTTTGCAGAGAGAGCATGAGCAAAATGGGGCGTGCTGTTCCAGGGCGGGTGCTGGAGAGGCGGTGGCGTGGGTATATTTAGCCCATGGTTCACACGACACACTTGGAAATAAACAGAGCCATTTTCTCAGCGGGCGGCTGCTCTGGATAAATAAACAGGATTGCAGAGCAGCCCTGGTCTGGAAAAGCAGAGATAAGCCCCTACTGCACCTTGGGTGGCTCCCACTGGTTTTAGCCAGGCTGGCATGGTAGGCAGGGGATGAGGTTTAAGAGTGGGTTGCAGGAAGGTCTCTGATGTCACAAAGGTTTCTAGGAGACCCAGGCCCAAGGGCCTGTCTGCATCCTTTGCTTGAGTTAGAGGAAAGTGGGGAAAGTTTCTTTGTAGCTGACTTCCATGTGGGGGTTTGTAGGGCCACTGGGGACAGGCAATGGCTAATGACCTCCACAGGAGAGTCATGGATTCCCAGGCAGGTAGGCCCACGAAGTCAGCAAGGCCAACCCACCTGCCCTTTCTACGTTTCCACTGCTGGTTTGTAGTAGAGCCTACACTAGAAAACTGGGTCTCCTGACTTGGCCCCTAGGAGACGCCCAGGCTAGTACCACTTTCAAGGTCCTTCTTCCAATACTTCAAGAGGCTTCAACAGTCCTGGCCACCCACTTGGAATGGCCCCACACTACATACTCCTGAGTGCTTCAGGCCCTGGTGCCTTTGCCAACACTGTCCTTTAACTGGTCACTCCATATCTTCCTCAGTTAACCAACCCCTACTAAGCCTATAAGACTCCATTTTGGAGTCCCCTCTTCGCTGCTTATCCCTCCCCAACCTCTGGGATGAATGTCTCTTTTCTGCTCCCAGAGTCCTTGGACTTCTGTTTATACCAGGGGTATGCACTGAGGTTGGCAATGGAGACTCAGCCGTGTGAGCAAGGCTTCCATGGAACTTATGTTCTAGTCCATTCTCAATGGTAGTAAGATCACCTCCAATGGCGTGAAGTGAAGCATTCTTAGACATTACAGTGATTTGTGGCTCTCCACAGGGCCACAGCACATAAAGAGATATATAGTATATATAGTATAGTATATGGTATATATAGCATAGTATAGCTGAGGTATATATGGTATATATATACTATATATAGATATATAGTATATATAGAGTATATAGTGCTATATAATATATGGTATATATAGAGTATATAGTACTATATAATATATGGTATATATAGAGTATATAGTACTATATAATATATGGTATATATAGAGTATATAGTACTATATAATATATAGTATATATAGAGTATATAGTACTATATATACTATATATAGTGTGTATATATATGGTATATATAGTATAGTATAGCTGAGGTATTCAAATTTCATGGGAGGGCAATTAGGACAAAAAAATCTGAAAAAGACTCCTTGCACGGGTGGATGATAAAAAAAAAAAGGTTGAGAAACCCTGTCTTACTGGGAAGCAGAGAGGATAACAAGAAAAAAAAAGATAATTTTAGAGATGATACGGTTTTAAGTCCTGCGGAGGTGATAGAGAATATCTGGGGGAGCCGGGCACAGTGACTCATACCTGTAATCCCAGCACTTTGGGAGGCCAAGACAGGCAGATCACCTGAGGTCAGGAGTTCAAGACCAGCCTGACCAACATGGTGAAACCCTGTCTCTACTAAAAATACAAAATTAGCTGGGTGTGGTGGCAGGCGTCTGTAATCCCAGCTACCTGGGAGGCTGAGGCAGGAGGACTGCTTGAACCCAGGAGATGGAGGTTGCAGTGAGCCAACATTACACTATTGTACTCCAGTCTGGGCAACAAGAGCAAAACTTCGTCTCAAAAAAAAAAAAAAAAAAAAAAAAAAAAGCCTGTTTTAGCAGAGGTAATAAGTGCAAAGGCCCTGAGGTGAGAGGGAGAGGAGGGGTGTTCCTGGGTTGATGGCCTCTGTGTGCCTGGTTTCCCCCAACAGTCTGGGGGCTCAGTGCAGGCAGGGACCAAGTCTGGCCCAGGACCTACTCAGACAGGCACAGACTGACTTCAGCTAGATCTCTGCCCAGAGGCAGCCAACTGAATGATGCAGGTCACCTTGTAGGTACCTGTGACCCTGTAGAAGTCAGGTGAAAAGGTTGGCATGATGCCCTGAGGAAAGGCGCCCAAGTGCCAGGGGACCAGCCAGAGGCTGAAGTATAGTCCCTACTTGAATCTGATCTTTTAGTTCCATCCTGGCTTCACTGCCCACATTTCCTTCTTTTTTTTTTCTTGTAAAATTTTGGAGAATCTCACTACATTGCCCAGGGTGGTTTCAAATTCCTGGCCTCATCCTCCTACCTTGGTCTTCCAAAGTATTGGGATTATGGGCATGAGCAACTGTGCCCGCCCTTCCCACTTCTTCCAAGTAGTGTGACTTTGAGCAGGTTACTTCACCTCTCTGGTCCATGGTGTCCTTGTTTTTTTTTTTTTTTTTTTTTTTTTGAGACAGCCTCTCGCTCTGTTGCCCAGGCTGGAGTGCAGTGGCATGATCTTGGCTCACTGCAACCTCTGCCTCCCAGGTTCAAGCAATTCTTCTGCCTTAGTCTCCCAAGTCGCCTGGGATTACAGGTGCCCGCCACCACACCTGGCTAATTTTTTGTATTTTTAGTAGAGGTGGGGTTCCACTATGTTGGCCAGGCTGGTCTGGAACTCCTGACCTCAGGTGATCCACCTTCCTTGGCCTCCCAAAGTGCTAGGATTAAAGACATGAGCCACCGTACCCAGCCCTTACTTGTTAACAGTAATAAAATACTTTAGGAGCTGAGGCAGGAGGATTGCTTGAGCCCAGAAGTCTGAGACCACCCTGGGCAACACAGGAGGACCCTGTCTCTACAAAAAAATTTAAAAAAAAAGAAAAAAATTAGCTGGTGTGGTGGTATGCATCTATGGTCTCAGCTACTCGGGAGGCTGAGGAGGATCTCTTGAGCCTGGGAGGTCAGGGCTGCACTGAATCGTGTTTGGGCCACTGTACTCCAGCCTGGGCAACAGAGTGAGACCCTGTCTCAAAAAAACAAAAGATAAAAACAAACAAACAAAAAACTATTATTATGACAGCTGACCATTACCAAACATTTCAGTGTTTCACCTGTGCTAGGCACTGAGCTAAAGCACTCTATGCACATATTTCCCAATTACATGTACAATCATCATATTCACTTGAGAGATTATTTTTTGTCCTGTCTCCACCACTTGACTGTGTGTGGCTCTGTCACCTGTATCTCTAGAACCTGGGGCTATTCTTGGAACATAGCAGATGCCATTCTAAATAAATCTATTTTAGAAGAACAAATGAATGCTTTCATTTGATCCTCATAACATTTATCAATAGCCCCATTTTACAGATGTGAAAATGGAGGCTCCAGAATTTACCCAAGATCCCTATCTAGGAAGTGGCAAGAGTGGGATCTGTCTGAGTTCTGGCCTCACACCATTCTTTTTCTTTTAATCTACCCAAGATAGTACTTCATTCACACTCATTCTGATGTCCAATCTTGCCATCTTAGACCCTGCTATCTCTACCCACAGAAAACCTGACTTCCTTAGTGACTGCAGCAGCAGCGCACACTTCCTGAGCACATACCCTGTAAGGTACTCTTCTTGTTTTTTTCGTACATTAGTTCATTAGTTGTCTCTACACTCTGTCAGTGGGTACTACCATTAACCCACATAGCTGATGGACATGTGGCCCACAGATGATTTGTGAATTGCTCAAGGCCATGTAGTGAGCTGGTGACCTAACTGGGATGCCTACACCAGCAATCTGGTTCCAGTGCCTTTATTCCTAACGTTGATGCAGCACTCTGCTCAATTTCTAAAGGACAATCATGGGCCAGGTCCATGTACTTCTGTGGCTGAAGAAGGCCTTCATTCTAAGTCCAGGTAACCTGAGGCTCAGAGATACTGAGACCTAGCTAAAGTGGATAAGTGGCAGCCAGCTGTGATGGCTCACACCTGTAATCCCAGCATCTTTGAGAGGACAAGGTGGGCAGACTGGTTGAGCTCAGGAGTTCGAGACCAGCCTGGGCAATACGGTGAGACCCCCATCTCTATAAGAAAAATCTTAGAAATTTAGCTGAGCATGTTGGCATGCACCTATAGTCCCAGCTACTCAGGAGACTGAAGTGAGAGAATTGCTTGAGGCTGGGAGGTTGAAACTGCAGTGAGCTGTGACTGCACTACTGCACTCCAGCCAGGGTGACAGAATGAGACTCCATCTCAAAAAAAAAAAAAAAAAAAAAAAGCCATTTTTAAGCCCCAGTATGTTTGGCAGCAAACCCCATATTCTGGGCCAGGGCCATGGCCCTGGGTCTGTCAAGGAGGGTAAAGTAGCCTGAGGCCATCAGCTGAATTAATAAGCACTGGCTCCTGCCAGCTGAGGGGAACTGGTGCCACAGGAAAAGGATGTGACGAAGACCAGGAGGGAAAGTGAAACCCTTCCGTCCTGGCTTCAGTGAGGAACAAGCATGCCTATGCCAGACGAACCCTTCCTTCCTCTTGGGTGACTATGGAGGGCCCAGGCCCACTGCTTCCTTCCTGCTTGGTTATTTCAGGAAAGAGGTAGGTGGAGAAGAGGAAGGGGCTACTAGCAGCCAGGAAAAGTGCCAGGGACACCAGAACTGTACCTTGTCCTGTCCTTCTCACATCCCTGCATTGGCAGGCTGTGAGTCACCTGCAGAGTCACCTTCTGCTCCTGGCCTCAGTTTCCCTGAGGGAGAGGCTGATAAATGCGTGAATAGACAAACATGGCCTTGCTAGAAGATCGCTGGGAGATGGTAGGAAGGGGGTAGGGCAAATGGAGAGGCCTTATCACTCTCTTGGCAGGGAGTTGCAGGCGGAGACTCGGAAGAAGTGAGGTTTGTGGTTGGAATCCACTTCCTCTGGTTTTCCCAGGGGAGCTGTTGGCTCCTGAGATGTGAGAAGAACATGGCCTTTCTCCTCTACCCCACGGAAACATAGGCCTGGAGGTGGGCAACTTGGAGAAGCAGCTCAGTGGAGGCAGGGGCAAAGAGAGGAGTGGCGAGACTGTGTTGGGGTCAACACCTCAGTCCAGCCGGCCCAGCTATGGGTGGGTGCCACAGCAAGCCTTTTGGCTTCTGAGCCTCAGTTTCTCCTGCCTTGACCTCCCTAGCAGTAGTGGTGAGATCAGGGGGTGTCATAGAGGGCTCAAGCCATCTGGGCTATAGGGAATATTTGGTGGTATCCTCACAACAAACTTCATGTTTATCTTCCTCCAACTCTGACCCGTTCAGTTCAGCTGCCAGCCTCTCCTCCTCCACCTCCTCCCCCACCATTAGTTCTAAGAAGCTGTGCCTGACAGATGCACTTGCATTTCTCAGAAAAGGAAGCGGTTGTGCCGGGAGGAGATAACACCTCCGCTGGGGAATCGAGAAAGCTATCAGGCCTAGCAGTGCGAGTGTGGGCTCTCCATCTCTCTGGCTCAGAACCAGGGTGATGGGCTTGGGGGCAAAGACAGAGAATTCAGAAAAGCATTTATTCGGGGCAGAGATGCTCATTTGGGGGCTCATAACCTCCTTCCCTGGAACTGATGGTGATAAAACAGCTGATGTTTACTAAGTACCAGGCATGGTGCTAAGTGCTTTGTGTGTAAGAATTTGCTTAATCCTCACAATGATCCCACTGAGTACATGCTGTTATTACTCTCCAGCTTACAGATAAGGAAACAGAGGCAGAGAGGACAAATCACCCTCCCAAGGTCATAGAGGCCACAAGTGGTAGAGTTGGGATTTGAATACAGGCAGTCTGTCTCCAGAGTCCAAACATTTAACCATTCCTGGGTGGCTGCTATGTGCTCATATGGGCTCATCCCCTGGGATTCCGATGCCTCCTCTCATTTCAACCCTGGTGACTCCCATTCTTTCGTAAATAGATGGCCACAGCCCTCCATTCTTCTCCCAGTGTCCAGGGTGAGAAAGACCAATACCCTTGGAACAGAGTCGGAGACTCCAGGGACCTTACAGAATGCCCATCCAACCTTCTATGTAATACTCAAGCTCACCACGAACACCCCCATTTCACAGACAGCGTTCAGAAGGGTGGAGTGCTGAAGTCCCACAGTGGGTCTGTTTCATCTTGATGGTCCACACCCATGGGAGTTGGTAGTCATCTCTAGGGCATTCTCTCCTTATGCACTTATGGAGAGCTCCCTCCTTCCTGGGTGGGACATTTCATCTTTGGACAGCTCCGTTGGAAAACTCTTCCCTGTCAGGGAGCTGATGCTCGTCTCCCTCTGTCTCCCTTGACTGGCTGGTCTTAGTTCTGCTCTCTCTCCTCTGCTGCTCTCCTGCTCTCCTCCAAGTTTCAGTTGCCTCATTTGTGAAATGGAGGTGCTATCTGGATGAAGGCAATTAATTTCTACTTCTCTACCAAGTTGGGCTGCCAGAGCACAGAGCAGGCAGAGAACCAATAAGTCTTGCAAACTAGATTAAGATATTTTGCTTTTGACCTCATCTGTAAAATGGGGATAAAAAAAATCCTTATTTAATTTTTTTTTTTTTTTTTGAGACAGAGTCTCACTCTGTCTCCCAGGCTGGAGTGCAGTGGCATAATCTTGGCTCACTGCAACCTCTGCCTCCCATGTCCAAGTGATTCTTCTGCCTCAGCCTCCCAAGTAGTTGGGACTACAGGCATGCGCCACCATGCCTGGCTAATTTTTTTGTAGTTTTAGTAGAGACTGGATTTCACCATGTTGGTCAGGCTGGTCTCAAACTCCTGACCTCAAATGATCCACCCACCTCGGCCCCCCAAAGTGCTGAGATTACAGGCGTGAGCCACTGCACCTGGCCCAAAATGTCCTTATTTCAAAAGAATACCATGAGGATTCAAATTAATACATGTAAAGGTCTTAGAACTGTGCATGGCACATAGTTAACTTTGAGTAAATGTCTGGTTTATTGTTCTTACTAGTAGACCATGGCTCAGCTTGTGTCTCGGAGCCTTCTCTATGGCCTACAAGGGCCTGCAGGGTTTTCTCAGCTTCACCTAGGGCCAGGCTGCTTCATTCCTCACATGCCATGTTCTGTTCAGACTCAGGACCTTTGCCCACACTGGTGCTTCTGCCAAGCTCTGTCCCACTTATCTCTGAGGTCTTAATCCACAGGTCACTTTCTCAAGGAGCCTAGCTGCTCACTTCCTCCCCCATCTGACCATGGGCTCTGTCCCCTAGGCCTTGCCCAGTGCTAGGTCCAGAGAAGGTGCTGAACAGTATGGCTGAGTGGTGGACAGAGAGGAGGGAAGAGAAGAAAGGCCAGTTCCCACTCTCTTCATCCCTTTCCTCACTGCCTGGCAAAACTAGAAAGAGGCCCCAATATAGCAGGTGATTATGCAGGGTGTCCAGTATTTTCCAGACACTTTCTCTCAGGATAAGGAAGGGGGACAGGAAGCTCTAGAAAAGGCATCTTTTGCACTGTGCTGAGGCAACAGGCAGGAATGGGGTAGCACAAACTCCAAAGACTAGGACTTCTTTCTGAGGTCTTTGACCCCAAGTGCTCCATAGTCCAAAGCAGCTTCTCCTTCCTCCTCTCCGCCCAAAGCTATGGCGACTCCCTTGTCTGGTGCAGATCAGTGCTGGATGCTGTGGGGAACAGAGTACTGGGCTGACAGTCAGTGGAAGTGGGTTTTGTTTCCCATTTCCATCGCTGATTTGCAGGTGAGTCCTTTCCCCTGTCTGAGACTCTGGGAAAGTCTGGGCCTTTCCCCAACTGTCAAATGAAGTGGGAATCATCTCAAAGGGCTCCGTCTAGGGCTGCAGCATAAGGAGAATGAAAGTAACTCATGCAGACAAATGAGTGACTACCAGGGTTCTCTCTCTCAGGGGTATCCAAAAGATTCAGTAATTAGTGTGTAAATTGAGAAGCAAGTAGGAGAACTTGTTGCCACAAAGGAGTCTGATCCTTCTCCACCTCAAAGCCCGCTGGGCATTGCTCTGAACCTGCAGGATTCCAGGGGAAGAGAGCAATAGGCACATCTATGACCAGGCAGACTCCTGGGCAAGGCTAGATCTTTCCACGCTCTAGCTCCTGTGGCCTTGACCTCTTCACCCCAGCACTGCCTCCAACTAGTCCAGACAAGTCCCGAGTATTTTCAGCCACCTTTATCTGATCGGAAATGTTTGGAATTCCACAGCAGAAGGCAACAGCTCTGGAGGATTTGGGGAAGGGAGCAAATCCCTGCAACACCCTTCCCTCCCCACTGTACAGATGAATGCTCACACCCCATGTAACCAAAAACTCAGGGCTGAAGGCACCCACGGGGTTGCATATCCTTCTATTCTGTAATGTGATGGAACTGGGAAACAAAACCCACATCCACTGACTGTCAGCCTCGTACTCTTCTCCACAGCATCCAACATTGATCTGCACCAGACAAGGGAGTGGGTTCCTTCTTGTTTTCTACCCTATTCATTTCTGCCCCAGTCCATTACCCCTTTAAGGTGCAGAACAGTAAGATGCCTGAGATGGTGAGAAGAGGGCTAGGGTACTTTGCCTGATGTCGAGGGAGGGGGCACCCAGAGGTGTGCTGTTCACAGTCAATACCCAGAGCACCACCACCAGGAGGCCCGGAAGCAACTCACTGTCCCACTTGATGTGGCTTGTGGACCACCAGAAATTTCAGAGCATCACAGAGATGTGTGGTTCGACCCTGAGCAGGTAAGAAACTGAGGCCCAGAGGAAGTGAAGGGACGGACACCTCCAAGGCTTCATACAGGGAAAGAGCAGAGCCTGGCCTCAGGCCTCCTTACCCTGGAGTGAGACAGTGTGGCTTCCAACCCTAGATCTATGACTACCCGGCTGCAGGACCTGGAGCAAGACACTTTCCCCCTCCAAGCCTGGTGTTCCAGCTGCAAAACGAAAACAGCTGTACCTACTTCACAGACCTAGCAGCAGAGTTAAATGGTCCATGGTAAGTGTTCTGTAAATGTTAGCTGCTGCGGCTGCTGTTATTATTATTATTGTTATTATTTGAGACGAAGTCTCACTCTGTCTCTGTCGCCCAGGCTGGAGTGCAGTGGTGTGATCTCTGCTCACTGCAACCTCTGCCTCCTGGGTTCAAGCGATTCTTGTGCCTCAGCCTCCCGAGTAGCTGGGATTATAGGCATGTGCCACCACACTAATTTTTGTATTTTTGTAGGCTAATTTTTGTATTTTTAGTGGAGACGGGGTTTTGCTATGTTGGCCAGGCTGGTCTCGTACTCCTGGCCTCAAGTGATCCACCTACCTCAGCCTCCCAAAGTGCTGGGATTACAGGCATTAGCCACTGCACCCAGCCTGTTTTTTTATAGCTAAAAAATGAATGGCTCCATTTGTGCTTCTCATAGTGTCTCTCTTATTTGTAGCTATAAACAAACAAAAAGTAACAGCTAGTATTTGCTGAACTAATATTTACTGTTTGAATTCTCAAAATCTTGCAAGTAGGTGCTGTTCCCATTTTACCAATGAGGAAACTAAAATTCAGAGAGGTGATGAGACTTTGCTTGAGGTCCCTGGTTACTAGTGAGGGCATTCAACTTCACAGCATGTTAAATTTACCAGTGCAACAGGATACATGAAGAGATTTTACTAAGACCTTCTTTCCTTCACCCAATATTTACTACCTACCCAATATTTACTGACAAAAAATATTGTTCACCTACCCAATATTTACTGACAATCTGCTATTCTTAGGCCTTGGAAGTCAGAGATGACTTTAAGTACATGGAAGTAGCATTCCCCCCTGGTTTCCTGGGTGCCTCGAGGGGTGAGAAAGGGAAGAGTGTGCTGAGGCTACTCAGTGGTGAACCCACTTTCCCCTAAGCCAGCTCTGCAAGGACAGTACTTGCAGAGAGAGTTCCTCCCTCTGTCTGATCTTTATCTTGGAAACAAAGTGATGCCAGGTAGCTTTGGTGAAGCTATTAGATGAGTTTTCTAAGACGGGACATGACCTATTTGTAAGACAGGCTGACCTGCCGGGCGCGGTGGCTCACGCCTGTAATCCCAGCACTTTGGGAGGCCGAGGCGGGTGGATCATGAGGTCAGGAGATCGAGACCATCCTGGCTAACACAGTGAAACCCCGTCTCTATTAAAAATACAAAAAATTAGCCGGGCGAGGTGGCGGACGCCTGTAGTCCCAGCTACTCCAGAGGCTGAGGCAGGAGAATGGCGTGAACCCCGGGGGGCAGAGCCTGCAGTGAGCCGAGATCGTGCCACTGCACTCCAGCCTGGGCGACAGCGAGACTCTGTCTCAAAAAAAAAAAAAAAAAAAAAAAAAAAAAAAAAAAAAGACAGGCTGACCTATGGAGTTGTAGGAAGGCCCAGACAAGCTGCCCTGCCTAGCTTTGGACACTAAGTCATTCAACAAATCTTCATTAAGTGCCCACTAAGAGTCAGGCACTGTGCTAAGCGCTGGGGATAAATCAGTGACTAAATAGAATGAAAATTCCTACCTGTATGAGTTTATAATCAAATGGGAAGAGACAGGCAATAAACATGTCAGATGGTGATGCATTAAGAAAGAATAAATGTGAGAAAGGGGGTACAGAGAAACATGGAAGAAGGTAAGATTAGAATCCATGGTCAGGGACAACTTCTTGAGGAGGTGAATTTGATCAGAGACCTGAATGAAGTGAGGGAACAGGCACTGCCAAGGTCTGAGAAAACGCTGTGGGAACAAGTGCAAAGGCCCAGAGGCAGGAACATGCTTGAGGTGCTCCAGGAACAGGAAAAATGCCAGTGTGGCTGAAGTCCAGTGAATGTGAGGAGACTGGTGGTGATGAGATGTGGAGGTAGCCAAGGGCCCAATTGTGTAGGGCCTGGTAGGCCATTTAAAGACTTGGGCTTGTCCTGGGAAAGCACTGCAGGGTTTTGAGCAGGGGAAGGACACGACCTGACCTTGGTGTTAAATAGCATCCCTCTGGCTGCTGGGTGGAGATCTCCAGGCCTCTGGTGAGATAATCAGGAAAATATGATGGTGGCTTAGCCACAATGGTGCCAGGGGAGTTGGTGAGAAGCAGTCAGTTTCAGAATTTATTTTTTAAAGTAAGGCTGGGCCAGGTGCAGTGGCTCATGTCTACAATCCCAGCACTTGGGAGGCCGAGGTGAGAGGACTGTGTGAGTCCAAAAGTTTCAGACCAGTCTGGGCAACATGAGAAAACCCTATTTTTACAAAAAAATGACACAAAGTAGCTGGGCGTGATGGCATGTTCCAGCTATTCTGGAGGCTGAGGTGGGAGGACTGCTGGAGCCCAGGAGGCTGAGGCTGCAGTGAGCCATGACTGTGCCACTGCACTTCAGCCTGGAAGACACAGCAAGACCCTGTTCTCAATCAATCAATCAATCAATCAATAAAAGTAGAGCTGAAAGGATTTGCTGATGAATTAGATGTGGACTGTGGGAACTGCCTGCCCCCTTGGCCCTCTGTTTCGCATCTATAAAAGGTGAGAGAAGAGGCCCTTGGGGATTTCTTTCCAGCTTGATAACCATGAGGACCTATATGAAGAAAGAGATAAAGCAACTATTTCTGCTGCTCTCATGGAAGCAAAATCATTTGCTCACCAGGCCTCAAAGTGTGGATGGCAATAAGATGAGGAAGGCAGAGATGGACAGAGACAGTGCAGCAAAGGGAGGGCAGGGCTCTGCCTAGGCTGTGGCTATTCCACTTTCAGCACACACATCACCGCCAGGCATATGCCAGGCCACAGAGTAGACAGGCTCCAGTGGGAGCGGGGGTTGGTGTAGCTTGCTTTACATTAGGAGGGAAGAAGCATCAGAGCTGTCATTGTCCAGGGCCTACTAGGCAGAAGGTGCTCAGTGACTGACTGAGTTAATGAATGAATAAATAAATAAGGTAATGCCAGAAGGCCAGTATATGTGCAAGAACTTCTCAAGTCCTTCCAAATTAACAGGAGGTAGGCCTGGCCCAAAGGATTACTCTCCTGTCACTTTATCTGCTTATTCTAGGCTGAGCTTCAAGTTCTTGTTCTCTGTGAATGGGAGACTATGTGGTCTGAATCACTGAAGCAGGATTTTAGAGCTGGAAGGAAGCACAGACACATTTGGTCCACTCTATCCACAATTTCAGCCATCACTGTTTTGACCTTATATGTGATTCTGTTATTATTTACTTAACATTTTTCTTTTCAAGACAGGGTCTCACTCTGTTGCCCAGGCTGGAGTGCAATCGTGTGATCAAGGCTCACTGAGGTTTCAACCTCCCAGGCTCAAGCAATCCTCCTGCCTCAGCCTCCCAACTAGGTGGGACTACAGGTGTGCATCACCATGCCTGGCTAATTTTTTTTTCTTTTTCTTTTTTTGTAGAGATAAGGTCTCACTATGTTGCCCAGTCTGGTCCTGAACTACTGAGCTCAAGCTATCCTCTCGCCTTGGCCTCCCAAAGTGCTGGGATTATAGCCGTGAGCCACTGTGCCTGGCTTACTTAACATTATTCTATCAATTTACTTACTTTTTATAAATTTAAATAAATGTACTGAAAATCCTTAATTTCTTCCTCAAACCTGTTCTTTCTGCATCTTTCTCATCCTTAAATCCCCTCTAGGACTCATCTGTCAATATATCCTGATGAATCTGTATTCCAAATTTATCTAGAATCCCACCACTTCCCACCACCTCCACTGCTATTATTTGGTCCAAGCCAGTATCATTTCTTGCCTGTATTGTCCTAACAGCCTCCTTACTGGTCTCCCAGCTTCTTATCGACTCCAAGGTTCTTTCACCACATGGCAGCCAGAGGGGTCAGCAAAGTCAGTTTCCTGTCTGCTCAAAACCCTCCACTGCCTTCCCATCTCACCCAGAGGAAGAACCAAAATGTCTCACCACTGCTCACACAAACTTTCCTTTCCAATCACTTCTCTGCTTACTCTGTTCTAGCCACACTCATCTCCCGTGCTCTTCCTCAAACATGCCAGGCACATCATTCCCACCCTTTGGCCTCTGTACTTGTTCCTTATGTCTGGAATGTTTTTTCCATAGACTGTTACATGGTTTCCTCCCTCAGACAGATCATGCAGATCTCTGCTCATATGCCTCCTCCTCAGAGGCCTTTCTTAATTATCCTTTATTAAAAAGGCAAACATACCAAAAGCTGCCTACCACCGGCCGCCTAATCACTCTCTATCCTCTTAGAATGTAAACTTCATGATGGCCGGGCGCAGTGGCTCACGCCTGTAATCCCAGCACTTTGGGAGACCGAGGCAGGTGGATCACCTGAGATCAGGAGTTCGAGACCAGCCTGGCCAACATAGTGAAACCCCATCTCTACTAAAAATACAAAAATTAGCTGGGCGTGGTGGCAGGCACCTGTAATCCCAGCTACTCAGGAGGCTGAGGCAAAATAATCGCTTGAACCCGGGAGTCAGAGGTTGCAGTGAGCCGAGGCTGCACCACTGCACTCCAGCCTGGGCAACAAGAGTGAAACTCCATCTCAAAAAAAAAAAAAAAAAAAAAGAATGTGAACTTCATGAAGGCAGGTATCCCCAGTAGCTAGAATAGTGGTTGGCAGATAGCAGACACTCAGTAAATATTTTCTAAATAAATAAATGCAATGAAAAGGCAACTTATTATTCTTCCTATAAACAGTATCATTTGCCCCAGATGGAAATCAACATAAAATACACTGACTATTAAAACAGAAAATGTCCATCTGCATATCACCTCTAAGTTACCTTGAAGATCTTGGTCTAACACCTTTACAGAGGAGATATTTGAGACCCAGGGCAGAGTCAGCCAGCTGACCGGAAGCCAGTCCAGAATGGCCCACAGGTACCCCCCAACATGCCTTGGAACCACAGCCCTGTCCCCCAGGGTGTGGACAAAGAGACTGAATCTCAGGAAAGGTATAGCTAGGTTGGACCAACAGAATCTATGTGAGGGGCCAGGAAAGCCCTCCCTAGCAAGGCATAGAGCTAGCAGTTCTGCTGAAGAGAACAAAGGCCAAAAACGCATGAGTGTGCCAGGCTGTGAGAGCCTCATGGGGCTGCGTTGTGGGCGACAGGCACGTACAAACCTGTAAGTGAGGTCCACAGAGACCAGACAGCTGAGAGCAGAAATGAAAACAGGATAGGTCCCAAAGGGTGGCAGCTTCAATCCTGTAAACACCAGACAGGCGTGGGGTTCAAGTGTAGGTCTGGGGACCCAGCTGAGCCTGGGGGAAGGATGGGACCTCCCCAGTCTCCTCCATCAGTGATGATTACTCTAAGCTGAGCTGGGCAGAAGCACCGCCAATCCAGCTATAGTCACGCCAGACATCAGACATTAAGGAGGAAAGAGTCAGAGCCACCCTTCTCATCTCCACATTCTGGATGGTCTGTCTCCTCCCAAACTCACTCCAGTCCCAGCCAGCTCCACCCATATGAGCCCTTGGGGATCCAAACCCTATTAAGGGACCATCCATTTCCCATCTTTGTGGGGCTTAGTGAACACAGCTACAGGTGCAGGGGGTGAAGCTAGAGATGTTGTAACTGCCAGGCCAGCAATGCCTGACCTACATCTCCACGGTTGGCTGCATGCAAAGAAAAATACCAGGGATTTCCGTTGGTGTTCACCACATGCAGCTGCCAAGGGAAGGCTGGGCCTTCTGAAGGCCTATTGTGAATAGGGCAAGACAAGCGATAAGCTAGCTGGGATAGGTGAGAAGGCTGGCCTCTAAATTTACTGGCTCTGGGGACCTCCCTAGATTTGACAGACTCTATATAATTTTTACCTGCTTTCTACCAAGGTCCTCCATTAAAGCTTTGTTTTTCTTCTTCTAGTATATTTTTATTAAGAATTGAGAAAGAGAGCCAAGTGTGGTGGCTCACGCCTGTAATCCCAGCACTTTGGGAGGCCGAGGTGGGTGGATCACGAGGTCAGGAGATCGAGACCATCCTGGCTAACACGGTGAAACCCCGTCTCTATTAAAAATACAAAAAATTAGCCAGGCGTGGTGGCGGGTGCCCGTTGTCCCAGCTACTCGGGAGGCTGAGGCAGGAGAATGGTGTGAACCCAGGAGGCGGAGCTTGCAGTGAGCCGAGATCGTGCCACTGCACTCCAGCCTGGGTGACAGAGCAAGACTCCATCTCAAAAAAAAAAAAAAAAAGAATTGAGAGAGAGAAAAAGAAGATTCTATTTGGAAAAAAGTTCCCCAAACTAAACAGTTGTTCTTATTGTAAACCACTGACATTTGCAGTGAGGCTCTAGTTCCCCACAGAAAAAAGGCAATTTGAAAGTTCCACATGGTCAGGTTCAAGAAACGTGAGCTTACTCCTGGTTGTGTGGTGGCTCTATTTGGCTATGGTCCTGTCAATTAAGCACCACAGGCCTCACTTTTCTCATCTGACAAGTGTGGAGTATGGATCAGATGATCTCTAAGGCTTTCTCTCCAGCTTGAAAGCACTAAGATCCTATCCCTGGGCCTTTTTTTTCCCCCAAGGGAGCAGTGGAGTGTAAGCTTTCTTGGCAGACAAAAGACTGAGTTCTAATCTCAGCAATGCCATTTATTAACTTACTGTGTAACAATGGCAACTCACTTCCCCTCTGGGGGCACCTCATTTTCTTCATATATAAACCAAAGACCCAAAAGTGCAGTAAAACAGGCACTCTAGGAGGCCTTTGGCATTATTATTATGCCTCCCTTACATTGTTCACCCATTAGCATACCCTGGCCTCCCAAAGAACCTGTTCTTTACTTGACATTGCTCTGACTTGCAAACCCCTGTCCTTGAAAATTAACAGGTTCCAAGAGCTATGCCATAGGAGCCAGAACAGCCTCTGGGTCCCCAACCCCCTTTTGATGTCAATAAAAAGATCACTGCTATTTATTCAATGTTTTGTATATGCCAGGCCCTCATGTGTGTTTAAAACTCTTATTTTATGAAGACATGGATGGTCACAAAGGTGAATTCACTTGCTGAAGATCCAACAGACACAAAATGGAGGTGGTTCAAACCCAGGTGTGTCTGACTGCAGAGCCTGTGTTCTTCCCGGTAGAGATGTGGATGCAGCACAATGGTAGAAAGGACTTGAGACTTAGTCAGAAGACCTCAGTTCACCCAAGGTAAGAGGAAGACCCTATTTACCTCCTCCTAGAATCGTCAGAGGCTCAATGAGATAATGTGTGAACACAAGGAAGCACTAGACAAACTTTAGTTAATGATCCTAAGCTATTATTTCATGACTCCAGCCTGGGTTTCACCACATTTGCAAGGAGAGTGGAAGTAGCAAGCTGTCATATCTTAGAGATGTTATAGCCCCACTTCTCTGTTTTGTGTCCTACTCAGGCTTTCTTTTGTTCACATCTGGTCCATCCTTCTAGATTCCTGTTACTTGGAACCTCCAGGCCACCCAGCACAATACCCACAGTGTTCTCCCTGAAAGGCCACGGAGCAGAGGGAGTAAGGGGTAAATGGAAACCACCAGTCTTCTCCTCTAAAACAGTGTGAAGTAGATAATCCAGACTTACCTTCCAGAAAGGGCCTCAAGCAATAAGGAAAAGTAAAAAAAGGCAGAGAAAGCCAAAGAAAGTCCATGGAGACCACAGTTGAGTGAGGGCTTTTGAGTCCAATATATTGGGCGTGTATTCTGTCTTTATTAGCATTCAACCTTAGGACTATAATTTAACTTACTTTACACTCAGTTTTCTAATCTGGACAATGAGGACAATAACATGTTTCCCAAGAAGGATTATTGTGAAGATTAAAAATACTACACTGGCCGAGTGTGGTGGCTCACACCTGTAATCCCAGAACTTTGGGAGGTCCAGGAAGGAGGATCATTTGAAGCCAGGAGTTTGAGACCAACCTGGTCAAGACAACAAGACCTCCATCTCTACAAAAACAAAACAAAACAAAATAAAACAAACTACAGTGTACCTTACAGCATCTTGCACATGGCAGGCACTCAATAAATAGCAGCAACTATACTGTCACTAGTAAATTAAGCACAGATGGGTCATCCCTAAAGGACCCTCTGATGGCCAATAGATGCACACTAAGAACCAGTGACTTTAGGCTCTCTATAGCAAGTGAAGCTCTGAATGGAGAAAATTCTCGGTCGGGCGCGGTGGCTCACACCTGTAATCCCAGCACTTTGGGAGGCCAAGGCAGGAGGATAATGAGGTCAGGAGATCGAGACCATCCTGGCAAACACGGTGAAACCCCTTCTCTACTAAAAATACAAAAAAAATTAGCCGGGTGTGGTGGCATGCGCCTGTAATCCCAGCTACTCGGGAGGCTGAGGCAGGAGAATCGCTTGAACCCGGGAGTCGGAGGTTGCAGTGAGCCAAGATTGCCACTGCACTCCCCCAGCTTGGTGACAGAAAGAGACTCAGTCTCAAAAAAAAAAAAAAAAAAAAAAAAAGAAAATTCTCAAACTCTTTCCCTGGGAGGGAGGCAGGCAGCTCAGTGTAGACCAGAGGCCTCCGATCAGACATATGTGGGTTCCTCATAGCTTCCAGGCTGGGTGTTTTGTGGCCAGTTACCCTCTCTGAGCCTGATTCATTATCTGTATTAGACAATAAGACCATTATGTTCTTCCTCCTGAGAGGCAGGTAAGGGTGTACTGTAAAAGCACAAGCGTCAGAGGATTGAAACCTGGGCTTAATCTTAGCTCTGCCACTTAATAGCTGGACCATGACCATGGCACCCTATTTAACTCTTCTGAGCTTCACTTTTCTCATCTAAAAGCCTTCCTCTTTGAGTGGTTATGAGGATTATCAGATAATGTGCCGGTGCCTGGCAAATAGTAACAATTTCACTTGATACATGAAAGTGTTTATCTTATATCCAGGGCCAGGTACGGGAAGGCACTCAAGAAATGTGCTGATGGCCGGCGCAGTGGCTCACACCTATAAATCCCAGCAATTTGATAGGCTGAGGTGGGTGGATCACCTGAGGTCTGGAGTTTGAGACCAGCCTGGCGAACACAGCAAAACCCTGTCTCTACTAAAAATACAAAAATTAGCCCAGCAAGGTGGTGGGCACCTGTAGTTCCAGCTACTTGGGAGGCTGAGGCAGAAGAATTGCTTAAACCCAGGAGGTGGAGGTTGCAGTGAGCCAAGATCGTGCCACTGCATTCCAGCCTGGCTGACAGAGCAAGAATCTGTCTCCAAAAAAAAAAAAAAAAAAAAAAAAAAAGAGAAAGAAAAGAAAAAAAAAGAAAAAGATGCTGAACCAAACTCTCCACTTGGGTGGAAGGGTGTTAAGAAAAAAGATACTCCGGTAAACTGGTACCCACTGCTATGGGCCCAGGCTAACTAACCCTATTAAAATCCCAAGTACACATACCCTTGGCCCCAGTAATTCTACTTTTAGGGATTCATCCGCCCCAGATATACTGTATTCATATATGGGCCAAATGACAAATATACAGGGCTATTCACTGAGTGTCACTATTATAACTGCAAAAGACTGGAAAAAAAATGTGTCTACCAATGGGAACTGGTTAAATAAAGTATAGAATAGTGCCCTGTGTAGAATACCATGCAGCATTAAAAAAACTTAGAAAGCTTTTATGTACTGTCACAGAAAGATCTTAAGAGATACAACTCTGATATTTGCATCCTATGACAACAAAATAACACCGATATTGTGTAATCAACCACACTAGGGTTGCTACCATCTCTGACCCTTTGTCTTTGGATGCTGTTAAGCTAAAAGCGGACCAGGATCCATGATGAGGTTCCTCTATCCTCTGGGTTAAGTCTGTCCAGGTAAAATAATAGGGAAAGAAGAATACCATTAAAATAAAAATTGGCTAGGCACAGTGGCTCATGCCTGTAATCTCAGTACTTTCGGAAGCAGAGGCAGGAGGACTGCTTGAGGCCAGGAGTTCAGGACTAGCCTGGGCAACATAGCAAGACCCTGTCTCTATAATTAAAGAAGAAAAGGAAAGGAAGAAAGGGGAAGGGAAGGGGAGGGAAGAGGGAAGGAATAAAGAAAGCTGGGTGCGGTGGCTCATGCCTGTAATCCTACTAACACTTTAGGAGGCTGAGGCGGGTTGATTGCTTGGGACCAGGAGTTCGAAACCAGCCTGGGAGACATAGTGAGATCCCGTCTCTACAAAAAAAATAAAAATAAAAAAAAATAAAGAAAGAAAATAAAAATTATCCTGTGGTGGTCCTGGAAGAAAAAGGGGAAGGTAGGAAACTTAATCCTAGAGGCAGTAGGAATAGGCTCTAGGAAAACGACTGGCAACAGCCTGAAAATCCCCTCCCCAGTCTTTCCTTACCACTCCCTCTCCTGTTTTCTTTAAAATCAGTCTCTTCCACGCCTGCTAAGACCACTTTATCAGGAACTCCTGAAAGTAGATGGAGACTAAATTGGCTCTGAAAGAATACAAATGGCTAATAAAAAGTTAAGAAAAGATGTTCTGGCCGGGCGCGGTGGCTCACGCTTGTAATCCCAGCACTTTGGGAGGCTGAGGCGGGCGGATCACGAGGTCAGGAGATCGAGACCATGGTGAAACCCCGTCTCTACTAAAAATACAAAAAATTAGCCGGGCGTGGTGGCGGGCGCCTGTAGTCCCAGCTACTCGGAGAGGCTGAGGCAGGAGAATGGCGTGAACCCGTGAGGCGGAGCTTGCAGTGAGCGGAGATCGCGCCACTGCACTCCAGCCTGGGCAACAGAGCGAGACTCTGTCTCAAAAAAAAAAAGAAAAGATGTTCTGCCAGGCGCAGTGGCTCACGCCCGTAATCCCAGCACTTTGGGAGGCTGAGGCGGGTGGATCACTTGAGGTTGGGAGTTTGAGACCACCCTGACCAACATGGAGAAACCCCATCTCTACTAAAAATACAAAAAATTAGCTGGGTGTGGTGGCACGTGCTTGTAATCCCAGCTGCTTGGGAGGCTGAAGCAGGAGAATTGCTTGAACCCAGGAGGTGGAGGTTATGGTAAGCCAGAGATCGGGCCATTGCACTCCAGCCTGGGCAACAAGAGTGAAACTCTGTCTCAAAAAAAAAAAGAAAAGATGTGCTACCTCACAAGTAACCCTGGAAATAGTCCTTGGATATTTTTAACTTTTTTTCCCCCCCGTGACAGGGTCTCACTCTCATCCAGGCTGGAGTGCAGTGGCATAATCATGACTCAGTGCAGCTTCAACCTCCCGGACTGAAGAGATTCTCCTATTTTAGCTTCCCAAGTAGCTAGGACTACAGGTGTGTATCACCGCGAACGACTAATTTTTTTTTTTTTTTTTTTTTTTTTGAGAGAGACAAGGTCTCACTGTGTTGTCCAGGCTGTCTCAAACTCCTGGGCTTAAGCAATCCTTCCACCTCGGCCTCCCAAACTGCTGGGATTACAGGTGTGAGTCACTGCACCTGGCCAATTTTAAACTTATTCTTATGAGAATATTTAATCATGTACAAAAGTAGACAGAATAAAACGAACCCATCATTCAACTTCAGCAAGTATCAACTTGGTGCCAATCTTAATTCATCTGTTCCCCAACCACTAACTCTCTCACTCTAGTAGTATTTTGAAGCAAATCCCACACACAGGTCAGTATGTATTTCTTTTTTTGTAGACAGAGTCTCACTCTGTTGCCCAGGCTGGAATGCAATGGCATGATCTCAGCTCACTGCAACCTCCGTCTCCTGGGTTCAAGCGATTCTCATGTCTCAGCCTCCCAAGAAGCTGGGATTACAGGCGTGTGCCATGATACCTGGCTGTTTTGATAAACTCTCTCCCACATGTTGGCTTTGAGAATCGATTGAAAAGTTAAAAAAGGAAAAAAAGCCCCAACTTTTTCCCAAAGAGGGTACCTTTGTTCATTATGAAATATTAATACAGTAGGCTGGGCACGGTGGCTCAGGCCTGTAATCCCAGCACTTTGGGAGGCCGAGGCAGGTGGATCACCTGAGGTCAGGCATTCAAGACCAGCCTGACCAACACGGTGGAACCCCGTCTCTACTAAAAATATAAAAAAAATTAGCCGGGCGTGGTGGCATACGCCTGTAATCCCAGCTAATTTGGGAAGCTGAGGCAGGAGAATCGCTTGAACCCGGAAGGCAGAGGTTGCAGTGAGCCGAGATCATGCCATTGCACTCCAGCCTGGGCAACAGAGCGAGACTCTGTCTCAAAAAAAAAAAAAAAAAAACACAAAGAAATATTAATACAGTATATGCAATAAGCTCTAGGTACAACTGAAGTCATAAATAATTCAAATTTACAGCTTTTAACACCCTATGGAGGCCGGGCGCGGAGGCTCACACCTGTAATCCCAGCACTTTGGGAGGCCAAGGTGGGTGGATCACTTGAGGTCAGGAGTTCGAGACCAGCCTGGCCAACATGGTGAAACCCCGTCTCTACTAAAAATACAAAAATTAGCTGGGTGTGGTAGTGCAAGCCTGAAATTCCAGCTTCTCGAAAGGCTGAGGCAGGAGAATCATTTGAACCTGGGAGGCGGAGGTTGCAGTGAGCCAAGACCGTGCCACCGTACTCCAGCCTGGGCGACAAGAGCAAGACTCTGTCTCAAAATAAAAAATAAAATAAAATAAAATAAACAGGCTGGGTGCGGTGGCGCCCAGCGAACAAATTAATCCCAGCTACTCAAGAGGCTGAGGCGGAAGAACTGAAAGACTATATTTGTAACATGCATAGACAAAGTATTAGTATTCAAAATATATTTAAAAAGCCTACAAACCCATAAGAAAAAGTCAAATCAAAAGGAAATGGAGCAAGGACTTGAACATTTTACAAAGAGGAAACATGAATGGCCAACAGATGTAAGAAAAGATTCACAGCCCCACTTGTAATCTGAGAAATGCAAATTAAAACCACAAGATACCATCTCATGCCCACCAGCTCCATAAAAATTTAAGTCTGACCATATCAAGTATTAACAAAGAGGTAAAGTAATGGAAAACCCATATGCTGTTGGTGGCTGTGTAAATTCATACAAACACAGGAAAACAATCTGCCATTACCTTCTGATCAAGCAATTCCACTTCTGTGTAAACCCTACAACAATGATTCTCAGTGAGATCCCAGGACCAAGAGTGGCAGCATCAGCTGAGAAGTTGTTAGAAGTGCAAATTCTGAGGGCCCCAACCCTGACATACACAATCAAACACTTTGGGGGTGGAGCCTAGCAATCTGAGGTTTAACAAACCTTCCAGGTGATTCTGATGGGCAGCTAAAGTTTGGGAACCACTGCCTGGGAGAAACTCTTGAACATGTGTATGTGCAGGAGACACAAACAGTTTTCATAACAGCATTGTCTGAAATAGTAAAAACAAGGGAGCAACCCAAATAACTACTGACAGCAGAATGGATACACAGCTTGAGACATGATCATATAAATGGATGAGAAAATGAACAAATTATGCTATGCAAGTAACATGGATGGATCTCAACCTTGAATGAAAAAAGGAAACTGCAGATGATAAACACAGTATAATACCTAAATGAAGTTTAAAAGTATGCAGAGGCTGGGCGCAGTGGCTCACGCTTGTAATCCCAGCACTTTGGGAGGCTGAGGCAGGCGGATCACGAGGTCAGGAGTTTGAGACCAGCCTGGCCAATGGGGTGAAACCCCATCTCTACTAATAATACAAAACTTACAGCTGGGCGCGGTTGCTTACAGCTGTAATCCCAGCACTTTGGGAGGCCGAGGCTGGTGGATCACGAGGTCAGGAGTTCAAGACCAGCCTGGCCAAGATGGTGAAACCCCATCTCTACTAAAACTACAAAAATTAGCCAGGCACAGTGGCAGATGCCTGTAATCCCAGCTACTTGGGAGTCTGAGGCAAGAGAATCACTTGAACCCGGGCGGCAGAGGTTGCAGTAAGCCGAGATCGCACCACACTGCACTACAGCCTGGGCGACAGAGTGAGACTCCATCTTAAAAAAAAAAAAATTAGTCAGGCGTGGTGGCGTGCGCCTGTAGTCCCAGCTACTTGGGAGACTGAGGCAGAAGAACCGCTTGAACCCAGGAGGCGGAGGTTGCAGTGAGCTGAGGTCGCGCCATTGCACTCCAGCCTGGGCGAGAAAGTGGGACTGTCTCAGAAAAAACAAAAACAAGAACAAAAACAAAAAAAAAGCATGTAGAAGAACATCCTATATGGTTTAGGAATATATACCTACATATATATAGTAAAACTAAAAAAAAAAAAAAAAAAAAAAAAAAAAAGGTAGCCGGGTGTGGTGGCTCACACCTGTAATCCCAGTGCTTTGAGAAGCTGAGGTAGGAGGATCACTTGAAGCCAGGAATTCTAGACCAGCCCAGGCAACATAGTGAGACCCCATCTCTTAAAAAAAAAAAAAAAAAATTCAAAAATTAGCTACTTGGCAGGCTGAGGCAGAAGGATCACTTGAGCCCAGAGGTTTGAGGCTGAAGTGAGGTATGATCATGCCACTGCACTCTAGCCTGGTTGACATGGTGAGATACCACAAAACAAAACACAGAACTCAGGAGTATGGATGGTGGGGTAGCTGTGATTGGGAAGGGGTACACAGAGGGCTCTAAGGTACTCACGTTTACTTTTGTTTGTTTTTAGAGACAAGGTCTCCCTCTGTTGCCCATACTGGAGAACGGTGGCACGATCATAGCTTACTGCAGCCTTAAACTCCTGGGCTCAGGTGATTCCCCGACTCAACCTTCTGAGTAGCTGGAGTTATAGGCGTGTACCACCATGCCCAGCTATTTTTTAATTTTAGTTTTTATAGAGATGGTGGTCTCACTGTGTTGCCCAGGCTAGTCTCAAACTTCTGGCCTCAAGCAATCCTCCTACCTCAGCCTCCCAAGTGCTGGGATTACAGGCATAAGCCATCATGCAAGGCAGACATATGTTTGATTATTAATTAAACTGGGTGATGAGTTTACAGGTGATGATTTTGCTATTTTTAAAATTGTACATATGCATTAGATATTCTCTGTTGTATTTATGATAAATTTCTTAAAAAAAAAAGTGTACTGAAACAGTGCAATACTCTGAGCCAGAACTGTAACAACTAACTCAACATATGCAGTGTCCAAAGGGTTAAAAGCCTGTTTCTCTGCCTGTGGGTGGGAGGGCAGGCAGCAGCTGGGGCACAGTGGGAGTTCCTGGCTCCAGCTGGCTCTAGCTTGGATCAAGCACCACGCCCAGGAACTGGCACCTGTAGGGGGGGCTTCTGGACAGGTGGCACCTGTAGCCCTTGGTGACCTGATACATGTGAGAGGCTGGGCCCAGTCAGATGGGTGGTGGGCTTCTGTCAGAGCCCCTCCATCTGGTAAGGAAGTTTGCTGGTGGCAGCTTGGAGCTGGTGAGAAGGGGAAGAGGGTCTAAGACACAGGATGGGGGTGGGGAAGGAAGTGGGTGGGCTGGGCTCAGATACCAAGGGAGGTTGGTGGGATTAGCACCTGCTGAGAATGAGATTAGGTTTCTTGGGAAGGGCTCATCTATCTAATGCTCCCGAAAGCTGTCTCCCTGTGGCTTTTCTCTGCTGGACAGATGGTGTCTGAGCTGCCTCTTGGAGGGTGGGCTCCTTGAGGGGGTGGTGGAGGTGGAGTGCGACGTGCTGCCTGCTTTCCAGAGGACCTTGAGGCCCTGGGACTTCTTCTTCCCTTCCAACAATAGTAATAAGGATTAGAGCTAACTCTTACTGAAGGTTTACCATATGCCAGGCATTGTCATAAGCCCTTCATACAAATTACCCCCATTTAGTTTTCACAGCACCCAACTGCCTTTCATCTAGACAGTAGGTTTACATTGAAGGAAACTAAGGCTTGGTAAACACTTGCCCAAAGTCAAACAGTAAGCAGGGCCTGGTGATGTACCTATAATCCCAGGAAGATAGAGGCGGGAGGATCACTTGAGCCCAGGAGTTCGAGACAAGCACAGGCAACATAGTGAGACCTAATCTCAAAACAACAACAAAAACAAAACAGTAAGCAAACTAGGACTTGAATACAGGCAGTTCAACTCCACAGCCCTAGCAGGAAATCACTATCAGCTAAGGCATCTTCCCCTTATTAAATGGCAGTAAGGACTTTCCAGTTTCTTAAGCCAAAAACCTGGACTCCTCTCTCTCTCACCTCTTATCCAGCAATCATCAGCAAATCCAGTTGGTCCAACCTTCAAATTATATCGAAGCTCTGACCACTGCTCGCCACTTCCACCACCCCTCCACCCTGGTATAAACTGCTGTTATCACCCACCTGACTTCTCACTGGTCTCCTGCTCCCACTCTTACCCACAGAGTTTGTTCTCCACACTAGAGAGATCCTTCTAAAACCTGTCACTTCTTTGCTTATAAATCCTCCATGCCTTTCCACTGCCCTTAAAGCAAGGTCCCATGTGGCCCTACAAGACCTGGCCCCTGGTGACGTCTCAGACCAGACTCCTACCACTGGCTTACTCTGCTCTGGCCATACTGGCCACCTTGCTGTACTTTAAATATGTTGGAGAGTCTTTTTTTGTACTTGATTTATTTTTTAATTTTTTTGAAACAAGGTCTTGCTCTGTCAGCCAGACTAGAGTGGAGTGACAGGATCATAGCTCACTGCAGCCTCAAACTCCTGGATTTAAGCCATCTTCCTGCCTCAGTGTCCCGAGTAGCTAGGACTACAGACATGCACCACTACACCCAGCTAAACTCTGGCTTTGTTGCTCTGGCTGATCTCAAATTCTCAGCATCAAGTGATCCTCCTGCCTTGGCCTCCCAAAATGTTGGGATTACAGGCGTGAGCCACTGCACCTGGCTTTTTCTTGTTTTACGACTTGCTGTTCTCTATGCCTACAACACTATTCCCTCATATATCTGCACAGATCATGCCCTCACTGCATTCAGATCCAATGTCACTTTATCAGAGAGGCCTTCCTAACTACCCTACCCTTCCTTTTCCCATCCCTAATGCCTTTTCTCTGCTTTATTTTTCCCTATAGCACTAAATACTACCTCATATGTTATTTATTTTTTAGAGGTGGAGTGTTGCTATGTTGCCCAGGTTGGTCTCCAACTCCTGGGCTCAAGCAATACTCCCACCTCGGCTTCCTAAAATGCTAGAATTACAGGTGAGAGCCACCATGCCTAGCCATGACATGTTAATTTACTTAGAATCTGTCACCCACACTGGAATGTCCACTGGGTGAGAACAGGGACTTTGGTTTGTTCAGACTGTCTGTCCAACCTTTAGCTCAGTCCCTGACATATGACAGGAATGCAATAAATACTTGTTAATGAACAAATGAATGAATGACCCATATCCCTCAGGAAATGACTCAGACTCAAAGGGGAGTAAGGTTGCCTGAGTGTCCTTGGCTTTCACAGCCCTGATGACCTTTGGTACCCCATGGCAGTGGTCAACGTCCTTCCCTATTATGAAATGTCCTGGGTGCATAGCATCACCACTGTGTCATCTACTTGTGCCTGCACCCACACACACACACAGGGACACAAAGCTGGAACAGGGCTGGTTTTGAGAAGGAGTAAGCCTGGGCAGTTGAAACCCAGGTTCAGTGAACTCTGGGGCACTTATTTCTAGGTGACTATCCTTGCCACTGCTGGCCTACCAAGGTCTCCCAGTCATATGCCCATGCACTGTATACATTTTGGCATTTATTTTCATGAATGAAGCGTCATTAGAGGCCAGACACTGCTGGCTAACGCCTGTAATCGCAGCATTTTGGGACGTCAAGGTGGGAGGACTGCTTGAGCCCAGGAGTTTGAGACCAGCCTGGACAACACAGTGAGACCTTGTCTCTACTAAAAATTTAAAAATAAGCTAGTCGGCCGGGCACGGTGGCTCACACCTGTAATCCTAGCACTTTGGGAAGCTGAGGAGGGTGGATCTGAGGTCAGGAGTTCGAGATCAGCCTGGCCAACGTGGTCAAACCCTGTCTACCAAAAATACAAAAATTTGCTGGGCATGGTGGTGGGCGACTGTAATCCCAGCTACTCGGGAGGCTGAGGCAGGAGAATCACTTGAACCCAGGAGACGGAGGCTGCAGTGAGCCGAGATCAAGCCACTCCAGCCTGGGCAACAGAGCAAGACTCTATCTCAAAAAAAAAAAAAAAAATTAGCTAGGCATGATGGCATGTGCCTACATTTTAGCTTCACTATTTTCACATGTAAAATGGATGTCACAGGGTATATGGCTCCTTGGAATATTATATGAGATAACATATTTAAATCATTCAGCAGTATACTTAGCACCCATGGAGTGCTCAATGAATGGTAGCTCTGTAGATCAGTTCTCAATAGAGGGACAGGCCATTAGATAAGCTTGGGGAAGGCTTCCTGGAAAAGACTGGCTTGGTACTGGACTTTGGAGCCTGGATAGAATATACATGAATGTTGGCTGGAAGGAGCCTATACAAATGGAAGAGGGAAGAGGACAGGCTTTGGATGCTGGCAGTTTGCTGTGTAATCTTTAACAGGTGACTTTTTTTTTTTTTTTTTAGACGGAGTCTCACTCTGTTACCCAGGCTGGAGTGCAGTGGCACGATCTCGACTCACTGCAACCTCCACCTCCCGGGTTCCTGCCATTCTCCTGCCTCAGCCTCCCGAGTAGCTGGGACTGCAGGTGCCCGCCATCACGCCCAGCTAATTTTTTGTATTTTTAGTAGAGACGGGGTTTCACTGTGTTAGCCAGGATGGTCTCTATCTCCTAACCTCATGATCTGCCCGCCTCGGCCTCCCAAAGTGCTGGGATTACAGGCGTGAGCCACCGCACCCAGCCTAACAGGTGATTTTACCTCTCAAAGTCTCAGTTTTCTTCTCTGTAGAATGTGGATACCACTAGAACATACCTCATAAAACTGTTGGGAGGATTAATGAGATGCTATACTGGTAAGTGGAAACCACTGAACAGAATCCTCAGCATGTATTGTTGCTCTTTTTTTTTTTTTGAGACAGAGTCTCACTTTGTTGCCCAGGCTGGAGTGCAGTGGCACGATCTCAGCTCACTGCAAGCTCCGCCTCCCAGGTTCACGCCATTCTCCTGCCTCAGCCTCCTGAGTAGCTGGGACTACAGGCGCCCGCCACCACGCCCGGCTAATTTTTTGTATTTTTTAGTAGAGACGGGGTTTCACTGTGTTAGCCAGGATGGTCTTGATCTCCTGACCTCGTGATCTGCCCGCCTCAGCCTCCCAGAGTGCTGGGATTACACGCGTGAGCCACTGCACCCGGCCATTGTTTCTTATTTGGCAGGAGAAATTGCCTGGACAAAGGCTAGGAAGTAGGATGTAAGAGGGCACAGCTATTACTCATTCCCTGTCTCACATCTGCCATCATCTCTCACCTAGACAACTGTAGCAGCCTCCTTCCTGAGCTCCCTGCTTTTGCCCTTGCCCTCCTCTAATCTGTTATCTACCTAGTTACTGGTGATCCTTATTTATTTATGTGTTTATTTACTTACTTATTTGTTTATTTTGAGATGGATCTTGCTCTGTTGCCCAGGCTGGACTGCAGTGGCGCAATCGCAGCTCACTGCAATCTCCGCCTCCCAGGCTCAAGCAGTTTTCCTGCCTCAGCCTCCTGAGTAACTGGGATGATAGGCACATGCCATCATGCCTGGCTAATTTTTGTATTTTTAGTAGAGATGGGGTTTCACCATGTTGGCCAGGCTAGTGTTAAACTTCTGACCTCAAGTGATCTGCCTGCCTCGGCCTCCCAAAGTGCTGGGATTATAGGCGTGAACCATCGTGCCCAGCCTGGTGATCCTTTAAAAATGTATGTCGGACTGTCATTTCTTGGTTCAAAACCCTCCAGTGACTCTTTTTTTCTGAGACAGGATTTTGCTCTGTCACCCAGGTTGGAATTCTGTGAGATGTGTTCAGAGCTCACTGCAGCCATGAACTCCCAGGCTCAAGTGATCCTCCCACCTTAGCCTCCTGAGTAGCCAGGATTATTGGCGTGTGCCATCATGCCTGACACATTTTTTGTAGAGATGGAGGTCTCACTGTACTGCTCAGGCTGATGTTGAATTCCTGGACTCAAGTGATCCTCCCACCTCAGACTCCCAAAGTGTTGGGATTACAGGCATGAGCTACTGGACCCAGTCGATTTTCCTCCTTTTTTTTTTTTTTTTTTGAGATGGTCTCACTTTGTTACCTAGGCTGGGATATAGTGGCGTGAACATGGCTCACTGCAACCTTGACCTCCTGGACTCAAGTGTTTCTCCCATCTCAGCCTCCCGAGTAGCTGGGAATACAGGTGTGAACCACCACACCTGGCTAATTTTTGTATTTTTTTGTAGAGACAGTTTCGCCATGTTGCCCAGGCTGGTCTCAAACTCCTGAGTTCAAGCAATCTGCCTGCCTCAGCCTTCTAAAGTGTTTGGATTACAGGCATGAGCTACCACACCTGCCCTTTTTTGCTTTTCAATTAGTGAGTCAAGGGGAGATCTCCAATATATCTCCAGTAGTGTGATGGCTGGTCTGCTCTGAAATGTAAGCACTTTTTTTGTCCCCTTGACCAGATTCTAAAAGTCTTAAGGTCAAAAAGTCCACAAATAACGCTTTGTTTACCCATCCTACAGTGCTAGGCCTAAGCCTCGAACTTAGGCAAAGGAGATCAGAAGGGTCACATGGCTAAATGTAGGTGGACGAGAGGGAGTCGGGGAGGGCCTTCCTGTGAATCCTCCTGCCTCTCAAGGACACTCTGTTTCCTTAGCTTGAGAAGCCTTGAGGAAAGCTTTTTCCACGAACAAGCTTTTAAAAACCTTTTAGCTCTTTAAAAGCAGCAAGTACCATTCCAGCCATGACCCTGCAGACAGGTGGAACACCCATACTCCAGCCTCATTCTGAAGAGACTTGCAGAGCAGGAAGGAAGGGGTAATGACTTTCAGTTCCAGTAATGTATCTAGAAGCAGCAGCTGATTCAGCTAGATGATGTCACCTTCCCAAACCTCCTGACCAGCAGCTGAGATGGTAAAAGCAGGAAACAGGGGATACTCAGCTGGCTAAGTCCGAACATGCCTCTGGCAAAGGCCTACAGTAACCCCAGGCTCTGGAGGCATCCTCCTGAAGATGAGGAGAAAGAGTCCTCTCAGCTGGGAGGACAGTAGGTGTCCTTCAAGACCCTCAAACCAAGATGCTTCTCCAACTCTCCTTTTGCTAAGCAGCTTTCTGCACATCCTGAACCAACAATCCTTCATTTATTCCAAGAGTGGAGCAGGGGAAAGAAGCCTGGCTTCAGAGCCAGCCCAATCTAGGTCCAAATCCAGGATTCACCATGTAAAGCTGCAGGACCCTGGCATGCAACTTCACCTCTCCAAACCTTAGTTTCTTTACTGGAAAAGAAAGTAGGGCTAATGGACCATTTACCACACAGTCTAGGTGAGGGAATTAAATGAGAAAATGCATGTAGAGTACCTGACATGGGCTAGGTGCTCAATAAATGGTAGTCACCATTATCCCATTGGATCTCTGCAGAGGAGATTTGAAAGATCACCTCCATCTATAACACAAAAGGAAACAAAGGTACCAACTAGACCCAACAGTGTCAAAGCTGAGTATCTGAGTGGGCCCATGCATATAGTTGCTTCCCTAGATATTCCATTACTCAGTTTCATTTTCTGTACAGCATTTAACCCAATCTCTGAAATAATTTTATTTGCTTCTTGGGCTAGCTGTCTTTCTCATTAAAGTAAGAGTTCTATAAGAGCAATGTCTTTGACCTTATCTTGTTTATCTTAGCATCTCCAGCACATAACACAGGGCCTGGCACATAGTTGGTGCTCAATAAACATCTGCCGAATCACCAGATGAACAGCACCTGGGATGGCCAAAAGCTAAACTGACAATGGCCCCACACTTACTCCTCCCCTCACTATTAGTTGAAGGCTCTGGCTCCCATTTCAGAAGCTGCCACTGCCACCTGGGAATCAGCAGCCCAACCAGTGGCCAGGATGGGCATTAGTCCCTGGGCATGACCTATCTATTGGGATACCAGAGCTGTCAAGGAGGGCCTTGGAATCCTCCCCCTGGCACTTGAAGATCCGACAAACCTGGCTCTAGCTGACTTTTTTGGCTTTATTACCTAATAAAAGAGACCCCTCCACATATGCCTAAAACTTGACTGCCACTGCCCACGGGTCTCTTCTTGAGAGTTGGTCTCAGCCTGCAAATCTTAGCCCACGTCAACTCTTCTACTGGGAGCTACAGCCCCTCTTTTCCCTGCTTTGTGGTAAGGCTCGGTGCAAACCTCACCTCTTCTGTGAAGTCCTTCCCTCATTTGGCATTTAGCATTTATTGTTGGCTTTTTTTTTTTTTTTTGAGACGGAGTCTTGCTCTGTCGCCCAGGCTGGAGTGCAGTGGCGCAATCTCGGCTCACTGCAAGCTCCACCTCCCGGGTTCACGCCATTCTCCTGCCTCAGCCTCTCTGAGTAGCTGGGACTACAGGCGCCCGCCACCACGCCCGGCTAATTTTTTGTATTTTTGGTAGAGACGGGGTTTCACTGTGGTCTCGATCTCCTGACCTCGTGATCCACCCGCCTCGGCCTCCCAAAGTGCTGGGATTACAAGCGTGAGCCACCGCGCCCGGCCTTATTGTTGGCTTTTACAAGATCTCTTTTCATGTATATTATGTCTTTTCTCTCTAATTCAATTAGAAGTATCTTGAGAGCAGAACTGGGTTTCTAATGGCAATATCTCAATTAATAAACCTTCTACGGAAAAGACTCCTTGAAACAAAGTTAGCTAGGTCCAGAGAGGACTGGAGAGGGGTCTAGGCTCCTCCCTGCTGGACCAGCCCCTTTGACAAAAAGAGGAGATCATGCTGCCTCAATCCAGGAGCCCAGCTGATGAGGCAGGAAGGGAGCCAGCAAATCCTAGACTATTATGTGCAGTCTGGGACAATCCCAAGGTCATCTATGTAATTAGATTTTTTTTTTTTTTGGAGACGGAGTCTTGCTCTGTCACCAGGCCAGAGTGCAGTGGTGTGATCTCAGCTCACTGCAACCTCCACCTCCTGGGTTCAAGCGATTCTCCTGCCTCAGCCTCCTGAGTAGCTGGGATTACAGGTACGTGCCACCACACCTGGCTAATTTTTTGTATTTTAGTAGAGACAGGGTTTCACCATGTTGGCCAAGACGGTCTTGATCTCCTGACCTCATGATCTGCCCACCTTGCCCTCCCAAAGTGCTGGGATTATAGGCGTGAGCCACCACGCCCGGCCTGTAATTAGATTTTTTAAAAACCATCATTTTAAATGTATCTGGGCAATATTTAGTTATAAAGAATGGCAGAAAAACTGCTCAGTTCAAAGGACTTTTGTAACATACATTTGTGTGAACTAATTTTGGTTTTGGCTCTTGTCTTCTTACCCATATTTTCCTTTCACCCAACTCCCTTAGCTACATTATCCTTTTGGTTTTATGAATTTTCCTAAGTTGCTTCCAACTCTTTGTAAAACAGAGCAAGGTTCCAATAAAAAAATAAGATTGGTCCAGTTTTCTTTTCAGTGGTACAGTGGTATATATAAAAAATGATGTTCCAAACAACTCATTATAACAATTAAGAATAAGTGGCAAAAATAATGCATGTAAATCACTGAATACAGTGCTTGGTACTTAATGAGCATTCAAAAGTAGGATGAAAGAACACTATTAATTCTCATTAGCTTCTCTTCTCTGGGCCTCAGTTTTTTCATGTCTTAGGTTTGGTTCATTTGTTTAATCATTTATTCAAAAAGTATTCACTTAATGTTTACTACCTGCAAAGAATAGCTGCAGACACTGGAGATACAATGATGAACAAACCAAACGCCCTATAATCATGAGGCTTATATTCTAATAGAAGAGACAGACAAAAACAAGTAAACAAACAAAAAGAAAATTCCAGGTAGAGGTTGTTGCTATGACAAAACTACAAGAAGACTGGAGAGGGATTTAGAAATAGCATGGCTACTTCAAACTTAAGGTCAAGGAAAGTCTCTCAGAGGAGGTGACCAGCAAGCTGAACCAAATGTAGGACTCAGAAAGGAAATACTAGGGGCAGAACATTCCAGGCAGAGAAAAGAGCAACTACAAAGGCCCTTGGGCAGGAAGAAGTTATGCCAGGATCCAGGAGCAGCAAGGAACCCATGCGGCTTGAGTGGATAAGGGAGAGACGGAATGATGGAGGGGCAGCCAGGACCAGATCACACAGGCCTCAGAGGTTGGTAAGAAGTCTGGGTTTTGCTGGGTGCCGTGGATCATACCTGTAATCCCAGCACTTTTGGGGGCTGAGGCGGGCAGATCACGAGGTCAGGAGTTCAAGACCAGCCTGGACATCGTGGTGAAACCCCATCTCTACTAAAAATACAAAAATTAGCTGGGCGTGATGGCAGATGCCTTTATTTTTTATTTTTTGAGACAGAGTTTTGCTCTTGTTGCCTAGGGTGGAGTGCAATGGTGCGATCTTGGCTCAACACAACCTCCGCCTCCCAGGTTCAAGCGATTCTCCTGCCTCAGCCTCCTGAGTAGCTGAGATTACAGGCATGTGCCACCAAGCCCAGCTAATTTTGTATTTTTAGTAGAGACGGGTTTCTCCATGTTGGTCAGGCTGGTCTTGAACTCCTGACCTCAGGTGATCCACCCGCCTCAGCCTCCCAAAGTGCTGGGATTACAGGGGTGAGCCATCGTGTCCAGCCAGTGGGCACCTTTAATCCCAGTTACTCAGGAGGTTGAGGCAGGAGAATCGCTTGAACCCGGGAGGCGGAGGTTGCAGTGAGCCGAAATGATGCCTACTGCACTCCAGCCTGGGCGACAGGGCAAGACTCCAACTCAAAAAAAAAAAAAAAAAAAGTCTGGGTTTTATTCTAACTACAGTGGAAGACCACTTGGAGGGCTGGAAACAAAAATGCAATAAGATCTGAACTTGGTTTTTATTTTATTAAACTTTTTGAGACAGAGTTTCGCTCCTGTTGCCCAGGCTGGAGTGCAATGGTGCAATCTTGGCTCACTGCAACCTCCACCTCCTGGGTTCAAGTGATTCTCCTGCCTCAGCCTCCCAGGTAGCTGGCATCACAGGCATGAGCCACCATGCCCGGCTAATTTTGTATTTTTAGTAGAGATGGGGTTTCACCATGTTGGTCAGGCTGGTCTCGAACTCATTACCTCAGGTGATCACCCGCCTTGGCGTCCCAATGTGCTGGGATTACAGGTGTGAGCCACTGCCCCTGGGTAATTTTTTGTATTTTTAGTAGAGACAGGGTTGCATCATGTTGGCCAGGCTGGTCTCGAACTCCTGACCTTAGGTGATCCACCCACCTTGGCCTCCCAAAGTGCTGGGATTACAGGTGGTGTGAGCCACCATGCCTGGCCTGAACTTGGTTTTTTTTTTTTTTTTTTTTTTTTTGACACAAGAGTCTCACTCTGTTGCCCAGGCTAGCATGCAGTGGTGCAATCTCAGCTCACTGCAACCTCCGCCTCCTGGATTCAAGTGATTCTCCTGCCTCAGCCTCCTGAGTAGCTGAGATTACAGGTATGCACCACCACACCCAGCTAATTTTTTTATTTTTAGTAGAGACGGGGTTTGACCATGTTGGACAGGCTGGTCTGGAACTCCTGATCTCAGGTGATTCGCCTGTCTTGGCCTCCCAAAGTGCTGGGATTATAGGCATGAGCCACTGAGCCCAGCCCTGAACTTGTTTTTTTTTTTTTTTTTTTGAGACGAGTCTTGCTCTGTCACCCAGGCTGGAGTGCAGTGGTGCGATCTCGGCTCATTGGCAACCTCTGCCTCCCAGGTTCAAGCGATTCTCCTGCCTCAGCCTCCCAAGTAGCTGGGACTATAGGCCCACGCCACCACACCTGGCTAATTTTTGTAATTTTAGTAGAGACGGGGTTTCATCATATTGGTCAGGCTGGTCTCGAACTCCTGACCTCAGGTGATCCACCTGGCTCGGCCTCCCAAAGTGCTGGGATTACAGGCATGAGCCACTGCACCTGGCCCTAAACTTTTTTTTTTTTTTTGAGACGGAGTCTCGCTCTGTCACCTAGGCTGGAGTGCAGTGGCGCGATCTCAGCTCACTGCAACCTATGCCTCCCAGGTTCAAGCGATTCTTCTGCCTCAGCCTCCCAAGTAGCTGGGATTATAGGCGTGCACCATACCCAGCTAGTTTTTGTATTTTTAGCAGAGACAGGGTTTCACCATCTTGGCCAGGCTGGTCTTGAACTCCCGACCTCATGATCCACCCACCTCGGCCTCCCAAAGTGCTGAGATTACAGGCATGAGCCACCGCGCCCGGCCTGAACTTGGTTTTTAAAAGACCACTTTGGCTGGAATATTGGGGAAGAGTGATTTTCTAAGGTCCCTTCCCAGCTTTTTCCCTGTCATTCTAGGCTCCCATGAACTGGTTGCCTGAGCCATAAAGACACAGTTTCTGGATTAGAGTGACTGAAGAGCTTAGAGTGGTTCCTTGCCCTTGGCCGGAGTAGGGAGTCTGTGTCACCTTGTTCTGCAGGAGATGGAGGAAGTGACTCCCTTAGGGAGGGGTGGGAATCCCATCTTGGAAAACATCCTCAAACCACCTGTATTGTTTCTGCCTCCTGTGTGGAAGTTTCTGCCAATGACACAGTGCTCTCTGGAATGCACCCCCCCAACGCACACACCCAATCTTCCGTTTACACAGGCATAGCTGTACTTTGCATTCCTCCTAGGATTTAGTTCAAAGCTAGCCTACAGGAAATGGTCGATAAAGAGTTACTGATCGACTACTAAAGAAAGAGAATATTCTCAGCCATTAAGCAAATATTAATGAGTTCTATGAGTATTATGTTGGTCTCTGGGGGTGCAAGGTGATTAAATCGGTTTCTGGTCTTCACTGAGCTCAGAATTCAGTGGCTAGACCAACAACTACAGACAACTACAATGCTGGATCCAATAGTTATAACAGCAACATTTACTAGGGCCTTCCTTATCCAGGTAGGACAAGTTGGCTTTGGAGCCAGACTACCTGGGTTTAAATCATGGTTTTACCACTTACTCGCTGTGCATCTTTGAACAACTTTCTTAGCATCTCTATAGGAATAATAAGAGAACCTACTGGCCGGGCGCAGTGGCTCACGCCTGTAATCCCAGCACTTTGGGAGGCCGAGGCGGGTGGATCACGAGGTCAGGAGATCGAGATCATCCTGGCTAACACGGTGAAACCCCGTCTCTACTAAAAATACAAAAAAATTAGCTGGGCGTGGTGGTGGGCGCCTGTAGTCCCAGCTACTCCAGAGGCTGAGGCAGGAGAATGGTGTGAACCCAGGAGGTGGAGGTTGCAATGAGTCGAGATCGTGCCAGTGCACTCCAGCCTGGGCGACAGAGCGAGACTCCGTCTCAAAAAAAAATAATAATAAAATAAAAAAATAAGAGAACCCACCTGAGTGATACTATTTTGAGAATTCAATGAACTATCTCATATAAAACGCTTAAGTGCAAGTGCTCAATGTTAAATATTACTAAAATTACCTTAGTCCCTGCACCATACGATCTTACATACATCCTTACAAAAGGCTCTTAAATCCTTACAAAAACCCTACGAAGTATTATTATTATCTCCATTTTTCAGATAGTGGGACTGAGGCTCAGAAATGGAAAGGAATGCACCCAAGATCTAACAGCTGATAGGTAATAGAGACCAGATTCAAACTCAACTCTGTCTGATTCCAGAGCCCATACTTCCAATAACAAAATGATCCCCTTTTCATAAACAGCCCCAGCACAGTGCCTAACACACAGCAGAGACTTTATAAAGGGAGCTATGGTTATTATGTCATTGTCCCTGGAGTTTCCAGATGTAGCTGCCGTAGAACCCAGAGGAGGAGGCCTCTCTTTCACCCTAAAGGGATCTGAGAAGGGTTTAAAGGTGTTGGGTGCCAACTACAGGCTTTGCTTGGGAGTTCCATAGGTTTCCCTCACTGGGGCTTGGGATACTAATATGGAACCTACACTAGCACTACTACATCAGACCCAGAAAGTTCCCCCAGGTGTCCAAACACCTGCATGAACAGGCAGGCAGTTTCCTCTAGGTTGACTTCTTGTCTGGCCCTACACATCTCTCAGTTTCATCACTCAGCCACCAGCCCTGGGCCTCATGTGTGCACCTGCTGCTTGACCCAGTCCCAGGAGACACTGAGCCTTAGAATTGGGCTCCCTCTCTGGACCTTGCCCCAAAGGCTATTTCTGAGTGACTCCCTGGGACTTCCCTGACATGGTAACCCCTAGGGCTCCAACTGAACGTGGGTGCTGTGAGCAAAGGGAAATTCTTCTGAGTAGCAGATGGAGAGTGGAGAGGCAGTTGTTCTGGATCAGAGATAAGCATGGGGTGAGAACCATAGTACACTGGATTTTATGTTTAAGCAGCACTGATCCTCGATAGTTCAGAACTCCCGCACTGAAGTCCAGCCTAGGCAGGTAAGGACATCCTGGAGCTAGGCATTAATACTCATTTCTACTTCCCATCTGAGTCATATTCAGAGTCTGGCCTTGCCTGGTAATTTGACTGCAGAAGGCAACCTATGGCTGAATCAAGGCACCTCAAGCCTTATAGAGAAAAGGGAAAGACTCAGCATTTGCTGAGCTTTTACTCTGCACTAGGCAATGTATAAGTGCACTTTACCTGTACCATTAATTATTAGGAATGTTTGTTAACCCAGTCACTAAACAGTCAGCCACCAAGTACTAGGCCCAGCAGTAGCTGTTAAGAGTGAATGACACAGTTTTTATCCTCAGGAAGCTCAGAGCACCTCGTTTAGCTTTTCTCCCAACAACCCTCTGAAATGAGTATTACTTCCACTTTATAGATCTTCAGGTTTACAGAGGGAAAGTAACTTGTCCAAATTCATGAAGCCAGTTAAGTGATAAGATATTGCTTCTACTCAAAAAATGCTTGTTGACTGAATGAATGAATGAATGACACAGCTATGGCTGTGACTTTAGTCAAGGAGTAGCAACAAGAACAAATATTTATAGTTCTCAAAGTGCTTTTTCATCTGTCATCTCTTTGGGCCTCCCTGCTAGCCCATGAGGGAGGCAAGGCGGGTGTTATCTTTCTCCAACATATGAGGCAACAGGCAGAGCTTGGGCAAGAGGCTTGAGGCCACAGAGCAAACAAGGAGTGAGTGGGGCCATGCTGGAAAAACTCTAGAGTTCCCACAATGCCATATTTAATCATTCAAACACGTGTCAGCACCTACTATGTGCCAGGCATGCTCCTACACACTTTAAATACTTAACTCATTAAGTCTTCCACTCAGTAAACAAACAAGGAGGACCCTGGGAAGATAAAATATGCCCCATTGCCAAATGCCTAGTCAACAACACTGGCCAAACCTCTACTGTGTACAAGGTATGACTTGGGCCTTGTAGAGGAGGTAGGGGACAAGGTTGTGAGCCAAGGCCCCAAGCTTCAGGTAGCTTAAAATCTCTAAACTCTTGGTCCAAAGATATCCACATATTCTGTCAGCCTGAAAGTTCACTCCTGGAGAGTAGATCCAATAGCAATGGCAACAATTTGTTTACCAGTGATTGCAATGTGACAATAACAGCAATAATAGTAGCTTGTTATACTAAGTAATTACTATATGCTGGGCTCCTTGGTAGTGCTCCATGTACCTCTTCAACTATTTTCATGCTCTCAAGAGTGTTTCAAGAAAAGCGCTGTAGGCCGGGCATGGTGGCTCATGCCTGTAATCCTAGCAGTTTGGGAGGCTGAGGCGGACAGATCACCTGGGGTCGGAAGTTCGAGACCAGCCTGATCAACATGGAGAAACCCCGTCTCTACTAAAAACACAAAATGAGCTGGGCGTGGTGGCGCATGCCTGTAATCCCCGCTACTTGGGAGGCTGAGGCAGGAGAATCACTTGAACCTGGGAGGCGAAGGTTGTGGTGAGCCAAGGTGGCACCATTGCACTCTCGCTTGGGCAACAAGAGCGAAACTCTGTCTCAAAAAAAAAAAAAAAAAAAAAAAGCAAAGCAAAGCACTGTATATTGTTATCTCTTTTCCATACATGAGGAAACTAAGGCTGGGAAAGATTAAGTATTTGCCAAGGATAACTATTAAGCAAGTGAGACTCACCAACTCAACAATGGTTTGTCAAATTTCGTACCTGACTCTTAACAACGATGGAATTTCTCCCAAGGAGGCAAGGCAGACACCAGGAATACCAGGAGCAGCTGCTGCCTGAGAGAGTGGGGGGCCTCCAGAGCCCCTAGAAGAGTCTTCCTAACCCCTTTCCATCAGGTTTTAACATCCCACTGAGATGGGGAGGTAAGGAAAGAATGGCTAGGTGTGCTCAATCTATCCTTAGGGCAACAAGGGTCTGGCCCTCTTCATTGACCCTCAAGGGAAGAAGTTTGTGACCTCCCATTTGTCACTCACCAACCCTCTAGAGAGAAACAGAAGGGGGCAAGGACATGGGAGTATTTTCTCCCTGGAGTTGGGGGGCACACACAAGGGAAGAAGCAGTAGCCTTACTGGCTCTTTCCTCCCCTGGGCAAGAAGCCTGTACATGTGATACAGTGTGTGTCATTCACATGGAACCCCCTTGGGGAAATGCCAAGGCACCTTTTGGACCCAAGAAGCCTCAGAGAGGAAAGACTGGCAAAGCCCTGAACTGCAAGCTAAGCTGACAATTTCTAAGCATTGTAACTAGGTCATCAGGTTCCTGGAGAAGCCAGCTGTGGCTGGGGGATGGGGAGGAAAATTTTGCAGCCTACCAAGATCCCTACTTCCCTTTAGGCCCCACCCTCCCTGAAATCTGCACCTGCTCCCAAACTGACCCCTCCCCCCAGCCGAGCCCAGCTGTCAACGGCTCCCAATGCCCCGCCTCTGCCTTCCTTAGGCCAGAACCATGGGGGCCTCTTGGGCAGGAGGTACCTGATTGCCACCTGAGCTTTGCAGAGAAGGAGCTGTGGGGCAGGGAAGGATTGGCCTCTCCTGGAAGATATTTCTCGCTCCACCAGGGCAGCAAGAAAGTTAGGCCCTTTTGGGCCTACCTAGGGTACCCTTCCTGGCATTGTCACTGCAGGTGGCAGGAGACAGGTGATGTTTACCCTGCTGAGGCCAGAGTTGCCAAAAGGCTTCAATCAATCCTTTGAATCTGCACCTGGCCCTGAGTCCCAAAATAACAACCAGGGCAGCTTACCTAATCTGCAGGTTGCAGGTGCCTGTGGCTTTTCTCTCCCTGTAGCTCTGCCTGCTGAGCCCTGGCTGGCAAGAGATTCCTTTTATCAAGGGTTACTGGAGACCTGACTGCATCCCACAGGTGCTCTGGGCCTCTCCCCATTAGGCCCACCTCTACCATCAACCACCCCCATCCCTCTGTCCAGAGGCCTCTGTCATCAGCCACCTGCTTTCTTCCCTGACCAGCTTTATTGCTGACACAGACCATCTTCGGCTCTAGCCAGTTTGCCTCCTCATCATCTCTCAAATGCTTCATACATACTCCACCCTCCAGTTCTATCTGGGTGGTTCTTACCCGTCTGGCCCGCTCTTTTGTGTGTGTGTGTGTGTGTGTGTGTGTGTGCGCGCGCACGCATTGTAACTAGCCTGATCTTTTGTGTCTGTGTGTGTGTGTGTGGCGGGGGGGCAGAGTCTCCCTCTGTTGCCCAAGCTGGAGTTCAATGGCGTGATTTCAGCTCACTGCAACCTCCACCTCCTGGCCTCAAGTGATTCTCCTGACTCAGCCTCCCAAGTAGCTGGGATTACAGGTGCCCGCCACCACGCCCTGCTAATTTTTTTATTTTTAGAAGAGATGAGCCGGGTGCAGTGGCTCATGACTGTAATCCCAGCACTTTGGGAGGCTGAGGCGGGTGGATCACGAGGTCAGGAGATCGAGACCATCCTGGCTAACATGGTGAAACCCTGTCTCTACTAAAAATACAAAAAAAATTAGCCGGGCGTGGTGGCAGGCGCCTGTAGTCCCAGCTACCCGGGAGGCTGAGGCAGGAGAATGGCGTGAACCCGGGAGGCAGAGCTTGCAGTGAGCCGAGATCGTGCCACTGCACTCCAGCCTGGGCAACTGAGCAAGAGCAAGACTCCATCTCAAAAAAAAAGAAGAGAGGAGGTTTTGTCATATTGGCCAGGCCAGCCTTGAACTCCTGATCTCAATGATCCACCCGCCTCAGTCTCCCAAAGTGCTGAGGTTACAGGTGTGAGCCACCATGCCCAGCCACAGCCTGCTCTTGTTACATTCTTTTCACCTATTTAAACCCATCATGGTCCACATCTTCCTAAGATATAACAATGCCTAACATTGACTGAGTATATCAGACATTGTGTGAGGTGGTCTACACAGTCACTTATTCAACAAATATTTGCTAAGTGCCTCCTACGTAGCAAGCACTCTGCTAGATGCTGGGGATGAAAGACAGCATAAAGCCCCTGTACTCTGAGAGCTTATGTTTTACTACAGGAGACAGATGGTAAACATGTAAACATGGTGGCCTCTAGGGAGGTGATATCTGAGTTGATACCTGAATGATAAGAAGAGAGACAGCCCTGATCAGATCTATAGGATGAGTGATACAGGCAGAGGAAAAACAGCAAGCCTATAAGGAAGAGATTACTATCATCTTCATTAAGAGATTAGTATTATCTCCATTTACAGACCAGGAAACTGAGGCCTCAGTGGGAATTGTACAAAGCTACAGTGCTGAGAAAGCTATGATTATTTAAGCTGTCAGTGATCTCTCTCCTTCCTAACCCTTTCCACTGTTGATGTAGAAGAGAGTCTGGACTGGCAATGCAGCTGGCTAGGGAAAGGGTGCAGGTTGATGATATAGGCTGAGGGTGGAGGCCTCTGGGCCCAGTAATCAACTGGTAGCTGATGGTGGAAGTTGGCCCATTTGGCAGAGGCCCAGGGCCCAGCAATGCAGTCAGGTGGGCTCAACTTCTTCCGCTTTTGGAGTTTACTCCACAGGTTTGGCACAGTTTGCCTCAAGCCATTCACCAAGTGTTTGGGGTCTATTCCTACTGCTTCAAATGAGTTTGCTTCCTTAGGGGCAGAAACTTTTTTTGTAGCCTAACCTGTATCTAATAATAACAACCCTTCATGTTCATTGAGAGGCCCTGGCCGAGTCCTCACCCAACCGCAGGCCCTGAGCCAGGTAGTCAGGGTAAAATAAGCCAGCCTGGGCTTGCAAGAAGCAAAGACGCTTATAGGCTTTTGCATCAGACACATCCGAGTGTAAGACCCAGCTCTGCCTCTTGTAAGATCTGTTACTGTGGACACATTAGGGAGCCTCTCTGAACCCTAGATTCTCCATCTTCACAGGAGAGCATTTGTGAGAACCAAGTAAGATGATTATATCAAGGGGATAAACACAGCACCTGGCACAGAGCAAGTAACTACTCGCCACATAGTATCTGTTACTATTACCAAAAAACACACTTACATTTCACTTTCTCATTCATGCCTCACTTACTCTGGTGGCTTGGCATTATTCTCTCAGGCGTATGGATGAGAATTTGAAGCTGATTTGCTTTGTGTTATGCCACCAGCAAGGAGTCAAGCTGTCTCAAATGTGAGGCCAGAGTTTTGTCTGTGTATGTGTTGAAGGTGATTGATACATATCAACTATAATGAATCTTGCCTGGTGTGTCTGGCAGCTGAGGAGAAGGATGGATGGCACATGTAGACTGATTCAGATGGTGGAGGGACACCAGCAAGACCCAAGGTGTGGAGTATGGGAACAGACCATTGAGGGATGGGACTCAGTCCCAGTTACCACAATATCCACGGTATCACTAGCATTTAACACATTACAAAGCATTTGTCAATATTTGCTGATTTAACAAAAGAAATGAAACTCCAAGGACAGCTCCAAGCCACACATCCAGCTTTAGGAGAGGCAGACAGTATCAATAATACTGTGTTAAAAGCCAGAACATGAATTCTAAGTCTGATGCTGCCATTTACTGTGGGACCAGACCCCTTATCTTAGTTTCCCCTCTGGAAACAGGGCTGAACATACCCACCACTCCTACTTCACTGGGAAATAACTTATAAAAGGAGTTTGGTAAATTGAAAGTATTATCATGCACATAAAAATAATAATCATGACAATACAGACTACTAAGGCAGTAGAGTGTGAATCCCAGCTCTTCTTGGTACTAGCCTGTGAAGCTCTGGGCATATCACTTTTCTCTGAGCCTCAATTTTCTCAACCATAAAATGAAGGTAACAACACCAACTTTGCAAGATTTTTAAGGACTGGAGATAAAAAGGACAGGCTTTAGAGTAAGAGAGACCTGGTTTCAAATCCTGACTCTGCCTCTGGCTAACTATAAGCCCTCCCAAATCTCAGTGCCTATAATGATAAGGTTGTTGGGATAGTAACAGAGACGGTGTCACTAAAGGCTGTCACATAGTGAGCACTGGATTAATGCCAGCAGTCATCTAGACGATAGTGAACTGGACAAGGGAACACAGTGGAGTGTTTAAAATGGGGAGGTTGGAAGCTACCCTCCCAGGCTTTGCCTCTTACTAACTGTGCTACTTTGCATAAGTTGCTTAACCTCTCTGTACCTCAGTTTCCTCATGTGTGAAACAGGGATAAAAGAACCTACTTCAGAGTGCTGCTGTGAGAATGAAATCTATTAATACATGTAAAGCACTTTGAACAATGGCTGGCATAGAGTAAGCACTCAATAAGTGTTAGATACTATTAATAGTAATGTTAACAATAATATTAATCACCAACTGGAGTAAGAGGGAGGGACTGTTTATCCTGGGACATAGGTGTCCCATGAAATAATTACAGAGAAGTCTCAGCAGCTGTTTGTAGGCAAGTTTTTAGCCTCGGAGACTCTATGGAAAGGACACGAGGCTGGGGGCTCCTGAGCAAATATCCCAGTCCCACTGACCAGGAGGCCAGTCTCTAGGGAAGCAAGTCAGGCTCCTTGGAAGGGACACTGTGTTCCTATCCCTGCCTGACTCGGGGGAACAAAGGCACGTGTGTATGTGTGTGTGGCCAGGGAGGAGGGAGGGGAATGTTTCCCTTTCAAGAGAGGAACAAAGGATCTGAGGCATAGTTGAGTGCGTTCCAATCCCCTCCCAGGCCAGCTCCCATTCCTCAGATGATTGTCCAACAAGGTTTTCAACCTTCTAGCTTCCTCCTCAAAGGTGACTGGGGGAGGGGAAGGCAGGCTCTGTTTCACTCCACCCTCTATCATCAATTTCCAAGAGGCAGGATTTATATGTGCCAAACCTCAAGTTATCTCTTAAGAATCCCATCCTATGCAGGGGTGGGGTGGAAACTCCTACGGGAACTCAGGGTTAATGGATGACACAGGGCACTGCAAGCAACAGGTTTAATGCACCTCCAGGGGAAGTCCAGGACTGAAACTGCTAATGGGTGATGCAGCCAAGGAGAGAACCCAGGAATTCTAACTGACCTCCCTCACAGCCTAGCCTAGGGTAGGGGGTAATGGCCTGGCAGAACCAAGTAGAAAGGCATTTTCTAAATCTTGAAGGGATGATCACAGCTGGAGGGAGAAGCCAGGTGAAGGAGGAAAGGGTAGGGAGCAAAGAAAGTAATGGACAAGAGGAAAGGTAGGGACACATCCAAAAAAAGTAGTTTTCGGGGGGCGGACCTCTAGGGACATTGCTTTCCAGTTTCCACACTCTTGCCGGCAGGGCTGGGACAGGAAGCAGTCCATGGAAGTCATCACAATGGCATTTCCTGAAGAGCTGGAGAAAAACCTCCAGTTCCGAGGGGAGCACTGGAGGCTGCCCAAAAAGCTGTGTGGCTGAGTTCGCTGTAGGGCTCATGCTTGGCCTGAGAGTCTCATCAGGGATGAAACCAAATAGCAGACGGTCCCAAAGGCAGTTTCTTTATACAAAAACACAATTTCAAAAATCAATATGTAAAAAAAGGAAGCCAGATGATGTGAATGAAGAGCCCTAGGATGATATGAAAGCCTTAAGGAATGATTTAATTCACCCAATCTTCAAAAATGGTGCATTATAGCCATTCATAAGTTAAAAGACTTGCCCAAGGTCACACAGCAAGCTAGTAGTCAAGTTCCAATTTGAAAGTCCAAAAACTGCCTCTTCCTCCTCATGTAACCTTGGGCAAGTCAATTCATCTTTCTCACCTGATTTCTCTCCTTTGAAACGGAGATGGCATCCTTCCTGCTCACCTCTCTGGGTAGTTATAAGGCAAGGTGGATCTGAAAGTGCTTTGGAAGCTGTAAGGTGTTACATAAACATAGGGTACCACTATTGTGGGCTCAGTGATAAACTAGCATGCCTTGACACTGGGTTTAGTTAAGGTGCTGACATATCGGTCAATAGGAGAGAGCCATTTTAAAATATAACTAATGTGAAATATGCCATAATGGTGGAATCCGCCACAAGGCCTAAGGATAGAGAGAACCAGCATTCCTTTATTGTCTACTTCAAACCTTCCATCTTGCATAAAGGGAAACTGGGGACTGGGGGTGAAGTGATCTGGCCACGGTGAGACTGAGAGTAGAACTGGGATTCCAACTCCAAGACCAGTGCTTACACCACCATTGCACACAAACACTGTGGAGCTCCTACTACAACGAAATGCTGCAAGGGCCTGCTCTGAGATGTGCTGATGGGTCACTATGGTATTTAGAAAAAGGAGAGTGGATGCTCAAGATTCCGTGAATGGGTCTCTAACATGCGTTCTGTGGAAAGATAAGAATAATGATTCCAACATGGCTCCAGGCTCTATGCATCTCAGGTATACCTCATTGTGTCTTTACCATCACCACCTGTGAGGCAGGTATTATTATTTGTCCCAAGATTCAGAGAGGTAAAAGGAGCTTGCATAGGTAGACATGGATGAGTTGGGAACTGAACTCAGACAAATTTCATTTACTCAGACAGAAATACTGTTGGAGTGGAAGAGGACCATTCATCAGGATATCATATTTGGAGAGAACTATTCCCAAAGAACATCTATCGGCCGGGCGCAGTGGCTCACGCTTGTAATCCCAGCACTTTGGGAGGCCGAGGCGGGCGGATCATGAGGTCAGGAGATCAAGACCACGGTGAAACCCTGTCTCTACTAAAAATACAAAAAATTAGCCGGGCGTGGTGGCGGGCGCCTGTAGTCCCAGCTACTCGGAGAGGCTGAGGCAGGAGAATGGCGTGAACCCGGGAGGCGGAGCTTGCAGTGAGCCGAGATCGCGCCACTGCACTCCAGCCTGGGTGAGAGAGCGAGACTCCGTCTCAAAAAAAAAAAAAAAAAAAAAAAAAGAACATCTATCTTACTTAATTTGATTCTAGGATGTCCAAGTTGTTGAAAAATAAGGTTTCCAGGGTGGCTGGACCCATCAATATACCATGTGCAAGCCTGGTCTTATTCTCCAGTCCCCCTCTCACTACACCTCCACCTCTAGGTCCAAGCCACCATTCTTTTTCACCTGGCAATTGCACCAGCCTCTTTACTGGGCTCCCTGTTGCCACCCTTAAGAATACAGACCAGGCCGAGCGCAGTGGCTCACGCCTGTAATTCCAGCACTTTGGGAGGCTGAGGCAGGCACATCACGAGGTCAGGAGATCGAGACCATCCTGACTAACACGGTGAAACCCTGTCTCTACTAAAAATACAAAAAATTAGCCGGGTGTGGTGGCAGGCGCCTGTAGTACCAGCTACTTGGGAGGCTGAGGCAGGAGAACGGCATGAACCCAGGAGGCGGAGCTTGCAGTGAGCAGAGATCGTGCCACTGCACTCCAGCCTGGGCGACAGAGCAAGACTCTGTCTCAAAAAAAAAAAAAAAAAAAAAAAAAGAATACAGACCATTCCACCAAAGCCAAATCCTCATCATGGTCTGCAATGCTCTATGCGATCTGGCCCTCACCTACCTCTCCATCCTCCTCCTCAACCATTCCCTCCCCACCTTCTACCCTTTTCCCCTTTGCTGTTTCTTCTCCAGCCACATTGACCTTCTTGCTCATCCTTGAAAACATCAAGCATGCTCCCTCCTGAGTCCATTCCCTCTGCTTTAAACACCCTTTGCTGTAGGGTACCTACATCATCCACCACCTTACCTCATTCAGCTCTTGGCTCAAATAAATTTAGGTAATACTTTTGTTGGGACTCAGGACATACCATCCCAAAATATGACAGTAGGAAAACAGAGTATGCCACCCCAAAAATATACTTCTTTGGCATATTTTGAGCTGGTTATTCTAAGAAACTGCAGACATAAGGGTAGCTCTGAAAAGCTGTCCTTTTGTAAAAGAAATTCACATCTAAAAAGGAAATCTACACTAGTAAAGGTATCTGTATTAGGAAGAGGGCTGCTTCAGACAAATTTTATTACCAGAGAGACTTTTTATTTTTTTGAGACAGGGTCTTGCTCTGTCACCCAGGTTGGAGTGCAGTGGTGTGATCTCAGCTCATTGCAACCTCCGCCTCCCAGGCTCAAGTGATCCTCCCACCTCAGTACACCCCCTCAACAGTAGCTGGGACCACAGACGCACGCCACCACCAATTCTTTCCCTCACCCTGCCATAACTTGCATTGCTGCCACTCAAGCCCCTAACAGAAATCCCAAGCCCCATATTCTTTTCTGTAGCTCAGGATGCTATATAAGCTTCAATTATCTGAACCTTCTTTGAGCCTCATATTTTGTAGGACTCCTGTGTACACCTATGTAATTAATTTTTTTCCTCCAGTTAATCTATGTCAATTTAATTCTCAGCCCAGCCAAAGGACCTAGAAGGGTAGAGGAAAGCCATTTTTTTCTCCCTTATACCTTCTTTGATCACTCTTTTAAAACTGCAGCCCCACCCTCCCTTGCTAGACATGCCCTATGCACCAACCTGCTTTATTTTCTTCATAGCATGTACAATCATCTGATATAAACATGTAATTATATATTTATTGCCTGTCACTCCTCATTGGAATGTGAGCTCCATGAACACAGAAACTTAGTTTTGCTTACTTTTGTTTACTGCCATACTCCCAGTATCTAAGACGGCCTGGTACACGGTAGGAGCTCAATAAAGATTGTTTGACTCAATGAATGAATTATTAGGTAAATAGCCACTCCCATTATTGTTATTCTGGCTTGACAAGGGTCTGTTTTGTCAGAAATTTAGTGGGTTTCTCTTTCATTAGGTATCTGCTATGCCCAAGGCCTCTGCTCAGTGCTGAGGAAACAAGCATGGACAAGATGTGGCCTCCACCCTGAGGAGCTCTTAAATTTAGGAGAGAGTAAATCTGTTAGAAATGTCTTCTCTGCACATAATTTAAGCTCTACCAACTGTTAACTTCTTTTCATTTATCCAAGTTTTGCCAGGTACCATACCAATAAAAAAAGACTCAGTCCCTCTTCCTTCAGATATCTGAAGCTGGTGATATTCTCCTGGGTCTTCTCTTCCCCTGGCTAAACAAAAAGACCCAGTGGGATTTTCTGACTCAGGTCTGCCAACTGGGAACAAGGAAGACAGACTGTTGGATAGAGGGGCAGAAGAGAAGAGGATCCAGGAGTAGAGTGACTCCTTCAAAGAAAAAAGAGGGAGTCCTTAGGGAGGACTCGGTGGAATTAGGTTGGAGGTTGGGGTGGGGACAGGGCCCCTGCTTAATTAAGGCAGTAGGAGATGATACTTCCGTAGAAAAGCAGTACACTGGGAATTACCCCTATGTCTATCCACATTAAACTCAGGCAAAACCACAGTTGCTTAAAGAAAGCCCCATGATGGAAGGCTGAGGATACTGGCAAAACCAGGGAGGTCGGACACAGAGGAGGACGCTCAAGCCCACTGGTCTCAAACAGATATCTGCTGAGGGAAGGGACAGAGATAACAACTGCTGCTTCATGCAGCCCAAACAAATCTGGGGACACCCATATAAAAGTCAAGAAAACTCTCCAGGTTCCATTGGAGCCCCCTGAAAAAATACCTGGGTAATTTTCGACAGAAGCTAAAGGGCTCTGTGGGGCTACCGGGGAAATTATTCCTAGGAAGTCTGGAAAACCCTGTGATGGCAACAGAATTTTAAGAGCAACCTCAAATGTACACTCAGAAGAAGTAGGTATTTCAAGGGGGAGCCCCTGAGACACTTCTACTTCATTTTGGGACCTGAATGAGATTACTAAAAATTTCCACATTTGGGGTTTCTAATGGGGTTTCCCCAAGAAAACCGCAGAACTGCCACTATCTGCAAAGGGAGCTGAGGTGTTTCAACTAAGCATACATCCATCTGAAGAAGCTAGATTAGGCAATAAGAGATCTACAGAAACTCAGACCACTGAAACATACAGCTTAAGAAAGGCCAAGTTATGTTTTCTCCCCCCCACACACTGTTCATTGCTCCCAACAATGATGTTTCTATCAGGCTAAAGGATTTCTTCAGGGACAGCAATCCCAAAGTGGCCAGGCCTACCTGGGTCCCTTCTCACATTCCCATTGGAAAGCACCAGAAACACTTGTGTCCCTTCGGGGAAGGTCATGTATACAACATTCCAGGTGAGTATCACAGGGACTTTGTTTCTTAAGGAGAAACTCTAGGCGGAAGAGTCAGTTCTCTGAGGGAAGCTGCCCATTCATTAAAGGGTTTCCACCCTAAAATTATGGCAGGAGAAGGGCTTTTGTGCTAGATCCTTTACTCGAGTCAAGCTATGGCAGCTGGCTATCATTATTCCATTTTACAGGCAGGAGAGACAGATGGACAAGACAGCTGAACAGGTTCAGCATTTCATCAGGTGACTCCAGGCAGGCAGTAATCTGGCTAAGGGTCTACACTTTCAGTCCTTGAAGCATCACTCCACCACTAAGTAGAGATACCTGGGGCAGGCCACCTTCTCCCCACACGCACACTGCTGTCATCTATTGGCAGGACCTGAGAGGGTTTTAACAATGAAAAAATTGGCCGGGGCCAGGCACGGTGGTTCATGCCTATAATCCCAGCACTTTGGGAGGCTGAGGCAGGCGGATCACCTGAGGTTGGGAGTTTGAGACCAGCTTGACCAACATGGAGAAACCCCGTCTTTACTAAAAATACAAAATTAGCCAGGTGTGGTGGCGCATGCCTGTAATCCCAGCTACTCGGGAGGCTGAGGCAGGAGAATCGCTTGAACCCAGGAGGCTGAGGCAGGAGAATCGCTTGAACCCGGGAGGCAGAGGCTGCAGTGAGCTGAGATCACGCCACTGCACTCCAGTCTAGGCAACAAGAGCGAGACTCCGTCTCAAAAAAAAAAAAAGAAAAAATTAATTAATAAGCAGCTCACTCTGGGCAAAACCCTGATGCCCACTTGAAACCTGCCATGTCTGAGTTTTACCAGTGCCAGAATCCGAGGCTACCAACATGCCTCTGGGAACCTGCTACTGCCAACTATCCTTCCCTTAGCTACCTGAACAAAGCCAGTTATCAGTCCAGAGTGAGCACCTTCACAGGCATGGCTTGCTTGGCCCAACAGCATCTCTGGCTTTCTGGGCCAGCATGTCTGGGTCACTTTATTACTCCCTGGACAATTTGACAGGATGAAAAGTGTTGGCTTTAGATTATGCCAACCTTGGTGTAAATTCTCATTCAGACACTTAACTGGCTGAGGGATAGCTGGGGTCAGTCACTTAGCCACAAAGAGCTTCACGTGTAAACTGGGAATAAACTCACCTTCCTTGGAAGGTTACTGTAGAATATATGAAACAGCATGCCATTTCCATTAAGGAAGGTACCATGTGTGGCTTATGGCCAGCACCTAGTACACTGCTAGCTTCACGTAGTTGCTCAAGAAATATTGGTTGCATAAGTAGAGGACCTAACACAGTGCCTAGTACTTAACAGGTACTCAATAAAGACTAACTTCCTTCCCCTTTCCTGTAGAGATGCTAAATTTAGAACATAGCCCTGAGTAGAACAGCCCATAACTCCTACCCTCAAGGATCTCCCAGCCGCAGCCTCCAGGATAATTACCCGATGCCACCACAGTAGCCAGTCGGTGCAGCTTGGAACAGGATAATACCTGAGAGGAAGGGGGCGGGTACCTTCTACCCAGGCTCAAAGGATCCTGAGTCAAATGTTCTTTACTCCCTGGCCTCAGGGAGAGAATGCATGCTCAGAAATGGTTCTGATATAACTGGCTCTTCCACACACATCTCCTCTGTTCACCAAGAGGAAGTGACATGTGGTATGTTGTCCAACGGGCTCTGATAATTCTTAAGCAAAGAGATGGAAGATGGAATTTCAATCCAATGGAGATCTAATAAACTTACCCAGAGCTGCTGTGTCTAAGACCTCTTTCATATGCACCACTGGGCAGCTGGCAATTCTCTGGTAGGGGTAGCCTTCTGCAGAGGCTGGCTAGCAGACCAGGCACCTCTCCCAGACTGCCTTTTGTTTATAGCTGGCAACAACCCACCTGGTATTAGGACCACTGGCCAAAGACAATAGTCAGGCAAAGTGGGCAAGCAGCCTCAATCTCTACTTGGAGATGCCTCAGAGGGTGTGCCTGCAGTACTGGAATCCTGTCCCTCCTGTAATCAGCTGAACAAATATTTGCCCCAAAAGGGAATCAAAGCAGGAGGCAATAGAAGAGGTCACTGCACAAACCAACAGGAACTATTTAATCATTTATCCCCCCCAGAGAGTTCATTTACAGAATGGCTTTCAAGTCTAGTCAGCCTTAGCTCAAGAGAACCCACCACCTTTACCTCCCCTGACCCCACCCCAGTTATCTGACCCGTATTGACTTGACCCCCTTGCCTTTTACAAGAGCTGGCACAGAAGAGTTGAAGTTGCAAAGAAATGGAAAATGAGAGAGGGGGTGGGGTTCCAGGGCAAACTCAGGAGGTCTCTTGCTCAGTGGTAAAGTGAAGTGCTTGCCACGCCCTAGGCCCAGCCTATAGACAGTTGCATTCTTGACATTCCTGAGTCCATGGTGCATGTCCCCTTCCACCTCAGCTCCTTCAATGGATGACTTATTTTCCACAGCTTGTTGCTTTTCTGCATATTCTGAGGGGATAGAATACCTCTCATAAACCCTGCACCTCCGCTAGGTAGGGAGATAAGCAAGAAAACAGGACGAGTTCACTGAAGAGCAAAACTTGCCAACAGTGACCACTGGTAAAGAAGCTTTCACCACCATCTCATCCTGTCTCAGTGATGGGCAGGAAAACTCTCCCTCCCTGGAAAGGAAATTTGCTGGTGTCAGTCACTGTGCTCATATTATCGCCAAGATTTACAATACTCTGTAAGGCAAGGAGAGCTTGCCGCATTTTTTAGTGAAAGAAACTAAGCCTCAAGAAAGTAACCCAGCCTGTCCAAGGTCACACAGCTAGTTACATGACAGAGCTGGAACTTATACCTGCATGTGAAGTCTGTTATTAAATCTCAATGTCCCACAGAGCCCCAAAGACTGGGTTCTTGCTTTGCCAGCAAACAGTGCTTGAAGAGGCCCCTGGGCTCTGGCCGGAAAGTAACAGGCAGAGCAGCTGGAGCTCCCCAACCGACCCCAGGCAATGAGGTGCAAAGTCTCCGGGCTTAATGTGTGACACAGCAAGTGCTCCACAAACAAGGCAACCATGCAGAAAGTCGCACACTTTGGGGGAAATGAACTTGGGGGCACAGTGCAAACACAATCTGCACAGCCTACACTGCCCCAAAATCTGACAATTCTCAGCCATTCAACCCAGTGGGAACTCCTGCCTGTGGCCATGCCCTAGTCTGAGAGGAGAGTGCCATACACGCAAACTTTGAAATAAAGGGAACTTGATTTGGGGGAGAGAAGCCCAGGATAGGACTGAGACCCCTTGCGGGGAACAGACGGAGAGGTCTGTGGGTCACTGATGCTCATCATCTTCTCCAGGTATTATATTCATCACCCCTTTGTGTGTGAACCATTGTATAAGGAAAGGGAAACACCGAACTAACCTCCTACCCTCACAGGTTTGGGACTTATGAACACATAGGCTATAGTTTTCTTTGCTGAGAAACTGGAACACAAGTATGGAATAGTGGAGTCATGGGGGTGACCAGGGTGAAAGATGCCTGATCTCTGAAGCAAAGCATCATTTGTATTTCCAAGGAATTAACCTCTTGTGGTGAAATGCGGCCAGTCAGGTTTCCTCAACTATCAACGTCTCCAACAATCACCCAACACAACAGAAACAGATACAGAAGAAGGGCTGTTGGGGATCTCTGACCAGAGGCCAAAGAAAAGGGACACACAAGGGGCTTGGTTCTTACCCAGCCGCCGTTCTCCTGGATCCAAGGCTCTAGGTGGTCATTCAGGTAAGTGGCCATCCAAGCTGCAATCCGACTCACCAATACCTGCATCTCCTTGTCTACGCTTTCCACGCACAGTGCCCCGCCGAAGGAGAAAAAGGCCACAATGCGACCCCAGTTTACCCCATCCCGGAAGAGTTCATTCACTACCTGTTCAAAGCTCTGATATGCTGTCCCTGGGGTGATGTGGAGCTGGGATGTCAGGTCACTGAATGCCCGCCGGTACCGCAGTTCAAACTCGTCGCCTGCCTCCCTCAGCGCTTGCTTTACTGCTGCCATGGGGATCACCTCCCGGGCATCCAAACTGCTGCTGTGGCCAGTGGCTCCATTCACCGCGGGGCTGTCCGCCAGGTGCCAGGATGGGTTGCCATTGATGGCACTGGGGGTCTCCATCTCCGATTCAGTCCCTTCTGGGGCCTCAGTCCTGTTCTCTTCCACATCACTAAACTGACTCCAGCTGTATCCTTTCTGGGAAAGCTTGTAGGAGAGAAAGTCAACCACCAGCTCCCGGTTGCTCTGAGACATTTTTATAATAGGGATGGGCTCAACCAGTCCATTGTCCAAAACACCTGCTCACTCACTGAGTCTGGTCTCTGGTTAGTGATTCTCTTCTAAGATCCAAAGCCAAGATAAGATTCTGAAGGGAGAGAAACAGCTTCAGGAAAAAAAATAATTAATATGCATGCCATTTACCCTAAACATCCCATTCCCCCTCCAGGTACCAGAACTGGTTTCTTTGTGGGTCTTACGAAGGTCTAGGTCTGGGTTCCAAGATACTTCAATTAAGTCAAATCGAAAGCACCAGTGGACTCTGAATCTCCCACCAGCCTTTTCTACCCCCGTCTTCTCCGAAATGCCTTCCTCGGAAAGTCACCCCCTGGGCAGTCCCCCCTCTCCCGCCCCACTCCCGCTCCCCCGCACCACCTACATTCAAATCCGCCTTAGGCAAAGGCAGGCAGGTGCAGTCCCCGGAAGATCTTTTGTATCACAGGTCGGGAGAGGAGGTGGCTGCGGGGATGCCGGTAACTCAGCCGGCCTCGCGGCGGCTGGCAAAAAAACCAGCTCCGGCCGGAGGGATCATGCGACCCGGCAGGCTGGGAGCTCAGAAGGCGACACAGGAATTGCGAAGCTCAGGAACCAGCCCCCTCGCTTGCTTCCTCCTCCATCGCCCGGATCGAGGGCGGCCGCTCCGCAGCCGCGGCCTCCTGCCACCCGGGAGCCCAGCCCCCTCGCTCTTGCACGCCCCTTGGCTCTCCGCCTCCTACTGGGAGCCAGGAGTACTCTCCCGGAGGTGGCTGGTATGGATTTAGTTGTTTTTTTTTTTTTTCTTTTTTTTTTTCTATTTAAGCACCAGCCCAGGGTGAGGTGGAGGCGTCTGAAACCCTGAAGGGACTTCTCAATGGGGTTCAAGGTTTCGGTGAGGGACGCAGGGAGGGGGAAACTGCCTCGGATCTGCGATCTGACTTTGGGAAGGCCACCCCCAGGCCTGTCTGGGAGGTTGAAGGCCGGAGACCCCCCACAAATGCCGCTGGTTTGCTCTGAATTCCCCAAAGGCCCAGAACGTGGCGGTGGGAGATTGCCGGGTCCTCCATTCCCCGCCCGGACACAATGGCCGCCGGCGCCCTGCACAAAGACTGGGTGAGGGTGAGGCGCTGGGCCTCTCCTCAGGTCAGGAAGAGGGGTCGAGGCCTGCTCGACGGCCCCACAGCTGAGACCACGTTTTCCTGGGGACAGGCCCAAAGTGGCTTCCTGGCGCCCCCGGGAGGGCTCCGGGGCCGGGGGCTGCACCTCTCCGGAGCCCAGGGTGGGCCAGCTGCGGCCTCGCGGCTTCTGGCGCTCACTAGGCCGGGTACCCGCCGAGCCACCGCCCCGTTGCTAGGCAACCGCCCTCCCCCGGGGGCGCCCCCTAGACCTTTCTGAGAGGAGGGGCCTCGCCCCCGGCGGTCCGCCCCAGCGCAGCCAATCAGCGAGCCCAGCCGGCACGGAAGCGGGACGGCGAAGGCTCCTATTGGGCGCAGCGGCTGTCACGCACAGGGGAGGCGGCGCTCTCACCTGCGAGCCCCGCGAGCCGTGGGGGGCCACATCCCCCTTCATCGGCCCGGTAGCTTCCAGACGCAAGAGCTCTTCGCGGCCGAGTTCCGCGCCGCGGACCCGGGCCGGCCTACCTCGCTGCCGGCCTACCTGGCTGACTGCTCGCGCCGTCTCTCCCGAACAAGCCGGCCTCAGTTTCCCCTGAAGAGACAGGGGAACTTGCAAGCTCAGTCACTTCCGGTGCCGCGGCAACGCGCGCGAGCCCGAGACGCAAAGGGAGTGCGCGCTTTGAGTGACTGGCATCAGGACCGGGGAGAGATCGCCCCCTCGCGGTAGATCCGGGGAATCGGGAGGCGCAAAAAATCAACATTTATAATCACATTTCCATTTATTCATTAATTCAGTCAGTCAATCACTCATCAGTCAATCAGCCTATTTCATCCGTCCGTCAGTTTATATATAGAAGAAGCATCGCCTTGTGGTTAAGCACTTTGTCTGGATTCTAACTCTGCTAGTTAGGCAAGTCTCTCAACTGCTGTGTGCTTCAATGTCCTCAGTTGTAAAATGGGTAATAGTACCAACCTCTCTCGTTGAGCTATTGTGATGATTAAAAGAGTTATTAATTGTAAACTCCATAGGACAGGCCGGGCGCGGTGGCTCACGCTCGTAATCCCAGCACTTTGAGAGGCCGAGGCGGGCGGATCACCTGAGGTTAGGAGTTCAAGACCAGCCTGGCCAACGTGTTGAAACCCCGTCTCTACTAAAACAAAAAATTAGCTGGGCGTGGTGGCGCATGCTTGTAATCCCAGCTACTCGGGAGGCTGAGGCAGGAGAATCGCTTACAGGAGAATCATTTAGAGGCGTGAGCCACCGCACCCGGCCAATTTCCTTAAACCCTGAACCACACAGTGTGTTATCAAATGTTTTATCCTTGCCAACTAGATGAGTAAAAACCGAAGGCACTTTCATATTTTTTTTTTATTATGAATGAAGTTGAGCAATTTGTCATATTTTTGGTCTTTCTTTGGAGGGTGGATCTTGTATTGGTGAATTCTCTTCATATTGTTTACCCCCTTTTCAGATGGTCTTTCTGTTGAACTCTTTCCTCATTTTTTTTTTGTTTGTTTGTTTGAGACGGAGTCTTGCTCTGTTGCACAGGCTGGAGTGCAGTGGTACTATCTTGGCTCACTGTAAACGCTGCCTGCCAGGTTCAAGTGATTGTCCTGCCTCAGCCTCCCTAGTATCTGGGACTACAGGTGCACACCACCACGCCCGGCTAATTTTTGTATTTTTAGTAGAGACAGGGTTTCACCATTTTAGCCAGGCTGGTCTCAAACTGCTGACCTCAGGCGATCCGCCTGCCTCAGCCTCCCAAAGTGCTGGGATTACAGACGTGAGTCACCGTGCCCGGCCTTTTTTTTTTTTTTTTTTTGAGACAGGGTGTGTCACCCAGCCTGCAGTGCAATGGTGTGATCTCAGCTCACAGCAGCCTCGACCTCCCCATCCCAGGTGATCCTCCCACCTCAGCCTCCCCAGTAGTTGTGAATACAGGCTCGCATCTCCACGCCCAGCTAATTTTTGTATTTTTTGTAGAGAATGGAGTTTCCCCATGTTGCCCAGGCTGGTCTCAAACTCCTGGGCTCACGTGATCCATCTATGTCGGCCTCCCAAAGTCCTGGAATTACAGGCATTAGCCACCACACCTGGCCCTGATATACTTTTTTTTTTTTTTTTTGGTTTTTGAGACGGAGTCTTGCTCTGTTGCCCAAGCTGGAGTGCAGTGGTGCGATCTCGGCTCACTGCAGCCTCCGCCTCCTGGGTTCAAGTGATTCTCCTGCCTCAGCCTCCTGAGTAGCTGGGATTACAGGCACCCACCACCACACCCGGCTAATTTTTGTATTTTTAGTAGAGACGGGGTTTCACCAGTTGGTCAGGCTGGTCTCGAACTCCTGACCTCATGATCCGCCCACCTTGGCCTCCCAAAGTGCTGGGATTACAGGTGTGAGCCACTGCGCCCGTTCTAATTTACATTTTTGAACCTATGGTGTCACAATTATCTCAATGTGAAAAGTATCATTATGGTAGCCTCAGTGTGCTTTGGGAGCCCAGCAGAGGGCAGATAAACTCTGTCCACAGATAGGGGCTTTACTGAACTGGCCCTCAAAAGAATGTAATTTTGCTTGGGAGAGAAAGGATGTAGGAGCATTTTAAGCAGAAGATATTGCTTGAGCGAAGGCCTGGCAGCCCAGCGTGAGAGCCCATGGTGTCCTAGAAATAAATTGGGATGGCTGAGGGGAGTGGTGGAGATGAGATGGAATATAAATGTGTATCCATGCGAGCAGCACATCAAATAGCACCAGAGGAGCCAGCAAATATTTTTTTAAACCAGAAAGAACATGGAGAAATTTATATTTTGGAAAGATGGATACAGTATTTTGGAAAAAGAATTTTGCAAGTCTTGAAAATGGCTCTCAAATGATCTTTGACTGGAATCTAATTTAAAGAAAATAAGTTACATTTAAATCTAAAGAAAATAAGTTTTCTTTTTTATACTTCTCTGTGTTGTCTACACATAACTTTGTATTTTTTTTCTTTTTTCTTTTTCTTTTTTTTTTTTTTTTTGAGATGGAATCTCACTCTGTCGCCCAGGCTGGAGTGCAGTGGCATGATCTTGGCTCACTGCAACCTCTGCCTCCTGCGTTCAAGCAATTCTCTGGCCTCAGCCTCCCTCTTTTTTTTTTTTTTTTTTTTTTTTTGATATGGGGTCTCGTTCTATTGCCAAGGCTGGAGTGCAGTGGTACAATCTCGGCTTACTGCAACCTGTGCCTCCCGGCTTCAAGTGATTCTCCTGCCTCACCATGTTGATCAGGCTGGTCTCGAACTCCTGACTTTGTGATCCGCCAGCCTCGGCCTCTCAAAGTGCTGGGATTACAGGCATGAGCCACTGCGCCCGGCTATTATTTTTAATTATATAACACTATCTAAAAACATGCTAACTTTGGCCAGGCACAGTGGCTCACGTCTGTGAGGCCAAGGAGGGTGGATCACGAGGTCAGGGGTTCAAGACCAGCCTGGCCAACATGGTGAAACTCCGTCTCTACTAAAAATACAAAAATTAGCCAGGCATGGTGGCAGGTGCCTGTAATCCCAGCTACTCAGGAGGCTGAGGCAGGAGAATCACTTGAACCCAGGAGACAGAGTTTGCAATGAGCCGAGAGCATGCCACCACACTCCAGCCTGGGTGACAGAGCGAGACTCTGCCTCAAAAAAAAAGAAGACTCTCAGAAACAGACCAGCCATGGTGGCTCACACCTGTAATCCCACCACTTTGGGAGTCCAAGGCAGAAAGATGCTTGAGCCCAGGAGTTCAATACCAGCCTGGGCAATATAGTGAGACCCCCCTCTCTACAAAACAAAACAAAAACAAAAACAAAAAAAGAACAATTAGCCAGGCCTGGTGGCATACACCTGTAGTCCCTAGCAACTGAGTAGATTGAGGCAACAGAATCGCTTAAGCCTGGGAGGTCGAGGCTACAGTGAGCTGTGATCATACCACTGTACTCCAGCCTGGGTGACAGAGTGAGACACCCTCTCAAAAAAAAAAAAAAAAAAAAGGAATCTCAGAAACATATTGAATGGAAAAAATGGCAAAAGAATAATGTAGGAAGATTCTACTTATACACAGTTTAGAAATAGGCAATATACAATTTAGAGTTTGTAGCATGTAGCTTCCTCAAAGATGGCACCTAAATATCCCTGCCTCTTCGTATTCATGCCCTTGTATGTTTCCCTCCCACACTGAACCACAGTTGTTCTGTGTGACTAATGACAAATTGCAGCGATGGAATGTTTCTTTCCCTCCCTTCTTTTCTCTTTCTCTCTCTCTCTCTCTTTCTTTCTTTTCTTGACAGGGTCTCGCTGTTGCCCAGGCTGGAGTGCAGTGGCACAATCACGGCTCACTGCAGCCTTGACCTCCCGGGCCCAAGCAATCCTCCCACCTCAGCCTCCCTAGTAGCTGGGACCACAGGCATGTGCCACTACACTCAGCTAATTTTTGTATTTTTTGTAGAGATGATGTTTCGCCATATTGCCCAAGCTGGGGGTATGTCACTTTCAAGACTTGGTTACGAAAGATTGTGGCTTTAGCTGGGTGCTGTGGCTCACACCTGTAATCCCAGCACTTTGGGAGGCCGAGGCGGGTGGATCATGAGGTCAGGAGATCGAGACCATCCTGGCTAACACAGTGTAACCCCATCTCTACTAAAAATACAAAAACAAAATTAGCTGGGCGTGGTGGTGGGCGCCTGTAGTCCCAGCTACTCGGGAGGCTGAGGCATGAGAATGGCGTGAACCCAGGAGGTGGAGCTTGCAGTGAGCCAAGATCCCACCACTGCACTCCAGCCTGGGCAACAGAGGGAGACTCCATCTCAAACAAAACAAAACAAAACAAAAAAAACCCAAAAGATTGTGGCTTCCGTCTTTGTGTTTGTGGTCTCTCTCTCACTCTGGGGGAAGCCAGCTGCCATGTTGGGAGCAGCCCTGTGGAGAGGCCGACAGTCATGTGAGGGTCCTCCTGCCCCAGTCAAGCCTTCAGGTGATGACAACCTTATTAGAGACCCTGAACCAGAACCACTCCATTAAGCTGGATTCCTGACACTCAGAAATTGTATGAAATAATACATTATTGTAATTTTAAGCTGCTAAGTTTGGGGGTAATTTGCTCTCCAATAGTAGATAACATATATATATATATATCCAATAGTAGATAATATATATATATATATATATATATATATATCCAATAGTAGATAATATATATATATATATATATATACACACCTTATATACCTATGTGGTAAGAGAATAACAAACACAAAAGTCATAATAGGCTGGGCGCAGTGGCTCATGCCTGTAATCCCAGCACTTCTGGAGGCCAAGGTGGGCAGATCACTTGAGGCCAGGAGTTTGAGACCACTCTGGCCAACATGGCAAAACGCCATTTCTACTAAAAATTTGCTGGGTGTGGTGGTGTGCACCTGTAGTCCCAGATACTCTGGAGGCTGAAGCATGAGAATTGCTTGAATCCAGGAGACAGAGGTTGCAGGGAGCTGAAATCCTGCCACTGCCCTCCAGCTTGGGCAACAGAGAGAGACTCTGTCTCAAAAAAAAAAAAAAAAAAAAAGTCATGATAGCTATTGGGCATTAACAGGAGAGGGTATTGGATTAACCTAGGGAACAAGATGAAATTGGAAGCTTCAAAAATAATGATCTCTGTCTGAAACAGAATAGTAGTAAACAATTTAAATAAAAAGGAACAAGGCCGGGTGTGGTGGCTCACACCTGTAATCCCAGCACTTTGGGAGGCCAAGGTGGATGGATCATAAAGTCAGGAGTTCGGGACCAGCCTGGCCAACATAGTGAAACTCCCGTCTCTATTAAAAATACAAAAAATTAGCTGGGCATGGTGGCGGGTGCCTGTAATCTCAGCTACTCTGGAAGCTGAGGCAGGAGAATTGCTTGAACCTGGGAGGTGGAGGTTGCAGTGAGCCAAGATCACGCCATTGCACCCCAGCCTGAGCGACAGTGCGAGACTCCATCTCAAAAAAAAAAAAAAAAAAGAAACAAAGTAGAAAGAAAAGACAATGAAAATGGTTTTCTTGTTGAATTGTACATATGTACAGAGACTTTTTTTGCTTCATTATTCTTTATATCTTTCATACATCGCATATATGTGTTTGTATCTACTCTATTAATAAAATCAATGTTTAAAAGACAAGAGGAAATATACTAAAATGCTAATAGTAGAGATAGTGCCACTAAAGGCTACATTATAGTTATTTTTCTTTATTCTTTATTATTTTCAGTATTTTTTCATATATATAATTTTTAAAAATTTCAATAGCTTTAGGGGTACAAGTGGTTTTGGTTTACATAGTAGATGAATTATATAGTTGGTGAAGTCTGGACTTTTAATGTACCCATCACATAAAGAGTATACATTGTAATCAATAGGTGATTTTTTATCCCTACCCTGCTTGTATTTTCCAAATATTAAAATAAGAAAGCACTACTTTTGGCCTGGCATGGTGGCTCATGCCTGTAATCTTAGCACTTTGGAAGGTCGAGGTGGGCAGATCACTTGAGGTCAGGGGTTCAAAACCAGCCTGGCCAATATGGTGAAACCCTGTCTTTACTAAAAATACAAAAAATTAGCTGGGTGTGCTAGCGGGCGCTTGTAATCACAGCTACACAGGAGGCTGAGGCAGGAGAATCACTTGAACCTGGGAGGCAGAGGTTGCCATGAGCCAAGATTGCACTCTAGCCTGGGTGACAGACGAGACTCTGTCTCAAAAAAAAAAAACAAAAAAAAAAAAACTTTACTTTTTAAATGAGAAATTTGAAAAACATATGAACACACACAGACATTGTATGAATATATAAAAATGTGTGTGTGGATAGATATAGATATATGAGGTATCTGTATTTGCATTAAAAAGTCTTTGAATCATTCTTTTTTTTTTTTTTAAAATTGAGATAGGGACTCCCTCTGTTGCCCAGGCTGGAGTATGGTGGCACAATCATAGTTCACTGCAGCCTCAAACTCCCAGGCTCAAACGATCCTCCCACTTCAGCCTCCTGAGTTGCTGGGACTGCAGGTGTGCACCACCACACCGAGCAATTTTTTTTTTTTTTATTTTTATAGAGATGCGGCCGTACTACGTTGCATAGGCTGGTCTCAAACTGCTACCACCAATCTTACATGTGCTTACTGAAAATAACCCCCTGTGGCTGGGCGCGGTGGCTCATGCCTGTAATCTCAGCACTTTGGGAGGCCGAGGCAGGTGGATCACTTGAGGTCAGGAGTTCAAGACCAGCCTGGCCAACATGGTGAAACCCCGTCTCCACTAAAAATACAAAAAAAAAAATTAGCCGGGCATAGTGGCCTGTGCCTGTAATCCCAGCTACTTGGGAGGCTGAGGCAGGAGAATCACTTGAACCTGGGAGGCAGAGGTTGCAGTGAGCCAAGATTGTGCCATTGTGCTCCAGCCTGGGCGACAAGAGCGAACTGTTTTAAAAAATAAAATAAAGAATATAATCCCTTGCGTTAACAGTCACTCCCATCCTGCCTCACCCCTACTGCCCAGCCCCTGGCAACCACTAGTCTACTTTCTATTTCCACACATTTACCTATTCAGAAATTTCATGTGAATTAAATAATACGTTATTCCTTTTTACTCTGGCTTCTTTTTTTTTTTTTTTTTGTCTTCTTTTTTTTTTGACAGTTATAATGGTTTTATTTTAGGAATAATTTATTGTGTTTTATTCCAATTATAAAAGTAGTGCATGCTAATTACAATTTGAGAAATACAGAAAAGCATAAATAAAAACATAGAAATCACTGCCATCAAGAGATATCTCCATAACATTTGGAAAGCTTTTTCTTTTCTTTTTTTTTTTTTTCTTTTTTTTTTTATTAATTTTTTGTGCATACAAAAACAATAAACATTTTCTAAAAATACATACAAACAAAAAGATGCGTATCAAACATATTAGGAAGGTTGCACATGGGAAGTCGGGGAATAGAAATGGGGGTGGGAGTTAAAATAAATGAGAGAGGGACTTTATATGGATCAGTGATAATAATTCAATCCTCTATTTGACAAAGAAGAGGGAGAAGGAAGAGGAAGAAAAAGAAAGTGGGATAAAGGATCAGAAAGGGAGGAAAATAGAAAAAATTAGAGTATGACTCCAGAGTAGACCTGTTTTGTTGTCATTGAGTTGGTTGGTTGGTTTGTCTGTTGTATTCTTCATGGTTCGCCAAGTTGGCCAGACTGGTCTCGAACTCCTAGCCCGAAGTGATCAACCCGCCTCGCCCCCCAGAGTGCCAGGACCACAGGCGTCAGCCACCACGTCCAGCCCCCACATTGCTTCTGGCCTCCGTGGTAGACCTCCCAGACGGAGCGGCCAGGCAGAGGAGCTCCTCACTTCTACCCAGACACAGGGCGGCCGGGCAGAGGGGCTCCTCACTTCCCAGACGGGGCGGCCAGGTAGAGACGCTCCTCACTTCTTCCCAGACGATAGGTGGCCGGGCAGAGGCGCTCCTCACTTCCCAGACGATGGGCGGCCGGGCAGAGGCGCTCCTCACCTCCCAGACGATGGGTGGCCGGGCAGAGGCGCTCCTCACCTCCCAGACGGGGCAGCCGGGCAGAGGCGCTCCTCACTTCTTCCCGGACGGGGCGGCCGGGCAGAGGCGCTCCTCACTTCTTCCCGACGGGGCGGCCGGGCAGAGGCGCTCCTCACTTCTTCCCGGACAGGGCGGCCGGGCAGAGGCGCTCCACACTTCCCAGACGGTGGGTGGCCGGGCAGAGGCGCTCCTCACTTCCCAGACGGTGGGTGGCCGGGCAGAGGCGCTCCTCACTTCCCAGACGGTGGGTGGCCGGGCAGAGGCGCTCCTCACTTCCCAGACGGGGCGGCCGGGCAGAGGCGCTCCTCACTTCCCAGACGGTGGGTGGCCGGGCAGAGGCGCTCCTCACTTCTTCCCGGATGGGGCGGCCGGGCAGAGGCACTCCTCACTTCTTCCCGGATGGGGCGCCCGGGCAGAGGCGCTCCTCATTTCTTCCCGGATGGGGCGGCCGGGCAGAGGCGCTCCTCACTTCTTCCCGACGGGGCGGCCGGGCAGAGGCGCTCCTCACTTCTTCCCGGACAGGGCGGCCGGGCAGAGGCGCTCCACACTTCCCAGACGGTGGGTGGCCGGGCAGAGGCGCTCCTCACTTCCCAGACGGTGGGTGGCCGGGCAGAGGCGCTCCTCACTTCCCAGACGGTGGGTGGCCGGGCAGAGGCGCTCCTCACTTCCCAGACGGGGCGGCCGGGCAGAGGCGCTCCTCACTTCCCAGACGGTGGGTGGCCGGGCAGAGGCGCTCCTCACTTCTTCCCGGATGGGGCGGCCGGGCAGAGGCACTCCTCACTTCTTCCCGGATGGGGCGCCCGGGCAGAGGCGCTCCTCATTTCTTCCCGGACGGGGTGGCCGGGCAGAGGCGCTCCTCACCTCCCAGACGGGGCGGCCGGGCAGAGGCGCTCCTCACTTCTTCCCGGACGGGGCGGCCGGGCAGAGGCGCTCCTCACTTCTTCCCGGACGGGGCGGCCGGGCAGAGGCGCTCCTCACTTCTTCCCGGACGGGGCGCCCGGGCAGAGGCGCTCCTCATTTCTTCCCGGACGGGGCGGCCGGGCAGAGGCGCTCCTCACTTCCCAGACGGGGCGGCCGGGCAGAGGCGCTCCTCACTTCTTCCCGGATGGGGTGGCCGGGCAGAGGCGCTCCTCACTTCCCAGACGATGGGTGGCCGGGCAGAGGCGCTCCTCACTTCTTCCCGGATGGGGCGGCCGGGCAGAGGCGCTCCTCACTTCTTCCCGGATGGGGCGCCCGGGCAGAGGCGCTCCTCATTTCTTCCTGGACGGGGTGGCCGGGCAGAGGCGCTCCTCACTTCCCAGACGGGGCGGCCGGGCAGAGGCGCTCCTCACTTCTTCCCGGACGGGGCGGCCGGGCAGAGGCGCTCCTCACCTCTTCCCGGATGGGGCGCCCGGGCAGAGGCGCTCCTCACTTCTTCCCAGATGGGGCGGCCGGGCAGAGGCGCTCCTCACTTCCCAGACGGGGCGGCCGGGCAGAGGCGCTCCTCACTTCCCAGACAGGGTGGCCGGGCAGAGGCGCTCCTCACCTCCCAGACGATGGGTGGCCGGGCAGAGGCGCTCCTCACCTCCCAGACGATGGGTGGCCGGGCAGAGGCGCTCCTCACTTCCCAGACGGTGGGTGGCCGGGCAGAGGCGCTCCTCACTTCCCAGACGGTGGGTGGCCGGGCAGAGGTACTCTGGCTTCTTTAACGTAATGTTTCAGATTCATCTATGTTGTAGCATGTATCAGTACTTCATTCCTTCTATTAAAGAATACTCCTTCACTGTATGAATATACCATATTTTATTTATCCATTCATCAGTTGGTGGAAATTTGGGTTGTTTCTTATAGTCTATTTTTTTTTTTTTTTGAGACGGAGTTTCCCTCTTGTTGCCCAGGCTGGAGTACAATGGCATAATCTCGGTTCACCACAAGCTCCACCTCCCGGGTTCAAGCAATTCTCTTGCCTGCCGAGTAGCTGGGATTATAGGCATGCGCCACCATGCCCGTCTAATTTTCTATTTTTAATAGAGACAGGGTTTCTCCATGTTGGTCAGGCTGGTCTCGAACTCCTGACCTCAGGTGATCTGCCTGCTTTGGCCTCCCAAAATGCTGGTATTACAGGCGTGAGCCACTGCATCTTGCCTTATATAATCTATTGTTTTTAATTAGTGTGCTAAGGTCTTTGTAATCCTTTCCCTAACATGAATCCCACATCAGCCATGAAGGAAGAGACCAAGAAACACTCAGAACTCCCTTTACTTGTGTAAGGAAGTTTAGACTTCTCTGGAGGTTCTATATGAAGAGTCTGTTGGAATGAACTGGTAATAGACAGATTAATAGAAAAGGCATACTAATTTGTCAATGTGAACATGTGCAGGAGAGCCACACAAACTATGAGACTCAAGGGCTGGATGGTTGAAGTTTAAATACTGTCTTCACAGCAGAGAGGGAAGTGGGGGTGTAGGCAATTTTAGAGGAAGAGTAAATTATATTTGGTGGTAATTAATAAGCCTGAAGAACAGACAATAGCCTGGGAAAAAGTTCCTCTGGGCTCTGGGCAGGTGGCAACAAGTTATGGGAAAGTGAGGGGCAGAACTGCGTTGCAAACAAAGGTTGTCTTATTATGCAGATAAAGTCTCCCAGGTTGAAAAAAAACAAGTTTAGGCCGGGCGCGATGGCTCATGCCTGTAATCCCAGCACTTTGGGAGGCCAAGGCAGGCAGATCACCTGAGGTCAGGAGTTCAAGACCAGCCTGGCCAACATGGTGAAACCCTGTCTCTACTAAAAATACAAAAATTAGCCAGTGTGGTGGTGCATGCTTGTAATCCCAGCTACTCAGGAGGCTGAGGCAGGCGAATTGCTTGAACCCGGGAGGTGGAGGTTGCAGTGAGTCAAGATTGCACCACTATACTCCAGCTTGGTGGACAGAGCGAGACTCTGCCTTTAAGAAAAAAAAAGGCCGGGTGCAGTGGCTCATGCCTGTAATCCCAACACTTTGAGAGGCCGAGGCAGGTGGATCACGAGGTCAGGAGATTGAGACCATCCTGGCTAACACAGTGAAACCCCGTCCCTACTAAAAATACAAAAAATTAGCCGGGCGTGGTGGCGGGTGCGTGTAGTCCCAGCTACTCAGGAGGCTGAGACAGGAGAATGGCATGAACCCGGGAGGCAGAGCTTGCAGTGAGCCGAGATTGCGCCACTGCACTCCAGCCTGGGTGACAGAGCGAGACTCCGTCTCAAAAAAAAAAAAAAAAGTTGTTTGGGAACAGTCTCTGGAAGAATAGGCAATAGCCTGTCTGGATGTGGTGGTTACTTTTAATCTCCTCTCTGGTGACTAATCTTCCCTGGTTGTTTGATAAGATTCCTAGGAAGAGAGTTTAAGACAATTGCATTTAATACAATTGGAAGAACTTCCCTCAGTCATATAAGGGAAAGAACTTCAGCAACTGCTCCCTCCTGCTCTTTGGAAGGGAATGATGGGGACAGGGAGCAGAAGGTCAGAGGGAGACCTTGTTTCTGAGGCTTATTTCTGAGGCCTTTCAATCTCCTTTGTTCAAAGCACCCAGCATGCTAAAGCACCATATTTTGGAGCATCATTTTCTGAGCCCCAACACTTGGTTGGATGGAAGACTGAAAGAAGAAGAAGAAAAAAAACAGTGCCACAGTGCTGACTTTTCTGGGGAACCTTTTTTTTTTGTTTGTTTTCCGAGACAGGGTATGACTCTGTTGCCCAGGCTAGAGTGCAGCAGTGTAATCATAGCTCGCTGCAGCCTCGACCTCCCGGGTCCAAGCGATCCTGGGAATCCTTTTGACAGCTGTCATCAATGATTTATACCTGCAACCTTCTCCAGAGGAGTGTCTTTGGGTGATCGAAGTCACTTCGCTTGGAGGTGTCTGGAAGTTAAGTCATCACTCGGAGCCAATGAAGTAGGAAGCCTCCATTAAGCTGGAAGGCAGGTCCAGATTTCTGGCCTAGTGACCACTAGTTAGATGGTGGAGGGACTAAGAGACATAGAGTGGAGGACCAGATTTGTTAGGGGCAGCAGTAGAGGCTGGTTCTTTCTTTCTATCTCATTATTTATTATTTTTCGAGACAGGGTCTCATTCTCTCACCCAAGCTAGAGTGAGGTGGCATCATCACAGCACACTGCAGCCTCAACCTCCTGGGCTCAAGCAATCCTCTCGTCTCAGCATCCAGAGTAGGTAGGACTACAGGCATGTGCCACCACATCCAGTTAATCTCTCGCTTTTTCAAGACAGAGTTTGAAGAGCTTAAATAACTTTCTACCTCAGTGGCTCCTCCTTCTATCTCTTTTGCAGTTTTACTGTTACAAAAAAAAAAAAAAATAGTCTGGGTGCGGTGGCTTACGCCTGTAATCCCAGCATTTTGGGAGGCCGAGGCAGGCAGATCACCTGAGGTTGGGAGTTCGAGACCAGCCTGACCAACATGGAGAAACTCTGTCTCTACTAAAAATAGAAAATTAGCCAGGCGTGGTGGCACATGCCTGTAATCCCAGCTACTCGGGAGGCTGAGGCAGGAGAATCGCTTGAACCTGGGAGGCGGAGGTTGCAGTGAGCCGAGATGGCACCACTGCACACCAGCCTGGGTGACAGAGCGAGACTCCGTCTCAAAAATAAATAAAATAAAATAATAAAATAGAGTGGTGCTGTGTATTATTTGGGTGATTTGAATTTATTTATTTTTATTATTATTTTTTGAGATGGAGTTTTGCTCTTGTTGCCCAGGCTGGAGTGCAATGGCGCAATCTCAGCTTACTGCAACCTCTGACTCCCGGATTCAAGCAATTCTCCTGCCTCAGCCTCCTGAGTAGCTGGAATTACAGGCGCCCGCCACCACCTGGCTAATTTTTTTTATTTTTAGTAGAGACGGGGTTTCGTCATGTTGACCAGGCTGGTCTCGAACTCCTGACCTCAGGTGATCCACCCACCTCAGCCTCCTAAAGTGCTGGGATTACAAGCGTGAGCCACCGCAGCCGGCTAACATTCTTTTTTTTTTTTTTTTTTTTTTTAAATTAAAGACTCAAATTATCCTTTCTCTGTATAAATCCAGTTTAACTTCTCCCCTCTGAATTTCCCATTCTTGTTAGTTTGTTATGAATTTTTCCATAACTTTCTCTCTCTATATACATCCACGTAGGAGAGGCAGTCCAGGGCAATGGTTAGGGGATTGGTCTCTGGAGTAGGCCTTCCTGGGCTCAAATCCTGATTTTGTCACACAAAAGCTGTATGATCTCAGAGAAATTGTCTAATCTTTCTAAGCCTCAATTTCTACAATCTATAAAATGGGTGTGGTAACATTAACTATCTCATTGGGTTATTGTTAGGATATATGAGTTAATATGTGTAAAATACTTCTAATAGTGGTTGGCATGTGGAAAGTACTAATGGTTACTTATACACACCCATGGGAAAAGTGGAACATTATTTTGAGTATTTTAAAAACATAATGATGTCATAATGAATTTATGTCAATCAGCAATTCATTTTTTTGAGACGGAGTTTCACTCTTATTGCCCAGGCTGGAGTGCAGTGGCACGATCTCGGCTCACTGCAACCTCCACCTCCCGGGTTGAAGTGATTCTCCTGCCTCAGCCTCCTGAGTGGTGAGATTACAGGCACCCACCACCACGCCTGGCTAATTTTGTATTTTTAGTAGAGACGGAGTTTCACCATGTTGGCCAGGCTGGTTCCAAACTCTTGACCTCAGGTGATCCACCTGCCTTGGCCTCCCAAAGTGCTGGGATTACACGCGTGAGCCACCGTGCCCAGCCATGCAATCCATTTTGTTAACTCAAAAATGTATCTCAAAGATCCCCTCCTGTCAGTCCAGATCCATGGAACATTTTTAAACTGCTGCTTAGTGTTCCATTCTGTAGGCAGTTGATTGAAATATTCCCCTATTTGTGAAAATTTAGGTGGTTTCCAATTTCTCACAACTATATTGCAATGAACTACTAATTGATTTCCCTATTTCCACTCTTGTCCCCTTCCCTCGGTGATAACTGAAATTGTGAACAGAGTGGACCAGATGTGTCTGTCCTTCCTTCCAGCTCTGAAATTCTACTTTGGTGATTCAGACCACATAGTCTCCCATTCACAGAGAACGAGAACTTGAAGCTCAGCCTAACATGAGCAGATAAAATGACAGGAGAGGAAACTCTTGGACCAGGCTTACCTCCTGTTCATATGGAAGGAATTGGGAAGCTCTTGCACACATCTTGGCCTCCTGGCATTGCCTCATTCATTCATTTATTCATTCAGTCAGTTACCTTCTGCCTAGTAGTCCCCAGACAACGACAGCTCTGATGCCTCTTCCTTCCTAATATAAGGCAAACTACCTTCACCCCCACCTTGACCCGAGCCTGTCTACTCCATTGTTGACAGGCACATGCCTGGTTGTTGGGTGATGTGGGTGCTGAAAGTGGGACAGTCACAGCCCAGGCAGACCTCAGCCCTCCCTTTGCCCCACTATCTATCCAGCTCCTGCCTTTCTCCTTGTATTGCCATCCACACTTCAGGGCCTCGTGAGCAAATGGTTTTGTATTTGTCACCTGCTAATACACTAGATCACTTACTTATTTATCTCATCTGGCATCTGTCTTCTCCCCTAGAATAACAGTTCTGCGAGGACAGGAATTTTGTCTGTCTTTTTACTGCGGTATCCCCACACTTAGTATGGTGACTTGGCACATAGCAGGTGCTCAATAAATGCTGCAGCAACTGGGCCTTTGTGTGACTGGATGAGTGTTATCTCTTGGAATGAAACCTAGAAATGGAAGTCCTACATCACAGGGCATACTTGTTTGACATTTTAATAGTTGTCAATAGGCCGAGCGCAGTGGCTCACACCTGTAATCTCTGCATTTAGGGAGGGCAGATCTCTGCATTAGGTGGGCAGATCACCTGTGGTCAGGAGTTCCAAACCAGGCTGGCCAACATGGTGAAACCCCGTCTCTACTAAAAACTAAAAAATTAGCTGGGCGTCATCGTGGGTGCCTGTAATCCTAGCTACTTGGGAGGCTGATGCAGGAGAATCACTTCCTAGGAGGGGGAGGTTCAGTGAGCTGAGATCACGCCATTGCACTCCAGCCTGGGTGAAAGAGCGAAACTTTGTCTCAAAAAAAAAAAAAAAATTAAAAAATTAGCCGGGCATGGTGTCAGGTGTTTGTAATCCCAGCTACTCAGGGAGGCTGAGGCACAAGAATTGTTTCAACCCAGGAGGCAGAAGTTGCAGTGAGCTGAGATTGTGCCACTACACTCCAGCCTGAGCGACAGAGTGAGACTCTGTCTCAAAAAAAAAAAGTTGTCAATAGTTGTCCACACCCGTCTATACTCCTACCTGCTGAGTTACCTTACAAATTTCTGATACTATCAAACTTTTAATTTTGGTTTATCTGATGGGTGAAAAATGGAACTTTCTTGTTTAAATTTCCCTTATTATAGTGAGGCTGAGCACCTTCATGTGTTTGATGGCCAGTTTTGTTTCTTCTTCTTTTTAGTGGGGGGTTGGGGGACAGGATCTTGCTCTGTCTCCCAGGCTGTAGTGTAGTGGCCTGATATCAGCTCACTGCAACCTCCGCCTTCCAGGTTCAGACGATCTTCCCACCTCAGCCTCTGGAGTAGCTGGGACTACAGGTGAGTACCACCATGCCCAGCTAATTTTTGTTTTTGTTTGTTTTTTTTTGAGACAGAGTCTCACTCTGTCACCCAAGCTGGAGTGCAATGGCATGGTCTCAGCTCACTGCAACCTCTGCCTCCGAGGTTCAAGCGATTCTCCTGCCTCAGCCTCCTGAGTAGCTGGGACTACAGGTGCGTGCCACCATACCTGGCTAATTTTTGTATTTTTTGTAGAGACAGGGTTTCATGATGTTGGCCAGGCTGGTCTCGAACTCCTGACCTCGTGATCCACCCGCCTCAGCCTCCCAAAGTGCTGGGATTACAGGCGCGAGCTACCGTGCCAGGCCTATTAAGTTTTGTATTTTTTGTAGAGAAGGTTTTGCCATGTTGCCCAGGCTGGTCTCGAACTCCTGACCTCAAGTGATCTGCCCGCGCCCCCCACCCCCGGCCTCCTGAAGTGCTAGGATTACAGGCGTGAGCCACTGCGCCTGGCCTACTAAATTCTGATATACATGAATTCTGGATTTTGTTTTTGCTTTTAGAGACAGGATCCAGCTCTGTTGCCCAGGCTGGAGAATCATGGCTTGCTGCAGCCTTGACCTCCCAAGCTCAAGTGATCCTCATACCTCAGCTTCTTGAGTAGCTGGGACTACAGGTACGCACCACCTCACCTGGCTAATTTAAAAAGTTTTTTGTATCTTGCCATGTTGTCCAGGCTGATTTCAAACTCCTGGCTCAAGCAGTCTTCCCGCCTCTGCTTTCCAAAGTGCTAAGATTACAGGCATGAGCCACCATAACTGGCTGAGTGTGTTTCTGGACTCTTAAACTCTTCTACTGATTTCTCCCACTTTTAACTTCTAAGACAATACCATTCTTAAAAATACCTCTATTTATTTATTTATTTTTGAGATGGAATTTCACTCTTGTTGCCCAGGCTGGAGTGCAATGACGCGATCCTGGCTCACCACAACCTCCACCTCCTGGGTTCAAGCGATTCTCCTGCCTCAGACTCCTGAACAGGTGGGATTACAGGCGCCTGCCACCATGCCTGGTTAATTTTCTATTTTTAGTAGAGACGGGGTTTCTCCATGTTGGTCAGGCTGGTCTGGAACTCCCGACCTCAGGTGATCTGGCTGCCTTGGCCTCCCAAAGTGCTGGGATTATAGGCGTGAGTCACTGCGCCCAGCAAAAATTTTTTTTTTTTTTTTTTTGAGGCAAAATCTTGCTCAGTCAGGCCGGGCACGGTGGCTCACGCTTGTAATCCCAGCACTTTGGGAGGCCGAGGCGGGCGGATCACGAGGTCAGGAGATCGAGACCACGGTGAAACCCCGTCTCTACTAAAAAAATACAAAAAAATTAGCCGGGCGTGGTGGCGGGCGCCTGTAGTCCCAGCTGCTCGGAGAGGCTGAGGCGGGAGAATGGCGTGAACCCGGGAGGCGGGGCTTGCAGTGAGCCGAGATTGCGCCACTGCACTCCAGCCTGGGCGACAGAGCAAGACTCCGTCTCAAAAAAAAAAAAAAAAAAAAAAAAAAAAATTCTTGCTCAGTCTCCCAGGCTGGAGTGCAGTGGCGTGATCTTGGCTCACTGCAAGCTCCGCCTCCCGGATTCATGCCATTCTCCTGACTCAGCCTCCCAAGTAGCTGGGACTACAGGCACCTGCCACCACGCCCGGCTAAGTTTTTTTGTATTTTTAGTAGGGACGGGGTTTCACCGTGTTAGCCAGGATGGTCTCAATCTCCTGACCTCGTGATCCACCTGCTTCGGCCTCCAAAAGTGCTGGGGTTACAGGCATGAGCCACCGCGCCAGGCCCAAAATACCTTTTTGGACAAGGTGCCATGGCTCATGCCTGCAATCCCAGCACTGTGGGAGGCTGAGGTGGGAAGATCACTTGAGTCTGGGAGGTTGGGGTTGGAGTGAGCCGTGATCCTGCCACTGCACTCCAGCCTGGGTGACAGCAAGACCCTATCTCAAAACAACAAAACCACCACAACAACCACCACTCCCCCATCCCTTTTTTTTTTTGAGATAGGGTCTTGCTCTGTCGCCCAGGCTGGAGTTCAATGGCGCGATCTCGGCTCACTGCAACCTCTCCCTCCTGGCTGTAAGTGATTCTCCTGCCTCAGCCTTCCAAGTAGCACCAGGCAACCACCCCATTTTAATTGTGGAAAATTTCAAACTCATACAAGAGTATATGTATGTATTTATGTATCATGAACCATCACCAGGTTCAACAATTATCAATTTGTAGCTAATCTTGTTTCATCTAAATCCCCACCTACTTATCTTCACTGCCTACTCCCAATTATTTGGAAGCAGGTGGCAGAGTAATTTTATCCCTACCGTATCTATATGTATCTCTACAACACAAGGACTCTTAAAAAAGAAAACAAAAGGTGTGGTGGCTCACGCCTGTAGTCCCAGCACTTGGGAGGGTGAGGCAGGGGGATCACCCGAGGTCAGGAGTTCGAGACTAGTCTGGCCAACATGGTGAAACTCCGTCTCTATCAAAAAATATAAAAATTAGCTGGGTGTCGTGGCACATTTTTAATCCCAGCTACTTGGGAGGCTGAGGCAGGAGAAACCGGGAGGCAGAGGTTGTAGTGAGCTGAGATCACACCATTATACTCCAGCCTGGGCTACAAGAACGAAACTCCATCTCAAAAAACAAAACAAAACAAAACAACAACAACAAAAAGAAAACAAAACCAAACTCTGGCAGTTTATGTTTGGAAGAAACTAAATTGTTTGTCCTGTGGTTTTCCTGTCTGGATTTTGCTGATTGTACCCCCATGGGTGTGAATTAACTGAACCATACTTTAAAAATTACTATAATTTCATGTTAATATGTACAAAATCTGGTATGTCAATTCCCCCAATCTTTTTCAAAATTCAAGATGCCAATACTTGTGCTTTTGCTCTTCCACAGGAACTTTAGAATTAACTTGGCAAATTCCAGAACAGAACCCACTGGGACTTTCATTGGAATTGCCTTGACCTTTTTTTTTGTTTTGAGACAGAGTCTCACTCTGTCGCCCAGGCTGCAGTGCAGTGGTTCAATCTTGGCTCACTGCAACCTCTGCCTCCTGGGTTCAAGTGATTCTCCTGCCTCAGCCTCCCAAGTAGCTGTGATTACAGGCACGCGCCAGCACGCCTGGCTAATTTTTGTATTTTTAGTAGAGATGGGGGGGTTTCAACATTTTGGCCAGGCTGGTCTCGAACTCATCGCCTCAAGTGTTCTGCCTGTCTCGGCCTGCCGAAGTGCTGGGATTACATGCGTGAGCTACCGCACCCAGCCTAGGCTTAATTTTTTAATCTTTAGCTTTTGCTGGTATTATGAAGGGGTTGTTTTGCTGTTCTTGTTGCTGCTATTTTCTAATTGATTAAAAAAATTAAGATGGTGGGGGTGGTCTCGTTATGATGTCTACGCTGTTCTGGAACTCTTGGTCTCAAGGGATCCTTCTGCTTTAGCCTCGAGTAGCCGGGATTATAGGTGAGCGCCACGAAGGCCGGCCTCTAATTAATTATCGGTGGTGTATAAAAAGAACAGACCTTCTTCCTTCGAATCCCATCTTCTCCATCTATTATGTGATTTTGGACATGTTTGTTCAACTTCTCCGAGCCTTTGTTTTCTTTTTATATGGGGATCATAAAGCCGGATGCAGTTGGGAATAAAACCGGATAAAGCTCCCAACGAACCGCGGGTTTCATAAGATCAGGGCAGGGACTGGGTAAAGGGTTTCAAAGACTCATGCACTATTGGGAGGGACGCTACGGGCGAGTCTATGTTGCATGCAGGCGACTCCACGTTAAGACGAAGTGAACTCCTCTGAACCTTCAAGGGATAATGCACCATAACGAGAATAATTTTTAAAAATAGAGTTTTCTTCCCTGAAAACTTGGGGAGGTCCAGGATACGCACCATTCTGTGATCTAAGTTGACTCTCCACCTCTTCAGTTGGTACCACCTTTCCCAAATAGTTTGGAGCAGAGCACTCCAGTCTTTGTAATAATGCACTCCTAAGGGCTGTTCCAGTGGACTCACGCAGGCGCAGGAGACTACGCTTCCCAGGAACTCCGGGACGCGGTGTTCGCTGGTACCTCCTTCTGACTTCCGGTATTGCTGCGCTCTGTAGGGCCAATCGAGAGCCGGAATTGCTTTCCCGGCGCTCTGATTGGTGCATTTGACTAGTCTGCCTGGGTTCAAAATTTCAACGATACTGAATGAGTCCCGCGGCGGGTTGGCTCGCGCTTCGTTGTCAGATCTGCGGCGAGGCTAGGTGAGCCGTGGAAAGAAAAGAGGGAGCAGCTGGGGCGCGGGTCTCCCTCCTCCCGGAGTTTGGAACGGCTGAAGTTCACCTTACTGCTCCTAGCGCCGTTCGCGCCGCTAGGCCTGGCTTCTGAGGCGGTTGCGGTGCTCGGTCGCCGCTTAGGCGGGGCAGGGTGCGAGCAGGGGCTTCGGGCCACGCTTCTCTTGGCGACAGGATTTTGCTGTGAAGTCCGTCCGGGAAACGAGGGGGAAAAGGAGTTGCGGGAGGCTGTCGGCTAATAACGGTAACGATTATTATTGTTATTACCATGCTAACAGGTTATAAACATTGACTGAACTAAGCACCCTGCATGCCCGTTCTCATTTAATTTCCTCGCCAAGCCAATGTAGTTGGTGCTATTCTTGGTCCCTCTTGACAGAAACTGAGGAAGGAGGAAGGAGGAGGAAACTGAGGCCCAGAATCTAGATACATTTCGAGAAATGGGTGATACAGTAGCCATGCCCTCAGGAAGTGTGGCGTTTGATGGAGGAAAACAGAGGTAGTCACAAATAAGTACATTTCAAAACTGTTGTCTGAAACAGGAAGATAATAATTAGGTGGTGTGGGAACATAATTGAGGGAGAGTTTAAGTCCACTTGGAGTTGTCTTCTATTTGGGATTTAAAATTCATTATATGTTATCCATATTTGTCCAGCTCTCTTTTTGTATGGAATCACCAGATATTATTTCCTTTCTCAACATTTACAGATTGGAGGGGGAAGGAAAACCAAACCAGGTTATAATGTAGAATTGGTTTACCCCCTATTTTCTTGACATATAACGTCTGGTTTTCCACATATAATTTTCTAGTAGTTCAGTAGCATGGACTCCCCCCAAATCAGGCCTACTTAGGATAGAAGAGGATTTTTGACTCCTGGATTTTGCTTTAAGACCAGCTCTTGGTTTACTTCCTGCTTCACCCTTACCATCCTATGGCCTCTCTTTGAATTTCTCTCACTCATCAAATGTTGTCAAAAATAGGACTATTTGCTGCTGTAGTAAGGATATTCTTGTATTGTGGCCTTAGTGTATTACACCACCCCCACGTCAGACTTGAGTCCCCCTGGTTGGTTTGGGTGAGTCAGTTCGGTATTAAGCTGGCATTCTTGGATCAAAATTATGTGGCTCTCAGCTAACTCAGCCATTTAGTTGACCTTTCAGGGTACTGTGTGCTCAGATTGGCATGAGATATTATGGGTATACAGATATGTGATGTACTCAAAGGTTTTTTGGTATGTTTGGGGACAAAAACATGGTTTGAAATTGGCAAGTGAGAATCAGAACAAGACAGGACACCATCTGGCTGCTCTACTGTTTTGTATTCTAAGTGTCCAGACAATTTAGAGGTGAGGGAGATCAAGAGCCAGTTTGTGTTTCTGTGCTTCACAAAGCCACCCTTGTCTAATTCTTGATAAGCAGAGTTTGGTTAGACAGGGACTGAAACAATCCTGGTGCATAGGAATCACCCACTAAATACCTGTTGAATTGAGTAGGCAGGAAGGCACTATCTGAATTGACTACAAAATTGCGGGTATGAAAAACTGGATTGTATTCAACTAGGTTGGTAAATTTGTTTAGACTTTCAAATTATCAGAATAGGGTTTATTTGGCCAACCTTATGCTTAAATCTGTGTATTCCAACCTTGGTAAAATTAATTTATTGCAATTAAGTTTGTCCGGGATTATGTGAGAGTCCTTCATTTCTTTAGTTACCAGGAGATGTTCAGGGTTCTTCTTCATCTCCTGGTTAATTTTCCTTCAGCTTTTTCTGGGTCTCTTCCCTAATTCTCTTTCAGTTCCTGGGAGAAAGAGGAGGGAGATTTAAATGCCCTTTGACATACTTAATTTTCTTTGCTATGGGTAAAGTTAGGAAGCAAAATTGACATATAGAGTTTTTTTTTTTTTTTTGAGACGGAGTCTCACTCTGTCGCCCAGGCTGGAGTGCAGTGGCGCGATTTCAGCTCACTGCAACTTCTGCCTCCCCTGTTCAAGCAATTCTCCTACCTCAGCCTCTTGAGTGGCTGGGATTATAGGGATCTGCCACCACACTCGGCTAATTTTTGTACCTTTTTTTTTTTTTTTGAGATGGCGTCTCGCTCTGTTGCCTAGGCTGGAGTGCAATGGTGCGTTCTCGGCTCACTGCAACCTCCACCTCCCGGGTTCAAGCAATTCTCCTGCCTCAGCCTCCCAAGTAGCTGCTGGGACTACAGGCGCATGCCACCACACCCGGCTAATTTTTTTGTATTTTTAGTAGAGATGGAGTTTCACCGTGTTAGCCAGGATGGTCTCGATCTCCTGACCTTGTAATCTGCCTGCCTCGGCCTCCCAAAGTGCTGGGATTAGAGGTGTGAGCTACCACGCCTGGCCTAATTTTTGTATTTTTAGTAGATACAGGGTTTCACCACGTTGGCCAGGCTAGTCTCGAACTTATCTCAGGTGATCCACCTGCCTCGGCCTCCCAAAGTGCTGGGATTACAGGTGTGAGCCACCTCGCCTGGCCTTAGAGAGATTTCATAACCCAAGCGATTCTGTGAATAGATCTGTATTTGAGACAGAGATGTAGAGATCAGCAGCCCAAGGTACTCTGTGAAAAAAGGATAGATAACTGGGGAGGGCTTCTGTTTTGTTTTTTGTTTTTTTTTTTTTTTTTTGAGACGGAGTCTCGCTCTGTCGCCCAGGCTGGAGTGCAGTGGCGCGATCTCGGCTCACTGCAAGCTCCGCCTCCTGGGTTCACGCCATTCTCCTGCCTCAGCCTCTCTGAGTAGCTGGGACTACAGGCGCCCGCTACCACGCCTGGCTAATTTTTTGTATTTTTAGTAGAGATGGGGTTTCACTGTGGTCTCGATCTCCTGACCTCGTGATCCGCCTGCCTCGGCCTCCCAAAGTGCTGGGATTACAAGCGTGAGCCACCGCGCCCGGCCCGGGCTTCTGTTTTTGTTTGTGTAGGGAAACTTGGTAAACGGGGAATAAAGAACAGTGAGAAAAGTATAAAATTGTATCTAGAGGTTACTTTGGAAATTAAAAAATAATGTTATTTGTACCTACTAAAACAAAGTAGTGAAAGTTTTCTCTTTTTTTTTTTTTTTTTTTGAGGCAGAGTCTCACTCTGTTGCTCAGGCTGGAGTACACTGGCTGGTGCAATCTTGGCTCACTGAAGCTTCAGCTTCCCAGGTTCAAGCGATTCCTCTGCCTCAGTGTCCCAAGTAGCTGGGATTGCAGGCGTGCACCACCATGCCTGGCTAATTTTTGTATTTTTAGTAGAGATGGGGTTTCACCATGTTGGCCAGGCTGGTCTTGAACTCCTGACCTCAAGTGATCCACCTGCCTTGGCCTCCGAAAGTGCTGGGATTATAGGCGTGAGCCACTGCTCCCAGCCTGTTAGCCCCTTTTTTACTACAGAGAACTTGGAACCTGTTTCATCACTTTTCTGCTTCTTCCAGGTTCTTGATGCATATTTGCCAGATTTCAAGATTTCAGAAAAGGGGTGAAAGAGAAGATTGCAACTTGGAGTCAGGCCTGTAGGCCTGATAGACTGGTTAAATCACAGGTAAGGCAGTGACCATAGGAGTAAGGAACATTAATATATCAGCTTCGTAAGTGTTTAAATGACTTTAATGTAATTTTATAAAGTAACACATATTTTGGAAGGAAATTTATTTATTATGAAAAGCAAAAAGAAAATAAAATCACCCACTATCCCACCTCTCAGATAAACTGTGGTTAGCATTCTGATAGATTTCTTTATAATTTTTTTCTATGTCTATATAGTAATTCCTTGATATCCATGGGGAATTGGTTCTAAGACCTTCCCAGGATATCAAGATTCTCATATGCGGCGGGGTACAGTGGCTTATGTCTGTAATCCCAGCACTTTGGGAAGCTGAGGTGGGCGGATCACCTGAGGTCAAGAGTTTGAAACCAGTTGGCCAACATGGCAAAGCCCCATCTCTACTAAAAATACAAAAATTAGCTGGGTGTGGTGGTGTGCACCTATAATCTCAGCTACTTGGGAGACTGAGGCAGGAGAATCCCTTGAACCCGGGAGGCAGAGGCTGCAGTGAGCCAAGATCTCATCACTGCACCCCAGCCTGGGCAACAGAGCAAGACTCTGTCTCAAAACAAACAAAACAAAATTCTCAGATGCCCAAGCCCTGATAAAAAATGATGTGTAGTATTTGCATATAGCTTATGTACATACTCCCATATACTTTAAATTATCTCTAGATTACTTATAATACTTAATACAATGTAAATGCTATGTAAATAGTTGTTATACTGTATTGTTTAGGGAATAATGACAAGAAAAAAAGTCTTGGCTGGGCACAGTGGCTCAGGCCTGTAAACCCACCACTTTGGGAGGCTTAAATAGGAGGATTGCTTGAGGCCAGGAGTTTGAGACCAGCCTGGGCAACATAGTGGCACCCTGTCTCTACAAAAAAAAAAAACATAAAAAAATTTAGCCAGGCGTGGTGGCACCTACATGTAGTCCCAGCTACTTGGGGGGCCAAGGTGAAGGGTCACTTAAGCCAAAGAGTTTGAGGTTACAGTGAGCTGAGGGCGCCACTGCACTCCAGCCTGGGTGGCAGAAAGAGACCCTGTCTCAAAAAAAGTCTGTACATATGCAGTTTTTTTTTTTTTGAGGCTGAGTTTCACTCTTGTTGCCCAGGCTGGAGTGCAATGGTGCGATCTCAGCTCACCGCAACCTCCGCCTCCCGGGTCCAGGCGATTCTCCTGTCTCAGCCTCCTGAGTAGCTGGGACTATAGGCATGCACCACCACACCTGGCTAATTTTGTATTTTTAATAGAGATGGGGTTTCTCCATGTTGGTCAGGCTCCTCTCAAACTCCTGACTTCAGGTGATCTGCCTGCCTCTGCCTCCCAAAGTGCTGGGATTACAGGCGTGAGCCACCGTGCCCGGCCTTGCAGTTTTTTTTCCCCCCAAATATTTTTGATCTGCAGTTGATTGAATCCACAGATATGGAACCCATAGATACGGACAGCCAGTTGTATTTCATTTTAAAAAAAATCATACACTAAAAACTTTTGTTAATTTTTTTAACTTTTTTTTTTTTTTTTTGAGTCGGAGTCTCACTCTGTCGCCCGGGTTGGAGTGCAATGGCGCGATCTCTGGCTCAGTGCAACCTCCACCTCCCAGGTTCAAGCAGTTCTCCTGCCTCAGCCTCCCAAGTAGCTGGGATTACAGGCACCCGCAACCACTCCCGGCTATTTTTGTGTTTTTAGTAGAGATGGTTTCACCATATTGGGCAGGCTGGTCTCAAACTCCAGACCTCATGATCTGCCCACCTCGGTCTCCCAAAGTGCTGGGATTGCAGGCTTGAGCCACCACACCTGGCCTCTAATTTTTTTAACTTAATAATCAGGCTATGAATATTTTCCCGTGCATTAATAAATTTTCTTCTCTTTTTTTGTTTTTTTTTTGAGACAGAGTCTTGCTCTATCACTTGCTCTGTCACTGGAGTGTGCACTTCAGTGGCGTGATCACAGCTCACTGCAGCCTCCATCTCCTGGGCTCAAGTGATCTTCCTGCCTCAGCCTCTCGAGTTGCTGAAACTACAGGTGCATGCCACTGTATCCGGCCAAATTTTTCTACAACATAATTGTAATGGCTATATGGTATTCCACTATTTGGTTCTTTATATTATTTTTACCCAGTGAAATTGCTGGTCTAAAAGAATGCGTATTTTTGGTCGGGCGTGGTGGCTCACGTCTATAATCCCAGCACTCTGAGGGGGCTGAGGCGGGGAGATCACCTGAGGTCAGGAGTTCAAGATCAGCCTGGCTAACATGGTGAAACCCTGTCTCTACTAAAAATACACAAATTAGCCAGGTGTGATGACGGGTGCCTGTAATCGCACTTACTCAGGAGGCTGAGGCAGAAGGATCACGTGAACCTAGGTGGTGGAGGTTGCAGTGAGCCGAGATCACGACATTGCACTACTGCAGCCTAGGCAACAGAGCAAGACTCCATCTCAAAAAACAAACAAGCAAAAAAATATGTTTTTAAAAACTTTTGACATGTAACACCAAATTGCCTTATAGGAAGATTATGCTGATTTACCTAAAACAGTATATATTCACATAGGCATAAATGTATAATTTAAAATAGGTAATATATTTGCATGGTGCAAAAATCAAAAGAATATAAAAAGCTTCGTGGTTTAAAATCCTCCTCCAACCTTGTTACTTCTTCACTCTCACCATCCATAGGTAAACACTTTTTTTTTTTTTTTTTTGGAGACAGAGTCTTACTCTGTCAACCAGGCTGGAATACAGTGGCACAATCTCAGCTTACTGCAACCTCTGCCTCCCTGGTTCAAGTGATTCTCCTGCCTCAGCCTCCCGAGTAGCTAGGATTACAGGCGTGCCACCACACCTGGCTAATTTTTGTATTTTTATTAGAGATGAGGTATTGCCATATTGGCCAGGCTGGTCTTGAACTCCTGACCTCAGGTGATTCACCTGCCTTGGCCTCCCAAAGTGCTGGGATTACAGGCATGAGCCATCTAATAAACACTTTTATTAGGTTCTTGGGTTTGGGTGTGTGTATTCCCCAAACCAGATACCATTTGAAGGGAATAAATCTCTATAAAATGAAATGACTGCCATTTGACTAGGATTGTAATCTGCAGCCACACTGTCAACCATTACAAACTTTCAGCTTCATACTATTGGAATATCAGATCATTTTGGGATTCTACTAAGATTTCCTTTTAGTATTTTACAAAGCTCTGTGTCATTATTTGTCCTAGTAGTAAACAGCATCATTGATTTCCATCTAGGTCCTATTAGTCATAGGTAGATTATGGTTTGTTGAGTTCTATGGATAAATTATAGCAAAACTGAGTTTGTAATCTTTAAAAAAGGGCAATATGAAACATACAAGTTTGGGAGAGAAATGATAGGAAATATATTTGCTTGAAGTTTCTGGACAGTGATGAATTAGAACAAGTGTCCATGTGTCCTGTGCTGACTTCTGAGTGTTGGACAGTGAGGGATTGTCATTGGATTTTAAATTGACCCAATTTTGGAAGCTTCGTAGATCTGTTTCTGTAAACAGATCCAATTTCAACATAGAAGTTAGCAAACATAAATGTGGAAACACAAAGTCCATTAAACTTCCTTCAGACTTAGTTTGTGACTTTGATTAGCAGTTAAAATTGCATGCTGGATTATGTTGCCATTTACTGACTGCTGCTAATCCGTTATATACAAGAAAAAAATGTAGGTGTTTTCTCTTTGGGTAAGATGAAAATAACTCCACTCTATTTTACTTGTGGTAATGTAACAGGATCTCTTATTCCTTGTGAAAGTAGGAGAGGATGTCCCTGGAGAAATGGCACTGCCTGGGATGGGACCATCTTAACTAACTATACTTCTAATGTCTTACTCTGTTTATTCTATTACATTACCAGTTTAACTCATGACTAAACATTACCAGTTTAACTCATGACTTTCTCTTTAATAGAAATGGGCAAGTCATATCTCACTGGCTGGATAGCAAGGTGTTTGAGAGCATCTGTCACACCAAAGTCTTTGTTTTGTTTAGGAGCTGGTAGTCCACTATTTCACCCTGCTTAGAATGCACCCTCTTGCAGCTTTCCCCCACCCGATCTGAACCTGCACCTTTTGATTTATAGAGCTTGTCAAGACTAGTTATTTTTGGTTTGAGAGTGAAGAAAGATGGGAGGCAATGGGAGGTTAATTTCAGATGAATGTGGGAACAGGTTACATTGCTTTGTCTGCAGTCTTCCTAATTTGTATTTGTCTTCCCCTTCCATTTATCTCTTACCCTAGAAAAAGTCAATGTTCATTCTTAGCTTGTAGAACTCCACAGGTCTGTCTGTATCTTTTAAGTATTACTTACATCAGGAAACCTTCTCTGATCCTCTTTTACCCTGTTCTCCTTCTCTGCACTTCCAGAGCGCTCTCTGTTTATCCCCTCTTGCAGCAAGGATAGCCCTATATTGTAATTGTTTGCATTCCCCCATTCAATTGTGCATTCTTGGAGGGAAGAGATTTTTTTTATTGTTGTTGTTTGAGAAGGAGTCTTGCTCTATCCCAGGCTGGAGTGCAGCGGTGCAATCTCGGCTCACTGCAACCTCCACCTCCTGGGTTCAAGCTGTTTTCCTGCCTCAGCCTCCTGAGTAGCTGGGATTAAAGGCACTACCCACCACACCCGCTAATTTTTGTATTTTTAGTAGAGACGGGTTTCGCCATGTTGGCCTGGTAGATCTCGAACTCCTGACTTCGTGATCTGTCTGCCTTGGCCTCCCAAAGTACTGGGATTACAGGCATAAGCCACTGTGCCCAGCCGAGATTTTATATCTCTATCTCTATCTATCTATTTATCTATCTATCTATCTATCTATCTATCTATCTATCTATCCTTTTAGTCTTCGCTTTTTGGAAACAAAAATGGGCTATAAGACATGATGGATGGCATTGAATAGGCAGTTTTTAGAGGAACCTAATTGGTTCATAGCATACAGAATAGGCTTCTTCCTTGGATCTTTGTAGGAATATTGGTCATTAATAGCTATTTTTCCATACAGAATATTTCTAGTTTTGCAAGAATCTGAAGCTGTGGTAGATTCAGATAATTTTGAAATGTGAAGCTGATTCTCTTGCTTGGCAGCTTGATTTGTTTGGGGGAATGTGGTTGACGCATGTGCCTTTTTTTTTTTTTTTTTTTGGTGAGACCTGTTGACAGAAATTCAATCTTGATTAAGGGGCACAGCAAGGCATCCAGTTCCCACCATGCCTTGGGGCTCTCTCATTTAAACAGCTGCCTTTGACTCTGGCCTGTTCCATTTCCCACTAGGCCCTGTGGACTTTAATTTTGGAAGATTTCACATCCTTATATTTATTATTTCTGAGGGAGGTAGTGTGAAACCAAAATTACCCAATAGTTAACTTTTCATTTTCTTGATGTACTTGTGCTATCAGCCTTCATTGAAGAGAGTCAGACTTCTCAATGGATATGTATTTATTTATTCTCTTTTTCCAGGGAGAGGGGATGGTCTCCTGAGTTGGCCATTCTAGACCAAAATATAGCTTAAAAGAAGCTTTTTTAAAAAACAGATCATGTTAGGAAAATAATATTTTGTTTTTAAAATTTCACCTAAAGATTAAGTATACTTAGGTTTGCACCCCTCACCTTTTGTTCCCCACTAATCAAATGTAGTCTTAGACCTTAGAGGACAACCTTTCTTCTGCTGCTTGAACCCTCTTCATAGTCTTTACTCTAGAATATCACTGAGGTTTTCACTAACCACCATCTTATATAGAGGAAAAACTTTATATGGAAAAGTACACTTAAAAAAGAGGAATCAAGGGATTTTTTAAAAATTTTATGAGAAGATTCAGATCAGAGCTTTCCAAATATATTTAGAACAGGATTTATAATTTGCTAAAGTTTTCTTTTTTTTTTTTTTTTTTTTTTTTTTTGAGACGGAGTCTCGCTCTGTTGCCCAGGCTGGAGTGCAGTGGCGCAGTCTCGGCTCACTGCAAGCTCCACCTCCCGGGTTCACGCCATTCTCCTGCCTCAGCCTCTCCGAGTAGCTGGGACTACAGGCGCCCGCCACCACGCCCGGCTAATTTTTTGTATTTTTAGTAGAGACGGGGTTTCACTGTGGTCTCGATCTCCTGACCTCGTGATCCGCCCGCCTCGGCCTCCCAAAGTGCTGGGATTACAAGCGTGAGCCACCGCGCCCGGCTGCTAAAGTTTTCTTTATGAGCATATCAGGGCTGCTTAGTTTTCGTAAAGAGCAGAATTTGTCTTTGTTGAACAGGATCTTATGATTTGATTACCTACCTCCTTTTTGAAGCAATGTTTATAGGAAAACTTGTGCATTAGAGAGACCCCAGATTTTGGAATCCTGCAGACCTGGTCTTTTAAAACTCAACACTGCTATGTATTAGTTTGGTGATCTTGGAATAGTGTAACTTCTCTGAGCTTGTTTCTTTGTTTATAAAATGGTGATGGTAGCATCTATTTATAAAGACATCTATCTATTGTCTATATTGTTAATGCAGTTTAAATGAGACGATTTATGTGAAGTGTCTGGTAAGGTGCCTGGCCCATAGTAGACAGTATTTGGAAGTTATTGTCTCTTGCTCCATGACATTTGTTATTTATCTATTTAAATGTCAATTTTTTTTTTTTTTTTGAAACGAGTCTCCCTTTGTTGCCCAGGCTGGAGTGCAGTGGCGCGATCTCAGCTCACTGCAACCTCCACCTCCTGGGTTCACGCCATTCTCCTGCCTCAGCCTCCCAAGTAGCTGGGACTACAGGTACCCACCACCATGCCCGACTAATTTTTTTGTATTTTTAGTAGAGAAGGGGTTTCACTGTGTTAGCCAGGATGGTCTCAATCTCCTGACCTCGTGATCTGCCCGCCTCGGCCTCCCAAAGTGCTGGGATTACAGGCGTGAGCCACCACACCCAGCTTAAATGTCTATTTTTAAATAAATATGAGAGGCAGTGGATAAGAACACCACCTTCAGTGTCTATTCCATTTGGAATCCTGGCTTTACTGCTTCTTAGCTGCATGACTGTGAATAAGTAGTAAATCTCTCTGTTCCTCAAGTCCCTTACTATAGAATGAAGTTAATAACAGTACCTACTTTATAGGATTATTGTGAGGATTTAGTGAGTTAATACATGTAAGACACTGTCAACAGTGTCTGGCATGTCATAAGTGCTCATTAAGTAATAGCTGTTGGCCAGTCACGGTGGCTTACGCTAGTAATCCCAGCACTTTGGGAGGCTGAGGCGGGTGGATCACTTGAGGTCAGGAGTTCAAGACCAGCCTGGCTAACATGGTGAAACCCCATCTCTACTAAAAATACAAAAAATTAGTTGGGCATGGTGGCAGGTGCCTGTAATCCCAGCTACTCAGGAGGCTGAGGCAGGAGAATCACATGAACCCCGTGAGCCAGAGGTTGCAGTGAGCCAAGATTGTGCCACTGCATTCCAGCCTGGGCGACAAGAGTGAAACTGTCTCAAAAAAAAGAAAAAAGTTAATAGCTGTTTTTATTTTTAACTTTTTCAAATTTATATACCCTTTTATTAAGTCAATGCCCCAGGAATCATTTTTAGTTCTATATAGGAATATTGTTTATTTATTTTTAATTTTTTAAATTAATTATTATTATTGTTTTTTAGACGGAGTCTTACTCCGTTGCCAGGCTGGAGTGCAGTGGCATGATCTCGGCTCACTGGAACCTCCTCCTCCCGGGTTCAAGCGATTCTCCTGCGTCTGCCTCCCAAGTAGCTGGGACTACAGGTGCATGCCACGACACCCAGCTAATTTTGTATTTTTAGTAGAGACGGGGTTTCACCATGTTGGCCAGGATGGTCTCAATTTCTTTTTTTTTTTTTTGAGATGGAGTTTCACTCTTGTTGCCCAGGCTGGAGTGCGATGGTGCGATCTTGGCTCACTGCAACCTCTGCCTCCCAGGTTCACGCAATTCTCCTGCCTCAGTCTCCTGAGTAGCTGAGATTACAGGCACGCACCACCACGCCCGGCTAATTTTGTATTTTTAGTAGAGACAGGGTTTCTCCATGTTGAGGCTGGTCTCGAACTCCTGACCTCAGGTGATCCACCCACCTTGGCCTCCCAAAGTGCTGGGATTACAGGCGTGAGCCACCATGCCCGGCTATTTATTTATTTATTTGTTTATGAGACGGAGTCTCACTCTACCGCCCAGGCTGGAATGCAGTGGCATGATCTCAGCTCACTGCAACCTCTGCCTCCTGCATTCAAGCGATTCTCCTGCCTCAGCCTCCCGAGTAGCTGGGATTACAGGCATGTGCCACCAAACTCAGCTAATTTTTGTATTTTTAGTAGAAGGATGTGGTTTCACCATGTTGGCCAGGCTGGTAGTTCTATATAGAAATATTAGAGGCCGGGCGCGGTGGCTCACGCTTGTAATCCCAGCACTTTGGGAGGCCGAGGCGGGCGGATCACGAGGTCAGGAGATCGAGACCATGGTGAAACCCCGTCTCTACTAAAAATACAAAAAAAAAAAATTAGCCGGGCGTGGTGGCGGGCACCTGTAGTCCCAGCTACTCGGAGAGGCTGAGGCAGGAGAATGGCGTGAACCCGGGAGGCGGAGCTTGCAGTGAGCCGAGATTGCGCCACTGCACTCCAGCCTGGGCGACAGAGACAGACTCCGTCTCAAAAAAAAAAAAAAAAAAAAAGAAATATTAGAAAGAGAATATGTAACATTTAGATAAGTTAATAGTCAATTTATAGGCCACGTAAATGGGAAGGATTATTTCCTTAAATCAAGAGATTAGGCAATCATTGCTTGTCATGAACATTTAATAAAAATTCCAGAAAGCTCAGTTTCTTTTGGGCTGCAAACATAGATCTAGGGAAATAAATACTGCTTAACTATTTTGTTGTTGTTGTTGTTGTCTTTTAAGAGACAGAGTCTCACTCTGTTGCCCAGGCTAGAGTGCAGTGGTGCAATCGTGGGTCACTGTGGCCTCGAACTCCTGGACTCAAATGATCCTCCCACCTCAGCCTCCTGATTAGCTGGGACTACAGGCACACACCACCATGCCCAGCTACTTAGGAGGGGTTGAGGAGGGAGGATCCTTTAGGCCCAGGAGTTTGAGTCTAGCCTGAGCAACAGGCTAGATTCTTTAAAAAACAGAGATGAAAAAGAAGAAAAGGATGTGAAGGGTTAAATTTGAACACTTTCCAGGTAGTTTTCAGCATCATGCTTTGGTGGAATCATGGTTTTGAGGCTAAGTGGGGTTGCTGCATATTACATTCCTGCCTCTGCCTTCCCCCAGCTTTAGTCGTCTTCATTACATTCATGCCTGGGAAGTGTTCCCAGTGACCTGAGTTAGGCATTAAGATCATGGGAATCCAAGATTTTCCCATGTCTTCTAGCATATTTGTTCACAAGAAAAGGAAAATTTCCTCCTTGCAGCAAGGGGTTTTTAACCACCGTCAGTCACTGTGGAATCTTTCACTAAAAGTCCTTTGAATAGAAATGTGGTCGAGGAGAGGAAAGGTATCAGCAGTGATAATACCTTACGATAGTGTGTTTCATAGCACTTGAAGTACCTTCTTATTTGTTTATGGTAAGAAGTTAGGCAGAGAATTAGTGACTTGCCTATTGTCATATACATGTGGTAAATGCCAGAGAGGGCATTCTGGACTCTGTTAGTTGGAATTGCTTTTGACTACAGGTGACAGAAAATGTGGCTATAATGGTTTATACAAAAATTATTATTATTTTCTGAGATGAAGTCTCACTCTTGTCACCCAGGCTGGAGTGCAATGGCGTGATCTCAGCTCACTGCAACCTTCGCTTCCTGGGTTCAAGTGATTCTCCTGCCTCAGCCTCCCGAGTAGCTGGGATTACAGGCACCTGGCACCACACCTGGCTAATTTTTATATTTTTATTAGAGACAAGGTTTCACCATGTTGGCGAAGCTGGTCTCGAACTCCTGACCTCAGGTGATCCGCCGGCCTTGGCCTTCCAAAGTGTTGGGATTACAGGCGTGAGCCACCGTGCCTGGCCTATTTTTTTTAATATAAGAAGGCTTTTTAGCGGGTCATGGAAAATTGAAAAAAACACCAGAAGTCTAGAGGTATATAGTAGCTGATATTTGATTTTTAATAGTCATTAGCTCATTGATGTTAAGCCCTGTGTTTATTATTCTCTTGGCCATCTACTCATGTATACCAGATGACTGCCATAGCTCCAGCTTGCCTTCAAGGCAAGAAGAAGGATAAAGGGAAAGGGCAAGAATAAGGATTATAGCTGTTTTCAGGAAAGAAAATTTTTTCCTAGGAATCCCTCAGCAGATTCTTACTTAGTTCTCATTGGCCAGAACTGTCCCCTGGCTACCCCAAGCTTGGAAAGTGGCTATCAGGAGGTAGCTTCCATTTTAGTGTAATTACTACTGTTTTGGTCATGGTCAATGAAAAATATTTAATCGTACCTTGACTTCAGCCGTGTTAATTTCTAATTCTCTATACTTAGAGTTCATACTGTATAATTTAAACAAACTGTCTTATTTATTGTGTATGATAGGACCTTAGCATCTATGTAGATGTTAAGTTCTTTTGTGCCCAGGACTACATCTACTTTTTTTTCGAGACGGAGTCTTGCGCTGTTGCCCAGGCTGGATGCAGTGGCGTGATCTCGGCTCACTGCAAGCTCTGCCTCTCGGGTTCACACCATTCTCCTGCCTTAGCCTCCTGAGTAGCTAGGACTACAGGTGACCGCCACCACGCCTGGCTAATTCTTTTTGTATTTTTAGTAGAGATGGGGTTTCACTGTGTTAGCCAGGATGGTCTCAATCTCCTCACCCTGTGATCCACCCGTCTCGGCCTCCCAAAATACTGGGGTTACAGGCGTGAGCCACCGAGCCTGGCCGCTTAGATCTACTTTTTGTGTGAAGATATAGAGTGTCATCCTTGAATGTTACTGAGAAAGGAACCCAGGTATCTTTAAGCCCACAGCTTATGGCCCCTAGCAAGTACACATTATTGTGAACCACTGCCAAAAAGCTTATTGAGTTAAGCTGAATAATGAAAGCAGAAATGGAGGAGAGAGGAAAATTTAGACTGGGGATACTAAAGAACCCCTATTCCAGACAGAAGACTATGGATAATGGATTTACTTGGAAATAAATACAGTATTCTTTTCTATGCAAATAGAGAGCTTAACTTCATGAACACACTTCTTTAATTCACAAGGTAAGAGGGCAGAAGGATGTAGAAAGAACATTGTGCTGAAGTCAGGAGCCTCAGGTCTAGATCTGGCTCTGTTTTTACGTAACTGTGTGATACTGGGCAAGTCATTTAATCTTTCTGATCTTCAGCTTCTAGGATGGGAATAATTGCTGCTTTACAGGATTGTTTTGCATATCAGAAAGAATACATATTTAGTATATCATGGCACCTGGCATGTAATGAACACCTCTGGTAACTGTTTTTACCATGATCCTTAGGATTTTTGTTGTGTGATCTTGGAGAATCCCTTTTTGCTTTAAGTTAATATCTTATAGACTGCAAAGGTTAGGTGATAATCAAAGTTTCCTCCCAATTCTAAAATATCGTGTTTCTACACTAAGTACCTCAATTAGAGCATTGTTATAAAGATACTTGTGGAATTCTGGCTGCAGTGAGCATAGGAGAGACCATGGGAAGATGACGTTCTCTGGGGTCTAGATTGATGTCACAGTATAAATGAAATATTTGTTATAACAGATGTTTCTGGCCGGGTGCGGTTGCTCATGCCTGTAATCCCAGCACTTTGGGAGGCCGAGGCAGGCAGATCACCTGAGGTCAGGAGTTCAAGACCAGCCTGGCCAACATGGTGAAACCCCATCTCTACTAAAAATAGAAAAATTAGCTGGGCATGGTGGCACACACCTGTAACCCCAGCTATTGGGGAGGCTGAGGGAAGAGAATCACTTGAATCCAGGAGATGGAGGTTGCAGTGAGCCAAGATCATGCCACTGCACTCCAGCCTGGGCGACAGAGCAAGACACCATCTCAAACAAAACAAAACAAAAACAACAATAACAGATGTTTCTGAGACACTATAAGGACCAGAAATACCTTATTTTTATTTATTTTATTTTAGTTTAGTTTTTTGAGACAGTCTCGCTCTGTCCCCCAGGCTGGAGTGCAGTGGTGTGGTCTTGGCTCACTGCAGCCTCCCGGGTTGAAGTGATTCTCACCTAGTAGCTGGAACTACAGGTGCATCCACCACCCCAGGCTAATTTTTGTATTTTCAGTAGAGACGGAGTTTCACCATGTTGGCCAGGCTGTTCTTGAATTCCTGACCTCAACTGATCTGCCCGCCGCGTCTTCCCAAAGTGCTGGGACTACAGGCATGAGCCACCACTCCCGGCCCCCAGAAGTACTTTCTGAATTGCCCTAGTCCAGTGAGAGAAGCTATGAAATGCTGGCCAAATCACTGAGCGGCTGTGTAGGTTGGGAGTAACTAATCTCATGATTTATCTTAGTGGATAGCTTATGTGATATAGTTTAGAGAAAATGAGCGCTGCAGTGCCTAGAGTTGGGGAGGGTTTGGGGAACTGGCACATTCCTGGTAATGTAAGTGGGTGTTTTTCTTCTGAGGGACATTTTCACAGTATGTGTCAAGAGCCTTTGACCCAGCAGTTCCACCTCTTAAGATTTATCTTAAGGGAAGAATTAGGGATGTGTACAGAAATTTAGCTACGAGGATGATGCTTTGCAGTATCTTTAAAGTGAAAATATTGGAAAAAGGCTGAAAATCAAGGATAAGTAATTATGGAACAGATACAGCCATTAATTGATATGTCTATATTTATTGACATACAAGAATAGTCATAAAATGTGAAGCAGATTCAAACTGTCAATGATTCATTTAAAAAAATAGAATAATAGTTTGTATATATATGAGGGAGAAGACATCTGAAATAGTGTAGCATTATGGGTTTATTTATTTATTTATTTTTGAGCCAGAGTCTCGCTCTTGTCACCCAGGCTGGAGTAGAGTGGTGCGATCTTGGCTCACTGCAACCTCCGCTGCCTGCCTTCAAGGGATTCTTATGCCTCAGCCTCCCAAGTAGCTGGGATTACAGGTGCCCACCACTGTGCCCGGCTAATTTTTTGTATTTTTAGTAGAGACGGGGTTTCACCGTGTTAGCCAGGATGGTCTCGATCTCCTGACCTCGTGATCCACCCGCCTTGGCCTCCCAAAGTGCTGGGATTACAGGCGTGAGCCACAGTGCTTGGCCACAGTGCTTGGCCATTTTTTTGTATTTTTAGTAGAGATGGGGTTTCACCATGTTGTCTAGGCTAGTCTCAAACTCCTGACCTCAGGTGATCCATCCACCCTGGCCTCTCAAAGTGCTGGGATTATAGGCGTGAGCTACCGCGCCCCAGTGGAAAGGTATTAATTTAAATAAACATTTATTCAAGTGATTACTGGCATCTACCTCCCTTCTAAGATACAGATACTTTTAAGTACATGTCGTTCCCTGGATGAAAACAAATGGCTGGCCGGGCGCAGTGGCTCACACTTGGGAGGCCGAGGTGGGTGGATCACTTGAGGTCAGGAGTTTGAGACCAGCCTGGCCAACATGGTGAAATCCCATCTCTACTAAAAACAAAAAATTAGCCAAGTGTGGCTGTGGGCGCCTGTAATTCCAGCTACTAGAGACTGAGGCAGGAGAACTGCTTGAACCCAGAAGGCGGAGGTTGTGGTGAGCTGGGATCATGCCGCTGCACTCTAGCCTGGGGGACAGAGTGAGACTCCGTCTCAAAAAAAAAAAAGACAAATGGCTCATTGGGTTTCATCGGCAAATTATTGGCCAGTGAGTGTGGCCTTTAGGCTATTTATCAGATTACTTTCAGCTATTTTATTAACTAGATTGGGCTTGAGTAGGAGCTAACTTTAAACCTTCACAGGTTTCCACAGTATAGAGTGCAAAACTTTGTACGCAGGAGTAGGGAGGGGCCTATTTAACTTGTTCCCTTATCCTTGCTTCTGTTCCTGTGCTGCGTGTTGTGACTCTTATGTGTATTTCAAAGTTGTCGTCTTTATACTCAGAAATAGTATTTTTTGAGAATATTTCTAAGAAAAGACAACTTATATTTGACAAAACTGTGTTGAGCTCTTACTATGTATAATGCACTGTGTTAAGCACCTTGATGGATGGGTGGATGGATGAGGTATACACAAGTGAGTAAAATCTATCTTTGTTTTTAGGAACTTCGAGTCTACTGGGAGAGACATTTACATAGTTAATATAAAATTGGATGATAAGTGTTACAGTGGAGATATAAACAGCATGGTTGGCTTTGGAGAGGCAACAATTTTGTATGATAGGTGGAAATTGGGAAAGAGTTCATAGAGATTTGAACTGGACTTTGAATGATGGATAAGATTTGGGTTCATAGGCATAAAAATTAGTGGTGTATTTTAGAAATTGGGTTACTCAGGGCAGAGAGAATAAATTGGGCTAGAGGAGGCTAGAAATGAGAAAATGGTAAATTGAGGGAAAATAATGACATGGTGAATGTAAAACACCTAGCACGGTGTAGATAATTACCAAACTTTGCCTCTTTTAAAAAACATTTAGAAAATTTATTTATTTATTTTATTTTTATTTATTATTTTTTTTTTGAGACAGAGTTTTGCTCTTCTTGCCCAGGCTGGAATGCAATGGCGCAATCTTGGCTCACTGCAACTTTCACCTCCCAGGTTCAAGCGATTCTCCTGCCTCACCCTCCCGAGTAGCTGGAATTACAGGTGCCTGCTACCATGCCCAGCTAATTTTTTGTATTTTTTTAAGTAGAGATGAGGTTTTGCCATGTTGGTCGGGCTGGTCTTGAACTCCTGACCTCAGGTGATCCACCCGTCTCAGCCTCTCGAAGTGCTGGGATTACAGGCGTGAGCCACCACGCCTGGCCTAAAATTTATTTTTAATTTCAATTTTTTCTTTTTGGTTTTTCTTTATATTTGCTGATTACTTAAAGATGATTTTTATTTTTTTAGAGATAGAGTCAACTACTTACAGATAATTTTTATCTTTTTAGAGACAGGGTCAACTGTTATATTTACAGATACTTTTAATTTATTTAGAAACAGAGTCTATGTTTTGTAGGCTAGACTTGGACTCCTGGTCTCACGTGGTCCTCCCACCTCCCAAAATGCTGGGATTACAGACGTGAGCCACTGTGTCTGGCCCACTTCTTTCTAATTCCAAACATATTTACCTCAAGGAGTATCTTTAAGTTACCTGAAAAACTAATGTTTAGGTTGATTGGACAAAGTAAGGCTATTTTCAGTAAATTCTAGGTGGTTTGCAAAATTACAAATGTGGTAGTAAAACCAAAGTAATGATGGGAATTTACTTAGATTTACGTGCAACCATTTCTTTCCTCAGAAGGTGACCTGCTGAGAAAAGTGGTACAAATACTGGGAAAAACCTGCTCTTCTGTGCTAAGTGGGAGACAATGTCACAAGTTAAAAGCTCTTATTCCTATGATGCCCCCTCGGACTTCATCAATTTTTCGTCCTTGGATGATGAAGGAGATACTCAAAACATAGATTCATGGTTTGGTAAGTGCCTGCTTTCTCTGGCTATTTTAAGGATTATTGGCTTGCTTTGTGCTGAAGACCTTTCAATAATAGAAGGGGTTGCAAGAAAAGAACTAAAATATCAACTTCTTTCTGCACCAAGACATTCTGTCATCCATGATATTATGGGAATAATTGAAATGCCCAGTATTTGGGGAATGGATTGTAAGTACAAAGTATATGTTGTTTTGTAGTTCAGAATGGCAGATTTAAGCTTTAGGGACATATGGGAAAGTTCAGATGAACCAGTGTTCAACAAAACTCCATGCTCAAATATGTCTGTAGTGATGACAGCCACATAAAAACTTTCTCTACTATCATTAGGCATAGATTATAGCACAGCTAGGATATTGACATTCATACAATCTACCAGTTTTACTCAGATTTCTGCAGTTTTACTTGTATGTGTATTAAGTTCTCTGTGGTTTTATCACCTGTGTTGGTTTATGTATCTACCATCACAGTCAAGATATTGAACAGTTCTGGTATCACAAGGATCTCTTGTATTGCTCTTTTATAATTACCCTCACCTCCCTCCTGCCATCCCTCCCTCAATTCATTTTTTTTTTTTTTTTTTTTTTTTGAGGCTGTAGTCTTGCTCTGTTGCCCAGGCTGGAGTGCAGTGGTACAATCTCGGCTCACTGTAACCTCTGCCACTCTTGTTCAAGCGGTTCTGCCTCTGCCGCCCAAGTAGCTGGGATTACAGGCGCCCACCAGCATGCCTGACTAATTTTTGTATTTTTAGTAGAGACGGTGTTTTGCCATGTTGGCCAGGCTGGTCTTGAACCCTTGACCTCAGGTGATCCACCCACCTCAGCCTCCCAAAGTGCTGGGATTACAGGCGTGAGCCACTGCTCCCGGCCCTCAATTCGTTTTTAAATGGAAGGATTATGCTACTAAGAACCCATTCCCAGAAACAGTATTGCTTGGCCAACAGTAAGTAAGAATGTGGTTACATTTTTACATTACTTTGAAATAATATCTGAGACTAGTTGTTGAGGCCCCTTTGATTCTTTCTCTCATGTCTCCATCCTCCTTATCGGGAGAAATCACTATCAATATGTGGTGAGGAACAGAAGTGAGTCCATTGCAGCTGTACTTATCCGTATAGTGCACTGTCCAAATGTGTTGGCAGGTGCCATTCTTTTGGAAAAGGACTTTAATGGCATCTAGTGGGGATCCTGAGAGGAGTTGTCTGTTGGAAGTGGTGTGGGAGGAAGGGTAAATAGAAGGGCCAGCTGTCCTGCGGGGATCTTCCCCATGCCCTTGCTTCACTGGAACCCTAAGGAAATGGCTGGGCTGTCTGAGGATTTCTTTTTCTAAGCTTTTCTTTAAAATAAAAAAGAAAAGATTAGCTTAAGAATACTGTTAAATACAATTTGGAAGAAAAGACCCCACTATTTTTCCAAAACTACCTTAGTTTTAAAAAATTTTTATTTATTTATTTTTCTTTTTGTTTTTGCCAGAGTTCTTTTGGCTAACAAAACTACCTCAGTTTTAATATATTACTTTTCAATTTCTTTCCCAAATAAATAGTCACATCTTTCTACACAGTTGCAATCAGAACGTACATGCACAGGGTAGTTATTGCTGTGTCTCATTGCATTCCTGAAACTATCAGTAGGCTGTTGGTAAAACAGACCCTTCACTGCTTTGTACTGACTTCTAGGCACAGTAGAATATAAGATAAAATTTCTTGAGAGAACCTAGCTCTGCTCTACCCTCACACACCCTTTATTCCTCCCACCACCCCAGTGAGGAGGAAACTCTGTAAGACTATACAGTATGTCTTGTAAGCCCTACAGTTTTTGATGGATACAGTTTTCTTTCATTTTTTTTTTTTTCTTTGAGATGGAGTCTTGCTCTGTCACCAGGCTGTAGTGCAGTGGCGCGGTCTCAGCTTACTGCAACCTCCACCTCCCGGGTTCAAGCGATTCCCCTGCCTCATGTTCCCAAGTAGCTGGGATTAAGGGCATGTGACACCACGCCTGGCTAATTTTTTGTATTTTAGTAGAGACGGGGTTTCACCATGTTGGCCAAGACAAGTCTCGATCTCCTGACCTCATGACCCGCCCGCCTCGGCCTCCCGAAGTGCTGGGATTACAGGCGTGAGCCACCGCGCCCGGCTGGTTACAGTTTTCTTTAAGAGGAACATGATACATTTAGGGAGTAGATAATGCCAGTTGTATGATCCTAAATGTGTACTTGTATGATCCTAAATGTGTACCAAACAAAGATAAGGAGTTATTCACAATGCAGAATCTGTAATTTTCCTTTTTTATAATACATTGTTCAATGTTGCCAGTTTTTAGTGATTGTTTTTATAGTCTATCTCTGATGTGTAATGTGTGCTTTTTCTTTTGATTGCTAGAACTTTGCTTGTACTTGCCGCATGAGTTGGAAGTGTACTGGTAGGGAGCTTTAGTTTGCATTTTAAGTGCGTGATAGTGATTTGTTTTGCTTCCTTGCTGATTGGACAATGATGATCTTCCCTTTTCACAGAGGAGAAGGCCAATTTGGAGAATAAGTTACTGGGGAAGAATGGAACTGGAGGGCTTTTTCAGGGAAAAACTCCTTTGAGAAAGGCTAATCTTCAGCAAGCTATTGTCACACCTTTGAAACCAGGTAAGAAAACATCTTAGAAAAAAGCTCCTTGGTAGAATGGTGGGACAGTGTTTTAGAAGCCTGAGGATCTGGGAAAATTACCTAAATGCTCTACCTCTTTGTTTATTATTGGTGAAATGGGCGAATTCATTTCATGATGAATGTAAAACTAATGATGTGCTACACTTAAAAAAAAAAAATCTCTTGGAGCTTAAGCTAACACAGAATTTTTTTTTTTTTTTTTTTAAGATGGGGCCTGGTTCTGTCACCCAGGCTGGTGGAGTACAGTGGCACAGTCATAGCTCACTGCAGCCTCAAACTCCTGAGCTCTTAGTAACTGGGACTACAGGTGCTCACCACCACGCCTGGCTGATTTTTAAAAAATTTTAGTAGAGGAGTCTTTGCTAGCCAAGCTGGTCTTGACCTCCGGGCTTCAAGTGATCTTCCTGCCTCAGCTTCCCAAAGTGCTGGGATTATAGGTGTGAGCCACTGTTCCCGGGGGCTAACATAGAATTTTATTGCCAGATACGTAACTGTTTTCTTTTTGTGACAAGATTTAATGTAACCTAACCTGGGTCTGGGTGAGAAATAAAACAGCAAGAAAGAAGACTGTACTGCTTGCCATTGTACAAGAATTCTTTGAGTTATGTATCTGATTTTAAAAGATGATGGATCGCTTCTCGGCCTTGTGTCTAAGATCAAGTGTAAAAGATGATTGACATTTAAACTGGTGCGTACTAGATCTGCAGAATATTGTCTGTTTGGTTAGAACATAAGAGACCTTCTTTAAGAGGTCATAAAATCCCTCTTGAAATTGTTTCTTTTGAAAAAAACAGCTGTATTTAGATTTAACTCACACATCATATGATTCACTTACTTAAACATTTCAGTGTTTTTAAGTATATTCACAGAGTTGTGCAACCATCATCCTATCAGTTTAGAACATTTGAAAAGTATTGTGTGGGTAAATCTGAAACTGGTCTCCATCACACCATATGACTACTCTCACCTGCCTCCCTCAATTAATTTTTTTTTTTTTTTTTTTGAGACTGGTGTCTCACCCTGTTGTCCAGGCTGGAGTGCAGTAGTATAGTCTTGGCTCACTGTAACCTCCACCACACAGGTTCAAGTGATTCTCCTGCCTCAGCTGCCCAAGTAGCTGGGATTACAGGCGCCCACCAGCATGCCCGGCTAATTTTTGTATTTTTAGTAGAGACAGGGTTTCACCATATTGGCCAGGCTGGTCTCCAACTCCTGACCTTGTGATCCGCCCACCTCGGTCTCCCAAAGTGCTGGGATTAAGGCGTGAGCCACTGCGCCTGGTCAATATTTATCTTTCTATGCCTGACTTACTTAACATAATGTCCTTCAGGTTCATCCATGTTGCCATGAATGACAGAATTTCATTCTTTTTTATGGCTAAATAGTATTCCATTGTATATATATGCCACATTTTATCTGTTCATCTGTTGATGGATACTTCAGTTGATTCCGTATCTTGACTATTGTAAATAGTGCTGTAATAAACATAGGAGTGCACATAGATATCTCTTCGATGTACTGATTTCCTTCTTTTTGGATATATACCCAGTAGTGGGATTGCTGGATCATATGGTAATTATATTTTTAATTTTTTGGGGAGCCTCCATACTGTTTTCCATAATAGCTGTACTAATGGACTTTACTACTACCAGTATATAAGAGTTCTCCTTTCTCTGCATCCTCAGGGATGCAGAGAAATTTTTAGTATTTTTCATAGTGTCCATTCTAACTGGGATGAAAGGATATCTCACTGTGATTTTTTATTTGCATTTCTCTGATGATTAGTGATGTTGAGCATTTTTTCACATACCTGTTTGCCATTTGTATGTGTTCTTTTGAGAGACGTTTATTCAGCTCGTTTGTCCAGCTGTTGAGTTATTTGAGTTCCTTGTGTATTCTGGATATTAGTCCTTTCTTGAATGGTTAGCAAATGTTTTCTCCCATTCTTTAGTTGTCTCTTCACTCTATTGATTGTTTCCTCTGCTATGCAGGAAGTTTTAAATTTAATATAATCCCATTTGTCTACTTTTGCTTTTGTTGCCTATGCTTTTGAGGTCATGTTCATAGGATCTTTGCCCAGAACCATGTCCTAAAGTATTTCATCTATGTTTTTATTTTATTACTTTATTTATTTATTTTTGAGACAGAGTCTCACTTCGTCACCCAGGCTGGAGTGCAGTAGTACGATCTCGGCTCACCGCAACCTCCGTCTCCCAGGTTCAAGTGATCCTCCTGCCCCAGCCCCCCAAGTAGTTGGGACTACAGGCACGCACCACCACACCCAGCTAATTTTTGTATTTTTAGTAGAGATGGGGTTTCATGATGTCGGCCAGGCTGGTCTTGAACTCCTGACTTCAAGTGATTCTCCCACCTCGGCCTCCCAAAGTGCTGGGATTAGAGTCATGAACCACCGCCCTTGGCCTCCCCTGTGTTTTTAGTTGTTTCATAGTTTAAGGTCTTACATATTAGTCTTTAATCTATTTTGAGTTGATTTTTGTATATGGTAAGAAATAGGTATCTAGTTTCATTTTTCTGCATTTAAATATCTAGTTTGATCAGCACCATTTTTTGATTTTTCAAATTTAAATTTTATTTTAGAGATGAGGTCTCACTCTATTGCCTAGGCTTGTCTCAGAATTCCTGGGCTTAAACAATCCTACCACTTCAGCCTCCCAAAGCTAGCACCATTTATTGAAAAGACTGTCCCCTCCCCAAGGAATGTTCTTGGTGCTGTTGTCAAAAATCAGTTGGCCATAAATACGTGGATTTGTTCCTGGGTTCTCTATCCTATTCCATTTGTCTGTGTGTCTGTTTTTATGCTGGTACCATGCTGTTATGGTTACTATAGCTTTGTAATGTATTTTGAAGGCTCGTAGTTTGATGCCTTCAGCTTTGTTCTCTTCGCATAGGATTGGCTTGGCTATATGGGGTCTTTTGTGGTTCCATGTGAATCTTAGGATTTTTTTTCTTGAGACAGAGTCTCACTCTTGTTGCCCAGGCTGGAGTGCAGTGGCGTGATCTTGGGTCACCGCAACTTCCGCCCCCTGGGTTCAAGTGATTCTCCTGCCTTAGCCTCTGGAGTAGCTGGGATTACAGGCATCTGCCACCACCCCTAGTTAATTTTTGTATTTTTAATAGAGATGGGGTTTCACCATTTTGGCCAGGCTGGTCTCGAACTCCTGACCTCAGGTGATCTACCTGCCTCGGCCTCCGAAAGTGCTGGGATTGCAGGCTTGAGCTACTGCGCCTGTCCTGCTTATACATTATTTATGGCTGTTGTATTCTTACTAATTTTTCTTTCCATTTGTTCCATCAATTAGAGAGAGAGGTAGTGAAATCTCAGACTGTAATTATGGATTTGATGGATTTGTCTCTTTATCTTTATAATTTTTGCTTCATATAGTTTGAAGCTACTATTAGATGCATAAATGTTTAGGATTGTTATGTCATGTTGATGAATTGGCCACTTTAATATATATATATATATACATATATATATTTTATTTTTTTTTTTTTTGGCTGGACGTGATACCTCATTCCTGTAATCCCAGCACTTTGGGAGGCTGAGGTGGGCAGATCACAAGGTCAGGAGTTCGAGACCAGCCTGGCCAATATGGTGAAACGCTGTCTCTACCAAAAAATACAAAAATTAGCCGGGTGTAGTGGTGTGCACCTGTAGTCCCAGCTACTCGGGAGGCTGAGGTAGGAGAATCGCTGAAACCTGGGAGGCGGAGGTTGCAGTGAGCCAAGATCATGCCACTGTACTCCAGCCTGGGCGATACAGCAAGACTCCATCTCAAAAACAAAAAATTATATACATATATATACACACACACACATACACACGTGTATGTATGTATGTATATATATATATGCAAGCATATATATATGTATGTGTATATATATGTACATATATGTATATATTTTTGAGACAGGGTCTCACTCTGTGACCCAGGCTGGACTGCAGTGGAGCAATCACGCCTCACTGCAGCCTCTACCTCCTGGGCACAGGTGATCCTCTTACCTCAGCCTCTTGAGTAGCTGGGACCACAGATGCTACTACCATGCCCAGCTAGTTTTTGTATTTTTTGTAGAGACAGGATTTTGCCATGTTGCCTAGGCTGGTTTTGAACTCCTGGGCTCAAGTGCTCCACACACTTCAGCCTTCCAAAGTTCTGGGATTACAGGTTGAGCCACCGTGCCTGGCCCCACTTTAACAGTTCGAAATGATCTTCTTTATCCCCGTTGAAATTCTGTGCTCTGAAACCTACTTTGCCTGGTATTAATATAGCCACTCTAGTTTTCTTTTGATTGGTGATTGATTTGCATGGTATGTCTATATTTAAAGTGCATTTTTTGTAGACAGCATATAATTGGGTCTTGCTTTATTATTTAATATTATTGTTGCTGCATTTTAATTGGAATAAATGCATCTATTTTAGCCTTGACATGCTATGCTATTATTTTGTGTGTGTGTGTGTGAGTCTCTCCACCCCAAAAATATTTCTTTAGGAGATGAACCAAATGATTGTTCTCTGAAATGAATAATGCCTAAACTATGTTTTCATGGCCTATCTTTTCTTCCCTGTCATCTTGTTGCAGTTTAATTCCTTTATCAGGAGTCAGTTCATATGCTATGTGATTAAGTGCTGTTTCTTCCATGAAGCCTTTACTTGTTTCTTATTCTGTTTTTTTTTTTTGTTTGTTTGTTTTTTTTTTGCAGACAGGGTCTCAGTGTGTCACCCTATCTATAGAGCAGTGGCATGCTCACAGTTCCCTGCAGCCTTGACCTCCTGGGCTCAAGTGATCCTCTTGCCTCAGCCTCCTGAGTAACTGGGACTACAGGCACATTCCACCATGTCTGGCTAACTTTCTCAGTGTTCCCATAACACTTTTTTTCTATTTCGTTAAAAATGTTTATCAAGGCTGGGCTTGTAGTTCATGCCTGTAATCCCAGTACTTTGGGAGGCCAAGATGAGAGGATTGATCGAGCCCAGGAGTTTGAGACCAGCCTGGGCAATATAGTGAAACCCCCATCTCTATTTATGTAATATTTGAAAAGTAAAAAAAAAAAAAAAAAGTTTATCAAAGTAAAACATGGCCATGGTAACATCACAATACTTAGAGTTTATGTTAAAATAACCCCTTCCTCTTCTCGTCCCTACCCCCTGTCCTTTTTCTCAAACAAACAACTGGTTTTATTGTTGTTGTTGTTGTTGTTTGTTTTTATATTTTGTTTTACAGGTGGGATCTCACTGTGTTGCCCAAGCTGGTCTCAAAATCCTAGGCTCAAGTGATCTTCCTGCCTCAGTCTTCCCAGTAGCTGTTTTAACTCACTATTTTAACTTGTGCTGTGGTTACATTCATAATGCCTGATAGTATGATTATATCAGCAGTATTTACAATGTTATGATTATGTAAATATTGTTCAATGCCAGATCAGTAACTGTGATGCAGTTGCATCCCTTCTTGGTTCTCTTTGGCTATCTTTGGTTGTATTGTCACAACCCCTGAGCCACATAAAGATGATTCTGACATCAAGAGATCAGTGGATTTGCTTTTCTTTAAACTTTATCAATTTCTCAAATTTCTGCCACACTTTATCTTGCTTCATATTGGACAATGATCCTTGGAAGTTATTACTGCTTTTTTGGGAGAGCATTATTTTTACTATCTTTGCTGCCTTGTTTCCTGGACCTTATAATTTTCTTCTGGATATACTCCTTCATTATGTGGGAGTGCATCCTCAGGAAACTTTCTTAAATTAGTGCAGGAGAGGAAAACTTTGAGTTCTCACATATTTGAAAATGGCATTGTTCCACTTTCATATACAATTGAAAGTTTATCTTAATACAGCATTATAGATTGCAAATTATTTTTTACCACTACTCTAAAGACATTGTTCCTTTATCTTCTATTTTTATGTATTGCTGATGAAAAATTCAGTGCTTATCTAATTTTCCTTACTTCGTAAGTGATTTTTTTTCTTCTTTATGGAAGCTTTCAGAATTTTATCTTTATCAGTGTCCTGAAATGTCATGAAATTGTGTTTGGGATGCTTTTTTTAAAGGTAGTACCTTAGGCTGGCAAATAGGCAAGCCCCAGATACATCATTTCTGTTTCAACCAAAGTAGCTTTTGTAAACTGGTCTTCTGTATAAGATTTAACTGGAACTAAGGATTCTGTGGTTTAGATGGTGTGTGTGTGTGTGTGTGTGTGTGTGTGTGTGTGTGTGTGTGTGTGGCTCATCTCCAGTTATTTTCCTTGGGATTTGAGTGCTGACTAGCTTTTTGTCTCCCGCAGTTGACAACACTTACTACAAAGAGGCAGAAAAAGAAAATCTTGTGGAACAATCCATTCCATCAAACGCTTATTCTTCCCTGGAAGTTGAGGCAGCCATATCAAGAAAAACTCCAGCCCAGCCTCAGAGGTAAGACTATTTGGAATCTCAAAGTGGTGGTTATGATAATAATGTTCAAAGGATAGTTACTGGACAGAATATCTATTATGTGTTCATACTGTGTTTATGGACACCTTTATGTTATTTATTTATTTATTTATTTTTTTGAGACAGAGTTTTGCTCTTTTGCCCAGGCTGGAGTGAAGTGGCATATCTCGGCTTCACTGCAACTTCCGTCCCACCGTGTTCAAGCAGTTCTCCTGCCTCAGCCTCCTGAGTAGCTGGGATTATAGGCACCTGCCACCACACCCGGCTAATTTTTGTATTTTTAGTAGAGATGGGGTTTTGCCATGTTGGCCAGGCTGGTCTCAAACTCCTGACCTCAGGTGATCCACCCGCCTCAGCCTTCCAAACTGCTAGGATTACAGGCATGAGCTACTGCGCCCAGCTATGTTACCTTTTAAAATCCTCATAATATGGGTTTGTGTGGTTGGTATAAATTAAAAAATATCCGTATAACATTTATGAGTTGTAGGTAATATGCTTAATTAATTTATAGTTAAGGGCTCAGAGATACTAAGTTGCTTGCTTAAGGCAAGTTTATTTCAGAGCCAAGATTCAAACTCTTATCAGTCTGTTTCCAAAGGCCTTGTATGGATATAATTGTTACATCTTCCTGATGTCAAATATCTTTGTTCTTCTGTATTACTTTAGCTTTCTTTTTTTTTTTTTTGAGACAGTGTCTTGTTCTGTCACCCAGGCTGGAGCTGGAGTGCAGTGGCACATAGTTCACTGCAGACTCGAACTCCTGGGTTCAAGTGATCCTCCTGCCCCAGCCTCCCAAAGTGCTGAGACTATACAGGCATGAACCACTGCATCCAGCCAATAGACAAATTTTTATTTTATTTATTTATATATTTTATTTATTTATTTATTTATTTATTTATTTATTTATTTATTTATATATATTTATTTTTGAGACAGAGTCTTGATCAGTCGCCCAGGCTGGAGTGCAGTGGCATGATCATGGCTCATTGTAGCCACAACCTCCTGGGCTCAAGCAGTCCTCCCACCTCAACCTCCTGAGTAGCTGGGACTACAGGCACAAGCCACTGTGCTCAGCTAATATTTTTGTATTTCTTGTACAGAGAAGGTTTTATGACGTTGTCTAGGCTGGTCACGAACTCGAGCTCAAGCAATCCACCCACCTCTGCCTCCCAAAGTGTTAGGATTACAGGTGTGAGCCACTGCACCCAGGCCAGAGTAGAGTTTATAATCAGAGTTTAGTGTTTACCCTCTCTGTGGTTCTCTTGCTTCTGAAATTTTGCCTCAAAAATTTCATCTTTTTTTTTTTTTTTTTTTTTTTTGAGACAGGGTCTTGCTCTCTTGCCCAGGCTGGAGTGCAATGGCATGATCTTGGCTCACTGCAGCCTGGACCTCTCAGGTGTAAGCAATCCTTCTGCCTTAGCCTCCCGAGTAGTGGAGACTACAGGTGCAGGGCACCATGGCCAGCTAATTTTCATGTTTTTTGTAGAGATAGGGTCTTGCCATGTTGTCCAGGCTGGTCTTGATCTCCTGAGCTCAAGCGATCTGCCCACCTATGCCTCCCAGGGTGCTGATATTACAGGCGTGAGCCACGATGCCCAACACGTGCCATGTTTTTTTTTTTTTCAGACGAGTCTCTCTCTCGCCCAGGCTGGAGTGCAGTGGCCGATCTTGGCTCACTGCAACCTCTGCCTCCCGGGTTCAAGTGATTCTCCTGCCTCAGCCTTCTGAGTAGCTGGGACTACAGGCGCCCAACACTACGCGCGGCTAATTTTTTTTTTTGTATTTTTAGTAGAGACGGAGTTTCACCATGTTAGCCAGGATGGTCTCAATCTCCTGACCTTGTGATCCACCCGCCTTGGCCTTCCAAAGTGCTGGGATTATATGCGTGAGCCACCGCGCCTGGCGGAGTAAGGAAAGTTTTTTTTTTTTTTTTTTTTTTTGAGATGGAGTCTCACTCGGCCGCCCAGGCTGGAGTGCAGTGGCGTGATCTCGGCTCACTGCAAGCTCCGCCTCCCGGGTTCACGCCATCTCCTGCCTCAGCCTCCCCAGCAGCTGGGACTACAGGCGCATGCCGCCACGCCCGGCTAATTTTTGTATTTTTAGTAGAGACGGGGTTTCACTGTGTTAGCCAGGATGGTCTCGCTCTACTGACCTCGTGATCCACCCGCCTCCGCCTCCCGAAGTGCTGGGATTACAGGCGTGAGCCACTGCCCGGCCGGAAAGATTTCTTAAACAGGACACACACAGAAAAGCACTGACCATAATGGGGGTGGAAGAGGTTGATAAATTCAACCACATTTATCTAATTAAAAGATAAAGAGATGAAAAGCCAACCCCTAGAGTAGGAGAGACTATTTGTAACACATGAATCCTACAAAGGGCTTATATCCAGAGTATACAAAGAATTACAAATCAATTAGTAGTTGACAAGCCAGTAGAAAAAAGGCAAACGACTTGAACGAGCACTTATGAAAAGGGACAAACAAATGGCCGATAAACATGTGAAAATGTACTCAGTTTCACTGATCATCAGAGAAAAACACATTAATTTCCTATGACCCAGCAATCTTATTTTTTTATAATAGTTAAAATGCGGAGATAACCCATCAACAGTAGACTGAATAAATAGTTGCACATCCCTACAATGAATATTATACAGCAGTGAAAGTCAGTGAATTAGAGCTGTGTGAATTGATGTGGTTGAATCTCACATACATAAAGTTGAGTGAGATAAGCCAGACAGAAAAGATACTTGTAATAGTGTGGTTACATTATACAAAATTTTTTGTTTTTCTTTAAAACTAACACACCATGTTTACGTAATACGTGCTTATTTGGTAAAACAATAAGGAACTTATCTAATGATCACTCCTGGTTTTTTTTTTTTTTCGAGGTGGAGTCTCGCTGCATCCCCAAGGCTGGAGTGCAGTGGTGCGATCTCGACTCACTGCAACCTCCGCCTCCCAGGTTCATGCCATTCTCCTGCCTTAGCCTCTCGAGTAGCTGGGACTACAGGCACCCGCCACCACGCCCGGCTAATTTTTTTTTTGTATTTTTAGTGGAGACGGGGGTTTCACCATGTTAGCCAGGATGGTCTCGATCTCCTGACCTCGTGATCTGCCCACCTCAGCCTCCCAAAGTGCTGGGATTACAGGCGTGAGCCACCGTGCCTGGCCTATCTAATGATCACTCTTAAAATCAAGATAGCAGTGGTTGTCAGTGTTCTGTATCTTGGCCTAGGTGGTGATTTCATAAGGTCTTCCACTTTGTAGTCATTTAACTATTTTTGTTTTGTGCCCTTTTTGGTATGTATTAGATCTGTCATTATGCTGTTTGTTTTGTATTCATCTTATTGATTTATTTATTTTTAGACAGAGTCTTACTCTGTTGCCCAGGCTGGCATGCAGTGGCACGCTCATGGCTTACTGCAGCCTTGATCTCCTGGGCTCATGTGATTCTTCGCCCCAGCTTCTTAAGTATCTAGCACCGCAGATGCGCACCACCACGTAGGGCTAATTTTTTAAAAATTTTTTGTAGAGACAGGGTCTTGATATGTTGCTCATGCTGGTTTGAACTCCTGGCCTCAAGCAGTCCTCCTGCCTCAGCTTTCCAAAGTGCTAGGATGACAAGCATGAGCCACCATGCCCAGCCAAGTTTTTCTTTTTAATCATTTTATTGAGGTCACATTTATAGACACCGGTGTATTTAAGAACTAAAATATTATGGTTGAATTTCAAAAACTATCAACAAGAGAGATTAGATTTTTAGAGTGGAGATAATAGCACTCCATTTTATTGCCCTCTGTAGTTTGACATCCTTTCACATTTCTCAGGAACATTTGGAAATCTGTAGTATATATATTACACATTTTGTCAATTTCTCTACCATAGAAGATCTCTTAGGCTTTCTGCTCAGAAGGATTTGGAACAGAAAGAAAAGCATCATGTAAAAATGAAAGCCAAGAGATGTGCCACTCCTGTAATCATCGATGAAATTCTACCCTCTAAGAAAATGAAAGTGTGAGTAGCCACAACTTCTTACTGCCAAGGGCAGACATATTGTACCTTGTATACCACTTGTAAGTTTCTTTTCTGAATTTACACTTTAGATTGAATAGAATAAAATTAAAAATGGTACATCTGCAATATGTTTGGTGCACCTCAAGCTTGAGAAATGCCTAAAACTGTGACCACGGTGAGGTGAATTGTTACATGTGTCCTGGAGGGCACTCACATCTTAGTTGGCATAGGTTTTACCTCTTTTTGTTTTTACGGTTAATAACAAGCTGCATACATGATGTTTGTTCATTTTTTTTTTTTTTTTTTGAGACGGAGTCTTGCTCTGTCGCCTAGGCTGGAGTGCAGTGGTGCAATCTCAGCTCACTGCAAACTCCGCCTCCCGGGTTCACGCCATTCTCCTGCCTCAGCCTCTCCGAGTAGCTGGGACTACAGGCGCCCCCCACCACGCCCAGCTAATTTTTTGTATTTTTAGTAGAGACGGGGTTTCACCGTGGTCTCGATCTCCTGACCTCGTGATCCGCCCGCCTCGGCCTCCCAAAGTGCTGGGATTACAAGCGTGAGCCACCGCGCCCGGCCTTTGTTCATATTTTTATTAGTTAAGAATGTATTTTGCTGCAAGTAATAGTCTTCAACTGGAGTGGTTTAAAGAATAATGAATTATTTGTTTCACAGAGGTCTAAAAGTAGTTTGCTGCTGGCTTTGGTTCAGTGGCTGATTTTTAGCTTTTTTTTTTTTTCATACTTGCTCTTCAAGATGCTGCTCTGTGTTTCTTAGCTTTTTTCTTTTGCTTGTTGTCTCACTGGCACAAGATGGCTGGTGTATCTCTAGGTGTTACGTTTAAGAGAAGAAGAAGAGTACAGTAAAGGAAAAAGGGCAGCATCTATATCAGGAAACTTAAGTCTTTCCCAGCAACCCTTAAGTTTTATTTCATTTGCCTAGACTTGTGTCACTTGGATTCCCTAGTTGCAGTAGAGGCTGTTGAGGCAAGTACAATACTTACTTGTAGCTTAGTGCGTTGCTGCTCCTCCCGGAATTGGGGTTTTATTAATAAGAAAGAGACAGAATAGATATTGGGATGGCAATTAACTCTGCCATTTGATCATTTGATGATGAGCAGTTAGAGTCCCTCCTTACTCTTCCAAACCACCACTAGATAACTCTTATCTTGATAGCGGTTGGCTTTCTCAAAGTTTACTCACTGAAGCCATTAATATATATGATCTAATGATACTATTGGAAGAATCATGTGGTCGAAGCATGCTTGTTATCCTATAGAATGAGAAAATTTAATCCATATGCAGTAGATTTGGGGAGGAGGGTACAGGCTATGCTTCAGGGAATCAAAAACATATTTTTTGTCCTTTTGAACTCAAGTTCTAACAACAAAAAGAAGCCAGAGGAAGAAGGCAGTGCTCATCAAGATACTTCTGAAAAGAATGCATCTTCCCCAGAGAAAGCCAAGGGTAGACATACTGTGCCTTGTATGCCACCTGCAAAGTAAGTTTCTTTCCTGAATTTAAACTTCAGAATGAATGGTATAAAATTACAGATTTACATCTACAATCTGTTTGGTGTACCTGGAGGTTGGCAAACTCCTGAAGCTTTGACCATGGTGAGGTGAATTGTTACATGTGTCCTGATGGGTGCTCAGATTTTTAAATTTTTATTTAATTAATTAATTTTAAAGACAGGGCCTCATTCTGTTGCCTAGGTTGGCGTGCAATGGTGCAATCATGGCTCACTGCATCCTTGACCTCCTGGGCTTATGTGATCCTCCCACCTCAGTCTCCCAAGTAGCTGGGACTACAGGCATGCACTATCATGCCTGGCTAACTTTTTTTTTTTTTTCTTTTTTTTGAGACAGAGGCTCACTCTGTTTCCCAGGCTGGAGTGCAGTGGCACGATCTTGGCTTACTGCAACCTCTGCCTCCCGAGTTCAAACAATACTCCTGCCTCAGCCTCCCGAGTAGCCCGGATTACAGGTGTGCACCACCATACCCGGCTAATTTTTGTATTTTTAGTAGAGATGGGGTTTCACCATGTTGGCCAGGCTGGTCTCGAATTCCTGACTTCAAGTGATCTGCCCGCCTTGGCCTCCCACAGTGCTGGGATTACAGGTGTGAGCCACCATGCCCAGCCTACCTGGCTAACTTTTACATGTTTTTGTAGAGATGGCGTTTCACTATGTTGCCCAGGCTCTCGAACTCCTGGCCTCAAGCAGTCCTCCTGCCTTGGTCTCCCAAAGTGCTGGGATTACAGATGTGAGCCACAGTGCTGGCTGGTGCTCAGATCTTGAACAGTCAGAAAAATATACTGTTGAAGCAAATTTAAAAGAAATATAAAAGGAAAAAGTTAGCAACGGTTCTTACGACGTAAATTGAACATTTTTTTATTTTTCCAACCTCCCTGCTGGGTTTTACCCAAGCCAGCATACATATTTTCACAATCAGTTAATACAAAACCTTGGGTTCTGCTTTATTGACTTGCCATGAGATTGTTTCAGATTTTGTTTCTGTGCTCCTACAAAATTTTCACATTTATCCTTTTTTGATAGATTGTTAATATTCTATCAAATTATGTTTAACTATTTTCTGTTGAAAATGTAGTTTCCAGCTTTTCATGATTATAAGTACTCAGTCAACAACTTTATAGGCAGAACCATTTCTTTGAGTGATCTCCTCAGAATAAGGAAGGAGAAATTCCCCCAGGGTATGACCAGTTTTATCAGTGTTGATATTTATTGCCAATTTTACTTCTGAAATGGAAGTACCAATTTATAGTGCCATCGGCTTTTTTTTTTTGAGATGGAGTCTCACTCTGTCACCCAGGTTGGAGTACAGTGGCGCAATCTTGGCTCACTGCAACCTCTGCCTCGTGGGTTCAAGTGATTCTCCTACCTCAGCCTCCTGAGTAGCTGGGATTATAGGCATGCATCACCACGCCCGGCTAATTTTTTTTTTTTTTTTTTTTGTGAGACAGAGCCTCACTCTGTCGCCCAGGCTGGAATGCAGTGGCGTGATTTCGGCTCACTGCAACCTCTGCTTCCCACGTTCAAGCAATTCTCCTGCCTCAGTCTCCCATGTGGCTGGGATTACAGGCACCTGCCACCACACCTGGCTCATTTTTTATTTTTAGTAGAGACGGAGTTTCACCATGTTGGCCAGGCTGGTCTTGAACTCCTGACCTCAAGGGATCTGTCTGCCTCAGCCTCCCAAAGTGCTGGGATTACAGATGTGAGCCACCATGACTGGCCCTGGCTAATTTTTGTATTTTTAGTAGAGTTGGGGTTTCATGATGTTAGCCAGGCTGGTCTCGAACTCCTGACCTCAAGTGATCTGCCTGCCTCAGCCTCCCAAAGTACTGGGTATAGGTGTGAGCCACCATGCCTGGCCTGAAGTGCCATTGGCTTTGAATGAATATTTTTATTTTCTTATTATCTCATCTGCATTGTTTATTAACTTTTAAAATTGTTTCAGTTTTTTAAATTCATATAGATGGCATCAAATTATTATTTTAAAAATTTAATTATAAATTGATAATTTATAGTCGTATATATTTATACAGTACAAAGTGATGTTATGATTCATGACTATAATTTGGAATAATTAAATCTAGCTAATTAACATATCTGTCACCGCAAATACTTAACACTTTTTGTAGTGAGAACATTTGGATTTTTTTTTTTTTTTTTTTTGGGATGGAGTTTCTCTCTTGTTGTTCAGGCTGGAGTGCAGTGGTGAGATCTCAGCTTACTGCAACCTCCGCTTCCCGTGTTCAAGTGATTCTCCTGTCTCAGCCTCCCAAGTAGCTGGGATTACCGGCACTTGCCACCATACCCAGCTAATTTTTGTATGTTTTGTAGAGATGGGGTTTTACCATGTTGGCCAGGCTGGTCTCAAACTCCTGACAGGTGATCCACCTGCCTCAGCCTCCCAAAGTGCTGGGATTACAGGCATGAGCCACCGCGCCTGGCTGGAATTTATTCTCTTAGTGTATCACTATTATTAATGATATCTTCCACCCTGTGCAGTAGATCAAAAGAAAAATCTTTTTCCTCTTATCTGAGATTTGTTGTACTCTTTAATCGTCATCTCCCCATTTCCTCCAACCCCCAGCCACAAATTATTTTAAGTTTTATGTATTTGCTGACAAGATTGTATTACTGCTACTATTGTAAGCATTTTTCCATATTTCCTCTTGGGTGAATTATCTGTTTCCTTTTTATTTTTTTTCTTATTGGTAACCTTATTTGCCTATAAGCGTCCTTGGTGATATTTTCCTTACTAAGAATGGATACTCTGTATTGAATGTTACCATGTGTCAAGCACTTCAGAGACATCATCTGATCGAACAGCCATAAATAGGATGTGAATATGAGTATTTACACTCTCATTTCACAGTGGAGAAAACTGAGGCTCAGGGAAGTTAAATAGTTTTCTCAAGATCATTATAGGCAGCAAATGAAATGGCAGGGTTGGGATTTAGTCGGCTTTACTTCTCAGTTTCTTCCCTCTGTTACATGTATTTTATGTATATTAACCCCAGGTTGTAGATATTTTCCTCATTCTAACTGGTCTTTTTTTGTTTTTGTTTTTGAGACAGGGCCTTGCTGTGTTGCCTAGGCTGGTCTTGAACTCTTGGGCTCAAGCAATGTTTTTGCCTCAGCCTTCCAAGTAGCTGGGATTACAAGGGCATGCCACTGCACTAGGCTTCTACTCGTCTTTTAGTTTTTCTTGTGGCTTACAAGCTAATCTTTTTTGTTGTTGTTGCTGTTGTTTTTGGAGATGGAGTCTCACTCTGTTGCCCAGGCTGGAGTATAGTGGTGCAATCTTAGCTCACTGCAACCTCTACCTCCTGGTTTCTAGCGATTCTCCTGCCTCAGCCTCCCGAGTAGCTGGGATTACAGGTGCCTGCCACTACATCTGGCTAATTTTTGTATTTTAGTAAGATGGAGTTTCACCATGTTGGCCAGGTTGGTCTCGAACTCCTGACCTCAGGTCATCCACCCGCCTTGACCTCCCAAAGTGCTGGGTTACGGGCATGAGCCACTGCACCCAGTCCAATCTCATCATTTATGATCATATTTATGGATATTTTGTAATATATTCTAATCTATTTTAGTTATTTTCTTCTGAAATTTTTTCAGTATTTTGGTATAAAGTGTGCATTTTCTTGTCTTTATTTATTTATTTTTTTTTTTTGAGATGGAGTCTCGCTCTGTGGCCAGGCTGGAGTGCAGTGGCGTGATCTTGGCTCCCTGCAACCTCCACCTCCCAGGTTCAAGCGATTCTCCTGCCTCAGCCTCCCCAGTAGCTAGAATTACAGGCGTGTGCCACCACACCTGCCTAATTTTTGTATTTGTAGTAGAGACAGGATTTTACTATGTTGGCCAGGATGGTCTTGAACTCCTGACCTCAGGTAATCTGCCCACCTTGGCCTCCCAAAGTGCTGGGATTATAGACATGAGCCACCACGCCTGGCCAAAGTGTGCATTTTTATTTATTTTCATGGTGTTATCTAATTAAGTTAGCATCTATTTATTAGATGATATTTTTTGGTTTTGATGATTATTTTATCACAGGTTAAAAATATTATATAATGCCTGTAGATTCTTTTGAGTCACTGAGCGCCTTTCTCCTCTCCTCTCTTCTCATTTACTGATTTTAGGCAGAAGGTTCTAAAAAGTACTGAGGAGCAAGAGCTGGAGAAGAGTATGAAAATGCAGCAAGAGGTGGTGGAGATGCGGAAAAAGAATGAAGAATTCAAGAAACTTGCTCTGGCTGGAATAGGTGAGCTTGGCTATGGTTGGGTCTGATTCATGAGGGGTGGTTCTTACACTCTTGGTAGGTGTTTTTGAAGTCTCTAAAGTAAATAAAAGGGCTTTCTCATTTAGTAGTCAGCATAAAAAAGATGTGTTTATTCCTTAGCACTTTTTACATATACTGGTACTTTACATATATTGGTACTTACATATATTGGTACTTTCTTTTTTTTTTTTTTTTTGAGACAGAGTTTTGCTCTTGTTGCCCAGGCTGGAGTGCAGTGGTGCGATCTCGGCTCAACACAACCTCCGCCTCCCGGGTTCAAGCAATTCTCCTATTTCAGCCTCCTGAGTAGCTGCGATTACAGGGGTCCACCACCACGTCTGGCTAATTCTTTGTAGTTTTAGTAGAGGTGGGATTTCATCATGTTGGCCAGGCTGGTCTCGAACTCCTGACCTCAGGTGATCTGCCCACCTCAGCCTCCCAGAATGCTGGGATTACAGGTATGAGCCACCGTGCCCGGCCCACTGGTACTTTCTTAAAAGTCTGTTCTTGGTCTTAGGGAAAAAAAGGAACTTGGATTGAGACAGAAGATAAAGTAATTGGGCAGGCCAGTTTGTTGTTTTCCTATTTTTTTCTAAAGGCAGAGGAAAAGAAAACTGAGTCAAATCCAATTCACCTATGGAGGAAAAATATAACTGAGAGAGCTGAGGGGTCACAGTTCTGCTTTGCTCGGGCATAGGGTTGTTATTGGTGGAGTCATAACTATAAAGTTCTCCTTACTGGATTGAAAAAGCACCCCTGGAGTTTATAGGATTTTCCTCTTAGAGATGCTGAGTTAAATGTGTTTTCAAAGTCAGTCCATAGCTTTTCTTATCAAAAGTATTCCAGTTATTCTTTTTCTCCATAGCTATGACCACACCTGGGAGATGGGATTCTTCTACGCTGTGCTACTACTTTTTTTTAGTTTGCATCTGACTGAAAGGCCTCAAACCTAATAGTACTCAGTGAATATGACACATATATTAGTGTCCCTGAGGACTACTTCAAGTTTTGGGTTACATGTAGATAGTGAGCAAAGTTAGATCCATGGTGACAGAAATAGCAAAAGGACTGGAGTAAAGGGGATTTACTGGTGTTCCCTATCTTAATATTGTCTGTGTGTTTTACTGTGTTTGTGTCTCAGGGCAACCTGTGAAGAAATCAGTGAGCCAGGTCACCAAATCAGTTGACTTCCACTTCCGCACAGATGAGCGAATCAAACAACATCCTAAGAACCAGGAGGAATATAAGGAAGTGAACTTTACATCTGAACTACGAAAGCATCCTTCATCTCCTGTAAGTTGATGGACTGAATGAACATTTCTGTTACTAATATTCATTTAGGATTTTATGTGTAGCATTTGTGGTCACTGTTTATAATAGTATAATTGAGAAAAAAACCTTGTGTCTATAAAGTTGTGTAAAATATAACAGATCTTTTTTTTTTTTTTGAGATGGAGTTTCACTTTTGTCGCCCAGGCTGGAGTGCAATGGCACGATTTCGGCTCACTGCAACCTCCGCCTCCTGGGTTCAAGTGATTTTCCCGCCTCAGCCTCCCAAGTAGCTGAGATTACAGGCGCCTGCCACCACGCCCAGCTAATTTTTATATTTTTTGTAGAGACAGGGTATCCCCATGTTAGCTAGGCTGGTCTCAAACTCCTGACCTCAGGCGATCCACCTGCTTCAGCCTCCCAAAGTGCTGGGTTTACAAGTGTGAGCCATCATGCCTGGCCAATATAACAGATCTTATAGGAAAAATAGGGTTGGGGCAGACCAGTCAAATCTCATGCAGTTTTGTTACCAGAGCACCAACAATATCAGTAATAATCGTAAGTAAAAATTCTAGTGCTAATAATCTCCACTTGCATTTGTAGTCAGTATCATCATTTTTTGAAATTAGTTATTTGCACTCTTAAACCCTGAGGTTATGCTTCTTTCTTTGACATACAGGTCTTTGAAGGCTTTTGCTTCCAATTAGAGACAGTTTTATCAAAATTACTGGTCCAAGGAATAGGAATAAGCGTCTTCATCAGTCACTTTAGGGGATGTATGGAGAGATTCCACTGATTCAGGAAGCTGCCTGACCTGATGCAGACCCAGAGGCCCAATCAAATTTTTTTTTTTTTAAGTGGAGTTGAGGGTGAGATTCCTTTGCAGTGCTTTTTGACTTCAATTCTAAGATAGCTTACTCTGGATTCCTTCAAAACATTGACATGGTTGGGGAAAAATTACCTATGTACCATTCCAGAACATAAGATTTGTTAAGTGCTAGATCCTTTCTTCCTTTTTTTTTTTTTTTTTTTTTAATGAGAATAGACTAGTTATAACCCTTGCTCAAGGACTGACAAACTTCAGAATAATAATCTTGGTTTTACACAGGCCTTTTTTATTGGTCCTCTGTGCCGAATGTGTGGCTTATGGTAGATGTGAGCTCTTCAGTGACATTTCATTTGGGGAACAACTTTTCTCTTTACAGGCCCGAGTGACTAAGGGATGTACCATTGTTAAGCCTTTCAACCTGTCCCAAGGAAAGAAAAGAACATTTGATGAAACAGTTTCTACATATGTGCCCCTTGCACAGCAGGTTGAAGACTTCCATAAACGAACCCCTAACAGATATCATTTGAGAAGCAAGAAGGATGATATTAGTAAGTTTCCTACCAGTGTCACAGTTGGATGGAACCTCTCCTATATTCCCTCTGCTTACATTTTAGGCACAGATTTGTCTTTAGCTGAAATCCTAGTTTTTCAATTAAAGTATGGCATGTGACTATGCAGACAACAAATGTATCGTTCAGAATTTTTCAAACCACCCAGCTATCTGTCTCATACCCATCAACCATCTTGATCCTCCTCATCAATAATTGGCCAAGGGGAATGAATTAAGGTAACCTGAGATGTCATTACACATCCTTAACGGACATTTTTGCCATGTGTCAAAGTGTCACATTGCATTTAGTTACCTATAGAAAATGAAGGCATTTCATTCATTCAAGGCTATGTGCTTTTTATTCAGTGGTCCACCAAAATTTTTACTACTACTAACCAGGCACACTGTGTTAGATGTATAGAGGTAAATAAAATGGACTTGGTGCTACTCAACATCGAGTTTCTAATTCAAGTTTCAAAACTCGACATCAAGTTTCTGACATCAAGTTTCAAAAGCCTTTACCATAATTTGTAGTGACCTATTTATCTCTGTCATTAGAGATAAGTTAATTAGTTCTTTGCATTCTTAAACTGTCATTAGAGATAAATAGGTCACTACAAATTATGGCAAGGGTTTTTTTAGGAGGGAGATGCAAGAGTCAAAGGAGGTGGGAGATAGGGAGAGCATGTCTGAATGTTGAGAAGTCTTGTCAGAGATAAAGAAGCTGAAGGTACAAGAGAGAGAGGAGATAACTAATGGATTAAGTCCCTGAGCAGGCAGGTATTGGAGGGATACTTAGCACAGGTGGAGTGAGTGTTCTTTAAAAGGAGGATGGAAGAGTGGGAGGAATGGGTGCAAATACTGGGAGAGTTTGTAGATTTGGTGGTGAGCAGATGAGTGGATTCTAATTTAATAGTTTCTATCTTTATGGAAATAATTTCTACAAGAAGGAAGATGAAATCTGAAGGGTGGAGGTGGTATTAAATAGTTGTTGGGAGTATAGGGATAGTATTCTGGATAAAGCAGAATGTGGTTGTTTTACCTTTGAGGATCTCTAAATTTTTTATATCCTTGCATAGGCATTTTTTTGAGACAGAGTCTCGTTCTGGCTGTCATCACCCAGGCTGGAGTGCAGTGGTGCGATCTCGACTCACTGCAACGTCCACCTTTTGGGTTCAAGAGATTCTCGTGCCTCAGCTTCCCGAGTAGCTGGGATTACAGGTGTGTGCCACCATGCCCAGCTACTTTTTGTATTTTAAGTAGAGACCAAGTTTTGCTGTGTTGGCCAGGCTGGCCTTGAACTCCTGGCCTCAAGTGATCCTCCCGCCTCAACCTCCCAAAGTGCTGTGATTACAGGTGTGAGCCACTGTGCCTGGCCAAGTACAGCATTTTTAAATATTGTTATTATGTTCTAGTGTCCAAAATGATTTTGTTAGATTTTATAGTATGAAAATAATGAAATATTCTTTATTCTAATGGAAATTTAAATATTAAGCATAACTTTTCAAATAATGTATGACTCAGGGTCTGATATGTCCTGCTTTTAGAATACTAGTCCTGGCAAATGGAAAGAGAAATTACATCATGCAATTTTTATTTAAAACTTTGTACAGTTACAGCTAAATAATGGTTACATGTATCTTTGAAACATGGCTTATTTCTAAAATAGATTTGGTTTTCATCTACCACTGTTATGTGACAAGACCTAAATTGAAAGATTCATTCTATATTAGTTATGAAAATTGACAAGGTTTCACTGGCCAGGTAAATTAATATTTTCAATGAGTGGTGGTGATGTCTTAATATTGATGCTTTAACATAGTTTTTAACTTTCTCCATTTGATTTTCTGTAAGAGGTGGTCTTGATGCTTTTATATTGATTTCATAAAATTGGGAGTTTTCACTTGGTCTTCTTTTGTTTTTTATTTATTTATTTATTTATTTTCCTTCTTGTTTTGCTTTTTAGAGACAGGGTCTTGCTCTGTCACCCAGGCTGGAGTGCAGTGGCATGATCATGGCTCACTTCAGTGTCCAACTCCTGGGCTCAAGCGATCCTCCTGCCTTAGCCTTCCAAGTAATTGGGACTATAGGTGCATGCCACCATGCTCACCTAATTTTTATATTTTCTTAGGAGACAGGGTCTCATTATGTTGCCCAGGCTGGTCTTGAGCTCCTGGCCTCAAGCAATTCTCCTGCTTTGGCCTTCTAAATTGCTAGAATTACAGGTTTGAGCCATTCTGTTCAGGCTTTACTTGGTCTTTAGGAAGGCCTTATGTATATATTTTATATATATATATTTTTTGAGATGGAGTCTTGCTCTGTCGCCCAGGCCGGAGTGCAGTGGTGCTCATTTGGCTCACTTGGCTCACTGCACCTCCGCCTTCCGGGTTCATGCCATTATCCTGCCTCAGCCTCCCGAGTAGCTGAGACTACAGGTGCCTGCCACCACGCCTGGTTAATTTTTTGTATTTTTAATAGAGACGGGATTTCACCGTGTTAGCCAGGTTGGTCTCAATCTCCTGACCTCGTGATCCCCCTGCCTCGGCCTCCCAAAGTGCTGGGATTACAGGCGTGAGCCACTGCGCCTGGCCAGGAAGGCCTTATATCTTAAAGCTGGAATAAGCAAAATTTTTTTGTGTTAATAACAAGCAAAATAATTGGCATTGTCAATAGAAAGTATAGGCCTGGCCAGGCACAGTGGCTTAACGCCTATAATCCCAGCACTTTGGGAGGCTGAGGTGGGTGGATTGCTTGAGCCCAGTAATTCAAGACCAGTCTGGGCAACATAGTGAAACCCTGTCTCTACAAAGAATATAAAAATTAGCTGCGCATGGTGGTGCATGCCTGTAATCCCAGCTGCTTGGAAGGCTGAGGTGGGAAGATCACCTGAGTCCAGGGAGGTTGAATTTGTAGTGAGCCATTATGCCCCTGCACTCTAGCCTGGGCAACAGAGTGAGACCCTGTCTCAAAAACAATGAAAGTCAGTCTAGGCCTGTGCAGTGATAAGGAACCTGTCAGACATGGATGGATTTTCAGCTCAGAAGATGACAGTAGAGTTTACCCAAAGGCTACCTTAGTCATACCCCTCAATAAAAGAGGTATAGGGGAGAAGTAACTGAATGTTGGTTGGTTTGACTGATGTAAGCTGATCTGAGTGTTGTGGGCCCGCCACTCTGTGGTTGGTTTATCCCTCTCTCGGCTACATAGGTGAATCAGCACTTACAAGTAAACTGGGTCTTGCGGAGCTAGATGAACATCTGTCTTCTCTGTTTACAGACCTGTTACCCTCCAAATCTTCTGTGACCAAGATTTGCAGAGACCCACAGACTCCTGTACTGCAAACCAAACACCGTGCACGGCCTGTGACCTGCAAAAGTACAGCAGAGCTGGAGGCTGAGGAGCTCGAGAAACTGCAACAGTAAGTCCCACTGGCAGTATCTGAGGGAGAAAGAGTTCCATGAACCTGCCTACTTTATTTTCAGTTCTGTAAGGGTGACAGTTGCTATTTTTCTTTCTGTAAAAATTTATGGCATTTGAGTAGTAGGCTCTGCAGGCTACACCCCTGCCTATATGATTTAAGGACTATAGTGGGAATATGGAGATGTCCTGGAGTATAAACTGGTAAAAATTGAATCCAGGCTGGGTGTGGTGGCTCACACCTGTAATCCCAGTACCTTGGGAGGCCGAGGCAGGAGGATCACTTGAGTCCAGGAGTTTGAGACCAGCCTGGGCAACATGGTGAAACCCCATCCCTACAAAAAATACAAAAAAAAATTAGCTGGGCATGGTGGCGTGCGTCTGTAGTCCCACCTACTAGGGGGCAGCCTGAACCCAGGAGGTCAATGCTTCAGTGAGCCAAGATCACGCCACTATACTCTAGCTTGGGTGACAAAGCAAGACTGTCTCGCACATACACACACACACACACACACACACACACAATCGAATCCAGAGGTTGGAGTAGAAGAACTTACTTAGGATTTCAGTTAAGGAATGCCCTCTAAGGTTAAGTTAGGTAGATCCCACCCTTTTGTGACTCCCCAAGGGATTGTTACAGCTATTATTAGTGGAGGGAAATGGAAACTTAGTGTGATTCGTAGCATTGGAGTTTATTTCCTGTATCCTTCTTCCGTTCCTTTTTGTGCTTCTTTTGAGGAGGGGGAGCTTCTTCTGTGAAGTGAAGCCTCAATTCTTAAGTGGTAGGGATGTTAGGACTGTCTGATTTATTCGTTCTTCTAGAGGTAAAGATAGTGCTGTAGAGAGTTGAAATTTTACTGTGTGTGACGGGTAATCATTTTTTCTTTTATTCTTTTATTATTTTTTATTTATTTATTTTTTTGAGATGGAGTTTCGCTCTTGTTGCTCAGGCTGGAGTGCAGTGGTGCCTCTCAGTTCACTGCAACCTCCGCCTCCTGGGTTCAAGAGATTCTCCTGCCTCAGCCTCCCTAGTAGCTGGGATTACAGGTGTGCACCACCACGCCTGGCTAATTTTTGTATTTTTAGTAGAGATGGGGTTTCACCATGTTGGCCAGGCTGGTCTTGAACTCCTAACCTCAAATTATCCACTCACCTTGGCTTCCCAAAGTGTTGGGATTACGGGCATGAGCCACCGTGCCTGGCCCGTTGTTTTTTGTTTTTATTTATTTTATTCTGTTGTCCAGTCAATGGGAGCATAATCTTAATGATTACTATTCTTTGTGGTTGGCTTACTTTGTGAAGTTTTCATTTTATTAAAATTTTTTTGTGGTTATTTAAATTTTCACCTTCCAGATACAAATTCAAAGCACGTGAACTTGATCCCAGAATACTTGAAGGTGGGCCCATCTTGCCCAGGAAACCACCTGTGAAACCACCCACCGAGCCTATTGGCTTTGATTTGGAAATTGAGAAAAGAATCCAGGAGCGAGAATCAAAGAAGAAATCAGAGGATGAACACTTTGAATTTCATTCCAGACCTTGCCCTACTAAGATTTTGGAAGATGTTGTGGTAAGGTTGAGGCTATGTGTGCTGGCAGAAGTGTCCTGCTCATGACCAAATATCCACCCATTCACACAAAAGTTTGGGTAGATATTATGAGCAGGGCATCATATTAGGAACTGCAGGTGGTAAAGAGACTTATCGGAAGTGGGTTTTGCTTTTAGTTAACTCAAAGTCTGGTATGGGAGACAATATATGTGTGGATAATAGAAAATGGACAGAAGTGTTCTGAGAGAGATGACAGTTAAAATAGGAATTCAGAGGAGAAAATGGTTTCTTCCAGATAGAAAGTTCAGGGTGTGCTTTGTAGAGAGGCACCATTTGACCTGAGCCTTGACGATGTGTAGTAATAGTTATTGTGTTGCTATTGTTGTCATAATAGCTGACACTTTTACTATGTGCCAGGACTGCTCTAAGCCCTTTTCATATATTAGCCCATTAGTTTTGACAACAACCCCTTTAGGTGGGTTACTTTATCACCTGTTTCAGATGAGGTAACCGAGGCACACAGAGGTTATGTAGTATTCCTAGAGCACTCAGCTAGTACATGGTGGAGCAAGTAAGAGTTCAGACACTCTAGCTACAGAGTCTGTGATCTTAATACCTCATTATATTGCCTCTCCATTACATGGTAGAATTTTGACTTGCAGAAATGCAAATGGACTGGATTGGCAGAACATTCCAGGCAGTAGGAATTACATGATAAAAAGCCTGATGGTGGGAAACAAGAAGCTTCTACTGGGAGCTGTTAGTGGGTCAGTTAAGCTGGAGAAAAGTTTATCAAGAGCCACTGGAAACTTTCAGAGAAGTGGGCTGTAGTTTGATAACAGGCTCACAACCACAATTTTAGAGAAAATGTGCAATCAGGAAGCAAGGCTACAGTCAGAGAATAAGCAATGGAGTTAAGCACCTGCATAAATGCGAAAGTGGCTTTTAGTTACATTTCAGTGCAGATGGGGACCTCACCCGCCGCCACTGGTTTGGATTGCCTGGATTGATGCAGGTCCGGGATAACTCTAGAAGCACTCTGTTTTCCTATCTTCTTTCTTTTTGCTTGCTTTAGAGTCACCATGCTTTTAGGGGAAACTGCACCAATGTATTACCTTTGACTGAGTACCTAGTTTTGTTTATTGTATTTTCTTAGCACTAAATCAGAAGCAACTTGAAGTTATATTTTCCAGGCTTTACAAAAATCATGATTATGCTTAGAAATGGTTCTCCTCCCTGATACCTACTTTTGATTGAGAGCTTTTTGCGTCAGGTCTCTCTTCTGTTCACGATGCTTTTTTTTCCCTGCCATGATGCACATGTACTATATGCCAAGCTCGGTTACAATAAACTTTTAAGAAATCTTCCCCCACCCAAGTGATTAATCTCCAAGGGCTGTGCCTTCTTTGTCTTTACCCATTGAGGAAACAATGTTGTGAATACAAGGGAAAAGTAGGTTACGTGCAAACCTCAGAGTTCTAGAGCCGGAAGGGCTCAACGTTTAGTTTTACATACAAGAAAATGGAGCCCCAGGTAAGAGAAATTATTTCTTCAGGGTTTCTATAACACTCTTTTGGCACCTTGCTTTTTGTTTTTTGTTTTTTTTCAAGATGGAGTTTAGCTCTTGTTGCCCAGGCTGGAGTGCAGTGGTGTGATCTCAGCTCACGGCAACCTCCACCTCCTGGATTTAAGCGATTCTCCTGCCTTAGCCTCCTGAGTAGTTGGGATTACAGGCGCATGCCACCACGCCTGGCTAATTTTTGTATTTATAGTAGAGACGGGGTTTCACCATGTTAGCCCGGCTGGTCTCGAACTCCTGACCTCAGGTGATCCAACCGCCTTGGCCTCCCAGAGTGCTGGGATTACAGGCGTGAGCCACCGTGCCTGGCTGGCACCTTGCTTTTAATAACGTATTTTCCTCCGAGCTTCTCCCCTACCTAAGTTTTTGTTTTTATTTATGTACCACTCTCTCAATTTGTCCTATATCCTTGTACCTTACTTACATACCAATATTATTATTTTAAAAATCAACTCACTTTGTAACCTAACGTAAATTTAAAGGGAACTTTTAAATAAATATGTAAATGGAAAACCAGTACCTTTTGCCACAAATAACACAGCAATAATAGCTAATACTTATATAATGCTTATTACATGCCAGGTCTTTATTCTAAGCTCTTTACATTTATATAATAATGCACTTAATTCTCACAACAACCCTATGAGGTAAGCACTGTAGGTACTTTATCAATCCATTTTACAGTTAGGAAACATAGAGGTTAAATAACTTGCCCAAGATCACAAACTAGTGAGCGGCAGAGCTGGCATACGAATCTTAGGTGATATGATTCCAGGGTCCATGCTGTTATATAAAAATAGAGGTTACCTTTTAAAATAGAAGGTTCTTAGGAAATATGTGCTTATTTAAAAAAAAAAAAAAAAGTCTACACCTCACCTAAGATCCTTTCTCATAGCATCAGTCACACCTGAACTGTTTTTTTTTTTTTTTTTTTTTTTGGAGACAGTCTCACTCTGTTGCCCAGGCTAGAGTGCAGAAGTGTAGTGATGTAATCTCGGCTCACCGCAACCTCTGCTTCCCAGGTTCAAGCAATTCTCATGCCTCAGCCTCCCGAGTAGCTGGGAATACAGGCACACACCACCATGCCCAGCTAAGTTTTGTATTTTTAGTAATGACTGGGTTTCGCCATGTTGCACAGGCTGGTCTTCAGCTCCTGGTCTCAAGCAATCCACCTGCCTTGGCCTCCCAAAGTGCTAGGATAGTAGGTGTGAGCCACCGCACCCAGCTGAACTACATTTTTGAAAACACTGATTAGGAAATTGGTTTGTCAGTTGTGTGTACTCTAGAAATGCTAGGGTGAAGTAGTAAGTAGGGAAGGGTGACCAGAGTTCATTAAGAGTTAGTTGAGATCTTAGAGTAGTTGTGTACCAGGTTATACCTGTGAAAATTCTGTGTAAACAGATCTGCAAAGCACTAGGTAAGGTGTGACCGAATTGACACAATTTGCAGAATGGAAGTGTTTGCCAAATCCAGCTGGTTCTCAGAATCCTCTGGGGCTCTTATTACATAAACAGATTTGTTGGGTACATCACAGAGGGAGCCCAGATAAAGCACTGAGTATGGTGCCTGACACACAGTAAGCAGGGGTATTGTTAATAGTAATTGTCATTTTATTGAGTGCTTACATTGTCCTGAGTACTTTATGTAGATTGTCTTATTTATGTCTGATTACACTTCTAAGAGGTGGAGTCTGTACTTATCCCTATTTTTCAGACAAGGAAATAAACACTGAGAGGTATCTAGTATGCAGAACCAGAATCTGAGCCCATCATCTCCTTAAACACTATATTATTGTACCCTACAATGCTTACTGTTATCATATTTATTTTGGCAAATGAGGTTTCTGAGTTTGATACTGGCTGTTTGCAGGTTTCCCTACTAAAATTTCTAGTGATTTGACTTCAATTCTTGGTTTCTAGAGAAGCATAGCATAGGAAGAGATGTTAGATGTGTTTTCTTCTACCCGCTTCACTTTTCAGAAAGGGAGGTTTTGAAAGGGGTGCAAACCAAAAAGTATGAGACAGGTCTCAATCAATTTGGAAGTTTATTTTGCTAAGGTTAAGGACGCATGCCTGGGAGACAGGTCTGTACCTTTCTCCAAAGATGATTTTGAGGGCTCCATATTTTAAGGGGAAAGGGTGGATAGTGGGGAAAGGGGAAGAGATTTTGAAAAGGTGTGGGTAGATAAGAGGCAAATGGTTGCATTCTTTGTTCACATGTGAGAGGGGGTAGAGGAATAGTTACTTATGCATTCATCTAGTTCAGTGAATCTGCATTTTTACATAAGATAATTAGGGCAGAGGAAGCAATCAGATGTGCATTTCTCAGGTGAGCCAAGGGATGACTTTGAGTTCTGTCCTTTGTCCTGTACCTGCAAAGATAAGCTATCAATTTATATTGTCAGGGTGAAATTCAACAGAACTGTTTTAAGGTGAAGATCTTGGGGCCCCCAAGGAATTTTCAAGTGGGCAAATTGTGAGGGAGGTATGTACCTTTTTCATCTTTGAACGGGAGGCAGGTTTGCCTGTTGAAGTTCCTAGCTTGACTTTTCTCCTTGGCTTACTGATTTTGGGGTCCCAAGGTTTATTCTCCTTTCACAGGGGAATGTAGCTTGCCCATGGAAACATTTAAAAGAGAGTAAGTCGGCCAGGCGTGGTGGCTCACGCCTGTAATCCCAACACTTTTGGAGGCCAAGGTGGGCTGATCACCTGAGGTCAGGAGTTGGAGACCAGCCTGCCCAACATGGTGAAAACCCGTCTCTACTAAATACAAAAAAATTAGCTGGGTGTGGTGGCAGGCCCCTGTACTCCTAGCTACTCGGGAGGCTGAGGCAGGAGAATTGCATGAACCCAGGAGGTGGAGGTTGCAGCGTCCTGAGATTGCACCACTGCACTCCATCCTGGGCAACAGAGTGAGACTGTGTCTCAAAAAAAAAAAAAAAAAGTCTTTGAACTTCTAGTGTTGGACTTTTACAGCAGAATTTAAGAGCCCACCTTCCAGAGCCTGATGCAGCTTGTCTGTCTGATGCTGTTGTTCCCCATCCACATCCCCCCAGTGCTGAAGCTGTTTCGTGTGTCCTTACAGTGTTTCCTGTGCACTTCCACGTGTGGTTGATAAGTGGCAAGGGGACAATAAATAGAGTTGATGAAAGATGGGCTTGGGCAGCAGTGGGCCCAAGTGAGGCAGAAATGAGAAAAGGGCTCCTAGGGCAGAGGTGGAGTGATAAAGCCTTGAGCATGAGGGTGTGAAATGTGAACTTGGTGCTGACCTCTATTGGGCAGCCGGGGCACCACAGAGGTGGATGTGGTGTCAGTGAGACAAGTGAGTAATTTTAGCAGAGATACTTTAGGGATGACTTGGGGAGGCCAGCAGGCTTTTTTTTAAATATATATACTTCCCAAAATAACATTGCTTCAGAGTAGTTTCCTAACTGCCCTGGGACAGGCCTGAGATCCTGTCCCAGGGTACCTGGGGGGCACATCCTGTCTTAGGGAGAGGTATTCACCTCCCCATTCCCATCCTCAGTCCTGGCTGCTTTTCCTAAATGCATCATTTGTCCACCCACATTGCCCCATTCTAACCACATATCACCTCTTTAGAGATACCTTCCTCTTCATTGAGGGAGCATCCCTCTAATAACCGTTAGCTCCATATTCTGCTGGGTTTCTTTAGAGCACTTGTGAAAATTTGGAAGTATTTGATTTGTTACTTCTTCATTGTCTCTTTCCTCCATTAGAATGTGAGCTCCCTGAGAACAGGGACCGTGTATATCTATATTATTCACTCTGTATCCCCAGCCCCTAGTATAGTGACCACCACAGCACAAGCACTCTGATATCGGATAACTGAGTGAGTAATAGTAGAAGCTGACATGCACCTAGACGCTAGGAATTCAAAGATGGTATAAGACACGGCCCTTGTCCTCAAAGCTTTCATAGTCTGGTAGAGCAGATAGATGTGTAAATGAGTAAATACGGTAATATTAACCAACATATGTTCATTGAACAGTTACTACGGGGTCTTCTAGTAGGTGATATGGGAAGACAAAAGAATGCAAATGACAATATTCCAGTCCTCAAGGAGCTTATAATTTAAAAAACTTAAAATAGCAAAAAAAAAAAAAAAAAATCCTTCTTTGTTTCTGTAAACCCAATTTTCTTTTCATTATTTCCAGTCGAGCCCCTGGTTAACTTTGATGGAAGGGGTGATGGGGTGTGAGTGGATGGTTGCTGCAAAGATGATTTTCATAAATCATCTTTTCCTCTCCCCCAACTAATTAAGAGATTGAGCTCACTCATACATATCTACTTCATGGCCTACTTATTAGAGGTTTCCCTTGCTTCTCTTTTAAAATGCAGACATTTCTGTTGGGCGAATGCAGAGAGAGGGAATTATTTTAGAACTAAATGAATCCTCAATTACTTATTTCATTTACTTTATTTTATTAAAAAACCCCGAGGCCTAGAAGGATGTCTGATGTGTTCAAGGTTATACAGATTGGAAGCAGATCTGGGCTGGAACAGACAGACCTCTGGCTTCTTGCTCACTATTTGTCTCTCCTCCACTTGCCCCTGGTGCATTCAAGCAAGATGCTAGTGTCCACATGTCTATAGAAGAGCAGATTTTGTTGTTGTTGCTGTTTTATGTTAAACATCATTTGACAACCCATTTCTTGGAGTTTTGTCACTCTGAATACAAGATCTGCTATATTGGATTTCACTATGCTAATGATTCTAGTATTCTTTAGAAAACATATAAGAAATTTCACAGCAGAATGAGCACTCCCAGTGGTCACCTTGAGAGACTGTAAATCCCTTCCAATGATTGTGATACTGCACAAAGCATTATGGAAAAGCCATGCATCTTGAATCCTGAGATGAGCCTTTTGGATCCCTTCCAGGATGACAAATCGTCACGTGTATTTTAAACATTAATTGCTTTTAGAATCTAGTCTAAGGTTATTTGGAACTAAAACTTCTGAGTAGTCCAAGATAATAGAGGTGGAAACTATTTGTTAAATGAATAGTAAAGATTGAGCAACTGTCTTGCTTGGTCCAGAAAGTGCCTTTGAAAGTCACTCCAAGAAAGACATTCCAAACATGTTTCGAACGGCTGCAGCATTGTTGGGATTAAGGAGAAGGCTCCCAAGGTATCCTCCTAGAGTCCAAGGTATAAATTCTATTACTCATGTGTTCATTCATTCTTACTGCATTCATTCAACAAACATTTACTGAATGCTTTATACTTGCCAAGGTCTATGTTAGGTACTTGGGTCTGATGGAGTAAAATAGTCCCCATCCTCGAAGCACTCAGGCTAGCAGGGGGAAATGAACATCTAAATAAATAAGTGCAATTAAGTTTTGTATGGACTGTGATAAAACCATATACAGTGGGATAAAGGGGTCAGTTCTGTAGGTCCTGGGAGTGGAGAGATCTATTAAAAGGCTTTATAAAAGAGGAAAGGCTTTATAAAAGTGGAGGCTTGAAAAGATGAGTTGGGTGCTTTCAAGCAGCCGGGGCATTTCAGACAGAGAAAGCACAAGCAAAGGTAATGAGATAAGAACCATTTGGGGAGCGACCAGTAGTTCATTGTGGTTGGAACGTGATATGTAAGGAGGGGTGAGAGGTAAGGCGGGAGAGTCAGGAGGGTACCAGATTAATGTTACTACTAAGGAGGCCATGAAGGAGATATTTATGAGTGAGATTCAAGCAAGTGCCTTGTGTTTCATGGCAAGGAATTTGTTATGCTGTTGTACGTAGGCAATAGGAGCCATTAAATAATTAATTTTTTTTTTTGAGACGGAGTCTTGCTCTGTCACCCAGGCTGGAGTGCAGTGGTGCGATCTTGGGTCACTACAAGCTCTGTCTCCTGGGTTCATGCCAGTCTCCTGCCTCAGCCTCCCGAGTAGCTGGGACTACAGGCACCCACCACCATGCCCGGCTAATTTTTTTGTATTTTTAGTAGAGACGGGGTTTCACCATGTTAGCCAGGATGGTCTCGATCTCCTGACCTCGTGATCCACCCACCTCTGCCTCCCAAAGTGCTGGGATTACAGACATGAGCCACTGCACCTGGCCTAAAGAATTTTAAGTCAGGAAGTAATGTGATCAAATGTGTTTTAGAGTAGTAATTTGGACTACATGCAGACAATGAATTGGAGGAATGAGTTGCAGAGCTGAAAGAGTTAGGAGACTAGCAGAATGGCACAGGCAATAGTTGAAGTGGGTCTGGCAGTGAAACTTTAGGGAGGAGCAGAACAGAGAGCTGATGGGGGCAGGATGTGGACATGAGTGTAAGAAGAAATTGCTGAGGTTTTGTTTTGTTCTTAATCGATCTGGCCATACACTTCATTCAAAACAGCAGCCAAGAGATACTATTTTGCAGTTAGGATTAATTGCCAGATTTGTGATAGAATATAAATTCTGTGCGAATCAAAAAATGCTATGGAACAACTCTCTAAAATGTATTAGTTTTAAATTATGTGCACAATATGATACATGTCATTTATTCCACAACGATTTGAAATGTTAGCAGTGCTTTAAAATCATTAAGGAAAAGTCTTCAGGGTAGTTGAATGTGTTGGAATTATGAGATATAAGGCTGGGTGCAGTGGTTCACATCTGTAATCCTCACACTTTGGGAGGCCAAGGCAGGAGGTTGCTTGAGGCCAAGAATTTGAGACCCATCTCTACAAAAAATGATTAGCTGGGCGAAGTGGTGTGCGCCTGTAGTCCCAGCTACTCAGGAGGCTGAGGTGGGAGGATCGCTTGAGCCCAGGAGGCAGAGGTTACAGTGAGCTGAGATTGCCCCATTGCACTCCAGCCTGGGCAACAGGGCGAGACTCTGTCTCCAAACAAACAAATAAAAGGATTATGAGATGTAGAAAATTAAATTTCTCTCTTAATTCACCCTCAAAGAGATATGAGAGTTGACAGTTTGGTGTTCTTTCCCTTTTAGTGTTCTTTTATTTTCTGTGCTTAGATTAATTATATTTTAAAAACTCAAAAATATCATTCTAGGCCACATGCAGTGGCTCACACCGGTAATCCCAGCACTTTGCGAGGCCGAGGCAGGAAGATTGCCTGAGCCCAGGAGTTTGAGACCAGCCTGGGCAACATAGTGAGACCCTGTCTCTACCCAAAGGGGGAAAAAAAGGATTTAATCTTCTCATACAGCTTAGTGGAGATCATTTTGTGATATCTAATTGAGTTGCTTACTCCTTTCAGGGTGTTCCTGAAAAGAAGGTACTTCCAATCACCGTCCCCAAGTCACCAGCCTTTGCATTGAAGAACAGAATTCGAATGCCCACCAAAGAAGATGAGGTGATTCCCTGGGAGTAGGGGGGTTCTTTTTCCTTCTATATAGTCAGTCAATCTAAGCCTTATCATTTATTAATCTTAATGGCATTCAAAGGCAACCACTCTTTTCTGGACTTGTCTTTAAGAATGGGTATGAACATTTGTTCATTTTTTTGTTCCTCCAAGAACAAAGTAATTGGTAAGGGTATGAATTTTCTGCTCTTAGTGATAACTAGTTACAATTTATGGAAACAGTAAGGAGCAGTTAAGCATTGGAGGCTTGTCTGCCGTAGCATTGAAAATCAGCCGCTCTTTGTAACATGGATCAAAAGTTGCACTTTATTTTGCCTTAGATTGTCACTATTCAGTGAGGGACTTTGAAAATTCATACTAAGCAATTACATCCACCTTGTCCTATCTCCATTAACCCAGAGGAGTTGCAAAGGTGACCGTGGTGATGGTTTATGGAATTTTAATACATAAACTGTCATTGATCAGGCCAGTTTCTTGTTACATCTCCCGTTTTATCTATAAATATCCAGAGTTAGGGTAATTTTATAGCAGATTGCAAGCATAAGCCTTTTTATAGGTTCATTTGAAACTAAAATACGCAGTAATCTTGTGTTACCAGCTTGAACCCAAACAACTTGGTCCTATTCTGGGTTTGGCAACCATTAAGTTCTAGTCACATGTTTTAATGAAGTCTAGAGGCTGGGTCAAAGAAGACACTAAGGTATATGCTTGGTTGGGACCGATCTTCTGATGTTCATTTTATTCATAATGTTAGATCTTATTTAGTTTTTACAACATTCCTGTGGAAAACTAGATCTTTTAAGAGTAATTGTGTTAGCCCTTGGTGGGAGATGACTTACCTAAGTCATCATCTTTCTTGGATAGAAAAGGAAGCTAAGACACCTAAGAGGCTGAGTGACTTGTTTTAATTAATGCCACATATTAGTATAATGTCTTCTGACTCCACATTCTGGGGAAGTTGGAGAGAGTGAGGAGTCTTATTTCTAAACTGCAATTTTTTCCCTAGGAAGAGGACGAACCAGTAGTGATAAAAGCTCAACCTGTGCCACATTATGGGGTACCTTTTAAGCCTCAAATCCCAGAGGCAAGAACTGTGGAAATATGCCCTTTCTCCTTTGATTCTCGAGACAAAGAACGTCAGTTACAGAAGGAGAAGAAAATAAAAGAACTGCAGAAAGGGGAGGTAGGTGTTTCCATTTCTGCAAGTAGTATAATACTATTCTTTGATCCCTCAAAGACAGTTTTTTCTGTAGTACTTTTAACTGTAAAATCACTGACTTCTTTTGATCTTTCTAAGAACCCTATAAAATATAAATGGGACAAGTAATTTAAATAATCCTTCTGGCACAAGGAGGTTAAGTGACTTGCCTCTGATTACACTGGTGGTTATAGGCAATATTAGGAGGAAAGCCTAGATTTCCTTTTGAACCCATTATTCTTTCATGCTGCTTTGAAAGCTGTCCTTCCTTATTTTTCAGATTCTTCCAGATATTCTGGAGCAGCTATTGCTTTCCAGCTAGTCTTTATCTTAAATCTCATGTTTTCTTTTCTGTTAGGTGCCCAAGTTCAAGGCACTTCCCTTGCCTCATTTTGACACCATTAACCTGCCAGAGAAGAAGGTAAAGAATGTGACCCAGATTGAACCTTTCTGCTTGGAGACTGACAGAAGAGGTGCTCTGAAGGCACAGACTTGGAAGCACCAGGTAGGGGATGGGGAGAGCAGCCAAAATGTTAATTGCATGGTTGGTTGATTGGATAGGCAGACCCACCACACTGAAATCACCTAGGTTAACATACTAGATTGTTTCAGGGGCTCTCACTGTAAATCAGGGGTCAGCACATTATTTCTGCAAAGGGCCAGATAAAAAATATTTTAGGTTTTGTAGGTTACATATGGTCTCTGTCACATAGTGTCTATGTATGTGTGTGTGTGTGTGTGTGTGTGTGTGTGTGTATGTGTGTATGTATGCATGTATGCACACATTTTTTTTTTTTTGTTGTTGTTGTTTTTTGAGACAGAGTCTTGCTCTGTTGCCCAGGCTGGAGTGCAGTGGTGCGATCTCGGCTCACTGCAAGCTCCGCCCCCTGGGTTCACGCCAGTCTCCTGCCTCAGCCTCCCGAGTAGCTGGGACTACAGGTGCCCGCCACCAAGCCTGGCTAATTTTTTTGTATTTTTAGTAGGGATGGGGTTTCACTGTGTTAGCCAGGATGGTCTCAATTTCCTGACCTTGTGATCAGTCTGCCTCGGCCTCCCGAAGTGCTAGGATTACAGGTGTGAGCCACCACACCCAGCCACGTGTTTTCAACTCTTTTTTTGTTTTGAGACAGAGTGTTGCTCTGTCACCCAGGCTGGAGTGCAGTAGTGCGATCTCGGCTCACTGCAACCTCCGTCTCGCAGGTTCAAGTGATTCTCCCACCTCAGCCTCCCGAGTAGCTGGGATTACAGGCACGCGCCACCACGCCTGGCTAATTTTTGTATTTTTAGTAGAGACAGGGTTTTGCCATGTTGGCCAGGCTGGTCTCAAACTCCTGATCTCAAGTGATCTGCCTGCCTTGGCCTCCCAAAGTGCTGGGATTACAAGCGTGAGCTACTGTGCCCAATCAACTCTTTAAAAATGTAAAAATCATTCTTAGCTCAAGGGCTGTCCTAAAACAGGTTGCAAGCTGGATTTGGCCTGTAGGCCAGAGTTTGCTGACCCCTGCTCTAAGTGATCACCTGGGAATGTCCCCTGCTCCAAGTGATCACCCGGGGAATGTGGGAACCAACAGGCTTTTCTGGAGTCGGGAGTCTCTTTAAGATATTATCTGTTCCATCTATTAGACTCATTCATTGTGTTTATTCCTTTCTGTTGATGCATTGGTAAGAAACAGTATGGGAGAATAGATTATCAATATACAATGCTGTTTTCTCAGCATGATGTGCTATTTGCTCTTTATAAATGACAGGTGATTTAAAACAATTGGTTATTTGCTGATTTAATTGGGTTCTAATTCTGCGTGGCTGGAAAAAATTTCCCCTGAATTTCTAAGTTTATTGGGATTTTTATGTCATCATTAATCTTGGATTCTTTCCAGAAGGAGCTCTGGGCTATTGTTTGTTTGTAGGAATTACCCCTCCTGAAGCCCGAGAGTTGTAATGGCTTACATGACTGAACGTTGGTCCCCTGTTGGTGTGGTTCTCTAGGAAACCTTAGGACTGTTGTCTTGGAAATAGTGAATTTCCCCTTCTCAATGACCAAGACACAAAATGTCTGTGTAGGGCATTTTCTGCAAAGAACAACAACAAAAGCAATTGTTTTAAAAAGCTTTTCAGAAATATAAAAGTACAGTGAATAGTATAATGAATTTTCATGAACCCATCACCTGGTTCTATAGTGATCAAAACATGAAAAGTCTTATTTCATCCCAACTTCTACCCACTTATCTTACGCAGGATACTTCTACCTATATAAGATTACTTTGAAACAAATTCTATGTAACATCCCTTTTCATCCAAAAATACTTCAGTGTATATATTTAAAATATAAAGACTTATAACCACAATAATATTCTCACACTTAAAAAGATTAAAAGTAATCAAATATCTGCACGTTTCTCATAATTTTTTAAACAGTTGAATTGTTAAAATCAATATCCATATATAGGTCTACATAGTGCCTTTGTTTGCTAAATCTCTGAATCTTCTTTCAATCTATAGGCTCCTCTCTTTGCATTTTATTTGTTGAATAAACTGGATTGTTTGTACTGTAGATTTTCCACAATCTGGATTTTGCTGATTGTGTTCCCACACAGTTGTTTAACATGTTCCTCTGTTGCTTGTATTTCCTATAAATGAGTAGTAAGATCTGGAGGCTTGATTCAATTCTGGTTAGATTTTTTTTTTTTTTGGAGGTGGGAAGAATACTTTATAGGTGATACTGTATAGTTCCTAATGAATCATGTGTGAAGGCAGAAAATATCTAGTTGTTTATTTTTGTGATATTAAGATGGGTCTTAAAAGTACCTTTAAAACTTTGTTTTTTTAATTGACAAATAATAGTTGTACATATTCTTGGGGTACATAGTGATGTTTCAATACGTATAATGTGTAATGATCTGATCAGGGTAATTAGCGTGTCCATAATCTCAAACATTTATTGTTTCTTTGTGTTTGGAATCTTTTTTTTTTTAAATTTAAAAGTAAACTTTAGCACACCAACATGGCACATGTATGCATATGTAACAAACCTGCACGTTGTGCACATATACCCTAAAACTTAAAGTATAATTAAAAAAAAATGTGAACATAAACTAAAAAAAAACCGTAAACTTTAATGTCGAAAATGCAAACTTGGGAATCTTAAAAGTATCTTTAAAATACTTTCTAGTTCTCAGTGAGTTCAAATGTTGTCAGACTGATCTGTTCATTGTAAAGTTTGTGTGAGAGATTTTTACTAGGGTTTATATTAAATCTGCTATTTTTATTGATGAAACAGTTCAGACATTAGAACTTAAGTTATTGAGGTATTAAGTTATTGAGGTAGTGGTCATAGAAAGTTGAGGCATTGCTCATCTGACTGACTTTCTCTTTAATAGCTGGAAGAAGAACTGAGACAGCAGAAAGAAGCAGCTTGCTTCAAGGCTCGTCCAAACACCGTCATCTCTCAGGAGCCCTTTGTTCCCAAGAAAGAGAAGAAATCAGTTGCTGGTAGTATCATATGTACTCTGATGGGATTGGGGCAGAATTGTCAGACTTCCCAGTGGGATGCTGGAATTCAATGTGTCAGTACAATGCTGTGTCAACTAGAAGCATTTGACTTTAGCAGATGGTAGCTTTTCTTCCCCTAGACACAGTTTTTTGCCTTTATTGAACCCAGCAGCTATGTTGAGTTGCAGGATGTGTTAGGGCCAGATTCATTTAACATGAACCTTGGCAGAAGCAGCTGGCATTTCAACAACAATGATAGGTTTTCCCCATCCATAGAGAAACAAGTTAATGAGGGAGGGAGAGCCAGTATGGCTTTCTGGAATTCACTCTGAAGCAAACTTTAGATATAAAACATTTGATTCCTTAAACACTGGGCAATGTGCTAGAATACTGGGACTCCACCGGGTGTGGTGGCTCATGCCTATAGTCCCAGCACTTTGGGAGGCCCAGGCAGGAGGATCACTTGAGCCCAGGGATTTGAGACTAGCATGGGCAACATAGCAAGACCCCATCTCTTTCAAAAAAAATCTTTCCAAAAAGGGAAAAAAAGAATATTGGGATCTTTCTCCTATGTCTGCCTCAAAATCAATCACTATATAGTTTTGTGCAAGCTACTTTATCTCTTTGCTTTTTTCCCAATTACACTAGATGATTTCCAGGGGCCCTTTGAACTCTTAAAATTCTAAAACTTTTTGTATGTGGTTTGCTCTACCTTTCTCCCAATGGGGCTTGTTTAGAGCACAGTCTTCCTGTTAATGTGCATGTCTGTGCCACTTGCTCATTCCAGGGGGCGTAGGTTTATGCAAGTCCTGCTTGTGCACCAATATTTTTTCTGTTTCTGTACTTAGAGGGCCTTTCTGGTTCTCTAGTTCAGGAACCTTTTCAGCTGGCTACTGAGAAGAGAGCCAAAGAGCGGCAGGAGCTGGAGAAGAGAATGGCTGAGGTAGAAGCCCAGAAAGCCCAGCAGTTGGAGGAGGCCAGACAACGGGAGGAAGAGCAGAAAAAGGAGGAGCTGGCCAGGCTACGGAGAGAACTGGTAACTGGGAGCATGAGCACTGATGAACACAGACATGCCTCTGTTTTATTTTACCTGTACCTTACCTTGTACCAGACAGGATCTAAGGTAGCCCACAAGGCTGTACCAAAGACAACGAGTGAAAGGGGGAATTGCACAAACGGAGGGTGGTGATGAAGTTGAGTTGTGAATGAAGCTAACGATGTGTACATTGTGATCTAAGTAGCAGCTGTAATTTTGGCCCTTTTTAGGAACCAACCTGTCAGTTACAAAACTCTCAGTGTTCATGAGACATAAGACAGTTGTTCAAAAAATACATTTATCCCTTTGATAGTGAATTTTTAGACAGAATTTCTTCCAGAAGTTTTCATAAGGAGGACAACATGTGGTATAACCATGATGCCTTTCCTAGGACTGTTTTTTATTTATTTGTTTATTTTATTTATGTAACTTATTATTTCCTCTGGGGTTAAGAAGCACCACTGAGTTTTGTAATTAGACAAGAATACATAGGGAAGGACATGGGAATTAAATGGCAACTGTATTTTTGTTTTAATACTTGGCTCAAACTCCTTGGAGTTATAGTGTTCGTCGCTCCAGGTAATCCTCCACTAACATAATTATTTAGATATTGGTTATCCAAAAAGAAGCCTGAACTCCACATTAAGGACCACTCTGCTAGGAGGGCAGCAAGTTGTGTTAACTGTGTTAATGAGGAAGCAGACAGTTTTAGTGGAACTTCATATGATAAATAAAAAAGGGTCATGGGGAGATGTTGGTAAAAGGTTACTTAGTTACAGTTAGATGGGAGGAGTAAATTTCAAGAGATCTATCATATAACAAGGTGACTGTAGTTAATGACATATTGTATTCTTGAAAACTGTAAAGAAAGTGGATGTTATGTGCTCACACTACAATGTTAATTAGCATCTTGCTAATTAACAAATGCATTATCTCACATAGTAACCATTCCGTAATGTATGTCTACTTTAAAACATCAGCGGTACACAATAAAAATATACAGTGTTATCTGTCAATTAAAAAGAAAGAAGGCCAGGAATGGTGGCTCACACCTGTAATCCCAGCACTTTGGGAGGCCCAGGTGGGTGGATCACTTGAGGTCAGGAGTTGGAGACCAGCCTGGCCAAAATGGCGAAACTCCGTCTCTACTAAAAATACAAAAATTAGCCGGGTGTGGTGGCATGCACCTGTAATCCCAGCTACTCGGGAGGCTGAGGCAGGAGAATTGCTTGAACCTGGGAGGCCCAGGTTGCAGTGAGCCGATTGTGCCACTGCAGTCCAGCCTGGGGGTGACAGAGCGAGACTGTCTCAAAAAAAAAAAAAAAAAAAAAGAAAGAAAAATGTGTAAGTTGTTGAGGTTTTGTCTAAAAGTGCTATACTACAGCTGGGTGTGGCAGCTCACACCTGTAATCCTCACACTTTGGGAGGCCAAGGTGGGAGGATTGCATAAGCCCAGGAGTTCAAGAAAAGCGTGGGCAACATAGCAAAGTCTCATCTCTATTTTAATAAATAAAATGCTAGACTAGCAGTTGAAACAGCTATTGGCATAGGTGATTATGCCCATAGGAGGGTTCCACGGACACACTATTCAGGAGACCAGCCTCTTGGCAAAATCTAAACTACCATTTGCTGAGTGAATGAGAAAATAGTATAATCCCCACTCTATATACACTCATACAATCAGCCTTTTTCCCTGGCTTCAACTTTGATTTTTCTTTAGCACTTGGTACCTGCCTCTTGTGTTTGTCCCCATTATAGAACTATTTCTTGCAGCAATTCTCAACATAACCGATGGCACCATTCTAAAGCACAATTCAGTCAATGCTGGTTAACTCTCTACTAATCTGGCTTGATTTAGGATTGATTTTAGACTACCCTAAAGGATGGATGGGACCATGCCTTCTTTAGCCACCCTTCCTGGTATGGTTGTTGTGTTTTGTTTTTGCTTTTTCCCCAGGATTCAGGCTTTTGGTGAATATTATAGTCAGTAAACTTAAGACTGTACTCCAGGAAATTCTTAGTTTGTAACTTCTCTGCTATACTTGAGTACAGCCCTATTATACCCTAGTAAATCACACAGGACATAGATCTGGCATCTTTAGTGAAAGCTAAGGGACTTGAGGAGACTGTGTGGCCTAAAGGAAAGCTGGGGGACCCAATAGAGACCTGAATAGAAACCTTTCGGGCTCCAAAGCACATGTACTTTTCCATCATACCGTGTTGCCCCCCAGGCCCCACTCCCCACACCTGAAACTAGTGACGGGGATCTGTAAAACTCTACAAACATTTTCTCAAAAAGAAAAAAATAAAAGCAATTATAAGCATAGTTCTCTGACATCCCTCTCACTGGTAACTTTATTAACTTTATTTTCCTTACTTTGCAGGTGCATAAGGCAAATCCAATACGCAAGTACCAGGGTCTGGAGATAAAGTCAAGTGACCAGCCTCTGACTGTGCCCGTATCTCCCAAATTCTCCACTCGATTCCACTGCTAAACTCAGCTGTGAGCTGCGGATACCGCCCAGCAATGGGACCTGCTCTTAACCTCAAACCTGGGACCATCTTGCTTTGTCATTGGGCATGGAGAGAACCCATTTCTCCAGACTTTTACCTACCCATGCCTGAGAAAGCATACTTGACAACTGTGGACTCCAGTTTTGTTGAGAATTGTTTTCTTACATTATTACTAAGGCTAATAATGAGATGTAACTTATGAATGTCTGGATTAGACTCCATGTAGTTACTTCCTTTAAACCATCAGCCGGCCTTTTATATGGGTCTTCACTCTGATTAGAATTTAGTCTCTGTGTCAGCACAGTGTAATCTCTATTGCTATTGCCCCCTACCACTCTCACCCTCTCCCCACTTTTTTTTTAAAATTTTAACCAGAAAATAAAGATAGTTAAATCCTAAGATAGAGATTAAGTCATGGTTTAAATGAGGAACAATCAGTAAATCAGATTCTGTCCTCTTCTCTGCGTACAGTGAATTTATAGTTAAGGATCCCTTTGCTGTGAGGGTAGAAAACCTCACCAACTGCACCAGTGAGGAAGAAGACTGCATGGGTTCATGGGGAGCCTCACAGCAGTCACGCAGCAGGCTCTGGGGTGGGGCTGCCGTTAAGGCACGTTCTCTCCTTATTGGTGCTGATAACAACAGGGAACAGTGCAGTGTGCATTTTAAGACCTGGCCTGGAATAAATACGTTTTGTCTTTCCCTCCCTGATTGTGTTATTTGATGTTTTTAAATCTGTTAAGCCCCTTTGGAGGTCACATCTTATTTGGGAAATGGGTAGTTTGAGAGGTGGGTCCAGGAACTTTTTTTTTTTTTTTGAGACGGAGTCTCGCTCTGTCACCCAGGCTGGAGTGCAGTGGCGCAATCTCTGCTCACTGCAAGCTCTGCCTCCTGGGTTCACGCCGTTCTCCTGCCTCAGCCTCCCGAGTAGCTGGGATTACAGGCGCCCCGCCATCATTCCCGGCTAATTTTTTTTTTTTTTTTTTGTACTTTTAGTAGAGACAGGGTTTCACCGTGTTAGCCAGGGTGGTCTCTATCTCCTGACCTCGTGATCCACCCACCTCAGCCTCTCAAAGTGCTGGGATTACAGGCGTGAGCCACCACGCCTGGCCCAGGAAAGTACTTTGTAATTTTTTTCTGTCTTATGTCAGAATATCTCCATGTTCTGTTAACTGTCTCTCAGTAACCACTTAATCATGTATGTTATGCCTTCGCACAGACTACCTTCTTCCCTAAAGACTCAGCTCAAGTTAAATTTTTTTTTTTGAGATGGAGTCTCGCTCTGTCACCTAGGCTGGAGAGCAGTGGCACGATCTCTGCTCACTGCAGCCTCCCGCCTCCCGGGTTCAAACGATTTTGCCTCAGCCTCCCAAGTAGCTGGGATTACAGGTGCGTGCCACCATGCTCGGCTAATTTTTCTATTTTTAGTAGAGACGGGGTTTCACCATGTTGGCCAGGCTGATCTCCAACTCCTGACCTCAAGTGATCCACCCGCCTTGGCCTCCCAAAGTGCTGGGATTACAGGTGTGAGCCACGGCGCCCAGCCAAAGTTAAATCTTTTTTAGAAATCTTTCCTTGACCTCTGACCTCCTCAGGCAAAGATGGTCACTTCCTTCTTTGTGACTCCCAAATGTTTCTTTTTTTTTGAGACAGAGTTTCGCTCTGTCGCCCAGGCTGGAGTGCAGTGGCGTGATCTTGGCTCACTGCAAGCTCCGCCTCTCAGGTTCACGCCATTCTCTTGCCTCAGCCTCCCGAGTAGCTGGGACTACAGGCGCCCGCGACCACACCCGGCTAATTTTTTGTGTTTTTAGTAGAGACGGGGTTTCACTCTGTTAGCCAGGATGGTCTCGATCTCCTGACCTCGTGATCCTCCTGCCTCGGCCTCCTAAAGTGCTGGGATTATAGGCATGAGCCACCGCACCCGGCTGTGGCTCCTAAATGTTTCTTGTGTACATCTCGAGTAGAGCAGTTATACTATATCTGAGTTACATGAACTTGTTCACAAATTAATAGAGATACAGATATGTAAGTTCCTTGAAGATAAGAATTGCCATAGCCATCTCTGTTTATTGTGGCTGGCACAGAATTGGCTTAGGTCCATGTTAAACAATATATTTCCTTTTAGAATTCACATCATTTTTGAGTATCAACTCTATCATTCATTGCGTGTGCTAGGAGATAAAAAAGCATCTGGGTTCTGCCCAGGCTAGTCCTAGGTACCATATATGACCTGAAACTTATTTTATATTCATTTTTTTATTCAATGAGCATTTATGAATCTCTTATATACAAGTCATTGTAGTCCCAGCATTAATTGACAAAGCAAGATGGTGTTTCTGACAGTATGATTTGCAGATCCTGGTCCTCCTGAACCCCCATAAACTGATGCGTGAAGAGTGGAGAATGAAGGGGTGTCCTGGAACCAATTCTCCGCGGATATTGAGGGATGACTGTATACCTTAGCACTGTTCTTGTCTCTGGGAATACGGCAATGAACAGAAAAAAAGACCTTGCTTCATGGAGCTCACATTTTAGTAGGAGAGATAGACAGTAAGCAAATAATTTAAGCTCTTGTGTAAGGTGACAGATGTGCTGACTGCTATGTGAGTAGATGGGTTGGGAGTCGGGGGCATGTGAAATTGTAATTGGGAAGGTGAGGAGGTTCTCGGCTGTTGTCCAGGTGAGAGCTGACAGTGACTTGTATTAGGGTGGTTGCAGTGGCAGAGAGGAGAAGTGGTTGGTTTCTGAATGTGGTTTAAAGTTGTAACTAACAAGACTTCCTAACAGATTGGATTTGGAGAGTGAAAGAAAGGTGGGCACCTTTCTTATAGAGGGCACCCAGGTGTCAGCCCCAAACAGAGACAGGGTCCTTCCCTTGTACTGTGAGAAATCCAGTTCTACCCTAGTCCTTTTATTTCTTGTGGGTTCACAGCAGCATTCATTTTTTTTCTGGTTACCTCTTGTTTTTTTCCACTTCTGCTTATCTCTTGATCTCTGTGTCTGTCCTATGTAGATTTTCTCTCTGCTGGTATCAGCATTTCTCCTCTATCACTATCATTCATGTATTTCCATCTGAAATCATTTTTTCATATACCTTGTCTGGTTTTGTTCGTTGTTGTTTCAGGCAGGGGAATAAATCTGGCCCTCAGATTGAGGGTTTTGGGAGTGTTACTGAGAATTATGGATGTGAGGGATCCTTCTGCCCCATTTGCTCCATTCTGTATAATCCCCTGTGTAAACTCATGTCAGTGGTAATAAGTGACAGTCTGTTAGAGGCCACAAAGAGGAGTTACATTACTTTAGAGAAAGTAGCTTAACATTGAGATATCAACATTCAGTGCCTCTTGCTTCCCAAAATTTCTCAGTTTCCCAGGGGCAATCTTTTCCTCCACCACATGGTCTCTTGCCTAGTACTGAGCCCTCTTTTTCTGGACCACCTCACGTCACCTTCATTTTTCTAGCACACTCTCCCATTTTTCCCAGAAACTCAAACTTTCTGCTTGCGTTTTACAGAAAAATTATTTTATTCATCCCTTCAGGCCATGTGCTAATAGGAGCATCATCTTTCCACACTCAGGTCACTCAGGAATTTTCCTAAAGAACATGTCCTGAGATAAGAATTTACTGAATTTTAAGAATTTAGCTGCTACTTTTTGCTTGCCTTTTTTTTTTTTTTTTTTTTTTTTTTGGAAGATCTCGCTCTGTCACCCAGGCTGGAGTGCAGTGGCACTATCTTGGCTCACTGCAACCTCTGCCTCCCAGGTTCAAGCGATTCTCCTGCCTCAGCCTCTGGTGTAGCTAGGATTACAGGCACATGCCACCACACCCAGCTAATTTTTGTATTTTTAGTAGAGACAGGATTTCGCCATTTTGTCCAGGCTGGTCTCGAGCTCCTGACCTCAAGGGACCTGCCCACCTCAGCCTCCCAAAGTGCTGGGATTACAGGTGTGAGCCACCACGCCTGGCCTTTGCTTGGCTATTTTGCAAAGCTCCTAGCACATGCACACATGCAGATTGTCAGAATTCCTGCAATTCTGGGAAGCATGCTTTGTTTTCAGTGCATTTTTAACTTGGCCGTGATTTCCTATTGCTGATATTCTTTTTTTTTTTTTTGAAACGGAGTTTTGCTCTTGTCACCCAGGCTGGAGTGCAGTGGCGTGATCTCAGCTCACCGCAACCTCTGCCTTGCGGGTTCGAGCAATTCTGCCTCAGCCTCCCGAGTAGCTGGGATTACAGGCATGCACCTGGCTAATTTTGTATTTTTAGTAGAGAGGGAGTTTCTCCATGTTGGTCAGGCTGGTCTTGAACTCCCAACCTCAGGTGATCTGCCTGCCTCAGCCTCCCAAAGTGCTGGGATTACAGGCGTGAGCTGCCACGCCTGGCGATATTCTTGCACTAATTAATATATGTATAAGATTACTGCTCACTCTTAACTTTGGTTGATTGTTTTGTCCTGTGTAATTGCTTGGTTACCATTTTGATTGTTTTATTCCTTACCAGGTCTTTTTTCTAGAGTCTTGTTCCTGGGAAGTGGAGCCAGCATGGTAGACAGACCAAAGTTGCAGTTGCTCCAGCATTTAACAGAGATGAGACCTGGACACGAATAATCGTAACACAAGATGGGATGTGATTCAGTAATGTGAGACAGAGTGCTTGTGGGAGTTTAGGGATTGTTTTTGAAAGTGAGGTTGCAGTTTGTAAAGGTTTTTTTCTTTTTTTTTTTAAAGTAAAATTTGCAAAAGTAGTACTGCCTTTTGGAAACAGGTAAAATGCTACTAACTGTATGAAATAAAACATGAAAGTCTCCTTCCTTCCCCTACTCTCATGTCCCAGTGTAACCCATGGTTCACAATAGGATTCTTCCAGGATGTTTTCTCTGAGCACACACATAGAGCATTTTTTTTTAAAGAAATAAGATAGTATCATTATGTATTTTTAAAAATTTTAATTTGTTCTTTAAAAGGTTATACATTCACATAGTTCTGAATTGAAAAGATACAAACATAAAGTCTTCCTCCTACCTTTTCCTCTCAACTGCTCAGCTCCCCTCCCCAGAGATAGTGCTGCCAGTTTCTTAAGTTCCCTTGCAGAGATGGTTTCTTCCTATACATACTCCTACCTACCCTCCTCCTCTTATTTTCTTACACAAATAGCATCATACTTTACACTCTGTACCTTGGTTTTTTCATACGTGTTGTGCATTTAAAAGATGTAGTTCAGGTGCTACCTCAGGCATGCGCTGGCTTCCTTCCTGACAAGTATGAAGACTCTTATGACAATCTAGTGACATGGAGGCAGACCTCTGCATGATGTCCTGGGTTTGTGACCTGAGGTCCCAAGGACTAGAGGGCAAGACAGCAGCACCTAGTCCTCATCTCCTCCTTGCTTAATTGAGCTTTGGGTGCTTGCGTATTGTCTTGAGTGTTTGGTTGAACCTGTATATCCTGTTGGATCAATCTTGATATTGCTTCCTTTTCAGTTCTCTCGATGAAGGCCATCTTACTGAATCTTGTCTGCTGGGGAAGTTCCTCATTGCTGAGAGTAGCAGTTAAAAAAGCTGTTAGCCACGTGGCTGGGCTCCTATTTCTGCACAGGCAGGCTGAGTTACAGCTTGGTGGTGTGGATCCAGGTAGGAATTGGTCAACATTCTGAATCCTGAGCTGCCATCTGCCTTGTAGCCTGCTGGGATGCTCAGTTTAGACAACATATAAAGTTTCCTGGATACGGGACAAACCCAGGCCTATGGAAAGAGCAGGAAGGTTAAAGTGCGTGGTACTTTGGGCAATGACGAAGGCGTAACCAGGGAGCTGACATGTTTGCTCCAAAGCCAAGAATTCCAGGACAATTTGTTATCCAGCTGAAGCCAGTGTAGTTGCTACAAAAAAGCCTGGGGACAAAAACATGCTTTTTACTTGTTTCCCTGTCTTCTTGCACACCTACTCTATTTTCTAATGCTATAGTAAAGGTTGCTGACATTGGAAATGTTTGACGATTTTTGCTATTCTCCTTGTAAATGAATAAGAGTCTGGGCTCAGGCCAAACCATGGCTCTTATGTGCTGAAAGTATCAGCTTCCTAAAACAGCTTCACAAATGCTGACATTTCACTCAGACCAGGAGGGTCAGGGGAAAGGCTTAAGCAAGTACTAGGTTTTATCATGAAAGAATGATTTCAACAGACTAAACCTGGTCTGATGGCATCAAATGCCCTTCCGCCACCTTTTTTTTTTTTTTTTTTTTTAAAGCATTGGTCAGAGAGGAAATAGAAACCTGGGCTGTCAGATCTGAAGAGACCCACATAGCATGGGACTGGTGTCCCAGAACATTGCAGGTGTGTGAATGCGTGAAGAGTTGCATCCAAGTGCTATTGCCCAGCTTGTTTGGGCACTGATGGTCTCAGGTCTTCTTTCAGGAGCAAGGGTGGGAGAAATTTCCAGTGGGTCAAGATACTAGTCAGTGGTCATAACTCGTAATGTGAAAAGCAGTCTGGGGCAGCCTTATTTAAGCTTGCTTAGTGGTAAAGAGAGAGGAGAAGGCTGTAGCCTTGCACTGATGGACCTCTATCACCATACTCGGGGATACTCTGTGACACAGATGAGTGATTTTTTTTTTTTCTTGTGTAAAACTTTGGTTTTATACATAGTAGAGCTTTTCTCTCTCTCTCTCTATGTGTATGTATATATATATACATGTATGTGTATATATGTGGTATTCTTTTTCTTTCTTTTTTTTTTTTTTTTTTTGAGACGGAGTCTCCCTCTGTTGCCTAGGCTGGAGTGCAGTGGTGTGATCTCAGCTCACTGCAACCTCTGCCTTCCGGGTTCAAACAATTCTCCTGCCTCAGCCTCCTGAATAGCTGAGATTATAGGCATGCGCCACTACGCCTGGCTAATTTTTGTATTTTTAGTGCAGACGAGGTTTTACCATGTTGGTCAGGCTGGTCTTGAACTCCTGACATTGTGATCCACCCGCCTCGGCCTCCCAAAGTGCTGGGATTACAGGTGTGAGCCACTGCGCCCAGCCAGTATTATTTTTCATTTAGCATAATAGTAACTCATTTTTCCTATATTATTGCATACTTTGTAAATACCAATTTTAACAGCAGGATGCTATTCCATTGTTCTGAGTTTGCTTCTCCACATTGAAAGTGCTTATTTTGCAAAGGATTTTTCTTAGCTCTATTTATAGGACAGAATTGTCTGTATTTGCTTCCCCCTAACAGATCATGTTTGTCTCAAAACTTTATTATTATTGTTTACTAGTCATCTTTTATTTGGAGGTTTATTTTCATTTGGATAAAAGGATTCAGCAATGATTACATTCCTCATGGAGGGGTTCTAGGCCAAGGAGGTCATGGTCAGGAGTGCGGAGTGTGCTCTCCATACTGGCCCCTCTTCAGTGGTTCTTATGTTTGAGCTCCTTATAAGAAAGGCAGTGGCCAAAAGGCATGTAAGCTGCCAGCACCATGGAAACCCTGGTGACACTCCCTTTTTTCATGTTGTCATGCTTGTTGTATTTAATAGTATCTGTGGTAACCTCTTTGAAACGCTTCAACAATGCCTTTGGTGGTAAAATCAGTATCCAGCTTGGCAGCTCCCCTAATATGACATCCATGAATGAGTTTCTTCTTCACTGGTATGACTGATGCCATTGTGGAGTCCTGGTGTCTGCTGTCTCTAAACTTTAAATGGTAGTTCTCAAACCACTTACCAGTCTATGTTTGTAATTAAAATATAAGCTTGAAAGTGAATAGAAGCCCTTCCCAAAAGCATAGTTAATGACATTATCCTGGCTTGCACATTTGCTGAATGGAAAGCTCTTTTTGGCTGATATGATGTCAGCGTTATTGACACCCATGTCCAGAAACGAGGTTCATTGGCATTTAGCAAAGCCTTTCTGGAGATAATTCTAGTTATGTTCTTTAAAGTCTTGGGATGCCACATTTTCAATTAGATTTGTTGTCTCTACTTTAGATCAGATTTGAAAGGAGAAAGCTCTTGGTCTTTCTTAACTCTACTGGGAGGTTGGGTGCGGTGGCTCACGCCTGTAATCCCAGCACTTTGGGAGGCCGAGGCAGGTGGATCACAAAGTCAGGAGTTTGAGACCAGCCTGACCAACATGGTGAAACCCCGTCTCTACTTAAAATACAAAAATTAGCCAAGCGTGGTGACAGGCGCCTGTAATCCCAGCTACTCAGGAGGCTGCGGCAGGAGAATCGCTTGAACCTGGGAGGCAGAGGTTGCAGTGAGCCGAGATCATGCCACTGCACTCCAGCCTGGGCGACAGAGCAAGACTCCGTCTAGAAAAACAAAACAAAACAAAACAAAGACTCTACCTGGGGCTGTGATGTGTCTTTTGGGAAGAAGAGTGGGATTATAATCTCACTCTGGTTAGTGAAATGATGGGTAACCTTTAACAAGTTACTCCTCTTTTGGGGGCTTCAATTTCCACATCCGTCAAATAAGATTGAGCTGGAACAATTAGTAAGGCTCCTTTCAGCTTAAATATTTTTAGATTTTTTTCTAGGCATTTTTAAAAGCCAAACCAGCCCTACTTTTGTATTTATATGTCTTCTATAGCCAGTTGTTTAATCCCTACAAGAGAGCAAGCTCTCCTGTCCCTGGGTTTCCATGTGGACTTCAACGAAGTATGTTGGAGACCAGTGTTCTGTCTTGTTGAGGACTTTCCAAGGGCTGTTCTGGAAACGGAAATCTAGCCCAGATCACTCCAGGGGACTAATCCCCGAATAATGCTGTCCCTTGACACGCACACATATTTTCTGATGTTTTTCTTGACCTTGGAACTGGTTAAAGACTGCACAGAATGTTCAGTGAATTCTTGCAGACTGCCACAAAGAAGTCCTTCCCATCCAAGATATGATTTTCCCCCCAAGATTGAGATTATTTTGGAAGTGGTCTTTCTATTGTTGGAGGCAGTTTAAGGATGTCACCATAAAACAGACTTCACCTTGTTCTTTTTCTGTTTCTCTCCATTGCGATTCAGTTTTTACATGTTCATGGTCAAGGAGACCTGGGTTATTTTTGGATAATTGGCACAGGATTCAAGAGAAATACAGAATTATTTCATGGAATAAACCCTAGATTGGGAACTGGGAGAGCTGCTCTTGCTTTGTGACTTTGAACATGTTTATATCCTCTGGGTCTCAGTCTCCTCATAGAAGTTAGAATGATCTTGCTAGAAAGGACCCTTCCTCCAGCACAGTGGAGGGGAATTTCTCTCCCGCTTTAACATGCCCCAAAGGCCCTCTGGGCAGCAATGGTGACTGTTACCCACCCAGCTAGCCAGTGTGACTCAGTGTGGCCATGCTTGAGTCACATATTCAGTGTTGTCAGTGGCTGTGTCACCAGGGATTGCCGGAAGCCTTTGCTATTTACCCACAGCTAACAACCTGACAGGATAGGGTCAGCAGCTTCTAGTTAACAGCTGGCCAAAAGAAGCAGGGAGACATCTCTGCAGGGGAGGAGGTTCACGGGAGTTTGTTCAAGCAAGAGAGCTTTTTTCTCTCTTGGTAGTTTGTTACTGCAGCATTAGAAAACGAATGGGGGAAGCAACACAGACCACACAGTCACTCAGGAGCTGGGAGGGGTTGCCAATGCGCCTCCCCTTCATGAAATCGCTTCACTTTTTTTTTTTTTTTTTTTTTTGAGATACAGTCTCGCTCTGTCGCCCAGGCTGGAGTGCAGTGGTATCATCTTGGCTCACTGCAACCTCCATCTCTTGGGTTCAAGCAATTCCCCTGCCTCAGCTTCCCAAGTAGCTGGGATTACAGGCGCCTGCCACCGTGCCTGGCTAATTTTTTTTGTATTTTTAGTAGAGACAGGGTTTCACCATGTCGGCCAGGCTGGTCTCGAGCTCCCAAAGTGCTGGGATTACAGGCGTGAGCCACCGTGCCAGACCAGAGCTTCACTTTTTGTGCATCTCTCTATCCTTGGAACATTTGCTGTACTGATGACTGGGTCTCAGTGTTCTGTGTTTCCCCACATACACCACAACACTACTCTTGTGAGCTACTCAGAGGCCTGAGCATCTTGGCCTGTGGGACTTTTATTCTCTAAGACAGTGGTCCTCAGAGTGTGGTCTGCGGCCCAGCAGCAGCAGCATCATCAGGGACTAGAAATGCAAATTCTTTATTCCCACCCTAGACCTACTGAGTCAGGCACGCTGAGGGTGGGGCCCAGCAATGTATATTTTAACAAGCACTCCAGGGGACAGTGATGCATGCCTAAGTGTGAGGACCACTGTGCCAGGAGAGGGACCTGCAAATCCTGACAGACAACAGGTCTCCTAACGCAGGTACCTATGGGCCAAGGAGCCGGCAGCCACTCTCTTCTGTGACCTTAGTGCCCAGCCAGTCAAGAGCCTATCTCAGGGTGAGAACATCTTCCTCCCTTCCACAGCCCCTTGGGGGGTCACCTTTGTACAGTCTGACTGAGTTAGACACGGGAGAGCTGCTGAGCTTGTGGAGTGGATGTTTATCTCCTTAGCCAAGACTCCATTCCCAGAATGAAGACAGAGGGAAGAATGCTTTTCCATATGTTCTTCCAACAAGTCATATGACAGATGAGGAAACCGAGGCTCAGAGTTTAAGTGACTCATCCAAAGTCATGCTGCTAATAAATGGCAGGGTCAGAATTTGGACCCAGGTCCATCTGCCCTCCGGTGTCCTTTCTACTGCAGCAACTTGCATCCCTTGACCAGAGCCAGCTCCAGGAGGATAAGGCCTGGCTTTTTCTGGATTTGAGCTGGAGCCCTCACTGAACTCTTGACCTTGCTGTGGGAACCTCCAGCTAAGCTTCTCAGACACTGGGAGGCAGGTCCTCTCCTCCTTTCACTCTGTCAGCACAGCGGGCATCTCGGACCATGCTGGATCCTGTCAGGGATGTGGCAGCTGCCAATCAGTTAAGTCACAAGCCTCAGCAGGCCTGAATGATAGCCAAGGTGGTCACCGTGCCAAGTGGATTGCAGCCAGGAGGTGCCTTGCCTAGCCCACCCCTCATCCTTTGTTTGGAGGCCCCTCACCATCTCAGGCAGGGTCTTCTTCCCCCAGCAGCTGCTCAGAACTTACCATGCACCCCCTGGTTCTTATGGTAGCCCAGTTTAGCAAACAGACCTGAAGTTTTATAAATAGCGCAATGGCAGGCTGGGAAGCTGTCCTGTGCAAGAGGACAGAACATGCATTCTCTGCTTCTCGAGCCATTTCCTGGGATTGGGTGATGGGAGTGACTTCTAGTGCAGATAAAGTCGAACTACTCTTATCTTCTGGGTCTATGCTCCACACTTGGTCTTGCTTCTACTCTTTGGTATGTCTGTGGTTTCCCCCCACTGCCTCTGCCTTTATGTGATGGTGCTTCCAAGTCTGCTCCCGGGACGTTTCCTGTTCTTGGAACAGCTGCACCAGCCTGGGGTACCCTCCTGCTACTTGATCCTATAGGGAGGTGTCCAGTGGCTGTGGGCATTTTCAGATGACCTTGTTCGTCTCACGTCATTAGATCACTATTTTTGGCTTTGCTGTTTATGCTGCAGAAGTTGGGCTGGGATGGGAGAGGAGGAATGAAGGAGGGGCTACTCTTGGTTTCCCATTGTTCCAGGGTCCTACCAAGTAGGTGCATTTATTCTTCAACATTTACAGAGCACCTACTGAATGTCAGGCCCTAGGGCAACCAAACTGATTCTTCACTCGTGAATTTATTTTTCAGTGGGCATTGCTTTGTGGTACGGAGTAGTAATTAAATGTGAGGGCTCTGGAGCAAGAGAGTTTGGGTTTAAATTCCAGCCTGCCATTTACTACCTCTGAAACTCCTCTGTGCCTCTGTTTCCTTTTGGAAATGGGAGTGATTATAGTATCTACCTCATAAGGTTGCTCTGAAGATTAAAAGAGTTAATATCTCTGTCTGACACATTGTAAATACACAATGAATGTTAGTGGCTATTACTACTAACCACAACAGCACCACGTATTGTACTAGGTACTTGGGATATGAAATTGAATGTGATGTAGTCTGCATCTGTTTTGCACTGGCATCTGGACTCCAAGGGTCTCAGATATTGGGATGGGGTACCTAGGCAACACCAGTCAGAAAGAATACCTGCTGTGTGTGCTACTTTTTCCTACCTTATGATGGAGGGCATTCAAGGGAAACAGAAATTGAAGTTTCTGGCTGGGCGCGGTGGCTCACGCCTATAATCCCCGCACTTTGAGATTATAGGGAGGTCAAGGCGGGTGGATTGCTTGAGGTCAGGAGTTCGAGAGCAGCCTGATCAAAATGGTGAAACCTTGTTTCTACTAAAAATGCAAAAAATTAGCTGAGCACGGTAGTGTACAACTGTAATCCCAGCTACTCAGGAGGCTGAGGCAGAAGAATCACTTGAATCCAGGAGGTGGAGGTTGCAGTGAGCAGAGATTGCGCCACTGTACTCCATCCTGGGTGAAAGAGCAAGACTCCGGCTCAAAAAAAAAAGAAACATACAAAAGAGAAAATGAAGTTCCTGTCCTAGGAAAGCCTCAGAGCAGTGGCTCTTCACCCTGCCACACATCAGAATCTTTTGGAGAGATTTTTAAAAATACCAACATTCTGGGCCCCACCCCAAATGTTCTGATTTAATTGGTCTGAGCTGAGGAGGGGCTCAGACTTGAAGAGTTGTAGAAACTCTCCAGATGTTTTCAGTGTGCATCAGGGTTGAGAAGTGTGGCCCCGGGTTATAGGGATATGAATCCTGGAAGCTCTCCACTGACTGCACCAGGGTGATGGTCAGGACAGTGCCTCAAAGCTGTTCCCTCTTCCAAGGCTCTCAGGATGCTTTCTAGAGGGCTGGCTCTCTGACTTGGCGTTCTTGAACTTGGATGTGCATGAAAAATCACCTGAAATGCTGGTTTATTTCTGGGGCCTCATTCCAAGGAGGCTTCATTTTATTTTTTATTTTATTTTTATTTTTGAGACTTAGTCTTGCTCTATTGCCCAGGCTGGAGTGCAGTGGCATAATCTTGGCTCACTGCAACCTCTGCTTCCTGGGTTCAAGCGATTTTCATGCCTCAGCCTCCCAAGTAGCTGGGATTACAGGTGCTCACCACCATGCCTGGCTAATTTTTATATTTTTAGTAGAGATGGTGTTTCATCATGTTGGCCAGGCTGATCTTGAACTCCTGACCTCAAGTGATCCGCCTGCCTTGTCCTCCCAAAGTGCTGAGATTACAGGCGTGAGCCACTTCGCCCAGCCAGGAGGCTTCATTTTAAACCAACTCTGGGGTTTAGTTACTGAGAAAGCCCTGCAGTAGCTGAATTGCGAGTTCTCTGAGGCCCTGAGCCAAGAAGTCCTTTCATGGTGTTTTATAGCTCTTACCATTTTCTCTCTGAAGAAATCTGTGTCCACGTTGATATATTTGGAATTACTTATTGATCTGATTAAGAGTTACAAGTCATTTCCAAAAAAATTGGAAAATCTAGATGAATAAAGAATAAAAATAATCTCTATTTCTATGCCTGTAAATATGTCCATTTATATCCCTCCAGACATCATCTTTGTAAATATTTTGAACAAAAAGGATCCCACTCCATGGCTGATTTTTATTTAATTAATTTATTTATTGAGACAGGGTCTCACCCTGTCACCCAAGCAATAGTGCAGTGACACAGTCATGGCTCACTGCAGCCTCAACCTCCTGGTGTCAAGCAATCCTTCTATCTCAGCCTCCTGAGTAGCTGGGACCACAGGTGTGCACCGCCATGCCTGGCGAATTTTTAAATTTTTTTGCAGAGATGGGGTCTCACTATGTTGCCCAGGCTGGTCGTGAACTCCTGGACTCAAGTGACCCTCCGGCCTCAGTCTCTTAACGTGCTAGGATTACAGGCATGGTTGATTTTTATAGTCTTTTTTCACCTAAAATGTAATAAGCAGTAATTCTATAGCTCTCCCCCAATTTCATCTCTGTGTCCTGAAAGTGACCAGTTTAGTCCTTGTTACAGTAGAGCCCCCAGTAATTAATCTTAGCAATAAAATTCTACAACTGTGGGATGGAACAGTGTGTCAATTGTGTTTTCAGAGAAACCTATGTCCGATTTGCACACAGAATGCCCACAGACCTCTGCTTACTAGCTTGGCTGGAAGGACAAGGTCTGCTGTAAGGACAGCAACCTTACCTAGGGCTTTTCCAGAGGCCTGAGAGGTCCTGCCAAGGCCCTGGGCTCAGGGGTCCAAGGTGGGAGAGGGCAAGAGAAAACAACATGCTAATGCAGCCTTGAGTGGCTCTCAAACAGGAGCAGAGGGAAGGCTGTGAGGGGAGTTGGCTGCTCTCTTTGGAGTCAGAAAGGTTGTTGCTCAACTCTTTGGATTTTCCATCACAGCTGAGCAGGGAGAGGGTCAGACTGGGCATGACTTCTCCGAACAGGTCCTTTTAAAGCCTCTTGGCTGGACTGATTTCCTCTCCAGAGCCAAGGAAGCAGTGCCTGGGTGAAGTTAACCCCTTCACCCCCAATACATTCTTCCAGAGCTAGGTGAGCCTGGAAGCCTAGGCTCCTGGAAGGCAGAGCTACACAGGGCAAGAGGCCTAAGGAGCCGTGAACTCTGGCTGGAGAAACCTTCCCTCTGGCCTTGTTAAATCCAACAGGCATAATTGCATCCTGCTGACCTTAATTCCCCTGGCGGGTTTAATTGGTCTTGGCATTGCCCCACTTCCTGTCCTGCCCCTGTAGAGGCAAAGAGGGTGTCTGCACAGCTGGTGCAGGGCGGGGAAGCCCCTTCTTAAGGGTGGGCAGGGGCTCTGGCAGCCCCTAGGTGGGTGGAGGAAGTTTCCCCGTGCCCCACCCCTGTGCCTCCAAGGGAGTGCTGAGAAGCTTGGGGACTCCCAGGGAGCAGCTGGCTGGAGCAGGCAATCCCGTAGATTCGGAACCAGGCCAGACTCTCATCCCAGTGGGAGGCACTGCAGGGGAGCTGGCGGGACTAGATGAACCCTCTACCTGGGGTGTCCACGATATTATTGGGCCCCCACAGTGCTGTAGGTACTGTGCCATTGGGCACTCTTTACATGTGTACTGGCTAAATGCTCCCAGCCATGCTGTGAGAGGGAGGCAATGGGGCAGAGCAGTTACGAGCAGAGCCTTGAGTTAGATGGGTCCAATCCCAACTCTATGACTTTGCCCTGTGACTCAGTTTTCCTGTCACATCTGTGAAATGGGGATGAAAGAGCTGACATTTATACAGCACTCGCTATGCTCACACTCACTGTTGTGATGCTTTGTCTACCTCCTGGGAGGCAGGTGCTCTCCTTACGGATAAGGAAACAGGTAAAGACATTGTTCCAAGCTCACAGTTACTGGTCGCAGCGCTTCATTGACACATCCCCTAATCACTGCATGGTAGGGAGTTGTAAGAATTGAAGGAAGGATACTCATGAAGCTGCTTACCCCAGGGCCTGGTCCATTTTAGAAAGAGTTCAATAAGAGTAATTATTTGGGAATAATAATTATAACAAAAGTAGCACTAATGCCCCTGAAGTTGTCCCAGTCTGGATTTTGGTCTCATTGGGAGGTGGCTCTGGATTTGAATGTGGGTAGTTTGAAGCCATTCACTAGCTGAGTGACTGTGGGGACAAGTCACTTCCCTCTGCGAGCATCAGTTTCCACACCTTTAAAATGGTGTAACATTGGCCCCTACAGTCCCTTCTGAGGATCCAGGGAGCTGGATCTTTGGCATAGTCTGGCCTGGCCCTTGGTGGGCACTCAATAAATGACTGGTATTGATAACCACAATAATAACAAGGAGATGCCAGCAAGGTCCAGCATAGGGAGGTAACCCCACAAACCCCAGTCTAGAGCCTTCTGGTCAATCAGTTATTTACTGATCAGACACTGATAGGCAAGTCCACTCTGTGCTGGGGACGTGTTTAGCCCCTGGCCTTGAGGGGGCTCCCAGACAGTGTCAACCAATGGTGGGATCAGCTGGGGCACTGGGGGGAGGCCAGAAGCAGGGGACCCAACATTCCAAATTAAACTAGAACATGCTCTGGGCCAGATAGAGGGCCAGGAGGTCCTAATGATCGGCACCAGGACAGGAAACATTTCAACCTTTTGAATGCTGCAAGATCCATAAAGGGGTTACTCAGCAGGGAGACGGGGGCGAGGCACAGGCTGGGACATTTTAGGAAGGGAAGAGGGCTTTGGAGTTTGAAGAACGACATTCCAAGCTCAACTCCCTTCCTTGCTGAGTGACTTTGGGCAAGCTACTGATTTCCTTTAACTCTCCTCGTCCTCATGCAGAAAATGAGATGAGTGCTCCCCACAGAGTTATCATCAAGATGATGCTTAAAGGCAAGATGGCTAAAACGAATGACAGGTGCTCAAGTGGGAGCTCCCTTTCTGCAGGGGACCTGGGTTCAGAGCTCAGTTCAGCCCCTTCCAAGCTGTGTGACTGAGTAAATTACATAACCTCTCCATGCCTTGGTTTCCCCATCTCTCTAGTACCTACCACACTGGGTTCTTCTGAAGACCACTTGGGTGGATCAACATGAGAGCATGCAGAGCGACGCCAGGCACGTGGTCAGTACCGTATAGGCATCAGCTGTTACTTTAGCTTCCTGGAAGAGGCAGACTGTTAACTGGACCTTAAAGAAGAGAAATGGAGGAGAGGAGGACCGGGCCTGGAGAGGAGGGCCAGGCAGAGCAAAAGTAGTCAAGACTGGTGGCGGGCGCCTGTAGTCCCAGCTACTCGGGAGGCTGAGGCAGGAGAATGGTGTGAACCCGGGAGGCGGAGCTTGCAGTGAGCCGAGATGGTGCCACTGCACTCCAGCCTGGGGGACAGAGCCAGACTCTTGTCTCAAAAAAAAAAAAAAAAAAAAAAGTAGTCAAGACTGGGGAAGGAGCTCCAACTATGGTTTTTACCAGCTTATACCAAAAACCCTTGACATTTGCTCACAAAACAAAACATCCCACTCATTTTGAATAGTAGCCTGTTCACATAGTTCATGGTTCAAACAGAAAAGTCAAAGTATATACAGTGATGTCTCCTTCCCACCCTTGGGCCCCCGTTCCTTGCTTATCCTACCAAATAAATTCTTACGTGTATAAAGTGAAATATTATATATTATTCTCCCTTTTTTTTTTTTTTTTTGCACAAATGGATAGCACACTCTACATGCTACTTTGCACCTTGCTTTTTTTATTCCCCCAACTTTGGTGGTCACTTTTTGTCAGTTCATTAACAGCTTCCTCAATCTTTTTTTACAGGTCCCTATTTCCCCACTGCTTAAGGGGCTGCATTCTCCCTCCTTTCTCTCATCAAGCGTTTTTCCATTGGCTTCCCATTTGGTAGAGGAGCCGAGGCCATGGAATGAAGTGACTGGTTTGCTGCAGTCAGGACCTGAACCTGGATAACCACTCTACAGCTACTTCATTTTATTTTACTTTTTAAAATATAAAGACGGGGTCTTGTTTTGTTGCCCAGGCCAGCCTCCAACTCCTGGCCTCGAGTGATCCTCCTGCCTCAGCTTCCCAAAGTGTTGGGATTACAGGTGTGAACCACTGCATCTGCCTCTACAGCTACTTCTAATGCACCCAGGTCTGGCCAGTTCTCAAGGGCCCCCTCTGAGAAAGGCTCTGGGTGATGGAAGGCTCCTTGGATCATAGCTGTCCCCATCGCATCTCGAACACCTCAGGCTGGAGTGCCCCTCGGGCCACCACTGTAGTGGAGCATCCTTGAAAAGACTCTCTGCCAGCCCTCTTCTACCACGTAGGTCATGGGTGAGAACTTGATGAGCTCGGGGGAGGGGCACAGAGCACTCTCCATCTCCCATGGCTACTCAGGGCAGCTTCCGTGTCCCCAGGAGCCCAAGAAAAGGACAGTTTCAAAAGAAAAAGCTTCCAGGCCTATGGACATGTTGAGCAAGTGCCGCTGAGACAATTTCTTACCCAAAGGTGACGCAAGCAGGTCCAGATGTCGAGGCACAGAGCTGGGCACTAGGGTCAGGGAGATTATCCCTGGGACTTTGTGGCTCTAGCCAGGTTCTGGGGAGCCCCAGGAGATGTGGCACACAGGTGGGCAGACCAGGGCTCAGCCTGGGCATACTCTTGCCCTTCAGGCCTGCCTGAGTACTCCCCTTCTTCCAGGCCCCCTCTGATCCTGTCCAAGTCAGGGATACTGAGCAAGGCCTGGGGAAAGGGCTGCTCCCCCAGCGCCCCAGATACCCCTCCCTTTTCTCTCTTGTTCCAACATCATTCTCCCCCCAGTCGGGCCATGGGAAGAATGCCGTGTCCTCTGAACGGGGGCCAAGAGTGACAGGTGGTGGCAGTCCTAGCTGCATGGCCCCTGGTGTAAGAGATCCTCTCCTCCGTCCCCGCCTCCACTGCCCACACCCCTGCCTCCGCCTCTGCCCACCCAGCCCAATCCTTTACAACTGCCCAGGACTGCTCCTGAGCAGCCGCTGGGAGACAGACGGCCACCAGGTTGCCCTTCTCTGCTCCAGGTACCTCTCTCCCCTCAGTTAGCAGGCCTCGGCTTCCTGTCTCACTGCAGCCAGACAAGAGGGGAAATTGGACAGCCTGACACACCCCGCTCTTGTTTCTGCAGCTAGAAAGACTTGAGTTAGACAAGCAGCAGCACACGCCTCCTTACCTCATGGCGACAGAAAATGGAGCAGTTGAGCTGGGAATTCAGAACCCGTCAACAGGTGCCAAGCTGGGGCAGGAGATGGAGGGAGGAGCTTGGGAAGGGGGGTTTTGAATCCGGGGCTGGGCAGGTTCCTCAGTGGGAGTTCTGTACCCCAGCCTTCTTTGCATGGTGCATGGGGGACCCAGAAATCAGAAGAATCTCTGGCTAGGGTTGGGCTTCTGGGTCCAGGGCCTGTATGAAGCCCTTCCTGGAGAGACCAGGAAAATGTGAAGCCATCAGGGATGGCTGCTGGGGATGCACCTAAACAGGGCAAGGATGATGGGGGCCACCAAGGCCCACCCAAAGGGCTGGAAGCCTCCCACAAAGGCCCTCCAAGGTCGTGGCAACTCATCTCTAGGGGCCATCAAGTGGCCCCAGAGACTCAGTGGGACAAGCATTTGCAAGTTGTTGCCTGGGTGGGAACCTGGGCCCAGAGCTGGTCTCTGCCCAGCCTGGGTGGGAGGGAAGGAAAGGAGGGTGGATCCTGATGGGTGTCTCACCTCCTTTGCAGACAAGGCACCTAAAGGTCCCGCAGGTGAAAGACCCCTGGGTGCAGGGAAAGACCCTGGCCCCCCAGACCCAAAGAAAGCTCATGATCCACCCACCCTGAAGAAAGATGCCAAAGCCCCTGCCTCAGAGAAAGGGGATGGTACCCTGGCCCAACCCTCAACTAGCAGCCAAGGCCCCAAAGGAGAGGGTGACAGGGGTGGGGGGCCCGCGGAGGGCAGTGCTGGGCCCCCAGCAGCCCTGCCCCAGCAGACTGCGACGCCCCAGACCAGTGTCAAGAAGCCCAAGGCTGAGCAGGGAGCCTCAGGCAGCCGGGATCCTGGAGAGCCCAGGGTGGGCAAGAAGGCAGCAGAGGGCCAAGCAGCAGCCAGGAGGGGCTCACCTGCCTTTCTGCATAGCCCCAGCTGTCCCGCCATCATCTCCAGGTGAATATCCCCTTCTGGGAGTGGGGAGGGGTCCTGTGGCTCTATCCCTAGGGGTCCTGCTTAATTCTCTTGTCTTAGGCATGGTTGTCATCACATTCAGTGCTGGGGAGGGTAGTTCTGACATTCAGTTTCCTCTGTCCTGCGAATTGCCTCTACCGCCTTGTCCCCTGCAGAAACCAGAACCCTGCCATAATTCATACAAGGCTGGAATAAGAGAGACCCTCAAAGACCGCCTAGGTTGAACATATCTTCTCTAGGCTTCTGGGGTCTGGAGTTCCCCTTACTCCACGGGCTTGGGTGTAGCCAAGGGCAGGATTGAGATGTCAGGCAAAAGGCTGTGTATTTCCTAGGACATCCAGCGTTTTCCTGTTCTTCTTAATATAATTATTGTTAAGATATGAAAAGATGACTAATAACCAGATGGGAGGATCATTGATAATATTTTCATAACCATAATATAGCACATGTGTGATGCAATCAGTTATACTTACCTGAATGCTAATGAGGTCATTAATGATATATTGTAAACCACAATAATAACATTTACCATATTACTTTGCTAATTGTGTGTTAATTATATCACAACAGATTTTATGAATCAAGAGCTACATAACTCCCTAGTTGTATCCACATGATGATGAACCATATCAACAATCCTATTAATAGTTATTAATGATGTATCAGTATGTTGGTAGTCAAGATAATGACCACAGCCATGAACATCCCTCAATTTTGTACCAAGTGAATTTGGCTGTATTACACCCTGCATTTGGGGTGGGGTTGGATTACCTCTGCAGATTGCATTGAGACTTGCCTGACGCCACAGGCTGTGGCCGCTGAGGGCTTCACCTCTGTGTTCTCACCTTCTAGTTCTGAGAAGCTGCTGGCCAAGAAGCCCCCAAGTGAGGCATCAGAGCTCACCTTTGAAGGGGTGCCCATGACCCACGGCCCCACGGATCCCAGGCCAGCCAAGGCAGAAGAGGGAAAGAACATCCTGGCAGAGAGCCAGAAGGAAGTGGGAGAGAAAACCCCAGGCCAGGCTGGCCAGGCTAAGGTGCAAGGGGACACCTCGAGGGGGATCGAGTTCCAGGCTGTTCCCTCAGAGAAATCCGAGGTGGGGCAGGCCCTCTGTCTCACAGCCAGGGAGGAGGACTGCTTCCAGATTTTGGGTAGGCCAGGGGCAGGTGGGGGCTGGGGCTGCCCTGGGGCCAGAGGGAGGGAAGGGGGCTGTCAGTCCCAAGTCTCCCTATTCGGAGGTCTGAACTGCCCTGAGCCAAGCCTTACCCAGGCCCATTCATCTAAGGGTCACACAACTCCAGAAAGTATTCCTTTTTTAATGTATATTTATTCATTTGTTTGTTTGTTTTAAAAGATAGGGTCTTGCTATGTTGCCCAGGCTGGCTTCAAACTCCCAGCCTCAAGTGATCCTCCGGCCTTGGCCTCCCGAGTAGCTGGGACTACAGGCGTGTACAACCATACCTGGCTTTTTTCGATCTTATTTTTTAAAATGTATTTTTATTTTTAAGTTTAGTATTCCCTTTTGATAGATGGGAAAAAGAAGGCTCAGAAAAGGGTAAATGAAGTGCCCAAAAATATCCAGTGAAGACAGGATTTGAACCTGTCAGGCCACCCAGACTCCAGAACTCACTTTTGACTTTTTTCTACTTTGACTAAAATGAGGTTAAAAAAAAGAAAAATCAGGCAGATTATTGGAGCAACACAAACTCGCTGGGCAATGGAATTTGGAGTCAATCTGTAGAAGGGCTCAAATGCCAGGCTTAGTAGCTAAACTGTATAGTGCGGTGGGGTCATGGGAGCTATAGAGAGCTCATGAGCTGAGGAGCACAGGTGCCTCTGTGTGGGAGCAGTGACCAAGGAAGCTGGGCATGTGCAATGGGGCAGGACTGTGGAGTGGCCTTCATTGATGATTAGACAAGCAGCCTGTGGCTTGTTCGTGGGCTGCAGAGAGCACTGAGTGTGAGTGAGCTTGGCCAGCAGGTGAATAGGGAAAGGGCCTGGGCAGGGGTGCGGCAGGGCTGGGGGTGGGGTGAGATGGGGTCAGGAGAACCCAGAGTGTCCTGACACCCCCCTGCCTCCAGGCTGAAGTGCCCTGGGAGACCTGCCAACCTGCCTGGTGAGCGGCACCGTGCCACCCAGACAGGGTGGGAGGACCTGGCGGCTGGGCGGCAGCCAGGAGCCCTGCCTCCGCCCCTAGCAGCCGCAGAGACCTCCGTCCCGCCCCGAAATCGCATCCTAGGGTGACAGGATCTGAACCACCTCCAAAGGCCGTCTGATTTATTACCAGCCCGGCTTCCCTGCCGCCTCTTACTATTTATAAAGCGGTTTCCATTCCTGGTGACAGCCTGCCGGCCTGCCAGCCTTCAGGGCGAGCGGTTCCCCACACTTGCCGCTAGGTGGCGACCTCTCCCCACCAAACAGCCCGGTCCCCCGTCCCGCCCCGCCATGGGCTGTCTGGCCAGATTGCGGTGTTATTAGGATGGCGGGTGGACAGGTCCCACCACCTACCCCATTATTCAGACATAGCAACCCCACTGCCTGGCATTCCGCTTTATAGCTGCTGTGTTTGATTGTTTTTGGTGGAAATGCAGATAGCTTGGGATGGAGTCCTTGTGTCTTATAATGCAGAGGGTCCAAAAAGTCCAAGCTCCCATCCCGTTTGTTCTGCCAGGAGAAACTGGTCCTCCCTGATAGGAGTGTTGTGTTGGTGGCAGAACTGACATTGGAAACTGGTCCCCATAGCCCCTATCCTGGAGCCAGGTGTTCCCCAGGTATCACTTGGTGAACTTAATTTCCCTAGATGGGGCCCAGGCCAGAAGGAGGGGGTGGTGCCAAGGGGAATCCTCAGCAGCCCCTGGCACTGACCATGAGGGCTGTGCTCTGTCCCCCAGATGATTGCCCGCCACCCCCGGCCCCCTTCCCTCACCGCATGGTGGAGCTGAGGACCGGGAATGTCAGCAGTGAATTCAGTATGAACTCCAAGGAGGCGCTCGGAGGGTGAGATCTGGGACCCCAGCTGGGCACTCATGGACAGAGAGCCCACCAGGCTCCTGTGGCTTCACATTTTCCCTGTGCAAGGCCCAGACACACCCCGCTGAGACATGGCCACGTGGACACATTCACCTCTGTGTGGGACACACTGTGTGCAGCTGTCACATGCTGATGTGCACTCAGTGTTGCTGTCACTTACTCAGACGCACCGTCGGCCATTCAGTGCTTCCGTAGGAAATACACAGCATTTTTCTGTCTGTCTCAGCTCCAGGCACCACACTGACCCCCTCATGGTGATTACTGCTTTGTAAAAAGCCCTGATTCAGTCTTATACCTCTGCAGATCCTCCCTCTGCCTGAAGGTGCCCTCCCCCCCGCCCCGGGGCCCAGGGCCTGCCTGCCCTAAACCTCTAAGGGTCGCATCCCAGGGCCATCCTCCCTACACGCCTGCCCTTCCTGTGCACGTGGTCTGTGTGGTTCAAAGCACCTGCTTCAGCCATTGTCCTGGCAGAACAGCTCACAGCTTCAGGAGGGAGTCAGGGCTGGCTGGGGTGAGTGCTCCCGTCTCACCAAAGGGGATCCAGAGGCACCACTGGGTCTGGGACCAAGTTAGGAACAGAGCAGAGGATGCCACTGACCCTGGTGGGCTCTGGGGTCCCCTCACAGCCTCTTCTCTTTCCAGTGGCAAGTTTGGGGCAGTCTGTACCTGCATGGAGAAAGCCACAGGCCTCAAGCTGGCAGCCAAAGTCATCAAGAAACAGACTCCCAAAGACAAGGTAGTGAGGTGGGGGGGTGGTTGCTGCCCAGGACGGGGAGGGGATCCTTGGAGTGGGCACCTCTCGCCTCCCTCCACCAGCGCTGCTGAACCTGGGGCCTGGTATGGGAGTTTGTTGCAGTGAAAATACTACACAGATAGATGGATGGACAGCCCTGCAGCAGCGGCCTGAGGACCTTACCCATAACCAGATACTTCAGTTAGTGAACTTATCTGGGGACTTCCCCTTTTAGGCATGGGATATTCATGCCCTCTGGTTCAATTCAACAAACACTGATGAGTGTGGGCTCTGGGCCAGGCCCTGTGCTGGGCACTGGGGGTCTGAGAGTGAAGTGGGTGTGGTCCTCACCCTCAGGGAGCTGATGCCAAGGTAAACAAGCCTGGCCTAGAGCTTTGCCTCTAGCACCCACGGCCTGGGCTGGGTTCAGAAGAGGCCACGAGCAGTGTTTGTTGAAGGAAAGAAAGGATGCAGGCAGGTAGAGTGAGGGAGTCTGCTGTGTGAGGAGGTAATAGCAACCTTGTGTGACCACAGCTGTCACTCAGGGAAACTGCGGGGTAGCATGTGGGGGTTCAAGAGAGCTTCTGACTCAGGCTGAGGGGTCAGGGAAGCTTCCTGGACCAGCTGCCTTTTGAGTGAGGGCTTTGAGGAGACGTTCCAGTGGAGAAGGCAGGGGCAGAGTTTCAGGCAGAGGGGACTATGGGATGAAAGGCTCGAGGGCCAGAGATAGCAGAAGGTGCTGTGGAGTGAGGTTCTGGGCATCCATCCCAGGCAGAAACCGCAGTGTGGGCACAGGCCCGATCCCAGTGAAAGCGTGAGAAGCAGCTCTAGTCGCTGCAGCCCTGGGTCCCCATTATGGCTCTAAGCACACTGGAAGGAGTGCATTTTCTATGTGACAACGTCCTTTTTCGTCCCTTCCACTTACAGGGCCTGGGTCCGTATTATTGTCTTCTAGGTCCCAGGCCTCTATCATAGGCTCTGGCTCGGCATAGATGTTCAGTACCTACCTGTGGCTCAATTAACTGGAGCCAGTTATCAGTTGATGATTATTGAGCACTTCTCCTCTGTCATTCACTGGGTCAGGGGCTGGGGAAATGTCAGTGAACTAAAAACACCCCTGCCCTCATGGGCTGACATGCTAGAGTGGAGGGAGAGACAACTAAAACATAAAGCAAAAAAAAAAAAAAAAAAAAGAAAGAAAAAAGAAAAGAAGGCATGGCATCAGGTACTGAGAAGTGCTAGGAGGGAAAATAAAGCCAGGTAAGGTAGAGGGGGTACAGGGCTGATGGGGGCCCTTTTAGATAGGGAGGTGAGATCAGTCCTCTCTGAGAAAGAGGTATGTGAGGTGAGACCTGAATGAAGGGGTGGGTAAAGGCAGAAGGGGAGCCATTCTGGCAGTGAAACAAGGGTTGGTGTTTAACCACTGGATCTGGGTAGGGCAGGTGTGGAGAGAGGCCCGATTTACAGCATTTGCCATTTCTCATGGCGTAAGTATTCCTATTATAGCCGATATACCAGCCTACTGATGTGACAGCTGGCTTGCGACTTTCTGAAAGTGACAAATAATGGTGTCTTAAACTAGGAAGGCAGTGGTGGAGGAGGTGCGAATGATTGGATGTATAATCTAGCTTGAAGGTAGACGATGCTGAAGAGTTGGGTCGGGGGGCGGTGTGAGGGTGCGAGAGTAAGGGAAGAACTTAGGATGGCTGGTAACTTTTTGTCCTGCACCCTTGGGCAAAGCGTGGGGGTACTTTTGCTGCCAGGCAAGCCGAGAGCAACTCACTTGTGGGGAAGGGACGATGTCTAGGGTCTAATTTTGGACATGATAGATTTGAGATGTCTATTAGACAACTAAGGCAAGTAGACAGTTGGAGATATTGGAGTCTAGAATTCAATGGAGTGCTCAGAGGTTGAGATGTATATTTGGAAATTGATGACTTTGGATAAAAGGTAAAGTCATGAGACTTTATGCGGATGCCCAGGGAGAGAGCAGAGAGAGGGAAGCGGTGAGGGGGGAGGATGGAGCCCTCGGCATGCCAGTACTCAGGAGAAGAGCCGGCAGAAGGAAGATGTCCCAGCAGGCATGACTTGGAGTGGTGAGGACCACAGATGTGGGGGTGGGGGAGAGAGGAGAGGCAAGGAAGAGGCTGAGTAGTGATCCAGGCGAGGCTAGCAGGCCTGGTCAAGGGTGTGGGTATGGAGGGTGGGTGGTAGGGAGTGATGGTGCCCAGCTGGTACCCTTGACTTCCCTGGTCCCCAGGAAATGGTGTTGCTGGAGATTGAGGTCATGAACCAGCTGAACCACCGCAATCTGATCCAGCTCTATGCAGCCATCGAGACTCCACATGAGATCGTCCTGTTCATGGAGTAGTGAGTGCCCGAAGTAGGGGTAGGGGCTGGGTGGGGGTACCAGCAGGTGCGGAGCAAGCCGTGGAGGTGTCTGTGCACACAGCATCGAGGGCGGAGAGCTCTTCGAGAGGATTGTGGATGAGGACTACCATCTGACCGAGGTGGACACCATGGTGTTTGTCAGGCAGATCTGTGATGGGATCCTCTTCATGCACAAGATGAGGGTTTTGCACCTGGACCTCAAGGTACCAGACTGGGGCCTCCTGGGAAGGGTCAGGGGCAGTGTCCGACCCCCGAGATCAGTGCTGTCACCAGCCATCCCTCTGCCCTCCCATCCCTCCCTCTCTTCCTTCATCCATCCTTCCCTTCATAGATTCAGAAAGGGTTTATGGAATACTTACCAAGTGCCAGGAGCCAGGGGCACAGCAAAGAGAGAGAGGGAAAAAAAAAAAAAAGACATGGTACCAGCTTTCATGGAACTTCTAATCTAGTACTAAGTATTTGTTGAAAGGGCCTTTTGCAGTCCTGTGAGCCCCAAGCTCAGTGTGTCACACAGACAAGTGGCTAATAGGTGTTGCAATAGCATCTGCCTCAGCGTTGGCCCATGATAGGTACTATGAGTGTCTGATCATTTATTCAAAATCAACAAATATTTCTTGAGGGCCTACTTTATGCCAGGCATTGCTCTAGGTGGTGGAGATCCTGTGGTGAACCAAACAGATAAAAATCCCTGCATTCTTGGAGCTCTCAAGTAAGTATAGCGTCAGTGTGGCAATGTGCATGAGGTAGGTGCTAACAAAAATGTTTCATGAAAGAATATTGATACCCTTCTTCTTTTTTTTGAGATAGAGTCTCACTCTGTTGCCCAGACTGGAGTGCAGTGGCGTGATCTTGGCTCACTGCAACCTCCGCCTCCTGGGTTCAAGCGATTCTCCTGCTTCAGCCTCCTGAGTAGCTGGGATTACAGGCACCCGCCACCATGCCCGGCTAATTTTTGTAGTTTTGGTAGAGACAGGATTTCACCATGTTGGCCAGGCTGATCTTGAACTCCAGACCTCAAGTGATCCACCCACCTCAGCCTCCCAAAGTGCTGAGATTACAGACATGAGCCACTGTGCCCAGCCTGATATCCCTCTTCTGACCTTGCTCAGTACCATGCACATAGTAGGTCAGGAAGAGTAGATACGCTTTTTTTTTTTTTTTTTTTTTGAGACAGAGAGTCTTGGTTTGTTGGCCAGGCTGAGTGCAGTGGCATGATCTTGGCTTACTGCAACCTCTGTCTCCTGGGCTCAAGCAATTCTTTTGCCTCAGCCTCCCAAGTAGCTGGGATTACAGGCGTGTGCCACCACGCCCGGCTATTTTTTTTTTTTTTTTTTTTGAGATGAAGTCTTGCTGTGTCGCCCAGGCTGGAGTGCAGTGGTGCAATCTCGGCTCACTGCAAGCTCCGCCTCCTGGGTTCACACCATTCTCCTGCCTCAGCCCCCGGAGTAGCTGGGACTACAGGCACCCGCCACCACACCCGGCTAATTTTTTTGTATTTTTAGTAGAGATGGGGTTCCACTGTGGTCTCGATCTCCTGACCTCGTGATCCGCCCGCCTCGGCCTCCCAAAGTGCTGGGATTACAAGCGTGAGCCACCGCGCCCGGCCACACCCAGCTAATTTTTTTTTTTTTTTTATTAATTTTTTTTGCATACAAAAACAATAAACATTTTCTAAAAATACATACAAACAAAAAGATGCGTATCAAACATATTAGGAAGGTTGCACATGGGAAGTCGGGGAATAGAAATGGGGGTGGGAGTTAAAATAAATGAGAGAGGGACTTTATATGGATCAGTGATAATAACTCAATCCTCTATTTGACAAAGAAGAGGGAGAAGGAAGAGGAAGAAAAAGAAAGTGGGATAAAGGATCAGAAAGGGAGGAAAATAGAAAAAATTAGAGTATGACTCCAGGGTAGACCTGTTTTGTTGTCATTGAGTTGGTTGGTTGGTTTGTCTGTTGTATTCTTCATGTTTCGCCAAGTTGGCCAGACTGGTCTCGAACTCCTAGTCCGAAGTGATCAACCCGCCTCGCCCCCTAGAGTGCCGGGACTACAGGCGTGAGCCACCACGTCCAGCCCCCACATTGCTTCTGGCCTCCATGGTAGACCTCCCAGACGGAGCGGCCAGGCAGAGGAGCTCCTCACTTCTACCCAGACACGGGGCGGCCGGGCAGAGGGGCTCCTCACTTCCCAGAAGGGGCGGCCAGGCAGAGACGCTCCTCACTTCTTCCCAGACGATAGGTGGCCGGGCAGAGGCGCTCCTCACTTCCCAGACGATGGGTGGTCGGGCAGAGGCGCTCCCCACTTCCCAGACGATGGGTGGCCGGGCAGAGGCGCTCCTCACTTCCCAGACGATGGGCGGCCGGGCAGAGGCGCTCCTCATCTCCCAGACGATGGGTGTCCGGGCAGAGGCATTCCTCACTTCCCAGATGGGGCAGCCGGGCAGAGGCGCTCCTCACTTTCCAGACGATGGGTGGCCGGGCAGAGGCGCTCCTCACCTCCCAGACGATGGGTGGCCTGGCAGAGGCGCTCCTCACCTCCCAGACGATGGGTGGCCGGGCAGAGGCGCTCCTCACCTCCCAGACGGGGCGGCCGGGCAGAGGCGCTCCTCACTTCTTCCCGGACGGGGCGTCCGGGCAGAGGCGCTCCTCACTTCTTCCCGACGGGGCGGCCGGGCAGAGGCGCTCCTCACTTCTTCCCAGACGGGGCGGCCGGGCAGAGGCGCTCCTCACTTCTTCCCGGACGGGGCGGCTGGGCAGAGGCGCTCCTCACTTCCCAGACGGTGGGTGGCCGGGCAGAGGCGCTCCTCACTTCCCAGACGGTGGGAGGCCGGGCAGAGGCGCTCCTCACTTCTTCCCGGACGGGGCGGCTGGGCAGAGGCGCTCCTCACTTCCCAGACGGTGGGTGGCCGGGCAGAGGCGCTCCTCACTTCCCAGACGATGGGTGGCTGTGCAGAGGCGCTCCTCACTTCTTCCTGGGTGGGGTGGCCGGGCAGAGGCGCTCCTCACTTCCCAGACGGGGCGGCCGGGCAGAGGCGCTCCTCACTTCTTCCCGGACGGGGCGGCCGGGCAGAGGCGCTCCTCACTTCTTCCCGGTCGGGGCGGCCGGGCAGAGGCGCTCCTCACTTCTTCCCGGACGGGGCGGCCGGGCAGAGGCGCTCCTCACTTCTTCCCGGTCGGGGCGGCCGGGCAGAGGCGCTCCTCACTTCTTCCCGGACGGGGCGGCCGGGCAGAGGCGCTCCTCACTTCTTCCCGGACGGGGCGGCCGGGCAGAGGCGCTCCTCACTTCTTCCCGGATGGGGCGGCCGGGCAGAGGTGCTGCTCACTTCCCAGACGGGGCGGCCGGGTAGAGGCATTCCTCACTTCCCAGACGGGGCGGCCGGGCAGAGGCGCTCCTCACTTCCCAGACGGGGCGGCCGGGCAGAGGCGCTCCTCACTTCCCAGACGGTGGGTGGCCGGGCAGAGGCGCTCCTCACTTCCCAGACGATGGGTGGCCGGGCAGAGGCGCTCCTCACTTCTTCCCGGATGGGGCGGCCGGGCAGAGGTGCTCCTCACTTCTTCCCGGATGGGGCGGCCGGGCAGAGGCTCTCCTCACTTCTTCCCGGATGGGGCGGCCGGGCAGAGGCGCTCCTCACTTCTTCCCGGATGGGGCGCCCGGGCAGAGGCGCTCCTCACTTCTTCCCGGACGGGGCGCCCGGGCAGAGGCGCTCCTCACTTCCTGGACGGGGCGGCCGGGCAGAGGCGCTCCTCACTTCCCAGACGGGGCGGCCGGGCAGAGGCGCTCCTCACTTCTTCCCGGACGGGGGCGGCCGGGCAGAGGCGCTCCTCACTTCTTCCCGGGTGGGGCGGCCGGGCAGAGGCGCTCCTCACTTCTTCCCGGGCGGGGCGGCCGGGCAGAGGCGCTCCTCACTTCTTCCCGGACGGGGCGGCCGGGCAGAGGCGCTCCTCACTTCCCAGACGATGGGTGGCCGGGCAGAGGCGCTCCTCACTTCCCAGACGGTGGGTGGCCGGGCAGAGGCGCTCCTCACTTCCCAGACGGGGCGGCCGGGCAGAGGCGCTCCTCACTTCCCAGACGGTGGGTGGCCGGGCAGAGGCGCTCCTCACTTCCCAGACGGTGGGTGGCCGGGCAGAGGCGCTCCTCACTTCCCAGACGGTGGGTGGCCGGGCAGAGGCGCTCCTCACTTCCCAGACGGTGGGTGGCCGGGCAGAGGGGCTCCTCACTTCCCAGACGGTGGGTGGCCGGGCAGAGGCGCTCCTCACTTCCCAGACGGTGGGTGGCCGGGCAGAGGCGCTCCTCACTTCCCAGACGGTGGGTGGCCGGGCAGAGGCGCTCCTCACTTCCCAGACGGTGGGTGGCCGGGCAGAGGCGCTCCTCACTTCCCAGACGGTGGGAGGCCGGGCAGAGGCGCTCCTCACTTCCCAGACGGGGCGGCCGGGCAGAGGCGCTGCTCACTTCCCAGTCGGGGCGGCCGGGTAGAGGCGCTCCTCACTTCCCAGACGGGGCGGCCGGGCAGAGGTGCTCCTCACTTCCCAGACGGGGCGGCCGGGCAGAGGCGCTCCTCACTTCCCAGACGGTGGGTGGCCGGGCAGAGGCGCTCCTCACTTCCCAGACGGTGGGTGGCCGGGCAGAGGCGCTCCTCACTTCCCAGATGGGGCGGCCGGGCAGAGGCGCTCCCCACCTCTTCCCGGGCGGGGCGGCCGGGCAGAGGCGCTCCTTACTTCTTCCCGGGCGGGGCGGCCGGGCAGAGGCGCTCCTCACTTCTTCCCGGACGGGGCGGCCGGGCAGAGGCGCTCCTCACTTCCCAGACGATGGGTGGCCGGGCAGAGGCGCTCCTCACTTCCCAGACGGTGGGTGGCCGGGCAGAGGCGCTCCTCACTTCCCAGACGGGGCGGCCGGGCAGAGGCGCTCCTCACCTCCCAGACGGTGGGTGGCCGGGCAGAGACGCTCCTCACTTCCCAGACGGTGGGTGGCCGGGCAGAGGCGCTCCTCACTTCCCAGACGGTGGGTGGCCGGGCAGAGGTGCTCCTCACTTCCCAGACGGTGGGTGGCCGGGCAGAGGCGCTCCTCACTTCCCAGACGGGGCGGCCGGGCAGAGGCGCTCCTCACTTCCCAGACGGGGCGGCCGGGCAGAGGTGCTCCTCACCTCCCAGACGGGGCGGCCGGGCAGAGGCGCTCCCCACCTTCCAGATGGGGCGGCGGCCGGGCAGGGGCTGCAATCCCAGCACCCTGGTAGGCCAAGGCAGGCGGCCGGGGGGTAGAGGCTGCCGCGAGGCCAGACCACGCCACCGCCCTCCAGCCCGGGCAACACCGAGCACTGGGTGAGCGAGACTCCGTCTGTAGTCCCAGTACCTCGGGAGGCTGAGGCGGGCAGAGCACTCGGCGTCAGGAGCTGGCGACCAGCGTGGCCAAGATGGCGAACGCGTGCCTGCATCCGAAGGAGAAAAGGCAGGGAGTGGTGGCGGGCGCCGGCAGTCCCAGGCAGTCCGCGGCGCGGGCAGTAGCAAGCCGAGTAGATTGTAGCCTGGGCCAGAGAGGGGAAAGAAAAGAAAAGAAAAGAAAAAAAGAAAGAAAGAAAGAAAGAAAGAAAGAAAGAAAGAAAGAAAGAAAGAAAGAAAGAAAGAAAAGGCAGGAAGGAAGGAAGGAAGGAAGGAAGGAAGGAAGGAAGGAAGGCAGGCAGGCAGGCTAATTTTTGTATTTTTAGTAGAGACGGGGTTTCACCATGCTGGCCAGGCTGGTCTTGAACTCCTGACCTCAGGTGATCTGCCTGCCTCGGCCTCCCAAAGTGCTGGGATTACAGGTGTGAGCCACCGTGCCTGGCCACAGATAGGTGTATACATTGCAGCAACTCCAGTCAGTTGTCAGTAGCTGTCCGGAGCTCAGTGTGGAGCTCTGGGTGTGGAGCAGGCAAGGGCAGCAGGAGTGCAGGGGGTTGGCAGTCCTCATGGCAGGTGTTAATGCTGTGGGTTAAGTGGCAGGACATGGAATCTTAATGTGGAGGCGAGTGAGCACCCATCAGCAAAGTGGATGGTACTTTCATTCATTCATTCCATAAGCATATGCTGGGTACTTTCCTTAATTCATTCGATAAGCACGTGCTGGGTACCTACTCCTGGAAGGCCCTGTGCTAGGCATAGGGACTATGAAGGAAATGGTCCCTGTCTCATGGAGCCTCCAGGGGAAACAGACATTCATAAAACAATTACTAACTAAATAGGTCATTTTAAGCAATGAAACGTGTACGAGAAAATACACGAGAGTAATGAGGAATTGCACTGGGTGAAATTGAAGTCCGCACGGGTCTGAAGCAGGCAGGGAGATGCTGTTGCTGCCTCTAACACCTGTCCCAGTCTTGCTCTGTGCCCAACACTGAGTGAGGGTGCCATCTGCCCAACAGCCCCCTGGGTTAGGTGTGTTACTATCACTGCCACTGACAGAGGAGGACACAAACAGGGTGAGGAGGTGGGTTTCAGAGGGGCCAGAGTGGATGCAGGGAATTTAGAGGCTGATGGACTAAGTAAGCCAGGAGAGAGATGCCAGGGGCTTGAGCCAGAGTGGCAGTGGGAGAGGGGAGGGAAAGGGGCCAGATGGAGGATACATTTTGGAAATAGAGCCAATCTGATGTGCTGAGGGTTTGCATGTGTGAGGGTTTGGAAAAGAAAGGATCAAGGGTGAGTCCTGAGTTACTGGACAGATGGTGGCCCCTTCACTGAGCTGGGGGCAGTTGGTGCCTGCATGATGACATTGGAAGCCTGCCTTTCCCTTGTGAAGGCTAATTTCTTTGGGGTAGAATAGGGTCCCCCAATTAAAATGCAGTGCTCCGGGAAGAAGCTCAGTCGTGAGCCTCTGTATCCTAAAATGTGTTTTTTTCAGGATAACAATACGTTTTTCATCAAAAAAGTGTTTCACGGTCAGGCAGGCTGAGTGCACCCCAGCCCACAGGCCATGTCCTGGGTCTCTTGGCTGCAGGGCTTCTGAGGGCCTCCTGTGTGTAGATGGAGAATCTCCGAAAGGAGATTTGAGTCTGCTTCATTTCCCCAAATGCTTGTACCCTGGGACCCTTCTTTTCTTTCCTATTTTGTGGGACACCAGGCCAAGCTATTAAAATCATTAGTATCTGCTCTGATCTATCAGTTGTAAAAGTGCCTTCAGAAAGTGTCTCATTAGAGGACTTGAGTCAAATGTCCACAGAGCCCAGACAAATAACAAATACATGTTGAATGGGAGGGATCGGGGGGTGGTGGCGACCATGGGAGAGTTGGAGGACGTTTGTCTCATCTCAGGCTGTCAGTGGCAACTTGCTCCAAGGCATATGGCCCATGTGGCCAGGGCTTCCGGTGTTTCAGGAGGTGCTGGAATTCAGGGTTTTTGTGCAAAATCTCCTGCCTTTGAACCATTGTTAACTTAAAAATGTTTATACCCTGCAACCTCAGATTAGTCCTGTGTCCTTGTGTGATAGGAAGAGGAAACGGAGGCCCAGAGTGGAGAGGAACTGGGCTTACAGTAGCGTCATCCATGTGTTAACTTGGCTGAGCCCCTACTGGGTGCCTTTGTTAGACCCTGAGGGTGGGACCCAGGAGGCCAGGAGAAGACAATCCCTGGACTGGAAGAGCCAACCTCGTAGTGTTATATTCACCCCAGGGTGCAGGATCAGTGGTGGTAGCGGAACATCACAAGGCCAGTGCTGGAGTCAGTCATGCGTTCATTTCCTGGCTCCATCGCTTACTTGCTGGGCGACTGTGGCCAAGTCGCTTCTGTGTCTGAGCCTCAGCTTTCTCAGCTGCCAAATGGGAATGGACGGTAATAGTACCTCAATGTCAGAGTTTCATCTCAAGGTAACAGTGTGTGCCTCCTAGATCTTTGGGAAGGACTGGGGAGCTAAAGTGAGAAAGTGAGTGGACCAGGCCTGACGTTTTGTAGCTCGTCATCCTCACTAACTGGGGAGACAAGAGTAGCTCATCTTCCGGCCACCCTGGAGTGGTGTGAAGCCCTGTGTTCCCAAGAGGCTTCCTCTCAGGAACTGAGCTGGCATCTTCTTTCTCTACTCTCTGGAGCTTCATGTATCTGGTGGTGGTCCTGCACTGGCCCCCCAGCCCGGGGGCAGGGATAGCGGGCTGTCATTGCCTCCTCTCCACAGGCTTCTGTTTCCCCATCTTCAGAACTGCTAGAATGTGGTGTTCTTTCATGGCCTTAGATGGCGGGAAATCACACCTGAACCCATCACGGCAGGTCCTGTGCTTCAAGGCCTCGCATAAGCCCCTCTTGGGGGACTTGCCTCAAGATCTCTCTGTGCCCAGAGCAGGCAGGGCTGGAGGGTCTCTGGCAGCTGCCCACTCTGGCAGCTTGGGCCTCTGCCTCAGGGAGCCTGGGGTTTACATGGGCCTGGTGGGAGAGGGAGGGTGAGCTGGTCAGAGGCCAACCCAGGCCACCCCCTTCCTCCTCAGCCAGAGAACATCCTGTGTGTCAACACCACCGGGCATTTGGTGAAGATCATTGACTTCGGCCTGGCACGGAGGTACCACCCGGGTGGGTGGGCAGGGCAAGACAAGCCTCTGAGTTGGCAGGGGACAGGAGTGGGGTGGAGGGGGCATGGGTAAAGGCCCGGAGCTGTGCTCTGAGCCCTTGGTCTCACCCCCAGGTATAACCCCAACGAGAAGCTGAAGGTGAACTTTGGGACCCCAGAGTTCCTGTCACCTGAGGTGGTGAATTATGACCAAATCTCCGATAAGACAGACATGTGGAGTATGGGGGTGATCACCTACATGCTGTGAGCTCCGATGTGGGCCATGTTTATGGGGTTGGTGGGGCATGGGGGCGAGCGGCCGAGGCCAAGATTGGCCCTAGGGTCTTGGTAAGGTGGTCCCACCTCCCCTATCCCTCAGTCAGGGGTTTGCTGGGGTTGGGAGTGCTAGGGAGAACAGGAAAGGGGAACGTGGTGCCCATTTTATAGATGGAAAAACCAAGGTCCCTATAAAGGCATAGCATCTGGACAGCAGATCTCGGATGACCTGGGGCGGGCAGAGGGGCAGTGGACATTTCCTATGTGCTCACCACATACCTTGCACTCGTCATTCCTCATCTTCACTGTCACCTGGGAAGCTGGGATGATTATGCCCATTTTACAGATGAGAAGAGTGAGGCTCAGAGAGGGGAGGTGACTTACCCAAAGTCACCCAGCCAGATTCAAACCCAGGTCTGTCCCACGAGAGGCTGGGGGTCTTTTCAGCACACGGTGCTGCCTCCTAGGATCTGCCCCTGTTCCCTACCCCTCTGCAGGTGACTCAGCACCTCCAATCTCACCTCCCTGCCCCCTGCTATCCCCTCCCTCTAGGCTGAGCGGCCTCTCCCCCTTCCTGGGAGATGATGACACAGAGACCCTAAACAACGTTCTATCTGGCAACTGGTACTTTGACGAAGAGACCTTTGAGGCCGTAACAGACGAGGCCAAAGACTTTGTCTCCAACCTCATCGTCAAGGACCAGAGGTGAGGCTCACCCCAGAACCTGAACCGTATGTGTGCAAACTTAGTGTGTCTGAGTGCCGGCAGGGCGGAAGCCAGGTAGAGAGGCCAGCTGAGCCCCTGGGGCCTCACGAGCATGCAGCCCACCGTCAGCATGCTGCCTCTCCCCCAGGGCCCGGATGAGCGCTGCCCAGTGTCTCGCCCACCCCTGGCTCAACAACCTGGCGGAGAAAGCCAAGCGCTGTAACCGACGCCTTAAGTCCCAGATCTTGCTGAAGAAATACCTCATGAAGAGGCGTTGGAAGGTACCGCTGGATTTGGGGTGGGGAGGGAGGGCTTTCTAGTGGGAAGAGCTCCTGGTGCCAGATCCCAGCCTCCACCGTCCCTGCCTTGGCAGGTTCTGTTGACCAGGCTGGGCCCTGTCTGGAAGACAGGGTTGACTTTTCTGTTTTTGCCCTGGGCTGTCTTCTGTCCTAGAGTGGAGACCTCCACCCGGCCTTCCACCCAGCCCCACCCATCTGGGGCTCTGGCTTCCCTCCTTCATTTTTCAACTATTTCTTGAGCATCTACTACTTCTAGGCATTGGGATATAGGAGTGGACAAAAGAGACAAAGATCTCAGTCTTTGTGGACTTACTTTTGGTGAGAGGTGGGGTATTTTCTATCTTTATTTTCTCTTTCAATACAGTCTTGCTTTGTCACCCAGGCTGGGGTACAGTGGCGTGATCTCGGCCCACTGCAACCTCTGCCTCCCGGGTTCAAGCAATTCTCCTGCCTCAGCCTTCCAAGTAGCTGGGATTACAGGTGCCCGCCACCACACCTGGCTAATTTTTGTATTTTTAGTGGAGACGGGGTTTCACCATGTTGGCCAGGCTGGTCTTGAACTCCTGACCTTGTGATCCACCCGCCTTGGCCTCCCAAAGTGCTGGGATTACAGGCGTGAGCCACTGTGCCTGGCTGAGGTGGGGCATTTTCTAGAGCCCTGGGGAAATAGGCAGGGTTAAAGAAGGCTTTAGAAAAAAAATAAGGGCCTTCTGCCAGGGAGAGGTTGTACTTTTATTTTTATTTTTTTTAGAGACAGGGTCTCACTCTGCCTCCCCAGCTGGAGTGCAGTGGCGCTATCATGGCTCACTGTAGTCTTGACCTTCTGGGCTCAAGTGATCCTCTCCTTTGGCCTCCTGAATAGCTGGGACCACAGACATATGCCACCACAGCCAGTTAATATTTTAAAAATATTTTTGTGGAGATGAGGTCTCGCCATGTTGCTCAGGCAAGCAATCCTCCCGCCTTGGCCTCTCGAAGTGTTGGGATTACAGGTGTGAGCCACTGTGCCCGGCCTGCACTTCTAAATAGGGGGGTCAGGAAGGGCTCACTGAGAAGCATGTGAACAAAGACCTGAAGGTGGGGAGGGGTGAGCCATGCCAATACTGGGAGAAGAGTATTCCAGGCAGAGGGAGTAGCCAGTGCAAAGGCCCTGAGGCAGAGGTGTGGTTGGAGAGTTTGAGGAACAGGTAGGAGGCCAGTATGGATGAAGTGGAGTGAGCAAGGAGGTAAGGAATGAAGTCAGAGAGGAAGAGGGGGACAGGAGGTGGAGAGACTCATCAGCCATGGCAAGGGGTTTATCTTTGACTTGGAGCAAAACTGGAGCCATGGGAGTGTTTGGAGCAGAGCGGTCCTCGGTTCAGGTCTGGCTGACCTATCCGTTGAGTGAGGGGACTCCTGGACAATACAGTGTCATGGCGCCTCCCGTGGCCGTTTTGGGCACTGCACCTTCCCTAGCCTGTGACCCTCCTGGACTGAAGGGGACTTACAGGATGCTCAGACACCCTGCAGCTGCCCCCCTGCCCTGGTGTTGACTGGGACTCCCTCTCTTCTGCCGTCTAGAAAAACTTCATTGCTGTCAGCGCTGCCAACCGCTTCAAGAAGATCAGCAGCTCGGGGGCACTGATGGCTCTGGGGGTCTGAGCCCTGGGCACAGCTGAGGCCTGGACGCAGCCACACAGTGGCTGGGGCTGAGGCCACACAGCCCAGAAGGCCAGAGAAGGCAGCCAGATCCCCAGGGCAGCCTCGCCAGGACAAGGCTGTGCCAGGCTGGGAGGCTCGGGGCTCCCCACGCCCCCATGCAGTGACCGCTTCCCCGATGTGAGCCGCCTCGGAGTGTGGCCTGGATCCATCCTGCTAGCACCTCCCCAGACAGGGCTCCAGCCTGTCGGCCACACCCCAGACTCCAGGCCCCCGTTGAAGCCGCTCCCGGTTCCCTCCCCAGCTCCCTGTCTTTGAACTGCCGCCGCCGTGGTGACCCCTGCTTTGCCCCACTGGGAGCGTCCTCAGCCTGGGCCTGCTCCTAGCTGGAGTGCCACGGCTGGGGGTCTCAGTATGTAGGGCTTCTGTGATTGTGGATGGGAGGCTCCTGGCAGGGCAGAAAGGCCGCAACACTGATTTCTAAGGCCCAGCTGCCAGGGGAGACAGAGCAGGCTTTGTGAGAGAGGACCTCCATGCCCCTGCCGCCTCCCCACTCCCAGCAGATAAGGCTGAGCCCACACCATCTGGCCCAGGCTGGCCCCCACCCACCTTCCTTGCGACCACCAACACACAGGAACTCTGTGTGAGAGAGAGGGCGCCCAGCCCAGGCCTGGTGGAGGGGGAGGGGAGAAGCCAAGGGACACAGGAGACCACCCCCGAGCTTGCCTCAGGGCCAAGCCGGCCCAACCCAACCACTCAGGGCCCCCATCTTGGGGGTCACCCATGGCCTCAGATGATGGGGTCAGCAGGCCCAGGAGAAGCAGGAAGGCCATGGGGCAGCCCCCAATCTGCTCTCAGCTTGTGCCTTGTAAATAAATGTACAGGTTGGATGTGGCCTCCTTCCCTCTGTGTATGCCTGCACTGGTGTGAGGTCGCTGATGACCACAGTTCACTGAGCACCTACTGTGTGCCGGACACTTTAGCAATATCCGTCAGCTCACAGTTTGGTGGTTCATGCAGGCTCAGGTGCCAGTCTGCCCAGCACATGATGTGGGCAGGTGGCTTCTGCACGTTGTGCCTCAGTATCCTCACCTGTGAAAGGGAGGTCACAGCAACAGCCTACACCGGGTGTGTGATTTCTGTGTGCCCAGCTTTACTTAAAGCGCCTGTGCTGTGTTAACTCATTGACTCCTCACAGCAAGGTTACGAGGCAGGATTGATTGATTGACTGATTGATTTATGATGGAGTCTCACTCTGTCGCCCAGGCTGGAGTACAGTGGTGTGATCTTGGCTCACTGCATGCAACCTCCACCTCCCGGCTTCAGGTGATTCTCATGAGGCAGGTATTATTATTCCTGTCTTACAGAGGGAGAAACTGAGCCAGAGAGAGTGGGCAGCGCTAGGATCTACCTCATAGGGTGGGGCCGTGGCTGCAGCATCAGTCAGACTGAGGTAAGGCACTTAGGGCTGTGCTCGGCCCAGGGAACGATAATGTTCCTATCCTTACTCCACATATGAAGAAACTGAGGCTCAGAGGAGAGAGGGAACTTGAATGCCACTCAACAAGTCAGGGACCGGGGCTTGAAAGGAACTTTTTTGTCTCCCAGAGCAAGGCTCTGCCCATGCGTTCACTCTACCTCTCACCAGGACAGGGTGTAAGCAGAGAGTCCGGTCTCCAGGTGGAGGCCAGGTCTGGCAGGCCTGCAATGCCTTTGCTGGGTCTACAATGAGGGCCTCAGGGGAGAGGACTGTTCTCTGATTTTTCCCAGTGGCCACGGCCACCTCACCACAGGCCAGCAGTGAGGGGCAGGGGAGGCTCCATCTGGGGGCAGCCCAGAGGGCAAGAGAGCTGAGCCCTGATAGAGTGCAGCCTCTCTGGCTGTGAGGATGACTGAGAAGTGGGACTGGCCTATGGGAACAGAGAGGTTCCAGCAGGAAGAGCAGAGACAGCAGTTAACATGCATCGAGCACCTGCCAGCTGCTGGCCCTGGGTGCCGCATTGTGTTGACGATCACATCGGCTGCACACGGTGACTCTGCGAGGTGTTGTGTCCATTTCTCAGAGTGGGGAGCCAAGCCTCAGAGAGGTTCAGCCACTTGCTGAGGGCTACATAGTCAGTGGCAGAGCCAGGATTTGTACCCAGATGGTCTGGGCCCAGAGCCCCTGCTCTTCACCACTGCCTGCCTCCTGGGAAACCTTAGACTTGCCCTCGGACAGAAACCTTGACGGTTCATCCCATCCCTCTCCTGCCTCCATGAACACTGGTCCTCACTGCGATCCCCGCTCTGTTTGAGCCGGGGAGTTCAGAGTCCGGTTGCAGCAGTATCACTTGGGGTGGTGAATGGGTGACTCTGAGGCCTGAGCCTGACTCTTAGTCTGGGGCTTGGGGGGCCTGGGGAACCTGGGTTGGGCTCTTGGTGGGAGGTGTGCTTATGGGCAGGGCCCCTAGGGCTGTGGATTCCTGCCTGCCTGCCTGTCCGCCACCTGCCAGCTGGGCCAGGCCTGTGGTTTCCTCTGAGTGGTTTTCTCGGCCTCGCTGGCCCCCACCCAGGCTGAGCCTCGGCCACACAGCATGTTGATGAGGGATGAGTCACCACCGTGGGGGGAGGGAAGGAAATGAAGTCCAGCCACAGCAGAGATCCAGGGCCTGGATCCAGCTGGGGAAACCGAGGCCAAGATGGGGAAGGTCCCTCATCAGAGACAGTAACAGCTGGAACTAGAACCCAGGACTCCTGACTCCCAGTGCAAGCCTCAGTTTCCCCCTCTGTAATATGAAGTTGGTAACCTCAGCTCTTTTCTCCTCTGCCACTCCTAGCGCCATTGTGACAGTTGAGAGACGGGATGGGGTGCTCATGCACCATATTTTACAGGTGAAATAAACAGGTTCAGAGAGGGAAAGTGACTTGGCCAAGGCCACACAGCAAATTAACATGTCCTGTGCAAGAAGCCCATTCAGAACCCAGCTCCACCTCTTCCCAGGAGCACACCTTAGAAAGCTCTTTATGGTTCATCAGGTGCTTCCTTTGGGCCTCCCCTGGTCCCCAGAGGCAGAGAGTATAGATTCGATAATATGGATGGGGAAATGTGGGTTCAGAGAGACCTTGTTCCCACTGAGGGCCACGGAGCACACTCAGGGCAAAGCTGCAGCCACGGTCCCTGTGGAGAGCTGGGTCTGCCTCTCTGCAGGCTTAGGCCCCAGCCCCATTGCTTTCAGGAACACTCCCATCCCTGGCAGCTACAAGGAAGAAAGATTTTTCATGCTAGGAGCTGCCCTAATGGAGGGAGGGAGCCCATAGCTGGTTTGGGACTGTCAAGCTGGACCAGGACTGAGCAAAGGTTCCCAGGGCATCAGTTCTCTGGGTGTCAGGCTGAGCTTCCCTGCCCCTTGCATGGTTTGCTGTGCCCACCACAGGCACCAGGGCCATGGGCCCCTCCTGCTCAGTGTCCATCTCAACGCTGATGCTGTGTTTTTCCCCTGCAAGGCACTTCTGTGCCTGGGCTTCCCCTGAACGGGGTCCTGGGCCCTCTTTGTGAGCTAAGAAGGGTTAACACTGTCAATGGGAGCGCTCCTCCCAGTTGGTCCCAGCCCAGAGAGCTTTCCTCCAAGACCATTTCCTGCCTCAGGGCCTTAGCCAGGCCCACAGTGACCACCCCCCATGGATCTGGAAGCCACTAAGGCCACATCTGGTTTGGATTACATCAGGGCTGGTGACGCTGCCTTTTCCTGTCTGAGTCCAGTGGCCTTGAATTGTGCTGGCCACCTTGGACCCAACAAGGCAGTGGTGGGTAAAGATTCAGCCAGTGATAGGGCTGTGCTGAGGGCATGGAGGAGCCAGGGCTGTCCTGAAGGATGTGCCCACCTGGACCATCTCCTACCTATGAAGCTACCTATGCACCTGTTTCTTCCTTCATGTTAATGGGTAATATTTATTGGCCACCAGGCACTATACCAAGTGATTCCCATCAATTAACTTATTTTGTCCCCACCCTATGAGTAGGTATTTTCATTATCAACATTTCACAGATGAGGAAACTGAGGCACAAGGAGTGTATGGACAAGTCCATGGGCTCCCAGCTGATGAATAGGGGAATCAGGATGTGAGGCAGGCCATCTGACTTCCCACACAGCAACCACTTCACAACCATTTGTTGAGCCCGGCTCTGGGCCTGGCCCCCAGCGAGAGCCTGGGGATGAATGAGTCATGGCCCTTGCCCGTGGGGAGCTCACAGCCTCCGGAACCCCAGTGGGAGGATGGGGATCAGGGTGAAGCTGGAAGGAATCTCATGAAACCATGAGAACAGGAAGGAGACATTAACCCCTATTCTCTTCTCTTCAGTGGGAGTCACACCTAAGCTGAGGGCACACAAGGAGCAGGGCTTTTCCAGACAGAGAGTGAGGAGGGTGTTCCAGGCAGAGGGGACTGCTGTCCAGAGACTTGGAGCTGAGTATAAGCTCATCTTGGAGCAGGCCAGTAGGGCTTTTGCATCAGATGAAGCAGGAAATAGGTCTGGAGAAGTTAGCAGGAGCCCGAATGGCAGGCTGACCTGGGACAATGGGGAGCTGTGGAAGGGAGGTCAGAGATCCATGCTTACAAAGGATCCCTGCAGCCAGGGAGGTCAGTGAATGGGGGAGAGAGGCTGGAGGCAGGGACACCCGGTGGAGGCTGAGCCATGTCTGCTTGAGAGGCTGTTAAGAACTGTGGGGAGGAGATGGGGGAGATGCCTCTAGAGAGATAGGCTGATGACAGAGAGATTGGGTTCCAGGTCAGACAGAACAGGGTTCATACCTACTTATTTGCCCTCCCTGAGCCTCAGTTTCCTGTCTGTAAAATGGGTAAGAATCATACCTGCTTCCCAGAATAATGAAAAAGTTACATGGGATCTGTAGGTGGAGCCTGGTACAGGCTACTGAGCTTATGTTTGTTTCACAACTATTTCTCCGGCCCCGGCTATGTTCCAGACACTGCCCTAGGTGCCGGAGACAAGCAATGAATAGACAAAAATTCCTGGCCTGGTGAAGCTTCATGCCAGTGGGGGAGACACACTGAATGGCAATAATGAATTTAGAATGTGTTAGTAGTGGGGGAAATGGGGAATGTGGCCAGGCAGGGCTTCTCTGAGGATATTTGAACAGAAACTGGAGGATATGAGGGAGTGAAGCCTGTGGACATTCATGGAAGATAAGGCAGAGCCAGTGTACAGGCTGCTCGGAGTGAGTGAGGGGGAAGGAAGGAGGAGCTGGGGCCAGACCACAGTGGCCCTCGCCTGTTAACGAAACAGGGAGCCTTGTTGGGGGGGTCTTTGAGAATTTTTTTTTTTTTGAGACAGAGTCTTGCTCCGTCGCCCAGGCTGCAGTGCAGTGGCGTGATCTCAGCTCACTGCAACTCTGCCTCCTGGGTTCAAGTGATTCTCCTGCCTCAGCCTCCCAAGTAGCTGGGATTACAGGCGCCTGCCACCATGTCCAGCTAATTTTTTGTGTTTTTAGTAGAGACGGGGTTTCACTATGTTGGCCAGGCTGATCTTAAACTCCTGACCTCAGGTAATCCACCAGCCTTGGCCTCCCAAAGTGCTGGGATTATAGGCGTGAGCCACCGTGCCCAGCCTTGAGATTTAATTCATGGCAAATTAATGAATGGTGACCATGACTCCATCCATCCACTCCTAAACCTTTTAGACTACTACTATGTGCTAGTCATCGAGTTAGGGAAGATGACAAAACGCATAAGGCAGACCCAACCCTTGGCCCCTGAAGTTTACATTCTAAGGCAGAGACACAATAAAATGTGAGTACATGCGCACATGCGTAATTCTACATTGCAGCAGATGCCATGTCAGCAACATAAATGGGATGCAGAGGGAGAATAATCTGGGGGCATCCAATTAGATAAGGAAGTGCAGGAAGGCTTCTCAGAGAAGGTGATGTGATGTGGGTCGTGGATGTAGGGAGGCAGCCAGTGGGGGCAAAGGGAACAGCCGCTGCAAAGGCCTAGAGATGGAAAAGAAACTCACGGGGAGGCGAGTGTCCTAAGGGAGTGGGAAGGTCAGCCCTCTCTTGTTTGTATGCTCGGGGCAACCTCAAAACTGGCCCTGAGGGCTGTGGTCAAGAGGAAGCAGCCCTGGTCTTTCCGGAGACACCAGGCTGGGTTCTGGCTGACAGTGGCCTGTTTTTAGCCATGGAACCGTTTCCTTCTGCCCCACCAGCTGCCTCCCTGAGTCATCACCTAGTACCAGAAGGGTGGGAACAAGAGATTAGGCACCTCTGGACCTGTGGAGATGTGGGTTTTGCCCTGTGTGAAGGGAGAGATGGAGAGGACTACGCTGAGGGCATGAGGTCCTCCAATGGAGTTGTTTTATTAATTCTAATTTCATTCCTGTTGACTGAATTGTACAGGTAGTGTGCAGGACAAGGCTTCCCACACACCAGTCCTGGGGACTGGAATCATTGCTCCCATTTTACAGATGAGGAAACTGAGACTCAGAGAGGTAAATCCACTTGCTCAAGGTCACACAGGAAGGAAGTGAAGATGCCAGGAACTGAGTCAAAAGCCTTGTCTGTGTAACAGTCCTTCCTCCCCCTAAATCCTGTCCTCCTGCCTCCACAGCAGCTAGACACTCCTCTGGGGCATAAATCAGGTTAAGGGAGACATGTCCAGTACCCAAATACCTATTTATTGTACTTAACAAACATTTTGTTTTTTTTTTTGAGACAGAGTCTCACTCTGTCGCTCAGGCTGGAGTGCAGTGGCGTGATCTCAACTCACAGCAACCTCTGCCTCCCAGGTTCAAGTGATCCTCCTGCCCCAGCCTCTTGAGTAGCTGAGCCTACAGGCATGTGCCACCAAACCCGGCTAATTTTTGTATTTTTTGTAGAGACAGGGTTGTACCCTATTGGCCAGGCTGGCCTTAAACTCCTGACCTCAAGTGATCCTCCCGCCTTGGCCTCCCAAAGTGCTGAGATTACAGGCGTGAACCACCGTACCCGGCCAACAAATACTGATATTGTAGCTGCCATGTGCCAGACCCTGTTCTAAGCACTTTGCCAGTATTAACTCATGTAATCCTCACAATAACATCATGGGGGTAGGTACCCTCTAGACCACATTTTACAGATGGGGGAAACCCAAAAAGGGGAAGCAACTTGCCCAAGGTCACACAGTTAGGACGTGGCGCCTGGTCTATGGGTGGATGGAAGTCTGGGTGTGGAAGGGATGTTTTGGCTGAGGCCTGGATTCCTGGATTGCATACTCTCCCAGCAGGCGGCATGCCAGGCTGGCCGACACAACCTCCCGGCTTTTTCTCATCACTGTGGCAGCCTTGCAGGGCCCTGCCCTCCAAGGGAGAGGGTCTCCTTCCCCTCAGCCAAGGCACTGTCTGGGGTGTGGGCAGGAGTGTCTAACTCTGGGCCATGGAATGCCATAAACCAGGGAAGGAAGGGGGTGGGTGGAGAGCAGGCTGGAGATAAGGCATCGGGGAGGAGAGGCTGGCTGAGAAGGCCAGCCTTGTGGGTGGGTGAGGGTGGCCTCCCCAGGGGCCAGGAGTCCTCTCCTCTCTTGGGAGAACAAAGGCCAAGGCCCAGCAGGTGAAGCTTCCTAACGGTCTTTCAAAGCTGCCACACTTTTGCGGGAAGGGGCCGGCCACCTGGAAAGGCAGTGGGCTCCCGGTTCCAGGAACCCCATGTGATGTCGACCATTTTAATGTAGAGAGGATTCAGAAATCAGGCAGGAGATGCCCTTCCGGCTCTGATATTCCAGGAATCTGAGTTGCTATGATTAAAAACTCTGGAAGATTCTGAAATACTCATTTCAGATTCTGATTCTCCCATTTTAGGATTTGATTTGTCTAACTCTGTAAGGGTCTCAATATCCTTTTTTGCTCTCACCTGCTAAAGAGGAGGAATGGGGACTGGGATTGCCTCCTAGAGACGGACACGCTTCCTATGAGGAGGGTCCTTGGTCCAATGAGATGGCCCTATCCCTCCCCTCCAGAGCTACATTAAGGCATCAGAGGGGGTGCCATGGATGGGTTGAGAAGCGGCTCTGCTCCTTCCTTGCCATGTGACCCTGGGCATGTCACCTATCTTCTCTGGCCTTGGTCTCTCCATCTGTGCCAAGGGGCTCTATCTGGGTCGACAGAGGCATTCACTGTCCCCGCAACCCCTGTCCAGATGAGGGTGGTCAGGTGGGAGCCGGAGGTGAATGTTGGTCATGGAAAGAATGTGAAGGCAGGAGGCCCTTTGGGGGGGGTCCCTGGGCTGGGCAGCTAGCCAAGGGTGCATGAGGTCATGGTGTCTCCTTGCCCAGCACCTCCAGAGAAGGGACCTCCTCCAGGCCATCCCCCGGGTCAGATCTGTTCCTGGGACTCAGACCCTGAGTCAGGCTGCCCTTCCCCACAACCACTGGGCAAAGGGAGTGAAACGCAGAGAGGTGGGCGCTGGTCCAGGCTCATATAGTGAGTCCAAGGCATGCGCTGAGTCCGGGGTCCTGCTTAGGGGGTTGGGGCTGAGGGGGCCTGTCTTCACTTCATGACTATGTCGGAGGCCAGAGAGAGATGTGCAGAGGGGGCTCTGAGCCTGCATGTGGGCGACCCTTTCGCACATTCCCCCAGGGCAAGGGATGAGCAGGAGACTCAGCCTCCTTCTCCACAAGTCCCCACCCTAGTGCAGAGCTAAACCTCCTTGGTTCGGGGGGATGCTGGGGAGTGCGGCGGCAGAGGCCTGGGCTCCCCCAGCCCAGCTGGCTTCCCACCCTCCTAGTAGTTCAGAACCCAGGCTGGGAAGGGACTGGGGTCACCAGGGCTCCACAGGAATGTGCAACGGGAACAGCGCCCAGCAGAGGCCTCCTTCCCTGACCCAACTGAGAAAGAACTCTCACCCCTTTGAATCTGTCTGTCTCTGCCTCTGCAGGGTCTGTCTTTCTGTATCTCTCTCTTTCTCTGTCATATACACACACGCAGCCTGAGACACACTGATCCACACAGGCACACACCGTGGTACAGACTCACACAAGAACCTCCTTCCCCCTCCTCACCATGCCCTGCACACAGAGGGCCTTTCCTCTCCCCTCTGCCCCGTGAAGCTGCCCATAGGAGGCTGCACAGACCCTTGCTCCTTCTCCCCATTGTTTGATGGGTTCCGGGCTGGGGTTCAGCAGGCATGGTGGGGAGGGGCCCTACAGCTGGCCAGGCGTTTTCCCAGCCCCTCTCACCCTGCAGGTCCCCCTCCACCCCAGCTCTGAGACTGTGGGAACCAGACAGTTCGGGCTGTCCAGCCGGGCTCGCTTCCTCCCAGGCCCCAGGGGACCTGTCAGGGGAGGAGGGAGCAGCAAAAGCTGAAGTCCTCAGGGCTGCCTGGGCAAGGGAAGGCCTCTGGAGGAGACAGGGCTGCCTGCCCAAGAAGGGGTCTGCAGCCCCCTGGATGTAACCTCGTGGGACATAAGACCCTCTAGACCACATACCAAAAACCAGAATGAGAGTGCCCCAGCATCCCTCCCTCCTCTCCCTATGCCCATGATCCAGATAGGAGGACTGAGGCTCTGGGGAGGAAGCCATTCGCCTCTGCTCCTCCAGTGCTGGGGTCTGTGAGGACAGCAATGTTTCAGATTCCTTCTCTGTTCCTCTAACGAGGACCCAGAATATCCCCATTTCTCCTACTTCCTTGAGAAGGGGTAGTTCGAGAAGGTCAAAGGTCAGGACTCAGTCACTTCTGAATGGTACCTAGGACAGTCACAGACCATGCTGCTGGCCCCAAGAAATGCCATCTTAAAGAGTCACCAGAGGACCTCAGGGAGCTGGAGGCTCAGGGAAGCTCCCCCATTAATGTGGGAAGTCCAAACAGGGGGTAGGTGCTGCCTTTTGAACCCTGGGTGCCCTGCCTGCACAATGGGTAAGGGGTGCCTTTCTAGCCCTGGCCTTCCAGGATTGCAGCAAAGCCCTCCCACCTCTGGGGGCCACCACCAGCTCTGCCCTGACCCTCTTCTCCACCCCTGTGTCCTCACTCAAGCTGCAGGTCAGAGGCTGGAGGGTTGAGCCACACAGATGTGGTTTTGATTTACCCTCTGCCACCCATTTGCCATCTGGAGTTGGAGCTGGTGAGCCTGTTTCCACCACTGTAAACGGGGCCAACCTTCCAAATCACACAGGTGAGATGATATATACAAGCCTGGCACAGGATCAGTGTCACAAATTATCAGGGTTATGACGACTGCGCCTATGCGGGCTGTTAAGTCCCAGCATCTGAGACTGGAGAATCAGTCCCTCAGGCCAGCCCAGCCTTGCCCCTGCCCAGTCTCTCCCTTGCCTGTATCCTTCTCTCCCTGCTCCCCATTCCCTACCTCCCCTTCCTCTCCCTTTCTAGGAAACTCCCTGAGAAAGTCCCCAGCAGGAGAAAACCTCATGTGAGACATTCCCACCCGGGGTCTCTGCCCCCACTGCACAACCCCACAGCCACAGCCACCCCCACATACAAGCAGGCACCCTGGCCCTCAGCCCCCAGCCATCAGGCAAGCTGACCCTCATCATCACATTGCTTTATTGGCCCTGAGAGCCACAGAGTAAATCCCAAGAGGCCCCGCTTCCCCTCACCCCCAAGTTTGTCCGGAGGCCCCAGGGGCCTGGCTGAGCACTGCTTCAATCCTGGCTTTCTGTGTGGTTGTCCTTGGCTCACCAGGGCTGGGTCCTTCGAGAGTTCTCCAGGCCCGGAGCATGAGGGACCTGCAGGGACTGCCCGAGACGAGGCTGCCTTTACTCAAAGAAGAACATTCCTGGCGTCCGGTATAGGCAGGGGGTCAGCCCCAATGGGTAGCCGGAGCCTCCCTGGACAGGGAAGCCACCTGCAACCCAGGGTTCCTTGTGGTCAGCTGGCAGGGGCAGCGGGGCCCGGAGTGAGGCTGGAGGAGTGGGTGGTGCAGGGGAGGGGGCTGCTGAGGCCAAGAGGTGCTCAAGGCCTGGGTCAGCCCCCATGCAAAAATTCAGTGCCTGCAGCCGACACTGGTAGCTGCTCCCGATGCCTGCTTCTGGGGACAAGACGGGTGTAGGTGCCTTATTAAAACTCTCAGCCTCCGAGAAGCTGGCAGGAAAGCCAAATGCTGGGCATGAGGAAGATGAGGTGGCCACGGGGAGCTCCCCTGGGCATGCAGGCTTGGGCGTGGAAATCTCTTTGGGCTCCGTGGGTGGCCGAGGCCTGCCATCAGTGGTTGCTGGGCACATACTGGCTGGTATGGCCCCCACCAGACCCCCAAAGCTTAGGCCCTTGGGGTCTGGCAGCTCTGGTGGGAATGAGCACTGCCTGCCGGTCGTGGCGCTGGGGACTCCTGGGTCCTGGCTGCTCGCCCTGAGGGGTCCACGGCGTGCCTTGGCGGGGCCCCGGGTGCCCTCAGCACCTGTCCGCCGGGTGAAGCGGCGGCGGCGGCGTAGGAAGCTGCCGTGCTCAAACATGTCGTGGCAGTCAGGGTCCAGCGTCCAGTAGCTGCCCTTGCCTGGCTTGCGGTCATCGCGGGGCACCTTGACAAAGCACTCATTGAGTGACAGGTTGTGGCGGATGCTGTTCTGCCAGCCAGGCCGGTTGTGGCGGTAGAAGGCGAAGCGGCCCATGATGTAGCGGTAGATGCCACTGAGGGTGGCCCGCTGCCCCGGCGAGCTCTGGATGGCCATAGCAATAAGGGCGATGTAGCTGTAGGGAGGCTTGGTTGGCTCAGTTGTGGGGGCCCCGGGCCCGGGCAGAGGCTGTTGCTGCATGCTGGCCGGGCTGGCCGGGCTGGCCGGGCTGCCGGGACCTGCTGGGTCAGGCTCAGTGTCCAGGGCTGGCGTCCGGAACAGCCTGCCCGGGCTGGTTAAAAGGTCCACTGGCCCAGCCTCCCAGCCTGGAAAGGCAAAAAGGGGTGGGTCTGCTGAGCCATCTTCCCCTCCTCCCTCACCCCACTCCCACAAGGCCCAAGAGAGGCGGGCAGGAGAGGCCAGTAGTTGGAAGCCGAGCAGCTGCCAGGGATGAGGAGGTGGGAAGGAAGGGACTGAGACCCTCGGCCCACGTGTGCTGGGTGGTGGTGGCTGGGGAGGGACAGGATATGAAACCGAGCGGGACAGAGACAAAAACAAAATGAGACAGAGGCAGAAACATATGAAACAGAGACAGGGAAAAATGAGAGACAGAGACAGAGAGAGGTAGAGACATCACAAGAGGGAGAAAGAGGGAGAGACAAAGATAAGACAGAGGCAGACACAACGGACAGAGACACACAGAGCCTCTCAGACACTCACAGAGAGACACACACACAGACATACACGTACAGACACACAGAGACACACAGACATACACGTACAGACACACAGGGACACACAGACATACACGTACAGACATACACGTACAGACACACAGAGACACACATACACGTACAGACACACAGGGACACACAGACATACACGTACAGACACACAGAGACACACAGACATACACGTACAGACACACAGACACAGACACAGACACACAGAGACACACACACAGACATAAGCACACACACATACACAGAGACAGAGACACACAGACACATATACACACAGACACACACACAGCACATACACAGACACACAGAGACATACACACAAGCAACACACAGACACACAGAGACACACACACAGAGACACACATGTAGTATAAGGAGAAAGTGAGAATCACTGAGCAGGCAGAAACAAGGAAATCCACAAAGCCAGAGAGAAAGGAGATACAGAGAGACACAGGTGCAAACACAAGGAGTGAAAGGAGTGAATAGAGAGAGAGAAGTGAGAGAGAGGCAGGGCCTGAGCACAGTCCCCCTAGAGTGAGAGAAGCCCCAGGGGCCTCTCTAATCCCTACCTCTACTCCTGCTTTTCCCTCTTCCCTTCCCAGGCCTGTGGTCTACTGCCTTCTCCTGCGGTGCAGAGGCCTTGGGGCCACACCACTCCTACCCTGTCCTCCTAGCTCTGGGGTGTCTGCAGGGAGGGGCACCTAGGATGGTAAGGAGAGCCCATGAAATTCAGTTCTCCTGAGCCCCTGTCGCCCCCTAGTGACTGGTGTGGGAAGGACAGCTATCTGGGGAGAGACATTCTCCCGCCCAAGAGGCACCTCAAGACCCTGGCTGAGCCTCAGTTTCCCCATCTCTAACATGGAGCTGGTGACTCCTCAGCTGTCCAGGCCATGGTGGGGAGGCAACAGGTTCCCCTTACACAGAATGCAGCACCCTCATCAAGAGCCTAGTATGGAGTAGGGATATGAACATGGCTGTGGATTGTCACTCTGAACTGAGGCTACCCCAGCTGCAGCCTGGGGTCAGGAGGTCCAGACAGGTCAGGCCCAGAACAGTCAGGCCTTCTGGAGGAGGGGGCAGCATCCTCTCTGCTCTCCCACTCCCAAGTCACTGCTCACCCACTCTGTACCAGGCCAGCTCACCTCCCCAACCCTACACTTACTTCTCCAACCAACCCTGCTCTGGAGGGCTTCATTGCTTCTTTTGAATAGATGAGGGCTCTGAGGCTCAGAGAAGGTAAGTAAATTCCCTGATGTCCCACATCTAGTGAGTGATAAAGCTGGATATGAGCCTAGGATTCTGTAATTCCTAAATACTGCCTCTTCGGCCGGGCGCGGTGGCTCACGCCTGTTATCCCAGCACTTTGGGAGGCCGAGGCGGGCGGATCACGAGGTCAGGAGATCGAGACCATCCTGGCTAACACGGTGAAACCCAGTCTCTACTAAAAATACAAAAAATTAGCCGGGCGAGGTGGTGGGCGCCTGTAGTCCCAGCTACTCGGGAGGCTGAGGCAGGAGAATGGTGTGAACCCCGGGTGGCGGAGCCTGCAGTGAGCCGAGATTGCGCCACTGCACTGCAGCCTGGGCGACAGCGAGACTCTGTCTCAAAAAAAAAAAAAGAAATACTGCCTCTTCAGTGAGGGGCAGGGGTAGCAGAGAGTTGCTGGGTCCCCACTAGAAAACAGAATGTGAACTCCAAGAGAGTAAAGACCATGCTGTTTTGCTGTACCCCCAGAGTCACACACTGGACACTGGAACAGAGGCCTGGAGCAGAGTAGGTGTTCAAGAAATGTCTGCTAAATGACTAAACAAACAGCAATTGATTGATTTCTGTCCTTTATCGAATCACTGTTTTCCCCCCGTGGATTATTAATGTATCGTTAAAAGAGACTTACAGTGTTGGCATCTGTGAGAGGATTCCTATAAATACAATCAGAACTCAGAAAAGAATAAAAGGCCTGATATGTGGGGTGGAAAACAGCTACTTTATTCCCATGGCAGGGGAACCAACTTTCTGGTTGTAGTCCCCCTTTCCAGTTCTCAGATTCCCTACAACGTACAGCTTGCAAAGACCAGTGGGGCTTGGAGAAGGGCTGGTCTTCCATGTTGACTTCTGCCTTAGGGCTGCATTTGGAGGTCAGCCGCACTTTCTTCAAAGACAGCATCCTACAGGTGCTGGTACTTCAGTGGTTAGCATCCAAAGCCCAGGGTTCGGCCAAATTCCCTGTTTTGGGATCCTTCCCAGCCCCCAGAATAAAGAAGAGAGACTAGCTGCAGGGAAGAGGAAGGGTCTGTAAATTCAAGGCCCCTGAGAGGCTAGGCAGTATTGTTATGGCTTGATCCCACACTAAACAACCCTGATAATCTAATTATTGGTAAAAGCTTTAAGCAAACGTCTTAATGGACTCAACGGCAGGTTAAGGCTGGCTCTGAGGAAAGCACTATTGACAAGTTGGGCTGTCAGCAAGAGACGAAGTCTTGCTTCTGCCCCAGTTGCTGCCTTTCTGGGGCCTCAAGATCGAGTTCAGTTTCCTGCCGAAGCCCCATGCCCAGCTGGGGGGTGGTGTGGCCTACTCTCGAGTTCCAGGGCCCCGTGGCAGAGGAGTGGAAGGCCGCGATCCACCTCTGCTGTCCAGCGGACCTGGGTGATGCGCCAGGGGAGGCCCCAAGTCCATGGGCTTAGTGTGGGCAGGGTTGGGTGGGAGTAGGGACCCCCCATTGGGGGCTGCCTTCAGTGGATACAAGGGGAGGAAGCGGCCAGCTTAGGATGGAGGCAGCTGTGTTGAAGGTGAGTGATGCCATCGGGGTTGCCAGGGGTTGAGGACCCATCTGGGCACTCGGTTGAGGCACTTAGAGTGCAGGACGAGCTCCCAGGCCAAAGCTGCACCTGCACCTGTGGGGGGCGGGTGGGGCGATGAGCAGACCCTCTCCATTTCCCTCCTCGGATGTTCCCATGGGAAGTCACAGCCCTAGTTACAGCCCCATCCCTACCCCCATTTTCCACGTAGGGTCCTACAGACCCGAGGGTGTTAGAAGGGTCAGAGGCAGAGCTGGGACTGGAGGGAGTGTGGGAAGGGCTGTCTGGAGGGGACTGGAGGGCGTGCTTCTTGGCTGGAGTAGAAGGAATGACTCGTGCGCCGTGATGAGCTGCTCCTCGGGGTGCTCTGTGGGGCCTGGGTCCTCCTCGCCAAAGCACAAACAGATCTGGTACTTTGGGTCCAGGTGACCATCCTGCAGATGGGCACACAATTATATGGTACTGAGACTGTAGGGACTGGGCAAGAACTAGGCAACCCACTGGTGCCCACCTTGTGCTTATTTCCCATGCCCAAGTCCTGTAAGCCTACGTCCCATTATGTGCCCATGCCCTAGGCCCACTTCCACGTCCCTATGCCTGTCCCATGTCCCACATCTGTGCCCACTTCCAGGGCTTACGTCTCTTCCTTGGCCCCTATGCCCACCCCATGCCTTTATGCCCAACCCATGCCCACTGCCACTCACCTATACCTATCTCGTGCTTGGTGCACCTGACATCCACCTTATGCCCTAAGCCAACACATGTACTGAAGCCCTGTTCTTATGCTGCACACCCAACACCTCAAGCCTGCCCTGTGCCAGCACCCCATATACACCTGTATCCGTATCTATGCCCAGCCCTCCTGGTGCCCGTATTCTTTCCCATCCCTGGTGCTTTTGTGCCATATTCTTTGTGTCAATGTCCATCTCATGCCCAGCACCCTTAGGCCCATCCCCCTGGGCCCGCATTTAATGTGCCCACTCTCATCTGTTCATGTTCCTTTGCCCACCGCGTCCTTATGCCCCCGTGCCCACGCCACTCTGTTCCACTCCCCCAGCGGTCCTACCGCCTGGAGGAAGCCGCGTGTGTTCAGCAGGTGGCAGGTGCGCCCGCGCTCCACCTTGTTGGGCTGCCCTAGGTGCAAAGTGAGCAGGCCGCGCCAGTACAGGCCCTGGCACAGGCGCTTGGTGAACAGGCCCTCCGGAGCCACCCAGAGCTGCACACCGCGCTCCAGGTGAGGCAGCAGGCCCTGCAACACGTGGGCGCTGGGCAGTGGGTCGGGGAAGCGAACCTGCTGCAACGTGAGGTGGCGGCCCCAGCAGGCGCTCGGCGGCGGCCCGCGGACTCAGACGACAGCGCTGGGCTGTGCACCCGGTGGCTTCGCGCACCAGCGCTGCGCCAGAGAAGAGTCACACGTGCAGCCAGCAGGCTGTGGGGCGAGAGAGAGGGTGCACGGGCTGGGCGTGGGCGGCGCCAGCTCCCCTCGCCTTCTTACCCTCCCCTTCAAACTCTGCCAGACCCAGAGGTCGTCCCAGCCTCTACCTCGGAAATTTTGGGTGCTCTCTCCCTATCAATGATGATAAGAATTCTAGTAATAAATAGTAGTAAGTAATAGCTTCCTGTATAAACGAACTGATAGTCGAGCTCTGTGGTTAAAAGCTGGGGCCATCTGTACAGTGAGGGCATGACCCTCCCAGCAAATCGTCTGGGATTCTAGGAGCCTCCTCCCAGCAAAGATTTTGATGCAGGTAGAAATAACCGTAACAGCAACAATAACAGCAACCTAGCAGCGTCTCATGAGAAACCAGCAATTCTGCTCAGTGGTTAGGGTTGTGGGCTCTGCAGCCATGCCCTTGGATTCTAGTCTATCACTGCCACTTAGGAGCTGTGACCTGTTAGTAACTTTCCCAGGGTTACTAGCTGTGTGACCTCAGGCAAGGTTCTTAACCTCTGTGTCCTGGTTTGGGCATATGTAAAATGGGAATAATAGCAGCATCTGGGGGCTGTGGGGAGCTTGGAAGGGTGCCTGGCATAAACTAAGCCCTCGGGAAATGTTGACTGTTGTGGCTGTTATTGGGAGCCTGGGCTGGGTGCTTTGGGTGGGAGACAGAGGTGGGCTGGCCCCAACCTGGGGCCGTCCCCAGTTCAGCACACTGGTTGGAGGGGAGGGTGTTTCGATTCCTTACCAGGTTGCTGAAGTCATCGGAGGGCATTGGGCACCAGGGGTTTTTGGGGTCCTATGCCTGGCACCCTGGCGAAGGAGAGGAAGCAGTCAGGTACTACCTCACCCTGACCCCAGACCCATAGATAAGGAGGAGGCCAGGGAGGAGGCAGTACTGGGGGGAGGAGACACAGTCCTTACTGTGGTCAACCAAAGGGCCTGGAAGAGGATGGGTGGTAGTAAGGAACCCTGCTGGGCCAGCTTGTGGGGCCACTCCTTGTCCTCATCCTCTGTGGCAAATCCGGAGCCACCCTGAGCATTGGGAGAAGGGACCGTGAGGGTGGGAGAGGAGGCCTGTGACTCCTCAGGAATTCCCAGACTGTCCCCATCAGTGCAGAGAAAGGTCTGGGTGGACTGAGGGCCAGCTGGGGTTGACAGTGTTACTGAGTAAAAGGGCTGGCTCTCCAATGTGTTAGAAGTCAATATTATGGCACTGGGCTGTTGAGAAAAGAACTTTGAAGTTTCAGAGCTCCAACTCCCCCGCCCCCAATGGAGGTAAAGAGAAAGTTGATGAAGATGTAGGTATTAGGGCCAGAGATGGGTCACTGTGATAGGGAGAGAAGTGCTGGGGGTAAATGAGGAGGTGAGGGAGCTGGAGATAAAAGGTATGCGGGACAGAGCCGGATGCTGATGCGGGGGTAGGGGTGATGAGAACAGAGCAATGAGCTATCAACGATGGCAGAAAGGTGATGGGGTGGAGATAATAGGGGTGATACAGACAGAATGAGGGCGACAGAGCTGATGGGAACAGTGAGGGAGTCAGAGGTGATGGAGCTGGACCCAATGAGGTGCATGGGGATGGAGTGATGGATCCAAGGAGGACAGAGGAATAAGTGTGGAGAAGATGGGGTGGCTGCAGACAGGGCAATGAAACTGAAGATGGTGGAGGTAAAGGGAATGGCCTCGTGGTGCTGCAGATGGAGGGAGGGCTGCAGGAGAGGTAGGAAAAGGTGGAGGGGGTGGGAGCATGGGGATAGGGCTGGAGCTGGTGCTCTGGAGGGATGAGGTAAATGATGGTGCTGGAGGTCATAGCCAGAGAGGGTGGGGTCAGTGGGTGGCTTGCTGAGAGGTGACTGAACTGGCAAGGCTGCAGGGGTTGGAAGAACACACTCAGCAGGTCTGACCTGCAGGCAGGCTCAGCCACTTCCCCAGGAGCTTCCTGCGGACTCAAGGGCATGCCTACCTCTTCGGGGGGCGCCCAGGCCCTGGTAACTGCATCAAGCAAGAGACAGCCTGCTATTCCCTGGGCCCCAGGAGGAACCCCCTCAATTTAGATGACCCCAGACGGGTACCCCAGCTCATTGTATGGCCTCAGGCAAGGTCCACCTGTTTCTCGGCCTCAGTTTCCTCCTTTCTTTCTTTCTTTTTTTTTTTTTTTGAGACGGAGTTTTGCTGTTGTTGCCCAGGCTGGAGTGCAGTGGTGCAATCTCGGCTTACTGCAACCTCCACCTCCTGGGTTCAAGTGATTCTCCCGCCTCAGCCTCTTGAGTAGCTGGGATTACAGGCACCCGCCACCACTCCTGGCTAATTTTTTGTATTTTTAGTAGAGATGGGGTTTCACCATGTTGGCCAGGCTGGCCTCAAACTCTTGATCTCAGGTGATCCACCTGTCTCTGTCTCCCAAAGTGCTGGGATTACAGTTGTGAGCCACTGCACCCAGCCAGTTTCCTCCTTTTCTAGTGGGGAGATAAACTGTGCGGTCTAGGCCTCCTAAATTGACCAGCACATGAGTTTGAGCTCAGTGAGTCCACGACCCACTTTATAGATGAGCAAAGAGATCCTTGTTGCCAGACAGACATCGTTGGCCATTACCTCCAGGGGCAGGATGGTACCTGGGCCACAGCGGCAGACACAATGTGGTCTTGTAGAAGTTGGAGATGTTGGCCGGGCGCGGTGGCTCATGCCTGTAATCCCAGCAGTTTGGGAGGCCAAGGTGAGTGGAGCACCTGAGGTCAGGAGTTCAAGACTCCTGGCCAACATGGTGAAACCCCATCTCTACTAAAAATATAAAATAATTAGCTGGGCTTGGTGGCAGGCGCCTGTAATCCCAGCTACTTGGGAGGCTGAGGCAGGAGAATCGCTTGAACCTGGGTGGCAGAGGTTGCAGTGAGCCGAGATCTCGCCATTGCACTCCAGCCTGGGTGACAAGAGCGAAACTCCGTCTCAAAAGAAAAAAAAAAAAAAACTTGGAGGCGTCCAGCTGGCTGCACTCACTCTCGCAGCCCGGAAGGTGGCGCTCTTGTTGAAGGCAGAGTGGAGTCGTTTCTTCCAGGTGGAGGGGCCTCTTTGTTGGTGCCCTCCAAATGCTTGCCCTTGTGCAGTGCACCACCCAGGCCTAGAGGATTGGGGGATGGGGCTTGGGGGGGCATTTGGAGAGGAATAGCTAGGGCACTGGGCCGTGCAGAGGGATGAGAATCTGCCCTGCCCACTGCCCTTTCTCTCGCTCCTTTTCCCTTCCCTTTCCCTCCTTCCCTCCCCACAACATATATTATTTGAGCTCCTACTAGGACCCCAGCTAGGGCTGGGGATTGAATGAGGAATAAGATAGACATGGTTCCTGCTCTCAAGCCTAATGGGAGAAGACAGCTGTAATCAGTTAAACAGAAATAACTATATTCCAAATTATGGTTTGTGATAAATAAAAGAAAAAATAGAGTGATGGGATATAAAATCATGGCAGTGGTTTGCTATCTGCCGAGCCATAAAACGAAATCCCTACCTATTGTCATACACAAAGTGGACTCCAGATGATTTTAAAAACCACAGGTAAGAGACAAAATGATAAAAATTAATGGACAATAATGTAGGAGAAAATCTTTTAGGGTCAGAGAACATTTCTTAAAATGTAAAAGGTGTCAGACCCTGTCTCTACTAAAAAAAATAAAAAATAAAAACTAGCCAGGTGTGGTAGTACGTGCCTGTAGTCCTAGCTACTTGGGAGAGTGAGGCAGGAGGATCACATGAGCCCAGGAGGTCGAGATTGCAGTAAGCCATGATCACACCACTTCACTCCAGCCTGGTGATCAGGGCTCACTGCAACCTCGACCTCCTGGGTTCAAGTGATCCTCCCACCTCAGCCAAGTAGCTGGGACTACAGGCGCACACCACCATGTCTGGCTAATAGTAAAATGTTTTTTGTAGAGATGGGGGTGTCACTATGTTGCCCAGGTGGTTGGTCTTGAACCCTTGGGCTCAAGTGATCCTCCTGCCTTGGCCTCCCAAAGCACTGGGATTACAGGTGTGAGTTACTGCGCCCAGCCTGGGAGGCTACTTTAAAGAGTGTGGTCAGAAAAGGCCTCTTTCAGGAGGTAACATTTGTGCTAAAACCTGGATGGAGCCTGACGAACAGCTGGGGAAAGGTGTTCCAGTAAAAGAAACAGCAAAGGCAAAGGGCCTGCAGTGAAAAAGAGATGGATAATTCAGGCAAGGCCAGTGTGGTCAAAGAGGAGGCCATCAGGAGATGTATTGCTACATTTCTCTCGTTCAGTGCTGAGGGAGATTTAACTGATGAATTGCACTCAATCATTGGCCTCAGAGACTCCAGGTCTTGTTGGAAACATGGACACCAAAACAGAAAAGCCACAGTTCCTTGTGGGTGCCAGGGGTGAGACATTTTGAGGCTTGATTTTATTGTCTGTAAATGTCTGTAGGTGTCAATACCACCTAACCTCGCGAGGTTGGGGTAGGTATAAGATGAGCTGGTGCATATAAAATGCTTAGATAAGTGCCTGGCACGCAGTGCTAATTTATTGCGGCACTTATTATATTAAGAATAACACTAAGATGACGTGGGCACAGGGCAGAGGGTGCTATCACCATGACTAGAGGAGTATTGGTTTTGTTCATGGCTGTGGTCTCCAAGCGACTAGAATGGTCCCTGGCATACAGGAGACCCTCAGTATGTTTTTGCTGAATGCATTGAGCTGGGCCTTGAAGGGTGAGTAGGAAGTTGAGAGATGGAGTGACATTTTTGGAAGAGGGAAGAGCTTGAGCAAAGTCCTGGAGGTGTGGAAGGGTGTGGTGCACTCAGGGGTCAGTGAGCAGCCTGGTGTTGCCCTTGCTGGATGTGTGTGTCTGAGGGTACAGTCGATTCTCGTTATTTGAAGGAGTTTAGTTATGTTCTATAAAGTTCCCATAAACACTAAATTAGGGACCAAGGAACCATTGCTCCTAGGGGAAATACAGGGGTAGGTCCCTGCCAGCTTCTGGTCACACCATTTTCATCAACAAACCAACATATAACCTTGTTTTCTGTGTGTTTCTGTTTGAGGAACTTTATTTAATATGATGCCGATTTATTAAAATTGAACTCACAACCAACAGCTCTAAACCCCATGACTGAACGAAGCTTATCTAGCTTGTTTTTTCCCCAGAAGGCACATGACAGCTTTCTTGTACTCAGGAACACTAGACCACACTTCAGCTTTATGCTTGGGGACCATTCTAAATCACCAACAAAAAAGCACAAAAACATAAACAATGTTGCGCTAAACAGACTGTAAAAAGGACACTTCTTTACAGTCTGAGAGCTGAAATAAGAAGGCAGAGAACTGCCTTGTTTGACCTGAGCTTCGAATGTTCCTGGGTGGTTGGGGAGCGACTTACCTTTTTTGCCATTCTGTGTACATCCATGAAAGGCCATGAAACTGACACAAGTGTTGCTTTGGGGATTACAAATAAATTATAGCAAATAGGATAATTTGCAACTACGGGATCCATGAATAATGAGGGTTGACTGTGTGTGGTGGGGGAAAGAGCAAGAGAAATTAAGGAGGAAGAGATAAGCTGAAACTAGATCATGAATGTCCTTGAAGGCCAAGCTTTATTCCATGAGCTTTGGGCACCAGAAGGGTTTGAAGCTAAGGAGTCACATGTGTGTGACAGTGGTGGATTGAGGGATGGGTCAGAGCAGCCAAAAAGATGGGGAGGCCAGCCCCCAGAATCTCTTGCCTCTGAACAACAGCATATACGTCTTAAGGGACAGGCCATGCAACCACCCATTCAACACTTATTGGGCACCTGCTAGGTGCCAGGCACAGTGCTTGATGATGCCACCCTCAAGCGGCTCATGGTCTGCTGGAGAAGACAAACTCACACCAGACACTTAAAATTCACAGGGAAAGTTGTTCAATGAGCCTTCACCTTTGGAGTCAGTGATGACTTGGAAGAAGCACTGACTTGGAGCTTAATAAATACATTAAATAAATGAATGCATCGGGGAAGGCTCTCTCTTTAAAAAAATTTTTTTTTATTTCTATAGGTTTTGGGGAACAGGTGGTATTTGGTTACATGAGTAAGTTCTTTAGTGGTGATTTGTGAGGTTTTGGTTCACCCTCACCCAAGCAATATACACTGAACCCAATTTGTAGTCTTTTATTCCTCACCTCCCAGGGAAGGCTCTCTTGAGGAAGAGATGGTTAAGCTGAGGATGGTGGGAGCTGACCAGGTAAAAGTGAAGAGCAGAAGGCATTGCAGGCAAAGGGAATCACATGTGCAAAGGTTTAACGGTGATAAAGACATGAAACATTTAGAAATGAAAGGAGCTACAGTTGGGGAGGGGAGGGAGTGGAGACAGATGAGGCCAGGGAGGGGCAGTTCATGCATGGCTTTGAGGGTCTAGTGAGGAGTTGAGACTCCTTCACAAGGGCAATGGGGAGCTGTGGAAGGATTCTGAGTAGGGGAGGGTCGAGGCCAGATTTGCATTTAGAAAGATCCCTCTTAAGGACTGTGGGGATTGCTGAGGGATGGGGGAAGCAGGAAGCCCAGGGAGGTCACTGCAGTTGTCCTGTGAGAGCTGACAGAAATGGGTTCCAGCAGATGGACTGAAGAGACATTGTGCAGGGAGAGCCAGCAGAATTTGGTAATGGAGTAGAATGAGGCTGGAAGGTAGGGAGTGGCCAGGGTTCAGGTACCCAGGTGGCAGAAGTCTGTGGGGCAGAGCTGATGAGTGTGATGTTTGGGGTGTGTTGAGTTTGAGGTGCTCGGGGGCCATCCAGGAGACAGCGCCCAGCAGGCAGCTTGATGAGCAGGCTTGGGGTTCAGAGGAAGACCCGGAGCCACCATGCTGAGGCCATGGAAGGGGACAGTGGGACATGAGGAAGTAGGTTCAGAAGTGAGTGCTGGGAGCCCCAGCAGAGGAGGGGACAGGATGGAGGCTGAGAAGCGAAGGCCTGGGAGGGGTTGCAGGGCAGGCAGCAGAGATTCTGGAAGCCAAATGAGAGTGTTTCAAGGAGGAGGGAGGGCCTACAAGATGCAGACCCACCCAAACCCATCCAGGAGCCAAAGAAGATGAAGACATATGCTTGGATTTGGCAATTAGAGGCATTATCAAGAGGGACAGAAGCCAGACTGGTCATGGGGGACTGGGAGGCTGAGAGGGAGGGAGTTGGTGTGAGGAGACTCTCCAGATGCTTCCCACTGTGGAAGGAGGGTGAGGCCACAGAAGGAGGGGCTGGAGGTGACTTTGGTGTTTGGGGTGGTGGTGTGTGATGTGCGGTTGGTTGCTTATTGCTCAGGGAAGAAAGCTCAGAATTGAAATGACGGCAACTGTCCCTCCACAATGCCAGGAGGTCCTCCAGGGGGATCTTTCTAAATGCAAATCTGATCTTTTTTTTTCGTTTTACAGAGACAGGCTCTCACTATGTTGCCCAGGCTGGTCTCGAACTCCTGGGCTCAAGTGATCCTCCTGCCTTGACCTCCCAAAGTGGTAGGATTACAGTTAAGCCACAGCTCCTGGCCACAAATCTGGTTTTGACCCTCCCCTACCATAGCTCCCCATTGTCCTTGTGAAAGAGTTCCAGCTCTTCATGATGGCCTCCAAGCCATGCATGAACTGCCCCTCCCGGGCCACATCTGCCTCCACTCCCTCTCCTCCCCCACTTTAGTTCTTTTCATCTCTAAATGCTTCTTATCTTTATCTCCATTAGACCTTTGCACATTCAGTTCCCTTTGCCTGCAACACCTTCTACTCTTCACCTTTACCTGGCGTGCTCCCACCATCCTCAGCTTAACCATCTCTTTCTCAAGAAGGCAGCCAGTTTGGAAGAAGTTAATGATGACTGGGGAAAGGGAGGACATTCCTGCAGGAGGTCCCTGAGAAGGGCTGGTGTTGGGAGCACCAGAAAGGTTCCTGAGCTGCAGAGGTTGGTGGGTTTGGGGGTGAGAGGCTGAGGGAATTCCTGTTAGTGCATTGGTGGAGTGGGAGAAGAGGCCCTCTGAGAGGGGAGGGTGGTGCAGGTCGTGGCAGCCTTGGCTGATTGTTTTAAGAAGGTGTCTGAGAGTCCCTCATATGTAGAGAACATTACCCTCAGCCCTAGAGGCCAGCAAGTGGCCCAGGGTCACACGGCTATCCGTCAATCCCAGTGCTGGGGCAATTTGTGTCCAGAGCCTGCCCAGTGCTGAGCGTCTCCAGTCCCCTGTCCCCTTACCCTGAAGAGTGCTGAGTCCTGCTGCACCTGGTAGCCCTGCTTGGCTACATGCTTCCAGGGGATGCGAAAGAGGGTCTTGCCCGCATCCTCCCAGCGTAACCCCACGTAACACCCACTCTCAATCTGTGCCCCCCCAGTCCCAGAGGCACAGGGAACCTCTGGCTCTGCCATGGGTCACCAGCTGTCGGGGACCTTTCCTTCCTTCTGGCCATCAGGGATGCATTGCTCAAGGGGCCAGGTCTTAGGCTTGCAGTGGCTCGACCCATGTGGGCCTGGGGACTACGGGCCATCTGGATGATGCTGGGAGGCTATGAAAGTGAAAGTCTGGGTGGGCAGGTTTCACTTTCTGTTTTGTCCCCTCCCTTTGGAGGCCCTTTCCTTTTGCCCCTCCCCATAGTAGCCTAGTCTGGAGGGTGTTGATCCTCTTTTATGGGGCGGCAGGAGGCGCTATGGGACACAAGACCCACCCAAGTGGGGTAGGCTGGGCTCTGCAGGTCCCAGGAGGCGGGCCCCCAGGAGCATCCAGAGACACAGCTTTGCCCCATCCTGCAACTGTCACCTGCTCTTCCCAGCCCACCTGGAAACTTGTCAGTCTCTTTTCAGGACCCGGACTGTCGAGATTGGAAAGGCATAGGGCTTCTCAAACTAACTCCTGCCAGAACTGAGAGACAGCAACTTGTTTCAAATGCACACTCATGACCTCCTCCCAGACCTGCAGAATCAGACTTTCTGGGCAGGAAGCCCAGGAAACCTGCATTGTAATGAGTTCCCCCGTGATGTTCTGATGCAGGTAGTCCAGGGGTCACACTTATTTCTGTAAATATTAGGAGTTCCCACTTACTGACTGCTAATCACAGTGCTGGGCCTGGCTAAACACTTTCCTGCAGTGTCTCAATTGGTTCTCACAACAGCTTATGAGGTTGGTATAATGCCCTGTTTTAATGTTAAGACTGAGCTCAGAGAGGTTAAAGCCCTCTAACAAGGTCACAGAGCTAGTGGGTGGTGGAGCCAGGAGCCAAAATGTGTCTCTCTGCTCCCTAGAGCCCGGGAGCCTAAGCAGTGCCCCACACTGCCTGCTGACAGCTACACCTGCACTTCGTGGGTTCTTGGCGGGGGTCTCTGACCCACTAAAAGTGAATGTAAATTTCATGTCTATGCATTTTTTGGGGGGGTTGCATCTTTCATTAAATTGTCAAAGGAGATGTGGGATATGAAAGAGATCAAGTTGCCCAGATTGCTCCACTCCTTGCTGTATTCATGGAACTGAGGCTCTGAGAGAGAATGCCCCCCACTCCCTGCACCTTTGCACAGCAGTGGCACAGAGCTGGGCACCCAGACAGCATTGCCCAGAGACTGGAAGCATTGTTCCTGATGTGTACCTGCTGGGAGGGCTTTCTTCCTGCTCCTCCTTTCCTCCAGCCCCCATATTCCAGTAGCCACCTGGCTCTTGAAGCATCTTGAAGGATTGATCTGGAACATCAGATCAGTCCTATAGATGATGAGGGCCATGGAGGCTTTTTTTTTTTTTTTTTTTCCAAACAGGGTCTCGCTCTGTCGCCCAGGCTGGAGTGCAGTGGCGCTATCTTGGCTCACTGCAGCCTCCGCCTCCATGGAGCCTTTTAAATAGGGGAAGACACCATGAGAGGTAGAAGGTGTTTTAAATGGGGCATCTGGCAGCACCACTAAGCAGCCTGGAGGACTGCAGGCTCCCTGCACTCTGGTGAGTCCAGCCACTTTGCTCTTCACATGAACTGTGAAGGGAAAGACCCTAACTCATGATGGTGGGTAGTTAGGAAGCGGCTCCTTCTGATTTTGGAGGTTACTGGCAAGGAGGTTACTAACTCATGGCCTTAATGTTCTGTCTGCCTGGAATGTTTCCCCCAGATAACCAAACGGTCCACCCCCTCACCATCTGGCATATTTTTTATCTGCTGTCTTCCCGACCAGAATGTCAGCTACATGAAGGTAGAGATTTTGCTCATTGCTGTATACCCAGGGCCGAGCACAATGGCTGGCACACAGTAGGTACTCAATGGACATTTGTTGAATGAATGAGGAGTAGGAAGTTGGGGTGGCAGCTGAAGGTTATTTTGTCCATCCTCCAACTCCAGTGCTGGAATCGGTGCCTCCCCGACAGCCCTAAGCACGGTGATTTGTGCATATGAAGAACCCCATACAAGTGGCTATTGGGTTATAGCTATTTTCGATCCCTTTCAACTTTGGATTAACTTTAGTTTTGGAAATATCAGCTGCAGTGACTTCTACTCATCCTTAGAGCCAGCTGCCGCTTTGATGGGCAGCCCTGGCCTTTAAAGTCTTGGCAGGAAGGGTCATTCCCACTAGCTGGGGGTGGAGCCTCCTTGTCAGGAACCTCCCAAACCAGAGGAGCTGCTTCCTAACTACCTACCATCGTGGGACTCCGACTGACTCAGCGAGCGCCCAGCTTTCCCTGCTCTGGCTGTGTGTGCTCGGGCAAGCTGCCTGATCTCTCCGAGCCTCTGTTTCCTCCCTGAGGATTAAGTGAACTCATGCAGTAAAAGGTCAGGATGAGGAAGGCGCTACCTCACCTTCCTAGCTACTATCTGTGCACAGGGAAGGGAAGAGAGTCGGGGAGGGGAGGGGAGGGGCCCCTCATGGTGGAGGAGAGGGGTTCAAAAGGTGGAAGGGGGTTCCGAGAGAAGGAGAGACTTGGGCCTTGTCGGGCGGGACACCGTGGCTTTGGGGGAGGGGAGATGTTAGAAAAGGAGGTGGGGTCCCAGGAGGCAACTCCGCAGACTGCAGTTGCGGGAGGGTGGTGGGCTCCTCAGGCCCCCAGGGGATGCAGGTTCCCTCGCATCCCCTTTTCTGCAGGCTGCTGGCCCCTGGCAGTCCTGCTGGCTCCTGGCAGAATCCTGCAGCCCCGCCTTTGTTGAATGACTGGGAGGCACTCGGACAGGCAGCTTCTTCTGTGTCTCTTTAATACCTTCCAGGCCCGTCAAACCCTCCACTCACCCTCCCTCCCCTCCCGCCGCCTTTAAGGGTGGGCCCCCTCCCCCAGCCCAAGGACTAAGGCACCAGGTGGCTGCAGCAGGCCGGCCCGGACACAGAGACGCACAGGTTGGGGACGCTGACTGCAGACGCGGACGAGCAGGGTGGGCGCGGGAGGCAGGGTTCAGGCCGCCGCGGGGCTCCCCCAGCCTCTGGGCCCGTCCTGGGGGGCGTGGAAGGCGCAGACAGCCCCCAAAGGGAGCCAGTCGGGAGGAAGTGGGGAGCCACGGCGGGACTGCATCCTCACTTGCCGCCCTTGCGGGACAGACACCGCGGGAGGCAAGAGAAAGTCTGCTTGACGCGCGCCAGCAGCGGCAGCGGCCGGTGGGCTTCCCGGGGCGTGCGCGGCACCAGGCGCTGCAGGGTTCCCTCAGAGGCTGCGGAGTGCGGCGCGGCGGAGGAGGCCGAGGTTGCGGAGCCCTGCCGGCAGCGCTTGCACAGCGGCAGCAGCGCGCGCAACTCCTCCTCGTCGCGGAAGGGGCTCTCGCCAAAGCGCTCCTCCAGCTGCCGGCGAAGCTGGGGTGGGCGGGTAAGGTGGGCGGGGTCAAGGCCGGCCGCGGGGCGGGGTCAAGGCAGCCGGCCCCGCCCCCACCCTCCCGACCTTCGCCCTTCTCCGAGCGTCCCACATCTCGCTGAGCCCCTCCCTTCCTGAGCGTCTTCTTTACCTCCCTTCTCCGGGGTTTCCATCCCCTCACTGAGTCCCCCTTCCCTTCTAGGAGGCCCTTCCTTCTCCCTGACCCCTCTTCCCCCTTTGACACTCCAGCTTCCAGACCTGCTAAAGTGACCCCCAGGCGCCCAGCGGGGATCACTCCTCCCGCTTTGCACTTCTGGGTAACTCCCCCCACTTTGCACCTCTGTGCTCACAACCCCATTCCCACAGATTTCTTCCTTGCCCGACTCTTTCCCAACGCCGTGCTGCAGATGAGCCTCTGGGTACCGCCCTCAACCTGCTGAGAGCCCTCCCCCTCTCATCCTTTGTTCCCAGGGAGGCTTAGTTCCTGACATTTCTACATAGCATCTGCCCAAGAGGTATAAGAGGGAAACTGCTGTGGTCTCATCAAGGACACAGGGGTGGAGTAGGACATGGACAATTCTCCCCGATGGGGTCAAACACTCAAATCCTTCAGGTTCCAACCAGGTAGGGCAGGCAGTGGGGAGTGCTGGAAGACCTGGTCAAATGGAAGGGCCTGCACTGATCTAAAGGCATTCAAATTCTAAATTGAAAAAGAAAACACCTGGCTGTCTAACAAAATACACCTAGGAGCTGGATTAGCTCAAAGGCCATGAGTTTGAGACCCTAGAAAAATCTAGGTCTGAGGCACAGGCTAAAAATGTTCCAATCAGTGATCAATTCGAGTGGGAAGAAGGATCTCCCACCCCTGGCCCAACCCAGCCCTTGACCCCATCCCTACCTTCCGGGAACTGCCCCAGCCAAACTCTTCAAGCTGCTGCCTAAAGCCTGGGTTGGGGTTGGCGATGGGCCGGGTGGCCTTGATGGCTTCAAGCACGTCCCGCCAGCCTAGCCCCGTCACAGTCATCACATACGCTGTCACAATCGTGGTGCTGCGAGAGATGCCTGCAAAGCTGGGATCCCCAACAACCCCTCAGGCTTCAAGTAAGATCCAATGTCCTCCGTGCCCCCCAGGCACCCCACTCTGCTTCAACTCTCCCACCCTTGCCTCCTGAGCTCCAACTATAAGGGACCTGTCAGGACTTGCCATCCCACCTCCAGGCCTTTGCCATGCTATTCCCTCTGTCTAGAGCATCCCCTGGGTTCTCCCACATCAAAGGCCTGAGTGAAACACCATTCATTCAGTCAACAAATATGTCCTGAGCATCTGTTCTTTTTCAGGCACTGGGGTTGTAGCGGGTATAAAACAGACACGGTCTTTGCTGTCCTGGAGCTTACAGTATGGCTGGGGGGACAGACATTGATCAGATAATCAATTCCAGGTGGTGATAATAGCTTTGAGGATGAGTCTGGGGGCTAGGAGATCCACATAGGAAGAGGTATTAATCTATAGGTGGGGTGGGGTTAGGGAAGGGGTTCCCAAGGAATAGACATCAACGAAGTTTGAAATATGGATAAGGGTTAGTCAGGAACCTTCTGGGCAGTGTGTACAAAGACCATGAGGCATAAGCCTAGTAGATTTGGAGGATGGGGAGGAGGTTAGTACAGCTGGAAAGGGGAACGAGGGAGAGGGTGGGAGATGAGGCTTGGGAAACCGGCCTCATTGCTGGGCCTCCAGCAGAGCCAGCCTGAGCCTGGATAGGATGGGCGCTCAGTGAGAAGTTAAGGAATGAATGACATCAACTGAGCGAGGGGCATCTGGGAAGATCCAGAATTCCTGTCTCCCAGCTCGGGGTTCCCCACTGCCCTGCACCATCACCTCCAAGGCCTGGAGGGGAGAAGGGAGGCCCAGAACTACTGGAGGGTGACGAGCTACCTGCATGACCTCACCTATCCCTCCCAACAGTCCCGTCAGGTCAGCTTTCTTTTCCCCATTTTACAGATGAGGACATTGAGTCTCAGAGAGAAACAGCTACTTGGATATGGCCACACAGCTCATAAGGAATAGAGTCCCGGGTTTGTCTCTCTCCAGTGAATGGTGGGCCCTCAGGCGCTGTGACAGGCTGGAGAAGATCCCTCACAGGTCCAACCTTCCCATAGGAGGAGTGTGTGTTCAGCAGAGGGCACAGCCACTTCCTTCCTCCCCCACCTTATCCCCTCCCCTTAACTCACCAGTGCACAAGGCAGTTCCCCCCATTAAGGCGGCAGCAGTGGATGAAGTTGATACATTCTTTGAAGTGCTTTTTGCTAGAGGAGAAAGCAATAGGGTAGGGAGCACTGCGGGGCAGATCTCTCAGGAGTTGTTTTGCCCCCACCCCAATTACAGGATAGCAAGGGACACAGAGCCCCAGGTTAGCCAGCACATGCAGTGAATATGGGCCAGTACTTAGCATAAGCTGGAGGTGTGTGTGTGTGTGAAGCAAGAATGGTGGTATTTCAGGCAGTGAGAGAGACCAGTCAGGGCAAATCTCACCATCTAGGCAGGAGCACTCCTCCTGTGGACCCTGTTTTCATGGTGGGTTTATTGTGGCCTTTCAAAGAAATGGGTGGGAGGAAATACAGGGGTCCCACTCCTCTGGGGTCTGCAATCAGAGCACCTGGGCACAATGATGGGCAGCAGCAGGCTGGGAGCAAGATTCCCAAGGGGCAGGACTGTCTGCTTGGCTCCATCCCAAGCCGGGAGGTACTACTGCTGATGCCACAAACAAAAATCCCATTTTCTGAGCTCGATTATACTCCAGGCCCTATCCTAGATCCTTGACCTGTGTCATCTGACCTTTGAAAGCCTCCTTGACTCTGATCATGCTCTCCTGATTTACAGGTGAGGCTCAGAGCGGGGAAGTGATTTGTTCAAGGTCACACAGCAAGTAAATGGCAAAGCCTGGCTGGAACCCAGATGTCTTAACCCCAAGGCCAGGAACAGGCTGAACGTGACCCTTTCAAATCAGCCGGTGTAGCTGGTCCCAAGGTACAGAGTGTCCTTTTCCCATTTCATAGCTGATGAGACTGAGGCTCGGGGAGGTCGAGAGTCTTGGCCAAGGGCCTATCACAAGGGCATGGTTGAGACAGAGTCAAACCTAGGACTGCTTGAGTTGTCCACCTGTGATAGCTTTCTGGCCTGAGTACTTTGTCCTTCTTCAAACCCCCTCCCCTCCCCCACCACAGGAGGCAGCTGTCTGTCCATCTGTGGGTCCATCCAGGGGAACTTACATGGGTACCTCAGGGGTATCAGCCACCGGGATGCGAAGGTAGGTGATATCCTACAAGTACAAAATACACTCAGGCAGGGGACCTTGGCTGCAACCCTCCCTGATGCTGGTCTGAGCTGCCCAGGCAGGGCATAACCCCAGTCCAGTTCCTGCCCCTCTCTGGCCTACCGTGGTCCTCTCTGTCCAAAGAAAGTAGTTGTCATCTCTGAGGCCTCCCAGCTGTGACCACTTGTGATTCCTGAACCTTCTAAGCAGATGGTGTCTCCTAACCCCATCAGTGACTTGGGCATGACATCACCTATCCCTCCGAACAGGGACCCAGGAACCTTTATCAAGTAGCCAGGAAAGGGCTACTTAAAGGGACTCCACTCCAAATGGGAATTACAAAATTACATCGTAAAAAAGGTAAAGCAGATTTGATTATCTTGAAAAGAAACAAAAATCATGAAAACAAGTATACATTTCAGGAATCATGGTTATAAAATGATGTGCTAATTATGAGAATAATCAAGGAATAAATTGCCAGGAATTTTTTCCAACAAACTTGCTGTGATGTCCTTTGTTTCCTGATTAGCCACACAATATCATGAAGATTATTTTTGCCCGCCTCCTGAGGACCTCCTTGCTTTTCTCAAGAAACTCTCTTAACATTTTGATATTCAAATGGCTCTTTTCAGGGGCCAGGCCCACCACTAGCAGTAACTAAGGGACCACCAGCCAGGTTCTCATTTGTCCATGGCTTTGTGAGATTCCAGCCCTTCTCTCACTCACATTCCCCAAGGTCAGGACATCCTGCATCTTTGGCAAGGTTTGCAATTTCATTTTGCAACACATTTGGCCTTGGGTTTATGTGGTACTATCAAACCCTGCCTGGTAAATTCGCTGATGGAGCGGGGAGGGAGAGATGCTTGGGAGAAGCAGGAAGGGCCATAGGAGCAGAGACTCATTGTGTAGGCTGTCATTTCATTAGTAAATAGTGACTATACTAATGTACAATCTAGTGACTGTTTACTCCAAATACTCCCAAACGAGGCTGCCCTATGAGACAAAATAAGACTGCAGTGGCCTGGAAATTTCTTCTCTGAATGACATTGAAAATCATAGATTATTGGAGGTTGCGGTTAGAGAATATCAAATCTGACATATGGGAAAACTGAGGCCTAGAGAAGGGAAGGACCTTGGCCAAGATCACACAGCAAGCCTATGACAGAACTGGGTCTTCGTTTCAGATCTCCAGGACCCTTTCCCACCCATGGTTCTTTCTCTCCAGTGGATGATACAGACTCTAATAGATAAGGGGGAAGAGGCTCTGTTTATGGGATAAGAATATGATTAACTTTGTTATAGTATCAGTTGTGATTTGTTGGGCATCTATTTATGTGGTTCCCAACCACTCAGTGAAGTGGGTACTGTTATAAAGTTCCCATTTTACAGATCAGGCAGCTGAGGCTCAGAAGGGGCAAAGTCCTGTCCCCAAGGTCATAAAGCGAATAAACAGTGAAGATGTTCCTGACATAAGCACGTGTAGTCTGGATTTATTACTTTCCTCTGCTGGGTCCTAACACCCTCATGCCCCTTTCCCAGGACTTGATAATACCAGCACCAACCACTCTAGAGGGGACCACGCTTTACAGTGTGCAAAGCATCTTCACCATCCTGCAGTCCCTTTGCATCCTCACAGCAGCCTCCTGGGGGCAGACAGAGCTGAGGGATCAAAGCCCTAGAGAGGTGAAGTCACAGCCCAAGGTTGCATAGCAAGATACAGAGCCCAGAGTCATCCGTTTGGATTCATCCATCCAGTTGGGTCATGGGAAGCCCATATGGGGGCCATTTTAAGGTGCAGTGTGAGACTTCTGGTGCTAGATGGCCTGTGTTCATACCCCAACTCCTCAGCTTCCTAGATATGTGATCTTAGGTGAGTTAAGTGACCTCTCTGGGCCTCAGCTGCCAAATAGGGATGATAATGTAAAATGGCCCAGTGGTGGAGACCAAATGAGTTAACATGAGTCAAGAAGGAAGCATAGCACCTAGCACATAGTAGATATTTGATAAATGGGTCTGTACCCTCCCACCCCCGCATAGCCCTGGGATGGGGGTAAGAAGTACCTGCAGCAGAGGCTGGGGTGACTCATGGATAGAGATGATGTGTGTGATCTTATTCCGGCCCAGCTGATCCAGGTCTTTGGCATCTGAAAGAAACAGGATGCTTGAGCCAATCTAGCTGGTGTGACTTAATTGTCCCTGATGGCCAAGGGCAGAGGGAGCTCACTGCCTGCCCAGCTCTCCCCCTCACCCTGCCACTCCACCTCGGCCCACGCTCTGCCGGCTCCCTGATCCTCTTGCTTCCAGGGCACATGCAAGTAACAGTCCAGCATATCCCCATCCTTGCTCACGCTGTTCTTTCCATCCAAAACACCCTTCCCAGGCATATTCTTTGACCTAGTAATTCTACTTCTAGGAATCTTGTCTACAGAAACTCTTGCTCACACAGAAAGCGGTGTGTGGAGGATGATGTTCTCTGCAGTCCTGCTTATATCACAAATAGTTTAAACATGGGAACAACCTAGCGTTCATTAAAAAGGGACTGGATGATTAATGGTGTAGGCATACTTTGGCACAGTGTGCCGCCATTAAAAAGAGTTCTATATGCTGATGTGCAATGATGCCCACAATTTTTTTTTTTTCCGAGATGGAGTCTTGCTCTTCGCCCAGGCTGGAGTGCAGTGGCGCAATCTCGGCTCACTTGCAAGCTCCGCCTCCCAGGTTCACGCCGTTCTCCTGCCTCAGCCTCCGGAGTGGCTGGGACTACAGCCCGGCTAGTTTTTTTGCATTTTTAGTAGAGACGGGGTTTCACCGTGTTAGCCAGGATGGTCTCGATCTCCTGACCTGGTGATCCGCCCGCCTCGGCCTCCCAAAGTGCTGGGATTACAGGCGTGAGCCATCGCACCCAGCCGATGCCCACAATGTATTTTTAAGGATACAGAATAAGCTTCTACTTTTGTTTTAAATATTATGTCCTTATCTACAAAGATATATGAACCAGGATGTACCCTACAGTGGCCCTCTCTAGGGGCTGCATACCCAGCGTATGCAGATCTTTTATATTCAGAATAAATAACACATGTCCCCTCTATCTCCACTTCCTCATTCGATGAGCATTTACCGAGTGCTAACCACGTGTATACTTTGGCTGGGCACTGGATGTCTGGGGCCAGCTTCGTGGCTCCTGCCCTTGTGGGGCCTGCACACTTACAGAGGGTTCAGACCTTACTTGGCCAAATACTCACAGAAATCAAGGTGGCATGAGCAGCTGAGGGAGCTCCCAGGAAGGAAGGGACGAGGATTTACGAGGGTGAAGTGCCTGAGCCCCTCCCTCTCTGAAGCTTTCTCTGGCTCTGCAGATGGAAATGATTTTCCCACCTTAGGTCACCCAACCCTGGATCAGTCTGCCCCTTAGCATGTTTTCTTTTCTTTTCTTCTTTTCTTTTCTTTTCTTTTCTTTTCTCTTCTCTTTTCTTTTCTTTTTTTTTTTTTTGAGACAGAGTCTCGCTCTGTCGCCCAGGCTGGAGTGCAGTGGCACGATCTCGGCTCACTCTAACCCTCGCCTCCTGGGTTCAAGCGATTCTCCTGCCTGAGCCTCCCGAGTAGCTGGGATTACAGGTGCCTGCCACCGTGCCTGGATGATTTTTGTATTTTTAGTAGAGACAGGGTTTCACTATGTTGGCCAGGCTGGTCTTGAACTCCTCACCTCAGGTGGTCTGCCTGCCCCCGCCTCCCAAAGTGCTCGGATTAAAGGCGTGAGCCACTGCGCCCAGCCCCCTTAGCATGGTTTCTACCCAGCATGTTTTCTACGCAAGGTCTATGTTCCGCTCTGCCTGCCTGCCACCAGCCTGGAAGTCCCTGAAGAACAAGGTATCTATACGTGGGTGTCCCCTCCTCCTGACTGAAGATTGTGGAAGGAATGGATGAGAGAGTGGGGAATGCAAAGCTTGCCAGCTCACTGCCCCCCACAACTTCCAGCTCCAGGCTGCCCAACTGCTCCAGGGCTCTGGGGTGTGACAGGGTTGGTGCTCATGACCCTGCTCACAAGAAGGTCCAGCCCATCTCCAGGGACCTCTCCTCTGACATGGAGGAAGCTACGGAGGGAAGAGTTCCTAGCTTCCCCACTAGAAGCAGCACCTGCAAACAGACCTCAACCCAGAACCTCAGGGCCAGAAGAGCCCTCAGCAGCTGGTGGACCTTTTGTGCTGAGAAGGAGGCTGAGACTTAGCGCAGGTGAAGACTTGCTCAGGTCCACAGTCCAGGCCCCGAGCCCTTTGCTCTGGCCCTTTGGTCTCGTAGTAGAACACTGGGGAAGGCTGAATGGCGGGGAGGGATGTCAGTGTCAGGCCCCCATGCTCCCTCCATGTCCCTTCGAGCCTGGGGACACTCGCCTGCACGTGCACCCCTTGTCCTCCATCAGCCTTTTCCCCCTCCCAGCCTGGGGCCGCTTCCCTGCCCCCAACCCCATTCCTGAGATGCGTGGGCCAGAGCATGAATGGTGGACACAGGCCTGAGACAGGCAGAGTGCCATGGCCTCCGGACAGAGTGGGCAGTGCTCACCAATGAAGTTTCCGAGGTAGAGTCCAGGAAGTACCTAGAGGAAGGACAGGCAAGGGTCAGTGGGGCAGGGGCTGCACCCCCTTCCACCCCCAGGGCAGCTGGGGGGCCCACAGCCCCTCTGTCCCATGAAGGGTAAGCACTTCAGGGCTCAGGAAGCACTATCTTCCTTTTTGTGGGCCCTGGGTCCTCTGTGAGAGGGGTCTGGGGCTCTGGGGAGGGTGGGCGAGGGGGCCAGTTAACCAATCGAGGGAACCAAGGGAGGCCAGCTTGGGTATGAGAGGGGAGAGGAGGAAGGCAGGTTTTAGGAGGAGAGGAGAGGAGAGGAGAGGAGAGGAGAGGAGAGGAGAGGAGAGGAGAGGAGAGGAGAGGAGAGGAGAGGAGAGGAGAGGAGAGGAGAGGAGAGGAGAGGAGAGAGGTGGACTTGCAGCGTGCAGGGATGGAAATTCTGGGGCTGGGGAGGCAGAAAGGCAGGGACAGGCAGAGGCGGGAAAGGATGGAGAAACAGCCCCGGAGAGAGCCGAGGAGTCAGCGACAAGGCAGAGGGACACATGCAGACGGAGAGCAGGACTCACTGGGAGACAGCCTGGGAGTGACAGCCACAGCAAGACACAGCGAGAGACACAGAGTCACGGAGAGAGGGCGGACACAGCGGGGACAGAAACGCAGGGTCAGAGATGGGGAGACCAGACAGCCGCGGTCTCGAGTCACAGGGACACGGAGATGCCGCCGCACAGAGACCGGCGAGACCAGAAGGTCAGAGGCGGGCGGACGGAGCTGGTCAGCGCCGGGCCGCGGCGGCCGGGGCGGGGGCCGGGGAGGCTGCTCGGGGCCCGCCCCCTACCTTGGTCATGCCATTGCCCATGATCCCGGGGGCGGCGGTCCGGGCGCACCCCCAGCTCGCCGCCCGGGAAGCGATCCGGTCACAGCTGCCCTGACGGCCCAGGCCCGACGCCTGCAGCCTGGTGGGAAACGGGGGGCCTGGCGTCCGCGGCCCTGCCCAGCCCTGCCCAGCCACCGCCACCACCCGCCGACCCCCGGCCCGGGAGGGAAATGGTGGTGGAGCCGCCGCTGCCGCCGCCGCCGCCGCAGGCTCCTCCTACCCCTTCGGTCATGTGGGGCCCCCGCCTCGGGTCGCGGCGGGGGGCCGGACAAAGCCCCAGTGTGCCGGGCCCACGGCCCGCGGGACAACGGCAGTTTGTTGGGGCTGCGTAGGGCCGCCACCTCCGGAGATGGGGGCGGGGGCGCTACCCCACCCTGGCACCGGCAGGCGCGGGTGGATGGGGGGATGTCGCCTAGAGCCCCCCGGCCGGCCCACAAACTCCCGTCCCCCTTCCGGCTCTGCCTGGACGTCCCTGTGGGCCCCGGGGCAAAGCACCCAACTTCTCCCTCCTCGGCTTCTAGCAGAAACGTGACGGGGCTGGACTTTGATCGCCCAGGGCTCTCTGCTCTTCAGAGTCTGCTTGGAACGGGATAAGTGGGTAATTCCTTCCGATACATCCTTTCCACCCGTGCAGACACCCTAACAACCAGCCTTCCTCCTTTCTCATCCATTCTCCTGCCCTCCTGTTCACTCTTTCACTCGTCCATCTTCCCATCCATTCATCCATCCTCTCACTCCTTCCTTCCATCCATTTCGGCCCCTAGGAAGGATGGTGCCATCCAGGGAAGCTCTGCTGGGACCAGGCACAACTGCCATTAGGTGCCCCAAGAAATTATAGGTGAATGTTGGGAGAGGGGTTTGAGGGAGGGTTCCAGTCTGAAGGAGACTACATCAGGACGTATTAATAGCTAGAGGTCAGGGTACTGGAAGGGGTCTGGAGACCAAGGTTTGAGGCCCTGTTCACCTCTGACCTGCTAGATGACCCTGGGAAAGTCCTCGTGAGCCCCAGCTAACTCTATCTGTGTTTCTGAGGATGTTGAGGTGAGCCCTTCCTGGCTTCTAGGACCAAAGCTGGAGAATGTAAAATAATCAAGACACTTCCTATAGGACTGAAATAGAAGCAGCTGCACCAGCTTTGTTCCTTCAGCCGTCATCCCCACCCCTGAATCTATACTAGTAGGTGACTGGGGATTGTGGATAGAGAGCAGGACAGAGAGAATCCACAAAGCCCTTTGAAATACAGTGATTGGAGAAAAACTGTTTCTTTCCTGTTTCTTCCTCCCTCAAGTTCATAGCATACATGGGGCTGCCTGTCTCAGCTCTCATAAAAGCCCAGAGTTCTCATAAATACTAAATTATTCAGTAAATACTTACTGAGCATCTAGTATATGATAGAGACTAGGGACACAGCAGTGGGTAGAGATTGTTCCTACCTTCATTAGCTAACGGTATAGACCAGCATTGTCCAAATGAAATATAATGCCAGCCACATGTGCAGCCACATTTAAAAAGTAGAAACAAGTTAATTGTTGATAATATTTTTATTTGACCCAATATATCCAAAATATCATTTCAACATATAGTATTTTAAAACTATAAATGAGACATTTTATATCATTTTTAAATTGTATTAACTCTTCAAAATCTGGTGTCTTTTACATTTACAGCACATCTCAATTCAGACAAGTCACATTCCAAATGCTTACTAGCCATATGCAGCTAGTAGCTACATATTAGACATCTGAGATCTAGGAGGGAAGGCAAACAAAATAAGCAAACAGATAAATAAATTATTTACAAATGGTCCCAATTTTCTATGAAGGAAACAAAGCAGACAGGGAGAACCTCTCTGAATAAGTGGCATTTGAGCTGAGAGGTGATATATAAGAAAGACCCAAAGAGTGGAAAGCCAGGCGCGGTGGCTCATGCCTATAATCCCAACACATGGGGATGCTGAGGCGGGAGGATCAATTGAGCCCAGGAGTTTGAGACCAGCTTAAGCAATATACTAAAACCCCATCTCTAAAAGAAATTTGGCTGGGTATGATGGCTCAGGTCTATAATCCCGGAACTTTGGGAGGCCAAGGCAGGAGGACTGTGTGAGCCCAGGAGTTTGAGACCAGCCTGGGAAACATAGGCAGACCCTGTTTTTACAAAAAAAAAAAAAAAAAAAAAATTAGCTGGGACCTGTAGTCCCAGCTACTCAGGAAGCTGAAGTGGGAGGATCACTTGAGCCCAGGCGGTGGAGGCTGCAGTGAGTCATGAGCGCACCACTGCACTCAAGACTGCGTGACAGAGCGAGACCTTGTCTCAAAAAAATAAAAAATTACACACACGAAAAAGAAAAAGAGTGGAGAGAGTATTTCCAGCAGAAGGAAGAGCATGGGCAAAAGCCCTAAGATGGGAATAGCTTGGCCTCTGTAAAAAGCCAGTGGGACTGGAGTAGAGGGAGCTACAGGAAGTGTTAAGAGGACGGTTCGGGGCCGGAGCATGCAGGAGCACATATGGCCATGATTGGGAGTTAAAATTTTTCTTCTCTTATGTCTGATAAAAATCCAACAGGAAAATTTAACCTGGGAGGCCAGGTCATCTGATTTATTTAAGTCAAATACTTCGACCCCTCACTGACCCTTTCCTTTATGGGGGCCACTGCAGCAGCTCAGGTAAGAGGTGACAGTGCCCTGGGACAGAGTGGGACCCGAGAAGCTGGAAAGAAGGGGATGGGCTCAGCATATATGAATATTTTGGCAGGGCAGCTGAAAGGACTTGCAGATTGATTGGATGTGGGGGGAAGGAAGGAATTTTAGGATGGCCCCCAGGCTTCCTGCCTTGAAAGTCACTATCTGTGTCACAGAAATGAAAGCAGGGGTGTTTGCCAATTCAACACATGTTTATTGGGCACTGAGCTATATGTAGAAAATTGTGCCAAAGATGTGCTGACTTAAGTTTCCCCAAATGCCCGACCCATGGATGCTGTAAAGAAATGCTGAAGCTGGGTATGGTGGCTCATGCCTGTAACCCCAGCACTTTGGGAGGCTGAAGCAGGAAAATCGCTTGAGCCCAGGAGTTGGAGACCAGCCTGGGCAACATGGCGAAATTTCGTCTCTACAAACAAGCAAACTAAAACAAAAAATTAGCCAGGTGTGGTGGCACAAACCTGTAGCCCCAGCTACTTGGGAGGCCGAGGTGGGAGGATTGCTTGAGGTTGAGGCAGCAGTGACCTGTGATCACATCACTGTACTTCAGCTTGGACGACAGAGCGAGATCCTGTCAAAAAAAAAAAAAAAAAAAAAAAGAAAAGAAAGAAAACACTGTTAAACGAGCCTGAATACTAGCTCCTTACCATGGCCCTGGCCTTAGCAGCTCTGCGATCCTAGGCAGGTGAGCCAATGTCCCTTAATTTACCCATAGAGGGGCAATTATAACAGTCCTTTGTACTCCCACTGAGTGTTAAGGGGGAAGACACAAATTACATGTAGGAAAGAATTCTTTCAAGTTAAAAGCCCATATGTGTTATTAGACCTAACATATTTAATATCTATGTACTGTTCAGCCTTTGGAAGTACTAGTTATTACAAAGCCCAATCTGTCTTAAATCATGAAATGACCATTTTACAAAACCAATAATAGGAAGATGCTAAAATGTGGGTCTCACCCTGTCATTCCCTTGCTTAAAGCCCTTTAGGGGATTACTGTGGTAGACAAAATAATGGTCCCCCCAAAGGTGTTTACACTCTATTTCCTTGAAACTGTGAATGTTATGTTACATGGCAAAGGGTAGAATTAAGGCTGCAGATGGAATTAAAGTTGCTAATTAGCTGATCTTCGTTTGTTTTTTTTTTTTCTTTTTTGAGACGAAGTCTCACTCTGTCGCCCAGGCTGGAGTGCAATGGTGCAATCTCGGCTCACTGCAACCTCTGCCTCCCAGGTTCAAGCTATTCTCCTGCCTCAGCCTCACAAGTAGCTGGGACTACAGGTGCCCACCCATGCCTGGCTAATTTTTGTATTTTTAGTAGAGATGGGGTTTCACCGTGTTGGCCAGGCTGGTCCTGAACTCCTGACCTCAAGTGATCCACCCACCTTGGCCCCCCAAAATGCTGGGATTACAGGTGTGAGCCACCGTGCCCGGCCAGCTGATCTTGAGATGGGGAGATTATGCTGAGGGGCGCAACATAATCACAAGGGTCATTATTAGTGAAAGAGGGAGGCAGGAGAGTAGGAATCAGAGGGGATGAGAAGACAGAAGCAGAAGTTGGAGTGGTGTAATTGCTGGGTTTGCAGATCGAAGGGGGCCCACAGCTAAGGGATGCAAGTGGAAAAGGCAAGGAAACAGATTATCCTGGAGTTTACGAAAGGAACTCAACCCTGCTGACACCTTCATTTTAGCCCAGTGAGACCCATTTCACATCTCTGACCTCAAGAACTGTAAGATACTACATTTGTGTTGTTTTAAGTCACTATGTTTCTTGTGATTACAAGCAGCAACAGGAAATTCATACACTCACCAACACCTTTAGGAAAATGTCCAACCTGCTTAGCATGGCACACAAAGAGGCCTTGTGAGATGTGGTTTCGGCCACTGACTTTGAGCAAGTCTTTTAACTTCTCTGGGCCTCAGTTTCATAATCTATGAAACAGGGAGGAAAAAACCCCTCCGTAGGTCTGTAGTAAGAATAAATGAGAGGACATGTTTCAAATACCTAGTAGAAAGACTGGAACACAGTACATTATTATTATTATTACCATTGGCATTACTATGATCATGGAACAATTGACAGAGTAGGAACCCTTGTCTCTACTCCCTTCATTAGGGCTGTTTCCACATCTGTGAAAAAGGAAACAAGACCAAACAGGTTTGGAAACCTCGTCTCTCCCCTCTACTCCACTCTTTCCTAGTTACTGATCTGTGTCATGCTTTGCTCTCTCTGACTTCCAACTTAGCATATGCTGTTCTTTCTGCCTGGAATGCTCTTCCCATCCTCCTTACCAAGCTAACTCTCATTTCCTCCTGGAAGTCTTTACTGACTCCTATTAGACTTGTTTAGATCCCACTATTATGCATTCCCAAAGCATGCTAAGCTTCCTCTATCATATTATTGCTATGGCCTGTGTGTTTTTCATTGGGGAAAAAATCTTAAATCCAGGTAAGGCTATTTTGACCTATTTGCTTCAATTGTGTTGTTTAAATAAAACAAAAACATTCTAAATAAACTTGAAGTAGTTAAGTTCCCGTTTCTCTCCCCACTTCCTTCACTCTCTCCCCAAGTAGTATCATAAATTTAGTGCATATCTTTTGACAGGCAGGGATACTCACCACTATACTCACGAGGACTGGCTATGGTGCATATCTTTTGAGTCTGTATTTTTAAACTCTTACTACCTATACATACAAAATAATATGAAATATACTTTTATATGTGTTTATAATTAACACAAATGGTAACCTTAAAAAAACATTTCTCATTCTACAACTTTATTTACTCAACAATAGGTTTTGGGGATATGTACATACCGATATAAATCTGGATCATTCTTATCACTGTATGGTATTTTATTATTAGAATATATTGGCCGGGTGTGGTGGCTCACACCTGTAATCCCAGCACTTTGGAAGGCCGAGGCCAGTGGATTGCCTGAGGTCAGGAGTTCGAGACCAGCCTGGCCAACATGGCAAAACCGTCTCTACTAGAAATACAAAAATTAGCTGGGCACGGTGGTGGGTCCCTGTAATCCTAGCTACTTGGGAGGCTGAGGCAGGAGAATCACTTGAACCCAGGATGTGGAGGTTGCAGTGAGCCAAGATCGCACCATTGCACTCCAGCCTGGGTGACAAGGGCAAAACTCTGTCTCAAAAAAAAAAAAAAAAAAAGAATATATCCCATTTTATTCATCTATCACCCTACTAGTGGACATTTAGATTGTTTCTAATATTTTCTGCTGTTATCAAGAACATTGCAAACAACATCCTTATACATATGACCTATGTAGTGATGTAAAAATTTCTTTAGGAAGGTTGTCACCTTGCACATTAACTACAAGATGAAAGGTATTCCATGGAGATGTGGGCCTATAGGATATTGTCTAGTAGTGGAATATCTGGGTTGTAAGGTGTGTGCATTTTCAACTTTATGAGATATTGCCAAATTGCCTCCCAAGGTGTGAATAGCACGTAAAGGCTCCCGTTTCCCCACGTCCTCACTAACATCTGACCTCATAAAAAACATTGACATATTTTATTTTTGTATAGTTGGTGTATTTCAAATCATATGATTATTTTTATTTACATTTCTCAATTGACTTACTGGCCATTTGAGTTTCTTCTGCTGAAAATTCCCTATTTATATCCTTTGCCCATTTTTCTTTTCTTTTGTAGGGGTGAGGGTGAGGATATCTTTTCCTTAATGGTCTGACGGAGTTCCTTGAGCACCAATCCTTTGTTATATATGTTGTAGATGTTTTCTCCCAGTCTGTAGCTTATCTTTTAATCAGATTTACCATGTCTTTTGTGCAGTGGCATGATCTCGGCTCACTGCAACCTCTGCCTCCTGGGTTCAAGTGATTCTCCTGCCTCAGCCTCCCGAGTAGCTGGGATTACAGGCATGTGCCACCATACCCAGCTAATTTTTTTATTCTTAGTAGAGACGGGATTTCACCATGTTGGCCAGGTCTCAATCTGTTGACCTCGTGATCTGCCTGCCTCGGCCTCCTAAAGAGCTGAGATTACAGGTGTAAGACACCGCACCCGGCCTGGCAGTTTAAATTTTGAGGTAGTCACAGATCATCTTTTTCCTTTATGAGTAGTGCTTTATTATTGTTTATCTAAGAAGTCCTTTCCCACCCCAAGATAATAAATATAACATGTATATGTCTTAAATATTTGTTATATTTATTTAATCCATTTAATTAGGCATCTATTTTTCAACCCTATGGAAAGTAAATTCTCAGTGCCATTTACTGAGTCCTCTATTTCTTCCCCAGTGATTTATAATGCCACCTCTATTATACATCAAGTATATACACACACACACAAACACACACACACACACACACACACTCTCCCGTGTCTGTTTTGAAGCTCTACTCCTCATTGGCTTGGTAGGCAGAGAAGTGTCTCCTTGCCCCAATGTATACACATTGTTCTTTTGATTTTGACAAGATTTCTCAAAAATCCTGATTGGATTGGGGAAAATACACATCTTTCTGATATTGAGCCTTCCCATCCATGAACATCGTATGTCATTGCATTTATTTGATGTCCTTTAATAATATTTTATAATTTTCTCTATGAGAATATAAACTCCATTAGGGAAAATGCTTTGTCAGTTTTCCTCTCTGCTGTATTTTCAGAGTCAAGAACAGAGCAGGACACAGAGTAGAAGCATAAGAATTTGTTGTGGCCGGGCGCGGTGGCTCATGCTTGTAATCCCAGCACTTTGGGAGGCCAAGGCGGGCGGATCACGAGGTCAGGAGATCGAGACCACAGTGAAACCATCTCTACTAAAAATACAAAAAATTAGCCGGGCGTGGTGGCGGGCGCCTGTAGTCCCAGCTACTCGGAGAGGCTGAGGCAGGAGAATGGCGTGAACCCAGGAGGCGGAGCTTGCAGTGAGCCGAGATTGCGCCACTGCACTCCAGCCTGGGCGACAGAGCGAGACTCTGTCTCAAAAATAAATAAATAAATAAATAAATAAATAAATAAATAAATAAATAAAATGAAATAAGAATTTGTTGTTTAATGTCTTTCATATACTTTATTAGATTTGTTTCTACATATCTTGTATTTCTGTTGCTATATATTTTATTGTAGTTTCCAATCAGCTATGGTTGGTATATAGAAATTCAATATATAGTGAGTCATTTTTGGATTGATTTTAAAAAAACCCTTTTATTTGTTCTAATACTCTGTAGATTATCTTGGATTTTTAAATGCAGACAGTTCTGATGGACATCTATTTCAGAAGGGAAGAATGGATATTGTGTAGGCAACTAGCAGCATCTTCCACACTACTACTGTATGAAGCTAGAAGAGGCAGGTACTCTAGTCCTGGCAACTAAAGTCGTTTGTGGACTTTAAATCTGAAGCAAATAGTACAACAAAGCAGGTGTCTGTTGAGTATTCATTTGGCCAATTCCAGTACTAGTAGTGGTATCTATTGAGCAGAGGTGCTAGTACCAGCAACAGCATCCAGCACTATTTGCAGCAGTCATGCCAGTAGTGGTGTGGGATGTCCAGTAATAATCAGAAATGGCACCCCAATCAAAGTTTCTGCAAACTCTGATTTTGACCATAATTTTGATCAGATAGACTCCCTGAATTCCTTCCCCATTTTTTAATTCTGATTTCCAACAACTCTGTGACTCATTCAATATCCTACCAATGAATTCCATTTCTATTTCAGTTAATCAAAGATAGTTTTTTGTAACAAAGAACTCTGAACAATTAAACTCTCATGCTATCTGCAAATGATAACTTTGTCTCTTATATATTTCTTATATATATTATCTATAGATCTAATAAGAGCTATGCATTCAAATAATGAAATGCATAGATCTTAAGTTTTCAGTTTAGTCAATTTTGACAAATGCATATACTCATGTAACCCACATCTTTATTAAGAGATGGAAATCCCCATCACTCCAGAAAGTTCCTTCATGTCCTTCCCAGTCAACCCAACCTCAGTACTTTTAAAACTTCAATGAACTGGCCGGGTGCAGTGGCTCACGCCTGTAATCCCAGCACTTTTGGAGGTCGAGGCAGGTGGATCATGAGGTCAGGAGTTCGAGACCAGCCTGGCCAACATGGTGAAACCCTGTCTCTACTAAAAATACAAAAATTAGCCTGGCATGGTGGCATGCACCTATAATCCCAGCTACTCGGGAGGCTGAAGCAGGAGGATCACTTGAGCCCAGGAGGCAGAGGCTGCAGGGAGCTGGGATCGCGCCAATGCACTGCAACCTGGGCGACACAGCGAGACTCCGTCTCAAACGAACAAAAAAACTACAATGAGCTATCACTGTAATCACTAAAATGAAAAAGATGGACAACATCAAATGTTGGTGAGGCTATAGACCTTAAGATTAGAAAGCGGCTGGGATAGCAGACTGGCCGCGTTACCGACTGACCAACTGACCAGGTGACTTAGTGAGTAACTTCGTTAAATAAGGAAGCTCAGTACCATTACATTTACCGAAAGCTGACAACTTTTCAGATGCAGCGCTCTCAGTTTAAGGAAAGTGCAGTTGGAGGCGGCGTGGGGCAGAGGGAGCCAGCCTCTGAACGAACTGCCCCAGGGTCGCGGAGACGTGGGGCTGGGAAAGAAAGGTTGAGGAAGTCGGGGTACCTAGGCTGCCAGGACGACCAAGAGCCTCCAGAAGTTCTGGTGAACCAGAGCCTGCGCACTCCGCCGAGAGCATGCCCTTGGCTCATCCAATCAGAGCGGCGGATCCAGGAGCCTCTCCGTGGCCTTGGCAACGGGACGCATAAGCACGCGCGGCGCGCTGTGGCGGTTTGGATCTGGACCCTGGGGAATCGCGTTATGTCGCGACCGAAGGTAGGAGTCGACCTGACCCAGATGCTTTTATCGTCCCTAGAAAAAGGGAGGAAAGCCGCAGAAGGATTCAAAATCGGTTGGGGATGGGTGTTCCTCGCGGAATGGGTAGGGGTGGGGCGGGGGGGCGGGGTGGGTTGTTCTCGCGGAGGAATTCCGGAAAGAGGAAGAAAAAAAATCCAACGAACTCAGAGGAAAGACTACAAGTCCCGGCATGCACCGCGCCACCCAAGCTGCTGTGCACGTCCCGCGAGCTCGGCCAGCTGGCGGGAAATTTACACAACAGTGGGATTCTAAGCTCCGTGACCCCCGGGGAAGTTGAACCTCAGAATTTCAGATTTCCTGACTTGGCGAAACCCGCCTGCCCGTCCATCCGTCCATCCATCCATCCATCCGTCCGTTTATTCATCCATTCAAAACAACGCTAATTAGTGTCTTTTCCTAGCCAAGCTCAGTGCCGGCCAAGGGACACAGGTGAATCAGACAAACCTCTGCCCTCCAAGAGGGTATTTTTTATTCTGATTTCCAAAGAGGGCATTTCCCATTTTAAGAATGGGAAAAATGAAAGTCAAAGAGGGAAAATGAATGACAGTAAAATCTAGCTCTCCCCACCCCAACCTACTTTTTTTTTTTTTTTTTTTGAGACGGAGTCTCACTGTGTCGCCAGGTTGGAGTGCAGCGGCGCGATCTCAGCTCACTACAGCCTCTGCCTCCCAGGTTCAAGCGATTCTCCTGCCTCAGCCTCCTGAGTAGCTGGGACTACAGGCGCCTGCCACCACGCCCAGCTAATTTTTGTATTTTTGGTAGAGACAGGGTTTCACCATGTTGGCCAGGTCTCGATCTCTTGACCTCGTGATCTGTCCGCCTCGGCCTCCCAAAGTGCTAGGATTACAGGCGTGAGCCACTGCGCCCAGCCTCCATCTTACTTCTTAATCCCAGGTCTCATTCATTCATGAATGGCACCTTCATTTCTTTCTTTCCTTTTTTTTTTTTTTTTGAGACAAGGTCTCACTTGGTTGCTCAGGAGGGAGTGCAGTGGTGTGAACTTGGCTCAGTTGACTTCCTGGGCTCAAGCGATTCTCCTGCCTCTGCTTCCCAAGTAGCCGGGATTACCTGTGTGTGCCACCATGCTCAGCTAATTCTTTTTTAGTTTGTGTAGAGACAGGAGTCTCTATGTTATGTTGCTATGTTGCCCAGGCTTGTCTGGAACTCTTGGCCTCAAACCCATCTCCCGCCTTGGCCTCTTAAAGTGCTGGGATTACAGGCATGAACCACTGTACCTGGTTAGCCTCTTATTTCTTTAATTCCCTCTCACAACAAAAAATGAGTTATCTGCTCTCAGAGTGCCTTGAACTTTGCCTTTTTACTACAATTCATTATTCATGTGACTATTTGTTTAACATCTGTCTTCCCTGCTGCTCTTGGATCTAATCTGACTTGTTCTTCCCTGTATTCCCGGTCCTCAGCAGAGCTGACTACAGTTGATACATGTTGAATGACTGTTGAACTTACCTGTCTAGATGCTCAGCTAAAAAACTGGGACTGTTGACTCCTCCATCTTCCTCACATGCCACATCCAATAAAAGCCTCCTTCCTTTAGCTTTCTAAATATGTCTTGAATTTATTTTTTCCTCTACCTCAACTACCACTATGCTAATCATGACCAAACTCTCAAGTTTTAAAAATTAATACTCTTTAAATACACAGATTGGGACACATATAACTTTTTTTTTTTTTTTTTGAGACAGTGTCTCATTTTGTTGCTCAGGCTGGAGTGCAGTGGCACGAACACGGCTCACTGAAGCTTCAACCTCTTGGGCTTGAGTGATCCTCCTGCCTCAGCTTTCTGCATATCACTTTATAAAAGTATTAGAAAAAAAGAAAATAAACGTCTACTGAAATAGTCCCTTCCCCTGAACCCGACTGATTCCTTTGAAAGGAAGGACGAACCGCAGGTTGCTGAAGAATGCACAAACTCATAGCAGTCTACACTGTGAATATAGTATAGACATGGGTGTAGCAGACCATGTTGGATGAAGGAAAAAAATAGTGGACTACTTCTTTGTGACACTATGAATTTTGTTTTTGTTGTTGGAAAGGGAAAGAAAGATCTCCTGTATATTGACTTAGGACTTTGCGGTTTCTTTCAAATGACCCAGGGGAAATAGGAGTATGAACTTATTTGAGCAGGAACGTTCATGTCAGCCTTAAGAGAACATGCCAGGATATACTTTGTATACCCTCACAAAAATATGCCTAGAGAATGCCAGAGGTCAGAATACCACGTGTTCCAACCTTTGACCTCATCTCCTCAAGGTTATGGTCGCCAAGACCTCAGCTCTGAGGTATGTTGGGAACTCTCCAGAGGGCTAAGGGGAAATGAGGAATTGGATAAGGCAGGAATGAAGCTGGGATTAGTGGAACCAGCTAAGCAATGAAGCTGATCTCTGGTTAGATCAAAGTCTTGGGTAAGCTGGTGTGGCAAACTGGTTTCAGCATGGCTGTCTCCACCTGGTAGGTAGTACCAGGGAGCTCAGAGCAGGACTCCAGGAATAGAGACGGGAATGAAGGCAGGTGGCAATGTCACGAGCCTATGCTCTTTTTGACTCAACACCAATTGGCGCCATTCATGCTACCTTCTATGAATGGCACCAACGAGAAATAAAATTAAAGTTCTCTGTTTGTAGCCCATACAAGCAACTAAGCAACTTTTGAATCATTTTCTCAATAAGATCATTTTTTTAAAAAAGTCTTGTAGCCTTGTCTTTTCTTTTTTTCTTTTTTTTTTTTTTTTTTTTTGAGACGGAGTCTCGCTCTGTCGCCCAGGCTGGAGTGCAGTGGCGCAATCTCGGCTCACTGCAAGCTCCGCCTCCCGAGTTCACACCATTCTCCTGCCTCAGCCACTCCGAGTAGCTGGGACTACAGGCGCCCGCCACCATGCCAGGCTAATTTTTTTGTATTTTTAGTAGAGACGGGGTTTCACCGTGGTCTCGATCTCCTGACCTTGTGATCCGCCCGCCTCGGCCTCCCAAAGTGCTGGGATTACAAGCGTGAGCCACCATGCCCGGCCGCCTTGTCTTTTCTAAATGCATTATTTTAGTGGTTTGGGGAAAGTATTTATATCCCTGGGCTGTTTTTTGGGTCAAGATAGTAATAGGACTTCTATCTCAGGCAATATGACAGATGAGATTTCTTGAAAAGCTTATTAACACAACACACTTAAATCTGCTGGGCAATATGTAACAAACATCCTTTGAACTGTATAGCTGACCTGTTTATGTGGAGGGGTAAGGATTGGTAGAAGAAAAATCCCCAAGGGACCCCCACCCTAATACACACACACACACAAAGAAGGAAAATAAAAAAACAGAATTGTCACTAACTGATTCTTCATTTGTCATTTTCCTTGGGGAAGACATTGATTGTCTCACAAACAGGAGTTGGAGAGTGTCATGGGGCCCACTGGGCAAGGAGTTGGAACTGAGACCTCACCATAAAGCTGGACCCTTCAGAGACCCCCACCCTTAGTAAAGGTGTAATTAGAACCAATTTACCCTTCAGCAGTGGGAGACAACTAGGAAGCCAGTCAGCTTCAATGTAGGGAAAAAACCTTCCTCCTGAGAATTCTTTCTTTTTTTTTTTTTTTGAGAAGGAGTCTTGCCATCACCCAGGCTAGAGTGCAATGGCACAATCTCAGCTTACTGCAAGCTCCGCCTCCTGGGTTCAAGCGATTCTTCTGCCTCAGCCTCCCGAGTAGCTGGGATTACAGTTTCTTGCCACCATGCCTGGCTAATTTTTGTATTTTTAGTAAAGACAGGATTTCACCATGTTGGCCAGGCTGGCCTTGAACTCCTGACCTCGTGATCCACCTGCCTCAGCCTCCCAAAGTGCTGGGATTACAGGCATGAGCCACTGTTCCCAGCAAGAATTCTTAATCTTAGATGAGTCCTCAGGCTAATCTGAGAAATGCTAAATAAAAAAGTTTACTGTTCTTGGGGGCCCAGGCAGATGTAAATGTTAAACATCTCTGAGTCAAACATGTTTGACTCCTATAATGGTCAAATTATATAATAATTACATAATAAGAGATGTTTTAAATGAATTATATAATTGCATAATTACATAAGGAAAGATGTTTTAAATAAGTTAAAAAACAAAAAGCCTGTTCATGATAAACCCTCAGAAAACCAGGGAATAGTAGGAAATTTACTCAATATAGTACAGGAAACTATAGGAACCTACAGCCAGTATCATTCTTAAAAGCTGAAATAGAGAATGCATTCCTCTTATGATCAGGAGCAAGATAAAGATGTCAGCTCTTACCACTTTTAGTCAACTTTGTACATACTAGAGTTTCCACCAGTGCAATAAAGCAAGAAAAGGAAATAAAAAGCATAAATATTGAAAAAAAAGAAGTAAGTAAGTCTGCCTTTATTCACAGATGACATCATTGTATCCAGAGAAAACTCAAAGGATTTACAAACTACCAAAACTAATAATTCAGCAAGGGCATCAAATACAAGGTCAATGTACAAAATCAGTTATACTTCTATATATGTATCAATTTCCAATGTCTGCTTTAACAAATTGTCACCAATTCAATGGCTTTTGAAAACACTAACTTATTACCTTACAGTTTTTATTTATTTATTTATTTATTTTTTTGAGATGGAGTCTCTGTCACCCAGGCTGGAGTGCAGTGGTGCAATCTTGGCTCACTGCAACCTCCGCCTCCTGGGTTCAAGCGATTCTCCTGCCTCAGCCTCCTGATTAGCTGGGATTATAGGTGTGTGCCACCATGCATGGCTAATTTTTGTAATTTTTAGTAGAGATGGGGTTTCACCATGTTGGCCAGGCTGGTCTTGAACTCCTGACCTCAAATGATCTGCCTGCTTTGGCCTCCCAAAGTGCTGGGATTACAGGTGTGAGCCACTGCACCTGGTCCCTATCTTACAGTTCATGAGATCAGAAGTCTGAAAGGTGTCTCACTGGGCTAAAATCAAGGTGTTAGCAGGGCTGCCTTCATATCTGGAGGCTCTAGGAGAGAACCCCTGTTTTTTTGCCTTTTCTAGTTTCTGGAGGCTGTCTCATGGTCCCCTTTCATGTTCAAAGGCAGTTCTTCTCACATTGCGTGACTCTGACACTCTGACATTGACTCTGCCTTCTTCCACATTTAAGGATCCTTATGATTACATTGGGTCTGCCCCAAAAATACAAAATAATCTTTCTATTTTAAGGTTCTTTTATTAGCAACCTTAATTCCATCTGCAATTTTAAATCCCCCTTGCCATATAGTGTAACACATTGATACGTTCTAGGGATTAGGACATGGACATCTTTGGAGGTGGCCTTTTTCTGCTTATTACAATTTACTATCATCAGTTAGAAAATTAAATTTAAAAATACTGTATCCAATAGCATCATTAAATCAAATACCTATGAATAAATTTAATTAAAAATGTACAAGGCTGCTATACTGAAAACTAGAAAATAGAAACAATTTTTTAAAAGATTTAAATTAATGGAGAGACCATATTATTCATGGATTGGAAGGCTCAGTACCTTATAGTGTCACTTCCTGAAAATATCTGTAGATTCATTGCAATCCCAGTCAAAATCTCATGTTTTTTTGTAGAAATTGGCAAGCCAATTCTGAAATTTATGTTGAAGTGCAAAGGACCCCTAATTGCAAAGACAATCTTGAAATCAGAATTTACTCTACCTGACTTCAAGATTTACTAGAAAGCTACAGCGGTAATTAAGCCAATATGATAAGTGACATAAGGATAGACAAGTAAATAGAACAAAACACAGTCTTGAGATAGATCCACATACACATGGTCAGTTGAATTGTGACAGATGTGCCAATGCAATTCAATGAGGAGAGGAAAATTTTTTTAACCAAAGGCTCTGTAGCAACTGGATAAACATATGGAAAATGGAATTGAAAGCATGAGAGAAGATTAAAGATAAAATACAAAAAGACGGGGACAGCTTGACTAGTGTTAGGGGAGTTGGAAGGGCTTGAATGGAAGAATGAAACAAGATTTCACTGTGTTTCAGTGGGGCTTGCTTCTGCCAGTTTTGTAAAGCAGTTTCCTCCACTCCTCTCCGCCACTCTTTGAGAGGTAGGCTGGTATGCTAAGCAGAATTCTAAGATGGGCCCCAAGATTCCCACCCCCTAGTGTACATGCCTTGTACAATTCTCTCTCCTTGAGCATGGAGGAGTGTGTGAATCTGATGGTATGGTTACTATAGTGATTACCTTCCATTACTTAAGACTCCATCATAGGTGACTTGGAGAGGGGTGGATTGCAAATCAGAGGGAGGTGCTCCATGTGGCCTGGAGGAAAACAAATGTGCATGTTGTGAAGTGCCTATGGGGGCCACACTACAGGGAGCTGCAGGCAGCCTCTAGGAGCTGAGAGCAGTCCCCAGCAGACAGCTAGCAAGTAAACAGGGACCTCCGTCCTACAACCCTAGGCAACTGAATTCTGCCAACAACCTTAATGAGCTTGGAAGGGGACCCCATGCCCTAAATGAGAGCCATAACCCCAGCCATCACCTTGACTGTGGCCTTGTGAGAGCTGAGCCGATGATGCAGCTAAGTCATGCCCACGCTCCTGGCCCACGGAAACTGAGATAATGGATTCCCATCATTTTAAGCCACTGATTTTGTGGTAATTTGTTACCCAGCAATAGAAAATGAATGCAGATGGCAGGCCTGTCCCAGCTGCAAATGTCATCCTGCACAGGACCAATTTTGATTTCTCTCTTCATACGTGCCTTTAGGAATCAATCTTCCCAGGAGAGAGGGCCAAGCTGTTTTGGACATGGTTGAAGTGAAATAATACCCACCACCCATTGAGGATTTGAAAGGTCCATTTGGGGTGAAAGGAATTAACATTGCTCTGAGTCTTTGACTTAGCCCCTTCTGGGATCCTCAATTTAATCAAACATTCCAAGTTAAGAGTAGAAAGTCCAGATCGGCTGGGTACAGTGGCTCACACCTGTAATTCCAGCACTTTGGGAGGCCGAGGCGGGTGGATCACCTGAGGTCAGGAGTTCCAGACAAGCCTGGCCGACATGGCGAAACCCCATCTCTATTAAAAATACAAAATTGGCTGGGTGTGGTGGTGGGTGCCTGTAATTGCAGATACTAGGGAGGCTGAGGCAGGAGAATCACTTGAACCCGGAAGGTGGAAGTTGCAGAGAGCTGAGATTACACCACTGCACTCCAGCCTGGGCGACAGAGTGAGATTCCATCTCCAAAAAAAAAAAAAAAACAACAACAAACAAACAAAAAAAGTTCAGATCCTTCTCATAGAGTGTATTGAGCTGAGCTTTCAAAACTGGGGTTCAGGGCTGACCTTTGGAGTACTGAAAACCAGGCATTTGCTATACTGGTCATACCTGTGGAGCAAACCTGCAGTAAGGTGGTACCTTGGATACTTGGGTTCATTCACAGCAGATAAATTCTGGTCCATTTGCTGGGGACGTGGTTGCCAGTGGGAACTTGATCAGGCTGGACCTTCGTGTCTCAGAACCTAGGCATTGTTGAGTCAGATGGTTTGGGCATTTTAATATCTGCAGTAAGTTAACCTGGGAAAACAGGGCAGATATACAAAACCAGTTACATCCTTTTCCTTTCCTCATTGCAGAACCAAAATTACAAGGGCCATGGATTGTCAAAGGGAAAAGAGCGGTGAGTGGTTCCCATCCAATCCAACAATCACAGAGCAACCAACCTCTCTCCTTCCCTCCCCTTTTCAATCCCTCTCTCCCTTTTCTACTTCAACAATTATAATGAAAATGATAGTAGAAGGAGTAATGCTAAACCATTATTGAGCACTTATCATGTGCCAGGCTCTGGGCCTGTCACTTTACCTGTATTAGCTCATTGAATCCTGACCATGACCATTTGAAGTAGATACTACTATTGTGTCCATTTTACAGATGGAGAAACTGAAGCTCAAAAAGGCTAAGTGACTTGCTCAAGATCACACGATCAGTTAGGGGTAGAGCTTGTTGGACTCCAGGGCCCACTGTCTAACTTTGGTCTCTCCTGCCTCCTTCAACAACCCTGTGATGACTTGATAACTTGCAGGTCAGCTATGCTCTGATCTTCTGCTTCACTCTGCATCAACAACCTGCATGCCAAACCCAGCACCCCTTTGGATCTCCTAAAGAGAACCCACTTGCACAAAGCAGGAGTGAGCAACGTAGACTTTATTGAAGATTTTTGTGGGGAGTTAGAGGAGGTAGTTTACATAGCAAATGTTTTAGATAGTCTATTCTCTGGTCCATTAGATCTCTTCTCTTCTCTTCTCTTCTCTTCTCTTCTCTTCTCTTCTCTTCTCTTCTCTTCTCTTCTCTTCTCTTCTCTTCTCTTCGAGTTTCACTCTTGTTACCCAGACTGGAGTGCAATGGCACGATCTCAGCTGACGGCAAACCCTGCCTCTTGGGTTCAAGCGATTCTCCTGCCTCAGCCTCCCGAGTAGCTGGGATTACAGGCATGCGCCACCATGACCAGCTAATTTTGTATTTTTAGTAGAGACAGGATTTCTCCTTGTTGGTCAGGCTGGTCTCGAACTTCTGACCTCAGGTGATCTGCCTGCCTCGGCCTCCCAAAGTGCTGGGATTACAGGCATGAGCCACCGCGCCCAGCCAGATATTTTTGTTCTTTCTAAAGTCCTTCCTGGCTATACTACCACTGAGGAGGGTGATTTGGGATGCTTCTCTCATGCAATGCTCATCTTCTTTGCCTTCTTTCTCTCCATACTGACTATCCCACCAACTTCAAATCTCTCACTCTCTTATGTAGTGCAACTCAGCAATGTTCCGGATCCTGGCCCTAAACATACATGTCCACCTGACCCCCATCCCAACAAAACAAAGAGCACTTAACAGACCTGTGTTAGGCTGTTTTTGCATTGCTATAAAGGAATACCTGAGATTTTTTATTTATTTATTTATTTATTTTGAGACAGAGTTTCGCTCTTGTTGCCCAGGCTGGAGTGCAATGGCCTGATCTCGGCTCACTGCAACCTCCGCCTCCTGGGTTCAAGCGATTCTGCTGCCTCAGCCTCCCGAGTAGCTGGAATTACAGGTGCCCGCCACCACACCTGGCTAATTGAGACTGAGTAATTTATAAAGAAAAGAGGTGTAATTGGCTCACGTTTCTACAGGCTGTACAAGCATGGCACCAACATCTGCTCAGCTTCTGGTGAGGCCTCAGGGAGCTTACAATCATGATGGAAGGCAAAGGGGGAGCAGGCGTGTCACATGGCAAGAGTGGGAACAAGGGAGAGGTCCCAGGCTCTTTTAAACAACCAGATCTCCCATGAACTGAATGAAAACTCATTTATCACCAAGGGGATGTTGCCAAACCATTCATGAGGGATCCATTTTCAGGATCCAACCACCTCCCACCAGGCCCCACCTTCAACATTGAGAATCACATTTTAACTTGAGATTTGGAGGGGACAAACATCCAAACCATATCAAGGCCCCATCTACTTATTTTATAAAGGCACACACACACACACACACACACACACACATATTTACCACAAAATATTTTTTATTTATGTGCCTTATTGAGGGCACATATAGATATGTGTTCCACTACCAGTAAGAGAAAACTCATAATAGTAGCTTAAACAAATTGTATTTATTTTATTCACAAAGAGTGAAGAAGAGTCTGGAGTGCTGGTACAGTGGTTCAATAATGTCAGAGCCAGCGTCTTCATGATTGCCTTTTTTTTTCTTTTTTTGAGACGGAGTCTTACTCTGTTGGCTGGAGTGCAGTGGTGCGATCATGGCTAACTGCAGCCTTGACCTCCCAGGCTCATGCAATCCTCCCATCTCAGCCTTCTGAGTAGCTGGGACTACAGGCTCATGCCAGTGCACCTGGTTAATTTTTTTTTTTTTTAGACTCTTGCTCTGTTGCCCAGGCTGGAGTGCAGTGGCATGATCTCAGCTCACTACAACCTCTGCCTCCCAGGTTCAAGTGATTCTCCTGCCTCAGCCTCCCTAGTAGCTGGGACTACAGGCACCCACCACCACACCTGGCTAATTCTTGTATTTTTAGTAGAGACGGAGTTTCACCATATTGGCCAGACTGGTCTCGAACTCTTGACCTTGTGATTCACCCGCCTTGGCCTCCCAAATGCTGGGGTTACAGGTGTGAGCCACTGCGCCCGGCCTAGCTAATTTTTTAAATTTTTCTTTTTTTTGTAGTTATGAGGTCTCACTATGTTGCCCAGGCTGGTCTCCAACACCTGGCCTCAAGTGATCATCCCACCTTGGCCTCCCAAAGTGTTGGGATTACAGGCATGAGCCTTCATGATTGTCTTGACCTCTTCCTCATGGAGACCAAATGGCCACTACAGCTCCAGCCTTCATGTCATGATCAGGACAGGAAGAAGAGGGGAGGAAAGACTCAAGCCACATCTATCCTTTCTTTCTTTCCTTCCTTCTCTTTCTTTCTTTCTTTCTTTCTTTCTTTCTTTCTTTCTTTCTTTCTTTCTTTCTTTCTTTCTCTTTCTTTCTTTCTTCTTTCTTTTCTTTCTGTCTTTCTTTCTCTCTCTCTCTTTCTCTCTCTTCCTTCCTTCCTTCTTTCCTTTCTTTCTTTCTTTCATCAAAAGAGCAAAACTTTCCCAGGAACTTACCCTTTCTAGCAGTCTTATGTTTCTCTTATTGACTAGAATTGTGTCACATGGCCACCCCAACTGCATGAGTAGCTAGGAATACAAGTTATGTAAGTGTCGTTGTACTGTTATTACCATTCTGCACCCTGCTTTTGTCACACAAAATGATATGTTTGGTGTTTATCCACGTTGGCACATGTAGCTCTGAATGCATTGTAACTGCTACCTCTGTTTCATTGTGTATCACACATTATTTACCCATCTGCCTGTGGAAAGGCAGTTATGAAGTATTGGTTTCACTAGAAACTGACCCTGAGGGAAGGATGTGAGAGCAAGTGGTTTATTTGGAAGGTAATTCCAGTGAGCACTGACAGGGAAGTGGGGAAGTAAGACAGCTAAGGAGAGAAACCAGTAAAAGGTGCATCATTGACAGGTAATTGCTGTGGACAAGTGGGCTCAATCCCCCGGGGAATTCCTGGGAGAAGGTAGAATGCACTGCAGACTTATCCTAAGTGAGAGATGAGAGACTTAGCGGATTTATCCACCAACTCCAGTCATCACTGGTTGTATGCTGTTGGCAGAGGGTCAGTTCACTCTGGTGCTTCCAATCTGCTCCACATGCTGGCTGAGCAGACTCCGGGGGCCAGGGAAAACCCTCAGGTGGCATCGAAGGTGCTGGCAGTGGGAAGCTCTTTGGTTTGCATGCACAGGAGTGGTGAATGCCAAAGGTGTATGGGTGGACGACCAACAGTGTGTGCCACAGGTTATTTCTATAAAAAATATTAACAATTACATATAAGCATCCTTGCACACGTGTTCCCTGGTAGAAATGCAGAGTACAAACCCAGGGTATAGAGCTAGGACAGGTTGCTGAGTTTAGGGTACGTGCATATTCGACTTTACTAAAAACTGCCTGGTGACCCTGCAAAGTGTGTTCTACCAGCAGAGGAGGAGTTTCCATTTTATCCCATTGTTGCCAAAACTTGGACCTTTAGATTTTTGCCAGTCTGATGTGTGTGACATAGTCCTTGATCGTTGTAATATGCCAAATTGCTCTCCAAAGGTATGCCCAACGTGCACCCCATCAGCATTGTAAGATAATTGTCATTTCTCCACATTCTTGTGAACATTTGGTATTTGTCTGATTTTTAATATTTTCTGCAAGCTGATGGATTTTGAAATTGTATCTCTGTCGTTTCAGGTCTATTGCATATATTTTTAGTAGTCCATGTTGTCTCCTCTACTGACTTTTAGCTAAACCTCCTTATTTTATCTTTTTTTTTTTTTTTCATATTATTTGTAGAGTGAGGTCTTGCCATGTTGCTCAGGCTGGTCTCAAATTCCAGGGCTCAAGTGATCCTCCCACCTTGGCCTCCCAAAGTGCTGGGATTACAGGCATGAGCCATCGTGCCCAGCCTATTTGATCTTTTAAATGGTTACTTTAGAGCAGTGGTTCTAAAAGTTTAAGCTCAGGGTGGGTCCCTTTACAACTTAAAAATAATTGTGAGCCCAACTGACTTTTGTATATGTGGCATACATCTAACAATGTGTACCATATTAAAAATTTAAGCTGATGAATTTTATTTTATTTTATTTTTGAGATGGAGTCTCACTCTGTCGCCCAAGCTGGAGTGCAGTGGTGCGATCTCGGCTCACTGCAATCTCCGTCTCCGGGGTTCAAGCAATTCTCCTGCCTCAGCCTCCCGAGTAGCTGGGATTACAGGCATGCGCCACCACATCTAGCTAATTTTTGTATTTTTAGTACAGATGGGGTTTCACCATGTTGGCCAGGCTGGTTTTGAACTCCTGACCTCAGGTGATCCACACGCCTTGGCCTCCCAAAGTGCTGGGATTACAGGCATGAGCCACCATGCCTGGCCTAAGCTGATAAATTTTTAAAATACTTGTTAATTCATTTAAAAAGCAAAAAAAAAAACTCATTACATGGTAGCATAAACTTTTTTTTTTTTTTTTTTTTTTTTTTTGACACAGGGTCTCACTCTGTCGTCACCCAGGCTGGAGTGCAATGGTGTGATCTCGGCTCACTGCAAACTCTGCCTCCCGGGTTCAAGTGATTCTCGTACCTCAGCCTCCCAAGTAGCTGGGATTACAGGTCATCATGCCTGGCTAATTTCTGTATTTTTAGTAGAGACGGCCACCATGTTGGCCAGGCTGGTCTCGAACTCCTGACCTCAAGTGATCCGCCTGCTTTGGCCTCCCAAAGCGCTGGGTTTACAGGTGTGAGCCACTGTGTTCGGCCCAACATTTTTGTGAGTTATAGTTATAATTTCCCCACCAAAATGTACTGAGATGAGTAGTGGTCGTTTTAAATTTTTGTGAATCTCTTTAACGTCTGGCTTATTAGAAAACATTTGACTTTCCAGATTTTCTGTGTTCAATCTGTTGTGATAGATTGTTTTGGTCGAAGGATAGGAAGAAAATCTAGCCTCACAAAGATAGTATTTGGAAAAGGGAAGACTTTGTGTACCCCTGAAAAAGAGTTGGGGACCCTGAGGAATACTTGAGACCACACTTCACAACCTATGGCTCTAGGGGATTACAATATGCATCCTTACCTTATCACAGTCTACCTTGAAGCATAATTACACCACTTCATGCACAACTAAGAACCCTATAGCAACACACTTCTGTTTGCTCCCCTCTGATCCTTTGTGCTGCTATTTTTGTCATATATTTACTTGTAAATATGTTATAAACCCTTCATTACATTCTCACTATATTTGCTTTAAATAGCTACTTGTATTTTTTTTAAATTGACATGAAAGAAAGTATTCCATATTTACCCCACTATTCATTCTTTCTGAATTTCCATCTGGTATAATTTTCCTTCAGCCCGAGGAACGTTCTTTAGTGTTTCTTATAGTGTGGATCTGTTGGCAATAAATTCTCTCAGCTTTTATTTATTTAAAATATCTTTATTTCACTGTCATATTTTAAGTAAAGTTTTACTGGATATAGAATTCGAGGTTGATCTTTTTTCTTTAAGCACTTGAAAGATGATATTTCTTTGTCTTCAGGCTTATGTTGTTTCTGATGTGAAGTCAGCTGTTCTTTTTTTTTTTTTTGAGACGGAGTCTTGCTCTGTCGTCTAGGCTGGAGTGCAATGGTGCAATCTCAGCTCACTGCAACCTCCACCTCCTAGGTTCAAGGGATTCTCCTGCCTCAGCCTCCTGAGTAGCTGGGATTACAGGTACCCGCCACTACGCCTGGCTAATTTTTGTATTTTTAGTAAGGACCAGATTTCTCCATGTTGGTTAGGCTGGTCTCGAATTCCTGGCCTCAGGTGATCTGCTTGCCTCAGCCTCCCAAAGTGCTGGGATTACAGGCGTGAGCCACTGCGCCTGGCCAAAGTCAGCTGTTCTTGTCTTCCACTCCCACTCTCCACCACCCTCACCCCACTATGTGATGTGTCTTTTTTTCTCAGACTTTTTTTTTTAAGACTGTTCTGTTTTTCAGCAATTTGACTGTGGTTTACCTGGGTGTAGTTTATATTGTGTCTATCTTGCTTGGGGTTAATTGAGCGTCTTGAATCTGTGAGTTGATAATTTAATCAAATTTGGAAAATTTTTTAGCCATCATTTCTTCAAAAAATATTTTCTGTCCTATCTCTTCCCCATCTCTTTCTTGAACTTCAGTTATACGTATGTTAGACTGCTTGATATTATCTCACGAGTCACTGAGGTTCTGTTCATGTAAAAATTTTTTATCTAATTCAGTTTGAACAATTTCAATTGGACTGTTTTCAAATGTACGGTTTTTCCTTCTCAATGCCTAGTCTCTTGTTAAGCACATCCACTGAACTTTTAATTTCAGATATTATAGTTTTCCCTTCTAAAATTTCCATTTGGTTCTTTTTTTTTTTTTTGAGACAGGGTCTTGCTCTGTCACATAGGCTGGAGTGCAGTGGTGCGATCATGGCTCACTGCAGCTTTCAACCTCCTGGGCTCAAGTGATCCTCCCACCTCAGCTCCCCAGGTAGCTGGGACTACAGGCACATGCCACCATGCCTGGCTAATTTTAAAACTTTGTGTAGAAATGGGGTCTCACTGTGTTGCATTGGCTGGTCTTGAACTCCTGGGTGATCCTGCCACCTCAGCCTCCCAAGGTATTGGGATTACAGGTGTGAGCCACTTGGCCATTTGGTTCTTTTCTGCAATAACTCATCTATTCACACATTGTATCCATCTTTTCCCATAAATCCTGTAACATATTTATAATAATTTTAAAATTCCTTCTCTAATGATTCTGATAATTGGGTCATTTATGGGGTTTATTTCAATTGGCTGTTTTTCCTCTTGATTATGTATTACATTTCCCTGCTTTGCTATTGCATGTGTTATATTTTTAGAACTGCACTCTGGATATTGTGTATGAAAAACAATTATATATAATAATTTTTTAGTCTTCATATACATATACATATATACACATACATACACACACTTTATATATATATATATACATGTGTATATATATACACACACACATACGTACACACACTTTATAGAGTATGCGAGCTCCTTCCTCTGACTAGCAGTTAGGTTTAGGGGCTGATCATTCAGATTCCTCCTAAAGCTGAGTTGAACATGGGTTGGGCTGCAGCTTTAATTAAATTGTGTGCACTCCAATCCAATCTCCTTCACTGCCATTTTGAGCTTGTTAGTATTTGAGCTAGGTCGGGCTGCAGTGCTGATTATTGTTTAATTTATTTTTATTTTTAGAGACAATGTCCCACTATGTTGCTCAGTCTGGTCTCCAACTCCAGTTTTTCACCTGTCAACATAAAAAAATAGAGACAAATCTCCAAGCAAAAAGGTTTTATTTGGGAATAATATACAAGAAGTAGAACTGCAGTCCAGGATGTCCATATAGACTAGGGTGGCCCCCAGCATGTCTGAGAACAAAGGAAAAGGTTAGGGTTCTCTTGGGGAAAGAGGAGATTTACGTAAGTTGTTTCAAAAGAAAGTTCATTGGCGCTAGCAGCGTTTTTTATGAGAGCTGGTGAGTTCAGTAGCAGATTGGTAAGTGTCAGTAGTTGCTAGGTAGGACTTGGAGTCTCGGAGATCTTGTTAGGCCCTTGCAGTTTTGGATTGGGCCTGAGAAACAGTGTCAGGCTAGTGTTCTTGTGTTAGCTGCTAGCTGCCCTTGTGCTGTTAGCGGTACTCTTGTCTCATGTGGTAAGCTGTGGTTTGGAAAATGTTCTTGTGAAAGTTCTTATTATCTGGCAAATCATGCATGAGAATCCTCCCTTCATGAACTTTCCTGGCTCTGTTTTTTTATTTTTTTACTTTTTATTTTTTGAGATGGAGTCTCACTCTGTTGCCCAGGCTGGAGTGCAGTGGTGGGATCTCGGCTGACTGCAACCTCTGCCTCCCAAGTTCATGTGATTCTCCTGCCTCAGCCTTCTGAGTAGCTGGGACTACAGGTGCACACCCCCATGCCCGGCTAATTTTTTTTTTTTTTTTTTTGAGATGGAGTCTTGTTCTATCACCCAGGCTGGAGAGCAGTGGCATGATCTCGGCTCACTTCAGGCTCTGCCTCCCAGGTTCCAATGATTCTCCTGCCTCAGCCTCCCGGGTAGCTGGGATTACAGGCACATGCCACCACACCCGGCTAGAAGCTGGGAAAGGCAAGGAAACAAATTCTCCCTTAGAGCCTCCAAAAGGAATGCAGCCCTGCCAACCAATTTCAGTCCCTCTGACTTCTGGAACAGTAAGATTATTTATTTATTTATTTATTTATTTATTTATTTATTTACTTATTTTATTTATTTATTTATTTATTTATTTATTTATTTATTTATTGAGACAAGGTCTCTCTCTCTTGCCCAGGCTGGAGTGCAGTGGCACAATCTTGGCACACTGCAACAGTAAGGTTATTTATTTATTTATTTATTTAATTTATTTATTGAGACAGGGTCTCTCTCTCTTGCCTAGGCTGGAGTGCAGTGGCACAATCTCGGCACACCTCAACTTCCATCTTCTGGGTTCAAGCGATTCTCCTGCCTCAGACTCCCCAGTAGCTGGGATTACAGGCGCCAGCCACCGTGACCAGCTGATGTTTGTATTTTTAGTAGAGATGGGGTTTCACCATGTTGGCCAGGCTGGTCTGGAACTCCTGACCTCAGGTGATCCGCCTGCCTCAGCCTCCCAGAGTGCTATGATTACAGGCATGAGCCACTGCACCCGGCCTAATTTTTTTGTATTTTTAGTACAGACGTGGTTTCACCATGTTGGTCAGGCTGGTCTGAAACTCCTGACCTCAAATGATCCGCCCGCCTCGGCCTCCCAAAGAGCTGGGATTATAGGCATGAGCCACCTCGCCAGGCCCCCTGACCCTATTTTGCCAGGGTTTGACACAAGTGATTCCATTTTGAATTTGACAACTTTCACACACCACTAATTATAATGTTAGCTCGAGTTTTTTTAAGATGCTTTTATCAAGTTGACGAAGTTCCTCTCAGAGTTTTTAAATGAATGAGTGTTTAATTTTTATCAAATGCCTTTTCTGCATCAATTGATATAATCATGTGATTTCTCCATTTTAGTCTGTTAATATGACTGATTACCTTGGTTTTTTTTTTTTGTTGTTGTTGTTTTGTTTTGTTTTGTTTTGTTTTGTTTTGTTTTGTTTTTTGAGACAGTCTCTCTCTGTCGCCCACACTGGAGTGCAGTGGTGCTATCTCGGCCCACTGCAACCCCTGTCTCCCCAATTCAAGCGATTCTCCTGCCTCAGCCTCCTGAGTAGCTGGGACTACAGGTGCCCACCACCACGCTTGACTAATTTTTGTATTTTTAGTAGAGATGGGATTTCACCATGTTGGCCAGGCTGGTCTTGAACTACTGACCTCAAGTAATCTGCCTGTCTCAGCCTCCCAAAGGGTTGGGATTACAGGCGTGAGACACCATGCCTGGCTCATTGATTAATTTTTGAATACTGAACCAGCCTTGCCTACTGGAATAAAGTCCGCTTGGTTATGGTGTATAATCCTTTTTATATATTGCTGAATTCTATTTGATTGCATTTTGTTAAGGCTTTTTCCATCTATATTCATAAGGGATATTGGTCTGTGGTTTACTTCTTGTGTACTGTCTTTGGTTTTGATATCAGGTTAATACTAGCTTGGCAAAATGAATTTGGAAATTCTCCCTCCTCTTCTATTTTCTGGAAGAGATTGTGTAGGATTGGTGTTAATCCTTCTTCAAATATTTGGGGAAATTCTCCAGTGAAACCACTGAGCCTGGAGATTTCTTTTCTGGGAAGTTTTGAATTATGAATTCAATTTCCTTAATAGCTAGAGAGCTATTCAAATTACCTATTTCATATTGGATGAGTTGTAGTAATTGTGCTTTTTGAGGAATAGTTCCATTTCATCTAAGCTGTCAAATGTAGGTGTGTGGAGCTGTTAGTAGCATTTCCTTATTGTGGCTGTGATACCTGAGGGCTCCATAGTGGCAGCCTCTGTTTCAGTCCTCATACTGGGTAGTTGGGTCTTTCCTTTGTCAGTCTTGCTGACAAATAGGTTTGTAGATTTTATTGATCTTTCCAGAGAACTTGCCTTTTATTTTACTGATTTGCTATAATATTTTTCTGTTTTCGATTTTATTGATTTCCAGCTCTCCTCTAGGCCCCCTTTAACATCACCCCAGAGTGGGAGGGGCACTTCATTTCGGCCAGGTTGGGGAGGAAGTCCAGGCTCCACACGTGGTCTCCACTGCTGCACTGGGGGTGGGAGGCTCATTACCGCCTGGCAGGGATGAAAGCCTGGCTCTGTCTGTGGCCTTCTCTGACAGCACCAAGCAGGGGTGTTGGGTGCCCTGCTGCAAACTCAGGGGAAGTCTAGACTCCCTACTCGGCCTTTGCTGGCATCACTGGGAGTGGGCCACAGATGTGTTCTTGGGGGTCCGGCTGGAGTAGAGCAGTGATAGCCCAAGTCTTCTGTCTGGCTAGGCTGCTCCTTTCTTGGTCCTTTGGCTAGGACTGGGTGCTTTTGTTGAAGCTTTTGTTGTCTGTGCCCATTGGCATTTCTGGGTTGGTGGCTTTTCATCTCCATATCTGAACTATATGAGACAAAAAGGAAACCCAGAGAATTCACCACCATGTAGTTCCTGTGGTCCTGAAATCCCCAGCCAGTCTGCCTTCTTCTCTATCTTTCGGTCTTATATTTGTTTTATAGATAGTATCTTGAGTTTTCAGTTGTATCAGTAGGAGGAATAGGAAAAAGTACATCTGCTTCATCTTCCCAGATGATTGCCAGGAGAGGGCTTTGCAAATACTTATCATTTCATGTAAGGATTAGTCATAGCACATGGAAGGCAACCAGACCATGCCTGGCACATAGTAGGCTTGGATACAATGATCGTTATTTTTCAATGATTTGAAGATTCTATAATTCTCAGTCTGATTGTGCTAAGTGTTATCATGCTCTAATGCTAAATTCTGAAATACAGTGTGGAACTTTCCAGGTATGGAACTTGACTTCTCTTCCTCCTACTTTTTTCCTCTCCTTGTGCCATCCTAGGAAAATCATTGATCCTGAACAAATGTTCATTGCCTTGTCTTGCAGAGAGCAGAGAGCATCCATCCGGTTCAAGACCACCCTCATGAACACACTCATGGACGTCCTTCGCCACAGGCCAGGATGGGTGGAAGTGAAGGAGTAAGATACTCCCCCGAGCCTTGTCCCTCCTTCCTTTTGTCTCACAGGAACTTGTCTTCCTTTGTTTTTCTCCCAGTTCCCCTGGGTGACCACTGGGACTTGTCCCAAAGTGGCTGTGACATTTATTTAGCACCCACAATGTGCCAGGCACATTATCGCTATCATCTCTGTCTTATTGAAGCCTTCCAACTAAACCATAAGATAAGATTATGTTCAGAGTTATGAAACCAATTGCTTAAGGTCACACAGCATTGTAAACATCACAGCAGGATTCAAACCCAGGCGCATTTGTGTCCTATGGCTTTCGGTAGAAACTAGGAATGCAGCTACCACAGACCTATGGCCTGGATCCTCCAGTGACGGGTCCAGATCAAGGACTGCTCTCCCCTGGCCACTTGCTAGTTCTGTGACTTTGGCCTGTAAGCCTACCTTTCTTCTTTCATGCTGGCCTCTGGGGATACTGATTGAGACAAACCAGCATGTGATGTCTGGCACAGAGTAGGTGCTATTAGTTAGGGCTAAGGTTTGGATGTATGCAATGGGAACCCAAAGTAAAAGAGGCTTCAACATGCTAGAAGTTTATCTGTCCCATTGAAGTCCATATGTAGGAAGTTCAGAGATGGTAAGGGGCCCCCACAGAAATGTGGGATCCATCTGCTTCTGTCTTTCCACTCTACTATCCCTTAGGTGAGGTCCTTGTTTTTCATAGTCCAAGGTGGAGCTCGAGCCTTGCTTTCACATTCCAAACAGCAAGAGGTAGGCAGGAGGCAATAAAAGGCATAGGCCAGGTGCAGTGGCTCACACCTATAATTCCAGCACTTTGAGAGGCCAAGGCGGGAGGATCGCTTGAGTCCAGGAGTTCAAGACCAACCTGGGCAACATGGCAAAACCCTGTCTCTACAAAAAATTTTTTAAAAAGTTAGCCGGACATGGTGGTATGTGCCTGTAGTCCCAGCTACTTGGGAGGCTGAGATGGGAAAATTGCTTGAGCCCGGGAGGTCGAGGCTGCAGTGAGCTGTGATCACACCATAGCACTCTAGCCTGGGTGACAGAGTGAGACCCTGTCTCAAAAAAAAAAAAAAAAAAAAAAAAAAAGAGAGAGAGAGAAAGAAAAGGCAAGCCCATCCCTTGAAGGACACAACTCAGGAGTCTCTCACAGCTTACTGGCCAGACCTTAACCATGTGGCCACACCCAGCTACAAAGGAATCTGGAAAATGTAGTTGTTTTTTTTTATTATTATTATAGAGTCTTGCTCTGTCGCCCAGGCTGGAGTGCAGTGGCGCAATCTCAGCTCACTGCAAGCTCCACCTCCCAGGTTCACGCCATTCTCCTGCCTCAGCCTCCCGAGTAGGACTACAGGTGCCCGCCACCACACCCGGCTAATTTTTTGTATTTTTAGTAGAGACGGGGTTTCACCGTGTTAGCCAGGATGGTCTCGATCTCCTGACCTCGTGATCCTCCCTCCTCGGCCTCCCAAAGTGCTGGGATTACAGGCATGAGCCACTGCGCCTGGCTGAATTTGGAAAATGTAGTTTTTATTCAGTGAAATATAGGCTACATTTTCCCAAGTAAATGCTGAAAATTCTTTTACTGTAGAGAATGGGGAGAAGGGATAGGAGGGGTAGCTGCCCTGCTGCGTGGTGCTCAGGAAATATTTGCTGCTTACCATTAGCTAAGCCTGCTGGACACTCTGTAGCATTTCGCATGCATGATCTTTTAATCATCCCAACAAATCTTTCAGGTAGGTGTTATCATCATCCCCATTTTACTAATGAGAAAACTGGGCACAAAGTATTGAAAATGCCATGTTTGAGGTCACTCAGCTTGTGAGGGCTTGAGCTGGGATTTGCGTCGAGTCTGCTGTCTGCAGAGCCACAGCCTCATCTTATAGTGGCTTCTCAGTGGATTGAAGCAACAAATGAGCAGATGTTATGAATCTGTGATTCCCACTGCTTGGGAAGGCTTTACTAAATCATCCCATGACAAATTAGGAGTTGGCTGTGGTGCAGGTAACCCAAGACACCAGCGTCCTCTCTTTAGGGCTTTGGGAAATATTACAACGATGGCGGTGATGTTGAAAACATGGTGACGGCAGCCTCTGTGGATTCACCTTCTTGATTCTCTTGTGATCATGCTAATATCTGCACAGGGTTTTCTTCCCTGGATCCAGAGGAACCGTTGTCATGAAAGGTGCTTGGGGGGAGTTGGGAGGAGAGTTAGAGGAGAGTGAGGTGACTGGCGGGGGGGGTGGTGTAGGGGAGAGACAGCAATGTCCCCACGTGCTGTGTGACCTCTGTCCACTCCCTGCCCCTCTCCTGCCTCTGCTCAAAGGGCAGAGAAAGAGAGTCTGAGGATTTGTCTGGTGCTAACAATGTGGGAGCCCAGGAAGCAGGATGCTCCATGGCTGGTCCCAGATTGTCTCAAGAATCCTTAAATCAGGAAGGGCCCAGAGGCCAGGGCCTTTTCCTTCAACACAGCTCTGTGAATCCAAGGCCTCATCCTTTAGGACCTAAGCTGGGTCTGGAATTTCCAGACAGAATCAGGTCTCAGTTCAGACTGCCAACCCATCAGGTCAGTTTAGAACAGATGTAGCCAGAGCTGTCCCTTCCCTTGCTTCCACCTGAGAAAGATACATGAAGCCTTGGAACTGCAGCAACCATCCTGTGACCCCGACGTGATGAGCATGAGGACACGTTAAGGATGGCAGAATGGATACTTATCTGGCAGGGGAAATGCCGTGATTGGAAGGAGGTTTTCTCAGGGCAAGGCTCATGTATTGCTCTCCAGATGTGCTGACCCCTGCGATTTTCTCCAATGTGGGAAACTCGATTGCATAATTTATGATGGTCGGATACTGGGAAGTGGAAAGAACCTGGATCTCCACTGACCTTGTTAAGAAGCAATTTGATGTCTTCCTGGGTGATTTAAGAGCAACTTGATTGTGACAATCATGAAAATGGTGTGCAAATGAATGAACTTTTGGTATCAGAATAGAATACGAAATCCACACTGTGGTCTACAATGCCCTGCTTGATTGGGCCCCGCCCAACTCCAGTTTCATCTCTGACTTCTTTCCTTCCGCCCTGGCTTTTCTTAGTGTTCTTGAACATGCTCTTCCCAAACCTCAGGGCCCCAGTCCCTGCTCTTCCCCCTGCTAGAACCTTCCCCATTGCTTTTGACTAGGCTGCTCCTCCTTATCCTTCAGATCTCAGCTGAAAGGTCCCTTCCACAGGGTGACTCCACCCAGCGTAGGTCCCTCAACTACCCCGCCTCATGGCCTCTACTGGGTCACGTGGCGGCTCACTTCACAATTCTTCATTATAGAGTTGTTTCCTTGTTTATTGTTAATCTTCCCCACAAGACTGTGTGCACCACCTGGCAAGGTATTCTGTTTCCTCCTGTATCACTGGCATCCAACATGGTCTCTGACACAGAGATAACCTCAACACATACATGTTGGAAGAAAAAATATATAAAATCTTTTTAATTTTGATAAGTCCAAAAAATGTATATATATACAATTTTGTGTCTTTTAGCATATTCGTAAAGTTGTGTAATCATCACCACTTTTTTTTTTCCCACATACCTGCTGCGTCAAAACCACTATCTAATTCCAGAACATTCTCATCATCCCAGGAAGAAACCCCATACCCACTAGCAGTCATTCCCATTTCTCCCTCCCTCCAGCCTCTGTCTTGGGCCTTGTCTCTATTTATCTATTCTGGACACATCATGTAAGTGGAATTATACAATATGTAACCTTTTGCCTGTCTTCTTTCACTTAACGTAATGTTTTCAAGGCTCATCCATGTAGCAGTATGTATCAGTACTTCATTCCTTTTTTTTCACCCAGGCTGGAGTCCAGTGGCTTGATCTCGGCTCACTGCAAGCTCTGCCTCCCAGTTTCATGCCATTCTCCTGCCTCAGCCTCCTGAGTAGCTGGGACTTCATTCCCTTTTATGACTGAACAGTATTCTGCTGTGTAGGAGTACCACATTTATTTATCTACTCATTAATTGATAGGTGTTTAGGTTATTTCCACCTTTGGGCTGTTATACATGATGCTGCTGTGAACATTCATGTATGAGTTTGAATGGACATATGTTTTCACTTTTCGTGGGTGTATACATAGGAGTGGAGTGACTGGGTGATATGATAACTCTGTGTTTAACTTTTTAAGGAACTGCTAGACTTTTCTGAAGTGGCTGTGTCATTTTACATTCCCACCAGGAGTGTATGAGGGTGATTTTTCCACATCCTCACCAACTCTCGTTATTATTCATCCATTTATTTATTCATTTAGAGAAAGGGTCTCTCTCTGTCACCTAGGCTGAAGTGCAGTGGTACAATCACAGCCAACTACAACCTTGACCTTCTGCGCTCAAGTAATCCACCCACCTCAGCCTGCTGAATGGCTGGGACTACAAGCACACACCACCATACCTTGCTAAATGTTTTAAGTTTTTGTTTTTGTATAGATGGGGTCTCATTATGTTACCTAGGCTCATCTTGAACTTCTGGAATTGAGTGATCCTCCTGCCTCTGCCTCCCAAAGTGTTGAGATTATAGGTGTGAGCCACCGTACCCACCCTCACATTTATTATGGCCATCCTAGTGGGTATGAAGTGGTACCATTGTGGTTTTGATTTGCATTTCCCTGATGGCTAACGATTTTTAGCATCTTTTCATGTGCTTATTGGCAATTTATAAATCTTCCTTGAAGAAATATCTATTGCCCATGTTTAAATTTAGTTGTCTGTTTATATTTGAGTTATAAGAATTCTATCTTATAAGGGTATTCTTATATATGATTTGCAAATATTTTCTTCCATTTTGTGAATTATCTTTCCTCTTTCTTGACTGTGCCTTTTGAGGTAAAAACTTTTTCATTTTGATAAAGTCCAATTTATCTATTTTTTCTTTTGTTGCTTGTGCTTTTGGTATCATATCTAAGAAACCATTGCCTAATCCAAGGTCACAAAGATTTACTCCTATGTCTTCTTCTATGAGTTTTCTAGTTTTAGCTCTTACACCTAGATCTTCGATTTAATTTTTTATATGGTGTGAGGTAGGAGTCCAACTTTAATATTTTAAAATACTTATTTTTAAACTTTTTTATTTTGAAATAACTTTAGACCTACAGAAAATTTTCAAAAATTGTACATAGCTTCCTCTTTTAGCAGTTTCACCACCTTTCCCTGTTAGCAGCTTATGTAATCACAGTACATTTGTCAAAGTCAGGACATTAACACTGATATATTACTGTTAAGTAAGCTGCAGACATCATTTGAATTTCACCAGTTTTTTTCCACTAACATCCTTTTTCTGTTCCAGAATCCAATCCAGGATCCCACTTTGCATTTAGTTGACCTTTTTTACCTCAAATATATTTCAGTTCCTTGGTCTTTATTTGTCTTTCATGCCCTTGACACTTTTGAAGAGTACATTTTGTAGAATGTCCTTTGAATTGGATTTGTCTGATGTTTTCTCATCATGAGGTTATGCATTTTGGCAAGAATACCACAGAAGTGATGCTGTGCCCTTTCCAGTGGAACTCATCAGGGGGTTTGTGATGCCAATGTGTCTTATCACTGGTGACAGTACCTTGACTGACCATTAGATTAAGGTGGTGTCTGCCAGGTTTCTCTAGTGTAAATTAACTTTTTAAAAAATAATTAATAAGTATCTTGTGGGCAGATACTCTGAGACTATGCAAATATCTTGTTCCCAACAAACTTTCACACAATGGTTTTAGCATTTTTTGATAATTCTTTTTTTTTTTTTTTTGAGACAGGGTCTCACTGTGTCACCTAGGCTGGAGTGCAGTGGGACAATCATGGGTCACTGCAGCCTTGACCCTCTGGGCTCAAGTGATCCTGCCACCTTGGCCCCGTGAGTAGTTGGGACTACAGGCCCATGCCACCGTGCTTGGCTAATTTTTGTATTTTTTGTAGAGATGAGGTTTAACCATGTTGACCAGGCTGATCTTGAACTCCTGGGCTCAAGTGATCCTCCTGCCTTGACCTCCCAATGTGCTGGGATTACTGGCTTGAGCCACCATGCCTGGCCTTTTTTGAGGATTCTTGCCTAAATCTATTACTATTATAGTAATTACAAAATGGTTACTCTCTGTCATTCCTTCTACATGTATTAGGTGGCATTCTTCTGTAGAGAAAGTTTTTCTCTTCCTGTCCCTTATTTAATTATTTAGTATCAGTTTGGCTCATTGCAGTCTATCATCTTGCCTAGGAGTTACCACACCTAGATTTTCCCAATAGGAAGCTGAGGCCCAGAGAAGAGGGCAAGGTCACATAAGCGCCAGTGCCTATGTTGACTCCTGGTCTAGTGCTCCTTGCATTGCGTGACATGGCTTGGTACAAACATCAGGGTGGAGAAAAGGCAGGACTGGGCATCTAGATGAAGCCCCAGCCAGCCAGCCAGGAATCTATGGCTCTATGGTGTCTGAGAGTTTATAGAACACACGGTCATTTCTTTTTTTTTGAGATGGAGTCTCACTCTGTTGCCCAGGCTGGAGTGCAGTGGTGCAGTCTCAGCTCACTACAACCTCTGCCTTCTGCGTTCAAGTGATTCTCCTGCCTCAGCCTCCCGAGTAACTGGGATTACAGGAAACTGCCACCACGCTGGGCCAGTTTTTGTATTTTTTTTTTTTTAGCAGAGACAGGGTTTCACCATGTTGGCCAGGCTGGTCTCAGACTCCTGACCTCAGGTGATCCACACGCCTCAGCCTCCCAAAGTGTTAGGATTACACGCATAAGCCACCGTGCCCAACCAGCACACGGCCACTTCTCCAGTGGGTTTCCATCAGTTCTTGAAACCGTTCTTCTGAACCACTGTGCCTGGGGCACAGCCACAAGGGAGGTTTGGAGAAGGACCAGGCCCCAGATTTTCATGAGTAACTTGGGACAAAATTTGGAAACCATGGATTTCTGGTTCCAGTGTCATTCCATTACCATGTGCTTCACGTCACCACATCTGTGCACGGTGTGTGCACAGATGTCCATCTCTGGACATCTCTGAGCTCAGTGAAAGGCTGGGCCTGTCTGCCTGCCTTAAAGCCCCTCTGCACATGGTGTGACATTCAGGAGAAACACCAACCCAGCAGCCACAAGGAGAAGCAATTTAAATCTTTAGTTCTTTGAAAATTTCAGGCTGGGCGCAGTGGCTCACGCCTATAATCCCAGCGCTCTGGGAGGCCAAGGCAGGCGGATCACCTGAGGTCAGGAGTTCGAGACCAGTCTGACCAACATGGAGAAACCCCGTCTCTTCTAAAAATACAAAATTAGCCAAGCGTGGTGGTGCATGCCTCTAATCTCAGCTACTCTGGAGGCTGACGGAGGAGAATCTCTTGAACCCGAGAGGCCGAGGTTGCGGTGAGTCGAGATCGTGCCATTGCACTCCAGCCTGGGCAACAAGAGTGAAATTTCGTCTCAAAAAAAAAAGGAAAGAAAATTTCAAAGGGAGCTCCATTTACAACACGAGGCCCAACTGCTTGACCATTGTTCCAGTTGCTATGGCTGTGTAACAAATCCCAAAACTTAGCTGCTTCAGACAGCATTGCATTAGGCGCAGGGCTCCGGAGTCAGGGACTCTTACAGGACACAGTGGGACTAGCTTGTCTCTGTGACACTGGGGGCATCAGCTGGGAAGAGTCCAGATCTGGAGGTCACTTGGTGGCAGGAATTGTCTGAGGGCATCTGACTGACACATGTGGCAGTCGATGCTAGCTGTCTGTGGGGATCTCATTAGAGCAGACAGCCAAAGAAGGTTCTCATGGGTTCTCCTTGTGGCCTCATGGCCCTGCAGCCTCTGGATGAGGGATATAGTGTAGGAATCTTTTGGAACTACAGTCTGCCCCTGCATCCCTCCCCATTGGTCTTGTTCAGGGCCTCTTCATTCATCATCCCAAGGTGATGGTGATGTCTCTTCATTTTTCTCCATTTCTGCCTCAGACCTCCTCCAGATGTCTTTAAAACTCAGCCTACTTGTCTGTATTAGAGAAAAGGGGTGGGGGGAAAGGGAGACAAACCAAGCACCTTTTTTTTTTTTGAGATGGGGTTTCACTCTGTCACCCAGGCTGGAGTGCAGTGGCATGATCTTGGCTCACCACAACCTCCACCCCCCTGCTCAAGTGATTCTTCCACCTCAGCCTCCTGAGTAGCTGGGACTACAGGTGCATGCCACCACTCCTGGCTAATTTTTTGTATTTTTGGTAGAAATGGGGTTTTACCATGTTGGCCAGGCTGGTCTCAAACTCCTAAACTCAAACAATCCATCCACCTTGGCCTCCCAAAATGCTGGGATTACAGGTGTGAGCCAGCACACCCAGCCCTGAACACCTTTTAATAGGAAAATGGATATACTGTGGTGTGTTCACCCAATGGAATGGGAAATGGCAGTTAGAATGACTCGACTCCTATGTATCAAAAGGATCGATCTCCAAAACAAAAGTTTGGTGGGAAAAAAAGCATGTTGTGAAAAGAAACAGACAGGAAGGGTTCTAACCACAGAGCTTGGACTCTGGAGCCTGAGGCCTGAGTTCAAATCCTGCTCTGCCACTTACTAACTGCATGAACTGGGTGAGTTTCTCTGTGTGTCTGCCTCCATTTTCTCATCTGTAAAATGGGTATAATAACAGAACCTAACACTTCAGGTTGCACTGAGGATCTGTGAATGAATATTTGTGAAGTACTTAGAGCAGTGCCTGGTACATGGTAAGCAATAAGTATTAGCGTTAGGTTTAAAATCATGACAAACAATGCCATGTGCCATGATGCATGGATACACACATATATACATGATGAAACTATAAAGCCACTGCAGGCCGAGCACGGTGGCTCACACCTGTAATCCCAGCACTTTGGGAGGCCGAGGTGGGTGGATCACCTGAGGTCAGGAGTTCGAGGCCAGCCTGGCCAACATGGTGAAACCCCATCTCTATTAAAAATAAAAAATTAGCCAGTTGTGGTGGTGGGCACCTGTAATCTCAGCTACTCAGGAGGCTGAGGCAGGAGAATCGCTTGAACCCAGGAGGCAGATGTTGCAGTGAACCGAGATCACACCACTGCACTCCAGCCTGGGTAACAAAGTGATACTCCGTCTCAAAAAAAAAAAAAAAAAAACAAAACCACTGCATGGAAATGATAACACACCAGACTCAGGCTGATGGTTTCCTTTGCGGCAGAAGAGAAGGAGACACAATCAGGCAGGGATAGACAGAGGGCTTCAGTTTTATCTGTACTTTTTTACTTAAAAATAATTGTGAACAATCATGATGGTGTTTTATTTCCTGTGGCATCTTTTTCAAACACCTCCTCCCCGCACCCCAGCTCTGGCACCCAGATTTGGTAGATTGGCCCGGTTTCCTCTCCCTGGCGTGGTGGTGGAGAATGGGATCAGAATTTGGAGCCAGCAGAGCTGGGTGTGGGTCCTGCTGCTGCCATGTCCTCAGTGAGCAAGGCCATCTTGCCTTAGAGTTCTGGGGATGATCCAAGATCACCTTTGGGGGCTGCTCTGAGGATTTAGTGAGTGGAGAGTTTTGTGAACTGGGAGGGGCTTGCAAAGGTTAGCTCATTCCACTGCGGGCTGCAGGCATGGCAACTGGCAAGAACAAGCGAGGCCGGGTGGCTGTCACACCACAGAGAGTCGTGGGGACTGTGGTTTGAGGAGGGCGTGCCCTGTCTGAAGGGGTGGCTGCTCCTCAGCCCAGCTAATAGGTGCCAGGAGGCACTCTGGGCTCAGTGATAGCTCAAGGGAAGCCAGCCACTTGGATTTTTGTGGGATCATTTCCCTGGCTTTTGCTCTGGTCTGACAAAGCACATGTAGGCCAGTGGCACCCATGACCACCTCCAAGAGACTCCAGAGGGACAAACTGCTGCGTACCCTTCCTCAAGCCCCCTAGGCAGCACCTCCCTGGGCCCTGCAGTGCCAAGGTCCTCAGATCATGACCTTTGTCCCCGCCCCCACCCCACCCCCAGTGAAGGGGAGTGGGATTTCTACTGGTGTGACGTCAGCTGGCTCCGGGAGAACTTCGACCACACCTACATGGACGAACATGTGCGGATCAGTCACTTCCGGAACCACTATGAGGTGAGCTGGGCAGGCGGGAGGGGACTGTGCCAACCAACTCATGTCACTGGGTGTGGCCATGTGCTGGAGCTGGTACAAGGATCAGAACGGAAAGTGTATTGGAAAAGTGTATTAGAAGTGGGATGCAATGCCAAGTGGGAAGTCTGCGGGCTAGCCCTATGGAGAGCCAAATGGTTTCGGGGTATAGGGATCCAAGGCCTGAGGATTGGAGGTCACTCACAGGCTGGTTGGAGTTTCAACACCAAGATTTGAGGAGCAAGATGGTTTGAGGGTGCAGGGTCTGAAGGGAGAGGATGCATGAATGATTATGGTGATTTCAGGGTGGAGACAAGTTGAGAAGTTGGGGTCTAAACATGGGAAGGAGGTTTAGAAGGGACAGGACTGGAGGAGGCAGTGGTGGGAGATTTTTAAAGGTGTAGCTTAGTGGTTGAAAGCATGAATTTTTTTTTTTTTTTTTTTTTTTGGAGACAGAGTCTTGCTCTTGTCCCTCAGGCTGGAATGCAATGGCACAATCTCGGCTCACCACAACCTCTGCCTCCTGGGTTCAAGTGATTCTTCTGCCTCAGCCTCCCCAGTAGCTGAGTAGCTGAGATTACAGGTGCTCACCACCACACCCGGCTAATTTTTGTATTTTTGTTAGAGACAGGGTTTCATCATGTTGGCCAGGATGGTCTCGAACTTCCGACCTTGTGATCCACCTGCCTCAGCCTCCCAAAGTGCTAGGATTACAGGCGTGAGCCACTGCGCCCTGCCAAAAGCATGAATTTTGGAGTCAAGACAGGCCCTGGTCAAATCCTGGGGCAGTGCAGCACCTTCGTTGGATAGTTCTGAGCAATTGACTTAATCTTTCTAAGTCCCAGTTTCCTCATCTGTGAAGCGGGGATAATTCTTGACTAGCAAGCTCTTTCTGGGTCAGAGTTACTCTTACTGTTGCTATTTGGTGGGCCAAAGCCTGGAGGCTGCAGGGTGGCTGGTGGATGTGTGGGGCCGGGAGGGGAGTGGGGCTGTGAGCAGGAGCTAATGGCCGCCTGTCCTTCCCGCCACCCAGCTGACCCGGAAGAACTACATGGTGAAGAACCTGAAGCGGTTTCGGAAGCAGCTGGAGCGTGAGGCAGGAAAGCTGGAGGCAGCCAAGTGTGACTTCTTCCCCAAAACCTTTGAGATGCCTTGCGAGTACCACCTGTTTGTGGAGGAGTTTCGCAAAAACCCAGGAATCACCTGGATCATGAAGCCTGTGAGTGCCCAGTGCCAGGGGCTGGGTGGGAGGGAATGAGTCCCAGGGGCCAGGGCAGGGATCAGGTGCAGACACTGCCTGGGAATTCAGCCTTAGATGCAGTCTGCCTTCCTGAAGGGCCTGCTTTATCTCCCCTTCTCTGCAGTGTGTGGACCCAGCAGCTATGACTGCCGGCATACAGTAGGTGCTCAACGAGTGCTTATTGAATGCACAAGTGTTGTTTAGGATGCCAGGGCAGGGAATTTGGAACCTGTCTTCCTGATATGCCAAGTGCTTTACCTGTGTTACCCCAGTCCTCATAGTGACCCTCGGGGGAGTGATCAACAGCCCCATTTTAGCAATGAAGAACTTGAGGCTTGCTTATTCAAGCATTCCACAAATACTTACTGAGCATGTACCATGTGCCAGGCACAGACCTAGGTGCTGAAGACACAGCCCTCAGCAAGTCAGCCTGGGTCTGTGCCCTTTTTGCAGGCAGACAATAAGCAAACAAAGGAGACCTATGCAGTTCAGTTGTGCTGTTATGAAGGAGAATGGTGTCAGGAGAGGGATCCACAGGAGGCTCTTCCTGGCTGGGCAGGCTTCTCTGAAGAAGTGGGAGATTGGACTCTGAGGCCTACCCCCTTGTTCAAATACTACTGATACACTTACTAGCTGTGTGGCCTCAGGCAGCTTACGCACCTTCTCTGTGCTCCAGTTTTCCCATCTGCAAAGTGGGATTACTATAATACCTATCACCTAGTGTTAGGGAACTAAATGAGTTAACACAGGTAAAGCACATAGTAAGTACTCAATAAATGAGAATTGTTATAATAATCAGAATTAGTATTGAGCTGCAACCTGAAGGATGCATACAAGGCTGCCTGGAAAAAAGTAGAGATAGGGAAGAGCATCCTAGGCTGAGGGAACTGCATGTGCAAAGGCTTGGAGGAGGCAGCCTATTGGGGCTCAAAAATCTGAGTGGGGCCGAGCATGGTGGCTCATGCTTATAATCCCAGCACTTTTGAGAGGCCGAGGCAGGTGGATCACCTGAGGTCAGGAGTTCGAGACCAGCCTGGCCAACATGGTGAAACCCCATCTTTACTAAAAATACAAAAATTAGCTGGGGGTGGTGGTGGGTACCTGTAATCCCAGCTCCTTGGGAGGCAGAGGCAGGAGAATTGCTTGAATCTGGGAGGTGGAGGTTGCAGTAAGCCGAGATTGCCCCACTGCACTCCAGCCTGGGCGACAGACCAAGACTCCATCTCAAAAAAAAAAAAAAAAAAAGAAAAAGAAACTGAAGAAAGGTGAGGGCAACAGCCCACTACCAATCACTCAGCCCTTTCTGGTGCCACAATTGTCACTCACCACAAAGCCACATGCCACTGTAGCCTTGAATGGCATCATCAAAGCCGTCTTATGTTTTCCAGGCCTGAGAATGTTCCAGGCCCCCGGGAGGGAGTGGGAGGGCGGAGGGAGCAGCCCTTTCCTGTGGAGCTGAAGACTGGTATCTGGTGTTGGCTGATGCAGATTTAGCCAATAACACAGGTGCTTGGAGGGGGAACTGACATGGGGCTGACAAAAACAATGGATGCTCCCAATGGGCACGAAGCCAGGGTGTACCCAGGCCTCCCAGGTTCTTCCCCTGGCCCATCCTGCCTCTCTGGTGTCCAGGGAAGGCGCAGTGAGGAAGGCCGTGGCTGGAGCAGTAGGGATTAGGCTGATGAGCACGGAGTGCTGTGACCTACCAGGGCGGATTCCAGCTCCCAGCATTATCCTCTCAGACAAATGGTAATTTGTGCTAATTGGGAACAGCACTTGCATATTAAATTGATTCCATTCCCAGCCCACAGCCTTTGTTAGCAGCAGACACAACGGCAGCTACAGCTGTAATTAAGAGGAGGCATCTTGGCTCTGTGTGTCTGTGTGTCTGTGTCCTCTCTCCCAAATTGCGAGGCACCCTGTCTCAGGGGTGGAGAGTGGGCGCTTCTGTGCTTCTAGTCATTTCTGGTGTGGGTTCTAATTCTGTGTCCACTGCTTACAAGCTGTATGACCCGGAGCAGGTCACTTGACCCCCGTAAGTCCCTCTGGGCTCATTTCTTCATCTGTGAAATGGAATTAATGAGTGTGTCTACCTTACAGGGTTGTGAGAGAATACAGTGAAGTTACACACATTCGACACATGAATTTACAAATTATATCAAGGGCTTGGCATTAGGTGCCTGATAATTGACCATTTTCATTGTTATTTCCAAGAGTCCAGGAAACACCATCCCTTTGCTCTGTCCCTGGGAAAGCACTAGATCAGTGTTTCTCAAACCCTACAGTGCCCGTGCAGCATCCAGGGACCTGGTGCAATGCAGAGCCTGATTCACAGGTCTGGGTGGGGCCTGGGAACCTGCATTTCTACCAGCTCCCAGGACATGCCAGTGCTGCTGGTCTGTGCATACACTTTGAGTATCGAGATTGTGCAGCAGCGGTTCTCAAACTTGAGGGTGCAGCAGAATCTCCTGAAGAGCTTGTTCAAGCATCCCGCCCACCCCAGAGTATCTGATTCAGTCAGACTGGTGGGGGCCTGAGAATTTGCATTTCTAGCAAGTTCCCAGGTATAGCAGTCAGGGTTCTCCAGAGAAAGGAAAGCATTAGAGTGTGTGTGTGTGTGTGTGTGTGTGTGTGTGTGTGTGTGTGTGTGTGTGTTTAAGGAATTGGCTCATACAATATTGTGGGGGTTGGCAAGTCTGAAATCTGCAGGGCAGGCCAGCAGGATGGAACTTCGGGCAGGATTTCTATGTTACAGTTTTGAGGCAGAATTGCTTCTTTTTCAGGAAAACTCAGTTTTTACTCTTAAGCCCTCAACTGATTAAATGAAGCCCCGCCCCATGCTATCAAGGGTGATAACTTAAAATTAATTATTGCAGGCCAGGTGAGTCGCTCATGCTTGTAATCTCAGCACTTTGGGAGGCCAAGGTAGGAGGATCGCTTGATCCCAGGAGCTTGAGACCAGCCTGGGCAACATAGCAAGACTTAGTCTCTACAAAAAATACAAAAATATTAGCTGAGTGTGGTGGCATGTGCCTGTACTGCCAGCTACTTTGGGGGCTGAGATGGGAGGACTGCTTGGGCCTAGGAGGTTGAGGCTGCAGTGAGCCGAGATCATTCTACTGTACTCCAGCCTGGGTGACAGAGTGAGACCCTATCTAAAAACAAATTAATAATTGTAGATGTTAATCACGTCTACAAAATACCTTCAGAGAAACATCTAGACTAGTATTTGACCAAGCAACTGGGCACCATAGCCTAATCAAGTTGACACATAAAATTAACCATCACGCCGGGTTCTGAGGGTGTTACTGGTCTGAGTACCACAGTTTCTGAGAACCACTGGGTTCGAGTATTAATTCCCGGACCTTATTTGGATTCCTTTCAGGAGGAGAGAGTGTTAAAAACAGAACGTTGCCCTAAATTTGGAGAATAGAGGGAGAAGAGTCCCCTGAATCCCTCCACTCTTCCCACAAGGCCTGTCTTTGTGACATGGTTGATCTTTGCCCACCCACAGGCAAAAGTTTTCGCATAGTCGGTGTGGCCCAGCCAGTTACAGGGCAGCCCTCGGGCATCTCCTCTGCATTGTTTTCCTGGTGTCTGCTGAGCCTTCATCTTCCTCATCAGTGGCAGCAGAAGGGAGCAGGCAGCATCATCCCCTCTACACCACCCTGTGGGGACCCTCTTCCCACCAGGCCAGAGCCCCAGCCCATCTTGGAGCTTTTAGGGGAATATAAGAACAGGCTCTTGGGTCTGGCATTTAAAAGTCCAGTGTAAACATTGCATCGCTCTTAACTTTCTTCCTATGGAGGCATTCTCCCCTGCCAGCAGTTCAGGCCGTCAGGGTTGGTGGGGAGGTGGGCAGGACACTGACACAGGTCATGGGACCACTGTGGCTCCAGCCCGCCTCGTGGTGCGGGGAGGCGACCGCTTGGCTGTCAGGGACAGGGCCTGTCAGTCTCTCTGTGTGCCCCCCAAGCTGCTTAGGGACAGGGCCTATCTATCTGCTCACCCTGTGTCCACCAAGCTGGTCTAACACTTCACACACAGCAGTGCGCATTCTTGGCAACCAGGGGGCTGTTCTCAGCCTTGGGGGCCTATTTCCAAACTGCAAGCCAGGAAGAGCCACATTTTAACATTCCATCACAGTAGTTTACCCCAACCAGAGCTTCTCAGAATTTTTCACTGAAACTCTAAGAGTCGGGATGCTTTGCTCAGTAAATAATAGAAAATCCAAATAACAGTAGCTTAAACAAGAGGGTAAGACTTCTGTACTGTTTTTATGCCATGGGCCTCTTTGACATCTGGTGAAATGTGTGGAACCTATCACATAATAGTGGTATTTTTTTAACCACTTCATTGAAACATAATTGGCATACAAAAAGCTGTGCGTATTTAATGTAGACAGCTTAATGAGTTTGGAGATAAGTATGTACCCATGAAAGAATTGTGGTTTTAAAAACATAAAATACAGTACATTCCATTATAAAAGAAGGCAACTATACTGAAAACCCATTATCAAACTGTGTTAGTCTGGGTTCCCCAAGAAACAGATGCCAAGACAAAAGTAAACAGTTTGGCTGGTGAGAAAAAATGGAGAGGGAGCTAGCAGGTGAGGCTGGGTGAGAAGTCAGGCCTCCAAGGAAGCAAAGAAAGAAGAGAGGGAGGGAGGGAGGAAGGTTGGAAGTTTCTATTGCTGAGCAGCCTTTGGAAAGTTCATCAAGGCCCCTGGGAGGCCTCAGCCAAAGTTGGCTGTCAGGAGTCCCCTGTCTCTCAGGAATGGCTGGTCTTCATATCCCCTGGGGCTCAGTCACTGACTGGGAGCAGCCCTAGCAAGACACCCTGGCAAACACAGCTAGACCTCAACTGGAAGCCACTGGCACTCTCAGTCGGTTACTCTGTTGGAGTCCTGCAAGGTGCATTGTCATGGCCACCACACAAGCTATTACAAAATTATTTGTGCTATAGAAATATGTGTGCTTTTCATTAACAATTAAAGAGGATCTAACAGCAGGCCCCACAGCTACCATAATTTCAAAGTCAAGAGGAGCATAAACAATATTTTGAGATATCTGCAACAATTGTAATGTGATGTCGAAATCACTGTGATCTCTTTTGATGTCAAAGTCACGGGCATGGCTAACACTCTTATGATTTGTTGCATTCCTAATAGAAAGAAATGTGAAAATTGGCCAGGCGCGGTGGCGCACGCCTGTAATCCCAGCCCTTTGGGAGGCTGAGGCGGGCAGATCACAAGGTCAGGAGATCGAGACCGTCCTAGCTGACACGGTGAAACCCTGTCTCTACTAAAAATACAAAAAGTTGGCCGGGCATGGTGGCAGTCACCTGTAGTCCCAGCTACTTGGGAGGCTGAGGCAAGGGAATGGCGTGAACCCGGGAGGCTGAACTTGCAGTGAGCCGAGATCCCGCCACTGCACTCCAGCCTGGGTGACAAAGCGAGACTCCGTCTCAAAAAAAAAGAAAAGAAATGTGAAAATCTGGTTAGGGGTTAGTGAAAATAAAGATGAAAAAAAATTTTTTTTCATTTAAGTTTACAGACGCTAGGGAATTTTTTTAATGAAGAAAAGCTGACTCCAGGGATGGTTTATCGGGTGGCTTAACAGCCTGCTGGCTGGCCGCTTCTCCTGGTTCCCTCTTCACACCTCCCCTGCCTTGGGAATAAAGGAATGCCCTTGCCTCATGTCCTTTTTGAAGAAGACACATTTTTCCCAGAAGTCCCTGCAGCAGGCTTCCCCTAGCATCCTGCTGGCCCCTGCCTGAACCAATCACATGGCAATCACCATGAGGGCTCAGACCGCCCCAGAGGGCAGGGCCACCGGGAGGAGTTGATCCAAATGGGTTCTGTTGGCAGAGGAGAGGAGGGCATGGCTGCATGGGAGACCACTGGCTGTATTCCACACCTGATGAATGCTGCGTGAGGAATGCAGCACCCAGTGACAGGGCACGGGGTGACAAGGGGACAAGGACTTTGGGTGGCTACAGCTGGCACAAAAAGTTATGGCTCATTCTGATAACCCATTCAAATAGTGTTTTCCAATAAAAAATATATCTTTTTATAAAAAGCATAATATGGCTGGGCACCGTGGCTCACGCCTGTAATCCCAGCACTTTGGGATGCTGAGGTGGGTGGATCACATGAGGCCATGAGTTCGAGACCAGCCTGGGCAACATGAAGAAACCCCGTCTCTACAAAAAATATAAACATTAGCCAGGTGTGGTGGTTCCCACCTGCAGTCCCAGCTACTCAGGAGGCTGAGGTGGGAGGAGTGCTTGAGCCCGGAAGGCAGAGGTTGTGGTGGGCTGAGATGGCACCACTGCACTCCAGCCTGGGTGACAAAGCAAGACCCTGTCTCAAAGAAAAAAGCATAATATTAAAATATTTATCTCCCAAACCACCAAGTAATAGAGCTGCCCCCAGAAGTAGCAGGGTTTATCATGTGATTCTGTGTATCCCCGGCACTGTTCAAGAGGTATATGAGCCCCAGGTTTGTGTAGCACAGATTTAACTACCTCAGATTTGTCACCTGTTAGCTGGGTGACCTTGAGCAATGTGTTTGCTCTCTGTTCACTGGTTCTCTCGGCTGCAAAATGGGGATAACATTAACGTTTATGTCAAAGGGTGTGTGTGTTTTTTCAAGCTTTAATGAGGTAACGTGTATAAATCATGGCGTCTGGCACAGAGTAAACACCTGGTAAGTATTAGCTGCTGGTATTGCCGTTGTTATGAACCATTCTACTAAAGCTCGTATTCCGGTTATCTATTTCAGAGTAGCAAACCACTCCCAAACATAGTGACTTGAAACAACAATCATGCCTTATTTAGTTCATGAGCCCCCAGCTTGGGCAGCGCTTGACAAGGAAGGCTTATCTATGCTCTAGCATCCACTGAGGGCTGGAGGATCCCTTCCTAGCTGGCTCACTGGCTGGGCTAGCAAGTAGGTGCCGGCTGTTGGCTGGGAATTCAGCCAGGCTTGAGGGCTGGAAGACTCAGTTGCCTTCCAGGTGGGCCTCTCCCTGTGACCTGGGCTTCCTCACGGGATGGCTGCTGGGTTCTGAGGGCGAACATCCTCAAAGAGAGAGCCAGGCGGAAGCTATATTGCCTTTTATGACCTGGCATTGGAATTCACAAATCACTTCTGCCATAGGCAATTAGTAGAGACGCTTCCAGATTCAAGGGAAGGGACATTGACTTTACCTCTTTACGGGGTTCTGGAGAATATATGGGACTGGAAATATTGTCATGATTGTTTTTGGAAACTCCCATCTGCTGGAGCTAGGTATTAGGTGATTTCCATCTCACCAACCCCGATGTAACACCATGCAGGCGGTTCATCTTTCATTCTTTGGGGTTAGTCCCCTAGGAAGGCACCTCCTGGAACAGTCGTGTCAAGTTACTGACAATGGCCCGAACAATAAAGGCATTTTGTTATCTCACAGAACAAGAAGGCTGAGGGTAGGCAGATCCAGGTTTGGGGATGTGCTCGATGATACCACTAGAGGCCCAGGCTCCTTCTCTCCATCCACCCTGCATCCTGTGTGCTGGCTTTTTGTCATCAGAATTGTCACCTCAAGGATGTGACATGGCTGCTGCTGTCACAGGCATCATCTCCACAGACTGTGGCATTCAAAGAAGGAAGGAAGGAGGCCAGGACATTTCTTCCTGATCCCCTTTCTCCCCAGCTCCTTCTCTAATATTTTTAACAAGGAGAAACATCTTTCCTGGAATCTCTGAGCAAATGTCTCCTTAGGTCTGATTGGCCAAAACTGGTCATGTGGTTTCCACCAACTGCAAGGAAAGCTGGGAAAACCTACATCTGACCTTTCCAGCCTCCCTCATGAGAGGTGGGCTTTGCTAGCAAGGAAGAAGAGGAAGGAAAGTGGCCATAGGGAAGGCAGCCAACAGGGCTGGGGATAGGGTTTCCTAGATCAAAGCATATAAACCTCAAAAGACACCTTTTAATTGAAACTTAATAAAATATAGAAAAGTAGCCAAATTATAGGGGCACAGTATGAATTTTCACAAAGTGGATCTACTCAAATAACCAGCACCCAGGTCATAAACAGAGCGTTCCCGACCCCTCAGCAGCCCTCTGAGGTCCCCTTCCACTCACTCACAACCCCCCAAGGCACTAAACAGCATAGGTTTGCTTTGTCTGCTTTTGGACTTTATATAATTGGAATCTTATAGGATGACTACCTTGTGTCTAGTTTCTCTCCCTTGACATGTTTTGCAGTTCATTCTGCTGATGTGGGTAATTGTACATTATTAGCTGTCATTGTTGTATACTATTCCATTGATTAAATATTCATCCATTGGGGAGTCTCAGGGTGGAGCTATTATGATAGTGCTGCTGTGGGTGTCTGGGGCCGTGTCCATGGTGACATGTGCAGACATTTCTGTCATGTGGGTCCCTAGGAGAGGAATTGCTGGGACATAGGATAGAGGATGCCTATGCTCAGCTTTAGCAGATGCTGCCAGTTTCCAAACAATGTACTCTCACACCAGCAGTGTGTGCAAGTTCCAGTTTCTCCACATCCTCAACAGTAGTTGGTATTGTCTGTCTTTAATTTAACCATTCTCAGGTAGTATGTAGTAGTATCATATTGTGATTTTCATTAGTGTAAGAATTAAAGAAAAAGGAGAGAAACACAAAAGGTGGCTCGCCAGTCAAGACAGGTTTATTTTAGAGAAAACAAACCTGAGAGGAGCCTTCTGGCTGAGTTAGGTCAGAGCCACACTCTCTTACATACTAAGAGTTTTTAAGGATTCAGGGTGGGAGAATTTATCAGAGGCTTGGACTGCTTCTGTGTCTCTTTGTTGTGCTTATCTGGGAGGGAGAATTGTGTGTCTATTCCCATGCATCTTTCTGCAGCTGCAGGCATATCCCCTGATTTGCTTTTAGCTTTCCTATCTTAGTGCACCTGAAGGGAAAGGAATGTGCTTATTAAGATCCATTGTTTTACTGGGGCCCATTGTATGAGGGTGAAGTTTGGCAGTTACCCAAGAGACTTTCCCCCCACCTCCCTCTGTGCCCGAGCTCTTATCTGTGTTTTACTGTCTGCTCTTTCTGTCTGCTTGTAGTTATTAGAAGAGAAGTGATTTCCATGAGGCTAGAAAGAGAGCTGGAACTTAAAGTGGCCACATTTGTCCAAGATGACGAGATGACGGTGCTCTTGTTCTGTCAATTAGCACTTCTCTGTTGGTGAACCCTCTGATGAAGTTGAGTGCCTGTTCTTTTCTTTCTTTTTTTTTTTTTTAAAGACGGGTCTCACACTATTGCCCAGGCTGTGCAGTGGTGCAATCCCTGCCCACTGCAGCCCTGATCTCCTGGGCTCAAGTCATCCTTCCACCTCTGCCTCCCAAATAGCTGGTACTACAGGGGTGCACTCTCATACCCAGCTAATTTTTAAAGCTATTTTTAGTAGCGATGAGGTCTCAAGGTCTTACTGCATTGCCTAGGCTTGTCTCGAACTCCTGAGCTTAAATAATCCTCCTACTTCGGCCTTCCAGAGTGCTGGGATTACCGATGTGAGTCACTGTGCCCAACCTATTGTATGTTTACACTGGTAATCTTCTTTCATAAAATGCCTGTTCAAGTCTTTTGCAAGGCCATGAACTGTTGGAAGCTCCTGATGCACACTGATTAGTTGCTTTCTAAAATTGCTGTGCACATTTGGCTGCCCCTGAGCCACCACAAGTGCTCCATAGAGTTTTTGGCACCAAGTCTTCTGGGCACACACAACCCTGAACCAGGGTGCACAGCATGGCAGGTGGAGCAGGGGCCCTTTGTGCAGTAGACAACCTGTACAACCACACCTGACAGCCCTGCATGCCCCTATCTTGTACAGAGAGCCTCAGGTGGGCCAGGTGGACCATGCTCAGAGGAGAACAGAAGGAAATGAGAGTTTGCAGTTATGCTGGAGGTAGGATGACTTGGGGGATCTGCTTAGTGGCTGCAAATACCTAAAGGACTCCTCTGGCACCCGGGAATCAGCTTTGTTCTAGGAGGTCCTAGAAGCCAAAGCCAGACTGGCCAGTTTTAGCTCAACACAGGTTAGGCTGTGAACGTTCCATGAGGTCTGGGTTATTCCTTAATGCTCGACATACAGTATGCACTTCATATATACCTTTTGGATGACTACTTAACAAAGCTATCCTGTAACAAAATGGGCTGTGTTTGGCATGGGTGGGGGGAGGTAATGAGCTGCTAGGCACTGTGAGTGTGCAAGGCCAGGTAGGAGGACTGTTGTCCTTCTACAATGGTAGAAGGGGAGTAATGCCTTTGTTGAGGACCACTCCATATGAGATCAAAGATTCTCTCAGCCCCTAGACTCTGTGGAGCTATGAATTATCCATGCTGGGGTTCAGTAAAGGCTGGCTGATTTCAGTATTAGCCGAAGCAAACCCTAATTAGGAAGGCAAATTGATTTCCAAAAAAAGATTTGGATGATATGTTCCCAGGACTGTTAGAAATGGCTTTTTAATTGTCTGTTCTTTTGCATTATTCATGCAAATGTACATCTTTGTGAGCTAAGTCAGTCTCCCTCTTCCCTTCCCTTCCCTCTCTCCCTCTGCCAGGGTTAGCACCTTCTCTGTTCCAGCCCCTTCAGCTAGCCTTCCTCTGGGGAGAGCTGGGGGCTCATAAGGAAAAAGAGACAGATATGCTGGCGAGAGCCCCCAGCCACGGGGGCCAACAAGGAACCACGCAGAGCTAAGAGCTGGCTTTCTGCCCCCATCCCATCCCAGGTAGCCCGGTCGCAGGGGAAAGGCATCTTCCTCTTCCGCAGGCTGAAGGACATCATGGACTGGAGGAAGGTGAGCCTGCCTCTTCCCCCTTCCTCCCTGAACCCTCCTCTGACCTTGCCAGCAGGAGGGGCCACTCCTTCCTGCCATCAAAGCTCAGAGGGCTGGTGGAGAAACTCTGCCCACAGGTCTGCCCATTGGAGCAGGGTCTCCAGAGCCAGATTGTCCAGGTTCAAAGCCTGACCTTGCCACTCAATCACTCAATAGCTGTGTGCCCTTGGGCAAGTTACTTCACCTGTCAGTGCCCCAGTAAATGGGGATGGTAATTGTACCTGCTGAGGATGCAGTGAGCTAATAAGCAAACACACACACACACACATTCTCACACACACCCACACACCCAGCACAGTGCCTGGCACTCAGCGCTCGATGCACATTCTTTATCTGGGCCTCCTGCTCACATGGCTGGGGAGAGTTTGGCTGATTCTTCCTCAGGGCCTAGACTGAGCCTCGGGGGCAGCTCCCTCCCAACCCCAATCCATTCTTGTCCCAAGACACAGTACAGTAGAAATCCTGGTTCAAATCCTGCCTCTCCCACTCAGCAGCTGTGTGGTCTTGGGAAAATGACCGAAGCCCTCTAAACCTGAGCGGTGACGATGGTGCAGGGTGGGTGGGAGGAGCAGGATGGCTAAAATCCTATAGGACCAGCCCCTGCTGTACCAGGAGGCGCACAGCAGTGCTCAATGTCTTGACTCCTCCCATGAAACTGTCAGGGCACTGCAGGGAAGAGCTCAGCAGCCTGGAGGCCCAGCCTGCCTGGAGCACTGTCAGTCCCTCTGGCAGCCATGTGAGTGGAGGTAGGGCTGGGCCCGGGTCCCAGGAAGGCAAGACCTGGCTGCTTCTGTCTTGACACAGCTGAATGGGGAACAATGGTGGGTGAAGGAGGTCTACCCTGAGAGCCAGTGCTGCCTGCCATTATTGGGGCTGTTGTGTCACCCCATCAAGTGTGTGACCCTTGTCTTTGAGTGAAGGGGACAATAGGTGGGAGAGGCGTTTGCAGCCTGCGAGGTGCTGTGCAGATGCATGAGAGCATTGCTGTCTTCCAGAGCTGGGCTGGCAGGTAGAGAAGAAGGAGCAATGTCCTCGGGGGCCCATGGGTGGTGTAGGCAGCACTGTCCAACAGAACTTTCTAGAGGGATGAAAATGGTGGATATCTGTGCTCTCCAATGCGGTGACCACTAGCCACATGCAGGATGTTGAGCACTTGCCACGTGGCTGGTGTGACTGAGGACTGGATTTATAATTTCATATCCTTTTTAAAAATTGTGGGCTGGTAACAGACACATGAAAAAATGCTTATCATCACTGGCCATCAGAGAAATGCAAATCAAAACCACAATGAGATACCATCTCACACCAGTTAGAATGGCAATCATTAAAAAGTCAGGAAACAGCAGGTGCTGGAGAGGATGTGGAGAAATAGGAACGCTTTTACACTGTTGGTGGGACTGTAAACTAGTTCAACCATTGTGGAAGTCAGTGTGGCGATTCCTCAGGGATCTAGAACTAGAAATACCATTTGACCCAGCCATCCCATTACTGGATATATACCCAAAGGATTATAAATCATGCTGCTATAAAGACACATGCACATGTATGTTTAGTGAGGCACTATTCACAATAGCAAAGACATGCAACCAACCCAAATGCCCATCAATGATAGACTGGATTAAGAAAATGTGGCACATATACACCGTGGAATACGATGCTGCCATAAAAAGGATGAGTTCATGTCATTTGTAGGGACATGGATGAAGATGAAAACCATCATTCTCAGCAAACTATCGCAAGGACAGAAAACCAAACACTGCATGTTCTCCCTCATAGGTGGGAACTGAACAATGAGAACATTTGGACACAGGAAGGGGAACATCACACACTGGGGCCTGTTGTGGGGTGGGGGGAGGGGGGAGGGACAGCATTAGGTGATATACCTAATGTAAATTACGCATTAATAGGTGCAGCACAGCAACATGGCACATGTATACCTATGTAACAAACCTCCACGTTGTGCACATGTACCCTAGAACTTAAAGTATAATTAAAAAAAAAATTGTGGGCTAGGCATGGTGGCTCACACCTGTAATCCCAGCACTTTGGGAGGCTGAGGTGGGCGGATCATTTGAAGTCAGTAGTTCGAGACCAGCCTGGCCAGCATGGTGAAACCCCGTCTCTACTAAAAATACAAAAATTAACCGTGGTGGCTCTCACCTGTAATCCCAGCTACTTAGGAGGCTGAGGCACAAGAGTTGCTTGAACCCGAGAGGTGGAGGTTGCAGTGAGCCGAGATGATGCCACTGCACTCCAGCCTGGACAACAGAGCAAGACTCATTCTCAAAAAAAATTGTGGTAAAATATGTAACATGAAATGTACCATTGTAACCTCTTTTAAGTGTGTGGCTTTGTCACATTATGTGCCTTCACATTGTTGTGCAACCACCACCACCACCGCCGTCCATCTCCAGAATGCTTCATCTTCCCAAACTGAAACTCTGTAACTATTAAACACAAGCTCCCCATTCCCTCCTCTCCCCAGCCCCTGGCAACCCCCATCTACCTTCTATCTCTAGGAACTTGACTACTCCAGGTACTCATCTAAGTGGAATCAGACAATATTTGTCCTTTTGTGTCTGGCTTATTTCACTTAGGCTTATGTCTTCGAATTTCATCCATGTTGTAGCATGTAATTTCATTTACTTTTCATCAAGGTAAATGTAAATGGCATCTTGCTGCCAGTGACTGCCCTACTGGGCAGCACCAGTCTAGAGGTTAAACACAGGCTCCGGGCCTAGACCATGTAGGTTCACATCCCAGCAACACTACTGACTGGCTGTGTGACCTTGGACAAGTTACTCTCCCTCTCAGTGCTTCAGCTTCTAATCTGTGAAATGGGAATAACATTAGTACTTACCTGATAGGGTTGATTTAAAGATCCAATGAGCTACCCAAAGTAGTGTCTAACACAATACCTAGTACACAGGAAATGTTCCATAAATAAATGTTCAATTATTATTATTATTACAACTAGGACACAAGAAGCTCTGACAACCAGAAAGATGATATTCCCGTGGAGAACTATGTGGCTCAGCGTTACATTGAAAATCCCTACCTGATAGGAGGTGAGATGGCTGTCTCTGCTCCTGCTCTTCCATTGCATGGTCATCAAACAGTCAGTCAACAAGCTTTGACCAGCAGCCTGCCAAGGGCCCAGCCTGACACCAGGCATGAAGGGATGCATGGAAAGAGATGGGTTCTGCAGTCTCCCACCTCCTAGCCGTTGCCTGTACAGTTCCCTCTGCCCGGCATGTCCATTCCACTCCCTTCTTGGTTCAGGAAAATTCTCCTCCTTTAAAAACCAACTTATTCATGCATTTATCCAACAAATATTATAAAGCACCTACTTGGTGGCAGCACTGCCCTGAATACTGGCTGCCCCCCACCCTGCTCTCCTGGAGCTTACACCCGCGATGAGCAGGCTGCAATAAACCAGAATACAAACCACAGGACAGTCCCATGCAGTGCTGGGTGCTATGAAGTCAGTCAAGCAGGGTAATGGGACAGAGAGTGACATGGGGGCCAGGAGGTGGACATGTGAGCTGAGATCTGAGTGACAACTGGGAATCACTGTGGGTAGATTTGGAGGGAGAGGAATGCAGGGAGGAGGAATCGCAAGGGCAAAAGGCCCTGAGGTGGAACCCAGCCTCCTCCCCGCAACCTTGGCACGTTTCCCCAGGCGGGCCAACATCTGCTTTTCTCACTTGGGCTCTGGGAACTACAGGCACATCAGGCATGCCTGACATCACTGCAATAGTGTTAATGCCAGTTGTCTCCTCCCACGTCCTCTGGCAATTACCTTCCCCAGGGGGCAGCCCCAGGCCTCTTCTCCTCTCTCCCCCATAGTGACCCCATCCTGTCTGTGGCTTAAACACCACCCAAAGGCCAGTGACTCCCAGCTCTCTGTCCCCAGCCGAGACCTTGCCCCTGAACCCCAGATCCTTATGTCCAGCAGCCTGTGACATCCGTCTTGGGCATCTGCCAACCACTCAAACCCAACACATCCCAAATTCTGCCCTCCCATCCATCCACCATGCCTCAGCTTCTCCATCGAGGACACAGCTAGAAGCCAGGAGCCATTCTGGGTGTGTCTCCCTTCCCCCGCCACATCTGGTTCTCACCAAGCTCCCACAAGCTCTTTAATCTGTCTGGCCACTCCTCTCATCTCCACCCCGGGCCTGGCCACCATCCTCTTCCTCGGAGACAACCACGCCCGCCCCCTCACTGGTGCCTGCCGCTGCTCTGCCCACTTCACTCCACCCCAATGTGGCAGCCAGAGGCAGGAGACACCCTTCCGTGGCTTCCCATGGATTGTGAGACAAAACCCCAAAACTGCATGGGACCTGACCTCTGCCAGCCTAACTGACCTCATCTCCTTCCACTCTGCCCTTGGCCCAAGCTCTTTCCCCCTCCAGACTGTTCTTGCAGTTCCTTCTGCCCAAGGTCCTGCACCACTCTGGGCTGGGCAGGCACCTTCTCTCCATGAAGGTCACCACTTCCCATGGGGGTCTTTGACCACTGAGTTTCAAGACTTTCCCCCAAGTTGACCCCCACACACCCCTCGCCCACCTCCCATTATTCTCTCTTTATACGTTGTGCAGTTTTTTTGTTATGTTTTTTTGAGACCATGTCTTGCTCTGTCACCCAGGCTGGAGTGCAGTGTCACGATCATAGCTCATGCAGCCTCCATCTCCTGGGCTCAAGCGATCCTCCTGCCTCAATCTCCAGAGTAGCCGAGACTACAGATGTGCACCACCATGCGAGGCTAATTTTTTTGTAGGCACAGAGTCTCACTATGTTGCTTAGGCTGGTCTTGGATTCCTGGCCTCAAGCGATCCTCCTGCCTGAGCCTCCCAAAGTGTTGGGATCACAGGCATGAGGCACTGCGCCTAGCCGCTTGTGTAGTTTCAGCGGGAGCTTCGTGAAGGCGGGGTTTCCTCTCTCTCCACTGCTATTTTCCCAAAACCTAGCACAATGTCTGACGATCAATATTTGTTGCACAAATTAATTCTTTCCTTGCCTGACAGGCCGCAAGTTTGACCTGCGTGTCTATGTGCTGGTGATGTCGGTGAGTAACGAAGGTGGGGGCCCTCCTCCAGCAGGGGTTAAAGGGTGGCTAGACTAGGGAGATGGGGGGAAGAGGCCTGGGGGCAGCTTGTGTGAGCTTGTCTGGTTTTATCTCTCCCTGGCAGATCCCCGAGGGTCATCTAGGGATAGGGTGGAGGCAGGGAGACTTATCTGAGGTTTGCCATCTTACATGCCCTAAAATCTAGATTTGCCCTCTCTCTGCCCATCCTTATTCATTCGGTCATCCACAGCAGACATTTATTGAGCACTTACTAAGTACCAAGCCCTGGCACTTAGCAGGTTTTATCTCATTCAGGCCTCCTAATAACCCAGAGAGGCAGATTCTATTATTATCCTCCCTTTACAATGAGAGAACAGATACAGAGGTTGTGAACCTTGCCCAAGGTCACACAGTTGGTGAGCAGCAGAGCTGGCATTCAAATCCAGGCAGCCTGGCCTCAGAGCCGACTCTCTTAACCAGGGAGTGGCTATATTCCCTCCACCCATTCATTCCTTCATCCAGCCAATGTTCAAATCTTTTTGCTGGGCACAGGATACGGGGGTGTCCAAGACAGACTCCACCCCTGTCCTCCTGGACTTCACCTTCATTTTATTTCCTTCTGTATCCCCCTCCACCTGGGGAAAGGAGGGGATAGAATCAAAGAAGGCTGGTGTAAAAGCAGGTGCCTGAAGGATTATTTGGGAAAGACATAAGGGCACTCCGGGTGGAGGAAACGATAGGTGCAAGAGCTAGGCGGTGTGAGAGTGCTTATATATATTCCCTTTCCCTTCTCTCTCTCTGTTCCCACCTCTGCCTTAGTACATCCCACTGCGGGCCTGGCTCTACCGGGATGGCTTTGCCCGATTCTCCAACACCCGCTTCACGCTGAACAGCATTGATGACCAGTGTATCCTGGGATCCTGCCTGACCACCCCCGACACACCTACCCCTTCCCACACTCTGGCCAGTCCCAAGTGAACTCCTTTGTCCCACAGGTGTTTGCTGAATGCCTGCTGTGGTCTGGGCGTGGGAGACAGTATATGAGATAGGTCTGGTCCCTTCCCTCTGGGAGCTTCCAGTTTTGTGGGGGTGATTCCATGGGAGAGGCCAACTCTGCTCAGAGCAGCTCACCGCAAACTGCTCTTCCTGACGATAGTTTTGGTGCTAGGCCTAACATTCACATTTACTTATATTCCTAGGGTCGGACAGTTTTAGCCCCTTTGGAGAACATTTGCATCCTTTTATGTGCCTCTTTCTTCAGTGCCTAGTCATTGGCTCACTCATTCATTGAAGTACAATGCTATTTTCACCCATCCGATTGGCAGAAACCAAAAATTTGATAACACACTGTCCTGGCGAGGCTGGGAGAATACATATGTTGCTGGCGGGATTGTAAATTGATTGGTATGACTCCTTTGAAGACAATCTGGCAAAGATCTGTTAAAAGACAAATACACATGCCCTGTGACCCAGCAATTCCCCTTCTGGGATTTTATCATCTTACAAGTATATCTGCAGTATAGGACAAGACAATCTTCAAGGTCATTCACTGCACAGCCTTATTTGTGAGAGAAAAAAATAGGGAACATTGAAATGAATGGCTCCTTTATACAGTGGAATACTATGAAAGCTGTTAAAAAGGAATGGGGAAAGTGCTTTAGGTACTGATAGGAAACAATTTCCGAGATATATTGTTAATTGGGAAAAAACAAAGTATATCTAGAAGAGTGTTTGAAAGTATGTTCTCCTTCATGTTAAAAATTATATCTGGTCAGATGTGGTGGCTCACACCTGTAATTCCAGCACTTTGGAGGCTGAGGCAGAAGGATCACTTGAGGCCAGGAGTTCAAGACCAGCCTGGGCAACATAGTGAGCGCCTGTCTCTGAAAAAAATAAAAATAAAAATAAATTAGCCAGATGTGGTGTCACATGCCTGTACTCCCAGCTACTCAGGAGGCTGAGGTGGGAGGATCACTTGAGCCCAGGAGTTCCAGGCTGCAGTGAGCTGTGATTTTGCCCCTGTATGCCAGTCTGGGTGACAGAGCAAGACTGTATCTCAAAAAAAAATTATATATCTCTCTCTGTCTATATATATATGTTTGCTTATCTGTACATAGACATCTCTGGAAGAACAGACAAGAAGCTGGGTGCAGCAGCTCACACCTGTAATCCCAGCACTTTGGGAGGCCAAGGCAGGTGGATCACCTGAGGTCAAGAGTTGGAGACCAGCCTGACCAACATGGTGAAACCCCATTTCCACTAAAAATATAAAATTAGTTGGGCATTGTGGCACCTGCCTGTAATCCTAGCTACTAGGGAGGCTGAGGCATGAGAATCCCTTGAACCTGGGAGGCAGAGTTTGCAGTGAACCAAGATCACGCCATTGCACTCCAGCTTGGGTGACAGAGCAAGACTCTTGTCTCAAAAAAAAAAAAAAAAAAGAAAAGAAACTGGAAATCTGGAAATAGATGTTGCCTTTGGGAAGAGAAATGTGAGTGGATACAGAGGTAGAAAGGAGATGTTTCCTTACATACATTTTGTGCATTTTAACTTTTGAGCCATGTGAATGTATTATCTGGTCAAAATAGACACATCAAAAGAAGTTTTAAAGATCTTTAGGCCTGAGCCTCAGAAGAAAAGAGGTAGACAATCCAGCAATATTTAGGAGGCAAATGGGCGGGACCAGATGACTTGCACATGGGAAAGATGGAAATGGGGGTGACGCTCCTCAGCTTCAGGTGTGGACAACCCAGCCAATGCTTTTAGCCCATTTGCATCTCTCTGCGTTAATTTCTCCCATTCAGTTGAGTATGTGTCCAAGGTGTTGCATGTGCATTGCCTGCGTGTGAAACTGTGATTAGACCTTTCTGAGTATTTTTTGCAATTTGTTTTTTTCTATTTTGCCAACGTCAGCACTTCCAGTACGTTCATTTTATTTCGTAATTCTAACAAGCATTTATCATATGCGAGTCATCGAGTTTAGTTTAATTGCCACCTACTTTTTTTTTTAACTAAAGTTAAATAATACGTGTAAAGCACTTAGAACAGTGGCTGGCCCAGAGTGACCTCTCAGTAAATGTTAGTGGTCCTCCTCTCCCACTTAAAAATGTTTGCACAGCTCTGGGCATCATGGGGACTTTTTAAACAAATCAAGCCCTCTCCCGGGGCTAGTTTCTAGTTAATGAGGCTTTGCTGTTTTCACAGTGAGTAAATACACATTTTCCACCCCTTCTTTTATATTGTTTTAAATTTTTAATCTTGAAATATTAATAGAAAATAATTTTCTATAAATAGAAAACCTCAGGAAAGACTATAACAACCCATGCATTTACCATCCAGATTTAACAGATTAATATTTTATCATATTCGCATCAGATATTACATACCAACTTTTAAAATAATTTTGGATCACAAAATAATAAACATTTTTAACCTGACTTTATTATATATAATATATATAGTTTATACATAATTATTCAAATATATATTTGCATATAGTATATCTATACATACACAATACAAAAATATTCATTGAAACACTGTATATAATAGTATACAGTCATCACCATTGATGCCTTAAATCTCCCTTGAGGGAAGGTGAAATGAATGATAAAGCATCTATGTGATGTTGTGCATCTGTTGAAAGCAATGAGCTAGGTCGAAATATCATGACATAGAAAGGTATCTAAAACGGATGATTAAGTGAAAAACAAAATGTAAGATGGAGAACCTGGTATATTCATGTTCCCATTTTTGCCTTTAAGGAAGAATGTTTCTGTTTAAGAAAAAGTATGAAAGGATGTTCATGATTCACTAATCTATCTTACTGATTGATTGACAGTTTCCCTCTCTGTTGCCCCCGATTGAGTACAGTGGCGGGATCACAGCTCTTTGCAGCCTTGAACTCCTGGGCTCAAGTGAACCTCCCACCTCAGCCTCCTGTGTAGCTGAGACCACAGGCACATGCCACTATGCCTGGCTAACTTGTTTCTTGTAGCAATGAGTTCTCGCTATGTTGCCCAGGCTGGTCTCAAACTCCTAGGCTCAAGAGTGTGACCTTGATTCAACAGTTTGAATCCTCCCACCTTGATCTTCCAAGGTGCTGGGATTACAGGCATGAGCCACCGTGCCCAGCCTCACTAATCTATTAACTCTGAAAACTGCAGAGAATTAGAATCAGGTCAGGAAACATTTATTTTAAACTTTATACATGTCTATTATGAATTGTTTCTACAATGGATAGGCCTTTAATAATAAAATAATAAAACATTGAAAGGATATAGTTTTATAATAAAAGTGGTATAGCTCGTGAAAATCAAATCAGAAAATTCAGAACAGTACAAAGAGAAAACTTCTCTAGGCATATTTTCTAGCAAAAACTTCTTACTATTTTGGTGTATTTCCTCCCAGGCTCATTTGTAGGGAATTTTGTTGTCATTCACCTTTTATATATAAATGATCCCACTGTATAAATATAATCTTTTCTTGCACTAAACATTATCAGCAGTATTTTCCTTGTAGACTTTTTTTTTTTCATTAACAAAAATATTCCACTGAGTAGGTTTCCTGGTTTTCTAATCCCCCATGCTGCAGGCATTTGGGAAGTATTCAATTTCTTGCTATAGTGACACATAATGCTGCAAAGGAACATATTTCTTCATAAACCTTTTACAGCATTTAAGATTTTTCCTTTGGATGGTGTCACAAAGGTGTAAATACTGAGTCAAGCCCATCTGGCCAGATTGCTTCCCAGAAGAGTCCTTTTATCTTTTTACCCTCGCTGGGCGTGGTGGCTCACGCCTGTAATCCTAGCACTTTGGGAGGCTGAGGCAGTCAGATCACTTGAGGTCAGGAGTTCGAGACCAGCCTGGCCAACATGGTGAAACCTGATCTCTACTAAAAATACAAAAATTAGCCAGGTGTGGTGGCAGGCACCTGTAATCCCAGCTACTCGGGAGGCTGAGGCAGGAGAATCGCTTGAACCCGGGAGGTGGAGGTTGCAGTGAGCCGAGATTGTGCCACTGCACTCCAGCCTGGGCAACAGAGCAAGACTCTGTCTCAAAAATAAATAAAAATAAATAAATAAATAAATAAAAATAAAATATTTTTATGCTCCTATTGACTGGTCCATTTCATCCCAACTCCCCAGTCCTGGGGACAATTGTTTTAAACAGCCATTTCTGAAATGACTGGGCACATCTAGGTGAAGCAGATAGGGGCATTCATTATATGATTCTTGCAAATATTCTGTGAGTTTTGAAGTTTTCAAAATGAAAAGATTTTTAAAATGCCACTGACTTGATGAGGAAGCAGAGTTTTGCCTTAGAATTAGCATTTCTTCCAATTTTCATTTTCCCCCATTTGCATGCCTTTGAAATTATGTATCTTCTATTACTAGGAACTTTGAGCTTTTTCCCAGATGGGGTCCTACTAGCTTTATTTTCTCTTTTATGTTTGTCCATATCCTTTACTTAGTAAATAAACAGTCATACTTTTTATTGTTAATTCATGTGGGATTTTCATGTGACAGAAACAGACTATTGCATTTGCTACACATCCTTTCTGTGGTCACTGATTTTTTAATTTTTGTATTGACATCTGTTCATTTTTATTTTCAGATGCTTGATGGCTTACTTGTCCATTGGTTTCCTCTGTGATTTTTACCATCATTTCTAAACTAAGAAGTCTTTTTCTCCTAAAGATTTCACAGTGAATCAGTTCTGTTTCTCTGTGGATTTACTTTGATTGTATGTTTACTCTGCTACTTGACCATTGGTCCATTGAGACCTGGTTTTAGGTTCCTCTCTAGAGATGGGAGGCTCTGAGGTTGGCTGACCCATCTCTCACCCCTTTCTTTTAGCCTCTGCTTCTCCTCTGCTCCTAAGGAGGCCTGCTGTCTCCTCCACAGCAGGTAGGAGCAGTGTGTGAAGTGTGAAGTTCTGGGAGCCGTGCTTCCTTTATCTGAAGAGAGCTATTCCCCCTCTTCAGCCAGTAACTTACTTTGCCCCAGCATCCTCTTTTCCTTTTTTTTTTTCGAGACAGAGTCTTGCTCTGTTGCCCAGGCTGGAGTGCAGTGGCACAGTCACGGTTCACTACAGCCTCCATCTCCTGGGCTGAAGCGATCTTCCTACCTCAGCCTCCCTTGTAGCTGGGACCACAGGCACGCACCACCATGCCCAGCTAATTTTTAAGTTTTTTGTAGAGACTGGTCTCACTGTGTTGCCCAGGCTGGTCTCAAACTCCTGGGCTCAAGCAATCCTCCTGCCTTGCCCTTCCAAAGTGCTGGGATTACAGGCATGAGCCACTGCACCTGGCCTTCTCTTATCCTATTTTTTATAGCAGCTTTATTTGGCCATAATATCTTCATATATTGAGATATATATTGAGCTTTACTGAGATATAATTCACATATCATACAATTTACCCAGTTAAAGCATGCAATGAAATGGCTTTTATCGTATCCACACAACCATTACCACAATCAGTTTTAGAAAATTTCTTTTTTTTGAAACAGGGTCTCCCTATATTGTTTATGCTGGTCTCGAACTCATGGGCTCAAATGATCCTCCCATTTCAGCCTCCTGAGTAGTGGATACTATAGGCGTGAGCCACCATGCCCAGCTATTTTAGAACATTTTTGTCATCTCCCCAAAGAAATTCCATACCCATTACCCGTCATCCCCTATTCCTCCCTAGACTCCTCTCCCAGGCCTTTGCAGCCACTTACTGTCTCTGTGGATTTGCCTATTTTGGACATTTCATATAAATGGAATCATACACTATGCAGTCTTTTGCGTCTGACTTCTTTCACTTGGCTTGTTTCTAAGGTTCTTCTATGTTGTAGCATGGATCAGTACTTCATATTTCTTTTTGTTTGTTTTTTTGAGACCAAGTTTTGCTCTTGTTGCCCAGGCTGGAGTGCAGTGGCACCATCTTGGCTCACTGCAACCTGTGCCTCCTGGGTTTAAATGATTCTCCTGCCTCAGCCTCCCAAGTAGCTGGGATTACAGGTGCCCGCCACCATGCCCGGCTAATTTTTTTGTATTTTTAGTAGAGATGGGGTTTCATCATGTTGGCCAGGCTGGTCTTGAACTCCTGATCTCGGGTGATCCGCCCGTCTCAGCCCCCCAAAGTGCTGGCATTACAGGCATGAGCCACTGTGTCTGGCCTTTCATATTTCTTTATTGCCAAATAATATTCCTTGTATAGATATATCACATTTAGTAAAATGGGTATACCATTTTATCCATTGATGGCATTGGAGTTGTTTCTACTTTTTGGCTATTATGAAAAATGCTGCTATAAAAATTTCATGTACAAGTTTTTGTGTGGACATATGTTTTCATTTATTTTTCTTTTTCTTTTTTGAGACAGAGTCTCGCTCGGTCCCCCAGGCTGGAGTGCAGTGGTGCAGTCTTGGCTCACTGCAACCTCTGCCTCCCAGGTTCAAGTGATTCTCATGCCTCAGCCTCCTGAGTAGCTGAGACTACAGGCATGCGCCACCACACCTAATTTTTGTATTTTTAGTAGAGATGAGGTTTCGCCACGTTGGCCAGGCTGGTCGCAAACTCCTGACCTCAAGTGATCCACCTGCCTCGGCCTCCCAAAGTGCTGGGATTACAGGCATGAGCCACCGCGCCCAGCCTGTTTCCATTTCTCTTGAGTATATATCTAGGAGTGGATTTGCTGGTCACATAATAATTCTATGTTTAACTTTTTGAGGAAACTGTAAACTGTTTTCCAAGGTGCTGCATGATTTTACATTTCCACTAGTATTGTTTGAGGGTTCCAATTTCTTTATATCCTCGTCAACACTTGTTATTTTGTATTTTTTGAGACAAGTTCTTGCTCTGTTGCCCAGGCTGGAGTGCAGTGGTGTGATCTCGGCTCACTGCAGCCTCGACTTCCCCGGGCTCAAATGATCCTCCCACCTCAGTCCCTCAAGTAGCTGGGACTATAGATGCTTGCTTCCTCACCTGGCTAATTTTCGTATTTTGTGTACATACAGGGTTTCACCCTGTTGCCCAGGCTGGTCTTGAACTCCTGGACTCAAGTGACCTGCCTGTCTTGACCTCCCAAAGTGCTAGGATTACAGGCGTGGCCACCATGCCTGGCCAATACTTGCTATTATCCGTCTTTTTCATTTATAGCCATCCTAGTGGATGTGCAGTGGTTTTGATTGGCATTTCCCTGATGACTAATTATACTGAGCACCTTTTATGTGCTTGTGGCCACTTATAAATCTCTTCAAATCCTTTGCCCATTCTTAAATTGGATTATCTTTTTATTGTTGAGTTATAAGAATCCTGTATGTATTCTGGATACTAGTCCATTATTAGATACATTATTTACAAATATTTTTTCTCATTCTGTGGGTTTTCTTTTACTTTTTGATAATTTCCATTGAAGCACAGAAGTTTTTAATTTCGATAAAGTTGAATTTATCTATTTTTTCTTTTGCCACCTGTGCTTTTGGTGTTATATCTAAGAAGATCTGCCTACTCAAGGTCACAGTGACTTATTCCTCTATTTTTCTCTATGAATTTCATAGTTTTGCCTCTTATATTTAGGTCTGTGGTCCATTCAAAATTCATTTTTGGGCTGGGCGCAGTGGCTCATGCCTGTAATCCCAGCACTTTGGGAGGCCAAGGCAGGTGGATTGCTTGAGGTCAGGAGTTTGAGACCAGCCTGGGCAACATGTTGAAACCCTGTCTCTGCAAAAAATACATAAAAAATTTGGGCCAGGCATTATGCCTGTAATCCCAGTACTTTGGGAGGCTGAGGCAGGTGGATCACCTGAGGTCAGGAGTTCCAGACCAGCCTGGCCAACATGGTGAGACCCTGTTTCTACTAAAAATACAAAAACTAGCCGGGCGTGGTGGTGCTTGCCTGTAGTCCCAGCTATTTGGGAGGCTTAGGCAGGAGAATCGTTTGAATCCGGGAGGCAGAGGTTGCAGTGAGATGAGATGGCACCACTGCACTCCAGCCTGGGTGACAGAGCAAGACCCTGTCTCAAAAAAAAAAAAAAAAAAAAGCTCTAAAGATAGACGTCTAGGAAAAAGATGCTAAAGAGGATACTCACCTTCTCCAGAGAGGCTGAAACCACCCTACTCTGTTCAATACACCACAAACTGGAAGAACCGTACATTTAGGGGAATTAGACTTGGAGTCAGAGACCTAGAACCTCTACCTACCCAACTGAGAAATGCCCCAAGTAAGTCCTGGAGAAAGTCAGGTCTTATGGTCATTTCATGAGGTTTGGTACTGGGTGTGGTGGCTCACACCTGTACTCCCAGCACTCTGGAGGCCTAGGCGGGTGGATTACTTGAGGTCAGGAGTTTGAGATTGGCCTGGCCAACATGGTGAAACCCCATCTCTACTAAAAATACAAAAATCAGCTGGGCATGGTGTCGGGCACCTGTAATCCCCGCTACTTAGGAGGCTGAGGGAGGAGAATTGCTTGAGCTCAGGAGGCAGAGGTTGCAGTGAGCTGAGATTGCGCCACTGCACTCCAGTCTGGGCAAAAGACTATGTCTCAAAACAAACAAACAACAAGGTTTGGGGAAGCCATCCTGCTTAGCTGTGGGGTGAAGATGTTGAGGAAGGGGTATTCTGAATGGTGGTCACTTAACTTCTCTGAGCCTCCATGGTCTCATCTGTGAGATGGGAATAATTTGGGGAACAAATGAGATAATGTGTGTAAACATGCTCTGTAAGCTGCAAAGTGCTGCTGATGTCACTGGTGGTGACGATGGTGATGGTACTGAGAGGCCAAATCTCAGGGCTGGGCCTTCCAAGGCCACCCTGACCCTATCCCAGTGCTGGATCCCTTTGCCAATATTCCTACAAAGTGGCCGCCCAGCCTGGAGCCCTCTAGTGACGGACAGCCTAGTGTGTCCTGAGATGGTTGTTCTGTATTTGGTTCTTTACTTGTTAGAACCACTCCTCTTGAATTAAAAAAAAAAATCATAATATAACACAAAGGTTAAAAAAGAAAAGAAAAGAAAAACCGTAGTATAATAGCAGCTATGCCAGGCACTGGAAGAGGCACAGTATTTAACCTTTTGAAAAATCCTGTGAGGTCAATATACTGCTATGTACCCCCATTACAAGGTGGGGAAATAGGCCCAGGGAAGTGAAATGGCTTTTCAGGAGCCCACAGCCAGGAAGGATGCAGGCAGGATTTGAATCCAGGCCCATCTGACTCCAAAGCTCACACACACACAACCATGGAGCTATTTCGTAGCCTTCCCCATCAATTCCCAAGCAAGGTCTCAGTTCAGTCCTGGGGACTTCGTGGCGCAGGGCTCACCCTTTTTGTTCACACTGACCCTTGACCACCACCCTCTCCCAGATGTTCACCTCACCAACGTGGCTGTGCAAAAAACATCTCCTGACTACCACCCAAAGAAGGTGAGGAAGCCGGGCTTGGCTCTGCACGGGTACAGCCCTCTGGGGCCAGGTCGGGGTGGGGAGGGTGGAGTGGCAAGGAGCCCAGGACAGGCCTGTCTGAGGCTGTGTTCACCAGTGAGGCAGGCCTGCCCATCCCACTTGCAGGGCTCAGGGTGGGACTACAAATGGAGGCCCACATATCGTGTGTCTCAGTATTTAAAAGTTGCAAATCACACTAACACACACCTAAACAAAATATGTCCTATCCTCCTACCTTGACAGATATCTTCTATTGGTCAATGGATTAATCGATTAATGTAATGTATCATACAGATATATTTTATCTTTCTGTCTATGTAAAATAACCTGCAAGGCCAGGTTCAAATACAGAATTCTCAGACTTCTCAGAGTCAAGGGCCAGATCAAGGGGACACAGGAGAGCAGGTCCCCAGCTCACACCTGTTCCCTTCTCTTCCCTCCCCAGCTCCATCCCACACAGTGGGGCCCTTGTGCATACACACCCCTGAAAATGGCAGCCTGTTGGGCACTCCTTGGCCTTGGGATGCACACATGGTCAGTGTGGTCTGTCCTCAGCAAGTCAGCCTCAGGAAAGGGGCCTACACAGGCCATGTGGGCAGGGACTTCTGGGGTCCTGCATAGCCAGTCCTCTTAGACATGAAGAATTTTTGCCCCTCAAAGAGGGGCACACCTGGGGTCATCCTAATTATAGGGCTCAGGGCTGGGCCCCTCTTGCCCAGGTCTAAGGGAAACACTGAGAGCAATTTTGTAGGGGTCCTAGCAGGCCAGGTCCTGACTAACTGAGGCTCCTCTCTTGACCCGGCTGCCCGGGGCCCAGGGCTGCAAGTGGATGCTGCAGCGCTTCCGGCAGTACCTGGCATCCAAACACAGGCCCGAGGCAGTGGAGACGCTCTTCAGGGACATCGACAACATCTTTGTCAAAAGCCTGCAGAGTGTGCAGAAGGTGATCATCAGTGACAAGCACTGCTTTGAGCTGTACGGCTATGACATACTCATCGACCAGGACCTCAAGCCGTAAGTGGGTGGGTGGGAGAGCCAGGAGGTCATAGTTTGCATACTCGGCACCCAGACTGCCCAGGTTTGAATCCCAGCTCTGCCAATTCCTAATTGTATAACCTTGTGCACACTTACATTTTCTGTGCCTCAGTTTGCCCATTTGTAAATGGGGTTGGTCATGACAGGATCTATCCATAGGTCATTATAGGATGGTTATGAGGAAGAAGTGAGATATAGTCTGTAGAGCACTGAGGACCGAGCCTGGCACTGGGAGGCCTTTCCTGATCATCTGCTGAGTCAGGAATTCTCCCCTATACCAAGCAAGAAACTTCCCCTCTGTAAGTCTTGGAGCTTTGAAGATGCAAAGCGCCATATAATGGAATATTGTTACAATGTCGATCTCTGCCAAGACTTTAATCCACTCCCAAGATGCCCGTGGATGAGGTTGAGCTGACGAATAGAACAAGCTGGACCTGGCAGGGACCACCATGATGGCCACACATGATGCAACAGGACACAGAAGCCCAATGAGGGTCAGGGAGCTTGAGGTCATGTAGCAAGTCAAGGGCAAAGCCAGGCCCAGGGCCCAAGGACCTGGGCTGAGCTGCTCCCCACCAGCACTGCCAGCTCCAGGAGCCAACCCCCTATTCAGGGTCACCATGTAAGTGTTGAGGGGATTTCTAAGCCAGGAGGAGGAGCCCTAGAGCAAGACCTAAGTCAGGCCCTCGCTCAAGGGAAACAGGGTCCCGGGACCAGCAGGTCTCTCTCCTTTGTCCCCTGCAGCAGGATGTAACTGCTGGCATTAAGGTGGACCTGGTGGGGGAATAAGCCCTGGCCCGTGCTTGGACACCAGCTACTGCAGGAAGCACTGGAGCATCCACTTGCAGCCCTGGGGCCTGGGTAGTCAGGCTGGGGGAGGGACCTCAGTTAATCGCCACCCGGCCTGCTGAGACCCCTAAACAACTGCCCTCAGTGCTGCCCTTAGGCCTGGACAAGAGGGGTCCAGCCCTGAGTATTGTGATTAGGATGACTCCGGCTGTGCCCTCTGTGTGGGCAAAAATTCTGCAGGTCCAAGAGGACTGGCTGCACAGGACCCCAGGTGGCTATGTCACCCCTCAGAGCTTCAGTTTCCTCATTTGTAAAATGGGAAACACCATGTCTACCTCTCCAAGTTGTTAGAGTAATTTTTGCTGTATAGTGGAAAGGGGTTTGGTCTCCCACAGACCTGCTGGGTGAGCCTTTCCCTCTCTGGGCCCCAGCTTCCTCTCTGTAAAAGGATGGGGTTGAACAAGATAAGAGGTGGCTAGTGGGAGGACTTTGGGCTGCTTTTGGCCTGTAGATACTTTGAATTTGGCCTTTAGACTGTTTTTAATTTTAATTTATTGACAGGCTCTAAAATTTGGAAGATGTTTACATAAAAATCAGAATTACCAAGTACAGTGACTCAAGCACCTATAATAATAATACCAACTACTCAGGAGGCTGAGGCAGGAGGATGACTTGAGGCCAGGGGTTCAAGGCTGCAGAGAGCTAAGATTGCACCACTGCTCTCTAGCCTGAGTGACAGAGCCAGATTCTGACTCTTTAAAAAAAAAATGTCAATTTTTGGCTTTTCTGGAAAAATCAGGTGATCTCACAATTCTGGACTCACATTCCCACAGGGCAGCACTCTCCTGGGGCTGGCCACAGCCACCCCTTTAGACTTGGAATGCCCTCTCCAGCTCACCACAGTCTCTACCCCTCCCCACTGCTTCCCAACCCCTGACACAGCAGGTTGGGTGCCACCTACAGTGTGCAAATTTTCACTAAGAAAGGGAAGTTTTTCTTGCATTCACATCTCTGTTGGAAGAAGGGAAAACAGTAACACCACGAAAGCACCATAATCATTCCTATGCCAGCTTTCTACATTTGAGTTACCTTTCTTCAAAGTGGAAAGGTGGCTCACGCCTGTAATTCCAGCACTTTGGGAGGCTGAGGCGGGTGGATCATCTGAGGTCAGGAGTTTGAGACCAGCTCGACCAATATGGTGAAACCCCATCTCTACTAAAAATACAAAGAAATTAGCTGGGTGTGGTGGCAGGCATCTGTAATCCCAGCTATTCAGGAGGCTGAGGCAGGAGAATCGCTTGAACCTGGGAGGCAGAGGTTGCAGTGAGCTGAGATCATGCCATTGCACTCCAGCCTGGGCAACAAGAGCAAAACTCCCTCTCCAAAAAAAAAAAAAAAAAAAAAAAAAAAAGGGGGGAGGGGGCTGGGCACAGTGGCTCCCATCTGTAATCCCAGCACTTTGGGAGGCTGAGGCAGGAGGATGACTTGAGGCCAGGAGTTTGAGACTAGCCTGGGCAACCTAGCAAGACCCTAACTCTATAAAAATAATTTTAAAAAATAGAAAGGTAGAGGGAGTAGCCTGGATTGAATTGACGGTGGGGTCCATGCATCCATCTAGCCTCTCAGTGAAATCCTAGGGGCTCCAGGGACCGAGTAACCCTAAGACTCTCTACTCCCCTCCATTCCCAGGTGGCTCCTGGAGGTCAATGCGTCCCCATCACTGACAGCCAGCAGCCAGGAAGATTATGAGCTCAAGACCTGCCTCCTGGAAGACACCCTGCATGTCGTGGACATGGAAGCGAGGTGAGGGAGGGCAGCCTTGATCACATGTCCTCGTACATGACAACTGAGGCTCCCACCAAAGAAGAGGGGGAGCTTAGAACCTTGGGGCCTGAGTGGCCCTCAGCGATGGCTCTGGCCTGCCCCACCACTTTATAGATGGAGAAGCTGAGATGTCCACAGAGGATGGGGTCCTGACCCAAGGACTTGACCTCTCCAGGGCAGAGCAGGGCCAACTACAGCTTTCTGAGACAGTCCAGCAGGATTTCCTCGAAACCTCCAGACTGTGGGGCTCTGGACTAGTCACATCACCTTTCTGAGCTTCAGCTTCCTCATCTGTAAAATAGGAAATGCCATGTCTACCTCTCAGAGTTGTTAGATTAATTTACAAAGATAATTTACTATCTAGCGCCTAGCTAACAGTAAGTGCTCAATACAAAGCTATTGTTTTAACAATGTGCAATAGCAGAAAAAAAAAACCAAAAAACCCAGAGCTACTTTTAGGAATGGGTGAATCCAGGTGCTCAATGTTGGCTGTTCTATTCTCTCTCTCTCTTTCTCTCTCTCTCTCTGTCTCTCTCCCTCCCTCCCTCCCTCCCTCCCTTCTCTTTCCTCTGTATTAGCTTTTCCCCAGTTATTCCAGCAGAAGTTTGAGGGCTGATTCTCTTTGCTGGGAACTGGGACACATTCCCATTCCTAAACCACTCATCGTGACTCTGCTTGGCCAGGCATAGTTCTTGTGCCCACCTCCTAGGGAGTGGGGTCAACCCCACATGAGCCATGGGGTGAGGGAGGGAGGAGTGGTTCTCAAAGGAAAACCCAAGGTACTCTTGGACTGAAAGGTGAAATGGATGCTGAGCAGGCAGAAACCTCAGGTATCCACTATTCCTACCATCACCTATTCATTCAACAAACATCTGAGCCCTGCTCTGTACCAGGCCCTGTGCCATACCCTGCGGACACAGTAAGGAACACAACAGAACTAGTCCCTGCCTTTATGGAGTTTAAGGTCTGAGGAGGAAAGGAGACTTTAAACCAGAAATCACAAATAGTACCCCGGGGTGGTGGCTCACCCCTGTAATCCCAGCACTTTGGGAGGCCGAGGCAGGCAGATCACTTGAGGTCAGGCGTTTGAGACCATCCTGGCCGACACGGTGAAACCCCGTGTCTACTAACAATACAAAAATTAGCCGGGTGTGGTGGTGTGCGTCTGTAGTCCCAGCTACTCGGAAGGCTGAGTCAGGAGAATCACTTGAACTGGGAGGCAGAAGTTGCAGTGAGCCAAGATCGTGCCATTGCACTCCAGCCTGGGTGACAGAGAGAGACTCTGTCTCAAAACAAGAACAAAAACAAACAAACAAAAAAACCAAATAGGGGCATGTTACCAAGAGCAAGTAGGAGGAGCCTTGGGGGAAAAATGGGAACAACCCCTCAGAGACCTACATAGGCACCTGGGAAACAGCCAATGAATGATTGGGGAAAAGGACTTCTGAGGGACGGACATCAGTCGGGCTCAAGGAGGGATCAGGGACCTTGCTTGGGTCTTAGGGCCCTGCCAGGTGCACCTTCATTAACCCTGTGGGCCTCCTTCCTTTCCAGGCTCACAGGAAGGGAGAAGCGAGTTGGGGGCTTTGACCTCATGTGGAATGATGGCCCTGTTAGCAGAGAAGAGGGGGCTCCTGACCTGTCGGGAATGGGAAACTTTGTGACCAACACACACCTCGGTATGTAGGGCCAGGTGGGGAGTGGGCACAAGGGATGGGGTCATGGGAGGTACCAGGTAGTCTAGGAGGCAGCTTGGGATAGTGGTTAGATTGTTTGAATTCAATCTGCAACTTACCAGCTGTGTGACCTTGGGCAAGGGACTTAACCTCTGTTCCTCGTTTTTAAACTTGGTTTCTAAAAAGTGAAAACTTTCCCTGATTATAAAATAAGGATTCACACTCATTGTAGAATATTCGAAAATTAGAGAAAAAAATAAAAAACATCCAGACATAACCATCTTTAACAATCTGGTGTATTTCCTTCCAGTTCTTAAAAAATGCATATATTCATACTTTTTCTTTTATAAAATTGGCATTGGGCTAGAGTTTTGAATCCCACTTTTCCCCTTGGCATTTTTCATTCAAGCATATTAAGAGCCTCCCTCTTAAATGCACTTTTTGGTCCAGTCCGGATGAAATCTTTTACATACCTTATCTCATTTTATCTTTAAGGAGTTTTTATTGTCATTTTACAGATGAGGAAATGATATCCAGGTGCTATGTAACTTGCTGAATGAATGAAGGGTTTGGCCATAAGTGGTAAGCCAGGACTCAAACTCCCATCTGCCCGGCTCCAAAACCTGGGTGCTTGTCTGCTGGACTCTCCTGCCTCTTGGCAGAGTTTTAAAAAATTACCGTATGGCTGCAAAATAGTTCAGTTTGTACATATGCCAAAATTTACTAAACCAATTTCTTATAATTGGACATTTGGCACAATTGCATTTTTTTTTTTTTTTACTTTTATAAATAATACCATGATGAACATCCTTTCACATTAAGCTCGGCTGAAATTCTGGCTATTTCCTGAGGACAGATTCCTAGAAGCGGAATTATTGGGCCAAAGGGATGGGATTATTACAACCAAATTGCTTTCCAGAAAGATTATACAAATTTGCCAGATTTGAATTTTTAGAAAAAAAAAATCTGTGCCAGCTGGCAAGGTAAAACATACTGACTCATTGTTGTTTTATGTGCATTCCATTGATTACTGGTGAGGTTTCCGTTTTTTAAATTTGCATTTCTTCTTTTGTAAGCTGTCCATACTCCATCCATTTTTCTATGGGTTGTTTAGTTTTCTAAATGTATAAGGCTTCAGATGACTATATAACACTCTCCAAGCTTAATTTAATATGTATACAATCACCTGGAAATCTTGTTAAACTATAGATTGTGACTCCATAGGTCTAGGGTGGGGCCTAAGATTGTATTTCTAACAAGCTCCTGGGTGATGCTCTATTGATTAACCATTGCTGTGTAACAAGCCCTCCCAAAACCTAGCAGCTTAAAGCAACTATTTTATTTGCTCATCCTTCCTCAGGTCTCTCCTGGGGTCACTTATAGGGCTGCAGGCACCTGGCAGATTTACTGGAGACTTGATGGCATACAACAGCCTCATTCATAGGTGTGGGGGTTGATACTGGCTGTCAGTTGGGCCTCTCTTTCCATGTGGCCACTCGTCTTCCAACGGTCTGGCCCTGGCTTCTTTACGTGGTAGACTCGGGGTTCCAAGAGGGTGAGAAAACACACTGCAAAGCCTTTTGCGGCCCAGACTCAGAAGTCCCATAAAGTCATCCTGCTACAATCAAAGCATTTGCTGGTCTAGCCCAGTCACTGGGTAAGAAAATAGACTCTACCTCGCCGGGCGCGGTGGTTCACGCCTGTAATCTCAACATTTTGGGAGGCGGAGGCGGGCGGATCGTGAGGTCAGGAGAGCGAAACCATCCTGGCTAACATGGTGAAACACTGTCTCTACTAAAAAATACAAAAAAAATTAGCCGGGCGTGGTGGCGGGCGCCTGTAGTCAGCTACTCGGGAGGCTGAGGCAGGAGAATGGCGTGAACCCGGGAGGCGGAGCTTGCAGTGAGCCGAGATTGCGCCACTGCACTCCAGCCTGGGCGACAGAGCGAGACTCCGTCTCAAAAAGAAAAGAAAAAAAAGAAAATAGACCCCACCTCTTGATGAGAGGAGCAGCAAAGTCACCTTGCACAGGGGTGTGCATATAGGAACATTGTTGCAGCCGTCTTTGCTAACAGTGCACATCAGATATCAATGCGTTACTTCCTGGACCCCCATTTGGGTAGGAAAGATGGAAAGCGGCGGTTCTCTACCTTGGCTGCCCATTGGAATCACCTGGGAGCTTTAAAGACTACTGATGCCTGCCAGATCAAGATATGGTTGGTGTGGGCATCAGTAGCGTTTACAGCTCCCAGGTGATTTCAATATGCAGCCCAAGTTGAGAGCCACTGTTTTATTTTATTATTATTTTTTTTGAGACGGAGTCTCGCTCTCTTGCCCAGGCTGGAGTGCAGTGGTGCAATCATAGCTCACTGTAACTAACCTCAAACTCCCAGGCTCAAGCAGTCCTCCTGCCTCAGCCTCCCAAGTAGCTAGGCCTATAGGCACACACCACACCTGTCTAATTTTATTTTTTTTGTGTGTGTGTTTTTCCTGTAGAGACAAAATCTCACTAAGTTGACCAGGCTGGGAGAGCCAGTGCTTTTGAAGTCTCTAGAATTATTCCTGTTTCAAGTGTTTGGGTTTATGGTGGTAAACACAAGGGTAGCTGGTTAGGGTAGGAAGAGTACTGATGAACTGAGTTAGGGAAGTGTTCAGGGGCATCCAGGTGAAAGGGTCAGCAGGTAACTCAGAGATGAGTCTAGAACTCCAAGAAGTTTGCACTGGACAAGAAGACTTGGGAGTTATGAATGAGCCAAATAGAGTTTAAGTTAGGGCTGCATCGAACTCACTCTGGAAAACCCTGAGGATGTGCATCGTAGGCTTTCAGCTCAGTGAATGGCTGAGTGTCTGGGAAGCAGGGACAGGGTTTGGGGGGATGTGGAAGATGGCAGACACCCCCAAGTCAGAACTAGTGGCCACAGAGTTTCAGTCATTCAAGCAGCATTTTTGAGTACCATCAATGTGCTTGGCATGAGATTAAATGACCATAGAGTTACCTCAAGGATCAGCTCTGAGAGCAAACAGCCAACATGTAGCACCATGAACGTCCTGGGAGAGATGTCTCAGCAGCTCACAGCAGCCTCAGCACGAACTGCCTGGGATTGGGGGCCACATGTACGGAAAACTCATCTCTTAGCCAGTTGTGCCTGGCACATGGGTTGGGTAAGGGAAGAAAGCTGACAGTACTGGGCAGCTATGAGGTGCCAGGCACTGTGCTAGCTTTAAATGCATTTTCACTGAGCAAAGCCAGGAGGAGCGGCAGTATGGGGTAGTGGTTGAGAGTGTGGCTCTGGCACCAGGTAGTCTAGGTTCAAATGATTTGACCTCTCTGAGCCTGTTTTCCCTTCTACACATCATTCCTGTGAGGGCCAAACAAATCCATCCACATTCAGCATCTGTAGCAGTTCCTGGCTTGAGGTAAGCCCCCAGTCCTCATGTTCACTCCATAAGGTGGGCAGTAGTATCTTGGTTTGCAGATGAGAAGACTGATGCTGAAAAGGGCAACTGACCTGCTTGAGGGCCATGGCAGTTTAGGAATGGAGCCAGGATATAAACCACAGGCTGTGTGTGGTTGTCTGACTCCCGCTGTCCCCTCTTCCCAGCAGGGAGTGGGGGCACAGGCCCCTCCACTCCTCCCAAGCATAGGTCATCCGAGCCAACACCCCACTTCCTTTCCAGGCTGCGTCAACGATCGGAAGAAACAACTGAGGCAGCTCTTCTGCTCCCTTCAACTTCAGAAGAAAGCTTCCAGTTGATCCCCAGCTGCCAGGAGGAAATCAGCCTTAGCAGGTGCTACCCAGGCCTCTCCCCGACTCCCAGATCCCAGCACAGCACCTCACAGCATTCGCCTCCCCACCTCCAGCCTGGCACCAGCTTTGCTAGCTTAGCAGCTGCAGCTTACTCCCTGAATTGGGCCCCTTGGATACCTCCAGCCCATCCCCAGGCATCTTTGCACCAGGAGACTGCCAATCCCTGGGACTGGGGTGGGGGGCAGTTAACCTTGATAAACTGACTTGGCAATTAGGCCCAAAGAGAACAAATACAGCAAGTTCTGCTACCCCCAAGAGATCATATCTAATAAATGAGCACAGGCCCTACTTGGAGTCACTGGGCACCAGGCTTGGTTCCGGGGATACTGTTGGCTGCAGCCAAGTCCTCCTGGCTTTGACACTTGGATACCTCCCAACTCAGTGCTGAAAAGGTCCTTCAGGAGCAAGAGTTTGGAGGCTAAGGAACTCGTCTTTAAGCTGTGCTTACAAAGCGAGCAGTTATTAGATTGTGTGTTTATTGGGGGTTGGGGAAGTACTGAGCCCTAAACACATCCTCTTCTCCTTGCAATACCCTGACCTTGCATGTCGGGGGAACCCATGGGGCTCCCTGACCATCATCTGAAAATCAGTGGGACAGAGCATCCCCATTTCTCAGATGGACAACAGACCAGGGAGGCAGAGCTTAGTGAGGGTCTCTGCAAAGGTGCATTTATCTAAGTCAGATGGGTGACTTAAGTGCTTCTCTAGGCCTTGTGTTTGAGATTGGGAGCTGAGCCAGAAACCGGAAAACCTTGGGCTCATGGGCAGGACAGCTTGGGGAGTTGAGTGTGAGTAAAAATCTCTGCATTTTCACATCTTACATTCCTAAGCCTCCTCTTGGTTTAAGAGGGGTTGCAACAAGACTCGGGGCTGCTGGGGTAACTGCTCCAGGGGGATTTACTCCCTCTACCACTCCGCCTGCTTCGGAGTAGTTTCTTTGGCTGCAAATGGTGGAATCTGACTGCGTAGGTTAAGCCCGAAGGGAAGACTTTTGGAAGGAAAATACTGGCAAATCCAAGTGAACCAGCCGACTTTAGGAAAGCCAGAAGCCAAGCTACTCTGGACCTCCTGCCTTCAGAATATGAGGACTTCTCCCACTCATCCCTGTAACTGAGGCAAACCCAGACAGGTCCAGGCATGGGCTCCAGGTTCCCTATTTCCAGGAGAAGGAATGCGATTGGCTTTTTTTGGCCCAGCACCCACCCTGCCAAGGAGGAAGGGGCTATTTTCCAATGGTGAAATTGTGAATCAGGCAGTCACACTGGAGAACACCTAGCAAGGTGAATTCTGCAACTCCCTACTTTATTTACATTTTAAAATAAGCAATATATTCATATGGTTTAAAATCCAAAGTTTACAAAAGGGTATAGGGTGACATCTCCTTCCTTCCCACCTGTGTGCCCCAACCCTGCAGGTGCTGTTCTGAGGGAATCACATTGTGCTTGCACAAAAATTATTAGCTTATAAGACACCTGCCTTCCCCTTGCTTTTCTTACTTCATGTATCTTGGAGCTTGTTCCTTATTCTTGATTATAGTTGAATGGTATTGCAGTATCTGGAGCTATTGATTCCTTTAACTAGTCCCCTGTGGATGGACAGTTTGTTTCCAATTCCACCTGCCTACTTCTTAAAAGATCACAGGGAAAACACATAGTAATTTCTGCAAAACTCAAGAGGATTCAAAACTGTACGTCTGGGCCAAGTTTGGCTTGGGTAGGGTAAAACACCTGTGACCCACACTCACGTTTTAAAACAGTTTCTGCATTAGTCAAAAATATCTAAAAGACAGGAGATTCAACTTCACAACCCAAATGTCTAGCTTCTCTTGAAAAACATAAGAACTGGCCACGACAGCCTGTGTTTCTATGTAACTACGAGCCAGAGCCAAGGAGCGGGGGGACCAGGAGAGGTGTGCCCCTGCCATGCTGCCATTTCTTATCACCTGCCTGTCAAATCACAGGTTCCTTTCAAGGCAAGAACCATGTTCATAGGTGGTATTCTAAATGGAGAGGCGTGCCCTCACTGAAGGACTAGATGAGGCAAATAAAGACTAGTTGCTGCTATTCATTCATTCAGCTGACATTTATTGAGCCCTTAAGGAACACATAAGAATTTTGACTTCACGGCAGTTCATACTGGGACCTCAGACTACTGAAGGCAGACAGTAACGAGCAGTGCTGGCCAGGCCCCACTTTCAGAGAGGGCGGAAGGGCACTCTTGACATGTGTCATATGGTAAGAGGCACACCCACTCACCCAGGCCTGGTGCAGGACTCTGCAAGGCCCTCCTGAGTAAAGAGCGGCCACCAAAGGCTGCTAGGCAGCACCTACTCTTGGAATCAAGCAGGGAAAAAGCACAAAAATGGAGCTGGCAGGAGGTGCATATGCCTGCCCCACAGATGGCTGTGGTGAGCCACAAAGCACCAAGATTCTGTTCTTCATTCAGCAACCACCCATGAGCCTCCTGCTTTATTCCAATCGCATGGCACCTGCCTGAAAACCTCTCTCCCTTCTGAGAGGAATGCTGGAATGAAACTCCACTCTGCCCCTCCCTCCTTCCTTCCTTGCTCAGGGTCCATATGAACAGCAGGCCATTGTTGTGAAGTGCCTGTTGCAGTCATTCTTACACCCCCACAGCCACTGCCCCACACACCCACTGGTGGCTACCAGGGCCCGTCAATAGATCTTGTGTCCACTGAGCCCTGGTGTCCAGGTCTAGCAGCCAGACAGGCTGAAGGTTCCCTCCTGCCATCACAGAGTAGCCAAGCACTGCAAAGAGGTTTTCATGGCCAGATTCCTGACGGCTGTCCCCTTACAGGGCAGATCCTGTCCTTACAGGTGTCAAGGTTGGAGGGTCCTGGGTCCTCCATGACCCTGGGAAGTTGCTGGTCCCCCATCTTGGTTCTGGAGTCTCATCCTTTCAAGATTACCTTGAGAGCTTTAAGCTCATCCTGGTTGAGGGGGTTCAAGTTAAAACCCTTCAGCTCCGGTTTGCCTAGGAGAGAAGATGATCCATCAGCATGTTGGGCCTCCTGCTGTCTCTGGAGCCAGGCCCAGGAAAGGGGCTGACGCTGCACTAATGCTGCCAAACTCGGCCTGGAGGTCTGGCAGGGATGGGCCTCCAATTCTGCAATGCACCGGATGAGGCATCACCACCGTTCCTGTGTCACCAAGAGCCTGCAAAGTCATGACTCTGCTGCCCAAAGAGCCTCAGGTTTTTCCAAGACCTGTGACCAACGTAGAGTGCTTGCATTTATCAAGAATTTCAGCTCTGACCTCAATCACTCACTGAAGCCTTCTGAGTTTCCTCAGTCGGAGCTATCTGATCCCCATGCCATGCCCTGATGTATAATGTGAGATCACCCCAAGTGGTTCGTGGGACCTGGAAAAGAAGTGACAGGACTAGGACTGTATAAATCCCCCTGTCCATTCTGTCCCTGGGCAGCTACAACCAACCACTGTGCACACCTCCAGGGCCACTCACAGGCTGCCCCAGCCACTGCCCACCTCTGAGGGTCAGGCTTCCCACCCCTGCCCTTCGAAGTCCATGCTGATGATTCTCTCCCCTCCTCATCTCCAGTCCCTGCTAAGCCAATACCTTGGGCCTCAAAAAGGCGGTTGACCTTCACTTTAAGTTGCTTCCGGAGTTTTTCTATTTCTTTATCCAGATGATCCTGATCTGAAAAAATGAGGGGGGCAAGCAGAGGATGAAATTGTACCAGACAGACTTGACCCCAGGAGTGGAGATGCCAGCCTCTCCCCAGCAAGGGCATGTAGCTTTCAGGAAGGAAAAGGGGACATCAGAGGCCAACTGAGGAAGGATTAAAGGCTAGAAGGGACATGACCTGCTCAGGACCACTCAGAGCCCAGGACACAGCAGTCCCGACTCCCATTACACTGGCCTTTTTTGCATTATGCAAAGTACCTTGGGGTGGTCATTGGATGGAGAAGGCAACATCAGGACTTTAGGCCACCCTCCCACAATGAAATCACCGAAAATTTGAATGCACAAACAAAATAAGCATCTCTAGATTCAGCCCACCCTAGATGGCTGGAAATGGATGCCTAAGAAATTTCACAAACCCAAGTCCATCAAGGTGAGGGGGTTTTAGAAAAACACGACTGTGTAAACATGTGACATAAACAATCAACACGCAAGCTTAATGCTCAAGCTTAACTTAATTAGCCACTGTGAACAGAAAAGGGTCTCCTAGTGTCATGGACTGCCCCTGAGTCAGTGTGATGACAGAGGTGGCTATCAAAGCTTGATTGACCAATCGACTCAAGTCACCCAGCCAATTCCGCCTGCTCAAGAGTGACATTCTGGCTAGTCTGTCTTCCCCACAGACTCACTCTTTCTGATGGGGAGAAACGCTGAATGGACAAGCCTTACAGCCTAGTTCTATTTCTCATGGTGAATGACTACCCCCCAATGTCCATGAGCTTGTTTAGCCTGTATTGATCCCCAAGAAATCTGATGATGTCTCAGAACCCCTCTAGGTACAGTGACAAGACCACATTTGGGGACCAAAAGGGCCAACAAGATCCTGAACCCAGGCAAGGGACCCTCTGAAAGCTTAGCCTCCAGCCCACCACCAAGTGCAGTTTAATTTTATAACCATAATATTAGTGCATTTTTTCAACACAACAGCTGGAAACTTCTCCAGGCTGGATATAGCTTCCTCTGTTAGCAGTTTTATGTCACTGGCCAGTAGCAGTGGCTCACGCCTATAATCCCAACACTTTGGGAGGCCGAGGTGGGTGGATCACCTGAGGTCAGGAGTTTGAGACCAGCCTGGCCAACATAGTGAAACCCTGTCTTTACTAAAAAAAATACAAAAATTAGCTGGGCATGATGGCATGCACCTGTAATTCCAGCTAATCAGGAGGCTGAGAGAGGAGAATTGCTTGAACCCGGGAGGCAAAGGTTGCAGTGAGTCGAGATAGTGCCATTGCACTCCAGCCTAGGTGACAGAGCAAGACTCTGTCTCAAGGAAAAAAAAAAAAAAAGAAGAAATTTTATTTCATGAGGTATGAAGACACCCTGTCTTCAGGGACTGAGGCAACCTTGCTTGTCCTTTTGGCCATTTTCAAGGTTATGGAAGAAAAAATATGTGTAGCCTGTTCTTTTTCTAGCCAATAATCCATTTGCAGCCTGAGTTGCTTTAAGATGCTTTTCCAAAGAGCTTCCAGATTATGGTTGTGGAAACTGAGTACACTGAGTGCCTAGGCTATGGCAGACCCTAGAGGTTTACTCTCCCCAAACCTCCATTTTCAACCCAGTCTCTACTGCAGGGCACGTGAAAAAGAAAAGCTCACTCTCCCAGGCTCTCTTGCAGCTATGGGTGACCATGTGACTTAGTTCTGGCCAATGAGATGTTGGCAGGAAGTCCCTGAGGAGATGGCCTTACTTCCAAAAATAGAACGCAAAGCTCTATGTGGCGAAACCTTCTCTTTCCTTCAGCCTGACATGAGGACCGCAACGATGAAAAAACCACCAGGAGAATATGCTAAGGTGCCACTGCTGGGCAGCTATGCCAGGCCTGGACTACACACCTCTGGACAATTTCTTATGCAAGAGTAAAAGAAGCATATTTCCTTAAGCCTCAATTTGTTGGGTTTTGTTATTTGCAGCCCAACTGATTCCTCACTAATAAGAAAGCACTATGCTAGGCACACATATTGTTTTACCTCAACTTCACAGCCATGCTACATAGATGCAACCCCTCTTAGAGATAAGGAAATAACCCACAGTGGCAGAGGTGGAATTAAAACCCACAGCAGTCTGAACCCTGTGACAGAGCTGTCTCTCCTTAAGCTGCCTGAAGCCTGACTCCCTGTTCTGGGTTAAGACCAAAGCTGGTGGGAGAGGCAGCGCATCCCTGACCCATCCCCAGGAGGCCTTACCTTTTTCAATCATTTCCTTTGTCTCAGGGTGAGGCATCTTGATAAACATGTTCCCGAAGCAAACCATCACATCTTCTGAAAGAGCAAATGGTAATTCCTTCAATAGTTTTTTTTTTGAGTACCTACTATCTGCCAGGCACTGTTTTAGATAGACAACAGAGCAGAACAAGACAAAGTTCCTGCCCTCTTGGAGCTTATATTATAGTGGAGGAGAGAGAATAACAAAGATATGATTTGTCAGACCTTGATTAAGAGTTGTAGAGAAAAATAAAGCAAGCTAAGATGGCTAGGGAATGCCAGAGGAGGACCTTGTTACTCCTACCAGGTAGTCCGAGAAGGCCTTACTGATTATATGATATCTACATAGAGACCTAAGGAAAGCAAGAGTGTGAGCCCTGCAGACATCTGGGGAAAGAGTGAGCCAAAGAGAGGAAACAGGAACAGCAAAGATCAGTAGTGTGCTTGGGGTGTTTGGAACAGCAAGGGGCCGGGCGCAGTGGCTCACGCCTGTAATTCCAGCACTTTGGGAGGCCGAGGCAGGTGGATCACTTGAGGCCAGGACCTCGAGACCGGCCTGGCCAACATGGCGAAACCCTGTATCTATTAAAAATACAAAAATTAGCTGGGTGTGGTGGCGCACGCCTGTAATCTCAGCTACTCAGGAGGCTGAGGCACGAGAATCACTTGAACCTGGGAGACGGAGGTTGCAGTGAGCCAAGATCATGCCACTGCACTCCAGCCTGGGTGACAGAGCAAGGCTCTGTCTCCAAATAAATAAATAAATAAATAAATAAAAGAACAGCAAGGAGACCGGTGTAGGTGGAGTCATGCGGGGGGTGGGGGGAGTAGAGATGATATTGGCACACTCATGGATTCATGGGGGCTGGATTACTCAGTCTTGTACGACCTCTGGATTTTACTCAGGTGAGATGAGAAGCAACTGGAAGATGCTGCACATTCTAGTGCACTTTCAACAAAATGTAAACTTCCTCCCTTAGCTCCCAAGACCTTTCATTATGGCCTGGTCTCTGCCCCTCTCTCCAGCCACACTTACTTCCCATTTGCTTCCACTGCCACAGCCACTTGGCCTCATCTAAAGGGTCCCATTCTTTTGGATATATATTCTCAACACCCACCCCAAGTCCAATTCCATCTTTGGCTTTTTTTTTTTTTTGAGTCGGAGTCTCGCTCTGTCACCCAGGCTGGAGTGCAGTGGCGCAATCTCGGCTCACTGCAAGCTCCACCTCCCGGGTTCATGCCATTCTCCTGCCTCAGCCTCTCCGAGTAGCTGGGACTACAGGCGCCCGCCACCACGCCCGGCTAATTTTTTTGTATTTTTTAGTAGAGACAGGGTTTCACCATGGTCTCGATCTTCTGACCTCGTGATCCGCCCGCCTCGGCCTCCCAAAGTGCTGGGATTACAAGCGTGAGCCACCGTGCCCGGCCTCCATCTTTGGCTTTCTTACAATTTTCAATTATGCATTTTACGTTGTTTTCCTTATCTGTAAAGCTCAAGGGCACGAACCATCAGTTTTATACACCCCCAGCACTCTATCAGTGTCTGCCATCGTCAATAAGCCAGGAGCTAACGACCTGTCACTGAAGTGAGCAGGCAAAATCCTGAACCACCGTCTGTGCCAGAACTGCAAAATTTGCTCCCCCATCTCCTCAGACTGTTTCAATTTCCCACAAGGCTGAGTTATACAGCTGTGACCTCCTAACTGATCTCTATCAGGGACAAGGTAAAGCCTTAAAGGAAAACGGAACAGGCCTCCAGGGCTGCACTGAGAAAATTTCAACTTACCAGAGAGGCTGAGATCCTTCTGCAGGGCCCTCAGGCCCTCTCGATTCTGATTCCTTTTAGTGTCCAGGTCCACAATCTGAAAACCACAGGGACAGGAGGGAACTCAGCTATCTCTTGCCCCAAGCTGTCACCTCTTGACAGACAAAGGCTGCACAGACAATGCATTATTCCTAGTTACATCCAACGTCCTGCCTAAAATGGACTGATGTGTGACTGTATTTTTTCTCTCACTCAGTTTCCTGGTCTTAAAGACAATGCTTTGGGCAGCTGCCCTCTCCCCAGAGAAGATGCTGGGAAAACGTGCTGACTAAATGGGAAATTCTGCATTATCCACTCGAACTTTAGGGCATATCAGAATCACCAGGGGAGTGGAAACCCTTCCCCTACACACTGTGATTAAGCAGGCCTAATGTTTATTTTTGGACAAACTTCTCCAGCTGATTCTGAACTAGTAATATGAGAAACCCAACAATACTAGATTGGAACAGCAGGACTGGGGGCACTGAGACAGTGGTAACAACACAATAGCTACTAAGGAAGTGAGGCAGTAGTACAGTATGCTGCACGAGTGCTGGTTCTGGAGCTGGAATACTCAGGTTCGAATCCTGCTGTCTGCCTCAAGCTGTGTAATTTCACCTTCCTATTTACTCCTCCGCAAAATGGAGCTACGAACAGTACCTACCTCACAGGTTATTGAGCCAGCAATTAAATGACTTAACACAGTACCTGGCACATAGTAAGTAGCTGATAAACTTTAACTGCTCTTATTATTCTCATCCAGCACACCCTGATCCAGTATTTAATTTGACAGGATCTTGCCCAAGTTTTCCCCTTCTCAGTAAATACCTGACCCTTCTAACTGGAGACGAGAGGGAGTCACGACTCCCCCGGCTCCCTCATGCCTTTACACAGCCACTATCACGGCCTACTGAGTCTGTCTCCAAAATACATTTCTGACCCCTTAACTTCTCTCCACCACCAATACCTAGTCCAAATCCATCTCTGATCTGGACCATACCAGTGGCCCCTCACGCATCTCCCTGCCTCCACCCTTGCCCGCCTATATTCTGTATTCCACACAGCAGCCAGGGAGATCCTTTTAAAACCTAAATCCAATTACGTCACCCTCCTTCCCCCAGGAACTCCCTTCAAAAACTTGGCACTTAAAACAAGGCACCCCATAAACAGGGCGCCACCTTCCCCCACGTCTCCACCCCTGCCCGGTCACAAGGCCCCCTCAGGCTTCTTTTCGGTTCCAGCTCTCCCCTGAGGGCCTTTACAGGACGGTGCCCCTAGATCAACCATGGGGCCGGGAAGTGCATTTTGAAACAGGTGCTCAGGGAAACGGCCCAGAGCATGATGGGTCGAGATCCAGAGAGCATGGCAAGGGGCAGAGAAAGGATGAAGAGAGAGGAATGTCCAGCACAGCGCAGGCGCTCACTTAGTAGCGGCCGAATATTTATCGGCCCACCTCTGTCGCCTCGGAGCCGTTAACCGCCTGTCCAGGTCAACTCACCGCGACCCCGCGGGCTTTCCGACGGCGCAGGCCGCCAGGCCCCAGCGCCGCGTAGGGGCCTCTCACCTGCCGCTTGTCCGCCAGCACCTCCTCGGCGAGCTCCTCCACCTCTACAAGGTACCGCAGCACTCGCTCTGCCTCGGGTGATAGCATAGCGCCCACCAACTCCGCTTGCGGCTCTCGCGCGACCCCGGGGTCTCCGCTTCGACTCCCGCTGCGCATGCGCCGCTCTCTAGGTGCTTCCGGCGCGCCTGCGCAGTTAAAAGAACGGTGGTGCGCAGGATCCAACGTTCGTGCGCCAGCCGGCTGCGAGAGGCGGGGCCTAGCTTTGGGGGCGGGGCTGGAGCGCCCTCTGCAGGCTCAGAGAGCTCAGTGCTCGGGCTGCCTCTGACCCGTCACTCCCTGGGTTCATGCTTCTTGAGCACTTACTATGTGCCAAGCAGTTTTACGTGCTTAGAATGCAGCAGTGAACACAACAAAATCCCTGCCCTCATGGAACTTCATCCTAGTGGGAAACATCGACAATTAATGGCAAAACACTTATATACTGTGGCAGGTAGTGATTAGGATCTGGGAAATATTATTCTTCCCCAGGCTAAGAAACACCAAGAAGGCCCATGTGGCAGTGTGACATGTTTAATCTCTGACACTTTCAGTTTCTAATTTATAAAAAGGGGGTGAATAAAAATCCGCCTCAGTGTCTCTCCACAGGATCGGAAGGAAGCAGGAATCGGCTGGGTGCAGTGGCTCCTGCCTGTAATCCCAGTACTTTGGAAGGCCAAAGCGGGGGGATCACTTGAGCCCAGGAGTTCGAGACCAGCTTAGGCAACACAGTAAAACCTCCGTTTCTACTAAAAATACAAAAAAATAAAATTAGCTGGGTGCGGTGGGGCGCGCCTGTTGGTCCCAGCTACTCAGGAGGCTGAGGTAGGAGAAGCACCTGCACCTGGGGAGTCGAGGCTGCGGTGAGCTATGATGGCACCACTGCACTCCAGCCTGGGTGACAAAACGAGACTCTGTCTCAAAAAAAAAAAAAAAAAGGAAGCAGTAATCACTTTTAATTCCGTTTAACCAGAGTTCACTTGAGCCCCTGTGTTGGGCCCAATGACCAGAGTAGCTGGCCTATACATAAGGAAGGGACTTGAAAACTATGGGCAGTAAGCAATGAAATGCTAGCTCAGAAAAGCAGGTGGATGTGGGTGGTAGGATTGGGAGGACTTCCCAGAGAAGTCAGGCAGGTGGAAAATGGTTACCATCAGAACCAGAGGGTTCCCACGAGGTCTTCACGCCCAAACTCCTCATTGGATAGCTGGAAAAAAACAAACCTCAGAGAGAGGCAAGGCTTTGAAAAGAAGGTGAGGGGTGAGCCATGTGGATGCCTAGGAGAAGAGTGTTCCAGGCAGAGGGAACAGCCAGTGTATGTGGAACAGAATGGGTGGGGGGAAGTAGGCAGGAGGTCAGAGGGGAAGGAGGCATTGAACCCACAGGGCTGTAAAAGGCGCTGAGAAAGGACTTTGAAAGTCTGAAGAGCAGAACTGATATTATCACTCTGATCTCTCGCCTCCCTGATTCCAGCTTTTTATTCTCTCCTTTTGAGCTCTTGTAACCAAGCCCCTTCACACCCCTTGTCTTACTTGAGTGTCAAAGCAACCTTTGTATGGATGGGATTATTACTGCCCCATTCCACAGCTGCAGACTGAGGCCAGGAGAAAGGCAGTGCCTCATCACACAGCAAACCAGGAGTGCCTGGTGTCCATGCCATTTCTGGATCCTGAAAAATCCATTCCCAAAAATTGTGGCCCCAGAAGCCCCAGCATCACCTCTGTGTTGCCTAGCCTTTGGCTGCCTTCAACTACCAGAGGCAGAGCTAATTTTTCCTTCAGCCACCTGGTGTGGGGAAGGAGGGAGACTCGTTAAGGATTCCTCACTGAGGGTGAATTTGTCACCAAACCCAGGATGTTTTGTATAAACACCTTCTGGTTCAGAAATGCAGGCACAGGCCCTAAGAAGGAAAGGGGGATGTTTGCCAAAGCAGAAATGGGGCTCACCAGGCATCCCTCAGCCTGGACCCCAGCACTGTGTCTCCTCTACCTTGGGACCCACAGAGGGCTCGACCAGGTTGACCCTTGACCCCTACCACATGGGCCTGGATGGGGAGAGGCTGAGGGAGGCTCCCACATTAGCAGCTTCTTGGTGGTAACTGGCCTTTAGAGGCCACCCCAGGCCACTAGAAATTTTGGGGAGGGGAGTCATAGTCATTTCCAAGACTTTGAAATGGTCAGACCCAGAAAGACTCTCAGAGAGCATTTCAGTTTCAGAGCCATTTATTTCACAATTATTTATTGACTTCCCAGGCCCTGTGATAGGGATTCTGCCATGAGCAAAACTGGACATGGTCCCTGCTCTCAGGAATCTCCCAGTCTGGTGAGAGAAACAACATACAAACAAGTAAATATATCATATGTCAGGTGGTAAAAAGTGCTACCAAAAAAAAGCAGTCCGATGTGGGGGCTCACACCTGTAATCCCAATACTTTGGGAGGCCAAAGTGGAGAATCATTTGAACCCAGGAGTTCAAGACCAGCCTGGGCAACATAGCAAGACCCCCATCTCTACCAAAAAAATAAAAATAAAAAAATTAGCCAGATGTAGTGGTGTGCAGCTGTTGTCTCAGCTACTCAGTAGGCTGAGGTGGGAGGATCACTTGAGCACAGGAGTTCAAGGCTGCAGTGAGCTACAATTGTGCCACTGTACCCCAGCCTGGGTGACAGCGTGAGACCCTTTCTCTAAAAAAGAAGAGAAAAGAAAAGGAAAGAGAGAGAAAGAAAGAGAAAGAAGGAAAGAGAGGAAGGAAAGAAAGGAAAGAAGGAAGAAAGGAGGGAAGGAAGGAAGGAGAAAAGAAAAGATAGCACAGGACAAGGTGGAGAGGGAATAATGGAGGGGCTATTTGAGATAAGATGGTCAGAGAGGGTGTCTCCGAGGAGATGGCATTCGAACAGAAGTGTGGAGGAGATGAGGGGGTGAGCCTTGTGGATATCTAAGGGAAGAGCGTTCCAGGCAGAGGGAACAGCCAGTGTATTTGAATAGAATTAGTGAGGGGGAGAGGGTAGGACATAGAGGAGAAGGAGACGTTGAGCGCACAGGGCTGTGGAAGGCGCTGGCAGTGCCCCACCCAAAATCCACTAGGGCCTCCCCAGAGGTCACCTGCAGACACTGCTGCATATGCCTGTGGCTTCCTGCTTCTCTCTGCTCATGGATGCAGGTTGAGTGGGGAATGCAATGAATTAATATCCACGAGTGTGAACTCCTACCAAGAAAAGAGAGGCGTTAGTGACTGTATACTCTAGCTTCTTTGCCCCTCTGTGAGAGACCCAAGAGGAGGCTGCTATAATCATCCAGACAGGAGAGGGTGGCCACTGCACCAAGAGATAGCAGTGCGGGTGGTGACCAGTGGTGGGATTCTCAGGGCCTTTGCACATACTCCCCCATTGGTCTGGATTAATTTTCTCCCATGCCTTTATTCATGTGTAACTATTCCATATCCCCCACTGCTCAGCTTGGGGTTACCTCCTCCTGAGGGTCAAGAGTCCTCTCTGGGCCCCCACGGTTGTTTGGACTTCCCTTGTCTCTGTACTTCCCATACCATCTTTGTTCTCTAAACACCTTGCTTTGCAGTCATGAGCTCCCAGGGCAGAGACCTTGTCTGTCTTGTTCACTGGAAAAGTGTCCCCCTCTCTGGGCATCACCCACCTCCCTGCTGCTGCTCACACAAGCCAGACATGGTCCTGCCTCAGGGTCTTTCCACTGGCTGCTGCCTCCGCCTGCACTTTTCCCTGACATCTACATGGTTCCTTCCCTCACCTCCTACCAGTTTTTTGTTGTTGTTGTTTGTTTGTTTGTTTGTTTTAAGATGGAGTCTCACTCTGTTACCCAGGCTGGCGTGCAGTGGCACAATCTTGGCTCACTGCAACCTCCACCTCCTGGGTTCAAGTGATTCTCCTGCCTCAGCCTCCCAAATAGCTTGGATTACAGGTGTGTGCCATCATGCTCAGCTAATTTTTGTATTTTTTTTTTAGTAAAGACAGGGGTCTCACCACGTTGGCCAGGCTGGTCTCAAACTCCTGACCTCAGGTAATTTGCTTGCCTTGGCCTTCCGAAGTGCTGAGAATACAGGCATGAGCCATCGTGTCTGGCCCAGTCTTTTCTTGAATGGCACCTTTTCAATGGAGCCTGACCTGACTACTGTGTTTAAAATGCAATTTCTGCCCCTCCTGCTACTCCTGATCAACTTCCTCTGCTCTAGTTTTTCTTTTTCTTTCTTTTCATCATAACTTTTGTCACCTCCCAGCATGCCATATAATTTACTTATGGTTATTGTTCATCTCCCTCTGCTAGAAGAGAGGCTTCTTGAGGGCAGGAATCTTTCATTCATTTCTTCACTGATGTCTCCCAAATGTCTAGAACAGTGCCTGGCTCCCACAGTAGGTGCTTGATAAACAATTTTGAATGAATGAAAAGAGTCAGAATTCTACTTAAGGCAGATTCTCTCTGAGGCCAGACTCTTAAAGGTGAGGGCTGGGATCGTGCCTTATCCATTAAAGTAAGGGGATTGGGTTTGTTCTCAGATCCTGGGAAGCTGCTGGAGGGTGCTGAGCAGGCACAGATATGATTGGGCTTACCTTGTGAAAGTCCCCTGTGGCTCTGGTGATAGGATGGGTGAAGAGGGGCAAGTGCGGTGCATTCCTCTGAGATAACGTGTGTATGTGTTGAGTTGGATAGGAGGGTGAAAATGGGGGCTTGGGGAGGTGACAGGGCTGGAGCTGCACTGAAAGAGCAGTGAGAGGAACCCCTTTAATGTCCGGATTCTCCAGGCAGCCTGGGTGGCTGCCCTACCAGCTCTGGCTGGGCCTCCCAGCTGCTGAGAACATGTTCCTGTGCTGCAGATGGGCTGTGTGCTCGCCTGGGTGGTCCCCAGCTCCTCCCTCCACTTCCTTTGCACCCTTGTGGGCTTGGCGGGTGGAAGAGAGGCTTCCACCCTGTCTCCTCCCCGACCCTGAGAATAATCCCTTACATTCATGTGATTCTCCTCGCGCCCTCACTTCATCCTCCCACATCCCTGGGTAACAGAAAAATCTGAATCCTATTGGGCAGATGAGGACATTGAGGTCAGGAAAGGGGATGGGACCCTCCCAAGGTCATGCAGCCAGATGGGGACACCAGGTGGAGACATGTCTCCCAACTCCCCATGCCTCCATTTTCACCAGGCAACAGATGGCCCATGGCTTGACTTGAAAAATCTTAAGTGATCCCAGAGAGAGTGCAAGCCCAGAACATTCCAGCCCTCCTTGAGCTGGTTTTTACTACTACCTTTTAATACCAGATTCATTCATTTTAATTTCTATAAATGGATTCTTCTTATGGAATCTGAAAACATTACATAGAAGACTAAGCTCTTTTTTACCCCCCACCCCCTCTTCTCAGTTCCCTCTAGTATCCCAGTTTGGGTGTGTCTTTTCAGAACTGTGATATGCATTTAAAGACATAGCTATGAACCCAGAGAAAACCCACAGGACTATTGTGAGATGGTAAGACAGGAAGGCAGGTGGAGGGCATTGCACACAAACCTAGTGCTTTGCAGCATTGCTCTTGGACAGCTTTGATTGACATTTAGATCTCTTTTCTATTTTCTAATAGCTGCAAAATATTCTATAGTGAGACCAGCACAGTGGCTCACGCCTGTAATCCCAGCATTTTGGGAGGATGAGGGGGGCATATCACTTGAGCTCAGAAATTCAAAACCAGTCTGGGCAACATGGTAAAACCCTGTCTCTACAAAAAATGCAAAAAGTAGCCAGGCATGGCGGTACACACCTGTAGTCCCAGCTACTCAGGAGCTGAGGCAGAAGTTGCAGTGAGCCAAGATCGCACCACTGCACTCAAGCCTGGGCAACAGAGCAAGACCCTGCCTCAAATATATATTCTGTAGTATATTTATATATTCTGTAGTATATTAGCCATATAGTCCATTTGTTTATCTCATTTTCTACATTAAAATTTACATTTCATTTTCATGCACTGAAGTACAGTGGGTTGAGTTAATCCTGCCTCTCAGTTCTTAGCACATGGTCATGATTTAGTCTGCAACGACCCTTTCTTATTTATATTATTTTCTCCCACCTCCACTCACTTTTAACCTCACTGAAACCCTCTCTACTGTGTTTGATATATCCTTAAATACTCAGAATTTCTTGCAAAATGCATCATGTTGTTTTATGTGTTTCTGTGTTTTAAAACTTCTTAGCAGGACCGGGCGCAGCAGCTCACGCCTGTAATCCCAGCACTTTCGGAGGCCGAGGTGGGTGGATCACCTGAGGTAAGGAAGTAGAGACCAGCCTGGCCAACATGGCAAAACCCCATCTCTACTGAAAATACAAAAATTAGCCTGGTGTGGTGGCACACGCCTGTAATCCCAGCTACTTGGGAGGCTGAGGCAGAATCGCTTGAACTGGGGAGATGGAGGTTGCAGTGAGCTGAGATCATGCCACTGCACTCCAGCCTGGGTGACAGAGCGAGACTCCGTCTCAAAACAAAAATAAATAAATAAATACCAAACCACATATCCGGTTTATTAGTATCAACTAAAACTGAGCATACCTAACAATTCCACTTCCATCATTGTGTGTAATTCCACACAATAGAAACACATACCTACGTATACCCAAAGACACACACAGAGATGTTAGCTCACTGCAGCCTCTGCCTCCCAGGTTCAAGCGATTCTTGTGCCTCAGTCTCCAAAGTAGCTGGGACTACAGGCATGCACCACCACACCCGGCTAATTTTTGTATTTTTTGTAGAGATGAGGTTTCGCCAGGTTGGCCAGGCTGGTCTCGAACTCCTGGCTTCAACTGATCCTCCTGCCCTGGCCTCCCAAAGTGTTGGGATCACAGGCATGAGCCACCGCGCCCAGTCCCGGGCATGTGTTTTGAATCCATATAAACATTATTGAGTTGTAAGTCATTTTCCTTTCCTCCTTTTTTTTTTTTATTTTTGGCTCTCTCAATGTTTCTCAGATCTCTCCACGCACTCTAGCACTCTAGGTACCTCTAGCTCCTTACTCCTCCAGCTCCAGAGAACTACACAGCTGCCTCTACCTCATTTCACTTGTCCACTCTCTTAATTATGGACACCTGAGTTGCTTTCTGCCCCTATCAACACACACAGTGCCACACTGGACATCCTATGTGGTATTGCCTTGTCATAGGGCACACACACACTTCTTCCTTTTTTTTCTTTTTTTTTTTTGAGACAGGGTCTCACTCTGTTGCCCAGGCTGAGTGCAGTGGCCTGATCATAGCCCACTGCAGCCTCGAACTCCCAGGCTCAAGTGATCCTCCTGCCTCAGCCTCCCAAGTAGCCAGGATTACAAGCATGCACTGCACCATACCCGGCTAATTTTTTAAAATTTTTAATAGAGACAAGGTCTCACCATCTTGCCCAGGCTGGTCTCAAACCCCTGAGCTCAAGTGATCCTCCCACCTTGGCCTCCTAAAGTGCTAGGATTACAGGCATGAGCCACTGCGCCCAGCCTTCTTTTTCCTAAATGCTGCCACGTTTCTCTCCAGGATGGCTCATTTTCACTCCTACCGGTGATGCACATCTTCGCCAACTTTGGGCATTTCCACCTCTCTATGGCCTGCCATTGTGGTGGCTGTAAGTAACGTATTTACTCAGCCAGTCTCTTGTGGATAGATATTTAAGTTGTTTCCACCTTTGCAGATGATACAAACTGCTGCAATCATCCTTTAGGGACATGCTTCCTTGTACTTTTCTCTGAGTTCAATTTCTTTTCTACCTTATCTTCCTCCACTCTTCTTGAACGCCAGTTCCTAAACACATCCTAACTTTCCCAGCTCTTTCCCTGTGCTCAGGCTGTGCCCTCTGCCAGGAATATCTTTTGTTGAGTGTTTACTTTTCCCTTAAGGACCCTCCTCCTAGAAGGCCCTGCCCCACCCCTGCCACCAAGAGAGTTGCTTTTCCTCAGCTCTCCCAGAGGGACTTTCATTGCCTTTTCTCCTGGCATCAGATACTTTCCTGTTTTGGACAAGACCAGTTTTTCTGTTGTTGTTCATGGTTTTGGCTTTCTCACCAGCCTGAGAGCCCATTGAGTCCAGGGGTTCCATCGGCTTCCTCGAAGGTGCTCAGGACCCTCAGACGGGGCTCAGGAGAGGTCTGTCGAATGACAGGCCATGACCTAATCATGGGAATTAAGGGTCCATTCTCCCTTTCTCTCTCTCCCTCTTCTTCTCCCCTCTCTCCTGCCTGTCATCCCTACCCCTTAACCAACCAGAACCTTTTAGGACTAGCTAGTTCCACTGGAAAGAGGATGGAACGTTCAGTCAAGACTCCCCCTCTCTTGGGTGGGCACAGGCAGCTCCACCCATCTGGAAAGTTGATGTGGGCCTCACTTATTCCCTCGGGTCAATGGCTATTAGTACCTGCCCTCAGCCAGGCCCTGGGATCCAGTGGTACATAGGACAGGCCCAGTCCTGGACCTCACAGGCTTTCAGCCATGGGGACAAGATTGACACCATGCATGCACCCTCCTAATTGTGATAATGCTTGAATGAAAAGCTCAGAGTCCAGTGAAATTATATAGAGGGTAGTCCTACCCTAAGTCGGGGACTGGAGGTAGAGGAGGCTTTCTTGAGAAAGTGATATTTAAGCGAGATTTAAGGATGAGTAGAAATAAACTAAGCAAATGGAGAGGCTATAGGTGGTGGGGGGTTGGGGTGGGGGTAGAGAAAGGGCTTCTGCCAGAGGGAACTGCAAGTGCAAAGGCAGTGTGGCAGGAGGGAGCCAGGGGAAGACCAGTGTGTCTGGAGTCCAAGGAGAATGGAAAAAAAAGGGGAAGAGAGGCTGTAAAGATAGACAGAAAGCCCTGGTCAGCAAAGTAAAACTGGAAAGTGGACTCATTCACTCAATAAATATTTATTGGATGCCCACTGTTAGCCAGAAGCTGTGGTATAGCAGTGAATATGACAAAGTCCCTGTTCCCACGGAGCTCCCTGGGGACAGAGAAAGAATAGCTAACCTTTATAGAGGCCCTACTATGTGCCAGGAACTGTGCTGAGCACTTTGCATGCACTGTTTCATTTCATCCTCACCACCACCCTATGAAGCAGGATACCTATTTTATTGAAGAGGAAACTGAGGCTTAGCAAGGTGTAGTGATTTACCCACCTTGAGGAGTCTTGAGGACTTATTGCAGGCCATTTAAAAAGACCTTTTACAAGCACCCTCACTCAATGCTGGTGTATGGAGGATAAATTGGTACAGCCCCTATAGAAGGCATCTATCAAAATTATAAAACACACACGCTGTTCAATCAGCAAGTCTATCACTAGAAATTTATTCTACAGATATCCAAAATGGCATGTCCACAAAGTCATTCACTGAAGTATTGTTGTAAAAGGCTGGAGAAAACCTAGCTGCCCATGATTTAGGGGACTGATGAAGTGGATTGTGGCATATGCATGCAATGGAATGTTGCCATACCATGAAAGAATAAGGGTCCCTCTATGCACCAATAGGAAGCAGTCTCCAAAAATGCTGTTATGTGGGGAAAACAAAGTATAGGACTGTATATAATTATGCTATCATTTGTTTTAAAATGGTGGTGGTAGGTATACAAATAAGAAGATGAGAGAGAGAAGAGACAGGCAGAGAGGGAGAGAGGGAGAGAGAGAGACTCAAGAAACTAATAGCATTGATTGCCACTGGGAAGGGGAGCTGGTGGCTGGAGGATAGGGCAGGAGAGACACTTTTCAATGTGTCCTTTTTGTTCCTTTGAGTTTTTAACCATGTGAATATATTGACCATTCACTAGATAGATAAATACAATTATGTTTATTGAAAGGACTTTCTGACTCTATGGGGAAGAAAGAGGCATTGGGATGAAGAAGTCATCCCAGGACTGTTGAGTTGAAGATATCTTAGTGATTCCCTTTTTTCCAAATGAGGAAACTGAGGCCTACAGAGGCGAGTTCTCAAGGTCACCTGCGCAATAATGGCAGAACCAGGACTGGCTATTACCTGAATTGTAGTGTGGTGCCCTTTTCTGTCACACAGAGCATCTGCTATATGCTGGGCCCCACTAAGCGCTGAGGATACAGTGGTGAACAAGATAGGCATGACTGCTGCCTTCATGGAACTTACATTTTAGGCAAGAAACAAATAAATATGTATTATAATATCAGGTAGTGATCAATCCTATGAATGAAAAATAAGGCAAGTGAAAGGATAGAGAACGTAGGGGAATGGGAGAAATGATCGAGAAAAATCCCTCTGAAGAGGCAACATTTTAGAAAGGAGAATGACGGAGCCTTGTGAATACCTGGGAGCACAGCAGGAACAAAAGCCCCATGGAAGAAAGAAGATTGGCTTGTTAAAGGAGCCAGTGTGGCTGGAACAGAGTGGGCAAGGGAAAGACAGTGGGAGACGAGGTCAGAGAAAGGGCCAGGAGACAGAATGTACACAGGGCTGAGGACTTTGGCTCAAAGTGAGGCAGGAAGCAGTCGGAGGTTCTAAGCAGATGTGGGACCTCGTGAGATTTCCCTTTTTAAAAGGCCCCTCTGGTTGAAGGTGGAGATTGAACATGAGGAGAGGAAAGAGGGGCTGCAGGGAACCCAGCGAGGAGGCAGGGGCAATCCAGTTGTCCTGGAGAGAGGTGACAAGCCTGGGGCAGTGTGGTGAGGAGCACAGATTGGTGTCCCCATCTGTCCAATATGGGAGTTGAACAAGATGTTCCTTTAGGGCCTTTGCAGCTTTGGGATTTGGTAATTTGGTGAACGACCTCAAACATATCAACTAGGTGAGCCAGTCACACTGTTTTTCTTTTCTCACAATCTCCAGGTTTCTCCCCTTGGGTTCTGGGTCTGAACAGACCCAGTGATCTGAGGCTTAAATCGGGGACTCCTGCCCACCCCTCCCTGCCAGCCCACTCCTGTCCCCACCTCCCAGGGACAGATGGGTGGGCGGCAGGAGCAGCTGGGCCTTGCCTGCAGGGCCCTAGGGGAGGGAATTATCTGAGAGTTGATAACCCTGCTCTGCCTTCCAGATCTTGAGTTAAAAGCCCCACATGTCACAGCTCCAAGGGGCATGGGTTGGAGGGTGGCAAAAGAGGGGTAGGGCAAGACACTTTTCAGTCCTGTAGCTGCCCACAGGGGTTCAGTAACCTGGGGTGCTGAGGACTCCAGGAAGCTATTAGGGCTGAGGCTGAAAGCTGGTTACCCTCAGGCCGCGTCTAACCTGCTGGCTTTTTTATTTGGCCTGAGAAGCATTTGAGAAAAGTTGGGAGCCAATGCTTAAAAATCAAGGAACTTTACAGTAAAATCCAGATTTCTGACTTCTCTTGAATAATTAAAAAATCTGACCAGACTGACCACTCATTCCCAATTACAACACCCAGCAGGAGCTGAGTAGCAGCTGTCCCTATTATTATTTTATTTTATTAATAAGTAAATACATGCACATGATTCCAAAAAGAAATCATAAATTGGCATATATCATGAAGTCTCCCATCCTTGCCTGCCCTTCTCCCCATTTCCCCCTTCAGTAATCTCTTTATTTTCTCATGTAAATTTCCAAAGTTTCTTTATGCATATATAAACACATAAAAATATAGATTACTATTCCCTTTTTCACCTAGCTTCATTCCCTATTCTCTGCCTTGCTTTTCCCTGAGGAGGTCTTTCTGTATTAGGACATAGAGAGCTTGCTGCTACACGCCATCGCATTGTCAGAAGTCTCATGATTTATTTAGCTGGTCTCCCACTGATGGGCATTTGGGTCATTCCCACTATTTGCTTTTATAAACAATGCTGTATCAGTGTTCTCATGAATAGTTTGCACAGGTGCAAATATTTTAGTTGGAACTAAAGGAAGATTATTATGAGCTGGTTCAAGCAGAGGGTGCAGTAGGCAAGAGCTGAACCCTCAGCAGGATCCCAAAGCAAGGCTAAGCAAGGAAACGTGATGAGGTCTGTTTGTAAAAGTGATTCCTGGCAAGGCACAGTGGTTCATACTTATAATCCCAGCACTTTGGGAGGCCAAGGTGGGAGGATTGCTTGAGCTCAGAAGTTTGAGACTAGACCGGGCAACAAAGTGAAATTCGTCTTTACAAAAAAATGTTAAAGACTAGCTGGACATGGTGGTATGTGTCTATAGTCCCAGCTACTCAGGAGGCTGAGGTGGGAGTCCAAGAGTTTGAGGCTGCAGTGAGCTATGATTGCGCCACTGCACTCCAGCCTAGGCAACAATAAAGAGTGATTCCCAACAAAGGTCAGGGATGTGGGGGACTAGGGAAAGGCTCCCAGATTGGCTCCTGCCACTTGCAAAATATGGGACTTCTTTCTGGGCCTCAGAGTCCCTGCCTGTAAAATGAGAGAGGAGCTTGGAGAGCTGGATGAAATCCCAAAGGACTTTTCCAGTTCTGACCAGCTGTGGCCACCTTCTGTCTCCACACCAGACAGACTCAGCCTCTTCTCAGCCCTTGAACTTGCCTCGCTCCATCCTATTACAGAGTGCTTGCCCAAGCTGATCCCACCCTGGCCCCCACCACTGGAACATCACCTCTGTGCACTCCTATTGGTTTTTGTCTGACTCTGAACTGGTGGGCCACTCAGAACACACCAGCCCAAACCCCTTCAGGGTAGAGTCCCCTGTACAATACCCCAGACAGGTGGGTCACCCCCATACCTGATCCACACTTCAAATCCTTCTCCTTGTCACTCCCCCAAGTCACCTGAACTTTTAGCAGAGTTCTTGAATGCCAACTCTGCTACTTCCTAACAAATGGCCTTGTGACAGTACCTCCCTGAATTTCAATTTCTACCTGAAAAATGGCTGGTTTGAGGATAACATGTGATGGTATTAGTAAAGTTCTTAGCACAGCTTGTGACACACAGAAAGGCTTAATAATTCCATAGGTCACTGCCCTTGTCTGAATAAGTTACCTTGTTTATAAAATGGGGAGAACCTATAGAACCTGTTCTTTTTTTTTTTTTTTTTTTTTTTTTTTTTTTTTTTTTTGCGATGGTGTCTCACTCTGTCACCCACGCTGGAATGCAGAGACATATCATGGCCCACTACAGCCTCAACTTCCTGGGCTCCAGTGATCCTCCCATCTCAGCCTCTCTGATAGCTGGGACTACAGGTGCATGCCACCACACTCAGCTAATTTTTGTATATTTTGTAAAGATGGGGCCATATTGCCCAGGCTGGTCGCAAACTCCTGGGCTTGAACAATCCATCCGCCTCCGCTTCCTAAAGTGCTGGGCTACAGGCATAAGCCACCATGCCCAGCCTCAGAATTTATAGGGGTGATCACTCACTCACTTATTCATTCATTCATTCACTTAATGATTTTTATAGAATACCTATTGAGTGCCCGGCATAGCACTGGGCACTAGGAGATTTGGTGGTGAAGAAAATAGATGAATTGTTCCAACCCTTATGAAGCTCCCAGGTAATTCTGAACAAGCAAACATACAAAGATAAATTGCCAGTGTGCTGATATTAAGAAGGAAAAAACAAAGATATTATGGAAGCTCATAACAGGGTTGTGTCAGGGAGACTTCTCTGTGAGATAAGGAGCAGGGCATGGCTGGGTGGGGGAGCCAGGAGGGCTTCCTGCAGGAGACATCACCTTAGTCTAATAATTAGCTTTAATTATCCTCACCACAGCCCTAGAAGGAAGGCACTGGTTATCTCTCTCATTTTACTTTTCTCTGAAGTTAAGAGAAATTAAGTGATTTGCCCAAGGTGATGGAGCCAGGAAGAGATGAATGGGTTTTTGTTTTGTTTTGTTTTGTTTTTGTTTTTGTTTTTTGAGATGGAGTCTCGCTCTGTTGCCCAGGCTGGAGTGCAGTGGTCTGATCTCGGCTCACTGCAACCTCCGCTTCCCGGGTTCAAGCAATTCTCCTGCCTCAGCCTCCCAAGTATCTGGGACTACAGGCATGCACCACCATGACTGGCTAATTTTTGTATTTTTAGTAGAGACAGGGTTTCACTATGTTGGCCAGGCTGGTCTCGGACTCCTGACCTCGTGATCCGCCCGCCTTGGCCTCCCAAAGTGCTGGGATTACAGGCGTGAGCCACCATGCCCGGCCGATGAATGGGTTTTAAACCCAGATTTCCTGGCTGTGGAGTCTCAGACCTAAAAACCTGTCTTCTGCTGCCTCTTTGAATAGGCAAATCCTGGGATATAGAGCATCATGGGAAGCAGAGAGGCTGCCTTCACTTGGATGGGGCCCAAAAGTGGGACTCTAACTTTGCCATATCCTATCCAGACACCAGTGAAAAGGAAGAGATCCAGACACATACAAGAACTGACTGAGGACCCTCAGGGTGGCTGGGGCCAGAGTTTCTCCCCTGCCCGCTACCATCCAGGGCTCTGTGCACTTCATTAGTCTCTCTGCCTAGGGTTGTGGGAGAGAAAGAAAAAGCAGAGATACTCCTTTCTAAATTACACTGGGATTCAGACCTTCCAGCCCGACCCACAAACACTCTTGCTCACTAGACATGCCTGTCAATAGGGGGCTGTCAGCTTTGAATCCATCCTGGAAAACTCCCTTAATCCCTAACTCTTTCCCCTCTGTTGTCAGCCTTGGGCAACAGCTGGTACCCCAACCTCCTAAGCATGCTGAGACCAAAACAGTCCCTGGGCATGAAAAGGATGCCAGGCTGCAGGACTGCAGTTGGCTTCTCCTTCCTGACCCAGGGCAGCTGTCTCCTTTCATCCTCTCTTCCCTGCCACTCTGAGGCAGGTTGGTTCTCCCACTTTCCTTCCTCAGCTCCTCTTTCTTCACCCCCTACCTTTTGCCCCTCCTTTCTCCCTCCCCTTGAAGGGTAGCAAAGCCTATTCTGGAGCCAGATGATGGGCATGAATTTGGCTGTAGCTCCTAATTGTGTCACCCTGAACAAATTAATTTCTCTGTGACTTAGTTTCTGCATCTGTAAAATGGGAGGAAAAAAGGAGCTAGCTCACAAATTGTGAGGGTAGAATGAGTTAGTAATTGTAGTGTTTTGGACAGTGCCAGGCAAAGAGACACTACTATATGGGTGTTTGTATAATAAATGCCTGGATACATCCAATCCGATCAAAGGCAGAGATGGGAGACGAGCTTGGGGTATCCAGGATGTGTGGGAACTCCACCCCCTCCCATAGATTACTGCTATAATTTCCTTCTGGTCTCACCAGCCCCAGGCTGCTTCCTTGTGATCGCTTCTCTACTCTGGCTGCTGGGTCTTCTTTCTAAATCCTGATGTGACCACATAACTCCCCTGCTCAAATTCTGCAGTGGTTCCCCATTGCCTGCTGGATAAAGGCCACCTTCTGGCCCCTTAGGATCTCATCCTCAGAACTCTGCAGCCCTATCTTCCCCATCTTTCTACTCCCCTGGATCTGAGATCCAGACTTGCTTGAAGATTTGCCCTGCAGTCTCAGGCCTCCAGGCCTTTGCACTTGCTCTTTCCTCCACCCGGTGTTTCCTCCCATCCCTTTCCTCTTGATGTTGGATGTTGTCCCCTTCCCTCCCCCTACTCTACTAGGGCTGTAGCCAGATGAAGGCAGTCCCCGAGAGAGGCAAAGGGGAGAGTAAGGAAGAGACAGCAACTCAGAGCTGCAGCTTTCTCAGCTTCAAAACGAAGACAATAAGAAAAGGGGACCTCTCAAGATCAAAGGAGGGGATGGAACAATATGTGAGCACTCAGGAAACTGGAAATGAGCGTTAGCATGGAGTGACTGCTAAAGGGTTACTGAGGGGCCCGCCCAAGTCCCCCAGCTCCTTTCTTCCAAGTCCCCCACCCACCCACACCCACCCCCCGTTAGACCCAGGCCACTGGAGGTGAACACAGGAGAAAAACGAAGTGGAGAGAATGGGAAGGGGGAGGCGATAAAGACAAAAGAAGGAAGTGCAGTCCGGGGGGAGATGAGAGACAGAAAGCATGGGGTTGGAGCCCCGCGCCTCCGAGGAAGGAAGGAGAGGGTGACCTGGGGTGCGCCCCCCTTCCCCTGCTTCCGCATTCCCGGGGGCTGCCCCCCTCCGGCCGCAGCTCAGGCGGGTGGGGGCGGGGCGGGGCGGCGCCTAGGAGAATGAATAATTGAAGTGGAGGGGAGGAGGAAGAAGAGGAGAAGGAGGAAGAGGAGCCGCCTGCGCAGGGTCCTCCCCACGCCGCACCCCCCTCCGCCGCCCGGAAGTCGCTCCCCGCCTCCCCCTCCGCCAACATGGCCGCGAAGTCGGATGGAGTGGCGGCCTCGGCCGGCCCGGACCCGGAGGGGGCGGCCGGTGGAGCCCGGGGCAGTGCCAGTGGGCGCGGGGAGGCGGCGGCGGCGGCTGGGCCACCGGGGGTCGTCGGGGCGGGCGGCCCGGGGCCGCGCTACGAGCTGCGGGACTGCTTCTGGGTGCTGTGCGCGCTGCTCGTGTTCTTCTCCGACGGTGCCACGGACCTGTGGCTGGCGGCCTCCTACTACCTGAAGAATGAACACACCTACTTCAGCCTCACCTTGCTGTTCGTCCTCCTGCCCTCGCTGGTCGTGCAGTTGCTGAGCTTCCGCTGGTTCGTCTACGACTACTCGGAGCCCTCAGGGTCCCCGGGACCCGCCGTCAGCACCAAGGACAGCGTAGCCGGCGGAGCCGCCATCAGCACCAAGGACAGCGCCGGCGCCTTCCGGACCAAAGAAGGCAGCCCCGAGCCGTGTCCCCAGCCTGAGCCCTCCTCGGCCAGCGCCTACCGCCGCCGCTGCTGCCGCCTCTGCATCTGGCTGCTGCAGACCCTCGTCCACCTCCTGCAGCTCGGCCAGGTCTGGAGGTAGGAGAAGCGCAGGTGGAGGGACCTGAGCCCGAGGAGTGGGGGTGGCGAAGGGCTACCTGACGTCCCAGTCCTGATCTGACCTTTCCGGGCTACCCTCCTGTCCTGACCTCCCCCCCTCTCCACCCCATTGCAGCTCTAATTTCTTCTCAGTCGGCTCCTCCCTGACCTCTGCCCCCAAGCCCTGACCAACCCCAGTGCCATCCGGTCTGACCTGGCCTTTGAGAGGGGAGGGGATGGTTCAAGAAAGGAGAGAAAGAGATCCTCAGGGGTGTGCGTGAGTGGGGAGGACCCGGGACTCATGAAGATAAGTGTGAAACTTAAAACAGGACCACAGGGCCCCATTCTGCCATAACCCACTCCTCTCTGCCTGAGTGCCAAGCCTGGGCTCAGGAAGGATCTCAGAAGTCCTTTCCTGCTCTCAAAGATCCTCAGTTCAGAATTGCAGCTCATTCACAACCTGCAAGGAGAGTCACAGAATTTGAGACAGCTAAATGAATATCCCGCCTAAACTTCTTGACTTTTTGGAGAAAGATATGCTGGACCCAACTGGGGAGCCCTCAGGCTTCTTCTACTTCCTATGACCCCCTCTGCCCCAACTAAGGGTCCTCCCCTTCCAACAGGGCCAAGGGGATTTGGAATCTTGAATCTGAGATTAGGTGGTCACTGGCTGCCCTTTAATCCCAAACTGGTAAGGCAAAACTGAGGCTTTGTTCAAGCTGCCCACTTTCAGTCTTCTTCCTCTGCCAGGACTGAGGGTGCCTGCTGCACTGAGTTAACTGGAGAGAGGAGGAATTCTAAACCTAGGGCTCCTCTTGATTCCGAATTGCTATTTAGTAGCTTAGGGCCTTCTGTGCTCTAACAGAATGAACTTGCTTACTATATGATCTTAGGCAAGACGCTCTCCTCCTTCCAAGCCTCAGTTTCCTCTTCTGTGAAATGAGGGAGAATCCCTACTCCTCTTATTGCATTGTCTTATCATTGCATTATTCTTACCTGTTGGGATGGTCAGGTGAGAGGTCTGCATGAGGGCCCTGCAGGCTGTAACATTTTAAGAGTGTGGGGAAAGCATGGAAAAAGTCACTCTAGAGATATAAAGGGTGATTACTGCTGTTGTTATATTTATTCTGCTGCTTGTTAACACATTCTGCCTAACTCAGAAGATTCAGTTTGGGGCTGAGGGTTGAAAACAGGACTCCTAGGGTTTGTCCCAACTGCTCACTTGCTGTGTCACTCTTGTTGTGTTGTCGAATCTCTCTGCCTTTGTTTCCCTATCTATTCCTGCCAAGATGATGTGTATATTCCACTTAGCTTACCCTAGGGGAAAAGGGGGGCGGAGCACTATCCACACAAGGTGGTGTTATTATTATTAGCGTGACACATAAAAATATTCATGTCTACATCCAGGAACTAATCTGCATTTATCATTCTGTGCCCGAGTGGACAGATGGTGAAAGATATTTTTAGATTCTGAAATGGTAACTTCCTATTCTTGGTAGCCAAGCTTTATCCCCCTTTTCCTTCAGCCTAAAGTGGGCCAGATACCCCTTGACTCACTGGCTATCCCCCCATTCAGAATCCACTTACAAGAAACTAATACTTCTCTTCTTTGTTAAGCATAAACTGAGTTTCCCTCAAATAGGGCAAAAATGGCCATGGGTGTGGAGTCTCAGGGGAGTAGCTAGAATTGCTAAGGATCCCCTCAGCTCTATGGTTTCTTGGCTATGGATAAAAGGACTAGCTATTTCTACTATCTCCCATTTGCAGAATGAGGAGGCTGGGATGAGATAAGTTTGTAAGGATAACAATCTAATAGCTCTTAGGTTGAATGTGGCTTGTGGAAGTGTTTTATGTGGCTTGTATAGTATTTTAAAAACCCGGAGTCATAGCTTCCCTTTAAAAAAATTGGATCTAGCAGTATCAATCCTGTAACAATTTAGGAAGAGTCTATATGCTCTAATTTGTCCATCCTTCCCTTTGATCATATCTGTACTATTTCACTTAGACATGAAAGCCCTAATTTACAGTTCTATAACAATTATTTTATTAAACACTGACTTTGTGCCAAGCCTACTGGTTGCCTTTTTACCTGCTTTATGTCCTGTACCCCTTCTAATCATCCTGTCATGTGGTTAGCATTATAATTTCTATTTGACAGATGAGGGAATGGAGGCTCAGAGAGGGGGCATCCTTGTCCAAGGTCACACAGCTAGGAACTTGAAGAGCTGAGACTCCAGGCTCTCTGCCTTTAAAGCCTGAGTTCAATTTATCCACTTTGTAATTCTGCCACTAAGGTGTCCCTCAAGCTTAAAGAAGTATGAATCTGAGATTCCAAGATTCCAGTGTGATAGAAAGTCAGGGCTTCTGTTGCACTAAGAATGTGAAAAGAGGGGCAGGGAGTTGAACTATGTGGGTGAGGATGGGAACAGTGTGTATTGTGGGGAAAAGGCTGGATTCGGGGGTGGTCTGGTCAGGAGGCTGACATCTTTATCCTAGTTTGTAAACTATAGTTTGCTGGGTGACCTTGGGCAAGGCTCTTTCCATCTTTGGGTCTCAGTTTCCCTGTGTGTGAAATGAGATTCGATGTGATGACCTTAAGAGTTTCCCATTCCTGAAATTCTGACTCTGGGTCTATTGCCAAAGCAAAAGCCTCTGGACCCTTGCCCCCAAAATCTCTGATTCGAAAATGGCTAAGGGCCTGGATAAATGGAGGGAAAACCCAGAGAAGGTATAGAGAAGCTGCAGGGGCTGGCATTCGTCGAAATTAAGCACATTTGCTTACCACGTGAGATGTTCCCACAGATGTTCTGAGTGGTGGGGCCTGGGGTAATGAAGAGGGAGATGTGTGATTGAGTCCTCCAGAATCACACCTAGAAGGCTAGGCAGTCACTCACCTCCTGATCCCATTTCCTCAATTCTGAATAAAATAATTATAATCGTGAAGATATTTTTCAACTTCTTAGACTTGTAAAATGCTGAATTAAAAATTCAAATGCTTTGAGGACCCAGTCAGGTAACAGACCATAAGATACGAGGGGTGTTAGACAAGAGGACATTCGGGGGCAAGTAGTGTTCGAGGAAAAGGGAAGCTCTAGCTGATCATGCCATGAGAAATCGTGGACCCAGTCTTGATTTCTCAAGAGAAATGGGAAATTGGGATTTTTCCGTGAACTCTCCAAAATTTAACTACTAATTAAAATGTTTAAAAATAGTGTCAACCAAAGGAAACATATTTATTAGCCTGTCTTCTTTGTAACCTCTGGTTTAGCTCTTCAAATTGGTAAGGTCTTTTCACACAGAACATTTTATTACTAATTTAAACATAAAATGAAGCTCTGAAGAGAGAGAGCAGGAGAAAGCATACACAGACACTGCACACCTACTGTGTCCCCACAGGCCCTGTGTGAGTGTTTCAGGCATGTGATCTCATGTTACTCTGAAACCCTCCCCCCTGGTGACTATTGATATACCCGTTTATCAGATAAGGAACTTTGTCCAAAAGTCACCCACTGAGAAGTGAGGAAAGGTGATGAGTCCCAAACCTAGCTCTATCTTTTACACCACACACTGGCTACTTTGGGAGATGCCAGAACAATGTCTTTGTGCACAGAGAGATTGAACCTCTGAGAGAACAGCAAACAGATCCTCTGGCGGGGCACGAAACTGGCTGTGGCCTGGACACCAACCTTCATCTTCATCCCTCCCTTCCCTTTAAACTCTCTGAGCTGTTAAACTGCCCAGGGTTCTTAAGCCAATTAAAGTCCTAACCCTGTCCCCTCTGACCCTGTAGGCAGCAGAGCAGTAAGCCATGAATCCTGCTTTTCCTAATCTTGAACTCAATGGGCCCCAGCTTCACCCAGATAAGCATGGTTTGCTAAGCCAATTAGTGGGAGATGATCTGACATGGGATTCCTGCCAGGCTCTCAGGATCTGGGAACCCCCAAATGGGGAGAAAATTAGGCAATTGAGATTTGGGGGCCCTCCCTCTAATGCCTTCTCTATGCGCAGGCCCGGACACTGCACTCTATGTCACCTAAGAAGCCCTGCATGACAGAGAAGTTCTGGAATGAGTTAGTGACCTACTGGAAGTGAACGTCAGGCTCTGGATTTCCCCTCTGGGAAACTACATTCTTGGCATAACGGTTGAGAACACGGACTCTAGATTCAAATGTCCTCAGTTTAAATCCGGACTTTACTACTTCTTATATGTGACCTTGACAAGGCAAATAATCTCTCATCCATTGTAAACTAGGGACCATAATTGTACCCACCCGCCTCTTGGGTTGTTTCAAGGTTTAATGAGATAATGTGTAAGGGTTCAGCAAAGGGCTCGTTCCATCGTTAAATGCTCAGAAACTGCTGGCAATGATTAGTGCATTAGCTTGGGCTTTGCTCCCTGTGGAACAAAGGTTTGTTCACGGAGCACGTGGCAGGACAGCAAGGGGGTCCTGAATTCCTTCCCTTGAAGCCATAATGACATGGCAGTCATCCATTTATGTCTGCATTCAGCAGACATTTATTAAGCACCTGCTGTATACCAGGCACTGTTCTAAGTGCTGGGAATAGAGTGGTGAACAAGACAATGTCCTTGCCCTCTTGGAGCTCAATAGCCTAATGAAGGAACCAATAGAAAAATAAACTATGATATATATTATATGTGATATATAATACCTGGGCCAGATCGTGATAAGTGCTATGGGGAAAAAAATGAAACAGGGCAGGGAGCTACTGGAGTGCCAGGGAAAGGTGTGGCTCTTTGAGATAGGGTGGTCAGGGTGGACCTCTCCAAGGAGGTGGCATGTGGGCAAAGGGCTGCATGAGGTGAGGACAAGCTGTGTAGAGATCTTGGGAAGGGTTTTGCAGGCAAAGGAAAAGGGAAGGGCAAGGAGAAGGCCTGTGTGGCAGAAATAGAGTGAGGGGAGCATGTTCGGAGATGCTGGTGGACAGATTGGCAGGGGCGAGGTCATGCAGGGCCTCAGAGGCCATGATGAGGACTAGGGCTTTTACTCTTCATGACATGGGGAGCCCAGGAGAATTTGGCCAGAGAAGGAACATGATCTTGACTTGTGTTTTGCAATGTCCACTCTGGCTGCTGGGTGGAGAATAGTCTGGAGGGGCCGGGCGCAGTGGCTCACGCTTGTAATCCCAGCACTTTGGGAGGCCGAGGCAGGCGGATCACGAGGTCAAGAGATCGAGAGCATCCTGGCCAACATGGTGAAACCCCCGTCTCTACTAAAAATACAAAAATTAGCTGGGCATGGTGGTGTGCGCCTGTAATCCCAGCTACTCAGGAGGCGGAGGCAGGAGAATCGCTTGAACCCGGGAGGTGGAGGTTGCAGTGAGCCGAGAGTGCGCCACTGCACTCCAGCCTGGGTGACAGAGTGAGACTCCATCTCAAGAGAAAAAGAATAAAAAAGAGAGAGAATAGACTGGAGGGAGGCAGAGTAAGCCTGGAGATGCATGAGGAGGTTGCTACAAAGATGCAGGAGAGAGACAATGGAGACTGGATCAAGCTGTAGCAACAGGGGTGGGGGTCTGCTTCAGGCTGAGCTAATGCGACCTCTTTCTTTCTTTGGTCCTCAGTCTCTCCATTGGGGCCAGAGTTAATGGTTCAGAATCCATTCTCCGGAATCAGCCATATCCTGCACCTGCCACTTTCTGTGATTTGGGACAAGTGGCATGACTTGTCTGTGCCTTGATTTTCTCATCTGCTAAATGGACACTCTAATAATAGCACCTATCGCATGGGGCTTGAGGTAGTAGAAAATTAAATAATGTTTAGTGTTCAGCACAGTGCCTGGAACACAGGAAGCACTCAACAATGATCATTAGCCATTGTTATTTGTAAAACAGGTCAGGGGTTGGATTCCATCATTTTCAAACTGTGTTTTACAGCCCTGTCTCCATCATTTTAACCCAAGTATCTCTGAATGTCTCCTTTATGACATGTCTAAGATTTCGTTTTGAATAATCTGTCCTACAGCTGACACTTGTTTACAGCCCCCTGAACTCAATGACCATCCATGAGGTTCCTCCCAGCTCTGCCTTTGTAGGGTTGTTCCAGTTTGGGCCTCACCACTCACCTCCTGGGAGACCTCTTTCCAGAAGGCTCTCCACCCCTACCCTGCCTCCTCCCCTTGCCCATCCAGCTGCCATGGACCATTAGAGCTGCTCCTAACAGACACAGCGGCGGCGGTTGGGCCCAGCGTCCCCTGTTTGATCTATAAAGACCACACAGGAGAAGCTCTGGGGAGTGGGAGGGCGGAGGGCGGAGGGCTGCGAGGAAATGGCTTTGAACCCAGCAGCTGGGGCGCAGGTCCCTGGGGAGAGGAGGGAGGATGGTTGGGATCTTCTCTGGCCTCTCTGTTCACCACCCTGCCTTTGTTAGGGCATCCAAATTCCTCCCCTGGGAAATCCTATCAGCCTCCAGTTATCACCCCCAAACCCCAATCCAGCCTCCACCTGCAGGCAGAGCGACGGCTCTCCTCTGTCCCTAGAGCAAGTCCCTGTGCTTTAGCCTGGCTTTGAGGCCCTTTGCCCCCTGATCTTTTGTCTTTCCTCCCCGCTGTACCCACATGACAACCTGCTCCCCACCCCCTTGCTCTCCACTGCCTGCAGTCCTTCCTCCAGCAACACCAAACACCAGTTTCCAGTCTCCTCCCAGTGAAATTCTGCACATCCTTCCAGGCTGAGCTCAAATGCCACCTCTTCTAAGAAGCTTTCTCTGAACAAATCCCACACATGCTACCCTCTGCCCCCCAGAAACCACCTCCCACTCCCTCAACCAGGCAAAAGTCATTGTTCTAAAGTGGAAAATGTTTGGCTGTTTTGTCTGTTGATCAAAAAGCTATACATTCTTGTTGAAACCTCAGGCAATACAGAAAAGGCATAAAGAGATTCCCCTCTGCTCATTATCTCTTGGGGCGGGAGGGGTGGGGTCAGGGGAGATTTCCACTTACTAAGTACATATTTCTTGCATTGCTTGAAGATTTTGCCTCTGGTTTTTAATTAGCTAAAAAAATGCATGTATAGATTCGTCTATTTTTTAAAAATCGATATAAAAATGAAATTTATTATACTTACTGTTTATTAAGACTTAGATTCGATCATTTCTCTTGACAATCCTGCCAGGTAGAGACTGCAAGGATGAAGAAGAAGAACTGTAGACCCAAAACCCTGGCTCTGCCACATAAGAGCTGTGTGGGTTTGAGCAAGTCACTTAACCTTTCTGGACCTCAGCTTTGTCATCTGTGAAATGGGCATCATAACAATCCCTACCCAGGTCTCCATTGTGAAGACTGATTCAATTAATATATATGTGCTCTGCACAGTACTCAGCACATAGTGGTGCTCAGTTAGTGTTTGCTAGCATTATTGGCCCCATTTTACAGACGTGGAAATTGAGGCACAGAGAAGAGTGGCCTTCCAATTCATAAGGAGCAAAGCTAGGGTTTGAAGCTGTGAGGTCAGGCTCCCAAACCCACATGTGGAACCACCAAGCTATACTGTCTTCTGCTAGTTAAGTGTATTCTTACAAACAATCAATCATGTATTGTTTAGAGAAGCACAAGAAAAAATATCAGAAAGTATTTTTATTTTTATTTTTATTTTTTTGAGACAGAATCTTGCTCTGTCTCCCAGGCTGGAGTGCAGTGGCTCGATCTCGGCTCACTGCAACCTCTGCCTCCCAGGTTCAAGCGATTCTCCTGCCTCAGCCTCCCGAGTAGCTGGGATTACAGGTGCCCACCCCCACACCCAGCTAATTTTTGCATTTTTAGTAGAAATGGCGTTTCACCATATTGGCCAGACTGGTCTCGAACTCCTGACCTCAGGTGGTCCACCTGCCTTGGCCTCCCAAAGTCCTGGGATTACAGGCGTGAGCCACCACACCTGGCCAGAAAAGTATTTTTAAATTTGTATTTTAATGTAAAGTCCCCACTGTTAACATTCTGGGTTCTTCCCCTCAGACTTCCTCCCCAGGCACAATTACTCATTCCTCTTTACCCACAGCTCTGATCACATTTTGTTGTGATCATCTACCCACCTGGCTGGCTTTCCCACTGGATCACAAACCCCTGGGGAGTTGAGGCTTTGTCCCTTTTTCTCTCTGTCTCCCATGGTGACTAGCCCAGAGTAGATCCTCTGTGACTGTTGGTGGTCTTGCGCCCAGCCAGCTCTGGTGAGGTCTATGGTGGGTTCTTGCAACATGAAGCCAGTTGAAGCAGGCTTTGGGTCTGTGGATGAAGTGCGGGGTGCTGAATGTGGGAGCTTTCTGCAGTTGTGGACACAGCACTGAGGTCTGTTAGGCCTACATCCACAGCCTTTAAAACTGTCCACGGCCTAAGGCTAAGGAAAGAGGAGGTAATAGGAACAACCCTGGGTTGAGTTCCCAGAATGATACAGATGTGGCTGACTTAGGAGATGGAGGAAGTCAAGTTCCTTGTATGCAGTAGGTACTCAATAAATGTTGGTGTGAACTGGATTGAACCTTTGAGATCAGAATCTTGGACAAGTCACTTCGCCACCTAGGGTTCAGTTACTCCATCTGTAAAGTAACTTCAGAATTCTGGTGAATTTTCCTGGGACTTGGACAAGAAAGCAAAGTAGCTGAGAGCTTGGGGCACCAGCGCAGATCAAGGAGCCACGACATCCTAGTTGCGTGACCCTGGGGAAGTTGCTCCACCAGCCACAGCTCCTGTCTCACCTGTGAAATGGGGATAGTGATAGTATCCACATCTTAAGGTGCTTATAAGGATGTCTTGAGATAATGTAAATGCACAGGGCTTGTCACGTAGTATATCCCCTGAAAACATCTACTACAATGACTATTATTATTGGCCCAAGTCACAGCCCATCTTACTTGCTTAGTAACAAGATGGGGTTAGGGCAGGGGCATAAGGGGTCCTAACTCTCACCCACTGACCCCCTATCAAGGAAGGAGAGTTGTTCTATGGCTCCAGAGATAGTGTGAGGGCAGATGCGAACTCAAAGTAAAGGGAGGCACAGTCTTTGGAATAGAAGCAAGAACACACTGTCAATCAGACTGTTCCCGAGGGTGTGAACTCCACATCAGCAGAGGTGTCCAGATGGAAGTGGCTAACTTTGGCAGGGATGCTGTAGCAGGGACTCCTGCTTCAGTCTGGAGGATAAACTAGATGATCTCTAAAGCCCCTTAGTTCTAAGTGTCTGTAGCTCTATCCTTGGGACTTTATGATACTTGCTTCCATGATGTTTAACCACCGGACCACAGGTTGCAAATCAGTGGCCTATGGGCAAATCCAGCCTCAAGAGTGTTGGTTTGGTCCGCAAAGGATTTTTTCTCCTACTTTTTTTTTTTTTTTTTTGCTTTTTGAGATGATCACGCTCTGTTGCCTAGGCTGAAGTGCAGTGGCACAATCTCAGCTCACTCTAGCCTCCGCCTCCCAGACTCAAGCGATCCTCCTGCCTCAGCCTCCAGCGATCCTCCTGCCTCAGCCTCCTGAGTAGCTAGGACTACAGGTGCACACCATCATGCCCAGCTAATTTTAAAACATTTTTTTTGTAGAGGCAGGGTCTCACTATATTGCCCAGCCTGGTCTTGAACTCCTGGGCTCAAGTGATCCTCCTGCCTTGGCCTCCCAAAGTGCTGGGATTGCAGGCATGAGCCACTGTGCTGGTTCTTCTCCTACTTTTTATTAAAACCTTTTATTACAGAAAAATTTAAACAATGAAAAAGTCGAGGAAATGGGATAATGATCTCCTACCACCTCTCTTCAACAATTATTGATTCCTGGCCAACCTCATTTTATCTAGGGCAGCACCATCCAGTAGAACTTTCTGCAGTCATGAAAATGTCCTATCTCTGCATTATCCAATATAGTAGCCACTATAGAGCACTTGGCATGTGGCCAGTATGACTGAGGAACTAAATTTTAAACTCTTTACTTGTAATTATTTACTTGTAGTTAATCAAAATCTAAATAATCATACATGGCAAGTGTTGAACATGTAGGTGTTGGAGAGCATATTTGCAGGCCCCACTCCATTTCCTTCCCTTCCATGTTATTTTCAAGCAAATCTCAAACATCTCTAAAAAGATAGACTTCAAAAACATCGCTAAGTGGCTGGGCCTGGTGGCTCATGCCTGTAATCCCAGCACTTTGGGAGGCCAAGGTGGGAAGATCACTTGAGGTCAGGAGTTCAAGACCAGCCTGGCCAACATGGTGAAACCCCATCTCTACTAAAAATACAAAAATTAGCCGGGCATGGTGGTGCACGCCTGTAGTCCCAGCTACTCAGGAGGCTGAGGCAGGAGAATTGCTTGAACCTGGGAGGCGGAGGTTGCAGTGAGCTGAGATCACACCACTGTACTCCAGCCTGGGCGACAGAGTGAGACTCTGTCTCAAAAAAAAAAAAAATTGTTAAAATATGTAATACTGCTATCACACCTACAAAATGGAATTATGATTTCTTTTTTTCTTTTTTTTTTTTTTAAAGAGACAAGTTTTCACTCTGCCACCCAGGCAAGAGTGCAGTGCCACAATCATGGCTCACTGAAGCCTCGAACTCTTGGGCTCAAGAGATCCTCCCACCTTGGCCTCCCAAAGTGCTGGGATCACATGCATAAGCCACTACACCAGCCTAATTTCTTAAAAATTCATATAGTATTTCTTTAATTTGTTGTGAACATTTCCAAATTGAGATTTTTCCCTTGTTTTTCTTTTTGCATAAATATCCTAATATCCACCTATTCTTGAAAAATTGAAACTCCAGCCATGTTGGGCTCATATTCTCCCACGGCATCAGTTGGCTGGAACTGACAGGCGGCTGCCTCTGTAGACAGGCCACATAGTTCCCCAGTCCCTCATAATGATAGCAACTGAGCCCCTTTAAGCATTGGCATTTGAGACCCTGGCTACCATGTAGAATCTCACACCCAGAATAGGGGCAGATAGAAGTGATGTTTTCTCCCTGCCTTGGTCCCGTGATACCTTCAGATGCCATCAGGAGGATGGAATCTAACCCCCTGCCCCACTGGCTTATGACATACCAACTCCACATGAGGATATCAAGCAAAGAGAGAAAGGGGGAACAAAAGGCCTTGGGCTAGAGTATGGGGTCCTGGGTTTTAGTCTCTGCTCTGCACCCATTTCACAGATGGGGAAACTGAGGTCCAGAGAGGAGAGGAGAGCTGGCTGCACTCATACAGTGAGGGATGTGGGAGGCCAGAACCTAGTCCCCAAATGCTTTGTTGAAGAGGGGCTGCCCATTCCTCTGCTGTGCAAAAGAGGGACGCTGGCTGGGAGCTGATGAGGGTGAGTGGGATGGGAGAGGGTCTCAGCTTCTCAGTTAGGGCCTAAAATTAGTGGCTGGGAAATGTTTGGCTTTAGCCCAGAAAACAAAAAAAAAAAAAAACAAAAAAAAACAAAAAAAAGGTGCTGTGACTCTGTAGGGGGCTGCTAAGGAGGAGGGAGACAGCCCAGCTCCAGCTCCCAGCACCACATGAAATGGGAGCCAAACGTGTAAAATCACATTCTTTACTGACATTTATGACTCATTTGGCTGACAACCCCAGGAAGGTCCTATTTTGTATTCTTGCAGGAGCACTCAACATTAAGGGGTAGGCAGATGGGGAGGAGGCCTCAGGGCCATCCTCCCAACCCCCCACAAAAGATTCTGGGGCTTCATTGCAGGTGAGGAGGCTATATAGCTGGGAACCCAATGTTTCCTAGAGAACCCATAGACCATATTTGGGTTCCCATGCCCCATGGTGAAATGGGGGAGTCGGCCAGCCCTGGTTTGGGATGCAACTCTGATGCTTTCCGGCCATGTGACCTTGGGCAAGTCATTTCTCTAATGGCTCTAGACTCTATTCCCTTGTGTCCGGGCCATACTTACCTCTCACCTGGCAACTGGTCTCCTGTCTTTCACCCTTGTCCTCCTGCAATCTGTTCCCCACAGCCAGGATGCTTCCTCTAACATGCAGAAGTGGTATCTAATCTTGTCACTTCCCTGTTTAAAACCTTCCTGTGGCTCTCCATCACTCTTAAGATAAAGACGAGGCCGGGCATGGTGGTTCACACCTGTAATCCCAGCATTTTGGGAGGCCAAGGCAGGAGAATTGCCTGAGCTCAGGAGTTCGGGACCAGCCTGGGCAACATAGAGAGACCTCATTTCTACTAAAAATTTTAAAAAATATATCCTGGCATGGTGGCATATGCCTATGTTCCCAGCTACTCAGGGGGCTGAGGTGGGAGGATTGCTTGAGTCCAGGAGGTCGAGGCCGCAATGAGCTGTGCTCTCATCACTGCACTCCAGCCTGGGTAACAGAGTGAGACTCTGTCTCAAAAAAAAAAAAAAAAAGGCCGGGTGCTGTGGCTCATGCCTGTAATCCTAGCACTTTGGGAGGCATAGGGAGGTGATCACTTCAGGTCAGGAGTTTGAGAACAGTCCCATCAACATGGTGAAACCCTGTCTTTACAAAAAAAAAACACAAAAATCAGCTGGGTGTAGTTGCCCACGCCTGAAGTCCCAGCTACTTGGGATGGCCCTGAGGCAGAAGAATCACTTGAACCCGGAGGGCAGGGGTTGCAGTGAGCTGAGATGGCACCACTGCACTCCAGCTTGGGCAACAGAGCAAGACCCTGTCTCAACAACAACAACAACAAAAAAGATAAAGACCAGCCAGGCACGGTGGCTCACGCATGTAATCCCAGCACTTTGGGAGGCTGAGACGGGTGGATCACCTGAGGTCAGGAGTTTGAGATCAGCCTGGCCAACATGGTAAAACGCTGTCTCTACTAAAAATACAAAAATTAGCCAGGCATGGTGGCATGTACCTGTAATCCAGCTACTCAGGAGGCTGAGGCAGGAGAATCGCTTGAACCTGGGAGGTAGATGTTGCAGTGAGCGGAGATCGTGCCACTGCACTGCAGCCTGGGCAACAGAGCAAGACTCTGTCTAAAAACAAACAAACCAACAAACAAACAAATAAAAAACAAAAGATAAAGACCAAATACTTCACCATGGTTCACATCTCCACTTCATGAAGTGCTTTCTTCCCCTCCTTCTCTCTCCTTCTCTGACAGCAGCCATTCTGACCACTTACCGCTCCCTCCCACCTCAGGACTTTTGCCTATGTTGTTTCCTCAGCCAGAGGCTCCCTTCTCTGCCTCCTTTACCTGGTTAACTCCTATGTCTGCTTCAGATCATGGCTCAGTAGTCACCTCCTCTAGAAAGCCTTCCCTGACTGCCATACCCTTCCCAAGCTGGGCCTGGCTCTCCTCCAATAGCACTGTCATCCACAGTGCTGAAGCAGGGACCTCTGTTTGGAGCATTTCTGGAGCCCATGGAACATGCTTGTTGTTACACGTTTACATGATGATTTAGTTAATCTTCAGGTCCCCATTAAACTGAGTTCCACCAGTGGGTTGGATCTGTCTTGCACACCATTGTGTCCACGAGCCATTTTAGCACAGTTTGGGGTACACAGTAGGTACTCAAAAGTGCTTGGTGGACTGGGCATGGTGGCTTATGCCTGTAATCCCAGCACTTTGGGAGGCTGAGGTGGGTGGATCACCTGAGGTCAGGAGTTCGAGACCAGCCTGGCTGACATGGCGAAACCCTGTCTCTACTAAAAATACACAAATCAGCTGGGGTGTGGTGGCGCATGCCTGTAATCCCAGCTACTCAGGAGGCTGAGGCAAGAGACTCACTTGAATCCAGGAGGTGGAGGTTGCAGTGAGCTGAGATCGAGCCACTACACTCCAGCCCAGGCGACAGAGAGACTCTGTCTCAAAAAAAAAAAAAAAAAAAAATGCATGGTGAATAAATGTCAAATGAACCTTCCCTTTTCTGACACTAAGTTTCCTCATCTGGAAAATGGAGATTATGTCCACGAACCTCACAAGACTACAGTGAGGATTTTAGCAAAGTACATATAAAAGGTATTTGATGAGTGGTTGTTATTTTCTGGGGGGCAGGCAGAGACCCCAAAGAATACTTGCCCTGAGAACCTGTCCCAAAGGAGCTTTCTGACCCAGTGTCCCTTGGGGACAGGTTCGACGAGCACCAGGGGAAAGCCAGCCTAGGAGTGGGTCTCAGCTGTGCCAGAAACCAAACTTCCTTCTTACTGATGGGGCCTCTGATTCAAAAAGCTCCTTGAAACCTTCCATTGATCAAGTGCCCAACACTGAGCTGGGCGTTTTACACACATTACTACTTTCTGATTTCACAGCTACCCTGTAAATGGGTATTGGGCTGATGGGTCCAGAGAGGGGAGGCAACTTGCCTGGGGCTACATAGTCAGTAAGAGATGGAGCTAGGATCTGAGCCCAGGCCTGACTCTCTCACCTGGGTTCTTTCCCTCTGTTCTTGGCTACTTTTACTTAAGAAGTTTACAAAGCAGAGTTTATAAAGTATATTCACTCTCTTCATTCATTCACTCACTCAACAAATGACTGTGCATTAACGATGTGCCAGGCACTAGGCACAGTCATAAACATGGTCCCCACTCTCATGGAGCCTGCAGTGCTAGGGGAAAGACAGGCAATAAATATGTAAACAAGTAAATGAGATGGTTTCAGGTTGTGATATGTGTTACTTAAAAAAACAGGGTAACATGACAGAAAGTGACCAGAGGGGGGCTGCAAAAGTGCTTTGCGGGGTTACAGGCAGTGGTGAGGGGGACGGCTGGGAAAGCTCTCTGAAGAGGTGACACTGAGCTGAGATGGGGGAATGAGAGTTTGACAGGCGTTAGTGAGGACCATTCTAGGCAGAGGCCCTGGGGTTGGAGTGAGCTTGGTGTGTTCAGGAAGCAGGAACTGGAGCATGGGAGAGAGGGAGGGTGGTGGGAGAGGGTCCCCGGGAGGGACAAAGGTTGTGTCCTCCTGGGCCTCAAGGGTCATGGTGAAGAGTTAATTTTAAAAGTAGTAGGGGCCGGGCGCAGTGGCTCATGCCTGTAATCCTAGCAGTTTGGGAGGCCGAGGCAGGCGGATCACCTGAGGTCAGGAGTTCGAGGCCATCCTGGCCAATAGGGCAAAACCCTGTCTCTACTAAAAATACAAAAATTAGCCAGTCATGGTGGCAGGTGCTTGTAATCCCAGCTACTTGGAAGGCTGAGGCAGGGAGAATTGCTTGAACCCGGGAGGGAGAGGTTGCAGTGAGCCGAGATCATGCCATTGCACTCCAGCCTGGGTGACAGAGCAAGACTCTGTCTCAAGAAATAAATAAATAAATAAATAAATAAATAAATAAATAAATAGTGGGGAGTGGACAGGCACAGTGGCTCACTCCCAGCACTTGGGAGGCCGAGGCAAGTGGATCCCTTGAGGTCAAGAGTTTGAGACCAGCCTGGCCAACATGGTGAAACCTTGTCTCTACTAGAAATACAAAAATTAGCCAGGCGTGGTGGCACATGCCTGTAATCCCATCTACTCGGGAGGCTGAGGCATGAAAATCACTCACCTGAACCCAGGATGCGGAGGTTGCAGTGAGCCAAGATCATGCCACTGCATTCCAGCCTGGGTGACAAGAGCGAGACTCCATTTCAAAAAAAAGAAAAACAAGTAGTGGGGAGTGGCCTGCCCTGACCTAGGAGTTTACAAGATCCCCCTGCTGTTGCGTGAAGACCAGGCTTGAAGACGGCAAGGTTGGAAGCGAGCACCCCAGGGAAGAAGTAGACAAGAATCAGTTACTTGGGCCCATTTTATAGAGGAAGATTGAGGCTCATCGAGGAGCTGGGCTTTCCCGGAATCACCCTGGTCTCCTGACTCTCCACTTACTATTGTTGCCCGTCTCCCAGTTTTCTCTAAACCCATATAATCCCAAGTGAAACCTGAGGTCCATCGTGTCTTACTGGGGTCCTATCAGGATCCTGCTGGGCAGCTGTACCACACACCCTCCACACGAGGGAAGCTGCCACGTAGGCAGCTGAGGCAACAGGGGAATCCCATGGGATAAGACTTGTCCTTCCTCATCCCTGCTCTGGCTCAGGAGGCCATGAAGAGCCAGGGCTGAGTCCTAGATCTGGCACTAACTTGCTGTGTGACTTGGGACAAGTCCTGGTCCCTTTCTAGGTACGTTTCTCATCTGTGAAATAAGGATAATGGTAGTCCCCACTTCAAAGATTTGTTAAGAGGGATGGATACGTTCATATGTATAAAAAGTCTCAGCACAGCCTGTCATCCAGTTGGGACTCAGTAAATGTGGGCTGTTATCCTCATTAGTAACCGCTGCACACTGTCCCCCTGCAGACCTACAGACTAACTATGGGCTCAGCTGGGGGGATGTCCTGCCCCTGCCCATCAGCCCTGGCTCTCCCATCTGCCTCCCAGCCTCACTCTGTTCACTCTATAGGGGTCTGCAGACCCTGGCCCGCATTGAGACTAGGGAGCTAGCCAGAATGAGGGTGGTTCCTGGATGGAGAGGCAGCGGGGGAGCCGCTGGAAGCTGCTGTGTGTTTGGCCCAGAGCTGTGAGGGGGAGTGGGGAGGGGCGAGAACACACTCGGAAATGCTGAGACCGACAGATGGAGGAGCTGAGGATGTGAGAGACACAGACAGACAGAGAGAGACCCAGAGTCAGGGAGAGGAGGAGCAGGCAGGGGAGGATGGCCGGAAAACTGGCAGTCACGCCAAGCCACGAGCTGAGCAACAAATCAGCAGATGGACCAAGCAGTCGAGGGACTAAAAGACACAGACAGACAGACCACCAGGTGGACCTAGCATCCAAGACACAGACAGAACACCAAACAGATCCAGTATCCAAGGCACAGACAGACAGACCACCAAGCAGACCCAGCATCCAAGACACAGACAGACAGACAGACTACGAAGCAGACCCAGCGTCCAAGACACAGACAGACAGACAGACTACCAAGCAGACCCAGCATCCAAGACACAGACAGACAGACAGACAGACTACCAAACAAACCCAGCATCCAAAACACAGACAGACCACCAAGCAGACCCAGCATCCAAGACACAGACAGACAGACAGACTACCAAGCAGACCCAGCATCCAAGACACAGACAGACAGGCTACCAAGCAGACCCAGCATCCAAGACACAGACAGACAGACAGACTACCAAGCAGACCCAGCATCCAAGACACAGACAGACAGACCACCAAGCAGACCCAGCATCCAAGACACAGACAGACCACCAAACAGATCCAGCATCCAAGGCACAGACAGACAGACAGACCACCAAGCAGACCCAGCATCCAAGACACAGACAGACAGACAGACCACTAAACAGATCCAATATCCAAGGCACAGACAGACCACCAACCAGACCACCAAGCAGACCCAGCATCCAAGACACAGACAGACAGACCACCAAACAGATCCAGTATCCAAGGCACAGACAGACCACCAAACAGACCCAGCATCCAAGATACAGACAGACAGACCACAAAGCAGGCCCAGTATCAAGACACAGACACACAGACCTCCAAGAGGACCCAGTATTAAGACACAGACAGACAGACAGACCACCAAACAGATCCAGCATTCAAGACACAGACAGACAGACCACCAAGCGGACCCAGTATCAAGACAGACAGAAAAGCAGACCTCGTATTCACAGGATAGACAGGCTGTCTGGCATCCAGGGGACAGAGACTGAAGCTCCTGGCCTCTAAGGGCAGGCAGACAGGCTGACCCAGGATCACAGGGTCAGACCAATATCTGAGAGACTCAGACATAATATCTGAGAGACTATGTGACCCACAGTCCAAGGGACAGGATTCCAGGATTTTGGAACTGAGCCAGGATTCCAGGGTGAAACTGACTGACTAACAGACTCCTGACAGAAATGCAGGAATGATAAATAGGCTGGCCTTGCATTCAAGGGACAGACACAATAGACAGGCTGATCTGAGCCACAGACAGAGACAATGACTCAGGTCTGAGGTCAAAGGGATGGGTCCAGGCTTGGGCCCAGGTTTGACTGTCTGAATGGACTGAGGTACAGGCCAGAAACTCTGACCTAGAACCAGACTTGGGGTGACTCAGGAACAAAGAACAGGAGAGAGATGAGGTGATGCAGACATTGCCAGAAGCTTCCTGGCTTCTCAAGAACATGGGATCCCTTCGTCCTTTTCCCCTCCTGCCCATTAGAGAGAAGCCCCCAAACTCTGGGGGACTGGGAGACACTGGAAAGTTCCTGTGAAGAGGGTAGGATGGGCCTGGGGAGAAGGGAATGAGCTCCTATTAATTTCTCGACCCTGCTACCTGTTCACGGAGGCAGTGAGGTTCAGAAGAGACAGGTTTTTGGGTCCCTGACAGGAGGGATTTCATACTCTAGCTTCTACTCTTCTCGCTAGGTGTGGCTTTTTTGCTTCCACTTGTACACTTTTGAGATGTACACTCATCTGCTCTTCCAGTTTCTTCCTGGACAAGCTTCTTCTCTGAGCACAAGACTGGGGGGTCAGTAAGTTAGATTCCAAACAGACTGAGGGCCTCTGTTTCCTCATCTATAAAATGGGGACAGCAGAAGTTGCCTGTCAGGTTAACAGCACGGACTGCAGTGTCTGGCTCACTTCAGGCTTCACGCAGTTCAAGCCTGAGAGCTGTTAGAGAAAATGAGGCCTAACTGGGCTAGAGGGGCATCAGGGAGGGCTTCCTGTTGAAAGAAGGACAAGAATGAGTCAGCAAGGGCAGGAGGAGCCTGTGAGGTGTCCTGGCTCTTTGCAACTTCAAGCAGAGAAACCCCAGAGCCCTGTAAGGTCAGGAGGGAGATGCACACAGATACTCACATTTATTCATTCAGCACATAGTCAGTGCCTACTCAATAATGCATCAGTGCCTATTGTACAGGCACTGATGCTGGGGACACAGGCATGACCAAGACAGATGAGATCCCTGCCCTCGTGGATTCACAGTGGGAGAATGGAAAATAAATAAATAAATGGTGATTTCATAGTGTAGGTTAAGAAGAAAATAAGACAGGGGGGTGTGGTAGACTAGAGTGAGTTGGCAAGGGTGGCCTGGGAGGCCTCTCTGAGAAGGTGTGAGCTGATGAGGAGCCAGCCACGGGAGGATCTGGGAAAGGGGTATTCCAGGCAGAGCAAGTGCAGACGTCCTGAGCCAGGCACAAGTCTGGCTGAGTTTTAGGACCCCCCCAGCACATCTGGAGTGTCAGGAACAAGTGGGACAGTGGTTTGAGATGAGGTGAGAGAAACAGGCAGGGCCAGATGGTTTAGGGCCTGCACGCCGAGGGGAGAAGCGTGGGTTTTATTCCAAGTGTGATGGGAGGCCCTTGGAAGTCTTTGCGAAGGGGAATGACATGATCTGACAGGTTTTAAAAATATCCTGCTGGTTGCCATGTGGAGAATGGACTGTAGGGAGGCAGGAGTGGATGCGGGCAGCCCACACAGAAGGCTGACGTGGTCACCCAGGCAAGATGACTGTGGCCTGCACAGGTTGTAGCAGAGGAGATATAGACAGACTGGGGATTTTGTTGTCTTTTAGTGACGGGGGTCTTACTCTGTCACCCAGGCTGGAGTGCAGTGGTGCAGTCATGGCTGACTGCAGCCTCAAACTCCTGGACTCAAGCGATCCTCCCGCTTCAGCCTCCTGAGTAGCTGGGACTACAGGCACACGCCACCACATCGGCCAATTTTTAAATTTTTTGTAGAGATGGGGTTTCTCTGTGATGCCCAGGCTGGTCTTGAACTCCTGGGCTCAAGTGATCCTCCCGTCTTGGCCTCCCAAAATGTTGGGATTCCAGGCATGAGCCGCCACACCTGGCCTGGGGATAATTTTGGAGAAGATGAGATGTACACCACCCCCAATCTGGATTCCCTTCCCTGAGGTGTGGTGTTCTTCCCTTGGGTGAAGATCAGCTTCTTTCAACTTCATTTCAGAGTGGGATGTGGGATAGGGTGGACTTCTTGGAGGAGGTTTCAAGAGAGGTTGCTTGGTGGTGAGAAGGAGCCAGCGGCCCCTGCCCAGTGTACGCTGCTCCCTCTATGGACACCCTTTATAGTTTATAAACTATTTTTAAATTCATTGCGTGTGTGTGTGTGTGTGTGCGCGCGCGTGTGTGTGTGTGTGGAGACAGGGACTCACTGTGTTGCCCAGACTGGTCACAAACTCCCCGGTTCAAGAGATCCACCCACCTCGGCCTCCCAAAGTGTTGGGATTACAGGCGTGAGCCACTGCACCCTGCCCCATCACACTCATTTAATGCTCACAACAAGGAGGAAAATAAAGCTCACAGAGGTGGAGAGACTACCCAAGGTCACACAGGAGGTCCGGGACAGGGCTGGGAATCAAACCCACATGCCAGCCGTTGCTACCTTTCTTCCCTCATCCTTACCCCAGTGGCTATGTATAAGCAGAATGGCAAGTGCCATTCCCATTTTAGAGAAGGGAAACTGAGGGCCAGGGAAATTAGGTTGCATGTCCTGGGCAGGACTGTTTTAAGACCTTTGTGGGCACCACATCTATCAAGCATATTAAAATGCAGCTACATCATACATCCCATGTAAATTATATATGACCAGATAAAAGCCAAATTGTAGTTGACTGGCTGACATCATGTTCTGTTTTGCACACATTTAATTAAACATTTATTAATTTTGATTCTGTAGTTTTTCCCTGTGTTTTGGAGCCAATTTTTTTTTTTTTCAGGCTTCAAACATTTTCCTAGGACCATGAAAATCTCACAGGCCCTTGGCAGAGAGCTTTCCGTGCTGGCTGGAAGGAACAGCCACAGTTTTGGTCCTGTTGCCAAAAGGGGCAGAGCGAGGCAGAACCCAGGCCTTTTATCCCCAGACCACAGTGTGGTCTTTCCACACTCCCCACTGACCCCACATTCCTGGGACTCAGAGGCCTCCTCTCTTCTCTTCCTTCATCCCTGCTCCTGCTCACGGTGGCCCTGGGCTGTGTGAGCCCTTTGTCTGTGGTTAGCTAGGAGCTGGCAGAGGAGGGGGCAGGAGGTGGCAGGAGTGGGCAGGGAGGTGGGCAGGTGGCCCGTCAGGTAGTGATGGATGCTGGCCGGGGGCCAGGGCCTCTCTCATGCTGACCCGGGCCCGGAAACAGATGGTCTTCCAGCCTGAGAGAAACTTCCAGGGTGTCACCTTCCCCCAACTCCCCAGGCCCCTTCACATTGGACCAGCTGGTCTCTCCTTCCTAGTCAAAGCCAGAGCCGCGGGAAGGGGAAGGGAATGTGGCGGCAGTGGGAATGGAGGCTAGGAAAGACGGCCTGTATTCTAGGCCCTCAGAAGTTCTAAGGGCCATCTTGGTTTCTCCCCCAGCCCCCACCTCTGGCCATCTCCAGATCTCTCTCTGCCCTTCCTGTATCCCCTGCCTTAGCTCAGCCCTGTAATTTCAGACCTGGACCAAACCCCATCCTCTCCTGGCTTTCCTCCAAGCCAGCCTCCACGGCAAGCTTTCTAAGCCACTGAGCCAAGCTCATCACCCCTGATTCTGGGATGGCATTCAGATAGAGAATAAAATCTGAACTGTTCAGTCCAGAATTTCATGCCCTTCACAATTCTAGTCACCTTATGTCCCTGCCCATTAAAACCCCTTGTCCAGGCCCAGCAAACCTCTGGCCATTCCCCTAAAATGCCAAATTCTTTCAGGCCTCTGAGCCTTTGCTTCAGCTGATTCTTCCACCTGGAATGACCTTCCATCTCTTGTGTGCCTTCAAATGCCAACCCATGCTTTAAAACTGAGATCAGGCCGGGCGTGGTGGCTCACACCTGCTATCCCAGCACTTTGGGAGGCTGAGGTGGGCAGATCACCTAAGGTCGGGAGTTTGAGACAAGCCTGACCAACATGAAGAAACCCCGTCTCTACTAAAAATACAAAATTAGCCAGGCATGGTGGCGTATGCCTGTAATCCCAGCTACTCGGGAGGCTGAGGCAGGAGAATCGCTTGAACCCTGGAAGCGGAGGTTGTGGCGAGCCGAGATCACGCCACTGCACTCCAGCCTGGGCAACAAGAGCAAAACTCTGTCTCAAAACAAAACAAAACAAAACAAAACAAAACAAAACAAAACAAAAACAAACAAAAAAACTGAGATCAAATGTTTCTTCCTTCCAAGGCATCTTATAGCATTATTTCACCTCCTATCTTGTCTCTCTTCCATGGGACTGGGAGATACATACGGGCACACAGCCTGGCACAGAGCAGGTGGTCAAAATCCACCTGCTACATGAATGAATCATTCTGGCTGCAGGGATCCTTATGTGTGGGGTAAGCAGGAGTCCAGAAAATGGAAGATACAGGGAGACAAATTTCTGCTTATCGGAAGAAATACAATCCAGACCTGGAGCTACTCAGAAGCTGAGGTCCCTGTCCTGGGGAGCATGTGAGCAGTGGGTATAGATGCAGCAGGCTGAGATCCCTGTCCTGGGGAGCGTGTGAGCAGTGGGTATAGATGCACCAGACTGGAAATGGCTGAAAGAATTCCAGCATGGCACAGGAGAGTTAGACAGAGGGGGCTTTGCATTTCCAGAGTCAGCTTCTGAGGGAACAGCCCCCTTCCCCATCCTGGCTGCCAATCCTGTCATGTGTTATGTTGACAGTGTGTTTACACCATAGACTGATGCCAGGATGACCCAGGGATGGGGAGGAGGAGGAGGGTCCTAAATGGGATGTTCCTGGCCTCATTTTGCAGAGAGAGTCCCAGAATATTCACTCTGAAAGGATCTCCAGAGTCATCAAACTCATCCCTTTCATTGGCAGATGGAGAAACTAAGGCTTTGAGAGGGCCACACAGCTGGTAAGACCAGTATACTCATTTGAGGAACTTGGTATCAGCTGGCCCCACATCCAGGGAGAACTGTGACTTCCTCCCTTGGGCTGTGAATAGAGTGAGTCCCCTGGTTCCCAAACAACATCCTGGAAGTGCCAGCGCTTCACCCTGGGAATAGACCCCAAATCCCTGGCTCCCCAGTTTCAGATCCAGGCAGTGGGGTCAGAGAATCTGTGTAAGGATTCCCCCCCCCCCCACACACACACACACCCCACCCCTAGTTTCCTGGGAAAGCCACTTTTGGAAGAGTCCTGTGGTTTGCAGCAAAGAGTGTGCCTGCCCCGGGAATCAGAGAGTTTCGGGAGCCGGCGGGAGTAGGGGGCGCTGGGAAGGTGGCAGGGTCTGTAGCTGCAGGAGTGGAGCTTCTGGGCAAGGAACCAGGGCAGAAGGGAAATCAGACCCAGAGATCTGTGTGGATAGGTCCCTTCTCACTCTACATGGGCACTGCACTTCATAGTGTGCAAAGTTTCTTTTCGTTCATTTAATCCTCACCGCCACTTTGGGAGGGATTAACTAGGGCTCAGAGAGGGTCTTGCTCAAGATCACACAGTAAATTAGAAGCCAAGTGGGATTGATCTCAGGACTTCAGAGTCCCTTCTATACCCCCTATAGGGTTACTAGAGTTCCATTCAGTTCAACAAGCCTGCCGTCGTGCACACTTTCATTCATTCAGCCCACATAGATTAAGCACCTACTGTGTGCTAAGAACTGAGGATGCAGCAGTTAGCAAGCCAGTCCAGTCATTCTCCAGGTACTCACAGCATGGGGGAGATGCCCACATAACCAGGCAGTTACAACCCACTGTGACAAGTGCTAGCTAGATTAGACGGAAGCCTGGGAGAAGCCCTTACCCTAGGTGGAAGGTGGTCAGCGGAAGTTTTATGGACAAAATTGTGTTCAAAAGCTGAGCCTTGGAAGAAAAGCAAGAGTCACCCCGGGTTGGGGCCGGGATGGGGTTAGGGGATAGGGCAGGGTGTTTTAGGGAGAGGAAACAATAGGTACAATTCCTCAGCAAGGAGGGAGAACATTGTGAGCTCTGGCTCTGTGACCTGTGCAGAGTGGCCATGAAGAGCCGTAGAGTTTGTTGGGAGGAGTAGCACGAGAGGAAGCAGCAGTCTCAGATGCCAAGGAAAAATGTCTGTGAGCACCTTCCTTGCACCCTGGGGTGAGAGCTGGGCACTGAGCTGTGAGGATTTCACCTCAGCTGGGCACTGAGAAGGGAACAGGCCAGGGAGCTGCTGGTGGCAACAGAACCCGGGCTGGCACCAGGCAGTAGGGACTGTTCCTGGAAGGAACCTATGTGAGCAAAACTTTTTATGGTTTACAGTCAGAGGCAGTGTTGTCTAATGGTTAGAGTGCCGGCCCTGAGGCCAGAATGGCTGCGTTTGGGTCCTGGTTCTACTGCTTCCTAGCTGTGTGACCTTGGATAAATGACATACTTCTCTGGGTCTCAGTTTGCTCACTTACAAAATGGGGATTGGGCCGTGTGCGGTGGCTCATGCCTGTAATCCCAGCACCCTGGGAGGCCAAAGCAGGATGATCGCTTGAGGCAAGGCCAGGAGTTCAAGACCAGCCTGGGCAACATAGCCAGAAAAAAATTTAAAAATTAGCCTGGTGTAGTGGTACATGCCTGCAGTCCCAGCTACTTAGGAGGCTGAGTCGGGAAGATTCCTTGAGCCCAGGAGTTTGAAGTTGCTGTGAGCTAAGATCGCACCATTGCACTCCAGCCTGGGTGACAGAATGAGACCCCATCTCTAAAATAAAACAAAATAAGGGACAGGTAACAGGGCTATTATAAGCTCAGCGCACTCCAAGGTGTCAGTAACCCTCCAAAGAAAGCACGCCCCAACCGTTATAGGAACAATGGCGATGCCGCTGTTGTATTAAAGACTTCACTTAGTGCCAGTTCTCTCGCTAAGCTAATGAGTCCATTCAGTGCTCCTCAACAGCAGCCTCATAAGGTGATCCTTTCGAAATGCCCATTTCACAGCTGAGGAAACAGGCTCAGCGTAGGGAGTGACTTGCCCCCTGCGCCTGCGGGCGGCTCGGGGCGGGTGGGACAGAGCTAGAGGAACCAGCGCGCGGGAGCCTCAGCACCGCGTCCTTCCCGCAGGTACCTGCGCGCCCTGTACCTGGGGCTGCAGAGCCGCTGGCGCGGGGAGCAGCTGCGGCGCCACTTCTACTGGCGGATGCTGTTCGAGAGCGCCGACGTGAGCATGCTGCGCCTGCTGGAGACCTTCCTGCGCAGCGCGCCGCAGCTAGTGCTGCAGCTCAGCCTGCTGGTGCACAGCGGTGGCGCGCCCGACCTGCTGCCGGGTGAGCCCGCCCCTTCACCCTCCGCGCCTGGGACCGCCCCACCGGGCCTTTCCCCCTGCTTTAGGCTCCCTGGGGAATGCCCTGTGCGCTTCCCCATCCCAGCTCAGGGCTCACTCAGGGTTTAGGGAGGCCTGCCCCTTCTACCCTCACCACCCTCCAGGCCTCTCGAGACCCCCGAGTCCCCGTCGATGGCCCACTTACACTCAGAGTGAGGAGGGACCTGGCCCCTCCACTCCCTCGACACCCATCAGCCCCCCTGGGTGCTCCTGCCCTCCTCCCTTCCCCGTTACCAGAGCCAACCAAACCCCATCTCCCATCCAAACACCTTAGACCCTCTGGGGAATCCCCTGCCCACTTCCTTCCCCAACCTGATCCCAGCCTGCATCTCCTGGGGACCCCCTGCCTCATAGACCTGGCCAATCACCATCAGTTTTCAGAGAGCCTACCCCTTCACTGGGGGGCCCCAGGGGGCCCTCACAGGCCTAGTCCTGGCACCCATCCCCTCCTCCTCCCTACAGGCCCTGTTAATTTCCCACCTTGCCCCTTCCATATGACAGAGCCCCTCAATATCAGAGAAAAATCACATCCCCCTGTCTCCCCGAAGCACTCCATGCTCTCCCAACCTAGTCCCTGCCCAACCCATCCTCAGTGTCCCAAAAGACTATCACCACCCCTCAGGGCCCTGGGGATCCCTTGCCCAGTTACGGGGTCCCAATCACAACGCTTCCCACCTTGGGTCTCCCCGTCCCCACCCCTCAGCTCTGCTCAGCTCAGCTCTAGATATTCCTCTCCATGCCCGGCCTCCTCCTGGTGGCCCACGACTTCTAATGGCCCCCTCCTGGCTGCTCCACACCCTAATCATGACCTCCTCTTCACCTCCTCTTCCACTCCCAGAGTGCTGGACCCTCATTTCCCACCCTCCCACCAAGACCCCTGAACCCTAACAGCCCCACACCAGATCCTAGATGGAGGCCAAACCCCCATCTTCGTCTCCCTTTATGCTCCCACCCTACAGAAGTACCCAGTCCCGTGCACCCTCACCACACCTCGTCGTAGCTCTTGAAGCTCCCCACCTCCCAGACCTTCCCCACACCCCTGCTGATCCACAGCTCCTTTCCTCACCTCTTCAAAACCCAGCTCCTGACCCAGAACCCTCCGCCTCTCCCCAGACCCCAACCCGAGCCCACCCCTAACCCAGCCCACCCCGCCCCTGCCCTGTCTCCACAGCCCTCTCCACCTCCGCCTCCCTTGTGTCTCTGGCCTGGACGCTGGCCTCCTACCAGAAGGTGCTGCGGGACTCGCGGGATGACAAGCGGCCGCTGTCCTACAAGGGCGCCGTGGCGCAGGTACTGTGGCACCTGTTCAGCATTGCCGCCCGCGGCCTGGCCTTCGCGCTCTTCGCCAGCGTCTACAAGCTCTATTTTGGCATCTTCATCGTGGCCCACTGGTGCGTCATGACCTTCTGGGTCATCCAAGGGGAGACGGACTTCTGCATGTCCAAGTGGGAGGAGATCATCTACAACATGGTGGTGGGCATCATCTACATCTTCTGCTGGTTCAACGTCAAGGAGGGCCGCAGCCGCGGCCGCATGACCCTCTACCACTGCATCGTCCTGCTGGAGAACGCCGCGCTCACCGGCTTCTGGTACTCCAGCCGCAACTTCTCAACCGACTTCTACTCGCTCATCATGGTCTGCGTAGTGGCCTCCAGCTTTGCGCTGGGCATATTCTTCATGTGTGTCTATTACTGTCTCCTGCACCCCAATGGGCCCATGCTGGGTCCCCAGGCACCTGGTTGCATCTTCCGTAAGGCCTCAGAGCCCTGTGGCCCACCCGCTGACGCCATCACGAGTCCCCCCAGGTCCCTGCCAAGGACTACAGGTGCTGAGCGGGATGGGGCCTCGGCGGGAGAGCGCGCAGGGACCCCCACCCCACCTGTCTTCCAGGTGCGGCCTGGCTTGCCTCCCACACCAGTGGCCCGCACCTTGCGGACAGAGGGGCCTGTCATCCGGATTGACTTGCCTCGCAAGAAGTACCCGGCGTGGGATGCTCATTTTATTGACCGCCGGCTCCGGAAGACCATCCTGGCACTGGAGTACTCCTCACCTGCCACGCCCCGGTTGCAGTACCGGAGTGTGGGGACCCCCCAGGAGCTGCTGGAGTATGAGACCACAGTGTAGGCTACAGTGTCCCTGCACAAAAACAGGCTTGGCTGATCCCACATCGACCACAGTGTTGAGCCCCGAATTTCAGGGCCACCAGGCTAAGGGGGAGTGGATCTGTTGGTCCAAGGGTAGAGCGGCCCCACCCTTGGGTTCTTTCAGGGGAGGGGGCAGCCTTGTGGAGGCCCCAGCCCTGGGCCCCGTTTTCAGCCTTGTGGCCCATTCCCTAAATTCCCCTGACCCAGGGCCTGGGGAATCATCTGGTGCTACACTTTTCGAGCTGCCCTGCTTTCATGGGGCCTCCACACCTCTCCCCTGCCTGGCGTCGCCCATATATTGCCCCTGCTGGACTTGCCAGAGAAAGGGCACTGTCTGGGGTCCATGACCTAGACCCTGTGCTCCTCAGGGGTTGTAGAGAGTGGGCAGCCTTTATGGTGGGAAAAGATCTCTGAGAAGGATGGAGGAGGCCGTGGAAGGGATGGGGTGAGGTTGGAGCATTGTGTGGACAGGGATGTCATGGCTCCTGTAGCATCTGAGGCCTGGAGCCAGGGCTAGAGGGAGCTGAAGAAGGGAGTTGGGGTGGGGCAGGGTGTTGGGGTGGGGGGCTGGCAGTGCTGGAAATGGATAGGAGAAAGAACTGGGGGGGTCTAGGCTGGCAGAAGCATGGAGGGGTGGAAGACTTGGGGGAGGGGAACCTGCAATCCAGAGCATAGCAAACAAGAATGAACTCCTCTGGAGACGTCTCTTGTTGTGGGTTCTGTGAAGGATGAGGTTCCACACGCCTCGGGTGAAGTGTTTGAAGGAGCCATTCTTTGTTCTAGATGAGCACCTGGAACGTGGCTTCTAGATACAGGTCTTCAACACAGCAGATAAGATGTCTGGAAAGATCCCTGGGCTCAAGTGCAGGTGAGGTTTTAGCACATTTATCAGAGGAACTGATCCAGAAGCACACTTAGTTCTAGATTGAGTTCTAGAGGGCTAGGCTGATAAAATGTCCCAGGAGCCACTCTGATCTGTGTATTCTGTTGTGAGGAGGAGGACATTGGAGCCCTGCTGCTCTGCTGTGGGGGATGCTAGCACCTGTCATGGTGGCGGGGAAGAAGAGGTTCTAGAGCCCAGTGTGAATGGAATTTTCTAGGAATGGGTGCTCTGATTCTAGACTTCTGGGGCTCATGGGAGCTCTAGGCCCCTGTTACCTTGGTCCATAGCCATCTTTCTAAAAGGAAATTGTCCCCAGAACCCCTGAGAGAATTCAGCTGCCAACTGGTTCCCAGCTGGAAAAAAAATAGCTCTGGGGACGTGACATGAATCCTGGCTCTCAGCCACCCTGCAAATGGGGCTCCCTGGGGCAGTATCTGGGAAACTGACTTGTTTTGCCTTAGATCTGATGACTCCCCAGGACCTGTGATCTATTCCCATGGCCTGAACATCCTGGAGTACCCAGGGGACTCACCCAGGGCCCCTCCTCCCACCTAGGACAGCCAGTGCTGGATTGAGGGGGTGTATGGGAGAGGGGAAGTAGGCAGTTCCATGGGGTGAGGAGACAGAGCCTCTAGCAGAGCTGGGAACCCTACCACATACACACACACACACACACACACACACACACACACACACACTCTCACTCACTCCCACAGCAATTTAGGTGTGATTGGTGGGAGAGGACAGCAGGGGATGTTAAGGACAGATGCAAATCTGATCCTGGAGTGAGATGGGCCATGAGAATCCTAGACTATGCAAATTAGAGGGGTGCTTAGCCCTCCCTGGTTCAGCCTCTCTTGGGTTGCAGATGGGAAACTGAGGCCCAGAGTGGCAGCCACTCTCTCAAGGTCCCAGACTCTGGGCTGCCCATCAAAAGGTGATGGGTAATGATGAATTGCTGGGGATGCAGGGTAACCCCGAAGACAGAGAGGGCCAGACTGCCCACATACACACAAGCACAAGCACAACCATGATACAAGTCACCCTCCCCACCAGCACACAGGCTGGGATGGTGTGTGCCTCATCCCTCCTGCCAACACAGCAAGAGTGCTTTTCCTTTTTTCTGCTGCTAAGCACCCTCAGGAACCAGGCCTCAAGGGTGATGGGAGGTGGGAGAAGCCCAAGGCTGACCCAGGCCCACTCTGTTGGGTTCATCCATCCTGCTTGTTCTCTGCCCAAATCCATCTTCGGAGGCTGAATTCACACACAAAGCCTTTGTGAGACAGGAGCTTTGAAGATGAGGACCCAGACCCAGAAACAGACTGTTTCTCCAGGGCCGACTTTGGGCCAGGAATTTTCACCCCATGTCGTTTCAGTTACACTCTCCTCTGGTCACCACATCCCTGCAAGAGAGGTATTATCAACCCATCTTACAGATGAGGAAACTGAGGCCCAGAGAGGTAGCATGAGGGTCACCGTTGGCAAGTTATTCTCCTCCCCAGTATCCCAGAATGGCCCATCTGGCTGCTGCCTTCTAGAGGAAAAGTCCTAGCTGGGGTCCTTTACACTCTAGGAGACTCCCAAGGGGCAGGGATGTGCTGGCAGGGCTTGGCATGGTCTGAGGCTCACAGGGAAGCCATGGCTACATTTTTGGATTTTACTCCACCCCCACTCCCCACCTCTTCTCAACCCCACACACCCTTCCCTCAGGGCCTCTGCCTGCAGGGACATCTGGGCACAGAAATGGCCACAGTTAAAGGGCCCGGGGAGAGGGCTGCAGGCACCTTCTCCTGCTTCTCACCCTCAGAAGAGTCTCAGCTCTTAAAGGACTCTCCACCCAGGAGCTCGGGACCAGGCCTGAGGCCCCCTGCTCCACTGGCTTGTCCCTTCATTTCACTGGGATAGAGGAGTCAGATGAGAGAGGGGTCCATCCCCTTAGAGCTGTTGTTTTGTTTTTCTTTCCGTGACACAATCTACCTCAGCCAGTCTCTCCCCTGGCAGAACTGACCCCCCCGGTCCTCTGCCTCCTGTCCCCTGACCCCCACCCCAGTCTGGATGCTCAGTCCTTCCCACCCTCCCAGGGTCCTTGCAGCCCAGGGGGTCCCTGAGGGTTCCTTAAGCCACCTTCCCTCCACATCCATTAGACAGGAGAAAGTGAGACCCAGAGAGGACCAAGGACTCACCAAAGGCCACACAGAAAGTCCGTGGCAGTTAGGATTTCCCTGGGGATGAGAGGTAGTTGGGTGAATCTTAATTTTGCTAGGAACAGAAGAGAACAGGATGCTTTGGGTACCAAATATGGCAGGCCCTGCCCTCAGTTACCTCTAACCCCAGGAGACCAGTGTCCCCATTTCCAGGGCAGACTTCTGTCTACCTGTTTTCTTAGAACTGACCCCCAGGCTGTTGACTGTGTTCCCCAAACCTCTGCAGGCACCACACACACCCACATCACGGCGCCTCCTGGCACTGATGTGCCACGTGCCTTGTAACGGTCACCCCAGCTGAACAGCACAGACCTCCCCACTCCCCCACAGAGGGCTCCCCAATGAGAGGGCCTTGCTTGATCCCCTCCTGTCATCTGCCTCATTCTTGTGTCTCCCCAAAATCTGCCTTACCCCCAGCCAGCTCCCTGCTACACCTGTGTCCCACAGAGGCATGTCACCCATGAGAGTGGGGGAAGACAGAGGGCAGGGAAGGTGAGGCCTGGGGAAAGTCCAGGTCTCTGGATAAGGGCTGAGGGAGCTGGGGATATGCAGGGAAGGTCTCGCTTGCAGTCAACACCCTCCTAAGTACTTGAGTTCTGCAGGTTCTTCCCTTGGAATTAATCTGGGCCTGGAGTCCACAGAAGCCTCAGACAATAGGGAGGTTTTCTGGGACAAAGGCTGCATGGGATGCAAACTCAAATGCCTCGAGATAATGAAAATAAGAGTAATGGAGACAACAGGGAGTGTTGGGGACTCTGGCAAACAGGAGAGTGAGTGTGTGCCCTGCCTGTGGGTACTAAAATTCAAATGTTTGGGAAACTGCTGGCCACTCATATTTGGCCCACGTGCCACCAATTTGAGACTTATGGTTCAAAATGTTGAGAAGGTTCTGGAGCGTCCTGCAGAGTCTGGAAACCCCTCAGGGGAAGTCAGGGACAGAGGCTGTGGCTCCCTCTGAGACTTTGCTAGTCCAACCCTAAATCCCCATCACCTGGCTATCTGAGAACTGAGCCCACTGCTCTCTCGGCTGAAAAGGGAAGTCTGGGGTTCCACAGGGTCCCTGGTTTGGGGATCATCATCTGATAAGGGCTACAGGCCCCTCCAGTGCCTCAGGGAGTTAGAGGCTGCTGGAGTCTTCTCCAGCTTGGGGGCCCCTCGTTAGGAGGAATCTACATTGGGTTTCAGGGGAGTCCAGGTGCAGGATGTGGACTGAAAGCCAGGACCCAACTGTCCCATTCTGTGCTGGCCCCTGCCACCTTTGGCACCTGTCTCCCTCCCAGTTCAGGCTGTGGTGGGGCCTGCAGTAGAGGTTGGTAGGGGGAGCTGTCAGTTTCTGTATTAAAGTGCTTTGCAGTGTCTCAATGGAAGGGACTGAGTGGGTGCCAAGCCGCATGGGCAGTAGTAGGGTTGGGGTCTGAGTCCCCCTTCCCAACCACAGAGGCTTCTGAGACCCGGGGCTGGGGAGGAAAGGAGCTGCAATGTGCCATTCTGGTTGGGGAGAGGATAGGACATTTCTGGGTCCTTGGCTGCTGCTGGTAGAGGTATGGGGAGGAAAAACTCTGGAGCGGGAGATGTGGGATTGGAAAAGGAAGGCCCCGTCCAGGCCTGGCCTGGTTTCTGGAGACAGAAAACTCCCCAGGGGACAGAGAGGTTACCCCTTGTGCTTAGCTTCTGCCACCTTTCCCTTCTCTGGAGGAGAAGGCTGCCCTCTCCTCAGCAACCCTGGCCTTTATTCTATGCATAACCACTGCAAGGGCACCTCTGGCCAGGCTGATTGGGTGGGGGTCCCAGGGAACCTGCAATAATCTCAGAATGGAGGGTATCCTGGGACAAAGAGGGGGTACAGAAAGTGCCAGGGGGGAAAAGGCGATTCCTCCATCTTTCACCGAAATCCCCCCAGATCGAATCTGACCCTTTTCTGCCTGATCTCCATTGGGCTAAACCACCGAACTTGGAGGAGCCTCATATAAACATAGCCCCCAGCCCCACTGGCTTTCCGAACCCATCATGAAACAGCTGGAAGGTATCTGAACCGTTCCCATAGCTCCCTCATTATTTTCTTCCCTGAGGATCCTGTGGTTTGGGAGATTTTCTCCCAAACCAGCCTCATTTCTTGAAGAAGAATTCATTTTCCCATATTAAATTAACTCAAGCTGAGCTTCTGATTGCAGATAAATGCTTCCAAGGCCTCAAGTCAACTTCTAGGGCTTGAAGGTGGGGGAATATATGTATTTTATTGAGTTGCTTAATACAAAATTCTCAAAAGCACTCGTGGGCACCCATTCCTGCCTTCACAGGTCCTCAGGGTCTGGGACACCACGTTGGGAATCAATGGTTTAGACATCCAGCATCCTATTTTACTGAAGGGGCAAGCCCAGAGATGGGAGATGGCCAGCCCAAGGTCACACAGCAAGTTGGTGGCAGGGTGAGACCAGAACTCAGTTCTTTTGAGGGTCCCACTAGAATATCCCCAGCCCTGATCCTCCCCTCCATGCCCCTGGAACTCTAGGAATCACTAGCCATGCCTGAGGGGCTAATCTCCCTCTGTCAGCACAATTCCGAGTGATTCTTCCCCTCCCTGTCGTCTCTTCCTCCCTAACGGGCCCTCACCCCTGTCCTCTTCTGTTTCCTTTTCCTGGTCCCACCTCCCGGTATTTACTACATCTGTGCCATCCCTCATCCCCCCGACCCCCATTCACCCTCCGAGCTTCCCCTAGGAGGGGGAGGGGGAGGGGGCCCTGAGCTGGGGTCTCTTTACTGAGACTCTTTTATACACCACAAACTTTTTGTATATTTTTAATTTTGCTGCGACATGAGATATTAAAAGTCATTTCAGTACGTGCTGCTTGTGTCCTATTGTTTTGGCTGTTCTGGGCCAGGGGAAGGAGATGAGGAAGGAGGGATAGGTAGGGTACCACTTGCCACAATCTCTGTGGCTTAAGAGAGAAAGGCCTTTGGCTGGGAGAGGGAGGGACATTACACAACATCTCCTGTTTGCTGGACAGCGTTTCAACCAATCAACCAGAATCCTAAGGCCAAAAGTTCTACAGATTATCTCCAAACTCATTTTACAGATAAAGTGGGTGGGGGGAGATAAAGGGTGGGGATACTTGTCAGAGATCACAGAATGAGTCTATGACAAAATCAGGGCCCAGATTGAAGTTCCTAACTCCACTACAACAAATACTTATTGAGAACCTACGGGGTGCCAGGCAGTTCTTGGCATAGTGAACAAGAAAGATATAAAACAGGCAAGGTCCCTGCCCTCAAGGAGCTTACATCCTATCCTAGGGGGTATTGCCTCTAAGAAGGCCTCTGTCTCTAGGGCTTCCATCCTAATTCAGTGGTTCTCAAACTTCAAAGTGCATGAGAATCACTTGGAGAAGAGGGGATATGTTTTAAACGCATATTTCTGCCTCCATAATCAGGGAATAGGTAGAACATGCCTGGAAATCTGCATTTTTAAAGTTCTTCAGGCGTGTTTAAAGAACATGCCTGGGAATCCTGCATTCTGGTGCAAGCGGATCTGAGGACCTGGACCTTGCAGATCTTTTTTTTTTTTTTTTTCCCAGAGACAGAGTCTCACTCTGTCACCTAGGCTGGATTGCAGTGATGCAATCATAGCTCACTGCGGCCTTGTACTCCTGGGCTCAAGCAATCCTTTCACCTAAGCCTCCGGAGTAGCTGGGACTGCAGGCACATGCCACCATGCCCAGCTAATTTTTAAAACATTGTTATAGAAATGAGGGTCTCCCTGGCCGGGCGCGGTGGCTCACGCTTATAATCCCAGCACTTTGGGAGGCTGAGGCGGGCGGATCACGAGGTCAGGAGATCAAGACCACGGTGAAACCCCGTCTCTACTAAAAATACAAAAAAAAAAAAAAAAAAAAAATTAGCCAGGCATAGTGGCAGGCACCTGTAGTCCCAGCTACTCAGAGAGGCTGAGGCAGGAGAATGGTGTGAACCCGGGAGGTAGAGCTTGCAGTGAGCTGAGATTGCGCCACTGCACTCCAGCCTGGGCGACAGAGCGAGACTCCGTCTCAAAAAAAAAAAAAAAAAAAAAAGGAAATGAGGGTCTCCCTATGTTGCCCAGGCTGGTCTCGAACTCATAGTCTCAAGCAATCCTCCAGCCTTGGCCTCTCAAAGTGGTGGGATTACAGATGTGAGCCACTGCACCCAGCCAAGGACCACTACTTTAATGTACCCTCCATAAATCTGATCATGGCATTTCCTTGCTTTAGAACCTCCCATGGCTCCCCAGTGCCTTCAGGATAAAGGTCAAACTCTTCTGCCAGACTCTGACTTTTAGAAACTGGGCCTAAAACCACCTCGAGTCTCATCTCTGATGTACCCCACCTGGCCCCCATAGCCTCTCCATACCACCCATCTTCCTGTTTCCATAAGACTCTCCTGATTGCCATCCAACAGGCTTTCTTGGCCATGCTTTCATGCAGGTGGAACCCCAGTTTTTCAAGGGTCCCCCTCCAAAGTGCCCAGGGAATGTAACCCTGACCTGGCCCCAGGAGACAAATCATGATTGACCAAAGACAGTGGTTTCCAAATTGTGGTCTCCAGACTAGTAGCACCAGGGAACTTGTTATAAATGCAGATTCTCAGGCCTCAGACCTATTAAATCAGCCACCATGTGGACGGGGCACAGCAATCTGTTTGACAGGCCTTCCGGGTGATTCTGATGCATGCCTACATTTGAGGACCACTGGTCTAAGATAATTCCCCTGATCAGGGATTGATGGGGGCAGGGGCATGTGACCCAATTCTGGTGAGGTAGGGACTGCTAAGTGTCCCCCAGTATCCATGTTCCTCCTTTACTTTAAAGAGTTTTTAGCTAGGCACATAGCCACTCAGAATAAAAGACTACATTTCCCAGCCTCCTTTGCAGCTAGACTCAGCTAGGAACCAAGTTCTGGCCAAGAAGAAATTTGTGCTACTTACATCACTTTAAAGAGACAGATCATGTTCTCTGCTTTGTTGATCCTACTGGCTGGACTGCAGCTGGGTGGAGAGAGCCATCTTGCAGTTGATAGCAGAACCACTGCTTGGTGGAACAAAATAGGAGACTTCAAGGTCCAGGACCCAGGGAGCTACCACACCCACCCTTGACTGTTACCTGAAGAAGAGAGAAACTCTCCTGTTTAGGTCCATTATTTGGTCTTTGATGCAGCCAAAACATGTCCTGGCGAATGCATCTGGCCCCTGGCTTCTTAAAGGAAATCTTTTGAAGATTCCTGGGAAAGGTTTTTCTCCATGAAAGAAAGACACACAAGAAGGGGAAACCCTTGACCTTATCTTGGGATGGCATCATGTGCCGCTCCCAAGGCTACTACAGCCATCTTGCCAGGTGCGTGAGTCTGCTCGGGCTGCCATAACAAAATACCACAGACCGGGCAGCTTAAACAACAGAAATTTATTTCCTGACAGTTCTGGAGGCTGGAAGTCCAAGATCAAGGCATTGGCAGAGCTGGTTTTGTTACAGGAAACGGATCCCCATCCAGACGCCGAGAGATGGTTCTTGTATCTCACACGAGAAGGAATTCAGGGCGAGTCCGTTCAGTACAGGGAAAGCAAGTTTATTAAAAAAGTAGAGGAATAAAAGAAGGGCTACTCCATATGCAGAGCAGCCCAAAGGCTGCTAGTTGCCCATTTTTATGGTTATTTCTTGATTATACGCTAAACAAGGGGTGGATTATTCATGCCTCCCCCTTTTAGACCATATAGGGTAACTTCCTGATGTTGCCATGGCATTTGTAAACTGTCATGGTGCTGGTGGGAGTGTAGCAGTGAGGATGACCAGAGGTCAGTCTCGTGGCCGTCTTGGTTTCGGTGGGATTTAGCCGGCTTCTTTACTGTAACTCCTGTCTCATCCTGTGACTTAGAATGCCTTAACTGTCTGGAAATGCAGCCCAGTAGGTCTCGGCCTCATTCTACCTAGTTTCTATTCAAGATGGAGTTGCTCTGGTTCAAACACTTCTGACAGTTTCTCCTGAGGCCTCTCTCCATGGCTTGCAGATGGCTGTCTTCCCACTGTGTTCTCACACGGCCTTTCCCTGTGCACAAGTGACCCTGCTGTCTCGGTGTGTCCAAATTTCCTCTTTTCTTTCTTTTCTTTATTTTTATTGGAGTCGGAGTCTCACTCTGTCACTCAGTCTGGAGTGCAGTAGCGTGATCCCGGCTCACTGCAACCTCTGCCTCCCAGGTTCAAGTGATTCTCCTGCCTCAGCCTCCTGAGTAGCTGGGATTACAGGTGCGTGCCACCATGCCCAGCTAATTTTGTATATTTAGTAGAGATGGGGTTTCACCATGTTAGCCAGGCTGATCTCGAACTCTGACCTCAGGTGATCTGCGTGCCTTGGCCTCCCAAAGTGCTGGGATTACAGGTGCAAATTTCCTCTTCATATAAGGACACCAGGGAGATTGGATTAAGGCCCACCCTAACTGCCTCATTTTAACTTCATCACCTCTTTAAAGACCCTATCTTCAAATACTGTTACATTCTGAGGTACTGGGGGTTAGGGCTTCAACAAATAAATTGGAGCGACACAATAACACCAGCAAAGTAAAAAATATAAAGGAATTTGATGCCAGTGTTGAGCTGCTCAAATAACCTGAAAACACTCATTATTGGACTTGTTTTAAGAGGGAATAAATGTTCCTTCTTGTCTAAGCCACCTTTGGCGGGGTTGTCTGTTCCTTGCAGGCAGAACTCTGGCACTGTGTTTGCTCAAGCTGTTCCCTCTGCCCAGAGTAACTTTCCTTCCATTCACCCTTCAAGGTTTGGCTTGAATGCCACCGGCCTGGGGAATGGCTCCTGATTCTGCCTTTCCCAAACAAGTTGCTGGCCTGATACCAGAGTTCTTGGCTTGTGTGTCTTTGTCTCTAACCAGATCATGGTCAGCATGTGCACTGACCACCTGCTGCTAATTTCCCCACTCCTGCCCATGGCAGGCATTGATAATCAATCCCTTCTTCCTGCTGGGAGTAGATCCGGTTTTTATAATCCTCTACGCAGCCCTCCAGGCAGCCCCTGCCAATCAACTGGAGGTGGCTCAAAAGAGATGAATCCTATCTGCCACAATTGTTAAGTCTTTGAGAGCAGGGACTTTTTTTGCTCATCTCTTCTTTGATTCACAAGCTAATTTTAATAATATGTTATCATTGTGCACTTCTGTTCCCATTCAATCCCTGCAGTAGCCTTCCAAGGCAGGTACTGCCATTATCCTGCTTTTGACACATGAGGGCTCTGAGGCGCTAAGAGATGAGGTAATGTGTTCAAGGTCATATACATTTGAGCCTACATCCACCATCTCCAACCACTTCCGCTGACATTTACTAAGCACTTCAGCTGTTATGGCTCTGCAGGGAGCACTGCAGGGAATACAGAGATAGTTTTCTAATTTTAGTGGCATGCAAAACACTTATTGTCCTATTTGAGATTCCCAGCAGTTCAGTGATGTTTGGAGCTAGTCCAGGAATAATATAAGCTTCCATTTTATAGACAGGGAAATTGAGGCCCAGAGAGAGGAAAAGGCTTGCAAAAGCCAGTCATAGAGATGCCAGAGCAAGAGACCACAACTCTCATGCCCTGCTGCTGCTCCAAGGGTGGGAATTCTGGGCTGGCTCAAGGGGTTAAGTTGGAGCTTTCACATCCAGAGCAGACTCAGGAATTGGCTAGCACACCCTGGCCTCTTCCTGTTCGCCTGGCAGGCTGAATGGAGATCTCAGTTCCTGAGCTGGGAGGTGACCGGCAGGATGCAGAGGAGCAGGAGGGAGTGGCTGTGAGAGCCAGCACTAAGCAGCCTGGGCCATTTCCCCTCCAAGGGAGGGGAAGGAAGAGGAAGGGCTAGTGGCTAGGAGTCTTCTGTAGCTCTCACACCCAGAAGCGCTGGGGAGCTCTGACCCTCCCTCCAAGTCACTGATCTTGAACACCAGGCTTTCAGAAAAAGCCTTTCAGTAGAATCCAGTGCATTGGTACTTTACAGTTTCCAACTGCTCTTCCATCCATGGCCTGTGTCTTTCTGGCCACAGCTCTGACCAGCAGAGGAAGGCTTTGGGAAATTATTGTTCCCATTGGAAAGATAAGAAAGCTGACGCCAAGAGAGGTTACAATAAGCAACCTGGACCAGGTCATACACAGCAAATCAGTTCCAGAGCTTAGGTCTCCAGAACCCAGATGTCTTGGCAAGGTGTGGATGGGCCACTCAGAACCTTTCCATCTGTCCTGGGTGGGGCATGCAGAATGCATAGGTCCTAGAGGTAAGGAACGCTAGGCTCAGATCCAGACCAGCCAGAAATCCCAGGTCCTCCTCTTACTCACCATGTGACCTCCTTGAACCAGGCTCTACACTTCAGCCTCAGTTTCAAAAATCTGTATAATAGGTACTATCATGGTACTCAACACTGTAAGTTAAAATATGTAAAGTGTTCAGCACAGAGCCACAAAGGGGACCTTGCCTCCCTAATACACTCCCAAGAGAGTAAAACAGCTCAAGACCCTATGAACATGGTCAGAATAAAAATGGAGTCACTAATATTAAGAAAATCTTGACAAATAGAGCTGGGGAAGGCCATAGAGGGTTTTCATGCTTGCATAACAAATAAGACTGATAACAAAACAGATAAAAACAAAGACTGATAACAAAAAAGACTACAAAAATCACAACCTTGCACAAAGGCCATTAAAACCTTGCACAAAAAATACTTCCGCAAAGACATCTGCCCAGCAACTGCCTGTCCAACTTTAGACTGGCGTCACCCTTGCTATTGATCTTTGTAGTCAAGGATAATTATTTCAGAAACAATAATGTAATCCTTATTTTTTTCCTTTAAAAATCTTTGTCTTCCCCCACCTCCCTGAAAATGCATATCACTTACTATGGCATATGGGTAATTCCCACTGCAGTGCTTAATTCCTAAGTGAAATATCTTTTATTTTAGAGAGCCTCTGTTTGTTCTTTAATTTGACAACCACTAGGGAGGTAAACAGTTAATATTTACTGAACACTTTTTTTTTTCAGTTTTTTTTTTTTTTGAGATGGAGTCTCAGCCAGTCACCAAGGCTGGAGTACAATGGCTGGATCTCAGCTCACTGCAACCTCCACCACCCAGGTTCAAGCGATTCTCCTGCCTCGGCCTCCCGAGTAGCTGGGATTACAGGCATGTGCCACCATGCCCGGCTAATTTTTGTATTTTTAGTAGAGATGAGGTTTCACCATGTTGGCCAGGCTGGTCTCAAACTCCTGACCTCAGGTGATCCGCCTGCCTCAGCCTCCCAAAGTGCTGGGATTACAGGTGTGAGCCACCACGCCCAGCCTTACTGAGTACTTAATATGTGCCAGAAATTCTTCTAGGTGCATTTGATCCCCACAAGGTCACTATGAGGTTAAACTAGTATTATGCTCATTTTAAAGATGGGAAAACTGAGGCACTGGTGGTTAAGAGACTTCCCAAAGGTCATAACCCTAGTAAGTGCCAAAGCCAGGATTCAAACTCAAGCAGCCTATCTTCAAAGCCCACGGATACTGCCTCCCTTAAGAGTAATGATTAATTTTTTTAAATCATAACTTGCAGCCGGGCGCAGTGGCTCATGCCTGTAATCCCAGCACTTTGGGAGGCTGGGGTGGGCGGATCACGAGGTCAGGAGTTCGAGACCAGCCTGACCAATATGGTGAAACCCCATCTCTACTATAAATACAAAAATTAGCCGGCCTGTAGTCCCAGCTACTCAGGAGGCTGAGGCAGGAGAATGGCAGAGGTTGCAGTGAGCCGAGATCGTGCCACTGTACTCTAGCTGGGGCAACAGAGTGAGACGCTGTCTCAAAAAAAAAAAAAAAAAATCATAACTTGATTGGCTACAATACTCTCTATAAGGCATTTTCCACCCACTCTTTCATTTCTCACCACAGCAGCCTAGGGAAGGAGGCAGTGTTGACTCCCAACTTACAGAGGGGAGGGGGAAACAGGCTGTGAAAGGGGGAACTAACTTGCCTTGCCAAGGTCACACAACAAGGTCAGTGGCAAAAGTAGGGCTGGAACTTGGAATTTTCCAAACTAGGACTTCAAATGTGGGGGGCCCTTCCCCAGCCTTGGCCAATTCCCAAGCTCCCCCAATAACCTGCCGTCTGGCTAGAGGCCTTGAGCCTCCCTCCTCAGGTCAGCTCTGCCTGGGCTTCCACCTTTCAGCTGCAGGGTCCCAAGGCTGTGTCCTCCACACCCCCTGCCCTCCCCATCAGATGGGAGGGGCAGGAACTCCAGGGCTGGTGGAGTTTCCGACCAGGCAGGAAAAAGAACAAAGGAACTGGGTGGGGGGGTGGGAGGAAGGGATGGCCAGGAGGGTGGCAGGAGTAGAGGGGACATTTCACCATGGAATATGAAGTCAAGAAAGGGAAGAAGGTAGGTGGGAGGTTGGGAGGGACACAGGGAGAGGAATGTCCCCAAAGCTGGGGAAGGGGGCAAACTGGGGTGGGGTGGGGGGTCGGTAGTGAGGGGCATAAGTGGAGCCTTTCTTCTCATTTGGAAGTAACTTCCTTCCCACTCTTGGGCAGCCAGACATTCAGGCTCTAAACTCCCTGTTTCTCCACTCTCAGTGGCCTCTGGCATCCCTAACATGGACAGACAGGGACCTTCCCAGGAAACCTGGCCAGACGGACTTAGTTTGGGAGATTCTCCACACCTGCTTCCCTGGTGTTTCCCGCAGCTCCCTCCTGCAGCCTCTCAGACAGAGGGACAGACAGACACCCAGCAGATCCATTCTCCTGCTCGCCACTGCCCCAGACAGAAGGACCCAGCCAGGGCAATTTTGATAGGAGGTTGCCTACCCAGGCTTGAGTCTCCCACCTGCCCCCCTACCCCTCCCACCTTTCTACAAGGGCCTATGCAAGGCATCAGTCAGAAGCCATTCCCCGCACCCCCAGATCCTCAACCCTTCTGACTCTGAAGTTTTCTAGTACACTTCTCTGGGTGTCTCACTTGGTTGTCTTTGGAGTTCAGGGAGCCGCTCTGATTTTAACTTCCACCTTACCCCCATTTCCACCCTCCCCTCTACCCCACCCCCACCAGAAACATGTGTCCGGGCTGTTCTAAAAGGTGCTCACAGGAATCACAGAGGGCTCAGAAGGGAGCCAAGACATACGTGCATGTTTTCTCTTAGTTTGTTCTTTTAATAGATATTTATTGAGTGCCTATAATGCACCAGGCATTTCATTTTTTTTAAAGCAATAAATAATGTAAAATTGCATAGAAGGGCTGGGTGCGGTGGCTCACACCTGCAATTCTAGCACTTTGGGAGGCCGAGGCGGGTGGATCACCTGAGGTCAGGGGTTCGAGACCAGCCAGGCCAACATGGCGAAACCCTGTCTCTACTAAAAATACAAAAATTAACTGGGCGTGGTGGCACATGTTAATCCCAGCTACTCAGGAGGCTGAGGCTTGAACCTAGGAGGCAGAGGTTGCAGTGAGCCGAGATCGCGCCACTGCACTCCAGCCTGGGTGACAGAGTGAGACTCTGTCTAAAATAATAAATAAATATATAAAAATTTTTAAAAAATCATAGGAGGTCCCATACTCAGTGCTGGAGGAGACTGATCAGTTTGAGTCGAGAGCTGATGGGTGGAAGGAAAGTGGGTAGGGAAGAGTGTTTGAGGCAGAGGAACAGCATGTGCAAAAGCCCCACGGTGGGAAGTAACGTAGCAAGCCAGAGGGACTGAAGGAGGACTGTGTAGTGGGGGCCCAGGGGACAAGAGTGAGGCAGATGGGGCTGGACAGGTGGGCAGAGCTGAGCCATTCAGGGCCACCAACAAAAATACTTACCCCTCCCCACCCCTAATACACACGCATACGCAAGACAAAGTCCCAGCTCCATAGCTGACATTCAGGATATGTTCGTCCCATAATCTAGCCACGGCAGACTGACTGCACACAGCTTCTCCAGGCTCACCCTCATCCAGCCTTTGAGGCATCCAGAATTTTGCACGTGCTGTGCCTTCTGCTTGGCATGCTTTCTCCCAGATAGTTTCTTCTCATTCCTTAAAGTTGCTACATACCCCATCCTGGCTCCATGATATTGGTTCTAACATAAGCTGAGTACCCATAAGAATCACCTGAGGGCTCATTAAAACACAGATCACTGGGTCTTACCTCCAGTTTCTGGGCCAATGAGCCTGGGATGGGGTTCAAGAAATTGCATTTCTGGCCAGGCACAGTGACTCACGCCTGTAATCGCAACACTTTGGGAGGCTGAGGCAGGAGAATTGCATGAGCCTAGGAGTTCAAGACCAGACTGGGCAGCATAGTAAGACCCCATCTCTTTAAAAAATATATATTAGCTAGGTGTGGTGGTGGTGCATGCCTGTGGTCCCAGCTACTGTGAGGCAGAGGTGGGAGGATCGCTGAGTCAGAAAGAATTTGCAATTCTAATAACCCACAGGTTATGCTGATGGTTGTGGGGCCACACTTTAAGAACCACCGGGTTAGATCCTGGCTACTCAAAGCGTGGTGCACAGACCAGTAGTATCAGCACCAGATGGGAGCTTGGTAGAAATGCAGAGTCTCAGGCTCCAACCCAACCCTACTGAATCAAACTTCCAGGGCAGATAAAGTTGGAAACTCACTAGTCTAGGTCATTTATCACAAGCCCTGGAGGCAAGGATAGGGTCCAGGTCTCCACTAAATCCTCAGCACCCAGCAGAGTCCAGCCATACAGGTGTGGGTAAATGTTTACTGAATGAATGAGTAAATGAACAGATATATTTGTGGACTTGTGTTCTGTTTACCTGAAAAGAATGTGAGCTCCTTGCAGGCAGGGAGGTTGTCTTACTCACATTTGCCTCCTTACACAGTTAAGTAATCACACCACACATTCACTCAGTGGTTTTCAGCTGAGCTTCCTTTTGAAATTACCTAAGAAGGCTTAAAAAATCTTAATGGACTGAGCTCATTAACCCCAATGGCTCACACCTGTAATCCCAGCACTTTGGGAGACCAAGGCAGGAGAATCATTTGAGCTCAGGAGTTCAAGACCAGCCTAGGCAACACAGTAAGATCTCATCTCTACTAAAAATTTTAAAAAATTAGCAGGCCATGGTATTACACACCTGTAGTCTCAACTACTTGGAAGGCTGAGGCAGAGGGATTACTTGAACCTAGGTGATCAAGGCTGCAGTGAGCTATGATTGTGCCACTGCACTCCAACCTGGGCAACAGAGGAACACCCTATCTCAAAAAAATTAAAAAATAAAAAATTTTATGCCTGGGTCTCAGTCCCAGAATTTCTTAGTCAGTTGGTTGGGAGTGTAACCTGGACATCTGAAGTTTTAGAAGATCCCCCGGTAGTTTGTGTGTGTGTGTGGGGGGGGGGGAGGGGTTTGTTTTGTTTCTTTGACAAGGTCTTACTCTGTCACCCAGGCTGGAGTACGGTGTTACAATCACAGCTCACAGCAGCCTCGACATCCCAGGCTCAGGTGATCCTCCCACCTTGGCCTCCCAAGTAGCTGGGATTATAGGTGCATACCACCGCACCCGACTAATTTTTTTTTTTTTTTGTATCCTTTTTGTAGAGAGTTTCACCATGTTGTCAAGGCTGGTCTCGAACTCCTGGGCTCCAGCTCTCCTCCCACCTCAGCCTCCCAAAGGGCTAGGATTACAGGCATAAGCCACCACACCTGGCCTTCCCCAGGTAGTTGTAAAGGATAGCCAGGGCTGGGAGCAACTGCTCTAAATGCAGTCTCACACTTGAGCATGTATCAGAAGCACCCGGCAGGCTTGTTAAACCCTAATTGCTGGGCCCTACGCCCAGAGTTTCTAATTTAGTGGGTCTGGGATGGGGCCCGATAATCTGCATTTCTCTCAATTCCTAGGTGGTGCTGCTGGTCCAGGAATCTCATGTTGAGAAATGCTGTTCTAGATGGAACTCAAACTTTCTTTTGAGATTCAGATGGCTGATCTGGGCTGAGCCCCAGAATTTGCACCTTTAAACTTGATCCAGGCCATTTTTACGCAGGTGCCTCTGGATTCTACTTAAATGTACTTATTAATAATTTCTAACTTTTAGGAAAGCACAGAGAATAGCCTAAGAAATAGCTATGCACCCACCACCACTCCACCACGTTGAATCCTAATCTATATTATATATATTTATATATTTTATATATATATATATATATATATTTTTTTTTTTTTTAAGATGGAGTCTTGTTCTGTTGCCCAGGCTGGAGTGCAGTGGCTCGATCTTGGCTCACTGCAACCTCTGCCTCTGCCTCCTGCGTTCAAGTGATTCTCCTGCCTCAGCCTCCCGAGTAGCTGGGATTACAGGCTCCTGGCACAACACCTGACTAATTTTTCTATTTTTAGTAGAGACACAGTTTCACCATGTTGGCCAGGCTAGTCTCCAACTCCTGACCCCAAGTGATCCGCCCGCCTCGGCCTCCCAGAGTTCTGGGATTACAGGTGTGAGTCACCACGCCTGGCCTTGAATCCTAACATTTTTCTGTATTTGCCCCAGCCTAGACTCATTCCTCAAACCTGTTTGGCAGGAGCTACACTGTCACCTGGGTGTTTAGAAAGAAGGTCATTGGATCCAGAATGCCCAAGGTGAACTATTCGTTCCACCACTACTAGCTGGTGACTTTATCAGTTAGTTCCTCTCTAGGGTTTAGTTTCTCCATCTGTAAAATGGGACTTACAGAGGTACCCCTTCTGCAGAGTTTTGGTGAGAATTAAATTAGGTAATGTAAGTAAAAGTGAGCATAGTAAGAGCTCAACAAAAGCAGCCGCTGTTATCACTCTCATTCCTCCTCTCCTCCCCAGGGCTTTGTATCCCCCATCCGAAGGCTGGTGTTCCCCAAGGCCGGGCGCCGGGCAGCTTGTAGGAGCAGCGTGAGCCGCCGGCCCCTGCACTCAATGCCCCTTTATCCCCCCGACTACCTCATCGACCCCCAGATTCTGCTGTGTGACTACCTGGAGAAAGAGGTCAAGGTGCGTGCAGGATAAGAAGGGGTGGGAAAACCTTGGGGTGAGGAGACCTTCACTTCTCCTTGACACCAAGTTCTGATCAGCCCTATCTCACACAGGCGAAGTTGTGGCTCATGGGAAAGAGGCCTGGGTTCATGTCAGCCTTTCCCGTACCCTCAGCAAGTGACCTCCATCTGCTGAGTCTCCTCAGTGTTCCCATCTCAACATGAGGCTCAAAACCTACCCCCAGGGGAGAGTAGATGGGAGAGTGTTCTGTGCACGGGAAAGTCCTACCTTTTGTCAACTGACATAACACAAAGGGAGACTCACTAAAAGAAAATGATGGTTACTCAGGAATAGGCATTGCAATGGGAATATGCATGCCATAGTAAACCCTGTATTCAGGAGGTAAAGGAAGGCAAATGTTTTTAAAGGAAAAGTGAGGAGGATTACATAATTGTTTTGAGATAATTATCCCTGGCTGCAAGGATCAATAACAAGGATGGCACCACTTCCAAGTTGGATGAGCAGTTGCTGTCCTTGCAGGAATATGTGTGTGCGTGTAAGGTTGTGATGGCCTTTGTGCAAAGTTGTAGTTTTTACAGTCTTTTTGATAGTTCTCGTTATCAGGCGTTCATGCATGAGAATCCCCACTCCTATTTGTCAGGGCTTTTAACACAAGTGACTCCATTCTGATTGACAACTTTCACATTTCCCATGAGATTTTACTGCAGTGACCTTGCTGTTACTCGGACAGTGTCCAGATTAACAGCAAGGCACAAAGAACTTCCACCACTTAGGAGCTGTACTTTTTTTTTTTTGAGACAGAGTCTCATTCTGTCACCCAGGCTGGAGTGCAGTGGCACGATCTTGGCTCACTGTAACCTCTGCCTCCCGGGCTCAAACAATTCTCCTGCCTCAGCCTCCTTAATAGCTGGGACTACCAGCATGCACCACCACACCCGGCTAATTTTTTTGTATTTTTAATGGAGCTGGGGTTTCACTATGTTGGTCAGGCTGGTCTCAAACCCCTGACCTCAGGTGATCCGCCCACCTTGGCCTCCCAAAGTGCTGGGATTACAGGTGTGAGCCACCACACCTGGCATGAACACCATGAAGAGGCAATGATGGGTCTTCATTTAGCCTAAGAAGATTGATATGGGGGTAGAGTTGTCTGAACTGGCAAACAACAAGCCACCTAGTAAAATCTGAATTTCAGATAAGCAATGAATACATTCTTAGCATAATTATGTCCCAAATATTGCAAGGGACTAAAAATACTAAACAACTTAAAAATTATTGTTGATCAACGGCCAGGCATGGTGGCTCACACCTGTAGTCCCAGCACTTTAGGAGGCCGAGGCAGGTGAATCACGAGGTCAGGAGTTCAAGACCAGCCTGGCCATCTTTTAGTAGAGACAGTGAAACCCGTCTCTACTAAAAACACAAAAAATTAGCTGGGTGTGGTGGTGGGCGCCTGTAATCCCAGCTACTATGGAGGCTGAGGCAGGAGAATCGCTTGAACCTGGGAGGCGGAGGCTGCGGTGAGCCGAGATCACACTGCTGCACTCCAGCCTGGGTGACAGTGCGAGACTCCAGCCCCCGCAGCCCCCCCCAAAAATTGTTGTTTTCAAGTTCAAATTTAACTGGCATCCTATATTTTATCTGGCAACCCTATATGGAGGGAAAAACTAACACATAAATCTGCTTAAAAATTGAGGACTGAAATTTGATAAAGAATAAAAAGAAAAGGTTTGATTGGTGGATTCACCTAGAAGAATACAACTAAAAATAATTTTTTAAAAGTTGGCCAGGCATGGTGGCTCACGCCTATAATCCCAGCACTTTGGGAGGCCGAGGCAGGCTGATTACTTGAGGTCAGGAGTTTGAGGGCAGCCTGGCCAACATAGTGAAACCCCGTCTCTACTAAAAATACAAAAATTAGCTGGACGTGGTGGCACGCGCCTGTAATCCCAGCTACTCAGGAGGCTGAGGCAGGAGAATCGCTTGAACCCGGGAGGCAGAGCTTGCAGTGAGCTGATATCTTGCCATTGCACCCCAGCCTGAGTGACAGTGAGACTCTGTCTCAAAAAAAAGTTAATTATTATATTGAATAACATTTAAGTGCTAACATTAGGATATAAGAGTAAAGGAAAAATTTGTTGATTTAGTGCATCATTTTTCCTGACAAAATGATGTACTAATTCGATCCAACATTCTTCCCTTTCCATTTGACTTCTGCAACAAGACCATAAGGAAGGCAAGTGATTTGCAATTCCTTTGACAATGATGCTTGGGGTAGAGAGAGCCACTCAGGCCAGAGGAAATTTACAGGTGGTCAGTTCTTTCAAGCTATTATAATAAGTTTTGCTTCCCTATGGAATCTTATAGCTAGATGACTATGTGTTAAGGCAATATAAGCCAGCAGTTGAGAGTGTGGGCTCTGGCATGTGGATCCCAGTTTGATCCTCTCTAGCTATCTAATCCTGGGCAAGTTGTTTAGTTAGCCACACCCTGCCTTGGTTTTTCTCATCCTTAAAGCAAGGGTGAATGAGTGAATATATATAGAGCGCTCAGAACTGTGCCTAGCTTCTATTAAGGGCTCAGTAAAAGTTATTATCAGGTTATATTAATTCATGTATTTCTATCTCAATCTATCCGCACTGCATCAATGAGAAGGCCAGAGTTCTTCAAGGTTTCAGGGTGACATCTCTGTGCCCTTCTCTCACCCCGATTTCCATCCAGTTCCTGGGCCACCTTACCTGGGTGACTTCCTCACTGAACCCCTCCAGTCGGGACGAGCTCCTGCAGCTGCTAGACACCGCCAGGGTGAGACTCTGGGGAGGGAGGAGGGCAGGATCTCGCCCCCTTCTCCCTCTTCTACCTGCGGACCTCGGGAACTCGAGATCTGCCCCTCCCTGCAGCAGCTGAAGGAGCTGCCGCTGAAGACCACGGCGGAGCAGGACAGCATCCTGAGCCTGTCTGCCCGCTGCCTGCTGCTCACCTGGCGCGACAATGAAGAGCTCATCCTGCGAATCCCTACGCACGAGATCGCCGCCGCCTCCTACCTGCAGGACGACGCGCTGCACCTGCTAGTGCTCAAGACCGGTGCGGCGGGAGGGGCCGGGGGCGGGGCAGGGGCAGGAGGTGTGCGGGTAGAGAAGGAGAGGGACCTGCGGCGGGGGCGGAGGAGATGGAAAAGGTCTGACCATACTACCCTGAGACTAGGGGCAGGCCGAAGAGGCTCTGGGAAAGCAGACAGGGCCTGAGGTTGAGGATGAAGGTGGGTGGCCTGAGCCACTACACTGAGGCCAGGTGGTGGAGCACGGAGAGGGTAGAGAAGCCCAAGACCTAGGCCAGGGCTGAATCCGCAGTTACCAGCCGGCTCTGAGGCTAGAGTGGACCCTTGGGCTGGGGGCGGGGCCTGAGTCCGGGGGCGGGGCTGGGGAGAGGCGGGAAGTCAGAATCCAAGGGGGCGGTCCCTGAAACCCGGGACTGGGTCCTCACTTAAGGCTCCCTCGGGAGGGGACAGCCTGACCACCACCCTCTGTTCAGAGGGCAGGTCTGAGGCCAGGGGCGCAGGCGTCGTGGGGAGCGTGGAAGCCACCTGGCCACACCACCCAGAAGCCAGGGGTGGAGACTGAGGCCGGGGGCGGGCCAGAAAGTGTGGAAGCGGAGTGGGGGGGGAATCGCTGCGCTACTTTAAAGCCGCGGGGGAGGCGGCGGTGGAACCCCAAAGCCGCGAGGTCAGGTGGCCAGCCGGCCTCAGGAGGGGGTCTCTGAGTCCCGATCTCCGCGGCTGAAGGTCCCCCGGACTCTCCTAGGTCTGGGCGTGGACCCGGTGCCTGCCGGCGTGGACGCCAGCCCAGGCGGCGCAGGACGCGACCCCGGCCAGCCAGGTGCGGCTCCCGAGAAGCGGCGGGTGGGCACCGCGGAGCGGCGCCACACCATCTGCAGCCTGGACTGGCGGATGGGGTGGGGTGGGGGCGCCGCGGAGGCCCGGGCCGGGGGAGGAGGCGGCGGCAGCCTGGAGCGCCAGCGCGCCGGGGCGCGGGCGTCGGGTAGCTGGGAGCGACGGCAGACGTTCAGCGGCAGCTGGGAGCGGCGGCACGGAGGCGGCGGCGGCGGCGGCGCGGGGAAGCCGGGCGGCAGCTGGGAGCGGAGGCAGGCGGGCAGCGGCGGTGGCAGCTGGGAGCGGCGCCACCCCGGCCCCAACCCGCTCGACCCGCAGGACCCCAGCCCTGACGCCTACTGCAACCTGGTCATCCTGGCTGTAGCCAACAGGGTGAGCCCGAGAGCAGCCTGCGCCCAATGCCCGGCTTCGGGAACGCTGCTTCCCCTCCAACCTTGCCCCCGCCCCACCCACCAGGTTCCTAGGATCTGCCCCTGCCTTCTCCCTGCACCTGCCCCACCTAATGGCTCCTAAACTCCGGACCTGGACACCTCCAGGGCATCTCCCCTTGACTCCCTCAATGGGATGAACTCTCAAAATGGCCAAAACAAACTAGATCTAACCTCCAGCCCGTTCCTTCTCCAACGTTGTCGGTGTTGGCCCCACCGCAGTAACATTCACGAGGACACTAATCACCAGCGTGAATCGAGGGCCAGCTCATGCCAGACACAGGGCTGCATCAACTCATTTAATTCTCACAGCAACCTCTGGAGGCAAATATTACAACTATTGTATTCCCATTCTATAGAGAAGGAAACCGAGATCCATAGGTGAAGTAACATAGGCAAGGTCACACAGGAAGCACGTGGTGGTTTTAAGATTCAAATCCAGGAAGTTCAGAGCCAGTACTCTTGGTAACTAAGATGGTCACCCAAGGCAGAAGCCTTCCTGCCATTCTTCCTTCCCCCTCCGTCTTCCCCTGTGCCTCCCCCATCCTCTTCATTCACCCTTGCTTTTATTCATCCGACCATGTTTCTTGAGTGCCAGCTCTGGGCTAGGCAATGGGCTAGGTGCTATGGATACAGACGTGAAAAAGACATCTGGTGTCCACCCTTAGGGATCTCACAGTCGAGCAGACACCTTCAAGTTCTGAGCATTCTAAGCTTTTCCTCTGATCTTGGACCACCAGATCCCTCTGTATAAAAATAGTGGTGAACGAAACAGACATAGTTCCTGTCTAGATGGTGAGGCAGATAATAACCAGTAAACTCAGACACCACAGCTGTCTCTCTCCCCTTGAAACACTTCCTCACTTGGCTTCCAGCTCTCTACCTTCTCCAGGCTTTTCTCCTACCAAGCTGGTTCCTCCTCTTCTCCAGAAGTTGGAGTGCCCCAGACTTTGTCCTTGATCTTCTTCCCTCCTCCATCTATCCTTCATCTACCCATTTCTAGGTGATCTGCATCTGAAGGTCTAACGACTGTTTCAAACCCAACACATCCAAAGCTGAGATCCAACCTACTCCCCCAAACCTGCCACTCCCTTGGTTTCCCTGTCACAATTAATAGCAGCTGTGTCCTTTCATTGGTCAGGCCAAAACCTTGCTGTGGGCCTTGGCTGGCTCTCGCGCTCTCTGTCTTTCTCACACACACCCCATATCCACTCTGTCAATAAATCCTGTTGGCTCTTATTTTTAAAACATAACCAAGCCTGTAATCCCAGCACTTTGGGAGGCCGAAGCGGGTGGATCACCTGAGTTGAAGAGTTAAGACCAGCCTGGCCAACATGGTGAAACCCCGTCTCTACGAAAAATACAAAAATTAGCCAGGCATAGTGGTGGGTGCCTGTAATCTCAGCTATTCGGGAGGCTGAAGCACGAGAATCACTTGAACCCAGGAGGTAGAGGTTGCAGTGAGCCAAGACCACGCCACTGCACTCCAGCCTGAGCAATAGAGCAAGACTCCATCTCAAAACAAAACAAAACCAAAAAAACATCAAAATCCATTTACTTCTCCCCACCCTCCCCCTGTACCCACCCAGGTCCATGCCCCATTTTATCTCACCTGAATTATGTGGTCACCCTCTGACTGGTTCAGCCCTTGCTGACAGTCTCTTCCCCCACACAGAGTGGTCCCATTACCATGAAAGTCACATCATGTCACTACTCCACATCTTCCAGTGGCTTCCCATTTCACTCCAAGTAAAAGCTAACATCCTTACAATTGCTTACAAGGCCATTTGTACTCCAGCCACCATGCCCACTTCTTCTGTGGCTGGAAATAGGATTCCAGACAAAGCCAACAATCATCCCATTGGACTGTGAGGGCTTTGGGGAACTGAACCTGGGCCAGTGTCGGCCACATAATAGGACTAAGTTAGAATTTGTGGAGTGAGTAAATAAGTGTAATCCCAATACTTTGGGAGGCTGAGGCAGGCAGATCACTAGAGCCCAGGAGTTCCAGACCAGCCTGGGCAACATGGCAAAACCCCGTCTCTACTAAAAATACAAAAAATTATCTGGGCATGGCGGTGTGTGCCTGTCACGCAGCTACTCAGGAGGCTGAGGTGGGAGGATCACCTGAGCTCAGGAGGTTGAGGCTGCAGTGAGCCATGATTGTGCCACTGGGCAACCGGAGTGTGACTCTATCTAAAAAAAAAAGTTGCTTTCCAGGGTTGTCTGAGCATCTGGCTTCTTATCTGAGTCATCCTGGTCCCAAGAAGGATATAGGAATTCGAGTAAAAAACAACTTGGATGCTGGTACTAATGCCATGACCCTGCTCTGTGAACCTAGACAAGGCACTTAACCACTCTAAGTCTCAGCATCTTTCATTATAAAATAAGGATCCTCTTTGTCTATTTTGTAGGTTTATGGTAAGGATCACCTGGTTTAATTATTAGGACACACCTACTCTCCCAAAATGCCTATCCCGAGTTACATTTTAGTTTATTCTTTGGGCTCTTTTATTTCTATTTTTTTGTGTCCAACCATCCATTGTCTTGGGCCTTTTTAGAGACACAACATAGAGAAAAGTTTCATGAAGACAGTCTCTTCATCAATTACTGGTTTTCTATGTGTCTTGCTTAAGGCATAAAGAGGTAAATTCAAGAGCTAAATTCCTATTCACATTTGCAGTCTCAAAAAAGTTTTACCCAAGAACTTAAACTCCTTCTTTCTATCTGAGACTGAATTTTATTTATCCTGCTTCCATTTTCACACTGAATGCTAGGAAGCTCATATCTAAATATGGCTTCCAGTATTAGTAACTATATTGAGCCTAAAATTTTGATACATTTAATCATCCCTTCTCCTACTAGGTATTAGGAGAACAGGATTCTAATCCTGACTAATCACTTCCCCTCACTGGGCCTCAGTTTCCATACCTATACATTAAACTAAATTAGGACTTATCTTAGAAGGGCTTCAGGAAGGCTGATGAATCCTCCACAAATCTGGGGTACATTTTTCATGGCACAAGAGTTAGAGTTGTCACTGAATTCTATAAAGGGGTTCTAAGATCCAGAGAGTAGCCATAGAATTTTGATGGAAAAAGTCTTGAAAGCCAATTTAAAGGGCTCTATAGGTGTGTATCTTTGTGTGCATCTTCACACTGTGTTTTAGGACGCAGGGTAACATCTTGGTCATTGGTGAGGACCTGAGCTCTCTCTCCTCCTCCCTCGGCCAGGACGCTGCAGAGGAGTCCTGCGCACTCATCTGTCAGGTCTTCCAGATCATCTACGGGGACCAGAGTATTGAGTGTGTGGACAGGGCTGGCTACCACTACACATCCACACCTGAACGGCCATGGCTCTGCAGCCGCAGTGAGTACCAGAACTCCTGTTCTCTCACCCCGTGAAACATCCCAAAAAGGCCAGGGGAGGGAAGATGTCCCAGGACTTGGGGCTGATGAAGGTATTTAGGGTTCCTGATCTCTGCCATAATTACAGTGTACCCCACAATTGTAGGTGAAATGTCAATTTTCTTTTTTTCTTTTTCTTTTCTTTTTTTTTTTTTTTTTGAGACAGAGTCTCCCTCTGTTGTGCAGGCTGGAGTACAGTGACGCCATCTCGGCTCACTGCAACCTCCACCTCCTGGGTTCAAGCAATTCTCTGCCTCAGCTTCCCAGGTAGCTGGGATTACAGGCATGTGCCACCATACCCAGCGAATTTTTTTTTTTGTATTTTTATTCGAGACGGGGGTTTCACCATCTTGACCAGGCTGGTCTTGAACTCCTGACCTCATGATCCACCCGCCTCAGCCTCCCAAAGTGCCGGGATTACAGGCGTGAGCCACTGCACCCAGCCATCAGTTTTCATGATGATCTCAAACTTAGCTTCTTCAAAGATGTTTGGATTGTCAAATTCAGAACAAGCCCCCTAGAGCTGAACTCTTCTCTCTCCCTTTTGTTTTTGTGTCCCTGTATTGCAGCAAACTAAGCACATGTATTGTCTGCTTACTGAGCCATTGGTCCCACCAGGACCCTAACGCAAAACCAAGATTTCCAGATGGGTCCTTGAATGCACTCAAGGACTAGAAGGAGAATGAGACTAATAGAGACATTTGTTGAGCACCAGTTGTGTGCCAAGCACTGTACCAATGTGCCATGTCCTCATAGCAACCTTGCCTGTCCTCTTTGTCACTGTATCCCCTGTGCCTGGCACGAGACTGGGTACATCAGATACTCACGAAATATTTTTTCTGAATGGATGAAAGAACTCTCTGAGACCTTAGGATTCCCATTTTTTTGTTTGTTTGGTTGGTTTTTGTTGTTGTTGTTTGTTTGTTTGAGTTGGAGTCTCACTGTCGCCTGAGCTGGAGTGCAGTGGTGGGATCTCGGTTCACTGCAACCTCTGCCTCCCCGTTCAAGCGATTCTCCTGCTTCAGCCTCCTGAGTAGCTGGGACTACAGGCGTGTGCCACTACACCCAGCTAATTTTTGTATTTTTAGTAGAGACGGGGTTTCACCATGTTAGTTGGCCAGTGTGGTCTTGATTTCTTGACCTCGTGATCTGCCTGCCTCAGCCTCCCAAAGTGCTGGGATTACAGGTGTGAGCCACCGCGCCTGGCCAGGATTCCAGTTTTACAGATGAGGACATTAAGGCTCAGATTAGTCACTAAATTACTCAAGGTCACACAGCTGGTAAGTGGCAGAGTCAGGATTCAAACCCAGGTCTGTCTGATTCTGAAGCTTCTATAAGCAACAACCTTACTCCCCATGCTGCCCTCAGGCCAGTGGGTGAATTCCCCCAGCCACTGTCTCCCGCAGCATGGTACCAGCAACAGAGTTCTCGTTCTTTTCTTCCCAAGACCCTCGCATTGGTGGGAGCTGTGCTTGTTGGGAAGCTGGGTTAGTTCAACTTTCACAAGGATGATAGGCAAATAAGTGAGATAATTCAACAAATATTTCAACAAATTCATTCATTTAGCAAATATTTGTTGAGCACCTAGTAGGTCAGATCCAGTGATAATCAGTAGGTTATTCTGGTGAGCAAAACCAGAGGTGGCCCTGTTTTCATGAAGTTTACTTAGTAGAGGCAGGCTGACAGTGCTTAAATAAGTACACAAATAAATACACAACCACAGGCTGGGCACGGTGGCTCACACCTGTAATCCCAACACTTTGGGAGGCCAAGGCAGGTGGATCACCTGAGGTCAGGAGTTCGAGACTAGTCTGGCCAACATGGTGAAAACCCATTTCTACTAAAAATACAAAAATTAGCTGGGCATGGTAGCAGGCACCTGTAATCCCAGCTACTTGGGAGGCTGAGGCAGGAGAATCGATCGAACCTGGGAGGTGGAGGTTGTAGTGAGCAGAGATCGTACCACTGCACTCCAGCCTGGGCGACAAGAGCGAAACTCTGTCTCAAAATAAATAAATAAATAAATAACCACAGACTGTGCTGGGAGAATGTATAATGAGGAACTGGCCCCACATGGAGGATAAGGAAGAGACACTGATCAGAGATCAGAAAGGGTAGGGCTAATAACCAGCTAAATGAGACAACAGGACTAGGAAGAGCGCAAGCTCTCTGTACTTGGTGTTTCTTTGCTCTGAAGGTTTTCAGATCCTTCTCCTTCACAAATTTCTTTCCCTCTTTCTTCTTCTTTCTTTCTCTTTCCTCCTTTCTTTCTTTCTTTTTCTTTTTTCTTTCTTTTCTTTCTTTCTTTTCTTTTCCTTCCCCTTCCCCTTTCTCTTTCTTTCTTTCCTTTCTTTTTTCATTTCCTTTCCTCTTTCTTCTTTCTTTCTTTCTTTCTTTTCTTCCTTCCTTCCTTCCTTCCTTCCTTGATTCCTTCCTTTCCTTTCCTTTCCTCTTTCTTTCTTTCTTTTTCTCTTTCTTTTCTTTTCTTTATTTATTTTTTTTTCAGGGTCCAGCTCTGTCACCCAGCCTGGACTGTAGTGGTACAATCACGGCTCTCTGCAGCCTCGACCTCCCAGGCCCAAGCAGTCCTCCTATGTCAGCCTCTCAAGTAGCCGGGACCACAGGCATGCACCACCGCACCCAGCTAATTTTTTTGTTGTTGTAGAAATAGGGTCGCTCTATGTTGTCCAGGCTGGTCTTGAACTCCTGGGCTCAAGCAGTCCTCCTGCCTTGGCCTCCCAAAGTGATGGGATTACAGGCATGAGCCACAAATTTTTTTTCTTTTTTTTTTGTCTTGCCTGAAACACACAGTTTACAAAATATTCCCTCACATGTTTCCTCATCTGCTGTTCCCAAAGCCCCCATGAGGTAGGCGGGGGGTGGTATTGTCCCCATGTCGGGGAAGTTGAGGATCAGGAGAGGGGAGGGGAGTTCCCCAGGGTCTGCTGTGTGTTGGTGTCAGGGGCAGGACTAGACTTCAGGCTGAGACTGAGGGTGGGGCCTCAGGGAGCAGGGGATGCTGATCCCTGCTTTGCTGCCTCTGACAGTCCCTCTGTCTGCTGGTCCCAGGTGAGAGCTGCCACACAGATGGGACGTATGCCTATGACGCTGACTTCAGCTGCTGCAGCTCCTTGTGAGTACAGCCCCTGTCAGGGACTCCACCCTGCCCCCCTACCCCTGTACAAACAGGATGACTAGAGAGGGTAGGAGAAGGTGACCCAACCTTGATGTGTGCTGAGACACTGGGCACCAAGAGGGGGAGGTAAACTGAGCTCCCTGACTCTGGAAACTCACAGGATCCAGACCCTTGAGAGACCCAGGAGACACCAGAACTCAGATGTGGGTCCACACAGGCCTGTGGTTCTCTCCCAGTCATCCCGGCACAGTGGTCTGCAGAAACCAAAACCATAGCTTAATTTTGGTTCCATGTGATAGAAAACTCCCAAAAAGAGTATCTTAAACAAGATAGAACTTTTTTTTCTTATCTTTGACATAAAATAGAGCAACAATTCAACATTTCATGGTTGTTAGGAGTTCAGGCTTCTCTTTTCCTTCCCTACCCTCTTCAGGACTTGCAGCCATCCTCAAGGTCACCTCATGGACCGAGATGGTGGTTGTAGCTCCAGCCATCACAGTAGCATGCTAAGGGGCCTCTTTAAAAAGTTTTGCCAGATTCCCACCTGATGACTTCTTATGAGCTTATATCTCATAGGCCAGAAGTTGGTCGCATAGCCATCACTAGCTACAAGAAAAGCTGGAAAATTTAGGATTAAAAAAATATATTTCAGGCTAGATGCAGTGGCTCACACCTGTAATCCCAACAGTTTGGAAGGCTGAGGCAAGTGGATCGCTTGAGCCCGGGAGTTCCAAACCATCCTGGGCAACATGGCGAAACCCCATCTCCACCAAAAATACAAAAATTAGCCAGGTATGGTGGCGCACACCTGTGGTCCCAGCTACTTGGGAGGCTGAGGCAGGAGAATGGCGTGAACCCAGGAGGCAGAGCTTACAGTGAGCTGAGATAGTGCCACTGCACTCCAGCCTGGGCGACAGAGCGAGACTCTATCTCAAAAAAAAAAAAAAAAAAATTCAGGCCAGTCGCGGTGGCTCACGCCTGTAATCCCAACACTTTGGGAGAGCAAGGCAGGAGGATCACCGGAGCCCACAAATTTGAGGCCGGTCTGGGCAACATAGGGAGACCCTGTCTCTATTTAAATAAATAAATAAACAAATAAATAAAATTTTAAACAATTCAGTTGGGAACATTACCCAGGGTTCTGTTTAGGGTGACCAGCTGTCACAGTTTGCTCAGGAATGAGGGGTTCCCCAGGATATGAGATTTTCAGTGCTAAAACCAAGAAAGTCCTGGGTTACTGGTTGATCACCTAGTCATGTTACTAAGGGCTTCAGTTTGGCATGTAGCAGTCTCTGCCAGTGATATATGCCTTACTGTTTTTTTCCTTTTTAGTGGCAACAGATTTGCCTTCCTCATACTGTATGCCCTTAGGCTAGTCTTTAAACAACCAGATATCTACTGAAGAGATAAAATAGTGATAATAGCGTTTGAACTTTGAGCTTGCTATGTACTAAGTGCTGTTCTATTAAGCACTTTATTTTTTCATCAACATAGTAACATTACAGCAGCTACTGTTTATTGCTTATAGCCCATAATTCTAAGTGTTCTACAAATATTAACTCCTCTAATTCTCACGATGACACTAATTATTATTATCCCATTTTACAGATGGAAAAATTGAGAAATAGAGAAATTAAGTTTAGTTTTCCCAAGGTCAAGCACTAGTAAGTTGTAGGTCTGGGATTTGAACAGAAGAAGGCTGGCTCCAGAATCCAGTCCTTTAACCACAAAGCTACACTGCTTCTTTGTAGGTAATAATGGAGGATGGTTCTGGAGCAATTTACAGACAAGCAGGCAGGAGCCCAACGTTGAGTTTTTATTAAGCAATATTTCTTGAGTACCTTCTATGTGCCAGGCACTGTGCTGTGTGCTGGGGATACAGATGGACACAATACAGAGGGCAAAACCTGGGCCTGGCACATAGTAGGTGTTCAACAAATGAAGAAAACCAAAGTCCCTGCTCTTGTCAAGTTTACTATCTAGCATGGGAGGCAATGAAATCACAATTAACAGTAACAATCATTAATGGTAATAAGTACTAAAGGAAGGCTCAGGGTGCTATAAGAGAGGCTGAGGGGGACCGCAACTCAGCTGGAGAGTCAGGAGGGCCTCTCAGAGGTGATGGCACGTGAACTGAGGCCTGGAGGATGAAAGGGGGAAGAGTGTTCCAGGTAGAGGGAACAGCAAATGTAAGAATCCTGAACTAACCAGGCGTGGTGGCTCACGCCTGTAATCCCAGCATTTTGGGAGGCTGAGGTGGGCAGATTGCTTGAGGTGAGGCATTCGAGAGCAGCCCGGACAACATGGTGAAACCCTGTCTCTACTAAAAATACAAAAATTGGCTGGGTGGCACATGCTTGTAGTCCCAGCTACTCAGGAGGCTGAGGCATGAAAATTGCTTGAACCCAGGAGGCGGAGGCTGCAGTGAGCCAAGATTGCACCACTGCACTCCAACCTCAGTGACAGAGCAAGAATCTGTCTCAAAAAAAAAAAAATAATAATTCTGAACAGGATAGAGCTTAGTGGGTTTGAGGAGCAGCAGGTGGCCACTGTGGCTGTGGCAAATGGTGTGAGGGAAAGAGTGGTCAGAGAGGATGCTTGGGGGTACCTGGAAAGGCCATGCGTGTCGCAGGTAGGCCATGGACTGAGGGAGCATGTTCGACAGAGGTTCTAACCCAACCTAGGGGAATTAGAGAACACTCTCCTGAGGAGATGACATTTAAGATCACGGGATGAATAAGAGTTAGCTGAGCAAAAGGGAGGGGAAAGGAGGCAATCCAGGCAGAGGGAACAGCAGGTGCAAACACCCAGAGGTGAGGAGATAGTAGAGGAAGAAGGAGAAGGGGGGTGGGGGGCGCGAAGCACAAAGAGCAAAGGCAAAGGCAAGCACAGTGAGAGATGAGACTTGAGAGGTGCCAGGGGCCAGCGTGTGCGAGGCCTTGGAGGCCAGCATGCAGTCTAGGATGAGGCCTCCTACCTTCAGCCTGCCTGAGGGCAAGGAGCTGGAGGGAGGCGAGTGAAAGCCCTTCTTCCCGTGCCTGCAGCAATGGCTCCCAGGACACCTTTGAAGCATGTTACAGCGGCACGTCCACACCTTCTTTCCACGGCTCCCACTGCAGCAGCAGCGACCACAGCGGTCTGGGCTTGGAGCAGTTACAGGATTACATGGTCACGGTGAGCTGGGGCCGGTGGTGGGAATGGCACAAGCAAAAAGCCTGGAGGCTGGAGTAAACATTTTGGGAATTGCACATTGCCCTGGACATAACCTAAGCAGAAGACATCAGAGGTCAGAGCAGGAGATGAGGTTAGGAGAGTAAACTGAGGCCAGCTTGTGAAAGGCCTTAACTAAAGTCAGCTGGCATTAGCTGAGTGCCTGCTGTATACCAGGCACCATTCTAAGCACCTTTCATGCATTATTTCTTTTAATCTTTTCAACAACTCCAAGAAGAAAATGCCATCATTATCCTCACTTTGCAGATGAGAAAAGCAAGCCTCATGGAGGTTGTCATCTACCCAAGATCACAGAGCTGATCCAGTGAAGGGGTCAAGATTTGCACTCAGGCAGCTTGAGTCCATATCCTATTCTTAAATGCAGCCTAAGGGATCTAGATGTCCTCTGAGTAGCCCACGGGAACGTTTTCAGAGGAGAGCTGGGCCAAACATGCCCTTAGGGAAGACTCTGGGCCTTTCAGGCAGGGGTTGGGTGGCGCTGCTTCCTGGGATTGATCTCAAATGGTGTCCCCCACATAGTTGCGGAGTAAGCTGGGGCCCCTCGAGATCCAGCAGTTTGCGATGCTGCTGCGGGAGTACCGGCTGGGGCTGCCCATCCAGGACTATTGCACAGGCCTGCTGAAGCTCTACGGAGACCGGCGCAAGTTCCTCCTCCTTGGTGAGCTCCCGCTGTACCCCCAGAGGTCAGCTAGAGCCCCTGCTTGGTCCATGCCATCCCAGTCAGGCACCAGGCTGCAAATGTTTTCTCCTTATCTTTCAGCCTCTGATGAAACCCAGATCATGAGATTCGCAGGGCAGATGAGAAGCCCAAGGTGCAGAGTAGGGAAAGGACTTGTCAGAGCTGGGAGACACTGTTGATAAGAAGAACTAAGCAGTGGTGTGGCCATTTCATCTTCACAGCAAAGCTGGGAGAGGGACTGATTCTTCCCATCTTACCCTATGTGGAAGCTGAGGCTCAGAAAGGCTAAGGAACATGTCCAAGGTCACGTAGCTAGTAAGTAGGGCTAATAATAACAAGAGGAATAATACAAATAAGCTGACATGTGCTTGGCAGTTACCCTGTGCCAAGCATCATCTCATTGAATGCCCCCAGTTCTGAGAAGTAGGTACTATTATTGGTCCCCATTTTGCAGGTGAGGAAACTGAGACTCAGAGTTACAAAGTAAAGGACTGAGGTCACATAGCTAGTAAGTAGGAATGGGAATAAAACAAACTGTTTACGGGGCGCTCAGTATGTGCTGAGTACCTTGTTATTTAATCCTCACATCCCTACCCAGAGAACAGGTGCAATTATCTCAGTTTTACAGGTGAGGAAAATGAGGTTCAACATAATTAATCAATGGGAATATAATGATGGTACTAATAATAACAACAAAAATAGGCCTGGCAAGGTGGCTCACACCTGTAATCCCAGCACTTTGGGAGGCTGAAGCTGGCGGATCACCTGAGGTCGGGAGTTCAAGACCAGCCTGGCCAACATGAAACCCTGTCTCTACTAAAAATACAAAAATTAGCAGGGCATGGTGGTGTGCGCCTGTAATCCCAGCTACTTGGGAGGCTGAGGCATGAGAATGCTTGAACCTGGGAGGCGGAGGCTATAATAATAATAAAAGTACAGTAATCTAGTATGTAGTGAGCATTCACTGTGTGCTGAGTTTGCTGGCTCAGAGAGTTAAGAACCTTGGGCAAGGCCACACAGCCAGTGAGTGACAGCAGGGATTTGCACCCAGATCTGCAGAGAGGACGCTTCCCCTGTGGGAGGGAAAGGGGACGTGCCCTGGGGACTCACCACGCCCCTCGGCGCGCAGGGATGCGGCCCTTCATCCCGGACCAGGACATTGGCTACTTCGAGGGCTTCCTGGAGGGCGTGGGCATCCGCGAGGGCGGCATCCTCACTGACAGCTTCGGCCGCATCAAGCGCAGCATGAGCTCCACGTCGGCCTCCGCAGTGCGCAGCTACGATGGCGCGGCGCAGCGGCCCGAGGCACAGGCCTTCCACCGGCTGCTGGCTGACATCACGCACGACATCGAGGCGCTGGCCCCCGATGACGATGACAACGACGACGAGGATGAGCCCCGGGGCTCCAGGGGCGGGAGCGACGCCGCCGAAGACAACTACCTGTAGCCACCACCCCTGCGGACGGCGTGACCCCGCAGCCCACCTCTGAGTCTCGGCTTTGCTTCGGGGACCCTATCCCCAGGGCCCCCCCATCACACCTGGCGGGGCCAGGGGGCGTCTTCACTCCAGGGTCTCGCTCCCTGCCCTTGGGGGCCCAAGGCCATGCAGTACCGAGACTGTCCTGCAGGGGGAAAGCGAAGCCGGGCCCTAAAGTCTGGGGCTCACGGGCCGCTCTGCCGGGCTGGGGCTGGGCAGCGATCCTGCTCCGTCCCAGAAGCCCAGAGGGATCAGCCCCAGAACACACCCTCCTCCCCGGGACGCCGCAGCTTTCTGGAGGCTGAGGAAGGCATGAAGAGTGGGCTCCACCTGCTGGCAGATTGAGAAAAGAATTTCCAGAACTCGGTCCTATTTTACAGATTGAGAAACTATGGTTCAAGAAGAGGGGAAGGGGCTTGAGGGAATCTCCTGATTCTCCTTACATGACCTCAAACTGACCATACTAAATAGTGTAGAAGGTCTTTTTAAGGCTCTAAATGTCAGGGTCTCCCGTCCCCTGATGCCTGACGTGTACAGTCAGTGTGGAGTAGACGGTTTCCTCCACCCAGGGTTGACTCGGGGATGAACTGGGTCCCATTCTGGCCTTAAGACCCCAAACAAGGGTTTGTTCAGCTGCAGGATCTGCAGCCTCTATCTGGTTAGTGTCGTAACCTCTGTGTGCCTCCCGTTTCCCCATCTGTCCAGTGAGCTCAGCCCCCATCCACCTAACAGGGTGGCCATGCCATAGGGATTACTGAGGGTTAAGACCTTAGACCTGGGTCTAGCACACGATAAGTGCTCAATAAATGTTGTTCCTTTCCACATCAAACATTTTCTGACTCAATTCACCTTTCTTGCCTGGTAATAAGCAAAAGATGCCTGGGTGCATCCTACCCCAACTGAGGTGGCGGTAAACTATTCAGAAGACCCTCAGGGGAGCTCACTGTTTGGGAAGAAGAAACAGTACTTGTGCCCTTGCAGCCTTGTTACAGCCTAGCTCTGTGCTCAAGTCCCAAACAAGAAATAGCCAAGACTCTACAGGCAGCCATCTGGGAGTCTGGGGTAGTCAAAGAAATGGGAAGGAAAGGCTGGAGAGGTAGAGAAGTCAGGATAAGGCCAGCATTCAGCACAGCCTGAGTAAAGGCTAGAAAGCTAAAAGGGATGAGGCCTGAGAGGAGGCCAGAGACTCACATAGGAGAGCCAAAATGTGTTTGTAAAACCTTGCAAAGGCTTCCATGGCCAGACACATTGTACACACCATAAAATAGGTACTGTTAGCAATTTTCAAAAAATATTATGAGGACTCCAGGTCCAAAGAGTTCCCTAATTCATACTTGGTTTGTGATAAATGATCATCCCGTCATCACTGGTCCATGTAGGGCCCTTCTGATGTTTTGTTTCACCCTCTCCCGATCCACATGTTACCCACACTCCCTTTCCCTCTTTACTATGAGCACCTAACCCTATGTGCTGATATATGTCCCTGGACCTAAACTACACAGTGCTTTGTGTGTGTGTTTGTATAAATGATATTATATAAGAATTTCACTCGATTCCTTCTCTTACTCTGTAATGTTTTTCTAATTTAAAAAAAATTAAGAAAATTTTTAGAGACAGGTTTTTGCTCTGTCACCCAGGCTGGACTGCAATGGTGCAGTGACAGCTCACTGCAAGAACTCCTGGGCTTAAGTGATCCTCCCGCCTCACCCTCCCAAAGTGCTGAGATTAAAGGCGTGAACCACCAAGCCCAGCCACCCTATAATGTTTTAAATACCTACCTATGCAGCTATTGAAAAATGTCACTGTTGCATCCAACTGCTGCAAGATATTTCGAGTTGAGCATCCGCTGTTTTCTTTATCCATCTCCCCAGAGATGAACACCCAGGTTGCTTCCAACTCTCTCTTACCACAAACAACACTGTGATGAACGTTTTTGTACATGGAACTTATGGGCCTATGTGAGCGTTTCTTTGGGTTCCAAACCCAAGAGTGGAATTACTAGATTACAGGGCAGTTTTTAAATTACATTAACTTCTTCCAGAATGGCTTTCACCAATGGTGAGTGAAGGATGCTGTTTCCCCACATCTTCATCAGGTTTTTCATCATCTGATTTTGTAACTTTGCCTTCAGTGTGGGTGTAAGATGGCAAGTTGTTTTAATTTGCATTTCTCTGTTAATCCTGAAATTTATAACTTCCTCCTATACTTGTCAGCCATTTGAGCTTTCCTTTCTGTGATTTCCTTGTTCATATCTTTTGTTCATTTCCTACTGGGCTTCCTGTCTTTTTCTCATTGATTTGCAAGAGTAGTTTATAAATTTTAGATATTAATTCCTTTTGGATGTTGATGTTCCAGGTATATTCACCTAATATATTTGCCTTCTGTCAAGTTTATCTGTGGCAGTACTCAAGCTTCAGCAGGCATCAGAATCTCCTGGAAGGCTCGCTAAAACACAGATGTCTGAGCCCCACTCCTAGAGATTCTCCATAAAAGAAGGGGAAGGGCCTGAAAATTTGCTTTTTCTTTTTTGGGGGGACAGAGTCTTGCCCTGTCACCAAGGCTGGTGTGCAGTGACGCAATCTCAGCTCACTGCAAACTCTGTGCCTCAACCTCCTGAGTAGCTGGGATTACAGGCGTGCGCCACCATGCCTGTCTAATTTTTGTATTTTTCGTAGAGATTGGGTTTCACCATGTTGGCCAGGCTGGTCTCAAATCCTGACCTAAGGTATCTGCCCTTCTCGGCCATCCAAAGTGCTGGGATTACAGGCATGAGCCATCGTGCCCGGCCAATAATTTGCATTTCTAACAAGTACCCAGGTGATGCTGATGGTCCAGGGACCTCTCTGAGAACAACTGACTTGTGATGGCTTCCACTGGGCAAACTTGTTCTATTGAGCAAATTCCTTAATTTTGAGGTTGTCGATTTTATTTATTTTCATTTTCTGGATGAAGGAACTGGAGTTCAAGAGGTGAAGTGAATACCCCAAGGTCACACAGTGAGCTGGGCTTTGGGCTCATGTCTGGCTAACCCAGAGCCCATGTCCCTAGCCTCTCTACTGTCCCGTCTCTGAGACTTTGGGATGTAGTGGCCGTAGCCTGAGGCATTCGGACCTGAGGCTACAGGGAGCCTTAGTAAGTTCCTGAGCAAGGCAGCCGGAGAGGGAAAAGTTGGTTGGGTAGGGACAGGGGCCAAAGATATAGGAGTCCCTCTTAAAGGCCTTGGGGCTTTCCAAGAAAAGCTCAGAAACTGCCCAAAGTCCTAGCCACAGCACAGTGACAGGGCTGCTGAGAGGCACTGGGACAGACAGTTCTTACCCCACAGTTCCGGGGATGGGGCAATTTCCCTCACACCCCAAGGAAGTCCCCACCCACTCCGGAACTACCTTCTTACCAAAGCCATGTAACCCCTTAGTTCCTGGGGTCCAAAGGACACTGGCTGGGACAACCCAGGCACTGAGCCTAGAGACTCTGGCCACACTTCCTCCTGTAGCATCCAGAGACCCTGCCAAGAATTGCTTCCCTTGTTGGTTCAGTTCCTGACATCACAAGAGGGGAAACCCCCCTAGGGGTGGGATAGCTGGTTCCCAAGGACTTCTAGGGGTAGTGCAAGTATGGAACTTCCCCACCAGCTGGATCCCCTGGGGACAGTCTTGGCCCAAATGTGAGTGGTAAAATTGTCTCCAGCTGCCGTAGATGGACACCTCTCCCAAGGTGGGGCCCTGAAACTTCCTACCCGCTCCCCACTTCCACTGGCAGCTCCCAGCAGTCCTTCCCAACTATGTGCTCAGGAGAAGGAGTCCTGGGGCCACTGTCATTCAGCCGCTAAGCATTTAGAGGGCACTTGCTCTGTGCCAGGCATTGCACAAGGCACTAGAGGGAGATACAGCACAGTCTGCCCACTGAGGGGCACGCTGATGGGGAAGACAGTTCCCAGATAATCACAGCACAAAGTTCTCAATTGTAAAGTCAAAGAGTGAGACACCAGCTCTTTCTGGGGAAGCCAGAAAAGGTTTCACAGGGGAGGTGACCCATGAGAGAGAGCTTGAAGGACAAGGTTTTTGGCGGGTGAACAATAGAAGGGAGAGCCCTCCAGATGAGGACCTGACACAAGCAAAGGCAGGGGAGCTTGAGGGAGCATGGCGTGCTCCAGGACTGGCAACCGGTTAGCACTCGTGCAGCACTTAGGCTCCCTGGCCAGAGGGTCGGAGGGTTTTGAATCTGAACTCTGCCATCTGCTTGTTGGGTGACCTTGGGAAAGCCCCTAAAATGTCCCTGGGTCTTGGTGGTCTTGGTTTCCTCATCTGTAAAGTGGGGTTGATAATAGCCTCACCCTCGTAGTTTCCATAGATTGTTGTGAGTCTTAAACAAGATATTTCACGTAAAAGTACACGTAGAAAGTGCTCAATTAATGACCGTTGTGATTGCTGGAGGAACACGGAGTGTGTGAGGTGGGAGGCAAGGTGGATGGGTAGGAGTTGCAGGAGAGGAAACCAGAGAAGTGGGTAGATTAGAAGCCCTTGAAGGGCAGGCTAGGAAGTGTAGGCAATGGGAGGCGATCTAACGTTTGTTGTTGTTGTTGTTGTTTTCCTTGTTTGAGGTGGGTTCTCACTCTGTCACCCGGCTGGAGTGCAGTGAAACAATCATAGTTCACTGCAGCCCGCAGCTCCTGGGCTCAAGCCATTCTCCCACCTCAGCCTTCAAAGTAGCGGAATTACAGGTGTGTGCCACCACGCCTGGCTATTTCTAAATTTTTTTGTAGAGACAGGCTCTCTTTATGTTGCCCAGGATGGTCTTGAACTCCTGAGCTCAAGGGATCCACCCGCCTGAGCCTCCCAACGTGCTGAGATTACAGGTGTGAACCACGGTGCCCAGCCTGGGAACAAGCCAGGGGACCTACATTTTCTTGAAGCGAATTGAGCTGCTGGAGAGGAGGATCAACAGGAAAACAGAGGAGTGTCTGGAAGCAGGGAAGTGGGGAGGAGGCTGGAACCAGGACCACATGAGAGATGCTAAGACCTGACTGAGCTGGGGTAAGAGGAAGGAAGAGGAGAGAGTAGGTTCAAAGAGGAAGGGAGAGAAAGAGAACTCTGCCTACCCCCACCCCCACTCAGAAATAGTAGCCCCTCACATTCTTTGACCAAACTCATTCATTCATTCATTCATTCATTCATTCCACAACCATTTATTTAGCATTTAAACCCTGGCCTCTTGGAGTTTACATTCTAGGAGTTTATATTACTATTAAATGTTACTAGGAGCTTCCAGATGCAGTAACAACCCAATCAGGCCTAAATGGCCAGAAATTGATGGCCCTCTTGGTGGGTCCTCCCACTTGACTTGTTGCTTATCCTCAGGTATTTCAGAGCGGGGGCAAAGGGGCCTTAAAGCCAGGCCAGCCTGTTCTGCCCACTTCCTACCTTGGGGAGTTCACTGTCTCCTGTGGCAGCCCCTTCTATCCAATGCAAGAGCTAACATCCACCTCCTTGTCCCCCCACTCCCTGCCCACCATCCCCGGGGCCCCCCACCTGGCTTCTAACTTCACCTTTAAGAGCCCCACACAGTATTTCTGATGCCTCAGCCATTGGGCAGCCCTGCAGCAATGTGCAGAAAATGATGCAATCTGCAGAAACTTCTCATTTATATCTAAAAGCAGGCTGTTCTCCTCAAAAAAAAATATTTTCAAAGCCTATCATGCGGACAAAGGGGTAGTGCATTTGATGTGTAAAGACCTACAAGTAAATAAGACCAACAGCCTAAGAGAAAAATAGGCAAATTATTTATACAGACAGTTCACAGAAAATAAAAACGACTCTAAAACGTGTGACAAGATGTTCAACCTCACTCATAAGATAAATGCAAATTAACACAACACTGAGCAACCAGTTTTCAATTAAGAGATTGGCAAAGTTTGGAAAAGTGTGATCACTCACTATGTGGGTGTAGGTGTCAGGAAACAGACACTCTCACACATTTCTGGTGGGAGAGCGAGTTGGTATAAACCCTACTGAGCAACATCTACCAGGATGCATGAGCCCTTTGATGCAACAACTCCACTGCCAAGAATTTCTCCGACATTTATACCCACATGAGTGGAAACCAATGTGCAAAGAAAGTCATTGCAGCTTTGTCTCTAATAACAAGAATTTGGAAATAAACCAGATGTTCAGTGATAGGGGTCTGGTTAAATGAACTGTGGTTCATCACAGTGAGATACCATCTCACACCAGTTAGAATGGCCATCATTAAAAAGTCAGGAAACAACAGGTGCTGGAGAGGATGTGGAGAAATAGGAACACTTTTACACTGTTGGTGGGACTGTAAACTAGTTCAACCATTGTGGAAGTCAGTGTGGCGATTCCCCAGGGATCTAGAACTAGAAATACCATTTGACCCAGCCATCCCATTACTGGGTATATACCCAAAGGACTATAAATCATGCTGCTATAAAGACACATGCACATGTATGTTTATTGTGGCACTATTCACAATAGCAAAGAGTTGGAACCAACCCACATGTCCAGCAACGATAGACTGGATTAAGAAAATGTGGCACATATACACCATGGAATACTATGCAGCCATAAAAAATGATGAGTTCATGTCCTTTGTAGGGACATGGATGAAACTGGAAAACATCATTCTCAGTAAACTATCGCAAGGACAAAAAACCAAACACCGCATGTTCTCACTCATAGGTGGGAATTGAACAATGAGAACTCATGGACACAGGAAGGGGAACATCACACTCCAGGGACTGTTGTGGGGTGGGGGGAGCGGGGAGGGGAAGCATTAGGAGATATACCTAATGCTAAATGACAAGTTAATGGGTGCAGCAAAACATCATGGTACATGGATACATATGTAACAAACCTGCACATTGTGCACATGTACCCTAAAACCTAAAGTATAATAATAAAAAAAAAAGAAAAAAAAAGAACTGTGGTTCATGCAGGCAATAAAATACCATGCAGCCATAAATAAGAACAACATAGTTCTGTGTACTGATACAGAATTATTTCCAAGATAGAGTAAGTGAAAAAAAAAAAAAAAAGGCAAAGTACAGAACAATGCACTTTGAATAGTGCTGTCTTTTTGTTTAAGGAGGCGGGAAATGTCTTTTAAGTGTAGAATAGTTCTGGAAGGTAAACAAAACAAGTTATAGTTCTGCCTCTGAGCTGGAGGAGTGTGTGGCTATAGAATAAGGAGAGAAGGAGACTTTCTTTGCATGATGTGTCCTAAATGTTATGTCATGAATATGAATTACAGCAAAGCAATTTTTTCAAAAACCACTATTCCAGTATTGTGGTATTTACCGAACTCTACAGACACCATCTGTTTCCATATCTGTCTGACCCCTCCAACCCCACCCCTACTCCCAACACTCACACTTACACACACACACACACACACACACACACACACACACACACACACACAGAGAATCTTGGAAAGGGAGGCTGGTTCTGACTCATTCCTACATTCCCTGGAGCTCATCACAGCACCCAGCACAGAGCCTCCTGCCAACAATCATGTGAGTGAACTATCTTGGAAACAGATCCCCCAGCCCCAGTCCAGCCTTCAGATGACTTCTCATCAGGCCGACATGTTGACTGCAGCCTCATAAGAGATCCCAAGCCAAAACCACTAAGCTAAGTTAGTTCCACATTTCTGACCTACAGAAATTGTGTGAGATAATAAATGTTGGCCAGGTGTGGTGGCTCACACTTGTAATCCCAGCAATTTGGGAGGCTAAGGTGGGAGGATTGCCTGAGGCCAGGAGTTCCAGACCAGCCTGGGTGACATAGTGAGATCCTGTCTCTATTTTTTTTAATAGTTACAATTTTTTAAATCTCAATCCTGCTTCTTCTGTATAATTATACAGTTTTAAGTTGCTAAATTTTGGGTAATCTGTTACACGGCAGTATATAACTAATACAATCACCAAAGGTTTTTGTTTGTTGTTGTTTTGTTTTTTGTTGTTGTTTTGTTTTTTGTTGTTGTTGTTTTGTTTTTGTTTTTGAGACCATCTCGTGCTGTCATCCAGGCTGGAGTGCAATGGGGTGAACACAATTCACTGTTACCTCGACCTCCTGGGCTCAAGCAATCCTCCTGCCTTAGCCACCCATGTAGCTGGAACAATAGGCATGCATCACCATGCTGGGCTAATTTTTTAATTATTATTATTATTTTTGTACAGATGGGGTCTCACTTTGTTGTGTAGGTTGGTCTCAAACTCCTGGGCTCAAGCAATCCTCCCACCTCAGACTCCCAAAGTGCTAGGGTTACAGGTGTAAGCCACCCTTCCCAGGCACAATCAATAAGCCTTTGTTAAGCATTTGATGTGTATCAATTCCATGGTGATTGCAAAAGAAGAAGACATGGTCCTGCCCTTAGGGGAGCAAGCCACCTGCACATTCATTCCTAGACTCATTCCTTACTTCAACCAACATTATTGAGCATTTACTATATACCTGGCTCTGTGCTTAGTGTTGACCCATAGGATGTCAGCAATTAAAATACACCATAGAGGCCTGTAGTCCCAGCTACTTGGGAGGCTGGGGTGGGAGGATCACCTGAAACCAGGAGTTCAAGGCCAGCCTGGGCAACATAGCGAGACCTGCTCTCAAAAAAAAAAAAATGTGTGTGTGTATATATATGTGTGTGTGTGTGTGTGTGTGTATGTGTGTGTATATATATATGTGTATATAGATATGTGTATATATATGTGTATATATGTGTATATATATACGTGTATATATGTGTATATATATGTGTATATATATATATATATAGTAGGACAAGAGGGAACTTTCTAGAGTGATAAAAATGTATCTCTTAATGGGGTTTAAGTTACATAAATATATATGCATTTGTAAAAACTCAGCAAATGAACATGTAATTTTTTGCCCTTTGCCTGTAAATTTACATTAAAAGAAAATTACTGTAAACAAATATTGAAATTGAACTCCAGTTAATAATATGTATGCTGAGGTAATTTCTTTAAAATGCGTTTTAAAAGATGAATTGATGGACAGATAGATGGACAAACATGGTTAAAGCAAGTAAAATGTCAATGGTAGAATGTAGGTGGTGAGAGTAGGTATTTTGTTGCTGAAGTCTTTTGATTTTGCTGTGTATTTGGACATTTTCATAATAAAATGTTCAGAAGGAGCAACCCTTGATAACCATATATTCCAATTCCCTCATTTATTATCATTATTTTAGTTCCATAAGTAAAAACAATGCATTCTAGTTAAGAAAGAATAAAACAGGGAGAGGAACATCACACACCAGGGCCCGTTGGGGGATGGGGGGGAAGGGGAGGGAGAGCATTAGGACAAATACCTAATGCATGCGGGGCTTAAAACCTAGATGACGGGTTGATAGGTGCAGCAAACCACCACGGCACACGTATACCTATGTAACAAACCTGCACATTCTGCAAATGTATCCCAGAATTTAAAATAAAAAGAAAGAAAGAAAAAAAAAACATAGAAAAAGACTTCCCCACCACCAATTTCAATGTTCCTTTCCTCTTCAGTGACAACCTCTGTTTCTTGTTGGCTGTTTAGCTTCCAGACTTTTATCTATGCATTTACATACATGTAGAGGTAAACACAAAACCATGTTATTATTTTAAAAAGGAATGTACTCTGCGATTCTGAAAGAATGTCTTGGGGATCTCTCCATGTTAATTCATGCACATCACCCCAGTTTCAAATTGCTGAGTAAGGATGTGTCTTCCTCTTTGAGATTCAGGCTTAGAGAAGAGTTTGTCAGGCACACACAGCAGTTAGAAGAGCTGGGACTCCAACCTACTCTCCTAGTCCCAGGTCTGGGCGCACCCTTCTTGGGCGTGTCCACCACTGAATGAGCGGCAGGGCCGTGCCCAGGCCCTTTTTTTCTGGCAGAATACAGTGGGCAGGTTCAGCCCTGCCCCTGGGAGAAGACCAGCCTGGGCTTGGGTGCACCGGACCCAGGAGGAAGTCCTCAAAGAGCTTCCTCTTTTCTTAGCCTCCAGAGACACTAGGGGAAGGAGAGGGGGTGTTGTGAAACTGAACAGTCCCCCAACCCCCCTGGGGGGACCCATCAGCTGGGGGTGGCCATGCAGCTGGGGGCAGAAAAACAATTTCATGGACTCCCCCAGCACCGCCCCCGCCCCACCCCCATCCCCACCCAGTCTCACCCTGCCCCTGAGCAGGAGGTCTGCTGCCTCTAGGATGGTACTTGGGGTAGGTAAGCTTGGAAGGCATCCATAGGCCAGCCTTGTGCAGTCTTGCCCGAGTCCTACATGAGTTGGCCCCAGTGCCTACCAGCTGCTGCTGCCTCTTCCAGCCTCCTCTTCCAAATATGGTATCTGCCTGGGGCTTCAGGCACCAACACATGGAAATGTTTGCAGTTCCTCAAACAGGTCAGACTGTTTCCCTCTCAAGCCTTTGTCAGGTTGTCTCTTCTGCCTGGAACACCCTTTGCCCTGATCTTCCACTGGCATCCGTTAAGCCTCAACTCATATCACTATTTTTTTTTTTTTTTTAAGGCAGGTCTCACTCCATTGCTCAGTCTGGAGTGCAATGGCGCGATCTCAGCTCACTGCAACCTCTGCCTGCTGGATTCAAGCAATTCTCCTGCCTCAGCCTCCCGAGTAGCTGGGATTACAGGTGCCCGCCATCACGCCTGCCTAATTTTTGTATATTTAGTAGAGACAGGATTTCGCCATGTTGTCCAGGCTGGTCTCTAACTCCTGACATCAGGTGATCCGCCCACCTCAGCCTCCCAAAGTGCTGGGATTACAGGCATGAGCCACTGTGCCTGGCCCATATCACCTTTTTCAAGACGTCCTTGCTGCACTCAGTGTCCTTCCTACTTGGTCCTACAATATCATGGGCCTATCTCTCTCTCTAGCAGCATTTTCCACTCTGTATCTAAGTTATTGGTTAAATGATTGTCTCCATAATTGGATTGAAAGTTGCTTGAGGGCCAAAACCCTCTCATCCATTTTTGTGCTCCCAGACCTTGGCAGAAATGCACATGGTAGGCCCTTAATACATATTAATAGAATTAATCAAAGAATGAAGGGTTTAGATGCCAGCACTGTCACTATCACTCACTGGCTGTTCCTAAACTCTGAGCTTCTGTTTCTTCCTTTGTAAAATGGGCATGTGAATAGTATCTGCATGGAATTTGCAATATAGTAGAAGAGACAGAGAATCAACAGGTGAACATACAAATATGTACCATAGTGCCTGGTGGCAACAAATTCTCTGGAGAAAAATAAAGCCAAGTGGGAGTTAAAGAAGATTGGAGGAGGGAGGAGCTTTCTAAGGGGGTCAGGGACCCCCTAGGGGCTGTTGGGCATTTCTCAAGGGTTACTCTCCTCTGATTTTCATTTGACCCTTTTGGAAAAGTTGGGGAGCAGTGAGCTCCTGCCTGGGAGGGTGTAGCTGTGAAATAAACGCTGGCTACTTTACAAATAAAAGGGGAGATGGTTGAGCTCTGAAATAATGACTGTGGCTCTCTCTCCCATCCTTCAACATGTTTGGAATATAGAACAATCAACAGTGATCCCAAAGAATTTGAAATATGAAATGCAAATGCCCTCTGGAAATAGGAAAATCCATTTTTGAAAGAGCCAACCTCTAACCCACTGTAAAGCGAAGCTTACATTGTGTTCTAGCTCCTGCCCTCCTTCCAGGACAGAGCCCTGGGTCCCTTCCTGCATTCTGCATCTCTCTCTATACTCCTCAACTTCCTGGGCACAATTACTGCATTTTGTGTAATGGTTACAAGCACAGCTGTCAGAGGCACACTGGAGGCCTGTCCATGTGGGTTCTTCAAATCCCAGCTCTGGCACTTATTGGCTGTGTGACATCGGACAATTGTCTTTACCTCTCTGAGCAACCCTTTTACAGTCATCCCTACTTATAAGACAGAAAATGAGATAATGTAAGTGAGGGCAACTACTTGGTGCAGGAGGTACTCTTATTCTACTATGCAGGGGAGGAAATGGGCAGAGAGAACCTGCCCAAAGTCACAGCCAGCAAGAGGTGGTCAGTCCAGCCTCTGTGCCCTTGCTCCCACACTCTGCCACCCCTGGCCCCAGAGTCAAGTGCACACCTAGAACACCTTTCTTGACTTTTCATCCCCTAAAAATCCCAGCCAGCGTCAATTCTATCTCATCCATGAAGTCTCTGATTGTATTTTCAATTGACCTTACTTGATTTTGAATAGCTAATACATTTAAGTAGTTCAACATTCAAGAGTACAAAAGATACTGTGCAGTTCCCCTCCCTGGAAGAAACCACTGGGGCTGTTTGCTATGTGTGCCCTTCTTGACTTGGCCCAGCCATATGCTAGTGTGTTTGTTCTGTTATTCTGCACAAATAGTGAAATACAATAGAAGCTGTTGGATGCCTCAATTTCTTCCCTATTTACAGCTATATTTTTGCATTGTTCTCTATTAGTACATATGGGGCTTCCTCCTTCTTTTATAAAAAGCATTTTTATTGAATTATAAATTTACGTACTATACAATTCACCTGTTTAGGTTTTACAATGCAGTGGTTTTTAGTATATTCAAATGTTGTACAACTGTCACCACAATCAGGTTTAGAACATTTTAATTACCCACCCACCAAAACCACCGTGTACCTATTAGCAGTCACTTCTTATTTCTTCTCAGCTCCCAGCCCAATGCAACCAATAATCTCCTTTCTTTTTCTTTTAAGTAGAGATGGCGGTCTCAGCATGATGCCCAAGCTGGTCTTGAACTCCTGGGTTAAAGTGATCCTCCTACCTCAGCCTCCAGAGTGGCTGGGACTACAGGCATGTGCCACTGTGCCCAACCTCTTTTCTGTTTCTATAGATTTGCCTGTTCTGGACCTTTCATATAAATTGGATTTTATAATATGTGGTATTTTATGATCAGCTGCTTTCAATCAGCATAACGTTTTCAAGGTCCATCCATATCATAGCCTGTATCAGTACTTCATACCTCTTTATTGCCAAATAATATTTCATTGTATGGCTATGCCACATTTATCCATTGAGGGACACTGAAGTTGTTTCCACTTTTTGGCTGTTATGAATAATGCTGGTATGAAGATTTTATGTGCAGATCTTTGTGTAGACATATATTTTCAAATTTCTTGGGTATATACCTGGGCATGGGATTGCTGGGTCATATGGTAATTCTATGTTTAACTTTTTGATGAACTGCCAGACTGTTTCCCAAAGCAGCTGCTCCTTTTACATTTCCACCATCATTGTATGAGGTGGAATCTCTCCCTATTCTCTCAATATTCTCACCAACGGTTGCCGTTATCTGTCTTTTTAAATTATAGCAGTTCTAATGGATGTGAAGTGGAATCTCATTGTGGGGTTGATTTGCATTTCTCTAATAACTAATGATATTAAGCACCTTTCCATGTGCTTATTGGCCATTTATATAGCTTCTTTGGAGAACTATCTATTCAGATCTCTTGCCCACTTTTAAATTGTGGATTTTTTAAATTATTGAGCCATCCTATGTATATATTCAGGACCCCAGTCCATTTTCAGTTCTGTGATTTGCAAATATTTCCTCCCATTCTGTGGGTTGTCTTTTCATTTTCAGGATAGTATCACTTGCAGCACAAGTTTTTAATTTCAGTGAAGTCCAATTTATCTATTTTTTCCTTTTGTCACTTGTATCACATCTAAGAAGAATTTGCCTAGCCCAAGGTCATGAAAATTTACTTCTCTGTTTCCTTCTAAGAGTTTTACAGCCTGGGTAACATAGTGAAACCCCTTCTCTACCAAAAATACAAAAAATTAGCCGGTGTGGTGGTGTGTGCCTGTGATCCCAACTGCTCAGGAGGCTGAGGTGGGAGGATCACTTGAGCCTGGGAGGTGGAGGTTGTAGTGGCCAAGATCGCGCCACTGCACTCCAACCTGGGTGACAAAGTGAAACCCCATCTCACACACACACACACACACACACACACGCACGCACACACACACACAAAGAGTTTTATAGTTTTTGTTCATACACTTAGATCTACAATCCATTTTGGGATCCAACTTCATTCTTTTGCACGTGAATATTGAGTTATTCCAGCACCATTTGTTGAAAATACTATTTTTTTCCACTACTGAATTGTTTTGGCACTCTTTTTGAAAATCAATTGGCCATAAATGTGCGGGTTCATTTCTCAACTCTCAATTCTGTCCCATTGACATATATATTTCTGTTCTTATGCCAATACCACACCGTCTTGATTACTGTAGCTTTGTAGTAAGTTTTGGAAATCAGGAAGTGTTAGTTCTGCAACTTTGTTGTTCTTTTCAAGATTATTTTGGCTGTTCTAGGTCCCTTGCATTTCCATATGAATTTTAGGACCAACTTGTTTATTCCTGCCCCCGCCCCAAAAAAAAGGCAACTAGGGTTTTGATAGGGACTGTATTGATCAATTTGGGGAGTACTATCATCAACACTATTAAGTTTTCCAATCCATGAACATGAGATGTCTCTCTCAACCCATGGGATGATTTTATTTAGGTCTTAAGTTTCTTTCAAGGATGTTTTCTTGCTTTCAGAGTATATTGTACTACTTTTGTTAAATTTATTCCTAAGTATTTTATTCTTCTGGTGATATTATAAATAAAATTGTTTTCTTAATTTCGTGTTCAGATTGTTTATTACTAGTGTATAGAGATACATTTTTTTTTAAAATACAGAGTTTCGCTCTTGTGGTCCAGGCTGGAGTGCAATGGCGCAATCTCGGCTCACTGCAACCTCCACCTCCTGGGTTCAAGCGATTCTCCTGCCTCAGCCTCCTGAGTAGCTGGGATTACAGGCGCCTGCCACCACACCTGGCTAATTTTTGTACTTTTAGTAAAGACAGGGTTTCACCACTGTGCCCAGGTACAATTGGTTGTTATAGATCTTTATTATTTTTGACAACTGCTTAGTATTCAATTATTTTATGAAGATTTATTTTCCCACATCCCAAATCATGGGCATTTAGGTTATTTTCTGTCTTTTCCTAGTAAAAGAAGTGCTGCGATGATTCTCCTGTATGTACTATGAATTCTTTTAGGCATTCTGATGTTTTCTGTCTCTGAGCTCCTTTAGTTGTCAGCTGCTACCACTCTGACCCAAGCTCCCATCATCTTGCCCTTGGATGACTCTCTCCCTGCTCACTGGTTTCCCTCCTTTCCCTTTGCCCCTCCAATTCGTTCTCTACCCAGCAGCCAGACAGATCCTGTGAAAACATAAGCCAGTTTGGCTCACTCCTCTGTTCAAAACCCTCCAACAGGGCTGGGCACGGTGGTTCACACCTGTAATCCCAGCACTTTTGGGAGGCTGAGGCAGGCGGACCACCTGAGGTCAGGAGTTCGAGACCAGCCTGGCTAACATGGCAAAACCCCGTCTCTAGTAAAAATACAAAAATTAGCCAAGCGTGGTGGCGGGTGCCTGTAGTCCCAGATACTTGGGAGGCTGAGGCAGGAGAATCACTTGAACCTAGGCGGCAGAGGTTGCAGTGAGCCGAGATCGCGCCACTGTACTCCACCCTGGGCGACAGAGTGAGACTCTGTCTCAAAATAAACAAACAAACAAAACCCTCCAACAGCTCCCATCTTGTGTCAATTAAAATTTAATATTGATACCAAGATGTCTGTGGCCTTCACAATATGACCCCACTCACTACCTCTGCAACACTGTCTCCATCACTCTTGTCTGCACCCTCTGAGTTCCAGCCACAATGAGCTCTTTGTATTCCCTAAACACACCACGTGCTGTTGCCTCTCAGGACCTTTGCTGTTACTGTTGCTTCTGCTTGGAACACAATTCCTCCAGATTATCACGTGACTTATCTCTCCAATTCAAAAGGTCTTGCTCACATGCCACCTCCTCAGAGAAGCCTTCTCTGACCACCCTGTCTCAAGTCATACCATCGCTCCTCTCCATCCCACTACCTCTCCCCTTGACCTCCCTAGTTTTCTTATAACCCATATCATTCCCAAACATGGGATGAGTTTTCAGTATCTGTTTATTATCCATCTTCCCCTCAATAATGTAAATTCTAAGCACATAGGAAGGAATTAATTTTGTTTATTACTGTATCCTCAGCATCAAAAATAGCACATGGCACATAGTAGGTGCTCCATAAATATTTGTTGAGTGAATGAATTATCATGCCACTCCCCTGTTTATAACCATCCAGTAGCTTCCCGTGTATGTTAGAATAAAATCTATGCTCCTCACAGAGGCCTACAAGGTCCTGAGTGGCCTGGCCAATTTCATGGACCTCACCTTGGGTCTCCCTCCTCTGCTACACACAATGGGGTTCTTCAGACACACAAAGTACCTACTTTCCTTGAGGCCTTTGTGTATGGAATTAGTTACCAACATTGCATAATAAACTACCCCGAAGTTTAAAGGCTTGAAACAATAAGAATTTATTGGCAGAGCATGGTTGCTCATGCCTGTAATCCCAGCACTTTGGGAGGCTGAGGTGGGTGGATTACCTGAGGTCAGGAGTTCGAGACCAGCCTGGCCAACATGGTGAAACCCCGTCTCTACTAAAAATATAAAAACTAGCCAGGCGTGGTGTCAGGCACCTGTAATCCCAGCTCTTCGGGAGGCTGAGGCAGGAGAATCACTTGAACCCGGGAGGCGGAGGTCACAGTGAGCTGAGATTGCGCCACTGCACTCCAGCCTGGGCAACAGAGTGAGACTCTGTCTCCAAAAAAAAAAAAAAAAAAAGAAAGAAAGATGTTACCTGTTCTGGGGAGCCTTCCCTACCTTCCCCTGTTAACCTCTCAAAGCCCCTATACGGAGCCCCACCCCTTGATAGTGCTTGTTGCAAAATTCCAACCTGCCCTTATTGATGCAACCATTTGTTGAATGCCCTCCAGTAAGTGGAAAACGCCATGAGGCCACGGATTTCAGCTCCCTTATTCTCTGTTGTGTTCCCTAACACTCAAGACTCATCACCCAGTATGTGCCCATTATTATGTTTGTTGACCAAGTGAGAGAATCAGAGACATCAAATGGCTTGCTCAAGGCTACACGTCTAGAGGTGGAAGGAGCACTAGAATCTGGGCCTTGTTACTCCTGATCCAGAATTGGCCTCCTGCCCCAGGACTCACTTGGTTCTCCAGACTTCAGTCACAGCAAAGTCCACCCTCATTTCAGAGTTCCTTTTATTCCATGTTGAAAAGGGTCCACTACTCACAGGGCAATATCTCCTTTTTAAAGTCATATGCTCCTTCTTTTATCTTTGGAACAAGGCAGAGTATAACAAAGGTGGTTTCCAAATTATACTTGAATCAGTGCCTAAGCAGCAGTTTGAAATCTTAATGATTAGGCTGTACTAATGAAATTGACCATCTATATATAGCATACCTAAGCACTTTACTTATATTTCATTCTCAAAATGACCCACTGACATAAGTAATAGTATTATTCCGACTTGACAGATGAGGAAACTGAGACTCAAAGAGGTGACAGTCAAGTCACCTCTTTGTACAACACTACCCAGTTGGTAACAGCAGTGCCAGGTTTGAACGCTAGTCAGACTCCAACAACAGAGCATTTAGCACCACTTTTTTTTTTTTTTTTGAGGAGTTTTTCTTTGTCACCCAGGCTGGAGTACAGTGGTACAATCTCGGCTGTCTGCAGCCTCCGTCTCCCAGGTTCAAGCAATTCTCCTGCCTCAGCCTCCCGAGTAGCTGGGATTACAGGCACCCACTGCCACACCCGGCTAATTTTTGTATTTTTAGTAGAGACAGGGTTTCACTGTGTTGGCCAGGCTGGTCTCGAACTCCTGACCTCAGGTGATCGGCCCACCTCGGCCTCCCAAAGTCCTGGGATTACAGGCGTGAGCCACCATGCCTGGCCCTTAGCACCACCTTTGTGGTCAGCTATAGTCTCCATGACAATGAACCAATGAATAATTGAGTAGACAAAATGTTTGCCACCCCCAAAGACTGGTAAGGGGGTGTTTAGAATACAACTTGTAATTGTATAAATGTTCTTTGATGCAAATATGGGTTAGATGAGAACTTTTTTTAATTGAAAAGAATGACAGTGCCAAATGTTGGCAAGGATGTGGAGCAACTGGAAATCATAAATCACTGGTGGGAATGCAAAATGGTGTAACCACTTGAAAAACCAATTTAGACCAGGCACAATGGCTCACACCTGTAATCCCAGCACTTTGGGAGGCTGAGGCAGGCAGATGGCTTGAGCCCAGGACTTCAAGACCAGCCTGGGCAACACAGTGAGACTGTATCTCTACAAAAAAAAAAAAAAAAAAAAAAAGCTGGGCATGGTTGTGTACCTGTAGTCCCAGCTACTCAGGAGGCTGAGGTGGGAGGATCACTTGAGCTCAGGAGACAGGTTAAAATGAGCCAAGATCTTGCCATTGCACTCCAGCCTGGGTGACAGAGCAAGACCCTGCCTCAAAAAAAAAAAAAAAAAAAGAAAAACAATTTAGCAATTTATTGCAAGTTAGACATACACTTGCTTTATGACCCAGCAATTCCAATCCTGAGTATTTACCCAAGAGAAATAAAAATATGCCTACACAAAAACTTGTACATGAATATTTATAGCAGCTTTATTTATATAGCCCCAAATTGAAAACAACCCAAATGTCTCTCAACAAATAAATGGATAAATAAATAGTGTTACATCTACACTGTGGAATACTACTCAGCAGTAAAAATGAACAAACTACTGGAACATGCAACAACATGGAAAATCTCTGAGTAACAGAAGACAAACACAAAAGAAACATGCTGTATGACTGCATTTATGAGAAATTCTAGAAAAGACAAAGCTAATGTATAATGGCAAAAAGCCAATCGGTGGTTACCTAAGGCTACCTAAGTGTGGGAGGAGTTGACTGCAGTAGGACATAAGGGAACACTTTGGGGTGATAGAAATGTTCTATATCTTGATTGGGGTGGTGGTTACACAGGTATATATATTTGCCAAAACTTATCAAGCTGAATATTTATGATGGTAGATTTTACTCACGAAATTATGCCATGATAAAGTTGACAGAAGTTTGGGAACATACACAAGGATTTCAATTACAGCATTACTGTCAGGACAAAATATTTGGGAAACTGTCCATGAACAGGAACATGTGTCAGCTCTCTGGCTCTTTACTATCAGAATGGCAAACTTTTGAAGGGAGATGTAGCTGATGCTAATGCGGACCCTCTAATGCCCATTGGGCCTTTACTAAGAGCTGCACTTCTCTTCCTGGAGACCCTCTGGTGGCTGAAGCATGCATCAGGGAGGCCAAAATGCTGGAGGGTCAGTACCCCTGAAGTACCCCTCATCCGGTGTCCAACAGGAGTTGGTGTGTAAATGCACCAGCTCCCTTGCCTGACAGGTGGGGTAACTCTGTAGTGGGTATATCTCCGGAGATCCCTGCAGAATTGAACTCCAGTTGCCCACAATGGTAACTGGCTTCATGATACTCCTTTTAACTGGCTTCCCTCCTTTCCCTGTCTCATCCGCCTACTCCCCTACCAGTGTCTTCTGCATCTCCTAAATAAACTATTTTCACTTGGATCCATGTCCAGGGTCTGCTTCTGGGGAATTCAAATTAAGACCAGTGGATAATACTAAGGGTTGGTAAAGATAAGGGGAAATGATGGGAGAAAGAGTGGGGCAGTGGCGATTCTGCAAACACCTGTCATTCTTGGCAAAGCAAGTCTTTACAAAATTCTAATGTAGGACAATAAGGGGACATGTATGAGGATGTCCACTGTGGCACTATTTACAGTAGTGGGAAATTGTGTGCGATCTAGGTGTCCATGACCAGGAGAATGAATAAATAAAATGTGAAGGATGTAAACAGTGACTACACATATGGCTGCTACCTTTGGCAACATGGCGGGATATTAACAACAGTGATGGGGGTGGCGGGAGGAAATGTACAAAAGTGAATAAGTAACGTTAAACATACATTCAGAACATTATCTGTTTTTATAAAAAGCACATACAGACTAGGTGCAATGACTTACACCTGTAATCCCAGTACTTTGGGAGGCCAAGGCAGGAGGTTCAGTTGAGCCCCAGAGTTCAAGACTAGCCTGGGCAATAAAGCAAGACCCCATCTCTATTTTTTTTTAAGTTGTCTATGCCATACCACACCGAATGCATCTGATCTTGTCTGATCTTGGAAGCTAAGCAGGATCAAGCCTGGTTAGTGCTTGGATGGGAGACCCCCGTTAAAATAGCACTGTAGGCTAAAGAGAAGGATAAAAGGCCCATAGAGGTACATACACCAAAAACATAAGAGTAGGGTCATGGTCTTTCTCATTCATGGTTCTTCCCCCCTTCCCCACCAGGGGACATTTTACAAATGCCTGGAGACATTTTGTTGTCACAACTGGGGAGGAGGATGCTATAGAGCCCAGGAATGCTGTTAAACATCCTATCATTCACAGGACAGTCCCACAACAAAGAATTACCTGGCCCAAATGTCAATAGTGCCAAGTTTAAGAACCCCTACATTCCCCAGACCCCAGGACAGCATTGCTGAATGAATTATGAATGAATGGATGAAGAAATGAGGGTGGTCCTGATCAGCTGGTAGCCACGGGAATAGAGAGACGCGGTAGAATTCTTGTAGTTTTGGAGATTTTGGAGGTGTGTTACACAGAATTTAGGGTGATAGCCCCTGTCTTTTCCAGGAGAGGGTGTGTTCTGCCCTTGCCTGGAGCTGGGCACAATCCCATCCACTTGGGGCCTCAGTCACCCTCCAGCCCGACTCCTCGCCTCCCCCGACCACCTCCCCCAGCTTGGGAGTCCTCTGAGCTGCCAGGAAGTCAGGGTGGTTCCTTCGGGCAAGGAACTTTGCATGGTGTCTGAATGCAGCAGGACTGCGGAAGGGAAACCGCTGACCACAGATGGGCCTGGAAGTCTCGGGCCGTGGAGTTGGGGAGGGCCGGGCCAGAAGGGAGGGGTCGGAGTGGTGGGGAAAAGAGATCACGATGCTTCCGGGGTAGGGTAAGGCCTTTCTAGGGTGGGGTTGGAATCTTTGAAGACTGTGGCAGGAATCCTTTGATAGGTGGGGTTAGGATCTCCGAAGGGCAGGGTTGGAATCTTTGGACCGGAGGGATAGACCCCTAGGGATTAATACTCTTAGGCGGCGGGAGGTTGGATCGCGCAGGAGCAGGAGCGGTATTGGAACCCTGGGGTTAGTGTTCTAAATCTTAGGGCAGGGTTAGAATCCACTGAAGTGAGAGTTCGGATCCTTCCATTGGGCAGATTAGAATCGTTGGGGGCAAGTTGAGTTTAAAAATCCTTCAGAGGTGGGATTAAAAATCCTTTGGCGGGGCTGGGTTAGTATCTTGGGAGCCTTGGAGCGGGTGCTGGGGTTCTTAGACGGGCGGGTTCGAATCCCTAGGAGTAGGATTTGGGATCCTTTGGAGACTGGGGTAGGACGCTGGGCGGTGGGATGGGGAGGTGTTAGGGAAAGTGGAGCTGAAGAGATGGGGGTTAGCATCCTTGGTGGACGCGTTAGAAGCCTCCGATGGATGGTGCTAATTTTTTTTTTCTCTTGATGGCGGGTTTGGGATCCTTTTTGCAGGAGACGGAGGTTATGGCCCTCGGGGAGCCGGTTAGGATCCTGGGGTGGCGTCTGAATCTTCGGGGAGGTGTTAGGACACTTGGGGCGGAGTTAGCATCGCTCAGGGCGCGGCTAAGGCGCCCAGATGGCCTGCGGGCGCCACCACGTCCCTGGTCCCAGCTCCGGAGCACATCAGAGGCTTAGAGGCGAGTGGGAAGGGACTCAGTGCAGGGCGAGAAACGCCCACAGCACCAAAGCCCCTCGGAGCGTCGCCCCCCGCCCCACCCTAGTTCTAGAAAGTCAGTTTCCCGGCACTGGCAACCCGGAACCTCAGGGGCTGCCGAGCTGGGGGGGCGCTCAAGCTGCGAGGATCCGGGCTGCCCGCGAGACGAGGAGCGGGCGCCCAGGTGAGTGCCGCGCACAGGGGACCGGGAATACCCGGCCCGCGAGGGGTCCCAGGAGGCGGAGGGAGCCCAGGAGCCTGGGAAGGGCTGGCTACGGGTGCGGCTGGGGGCAGCGAGGGGAGACGGAACGTCGGGGGAGCCGCGGGTAGCCCGGGGGATGAGGGGTCGACAGCGAATGGAGGGTGCCCTAGGGAGGGGCGGCACTGTTGCGGACTGCTGGATGCCCGGGGAAGGGGACGCTCGGGCCCGTGCAGTGTGACTTTATCCACCACTTCTCTGGGCCGTCCAGGTTCCCCTTCTGTGGGGGGGGATTTTTTTTTTTTTAACTAAAAAAAAAAAAAAGGAAGAGATGGGGCTTCACAGAGCCCGGGAGGAGGAAGGCCCTTACGGTTCCCGGTGGGGGCCGGGTCACGCCGGGTTGGCAGCCAGCTTGGGGAAGGGGGCAGTTGGGCGGAGGCGTGACGTGCGAGCCACACCCAGGCCGGCTGCAGCTGGTCGGCTCTCTGCCCCTCCTCCCACAACAGATCTAGGTCAAACCCCCAAACCTCCTGGCCCAAGACCACACTGCATGCATGCCCTGTCACTTTCCTCCTTGTTGGACAAATTCTCCGTCTCAGAATTCGTTTCCTCATCTGTAAAACGGGGCTATTCCTTGCAAGGATGCAGGAAATTGGAGTATGGGAGAGGTGGTGCGTGTGAGAGACAGTTAGGCTAGTGGGTAGGGGAGGGGGCTTCTAGGGGCAAACTGCCTGTTGGGCCTGGGTTAGAGGATTTGGCCTTTCTTTGCCTCTGTTTTCACAACTGCAGGATGGGGAGAGTAATAGTACCTCCTTCACAGGGTTGTTTAGAGGATTAATTGGGTACTGAAGGGGCCGGGCAGGGTGACTCACGCCTGTAATCTCAGCTTTTTGGGAGGCTGAGGCAGGTGGACCTCTTGAGGTCAAGAGTTTGAGACCAGCCTGGCCAACATGGTGAAACCCCGTCTCTACTAAAAGTACAAAAATTAGCCGGGCATGGTAGCACATGCCTTTAATCCCAGCTACTCGGTAGGCCCAGGCACGAGAATCACTTGAACCTGGGAGGCGGAGGTTGAGGTGAGCCGAGATTATGCCACGGCACTCCAGCCTGGGCGACAAAGAGAGACTCTTGTCTAAAAAAAAAAAAGTTACTGAAGGAAAGCTTTGAGAGTGCTGTCTGACAGTACACAGGCTTAATGTATGTTAACATTGCCCTAGTTAGTCATATGGCCCCGCGTTCTCAGACTTTAGCCTACATCAGCATCACCTGGACGGCTTGTGAAAACACAGATTGCTGGGCCAAATCCTAGAGTTTCTGATTCAGTAGCTCTGTGCAGGACAGTGAGAACTTCCATCCCCGGTGATGCTGCTGCTGCTGATCCAAGGAGGACACTTTGAGAACCACTGGAATAGCCTATGCCCAGCACAGAGAAAGGCCTCAATACATATCAGTTGCCTTATATCATGGTTTTCTCTTTATAGTCCTTTTTTTTTTTTTTTAGGGGAGGAGGTGACAGGTTAAAATACAGAAAAGTGAAGATAATAATATATTAAATGTCCCGAGAATCCACCATCCAGAATTAACAAATAATAGCATTTTGTCATGTTTGCATCGGATTTTAAAAAATTAATTTACTAAAAATAACAGAAACAATTGAAGTCTCCTCACCTTGTATCACTCTCAGCCCTGTTTCTTTCCCTCCCCAGGGGCAACCGCTGTCATGAGTTACAGTCCTTCCAGGATGTGCCTCTAAAAATGGATTGCATATAAATGTATGCATAAACAACACGTAGGATTGTTTTGTGTGCTTTAAAAATGCTATCTATGCAGTGGTTCATGCCTGCAATCCCAGCTACTTGCGAGGCTGAGGCAGGAGAATCGCTTGAACCCGGGGAAACAGAAGTCGCAGTGAGCCCAGATCGCGCCATTGCACTCCAGCCTGGGCAACAAAAGCGAAACTCCATCTAAAAAAAAAAAAAAAAAAAGTCTGGGCGCGGTGGCTCACGCCTGTAATCCCAGCACTTTGGAAGGCTGAGGCGGGCGGATCACGAGGTCAGGAGATCGAGACCATCCTGGCTAACATGGTGAAACCCCGTCTCTACCAAAAATACAAAAAATTAGCCGGGCATGGTGGCAGGCACCTGTAGTCCCAGCTACTCGGGAGGCTGAGGCAGGAGAATGGCGTGAACCTGGGAGGTGGAGTTTGCAGTGAGCCGAGATCGTGCCACTGCACTCTAGCCTGGGCCACAGAGCGAGACTCGGTCTCAAAAAAAAAAAAGAAAAAAAAAAAGCTATCTAACTGTGAGACTTTTCTGCAATTCTGACAATGGGGAGAGCAAAGGAGCATATTTGCCTCATCTTATCATTAAGTTGTCAAAATCTATCCAGGATGAGAAATAGAAAACAGAGGCCTCATTCATTCCTTCCAGCTGCTGCGGAGTATCCCAGCAGGTAACCACTCTACAGTATTTCTCTTTCCCCTGTGGATAAATACTCAAGTTGTTCCTAGGTGTTCACTACAACGAACAATATTGACAGGAGCATCCTGGATGTGTAGCTTTCAGCCCATGTACAGGTGTTTCTTGAGGAAAACACCAAAAGGCCAGATGGCCCCCCAGAGAGGGCACCTGTCACCCTCCCCGTTGTGTGAGAGGAGTACGGTAGCCCGGAAGGGTCATCCAGGGACTCTGAGGCAGAGAAGAGAGAAGAATGTTGTTCTGCTGACCTCCCAGCTGTCTCTGGATCAATGGCCCTTCTTCCGGGCCTCATGTTCTCTGCTGTAAGTCACTTCATTTGTCTTACTCACTGTGCCTGGCACTTAGTAAGTGTTCAAGGAAATGGAAGCATGAATCTTTTGAGGGAACAATAACCAATATTTTCATGTATCTTTATGTAGTCTTTTCTACGCACTTTTAAATTAACATAATTAGTATAATGCTACACATGGATTATTTTTATCCTATTTATTTGCTTAGTATTACATTGTATCATTTTCCAGGTCATCAAAATGTTCTTAAATTTTTAGTGGCTGCATAATATTCCACTGTTTGCCTGTATTATAATTTGCTTAACCTTTCTAGCAGAGCAATCTTTTATATAGCTCGAAATTTTTAGAAATATTTTAATTGAGGTTAAATTCACCTAACTTTATAAAATTATATGATTTTTAAAGTGAACAATTCAGTGGTATTTGGTATATTCACAATGTTGTACAACCACTACCTCTCAGTAGCTCCTAAACATTTCCATCACCAGTGAAAAAGGAAACTTTGTACCTATTAAGCAATTACCCCCATTCCCCCATCCCCCCAGCCCCTGGCCACCACCAATCTGCTTTTTGTCTTTACGGATTAATTCATTCAGGATATTTAATATAAATAGAAGCATACTATGTGACTTTCTGTGTCTAGCTTCTTTCACTTAACATAATGTTTTCCAAGGTTCATCCACATGGTGGCAACTATTAGTACTTTATTCCTTTTGTGGCCAAATAATATTCCATTGTATGGATATTCCACAATTTATTTACCCATTTATCCATAGATGGAAATTCAGGTTGTTTCCACATTTTGACTATTGCGAATAATACTGCTATCGGCATGCATGTGCATGCCTGTATTTGTTTGAGCACCTGTTTTCAATTCCTTTGGGTATATACTTGAAGTAGAGTTACTGGGTCATATGAAAGTTCTATCTTTGTGGCCGGGTGCGGTGGCTCACGCCTGTAATCCCAGCACTTTGGGAGGCCGAGGCGGGCGGATCACAAGGTCAGGAGATCGAGACCATCCTGGTTAACACGGTGAAACCCCATCTCTACTAAAAAGATACAAAAAAATTAGCCGGGCATTGTAGTGGGCCCCTGTAGTCCCAGCTACTCAGGAGGTTGAGGCAGGAGAATGCTGTGAATGCGGAAGGCGGAGCTTGCAGTGAGCCGAGATCGAGCCACTGCACTCCAGCCTGGGCGACAGAGCGAGACTCTGTCTCAAAGAAAAAAAAAAAAGTTCTATCTTTAACTTTTTGAGGAACTGCTATGCTGTTTTCCACCGTTTTACACTCCCACCGTAATATACAAGGGTTTCAATTGGCTTCACATCCTTGCCAATGCCTACTATATTTATGTTTTATTATTATTATTACCATTCTAATGGGTACAGAAAGCATGAATCTTAATCTCATTCAAACCAGGCTGCCCTCTGAGGGCTCTTACCTCAGGAAGTAAGGAGAAAGTTGTCTACATTCTAAGGACTAGCCAGGGCTTGGACTTTAAACTCTTCTAGAAAGTAAATTCTACAAGAGCACAAACATGTTTGTCCTATAAACCACTGTATCTTCTAACACCTGGCACCTGGCACATAGTAGGGCCTCAAAAAAACACTGAAGGGACAAACATAATGAATGTTGGACAACCTCCTCCCTCCCTTGCCTGAGATATTTCAGCTGCCCTCCCCCAACAGCCCTCCACCCACAGTGATTATTTTTAATTAGATGCTAACATTTAAACTCAGGAGAGCTCACATAATGTGGATTTCTGTCTCCTAAAACATTAGAAGAGTTAGCAGCCCTGAGACTAGAACCCACGACTCCAGTGCTCCTCAGACAACCTCAGTGGAGCTGGGGGCTGCCCTGTGGGCTGCACCTGGGTTGTCCAGCTTGCACAGCCCTTGCCAGGCCCACTTTCCTCATCCGCAGAACCCTCCACATCCCTATAGTCATTTGAGTTTTCAAACCCCACCCTTCGGGTCATGACAAGGCTTCCTTTTTTATAGAAAAGGAACATGAAGGGCCGGGCGTGGTGGCTCGCTCCTGTAATCCCAGCACTTTGGAAGGCTGAGACAGGCAGATCATCTGAGCTCAGGAGTTCGAGACCAGCCTGGGTAACACGGCAAAAGCCTGTCTCTAGAAAAAATACAAAAATTAGCTGGGTGTGGTGGCATGTGGCTGTAGTCACAGCTACTCAGGAGGCTGAGGTGGGAGGATCTCCTGAGCCCAGAAGGTGGAGTTTGTAGTGATCTGAGACTGCACCACTGCACTCCAGCCTGGGTGACAGAGCAAGACCCTGTCTCATAAAAAGAAAAGAAAAGGAATGTGAAGCCTAGAGAGGGTAATTGACTTTCCCAAAGTCACACAGCAAGTTAGTAGCACAATCTCTCTCAGCCTCTGTCTTTCTTTCTTACATCTTTTTTTTTAGTTTAGTTTTCTTTTTTTATACCACAAGTCATCAAGCAATCACTTCTGCCTTTCTAAACAAACTCCACCACATGCACCAACCACATGTTTGTCCCCACCCCATTTCTCCAGTTTCCTCCCCCACAGGACTGGGAGTTTGAATGTACTTTCAGAGGCGTGGGTAATGATGCAGAAGCAGCCTGTAAATGTGCCCTGGTCTTGGCCCCTGGCTGTGGTCCCACATGCTGCATCCTCTGGATGGCACTGCACTAGGATGTGAACTCCTGACTCTCCCCTCGAGTCACCTCCCTGAGTTCCAGGCATCACCCTGAAATCCTTTGGCCCAGGAGATGTAAGTGCAGCCAAGAGAACAGGAGTCCCAGCCTCATCTCTACCATAGAAATGAAGAACAGTGGATACAGCACAGTAGATGACCCCGAGTCTTAGCGCCTGCTCTGCCAAAGACAGGTTGTGATGCACTGGGCAAATCTCTTCCCTTTCTGAGCCTCAGTTCCCACATCCAAAAAAAATGGAACTGAGGCTGGGCACGGTGGCTCACACCTGTAATCCCAGCACTTCGGGAGGACGAAGCAGGTGGATCACCTGATGTCAGGAGTTCAAGACCAGCCTGGCCAACATGGTGAAACCCCGTCTCTAATAAAAATGCAAAAATTAGCTGGGCGTGGTGGCGGGTGCCTGTCATCTCAGCTACTCGGGAGGCTGAGGCAGGAGAATTGCTGGAACCCGGGAGGCACGGTTGCAGTGAGCCAAGATCTTGCCACTGCACTCCAGCCCAGGCTGACAACAGCAAGACTGTCAAAAAAAAAAAAAAAAAAAAAGAAAAAGAGGAACTGAGAAGGATACTACTCATGATTCCTGCAGCACAATTCCTTTTATGTCAAAACACATAGACACACACACACACACACACACTAGTCCATCATGGCATATATGTCTGAGTTTGAGTTTCTCCAGAAGCAGACCCTAGGCAAGGTTTCAAACGCAAATAGTTTGTTTGAGAGCTGATTCCAGAGACCCTTCTAGGGGAGTAAGGAAGTAAGTCAGGGAACAGGAGGTAGTCATTAAAGGTGTCTTCTAAGCCCAGTTACCACTGTGGGCACCTGGAGCTCAATCCCACTGAGGAACTCTGGGAGCCAGGGTAGAACCGGGGTATTTGTCCACCCCGGTCTCGCTCCTGTCTTTTGTTGAAAACTACTCCTGAGGATGTGATAACTCTCTAGCACTTTTGGCTTGCCAAGCCCATGGGCAGAGCAGGCACCAGTAGCTACAGAGAAATCTCTCAGACAAAGAGATGAAGGTGCCGGCAGCTGGAAGTCCAGCCAGAATGTGCGGAAATGGTAAAGGGCAGAGTGATAGAGGCAGGGCACTGACAGCCTCTGCTTCAACATACATGGGTGTAAATGCAGAGGCAGAGGCCAAGGCCAAATGCTGGCAGAGGATATCTGGGTGGGGAAAGAGGTGGCCATGGAAGGCTTATAGAATGAGTAATCCAAGAGTGTCTTATATGTATCTGTAATGTTTTAATCTTCCTTCCTTCCTTCCCTCCCTCCCTTTCTTTTCTGTTCTTCTTTCCTTTCTTTCCTTCCCCCCCTTCTCCTCCTCCTCTTCCTCCTCCTCCACTTTCTTCTTCTCTTCCTTTCTTTCTTCCTTTCTCTTTCTTTCTTTTTTTCTTTCTTCTTTCTTTTCTTCCTTTCTTTCTTTCTTCTCTCTTCCTTCCCTTCCTCCTCCTCCTTCTTTCTTTCTTTCTTCTCTCTCTCTCTTTCTTTTTCTTTTTGAGACAGGGTCTCGCTCTCTCTCCCAGGCTGGAGTGCAGTGATGCTATCATGGCTCATGCAGCCTCAACCTCCTGTGCTCAAGCGATCCTCCCACCTCAGCCTCCTGAGTAGCTGGGACCACAGGCACATGCCACCACACCCAGCTAATTAAAAAAATTCTGGTAGAAATGGGGTCTTGCCATGTTGCCCAGGCTGGTCTTAAATTCCTCAGCTCAAATGATCCTCCTGTCTTGACCTCTCAAATTGCTGGTATTACAGATGTGAGCCACCATGCCTGGCCTCTAATGGTTTAATTTTTAACAAGAAGGATGTACTAATGTTTTACTAGGTGGTAAAAGGTCATTTTAAAAATAAAATACATACCCTTCAAAAAATAAAAGAAACTGAAACCTGGAGCTTTGTCAATTATAAAAAAAAATGTAAAAGGGTAAGCGCCTGTGTTACTGAGGCTTTGAGGATTCCATTTGTGGAGGACAGGTTTAGGGGCAGCTGACCTCTCAGTACCACAGCAGGTAAAAGTGAAAAGTGGCCCTGGTGGTGAACTGGCCACCATGTCCTGTCTGGAGGGGGAAACTTCCACTCAGCGGCAGCCAAGGAAAGACTGCTCCTCTCCCAGCAGAAGCAAACAAATGTGCATCGCCCTTCTCAGTTTAAACATATATTTATAGCTATTGGTTTTCTTTTTGTTCGTTTGTTTTTGTTTTGAGACAGGGTCTCACTCTGTTGCCCAGGCTGGAGTGCAGTGGGGCAATCTTGGCTCACTGCAACCTCCACCTCTCGAGTTCAAGCAGTTCTCCTGCCTTAGCCTCCCAAATAGCTGGGATTACAGGCACCCACTACCACGCCCAGCTAATTTTTGTATTTTTGGTAGAGACAGGGTTTCACCATGTTGGCCAGGCTGGTCTCAAACTCCTGACCTCAGGTGATCTGCCTGCCTCAGCTTCCCAAAGTGCTGGGATTACAGGCATGAGCCATTGCACCTGGCCTATTTATAGCTATTGTTTAGACGGGAAATCTGGGGGCATCCAGCAGGCTAAAGGGGACTTCATTCAATAAGAATTTATTGAGCACGTACTATGTTCTAGTTTTACACACTGGGGATATAGCAGTGAACACAACAAAGTCCTTACTGTCATATCTCATATCCTAATGGTCAGATGGATAATAAACAAATCAACAGGTAATACATTAGGTGCGTTAGTCCAGGTCCTTTTTTATTTTTTATTTTTTATTTTCTTTTTTTTATACTTAACTTCAGCACACCCTGAGGTAGTTCAAGTCTTTTGAGAAGCAGACTCCCATAGCATTAAATGTGCAAGAAATTTATTAGAGGAAACGGCTATGAGAGAAAATGGGAAGAAATCAGGAGAGGACAGGAGAGCCATCAGATAGTGGGGCACCTCTGTCCACTAATGAAAAAGAAAAGGAAAGAAGAAAGGAAGGAAGAAGAAAGGAATAAAAGGAGGACGTGTCTTGGACTGCCATGCCTTTTTTGTGTGTGTGTGGTTGTTGTTTTGTTTCGTTTTTTTGAGACAGAGTCTCGCTCTGTCACCCAGGCTGGAGTGCAGTGGCGCAGTCTTGGCTCACCGCAACCTCCGCCTCCTGGGTTCAAGCAATTCTCCTGCCTCAGCCTCCTAAGTAGCTAGGATTACAGGCATGCACCACCACACCCAGCTAATTTTTGTATTTTTAGTAGAGACGGGGTTTCATCATGTTGGCCAGGCTGGTCTCGAACTCCTGACCTTGTGATCCGCCCGCCTTGGCCTCCCAAAGTGCTGGGATTATAGGCGTGAGCCACCGCGCCTGGCTGCCATGCCATTCTAAGGAAAGTTTGTCAAGGCTGTTAAGGAGCCCTTGGCCAAAGTCTCTTGACAGAGGTCCCCCAGACATGGGCGGGCTTCAGTCTCCCTGATACATTCAGTCATTGGCTGGGAGCAGCCCATGAGAGCAGTAATGGACTTCAGAGCACAGCAGCTGAGCCACTGATCAATTTCTCCAATCGTACTCCTGCAGTTGGAGATCTGAGAGGTGCATCCTCATGGCCACCACGTTTAAGAGGTGGTTAGGGGCATGAAGACTAGCTGGGAACAGGCTAGACAGTGATGGGAGTTGGGGGGCAGAGGATCCTGTCTTCGTCAGGGTGATAAGGGAAGGTTGCTCCGAGAAGGTACAATCATTAGAGAGACTAAAGAAAGTGGTGGAGTCTTTCTGGGTGAAGAATATTCCAGAAATAGAACATGCAATGCCCCAGAGGTATAAGCACAGTTGGTGAGTTGAAGAAGAGCAAGGAGGGCTCCAGTGGAATGATCAAGGGAGAGTTAGGAGACGGATCTGAGAGGCTGAGGAGGGGATCAGATCGTGGAGGTCTTACCCACCTTGGAGGGGATTTGGGCTTTTACACCAAGTGAGATGGAAACCCTGGAGGGTTTGAGCAGAGGAGGAATGCGACCTGACTTACTTTTTTTTTTTTTTTTTTTTTTTTGAGACTGACTCTCACTCTGTTGCCCAGGCTGGACTGCAGTGGTGCGACCTCGGCTCACTGCAACCTCTGACTCCCGGGTTCAAGCAATTCTCCTGCCTCAGCCTCCTAAGTAGCTGGGATTACAGGCATGCGCCACCATGCCCACCTAATTTTTGTATTTTTAGTAGAGACGGGGTTTCACCATGTTGGTCAGGCTGGTCTCCAGCTCCTGACCTCAGGTGATCTGCCCGCCTCAGCCTCCCAAAGTGCTGGGATTACAGATTTGAGCTACTGTGCCCAGAATGACTTACATTTTAAAAGGCTCACTTATTTGTAAGAGGCAGAATGAGGATTCAAACCCAGCTCTATCTGACTTCAAATCTCATGCTCTATTTTCAAACTGCCCTGCCTCCTGCCTGCCTTAGAGATAAAATCATTCCAAGAAGGTTCACAGTTGCTCTGGAATTCTGAAATTGACCAAGTGACCCAAGAGTAACATTGAACATGCTATGAGTTTTATGTGTGGTTGAATAAGTGTTTGGAACACAGGCATCTCAGAGCCAACCCTATGGCTGAGCCAGGCAAATGATCAAAGGCCCTGAGTTCTCCTTCAGTGTGTTGCTCTGTCGCTCGCCATCGTGTGAGCCAGGGCCCACACAGCCTCTTGGGGCTGTTACTCCACCTGTCCAATGAAGATTTTGATCTCCCAAGTTTCTTCCTGTTTGCAAAATCAAAGTTTTGAGCTCCATGAAAAAGAAGCCGAGGCTCAGTAAAGGGAAGACGTGAGAAGTCAGGAGTGACCCCTAACTGTCTATTAGGGACAGTAGTCACTCGGGGATAAAGACAGTTCGTTCAGAAGACAGTCAGGGAACCTGAGGAGGGGGAGCTGCTGGGCTCTGCACCCCCAAGGCACTGCTCAGGGAATTGGCTCCTGTTGCGAAAATACTTTTTCCCCACCCCCATGGCTGACCTGTTCTGAGAAGGGAAAGTTCCTATAACTGAACAGCCTTAAGCCCTGGGCCCCCAGCGGTCTGCCTTCTTGAGAGTTCTGTTTGGGTTCCTCATTCTCCCCTTTCCCTTCATCACCCACAGCCTCTGGGGCTGACCTCAGTGGATAATGACAGGCAGGAGAGCTGAGTGCCAGTTTGACCTGCCATTGACTAGCCGGGGGACCCACTCTCCCATGGGCTTCCATTTCCCTATCTGAAAAATAACTTCATAATTCTGGTCTGTTGACTTCAGCCAAGTATGACGAGGCTCATAGAGAGTAGAACATAATACATCCATTACACGAATGTGTATGGAGGGCCTATTAGATACCAGGCGCTTCTTTTTTTGAGACATTCTTGCTCTGTAATCCAGGCTGGAGTGCAGTGGCATGACTGCAACTCATTGTAGCCTCAACCTCCCAGGCTCAAGTGATCCTCCCACCTCAGCCTCCCAAGTAGCTGGGAATACAGGCACATGCCGCCATGCCTGGCTAATTTTATTTGGTAGAGACAGGGTCTTGATGTGTTGTCAGGACCAGACTCGTACTCCTGGGCTCAAAGCAATCCTCCCACCTCAGCCTCCCAAATTGCTGAGATTACAGGCATGAGCCCCTGCCCCCAGCCTCTATAACCAGGTCCTTTTAAGGCATGGCTTCAGTGCCTTCAGCTTAATGAGGTCCGTATTTCTCCCATCTTCACCTACTCTAATAGGTCGAGTATCATCTTACCTTCTCTTCTACTAAAACCTGGTATCAGGGAGGTCTTTGCCATCAGTCATTTACACTTGAGTGCAAATCACAATCCCTTAAAAGAATTCCATCTGCACTGGGCAAGACTCTTTGATGTTTAAGGGGGAATAAATCCAACTCAAAACTGTCTCAAGCAGAAGAAGGAGGTTACTGGAAAATCCCTGAAATATCAGCTTCAGGCAAGGCTTAATCCAAGGCTGGGAGTCTGTATTTCTCTATTTCTTAGGTTTGCCTTGCTGCTGCAGGCCTTTTTTCCAGCTAGAAACCAAGGGCTGGCTCTCATTGGCCAGAATTGACTCACATGCCCATCTCTGCTTCTTCTTCTTCTTTTTTTTTTTTTTTTTGAGATAGAGTCTCACTCTGTCACCCAGCCTAGAGTGTAATGGCGCAATCTCGGCTCAATGCAACCTCCACCTCCCAGGTTCAAGCAATTCTCCAGCCTCAGCCTCCCAAGTATCTGGGATTACAGATGCCTGCCACGAAGCCCGGCTAATTTTTTGTATTTTTAATAGAGATGGGGTTTCAAAATGTTGGACAGGCTGGTCTTGAATTCCTGACCTCCGGTGATCCACCTGCCTCTGCCTCCCAAAGTGCTGGGATTACAGGCATGAGCTACCGCCCCCATCTACCCATCTCTGCTTCTATTACTGCAACTCTCATTGGCTTGATTTGGTCACAGACCCACCTCTACAGCCAGGGGTTGGAGTCAACTCTATCCCAATCCATAAACTGAGACTAGAGGGAGGAGTAATTCCCAAAGGAAAATTGGAGAACTGTTCACAGAAGAAGGGAGGAATGCATTCTATGCAGGAAAGAACTGCAGCTTCTTCTTTCAGAGAACTTCTCATCTGACATCTCGTTTCACATTTGGAGAAACTGAGGCTCAGAGACAAGTTGAGACTTGTCTAGGGTCACATAATGAGCTTATGGCAGAGATGGGACCACAATCCAGGGCTTCACACCCTCGGCCCTTGCAGGTTTCTGCTTAAGCATAGAAGCTCCCGGAAAACCATCTCCAGCCCACTGCATGGATGCTCAGGCAGGCCCCGGCCTCTCCCCCTTGAGCTTGACTCTGAGAGCACAAGCCGAGTCTCTGAGGCTTCCACAGCCAGCATGGTGACCCTGGGAAGCAGCCAGGCACAAGCGAGCTGACCTCTCTCATTTCCCTCAGCAGAGGCTGAGGTGGTGAGGAGCAGGTTTCAGGTTCCCAGGGTCGGCAGTGACCTGAGGAAGCATCTTTACCAGGGATCAGCAGTTCTGAGTGGGTGTGCAACCAGGCAGGCTACTTCTGCTCTCAGATCCTGCTTTTGAAGCACATTAGATGAGAAATGCGTATGCAGAAGTTTTACACAGTCCTTTACATCCCTAGTCACATAGGACCTCAGGCCAAGCCTGAGAAGCAAGGCCTCCTGTTTAGTAGGAAAGAAAAATAAGGCTCAGAGAGGGTAAATGACTTGCTCAAGGTCACATACCCAGTCAGTGGCAGAACTGCGATTCAAACTCAAGTATTCTGACTCCCAAGTTCAGCCTTCATTCTGCTACATTGGTGGATCTCAAATTTTAGTGTATATACTAATTTCCTGTAGAATTGTTAGAACTACAGATTCCAGGCCCTCACTCCCAGATACTGGTTCATTCAATCCAGAGTGCGACCCAAAATATGCAAGAATCAGTGAAGACTTTTTGAGTTCAAATGGCAGAAACCCAACTCAAATTGGCTTAAGCAAAATTGACAATTTATTTGCTCGTGGACTGGAAAAATCCTGAGGTGTATAGGCTTCAGGCGTAGCTGGATCCAGGTGCTCAATTTATCTTCAGGAATTACTTTATCTCCATACCTCAGTTCTGTTGTCCTCTCTGGTGGCTTCACTCTAAAGCAGCTTTTACCTTGATAATGTTGAGGTGGCCTCCAAGAACTCCAGGTTCCTACATCTCAACAATCCGTATAGAAAGAGGGTGCTTTTACCCTAATTTTTCCAGCAAAATCCCAGGGCAGACTGCCTCAGTGAGGAGGAAGTATATGCCTATAGCTGAACCAATCTCTGTAGCCAGGGGGCCAGAGGATACGGGATTCTCTGATTGGCCAGGCCTGTGTCAAGTTGCCAATCCCTGAAGGCAAGGGTGGGATTGGCCCCACCAAACCTCATGCACTAAGTGGGAGAAGGCTGGTTCTCCAAAGGAAAATCCAGGTACTGTTATCTGAAGAGGGACAGATGCTAAGGAGGCAGGAGCAAAAGAGTTTCTCTAGCCTTCTTGGGTAGAATGTTCACATGAATCGCCGGGGAACCTTGTTAAAATGCACATTCTGATTTGGGAAGTGGGGCCCAAGATTCTGCATTTCTTACAGCTCCCCTCTGATGTTGAGGCCGCTGGTTCTCACGCTGGCCACACTCTGAGCACCACATTGCATTTCTAAACTCACTCAAGCCACTTCGTCACAAGGCACTCTGCAGAGAGGCCCTGGGCTACATAAACCTCTTTTTTTTTTTTTTTTTTTTGAGACAGAATCTCGCTCTTTTGCCCAGGCCGGAGTGCAGTGGCGCTACCTCGGCTCACTGCAAGCTCCGCCTTCCGGGTTCACGCCATTTTCCTGCCTCAGCCTCCCGAGTAGCTGGGACTACAGGCGCCCGCCACCGCGCCCGGCTAATTTTTTGTATTTTTGTAGTAGAGACGGGGTTTCACCGTGTTAGCCAGGATGGTCTCTATCTCCTGACCTCGTGATCCGCCCGCCTTGGCCTCCAAAGTGCTGGGATTACAGGCATGAGCCACCGCGCCCGGCATAAACCTCTTTCTTCCATCATTCTCTCCCCACCTTCACCCCATTCTCTGTTCCCAAACCCACCTGAATAATATCAGCACCATCTGTTTGGGAACCACTCACCAACATACTATAGATTCTGCTGACAAATCACAGTTGAAGAAATTGTCCATTGTGCCCTCCAATGGCTTCTTTTTTTTTTTTTTTTTTTTTTTGAGACTGCGTCTTGCTCTGTTGCCCAGGCTGAAGTGCAGTGGCATGATCTTGGCTCACTGCAGCCTCTGCCTCCCAGGTTTAAGCGATTCTCCTGCCTCAGCCTCCCAAGTAGCTGGGATTACAGGTGCACACCACCACACCTGGCTAATTTTTTATGTTTTTGGTAGAGTCAGGGTTTCACCATATTGGCCAGGCTTGTCTCGAACTCCTGACCTCGAGTGATCCACCCACATCGGCCTCCTAAAGTGCTGGGATTACAGGCATGAGCCACCGCACTCAGCTCCAGTGACCTTTTATGAGGAGCCACAGAACAAATTCTCTTTTGAATTTATACTCAAAAAATATTTGTTTCTGTCAACAGACAAATTGTTGTGCTTCCTGGGATCTTATGGTGATGTTGTACAAGTTTCCATTTTTATCTTGGCTACTAGGAAGCTCAGAGATAAATCTAGTACTCAATGGTAGTAGCAGTCCCACTCTGAGCTTCTGGTTCAATAATCTTTCCCTTCTATATGGTGTAGAGTAACCCTTTTTGAGTCTTACAGTGCTCTGTATATGGTTTAATATTATAAGCTCCTTCAAATCCTTTTTGGAAGTTGGTTCTTCTTTGGAATATTCTTGACTTTCCCCCAATCTTTATCTATTCAGATCCTCCCTGTTCTTCAAAACCCAACTCATTATCTTGCTGCTCAATTATTATTATAAACAGGTTGCTTTTTATACGAACTTATTAACATACACATAGGCATATAAATTCATTTTACAAGAGTGGTTTGATGTTGTACATGTTTGCAGTTTGCGTTTTTTACCCAGTAAGTATTTTAGCAGTCTTTGCATGGCCCCTCCTATCTTTACCACTCCCTAGTAGCTTCTTTCTCTTTCATTCTTAAAATTGCGGTAAAATACACATAACAAATTTTCTGTCCTAATCATTTGCAAGTGTACACTTCAGTGGTATTCAAGCCATTCAGAATGTTGTGCAACCCTCACCACCATCCATCTCCATAACTCATTTCATCTGAAACTCTACACCCATTGAACACTAACTCCTCACTTCCCCTTCCCCCAGCCCCTGGCAACCACCATTCTACTATCTGTATCTCCTAATAGCTTCTTAGTATGTGGCTTCGGAATGTAATTGTGTGTCCAGTCTCCCCTTCTCAACTCGGTCATAGAGCAGGAACTATGTCCTAATGCTTTCACTTTTTTTTTGCCCTGTCTTATGGTGCTGACAGACACTTTTACTTCCTACTATATAAAGCATGGCATGCCAGGCATGCAGCCATTCACTCACTGTGCGTGACACTCCTACTGTGTGCCAGGAACCACTGGGCTAAGCACTGAGGAACACAGGCGTGAGCACCAGCCTTTCCTGTGCTGCAGTGATGGGAGCATTCTGTCTCTGCATGTTTGGATATGGTAGCTCTGAGCCACAGACAGCTGTTGAGCACAGATGGAGTCATAGCTGAGATGTGCTCTAAGAGTAAAATCCACACTGAGATGTGAAGGCTTAGTACAAAAAAAAAGAATGTAAAGTATCTCATTAATAATTTTTATATTTATTATATGTTAATAATTTTGATGTATTGAGTAAAATAAATACATCTTAAAATTAGTTCACTTGTTTCTTTTTACTTTAAAAAACCTGGATGTAAAAATTTTTTTTTTAATGAAAAATAGGCCAGCTGTGGTGGCTCATGCCTGAAATCCCAGTACTTTGGGAGGCCGAGGTGGACAGATCACCTGAGGTTGAGAGTTCAAGATCAGCCTGACCAACATGATGAAACCCTGTCTCTACTAAAAAATACAAAAATTAGCCAGGCGTAGTGGCACATGCCTGTAATCCCAGCTACTCAGGAGGCTGAGACAGGAGAATCACTTGAACCCAGGAGGCAGAGGTTGCGGTGAGTGGAGATCGCACCACTGCACTCCAGCCTGGGTGACAAGAGCAAAACTCCATCTCAAAAAATAAATAAATAAATAAAAATTAAAAAAAAACCTAAAAATAAATTTAAAAGGAAAATAAAAATAAAATAAAATAAATAAAAATAAAGAAATTTTTTTAAAAATGAAAAAATAAAATAAAATACAATTTTAATTTTAATTTTTAAAAACCTGGCTGTAGAAAACTTTAACTTATATTTGTGGCTCACATGACATTTCTGGGCCTAGTGACCATGAACATGGACATTTCTGATGCCCAGTCCACACCAGGCAGTAGACATGGTTCTCTCATTTAGGGGGACAATCACATTTTACACAAATTTGACTCCTGCCAGTGTATCACTTTTAGAAAAATCACACTTTCAGCTGGGCATGGTGGCTCATATCCCAGCACTTTGGGAGGCCAAGGTAGCAGGATAACTTGAGGTCAGGAGTTCAAGACCAGCCTGAGCAACATTATGAGACCTGCCCCGCCCCGCCCCCTGTCTCTACAGAACATAAATTTTAAAAGATTAGCCAGGCATGGTAGTTTGTAACTGTAGTCCCAGCTATTAAGGAGGCTGAGGTGGGAGGATCACTTGATCCTGGGAGGTCGAGGTTGCAGTAAGCTATGATTGCACCACTGCACTCCAGCCTGGGTGACAGAGCGAGACTGTCTCTGAGAAAACAAATCACACTTTATTGTGCGAAAATGGAACTCATGGGAATTCCCTATTTTAAAAAAAAAGCGAACTTCTCCAGTGTTGCAGTATCTCTAGGCTTGTGGGCCAGAGGAATTGCAAACTGTGCTTGCTTCATGATCCGGGGCAGTGTCACGTCTGCCAGTAAACAGAAATGGTTGTGGTTAATGTTTCTGCGGCACTTACTGCATGCTGGGCAATTTTACACTCAGTGTAAAAATTTTACGCTCAGTGCTCACCACCACCCTGTGAGGTAGAACCCTTGCCACCCTTTCTCAGAGATGGCCTTGGATTGTGAATGAACACAGGTCTTCTGAGACCCCTCCCTCGGGACCCTGTGGCCATCTTGAATATGTACATTGATCACGTAAGTGAAGCATACAAGGTGCTCAACACGCGTGGATTGGAAATCACAAGACTCACAGCTGCAGATCAGTGGGTGCCCAGAGAGGTAGAGTGAGCTGCCCTACCTCACACAGTGCTGCTCTTCCCAGAACATCTTTATGCTGATCAAAACATATGAAATGTGATATAATTTTATGTCATATATGCCACACAAGATGCCTGTTTAATTTCCCAGAACTGTAATACACATTTATCTCAAAGAGAGATGCTGGTTTCAGTTTTAAATGCATGCAAGTACATTATAAATCTGTGCTTAATTGTGATAATTTTTCAAATTAATGATCCAGCACTCCAAGAGTCTGAATGTGTTCCTTATTTTATTTCCAAAAGACAAACGAAGCAAAACTGCTCAAGTCTTGAGGTGGCAAATCTTTTCCTGTTCCCACCAGAAGAGGCAAATCCTTGTAAATAAAAGGAATCTTTTTTCGTTTTTAAAAGTAACTCATCTAAGCCTAGGAATTTGGTTTTTTTTTCTTAAACCACAAATACATGTTTATTTTAACAAGATGAGTATAACTGAGTTCTAACTGCTTTAGAAGAAAATGGCAATTGTGCAGAGATGAGAAAAGCAAGCACTTCCTTATGTGGTTGTCACAGCCTGCCCTCTCAGCAAATGTGTGTGCATATTTTGAGAAAAGAAATGAAACATTTCTTCCACTTTTACAATTATGTTTTGACTCTATTTGGAGTAAATGTGTTTTGTTTAAGCATCCTTAAACTAATTGAATACAGCAGCAAAGTCTGCAAGCTCTACCTCCAAAATGTCCCCCAAACCTGTCCAATGCTTACCTCCTCTCTGCCCCCACCCCGCTCTGGGCCACCATCATCTCATACCTGAACAATTTCTGCAGATTTCTCACAGGGTTCCCTCCCCTGCTCCCTACTGTCTGTGCCTCACTCAGCCACTGGTGGGATTAAAGTGCAAATTGAATCCCATCATTCTCCTGCCAGAAACTTTCCATCATCCTTAGAATAAAATCCAAAGTCCTCACTGGCCCTACAGGATATGGTGGCCTCATCACAACCACCCTCTCCCCTGCCCATGAGCTTCAGCCACACTCTCCTGCTTTCAGTGCCTCCAACTTCTCTCCAAGCACATGCCAGACTCAGGGCCTTTGCATTTGCTGTTCCCTCTGCCTGGAACACTCTTCCCTCAGAGTGTCCCCTCACTGGTTCCTTTGTGTCATTTAGACTGCAGGTTCTGTATCCCCTCCCCTGACAGGCCTTCCCCAAATGCCCTGCCTAAAAGAGCCAGACCTGTTGTTTCCCACAGCACCCTCTCTTATCGTCCTCACACTTTTCATTAACCCAATTTGTCCTGTTATTTATTTGTTGGCCTGTTTATTGTCTCTGTCTCCCATTCGGCTGCAGTTGAGTTCCTGAGGGCGTGAACTTGCTTCTCTTCTTCACAGTTTAGAAAAGGGCCCAGTAAATGTTGGCTGTGTAAATGGATGAATGAATTACCAAATAACTCAGAGAGAGACAGAGAGAAAGAGAGGAGGAAGAGGAAGAGGAAGAAGAAGAAGAAGAAAGAGGAAGAGGAGGGAGGAGGGGGAAGGAGAAGGGGGGGAAGGAGAAGGGGGGGAAGGAGAAGGGGGGGAAGGAGGAGGAGGGGGAGGACAAAGGAAGGAAGGGAGGAAGGAAGGAAGGGAGGGACGGAAGGAGTTATAAGCCATTTATAAAATGATACCAGTAATACAGTGCCTTGACAAACTAGATTGAGCCATGTTATGTGACCTCATCTTGTTATTTAATATAAAAAATGGCAATTTATCATCGGATAATACTGTAGTTTTTCTGTAGTGTTTGCTCTGAGCCTGACACTGCACTGAGTATTTCCCCACCGCACATCATATTATTGTCCCCATTTTGCCGATGAAGACCTGAGAGGTGGGTAGGGGGCAGGAAAGTGGTCAGTGAGGTGCTGGTGGGGTGGAGGGGCCAAGGATCAGCTGAGGCTTTCTGATCTGAGAGCCGGCAGTGCCCACCACCCGCTCTGCCCCCCAACAGCTCTACCTGTTACATTTCTGTTATCCTCATGCCATCCTCTGAATAAGCACCCATCATGCTGGTTCTTGGTACCCACGACAATGACAGCTTGTCAGCCCTGGGCCAGTGCTGTGGCATGTGGACATGGGGAGGCCCAGAGGTGGCAAGGATGGAGTGGGCTCCGTGTGGGGAGGATGAGGGTGCATGGAGCTGGCGGGGGAGTTAAGACTGGGAAGGCCAGTGGGAGCCAGCCCGGGGGCAGGGGACCAGGGGACCTGGATCAGAAGACTTCCCTGCATGATGCTTCTGATGAAGCATCAGAAGACTTCCCTGTATGAGACTTTTGGTAACCAGGCTCACCTCCCTTCTGTCTGCTGCAGGATGGGGTGCATGAAGTCCAAATTCCTCCAGGTCAGAGGCAATACATTCTCAAAAACTGAAACCAGCGCCAACCCACACTGCCCTGTGTACGTGCCGGATCCCACATCCACCATCAAGCCGGTGAGTAGGGGAGGTCCCGGTTTCCCTGGGGGCTGCCGGATGCTGCCCCAACATTGCCCTAACAGCCTCCTGTCTTCCCAAGGTTGGGCAGGGTGAACTTGGGGTGAAAGGGAGCTGACTGGCTACCAACAGTGCCCTGACTCGACTCTCCGGGATGCAGCGCCAACACGCATAGGGGCAAGGAAGTCACCTCTCTTTTCCTGCAGCCCAGGCTTGGCGCCTCAGCCTGGGCTCCACCAAACAGGTGTGAGTGAGCATTTCAGGCCTCTGGCCTGGGCGGAATCAGAAGCAGTGCTGAGATTAATGAGTGACCAGTAATGATAGCAGCTGAAGTGACGATGTAATGGTAGTATCAGCAGCATTGCAAAAATACAGTAACAATTGTCATAATAATAGTACCAACCATAATTACGTGAGCATAAGACCAAGGTAGCAGCAGAAACAACAGCAAGAGTTGTAAAAAGAGAAGCAGTCATGCTAGGAGAGGTATTTACCAACTCCTTTTATGTTTATACAGAGCTGACTATGAACAAAGCACTGTTCTAAGCCTTTACGGTTATTAGCATCCTAATCCTCACAATAATCCTATTGTGTGACACACAAATACATTTTTCTTGAAAATAAAAACACAGGCCAGGTGCAGTGGCTCACACCTGTACTCCCAGCATTGTGGGAGGCTGAGGCAGGAGGATTGCTTGAGCCCAGGAGTTTGAACTGCATGAGCTATGATCACGCCACTGCACTCCAGCCTGGGCAATACAGGGAGACCCTGTCTCTTTGAAAAAATAAAGAGAGCTGCTTAGAACACCATAGTTTAGGTGTCACTTCCCCTTTGCATGGACACTTAGATTGTTTCATATATATAACAGAGCCTTTATTTGTGGAATATAAATCACTGGTGGGCCTATTATTTCTTCGAACTTAGTCGGAAAACAGTGATCTGGACCAACCCCTTCACTGTGTGTTGAGGGGAGGGATCAAGCAGCATCCCCCAGTACATCCAAGACCGAAGGCCAAGGCCACAGTTCAAGAAACCTGGATCCCGCTGGGCACGGTGGCTCACTCCTGTAATCCCAGCACTTTGGGAGACCGAGGTGGGCAGGTAACCTGAGGTCAGGAGTTCTACACCAGCCGGCCCAACATGGTGAAACCCCATCTCTACTAAAAATACAAAATTAGCCGGGCATGGTGGCATGTGCCTGTAATCCCAGCTACTCAGGAGGCTGAGGCAGGAGAATCACTTGAACCCGAGAGGTGGAGGTTTCAGTGAGCTGAGATCACGCCACTGCACTCCAGCCTGGGTGACAGAGTGAGACTCCATCTCAAACAACAGCAACAACAAAAAACTTGGACCATTTTGTTTGCTGGCTCTGCCCCTAATGTGCTGTGTGGTGCCAGGCATGTCCCCTGCCCTATGTGGGCCTCCTCCCACGACATGCAGGACTAGGGTAAGATGCTCTTGGGTATCCTTTTCAACACAGACCGTCCATGGGTCCCCACACATTGGTCAGATTCATTCCCTTCTCCCATTTCTTCCCCACAGGGGCCTAATAGCAACAACAGCAACACACCAGGAATCAGGGAGGGTAAGTATCTATGAGCAGATGCAGTGGAGTCACGTGTCCTGCAGAGGATTCTGCTAGGTTCTCCCTCAGCTTGAGGCATAAATCCCAAACAGTAAAACCCCTGTTGAGAATCCCCAAAATTTCCTCTGAAGTACTTTGCACAGGCTATTGTGTTTCTAGAACGCTGTTTAGTAACATGAACAAAACATATTTAGCTTTAAACTTGAGAATCACACCCAGCATGGTGAGACACCTACTTATACTAGGAGCCACATATCAATGGGTGCCGAGCTGTGCCGGGTGCCGAGCTGTGCCAGGTGCCGAGCTGTGCCAGGTGCCGGGTGAGGGTCACCCAGGGCTGTGGATGCACTTAGAGGAACCTCACCCTCCGTGTGTCTCCCTTCCCAACAGGCTCTGAGGACATCATCGTGGTTGCCCTGTATGATTATGAGGCCATTCACCATGAAGACCTCAGCTTCCAGAAGGGGGACCAGATGGTGGTCCTAGAGGAGTGAGTCCCCATCCCACTCCCCCTAAGACAGAACTGCCTCCTCTACTCAACTATGTGCTCTTTTGTGCTTCCATAAAGAACCTGATAGATGGGCTATCTTATCCTGGGTGTAAATGTCTAATGAGAAGCTAATCACAATAGTGGAGGAAGGGTTTGCTATCAACCTGGATGAAGGGGATTGTGCACTTACTAAGAGTGCACGTCCAGCCTGGGATGAACAGGTGAAGCTTTCTCAGGGAAGCCTTTCTAGGGCTCCTGTGATTAAGCCACCAGCTTTACCTGTGGACCAGGCCCCATCGAGTCGACCTTGCATTTGGAAATCCTTGGATCTCTGAGTTTGCCATCTCTGATCTCCTACAGCCTTCGCCATCATGGGTATAGTGTCCAGGATGTGCTGAAGCCAGAGAATGGGAGTGGTCATGCCTGGCCGGACCCCTAAGCCCACTCTCCCCTATTCTCAGCCCCAGCTGAACCATTCTGAGTCTCCATGGGCACAGGACCCTGCCATGAGTATAGCTAATAAGACCAAAGCTGCAAGTCCAGGGAAAAGGAGTGGAGCCAGAGACCTAGAGCTCTGGGCTGTGGACAGGGTGATTCCAGACCCTCAGATGCACAACAGGAACTGTTGTAAGGATCCCTACCCTAATCATGGGCACATGCTGAGGCTGACATAGTCACAGCCCTGTCCCTCACCCTACTGGCTTTCTGGAGGCAGGGAGTTTTCTAGGTCAAGGCCGGGGAGCTTAAGGAGACTGGAGAATGATCCTTCTGTCCCTAACACCTTTACTCCCTCCTGTCCCTCAGATCCGGGGAGTGGTGGAAGGCTCGATCCCTGGCCACTCGGAAGGAAGGCTACATCCCAAGCAACTATGTCGCCCGCATTGACTCTCTGGAGACAGAGGAGTAAGTACCCTATTTCCTACCTTCCAGAACGAGGCATGAGAAAAGCCAGCCTTGTTCGCAACTCAGGACGTCTGCACACACTGTACCACTGCCTGGCACATACTCTTCCCAGGGCTCTGGGCTTGGCTGGCTCCTTCTCTTCCTTCTGGTTTCAGCCTTCCGGTCAGGGAAGAGAGGCTAAAGTGGGTCCCAGCTGTGACTCTGTCCTGTGGAAACCTGTTTTAATCCCTTCTGAACATGTTTTACTAGCAAAACGACCTGGTTTCTTTGGTTGGTTACACTTGCATTCTCTGCCTGCCCTGCAAGGAAGAGAGCTGGCGAGAGCAGGGACTTTGCTGCTGCATCCTCGGCACAGGCTGGCATGCAGTCAGTGCTCTATAAATATTGTTGAATGAAGCACATGGTCTTGCCAAGGAGGGTCTCTGGAGAGGTGAGACAGCTCACACCTGGCCAGTCATCCCTCATTTGTTGTTTTGTTTTGTTTTGAGACAGGGTCTCACTCTGTTGCCCAGGCTGGAATGCAGTAGCACCATCACAGCTCACTTCAGCCTCAGCCTCCCCAGGCTCAGTTGATCCTCCCACCTCAGCCTCCCAAGTAGCTGGGACTACAAGTGCGCATCACCATGCCCAGCTAATTTTTTTCTTTTTTGTATTTTTTGTAGAGAGGGGGTCTCCCTATGTTGCCCAGGCTGGTCTCAAACTCCTGGGCTCAAGTGATCCTCTCGCCTCAGCCTCCCAAAGTGCTGGGATCATAGGCCTGAACCACCGCACCTGGCCCATCCCTCATTTGATTCATTCGACAAACATACTCATGACTCTTCAAGCCCTGTGCCAGGCTAAGGGGCTGTGGAAACAAATAAGATATATCCCTACCCTCAAGGAGCTCTCCGTAACCCATCGTGCTTGGCTGTGGGTTCTTCTTGTGTCTAGCTTGACTCTAAAAATATACTTCAATCATCCATCCATCCATCCATCCACCCATCCATCCATTCATCCATCCAACCATCCATCCATCCATCCATCCAACCATCCATCCATCATCCAACAGATACCTGTTGATTCCCTATTCCAGGGATAGAAGATGACTCAGATGGGGCTCCCTGCTGGAGATGTTCTCTGTATGGTGGATGAGGTTGATGAGTAAAAAGATGACTACACTGTGGGGTGGCAATACATCCCATTAAAAACCAGCCAATCAAAAGTTGACAAATGACAGTCCCCATTGTTTTGTCTCTTCTGCCTCCTCTTTCTAGCTAGATGGTACTAGGGGTTTGGGATGTTTGCCTATTAAAAATGAAAACGCTTAGGCTTTTCCCATTATAAAGCCACCCCCTTCTGGCTGGGCATGGTGGCTCACACCTGTAATACCAGCACTTCGGGAGGCCAAGGCACGCAGATCACCTGAGGTCGGGAGTTTGAGACCAGCCTGACCAACATGGTGTAACCCCATCTCTACTAAAAATACAAAAAAAATTAGCCGGGTGTGGTGGTGCACGCCTGTAGTCCCAGCTACTCGGGAGGCTGAGGCAGGAGAATCACTTGAACCCAGGAGGCAGAGGTTGCAGTGAGCTGAAATATCACGCCACTGCACTCCAGCCTGGGGGACAAGAGCAATACTCTGTCAAAAAAAAATTATGTCACCCCTTCTTAGTGATCATGGAACTGGGGGCTCTTAGCTGCTTCTCTCTCCTTCTTCTGGGCTTTGCCCTGGGTCATCCCATGCTCTGTTTCTCCACTCCAGGGTCTGAACACTTACAGAATCCCTGGGTCACCTCATGTGGTCCTTGCAGCAACCATGGAGGAAGCATGGCTGGTATTATTTCTCAAAGGCAACATAATTGCTAAGTGGAAAATGCAGGGTGTAGGCAACATGAATGGGGGGTTGTCATTTGCAGACAAAGGCAAAATAACCTAGGTGGGGGGTTCTCAGACATGAGCAGCATCAGCATCACCTGGATTGCTGGCTAACAAGTGCTTTCTGGGCCCCACTGTCAGATTCCGAATGTGCATTTCTAACAGGTTCTTGGGTGAGGCAGCTGCTGCTGCTGCTGCTCCAGGGACCCAGCTTGGGAACCACTGATCTAAATACGCATATCTGGCCAGGTGCGGTGGCTCACACCTGTAATCCCAGCACTTTGGGAAGCCGAGGCAGGCGGAACACTTGAGGTCAGGAGTTCGAGACCAGCCTGGCCTACATGGTGATACCCTACCTCTACTAAAAATACAAAAATTGGCCGGGCGCGGTGGCTCACGCTTGTAATCCCAGCACTTGGGAGGCCGAGGCGGGCGGATCACGAGGTCAGGAGATCGAGACCATGGTGAAACCCCGTCTCTACTAAAAAAATACAAAAAATTAGCCGGGCGTGGTGGCGGACGCCTGTAGTCCCAGCTACTTGGAGAGGCTGAGGCAGGAGAATGGCGTGAACCCGGGAGGCGAAGCTTGCAGTGAGCCGAGATGGCGCCACTGCACTCCAGCCTGGGCGACAGACCGAGACTCTGTCTCAAAAAAAAAAAAAAAAAAATACAAAAATTAGCCAGGTGTGATGGTAGGCTCCTGTAATCCCAGCTACTCGGAGGCTGAGGCACGAGATTCGCTTGATCTGGGAGGCAGAGGTTGCAGTGAGCCGAGATCACGCCACTGCACTCCAGCCTGGACAACAGAGCAAGACTCTATCTCAAAAAATAATAATAAAAACAAAAAATGAATACACATATGTGTCCTTTCAGGGCACTCAGGGGTCCTTTTGTCTGAATCAAGAAACTGCTAACAGAGGTTGCCTCTGGGGAGCACAACTGGGACCTTGGGAATCAGGGCGGGATGGAATCTTAGTTTCCCTCATTCCCCCTTGAAATAGGTAATACTTTCAAATGTTTCAAAATTCAAATGTGGGGAAGCATGCAGAAGAGTGAAAAGTCTTCTTCCCACCCTGTCCCCAACCAGCCACTTCCCCTCCCCAGAAGCAACCAGTTTGTCGTGAGTCCTCCCAGATGCTTCCTCCTTATATAAGGAAAGACATCTCTTCCCACTTATCTCACACAAGTGGTAGATACCACACACACTGTTCCATGCCTCTCGTTCAGGCCTTCTATGCAGCATCTCGTTCCCGTTTTTTTTTTTTTTTTTAGATGGAGTTTCTCTCTTGTTGCCCAGGCTGAGTGCAATGGCAGAGTTTAGCTCTTGTTGCCCAGGCTGGAGTGCAATGGTGCGATCTTGGCTCACTGCAACCTCCGGCTCCCAGGTTCAACCGATTCTCCTGCCTCAGCCTCCCAAGTAGCTGGGATTACAGGCATGCGCCACCACGCCTGGCTAATTTTGTATTTTTAATAGAGACAGGGTTTCTCCATGTTGATCAGGCTGGTCTCGAACTCCTGAACTCGTGATCCACCTGCCTCAGCCTCCCAAAGTGCTGGGATTACAGGCGTGAGCCATTGCTCCCGGACACCTCCTTCCTTTTTATACCACAGGCCGTCTGTCCTGTAGATGTCCTCCCGTCCATTTAACCTCTGCCCTATATAGTGGTCACTTAAGTTGTTTCCAGTCATGTGCTGCAGCAAATCTCCTGGTGTATATGTCATTTCTCCCTTGTGCAAGATCTATGGGATAACTTCCTAGGAGCAGAATTGTCAGGGAGACAGTTCTTTTTTATTTTTTATTTATTTATTTTTTTTTGAGATGGAGTCTCACTCTGTTGCCCAGGCTGGAGTGCAGTGGCGCCATCTCGGCTCACTGCAAGCTCCGCCTCCCGGATTCACACCATTCTCCTGCCTCAGCCTCCCGAGTAGCTGGGACTACAGGCTCCTGCCACCATGCCCGGCCAATTTTTTTTTTTTGTATTTTTAGTAGAGACGGGGTTTCACCGTGTTAGCCAGGATGGTCTCGATCTCCTGACCTCATGATCCGCCCACCTTGGCCTCCCAAAGTGCTGGGATTACAGGTGTGAGCCACCACACCTGGCCGGGGGAGACAGTTCTTACTCTTACATTGTTGAATATTTTACCATGGCACAAGTCACTTTACAACATGAAAGCAAAGAAGGTAGATGAGCAACATAGCATGGTGATTCAGAGCATGGGTTCTGGAGTTAGACTGCCTAGCTTCAAATCCTGCTGCTACAACTTCCCAACTGTGTGACTCTAGGCAAGTTACTTGCCCTCTCTGTTCCTCAATTTCCTCATCCATAAAATGGGGCCAGGAGCAGTGGCTCATGCTTGTAATCCCATCACTTTGGGAGGCCGAGGTGGGTGGATCACCTGAGGTCAGGAGTTCGAGACCAGCCTGGCCAACATGGTGAAACCCCGTCTCTACTAAAAATACAAAAATTAGCTGGGTGTAGTGGTGGGTGCCTATAATCCCAGTTACTTGGGAGGCTGAGGCAAAAGAATCGCTTGAACCTGAGAAGTGGAGGTTGCAGTGAGCCGAGATCATGCCACTGCACTCCAGCCTGGGTGACAGAGCAAGACTCGGTCTCAAAAAGAAAAAAAAAAAAAAATGGGAATGATAAAAGTGACAACTCCATAGAGCTGTTGAGTGGATAGCAAGATAGATGTTAACTTTCTGCCCAGTTGATAACAGAGGAACCAAAGGCCCAAAGAGGAAGGCAACTTGCTCAAAGTCACACTGCAGGTTTGTGGCAGAGCCAAGGTAGGCTGAGGTCAGGTCTGTGGCTTTTTTCCAACTTCTCCTCACCCTAGTGAAGGTGGGAAAGGATTCGGCTGCTGCTGCTTAAACTTTTCCACTCAAATATCTCCAATATTCAGGAAGAATGAAGAAAATGTCCCAGGATATGATCCTAAGTATAAAATTCTTTCCAATCTCACATTGTAGCTTACAAGTTCATGCCAACTTTATATTCAACTCCGTATACGCGGAGGAGGATTGGCTGTAAAGCTGACAAAACCCAGGCCCTTCACAGGCTTCCAAGGTCCCAAGAAAGATCTTCCCCGTGGTCTTGTATGCTTGTGAAACCTGCAAAAGTAAGACTTTGACCACAGCTGGTTAAGACTGCTGTCTGTTTCCACTCTGTCTTCCTGTCCATCTCCCTGTCCCTCACAGCGAGCGGTACTGGAATGACCCATCAGCTTTTTGCACTTGTTAATGCTGTCTTATTTTTCTTAAAGGAAGTTCCCCCACTCCAAATTGCACAGGCTTCAGTCTCAGCAAACAGGATTCACCTCGGGTAAAATGTCTATTTTGATATCAAAAGAATGGCTCCTTTCCCTTCTCTCCCCCAAAAAATCCTTGAGTAAAACTGATGCTGCAGGAAGCCAGACCCTCTGCATCCTGACATCCCCCTGGGACCTGCATGGCCACAGGCACCCTGTGTAGGCAGGACAGGATGACCTGCATGACCCCAGGTTCACATTTGTCCCCTCCCTTTTCCATCAGGTGGTTTTTCAAGGGCATCAGCCGGAAGGACGCAGAGCGCCAACTCCTGGCTCCAGGCAACATACTGGGCTCCTTCATGATCCGGGATAGCGAGACCACTAAAGGTGACACCAGCCCTCCCCACCTTGTCCTCCCTGCCAAGGTGCCCCAGGTGGGACTGGCCACCACCCTTCCCTTGAAAATGCCCTGGGAAAGGCTGAAAACCCCAACCAGGTGCTGCAGCTGCCAGGTTTCTCCTGCTCTTGGCCACCTGAGCCGGGGAGGGTTGAGGCTCTGTGCCTGGCTCTGCCCTTCTTATCCACCATAGCTGCCAGCTTAGGTCAGTGGAACTAGTGCCAGGTGGCTTAGGCCCTGAAAACAAAGAAATATCCAGCTGAAGCTTGATCTTCACTGACTCGTTTTTTCATTTGTTTTGGTTTTTGTTTGTTTTATTTTTTGAGACGGAGTCTCACTCTGTCGCCAGGCTGGAGTGCAGTGGTGCGATCTCGGCTCACTGCAACCTCCGCCTCCCGGGTTTGAGCGATTCTCCTGCCTTAGCCTTCCAAGTAGCTGGGATTACAAGTGCTCGCCACCACGCCCAGCTAATTTTTGTATTTTTAATAGAGACGGGGTTTCACCACGTTGGCCAGTATAGTCTCGATCTCCTGACCTTGCGATCCACCCCTCTCACCCTCCCAGAGTGCTGGGATTACAGGCGTGAGCCACTGCACCCGGCTTGTTTTGTTTTGTCTGAGACAGGGTCTCACTCTGTTGCCCAGGCTGGGATGCAGTGGCACAATCTTAGCTCACTGCAACTTCTGCCTCCTGGGCTCAAATGATTCTCCCATCTCAGTCTCCCTAGTAGCTGGGACTACAGGTACGTGCCACCACGCTGACTAATCTTTTCTTTCTGTCTTTCTTTCTTTTTAGTAGAGATGGGGTTTTGCCATGTTGCCTAGGCTGGCCTCGAACTTCTGGACTCAAGCAATCTGCCTACCTCAGCCTTCCAAAGTGTCAGGATTACAAAGTGTCAGGATTGTTTTTTGTTTTGGTTTTTTTAAATACCCATAACAGACCAAGTAGGGGAGGCCAACACAGGAGGATCACTTAAGCCTAAAAGTTCGAGACCAGCCTGGGCAACATAGTGAGACCCCATCTCTATGAAAAATTTAAAAAATTAGCCAAGCGTGGTGGTGCACATCTGTACTCCCCGATACTTGGAAGGGTGAGGCCAGATGATCTCTTGAGTCCAGGAGTTCAAGGCTGCAGCGAGCCATAATGGAGCCACTGGACTCCAGCCTGGGCAACAGAGCAAGACCCTGTCTCTAAAAAAATAAAATAAAATACCCATTACAATATATCTTATCCACAAGCCTCATTCCTCCTTTCCTCCCTCCATAAGGAAATGAGGTAAGATGAGGTCGCCAGAAGAGACTCAAGCCAGCCTTCTCTGGGACTCTGCTGAAAATGCTCCTTGGAAGCTTTTGGAAGTTTTAATGTCAGGTGACAAGCTTCCTGGAATTTCTGTGCTGCAAGGGTGGATTCATGCTGATTGGGTGCATGGATGGCAAGAACAGGCCTGGAAAACATCACGTAGCTCAAACTGGCATCGATTGAGGCTCATTGCCTCAAAGGAATGAACATCAGTAGGATTCTTATGATTTCAGATTTCGTGCGCTAAGTGCACTTTTACTAATACATTTAGGTTCACAACTGCTTGACTCAAATAAGCCAGGTATATTGTATAAAATGTGACCTCACGGTACCCTGAAACAAACAGATTTGAGGACATTGATTAAAGGCATGTTCCCCATGTGGCCTTCTGCTTGACCCTCAGCTATCTCAATTGGCGAAGCTTTCATGTGGCTAGGATAATGCTACTCACAATCATTGTGGCAGCTCAGTGAATGCTTGGGCTTTGTCTCTTCCCACCCAACAAGCCCCATTCAAGCCACCAGGGGGAGAAAAAGAAGATAAAAAGACAAAGCTGTGCACAGCCCAGCGCTTCTCCTCTCTAGCTGTGCCCAGAACAGCTTTTGGCTTGGGCTGGTCCATCCTGCAGACAAGGGCAGAGAAATCAAAGAAACCATCACAGATCTGTGGGGCAGGAAAATGAGCCTGGTCCAGCTTTCATAGCCCTCTGAGATGGGGCATGGTGGGAAGTTTAGCCGATTTAATAGAAGTTGCAGCATGAGACCTGTGAATCCCACCCTGCTGCTTCCTGGATCCTGCCACACCCCATCCAGCAGCAACCAAGCCAGTCTCACCCCTGACTGGGACAGAGTGGCTGAGAGGGGCTCTGGAGCCAGCTGCCTGGATTTGAATCCCAGCTGTGCCACTTACCAGCTGTGTGACTGTGGGTGAGTTACTTCACCTCTCTGGGCTTCAGTTTCCTCATCCGTAAATGAGGATGGTGATATTATAAAACCCTTACCCCATGAGGTTATTCATTCATTAAATAAATAATATAATTTATATAGTTATAATTCGTTATAATGAATATTATTCTTATTCATTCATTGTTCATTTACGCAGAGTGCTTTGAACTTGCCTGGCATGCATGGTAAGCTATTATTCATTCAACAGTATAAACTGGCCAGGTGAGGTGACTCAAGCCTGTAATCCCAGCACTTTGGGAGGCTAAGGCGTGTGGATCACCTGAGCTCAGGAGTTGGAGACCAGCCTGGCCAACATGGCGAAACCTCATCTCTACTAAAAATACAAAAATTAGCCGGGCGTAGTGGCGGGTGCCTGTAATCCCAGCTACTCAGGAGGCTGAGGTAGGAGAATTGCTTGAACCTGGGAGGCAAAGGTTGCAGTGAGCTAAGATTGCGCCACTGCACTCCAGCCTGGATGACACAGCGAGACTTTGACTCAAAAAAAAAAAAAAAAAAGTTTAAACTTCCCCAAATCCTATGACACTGTACTGTTATCATGGTAAAGAACACTGAGACAGAGGGACTAATAACTTGCCCAAGGGCACACAGCTCACAAATGGCAAAATGGTGGTCATGAGCTGAAAGACTTATGTGTTTCTGCTCTATGTGAGAATATAGGGTGGTGCAAAAGTAATTTCAGTTTTTTCCACTACTTTTGATGGCAAAAACTGCAATTACTTTTGCACCAGCCTAATATGTATGTTAGGTTCCCATTGCCGCTGTAACAAATTAATACAAACTTAGTGGCTTAAAACAACACCCGTCTATTCTCTAACAGTTCTGGGGATCAGTAGTCTGCCCTCACTGGGCTCAAGATGTCAGCAGGGCTGGTTCCTTCTGGAGGCTTCAGGGGAGAATTCATTTTCTTGCCTTTTTTAGTTTCCAGAGGCTACAGCACTCCTTGGCTCATAGTCCCTTCCTGACATCTGTCCAAGCTCTTGTTTCCATCTTCACTTCTTCCACTTTGACCTTCCTACCTCCTTCTAACAAGGACCCAAGTGATTACACTGGGGCTACCTGGATCATCTGGAATAATCTCCCCATCTCCAGATCCTTAACTTAATCACATCTCTAAAGTACCTTTTACCATGTAAGGTAACATATTTCCAGGTTCCAGGGTTTAGGGCGTGAATATCTTGAGGGACTATTATTCAGCCTACCACAGCATGTTACATTTCAATAACTGGACTGGATTTCTGGATTTTTTACCAGAAAAGTCATAGCCTGAGTTTTTATGAAAAAGTAAAAAGTATACTATGGTTTCTTGGCTTTTTGTAGGGTAGATGATAGAAAGGTGGATCAATAGATCAGAAATAATGAAGATGATGATGATGATAGCCAACATTTGCAGAGTGTTCAGTTTCCAAGTAGTTTACAGGCATTACTTCTTTTAGCCATCAGGCAATAGGATCAGGTAGGGAGGCATGAGAACTATTCCCATTTTACAGATGAGAAAACTGAGGCATAGAGAGGTCACATAGTCACATGGCCAAGGTCTCACGGGCAGATGTGGTAGGGCCTGGATGAGAGCTCAGGATGCCTGGCTCCCACAGCCCACTCAGAGCCTCAGGCACTTCTGTCCAGGTGTCAGGACGCTGCCAGCGGTAGCCTTACAGGGTGTCAGAGTGCTAATGCAAGGTGGCAGGCCTCCAAGATGCCATTCTGAGGGGTTTCTCTTTGGTTAATTCAGGAAGCTACTCTTTGTCCGTGCGAGACTACGACCCTCGGCAGGGAGATACCGTGAAACATTACAAGATCCGGACCCTGGACAACGGGGGCTTCTACATATCCCCCCGAAGCACCTTCAGCACTCTGCAGGAGCTGGTGGACCACTACAAGAGTGAGTCCCACCCTGGGGGTGACATCCCCACCACGATGGGCCCAGAGACTCCTAGTCACGGATGCACCGTGGCCCCTGAGACCTGCTGTGTCCTTCCTGGCCATCCCCTAGACAGATAGTTGCTTTAGATGCTTCTGAAGGCTTAGGACTGTTGAGCAGGAGGGTGGGGTGGCCAAGATGTAGAGGTGGCATCCCGTCACACTCCGCTTGCTTGGAAATGTCTCTGATGGTGGCAACCAGGTGGAACAGTGGAGAGATCCAGTGGACCAGGCAGGGCGGCCTCCAAGGAGCAACCTCTGGCTGGCTCGGTGCTTGTTGCTCTCAATTGACCAGGGACTCTGTTCCAGAGGGGAGCGACGGGCTCTGCCAGAAACTGTCGGTGCCCTGCATGTCTTCCAAGCCCCAGAAGCCTTGGGAGAAAGATGCCTGGGAGATCCCTCGGGAATCCCTCAAGCTGGAAAAGAAACTTGGAGCTGGGCAGTTTGGGGAAGTCTGGATGGGTAAGGACCCAGGGCCGGAGCCCACAGGGCCAGAGGGTGGAGGGGAGAGGGAGGTCACTTGCTTCCAGGAACACCTTCTGGCAAAGCGGGAATGCTACCCAAGGCAGAAGGGGAGATTTAAATAACAGCCATAAAGAAGCAGTTCCCTGATAGCAAACCAAATTGTCTTGCTATGCAAACACTGATTTGCCTTTGAGACCAGTCCTGTAGGGGTCAAAAACTTCCTTCTGGGAAGCAGGTGTCATGGATGAGGAATCTCTCCCTCATACGGAGTGGGGACTGCCTAACAGTTTGGGATTGAGATAAACAGAGACCTTTTCAGATGATGAAAATTAAGAATGGGGATATGCAGCTTGGAGATTTCCAGGCAACTGATGAACAGGTTATTCTGAGCACCTGCTGTGTGGCCAGCACTGTTAGAGTCTTGTGGGAAAATCAGAAAGGCACATCTCACACCTGCTGATTTTCCCCAAGAACTTAAGAACAACATTGCCTGCTTTGCAGGGCTGTGGGGTAGATGCAGTGCCAGCCCAGTGTGGGGCAGCCTGCTGTGTTAATACCCCACTGCGTTCCAAATGGGAGCGAAGACAACTTACAGGGATGCAAACAACTCAGCCAGATAAAATAAATTTAAAATCCACGTATTTTGACTGTATTTATTGAGATTCTGCTGCATGCAAGGCCAGGCACAGTGGCTCATGCCTGTAATCCCAGCACTTTGGGAGGCAGAGGCGAGTGGATCACTCAAGGTCAGCAGTTCGAGAAAAACCTGGATAATATAGTGAAATCCTGTCTCTACGAAAAATACAACAATTAGCCAGGCGTGGTGGTGGGAGCCTGTAATCCCAGCTACTCGGGAGGCTAAGGCAGGAGAATCATTTGAACCCAGGAGGTGGAGGTTGCAGGGAACTGAGATCACACCACTGCACTCCAGCCTGGGAGACAGAGTGAGACTCTGTCTAAAAAATAATAATAAAATTAAAAAGAATTTGACAAAAAAGAAAATATGGAGAGGAAGGTAAGACAGATCTGAGTGGTGAGATTCGAAAGCCAAAAATATCATATAAGGCTCTAGACTCCTACTACAGGAAGCCCATGGTTCTGGCTTGGAGCTTCCTGGAAGCCAAGGCAAAATGGAAACCCAAGCAATTATAAAATTGACAAGACCCACCAAATGAAGCAGGGTGGGGTGAGGGGAGGGAACAGCATGTGCCAAATCCCTGTGGTGGGAGGGGAGTTGGGTGCTTGAGGGACTGAGTGACCTGCAGAGTGACTGGCACATAAAAGGCAAGGGGAGTTTAGTGGCTGATGAGGCTAGAGAGGTGGACGAGGCTGGGCCATGCAGGGCCTGGGGGTCATAGTAAGTCTGTCATTTATTTAAGAGCAGTGTTAAGATTAAAGTGGGCGGTGTATGTGTGTGACATAACCTGGGTAGTGTTTTAAAGCTATTTTTATTTGTTTGGGTTTTTTGTTTGTTTGTTTGAGACGGAGTCTCGCTTTGTCACCCAGGCTGGAGTGCAATGGCTCAATCTCGGCTCACTGCAAGCTCCGCCTCCCAGGTTCACACCATTCTCCTGCCTCAGCCTCCCCAGTAGCTGGGACTACAGGCGCCCGCCACCACACCTGGCTAACTTTTTGTATTTTTAGTAGAGACGGGTTTCAGCGTGTTAGCCGGGATGGTCTCGATCTCCTGACCTTGTGATCCGCCCACTTCGGCCTCCCAAAGTGCTGGGATTACAGATGTGAGCCACTTAAAGCTATTTTTAAATCCTTGCAACAGCACTTCAAAGGCAAGGCTTACCATTTCCACTTTACAGATGAGGAAGCTGAGGAAGCCACAGCTCAGAGAGGTTAAGCCACTTGCCCTAGTGTGCACAGCTGGGAAGTGGTGAACCCGCCTCTCAACCCACATTTGTCTGAGGCCTAACCCCATGATTTCGCTTCCCTCTCTGAGAGTTGAGATGAGCAGGAAAGACTTCCTGGAGGAGGCAGGTCTGCAGCTGGGCCTTCTAGGGTGGTACAGGAGACCAGTGTGCTCTGACCACCTTCCCTGCTCTCTATCCCCCTCCAGCCACCTACAACAAGCACACCAAGGTGGCAGTGAAGACGATGAAGCCAGGGAGCATGTCGGTGGAGGCCTTCCTGGCAGAGGCCAACGTGATGAAAACTCTGCAGCATGACAAGCTGGTCAAACTTCATGCGGTGGTCACCGAGGAGCCCATCTACATCATCACGGAGTTCATGGCCAAAGGTGCTGCGTGCTGGGGCTGGGGGTGCAGGCTGTGGCCTATACTGGTCAATTGCAGGCTCAAGGGTGGCTTGGACATGGTCCTTGACCTTGAGATGGCCCCAGTCTGGCCAGGAGCTCTTCCAGCAAGTACTCATTGAGAATCTAGTGTGGAACAATACAGCCCTCCTGGTTAGTGGGGTGAAATCATGTTAAGGGGTCACCAAGGGGAAGGGAGAACAAGGGGCTACCAGGAGAAGGGAATGGGGCCAGAATACTCCTGGGCAATGGGAGAAGGGGCTTATGGTTCACAGTGAGCCTTAGAGGCCAGGGTGTGGCACAGGTGGTGGGGGTGCCACTCTCTCGCATCAGCCACCTTCCCTGTACTTGCCAACGCCCTGGGAGAGGGAGCTGGCAAAGCAGCAGTTCTGCCCCCACCCCCGCCCTGCCACAACTCAGGATTTCTCAGGGAATTTTTTTAGGCCACTGTTTCACAACCATTTTCAACCCCTGCCATTTTTTGTTTGTTTGTTTTTTAGGGGCAGGGTCTTGCTGGAGTGCAGTGGTGCAATCATAACTCCTGGGTTCAAGTGATCCTCCCACCCCAGCCCCCCGAGTGGCTGGGACCACAGGCCCATGCCACCATACTCAGCTAATTTTATTTATTTATCTACTTATTTATTTTTAGAGACAGGGTTGCCCTCTGCCTGCCCAGGCTGGAGTGCAGTGGCGTGATCATAGTTCACTGTAGCCTCAAACTCTCAGGCTCCAGGATCCTCCCGACTTAGTCTCCCCAGTAGCTGGGACAACAGGCATGCACTACCACACCCAGCTAATTTCCTAAAAAAAATTTTTTTTTTTTTGAGACGGAGTCTCACTCTGTTCCCCAGGCTGGAGTGCAGTGGTGCAATCTTAGCTAATGCAAGCCCCGCCTACCAGGTTCACGCCATTCTCCTGCCTCAGCCTCCCACGTAGCTGGGACTACAGGCGCCCGCCACCATGCCTGGCCAATTTTTTTGTATTTTTAGTAGAGACGGTGTTTCACCGTGTTAGCCAAGATGGTCTCGATCTCCTGACCTCGTGATCCGCCTGCCTCAGCCTCCCACCGTGCTGGAATTACAGGCGTGAGCCACCGTGCCCAGCTTCTAAAATTTTTTTCTAGAGACAGGGTCTCGCCATCTTGCCCCAGCTGGTCTCAAACTTCTGGGTTCAAGTGATCCTCCCAAAGCTTTGGGATTACAGGCATGAACCACTGAGCCTGGCCTAACATATATAGTTGTAAATTTCTTCCATAGATGGGGTCTTGCTATGTTGCCCAGGCTGGTCTCAAACTCTTGGCCTCAGGTGATCCTCTCGCCTCGGCCTCCTAAAGTGCTGGAATTACAGGCATGAGCCTCATGCCTAGCCACTCTGCCCATTTTTTGATAAACAGAATCATCTCACACAATCCCATTTAGTGCAATTTGAAACCTCAAGCCTTTTTCATTTTAACTGTGCAATTATGCCAGTCCTGTGAAGGCATGATCCCAGCCATCCAGGCTCAGGGGCTGTCTCAGTCACAGAATCCATCTAGCAATCAAAAAGTCACTTCACTAAAACTCAAATTCTCTTTCTCAAACACTACGAATTGCAAACAAATATTCGTATTTAAATCTACTACTATGAAAAATCTTCACCACACACTAAAGTACTAGATTGGTGCAAAAGTAATTGTGGTTTTTGCCATTAAATAGTAAAAGTAGTAAATGTTCCTCCCCTTTCCCCCATATAGGAAGCTTGCTGGACTTTCTGAAAAGTGATGAGGGCAGCCAGCAGCCATTGCCAAAACTCATTGACTTCTCAGCCCAGGTGAGAGCTTAACGCGGAAACGGAGAAGGGAAACAGGAATTCAATTTTTTTATTTGCCAAATATTTACTGACCACATACTATGATGATAGCAGTAATAATAATGGGTAAAATGTATTGAGAGCTCGGTATAAAACTATGCTTTTTGCATGTATTTTATTATACATGTACTCATTCATTTAATCATCCTATAAGCTTTATAGGCTGGGATTTTTGTTATCTATTTTGGTATAACAAACCATCCAAGTCCTAGTAGCTTGAAACAACAGCAATTGTTATTTCTCATGATCCTGTGGGTTGCCTGGGTTCAGCTGGGTGGTTCTTCTCGTCATGGTAAAGTGAGGTGCAGATGCATACTGTTGGCACTTGCCCAGGCTAGAATGTCCAAGGCGTGGCTCAGCCTCCAGGGTCTCTCCACATGGCCCCTCACCACCCAATCACCCAGCCTGAGCTTCTTCACAGCGCAGCAGCTGGGTTCCAAAACAGAGCTGGACCAGGGGCCAAGCCTTCATGAGCAGGCTGTCATTAAGCCTCTGCCTGCATCAGGCTTGCTAATGGCCCATTGGCCAAGTCACATAGACATGCCCAGAATCAGTGTGGGAGGCGACTGACCAAGAACACAAATCCCAGGGACCCCCCCAGTGTAATAGTCTGGCCACAGAGTAGGTAATTATCATCCCATTTTACAGAATAGGAAATTGAGGCATAGAGCAGAAGTAAAGTACAGATGTGGAAACTGAGCCCCAGTGTGGTTAAATGGCTTGCATAAGTTACTGTGCTAATTATGGGGGATATAGCAGTGAACAAAATGGAAATGTTCCTGTCCTAATAGAGTTCACAGTCCAGATGGGAAGATGAGTATTAAATAACCAATCTCTTAGAGACCATGACCCAAGTGGTCCTGGCTGAGTCAAAAGAGCACAATATCTAACAAAGTAAATAATGTTTGCAAATCGCAGAAACACTGCTGAAAACCTAATTTTCTTTCTCATGTTCCCCAAGCCCTTTGCAGCTCCTCTCATCCCCAGCCTAAGCGGTTTTTTCACTTCCGTCCTCTCTCATGCTCTCTCTGATGTATGGGAAAACAGAGTGTAAGGACAGGGTGGTATTAGAGTGCATAGTAGAGCATTTAGCCTGGTCCAGGAGCAATCAGAGAATGCTTCCTGGAGGAAGTGGCCTCTAGGCTGAGCCTGAAGGATGAGTAGAAGTTGAGCAGATGAAGAGAAAATGGAAAGGTCTTATAGACAAAAGAAACAGCCTGTGCAAAAGTAGGTGAAGGAGTTCAGCCTACTCAGCAGGAGCCCAGGGGTGGTGGGAGTTGAGTGAGACCCTGCCTGGGCCTCAGCTGGGCCTGCTGGAGATGCCAAGGGCAGGGCTCATTTGAGTATGCAAATTTAGGGGCCCAGAGGACACCACAATGTGTAACAAAAGACTCTACTTTCAGAGCCTGGAATGCCAGAGGCATATGGAAATGTGTTTTCACTCCAGTGGGCCAGGTCCTCTGGGAGACAATAGACTGGTCTGTTGCTAAATTATCACCTTCCAACTAGCAGAAACCCTGCTGGGCAGCAGTCATGGACCAGGACAAGAGCCACTCTGCCCGTTTCACAGAGGAAAAAACAAAAAAAGGGAGGAAAACAGGTTCTGGGCCTTCATCTGTCCAGCAGCAGAGGTAGATTCAGAGCCCAGGGACAGAAAGGAGCCCACCCTGGGCCTTGGTCTTCACCTCCAGACTCAGAGAGGCAGCTTGGAGCAGCAGGTGGGGAACTGGACCACACATGTGGTGTTTTTGTAGTCACAGCTTTGTGGGTGACATGAAACGTTATGCAGTAGCTGCATATATACAAACAGGTCAAAACAGAGCTGCTCTGACTGAAGCAGGGTGGGGGGCTTATCTGTGGCCTTTCTTTTGTGTCCCCCACCCCCATATAACCTTGAGGCATCCATAGGATTCAGTTTGAAGAGCTCTACAGGTCCTTCCAGCTCTGATGCTGTGACTCCCTGATACCCTTTGGAAGCAAACCCCAGTTCCAATACCCAACCTCATGGCACCCTATTTGGGGGTCATGAAATCTCACCACCTTATCAACCCGCAGTGCTTACACCAGGGCCCAATAAACCTACTCGTTATTCATTCAGTCAGCAGATCCTTGAGAAGCAACACTATTAGCATCTGGGCTTAGGAGTCACACAGAGTTTTGTTTTGATCTCAGCTCTGCCTGTGTAGCTTCGAGCAAGTTGCTTAACCTCTCTGAGTGCCACTTTCCCCCGCTGGGAGCGCTGGGAGCCACTCTTGAAATAAATACTTAACTATGTGCCAAACACTCTACTAAGCCCTTGATGTAGGCTTAGGGGATTCATCTTCACATGACCCCTCGGAACCAGGTGCTATTACAGAGAAGAAAAGTGAGGTACAGAGAGATGACACAACTTGCTTGACATCACAGAGCCGCAGCGCTCAAGCTGAGTTGGTCCAGCTCCAGAGCCATTTAGCTATTACCCTCTGCTGTCTCCTAAGTGGGGTGTCATCCCTGCCCCATTGAGCTCCTGTGAAAATCAGTAGCATATGAGCATCTGCCAGTGAGGATCAAACAGTGGTAACTACCAGCATTAGTGCTCGCTCTAGAAGAAAAGCAAGGCAAAAAAAGCTGGGCCGAGTGACAGATAAGTGCGTGGACCCCAAGCAGCGCTTTTGGAGCTCCAGCCCTGGCTCTGCAACTTGCAAGCTGTGTAAGCTGGGGCCACTTACCTATTTCTCTGGGCTTTAGTTTTCTTATCTGTGGAATGGGGCTGATAGCAAAAGTGCCTCCTCCAAAGCACATGGTAAATGTCACATAAGTGTTTAAGTATCATCTTATAAATAAGCTATGATGCCTTCCATTAGCATAATAATTTTTGTTAACTGTTCGTCTAAGGACTCATAAATTTCCCACACTCCCAGGGCCAAGATGCTGTCTCACTCCACCCTGGCAACCTCATCCCCATTTCGTCCCCACCCCCTACTATTCTAAACAAAATCAGAGTCTCTTCCAAGTTTTTATTGAAAAATTGGGGTCTCTGGGTCTCCCTTGGGCGTGACAGCTCAGGCCTGTAATCCCAGCACTTTGGGAAGCTGAAGCAGAAGGACCCTTTGAGCCCAGCCTGGGCCACAGAGTGGGACCTCTTCTTTATTAAAAAAAAAAAAAAAAAAATTCTTTTTAAATTTAGTCTGGCATAGTGCCATGCACCTATAGTACCAGCTACTTGGGAAGCTGAGGTGGGAAGACTGCTTGAGCCCAGGAGGCACAGGTTGCAGTAAGCTGTGATCCCACCACTGTACTCCGTGACAGAGCAAGGCCCTGTCTCAAAAGAAAAAAAAAGAAGAAAAGAAAAAAGCAAAGCATGGGTCTCCATTCTAACTGCCTCGGGTGTCCCCTGCTGTCCACCCCTTGCAAGTGCGCCACCCACTTGCCTCAGACCTTGGGAAGCTGGCCGGCGGTGCTTTGTTCTGTCTAGTCAGATGCCCTCACTTCCAGAATAATTTCATCAGACTGCACCCAGCTGCAGTCTGCCAGAGCACTGGAGTGCTGGGTTATTTAGAGGCAGCAGGAGGCACTGGATTGGGAGTCCTCAGACTGGTTTGAGCCTGACATTCAGAATTTTCCTGGTGGTGTGATCTGGAACAAGTGGTTCCATGTCTGTAAAACAGAGATCATGATCATTCCTGCCTCAAAGAGCTCAAGCCCAGTTTGTAAACCAAAAGTGCTGCTTTCTGGGCATCTGAGAGTTTATCTTCAACCTCTTTTGTCCAAACCTTTGTATGTAAAAATGTCTGCAAGACATAATCCCTGTGTTTTCATCAGAGGCTTCTAGGGCCCCTGGTGTGAATAAGAATCCTCCACGCAGTCTGTTATTCACTCAGCAGCCACGGTGATCTTTAAATGTACATCAGAACATGTCACGCTCCTGCTTGAAGGCCTCTAGTATCTCCCCAAAACACTCAGAATAAAATCCACCCTCCTCTCCTGGCCTACAAGGCAGTTCATGATTGGCGGCCTCCCTCTCAACTTCAACTCTCCCTACTCTCTCTGTGGCATCTTCTGCTGGCCACACTGGCCTCTGTGCTGTTCCATGAACACCCAAGCTCTTTCCTACCTCCACGCCTTTGCACCTCATGTTCTCTCTGCCTAGAATATTCTTATGTGACACACTTATTATTATCATCATTCAGATCTTTGCTAAAATCTCACCCCCTCAAAGCAGGTTTCCCTGAACGCCCAATCCAAAAAATCTCTCTACAGGTCATATTTTGTTACATTGTTTTATCTTTTTTTTCTTTTTGAGACAGAGTGTTGCTCTGTCGCCCAGGCTGGAGGGCAGTGGCACGATCTCGGCTCACTGCAGCATCTGCCTCCTGGGTCCAAGCAATTCTCATGCCTCAACCTCCTGAGCAGATGGGATTACAGGCGTGCACCACCATGCTCATCTTCTTTTTGTATTTTTAGTAGAGACGGGGTTTCGCCATGTTGGCCAGGCTGGTCTTGAACTCCTGGCCTCAAGTGATCCACCCACCTCGGCCTCCCTAAGTACTGGGATTACAAGTGTAAGCCACCATGCCCGGCCTGTTTTATCTTTTCTTTATGGTACTTACCACCTGCAGGGCTTTGCCAGGCTCATCACCTGTTCAAGCAACATGTCTGGCACCTACAAGACACTCAGTAGATTTCTGTTGAGTAAATAGGTGAATTTTCCCTACCCAGGCTGGGGCATGAGGAAGATATGAGAGGTATAGCAGAATATGACATGAACCTGGGTTGTCCCCAGAAAGAGTTGAAGGTGAAAGCTCTTCGTAGTATCCTAGGGTTCATGTGTGTGTGTGTGTGTGCGTGTGTGCATGTGCATGTGTGTGTGTATGTGTGTTCCTGGAAGAAAAGGTCTTGGAGAAATAGTCCCATTGCTTTTTCCCTGAGAACATTTCAAAGTGCTCTCTGGAAGTCTTGGAATTCTAGAGAATCCCCCAAACTGGCCCAGGCCTCCTTAGGGATCCCTCTGACCTGAATGGGTTGATGAAGGAATGCCACCCTGAGCCCTGGGGCCCTCCCGACACAAGAGGGAGAGCTGGTGCAGACATTTCACATTTTCTTCACTTGAACACCTCTCTGCTGCTTTCGGGTGGGGCCATCTTGGCGTAGGCCAGGTCTGAGGACAAAGGTATCTCTGTTTGGGGTGCAGATTGCAGAAGGCATGGCCTTCATCGAGCAGAGGAACTACATCCACCGAGACCTCCGAGCTGCCAACATCTTGGTCTCTGCATCCCTCGTGTGTAAGATTGCTGACTTTGGCCTGGCCCGGATCATTGAGGACAATGAGTACACAGCTCGGGAAGGTAGGGAACGCTGCCAAGCAGCCCCATGTTGTCCATTTGGATGCCTGTGAGTGTTGAGAGTTGATACTTGTGAGAGCGATTGGTAAAATGCAAGAGTCTGCCCCAGTATTAGCTGTGCATTCTTGAGCTTGGTGGATCCTTCTGGATAATGTCCTGAACTTCAGAGTCTCACCCAGAGACTTTGAGGAGATTTTAGATCAGATTGAGAAGTACTGATAGATTTTAGAGGGAGTGGGCAAATATATGTTGAAATTAAGGGTAAGAGCAGCTTTGTGCATAACAGACAAAAATGGGGAGGGTATCCAAATGTCCATAGCAGGAGGATGGATGTATACATTGTGGTATATTCACACAATATAATACCACGCAGTGATGAAAAAGCACAAACCGGCCAGGCTCAGTGGCTCACGCCTGTAATCCCAGCACTTTAGGAGGCCAGGACTGGAGGACTGCTTGAGCCCAGAAGCTCAAGACCAGCCTGGGCAACACAGGAAGATCTAGTCTCTACAAAAATTTAAAAAATTAGCCAGGCATGGTGGCACATGCCTGTAGTTGTGGCTACTCAGGAGGTCAGGGTGAGAGGATCACTTGAGTCTAGGAAGTTGAAGCTGCAGTAAGCCGTGATCATGCCACTGCACCCAGCCTGGTGAACAGAGCAAGATCTCGTCGAAAGAAAGAAAGAGAGAGAGAGAGAGAAAGAAAGAAAGAAAGAAAGAAAGAAAGAAAGAAAGAGGCACAAACCAATGCTAAATGCACCAAAATGGGTAACTCTCACAGGTATAATATCAAAATGAAAGAAATTAGACCAAAAAAAAAGAGTAGATGCCGCTTGGTTTCGTTTTTGTGAAATTCTAAAAAAGACAAAATATGTAATTGGACATTCATGGCAGCATTCTTCCTAATAGCCAAAAAAATGGAAAAAATGCTCTTTAATGTCCACCAATTGATGAACAGACAAACAAAATGTGATATATCCATACAATGGAATATTATTTGGCCATAAAATGGAGTGAAGTACTATGCCAGGCTAGAACACAGATGACCCTTAAAAACATTATGTCAAAGGAAAGCTAGCATGAAGACCACATATTGTATAATTCCTCTTCTATGAAATGTCCAGAATAGGCAATCTTTTTTTTTTTTCTTTGAGATGCAGTCTTGCTCTCTCACCCAGGCTGGAGTGCAGTGGCTCAATCTCAGCTCACTGCAACCTCTGCCTTCCAGGTTCAAGCAATTCTTGTGCCTCAGCCTCCTGAGTAGCTGGGATTACAGGCGTGCACCACCATACCCAGCTAATTTTTGTATTTTTAGTAGAGACAGGGTTTCACCATGTTGGCCAGGCTGAACTCAAACTCCTGACCTCAAATGATCCGCCCGCCTCAGCCTCCCAAAGTGCTGGGATTACAGGTGTGAGCCATCACGCCTGGCCCGGAACAGACAAATCTAAAGAGACAGCAAGTAGATTATTGGTGCCTACAGCTGGCGGTGGGGAGTTGGGAGAAATGAGGAGTGACTTCTGTGGGTTTTTTGCAGGGAAATGTGATGAAAGTATTCTAAAATCCACAACTTTGTGAATATTCTGAAAGCCACGGAATTATACACTTTAAATGGGTGAAATGTATGGTCTGTGAATTCTATCTCGATAAAGCTGTTAAAGAAACAGGCAAATTTTATTTATAGCACCAGAGGTCAGAATTGCAGTCACCTTTATTTTCTGTTAGCCTAATTTTTATTATTTATTCATTTATTTATTTTGAGACGGACTCTCGCTCTGCTGCCCAGGCTGGAGTGCATTGGCGCCATCTCAGCTCACTGCAACCTCCCCCTGCTGGGTTTAAGCGATTGTCCTGCCTCAGCCTCCCGAGTAGCTGGGATTACAAGTGTGCGCCATCATGCCCGGCTAGTTTTTGTATTTTTAGTAGAGACAGGGTTTCACCATTTTGGCCAGGCTTGTCTCAAACTGCTGACCTCAAGTGATTCACCCGCCTGGGCCTCCTGAAGTGCTGGGATTATAGATGTGAGCCACTGTGCCAGTCCTATTTATTTTTTTAAAGAGACGGTGCGGCCAGGCACAGTGGCTCACGCCTGTAATACCAGCACTTTGGGAGGCCAAGGCAGGCGGATCACAAGGTCAGGAGTTTGAGACCAGCTTGGCCAATATGGTGAAACCCTGTCTCTACTAAAGATACAAAAATTAGCTGGGCGTGGTGGCAGGTGCCTGTAGTCCCAGCTACTCAGGAGGCTGAGGCGGGAGAATCATTTGAACCTGGAAGGCAGAGGTTGCAGCAATGAGCCGAGATTGTGCCATTGCACTCCAGCCTGGGTGACAGAGCGAGACTCTGTCTCAAAAAAAAAAAAAAAAAAAATAGGTGCTTGCTCTGTTGCCCAGGCTGTAGTGGAGGGGTGAGATCATAGCTCACTGTAGCCTCCAACTCTTGGGCTCAAGCAATCTTCCTGCCTCAGCCTCCTGAGTACCTGAAACTACAGATACGTGCTACCATGCCCAGCTAATTTTTTAATTTTTTGTAGAGACAGTGTCTCACTGTGTTGCCCAGGCTGGTCTCAAACTCCTGGACTTACGTGATCCTCCTGCCTCAGGCTCTGAAAGTGCTAAGATTACAGGCATGAGCCACCGTGCACAGGCTGTAGTCACCTTAAGTAAGGGAGTATTAACTGGAAGGATGTAGAAAGGAGCCTTCTGAAATGCTGAAAATGTTCTACAGCCCAATCTGATGGTGATTACAAGGGTATATACATATATAAAGCTGCAGCAAAATGGATATTAAAGATTTGTGCATATTATTTCATGTATGTTGTAACTCAATAAAAAAAAAAATTTAGACCGGGCACAGTGGCTCATGACTGTAATCCCAGCACTTTGGGAGGCCAAAATGGGCAGACTGCTTGAGCCCAGGAGTTCAAGACCAGCCTGAGCAATATAGCAAGACCCCATCTCTACAAAAAATTTAAAAATAAGTCAGGTGTGGTGGTGCGAGCCTGTGGTCCCAGCTACTCAGGAGGCTGAGGTGGGAGATTCACTTGAGCCCAGGAGGTTGAGGCTGCAGTGAGCCAAGATCATGTGACTGCACTCCAGCCTGTGTAACAGAGCAAGACCTTGTCTCAAAAAAATAAATAAATAGGGCCGGGCATGTTGGCTCCTGCCTGTAATTCCAGCACTTTGGGAGGCTGAGGAGGGCGGATCACGAGGTCAGGAGATCGAGACCATCCTGGCTAACACGGTGAAACTCCATCTCTACTAAAAATACAAAAAATTAGCCGGGTGTGGTGGTGGGCGCCTGTAGTCCCAGCTACTCCGGAGACTCAGGCAGAAGAATGGCGTGAAACCCGGGAGGCGGAGCTTGCAGTGAGCCAAGATGACACCACTGCACTCCAGCCTGGGCAGACAGAGTGAGATTCCGTCTCAAAACATAAGTAAATAAATAAATAAGGGTAATGACTAAAGGAATAAAAGTAGAATGTATAATTTCTAAACCAGAAGAAGAAGATAAGCAGGAAATCAAGAAAAGTCTCTAGATCCAAAGGAGGAAGGGAGAAAACACATATACACACACACACACAATCACACACACACACACACACACACACACACACACACAGAGAACATTTTCAAAACTTGACCGCGTACTCAGTCATAAGGCAGGTCTCAACAAATTCCAAACAACATATATTCTATAGCCCATGTTCACCAACCATGATATAATTAAGATAAATACTAAAAAAGGATAACTAGGCCAGGTGTAGTGGCTCACACCTGTAATCCCAGTGCTTTAGGAGGCCAAGGTGGAAGGATCGCTTGAGCCCAGGAGTTTTGAGACCAGGCTGGGTAACATAATAAGACACTGTCTCTACAAATTGTTTTATTTTTTATTTTTTTGAGACGGAGTCTGACTCTCATCCAGGCTGGAGTGCAGCAGTGTGATCTTGGCTCACTGCAACCTCCGCCTCCTGGGTTCGAGCGATTCTCCTGCCTCAGCCTGTAGCTAGAATTACAGGCACCTGCCACCCCACCCAGCTAATTTTGTATTTTTAGTACAGGTGGGGTTGGCCAGGCTGGTCTCGAATTCCTGATCTCAGGTGATCCTCCTCCTCGGTCTCTCAAAGTGCTGGTATTACAGGAGCGAGCCACCGTACCTGGCCAAAAAAGTTTTTTTAATTAGCTTGGCATAGTGGGGCACACCTGTAACCCCAGCTGCCCAAGAGGCTGAGGCAGGAGGATAGCTTGAGGTCAGGAGTTCGAAGCTTCAGTAAACTATGATTGTGCCACTGCGCTCCAGCCTGGGAAACAGAGTCTCTAAAAGAAAAAAAAAAATGAAAAGGCGAACTAAACCCATGTCAGACTAGGTGGGAGGAGGGGCGGGTAAAGGGGGAGACACACCGTGACTGGTGGAAACCTCATGGGCTGAGAGCCAGCATCCTCCCTTTTCCCATCGCCCGGGGTGAGAGGACCGAGGCATCGGCTGCAACCTGGACTAAAGGCCCCCTGAAGTCCTTCTATCCCCAAAGACCTGTGACCTCCGGGATTCCACTCTTCAGAGTTGTAGTTAACTGGGGTATCAGCTGAATCAACAAGGAGGCTTCTAGAGTGAACTTCCATACCCCAGACCCCTAAGACAACTCCTCCTTGTTTAGCCATCTGTCCTCAGGATGGATGTCCCTTGCTTCCACAGGGAGGCCACGTAACAGGGAAATTGCAAGTCTGCAGGGGCAGATGTTGGCAGCTGTTGCCCTTGCCTGTTCCCCCAACTTAGCAGAGCCAACCCTCACTACTCCCCAGCCTTCCCCCGACTCTGCTCTGTTCAACCCTGCAGGGGCCAAGTTCCCCATCAAGTGGACAGCTCCTGAAGCCATCAACTTTGGCTCCTTCACCATCAAGTCAGACGTCTGGTCCTTTGGTATCCTGCTGATGGAGATCGTCACCTACGGCCGGATCCCTTACCCAGGTAGGGAAGGGGCATCAGCTCGGGGCTGCTACCAGGGCCCAGCCTGGCAATGGGCTCATCTGGACAATATGTCCATTCAAACTGAGTTCTTGATCCTCACCCCCAACTTTCCCTCACCTTTCCTGTCTTAGTTAAAGGCACTTCCATCCACCTAGTGTCTTAAGCCTGAAATCTGGGGGCCTCCTTGGCCCTTCCTTCTCTCTCACTCCTATGACTTTTTTTTTTTTTTTTTTTTTTTGTTTTTTTGTTTTTTTTTGAGATGGAGTCTCCCTCTGTCGCCTAGGCTGGAGTGCAGTGGCGTGATCTCGGCTCACTGCAACCTCCGCCTCCCAGGTTCAAGCGATTCTCCTGCCTCAGCCTCCTGAGTAACTGGGATTACAGGCATCCACCACCATGCCTGGCTAATTTTTGTATTTTTAGTAGAGATGGGGTTTCACCATTTTGGCCAGGCTGGTCTCGAACTGCTGACCTTAGGTGATGCACCTGCCTTGGCCTCCCAAAGTGCTGGGATTACAGACATGAGCCACCGTGCCTGGCCTCACCCCTATGACATCTGAGCAGTCAAAAGGTTTTGGCCACTTGACTCCAAAACATATCCCAAGTCTCAACACTTTGAACTCCACAGTCTCCACTGCATCCAGGCCAGCATCATCTCCCATGGATGGTGCGGCGGCATCCTCATCAGTCTTACTGTTTTCTCCCTCTATGTCCTACAGCCTATTCTCCACTTGTAGCCAGAAGGATAATTCTAAACTGTAAATCAGATCTTGTCCTTTCTCCACCTTTTTTTTTTTTAAGACAATGTCTCACTCTGTCACTGAGGCTGTAGTGCAGTGGTGCAATCATAGCTCACTGCAGCCTTGACTTCCTAGGCTCAAGTGATCCTCCCACTTCAGCCTCCCGAGTATCTGGGACCACAGGCACATGCCACCATGCCTGGCTATTTTTTATTTTTTTAATTTTTTTGTAGAGACTTGATCTCACTACGTTGTGCAGCCTGGTCTCTAACTTCCAGGCTCAAACGATCCTCCAGCCTTGGCCTCCTAAAATGCTGGGATTACAGACACACACCACCATGCCCAGCTAATTTTTTAAATTTTTTGAGAGACAAGGTGTTGCTATGTTGCTGGGCTGGTGATTTCCATTTTTAAGCGATGCTTTCAGCATGGAGAATGAATGGGAGGGAAGGGGAACAGGCTGGCAGCCGGTGAGGAGGCCACAGCAGTGGCCCAGGCAGAGGTGATGATGGTCTGGACAGGGTGGTAGCATTCGTGACTAGCATATGTTGATGAACTACTACTACGTTTCAAAAGAAGAAAAGATCTGACTTGCTGACTTAGGAGGTGAGAGAGAGAGAATCAAGGATGATTACCCTGGCTTTGCACCACAGGGTGGGTAATGGTCTAGGGATAGAAATTGGAGAGCTCTGTTTTAGCTCTGTTAAATTTGAGTTGACTTAAGTATAGAGACATCCAAGTAAAGGAAGCACTTGAGTTCATGAGTTTGGAGTTTGAGACTAATAATATAAAATTGGGGATCACAGACATTGAATGGCTATTCTTATGAACAGCTAATAGAAACTTGAACTGAACAAAAAAATGGTCCCACCCATAGGTTGACACTGAATCTGGCCACCTGAATGTTTTGTCTTGAGGGTGCACTAGTCAAAACCAGGCAACACACAATAGACGCTAAATCCATTAGGATGTGTTCCACAGCAAGGAACAAAATAACAGACAAAGAGTAACTGAAACAGAAGCAATCTATCACTCCCCATCTGCCATTGGTGACTGGTTTCACCAGCTCAGCAGCTGTCAGGACTCTGGGTTCCTGTCTCTGTGATGGTCTTTTCCATGTTGTCACCTCCAAGTATCATAAGTATCTCACAATGTTCAAAGGAAGAGATGAAGGGTACATTCTCCAAAGACTCTCCTCTAAGCAGGAGGAAAACCTTTCAGGCACTTTCCCAGCAGACCTCCCCGTCAGCTCCCATTAGCCCAAACTGGGTCCCAGGCCCATGTCCTAGCTGCAAGTGAAGCTGAGGGTGGAAGTCTCTGTCTTTCACAGTGGAAGGGGCTCAGCTTGCAAGGTGAGGTGGGGAGTGATGCCTGCTGGGGAGGCCACAGGGCCTGCCAACCCTGGGCTCTCATTTCCTAACTGCTTCCTTTTCTAATTCCATGGCTCCTTTTCAGGGATGTCAAACCCTGAAGTGATCCGAGCTCTGGAGCGTGGATACCGGATGCCTCGCCCGGAGAACTGCCCAGAGGAGCTCTACAACATCATGATGCGCTGCTGGAAAAACCGTCCGGAGGAGCGGCCCACCTTCGAATACATCCAGAGTGTGCTGGACGACTTCTACACGGCCACAGAGAGCCAGTACCAACAGCAGCCATGATGGGGAGGACAGGGCAGGGCCAGGGGGTGCCCAAGTGGTGGCTGCAAGGTGGCTCCAGCACCATCCACCAGGGCCCACGCCCCCTTCCTACTCCCAGAAACCCACCCTCGCTTCAGCCACAGTTTCCTCAACTGTCCAGTGGGTAGGTTGGACTGGAAAATCTCTTTTTGACTCTCGCGATCCACAATCTGACATTCTCAGGAAGCCCCCAAGTTGATATTTCTATTTTCTGGAATGATTGGATTTTAGTTACAGCTGTGATTTGGAAGGGAAACTTTCAAAATAGTGAAATGAATATTTAAATAAAAGATATAAATGCCAAAGTCTTTACCAAAAGGTTGGTTTTCCTGTTCTTCCAATTCTTGAATATCTATTTGCCTTCTTGCTGTATGACAAGTCAAAAAGGGTGAAGGACTCTCCTGGGGACTAGAAATACAAAGAAAAGTGGGGTTCAGACTGGGGGCAGTGGCTCCCACCTGTAATACCAGTGCTTTGGGAGACCGAGGAGTGGAGGATTGCTTGAGCCCAGGAGGTCGAGGCCACAGTGAGCTATGATCGTGCCACTGCACTCTAGCCTGAGCGACAGAGTGAGACCCTGTTTCAAAAAAAAAAAAAAAAGAAGAAGAAGAAGAAAGAAAGGAAAGAAAAGTGGGGTTCAATGCTTGAGGTTTTCTAACTGCCCTAAAATAGTTACTGGCTATATTAGTTTCTTCTTGCTCCTGTAACAAATTACCACATATCCGGTAGCTTAAGACAACAAAACTGTATAACATTACTGGGCCGGGCATAATGGCTCATGCCTATAGTCCCAGCATTTTGGGAGACTGAGGTGGGTGATCACTTGAGATCAGGAGTTCGAGACCAGCCTGGCCAACATAGTGAAACCCCTTCTCTACTAAAAATACAAAAATTAGCCAGGCGTGGTGGTGGGCGCCTGTAATCCTAGCTACTGGAGAGGATAAGGCAGGAGAATTGCTTGAACCTGGGAGGTGGAGGTTGCAGTGAGCCGAGATTGTGCCACTGCACTCCAGCCTGGGCAAGACAGCGAGACCCTGTCTCAATAAATAAATAAATACATACATACGTAGATATATGTATAACCTTACTGTTCCAGAAAAGCGAGACCCTGTCTCAATCAATCAATCAATCAATCAACACATGTATAACCTTACTGTTCCAGAAGTCAGAGGGACTGAAATGGGTTGACAGGGCTGCATTCTTTTTGGAGGCTCTAGGGGATAATTTGTTTCCTTGCCTTTCCCAGTTTCTAGAGGCTGCTCCCATTCCTTCACTCATCAGCCCCTTTTGTTCATTACTCCAAACTTTGCTTTCATCTTCATATCTCCTCTGACTCTGAGTCTTCTTCCCCTCTTTTATTTGTAAGAACTCCTTGGACCCACCTGGATAATTCAGAATAATCTTCTCATCTCAGGATTCTTAATCACCTTTGCAAAGTCCCTTTGCCATGTGAGGTAACATTTTCACAGGCTCTGAGGGTTAGGACATGAACATCTTTCGGCGGGGGGCACTATTCTGCCTTCTCCGCTGGTATCCAGATGCTGGATGGGTTTTGCCTCCAAGGAGCTGGGTCTTCCAGGATGACAGGAATGGTTTCTCATGATTTGGGACCCTGACTTTCCTGTTAGGCCACATTGCTACAAGAGCTGGTCAGTTTACAGCTCCCCAGAGCTGGGGGCCGCCTCCAGGGTTGGGGGCTGCCTGCAGACCTGACATTTCCCACGGGTCAAGCAGCCATCATACTTGTCGAGGTGGTATTTGCCATTGCAGGAATCCTGGTCTGGAGATATGGCTGCTGAGAGGTGTCTAGTACCCTACAGGGGAAGCTCTCAGTGGAGGGGTGGGAGACTTGCGTAGGAAGCAAAGAAGACGAAGTGGTGGTGGCTTCCTGAATGTTGCCTCAGCTGAAAGTCCCTGGGAGCTAGTTTTTACCATAGAGAGAAAGACAAAAGAGGTGGACGATGGGTGAAAAGGAAACACCACCTTTCTATATTATTGCATCCCCTGAAGGTTGTACATCACATCACCCCCCAGGGTCCCATGGAATCCTACACTAACTTGATTCTGTACCTCTGAGTAGGGTGGGGTTCTGACCTTAGGCATTGAATATAAGAACAGTAGAAAATAAAGCTAGTAGTGTTTCAACTTACCTAGTTGGTAATTTCTTTCTTGCTTTCTAGTTTGGGGTATGGCTTGGGTATATGAGAGCAGAACCCAGGGTCTTCTGATGGAAATTTGCCCTTATGATTTGTGATAATAATCCAATGGGAGGAGTACACTTCTCTGCTCCATTAATGTTGAGCTTGACCATGAGACTTGCTTTAGCCAGTGGGATGTTAGCAGATGTGATGCAAGCAGAGGCTTGAAACGCGCTTGTGCGGTTGGGCTTGCCTTCCAGTCTTTTGTCCTGAAAAGAACATGGTCTGAGGAAGATGAGTGATAGATGGAGCAGACCTAGACCAGCCTGCAGGCCTGAGCCCAGCCTAGATCAACTGAGCTCCATCTGACCTGTGGACATGTGACAGAGAAATAGATGCTTTTGTGTTCTGGGGTTGTTTTGTTACATAAAAGTATGACAGCCACAGCAACTCAGGCATGATCTCAGGAGTTGGAGCCTATTGCTTATGGACAAGGTTAAGAGATCAATTTCTGCTTCCTACTCTTTCAATTTATACCGCCCAAACCACACTGATTTGTCTCTCTGTCACTGAAAAGACAGGTAAAAACATGGGGATAGATACAACACCAAAAGCATGATCCACAAAAGAAAAAAAAAAGATAAATTGTACCTCTTTAAAATTAAAAACTCTGCTCTGCCAAAGACACTATTAAGAAAATAGAAACATGGCCGAGCTTGGTGGCTCACGCCTGCAATCTCAAAACTTTGGGAGGTCGAAGTGGGTGAATCACCGGAGGTCAGGAATTCGAGACCAGCCTGGCCAACGTGGTAAAACCCTGTCTCAACTAAAAATACAAAAATTAGCCAGGCATGGTGGTGGGCGCCTGTAATCCCAGCTACTCGGGAGGCTGAGGCAGGAGAATCGCTTGAACCCAGGAGGCGGAGGTTGCAGTGAGCCAAGATCACACCATTGCACTCCAGTCTGGGTGACAAAAGCAAACCTCTGTCTTAAAAAAAAGAAAAAGAAAAAAGAAAAGAAAAGAAAAGAAAAACATGATCCCCAAGCTTGTAGAAAATATTTGCAAAAGATATCTCTGATGAAGGACTGGTATCCACAATATATAAAGAACTCTTAAAACCCAACAATTAAAAAAAAACATATGTGCTAAAATAGCTAAGATTCAAAACACTGATGACACCAAATGCTGAGGAGGATGTGGAGCAACAGGAACTCTCATTCATTGCTGGTGGGAATGCACAATGGTACAGCCACTTTGGAAGGTATCTGGCAGTTTATTACCAAACTAAGCATAACCTACCACACAATCCAGCAATTGTGCTCCCATATGAGTTGAAAACTTACGTCTACACACACTCACAAAAACGGCACATGGATATTTAGAGCAACTTTATTCATAAATGCCAAAACTTGGAAACAATCAAGATGTCCTTCAATAGGTGAATGGATAACCAACTTGTGATATATTCATATAATGGGATATAATTCAGCACTAAGAAAAAAGAGCTGACCAGGTGCAGTGGCTCACACCTATAATCCCAGCACTTTGGGAGGCTAAGGTGGGAGAATTGTTTGAGCCCAAAAGTTTGAGACCAGCTTGGGCAACAAGTGGGACCCCCCCACACACCATATCTACAAAGAGTTAAAAATTTAGCTGGTTGTGGTAGCATGCAACTGTGGTCCCAGCTACACAGGAGGCTGAGGCAGGAGGATCACTTGAGCCCAAGAGACTGAGGTTGCAGTGAGCCGTGATTGTACCACTGCACTCCAGCCTGAGCAAGACAGCGAGACCCTGTCTCAAAAAATAAATAAATAAATAATTTTGGCCAGGCACGGTGGTTCACGTCTGTAATCCCAACACTCTGGGAGGCCAAGGCGGGTGGATCACTTGAGCCCAGGAGTTTGAGACCAGCCTGGGCAAGATGGTGAAACCCCATCTCTACAAAAAATACAAGAATTGGCCGGGCATGGTGGCAGGTGCCTGCAGTCCTAGCTACTCAGAAGGATGAGGTAGGAGACCTACCCAGGAGGTCTAGGCTGCAGTGAGCCGTGACTGTGACACTGCACTCCAGCCTGGGTGATAGAATGAGACTCTGTCTCAAAATAAATAAATAGCAGGGCACAGTGGCTCATGCTTATAATCCCAGCACTTTTGGAGGCTGAGATGGGTGGCTCGCTTGAGGCCAGGAGTTTGATAACAGCCTGGCCATCATGGCGAAACCCTATCTCTACTAAAAATACAAAAAGATTAGCCGGGTTTGGTGGCAAATACTTGTAGTCCCAGCTACTGGGGAGACTGAGGCAAAAGAATCACTTGAACCTGGGAGGCAGAGGTTGCAGTGAGCTGAGATTGCGCCACTGCGCTCCAGCCCGGGCGACAGAGTGAAACTCTGTCTCAAAAAGAAAATTCAAAAATAAATAAATAGGCCAGGAGTGGTGGCTCACGCCTGTAATCCCAGCACTTTGGGAGGCTGAAGCGGGTGGATCACCTGAGGTCAACAGTTCGAGACCAGCCTGGCCAACATGGTGAAACCCCGTCTCTACTAAAAACACAAAAATTAGCCTGGCGTGGTGGCGGGCGCCTGTAATCCCAGCTACTCAGGAGACTGAGACAGGAGAATCTCTTGAACCTGGAAGGCGGAGGTTGCTGTGAGCCAAGATCGTGCCACTGCACTCCAGCCTGGGCAACAAAAAGCAAAACTCCATTTCAAATAAATAATAAATAAATAAATAAACCTTTTAAAAAGTGCTATCCAGCCATGATAAGACATGCAGGAAGCTTAAATATATATTGCTAAGAAAGAATCCAATCTGAAAAGATTTCATACTGTATGATGCCAACTATATGACATTCTGGAAAAGCAAAACTATGGAGGCAGTAACAAAGTTAGTGGTTGCCAGGGGTCTAGCAGTGGGAGGGAGAGAGAGATGACTAGGTGGAACACAGGATTTTCAGGCATTGAAACTATTCTGTATGAAACTGTGATGGCATATACATATCACTATACACCTGCCCCAATTCACAGAATTACAACACGAAAAATGATCCCATATGTACAGTGTGGACTTTAATAATGTATTAATGTCAGATCATTGATTGTAACAAATGTATCATGCTAACACAAGATGTTAATAATAGAGGAAATTGGAGGCAAGTTGAAGGGGCATATGATAACTCTGTGCTTTCTAATCATTTTTCTGTATACCTAAAACTGCTTTTAAAATTTTGACAGCTGGGGACAGTGGCTCACGCCTGTAATTGCAGCATTTTGGGAAGTTGAAGTGGGAGGATCACTTGAGCCCAGGAGTTCCAGACTGTAGTGTGCTATGATCACACCACTGCACTCCAGCCTAGGCAACAGAGTGAAACTCTGTCTCTGGGGGGAAAAAAAGTCTATTAATTAAACAAACAAACAAAAACATGGGGATGAATTTTGTGCCACTAATTCTGCATGCAGTCTTCCCCTGGAAGAAGGTGATAAAGGCAGGCAAGGATAACATGCTCCTTTCTTTTTTTTTTTTTTTTTTTTTTTCAGACAGAGTCTCACTCTGTCGCCCAGGCTGGAGTGCAGTGGTGTGATCTCAGCTCACTGCGATCTCCGCCTCCCGGGTTCACGCCATTCTCCTGCCTCAGCCTCCTGAGTAGCTGGGACTACAGGTGCCCGTCACCATGCCCGGCTATTTTTTTTTGTATTTTTTTTTTTTTTTTTTTTTGAGACGGAGTCTCGCTCTGTCGCCCAGGCTGGAGTGCAGTGGCGCAATCTCGGCTCACTGCAAGCTCCTCCTCTCGGGTTCACGCCATTCTCCTGCCTCAGCCTCTCCGAGTAGCTGGGACTACAGGCACCCGCCACCACGCCCGGCTAATTTTTTGTATTTTTAGTAGAGACGGGGTTTCACCGTGTTAGCCAGGATGGTCTCCATCTCCTGACCTCATGATCCGCCCATCTCAGCCTCCCAAAGTGCTGGGATTACAGGCGTGAGCCACCACGCCCGGCCTAACATGCTCCTTTCTAAGGCACTAATGACCTGTTTCAGTCTAGCCACTAGCTGTGGCTTTGAGTTTAATTATATGTAAGGCATTTGTTTCGTTTTCTCCCTATAATTTGGAAGAAAACTACTTCCTTAGTCCCCTAATTGGGCTCTTGATTTGATCATGTCTCTGTCCCCATCACAGTATATTCTGACCATAAGACTATATTAATTTGCACTCTATTTGCATCCCTTCCCTTTTCTTTTTTTTTTTTTTTGAGATGGAGTTTCTCTCTTGTCCCCCAGGCTGGAGTGCAATGGCGTGACCTCAGCTCACTGCAACTTCCACCTCCTGGGTTCAAGCGATTCTCCTGCCTCAGCTTCCTGAGTAGTTGGGATTACAGGTGCCCGCCACCATGCCCACATAATTTTTGTTTTTAGTAGAGACGGGGGTTTCGCCACGTTGGCCAGGCTGGTCTCGAACTCCTGACCTCAGGTGATCCGCCTGCCTCAGCCTCCCAAATTACTGGGATTACAGGCATAAGCCACCATACCCCGCCCATCCTTTCCATTTTAGGAGTTGGCAATGACTGCTAGTTGTTCCCATATCCATGCTCCCCCTTCTTCTTTTTTGCCCCTAGATCTCATGAGAGCTCCTCCTTCTTCTGGAGAAACAGAATTTTTACCAGGAACACATGACCACCCAGAATGAAGGCTACACTTCTACCTCCCCCAGCAAAGTGTGGCTATGTGATTATGTTCTGATCAATGGGTTGTAGGTGGAAAGTATGATGTAGCAGCTTCCAGGGACCTTTTGTTTTTCACGTTTGTTTGTTTGTTTGTGACAGAGTCTCACTCTGTTACCCAGGCTGGAGTGCAGTGGTGTGATTGTGGCTCAGTGTAACCTCGACCTCCCAGGCTCCAGTGGATTCTTCTGCCTCAGCCTCCTGAGTAGCTGGGATCACAGGTGGATGCTTAGCTAATTTTTAAAATTTTTTTTAGAGACAGTTGGCCAGGCTCGTCTCTAACTCCTGAGCTCAAGCGATCCCCCCACCTTGGTCCCCCAAAGTGCTGGGATTACAGACGTGAGCTGCCACGCCTGGCCCAGGAACCTTTCTTAAAAGACAACTGGTATAGGATCTTTGCTCCTTAGATAGATAGATAGATAGATAGATAGATAGATAGATAGATAGATAGATGATAGATAGATGATAGGTAGATAGATAGATAGATAGACGGACAGACAGACAGACAGACAGAGATTAGGTAGATATATGTATAGATATATTAGCCAGTTGTGGTGGTGTGTGATATAGCGTGTGTGTGTGTGTGAGTTTTTTTTTTTTTTTTTACCTGCAGTTCCATGCAGTGTCCATTATTTTTTATCTCTTCCCCCATCTTGCTGCCTAGAATGTACATGTGAAGGCTGGAGCTATAGCTGCCAGCTGAAGAAGATGAACGAACTCTAAAGATGGCAAAGCTGGATGAAACCTGGATCCCTGGGGACATTTTAGGGCACAACCACCATATTGGCCTGGACAATCTTCCTCTAGACTCTCACCTCTGAGGGTGCAGCATGCACTGCCAGTGCCCCACTCGTATCTCTTAGAGTGGGCTGGACTTTTCAGGGGCCATTATCTTGAGTCACTGTTTCTGAGGACTTTTTCCCTAAAACTGCAAAAAGCCTCAGCTGCCAGTGTTCCTAGAAGGCTGAAAGTGCCAAGGAATTAACACCCTCTGGGAACAGTACTCAGTTAATGACTTTCGGGAGTTGATGTATAAACAGCCTTGCTCCCTTGCCCCTGGGTGGGGTAACTCTAAGGTGTGTAGTTTGCATCATCTCCCAGAGCTTCTCCACGGGATTAAGCTTCAGTTGCCCACAATCATAACTTGCTTGACAAATACCCTTTCCCAGTATAGTGCCAACATGAATGTGGGTTGATAGTTTTGGTTATATTCAGGAATAAGATGAAAGTGAAATGAAGAAGACATATATCAGAACTTGACCTAGTCAATGATATGAGCAAATTCTTTGCTGAACAGGGAAAGAGTTTCAAATAAAGTCACATTTTTGTGCTAGTCACAATGTAACAGCTATAGACACTGCACACCGTTAAATTTAATTTGCAATATTAACATTTTTCTCTGTCACTTTAAGTCTAGACCAGGGTTTGGCAAACTATGGCAAACTACGCTTTATTGGAACACAGCCATGTCTGTTATTTACGTAACATTTGTGGCTGCTTTTGCACTAAGATGGCAGAGTTGAGTAGTTGTAACACAACCATATGGTTGGCAAAGCCCAAAATATTTACTAATCCGGCCCTTTACAGAAAAAAAATCTTGCTAGCAAAACAAAAATTCAAGCCTCAATTAGTAGCACTTCCTGATTTTTGTGGTGTAAACATTCCCACCATGGCGAATTTCAAGCTACCAACCAGAGCTGCACGATGACTTTCATGGGCACTTTTGCCTTTGTGGAACTTTTCCTCCATAACATATATATATATATAGTTATATATATATATATATATATATAAAATCAAATATGTTACATATAATATTATATATGTTATATATTATAATATATATTATATATTATGTTATATATTACATTATATATTATATATGTTATATATAAATTATATATGTTATATATAATATGTTATATATATTATATATGTTATATAGTTGTATACTTATAGTAAACATATAGTTTACAGCTGCAGTGTTTCCATATCTTGGCTATTATGATAATGCTGCAATCAATATGGGGGTGCAGACATTGATTTCATTCCCTTTTGGATATATACTCAGAAGTGGGATTGCTGCATTATATGGTAGTTCCATTTTTTATTTTAATTTTGATGAACATCCATACTGTTTTCCATAGTGACTGTATCAATTTATGCAAGAGTTCCCTTTTCTCCCCATCCTTGCCAATACTTATTATGTGTCGTTTTGATAATAACGGTTCTAAGAGGTGTGAAATGATTGCTCATTGTGGTTTCGATTTACATTTCCCTGATGATTAAGGATGTTCAGCACCTTTCCATTTACCTGCTGGCCATTTGTCTGTCTCCTGAGAAATGTCTGCTTAGATCTCTTGCCCATTTTTAAACCAGGTTATTTGGGATTTTTTGCTATTGAGTTGTTTAAGCTCCTTATATATTTTATATATTAACCCCTTATCAGATTGTTTTTTTTTTTTTTGAGACAGAGTCTCGCTCTGTCACCCAGGCTGGAGTGCAGTGGCGCGATCTCTGCTCACTGCAAGCTCCGCCTCCCGGGTTCACGCCATTCTCCTGCCTCAGCCTCTCCGAGTAGCTGGGACTACAGGCGCCCGCCACCACGCCCGGCTAATTTTTTGTATTTTTTTTAGTAGAGACGGGGTTTCACCGTGTTAGCCAGGATGGTCTTGATCTCCTGACCTCGTGATCCGCCCTCCTCGGCCTCCCAAAGTGCTGGGATTACAAGCGTGAGCCATCGTTTTTGATTGGTAAATATTTTCTTCAGCTCTGGCGGTCGCCTTTTTACTCTGTTGTTTCTTTTGCTGTGCAGAGCTTTTTAGTTTGATGCAATCCCACCTGTCTATTTTTGCTTTTGTTTCCTGTGCTTTTGGTGTCATATCCAAAAAATCATTGCCCAAGCCAATGTCAAGTTTTCCCTATGTCTTCGTCTAGTAGCTTTACAGTTTCTGGCCCTATAAGTCTTTAATCCATTTTGAATTGATTTTTGTATATAGTGTGAGATAAAGGTCCAATTGCATTCTTTTGCATGTGGATATTCATTTTTAGGGATGATGAAAATGTTCTGGAGACAGATGATGGTAATGATTGACAACATTGTGAATGTAGTTGATGTCATTGAATTGTGCACTTAAAAATGATTAAAATAGTCAATATTTTGTTATGCATATTTTACAACAATGAAAAAAATTTAGGCCGGGTTCAGTGGCTCACACCTGTAATCCCAGCCCTTTGGGAGGCCAAGGCAGGCAGATCACTTGAGGTCAGGAGTTCTAGACCAACCTGGCCAACATGGCAAAACCCCATCTCTACTAAAAACACAAAAACTCAGCCAGGCTTGGTGACATGCACCTGTAATCCCAGCTACTCAGGAGGCTGAGGCAAGATAATTGTTTGAATCCGGGCATCTGAGGTTGCAGTGAGCTGAGATTGCACCACTGCACTCCAGCCTGGGCAACAGAGTGAGACTCTATCTCAAAAAAAATTTTTTTTTCAGAAAAAAAAGAGAAACTTGCCCATGTTATGGAGCCAACGAGTGGTGGAGATGGGTTCTGAACCCAGGCAGTCTAGTTCCAGGATTCTGGCTTATGTCACCAAAAGAGATTGGGATACGAAAGGCCTTTAGGGAAAAATACAAAGCATGAGAAGAAAAAAAATGGAAATACTAAAAAATAATAGGTCATTTATGGAGCTTTGCTCCTTATCAGTTATCTTTCTTCAGGCAGCTAGAAATGGTGGGAAACACTCAGGATCGAAGCTCTAGGAAAACTGGTTCCAAGTCTGGAACCTATGAGACTGCAGCAAATTCCCCCTAGTCTCTCAAGATTCCTCTTCCTTGGGGTTAATAGCCAATCTGCCAATCTTCAGGATGGTTGTGCAGGTCACAAGAGTTAATGGGTGTGTGTTTCCATGATCTATTACTGAAATGATCTATAATAAACCACCCCACTCTGAAACAGCTGCGCTTAGCTGGGCAGTTCTTTTGGTCCACATGGTATTCATGAGGTTATTCATGTAGCAGCATTCAGCCAGTAGCTCAGTGGGGGTTGGAATGTCCAAGATGACTTCAATCACATATTATAGTGCTTAGCTGTAGTTTCTAGAATGTCTTGAGGAGTTGGCTGGGCCTCCCTCTCTCTCCAGGTGCCTTTCCAGCAGAGTAGCTACACTTCTTTATAACCAAGAAGGTAGAATCAGACATTTTCAATCCTCTTAAGGCCTAGGCTCAGTACTGGCAGAATCACTTATAGCACATCCTATTGGTCAAAGCAACCGACATAACAGCCAGATTCAACAGGAGGTAAAACAGAGTCTCTCTCTTGAGGAGAGAAACCGTATGCGCATCATGCAAGGACGGACAGAACTAGATGGCAGCTATCTTTGCAGAAAATCCACCACAGTGGTGCCCATAGGTGGGGATCAGAGTTCAACTGTCCCTTGCCCCCTAGAATTAGATAAAAAGAGTCTAATGAACTGTTAGCATAATGCTAAGTGCTGCAGCACATAAAATGCTCAGCAAGTGCTGATGATTATTATTAATCATTATTATTCTTTTAATAGCTTTTTTTAAAAGTCTAAGATAGCACTGGTACTGTATTCAGTTTAAAGCGATATACATGGGCCAAATGAACTTTGAGTTCTTTCCTAACCTTAATACCATGATTCTTTAAGTCTCTTTTTCACAGATTTGGAAACTGAGGCTTAGGAAGATTGCGTGACTTGTCTGGAGTCACACACTAAGCTAGTGCATGACATCCACATTCAGAGATATCTCCCTCCACTGAATATGCTGGTTTTCACTCGTTCATTTAAAAAATAATGTATTGGGCACCTACCACAAGCCCAAAGGAGTATACATAAACATATACTGACAATTATTTATTGAATACATCTTATGTAATATTGTGTCACTGAATCCTCATCACAAGCCTATGATGAACCCCCTTCCCATTTTACAGATGGGAATGAGGCAGAGCAAGGTAAAAAACAAACAAAAAACAAGGTCTACCCTCATGGGGATTACAGTCTACTAAAGAGGATATAGGATAGTCAAACAAATACTTAAATATATAATTACAAATTATTCTTGGAGTCGTACTGCTCTTGGAGCCCGAGTGCCCACCCTTTCCCTCAAATCAAGGTCTCAGGTAACCCTGGCAATGGGTCTTCCTGCCAGTAGTAAAGATGGCGCTGAGAGCACGAGCGCACTTTCACACACCCCCATTACCCACAATGCAGCGGGGATAAGGGAGGCTCAGTTTCTGCCAGGAGCTAATATGGCTTCCATAGTTACACGGTTCTCTCTCTTCACCTAATCAGCGACCTTACTTTCCCAGATCAGACTGTCGAGCAGGAGCTAAGACTCCTTTTCCCCTCTGCTGACCGCCACTACAGGAGCGGTTGAAGCCAGACGACCACCTTGCGGAGTTAAACTCCGTAACCAAGGAGCACCACTTCCGCTGACGTCATTACGGCGACACGTGGATCCAAGATGGCGACGGCGATGGTGAGTGAAGGAGACTCCGGGAGCGGGAGCTGGAGCGGGGCCCTCCGGGGTATCCCAGGATCTTCCAGCACCCCATGCCTGGCCCTGAGCCACCTCCTGGACCCCTGACTCAGGCCTGAGGGCTACCTCTGACTGGGCTCTTCTTCCCCGAAATCCACCTCCCCGGCCCTGCCCCTGCACTCAGGCTTGTCAAGGCCGCGAGTTTTGGGTGAGGCGCCGTTTCGGAGGGAGACCTCGGCTGCTGCCTTCGCCGGTTCCCATTCTACTTTTGGTCTCCGCCCACTGTGAGCCCCATTTTCCATTTTTCACCTCCCAGTCTTGACCACTCTGAAGACCCCCCCCCCCGTTATTCTCATCCTTGCTCCTCCCCGTCACGTCCAGACCCTGCTCACCCCGCCTCCCCACCATCCTAACCAGTCCGCGGATGTGACCTCTCCTCTGACCACCCTCCCAGCCCAAGCGCTGCCTCAGATCCTTTTCAGAGCCCTGTCCTCACTTACACTTATAGCTGTCCCCATCGCGCAGCCCCTCGACTGCCGCTACCCCAGAGCTTGCCTTCATCTACCCCACCCCCATCTTTCATCCCTAGACGCTTCCCTGCCCCTCCTGTCTTCTCAGTCAACTCCCTGCCCCTCTCTTAGGGACCTTTTACCCTGTTGGTTCTCAAACTTTACTGTGCATAAGAATCTCGGGGTATGTAGGGGGAGACATGCTAAAAATGCAGTTTCCTGAGCAGCCCCACTCCCAAAGATTCTAGTTCCATAGGGCTAGGTGATGCCCAGAAATCTGCCCTTTTATAAGCACTCTAGTGATTATATAGTGGTGGTGGTCTGTGAACTACGTTTTGAAAAACACTAATAGCCCCACCTCACTGCTCTCCTTCCCATTCCCCAACATGGCCACACAGCTCGTTAGGGTTGAAGGCTCTTTATTATGAAGCTGTATGTTGGGATGAAGTCTGTGTGTGGATGAGGGTGGAGGTAAAATAGCCATGCTTGGAAGTTGGGTCAGAGCTTGCGGGCTCCTGGTGCAGAACCTTGGAAGTAAATCTTTGAAGGACTGGCCCTTTTTCCAAAAGTTTAGTTCAAATTCTGCTTGTCAAGAGACCAGAACTAAAATTGAAGTCACTTAGTCCAGAATGATTTCCTGGATCTTCCTGCATATTGCCTCCTCAGCAGATAATTTCATCCTGGGAGTGAATGACAAGGAAGACTCAGAGAAAAGGAAATGACATTTGACTTTAGCAAAGGAAGATTGTGGCTTAAATAATTTGGTGTTGGTTTTCTCCAAACAGGGATATATTATTGACTGGTAGCAATTTTCCCTCCTTCTCTTAGCTGTCTGAGAACTTATCTTTCGTTTAATGAGGGATTCCGTATTTAGAACTTCAGAGGTCAGGTAAAGAGATTTCATGGCCTTATCTAGTTTCTGTGGTTTCAGACTTCAGGCTGAACCACGAGTGGGGCAAATCCTCAAAGTAGTATATTGAAACCTATATATATGTATATATATTCTGGTACCACATTCAGAACAGAGATAGTGTAGGAACTTAAAAGGAAATCACACCCTCTCTTGCTATAAGGAAAACATTGAGTAAAGTGGTATTTACTGCACTGCACTGGGAAATCCCTGCCTTGTTCAGAGATTTTTAAGAGGTTATAAGCTAGCAATACGTATATGTGGTACACATCTATTTAGTCAACAAATATTTGAGTACCAATTCTGTTCCAGGAACTAGGGGTGTAGTTGTGAATTAGAGGGTCAAGGTCCCTACACTTGTGGAGCCTTTCTGGTTTGAGGAGACAGGCAGTGAACAAGTAAATATGTGAACAAAATAATGTCACCAGTAGATGCTGTGAGGATAGCAAAATGAAGTGATAGTGATTAGGGGTGACTGGGTGACACAACTACTTTGGATTGAGTGGTCAGAAAGAAGTCTTCTCAGAGGAGGTGACTTGAGTTAAAACGTAATTAACAAGAAGGAACCAGCCATGCAAAGAATGTTCCAAGCAAAGGAAATGGCAAGTGTAAGGGGCCGATGTGGAAGGGAGCTTGGTGTTTTTGAGGAACACACCTAAGGCTGGAGGGGCCGAAGCATGATGAGGGTTGGGGTAGGAGAGAATGATACAAGATGAAACTGGAGGGAAGCAAGAGCAACTGTTTTGAGAAGCATGCCTGGAAATGGGATGGACTGCGGTCTACATTTTGTTGTCTGTGGATTGCATTTTGAAATAGAGTGTTGTATTAGGTTGCTTGCCCTTCCCCTTCGGGACAGTACTTGAAGGGAGCCAGCTTGTTCTCGGTTGGCACAGAGGCTGTGGAAAGGAGTTTGGATTTTAGTCTAAGCACAGTGGAAGGGACAGTGATTTTGCCCAACACGGTGACTCACACCTGTAATCCCAGCACTCTGGGAGACCAAAGCCGGGAGATCGCTTGAGCTCAGGAGTTTGAGACCAGCTTGAACAACATGGCAAACCCTATCTCTACAAAAAAAAATACAAAAAGAAAAAATTAGCTGGGCTTGGTGGTGTGCACCTGTAGTACCAGCTACTTGGGGGGCTGAGGTGGGAGGATCACCTGAACTTCAGTGAGCCCTGATCACAGCACTGCACTCCAGCTTTCGCAACAGAGCGAGACCCTGTCTTAAGAAACAACAACAGGCCAGGAGCAGTGGCTCACGCCTGTAATCTCAGAATTTTGGGAGGCTGAAGCAGGCGAATCACTTGAGGCCAGGAGTTCAACACCAGCCTGGCCAACATGGCGAAACCCTGTCTACTAAAAATACAAAAATTAGCCGGGTGTGGTGGCACGCACCTGTAATCCCAGCCACTTGGGAGGCTGAGGCACGAGAATCACTTGAACCCGGGAGGTGGAGGCTACAGTGAGCCAAGATTGTGTCACTGCACTCCAGTCTGGGCGACAGAGTGAGACCCTGTCTCAAAAAAACAAAACAAAACATACCATCAACAACAAAACCCTGAAAGTATGGCGATTTAGTGTTTGTTGTGCCACCTGGGAGTATTGTACTGAAAACAGTAACTGATTTAAAGAAACTGAGTATGTAACGTATGCAGTGACCCGCAGAGGCCAGTTTAAAGGGTGCATATGGAGAAACTTCATATCTGGTGCAATAGTGAAAAGGTGTGGAAGCAAATTTATTACAGGGGTATGTGAGGAAGGGGCAAAGTGGAGTCACAGACTTGAGTTTGGTCTGTGTTAGCACTTCATTACACGGAAGTCAGAATAGTCCCCACACCCTCATACACACCCTCATTTCATAACCATTGGGGCGGGGGGGTGCGGTAGATCTACTTTGGAGTGTATGGGTCTCTGAGGTGAGTCATACAGCCAAAGAGGAACTGAACTACTGGATTCAGTGGCCGTGGGAACAGCTGGGTTTTTGGTTTGTCCTTTGTTTTGAAAGTTAGGGTTGTGGGTGCAAGTGCGGTGGCATGTTTGCTTTTCCCTTTCTCTCTTTCCTTGGTGAATGGCTCTTCTTCCCCAAGGGTTGAGCCGCCATCTCCCAGAACAATGTTAGTATAGAGGGTGTTTCCTGAACCTGCAGGGCAAGACTTCTCCGTCCATAGAAGATAGCTGGTGTAAACTGAAGTACTCTTTGATTTTCCTGTCTTCTTCCATCCTTAGATTTAGACTACTCTGTAAAGTTACAGGATACAGTGTTGATCTAGCTAGGTCTGAATTGAGAGGCGGGCTCATGTCTCACTCTTTATGGAAAACGGTTCTTAGGAATATTATTTCACTGAAACTTGGGAAATGTCCATTGAGTACATTTCTAGATGTGTCAGGAGTCTAGAAACTTCAGTTTGGAGAATAAAACTCTACTTCTCTCACATCATTGTTCATACTGTTTTGGTTTTTATTATAATCTTCTTTATGGATATAATTCATATGCCATAAAATTCACCCCTTTAAAGTATATAATTTAGTGGGTTTTAGTGTTTTCATAGGTTGTGCATACACTGAATGTGATGGTTATCACCATTGTGTAATTCGGAACATTTCATCACCCCAAAAAGAGAGTCACTCCCTACTCTTCCCTCCCCACAGCCCTAGGCAACTACTAATTTACCCTCTGTCCCTATAGATTTGCCTATTCTGGACATTTCATACAAAGATAATTATATAATATGTGATCTTTTGTGTCTGTCCTCTTAGCATAATGTTTTCAAAGTTTGTTCATGTTGTATCATGTATCAGTAGTGCCGCATCCCTTTTTATGGCTGAATCTTCCCTTGTATGGATGTACCACAGCTTGTTTATCACTCATCAGTTGATGGATATTGGGATTGTTTTCACTTTTTGGTTGTTAGGTATAATGCTGCTGTGAACATTCAGGTGTAAGTTCTTGTGTGAACATACTTTCAGTTTCCATGGGTGTATAGAAGTGTATTGCTGCATCAGTTCACACTGTTTTGAGGTTACTTGGGTTTGATCTAGTCCAGAAACAGGAATGGAATGAATGACATCAAGATTCCTTTGTGCTAATGGAGCCAATGCCATTAGTCCCTCCAGCCCCAATCAAAGGCACAGAAACTGGTTTTGTTTGTTTGTTATTATTATTTGAGACAGAGTCTCACTCTGTCGTCCAGGCTGGAGTGCAGTGGCACGATCATAGTTCACTGCAGCCTCCACCTTCCAGGTTCAGGCGATCATCTTGCCTTAGCCTCCTGAGTAGCTGGGACTACAGGCACACACCACATCCACCTAATTTTTTAATTATATTTTTCTTAGAGACGGGGTCTTGCTATGTTGCCCAGGCTAGCCTTGAACTCCTGGCCTCAAGCAATCCTCCCATCTTGACCTCCCAAAGTGCTGGGATTACAGGTGTGAGTCACTGTGCCCAGCGAAAACTGTTTTTAATGGTAGAATATGGTGCTAATCAGGTTGGATGATAAGAGTCCTGGAACAGAAGGCCAGAGGCCTGAACTGTGCCATCAGTCTTGTGTGCAGGAAGTTGCTGTCTCCTCTGGACCCCATGTACAGGAGAACATGAGCTGACTGAAGAAGGAATGCTGCAGCAGGAGCCAGCAGCCTGGGCTTGGTCCCAGCGCTGCCACTGATGCATTGTGTGGCCTGGGGCAAATTACTTTGGCTTCATTAGTGTGTTTTCCACATATGTCATGTGTGAAATTAAGGTTTGTATTTGATGATTTCCAAATTCCGAGTTGAAAATTTTGTAGTTTGGAATACTTTAAGGTGAGTTTTGCTAATATGCCTATAAAATCAGACTTTTGTTTTTTTCCATGATGATGGTCCCTGTGATCTTGCCAAGCTGTTGTGTTGGTTGTATTGTCTGTCTGATCACCCAGGTTTCCCCCACCTGGCTCGTGTTCTGCAGGAGCTACTGTGTCCTTGGAGCTGAGGTGCTGACATCAGGCCTTGGTTAAATGTGTTTCTCTGAGGGGTCCCTTTAAAAGAATGCCCTTAATCCCCCTCAGGAAGTACAGGGGAGGTTGGGATCCCATTAAGTTGCCTCTTGGTTTTTGTTTTACAACTTGGACAAACATCTCCCTTTGATCTTGGCATTAAAGAAGCACATCACAGAATGTTGGAGAAGGTTGAGTTTTTATCTCTGGGCACTGGCAAGAAGGTGGGAAGGACCCAGGATGACAAGAGCCATCTGGCCACAGATGAATAATAGGAGCCACTACCACCTCCAAGCCTGCTTTGATCCCTGAACCATTTGCTGACACTAGGGTTTCCCAAATGGGCCATGGATGGGGACACCCAGGACTTCTCAGTTCCGTCTCATTCCTTTTCATTGCTTCCTTCTCTCCCTTCCTAACATGGTTTCTCACCTATGCCTGATGCATTAAACTGACAGACCTCCCAGGGTTTGAAATCCTGGTCTTATGCTTGGTCTGAGAATCTGGGCTAGACTCCCAGCTCTGACACTGTGATTACTTTTGTGACTTTGGACTGATTGGTTATGTGATTTTGGGAAAACTGTTTGCCCTTTTAAGCTTCAATTACCTTATATTAAAATTTTTTATTGTGGTAATAACAAAATCTACCACTTTAAGCTTTTTTTTTTTTTTTTTTTTTTTTGAGACAGAGTTCACTCTGTCGCCCAGGCTGGAGTGCAATGGTGCGATCTCAGCTCACTGCATGACTGCAACCTCTGTCTCCTGGGTTCAAGCAATTCTCCTGCCTCATCTTCCCAAGTAGCTGGGACTACAGGCATGTGCCACCACGCCTGGCTAATTTTTGTATTTTTAGTAGGGACAGGGTTTCGCCATGTTGGCCAGGCTGGTCTCGAACTCCTGACCTTGGGTGATCCACCTGCCTCAGCCTCCCAAAGTGCTGGGATTACAGGCATGAGCCACCACGCCTGGCCCACTTTAAGCATTTTTAAGTGTGCAGTTCAGTGGCATTAAGTACGTTTACACGTATGCAGCTGTTAGCACCATCCGTCTCCAGAACTTTTTCATCATCTCATTTTTGAAACAAGGATGATATTCTCAAGGGATTGTTGTGATGATTAAGTGAAATATGAGATGAAAGTGCTAGCACAAAGAGGGCACTCCGTAACTTTACTCCAAGGTTTGAAGTCTTCCCAAGGTGAGCTATCTAAGCCTGCTGCTTGGGCTAGCCGAGAGTTCTTTTATAAATTCCCAAGGTGGAGACAGGAGAGCAGTACGTTTCTGCACTTTCTGGCGTCAAGGTTGAAGTCTGGTTGCGTGTTGCTTTGTGAGGGTGGTTATTAGTTTCACCTGGACTTCCGCAGCCTGCTGTGTGTTTTTCCCTACCCCCAAATTACAGCTTTGAGTCTTCAATGTGTTTCTGTTCAACAGCTACTCTGTGTCTGTGGGCTCTGAAATAAAGGCTACATTTTCAGTTTCCTGTGGCTAATTTGTTTTTTGTTTGTTTGTTTGTTTCTTGCTCTGCGAGTTCTTTAGTTCCGTGGGCCTGCTTGGTAAGTAGTCTCTAGCTGTCATTAGCCTTCATTCACATGCGGTTGGATTCTTGGTAAGCTTTAACTGACTGGGAATTGACTTCAGTTAACTGTTGGCAAACTGTGCCCAAAGCCTTTTTCTTTGTTTTTCCCTCTCTTTTTCCTTTTTCTGTCTTTTGTGTGTGTGTGTGTGTGTGTGTGTGTGTGTGTGTGTGTGTGTGTTTTGCTTAATCTGAGGGAGCAGTTACTGACATGGTCTCAAAATGGTGACTGTCGCCAGGCACAGCAGCTTACACCTGTAATCCCAGCACTTTGGGAAATGCCGAGGGCGGGGTGGGTCATTTGAGGTCAGGAGCTCAAGACCAGCCTGGCCAACCTGGCGAAACCCTGTCTCTACAAAAATACAAAAAATTCGCCGGGTCTGGTGGCAGGCACTTGTCATCCCAGCCACTCAGGAGGCTGAGGCAGGAGAATCACTTGAACCCAGGAGGCGGAGGTTGCAGTGAGTCGAGACCGTACCACTGCACTCCAGCCTGGGCAACAGAGCTAGGCTCTGTCTCAAAAAAAAAAAAAAGTGACTGTCTTTTAGAAGAAAAAGAAGAATCTAGTCCATTGCTAAGGGAAATGCTGCTCTTGCAGTAGGAAAGGCATGGAACAGGAACCAAAAAGGCTGTTCAGATTGGCCAGATGTATTGCTGCTAGTTGATGCTATTTATGGGAAAGGAGATTGCAAGGCAGAGGGCTCCAGAAAAAGTTAACCTCTGGTTACAGAGAAATGCAAGTGAATGAAATAATTTTTAGTTCTCAGGGAAACTTCCTGTTTTCTTTGGAAGATGTTAATTGTTCACACCTTTCAAACTGGGTGGGGTGAATTTGGAGTGGCTGGGGGTACTTTTGAGTCCTACCAGCCCTTCATTAGACAGCTGTTTGGGGGAGATATTTCTGAGTGCCCAACCCACCCTACCCCCAAGAATAAAACAGATGGGGAGGGAAAGACCTTGATTCTTGGTTCTCTTGAGCTTTATAACATTCCAGGTCACCTGTATCTTTGCCAGTGATGGCGTGTTAGATTACAGCACAAAAGGCTTCTAGATTGCCATCACCTTGTTCCTTGATATGCTGCCTTTGCGGTCTCGTGACTTGCAAACCAAGTAGCAAAAGCAAAATGACGTTGAATGGGCTGGTTAACATCTCTTAGGACTCCTTTCGTGGCTCTGAACATGCAGAAGATGATTACTAAATATTTAATTGACTTTTCAGACTGAACCTTGCATGGGCGTTAATGAGGCAATCAATTAAAAATTAAAAGAAGATTTAAAGGAATTTTCTAAGAAGCAGGTACTTTGCTCCTTCCTTACAGAAAAGAACTGCAGACCAAACAAATATCCTCTATCAGGCTATCAGGAATATAGAAGGTGATGAAGTCATAGAATCACAAAAAGTTGGAACAGTATCCAGGGGTTTTATCAGAGACCCATGAAATTCTAGTCCTTGATTCTCTGTGTATTGGAATATTTTTTCCGAGATCAGTATCTGTAGCTTTGATAAGTTTCTCAGAGGGATTTGTGACACCCTCCCCAAGATTAAAAATTGTTGATCTGTCTGCTTACCCACATACCTGGTGCCAGAATCCCCTCTGCATAATTCTTACCTTAGCCCACTTGCTGCTCATCGTCTGTGGAACTCATCCCAGTATTTTCAGAGGCAACCCATTTCCTTCACTTCTTAAAATATAAATGAATATTTGTCTTTAATTTTTTAATTTTTTTTAGAGACAGGGTCTCACCCTGTCACCCAGGTTGGAGTGCAGTGGTGGAATCGTACCTCACTCTAACTGCAGCCGTCAGACTCCTGGGCTCAGGTGATCCTCCCACATAATTATAGATAGTAGCTACTATGCCCAGCCTAAATGTATTTATTTCATTTTATTTATATATTTATTTTTATTTTGAGACAAGGTCTCACTCTGTTGCCCAAGCTGGAGTGCAGTGGCATGATTTCTGCTCACTGCAACCTCCACCTCCCAGGCTCAAGTGATCGTCCCATCTCAGCCTCCAGAGTAGCTGTGACTACAGGCAAGCACCACCATTCCTCATTAATTTTTTTATTCTTTGTAGAGACGAGGTTTTGCTCAGGCTGGTCTCAAACTCTTGGGCTCAAGCGATGCACCTGCCTTGGCCTCACAAAGTGCTGGGATTATAGTCATGAGCTACTGTGCCCGTAAATGTATTTATTTTTAATAAGGGTGATCCATGTACATGGAAAAAAGTATTAAAAAGCTATAAAAGTATCAAAACATTATGTTGTGTGCCTACCATAAATATATTCAATTTTTATTTGTCAATCTTTAAAAAGCTATAAAATGGATCAGTTGCAGTGGCTTACACCTGTAATCCCAGCATTTTGGGAGACTGTGTTGCTCATAAAGGAATACCTGAGGCTGAGTAATTTATAAAGAAAAGAGGTTTATTTGGCCAGGTTTGATGGCTCATGCTTGTAATCTCAGCACTTTGGGAAGCTGAGGCAGGTGGATCGCTTGAGCCCAGGAGTTCAAGACCATCCTGGGCAACATGATGAAACCCAGTCTCTATTAAAAATACAAAAATTAGGGCTGGGCACGGTGGCTCACGCCTGTAATCCCAGCACTTTGGGAGGCCAAGGAGGGCAGATTCTAGTGGGTGTGTGGTGGTATCTCACTGTGGTTTTGGTTTGCATTTTCCTATTGACAAATGATATTAAATATCTTTTATGCTTATTAGTCTTTCATATATCTTCTTTGGTGAATTTCTGTACAAATCTCTTGTTCATTTTTAAATTGGATTGTCATTTTCTTATAAAGTTTTAAGTGTTCTTTGCATATTCTGGATATAAGTTCCCTATCAGGTATGTGATTTGCAAAGAATTTTCCACTAGTCTTTGGCCCATCTTTTCATTTTCTTAGTGGTATCTTTGGAAGTGTAGAAGTTTTTAAATTTTTATGAAATTTAATTATAATTTTTTAATGGATTCTGGTTTTGGTGTTGTATCTAAGACATTTTTGCCTAACCCAAGATCACAGTGATTTCTTATTTTTTCCGTCTAGAGGTTTTCGAGTTTTAGCTTTTTTGTTTAGTTCTGTGATCCATTTTGACTTAATTTTTGTGTGTATGTTCTGAGGTTCCATGTGCATATGGCTACCCAGTGGTCCAAGCACTATGTTTTGAAAAGACTTATGTTTCTCTATTGAATTTGCCTTGTCAGCTTTGTTGAAAATCAGTTTACTATAAATGTAAAGATTTATTTCTAGACTTTTAATTATTTTCCACTGATCTTTATACATATTCTTACCACACTGTCTTGATATTGTAGCTTTATAATATGTTTAGAAATTATGTAGTATAAGTCCTCCAATTATGTTTTTAAGGTTGTTTTAGATGTTCTGGGTCCTTTGTATGTCCATATAAATGCTAGAATCAGCTTGTCAGTTTCTACAGAAGAACCTGCTGGAATTTTGATAAGGATTGCATTGAATCTGTAGATCAATTTGGGGAGAACTGACATCCTGACAATATTGAGTCTTCGAGTCCATGAACATGGAATCTCTCCTCAATTACCTTTGTTCATTTCTCAGCCATTTCAGAATTTTCAATATACAAGTCCTTTTAAAAATATATATTCCTAAATATTTTATTCTTTTTGATACTAAGTGGAGCTTCTTTTTTTTTTTTTAGTTTTAGTTTTGGATTGTTGTTGCTAGTATGTGGAAATACAATTAATTTTTCTATATTGATTTTATAGTCTGACCTTGGTCAACTTGTTTATTAGTTCTAGTAGTTGTTTTGTGTATTCCTTAGGATTTTCTAGATACACAATCGTGTGATCCGCAACTAAAAGCACTTTTTGCTTATTTCTTTTAATTTTTTCCCCTATGTTTCTTCAGGGATACCCTTAATTATTAATGTATTTGCTTTAGTGCAGTGGCTTATAGTATAGTGTTGAATGGAAATGGCAAGAGTAGGCATCCTTGCCTTGTTCCTGATCTTAGGGGAAATAATTCAGTTTTTCTCTACTGAGTGTGATGTTGGCTGTGGATTTTTCATAGCTGCCCTTTATCTGATTGAGGAAGTTCCCTTCTAGTCCTAAATTGTTGAGAGTTTTAATGATGAATATGTTGGATTTTGTCAACAGCTTTTTCTACATCTATTATGATGATCATTGGTTTTTGTCCTTTATTCTGTTTATCTGGTGTATTATATTAATTGATTTTCAAATATTAAGCCAACCTGGGATAAACACCACTTGGTCATGATGTATAAACCTAGATTCAATTTTCTAATATTTTGTTAAGAATTTTTTCATCTGTTCATCATCATCATGAACACACAGGATAGTTGTCTGTAGTTTCCTTTTCTTGTGATGTCTTTGCCTGGCTTTGGTACATGGTTTTTAAAAATTTATTTAGACAAGTGAAAAAAGGCTATACATAAACTACAGAAACCCGCCATGCCTCTTTTTTTTTTTTCTACGTAATAGCTTATGTTGGCAGTCCTTCAGTAACAGTTCTACCTTCCATTTAAGTATATATCACTAAATTACCCTCCCTAAAGACTGTACCAGTTTACCTACATCTAGGCTAATCATACTTTTTAAAGCTTTATAACTCTGTTAAGCAAAAAATGAGATGTCATTATTTTGACCTACAGTTTTTAAATTATGAATGATGCTGAGCGTCTTTTTGTGTTTGGCCATTTGAGCTTTTTTTTTTTTAACTGCCCATTCGTATTTCTTTTGGATTATTTGTCCTTTATCAGTTTCTAAGTGTCCTTGTATATTGAAGAAAGTTGTTCTTGGTCAAGTATGTTAAATGTTTTTACCTAAACTCTTTTTCTTTCTCTTTAATGTATTTTTTTCATTGTTTTCCTTTATACATTTATATATACTTTTTCTTTATACCTTCTGGATTTTGCTTTATTCTTAGGAAACTTTCCACGAAGATTATTTAAAAGCACATCCATATTTTCTTCTAATACTTCTATTTTAATTATATTTGTAAGTCTTTATGTTCTTTCCACCAGTATCAAACACTTTGGATAGCTCTCTAGCTCACGTGTTCTCTGTCTCATATATATATATATATATTTTTTTTTTTTTTTTTTTAAGAGATAGGGTCTCCCTCTGTCATCTGTGCTAGAGTGCAGTGGCACAATCATAGCTCGCTGCAACCTCAAACTCCTGAATTCAAGCGATCCTCCTGCCTCAGCCTCCCAAGTAGCTAGGTCTGCAAGCCCACTTCACCATACCCAACTAATTTTTAAATAATTTTGTAGAGGCAAGGTCTCACTATTTTGTCCAGGCTGTTCTCAAACTCCTGTCTGTCCTCAAGTGATTCTCCTGCCAAAGTGCTGGGATTGCAGGTGTGAGCCAGCATGCCTGGCCTGGGTAGCTCAACATTTTAATGTTTAGTAAAACTAGTCTGCCTTCATTATTCCTCTTTTCGAAATCATCCCAAAGTAAAGGACAAATAACAAATTGACTACAATGGTTTGTTAAAGGCATTGAATTGGGGGAGAGACAAGTGAGACGAACAATCAGAGGAAAAGAATTGGAGAGGGATGGTCAAAGGAGAAAAATAAGCATTTCGTCTGTGGCAGTACAGTTCTTCTTGAACACCTCTAATCATGACCTCAAACTGTCCCTAAGCGTGGCTCCCAGCCTGGTGACAGACCTCCGTTCACTTGGCTGTGCCAGTTTGGGTGGAGCTGGACTTACTTCACTTTGCAGATAACTTGCTGTGTGACCATGGGTTTGTCACTTTCCCTCTCTGACCTCCTGAATTATATGACCTCTAAAGTTCTTTTAAAAACTTTTTTTTTTTTTTTGAGATGAAGTCTCACTCCGTCGCCCAGACTGGAGTGCAATGGCGCAATCTTGGCTCGTTGCAACCTCTGCCTCCCAGGTTCAAGCAATTCTCCTGCCTCAGCCTCCCAAGTAGCTGGGATTACAGGCGTGTGCCACCACGCCTGGCTAATTTTTGTATTTTTAGTAGAGACAGGGTTTCACCACCTTGGTCAGGCTGGTCTTAAACTCCTGACCTCAGGTGATCCACCCTCCTCGGCCTCTCAAAGTGCTTGGATTACAGGTGTGAGCCACTGCACCCAGCCCTAAAAACTGTCTTTTTAACCCCATCAAACCCAACTTGGAATGGAACTTTGCCTTGTTTTGTTTTACTTTTACGTTATTTTGGTTGATAAAATGTCAAATATTCTCAAGGGAATTATGAACTTCTTGAGCTTCAAGGGAGGTCATGAGACCTCTGATTGACCCTGTTCATCAGGGCAGAGACCTCCTCTGCCACCTCCTCCCATGGTCACTCAGCTCACGGTGACGGTTGCATAGCTTTCCTGTTAGAGGAGCCCTTAGAGTGGGCCCGCTGCATCTCCCTTGCAGTGTCCTCCTTGGTTCTGCTTTCTTGTGTAACCCAAAACAAGGCCACCCTGCCTTATCAAGCACCTACTATGTGCCAAGTGCTCTATGAACTTTGTTTAATCTTTACCACCATCACCCTACCATGAGGTTAGCAGTATTTTCCTAGTTTACAGATAAGAACCCAAGACTCAAAAGAGTTACACAAATTTACCCAAAGTCACACAGCTAGGAAGTGGTAGGTTTGGGATTTGAATTCATGTCTGTATGGCCCTCAAAGCCTGTGCTTTTTCCAGTACACCAGTGGTTTTCCAAGTGTGATTTCAAGAGCAGCAGCATCTTCTGGGAACTTGCTAGGAGTGCACATTCTCAGGCCCTGCCCCAGACCCAGGTGTTTTAGTAAGCCTTCCTGGTAATTTCCATGCATGCTCAAGTTTCACCACTGCGTGTCATGTATTCCGCTTCTGTACCTGGCTGCTGCTTCTCTTCACATTTGACCAAGAATTTATAAGTGATTTCTCTTTTTTCTTTTCTTTTTTTTTGACATAGTCTTGCTTTGCTACCCAGGCTGGAGTGCAGTGGTGTGATCATGGCTCACTGACTCAGGTGATCCCTCCCACCTCAGCCTCCCCAGTAGCTGGGGCTACAGGCACGTGCCACCATGCCCAGCTAACTTTTTGTATTTTGGGTAGAGATGGGGTTTCAGCATGTTGCCAAGGCTGGTCTCAAACTCCTGGGCTCAAGCAATCCACCCACCTCTGCCTCCCAAAGTGCTGGGATTATAGGCATGAACCACCGCACCGGGCTAGATTATTTCATTTATCCTTATTAGATGTCAAATCTAGGACTGGATATTACTATGTCTCCAGAGCAGAAATGTGCTGCACACAGCCCTCTTTCCCCTAAACACACACACACACACACACACACACACACACACACACACACACACACACAGAGTAGCCAGAGTAACCTTTAAAACTGCAGATATGATTTATTCCTTTTCTATGTAAAATTCCTGAGTCTCCTCACTGTACTGAGAACAAAGCCCAACACTTGCTGCTCATAGGATGGTCCGTGAACCAAAAGTGTCGTCATTACCTAGGACCTTGTTAGAAATGCAGTCTCAGGCCCTACCCAGACCTTCTGAATCACAGTCTGCATTTTAACAATGTCACCAAGTGATTTAAATGCACATTAAACTTTAAGAAGCCCCAGCCTATATATTACCTGCCAAAAACTCATAGTTGCCACCAGGCCTTTGCATCTGTGTTTTGCTCTTTCTGGAACCCTTCTCTCTTTCCTGTCGCCTCCCTTCAGGTTTCAGGGTAGACTTGAGTTCTTAGATTTGCACTCCTTCCCTGCCCCAAGACTGGGTATATTGCTGCTCCCATGTATTCCCCATCATACTGCTCTTAGCCTCTTAACCTGCTGAGAGCATCTGGGACCTAGTGTTGTGATGGGCTGATGGCTCATCTGTGTCTCCCCACCTGCCTGAAAGCTCCTTGTGGGCATGTATTCTGTGAGGCTGGCACAGTGTCTGACACACAGTAGGTGCTCAATAAGTAGTTGGTGAACGAATTTTTTTTTTTTTTTTTTTTTTTTTTTTTTGAGACGAAGTCTTACTCTTGTCTTCCAGGCTGGAGTGCAATGGCGCGATCTTGGCTCACTGCAACCTCCGCCTCCCGGGTTCAAGCAATTCTCCTGCCTCAGCCTCCCAAGTGGCTGGGATTACAGGCGCCTGCCACCATGCTTGACTAATTTTTGTATTTTTAGTAGAGACGGGATTCACCATGTTAGCCAGGCTGGTCTCGAACTCCTCGGCCTGCCAAAGTGCTTGGATTACAGGCGTGAGCCACTGCACCCGGCCTGTTGAACTAATTTCTGTACTGGTTTGAACATGGGCTTTGGGCTCAACCAGGCTAAATCCTGTTTAATCTTAATATTGTTCAATGCTAATCCTGAGAGCCTGTCTGACTCTCAGTTTCCTCATCTGTGAAATGGGAATAATAGGAGTCCCTACCTCATAGGATTGTTTTCATTGAGTTATTCCGTGGACAGAACCTAGAACTGTGCTTAGCACATAATTAGCATTCAATAAATGTTAGCTGCCATTGTTATGAACATCATCGTTACAGTCTCCTCATTTGTAATGCAATTCACCTGCCTGAAAAGAGCACCCTTGTTCCTCCACATTCTGGCTGGATGACCTTGGGCAAGCTACTTAACCTCTGGGTCTCTGGGTCTCAGATTAACACCATCTGTGAAATGGTGACCAAAATCTCCAGGTACCTGTAGTTGTGAGGATACCACAAATCAATGTTTGTCAGTGCCTAGCAGGGCGCAGGGACTTGGTAAGTGGAAAGAAGGAACCAGGTCTGTCACCGTGCCTTGTACTTAGGAGGTGCTCAGTGACTCTGGCTTCTTGTTGTTTTTTTGGTGTTGTTTTCCTATTCAGGCATTCTTGTTGTGTCTTTTTGTTTTTGTTTTTTATGTGTGTACTTGCTCCATTGGTTTGAGACTGGAACAAAAGTGTATTGAAGTCTTTCAGTATTTGCTTTTCATTCCTCTGCAACCTGAGCTTCACAGAGAGCCCTTGAGTTCCCTAGGGTGGTGTCTCTCAACTAAATCTGGAGGATTCTGTTTCAAAAGAAGGTAGAACTGCACTAACTGCTTAGACTTAATTGGCTTGATAACCAGAGGAGATTGTGATCCCTTGCACTGGTTTCAAATCACATATCAGATGAGACAAAAAGGTCTGGTGTCCAGCTTCTTAGGAGGAGACGTTCAGAACACAGGTTATTGATGAGCCAGAAATAATGATAATCATACTTACATATAAGGGTTGTGGCTTACTGCTTATTAATGCTTTCAAATTCATGTTCTTTTTTGAGTTCCACTTCTACCACATGAATCCATCCTAGTAAATGAGGACACAGCCCAGTAAAGTTGAAGTTGATTGCCCAGTGCCGCACAGCTGAGGGGAGGGTATAACTCCCTGGCCTTATTTTGGGGCCCCAGGCTCAGTGCTTTCCCTAGCATATGATAGCCACCCCATTATTGGTTGTCAAGATGCAGTTTTAAATCCAGTCAAAGAGAAATACAGACCACTACATCCCTTCTGAGAGGTTTGTATCATCTGGGATAGACACTTCTACCTAAGCAGTGGTTTTTGACCCTGACTGCACTTTAGGGTGACCTAGAGCAGTGCTGCTTAAACTTTAACTCAGGGAACTTGCTGAAATGCAGGTTCTGATTCACTAGTTCTAGGGTAGGGCCCGTGATTCTGCATTTCTTTTCTTTTTTAAAATAAAATTTAGGAGGTACCAAGTGCAGCTTTGTTACATGGGTAGATTGGGTAGTGGGGAAGTCTGGGCTTTTAGTGTAACCATCCCCCGGATAATGTACATTGTATCCAGTAAGTAATTTCTCATCCCTCACCACCCCTACCCTTCAGAGCCTCCAATGTCTATTATTCCACACTGTATGTCCATGTATACACATTATTAAGCTCCCACTTATAAGCAAGGACATGCAGTATTTGACGTTGTTTCTGAGTTGTTTCACGTAAGATAATAGTCTCCAGTTTCATCCATGTTGCTGCAAAAGACATGATTTTATTCTTTTTTATGGCTGAAGAGTATTCCATTTTGTGTGTGTGAGTGTGTGTGTGTGTGTGTGTGTGTGTATACATGTATACAGTGTCTCAAGTCCTAGGTCTCCCTGAAGGCTTAGAAAGAAAAGGTGGGAGGTGCTGCTGGAAAGGCACTGGGGCCGGTGGGTGGAAGTTCCTCCATACCAAGCTAGGATTACTCTAACCTCAGTGTTCAGAACAGTGATGTTTTCTTTTGCCTCATTTATTATTTAAGTGGCATAAATACTATATAATCGTCTAAGAAAATTAGAAAATATAGATACACAAAAAAGGAAAAAAGCTCATCACTAAGACATTTTGCCTCCTATTTTTCCAACGATAACTTAAAAAAAAAAAAAAGGAATCCTGCCACACAGTGTTCTAGCTCCTGCTTTTACTATGTAAATCTAAAGCTTGAACATTCCTACTCAAGAAATGTATCGGCCAGGTGCAGTGACTCACACTTACATCTCAGCACTTTGGGAGGCTGAGGCGGGAGGATTGTTTGAGCCTAGAAGTTTGGGACCAGCCTGGGTAATATAGGGAGACACCATATTTACAAAAAATCAAAAAATTTGCAGGGCATGTTGGCGTGTGCCTGTGGTCCCAGCTACTTGGGAAGTTGAGGTGGGAGGATCACTTGAGCCCAAGAGGTCAAGGCTGCAATGAACCATGATTGCACCACTGCACTCCACCCTGAACAACAAAGTGAGACCCTGTCTCAAAAAAAGAAAAACATGTCATCACTTTCAATGACTATTTAAATGGACATATAATAATTTAACCCATTCCATTAACATTTGACATTTTACTATTGTAAGTAGTGAATTTTTTTTTTTTTTTGAAATAGCGTCTCCCTTTGTCACCCAGGATGGAGTATAGCTCACTGCAACTTCCGCCTCCCAGGTTCAAGCAATTCTCCTGCCTCTGCCTCCCAAGTAGCTGGGATTACAGGCATGTGCCACCACACCTGGCTAATTTTTGTTCTTTTAGTAGAGATGGGGTTTCACCATGTAGTCCAGGCTGGTCTCGAACTCCTGACCTCAGGTGATTTGCCCCCAATTTGGCCTCCCAAAGTGCTAGGATTACAGGCATGAGCTACCGTGCCTGGCCAGTAGTGAACTCTTTTAAATAATGTTATTGGTGAACACCCTTTCATGTATACATTTTGGCATACCTGACATATTTTTCTTAACATGCCTAGAAGCAGAATTACAGAGTCAAAGAGTATGTACTTTTGGGGCACTTTTGGATACAGAGTGCCAGATAAACCCACAGTAGTGTTCCAGTTTATAATCCCTAGAGCCATGTGAAAATACCAAGACGGTGACATTTTAATATCTAAAATAGACAGTGTCATCAGATACAGCCATTAGTTCTAAGTTGAACTTCTGTATTGCTTTTGGTTGCCGACTTCAGTATTATATTCAAAGATTCTAGCATATTACAAAAATATCCTTTGCTGTTTTTCATCTCTTGATCCTTCTAAGATAAATTGGTGTGTGATTTGTTCATAGTATCTTTGTGTGAGGATTGTTTTTCAAAAATTCAAGCTTGAGATTTTTTTTTTTTTTTTTTAACAACTTTTGGGTGGCTGTTTTTGCCAACAGTACAGGATTTACCTTCTTTATATTTTGGTTAACTGGAATTCAGGAACACAGGGGAATTAGAGGAAAAAAGAGGGCAGGATTTATTTCTCTCACATGATGCACTTGCATTCTAACCAATGACACATGAGGGTTGGCAAAAGCTTCCAATGAGGAAGGGCCAGAATCTTCAGATGCCTAGTCAGGTGGAGGAGGTCCTCTGACGCAGAGGAAATCAGATGCTGTACCCAGCCTGCAGTTGGTAGGCTTTCCATCACTACTCAGAGAGAAAGAAGAAAAATCTACTTGTTTTTGTATTCAAGCCAACCCATACTATGAAACCCTCCCCTTTGTACCAGCATAGAATGTCTCTGGAGAGATTTTCAAGGAACTGGTGATAGCAGTTGTCCATGGGGACCTGGAGTGGGAGGATTTATTTTTCATGGCATACCCATTTGTACTGTTTGAATTATTAACTGTAATTTGTTTTTTCAAAAAATGTTCACGCTAGTTGCTTTTAAAAAGCCTTACTCACTTATGGTTATGCAAGATGTTAGCATTAGGGGAAACTGGGTGAAGAATGTATGGGAACCCTCTGTAGTGTCTCTGTAGCTCTTCTGCAAATCTAAATTTACTTAAAAATAAAAGGTTCTTTTTAAAAAAAACAGAGGGAAAAAAATACTGTCTTCCTATCCTTCCTATCCAAATTGCCCCGTGAGGCAATTTACCTACTAGTCTTGTCATTTCTTTTAAAGATTTTCCTGCTCTCCTAATTCATCTGGCCTCCTGAGTTGCCAAATACAATACACCTGTCTTAGCCATGGCCCTGTGTTTATTGGAGTCAGGCTTTCCTAATGAACATCAGCTGGCAGATACTTGTAAACGTTCACAACAAATCGGAGGGAAAACTCCATGAAAATACTGCTTAAAAGACTTTGACCAAGCTATGTGTCTGCAAAAAGTGTACTGAATTCAGAACCTTTTACAAATTCAGAAACTTGTAAAGCCATTTTTTTCCCTCAACTTGTAGTCCAGGTAAAAGTACAGGTCAGTCTACATTTTTGGCAAGCCCCCTCAGTGATCCTGATTTCCTATAAAACTGAGTTTCACAGAGTCATCTGAGTGTGTGTGTGTGTGTGTGTGTGTGGCTTGGTTGGACGGGGTGTAACTTGATGGATGGGAGGGCTGTGGAGACAGGTGATCAGGAGGCTATGGCCAATGTCCAGATGGGAGGAAATAAGCACCTGAAATGCAGCAGCAGTGAAAGGTTAGGGAGAGCAGTCAGATACAGAAACTGACTTGAGTTGGTGATTTAGGCATGTGGAAGACAAAAGTTCGTTGTTCAGACTGTGCAGAAAGAAGAGAATCCGGCAGCTTTTCTAGTTCCTTGCAGGGGTGAAGCACTATTATTAAGGGAAAGAGATGCAATGGACCTTTCTTGCCTTTGATTCCCAGGTGCCTATGCTGCATGCAGATATTTCCTGAGTCCCCATGCTGTGCCAGGCACTGTTCATGGTGCTGCTTTCACAGAGATCACATTCAAGGGTAGGGGGACATGCAATACGCAAATAAACGTATACATATGGTACATGTCAATTAGATAAGTGCATGAGGAGAAATAGATAAGGGACTAGAGAAATGGGTAATGGGAGCCCTGGGGTGGTTTTTTAGATAGAATGGTCAGTGCAGGCTTCTCTGAGGAAGTGATATTTGAGAGACCTGAATGAAATAAGAAGATGTGCCATTGGGTGTGGTAGCTCACACTTGTAATCCTGGCACTTTGGGAGGCCGAGGTGGGCAGATCACCTGAGGTCAGGAGTTGAAGACCAGCCCGGACAACGTGGTGAAACCCCGTCTGATCTAAAAATAGAAAAATTAGCCGGGTGAGGTGGTGGGCACCTGTAGTTCCAGCTACTCGGTAGGCTGAGGCAGGAGAATCACTTGAACTTAGGAGGCGGAGGTTGCAGTGACCTGAGATCGTGCCATCGCACTCCAACCTGGGTAACTCCATCTCAAAAAAAAAAAGAAAGAAAAGAGATGTGCCATGCAGGTGCCTGTGGGAAGGGCATTCCAGCAGAAGGCACAGTAAAGATGAAGGCCCTGAGGGGTGCAGAAGGGTTTGTTGTCAGGACAACAAGGAGGCCTGTGTAGCTGAGCTGAGCGAGGAGGAGAGTGGGAGGTGACGGAGGCCAGCACGGTTTTGGTGAAACTTGTAGGAACATCTCTTGGTAACATAGGAGCTTTTGACAGTGTGAACCAGTTGCTATACAGAGAAATGGGAATTAATTAAACGTCCTGGAGCTTTATTTCCTGCTAGCTATCCTGGGAGTTACACACTATAAATGGTTAAAAGAACATTGATCCAGAAGTGGGGAGACATGGCTCATGTGTGGCAGTCTTCCCTTTTGCCCAGATGTTAATTACTTTGTGGCTCACTCCTGGAAGTGCAGAATTGTTGTCCTGTGGCACTCTTGGGAGCATTTGGGAGAGAACATTTACGAGGTCTTCAGGCTTCATGGGTCAGAGGGTGGCTACACTGGGTCAGTTAAAGCAACATGAAGGTGGTATGACTTGATCTGCCTCAGAGGATCTTCTTCACTTCTTCTCCCCAATCCAACCCTGGCCTCTCTTCTGAGCAGGATTGGTTGCCGTGGTCTTTACTGCTTTTCTCCCTGATGTGTGAAACAAGCGCCTTCTATGTGCCTGGGGTTGCGCCTATCAACTTCCACCAGAACGATCCTGTAGAAATCAAGGTAAGTGTGTTCCTGGATTTTTGGAGCCTCTGTGCTAGGCAGCGTGTCTGGAGCACCATGGTGAGCTGTTCATGTCCATCCCGTGGTTGCAGAGAAGAAAGAATAGTGCCAGTTACCCCGGAACTCTGCCTCTCCCTCTCCCTGTTCCTCTGGTTCTCCGTCCCCTCTCCGTTTCTGGTTCTTTCTGTGTCTCTGTCCCTGTGTATGCTTGTGTATATGTGCATCTCGGTCTCTTTCTCACTCTCACTTTTGCTCTCAAGTATTCTGTCTCCGTCATGTATGTGTCCATCTCTTTTTGTGCCTTTGTCTTACTCCACCTGCCTCTTCTTCAGCATCTCTGCCTCCCTTTGTCACCTGCTTCATCTTCTTCTCTGTTACCAGCTTTGTCTGCATAACTCCTAGCGTCTGCTCATATTGTTCATATATTATGAGCATCTCTTTTCCTTGGCAGTCAGACTTGTAGCTTGCAGGAACAGTCATTAAAATAACTTTTATTGAGGGTTATTTACATGCCAGGCATTATGCATGGCTTAGCTCAGGATGCCCGCCGAGAACCCACTGGGGGCCAATTCCATATGTTACACAGATTTCCTATTCATTTTACAGATGGGGAAACCAAGGCCTGGGAAGGAAAATTAACATGTTCAAGGTCACATAGTGAGGAAGACATAGGGTTAGTACAAACCCCATCTCTATTTAGAGGAGACGTAGTCTTTCTCTGTTGCCTAGGCTGGAGTGCAGTGGCATGAGCATAGCTCACTGCAGCTTTGACCTGCCAGGCTAAAGCAATCCTTCTGCCTCAGCCTCCCAAGTAGCTGGGACTACAGGTGTGCACTACCTTGCCTGGCTAATTTTTTTTTTTTTTTTTTCTAAGTAGAGATGAGGTCTCACTATGTTGCACAGGCCAGTCTTGAACTCCTGGGCTCAAACAGTTCTCATGCTTCAGCCTCCCAAAGTGCCTGGGATTATCAGGCATGAGCCACCACACCCAGCCCAAGACCCCATCTCTTAACCACTGCGGTACCTTCTTCCCACTACCTCTGTCAAAAGCTCCCTCTAGAGCAGAGCAGTGGCCTGGAGGTACCGGGGCTACTCTGGCTTCCAGTCCCACATAGCTAAGTATGTGAGGGTGGATGCCTTGGGTGGGAAGAGAGGGAGTGGGAGGCAACATAAAGGTGGGATGCATCTCTCTGTAACGTGCATTCTTTTCTCATTGTCCTGAGTGAGAATGCTAAGAAACACAAAATTGTTAAAACAGACTTTTTGGCCATTTTTCCTCAAGCAATTTATGAAATGTTTAATAGAGGTCCTTAATCCCTGCAGTTTCACATCCGGAAAGCTCTGGAACTCAGTTTTTCCAAGCTCATTGAAGGCAAGAACTGACCAGAACTGAACACGAAGCTGTTTATTGACTTTTTTTATCCCACTTAATATGAATATCTTTGCATTTCTCTGCACAAATAGTTATTGAATATGAGGTACTGTCCAGACCCAGCTTGGCTATGGTTTGTATACCACATTGCCTTCTAAAATCTGGAAATTTTCTTTTTCTTTTTTTTTGTGAGATGGAATCTTGCTCTGTCACCCAGGCTGGAGTGCAGTGGCATGATCTTGGCTCACTGCAACCTCTGCCTCCCAGGTTCAAGAAATTCTCCTGCCTTAGCCTCCTGAGTAGCTGGGATTATAGGTGTGCACCACCATGCCCAGCTGATTTTTGCATTGTTAGTGGAGAGGGGGTTTCACCACGTTGGCCAGGCTGGTCCCAAACTGGTGACCTCAGGTGATCTGCCCGCCTTGCCCTCCCAAAATGCTGGGATTACAGGGAATCCAGAAAATTTCTAATCCCAAAAAAGAGTTGAAAAAAGATTGTAGACCTGTATTCCAAAAATCTTTTATACTTTTAGGTGGTGTATGAGGAATGGTCAATAGTTCCTAAATAGTAAAGGTAGCTTTACTTACATTTGGATTAAAATTTTATTTTTTGTAACATTTCGATGGGTTCTATTTTGTCTGTGGTTTCCAGAGCTATATTCTGTGTGCTTGTAGCATTTCCTAAACATTCTTCTTCATTGTCTTAAACCTTATTTTTTTATGGCTTTACCATATTTAATTGAAAGAATATATCATAGTTTATTGATCAATTCAGGAGCTTTGAGTTGAAGTTATTTTTCATTTTCCCTCTTTTTTCTCATTCAGCAAACATTTAATGAGTACCTACTTTGTGCCTAGCTCTAAAGCACTGGAGTTACAGAGGTGGCCAAGGCACACGTGGTCCTTGTCCTTATAGAGCTTAAACCTTAGATGCTAATGGGAGAAACTGAGTTTTTAAAAAACGGAAACTAATTAACATTTTATCAGACATGCTATGAAGTAAACAGTTGAAGACTGACAGTCCAGTGGATACTGGGGAGTTCCTTTAGATACCCTGGTGAGGGAAGGACACAGGCAAGGGGAGAGCTGCGACCTGAATATGAGGAGAAGCCAGGCGAGCACACAATAGGACAGAAAGGAGCAGTGGGTCAAAGCCTGAGGCAGGAGAGAGCTTGACTGACTCGAGGAGCTGAAGGAAGAAGATCACTATGGTTATGAATAAGGAGTGAACTTCGTTGCTCCTAAAATGCTTTTTTTCCTTATTTGGAGTTATTTCCTTAGGAAAAGATGCCCAAAAGTGAAATTGCTATGTCAAGGGATAGTAGCATGTTCAAGACTCTCACAATGTATTGAATTTGGTTGTGATTTTCAACTAAATCTGTAATGTAGTCTAAAATGAATGAAATGTGAAATAATTCAGAATTGTGGGCAGTACATTATATAGTGTACTGCTGTCATTTCTGCTAACTCGTTTGCCTATTAGATAATATTATCAAGTGTACTAAAGATGTGTGGGTACCAGGGAGGATTATTGGTCATCTTGGTTTCTGCTGGATTCCCATCAGGCTGTGAAGCTCACCAGCTCTCGAACCCAGCTACCTTATGAATACTATTCACTGCCCTTCTGCCAGCCCAGCAAGATAACCTACAAGGCAGAGAATCTGGGTAAGTTCTTCTCCCACACTGCTATCAACTTGTCCCCACGGGGAACCCAGCATGATTTTTATAATGATAACAACAGTTAACTTTGCCATATTCCAGACACTGGTCTACATTGTTTGCATACCTGTTAGCTTATTTAAACCTCATAACAGCCCTGGGGAGACAGTTGCTGTGTTTATTCCCATTTTGCAGGTTAAGTGACTTGTCTTTGTTTATACTGTGGACAAAGGCATCCTCTGTTTTCTTCACAAAACAGCCAGCGTGATCTTTGTTTTGGATCCACAGTCAAGTCTTCAGACTTGGAGCACTTGGCTTCTACTTACACTGCCTCTTCTTGATTTCTAGATAGGTCCTCTTGCGGCTTCATCACCTCCTCTGCTTTAAATGGAAAGAGAGAGTGAGTGCCTCTGCCCTGAATGCAAGCAGAGATGCCACCACAGTTCTTGCTGAGCTCTGCAAGACTCATGTCAAATAATGTGTGAGGCACCCAGTGCAGTGTCTGACACAAATATTCCATAACTAATAGCCATTTTATTCTAATTTAAATAATTCTCCATTTGGCAGAATTTCAGGTGTAGAGGTGTCTATTCGTACACAGTTATCAGTGCTTCCTCTGTGACTGTGTTAGGTCCTGGAGATAAAAGCATGGAAAGGTGTCTCCCTGACCTCAAGGAACTTAAGAGACTTTCTTTTCTTACACCTTAGGAAGGAGAAAGGAGTGAACTGGTTCTTGAGCAGGCCCCTGAAAGGGCTGCCTTCTCTGTCAGGGCTACCCATGGCTCAGATGTTTCTGGAACCCCTAGCTGACAAATTTATCTACTGCCAGGTATTGGGGGTCCTGGACCAGTTGGAGGCAGGCCTTGGAGCCAGTTTAACCAAAATTGAGTAGCACCATCTCCCTCTAATACCACCTGTGCTGAAGTCTTGCCTTGTAGCGTTGAACAGAGATTGGCCTCAGAGCCTGGGCTGGCTTCCACCGACTGTCTGCAGTGGTGCAGCTTGTGGCCCTGCCACTTACCATCTGTGGTCCAGTCCCTGCCTGCCATTGCCCTCCTTTCCTCACCACACCATGCTATCCTCCAGCCACCTTGCCTCTCCCCGGGAAGCCTGACCCACTTGGTGCTCCAGGGTCCTGATATCAGGCCCCTCACAAATGTACCTCCCTTCTCCTGGGAGCTGCTGTGGACCCTTTGGCAGCCCAAGGCTCTATAGTTAGGCACTCTTAGTGTGATCCTGGGTGACCTTAACCTCTCTGAACCCCTGCCAAATCTTCTTGAAGCTGGGGAAAGTTCCTGCCTCATAGATATGGAGATTTCTGTATACGAATGTTATCTTGCCATATTGCATCTCATTCTGTCTTTGTAGTGCCTGCCTTCAGGGCCTAAGGGCTCTTTGACTGGAGGGATTGTGTCTCACATTCCCCTCTCTTCTCAGCTTCTAGCCCAGTGCCTGACACATAGTAGACATTCGATAATTGTTAGTGTCCTACCTGAGTGGAGCAAAACCGTCCTTGATTGCATGACTGTTGGATTGTAAGCCATTTACATCATCATCCTCATCATCATCATTAATACCTAGAGGGCTCATCCTGTGAGCTGGGCACTGTTCTAAGCATTCCTGTGCCTTAACTTATTTAATTCTCACAACAACTCTAACTTACTAATTCTCACAATAGGGTGTAGATTCTCTTACTCTCTTTATTATAAATAAGGGAAGTGAGGCACAAGGAGGTGAAGTCACTCACCTAGTAAGTGACGGAACTCCAGGAACTCTGGTTCCAGAATCCATGCCCATAAGCACCACACTGTACAGCAGCTTCTGTGACTCTGATAGTAACTTTGTAAGCTGAATATTTCATAGTAGAGGGAACAGCGGCCTCAAGGGTTTGAAAGACTTAGGGTCACATGGCCAATAGGTGGAGAAATTGAGATTTTTAACTCAGGTTTTTTTTTACCCTAAAGCCAGAGTTCTTTCTGTTGTCGCAGGCTGCCTTCTCCAGAAAGGCCCATAGGGCTCTCTGAGGGCTGTGCTAATGGTTATCACATTGATGGAGATCCATGGCATGGTGTATGTATTGGAGCAGCTTTGGCAGGTGTTCTAGATAGAACCTTGGACTCTCTGGGAGGCTCCACATTCATGGCTTACTGCTCATTGTTAAAAGGAGTACTTCCATGTATAAAATGAGCCATTTCGCTCATGCCTGTAATCCCAGCACTTTGGGAGGCCAGAGTAGGTGGATCACCTGAGGTCAAGAGTTCAAGACCAGCCTGGCCAACATACTAAAGTAGAAAATTTAAATTTGTAAATCTCTACTAAAAATACAAAAATTAGCCAGGCGTGGTGGTGCACGCCTGTAATCCCAGCTACTTGGGAGGCTAAGGCAGGAGGATCACTTGAACCCAGGAGGCAGAGGTTGCAGTGAGCCGAGATTGCACCATTGCACTCCAGCCTGAGCAACAGAGCAAGACTCTATCTCAAAAACAAAACAAAACAAGAAATAGAAATGAGCCATTTCCTGACCATTATGTCCCCTTTCTTGGCTTAAGCTTAATTTTTAAATATCAAGAAGCGATTCCACTGTACTTGGTCTGCAGCCCTATTCCTCTCTGTAGCTCTTTCTGTCCTCAAGCAAGATCCTCGTTGACAGGAGATGAAATAGGCAGTAGGAAATGGTATAGAGGAAAGAGGCCAGGGGTTTAGCATTACCTCCACCCCCTCGTATCACCACGAGCAGGTCTCTGATCCTCAGCTGGTCATCTATAAAATGCCATTTCAGCAGTGGGCTCTGCAGATGTCTTACTGTGTCCTCGCTCCTCACTGGCCAATCCATCCCTGGGTTTTGCAGGCTCACCTGCATTGCCAGCCTTCCAAAACAGGGTGGAGGGGTGAGGCCTTCATCCAGGCCCTTCCTCACCCTCTCCCTCTCCTGCGTGCCTCCTCCACACTCGAAGCATCGCTTGCCAGGGCTGCTACTTTGCACAGCAGAGTGCTGGCGTCTACAGCGGTGTAGCTCACGGCCCTGCCATTTACCATCTGTGGGCCGATAACCCCCAACTTCCATCTGTGCCCTGACCTCTCCTCTGCGCCTCAGATCTTGATATCTAAGTGCCCACTTGATATATCCAAACTGAAAATGCCTTCGATGTAAATTTGCTGTTCTTCCTATTTTGCCACCTAGAACCTGGTTATAGAAACCTCAGTCTTCCTAATATGCACCACCCCTCACTCATGCCTTGTTTACAGTCAGCACCACTTCCCCTGGATTTCACCTCCTCAGAGCTCCTGAATCTGTGTACTCTTCTCTACCCTCACCAGCACCTGTTCCAGCCACCAGTGTCGCTCATGCATGACTGACTGCCATCGCTGCCTCCCGCCCCCCACCACCACCACTGCTCGCCGCCAGTTCCTTGCATCCTCTGTTTTCTTCACAAAACAGCCAGAGTGATCTTTCTGGAACCAGACTCAAATGACATTTTTCTCTACCCCTGTTAGAAACCTTCATTGGATTTTGTTGCTTTCTAGGTCAAACTGGTCAAGATCAAACTGTGTGTGTCCCACAGGCCCACTGCACACTGGCCCATCTCTGCAGCTCATCTGAGCTTTCTGCACTGTAGCCACACAGGCCTTTCATGTTCAGTGCCTCCCCTGCCCCAAAGGGGCCTTTGCACATGCTGTCCTGTCTGGAACATTCTCCCATTTCTTTGCCTCGTTAATATCTCTCTTCCTTTCAAGTACCACTTCCTCAGGGAAGCTGTCCTAGACCCACTCCCCTGTGTCTGCAGCAAGTTGTATATTCTCATTTTGCTGATTATTCAGCAAAGTCTATCTTCCCGCTAGGCCATGTACTCTATGAGTACGTCTATTCAACTTTGTATCTTTAGGGCCTGGCATGTAGCCAGTACCCAGTACCTGTTCACGGATGAATGAATGAATGACTAGATGACTAGGGAGAGTGCCCTATCGAGCAGATCCGCACTGGAGGAAAAGTGCGAGACCAAGTACATGTGAAGGTGTTAATTAGTCTTCATCTTGTCCATCAATTGTTGAACAGCTCAGAATGAAAGCACCATGGGGTTTGCTTGATAGTCCCTAACTGCTCAGTGCCTATTAGGGTGACATCTGGCAGCAGGTTACTCTGAGGCAAAAGGCACACAAGGGGTGCCACTTCATTGAGTCAAAAGATGTTCTGGCTAAAAATCTCAGGTGCTGGATTTCACCCCACTCCCCTCCCTGCTGGAACCAGGATCTGAAGACACAGAGATAAATAGGAAACAGTCTAACAGTAACGAGCTCATAGTCAGGTAGGGGAGCCAGAAACACGACTGTATCAGCACATTGTGCAAAGTAAATCCTTGACATAGGAACGGGTGCTGATGATAAAAGAGCATTTGATACCTGCCTACTCTGTGCCTGCTACTTTATTGGATTGACTTCCTTTATTTCTCACTGTAACCCTGTGAGGTGGATACTGTTATTATCCCGTTTTATGGATGAGGACATTGAGGCTCAGTGAAATGGAGTGACTTACCAAGACTGCTAAGGCAGGCAGCTGGGAGTCAGAGTCATCTCTCCACTGCATAATGCTGCCCTCACACAGGGCAGTCAGGGGAGGGAGTGACAGGCTTGTCCTGAAGGGGTTAGGAAGGGCTTCCCAGAGAGAGTGAAATGGAAACTGGGCTTCCTGGGGAGGCCAGGATCATGGGGCAGGGAATTCTAGGAGAAGGAAGCGACTGAGGCCCAGAGGCATAGAAGGATGTGATGCTTGGCCGGGCACGGTGGCTCACACCTGTAATCCAGCACTTTGGGAGGCCAAGATGGGTGGATCATGAGGTCAGGAGATTGAGACCATCCTGGCTAACACAGTGAAACTGTGTCTCTACTAAAAATACAAAAAATTAGCTGGGCATGGTGGCACGCACCTGTAGTCCCAACTACTCGAGAGGCTGAGGGAGGAGAATGGCCTGAACCCGGGAGGCAGAGTTCACAGTGAGCCAAGATTGCGCCACTGCACTCCAGCAGCCTGGATGACAGAGCAAGATTCCGTCTCAAAAAAAAAAAAAAAAAAGAAGGACGTGATGCTTGATGGGTGCTGAGTGCTAACGGGTCTGGTAGCACTGGAGCCGAAAGGAGGAGGGTGGCAGGTCGAGGTTAGCTGGGACAGTTGGGCGTGAAGTGATGGGAAGGGCATTGGCTGCCAGGCTGAGGCACTGCTGAAGTCCTTGAAAGCCCATGTTTGCCCTGCAGTCCTGTGTCTCTGTGACTCTGCTGACCTCAGCAACCTCAGGGCTGAAGCTCTGAGCTCGATCTGTCTCTCTTACGGCAGGAGAGGTGCTGAGAGGGGACCGGATTGTCAACACCCCTTTCCAGGTTCTCATGAACAGTGAGAAGAAGTGTGAAGTTCTGTGCAGCCAGTCCAACAAGCCAGTGACCCTGACAGTGGAGCAGAGCCGACTCGTGGCCGAGCGGATCACAGAAGACTACTACGTCCACCTGTAAGTCGCCCTCTGCTCCCTGCTGCCTCAGGCTCACACAGGGGAGGACACTGACGGGAGAGGCGGTCGAGAGGGACTGAGCGGGGCCTTCACTTTCCAGCATTGCTGACAACCTGCCTGTGGCCACCCGGCTGGAGCTGTACTCCAACCGAGACAGCGATGACAAGAAGAAGGAAAAAGATGTGCAGTTTGAACACGGCTACCGGCTTGGCTTCACAGATGTCAACAAGGTAGAGTATCTTTGGCGTGCTCACAGGGCCGGGAGCCACACCTCACGAGTCCCGAGCACTTGGGGCCACAGAAAAGGTGGGGCTCGGCCACAGCAAGTTTCTCCAGGTGCCCTGGGCATGATGGTCTGTCAGAGGTCCGAGTGCTCCGGGCAAGGCCCTGGGAGGTGCTACAGGGAGGTGAAGGCACAATTCTTAGGAAGTTAGCTTCCATTTTCGTAAGATTAAAACAACATCAAAAAATGTGGAACTGGCCGGGCGCGGTGGCTCAAGCCTGTAATCCCAGCACTTTGGGAGGCCGAGGCGGGCGGATCACGAGGTCAGGAGATCGAGACCATCCTGGCTAACACGGTGAAACCCTGTCTCTACTAAAAATACAAAAAATTAGCCGGGCGTGTTGGCGGGCGCCTGTAGTCCCAGCTCCTCGGGAGGCTGAGGCAGGAGAATGGCCTGAACCCGGGAGGCGGAGCTTGCAGTGAGCCGAGATCGCGCCACTGCACTCCAGCCTGGGTGACACAGCAAGACTCCGTCTCAAAAAAAAAAAAAAAAAAAAAAAAATGTGGAACTTCATCAGTATGTAGGAGAGAGGGCTAAGTAGTGGTCAAGAGCGTGCAGGCTCCCTGGGTTTGAATCCTGCCTCTCCCACTTACTAGTTGTCTGAGTGACCCTGAGCCTGTGGTTCCTTAGCTGTAAAATGTATGCAGCAGCAGTGGCAAGATAAATTAGCACATCCGTGTGAGCCCTTCCCAGCACAGCCCCGGAGAATCAGCTAATAATGTGATGCTTATAGCTGTGATTCTCTTATCTTTCTTTCTAAACTGAAAGATACTGGTTAGGGAATAAATTACAAAAACATTTGTTTTGAGGTACAGCCCCTGTCCCCAAAGGGCGTCTGTCCTAACTGGGAAGAGAACCGACAGTCGGAGGCTCTTGGTCTCCAGTCCCAGCTGCCTTTCACTGGCCGTTAATGGCAGGGGAGGTCAGAGGGAGCTCCTTTTACACTCAGGTTGTCACAAAGGAGGTGGGCCATGAGAAGTTGGTGGGCTTTTGCTGAGTGGAGTTGGAGGTGGCATTCTAGTTGGAGTGAATGCAGGGTAGAGACTGGTTCATGGGGCAGTGGGCACAGGGGAGGCTAGGTGAACTCATGTGACTTAGATGATTACACCCAGTTGTATCGGGATCAGATGATAGAAGGCCTTGAATGCCAGACTTTGAGAATTGGGCTTTTGTCTGATAAGCCGCAGGGAGCCCTTGAAGAGCTTCTGAGTAGGGGAATGATGAGAACAGTGTTTTAGGAAGGTTGGTACAGCCAGGCATGCTGGGTGAGGCAAGGGCCCTAATAACCTGGAGAGTATCCCTAAGTGATGTTCTGTTGTGCTTTCTCTGTTGCTGTGTTTCAGATCTACCTGCACAACCACCTCTCATTCATCCTTTACTATCATCGGGAGGACATGGAAGAGGACCAGGAGCACACGTACCGTGTCGTCCGCTTCGAGGTGATTCCCCAGAGCATCAGGCTGGAGGGTGAGTGGGGAGGTATGGCCGGAGGGGCAGGGCTGGATGGGCCTGGGCTTCTCCACCCAGGGTCTTCGAACTCTTCTCCCTCCTGAGCTGGCCGATGGGCTCGGGTGTGGCGTGTGGGCCCAGCCAAGGTAGGATCATGATATTCTCATTAAAGAAGACGGGGTAGGGGGGTAGCTGACAGCTGCGGTGTCACGGGCTAGACACCTTACTAGTTTACCCCTTTCCAGCAGCCCCAGGAGGTACGTGATGATTACAGAGGAGGAACTAGAGGCTCAAAAGGGGCTAGTGACTTGGCCAAGACCAAACAGCAAGTTGGGGCTTTGTTGGGCTCCTCACAAGAACCAGCCAGCTAACCCTGGGTTGAGAACAAGGGGCCAGGGTACAGACAAAGCCTGTAGGCAGCAGGTTTCTTCGTTCCTCTCCCTCTGTGTGAGTGATTGGCATAAACTAAAATTTGCCCAGGGTCAACAGGTGTGTGGGAGTTTGAGAGTCCAGTACAGTCCCGATGGGCCTCATAGGAGCTGGTCTGGCTTCGCCTCACCTCTTGGCCCTTGATCATCACAGTGTGCTTTTCAATTAAGCAGCATGCCCAGGCTTTTGACCATGTTGTTGGTATTTGGACTTTTTTTTTTTTTTCCACTGTGGAACTTAGTGTTCAAAATTAGACACGGAAGTCCCAAACATAGATCCTGCCCTTCAAGAGCTCTATAGCACATCTCCTCTGGGAGCTTCCCGAGCACGAATCTACATTTGCATATGTGACAGTGTTGAGGCCACCTCCTCCCCGACTGGCTCTTCAAGCTTAGAGTCTCCCTGTCTCCTTTTCTCACCATTTTATCTTTTTTTTTCCCCAAGACAGTCTTGCTCTGTCACCCAGGCTGGAGTGCAGTGGCACAATCTCAGCTCACTGCGACCTCCGTCTTCTAGGTTCAAGCAATTCTCCTGCCTCAGCCTCCCAAGTCGCTAGGATTACAGGCGCCCACCACCGCACCTGGCTAATTTTTGTATTTTTAGTAGAGACGGGGTTTCACCATGTTGGCCAGGCTGGTCTCAAACTCCGGACCTCGTGATCCGCCCACCTTGGCCTCCCAAAGTGCTTGGATTACAGGCGTGAGCCACCACGCCCAGCTCACCATTTTATCTTAAGCACCCAGCACAGTACCTGGCCCATAGTTGGTGCTTATTATATATTGTTGGTTGAATGAGTGGATGGATAACAGGATGAACAGATGAGCAAATGAATGGAGAAAACATCTGAATGATTGATTACGAAAGTGCCAGGGCTTTAGAGGTAGACTAAATGAATGAGTAGGCATGATGGAATGGATCAAGGTTTTATGTTGAATGGGACTGGCTGGATGGTAGGTGAATGTCTGAATTGAGTGAAGGAACACTGACCCAGGGAGGAACTCTGACTCAGGCCCCTCCCTTCCCCCATGCACAGGGGGCCCCTAAGGACCCCTAAGGGTCTTCGGAAAGTCAGGGCTCTGGGAAATAATTTTCAGAAAACATTGTTGGCCAGGCATGGTGGCTCACACCTGTGATCCCAGCGCTTTAGGAGGCCAAGACAGAAGCAATTTGCATCAGCAGGAGTTCAAGACCAGCCTGGGAAACATAAAACTACCTTGTCCCTACAAAAAATTTCTTAAAATTAGCCAGGTGTGGTGACACACACCTGTAGTCCCAGCTACTCCGGAAGCTGAAGCAGAAGGATGACTTGAGCCTGGGAGGTTGAGGCTGCAGTGAGCTATGATTGTGCCATTGCCTGCATGACAGAGCAAGACTCTATCTCTAAAAAAATAAGGTTTAAAAATAAAAAATTAAAAAAAAAAAACCATTGTTGCCCATTGTGCTCCCAATCTCCACTCAGACCCTAGAGGCTGGGTCCCTGCAACAGGCAGCCTCGAGGGCAGCCCCTGGAATAGCCCCTGGGCAGTGGCACTGGCCACCACAGGAACAGACTGAGTCTGTGTCTCTCTCAGACCTCAAAGCAGATGAGAAGAGTTCGTGCACTCTGCCCGAGGGTACCAACTCCTCGCCCCAAGAAATTGACCCCACCAAGGAGAATCAGCTGTATTTCACCTACTCTGTCCACTGGGAGGTGAGAAGGGGCTGGAGCTCATGGGCAGGGGAGGAGGGCTCTGGTCTGTGTCGGGTTCTCCAGCAGGAGGCCTGACTCTAAGTGCTTCCTCCCACCTGCCAGGAAAGTGACATCAAATGGGCCTCTCGCTGGGACACTTACCTGACCATGAGTGACGTCCAGATCCACTGGTTTTCTATCATTAACTCCGTTGTTGTGGTCTTCTTCCTGTCAGGTGAGAGATCTGTGGGTTGAAGGAAAGGGGATGGGGGTTGGGGTTGAGGGACTGAGACATCACATCATGTATGGGGGACTTCCAGGGTGTTCTCAGGGCTAGGTGTAGGTCAAAAACAGACATCAGGGCTCTGCTAAGCATCAGGTGTACATAGGTGAACAAGACTCATCTCTAGAGAGCTCTAGAACTCTGGAGAGCTCATTCATGGAGGACAGACACACCTGAGCCTGCAAACATTCTTGATTCATTCAACAAGATGTTGTTGTTACTCATTCTGTGCCAGGCACTTTGCCAGATGCTGGGAATATGGTGTGAACAAGCCCGACCCAGTCTCTGCTCCCATAGAGCCTATATTCTAGTGGTGGGAACGAAACAAAAAAGTAAATAAGTAGTGGAGTTCCAGATAGTGATACATTCTATGAAACAGATCAACAGGGTGGCCAAATACACAATAGCTGAGGAAAGTGTGAAGGCTCTTTGGGGAAGACCTTTCTTTACGAGAAGAAGCCACCATCCAGAGACCTGGGAAAAGTCTGTACCAGTGAGGATCATGGTCCTGCAGCGAGATAAGCCTGGCAAGAAACCAGGTGGTGAGAGGGTAGTAGGCAGGGGTAGAATGACACTGATGGTTTCACTATCATACGAGAAGCACAGATAATGCTAAATACTGTTTATTAAACATTTACCAAAGGGCCAGCTGCTGAACTAAGCACTTTACAAACATTTCAATCCCTGAAGCCCTGTGAACTAGGCCCGAAAATGTTAAGTGAACTCAAGGTCATATGGCCCATTCTCTTAACCACTACAGTGCTGCCTAGAGAGGGAAACAGGAAAGTACAAATGGGGCTGGGAGTGGCTCTGTACTGTTCAAGGTGCTGGGACGTGAAGATGCCCAGGGTGAGCCTTGAAGCACGAGTAGGAGTCAGTCAGGACACGGCGGGGCATTCTGGGCAAAAAGGATAGCTTGAAGAAAGGCGTGCTGATGAGAACATAGTGAGGCCAGGAGCCAACTGAAGCAGCAGATAGCCAGAGGTGGAGCCACAGGCGGCCCTTTGACACATGAGCTGAGAAGTCAGTAGGACCAAGCCATGGAACAGCTGGGATGCTCCTCTCCCCAGGATACCACTACCCATTCCAGGAGCCCTTTCCTCCCCACCTCCATGCTCTGTGCTCTCCTCCCCTGGTAGCTGGAGTGGAGCTCCCCCGAGAACAGGCCTTGAGGTGGCTGCATAGCCAGTTCATAATGGAGCAAGCCGTGCATGCCAGCTGGCACACAGTAAAACATCATGTCCAGGAGGGCATGGAGCATGGGCTTGCTGGCAGTGCCAACTTCTCATCTTCACCGCCATCTGTTTCAGGTATCCTGAGCATGATTATCATTCGGACCCTCCGTAAGGACATTGCCAACTACAACAAGGAGGATGACATTGTACGAGGTCTTGGCTGGGGAGGGATGAAGTTGGACGGGGAGGGGAGGAAGACCGTGTGTGTGCATGTGTGTGTGTATATTATCATTCATAGAGGAAACCTCAAAATGCTAACAGTTTAGTATACTTTTTTTTTTTTTTTTTGAGACGGAGTCTCGCTGGAGTCACCAGGCTGGAGTGCAGTGGTGTGATCTCGGCTCATTACAATCTCCACCTCCCGGGTTCAAGCGATTCCCCCACCTCAACCTCCTGAATAGCTGAGACTACAGGCACGCACCACCACACGTTGCTAATTTATTGTATTTTTTAGTAGAGACGGGGTTTGCCATGTTGGCCAGGATGGTCTCAATCTCCGGACCTCATGATCCACCCGCCTCGGCCTCCCAAAGTACTGGTATTACAGGCATGAGCCACCACGCCTGGCCTAGTATACTTTTAATACTAAAAATTTAATACTAAAAAAGTAAGGAAAAAAGTTTTATTCACCCAAAGTGATAGGGATGGCCTTTCTAATTTTAAAGCATAAAAACAGTGGAAGAAATCACAAAAAATAGTTGATTGATTTGATATTAAAAATTGTAAAACTATTCTGCATGCCAAATACATAAAACAGAAGGCCACAATGGCAAAACAATATCTGCAACAAACTTGAAAAAAGTGGCACAGTTTAAAGAGTTCATATAAAATCTCTTTGTTTAAAAAAAAACTACGTCAGGGCTGGGCACGGTGGCTCACACCTGTTATCTCAGCACTTTGGGAGGCCAAGGCAGGTGGATCACTTGAGATCAGGAGTTCAAGACCAGCCTGGTCAACATGGGAAAACCTCATCTCTAATAAAAATACAAAAATTAGCTGGGTGTAGTGGCATGCACCTGCAATCCCAGCTACTCAGGAGGCTGAGGCAGGAGAATCACTTGAACCCAGGAGGCGGAGGTTGTAGTGAGCCAAGAACGTGCCACTGCACTCCAGCCTGGGCAACAAAGTAAGACTCTGTCTCCAAAGGAAAAAAAAAAAAAAAAAAAACTAGGGGACAGGAGATAACTTGAGGTTAGGAGTTTAAGACCAGCCTGACCAACATGGTGAAAACCTGTGTCTACTAAAATACAAAAATTAGCTGAGCATGGTGGCGGGCTCCTGTAGTCCCAGCTACTCGGGATGCTGAGGCCAGAGATCGCTTGAACCTGGGAGGTGGAGGTGGCAGTGAGCCGAGATCACACCACTGTACTGCAGCCTGGGCAACAGAGCAAGACTCCGTCTCATAAATAAATAAATAAAACCAAAAAATCTAAAATTTCAAATGTAATGATGAACACGAAATTTACAGGCAAGACACTGCAGTATGCCCAGTAAGCAAGAGAAAACTGTTTTTAACTCAGGAATAACCCCACAAAATGCAGGTTCAAACAATCTTGAGAAGACTGTTTTGGACCATCATATTAGCACAGACTTTTTTTCTTTTTTTAACAGTACTAATTGTTGGTAAGGTTAATGTGAGCCAAGCATCTTTCCATACCACCCATGGAAGTGTAAGTTGGTAGCTTTCTGAAAAGTGATTGGGAGTGGATATCAAGAACTGTAAAACAGGCTGAGCATGGTGGCTCATGCCTGTAATCCCAGCACTTTGGGAGGCCAAGGCAGGAGGATCACTTGAGCCCAGGAGTTCAAGACCAGCCAGGACAGCATAGGGGGATCCTGCCTCAACAAAAACAAAAAAAGAACTAAAACAGGCAACTTGCTTTGCATAGCAATTCTTCTATTATTTTTCTAAGGCAAGATTCAAAACACCAAGACTTGGTGTAGAAATATTGCAGCTTTTTTTTTTTTAAGAGACGGAGTCTTGCGCTGTTGTGCAGGCTGGAGTGCAGTGACACGATCTCGGCTCACTGCAAGCTCCGCCTCCCAGATTCATGCCATTCTCCTGCCTCAGCCTCCCGAGTAGCTGGGACTACAGGCACCCGCCACCATGCCCGGCTAATTTTTTTGTATTTTTAGTAGAGATGGGGTTTCACCCTGTTAACCAGGATGGTCTCGATCTCCTGACCTCATGATCCGCCCACCTTGGCCTCCCAAAGTGCTGGGATTACAGACGTGAGCCACCACACCCAGCCAGAAATATTATAGCTTTGAAATACAATGTCAAAGAGTTTTTATTGACCTGAAGAAATGTTCACAAATACCAATTGAAAATAACAAAGTATATAGTGTGATCCCAATGTTATTGTTTAAAACATACATACACACATATGTACATAAAAGATTAAGGGAATTATATCAAAACAGTGTTATTAAGTGGGAGTATCAAATCATTTTATTTTTATATCTTTCTGTTTAAATTTTTGTATAATAAACATGTTACTTTTTGTTCATTTGAATTTCATGCTACATACCAAATTATTTTTACTTTTTTTATTACACAAGTAAGACTGCATATTCCTTTTATAATCAGAAAAAAATAAATAAATTGACTCTAAATCTCACCACCCAAGAACTCTTACAGTTGACATTTTAGTGAGTTGAGGTATTTACATTATTTTCCCACAAACGAGGTTTGTGGAATTTAAAGAGATTTTCCTTTTACGCAGCTACAGACATCAGGTTTGTGGCCTCCTTTTCTTGTGACAGTTTCAGATAAGCACTTTCTCCTATCACTTACACTCCTGTGTCAGAGCAGCGCTGTTGGCACCTGAGGGTGTCAGCTGTCACCTTGGGGGTGGTCCCTGCAAGAGCTGCCTCCATCTTCAACAACCAGCCTCACTCTGGCCCTTCACTGCAGGAAGACACCATGGAGGAGTCTGGGTGGAAGCTGGTGCACGGTGACGTCTTCAGGCCCCCCCAGTACCCCATGATCCTCAGCTCCCTGCTGGGCTCAGGCATTCAGCTGTTCTGTATGATCCTCATCGTCATCTGTGAGTGTGCCCAGTGGGGCCAGGCATGGGGGCATGGCTTCCTCTTCCAGGTGCCTCAAGGAGAGAAGGGTGGGCTTCCCTCCCTGCAGAAAGGGAGCCAAGCTCCTGGCACCAAGTGGGCATGTCAGTATCTCTGGGCCAGACAGGCCGTCTGTCTCAGCACCAGCCCCAGCCCCAGCCCCAGCCCAGGACTGGTGATTCACCTCACAGCCGTTTACAGAGCCCACCATGTCTCCTCCATCAATGAGGCAACACATCATTGCTGTGAGCTTGGCCTCCTTTTGTAGTCAGAGGCTAAGTGACCTGCCCAAAGTCAGTACCAGGATTAGGATTGAAATCAAATATTTTTTTCTTTAACAAAAACCTCACTAATATATAGTAATTTTAGACAGCTTTGGAGTCAGTCTGCCTAGATTTACATCTCAGCCTCATGCCTCCAAGCTTTGTGACCTTGGACAGGCCACTTGACCTCTGTGAGCCTCAGTTTCCTTATCTGAGAAAGAGGGAAAGTAATCATCCTGCAGAGTTGGTAAGGTGGGTTCAGAGACCTGGCATTTGTGGTGTCCTCAGCCCAGCCCCTGACTCACTGCAAGTGCTCTGTGGACTGGAAGCTGCAGTTGAGATTTGGCCAGCCAAGGCCCAGCAGCTGCTGCACCCCTCCGAACCCCAACTAAGACCCAGTCTTCCCCTGTAGAGGGTAGGGGACTATGCTGTTGAGAAGACAAGGGAGGGGGAGCCTCATCTGCCCAGAGTCCTCCTGTCAGCCTATCCAAGGTGGGCCTGGGGCTGGGGCTGGGGCTAGGGGCCTGGTGTTCAGCCACCCTGCCTTTCTCTGCCCTTCCTCCCCGCCTCCCTCCACAGTTGTAGCCATGCTTGGGATGCTGTCGCCCTCCAGCCGGGGAGCTCTCATGACCACAGCCTGCTTCCTCTTCATGTTCATGGGGTAGGTGTGTCTGAGTGGGCTCCTGGGGGCAGCACAGGCCTCCTCCACGCCAGCTAATGGGTCCCCTTGGTGTGGATCCCTGCCATTTTCCCACAGGGTGTTTGGCGGATTTTCTGCTGGCCGTCTGTACCGCACTCTAAAAGGCCATCGGTGGAAGAAAGGAGCCTTCTGTGTGAGTGTGCGAAACCCTCTCTGTTGTTTGGTGGGAAGCAGAGAAGCTTATTCCTGGGCTCCTCAGGAGGAGGTAGGCAGGTCCTGGTGGGGATTTTTGGGCCAGAAGCTGAGCAGCAGCAAGACATAGCAGGAGGAGCACAGGTCCAAGGGCAGGAATCCCAGGCTGTTACCCACAGGCTCGCAGCAGAACCTCCCAGGGCCTCCACTGCCCCATCTGTAAAATGAGGGATTTGAACTTAGGTCTTTTTTAGCCAACATTGTCTGATGGCTCAAGCAAGAGAAGAAATAGGGGATTCAGAATAACAAGATTTAGAATAGCAGGGCAGCTGAGAGGACACCCTGAGTAAAGAGGGAATTGCCTGCCTAAGCCTGAAGAGGCCAGACCCAAGTTCCTGTCAGCCCGTTTTCCAGACTGGTGCCTGCATTTCTCTTTGGTGAGGATTCCTGCCCTTCTCTGGCCTCCTGGAGGTAAGGAGAGTTCTTGGCAGCAGAAAAGAGCATAGAAACCAGAGGGGGTCTCAAGATTGACCTCACCTCCCAGGTAGCCCCGAGCCCCTTCTCCTAGAGCGAGTGAGTCTCTTAAAGGACTAGGAAGACTCTTGGGTGCCCACACTCAGAGAAGTCTCTGGGCCCAGGATTCTGAAACCATTCTCACCGCTGTCAAAAGCTCAAGGAGAGCTCAGGCTGTATCAGCTCTGGCTGCCACGCCTCTGGCACAAAGTAAGTCCTCGGTAAAGAAAAGTTGTGACCGTGACTATTTTGGAAGGATCAAAGAAAGCTTCCTGAATTGTTTTTTGTTTTTTGTTGTTGTTGTTGTTTGTTTTTGAGATGGAGTTTCGCTCTTGTTGCCTAAGCTGGAGTGCAATGGCGTGATCTTGGATCACTGCAACCTCCACCTCCTGGATTCAAGTTATTCTCCTGCCTCAGCCTCCCGAGTAGCTGGGATTACAGGCATGTGCCACCATGCCGGGCTAATTTTGTATTTTTTTTTTCTTTTGAGACAGAGTCTCGCTCTGTTGCCCAGGCTGGAGTGCAGTGGTGCGATCTCAGCTCACTGCAAGCTCTGCCTCCTGGGTTCACACTATTTTCCTGCCTCAGCCTCCCGAGTAGCTGTGACTACAGGTGCCCACCACCACGCCCAGCTAATTTTTTTTTTTTTTTTTTTTGTATTTTTAGTAGAGACGGGGTTTCACCATGTTAGCCAGGATGGTCTCGATCTCCTGACCTCGTGATCCGCCCACCTCGGCCTCCCAAAGTGCTGGGATTACAGGCGTGAGCCACCACGCCCAGCCAACTTCCTGAATCCTTGATGATTTGAGCATTTTTCTCTGGCCACCATATGCCAAGAGCCAGGGATCTAGAGAGGAATAAAACTCACCACTCCCTCCTGGAAAGATTCTTCCCTGGAGAGGTCACCAGATACCCTCCAGGATTTCCCTCGATGGATCCCACATCAAACCCAGTCTTTTTACCCCAAACCACCCCTTGCATCTAGTGAGCTCATCATTGATCCAGGCCCCCCAAGCCAGAAACCTGGAGCTGCCTATCCTCCTCCTTCCTCATGCCTCATTCCTTCTCAGACATCAAGTGCTAAGGATCTTCCTACCAAATGTTCTGTGAATGTTCCGTGAATTCCACTCCCCCCCCCACCCCCATCTCTGCATCTTCAAGGATTCAGACATCTTTGCCTCTCACTTGGCCCTCTATGGTCTCCCTACGAGATTCTGACCCTTCCCTGGTGCCTTTCCACAGGGGGTCATCTCTGACAGCCTGCAGTAGTGTGGGTGTACTCTCCTACGGCCTTGCCTGTGCCATCCCCTCTGCCTGGGCCACACCACCCTTTCTTCTCACCTGGCTGGTGTCACCTCATGCTTTAAGTCTTAGCTCCTGCATCAGTCCTCCAGAGGCTGCCGCCTCCCTCACCTCCTACCCTGCGCCTGGCAGAGCCCTCATGAGACCTAAGTAGCACTTGGCAGAGCTAAGTAGGGGCAGGTGTGTTGTTCTCTACATAGGGGTCTGCCTTTCTCCCTGGAGCTTTTTTTCCTACCTAGCACAGTGCCCAGTGAGTAAATTTCAGCCAGGAAGGCAGATGAGGAATTCTGTGCTACACAACAGAGTCATGCAGGAACACAAAGGAAGGGAGGAAGTGACCTTTGAGCCAGGCCCTAAAGAGGAGGATTTCAGATGAAGGGACGCAGCTAGCAGTGGGGCCTAAGGTTCTGGAATGGCCTAGATCCCAGTCTGGCTCTGCATTGGTTGATAACTTTCAACAGCCCTCTGAGCTTCAATTTCCCCATCTCTCTAATGAAGATAGCTAGGGTTAACTGCACATAAGGACCTTGGTATAGTGTTAGCCCTCAGGAAATGGATCCTCTGAGGTGTTGATGGCCTATGCAAAAGGGCCCAGAGACAGGAATGTGCAGGAACAGTGACCAGTTGTTGGGTGCAGGGCTGTGAGCCAAAGATGAAACCAGCAATGGAGGTTTGAGCATCAGGTTCCAGAGGGCCTTCGTCATTGTGGTTAGTGACCCACCTGGATGCTCAGGCTGCCACAGCAGCCCCTGGCCTGGTGATCAGTGTGGTGAGAAGGTTCATGCCGGTTGTGGTGGCTTGCGCCTGTAATCCCAGTCCTTTGGGAGGCCGAGGCAGGAGGATCACTTGAGCCCAGGAGTTTGAGATCAGCTTGGGCAACACAGTGAGACCCTGTCTCTACAAAACATAAATTACTTGGATGTGGTGGCATGTGCCTGTAGTCCTCCTAATCAGGCAGGTGAGGTGGGAGGATCACTTGAGCCCAGGAGTTTGAGGCTGCAGTGAGCTATGATTGCACCACTGCACTCCAGCCTGAGTGACAGAGTGAGACCCTGTCTCTGAAGAAAATAGAAGAAAAAGGCTCAACTGTAACTCTGGTGCCTAGAATCCCTGTGCCTAGACCCCACCCAAGAGATTCTGACTGGCAAGAATACACTGCAGTAGGTCAGGAGCATGGGCTCTGGGGTCAGACTGTCTGTGTTTATACCTCTGCTGCACCTTCAGGAGGCTGGGTGACGTGGAGGTGGTAAGGGGGGTCTTTAACATCGCCAGGCCTCAGTGTCCTCATTAAAAGGAATAATGGTAGACTTTCCTTCCAGACTTGCAGTGAGGATTAGGTGAGACAAGGTACATAGGAACCCAGCATCTGCCACCCCTAAGACTCAGAGCTTCACCATCCTTCTAGGCAGTTTGGGTTGGGGCCCAGACATACGTGTTTTGTTAAAGTTGTTTTTTAGGGTTTTTGTGTGTGTGTGAGACAGAGTCTCGCTCTATTACCCAGGCTGGAGTGCAGTGGCACGACTCGGCACACTGCAACCTCTGCCTCCCGGGCTCAAGCAGTCCATCTGTTTCAGCCTCCCAAGTAGCTGGGACCACAGGTGCGTACTACCACGCCTGGCTAATTTTTTGTAAAGACAGGGTTTCACCATGTTGCCCAGGCTGGTCTCAAACACCTGAGCTCAAGCGATTCTGGAAGTAATCCCCCACCCCCCCGACCAAAAAAAAAATTTACATATATATATATTGGGTAGTTAACGTGTTCTTTTTTCTTTTTTTTTTTTTGAGACGGAGTCTCACTGTGTCGTGGAGGCTGGAGTGCAGTGGCGTGATCTCTGCTCACTGCAACTTTTGCTGCCTCAGTTCAAGCAATTGTCCAGCCTCAGCCTCCTGAGTAGCTGAGACTACAGGCATGAGCCACAACACCCGGTTATTTTTTGTATTTTTAGTAAAGACGGAGTTTCGCCATGTGGGCCAGGCTGGTCTCAAACTCCTGACCTCAGGTGATCCACCCACCTCGGCCTCCCAAAGTGCTGGGATTGCAGGCATGAGCCACTGCACCTGGCCAAAGTAGTTACCCTGTTCTCAGTGATGAGAGTACATCAGAGAACAAGGTAGACACACTCCTCCCAAGGAGCTCACAGTCTTTTGGGGACAGGCGGATATTGGTAGGTAGCCAAAACATGTAATTACAAACTGGGATGAGAGCAAGAAGGGGCAGTATTAGGGACCTTAGAGGGCGTAGAACAGAGTCCTACTCAGTCTGAGGGTCAGGGAATACTTTCTGGAAGGAATGATTCTTGAGCTGAGTCTGAAAGACAAGGAGGGCTTAAGAGCTTCTGGTCTGGGGGCCCCACCGGGACAGGTTGGGGAGCTCCCTGGATGCTGCTCCTCAACCCGGCCCCTCTTGCTCCAGACGGCAACTCTGTACCCTGGTGTGGTTTTTGGCATCTGCTTCGTGTTGAATTGCTTCATTTGGGGAAAGCACTCATCAGGAGCGGTAAGTGCCTCCCCTCCCCTTCCAGCCCCTCCCCAGCAAGCGAGGACCAGTTGCACTCAGCCCCACTCCCAAAAGCCACTTCCTGCCATTCCCTTCCCTTTTCTGAGTCCCCAGAGTTATGTTCCCAGCCATGAGGGCAGAGGGCCAGCTGGGGTTTCCCCAGCCCTGCCCTTGGTGTGTCATGCCCTGGCCTGGCCTTCCTGTGAGATCTTTCAGTCAACTGGCCCAAGCCCACTTCTCTAAAGGGAGGTTTCCACAGTCCAGCGGCCAACTGGGGAATTTCCCTTTGTCTTAACCAAGAGTGAGCTGCCCAGTGTGAGTTTATTAGGTCATTATTCAAAGCAAGCCTGTCCTCCTCAGTGTCCCTGCCCCTCAGCACCAGCCCCTGCAGGTGGAGGAGAAAGGAAAGGAAGGATCAGGTTGTATTATCCTTAGAGTTGGGAATCCTGCCAGCCCCAGTCCAGTGTGTTACTAGCGGCTGTCCAAGACTCACTGAGGAGGATTTTGAACTCAGTTGTGGGGAGGGGGGATGGGGTCTTGGTCAATTAGCAGGACTGCAGTTGAGACGGGGCAGGCATTTTGCTATTCTAGCCTTAGCACGTAGAGCCGTCTGCCCTCCACCTGGGGGTGGCGGTAAAGGTCCTTGCATGAGGCTTCATGTCCAGGCATACAGAGGAGGGATTTCTTTCCCAGCAACTTAGGAAGCCACCCTCAAGACACAGGCATGCCCTTCCTCTCACTTTACCTTTTTTATACCTGTGTTACTTCTCCCTTTGAGCATTTTCCTCCCAGTTACCAGCTGCTCATTATAAACATTCATTGTAGAAATTTTGGAAAGTATGGAGAAGTTAAAGAAGAAATTTAAAATAACCCCAAATCTGCTCACCCAGAGATAAATACAATGTAGGTCTTTAATATATGTTGTCTTTTTTCCTTTTTATAGATATACTTACAAAAGAATTACATAATTTAAAATTTATGAAATAACAGCAAACATTTATATGATGTTTGCTTTGTAGTAATACTGTTCTAAACACTTTAAATATATATTTCTTTTTATGTGATTCTTGTAAAAACTTAGTAAGTGTAGAGAAAAGAGGAAAATGAAAAATCAGTTCTAATCCCCCATATCCCATCTAAGGAAGTATTGTTAGCTCTTTGGTATAGGCCTTTCCAGGCACAAATATAAATAGATACAGTTGTCCCTTGGTATCCATAGGGGATTGGTTCCAGGACCCCTGAAGATACCAAAATTCAAGGATGTTCAAGTCCCATATATAAAGTGGCATAGTGTTTACCTGCACACATCCTGTATATTCTAACTCTTCTCTAGATTACTTAAAATACCTAATACAATGTAAATGCTATATAAATAGTTGTTATACTGTATTGTTTTTTAATTTGTATTTTATTGTTGTATTTTTTGTTTGTTTGTTTTGAGACAGGGTCTCACTCTGTTGCTCAGGCTGGAGTGCAATGCTGTGGTCTCAGCTCACTGCAACCTCTGCCTCCTGGGCTCAAGCGGTCCTCCCACCTCAGCCCCACGGAGTAGCTGGGACTGCAGGTGCCACCACCACACTCGGCTATTTAAAAAAAAAATTGTAGAGATGCAGTCTCACTGTGTTGCCTAGGCTGGTCTCAAACTCCTGGGCTCAAGTGATCTGCCCACCTAGGCCTCCCAAAGTGCTGGGATTACAGGCGTGAGCCACTGTACCCAGCTTATTTTATTGTATTTTTTTTTCCTGGACATTTTCTTTTTTTTTTTTTTTTTTTTTTGAGACGAAGTCTCACTCTCTCACTCTGTCACCCAGCCTGGAGTGGACTGGCGAGGTCTCAGTTCACTGCAACCTCCACCTCCCGGTTCAAGCGATTCTCCTGCCTCAGCCTCCCAAGTAACTGGGATTACAGGTGCCCCCCACAGTGCCCGGCTAATTTTTTTTGTAATTTTAGTAGAGACTGGGTTTCACCATGTTGGCCAGGCTGATCTTGAACTCCCGACCTCAAGTGATCTGCCCGCCTCAGCCTCCCAAACTGCTGGGATTACAGGCATGAGCCACTGCGCCCGGCCTTCCTGAACATTTTCTGTTTGCAGTTCATTAAGTCCACGGATGCAGAACCCATGGATACAGAGGACCGACTATGTTGTGTTTTTATTAAAATGGAATCCTTCTATACACATAGTTTATAGCCTCCTTTTTACACTTATTATTTTTTTATTTGTATATCATGTAGTTTTATTCTGACAAGATTGGGAACACTCTGTACAGTGTTGTTTTTTCCCTTCTTTTCCTCACATAATGTGCCACATGTAATCTCTTCATTTTGACCTCTTCATCTCCTCTTCACGTTCTCAGTCCCTTCCTTTCTGTTCCTCCCCTACTTCCTCCCTGGATGGTGAGCTCCTCTGGGATGCTGAGGTGCCTTCTTCACTGGGAGTCCAGATCAGGGCTGGGGTCAGCCCCAAGAGATTCTCGCCAGGAGCCCTGTGGCAGGAGCAGGGAGTGTGCTTCTGCTGCACAAGTCGCCTCTCCTTCCGTGGAGCCCAGAAGGTCCCCTCCCCCTTGCGCAGCCCCCATCCCGGGCATCAGGGCCTCGTGGGGGCCTCATGGCGCCATGTCCACAGGTGCCCTTTCCCACCATGGTGGCTCTGCTGTGCATGTGGTTCGGGATCTCCCTGCCCCTCGTCTACTTGGGCTACTACTTCGGCTTCCGAAAGCAGCCATATGACAACCCTGTGCGCACCAACCAGATTCCCCGGCAGATCCCCGAGCAGCGGTGGTACATGAACCGATTTGTGGGGTGAGTCCTCCATCAGAGGCAAGAGCAGGGGGACGTGGAAGAGGGTACGCCCCCCCCTCGCCACCAGAAGGGTGCGGCAACCAGAGTTCCTGCCGCTTCAGCTGGCTCTGATAGAGTTTATGAAAGCTTAGCTTCACTCCAAGATCAAGGTGACCAGGTTGTAGGCAGACTTGGTGTCGTCCTAGGAACCAGGACAAGGAAGGGGAAGGATGGAAGGGTATGGTGAGACGGATTAAGACCATCACTTGGACCTTGGGCAAGTCACCCCACCTTTCTGACCCCAGTTTCCCATCTTTAAAATGAGGAGAATAATGCCCACCTTGCCTACCTCTCAAGAGATTATAATAGTTCAGAAATATGCCAGAAGAATTAGCACCACCACACTCGGGTAGGCGCTCTCTCTTCATGCCAGCTTGGGAGGGAGCTTGGGGCTTCCTGGTGGTCTGGTCTCCAACAGTGTCAACCTCTTGTTCTGCGGCAGCATCCTCATGGCTGGGATCTTGCCCTTCGGCGCCATGTTCATCGAGCTCTTCTTCATCTTCAGTGTGAGTACTGGTGCCTCCCCCGCCCCTCCACCCATGCTAGCCGGGTCTCTCCCACTCCACTTGGGTGCTCTGCTGCCTACTGCCTGAGAAAGTTCAGATGGGCCACTTCACCTCTCAGAGCCCCATTCTTCACCCTGAAATTGGATAACAGCCTTCCCTCTCAGGGCAGCATTGAAAGTTAAATGAGGCTGGGCGCGGTGGCTCACACCTGTAATTTCAGCACTTTGGGAAGCCGAGGTGGGTGGATCACAAGGTCAGGAATTCGAGACCAGCCTGTCCAATATGGTGAAACCCTGTCTCTACTAGAAAATACAAAAATTAGCCAGGCATGATGGCACACGCCTGTAGTCCCAGCTACACAGGAGGCTGAGGCAAGAGAATCACTTGAACCCGGGAGGTGGAGGTTGCAGTGAGCCAAGATGGCGCCACTGCACTCCAGCCTGGGGAATAGAGTGAGACTCCATCCAAAAAAAAAAAAATTTAAATGAGATATGTGGTGTGTGGGGAGCCTGGTGTGTGGAAAGGGGGACTTGGTAAATAGAAGCTGCCTCAGTGATACTTCAGTCATTCCCCACCATGACTAATAGCATCATTGCACCTGGTTTCATTTCTGGGTCCTTGCACATCTTTACTTCTCTGTGTTACTCACAGCTCCTGGGAGGGTGGACAGAATGATTCCTGCTTGTCAGGGTCATTGTGAAGTTGGAATAAGTCATTGTAAAAATGCTTGACTTCAGGAAATGCTGTTGTAGTGGTGATGATGACTCCTCCCAAAGAGTGCCAAGATGAAAGTTGGTAGGAAGGCCCTTCAGAGCCATGTAAGTGTGGCTGACCCAGCTCGGGGCCCAGCACAGATGGTACCTTGTACCAAGTCAGTACCGGACATGTATCTGCTATTCCAGAGTAGTGGCCCAGCCCCTCCCTGCTAAGACCACCTCACCCACACAGGTTTGCCTGGGAGAAGGGTCAGAAGAGGTGTTGGCTGCCCATGCTACCAAAGCCCATGCGCACTTCCCAGGGAGGCCGCCTCTGTTTCATTTGTGTGACTCTGGGCCAGTCACCAGCTTCTCTGATCCTTGACTTTCTTAGCTCTACCAGGCCAAGCTTTCATAGACACACACATGTAGCAATTGTATATGAGGCATGTGGCACAAGGCCTAGTGCTTGGTAAGCTGCTCGAGTGGTGGTGGCTGCTCTATAATTTTAATTTGGATAAGAATCATTATTTTCTACAAGCTGCTGAGTTCAGGCTGGGGTCCACCCAGAGCGGGTCAGTCATGCCCTGGCCCCTCCCTAAGGACAGCATGGCTCACCCCCTGCTCTGGGGAAGAGAGGCCAGAGCCACATGCCAGGCCCACAGGCCCTGATGGTGTCATGATGATGTGTCCACTCCTGCCCTTGTGACAGGTTGGTGTGCCAGGGGAAGGGGAGCAGGGTGGGCAAGCCAGCTGAAGCCCCGCTGTGTGTCCGCAGGCTATCTGGGAGAATCAGTTCTATTACCTCTTTGGCTTCCTGTTCCTTGTTTTCATCATCCTGGTGGTATCCTGTTCACAAATCAGCATCGTCATGGTGTACTTCCAGCTGTGTGCAGAGGTGAGGAGAGCAGGGCCAGGAGGCGGGGGAGGGAGAACTTGATCCAGCATTGAACGGGTTGGTGAGGCTCTGTGGAGAGGCTGGGTCTGGGCTCTTCATGTGGCCCCTGCTTCTGGCTCTGAGCTCTTGGGCTGGTACGTTGCTGTGCCTCTCCCAGCCTCCGTGTATTCAGCTGTACCCTGGGCCTAATGAGACACCTTCCAGCTTAGTTGTGTGGGGTACTCACCACAGCTAGATGAAAGGACAGTAGATTTGCCAGCACCAGGTCCACTCTAGTAGTAGTTTCTTCAACAGGCTGATGCACACTGGGTGGCCTGCCCTCCATCTGAGAACTAGCCATTGGCAGAGTGGGTGAAGCCAGGGTTTGGGATAAACAGTCTGGGCTGGGACCCTGGCTCCTCCATGAGTAGCTCTGGGTCTTGGGTGAGTTGCTTAACTTCATGCCATCCGTTGTTCCTCCACATGACAGGGTGAGTGAGGACCTAACTTGGAGGGCTGCTCTCAGGATTAAATGAGTGGATTCATCTATCCACTCATTTAATGGTGTTTGCCAGCCAGGCATGGTAGCTCACGCCTCTAATCCCCGCACTTTGAGAGGCCGAGGTGGGCGGATCACAAGGTCAGAAGATCGAGACCATCCTGGCTAACATGGTGAAACCCCATCGCTACTAAAAATACAAAAAGTTAGCCGGGTGTGGTGGCACGTGCCTGTAGTCCCAGCTACTTGGGAGGCCGAGGCAGGAGAATCGCTTGAACCCAGGAGGCGGAGGTTGCAGTGAGCTGAGATCGCACCACTGCACTCCATCCTGGGTGACAGAGTGAGACTCCGTCTCAAAAAAAAAAAAAAAAAAAAAAAGGTGCCTGCCACATGCTAAGCATTTGCTCGAGAAATGTTAATTACTTTTTTGTTGTTGATTTTTTTTTAATGAGGTATAAACAGTAAAGTTCACTCTTCTTTGTCCACAGTTCTGTGGTTTTTATAAATGCATACAGTTCTGGAACCACCATCACAGTCAAGCTGTGAAACATTTCCGTTCCCCCGTATGTTACTGCTCTTACCAGAGTCTTCAGCCCCTCAAGCAACTGTGAAATTGGTAGGAAGGGGTTCTGCCCCAGGACAACACTGACCTTCCTCTGTTTCCTCCTCAGGATTACCGCTGGTGGTGGAGAAATTTCCTAGTCTCCGGGGGCTCTGCATTCTACGTCCTGGTTTATGCCATTTTTTATTTCGTTAACAAGGTACTGCCCTCCTTGAGGAGATCCTCTTAGTCCTCGTAGGGTAGGAAGGTCAGGAGGAGGATGCTGGGAGAAAAACCCAAGTGCCTGAATCTTCCTTTTCCACCCAGAATGGGGAGGACCAGAGCCACCTAGAACTGTTCCTGCTCTAGAAGATGGATCTTTTTAGGAAAGAAATAATCTGTATTCTGTATGTTTGGGAGATAAAGGCCATCAGGATATGTGACAATGTGAATAATGCTTGTAAAACTTACGAGGTATAGCCATAGCCAAAGCAGGACTTGAAAGCAGTATGTCACCTGCAGTGCTTTTCACAGGAAATAAGAGGGACTAATAACACCTTGAGAAAAAGGAAAAGACAAGAGTAACATGAAAGATGAAAAGTAGAAAGGAGTTAATAAAGATAAAAGCACAAAATGCTGAAATAGTCTAAATAGTAGAATCCAACTTTAGGGCTGCAGTTATCCTGTCTCTGCAGGTGTCCTCTTCTTCATGCAAGTACTGTTCAATCCTGCAGAGTAAGGAGAGGATAGGAAAGTTTTTCACAGGCATCTCGGAGCCCTCCTTGCTCTGTGACCCCACATAGGTAAAAGTGTGGCCCAATAATAAGAGGGAGCCAGGCTTACCTGACTAGGGCAACTCACAGAGCTCATTGTCCCCAGAGAGAGACGTGGGCAAGAATACAGATGTCCCCACGACAGTTTTACTAGATTCATGCGTGATACACAAACCAGATGAGCCATTGAGAGGAATTTGGAGGAGCCCTGTTGGGCCCCTCACCACCAAAACTAATACTCAAGACTGACTCTCACCTGCTGTACTTTGGGTCTCCAGAGCCCAGAAGCAAGCAGTCCTCTGCGGCAGCCAGGTATTTGCAAAATAGAATTGTAGGTCAGTTGATCGAAGCTGGGAATGCCGTTTCCCAAAAACAATCAAGTTGGAAAAGACTGGAAGGATCATTTAATGTAGTGCTACACCCCTGCCTTCAGTCTGGTGACTGTGCCCCTCTTCTCTAACAGTCTTAACAGATGATTCTCTAGCTCGGGTCAGCAAACTGCAGCCCCCATGGGCCAGTAGGCCTGTTTCTATAAATTGTTATTGGAACACAGCCATGGTCATTCATTAATATATCTGTCCATGGCTGCTTTCACACTACAATGGCAGAGTTGAGTTGTTGCGACAGGGACCATATGGCCTGCAGAAACTAAAATATTCACAATCTGGCCCTCTAAGTAAAAGATTGCAGACCCCTGCTCTACTACATCCAGCAACAGAGAAGACACTCCCTCCTAACACTCCCATTCTTTCTGGACAGCTCCTGTCATTATCAAGGTCTTGATTCACACTGCGGTCTCCCTTGCTGTGACTTCCATCTTTAGACCTTAGTCTTAATTCTGGGATCATCTAGAACAAATCTAATCTCCCTCCTCTATAGCCCATATTAATCAGAACTCTCGTAAGTGGCAAGTGACTAAAACTCTATTCAAAGTAGCTTAAGCAAAAAAAAAGGAAAAAAAGTAGCTTAGGCAAAAAGAACGTATTTGCTGATGTAACTGGAAAGACTAAGAAATTAGAATTCTAGCCTCAACCATGCTTAGATCCAGGGTCTCAAAAATATCAGGGCTCAATCCCAGCACTTTGGGAGGCCGAGGAGGGTGGATCACGAGGTCAAGAGATCGAGTCCATCCTGGCCAACATGGTGAAACCCCGTCTCTACTGAGATACAAAAAATTAGCTGGGCGTGGTGGTGCACGCCTGTAGTCCCAGCTACTCAGGAGGCTGAGGCAGGGGAATTGCTTGAACCCTGGAGGCGGAGGTTGCAGTGAGCCAAGATAGTGCCACTGCACTCTAGCCTGGGTGACAGAACAAGACTCCATCTCCAAAAAATATATATGTATGTATGTATGTATGTATGTATGTATGTATGTATGTATGTACACATACATACCAGGGCTCTGTGCCCATGCCTTAGCCCTGTGTATCTTTTTTTGGCCTCAATCTGCAGGCAAGATCTTTTCACAAAGTAGAAAGATGGCCAGTGGCAGCCCTAGAGTCTACTCTTTCCAGCTTTGCAGCCCTAGAGCTAAAAGACTGTCTTTCGTCTACCATGATACGTCAGCCAGTGAAGACTCGCTGCTCTGGGGTGACATGCCCAGTGCTCACTGTTTTCCAAGCCCAATAGCATCACATATTTAGGCAGACTGGCTTAGGTCTTGGGCTAGGAATTTTTTTTTTTTTTTTTTTTTTTTTTGTGATGGAGACTTGCTCTGTTGCTCAGGCTGGAGTGCAGTGGTGCGATCTTGGCTCACTGCAGCCTCCGCCTCCCGGGTTCCAGCGATTGTCCTGCCTCTACCTCCTGAGTAGCTGAGGTTACAGGTGCACACCACCACGCCCAGCTAATTTTGTGTTTTTAGCAGAGACAGGGTTTCTCCATGTTGGCCAGGCTGGTCTTGAACTCCTGACCTCATGTGATCCGTCTGCCTCAGCCTCCCAAAGTGCTGAGATTACAGGCGTGAGCCACCGCACCCGGCCTATTTTGTGCTAGGATTGATGGCCCCAACAGGACCAGGTGTTTTCAGTGTTCCTCAAAACATCTGGAAGATGGAAGACAAGGAACACTGTTAAACAAAAACTAGAGATCACATCACAGCCTCTTGTCCTTCCTCCCTTCTGCTCCAGTCTTCTTGCTCTGCTCAAAAAATCTCTTCCTCCAGCCCCAGTGCCTTATGTATAAAATGAGGAACTTTCTGGCTCTGCCTCTTTGCCTCGTCCCTTGCCTCCTTTTACCACGGTTCTGCTCCTTGTCCCTCCCCCACACGTCCCCCCACCTCCAGCCACAAGAATGCATATAAGAAGAGATGGAGGCTGGTTGCATATGGTTCACACCTATAATCCCAGCGCTTTCAGAGGTGGGAGGATAACTTAAGGCCAAGTGTCTGAGACCAGCCTGGGCAATAGAGCAAGACACCATCTCTAGAAAAAATAAAAATTAGCTGGGTGTGGTGGCACATGCCTATAGTCTGAGCTACTTGGGAGGCTGAGACAGGAGGATCCCTTGAGCCCAGGAGGGTGAGGCTGTAGTGAGCTGTGATCATGCCACTGTGCTCTAGTCTGGGTAATAGAGGGAGACCCTGTCCCTTTAAAGAAAAGGGGTTAGGGGAAAGTTGCGGGGCTGAGCCTGAAAACATGGCCTTCACCCCTTAGGCTTAGGAGAGGGCTTCAAATGGTGGCCTATTTTGTTTTCTTTGTTTCTTTACTGTTTTCTTCTGGGCTGCTGGCATTCTGTGACCATGTGTCTGCCTGTGAGTCCTGGGACAGACCCTACTCAGGCCCTGGGCATATCTTGATACCAAGGTTCCACATTAGTTCTATTTGTAAATAACACAACACAGATCCCCAGCATATCTGCCCAGCCTCTAAACTCTACCCCTTAAAAAGGAGTCCAAAATGCTCCAAGATCAAAATCTCTGTGAGATGCTAACAAAAGTGACAAGCATTCTGGGGAAGAAAGGAATGAATGGAGGCTGAGGCGGGCTGATGGGGCTCCTGGTCCTGAAGCTGGGCATCCTGGACACCCCTCCCCTCCCCTACCCACTCTGACTGCTGCTCCAGCCATGCAGGAGTGTTGCCATACTGATCTGCTGATCTGGGGACTGTGGGGGACCAGGAAGGGCACAGCTGTGGCCATTCCTCCTGTGGCATTCTGGGCCTGGCCCCTGAGGCTGTGAGCATTAGGGCAATACACAGGCCTGGTCCAGATGAAGCAGAGCTGTGCCCATGAGCCCTGCCTGCCCCTTGTCGCCCACTGGAGCACGCCCCTTCCCCTGGCCAGGCCTCAGTTTCCCCATGATATCAGTGAGGGTGGGGCCCCAGTGCGCCATGCAGCCTGGCACTAAGCATGCACCCTGTCTTCTTTCTGCTCGCGGCCGCAGCTGGACATCGTGGAGTTCATCCCCTCTCTCCTCTACTTTGGCTACACGGCCCTCATGGTCTTGTCCTTCTGGCTGCTCACGGGTACCATCGGCTTCTATGCAGCCTACATGTTTGTTCGCAAGATCTATGCTGCCGTGAAGATAGACTGATTGGAGTGGACCACGGCCAGGCCCGCTCCGTCCTCGGACAGGAAGCCACCCTGCGTGGGGGACTGCAGGCACGCAAAATAAAATAACTCCTGCTCGTTTGGAATGTAACTCCTGGCACAATGTTCCTGGATCCTGGGGCTGCGTGGGGGGCGGGAGGGCCTGTAGATAATCTTGCATTTTTCTTCATCTTATTCCAGTTCTGTGGGGGATGAGTTTTTTTGTGGGTTGCTTTTTCTTCAGTGCTAAGAAAGTTCCCTCCAACAGGAACTCTCTGACCTGTTTATTCAGGTGTATTTCTGGTTTGGATTTTTTTTTTCCTTCTTTGTTTTAACAAATGGATCCAGGATGGATAAATCCACCAAGATAAGGGTTTTGGTCACTGTCTCCACCTCATTTCCTCAGGGCTGTTGGCCACCCTACGACTAACTGGAAGAGGACATGCCAGAGCTTCAGTGAGGTTTCCGAGCCTCTCCCTGCCCATCCTCACCACTGAGGCCACGACAAAGCACAGCTCCAGCCCGGACAGCACCCTCAGTGCCAGCCAGCCTCTGCCAGACCTCTCTTTCCCTCTTCTCCCCAGCCTCCTCCAGGGCGGCCCAAGGCACGGTTTCCAGCCAGGCCTCGGGGTCATCTTTTCACCAGGAGCAAACCCAAGTCTTAGTTGCTACAAGAAAATCCCCTGGAAGTACTGGGGGCCAGGTTCCCCAGACAGCAGGAATCGCCCCTGTTCAGAGCCGCCGGAGTTTGCTGGACCAACAGGAGGAAGAGAAGAGACTTGCAGTGAACTGTTTTTGTGCCAAGAAACCCTGGACTGGGACCAAGTATTTCCCAAGCCAAGCATCCACTTGTCTGTGTCTAGGAAGGGATGGCCAAGGCCGCTAGGGTCCTTACCCCTCAGGATCGCTCCCCGGCCCTTTCCTCAGGAGGTACCGCTCTCCAAGGTGTGCTGGCAGTGGGCCCTGCCCAACTTCAGGCAGGACAGGGAGGTCCAGAGATTACAGATCCCCTCCTGTAAGTGGCCGGGCATTCTCTCCCTGCCCTCTCTGGCCTCCGGGGTCATACTCACTTCTTTAGCCAGCCCCATCTCCTCCACCCTACACCTGAGTTCTTGCCTCCTCCTTTTGGGGACACCCAAAACACTGCTTGTGAGAAGGAAGATGGAAGGTAAGTTCTGTCGTTCTTTCCCCAATCCCCAGGAATGGACAAGAAGCCAACTTAGAGAGAAGGGGCTCACGTGGCTGGCCTGGCTCCTCCATAGACCCCTGTTCTTCTCAACCTCTGCCCACCCGTGCATGTCATCACAAACATTTGCTCTTAAGTTACAAGAGACCAGATCCACCCAGGGATTAGGGTTCAAGTAGCAGCTGCTAACCCTTGCACCAGCCTTTGTGGGGCTCCCAACACAAGACAAAGCTCAGGATGCTGGTGATGCTAGGAAGATGTCCGTCCCCTCACTGCCCCACATTCTCCCAGTGGCCCTACCAGCCTCACCCATCAAACCAGTGAATTTCTCAATCTTGCCTCACAGTGACTGCAGCGCCAAGCGGCATCCACCAAGCATCAGGTTGGACAAAAGGGAACCCAAGCAGTAGAGAGCGATATTGGAGTCTTTTGTTCATTCAAATCTTGGATTTTTTTTTTTCCCTAAGAGATTCTCTTTTTAGGGGGAATGGGAAACGGACACCTCATAAAGGGTTCAAAGATCATCAATTTTTCTGACTTTTTAAATCATCATCATTATTATTTTTAATTAAAAATGCCTGTATGCCTTTTTTTGGTCCAATTGTAAATAAATATACCATTGTCCTACTGTTTCGTCTTGAATCTCATGCAGGGGTTGGAGGTCTGAGGTGAGACACCTTCCCCAAGTGGGTTGAGTTGCATAGTTTCCCCCGAAGCTCATTCTTGTGTCACACTTCTCTAGGACTCAAGCCACTGCTGTTCCCTGCCTGGTACAAGTCCATTGCCTAGCCCCTCCATACTAAATTGCAGTCATTTGCCCTTCTGATCCCACAAACAGGAAATGGCAATCAAGTGTGTTTTGTTAGCAGTGAGATCTGGTTTTGGATTCCCAGCTTCAGTGTTTTACTGTCAGCTCCTCTTACTCTACGAAACCCAGTTCTTCAATTGCAAGCAACAGAAACATCGATCAAACTGGTTTTAGCCCAAAAATGAATTGATTGGTTCTTAAGTCATCAAGGATTTTGTTTATTTTGCTTCAGGTCTGGCTGGATCCAGGGGCTCAAAGGATAGCCTTAGGGCTCTTTCCCCTTTTCCACTGTGCTCCTCTCCGGTGTCACTCTGTCCTGTTATCCATAGTCTTCCTCCTGATGGGTGAGGCAGGGAAGGCTGGATGCCAATCACTCCAGACTTACATGATCCACTTGGGTATGCCAGGGGGCTGGGGTAGGGGAAGACATCCCTCCCCACTTCAGTTTATTCAATATAGAGAAATTTCAGGAAACATTTCTGATTGGCCTAGCTTGGATTATTATTTGAACATCTTGCACCAATCACTATATCCAGGGGGATGGAGTATGATTTGGGGCCACTTTCCCTGAAGGTGTTGGATACTGTGAATTTCAGCCCCACCAGAATTACTTAGAATGGTTGATGAGGAAATAACCATTTCCCATGGTAAGGGATGCAAAACAGACCAAAACAGTGGCCTGTTACTCCCCCGCCCCCAACCCCAACCCCAAGCCTCAGTTCCTCGTCTGCAATGGGAAAGGTGCCTATTACTATTTATGGAGTACTTCCCGTGTTCTGATGTTCGAACACTTTCCATGGGTTAGCCCATTTAATCTTGGATATGATACAAGATAACAACGTGCCCCTGAAGCAGGTTCTGTTATTAGCCCCCTTTTACAGAGGTGGTCACTGAGGCACCAAGCAGTTGAGGTAACCTGCTGGGGCAGGATGGGGGGTAATGTCCCATGATGGGTGGAGTAGCGTTCACCTGGGACAGCCAGACTTCTGAATCTGTCCTTCCAACCTCTCTAGCCGCCTTTTTAAAGGGGTGTGTGTGTGTGTGTGTGTGTGTGTGTGTGTGTGTAAAATTATATGTAATTGATGTAAAATGAACTGTAGTTTGATAAGTTTTGATACATACACCCATGAAGTTATCACCACAATCTCGATACTGAGCATACCCAGGTTTCCTCATGCCCTTTTTTATAATCCTGCTCTCTAGCCTCTCACCATCATGCTTGTCCCCTCCAAACCTCATGTGGAAATTTGATCCCCGGTGTTGGAGGTGGAGCCTAATGGGAAGTGTTTGGGTCATGGGAGCAGATTCCTCATGAATAGATTAGTGCACCGGGGGAGGTGGGAGCAGAGGAGGTGAGTTAGTTCTCTCTTAGCTCCTAAGAAAGCTGGTTGTTAAAAAAAGCCTGGCACCTCCCTGCAACCCCCACTTCTCCTCTCCCCATGTAATCTCTGCACATGCCAGCTCTCCACCTTCCACCATGAACAGAAGGAACTCACCAGAAGCAAATGCCCAATCTTGAACTTCCCAGCCGTCAGAATCATGAGCCAGACTGGGCACAGTGGCTCAGGCCTGTAAGCCCAACACTGTGGGAGGCTGAAACGGGAGGATCACTTGAGGCCAGGAGAAGGTCAGCCTGGGCAACACAGCAAGACCTCATCTCTAAAAACAAATTTAAAAAATTTTTTAAAAACTCATGAGCTGGCCGGGTGCAGTGGCTCATGCCTGTAATCCCAGCACTTTCGGCGGCCGAGGCGGGCAGATTACCTGAGGTCAGGAGTTCGAGACTAGCCTGTACAACATGGTAAAACCCCGTCTCTACTAAAAATACAAAAATTAGCCAGGCGTCGTGGCCCACACATGTAATCTTAGCTACTCAGGAGGCTGAGCCTGGGAGACGGAGGTTGCAGTGAACCGAGATTGTACCACTGCACTCCAGCCTAGCCAACAGAGCAAGACTGTCTCAAAAAAAAAACTCATGAGCCAAGTAAACCTTTTTTTCTTTATAAATTACCCAGCCTCAGGTATTCCTTATAGCAACACAAAACAGACTAAGACACCATCCCTAATAAGCCACTGATCTTTCTTTCTGTCACTATAGATTAATTTGCATCTCCCAGAGCTTTATATAAGGAGAATTATACACTATATATTATGCTATGTATGTATACATATATGTATGTGTGTGTGTGTATATATATATATATATATATATATATATTTTTTTTTTTTTTTTTTTTTTTTTTTTGAGACAGAGCCTCACTCTGTTGCCCAGGCTGGAGAGCAGTGGCACAATCTCAGTTCACTGCAAGCTCCGCCCCCTGGGTTCACACCATTCTCCTGCCTCAGCCTCCCCAGTAGCTGGGACTACAGGCGCCCGCCACCACGCCCAGCTAATTTTCACATTTTTAGTAGAGACAGGGTTTCACCATGTTGGCCAGGTTGGTCTCAAACTCCCGACCTCAGGTGATCTGCCTGCCTCAGCCTCCTAAAGTGCTGGGATTACAGGTGTGAGCCACCGTGCCCAACCTGTCTGACTTTTTCATTCAGCATACTTAGTGATTCATCTATGCTCTTATGTGTAACTATAGTCCATTTCTTTTTTATTCCATTGTATGGAATTTGTTTATCCACTCATCTGTTGATGGACATTTGGATTGTTTCAGTTTGGGCTATTACAAATACAGTTGCTATAAGCAAGTGAAGCAGTCAAATGGCTGTATCATATGGTAGATGTATGGTTTGGGGTTTTTGTTTGGTTGGTTTTTTTTTACTTTTAAAATGGTTTTATTTTATGTGCAAATAATGAACAGACGTTGTACCCATAAATTCTACTCTCCAAAAACAATTAGGAGCTTCTTAAAGCCACATAATAAATTTTTAAAGGCACTGGGATGCCTCTGCTTCTAGGTCATTGCTAGGCTAGAAAAATAAAGTTTGTTCTACCAGGAATCACAAGTTAGAACTGAGTATTCTCCGAAGTGGAAATTCTAGAGTGTAAGGTCATTTCAGGCAAAGATTATTCAGTCCTCATACCCAACATTCACAACTCCCTATCAGAAGGGTTAAACCAGGTCAAAACAGTCCGGCATAATTACGCTTCATCAAACAATGCCATTATGCTCTTCTAAGATGCAAATAAACCAAAACAGGAAATACTAAAATCAAAATAATACTTGATGCTGTTATACAAATTGTTAGTTCCTTGTTGTATCCCCCCTTCTATAACATTAATAAAGGGAATATCTTACTGCGAAGAACATTTTATTTTATACATCATTAGCCATGAATTTTTGCCATTAGTTATTATACAAATGCTGCCTAATGCCATTAGCCAAATGGCATAACCATTTTATGTCCACCATTCACTTCTATAGTTATAAGTAGAATTTTCATGATTTACATATGTACATCTATCAGTGAGGATTTAACACTGAGATACAATCTAACATCTGTAATATCTGATGTTTTAAAGTAGATAGCAATGTAGGAAAGATATATTTTAATCACTTTTCATTTAAGTGACCTTATGTAAAACATAAACCAATAGTTTAGCAGTTCCAAGTCTCCAAAGGACATTTTCAAATGTACATAAAGAAATGGTTACAGATTTTTAAGAAGCATCTTCCATGTCCATATCCTGTTGTAATCTCTGTGCCATTTTCTCTTCCAGCTGCTTCCCTTTGCCTACAAGAGGGGCTCAGAAAGATGGATGTTTTTCTTGACTTCTTTGATATCCTGAACTTCTCTACGTAGCCCTTTATGTTTCTTCAGTCTATTCATTATAAATTTAGCTTGGCATTTCTGTTTGATCTCTTCAACTCTCTTCATTGCATCAATAGTTTTATTCCATAGCTCTCACTGGTATTTGATAAGTTCACTTCTATGTTTTTCCAATTCAAATGAATTATCCACTGTAAGCCTTTTACCAGCTATTTTCCAGAATGCTTTGGTCCACCTACCTTTGTGAGGATTGTGCTTCTTTTTAAAGTTTTTATGACATTTAGATTTACAAAATCTGAACACCTTGCAATCGTTGCGGACAGACATCATGCCATGGCCAGGTAGATGGGCCCCAAACAGAAATAAATACTTCTTGAGACACAGGTTGAACCCACGTGGGTCCCCACCGACCAAACGCCAGGCTTGAGAGGAAGTCAGGTTTATGTTTAACCTAAACTGCCACACTCTTTTCTAAGGCGGCGTATCATTTTATGTTACCATCAGCAGTATACAAGAGTGCCAGTTCCTTTACATCCTAATAACACTTGGTATGGTTAATATTTTTAATTTTAGCCATTCTTATGGGCATATAACATCTTGTGATTTTAATTTCTATTTCCCTAATGACATGTTGCACATCTTTTCATGTGCTTATTTGTTATTGTTGGTGACAAATATATCTTCTTTGGTGAAGTAGATGTTCAAATTTGTGTTCATTTGTGTTGGGTTTGGAGTTACTGTCAAGTTTTGAGAGTTATTTATGTATTGTGCAGACAAGTCCTTTATCGGGTAAATGTTTTGCAAAGATTTTCTCTTAGTCTGTGTATGGCTTGTGTTTTCATTGAAAACTATGTCTTTTGAAGAGCACAAGTTTTTTTATTTTGATGAAGTCCAATTTATAAACAATTAAACAAATTATTTGTTTAAGTAAGCAATTTAATTTGTTCTTTTTGAATTTTTGGTTTGTTTGATTTTTGAAACAGAGGTTTCCTTTGTTGCCCAGGCTGGTCTCAGACTCCTGGGCTCAAGCGATCCTCTGGCCTCAGCCTCCTGAGTAGCTGGGATTACAGACACATGTCACCGTGCCCAGCTCCTTTTATGGATTTTGCTTTTTGGTGTTAGACATCTTTGCTTAACTCAAGGTCACAGTGAATTTCTCTTGGGTTTTCTTTTCTCTTTTTTGTTGTGGCAGAGTCTTGCTCTGTCGCACAGGCTGGAGCGCAGTGGCATGATCATAGCTCACTGCAATCATGATCAAGGATCAAGTGATCCTCCCACCTCAGCCTCCCAAATAGCTGGAACCACAGGGATACACCACCACGCCTGGCAAATTTTTTGTTTCTATTTTTGTAGAGACAGTGTCTTACCTTGTTGCCCGGGCTGATCTCAAATCCCTGGGCTCAAGCAATCCTTTTGCCTCAGCCTCCCAAGTAGCTGGGATTATAGGCTCAAGCCAAAATGCACCTGGCTCGAATGTCTCTCTTTATTTTATTTTTATTTATTTATTTGAGACAGGATCTCAATCTGTCACTCAGGCTGGAGCGCAGTGGCAGTGGCATAATCATGGCCCACTGCTGCATTGACCTCCTGGGTTCAAACAGTCCTCCCCACTCAGCCTCCCAGGTAGCTGGGACTATAGGCATGCACTGCCATGCCCAGCTAGTTATTTTTTGTCAAGACAGGTCTCCCTATGTGGCCCAGGCTGGTCTCAAACTTCTGGGCTCAAGCAGTCCTCCTGCCTTGGCCTCCCAAATTGCTGGAATTACAGGCATGAGCCTCTGTGCCCAGCTGTGGAGTTGATAATCTTAACAATATTAAGTCTTCCAACCCATGAACAAATTCTACCTCTCAATTTAGGTCATCTTTAATTTCTCTCAGCAGTGTTTTGTATCTTCAGTGTCTAGGTCTTTCACTTCTTTTGTCAGATTTATTCCTCAGTGTTTCATATTTTTGATGCTATTGTAAATGGTAATTTTTTATTTTTATTTTTTGAGACAGAGTTTCGCTCTTGTTGCCCAGGCTGGAGTGCAATGGTGTGATCTCGGCTCACTGCAACCTCCGCCTCCCAGGTTCAAGCGATTCTCCTGCCTCAGCTGGGATTACAGGCATGTGCCACCACGCCTGGCTAATTTTGTATTTTTAGTAGAGATGTGGTTTCTCCATGTTGGTCAGGCTGGTCTTGAACTCCCAACCTCAGGTGATCTGCCTGCCTCAGCCTCCCAAAGTGCTGGGATTACAGGCATGAGCCACTACGCCCAGTGTAAATGGTGTGTTTTTAAATTTTTATTTATTTATTTATTTATTTAGAGATGGAGTCTTGCTCTGTCACCCATGCTGGAGTGTAGTGGCGGGATCTTGGCTCACTGCAACCTCTGCCTCCTGGGTTCAAGCAATTCTCGTGCCTCAGCCTCCCAAGCAGCTGGGACCACAGGTGCATGCCACCACACCCAGCTAATTTTTACATTTTTCAGTAGAGATGAGATTTCACCATGTTAGCCAGGCTGGTCTCAGACTCCTGACCTCAAGTAATCTGCCTGCTTCAACTTCCAAAAGTGCTGGGATTACAGATGTGAGTCACTGTGCCTGGCCTGTAAATGGTATGTTTTTATTTCTGATTTTTCATTGCTAGTGTTGAACAGAAATAACAGTTGATTTTTAAAATATTGATCTTATACCCTAAAACCTTGCTAACTTATTAGTTCTAGTAGCTTTTTTAGATCTCATTGGATTTCCTCCATAGATGATCATGTTGTCTGTGAATAAAGACAGTTTTACTTCTTTCTTTCCAATCTGGATGCCTTTCATTTCTGTTTCTTGCCTGATTGCACTGGCTACAATATCCAATACAATACCTGAATGGTGAAAGTAGACATACCTGTCTTTATTTTTGGGGTTTTTTTGTTTATTTGTTTGTTTGTTTTTTGAGAGAGAGTCTCTCTCTGTCACCCAGGCTGGAGTGCAGTGGTGTGATCTCGGCTCACTGCAACCTCCGCCTCCTGGGTTCAAGTGATTCTCCTGCCTCAGCCTCCCGAGTAGCTGGGGTTATAGGTGCCTGCCACCAGACTTGGCTAATTTTTGTATTTTTAGTAGAGACAGGGTTTTGCCATGTTGTCCAGGCTGGTCTCGAACTCCTGACCTCAGGTGATCCACCTGCTTCAGCCTCCCAAAGTGTGGGATTACAGGCATAAGCCACCACACCCAGCCCATCCCTGTCATTAATTTGCTCTTTTCTAGTGTTTTAAGGTGGAAGCTAGGGCATTTATTTGAGAGCTTTTCTAATGTAGGTGTTTAGTGCTATAAACTTCTTTTAAAGTCTCACTGTAATGGCATCCCAGAAATTCTGCTATGTTGTGTTTTCATTGTCGTTCCATTCAAAATACTTTCTAATTTTCATTTGATTTCTTTTTTTGAGTCATGTGTTATTTAGAAGTGTGTTATTTCGTTCCCAAATATTGGGGAATTTTTTTCAAGGATCCTTAGGTTATTTATGTCTAATTTCTAATTCTATGGTGGGCAGAGACTTTGTATGACTTAGGTCCTTTTGACTTTATTGAGACTTGTTTTATGGCTCAAAATATGGTCTATCTTGATAAAGGTTCACGCACAATTGAAAAGAATGGTATTCCGTGTTCTTGGGTACAGCGTTCTATAAATATCAGTCAGGTCAAGTTGATTGATAGTGGTGTTCAAGTATATGATATCTTTACTGATTTTCTGCCTGCTTATTCTATCAATGATTGAGAAAGGGGTACTAAAGTCTCTGCCTGTAATTGTAGATTTTTATATTTCTCTTTGCAGTTCTATTTTTTGCTATAGGTATTTTGTTAGGTACATACTATCTTTTGGATTAATTTATCCCTAGTAATTTATGTAATTTATCTATTTTGTCACATATTGATATAGCCAATCCCACTTGCTTCTTACTGTTAGCATGGTATATCTTTTCCATCCTTTTACTTTTAACCTATTTCCATTTGTATAGTTCAAATGTGTTTCTTGTAGGCAGCATATAGTTTGGTCTTTCTTTCTTTTTTCCAATGATACAATCTCTGCTTTTTAATTGGTATGTTTAGACCGCTTAATTTTTTTTTTTTTTTTTTTTTAAGACAGAGTCTTGTTCTGTAGCTCAGGCTGGAGTACAGTGGCGCGACCTTGACTCACTGCAACCTTCACCTCCCGGGTTCTGGTTCAAGCAATTCTGCCTCAGCCTCCTGAGTAGCTGGGATTACAGGCATGCACTACCATGCCCAGCTATTTTTGTATTTTTAGTAGAGACGGGATTTCACCATGTTGGCCAGGCTGGTCTTGAACTCCTGACCTTGTGATCTGCCCGTCTTGGCCTCCCAAAGTGCTGGGATTACAGGCGTTAGCCACTGCGCCCGGTTGTCCACCTACATTTAATGTGATCATTGATTTGTCTAGGTTGAAGTCTACAGTCTTGCTGTTTGCTTCCTATCTATTTGTCCCATTATTGTTTCCTTTTTCTTCCTCTTTTGGATAAATCAAGTATGCTTTGTGATCCCATTGTAATCTCTTCCATTTGCTTATTTGCTGTAACTTTTTTTTTTTTTTTGAGACGGAGTCTCACTCTCACCCAGGCTGGAGTGCAGTGGCGTGATCTCGGCTCATTGCAACCTCCGCTCTCCGAGTTCAAGCGATTCTCCTGCCTCAGCCTCCTGAGTAGCTAGGATTACAGGCGTGCACCACCAGGCCTGGCTAATTTTTCTATTTTTAGTAGAGACGGGGTTTCACCATCTTGGCCAGACTGGTCTTGAACTCCTGACCTCATCATCCACCCGCCTCAGCCTCCCAAAGTGCTGGGATTACAGACGTGAGCCACCGTGCCTGGCCCTAACTTTTTGTTTTGTTACTTTAGCATTTGCTTTAGGGTTTATAGTATATAACTTTAACTTATCATAGTCTACCTTCAAGTGATATTATACCACTTCACATATAGTATAAGAACCTCTGCCAGGCGCACTGGCTCACGCCTGTAATCCCAGCACTTTCGGAAGCAAAGGTGGGCAGATCACCAGGTCAGGAGTTCGAGACCAGCCTGGCCAATATGGTGAAACCCCATCTCTACTAAAAATACTAAAATTAGCCAGGTGTGGTGGCAGCCACCAGTAGTCCCAGCTACTCGGGAAGCTGAGGCAGGAGAATTGTTTGAAGTGGGGAGGCGGAGGTTGCAGTGAGCCAAGATCATGCCATTGCACTCCAGCCTGGGCACAGTGGTACCATTTTCCATCTGCCTGAAAGACGTCCCTTAACATTTCTTGTAGTGGGGATCTGATGATGATGAATGCTCTCAGCTTATGTACATCTAAAATGTTGCCTTCATTATTAAAATATATTTTTGCTGGATAAAAAATTCTAGGTTGATAGTTTTCTGGTACTTTAAAGATGTTACTCCACTGTATTTTTGCTGGATACAGAATTCTAGGTTGATAGTTTTCTGGTACTTTAAAGCTGTTACTCCACTGTCTTCTTACATTGCTTCCAATAGCAAATTTGATATTGTCTTTATCTTTGTTCCCTTTGTATCTAGCAGTCTTTTCTCTCTGGTTGCTTTTAAGGTTTTCTCTGTGTTATTGGTTTTAAGCCATTTGATTATGAGATGATTTAGTGTGGTTTTCTTCATTTCTTGTGCTTAAAATTTGTTGAGCTTCTTGGATATGTGCATTTATAGTTTTCATTAAGCTTGGAAAGTTTTAGGCTATTTCAATTCAAATATTTTTTCTGTCCTTCATCTCTCTTCTTTCCTTCGGGAATCCTGATTACCCATATGTGAGCCTGCTTGAAACTGTCCAGCTGTTGAAGTCCTGCCTACAGATACACTCTTTTCTTTTCCTTTGTTTTGATTCTTTCATCTGTTTTTCATTTTGGATAGTTTCTATTGCTATGCCTTTGCATTCACTAATCTTCTGCCATGTCTAATCTGCCATTAATCCCAACCAGTGTATTTTTCTCTTTTTTTCTTTTTTTTTTTTTTTTTTTTTTTTTTTTTTTTTTTTTTTTTTTTTTTTTGAGACGGAGTCTCGCTCTGTCGCCCAGGCTGGAGTGCAGTAGCGCAATCTCGGCTCACTGCAAGCTCCGCCTCCCGGGTTCACGCCATTCTCCTGCCTCAGCCTCTCCGAGTAGCTGGGACTACAGGCGTCCGCCACCACGCCCGGCTAATTTTTTGTATTTTTAGTAGAGACGGGGTTTCACCGTGGTCTCGATCTCCTGACCTCGTGATCCGCCCGCCTTGGCCTCCCAAAGTGCTGGGATTACAAGCGTGAGCCACCGCGCCCGGCCTCTTTTTTTCTTTTTGAGACAGAGTCTCACTGTCGCCCAGGCTGGAGTGCAGTGGCGCAATCTCAGCTCACTGCAACCCCTGCCTCCCGGGTTCAAGAGATTCTCCTGCCTCAGCCTCCCTAATAGCTGGGACTACAGGCACATGCCACCACAGCTGGCTAATTTTTGTATTTTTAGTAGAGGCGTGGTTTCACCATGTTGGCCAGGCTGGTCTCGAACTCCTGACTTCAGATGATCCGTCCACCTCGGCCTCCCAAAGTGCTGGGCTTACAGGCATGAGCCACCGCGCCCAGCCTCCAGTGTATTTTTCATCTCAGACATTGTCTTTTTTTTAAATCTACATATTTGATTTGGATCTTTTTTCATATTGTCCATATCTCTATTTTATGGTGGTAAAATATGTACAACATAAAATTGACTGTTTTAATATTTGTAAGTATACAATTCAGTGGCATCAGGTACAGTCTCAGTGTTGTGCAACCATCACCACTATCTATCTCCAGAATATTTTCATCATCTCAAATTGAAACTGGGCTGGATGTGGTGGCTCACGCCTGTAATCCCAGCACTTTGGGAGGCCGAGGCAGGCAGATCAACTGAGGTCAGGAGTTTGAGACCAGCCTGGTAAACATGGTAAAACCCCATCTCTGCTAAAAATAGAAAAATTAGCTGGGTGTTGTGGCACGTGCCTATAATCCCAGCTCCTCAGGAGGCTGAGGCAGAATTGCTTGAACCCCCGGGAGGGGGAGGTTGCAAGTGAGCTGAGATCACACCACTGCACTCCAGCCTGGGCAACAGAGCAAGACTCTGTCTTAAAAAAAAAAAAAAAATTGAAACTGTATACTCATTACACATTAACTCTCCATTCTTCCCTCCCCCAACCCCTGGTAACCACCATTCTACTTTTTGTCTCTGAATTTGACTACTCTAGGTGCCTCATATTAGTGGAATCATACAATATTTGCCCTTTTTGCCTGCCTTATTTTACTTAACATAATGTCTTCCAAGTTGACCCATGTTGTAGCATGTGTCAGAATCTCATTCCAGCCAGGCACGGTGGCTCACACCTGTAATCCCAGCATTTTGGAGGCCAAGGCAGCTGGATCACCTGAAGTCAGGGGTTCGAGACCAGCCTGGCCAACATGGCAGAGACCACCCGGTCTCAACCAAAAATACAAAAATTAGCCAGGCGTGGTGGCATGCGCCTGTAATCCCAGCTACTTGGGAGGCTGAGGCACAAGAATCACTTGAACCCGGGAGGCAGAGGTTGCAGTGAGCTGAGATCGAGCCACTGCACTCCAGCCTGGCCGATAAGAGGACAGAGCAAGACTCCATCTCAATTAAAAAAAAAAAAAAAAAAAAAAAACTCATTCCTTTTGTAAGGCTAAATTATATTCTGTCATATTTTGTTTATTCATCCATCAATGGACATGTGGGTTGCTTTCACCTTTTTGCTGTCGTGAATAATGCTGCACTGGTATAAAAATACCTATTTCAGCCCCTGATTTCAGTTCTTCTAGGTACATACCCAGGTGTAGAATTGTTGAATCATATGGTGATTCTTTGATTTTTTGAGGAACTGCCATATTGTTTTCCACAGTGGCTGTGCCATTTTACATTCCCATCAGCAATGCACAAGGCTCCGATTTCTCCAAGGCCTTGCCAATACTTATTTTCTTTTTTTTTTTAATAATACCTATCCTACGGGCGGATCACGAGGTCAGGAGATCGAGACCACGGTGAAACCCCGTCTCTACTAAAAAAAATACAAAAAATTAGCCGGGCGTGGTGGCGGGCGCCTGTAGTCCCAGCTAGTCGGAGAGGCTGAAGCAGGAGAATGGCGTGAACCCAGGAGGCGGAGCTTGCAGTGAGCCGAGATTGCGCCACTGCACTCCAGCCTGGGTGACAGAGCGAGACTCCATCTCAAAAAATAAATAAATAAAATAAAAAAAAATAATAATACCTATCCTAGTGTAGATGAAGTGGTATCTCACTGTGATTTTGATTTGCATTTATCTACTTATTAGTGATGTTGAGCATCTTTTCATGTGCTTATTGAATATTCGTATATCTTCTTTGAATAAATGTCTAATCAAGTTCTTTGCCTGTTCTTTTAATGGAGTTGTTTTCTTATTGCACTATAGAAGCTATTTGTATACTGTGTATATTAAACCCATATCATGTATCTGATTTGCAAATATTTTCTCCCATTTTGTGGGTTGCCTTTTTACTCTCTTGATAGTGTCCTGTTATGAACAAAAGTTTAATTAATGTATTTAGAGACAGGGCCTTGCTATGTTGCCCAGACTGGAGTACAGTGGCTGTTCACAGATGCAGTGATTGCACACTGCAGCCTCAAACTCCTGAGCTCAAGTGAACCTCTCACCTCAGCCTCCCAAGTAGCTGCAACTGTAGACATGGGCCACCAAGCCTAGCCAAAAGTTTAATTTTGATTAATTCTAATTTATCTATTTTTTCCTCTGTTGCCTGTGCTGTTGGTGTCATATCCAAAAGATCATCACCAAACCCACTGTTATGAAACTTTTCTCCTATGTCTTCTAAGAATATTGTAGTTTTAGCTCTTACATTTAGGTCTTTGATCCATTTTGAGTTGATGTTTGTATGTGGTGTATGGTCCAAATTCATTCTTTTGCATGTGGATATTCACTTCTCCCAACACCATTTGTTAAAAAGACTGTCCTTTTTCCATTAAATGGTTTTGGCAGGCACTCCTGTCAAAAATCTTTTAACCATATATATGAGGGTCTATTTAATTTGTTGAACATGTGGAATCAAATTAGAGTAACTTGTACTTACCTGCCCGTTTTAACATCGGTTTCAGTTGTGGGTTATGATTGCTTATTTCCCTCATTATGGACTGCATTGCCTGCTACTTTGTAGGACTGATAATCTTTGATCGGGTGTCAGACGTTGTGAGTTTCACCTTGTTGGGTGCTGGATATATTTGCAATCTGTAAATCCTCTTGGGCTTTCTTCTGGGACATTTGAGTTACTTGGAAACGGTTTAATCTTTTTGGGTCTTGCTCACACAAGATTTTTTTTAGGCAAATCCAACCAGTGCTCATTCTAAAGCTAATTATTTGCCATTAGTGAGGCAAGGCCTCCCTGAGTCCTCTCAACACCCCATGATACTCGGCATGGCTGGTGGGAACAGACAGAGTCCCCACCCAGTGAGCAGCGGGCACTGTTCCCTAGATCCTTCCTGATGGGCCTTTCCTTGGCCTTGAGTCCTTCCCTCACACACGTGCTCATCAGTATCCTGCTGGGTTTCAGGGGTGCCTCCACAGCTCTCCAGGAGTTTCTCTCTAGGCAGCTGTCTCCTCTCTGGCAGTCTGTCCTACACACTTTGGTTACCTTGCCCTGACATTTAGCGCCGTCTCCTCAACTCATGGTGTTCCCTGGCTCCACTTTAATTCCCCCTCCCTGTGTTGCAGCCTGAAAACTCTCTCAAAGCTGGGAGCAATCACAGGGCTCACCTTTGTTTCCCATCTGTCTGGAATCTCTGTCCTTTATCGTTCAATGCCCAGAGCCTTGAAAACCACTATTTCATATATTTTGTCTAGTTTTACTTTTGTTTCAGGCAGACGGATATATCTGATCTCTGTTACTCCACCTTGCCTAGAAACAGAAATCTCTGCACTGCCTTTTTTTTTTTTTTTTTTTTTTTTTTTTGGTGAGACAGAGTTTCACTCTTGTTGCCCAGGCTGGAGTGCAATGGCATCATCTCAGCTCACTGCAACCTCCACCTTCTGTGTTCAAGCGATCCTCCTGCCTCAGCCTCACGAGTAGCTGGGATTACAGGCGCCTGCCACCACGCCCAGCTAATTTTTTTTGTATTTTTAGTAAAGACAGGGTTTCGCCAAGTTGGCCAGGCTGGTCTCAAACTCCTGACTTCAGGTGATCCTCCCACCTTGGCCTCCCAAAGTGCTGGAATTACAGGCGTGAGCCACTGCGCCTGGTCTGCACCACTTTTTTTTTTACCTGTAAGATCACAGGGCCTCTGCGAAGCACTGTATGAGGGATTTTTTGTTTTGTTTTGTTTTGAGACAGGGTCTTGCTCTGTTGCCCAGGTCAGAGTGCAGTGGCACAATCTCAGCTCACTTCAACCTCCACCTCCCAGGTTCAAGCAATCTTCCCACCTCAGCCTCCAAATAGCTGGGACTACAGGCGCCCACGACCACATTCAGATAATTTTTTTTTTTTTTTTTTGAGAAGGAGTCTCGCTCTGTCACCCAGGCTGGAGTGCAGTGGCGCGATCTTGGCTCACTGCAAGCTCCGCCTCCCAGGTTCACGCCATTCTCCTGCCTCAGTCTCCTGAGTAGCTGGGACTACAGGTGCCCGCCACCATGCCCAGCTAATTTTTTTGTGTGTGTGTATTTTCAGTAGAGACGGGGTTTCACCGTGTTAGCCAGGATGGTCTCGATCTTCTGACCTCGTAATCCGCCACCTCGGCCTCCCAAAGTGCTGTGCTGGGATTACAGGCGTGAGCCACCACACCTGGCCACACTCAGCTAATTTTTATATGTTTTTTTGTAGAGACAGGGTTTCACAATGTTGCCCAGGCTGGTCTCGAACTCTTTGACTCAAGCGATGTGCCTGCCTTGGCCTCCCAAAGTGCTGGGATTACAGGTGTGAGCCACCACACCCAGCCAAGTTCTTTGAAGTGAAAGAGACACACAATAGATGCTCAATCCCTCCTCACTCACCAAAGGAGAGTCTAAAGGGCCTGCCTCCTAGGAATCTTAGTTTGGCAGTGACTTGGCTCAACTTAAGGAACTTTCTAGGTCCAGAACCCTTGCAATTGGACCTGTGCTAGCCTAGACGTCAGCACCCTCTAACCCTGAGGGCCATCATGGGGTGAAAGGGCCAGCTGTGGGGTCTCACGGAAAAGCCAAAGTGTGACTGTGAGCACCTAGAGACAGTGGTCTTAGCTTGCCTCTAGGCACTGGACATTATGAGCAGACATCCATTCCCCGTCAATGTTTGGTCTACCACTACCCTGCTCCCCCTTGCCAATAACTAATTCAGGACGGGGCATGTGACCCAGTTCTAGTCAGTAAGGTATAGGACCAGGAAAATCTACAGTGGCTTCTGGGAAAGGCTTCCTCCATCTTAAGAGGAGCCATGGTAAGACACAGTCTCCCTTCTCTGGAGTTGCCATACTCCAGTGTGGACACTTGGGGCTGCTGCCACCATCTTGGCACCAACCTGAGGATGGAACTAACAAGAAGGATGGCAGATCAGAGAAAGCCCGAGCCTGGACACATCATTGAGGTGATGGATCAAATAGCCCCACTGCCTCGATTCCCCTCTGAATATTCATATAAGGAAAAAAGACTTAATTAGTGGTTCAGTTAGATGCCACCAAAAGCAAAAGCACTGTCACTGAGCCAGCCACCTGGAGGGCTGGAGGTGCATGTGGAGGGGAGCACCTTAAAGGTACTCTTACCTCCTGCTAAGGAGTTCTTTCTCCTTTGAATGAGAAAAGGGCCAATAGCTGTGAAAAGACATGCCCAAGGCCATGTGGGGGGAAGTGGCAAGAGCAGCCCCGCACAGGCTTATCAGCCTTCCATCGGGTGCCTGATGCACTACAGCCCTGTGCCCCAAGATCCTGAGTCAGCTTTGATGGTGGGGCTTGTGGGTGGAGGCCTCAGAGTTCACCGACTCCAGTCAACGTTTAGTTCTCCTGCTGAGCAAGAGCAAGCAAGCACTGGGGACTTCCTTGAATTTTTGTGCTGACATGGTATCCTTGGAGGAAAATATCAAAGTCCCCCGAGCTGTAATCAAGGCAGTTGCAGATTACAAGTAATTGCCATAGTTTCGGGACAGATTTTTCTCGGATTTAAAAGTGCCTGTCCAAAGTTCCTTCCCAGGCCAACAGAACAGAACAGGGCAAGCACCTGAGACAGAGGGGAGCAGAACCCTGGGATCCAAGGCTTGTGTTTGCTCTCCACGCCAGAGCAGGAAGCCCCCTCTGTACCCTGGCCTCCTTCCTCCACGCTTCGAGCATGCGTAGGCCACGTGGCCATCTCTCTGTAGTAGGGGTCGGGAATGGGCTCCGGGACATTTACTGCCTCAATTCCAAGACTGCCTGGAAAAGGGCAGTACTGCCTTGGGCAGTAGAGAGTTCCTATCCCTAGAGATACGAACCCCGGCAGGGCCTTCAGCAGGCATCTGATGCCTTCATACGTGCTGTCGCCTCACCCACCAGGAAGACCCTCCTGAACCTCAAAGATGTGACACATGCATGCATTCATTTCACAAAGAACTACTTGTGCCAGGTGCTGCTCTAGGTAAGGGGGATTTAGCAGTGAATAAAACAAAGTGCCGCTGGGTGTGGTGGCTCACATCTATCATCCCAGCACTTTGGGAGGCCACGATCCCCAGAGGTCAGGAGTTTGAGACCAGCCTGGCCAACATGAGGAAACCCCATCTCTACTAAAAATATGAAAATTAGCCAGGTATGGTGGTGCACGCCTGTAATCCCAGCTACACGGGAGGCCGAGGCACAAGAATCGCTTGAACCCAGGAGGAGGGGGTTGCAGTGAGCTGAGATTATGCCACTGCACTCCAACCTGGGCGACAGATCCAGACTCTGTCTCAAAAAAAAAAAAAAAAAAAAAAAACAATTCCCGAAGAGTGTAGAGAAAAAAACATAAAATGAATATACAATGTGATATCAGGTGGTCATTAAGTGCTATAACAGAAAGGGGACAGAGAGTGACACGGTGAGTTTTAGAAAGGGTGGTCGGGGAGGGCTTCCCTGGAAGAGGTGTAACTAATGTTTGAACTGATAAACCTTAATGAAGGCAGGAGCTGGCCATGCAAACATCTGGAGAAGCAGCGTCTAGGCAGAGGGAAGAGGAAGCAAGGTCTTCAGCCAGGTTCGAAGACTAGCAAGAGGCTGGTGTAGACCGGGCATGGTGGCTCACGCCTGAAATCCTGCACTTTGAGAGGCCAAGGTGGGCAAATCGCCGGAGCCCAGGAGTTCAAGACCAACCTGGGCAACATGGTGAAAACCTATCTCTACAAAAAATACAAAAATTAGCTGGGCATGGTGGCGCACACCTGTAGTTCAGCTACTCAGGAGGCTGAGGTGGGAGGATCACCTGAGCCCTGGGAGGTTGAGGCTGCAGTGAACTTTGATCATGCCACTGCACTCCAGCTTGGGCAACAGAGTGAGACTCTGTCTCAAAAAAAAAAAAAAAAAAAAAAGAGGCTTCTGGAGCTGGACAGTGGTCTGGAGGCGGAGAAGCATAGGAGATGAAGTTGGATTGGTGACTGGAAGTCAGATCAGGAGGGTCTTGCAGGCCAGGCAGAGCATGTTGGCTTTTCCTCTATATATCGCAGCCATTGGGTTTGGATCAGAAGGGCATGGTCTGACTCAGGCTTAGACAGCCACACTCTGCCTGCTGCACCCATATAAAGCCCTGGCACATGGTAGGTGGTTAATAAAGATTGGTGATTATTATCAATGTTCTTCAGCTGCACCATTGGACCCCGGAGCTCACTGAGGGTGGGGACCAGAATGGTCATCTCATGCCTATTATAGTTGGTGCTAAGATGTGTGGATATATCAGTGACTCAGGGCATGAATGAGTGAGCAAGCTTGGAGTGGGTTCTGAGGAGGAGACTCATGCCCCCAGGGCAGGTGGGACATGCCGTCGGTGCCATGTAAAGGAAGCAAGCCACTGGCTATGCCACAGAAAGAACAGGTAAGCAGGTAAGTGCCCATTTTAGAAAAGAACCATTGCCTGGGCCCTAGGGGAATGCAGGATGCAGCTGGGCCCAAGTATGGCTGCAGGAGCCAACGCAGCCTGCAAACCAGCAGGCAAGAGTCAGGCAAACCACATGGGGCACCACCTCCTAGAATCACCAGGATGCTTACAGGCTCACCCTGATCCCCCCGGGAGCATTAGAGGCAGTCATCTCGCACAAAACAGCACCCAGAGGGTGCAGCCTAGACAGGCACTGGTGCCCAGATTCTGGTTTTACGCTGTACATGGGAGGTGGCAGACACTGTTGTGGGCTGGGGCAATCATGGAGGGCTTCCTAGAAGAGCTATAGCCTAGATGGACAGATAAGGTTCAAACTGAAGACACTAGGGGTCTATAACTGCAGACACTCCTCCAGATGTGCCTTGTGAGATCACTCCACCTCTGAACCATGCCTGATACCCCTCCCCACTATCCACAGGATAATGCCTTGGCTTGGCATTCAAGAGTTCCTATCTTCAGAAGTGGCCTCTTCAGGTATTGCTCTTGAAAAAAATAATAAAAAGATAAATAAAAGAAAAAAAGTGGCCTCAATCTACCCATTCAGCTTTGCCTCTCCCAAGCAGCCAAACCCACGGCACATGCTATACGTTAACAACGCCGCACATTTTCCCATCCAGTGCCTTTGCTCACGTTGTTCGCTCTGCCAGGAATTCCCTTCTCTGGCTCCACTTTCTAAACTACTGCCTATTCCTTAACACCCAGCTCATGACCCAACTTCAGAGAAGTCTCCGCCCTCTGGTCCCACATCATCACATACCTGGTGAACTATAAGCCACGTTGAACGCAGTTGGGTTTTGTTTCCTTGGATGACCATTGGGTACCAGTTACACCTCTTGCCCCAGTGTAATTGTTAGTCGTGACCTTTTCACTCCTAGATATGTTCCAGCTGGATGGCAAATTAAACAGTCACCTTTCATCACCTACACCTTTCTCCACCTAACTCAAATCCTTTGGGCAGGAACCATGCGTTTGTCAGAGCCCAGCACAGTACTCTGTATGCTGGAATAAAGTCAGTCACTCATACCAGTAATCTTTGAGACACTATGGGGAAGCAAAGCAGCAGAAACATGTGTCCCTGTTCTCCTGCCACATGTGAAAGGAGGTGAAAGAAGGTAAGAAAAGATCATTTCAGAGAGGCCGGGTGCGGTGGCTCACGCCTGTAATACCAGCGCTTTGGGAGGCGGAGGCGGTTGGATCACTTGAGGTCAGGAGTTTGGGACCAGCCTGGCCAATGTGGTGAAACCCTGTTTCTACTAAAAATACAAAAATTAGCCGGGTGTGGTGGTGGGCGCCTGTAGTCCCAGCTGCTAGGGAGGCTAAGGCAGGAGAATCGCTTGAACCCGGGAGGCAGAGGCTGCAGTGAGCCAAGATAGCACCACTGCACTCCAGCCTGGGTGACAGAGTGAGACCCTGTCTCAAAAAGGAAAAAAAATCATTTCAGAGAGTTACAAGTGACATGGAAAAAATCATGAAGGGAGGGGTAGAGGCTAATTTTGGACAGGCTGGGCAGGGAAGGCCTCTGAAGTGGCGTTTGAGGTCTGAATGAATTGAGGGAGCCATGAGAAGAGAATATCTGCAGGAGGAAAATCCTAGCTAGGAGACGGAAAAAGGCAAGTGCTAAAATCCTGAGGCTGGAACATGCTTAGTGTGTTTAACGAACAGGAGAGAGGCCAGTGTTGGGGGAGCAGAGAGAGCAAAGCAGAAGTGGATGGGAGATGCTGGGAGGGACCAGCAAATGCAGGGCTTTGTTGCCTGCAATAAGGAATTTTATATATATATATATACACACACACATATATATATACATAAATATACACACATATATATACACATATATATATATATAAAATTTTTTTTTTGAGACAGAGTCTTACTCTGTCACCCAGGCTGGAGCGCAATGGCGAATGGCATGGTCTCAGCTTACTGCAACCTCCGCCTCCGTGGTTCAAGCGATTCTCCTGCCTCAGCCTCCTGAGTAGCTGGGACTACAGGCACCCGCGACCATACCCAGCACATTTTTGTATTTTTAGTAGGGACGGGGTTTCACTATGTTGGCCAGGCTGGTCTCGAAATCCTGACCTTGTGATCCACCCGCCTCAGCCTCCCAAAGTGCTGGGATTACGGGTGTGAGCCACCATGCCCAGCCTAGAGATACATATTTTTAACCAGTGTAGGGTTTTGGATGGGGAAGTAACATGATCTAAGTTATTTTTTCCCCAGACAGGCAATTTTTTATTTTTTATCATGCATATAGAAAACAAAAGTGTCACTGATCCCCTTGTAACTGGACAAAGCCACCTCAGGAATATTTCTCTGCTTAAAAGAAGCGTTGTCAGTTACAGTGATGTCAATTACAACCTGGCACAAAATCATCAAGACCATCAGGGTCACAGAATTCTTTCTGGAGGTTATCCTTGCAGAGCATGGTCGCAGCTTCCAGTCTGAAGTCCAACAAAACCGGAACTCTGCTTCTAAGTACAAGGTTATGGTAAAGGCCCCAACAACCTGATAACAATTGTGAATAGTCACATAAGTTTCCAAGTGGCATAAAAAATGTACACTGACAATCTTGCCAAAGTTCTCAACTAAAAGCAACAAGCAAGCCTTTACAGCATAATGCCACAGTGGGCTGAAACACAGGAAAGGATGCACAGGGTCTTACTTAAAAGCAGCAGAAGAAAAGCTTACATTAACTTTCTACACACACAAGGTAGGACCAAGAGAGAAAACCTCTAAAGTTGCAGTGTTCTGTTATTCTTCTAGTTTGCAAAACATATTGTTGAATCAAAAATGCTAGCAAGGGCTCACACTTATAATCCCAGCATTTTGGGAGGCCAAGGTGGGAGGATCCCTTGAGCCCAGGAGTTAAGACCATCCTGGGCAAGACAGTGAGACCCCCGTCTCTACAAAAATGTTTTAAAAAAAGCTGGGCATGGTGGCATACACCTGTAGTCCCAGCTACTTGGGAGGCTGAGATGGGAGAATTACTTGAGCCCAGGAGTTCGAGGCTATGATGCAGCACTGCACTCCAGCCTGGGCAAGAGTGAGACCCTGTCTTGAAGAAAAAAAAAAAAACTGAATGGGCACAGTGGCTCACACCTGTAATTTTAGCACCTTGGGAGGCCAAGGTGGGCAGATCGCTTGAACCCAGGAGTTCAAGACCAGCCTGGGCAACATAGTGAGACCCTGTCTCTATTTATTAACCAAAATCAAGGGCTCTCCTCCTTCCACCATCTCTCAGCCATTCTGTCTTTTCAGCTGGCTCTGGCTCCTTTTGTACTTCCCTGCCAAAAGCACCCTCCACATTATTTTGTGATAAGGCCTCCCCAGGTCCTAGCGAACAGAAGATAAGGCCTTCCATGGGAAGAGGCCTGGGTATGGTCACCACCACCCCTTCCCCTAAAATGAAATGGAGACAGACAGCTCTGCAAGCAGGGGGAGGAGGGGGTGGGCAGCTCAGCTCTTATACCTAGAGGGGTTTGGACTTGGTGGAAGGGTAAGAAAGAGTTGGGGCTAGTGTAAAAGAACACAGCATAAAATGGAATATTAACTATTCCTGCCCTGGGGACTTCCTGGTCTCTCTGTTCAGCAGCCTTGGACTGTCCCCTTTGGAAGATTCTAGGCCTTGCTAAAGAGGGTAAGGTATGGGGGAAGAGAGAATGCTGGCAGTCTACAGGGCAAACCCTCCCTCTCTGGAGACAAAGAGAGGCAAACTCAACACGAAAGTCTTTCTTGTTGAGTTTAAGAAAAAATCTTTTTCTTCAGTTGTTATTTTTTGTTTCTAAGCCATCATTTAAAGAAAAAAGTGGTGTGAGATCTGGGTATGGATAGACAGGCCCCAAGACCAGGAAGACCCCCTCCCCAGCACCCACAGCCTGGCAGCCCAACAGGTAGAGGCAGGGGGGCTGGCAGAGCACCTGGATTCTGTGGGGTCCAGTAACCGGGGCTCAGGAGGGGATCCCATCCTTGCCCCTGCCTCACTCACATGCCCAGATAGGCCAGTTTGGCAGAGTTCCTGGGGATTAGGGGCTGTCCTGTGCATTGGCGGGTGGCCCACCTGGGTCCACAAGCGGCTATGGAGGTTCCTGTAGACCTGGGAGCAGGCAACAGGGCTCATGGTGATCTGGGCAAAACTCATGGGAAAGGAGATGGCTAGGCATGGGTGGGGCACGGCACAGACCCTCATAAGCTAGCAGCAGGCGGTGATGTCAGGCCACCGTGGGGCAGGAGGAGCAGTATGATCACAAAGAATGTGCTGTCCACTGCTTCATGCCCTTGACCTCAACCATGCCCAGCAGCCAGCTGTGTGCTCATCCTGCCAGATACCCAAGAGTCCACTTGGTGGTAGCCTGTGATCTTGAGGCCATGGAATGTCCAAGTCTGGGTGGCACCTGGCACCAAATGAAGCCACTTCATCTTGGGTGATGAGACTCAGTTTGCCACAGCCAGGGTGTAGAGCTACTGTAAGCACGACCAGCACGCATGTGAAGGCCGGCAGGCTGGAGTCTTGAAGCATAGGCCTCAAAGAGGCACTGTCCTCCAAGTAGTGACTTGTGGGTACCCTTGTCAAAAATGGCTGGGATGGCCACGGTCACAGGTCCATGCCATAAAGATTATGGCAGTGCACATCCACAGCACTGGGTGCTTAGTGTAGACGCAGCGGCATGTGACAGCCATGTGATGTTAACACAGAACAGCATGAGGCCATATGGAAACAGTAGAGACTGGCCACGAGGGCCACAATCTGAGAGCTGAGTCCACCGAACATGCAGAGCTGGAGTGCACAGAACAGACAGCAGACAGCAGACAGCAGAGCGCCCATCATGGGCCTGAGCCCAGATCCACCACCCATAGGAGGCACGAGGAAGCCTTATGTAGGCCCCACATCCCAAGGCAGCACTTAGCCAGACTGGAACCCCTAGGGCCTAGAAGGGGTCTCCGTGGGCCACCTTGCGAGGCCTCCCCTGGCTCTGCAGGGCCTATCCCCCAGCAGGTAGTACTGCAGGGGGTTGGGCCACAGGTCATCTTTAATAATCTGGGCAACTCTGTCGGCCTCTGGGAGGCTGTGCTGTGAAAACCAGCTGAAGAAGCTTCGGACAGTGTCCCGGTTCCTGTGTACGAGGGCCGGGGGTTCCTGGCCCCGGTGCCATCGGATGCGAGTCGCAATAGACACCACTCGGCCTGAGGCTCTGCATTCATACTCCTTCACTATCACCTTGTTCTGGAAGTAGGGGTTGCTCCAAAAGCGGAACTTGAATTTGCAACCTGTCCTGGAGTGCCTGAGCTCCCTCACCTCCAAATTCATCAGGTAGCAGAGCATGTCTTCATCTCGAGGGCTGATCATGGCTGACAGCTGCGGGTGGTTCAGGAAGGCGGTGACCCAGAAGCCCGGAATATTCTGGATGATGAAGCTCCTACGGGCGAGGTGCAACCTGTGCATCCGGTCAAACCTGCGCTCGAGCCGGAGGTGGGCCCTGTCGGCCTGGGCGCTCACGGCCTCCGCCTCCCACTGGATGGCCTCCAGTGGGTCCACAATTAGGACACCAAGGTTCAGGAGCCGCGGGCCCTCCTGGGCCTCCGCTCCCACCTCCTGCTTCTCCTCCCCCACCAGCTTCTCCCCCACCTGCTGCTTCTCCACCTCCTCCGCTGGCTCCTTCTTGAAGATGGCGCCCTCCTCCGTGGTCGCGTCCTCTGCCTTCTCGCTGGCTCCCGCCCGAGTCCCTAGCCCCTCTGCACCACAGGTTTCTGGGGTTTCGTCCTGGACCCGGCCGTTTTCCAGGCTCGGAGTAGTCGCCGCGGAGGCCGCTTCCCCGCGCCCGGGGAAAGGGAAGGCGGTCCCGGGGTCCGCTGCGGCGTGGAGGGACCCGCGCCCCCCAGCTTCTCGGGCCCGGGCCGCGGGAGCCGTGCGCGCGTCCCCCTCCCGGGCAGGGCCGGGCGGCGGGCGCGCCGCGGCTTCTGGGGTCCCCGCCTTCTTGTCCGCCATCGCCTGCGGAAGCCTCTGGCCTGGAGGGGCTCGGGGCGCGAGGGCGACTGCGGGCTCGGCGACAGGGGCGGCTGGTGGCAGGAGGACAGCAGGCGGAAGGCTCCGCCCCACGCGCCCCCTTCTAGGACGTGATTCGCCGGGGTCTCCCGCAGCCGGGGCGAGCGGCTTGCAGGCCCGGAGGAGGGGTACGGGACTGCCCGATGGGGATGCGACCGCGGGCGCCAGACGAACTGTCCCCAGACTCGTTGGCGCTGGCGGTGGAGGTGGGGAGAAGTGTGTACCAAGCAAGGGTCAGCTCGGAGCAAACACCAGGGCACAGGCCCAGTCGCTGGTCCTGGACAATTAAAACTTTCCCATCACAATCACCACGCCAGGCGATTGCTCAATGTTCCCCATCTGCGGTGGGCAGGCAGGAGTCGCCCGGCTTCCACACTCGAGTGGCGCTTTGGGGCAGTTGTAGGACACTCTCAGCCTTGCACTGGATAAATTACTCAGGCACATGCAGAGGGCTTAAGAGGTATCTCCTGCAAAGACTGACCAGACTCAAACTGGGAGCGGCGGATAATGGTAATCTTCTGACACACAAAGGTGATCAACGCATTCATGTAGGGAAAGCAGGTGCTTGAAATATTCATGTGAAGAAAATAAGCAAGGTCCGAGTGGAAGGATCTGGGGTGAGAAAGGGTCTTAAATGCTACAAACCAGGGAGCGAGTGGGCATCTGCCTGGTTTCTCCAACAGGAGTTGCTTCCTCCTGGGCTGGTTGGCAGAAGCGAGGTGGACCTTGCTTCACTTTGTCCTAGGCCCAAATGCTACCCTTCCAAAGGTGGACTCCAGCCTGAAGTGCAGGGGACTGTACCTAGCAGGCTAAGAGCTGGATTGGCCAGCCCTCTCAGTCCTTGATCCTGCCAATCTGTGTTCCTGTGGTCTCAGCTCCCAAACTGTGGCCTATGGAGGTCAGTACCTCTAATCCCCCCCACCTCTGCCTGGAAGTCCTTGCCACCTCTTCCAGAAAGCTTTCAGCCTTTTCCTGACCAACGGATACAACAGCTCCCTCATCTGAGCCCTCAGACCTATACTGTGGTATACACTCCCTAGGGAGCAAGGTGGATTTCCTTAGGGTACTAGCTAGGGTTTTAACCTATTGGGGTGTACAGTGAACATTTGTCAAGTGGAAGGCCAAAGATGAAGGGTCAGCCCACTTCCTCTGTACACAAAACACCTGCACTTGTTAATGGCCCCATAGGCTCTTGGCTGGACTCCAAGTGACTTGCACTGCTTGGCCATAGACACTGGCTCCAGACCACAGAAAAGCCAGTTCAGCATGAGCCCCGATGGGAGGATCTCAGCACAAGGGTTGGCGCCCAGGATGGTGGTAACGACCTTCATTAGAGACCACCAAAGTCATGTGAAGCTATGTAAGCCTCTCAGCAGTCTGCCTGAACCCGGTGGTTGGGCACAAGTATAGGTAAGGTCAGGTCCTAGCTGTCACCAGCTGTGCACTTTGGGCAGTGACTAGGGTGAACATTTGTCCTTTCTTGGACAACCAGCATCAATTCCTCATCTTAAGAGTGCCCCAAATTTCCTTTGAGAAACCACTCCTCCTGTCTCAGCCTTGTCGTCACTGGCATATGGTAACTGGTTTGGGGATGGCACAGAATCCCATCAAGGCCAATGAAACAGGATGCTTATTGGGGCTTCTGTGGTGAGTCCTCTCCTGACAGCCCGGAAAGGGTTGCTTCCTTCTGGTCAGCAATGTGTGAGAATGGCAGGTCTGGAATCCAGGCAGCATTCTGCTCACTCCCACACAGAGGGGAAATCTACTTTGTAGGGTCTGTGGATGAAGTCACAACTGCACAAGACAGAGCAGAGAGAAATAGGAATGCTGAGGCCAACCATGTTGGAGCCACTAGATCAAGCCTAACCCAAAGACTGCTCTACATCTGGCATTTTCCAGTTACATGCAATTTCAGTGTTATTTTGGCTGTCTGACCCTTGCATCCAAGATGATTAACTGATAGAATTATGCCACTTACCTCAAAGACATGCAAATAAGATATTTAACTTAAAAGTACAAAGCTTGTAGGTGCTGATGGGAGGAGTTTTTACTGTCTGCCCTACACTCATCATCATCCTGGATGCTAAAGATGTCTGGAGACTCCAATTCTTCCCAATTCGAGGCTCTCTCCAACCCTTTCCCAATCAGACAGGTTCATAACTCCCAAACACATCATTCAGAAGTTTTTAATAAACAACTTCATTATAAAACCTTTTTTTGAAAATGTAATTCTGTAAAACATTGAAAAATCTACTTTAACAAAGATATGCCCTGTGCATTTTCTAATGGCACTTATACTTTACAATTAAAAACCTTGTTTTATATAAAGCCAAAAATACTCCAAGAGGTTATTCACTGTGTTTACAAAGTGCTAGAAGATTTCTGTCTTGTATTTTTCTCTTTAAATAATCTGGAGTTACAAAAGAGTGGCTCCAAAGCCTTGACCGCTGGTAGGGAGGGAGAAGCATGAGAAGTGGTGTCTCAGGAGTTCTAGTGCCAAATATGCAGAGGTGGAGAGGTGCAAGTGGGAACAATCAGCTAAGGAAGTCAGCTGACACACAAAGAAATCAGACTGAAATTTTTCCAAACCCCTCTATGGAGGCACTAGATTATCATGGTGAACACCCTTTTCCCTCGCCATAGACCCTACTCTCCAGAGGTGAAGGTCACGGCCAATTCCTTCCACAGCAGGTTCAGAGCTCCAGGAGAGGCCAGGGTGGGATCCCAGAGGAATCTGGACTTTTCTGGCCAACACCTGCCTAAGGCAAAGTTTCTTATTACATAAATATCCTTGTTAAAAAGCAAAATATTGATCCTGTACAATATAACCTGTTAAAAAATCGTGCTTACAAACAGCTCCTAGATAAGAGGGGAGGTGGAGAGAGGACGGAGAAAACAGCTACCAAAAAGGGAGGGGGGAATTTAAAGGACTACTAGGGAAAGTTTTAGGGCAGTGGGAGAATTCCAACTTAGGACAATATCTACGAGCAAAAAAGTAATCACACCTGCTTCCCAGATTTCAATTAAGAAAATGCCATTTGTAAAAGGTGGGGCGGGGGTGGGGGTGAGGGGGGTGGTGGTGCAGGGAACCTCATTGGTGCTCCTTTCCCTGCCTCCCACCTCAAGATGATGCAGAGATCCTTTGAGCTGACACCTGGGCATGTCATCCCCTTACCCCCAGGACTGCACTCAGCCCTGACCAGCTGCTGTGTAGGGTGGGAGGGGGACAGCTCATTGCTGGCAGAGGCTGGAGGTGACAGGGAAAGGGGACATCACCACTTTTTTTCCTGGTCCCTCATTGGTCTTTGTCATATGCCATGGCTCCTGTCCTGGGCAGATGCCCCTCAGGTTCTCATGGCCTCAGTAAGCATACTGAAGTGAGTTTGGGTACTGAGTGCAGGATAAAGCTATTCTTATCCTTTGAACAACCAGGCCACTAAGGCTTTTCTTTCCCCTCCACCCCCCAGATTTTAGGAAGGGAGGTTTAAGAAATGACTGGCTAGCTATGGTCCAAAAAAAAAAAGGTGAAGGCAGATATTATTCCTCTGTACCAGCAAAGTTCACAGTGATAGGAAAATTCCTTGTGGGTGCTGAGGACACTGAGAGAGGAGGAAAGGAAAGACAGGATAGATGGGAGGACACAGGAGTGGGGAAGGCAAGGAGAAAAGACAGGAGGTGGGGGCAAGGCCCCGGTTACAAGGGTTTAAACAGTTGCTTTGCCAGTCCTATGACTTTCCCAGCATCACTTACGGGGAGAGAGAATTCGAGGGAGGGACAGGAAAGGGCAGGCAGAGAGGAAAGGACTCCTCTAACAGCCCAGGACTTTGTATTCTGCAGCCAGAGGCCCAATGGTCTCTGTAAACTGGGGTGTAGGGAAGGTGGCAGTTAAGGTTGAGAAAGGTTGCTGGGTCTAGTGATGAAAATCAGATACAACAAGGAGGATGGCAACAGCGAGTCCCAACTGGATTCTCACATACCATCGCCTATAATACAAGTCCCAATAACATGCACAGCATGCAGGAGGTGGCTGGGTACCAAGGTAGACACTTTTTAAAATAAACCTTAATTAGTCCCTGGGACTCACTGAAACTAATTTTTAGAAGCAAATCATCTAGTCTGATTCTAACCTTGCCAGACATTTTAATATCTAGTTTTGTTTTTTTAAAAGGTATCCCAAGCTACCCTGCCTAAATCGAAACACACTTACTCCAAATTGCATCCAATCAAGAGCTAGGGAGCTAAATTTTAAGGCTTTTACCTCAAACAAGGAGTACTGGCTTGGGCTGAAGCAGAAGCCTGAGTCCTGGACCTGCTCAGTTCCTGATGACAAACCAAGTGAACCTAGACAGAAGGTGGGTGAGGGAGGACTGGTAGGAGGCTGAGGCAATTCCTTGGTAGTTTGTCCTGAAACCCTAGTGGAGAAGTCAGCACCAGGCACCTACTCAGAGAAGTGCCCAGAAACTGCTGACTGCATCTGTTAAGAGTTAACAGTAAAGAGGTAGAAGTGTGTTTCTGAATCAGAGTGGAAGCGTCTCAAGGGTCCCACAATGGAGGTCCCTGAGCTACCTCCCTTCCATGAGTGGGAAGAGTGAAGCCCATGAAGAACTGAGATGAAACAAGGATGGGGTTCCTGGGCTCTGAGCAAGGGCTGTGCTCTCTGCGGCAGGGAGCCCCACGAGTCAGAAGAGAAGAACTAATCATTTGTTGCAAGAAAACTTGCCGGATACTAGCGGAAAACTGGAGGCGGGGGTGGGGGCACAGGAAAGTGGAAGTGATTTGACGGAGAGCAGAGAAGCCTATGCACAGTGGCCGAGTCCACTGTAAAGTGGAAGAGACAGAAGGGACATTGTGGATAAGGAAAATTTTGGTTTGAGACACAACAATGTACCCATAGATTAGGACTTGGCTATCTACCCATTCCTAACTTTCTGCAAACTCTTGCAACAATTCCACAACTTCCCAGAAAAGGGACAGGTGGGAGGAAGACAAATGAGGGGCTCAGACTTCCTCCTTTGCTATCCACACCAACCCAGACTCTGCTTCCAAGACTAATAACAACAGCTCATGATGTTCAAGGTGGGAACTAGGGGATGGGGAGGTGATGGATGTGGGCATGCCTTTCATTTCTTCCCCTCTCCAGTTCAAGAGAAGGATGAGGGGGTCATAATGTACTTGGAGAAAAACAGAATTGCAGACCTGTGAGAAAACTGCTCCAATCTTCTTGCCTGTCTTCTGTGGATACCGCCGAGGCAGGCAGGAACAGATGCAGTCATGGAAGATGGCAGACACTGAAGCAGTCCAAAGTCAGTTTATTTCCCCACGGGGGAAAAATGTGACCTCAAATGAAGAGAAGTCAGCAAGACCCGACTCCGCCTTGTAAACAGGACTCCAGTTAACACCAGGTACCAAATGGTTCAGGCTGGTGCCAACTGGAACGGACTGATGGGAATGGATTCACGGTGTGTAAACAGCGTTCACTGCAATCACTCTAAGGCTAACAACTTGGCAAGGGAGGTGAAATGGTGTGTCTGAGGCGACTGTGTAAACGGTACCGTTACTGGACAACACTGACTGAAAATGGAGGTGCTGGTACAGGAGGAATGGGTGAGTGACAAATAAAGGCCTTCTCTCCTGCCCATTGGTTGGAAGCAGGCGATGGAGCCAAGTGACCTTCTACAGCAGGGCCTGACCAACTGACTGCTGTGGGGTCTGCAGGTTGGGACCAGAAGGTGGGCTTCTTGGGCAATTTCTCTTGAGGTCATCCAAGGTGAAACCCTCTGTGTCTCCAAGAGGCCTCCCCATTCTCCAAAGAGGAGGCTCTGGCGCTTTGGAGAGGAAGAGGGCTAAGTGTGGCTCCCGATTCAGGTCAAAAAAATAAAAGTAAAAAATACCTGAAGTCCTACGGTATGAGATCTTTTCACGGGGATGGGGCTCAAGGCTCCTTCTGGAATCGATCCTGGAGCCTGAACCCCCAAACCAAGTGCTCCTGTATACAGACACTGGAATTTTCTTTTTTTTTGAACCCAGCTCTGAAAGCTCAGCTGCCTTCAAGGGGACACGGACGGGGTGGGTACTAAGGCTCCCTAACAGAGCCAAAAACTGAGCTGAGGGCCTCTGTGGGGGCTACTGGAATGCTTGGTGGAAACGAGGCAGGGTGGTGCTACTCAGGCCAGACGTGAAGACAGGAGGCAAGGAGTGCAGAGGCCCGAAGTTCAGTGGTCCCCCAGCTCCTGGGGAATCTTGAGGCTGAGCTTGCAAAGTGGTGAGTAGGGGCTGTGCCTCAGCCTGGGAGTAGCCCATGACCAGGCCTCCTGTGGCCCCAGGTGGGTTACACGGGGGCAAGTTGAGTGGAAGAAAGCCCAGCAGGTGGGAAAAGTCCACATTAGCAGCGCAGAGGGCCTCAGAGAGGTTGGCAGGGCTCTTGGCAAGCAGTGCTTCATCTAGGAGGGCCGCAGCTGCCGCCGGCTGAGGTGAGGCGGGCTGGGGTTCAGCGGATGAGAGAGACAGGCTTCCAGGAAGCTCTGCCAGAAAACTATCCACCTCCACTTTGGGCAATTTGTCGGGCAAGTATGAGGTAGATCCAAGCTGGTATTTTGGAGGGAGCTGAGCTGGGGAAGAGATAGGTGAGGATTCCAGAGGGTAGCTCATACCCATGGGCAGTGTGTTGTGCACCAGGGAGTGTGGCACGCCCGTGCTGGGCATGGTAGGGATGTGGGCACCATACATGCCCATGGGCAACATGCCAGGGAAGGCCTTGGTCCCCATTACGTCCCGAGAGGCCATGCACAGCACAGGGCTCAGCTCTTCCTTCACACTGACTGTGGAGCTGCAGCTGAGTAGGCCTAACATGTCCACGGGCTCTGTCTTGATTTTGAGCAGCTCCTGCGAGTGGCTCTTCTTGACATGACGTGTCAGGTGGTCCTTACGGCCAAACCGCTGGGCACAGTACTGGCACAGGAAGTCCTTACGGCCTGTGTGCACCACTAGGTGCCGCCGTACATCCTTGCGAGTATAGAACCGCCGGTCGCAGTGGTCACAGGGGTGCTTCTTCTCCTTGGCACCGCCTGCTACCCGGCGTGAGTGGGCCTTCAGGTGCTCTAGCAGGGCCTGGGTACTCTCAAAGGTCTGCAGGCACACCTTGCAGCTGAGGTCACCGCTGCTGGCAGCATGCATGGCCAGGTGGCGCCGGTAGCCCAGCTTCGTATTGTAATTCTTACCGCACTCAGAGCAGTGGAGGGCCTCTTTGTTAGGATCATGGGTCTGTAGATGGTTCCGCAGATGGTCCTTGCGGTGAAACATCTTATCACAGTACATACACTGGTGGGGTTTCTGGGCTGAGTGGGTGGCCATGTGCCTGGGGGTAGAGACAGGGGAGAGGGGAGAAAGCAGAAAGAGGGGAGATCACAAGGGATGACTGGACAACCAAGGTGTCCATTAACAGGAAACTAGATATAAAAACTATGGTAAAGGCTTGCAATGCAATACCAAACCAATTATATTCTACAGATTTCCTTGCCTATCTGCAAAATAATGTGTACCGATATTCTTTGCAGCATTGCTTGTAGTAGCAAAAAAATCAGAAACAATCTGAATGTCCAATCTATCAATAGGGAACTGGTTACGTAAATTATGATAAGTCCATAAAATGACTCAACTTTTCAAAAATGAGGCTTTTTGTGTACTTACAGGGAACATGCTCCTAAGAGACAGGAAGTAGAAAAAAAGCAAGGAGGCAGAATAGTGGATGTAGAATAGGACTCTATGTGAAAAGGGGAAAAATATATGTACGTTTGCTTGTATATGGCTAAAATACTTCTGGAAGGACATACAAGAAACTGAGGCCAGTGGCTGCCTATGTGAAAAAGAACCAAACAGCTTATGGATGGGTGTCATGGAGAATTTTCATCATTTAAGTTTTGGTACTTTTTGAATTTTGAATTACATGAATGTATTTCGTTTTTTAAACATTACATTTAAATAATTTTAAATGATACGATAAAGGGAAAACGAAATATATCTAAACGTCCAGTCTGGGCACAGTGGTGCATGCCTGTAATCACAGCACTATGGGAGAGCGAGGCAGGAGGATCATTTGAGCCCAGGAGTTTGAGACCAGCCTGAACAACATAGCGAGACCTTGTCTCTACAAATTCTTAAACATTAGATGGGCGTGGCAGCACGCACCTATAGTCCCAGCTACTCAAGAGGCTAAGGCAGGATTACCTGAGCCCAGGAATTCGAAGTTGCAGTGAGCTATGATCGCACCACTGCACTCCATCCTGGGTGACCAAGCGAGACTCCGTCTCTAAATAAATAAATAAACTTCCTTATCTAGAACAAATTTCCAAGATACATAGGGCTAAGTCAAAAAAGGAAGTTCAATACAGTGCATGTAATACAATCTGTTTTGAAAATAAAAAAGAAAGAGAATATACATGTTTGAATGTCTTAGGAAGGATATACAAAAACCAACCCACCAGCTGCCTTTGGGGAGAGGAATAGTGACTTCGAGTGTGAGGACCATTCATTCTTCACTGCATGCCAGTTTGTACCACTTGAATTGCTTGTCATATAAACCAGTAACACTTCAATAAATGTTTTAATGGTATGGCACTTCAGTGTCCCTTGGTTTACCTGATCCTGTATGGTTGAAAAGTGGCTCAGAATCCAGGAACTGCAATTCACAGCTCCACAGCATATTCAGAATCAACTCAGCACCCACTGCCAGGCTCTGCGTAAGTTGTGTCATTAACCTTGATCTCCAGACAAGGAAAGGAGTCTAAAAAATAAGGCAGCCCCCTCACCCACCAGTTGGTAAGTAGCAAAGGCTGGATTTAAACAGGCCTTCGGAAGACCTATGTTCAGTCAGGTATGCAACAGCTGTCTCTCTCTCATACAGCACTCTGTGATCCTTTCTACCTGGAGGGTATCAAACACACCCACTGCCCACATCCCACATATGCATGCTCAAGAGTGCTCATGACTGTGTGGGTTACTGTCAACCTCCTGTGACGGAACTGATGTGGTAATGTAGAGAGGGAGGTGCTGAGTGATCCACTTTTCATTTCCCTCATTTTGCAGGTAAGGAAACTGAGGCCCAAAGAGGTCTAGTAACTCACCTAAGATCACACAGTAAATTATATGTGATGAGTCAGGGCTCCTGCCTCCTGACCCAGGACCTTTCCTGCAGCCGCCCACTGGCATCCAGATCATCATTAAGAAAGTCTAAGAAGGCTGGGTACAGTGGCTCATGCCAGTAATCCCAATACTTTGGGAGGCTACGGTGGGGGGACTGCTTGAGGCCAGGAGTTTGAGATCACCCTGCACAACACAGGGAAGAGACCCTGTCTCTAGAAAATATACAAAAATTAGCGGGTGTGGTGATGGTACATGCCTGTGATCCTAGCTACTCAGGAGGCTGAGGCAGGAGGATCACTTGAGCCCAGGAGTTTGAGGCTGCAGTTAGTTATGATCACGCCACTATACTCCAGCTTAGGCAAAAGTGAGCTGTCTCAAAAAAAAAAAAAAAGAAAAAAAAGAAAGCCTAAGAGTATGGCCTTGACTGGAGTTCCCTTAACTTATAGGAGTATACAGAGAATCTAAGCACTCCTGAGGACCACAGAACTGTCAAGAGGGCAATCCTGACTACCACACTACCCTGTTGCCTATTTTAGTCCCTTCCTATTAACTGTTTTCCAGATGAGGAACTGAGGCTTTGTGGTCATCTTGTTCATGTATTTACTTGTTTACTGTCTGTACCCACTATTAAGACCATAAACCCAAGGAGGGCCAGCACTCCCATCTGTCTGGCTCACTACTCCGCCCCTTGCACCGACCACTGTGCCCAGTATAGAGCAAGAGCTCAATAACGCTGGGTAGATGAATGGATGGTCGGATGACTGTGCATCAGGCCGATCTATCACATTTTTTTTTTTTTGAGACAGAGTCTCGCTCTGTCGCCCAGACTGGAGTGCAGTGGCGTGATCTTGGCTCACTGCAAGCTCCGCCTCCTGGGTTCACACCATTCTCCTGCCTCAGCCTCCTGGTAGCTGGGACTACAGGCACCTGCCACCGCGCCCGGCTAATTTTTTTTTGTATTTTTAGTAGAGACGGGGTTTCACCGTGGTCTCGATCTCCTGACCTCGTGATCTGCCCGCCTTGGCCTCCCAAAGTGCTGGGATTACAGGCGTGAGCCACCGCACCCGGCCGATCTATCTCACTTCTAAAGGGCAAGTTCATGGTTCCTCTAATGTGAAAAGGATAAAATCAAAATTGCCCCCTCCCCTTTTTTTTTTTTTTGAGACAGTCTCGCTCTGTCACCCAGGCTGGAGTACAGTGGCACAATCTCAGTTCACTGCAACCTCCTTCTCCTGGGTTCAAGTGATTCTCCTGCCACAGCATCCCAAGTAGCTGAGACTACAGGCACACACCACCACACCCAGCTAATTTTTTTAAATTTTTAGTAGAGACGGGGTTTCACCATGTTGGCCAGGCTTGCCTCAAACTCCTGGCCTCAAGTGATCCGCCCACCTCAGCCTCCCAAAGTGCTGGGATTACAAGTGCGAGCCACCACGCCTGGCCCAAAATTGCTTTTGACCATGCCTCCCCATCCTCACCAAAGCAACCAAAGCTGCTCTTCTCTATCTGCCTTATGTCAGGGCTTTTACGTTTAATTTCACTTTAAGTAGGGGTTCTTGGGCTTACAAGTTTCAGAAAAGCAGCTGCTCCAGTGGGCAACAGGGAGACAGACAGAGTTAAGTGAGTAAGTAGCAGCCTGATTTAGTAGAAGAGGCACTGCAGGACTTCTGAAGCTGTGTGACCTTGGGTAAGTTACGTCCCTACTCTGAACTTCTACTTTAAAATTTACAGACTGGGCCAGAAGGTCTACTTTTCCTTCTAAAGTTCAAATACTGATTCCTAACTTCTAGCTAAAATTCTGACCATCACCTGACAAAGGTGAGGAAAGCAATATTTAAAAAAAAAATGTTCAGGGCTAAGTGCGGTGGCTCATGCCTGTGATCTCACTGCTTTGGGAAGCCAAGGCAGGAGGATCACTTGAGCCCAGGAGTTTGAGACCAGCCTGGGCAACATAGCCAGACCCCCATCTCTACAAAAAATTAAAAACAATCAGGTGCAGTGGTTCAAGCCTGTAATCCTAGTTACCTGGGAGAATGAGTCAAGAGGATCACTTGAGCCCAGGAATTGCAGGCTGCAGTGAGCTGACTGCACCACTGCACTCTAGCCTGGATGACAGAGCAAGACTCCCATCTCTTAAAATAAAAAAAAAAAAAACTCAAGGCTGCCTGACATTGGCACCCAGATCGTCACTAAGAAGGTCTAAGAAGGCCAAGTGCAGTGGCTCACGCCAGCAATCCCAATACTTTGGGAGGCAACCCATCAGATTCTAGTGTCTGAATCAAGCAATCTGAATCATTTTTTAGTGAGTGACTTCAACTGTTTGGCATTTGGGGTGTACTTGTAGGACAAATTAACCTCCACTCTTCTGCCACAGATTAAAAACCCACACTAGGCAGAGTCTCTCTGCTTTTTTCCTCTGGGAACCTCAGGGCAGGAAGAGATATGAGAGTGTCACCTACCTATACAGCTTGTATTTAGAAGCAAAAGCCTTGCCACAGTGCAGCTGAGGGCAGCTATATGGTCTCTGCTCTGGTTGCGGGAGGCTGTGAGGCCTCAGCTTCTCCCCATTTGAGAAAGGTGTCCCCGAAATTTCACATTGGCACTTCACTTGACTCTCCGCCTCCCGGCCCCGAGGCCTGGGAACTAGTTTCCAGCCCACTTCCTCCTCCTGCTTTGCATCTTGAATCCAGGGGGGGACGCTGGTGAAAAATGTGGTCATGGCAAGGCTAATGGCAAAGGGCCATGTTATTGAGAAAGCCTCCCCATCCGCTCCACACAGGCTCTCAGCTCTGTCACAGCCTCCAACGCAGCTTTCAGAAAACAATCTCTTCACCTGAAACATCAGAACACCTGGTGTTAGGGAGCCCAATACCATGAGAACATGGGCTCTGGAGGCAGACAGATCCCGTTCCAATCCCAGCCCTTCCACTTAGAAGCTGTGTGACTTTCAGCCAATTACTTATTTCCCTGAGCTGTTCCCTCATTTATAAAATGGGCATAATAATCTCCTAAATTATAAAAATGTTTTGAGGATTAAATGAGATCATGAATAGAAAGCATTCAGCAGAAGGCTGGGCATCCATTAAGTGCTTAGTGGTAGCTACTATTACTAGTAGCATCTAGGCTAATAAGAAACAAGATAAACTGAGGAACCAAAAGCCCCAAAACTTCAAACTTTTTCTTCTGGACCTCACTTTTATATCCTTTCCATTGAACCTAGAGATAGCGGTTCCTCCTCCTCATTACCCTGGCACCTCCTCGTCCACTACTTTCCACAATTCTCCTCCTCATGGAGGTGCTAAGGAGCAATAAAATGCCCAAAAGGCAAGAGAGGAGGAAGGGGAAGCCTCTACTTAGGAAATTTACATCCTAGATAGTCAGTCCTGGTACCAGATGTGTTTCTTAGCAGTGCATCAACATCAGGAGGGTCTGTCTGGGAAGGCAACAGCAGATTCTTAGCATTTCCCCTAAACCAGGACTGGTCCCATCCTGACCACCACCACTTCTCTGGGTCACTGTGTCTCAGGGCCCAGACCATCCCTCTTTAGCAAAGCCTGTCCAACACCCCTAGGTGCTGAGGGGCCCCTCCTACAGGCCCTCAGAGTATATATGCACATCTCCTTTAGAAGACGGTAGCGAGCTCGCGTTGGAATTTACTCCCCTCCATCAGCCTGATTGTCTGAGGACTTGCATCATCTCTCTTTCATCTCTATATACCTAATATCTAGAAAAGGAAACTCAACTTTATTTCAGATAGGTAAACTAGTCACTGAATGCAGGTTGATTCTCAGGGACCAACCTAGGCCCAGGTAGTTCTGGTTTAAACTGGGTTCATAGCCATTCCCAAGTGGGGAGCCAAAATCTTAAAGTCTGATTCCTTCTCTTGTTGAATAGAAGGGGAGATGTGCAAGAATGACACAACTCTTTTCCGGATACTAATTCAGAGGAAGAGGATGGGAGTTACCACACTGACTCTCAAAAGGGGACAAGAGACCCACATTCATACTCCCAAGCTTACCACAGATTACCAACCACGATGCAACCTGCTACAACAGGGGGATTCCCTTTGAAGAGATCGTGCCAAAATTTGATCATGAGGCTTTTCCATGTGAAGAGAGAAAAGGGGGTGTCTGGGGATTATCCACGAGAATTTGGGGAGGGCTCCAACTGCACAAACTAGCTGTGGGCCACAGAATGCTTGCTCAGCTCATTAGCACCTGCTGCTTACAGTGACCATTCATCCAACAGACTGGCCGTGAACAAGATGATGGGATCAGCGGGTTCATGCCCCAGAGAGCTTTGCTCATCATTAACATGAGCTACGTCCTGTTCAGGAACCATTCCTCTTGTTGAAGAAACACTGCGATATAATATGATAAACACATCCCCATCACGAGTGTAGATTTGTCTAGAAAGATCTGCATTAAGGTAGCTGCATTTTGCATGAATCACATGCTGGGGAGGGGTAGGTAGCACTAAAAACCAGTCCCACTTGAGCCTTCGAGTCATTATGGCATATGTGCCTGCTTCACTATAAACCTCAAAGGCCTGTGACGTCTGGCTTTCATTGTTTAAGTACCCTCCTCCTTTGTAAGGGTGGAATTACCTGTTTGTAATACCAGCGATTACTATGCACCTTGGAATTGAGCAGAGAGTGTGCTGGAGTGTGCACGTTTAGATTGGAGGGAATTGCCCCTACCTTCAAAGTCAAGTTCTACTCCCCCTTCATTTTGAAATCACGCACCTCAGCCTCTGGAAAGTTGGGAATGGCAGCCAGAAGGAAACAAGTCACATCAGTTTGGCTGATGTGAGAAAGGAGCCTAGCCCTGGAAACTCCACAAAACTCAGAAAGAGAACATTACGTCCCCACCTCCCACACGTCCACCTCATCTGTTCTCCTGAACAAGCACAAACAAGACACAATAGTTTAGTAGGCTGCTACTGAAAGAGTGAGTAATGGGCTTCTAGGAAAGAGGCTGGTGGTGGCTAAGGAGCTTGTACTGATAGAACCAAAGGAGGACAGCAGCAGCCATGTGCTCACCTTGATCTGCTTTTAATGGGGCTATGTCTTCACAAAGAAAAGAGCCAACACCCTGATCCTACTCTCCTACACTTTTCAAAAGGCACAGGAAGTCCCTACCTACAGTCACCAGCAGCCTCTTGGATAATCAAAGCTGCTAGTGTTACCTAGGAACCCTTTTGGGGATCTGGTCTCTCTCTCTCTCTGCCCTTTGTCTGAAAACTTCTCTGATCCAGAAAGATTCCTGGGTTTGTCTTACATGATCAGAAGGTCTGTTCCTTTGGACTTGTCTTTCCTCAGCAAAACTGTGAAAGAATTCTACTTCTTCAAAGCTGCTCTTCTGGTCTCACATTTTAATCTTAACAACTATAGACTATAGCTGACAGAACCTGTTTCCATAAAACAAACACAATCCTTCCCAGTTACTGGCATAACTCAGTATATTTTCAGCCTAAGATTCTTTCTAGTGCCTGATCTGAAAGGGGAAAGAACCTTGGACTTGCTATCGGAAGAGCTGCCACTTACTGGCTGGGAAACCATAGGCAGGTTACTTTATTTCTCTGAACCTGTTTCCTCAGTTTCTAAAATAGGGATTTATTTTCCTTACCTGTAAGATTCGTATAGAGGATTAAGTGAAATAATACTCTTGAAAGTGGCTGATACAAAATGTGTGCTGAATACATGCAGTGCCTTCTCTGAGGTCTCAGCTGTGTCTGCCTCTTTTTCCGCGTGAGGCCTGAATAATACTTCTTTTTTTTCCTCTTTAATGTTACTTCTCAGGCCTCAGAGTGAGTTTCCTTCCTTTCCCAACATCTCCCCCAGAATGCAGTCTTCCCCTTTTCCCTCACAACTAACCCTTGGCACATCCCCTTTAAAGAGCCCCTTACTTTACCTCCCACCAGGCACCATCTCCTGGGCCAGAGTTCTCTCTTAAGCAGATAGCTACTTTCCTATACTCTCTTCTATTATTAGGGCTCCATATCCCAAACAGGAATGCTTGCTAAAAACTCTGTATGGTCCTCTTTGGAAGCTGAAACTGAGACATATTTCTCCCCAGTCTGTCCATCCCCTGTTATGGGCCATGATGCCTGCTGCCCTCTGATGAAACTATAGTTTTTATGGTGTTACATCATCTCTATAGAAACTGCGTTCTTTCTCCATTATTAGCCTGTTTCCTCATCTGTAAAGCTAAAAATACTTACCTCACAGGCTTGCTGTAAGGATTATTTTAGTGAGGTATGCAAAGGGCTCAGCACAGGGCTTGGTCTGCTAGAAGTACCCAACAAAAGAGAGCTATTATCTTTGTCTTTGTATTGAGTTGCATGTTTCCACCTTCTGCTGCCACATTCAAATTCTCCTCACTCCCCCCTAAAAAACTGTTGAGAGATAACACCCCTGCACAAGGAAAGGGTTAATCTTTGAGTGTTCTTAACTAAAGAGACCCACAGAGGATTAACAGCTCCACTTCAGTGACTACCCTAAAATAGCTTTTATCCTCCTGCCCAAGAGTTACTTGGGGATCTGAAGAACTCAATTCAACACCTGCCGGAGGAAATAGACCCGGAACGTTCCTTGGGGTAGAATCTTCCCTTAAGCAGAACCCAAAATAGCAACTGGGAAATTATAAATAGACTTAGAGGAAAGAAAAAAAAAAAAAAAAAAACAGATCTTGATCTCGGAACCAGAAACAAATCCTAAAGACACACTGGTTGGCTGGAAAACAGTGAGAAGAGGGGAAATGGGAATGCTGTCGCCCCCTTCCTCCCCCCGCCCACTCCAGAGTTGTGAGAGAATTAAATTACAGGGAAGCTGGAGAGTCTCAATGACTTGCATCATTCCAAGAAACATCAAACAGGATTAACAGAGGTTGGATTTACTCTCAGGCTGCTAATTCTTCTGTCAGTGTAGATGGGCCCTCTTTGGAGTCTCTTTGATTCACTATTTCCTCAGATTCCTGCTGCCTCCCACTCCTGGGGAGGCCTTGAACAAATGGCTGCAACTCATCATAACCCCATTTTCATGGGGAAAAAACCTGATTCGACACCCCCGCCCCCAATCTGGTGGCCTCACCTCAGGAGAGAAAGGTTAGAAACCCAAGGCCAGACTCTAACACAGTCCCATGGCTGACAGGTGGAAAAACACACAAGCCAGGAGACAGGCTATGCTTGCAGGTGAAAGCATCGATTCCCCCACACAGTTGTCCCCATATCCTCCACCTAACAGGGCCCTTTCTCTCCACCAAGGTGGGTCACAGCCTGGTCCCAGGCCAGCTTTTAGACCACCCCACTGTGGTGTGGGAAAGGTTCAATTCCCCGAGCCTGGGAGAGATGGGAGTGGATGAGGGCTGGAGAAGCAAGGGAAATTCAGGGAGAAGTCTGGAGGGAGTCTCTGGGATGGGAAGGAAGAGCGAGGATGGGAAGGAATCATGAGCAACTTTCCTGGGTCTCTAAGGGATCCCCACAAGAATGAGATGGGGGATTCTAAGGGTTGGAAGGCTGGGGGGATGGGGATAGTCAGAAGTGTATCCTCTGAATTTCAAGAGGGTCTCAAAACGGGTAACGGGATGGAAGATGTCGAAACCTTGGGAGTATGGCCACGAGGAGGGAACTACAGGTGGGGCTTATCCGACTTCTCCAGACCCAGATATTTGAGGGAAGCCTCAAAGGGGGTTATATAAGTCTGGAAAATGAAACAGGGTACAGAACGGGCTATCTGGAGCAGGAAAGGGGGTTATGTGGGTCTGGGTAGGCGTGTCGGAGGGAGGGAGCAGGTGCAGCTTATCTGCGTCCCCCAGACCCGGGTCCCTGGTAAGGTCAGCAGCGCGTTATCTGGGTCTCCAGGGAGCCTAGGGGTCGGGAATGGGGGGACCGTCAGGACTGCGTCTCCAGGTCTCGGAAGTGGGGGACCAGTGGCTTCCTCGAGTCCCCCAGACACAGGTATGGGGTCCAGGGAGAGTTTTCGTCACCCCAGGGCCTATCTGGGGCCGGGTTGGCGCAGACCGGGCCCCGGGTTGGGGGTGTGCGCGACCGCGCTGAGGGGCCCGAGATGAGGGGCGCCGCCGCTCCGGGTACAGGGCGCGCGGACGCAGCGAGACGGCCTCCCGCCCCGCTCCCCGCCGTCCCCTGGGGCCCTCGCCGGCACTCACCGCGCTCGGGGCCCCACGCTGCGGGCCGGGCCGCGCTCGGGCTCCGCCAGGCCCGCTCAGGCCCCGGTAGTGGCGGCGGTCGGGCCATTGTGCGGTGCATTGTGGGAGCCGCGCGAGCGGGCGCTCGGGTCGTGGAGGGGGCGGTGCCGCGGGATCTCTATGGTCCCGCCCGCCCGCGGGCTAGAGCGGCCGGGGCGGTGCGCGGGCGACGCGCAGGGACCGCTGGGAGCGGGGCGGGAGCTCGCGTCCCTCCTTCCCTCCCCGACTGTGCGTCGCGGCTGTCTCGGGTTCCCGGGCCGACATGGGCGCCGCCGCGTGGGCACCGCCGCTGCGCATGTCTTTCCTGCTGCTGCTTCTGCCGCTCCCGGGGATGCCCGCGGGCTCCTGGGACCCGGCCGGTTACCTGCTCTACTGTCCCTGCATGGGTAAGGCCTCCCGAGCCCTCTGCTCAAATGGAGAAACTGAGGCCGGGAGCGGAAAAGCCTCTCTCTCCTCAGATGCGCCCAGAAACACCTTCACAGGTCCAGGAGAGAACCTCAGAGTGGGACGGGGCATGCTCTTCTCCTCTCTGCCCTAGTTGCAAGGGCACAGAGGGGCCAACGTGTCCAACTTTCCATTTGACAGATGAGAAAACTGAGGCTGGGAGAGGTTACGTGACTTGCTCGAGGTCTAAGCCAGCCCAGGGTCCAGTAAATGGAGTTAGTGGGGCAGGACTTGATGTCACTGACCCACGCTGGCTCCTGGTGATTTTTCATTCATTCAGCAAATATTTATAGGGCACCTATTCTGTGCCAGGCCCTGTTCTCTGTGCTGGGAATACCGCAGTGAATAAGATAAACTCCGTGTCCTTGTAGAACCTTCATTTTAGTTGGGGAAGGCAAACAATTGAGAATAAGTAGGCCAGGCGCGGTGGCTCACTTCTGTAATCCCAGCACTTTGAGAGACCGAGGCAGGATCACTTGAAGCCAGGAGCTCGAGATCAGCCTAGGCAACAGTGAAAATACAATCTCAAAAAAAAAACAAACAAACAAACAAACAAACAAACAAAAACAGAGCGTGATATCGTGTGCTTGTAGTCCCAGCTACTTGGGAGGCTGAGGTGGGAGGATCTCTTGAGCCGAGGAATTCGAGGCTGCAGTGAGCTCTGATCGTGCCACCACACTGCCAGCCTGGGTGACAGAGTGAGACCCTGTCCCGAAACAAGCAAACAAACCCAAAAAAGGATAAACATAAAACAATAAGTACATAGTTTCATAGAGGATGATGAATACTAAGGGAAAATAAAGAGAGCAGGGTAAGGGAGAATCTAAAGGCCATGCCAGGTGCACAGTTGAAATGGGTGTGGTGGATCATCATTGTGGAAGTGGATGATCTTAAGGGCCCCAGTGGTTTCCAGACTCCTGATCATGGCTTTCAGGGCCCTGAATGATGTGGCCTCCACTGGCCATCTCCACAACTCCCTTCTCTGCTGATCCTCCAGCTGCTGCCACACTTATCTCCTTTGCGTTCCTCACACATGCTCAGGTCTTCCCGTCTGCATTGCTGCAGGTAGCAGTCCGTATGCCTGGAATCCTCTCCTCCATTTCTGCCTGACCAGCTGTTTCCCATCCTTTAGATCTCAGCCTAAATGTCACCAGAAAGGATTTCACTGACCTCTACCCAAGTAATCTCCTCATTACCCTATCACCAAACTTTTTTCATCTCTTTCTGGCAATTATCAACATTTTTCATGTATTTGTTTACATGTTTAGTGTCTCTGCAGTGAACTGTGAGTGCCTTAGGGGCAGAGACCTTGTCCTTCTTGTTCATTCCTGTATCCCAGCACCTAGCACAGAGTCTGGCACATTGTGGCCTCTCAATCATATTTGTGAAATGAATGAACAGGTGCCATGCTGGGATTAACAAAAGGAATCACACAGGGTCCTTGCTTCTGAGGCATTCACAGGCTGAGGAATCAGACAGTACGAAGGCCAGGAAGTGAGCAAAGATATTTGAGGAAAATTGAAGAACTGAAGTAACTCAGAGCCAAGGTGGGAGGTAAAGGAGAGAGAGTGAGTATGGCAGGGGATTGGTGAAAGGAGCCTAGTGAATGAGGCATTCGAGTTGCCCCTCCATGTGCAGGTGAATGGAGATGGAGGTAGAAGCTCTTCTGGCTGAGGGACAGCAAGATCAGAGGCATTGGGTGGGGATGGGAATTGTAGAGCATGTTGGGGAAACAGCAAGAAACCTGGAGTGGCAGAAGCAGTTGTTGCAGGACCTGAAGAGCCTTGGATATCAGACCCAAGAGTCCAGACTTGTTCTTATGCTGCCAGCTCCCCTATTTCTCCTTGGTATCCCTGACTTTCTACCCCTGGCTCCACAACCTTTCTGAGCCCTGCATGCTCTATGCCCTCCATGCCCCAGGCCTCACCTCACCCGCAATGTACCATTTCCAGGGCGTTTTGGGAACCAGGCCGATCACTTCTTGGGCTCTCTGGCATTTGCAAAGCTGCTAAACCGTACCTTGGGTGTCCCTCCTTGGATTGAGTACCAGCATCACAAGCCTCCCTTCACCAACGTGAGTATTTCCCACTGACCTTGGCCCTTCTCCGCCCTTCCTCAGTCTTGCTTACTTACACTTAACCCTCAAGTCCTCTGGGCTTTACCTCCCACTCCTCTGAGATTGCCCTACCTCCAGCCAGAACTGTCTTCACTGCAATAACAATGCCTAACATTTATTTATCCAGCACCTGTTGTGTGCGGCTGCATGAGAATTAGCTCATTTCACCCTCATCACTTGCCTGTGAGGAAACCGGGGTTTACAGAGGTTAGATAACTTGCCCAAGATCACACAGCCTGTGAGTAGGAGAGCTGGAATTCAAAGCTGTCTTTGTCCACTCCAGAGCCTGTGACTTGAACCTAAAGCCTCCATTGCCTTCCCTGATTGGTCCTACCCTCTGTGCATTCCCTTGGCCAAGGGTGGCGGATGCTATTATCAATTTTAAAGGAGACATGCAGGCGCAGGTTATTTAATGACATGTCCAAGGCCACAACCCAGGTAGTCTGGCTTCAGTGCTGCCTCTCACCCCATCAAGGAGCTCCCTTGTCATGCGATGCTCACCGGCCGTCAGTTCCTTATTCTTTGTGTCTTCCAGTGACCCTGTGTCTTTGTTCGTATTGTATCTCCCGGAGCCTGGCAGTAGGAACTTAATTAGTATTTGATGAATTGACTTAATAATTTTTCAATACACATCAGAAATAATACTTAGTGTGAACAAAACACTTAATTTCATTCCTACAACCTTTTCTCTGCATAGATTTTACTTTTTTGTTTGCATGCCAGTATTTACAGAGGTTTTGAACAGCAGTCAAAAGCCAGAGTACCAGAGATCATAGTCTGACTTGGGTTCTTACTAGTTGCATGGCCTGGACAGGGTACTTTACCTCTTTGTGCCTCAGTTTCCTCATTTTAAAAGTAAGCTGGTAATGATTCTTGTTACCCTCTTGTGGTAAGGACTGAATGTGTCAGTGACAGTAACACACCTTCAGTGTTGTCGTATGCCGCCTCCCTCTTAGAATCAACTGAGCTCATCAACGTACAGATCCTAGAGTCCTCAGTTAATGGAAACCATTGATATTCTGATAATTTCGCACTCACTATTTTTTTTTTTTTTTCTTGAGATGGAGTCTTGCTCTCTTGCCAGGCTGGAGTGCAGTGGCACGATCTCAGCTCACTGCATCCTCCGCCTCCCGGGTTCAAGCGATTCTCCCCGCCTCAGCCTCCCGATTAGCTGGGACTACAGGCGCACCACCACGCCCAGCTAATTTTTGTATTTTTAGTAGAGACAGGGTTTCACCATGTTGGCCAGGATGGTCTCGATCTCTTGACCTCATGATCTGCCTGCCTTGGCCTCCCAAAGTGCTGGGATTATAGTCATAAGCCACTGCGCCTGGCCTCACACTCACTATTACAGTGTAGACATTGTCCATCCATCTCCCTCTGGCTTGCTTGCCTCTGTCTCCTTGCCTTCTCAGCCAGTTGTCTTTCCGAGTCCCCACTTCCTTGCTTTCTGTGGCTTACTAACCTGCTCCAACAAGGCTCTTCTTCGCCACTGTTAGCATTCTCACTGAGGTCACCAGTGACCTCCAAATTGGCAGGGGTTATTTCCCAGTCTTTCTCTCACCTGACCTCCCACTGGCCCTTGATCCTGTGAGCCTCTCCTTCCTGAACTTCCCTGTTCCAAGACACCACCTGTCCCTGCTACAATCTAACCTCTCAGCATTTTCCTCTTTACACTGTATCAGGGGCTCCTTTCTCTCCACTCACTGTTTAGATGTTAGTGTTTCTCCTCTTTCTGTTTGCTTATTAGCTATGTGACCTCAGATGTTATCTAGATTCTGTATGCTTGGGTTTCTTCATAAGTAACCTGGAGATGGTTATATTCCTACCTCTTAGGATTAAATGTGCAAATCTATGTAAAGTGATGAGTGCAGTACCTGGCACTGTGTCAACATGCAATAAATATTAGTTGCTATTATTACCATTACTTGCTTTGCTATAAATATCTGTTGACTCCTGTGGCTTTTACTCTTCTCCGTATACCTCCCAAATTTATCTGTGGCCCAGACTCAGACTCCCCCCTGATTACAGGCCTGTGTTTCTTTTTTCCTTTTTTTTTTTGAGACAAGGTCTCACTGTTGCCCAGGGTGAAGTGCAGTGGCATGATCATTGCTCACTGCAGCCTCCATCTCCTCAAGCAGTCCTTCCACCTCTGCCTCCAAGTAGCTGGGATTACAGGCACCCACCACCACACCCGGCTAATTCTTGGACTTTTAGTAAGGACAAAGTCTCGCTGTGTTTCCCAGGCTGGTCTCAAACTCCTGAGTCTAAGCAGTCCTCCTGCCTCAACCTCCCAAAGTGCTAGGATTACAGACATGAACCACCACACCCTATAGAAATTTTTTTGGTTTTGTTTGTTTTTCATTTTTGATGAAGAGTCTCGCTCTGTCACCTAGGGTGAAGTGCAGTGGCACAGTCTTGGCTCACTGCACCCTCTGCCTCCCGGGTTCAAGTGATTTTTGTGCCTCTACTCCCGAGTAGCTGGGACTACAGGCATGTGCCACCACACCCGGCCAATTTTTTGTATTTTTAGTAAAGACGAGGTTTCGCCATGTTGGCCAGGTTGGTCTCGAACTCCTGGCCTCAAGTATTCTACCTGCCTTGGCCTTGCAAAGTTCTAGGATTACAGGCAAAAGCCACTGCACCCAGCCAGAAATTTTTTTTTTTTTTCCGAGACAGAGTTTTGCTCTTGTCACCCAGGCTGGAGTGCAGTGGCACGATCTTGGCTCACTGCAACCTCCACCTCCTAGGTTAAAGCGATTCTACTGCCTCAGATCTCCCAAGTAGCTGGGATTACAGGCGCCCACCACCACGCCTAGCTAATTTTTGTATTTTTAGTAGAGATAGGGTTTCACCATGTTGTCCAGAGTGGTCTCCAACTCCTGACCTCAGGCGATCCACCCACCTCAGCCTCCCAAAGTACTGGGATTATAGGTGAGAGCAACCGCACCCAGCCAGAAATTTTTTTAAATCTAGAAAAATACGCCAGGCACAGTGGGAGGTGGGCAAATCACTTGAGATCAGAAGTTCAAGACCAGCCTGGCCAACATGGTGAAACCCCGTCTCTGCTAAAAAGTTAGGTGGTCGTCGTGGCGCCCATCTGTAATCCCAGCTATTCAGGAGGCTGAGGCAGAAGAATCGCTTGAACCCAGGAGGCGAAGTTTGCAGTGAGCCGAGATTGCATCACTGCACTCTAAGCTGGGAGACAGAGCAAGACTCCATCTCAAAAAAAAAAAAAAAAAAAAAAAAAGTAGAAAAATATAAAGATGAGGCCGGGTGCAGTGGTTCACACCTGTAATCCCAGCACTTTGGGAGACCGAGGTGGACAGATCACGAGGTCAGGAGTTTGAGACCAGCCTGGCCAATATGGTGAAACCCCATCTCTACTACAGATACAAAAAATTAGCCGGGCGTGGTGGTACGTGCCTGCAATCCCAGCTACTCGGGAGGCTGAGGCAGGAGAATCGCTTGAACCTGGGAGGCGGAGGTTGCAGTGAGCTGAGCTCACGCCATTGCACTCCAGCCTGGGTGACAGGGTGAGACTGCATCTCAAAAAAAAAAGAAAATTACACGGATGAATACAACCACCAACCATATATCCACCATTAGAAGTGATAATTGTTAACACTTTCTCATCTTTGTTTCATCTTCTCTTTTTGTTAATAAAAGAAATAAAGCGTTACAGATAAAGTTGGTAAAAGATGAAGTCTCTTTTTGGCTCCTGGGGCTAGCCCTGTTCCCTTAACAAGTGTTGTGGATATAGTGTATTTGGTGTGACTCCTTTGATGTTCCTTCCTATACTTTGATTGTGGCACTGAGCATCCTGGTACTGATCTCCAGGTCCAAAGTGCAAGAACTTCTGTACTTCTCTAGAGCAAATAGTTAGAAGAGGAAGGTACATGAAAAAAACAAATTTTTTTTTTTTTTTTTTTGAGACAGAGTCTCACTCTGTGGCCCAGGCTAGAGTACAGTGGCACAGTCACACATCACTGAAGCCTCAACCTCTTGGATGCAAGAAATCCTTCCATCTCAGCCTCCCTAGTAGCTGGGACTACAGGTGTGCACCACCATGCCCAGCTAATTTTTTTTTATTTTTTGTAGCGACAGAGTCTCGCTATGTTGTCTAGGCTGGTCTTGAACTCCTGGCCTCAAGTGATCCTTCCACCTCGGCCTCCCAAAGTGCTGAGATTACAGATATGAGCTACCACACCTGGCCAAAAGGAGCATTTTAAATTCTATTAGATACTCACCGATCGGATCCCAAACTGGTTGCTCCAAAATGTAGACTTCTGCTACCAGCCATGTACAAGAGTGCCCCTTTCCGCACAAGTTAAGCTTTTCAGTTTTTGCTAGTCTCATGAGTGAGAAGTAATTGATGCCTTGTTATAATTGTAATTTGCTTTTTCCTAATTACTAATGAGGTTAGACATCTTCTGAGTGTGTTGGCTATTTGGGTTTCCTTTGCTGTGAATTGTTTACCCCTAACCTTTGCCTGTGTTTTATCTTGGCATCATTTGTCTTTTTTTGTTGTAGATCAGCAGGTGTTTTTTAACACAAGGGATGTTATTGTTTGTTCTTTAGTTTGCAGACTCTCCTCCTAGCCTGTCTCTATCCTAGCTTTGGTGTCTTTTGTTGAAAACTTTTAATTGTCATGTAGTCTGAACTGTCTTGGTCTTGGAGGGTTTTGGTTTTTTTGAGGCGGAGTCTTGCTCTGTCGTCCAAGCTGGAGTGCAGTGGCACAATCTTGGCTCACTGCAAGCAACCCCCACCTCCCGGGTTCAAGCAGTTCTCCTACCTCAGTCTCCCCAGTAGCTGGAACTACAGGTGCTCGCTACCACGCCCAGCTAATTTTCTTGTATTTTTAGTAAAGACAGGGTTTCACCATGTTGGCCAGGCTGGTCTCGAACTCCTGACCTCAAGTGATCAGCCCGCCTTGTCCTCCCAAAGTGCTGGGATTACAGGCGTGAGCCACTGCACCTGGCCTGGAGTGTATTGTTTTAATAAATGTCTAAAGTACCCACTGGGGCACTGAGACGGGACCTCTGCTCCTCCTTTTCCTGTAGCTCCATGTGTCCTACCAGAAGTACTTCAAGCTGGAGCCCCTCCAGGCTTACCATCGGGTCATCAGCTTGGAGGATTTCATGGAGAAGCTGGCACCCACCCACTGGCCCCCTGAGAAGCGGGTGGCATACTGCTTTGAGGTGGCAGCCCAGCGAAGCCCAGATAAGAAGACGTGCCCCATGAAGGTGGGTCCTGTGGGTTCGGGGGCCCTTTCTTCCTGTTCCATGTCCTCTAGGTCCCCAAGACTATGTCATGGCAAAATGTGGGGAAAAGCACCAGAAGGACTTAGAGTAGAAAGATGGAGATTTAAGTCCTGTTTCTGGCATTTGTTAGCAAAGTGGCATCACCTTGGGCAGAAGACTTTGCTTCTCTGAACCTTCATTTCTACCTATGAAATAGAGATGCCAGTCCCTGCTCGTCTCACTCTTAAAGTGTCATGAGGGCCAGGTGAAAAAGTGCTTGTAAACTGCAAAGTGCCACATCAGTAATAATAACTAATATTCACGTAGCACTTACTATATATGTCAGGTACTATGCTAAGAGCTTTACATGTATCAATTCATTTAATACACTATTCCATGAGGAAAATACTTATAATATCCCCATTTCATAGAGAGGACATCGAGGATGGCACAGAGAGGGTCAGTGTCTTACCCAGGATCACACAGCAAACAAGTGGTAGAGCTGGGATTCAACCTTAGGTAATTTGGCACCATTGTCTACCCACTTAACTTGAATACTTTCCTGCATCTCAGCAGGTAAAAGAGAGGCTGTCATATCTTATTAGAAGAAATTTATACATTTCTGGCACTTTGGAAATAAGGCAACCCCCAAATATGTCTTTTGGTGTATGTGCTAAAGTCTTGGGAAGGTGGTTGGAAGAACTATGAAATTTGAGAAAGGAGACCTGGCTCACAGCCCCAACAGTGCCCTTACTTGCTGTGTAACCTTGGGTAAGTGTCTGACCCTCAGTAGGCCTTGGTTTCTACCTTGAAAATGAAGGCATTGGATTAGCCAGTCTTGAATGTCTCTTGAAGCTCTAGTCCTTGGTTCAAAATCCAAGGTCTGCTTCTCCCCAGACCCTCATCAGTGCTGTTGGATCAGCAGGATGTGACATGTGAACAGGATAGACTCTCCTGCTGGCATCCAGAATTGAAGCCACGGCACTCTCCTCAGCCCCTGGCCTAGGAATTACAGAGTGACGTTTCTCCAAGGCCATCCTGTGAGAGTGTTTTGGCCTGAGTCAAATCACCCAGCTTCCCCCACCTACACTTCCCTGGCCCCATTCCCCAAATGGCTTTCCCTCCCTATCAGTAAGCCTTCTACCACTCTCTTTCTGCAGGAAGGAAACCCCTTTGGCCCATTCTGGGATCAGTTTCATGTGAGTTTCAACAAGTCGGAGCTTTTTACAGGCATTTCCTTCAGTGCTTCCTACAGAGAACAATGGAGCCAGAGGTACTTGGAGGGGGTAGTGTTTCTGGGTTTAGGGGAGTCGCATGGAGCTCATGAGCATTCAGCACCTTCTGGCACTCTCCCCGTCTTCCCAACTCTGATGTATGAGACCAAAGGTGCAGGTGCTCTGTCTGCTGAACTTGGAATCCTGTGTGATCTGTTCCCATCTCCATGCCTGACACGGTGGAACATTGACCCGCCATGAGGTTGAGAAAGAGTTTATCGGTTGATAAGGGATGTCATAAAAAGAACATTCTGCAGTCACATGAGTCTCAATTTCCTCCTCTAGGCGTAAGAATCACTCCTGTGTTACCTTACTCTTCCCAAGGTGAAACTGGAAGCAGCTTCTAGAGAACAGCTTCAGGTGCAGACCGAGAAATGATGTCATCCTGATAATTACTGGACGTGTTTATTAATTGCACCCCATTAGCCCCTATTTTAAAAAAAAAATAGGTTAGCAGGGCATGGGTACAGGCCATGAAACATTTATAGGGTGTCTGTCACGTGTGAGACATAATAATCAGAGGCCAATGGTGATGTGTGAAAATGCGGATGACCAGCCCTGGTTTTCTAGGAGCTATGGTCTCATAATGACAATAATCAGCATAGTGTACTTGTCCTTAATGTTATAGCGTGGCAGGAAAGATCATGGGCTTAGAAGGCAGACATTGGTTAGGAGGTGCAAGGAACATACTAATTCATGTGTGGTCAAAGCACTTGGCATTTAATAGGCCAAAGGTAAACAGATGTAGAGAAATGAGTCTCACGCCTGTAATTCCAGCACTTTGGGAGGCCAAGGTGGGTGGATCACTTGAGCCTAAGAGATCAAGGCTGCAGTGAGCCATGATGGTACCCCTGCACTCCAGCCCAGGTTACAGAGCAAGGGCCTGTCTCAACAAAACAAAACAAGCACAGGCCAAGGAGTCAGATAGTCCTGAGCCCTGAGCCAGCGCTGATGGTATCTGCCTCATAGTGCGTGAAGTGCATGTCATGCACTAAGCAGCCAGCCAGTGTTGGCTGTCACTGTTATTACTCACATGCTTTATTTTATTTAAGCCTTTGAGATAGTTCATGAAGTGGGTATTATTATCAATTTCCATTTTATAGGTGAGGAAACTGAACCCAGTGAAGTTAAATAACTTCCCAAGGTCATTGAGCTGTTGAGTGGACAGCTCGGGTCTGTTTGTAAATCTTTAATAAATAACAACAGCTAAGATTCATTTAGTGCCTTCTATGTGCCAGACACTGTTCTAAGTCTTCACAGGTATTGACTCACTTAATCTTTCCCTGAGTCTGTGGGTTGTTACTGCCATCTATGCTTTACACTTAGAGAAATTGAAGCAGGAAGGAGTAAGGTCCCTTGCCCAAGGTCATAAAGCTTGAAGTTGCAGAGCTTGGTTTTGAACCCCGGAAGTCTGAATCCAAAGCACCAGTTACTTTATATATTTATATTTGAAATGGGTCTTGCTTGTCTCCCAGGCTGGAGTACAGTAGCATGATCATAACTCACTGTAACCTCAAATCCTTGGGCTCAAGCAATCCTCCCCGCTCAGCCTCCCAAGCAGCTGGGACTGCAGGCATGTGCCACCACGCCTGACGAATATTTTGTTTTGTTTTGTAGAGACAGGGTCTTGCTATGTTGCCCAGGCTGGTCTTAAACTCCTGGCCTCAAGTGATCCTCCCACCTCAGCCTCCCAAAGTGCTGGGATTACAAGCATGAGCTGCTGCGCCCAGTCCCAAAGCACCTGTTCTTAATCACCGTGGATTAAATAGCTGTGCCTTTAACAGCTGCCAGTTCCTTTCTGGGACTTGCCTTTGGACCTAGCTTTGGACCTAGTTCATGTGCTACTGAGGATCCTCAGTCATGGCAGATTTAAATCTTCCTCATTGTTGATCCCAGATAGCACACTCCCATTCTCTGCCTGCATGGTTCTCCCCCATTCACCTCCGAATGACCTGGAGCTATTGCCAGAAGGCAGACCTGCCCTCAAAGGATGGAGATTTGCCCATATTGACAATATGCCAGGAAAAAAAAAAAAAAAGCCACCAACTCTAAAAGCAGCTCCAAAAGCAAATTCCAAAAAGCTAGAAAAAGCACACAATCCTAGTAGGAAGAGACAGGACAATGGTGCATGGGGAGTGTTGTTGAAACACTTGTTTATTGCCCTATAGCTTTGTTTGAGTTCATTGAATTTTAAGAATTACATGAGGGTTTGAAGAAGTTTGTGCCTTACAGCCAAGTTTTTGGGAAAGGAAAATTAGTAGGGAAGATGAGGTCCCTGGAGGGAGTTTGAGTGAGTTGATGGTCCCTTGGCAGCTGCCTGCCTTCCTTCAACATATATTTAAGAAGCACTTCCTGAGTGTCAAGGGCTGGTTTGGAATGCTGGGGATATAGGCCAGAATAAGGACATGAACAAGGCAGGGAATGAACAAGGCCAGAATAAGGCAGATAAGGTCCCTGCCCCAGTGGAACTCATAGTCTAACAGGGGAGATGGCGAATAAACTTTTACATAGGATAGTTCCAGGTGACATGGTGCTTAGAAGGATGTAAACAGGTGGTATGTGATTGGCAGGGCTAAGACCAGAAGGATGAGAAGGAGCCAGTTGTGTCAGAGTTAGAGGAAAAGTAGTTCACAGCAGGAAGTCAGGAGCAAAGACCCTGAGGCAGGAATAAGCTTGGTATGGTGAAGGGGCAGAAAGAAGGCAGTGTGGTATGGAGTGAGTGAGAGAATGGTAGGATGTTGCTCTCATCTATTGCTGCATAATAAATCACTACAAAACTTAGCATAACAACAAGGGTTTTTTTTGGTTTTTTTTGGGTTTTTTTTTGTTTTTTTTGTTTTTTTTGAGACGGAGTCTCGCTCTGTCACCAAGGCTGGAGTGCAGTGGCGCGGTCTCGGCTCACGCCAGCTCCGCCTCCCGGGTTCATGCCATTCTCCTGCCTCAGCCTCCCAAGTAGCTGGGACTACAGGCGCCCGCCACCAGGCCTGGCTAATTTTTTGTATTTTTAGTAGAGATGGGGTTTCACTGTGTTAGCCAGGATGGTCTCGATCTCTTGACCTCGTGATCCACCTGCCTTGGCCTCCCAAAGTGCTGGGATTACAGGCGTGAGCCACCGCGCCCGGCCAACAACAAGTTATTATTATTTCTCATGGGACTGTGGGTTAACCGGGCTTAGCTGGGCAATTCTTTTGGGTTTTCATTTTTCCATTTTCTTATGGAATCCCTGCTGTACACAGTTTAAATTCAGGTTAAACATCTTATTTCTTGGAACGAATAACCTTTATTCTTGCAATGAATAGCCTCAGTAAATGCTTTTCTACTTTCTCTTTGAATTTCTCTAGGTATCTCATAGGTACTTAGGTATCTCATAGAAGTGGAATCATACAATATTTATCTTTTTGTGTCTGGCTTATTTCATGTGACATATTTCATGTGGCAAGATCATCAGTGATGTAGCCTGTATCAAAATTTTAGTCCTTTTAAGGCTGAATAATAGTTCCTTGTATGTATATGCCACATTTGTGTATCTCTTCATCTATTGATGGACACTTGAGTTAGCTGGGCAGTTATTGCTTGTGGTCTCATGTGGCTGCAGTCAGCTGTCAGCCAGGGCTCAAGTTATCCTTTTTTGATAGAGATGGGTGGGGATCATGCTCTGTTGCCCAGGTTGGTCTTGATCTCTTGGCCTCAAGTAATTAACCTGCCTTGGTCTCCCAAAGTGCTGGGATTACATCATGAGCCACCATGCCCATCCAGGGCTCAAGTTATCTGAAGGCTTGACCAAGGCTGCGTGCAATGGCTTACACCTATAATCCCAGCACTTTGGGAGGCTGAGGCGGGTGGATCGCTTGAGCCCAGGAGTTCAAGACCAGCCTGGCCAACATGCCAAAACCCCATCTCTACTAAAAATATAAAAAATTAGCTGGGTGTGGTGGCACACACCTGTAATCCCAGCTACTCAGGAGGCTGAGGCATGAGAATCACTTGAACCTAGGAGGTCGAGGTTGCAGTGAGCCGAGATTGCGCCACCTCATCCCAGCCTGGGCAGCAGAGCGAAACTCTGTCTCAAAAAAAAAAAAAAAAAAGGCTTGACTGAGCTACATATCCAGGAAGTCCCCCTCATGTCTGGTGGGTGATGCTGTTGTCATCTGGGAGCCAAGCTGGGGCCACCAAGAAGCATGTATACACATGACCTCTCCATGTGGTTCGGGCTTCTTACAGCATGGCACCTGTGTTCTGAGAGGGAGCATCCAGGGAGTGAGTGTCCCAAGAGACAGGAAATAGAAACTGCGGGCTCCCTAACAACTGAATCTGGAAACCGGCACAGTGTCACTTCTGTTGGGTGCTATTGGGAGGAGGCAGAGCCCACCTAATGGGAAGGGGTTCAAAGACTTGACCACTTTTAATCTGCCACACAGGAAAAGAGATCAGAGAGGTGGGCAGGGATCAAAACATGCGGATTTATAGGCCCTGTGAGGCAATCTGCTAAGAAGCCTGTGAATGATTAGTAGGGATGAATTTGAATGTGTATGAACATTTAACACTAAACATTTCTTAAGATACAGGATACTTCCTTGCTATGCAGATTTGTCCTTGGGGAGGAGAGAAGAATGGAACCAGAGAGTGAAGCTCTTCCCAGGCTTGCTGTGCTAAGATTAGGCAGTTGCTCCCCTTCTCTGGCCTCAATGCCCCATCTATAAAATGAAGGGGATGGGCAAGATGAGTGGGTTTGAAACTATCTTCAGAGTTTTCAGGAAGTGCTTGTCAGGCATGGTGGCTCACAGCTGTAATCCTAAGGGATTACAGAGAGGCCAAGGCAGGTGATCGCTTGAGTCCAGGAGTTCAAGACCAGCCTGGGCAACGTAGGGGGACCCCATCTCTACAAAAACCAGAAAAAATTAGCCAGGCATGGTGGCGCACACCTGTAGTTCCAGTTACTTGGGAGGCTGAGGTGGGAGGATCAGGTGAGCCTGAGGAAGTCATGACTGCAGTAAGCCCATGATCTGTCCACTGCACTACAGCCTGGGCAACAGATTGAGACCATCTTAAAAAGAAAAAAAGTGCCTCTAGGGCCTTTATGGAGGGCAGCAGTAGGGGACCAAGTTCCAGGGGCTCAATTCCTCCTCCCTATTGCCTTCAACCAATAATTCTTAAATATATCAGGGCTCTCAGTAAGGCAGAAGAAGTTTGTAGGCCACAAGTCTAAGTGTGTCAGACTTAAGTTAGGCTACAGGTAGCTGGAAGCCCGAAATAAGAGCAGATTGATAGGGTTTATTGTTTTCTTAAGTGAAAGAAGAACTGGGTATGCAGTCCAGAGCTGGATGCCAGCTCCATAGTGTCATCAAGAATCCAGCTGGGTGCAGTGGCTCACACCTGTAATCCCAGCACTTTGGGAGGCAGAGGCAGGCGGATTACTTGAGGTCAGGAGTTCAAGACCAGCCTGGCCAACATGGTGAAACCCCGTCTCTACCAAAAATACCAAAAAAAATTAGCCGCGCATGGTGGCACACACCTGTAATCCCAGCTACTCAGGAGGCCAAGGTAGGAGAATCACTTGAACCCGGGAGGTGGAGGTTGCAGTGAGCAGAGATCCCGCCACTGCACTCTAGCTTGGGTGACAGAGTGAGACTTCGCCTCAAAAAAAAAAGAAAAAGAATCAGGCTTCCACTTCTTTGTTCAGCCATCCAGTATTAGCTTTTGCATCACCTCATGGGCCAAGATGGCAGCTGAAGCTCCAGCCATCACATCCCAACTGGAGGAACAAAAGTTACAAAAGGGCATATCCTCCCTTTTTAAGAAGCCTTCCCGGAAGTCCATTATAACCTTTCTACTTAAATCTCATTGGCTAGTACGAGGGCACATGGGCCATACCTAGCTGCCAGAAGTACTTAGAAATGTCTTTCTTTTTCTTCCCCCCCCACGCCCGGGGTATGTTTGGCTGATAAGAAGTGTCTTTATTTTAGGCTGCCATGTATCCAGCTGAAAACTGGGTTCTAGGGAAAGAGGATAAGAGGTATTTCTTCTTTATGACGTGATTTCTGAGGATCCTTCTAGCTCTGCTCGTTCTGAGCCTGTGAATAGCCTTGCACAGCTCTAATTCAGCTGACGCTTACTGCACATTGACTATTAGAAGGCAATGCACCATCGTGCCAAACCATTCTCAGGTATAATGGTCCAGGTATTTGAGCGCATGGCTTGTCATTCTCCCAGGCTGCCACTTCCCTGTGGGAACCAGAATGAGACTGGAAGAGTGAGAGGGAGACAGCCATGCAGAGAGCTGGAGGGAAAGGCAGTCCTTCATGGCAGGGACATCCAGAACAAGGCCCTGCCTTGTTCATGTCCCTGGGTCTTCTGTACTCAATATGGGTTTCATCCACTGGTGGTCCCACAGATACATACTGGACACATAAATGGATGCTGTATACAGGGAAGTCCCAGTTTGTTGGAGAATCTCAGCAGCACAGGCATGGTGGTGAAGAACCCCAGAGGTTCACTGGGCCCAGCAGCAGGAAAGCCAGCTGACTTCAGCTGGATAACAATAGGCAAAGGGCCTGACCAATGGTGAGCAGTCGCCAGGCAGGTGTTGCTGGTCAAGATTTTCTTTCCAGCCAAGAACCCTATTCCCCTGCTTTCTTTCCAGACAGCACTGTCTTACCTCACCAAGAGTAAGTGAGCAGATCAGCCTTAGCCTCTCGCTGCTTGTTGGGTCTGAGCTGATGTTGTTCCACTGGGACAGCTCTTTGCTGGTCCAGATCCAGGTAGAGGGGACACACATTCCAAGTCTGGAATTCACCGAAGGTCGGCTGCAAGTGCTTTCCAAGAGGTCTGGGGGTGGCAGGGGGCTGCAGATCCTGGTTTTATCCTGATGTTCCAGCCCCACTGGGAGATCTACTCTGGCTTTCCTTTGAAAATCCTTTTGAGGTAGCATCTGAAAGATTAGCCGAAGACCTGGCCCATAGTAGGTACTCAGGTAATATGAATTCCTTCCTTCTCTAACCCCTGACAGCCTCATCTGGTCTTTCTGGTGAGGTCCCCAAATCTTTCTCATTTATTCTAAAAATATTTATCGTGTCTACCATGTGATAAGGTCCATGCTGGGGCTGGGAATCAGAAGATTAAGCCACAGACTCAGCTCATTGTCAGGGGTGGGGGAGATGGGAGTGAGGGGTAGTAGTTAAGAACATAGGATCTGGAGCACACTGCCTGGATTTAAATCCCGGCTCCACCAATTCCTAGCTGTGCAACCTTGGGCACGTTACTTAACCTCTGTGCCTCAGTTTCTTTACCTGTAAAATGAGAATGACAGTAATACTTCCCTCACAGAGCTCTTGTGAAAATCAAATGACTTAATATACATAAGCAATCGGAGCATTGCCTATCACATAATGAGGCCCAATATACAATTAACAGTTATGTACATATAAACAAAACTGGAGTCTAGGCCAGGCTCGGTGGCTCATGCCTGTAATCCCAGCACTTTGGGAGGCCGAGTTGGGTGGATCATCTGAGGTCAGGAGTTTGAGACCAGCCTGGGCAACATGGCGAAAACCCGTCTCTACTAAAAATACAAAAATTAGCCGGGCATGGTGGCACGTGCCTGTAATCCCAGCTACTCAGGAGGCTGAGGTAAGAGAATCGCTTGAACCTGGGAGGCGGAGGTTGCAGTGAACCAAGATCACGCCACTGCACTCCAGCCTGGGCGACAGAGCAAGACTCTATCTCAAAAAAAAAGAAAAACTAGAGTCTAGCAAGGTAAGTGTCACATAGCTGGACCATCAAGGAACACTTTCTTGTCACTGGTCCAAGGCCTGTGTAAGTGACACAGGCCTTGGATAGTGTATGTGGGAGCAATGGCAAACAGGCTGCTTGGGTCCCCAGCCTCACCAGCTGACAGTTCCATGGGCAGGGAAAATGGCTGCAGGGCATATCATTGTGCAGAAGGCAGCAAGAGAAGTGGGACAGGGAACACTCCCTAAGGAGGTGAGGCTTGGGAATTGCGACTGATCTTGGAGGTGTGGAAGGTGTTTGCTGAGCAAGCAGTCTGTGTTGGGTGTGGAGAATGAGTGGCATGTCTGTCACAGCACTGTTGTGTGAGGGAAAGATTGAAACGACCCCACTGTCTAGCAAGAGGGAAATAGGTAGGTAAATTGCAGTTTATTTGTACAAAATGGAAAACTTTTAGAGAAGCTAATACAACCACATGATCCACATGATCAACATGGCCAAGTCTCTGAAACATAAAGTTAAATTTTTAAAAAGTTGATTAGATTTATATGTAACCTTTAACTAGGTTACATGCAATGTGATGAGGATAAGAGCTAGAATTCTTTGAGAGCTTTCTGTGTGCCAAGGTACTGTTCTAAATGCTTTGCTTTGATTAATACATTAATCCTCTCAGTAGCCCTATAAATGGATATATTAATTAGCTTGGCTGTACTATTCATTTAACTACATACATGTAGATCAAAATATCATATTGTATGTCGTAAATATATACAACCTTTTTTTATTTTTTATTTTTATTATTTTTTGAGATGGAGTCTTGCTCTGTTGCCCAGGCTGGAGTGCAGTGGCACGATCTCGGCTCACTGCAAGCTCTGCCTCACGGGTTCGCCATTCTGCCTCAGCCTCCCAAGTAGCTGGGATTACAGGTGCCTGCTACCACGTGTGGCTAATTTTTTGTATTTTTAGTAGAGACGGGGTTTCACCATGTTAGCCAGGATGGTCTCGATCTCCCGACTTCGTGATCTACCTACCTTGGCCTCCCAAAGTGCTAGGATTACAGGCGTGAGCCACCGTGCCCAGTCAACTTTTTTTTATTTTTTTTGAGACAAGGTCTCACCCTCTCACCCTGGCTAGAGTGCAGTGGCAAGATCATGGCTCACTGCAGCCTCAACCTTCCAGGCTCAAGCGATTTTCCCATGTAGCCTCCTAGGTAGCTGAGACCACAGGCACACACCACAACACTCGGCTAATTTTTTGATATTTTTGGATAGATAGGGTGTTGCCATGTTACCTAGGCTGGTCTTGAACTCCGGGGCTCAAGTGATCTGCCCACCTCAGCCTCCCAAAGTGCTGGGATTACAGGAGTGCCATCACACCCAACCACAATTTAAAAAAAAAAAAAAAAAAAGAAGTTTTATGATGTGGGAACTGTTATCTCTATTATGTGGATGAGGAACTAAGGCACGTAGTGGTAAAGTCACCTGCCCAAGTTAGCTAGTGGCTTAGTCAACATTGGAACAAAGCATTCTGGCTTAACCTACATTCTTCATCATTCCACTCCATAGAAAGCATGCAGAAGAATGCTCCCCTCCTTTTTGATGTCTATAGTAAAAGTGTAATCATACATTAAAACACATTACCCTCTGGGAGGGATGATGGCAGGATGAGCTTGTATTTAGGTGTGTGTTTTTTGTTTTGTTTTGTTTTGTTTTTTAAACCTGAAACCAAAGTTTCTGCTGATTTGGGTCATGGGTATATAAATTATTAAATTATTTTCTGTATTTGCCTGCATGGTTTGAAATATTTCATAGTTTTTATTTGAAATTTTCATTGAGGTCATTGTACATTTACATGCAGTTGTAAGAAATAAGACAGCAACCTCCCATGTACCCTTTACCCAATTTCCCCCAATGGTAACATTTTGCAAAACTAGAGTACAGTATCACAACCAGGATATTGACATTGATACAATTTATCCATCTTACTCAGTTTTCTTGTACTTACTTCTGAGTGTGTGAGTGCATGCCTGTGTGTGTGTCTGTGTGTGTGTGTGTGTGTGTATTTCTGTGCAGTTTTATCGTGTGTGGGTTTATGTATCCACTACCATAGTTAATACACTGAATGGTTCCATTATCACAAGGATCCTTGTGTTGCCAGTTTATAACCACACCCACCTCCCTAAACATGTACACCCCATTCCTAACCTCTGCCAACCACTAATCTCTTCTCCATGCTATTGTTTTAAAATGTTTATATAAATGGAACCATACAATACATAACCTTTGAGATTGCCCACCCTCCCTGACCCAAGGATAATTCCCTTGACATCATCCAAATTGTTGCCTGTGTTGATACTGTGTTCCTTTTTTTGGTGAGGTTCATATTCCATGATACAGAGGTACTGCGGTTTGTTTAACCGTTTACTTGTGAGTGATGTCTGGGTTGTTTCCAGTTGGGGGCTATTTTATGAAAAAAGCTGCAAGGGACGTTGGTGTATAGGCTTGTGTGAACATAAGTTTTCATTTTTCTTGAATAAATGCCTAAGACTACAATTGCTGGGTCGTGTAACTGCATGCCTAACTGCCAAACTGTTTTCCAGAATGGCTGTTCCCATTTCATACTTTTAAGGAAAGGATTTTGGCTGGCAGAAGGCACTTCTCCCCTCCAGCTGGAGGGAAGAAGTATACAGAGATCTAGAACTTGAAAGTACATTGTGAACATGGAACAGCAAGGGGTTTCATGTTGCTGAGAGGTAGTCTGGGTTTAGCTGAAGAGGGAACACAGGTTTGCTCCTCATTTGTTCAGTCAAGAAGTATTGACCGGGCGTGGTGGCCCACACCTGTAATCCCAACACTGGGAGGCCTAAGTAGGCAGATCACTTGAGTCCAGGAGTTCGAGGCCAGCCTGGGCAACATGGCGAAACCCTGTCTTTACAAAAAAAAATGTAAAAAATTAGCTGAGGCCGGGCGCGGTGGCTCACGCTTGTAATCCCAGCACTTTGGGAGGCCAAGGCGGGCGGATCACGAGGTCAGGAGATCGAGACCACGGTGAAACCCTGTCTCTACTAAAAATACAAAAAAATTAGCTGGGCGTGGTGGCGGGCGTCTGTAGTCCCAGCTACTCGGAGAGGCTGAGGCAGGAGAATGGTGTGAACCCGGGAGGCGGAGCTTGCAGTGAGCCGAGATTGCGCCAGTGCACTCCAGCCTGGGAGACAGAGCGAGACTCCGTCTCAAAAAAAAAAAAAAAAAAAAAAAAAAATTAGCTGGGCCTGGTGGCACTTACCTGTAGTCCCAGCTACTCAGGAGGCTGAGGTGGGAGGGTCTTGTCTTGAGCCTGGAGGCGGAGATTGCAGTAAGCCGAGATCATGCCACTGCACTCCGTCCTGGGTGACAGCAAGACCCTATCTCAAAAAAGAAAAAGAAAAGAAAAATATTTACCAAGCTCTTGGGTGTGCCAGACACTATTCTGCGCACACTGGAGCACTGCCTTCCCACAGCAAGGACAGATGTGAAATAATTATGAGGTGGACTGTGTATGAGGGGGAAGCAGGGGCTTGGGAGGGCATGATAGGGGCACCTGCAGACCCCTGCTCCCTTCCATAGTGCAGGGACTATGCCTGTCTTGTTTTCCCCCAGACCCCAATACATAGTAGGCAATCAATAAATGTCTTTTAAATGTTGAATGAATGATTCAAATCCAGTATACATAGTCCCTGTGAGTGTGACCTGGCCGTTGCTTCTGTAAGCAGCTGCACGTCCCAGTCCTGCCATGTAGGTAAAAGGGCAAAGGCTTGGTCCAGACACCCCACCCTGGAATGAATTACCGCACCACAGATTGGAAGCCAATGTGACATATAAAAGGTTGGAATGCTCTACTGTAAAGTTTTAATTGTTCGACAAGCAAAGAGGGTTGTAAATTCCGTGCGGCGGGACAGTATTGCATATTGTGCCTGTTGCCGCCGCCACCAAGGTTCCTTATCAGCCCGTTGGTATTTCACAACCTCTCGTGCTTCTTGCGTGTTACAGGGGCCCCTCCGCAGGGTCTCTGGGGCATGGTGCAACACCATCCTTTTTTCCGTGGGAGTGGCAGCCAGGCTCTCTATGCGTCCTCTGACTTCCCTCATTCCATCTCCTGTTTAGATTCTCTCCAAAGGAACATCCGGTGCTTGCCCTGCCAGGAGCCCCGGCCCAGTTCCCCGTCCTGGAGGAACACAGGCCACTACAGAAGTACATAGTATGGTCAGACGAAATGGTGAAGACGGGAGAGGCCCAGATTCACGCCCACCTCGTCCGGCCCTATGTGGGCATTCATCTGCGCATTGGCTCTGACTGGGTAACTTCCCCCTTCCTCTCTCACTGGCTAACTTGGATGTGTCCCTGAGCATGGCCCCGGCCTGTAGGGATTGGCCGTGCGTCCCAGCCAGAGCAGAGAGCTCTCACTTGGCCTGGTTCGTGGGATTGTGTCCCATCGTCCCACTGCAGCACACATCAAAATGTAACTCCAGAGTGCCTGCCAGCCAGCTCTCACTTTAGCAGCAGCTGTTTTTATCCTCATTTTACAGATGGATAAACTGAGAAATCAAGCCAGACCCCAGGTCAGGCAGCAAGCCATAAAGAGGCCACAGTCCAGGAGTCCCCTGTCCTAGCTCAGTGTCTGGCTAGTAGACTCCGTGTTGAAAAACCAACTATGGAGATGAGGCATGGCTCCCAAGAAATGAAGATGTCATCCTAACAGAATTTGGAGGCTGTTTAAATGTGCAGAATCCTTGTATTCCAACGAGGTTTTCACCTCTGTGTGAAAATAACAGAATCAATATAGACGGTCACCTTAATTTACTTAAGAAGATTTATAGATATGTTAGAAATGCTCATTGCAGAAAACTTGAAAAATACTAAAATTAAAATTCACTCATAGCCAATTGATGAGGTAATCTTACATTTACCCACTAAACTCTCCTCTTTCCCCCAGCCCCTACAAAGAAAGGGAGCCAGACCCAGGATATTTTATGAATGGCTCCAACCAAACATTCAAGGAATAGTAATTCCCATCTATACTTTCCTACAACATCAAGAGATATAAGATTCTATTTTTTATAAAGCTAGCATAACATTAATACCAAACTCAGATAAGGTCAGCTGAGAAAATTATAGCCTATTCTTGCTTATGAACACAAATGCATAGACCCTAAGTGAAATATTAACAGGTCAAACGCAATAACATATTAGCATACAACACAAACACGTAAAAATCTATTGCAAGAATGTAACGAAATTTACTATATTAACACCCAAAGAAGAAAAATCATATGATCATCTCAATAGAGGCCAAGAAAGCATTTGATAAAAGTCACCACCTGTTCATGATAAAAACTCATAACTAACCAGGAATAGAATGGACCCACCTTAACTTGATAAAGGCTATCTCTCGAAACCACAGCAGATAGCATACCTCCTGGGGAGCTATTGGAAGTGTTCCCACTGTAGTTGGGAATCAGATAAGGCTGCCCGTTAGCACTGCCACTGTTCAGAATTCAGTGAATGTCCCAGATAATGCAGTAAGACCAAGAAAAGTCATTTTTGTTTCAAAAAGCCAGGCTTTCTGTGCTGTGCCCACTGCCCAGAAATAACCACTGTTAACTCTTTTGATGCATTTTCCTCCTCCTTCAATGCTTTTTTTTTTTTTTTTTTTTTTTTTTTGAGACAGGGTTTCACTCCATCGCCGAGGCTGGAGTGCAGTGGCAAAATCACAGTCCACCACATCCTCCACCTTCTGGGCTCAGGTAGTGGTCCTCCCACCTCAGCCTCCTGGGTAGCTGAGACCACAGGCGCACATAACCACACCTGGCTAATTTTTGTATTTTTTGTAGAGATGGGGTTTTTGCCACGTTACCCAGACTGGTCTCCAATTTCTGAGCTCAAGCCATCAGCCTGCCTCAGCCTCCCAAGATGCTGGGATTACAGGTGCGAGGCACTGCACCTGGTCTCAGTGTTTTCTTAAAAAATGTAGTTAGGCCGGGCGCGGTGGCTCACGCCTGTAATCTCAGTACTGAGGGAGGCCGAGGCGGGTGGATCACGAGGTCAGGAGATCAAGACCATCCTGGCTAACATGGTGAAACCCCGTCTCTCCTAAAAATACAAAAAATTAGCTGGGTGCGGTGGTGGGCACCTGTAGTCCCAGCTACCTGGGAGGCTGAGGCAGGAGAATGGCGTGAACCCAGGAGGCGGAGCTTGCAGCGAGCAGAGATCACACCTCTGCACTCCAGCCTGGGCGACAGAGCAAGACTCCGTCTCAAAAAAAAAAAAAAAAAAAAAAATGTAGTTAGGCCAGGCGCAGCTGCTCATGCCTGTAATCTCAGCACTTTGGGAGGCCAAGGTGGGTGGGTCACCTGAGGTCAGGAGTTCAAGACCAGACTAGCCAACATGGCAAAACCTCATCTCTACTAAAAATACAAAAAGTAGCCAGGCATGGTGGCAGGTGCCTGTAGTTCCAGCTACTCGGGAGGCTGAGGCAGGAGAATTGCTTGAACCCGAGAGGCAGAGGTTGCAGTGAGTGGAGATGACACCACTGCACTCCAGCCTGGGCAACAGAGTGAGACTCCGTCTCAAAAAAAAAAAAAAAAAATGTAGTTAGGTTCTTCCTGTATAGCCTGTCTTTTTCCACTTACCAGGTCTTGCTTCTGGGGTTCCAGGGCAGTTGCCAGTATTTAACCCTGTTCCCTGCTCCCCGTAGAAGAACGCCTGTGCCATGCTGAAGGACGGGACTGCAGGCTCACACTTCATGGCCTCTCCGCAGTGTGTGGGCTATAGCCGCAGCACAGCGGCCCCCCTCACGATGACTATGTGCCTGCCTGACCTGAAGGAGATCCAGAGGGCTGTGAAGCTCTGGGTGAGGTCGCTGGATGCCCAGTCGGTCTACGTTGCTACTGATTCCGAGAGTTATGTGCCTGAGCTCCAACAGCTCTTCAAAGGGAAGGTATGTGTGGGCCAAGTGGGAGTGCAGTAGGAAGGGAATGAAAGGAGGAGCCAGGATGGTCCCACTGCCCACTGCATGCTTCACGAGCTCCCCTACAAGCCTTTTGCCTGGACCTACCATTCCTTTTCAGTTCCTACTCTCCAAACCCCAGCTCAGAGGCCTCCTCCGTAGTCTTTCCAGGTTTTCATCCACTCCTGGAGCTCACATATCCCTGCTGGGACCTTTGCGACCCTGTATCATTTCTTCTCTTGGGCACTTTCTGGACTGTATGAGACTGGTGTAGAAATATGTCTTATTTCCTCCCAGGAGCTGTGGGCTCCTTGAAGGCAGGGTCCAAGGCTGACACACTGTTACATTCCTTGATGTCTAGCCTGGTGCTTCGACCTCTTTGGGACTGAAACCCTGCCTTACCATCACCAGTGTCTAGTACAGTGCCTGACACTTAGTAGGCAGTCAGTTTGTTGAATGAGGATGTAGAGAGTGGGCTCTGGGGAGAGATCCAGTATAGTGGAGGAGTTAATAGCAGAGACTCTGGAGTCAGAGAACTTGAATTTACCCACTGTGCAGTCTCTGTGCTTCTGTTTCCTCATCTATAAAATGGGATTGAATAGTACCTATCTCATAGGGCAGTTGTGAAGGTCAGATGTAAAGAAATTGAAATAGTTCCTGCTACAAAGTAAGTGCTCAATAAAGTTAGCTATCATCAATAGTAGCAATTGTTGGCTGATGAATGAAGGAAAGGATCTTTGTGCTTAGCAAACCCTTGAAGAAGCCGTGAATAGTGAGTATTCAGTACATGAGTAAATACTAGAATGTTCTTGGTCAGTGCTTACTGTATCAGTGAAGAGTAATACTCAGGCAATGAGTGAGTATGTATTGATAAAATGACTGAATTAGTATTAAGCATTCCATAGGACTTTGTAAGATGAGTGAAAACCGTAAATGCTGTGCAGGCCTTAAGAGGCAGACACTGGGTACCGCTGGCTTTATATCAAGGGCCTCCCCTTCTCTTTCACCCCAGACACACAGGAAGCTCCAGCGCAGAGAGGAAGTGCTAAGTCAGCACATTCTAATCTCCTCCCCACCTACTGAACAGAAAATCAGAGCTGGGGCTGGGCAGAGTGGCTCATGCCTGTAATCCCAGGCCAAGGCAGGAGAATTGCTTGAGGCCAGAAGTTTGAGACCAGCCTGGCCTAACATAGCGAGACCCCCATCTCTATTTAAAAAAAAAAAAGAAAGAAAAGCAGAAGAAAAATATAATTAAGAGAAAATCAGAGCTGAGAGGTCTCAGGGGTTGTCTAACCCAACCCCTCTATTTTATAGCTGAGGAAACCAAAGTCCCAAGAAAGCATAGAGTTTACCCAAGCAGTCCCTGAGCTAATTATAATGGGCGTGACACAGAGTGGGTAAGTTTCAGAATGTGAATGGAATTGTTTGGGGGATTTTGGCCATGATTAAACTGGTATTATTTCTTTGCTACAATCCAGATAGCAAGATGATGATTTTGGTTACATCAGAAATCTCTGTGGAACAGCAAAGCACTTTCAGCCCCAACTCTGCCCACATTCCCCCCACCTACCTACAACCCCCAACTACCTCCGTACTAAGCTGAAGCATTTGGAGAGTCCCAGGGAGTTTTTTTGTGAGTTTTTGGAGTCAGTGTATCTGTTACACCTTGAACCTCTTGCCATTTTCTATTTCCTGTCCCTATGCCAGTCTTCTCATCCCTCCCCACCCCTCAACTCCCTTCTCCATGGTTCAGAGGCCACCTTTATCCTGAAATAAGCCTTGCTCCTCCATTAAGCTGGTCCAGTGCTGAGTAGGGGTACCAGTAAATAAGATGTGGTCCCACTCTCCAGGGCTCACATTCTAGACCCAGGAAAAGAGGCTGCAGAGAGCTATAACGTGTGCCACAAAGTGGGTTCAGGAACTTGCTAGAGAGATGGGCAGGTCCATTCATTCACCTGTCCACTCACCAGATTTTTACCGGGGCAGGCTCTGTGCTGGGCCTGGCCAGCAGTGGAGAGCAAACCAACACAGCTCTAGCCCCAGTCAGGGGCAGGAGATGATGCTAATCAGAGAATCACTAAGGAGTGGAAACTATAAGCAGAGATGTGTGCTCCAAAGTAGAGCAGCAGGGTTCTGTGAGAGTGAAGAGCAGAGGACACTGGCCTAGGCTAGAGGGCCAGGGAGCGTTTCCCCAAGGAGGCACCACTGGAGCCGAGATGCGAAGGAGAACTAGGAGCTAACCAGGTAAAGGGAGGTGCACCCCGAACAGTACAGCACGTGCAAAGGTCCTGAGGAGGGCGGGAGCCTGGGTAGGGGCTGGATGATGGGGGTGGGATAAGAAGAGTCCCAGCGAGGGCCTTGTAGGCCATGTTCACAATTTGTCACCCTTATCTGAAGGGCAATAGGGCATCATTAAAGGGTGTTCCTCTTGGAGGGCGGGAAGGACAGGTGCGAGGTTATCTCGAAAAGTTTCTTCTGGCTGCTCTGTGGTGAGTACACCAGGAGAGGCAGTGAGGGGACCAGGAAGAGGCTGTTGCAATCCATCAGGCAAGAGATTGTGATGATTCGGCCCAAGGAGTGGCCCTCCCTCAAGAGAAGGGCTCACCTTTGGGGAATATCTCGGGGGTAGATTGGACGGACCTTGGGCTTGGATTTGGGGTACATGGGAGACGGAGGCATCCAGCCCAGAATTGGAAGGTGTGGAGCTCTCTGTTCCCCTCTGTGGTTTGGTGGGGAAGTCCATCAGGCTAGGGCTTTAGGAAAAACAGAATTTGAGCTTAGACTCTTAGTCTGGTCAGGCCAGGCACAGTGGCTCACGCCTATAATCCCAGCTATTTGGGAGGCTGAGGCAGGAGGATCACTTGAATCTCAGAGTTCAAGACCAGCCTGAGCAACATAGCAAGACCCCTCCTCTAAAAAAATTGTTTTAAATTAACCACGTGTGGTGGTGCACACCTGTAGTCCCAGCTACTTGGGAGGCTGAGGTGGGAGATTGCTTGAGCCTGGAAGGTTAAGACCTGCCTGGGCAGTATAGCAAAAACCCATCTCAAAAAATAAATAAAATAAAAGAGTCTGGTCGGTATTTTAACGGGTGATGAAGCAGCATTCCAGGCAGAGGGAACAGCACAAGTGAAGACATGAAGGTGTGAATGGTGTGTTTGGAGCTGAGGCTCCTGGAGCCGGGAAGGTGGGGTGGGCCTAGGCAGCAGCTGGGCAATGCTTCCTCAGACACTGAACCACATCTTCCTCCTCTCTGCCCCTCCTTTTGTGTCTGTAACTGCAGCCCAGGGAATAAGGTTGGGGGTGTGGATGGCAGGCCTTTGCCTGCAGCCACCCCAGCTTATATGCTCTGCGCTTCCCCCTGCAGGTGAAGGTGGTGAGCCTGAAGCCTGAGGTGGCCCAGGTCGACCTGTACATCCTCGGCCAAGCCGACCACTTTATTGGCAACTGTGTCTCCTCCTTCACTGCCTTTGTGAAGCGGGAGCGGGACCTCCAGGGGAGGCCATCTTCTTTCTTCGGCATGGACAGGCCCCCTAAGCTGCGGGACGAGTTCTGATTCTGGCCAGAGCACCACACCCTCTGATCCTGGAGGGACCAGAGTCTGAGCTGGTCCTTCCAGCCAGGCCTGGCAGCCAGAGGTGTTCCGGGATTGCAAACTCCTCTTCTCACCTGCCAAAGATGGAGAAGGGTGCCAGGGACCCCTGGAGGAGGGAGACGTTCCATATCCCAGGGCATAGGACTTCCGGGTTCCTAGGAGCAGGAGCATCTGCCATCGCACGTGCTTTCTGCTCTTCTGGGAATTTCTCACAGCGGCAAAGCAGTCCAGCCTCCGTCTTCTGGTCAGCTCTGCTCTGAGCAGCCTGGGATGCTGAACTCTTCAGAGAGATTTTTTTATAGAGAGATTTCTATAATTTTGATACAAGGTCATGACTATCCTAGAACTCTCTGTGGTTTTTGAAAATCAGTGAATTCTATTAATGTAGGTACCTAAAGTGACCTTAACTGAATGTGGATGAGGCTGGGGCTGGTGTGGGTCTTTTGGCTGGTTTTCAAGGTGTCCCCCAGTGTGGCCCTCAAGAGCCATCCTCACTGCCTGGCCAGAGCCATTGTTGTCCCCCACTTCCTAGGCCATTTCTCGGGCTTGGGGGTTGAATACTGTCCTGTGTTGTAAACACTATGCAAATGGAAGTTATCAGTTGTGGTACTGTGCAGCGCTCTGTGGGCGACTAAGTGCCACTCACATAACATGTTCCTGGCAAGGTGCACATACCATCAAGCCACACTATCATGGTATTGTTCTCACAGTCTTTTGGTGGTTGGTGGCCACTGCAAACCTGGCACCATCAGATCTCTTCTGATCTCTTGCCCCAGTGGGGCCTGGTTGGTAGAATGTTGGCATTAGGTTGATATCCAAAGCCTGTTCTCCCAGCCGTCCTCCTGCAGCTGGAGCCTTCAGGCCGTATTCTCACGAAGGAACGTTTGCCAAGGTTCTGACCACATAGAAGATGCCCAGGGCCCAGAAGCCATCAGAATTATCAGTGGAGAAGCACCTTTTGACTCTTCCCTTCCAATGTAATCTCTGCCAACACCATGAGGCTTAAGGTGCTCTAAGTCATGAGTGTTTTGGTCTCAGATGCTGCAGTTTTAATAATCTATGACTCCTGAGAGCCCATGGTTTTTTGACCTTGTGGTTCTAAAATTCCATGTCTGACCCCTGTAGATCTTTTCCTTGCCATGTCACCTCCCTTGGCCTTTGATCCTGGAAAGGTGGCAGAGCCTCCACTGAGCCAGGCCCAGAGCTCCTTGCAGTGCCTTTTCCCTTGTTTACCTGTGGGAGGAAACACTTTTTTTGTCAGGGGCAGCCTGGGTCAGAGCTCAGAGGTCACACTGTATCAAAGATCTCAAACAGCAAAGTCAGCATTTGCTGTATAGAGCTGCCACCCAACTCTAAGCAGGAGAAACTGTACAGAAAGGGCTTTGCTATTTTTCCCTTTTGGGAAAACAATGAAGTATTTTAAGTCCTGGGTGGACTGAGAGATGGTTTGCCTGTCCAGACTTGCTCTCAAGCCTCATCCAGAGAAGGAGCTGCAGATGAGGGATCCCGTACACTCCCTGCCGCCACTAGGTTGTAAGCCTGTGGCTGGCTGGCTGATTTCATTTTGGAATTCATTTGCTATCCACAGCCTTACACTAGGCATACACTTTAGAGTCTGGAGCTCCAGTGGGGCCATCCTAATTTTTTTTTCTCCCAAGACAGGGCCTTGCTCTGTCTCCCAGGCTGGAGTGCAGTGGCATGATCATGGCTTACTGCAGCCTTGATCTCCCAGGCTCAAGTGATCCTTCCGCTTCAGCCTGTCTGGTAGCTGAGACTGCATGCCCAGCTCCAAATCACCTTGATTCATATCAGCAGTAATAATGACTTGTGTTCTGAAAGAAAGGGCACCAGAAGTTCTATCAAAATTCAGTTGTGTTCTGTGAGCTAGCACTTTTTCCTCTGACCCAATTTTCTTACCTATAAAATGGTGATAAAAACCAACAGGTTGTTCAAAGGCCCAGATCAGCTAAAGCATGTATATAAGAGCACGTTGTAAACTTGAAAGAGACAAAGACACAAATGTGGCTGTTGATTAACTTGACTGCCTCTCGTTGCTCATCACCTCCATGCCAGGCACTGTGCTTGCTAAGTGCTTTATGGGCATTCTCTTATTTATTCCCCAGCCCTGGGAAATAGGAGCTGTCATTATCCTTCTCTTTCTGCACAAGGAAAAATTAATGCCCTGAGAATTCTCATAATTTTCCCAAGGCTGCCTAGCTGGTGGTGTTAAGCCAGAATTTGACCTCCCAGAGCCAGTTTCCATTAGCCGCCATGCTCTGCTGCCTCTAATTCACAGAATGCACTTTCTACCCTGTGTGCCATGGAGGCCTCCTATGGAAAAATGATCAGCCACCTTACCTTCTACTGGGTACCTGCTGTGAGTCTGCCTATGCCAGAAGGATTAAGGAGGGGAGGTTACCCAAGAAACAAAGCCTACATGCCACTTACAGCCCCCATTGGATGGTTACTCAGTACAACAGTCTTTCACTCAGCAGGTGTTTGTTCATCACCTACTATGTGTCAGGCCCTTGCTAGGTACTGGGGATGCAGGAGAGACTCAAGCATAAAGTCTTTGTTCTCAAGGAATTTGCATTCTAGAAAGTAGAAGATGTAATAAATGTACTGTGGGAGGTGTTGATAAATGCTATAAAGAAACATAAAGGGTTTGGGAGCAAAAAGAGGGAGTGGATCTATTTTAGATAAGGAGCCCAGGTAAGACCTCTCTGAAGAGCTGCCATGAAGGAGGGAGGGAGCACATTCCTGGCAGAGAAAACAGCATGTGCAAAGGCCCCGAGACTGGAGTGTGTGCCTGAAGAGCAGCCAGGAGGCCAGCATGGCTGGAGAGGCTGGCATAGGCAGGGAACCGAGCAGCAGGTCAGAGCAGGTGAGCTGACATTCTGCAGCCTGGACGGCCGTGGCAGGAAGCTTTTAGTTGGAGAGATACAGGAAGCCTCCTAGGATTCTGAGCAGAAGAGGGGCATGAGCTGATTCACATTCTGAAGGACCTCTCTAGCTGGCCAGTGCTGAGGAGGTTGGAGAGAGAAAGGGTGAAAGTAGAGAGACCAGTGCAGGGCTGTTACAGGGTTGCAGGCGAGAGACTGGGGTGCTGGGCTCCCCTAGACTAGGACTCCAGTGCCCTCCTCTCCCAAGAGACAAAGGCCATTGCATTGAAGGAGGTGGGAAATGATTAGATTCTGAACATATATAATTATTTTTCAGTCTTTTTCAAAGATACAAATATTTACATAGTTTTAATCATGCAATATATACAATTTAATGTCCTAGTGTTTTACTTAATAGTGTATCATGTTTTCCCTGTTGGTATGTAGCCTGGATAAATGCTCTTAATTATAAAAAATTCTACTGAGGAGTGTTCCATAGTTTATTGTTTTCCTATTATGAGAATTTAGGCCAAGTGCGGTGGCTCATGCCTGTAATCCCAGCACTTTGAGGGGCCGAGGTGGGCAGATCACTTGAGGTGAGGAGTTCAAGACCAGCCTGGCCAGCAGGGTGAATTATCTCTACTAAAAATACAAAAAAATAATAATACCCAGGCATGGTGGCACATGCCTGTATTCCCAGCTACTTGGGAGGCTGAGGCAGGAGAATGGCTTGAACCTGGGAGGTGGAGGTTGCAGTGAGCCGAGATGGTGCCACTGCATTCCAGCCTGGGCAACAGAGCAAGACTCCATCTCAAAAAAAAGGAGACTTAATGTGCCCCCAATTTTTCACTATTGTTATTTGAAAAAATATTTTTATTTTTAAGAGTTTTTCTTTATTTAAAATGTTCATTAATAAAGTTGTTGGACAGGAAGCAAAAAAAAAAAGTTGATTAAGATAAATTCCCACGGCCGGGCGCGGTGGCTCACGCTTGTAATCCCAGCACTTTGGGAGGCTGAGGCAGGCGGATCACGAGGTCAGGAGATCGAGACCACGGTGAAACCTCGTCTCCACTAAAAAAATACAAAAAAGTTAGCCGGGCGTGGTGGCGGGCGCCTGTAGTCCCAGCTACTCAGGAGGCTGAGACAGGAGAATGGCGTGAACCCGGGAGGCGGAGCCTGCAGTGAGCCGAGATTGAGCCACTGCACTCCAGCCTGGGCGACAGACGAGACTCCGTCTCAAAAAAAAAAAAAAGATAAATTCTCAGAAGTGAATTTGTTGGATCAAACACTTAAAACTTTTTGTTACGGAAGAATTCAAATATAAATAAAAAATTGTGAGTAATAAAATGAACTCACAGTTTCAACAATGACCCACATTTTACCAGTCTAGTTTCATTTACTGTCCCACACCCAAGTCTGTTTGCTAGAGTTTTATAGAAAACCTAAATGTGTTTTGAAAGAAGAGCCGACAGGATTTGCTGACATGTTGAATGTGGACTGGGAAGGAAAGAGGAGTTCAGGGTGCTCCAAGATTTAGGGCCCGGGCACTAGGGAGTTGTCCCTGACTTGCAGAGTGACCTTGAAGCAAATCCCTTCACCTCCACATTCCTCACCTCAGTATTACAGGTGCTAATGGTCTAGACAGTGCTTCCCAAAGGGTAGTCTTCAGAGGTTCCTTCCAGGGCTGGTTGATAAGGCAGATTCCCAGGAGCCACCCTGAACCTGAGAATCAGAATGTCTCGGGGGTAGTGCCCAGGAATCTGCCTTTTCACAAGCACCTGCAAGTGATTTGGATGCCCAGTGGCCCAAGACCTGAAACTCTGGTCGTCAGACCAGCAGCATCAGCATCACCTGGGGGAACTTGTTAGAAATGCAGAATCCCAGGCCCCCGCCCAGAACCACTGAGTCAGGATCTCTGGGGACGCAGCCCAGGAATCTCTTAAGCTCTCTTGGGGCTAAAACTTGAGCAACACTGATCTGAAGGAAGTGGGGATCTCACTGTGTGGTCAGTCAGCCCACGGTAATGGAAGACCTGCAGCCCCTCCCTGGCAAGCCTCACGAGTTCCACCAGGCGTGGTCAACAAGGTGGCTTTAGGAACTGCCTGCTGCCCAGTTTGTATTGACCTACATCTCCTATTGTATGTTTGTAGGGGCTTTACAACCAGATGATCAAATCTCTCTCATTGTTTTAGGGTCAGATCAAATTTATATATAAGTAAAGGAAGGGAAGCCTGGGCGCAGTGGCTTACTCCTATCATCCCAGCATTTTGGGAGGTTGACACAGGCCAATGGCTTGAGCCCAGGAGTTCGAGACCAGTCTGGGTAACATAGGGAAACCCCGTCTCTACAAAAAAATACAAAAATTAGCTGGGCATGTGGCATGCACCTGTAGTCCCAGCTACTCGGGAGGCTGAGGTGGGAGGATCACTTGAGCCCAGGAGGAGGTTGAGGCTACAGTGAGCTGTGATGGCACCACTGCACTCCAGCCTGGACATTGGAGTGGGACCCTGTCTCAAAAGAGAGGGAAAAAAAAGGGAATTCAATTTTTCAAAATTAAGAAAAGGGAATTCCATTTTTCAAAATCTGCATCTGATTGGAGAAATGGAGAAGCTGGTGTTCAAAGGAACCAAAGCTGGAAACACTGTCCTGAAACATCATAGATCTCCAGAAGTATGGAAGGGAAGGGACAGAGAATAAGAAAATAAAGAAGAAAGAAGAGAAAGGACAGAGGGAGGAAGAAAGAGTTGAGTTCTCATTGCCATTTTCTGTACAAAGAAGCTCAGCAAATAATCTGTTAATAGTAACTACAACAACAATAATAATAAGCTTTCACTGGCCTGAAAATGAAGATCCTTCCTCTCCTCGGTTCTCCTGTCCTTAGTGCAATTGACAAAAAAAACCCCATAGCCTGAAGGCAAATCCTGCACTCTGGATTATGTTGTCAAAATGAATTCAAATTCTTGCTTGAAACCTGGTTTATTTCAGGGTTGAGACCTTTCCCTTGAAATAACATTAAGGGCAAGCAGGTTTGGTTTGTTTTTACATCTAATCCTTTATTGATCATCAGCCCAGGACGCCAAGCATAACCAGGTAAACAGTGAGAATGGAAGAAACAAAAGGCATTTCCCAGAAACCTCATTCCTCAAGTGCAGTGACTCAGAACAATGCCCACCTGGGGGCGGCACCCCGGGGAGGATACCCCACCCCTCTGAAAAATCTACCTTTCTGAAAAAAAATTGGCAACACATTGATCCATTTGATATTCATCTCCTCCAGTGTGGGGGATGTTTTCCCCTCTCTGACACTGCACAAGCTGGTTTAGGAGGTCCTGGGCAGGCACTGGCAGAAGGCAAGAATTATCTTTTCAGTTTTTCTCAATCCTGCTAACAATGCCCAAAGAGAAAGTCTCAGTTCAGTGCTATCATGTCATTAACTCCTCTCTACTGCTTGCTAATAATCTGTCCTTGTAACAGAGTAGACCTCAGAGTCAGACAATCTTAGTTTTCTGGAATTTAGTAACACTATTACTAAGTAAATAAATGAATTATTTATTTATTTATTTATTGAGACAGGATCTTACTCTTGCCCAGGATGGAGTACAGTGGCTCGATCTTGGCTCACTGTAGCCTCAACCTCCCAGGCTCAAGCCATTCTTTCACATCAGCCTCCCAAGCAGCTGGGATCATAGGCACGCACCACCACACCAGCTAACTTTTGTATTTTTAGTAGAGATGGGGATTCGCTGTGTTGCCCAGGCTGGCCTCGAACTCCTGGCCTCAAGGGATCCTCCTGCCTCAGCCTCCCAAAGTGCTGGGATTACAGTGAGCCACCGTGCCCTGCCATTTTATTTATTTTTGGTCTTTTGTACTTGTGTTTTTCTGTTTAAAGATGTGATTTAAAGTTTCCTTTTAAGAAACTTAGGTTACAAAAAGTGAGTTGGTTCAGAGAAAAAGTATTGAGTAAATGGTGTAGCATGAATTATGAAGATAAAGTTTGGGAGATCCTTACTCGGCTGGCCCCTGATGATAGCTCAAAACAATACCCAAGGGGCTTTTGTGAGAGAAACTCTCCTCACTCTTCACACCTCCACACTATTGTCTAAGCTTTCGCTCTGCTTAAAACATGTCGTAAATGTTTCAAGATTCTATGAAATTCTCCTTTTCTGAGCTCCCATAGAACCTTGAAATTGTAATAATAAGTAACATGGGCTGGGCGCGGTGGCCCACGCCTATAATCCCAGCAGTTTGGGAGGCTGAGGCAGGTGGATCGCTTGAGCCCAAGAGTTCGAGACCACCCTGAGCAACAAAGTGAGACCCCCCCCCCATCTCTACCAAAAGTCAAAAAATTAGCCAGCCGTGGTGGCAAAGCGTCTATGGTTCCACCTACTCAGGAGGCCGAGGTGGGAGGATCACTTGAGCCCAAGAGGTTGCAGTGAGCCATGTTTGTGCCACTGCACTCCAGCCTGGGACAGAGGGAGACCCTGTCTCAAATAATAAGTAACATGTATTAAATGACTAACACATATCATTTACCATGTGCTACAGTGTTCTAAGCAGTTCACATCAATTAACTCGCCTGATTAGAGAATATCCCTAAGAGGTTGCTTTTCTTATTATCTCCATGTTACAGATAAGAGCACTGAGAAGCAGTGAGGTGAAGCACCCAGCTTAAGGTTGTAGAGCCTGTGAGTGGAAGAGCTGGGACTTGGGCCCTGGAAGCATGGCACACGAGTCAGTGCCCCAAAGCCATGCATTGTGCTGCCTCTCATGTCATGTTACCCATCAGACCAAATAATTTGCTCACTTGTTTCCCCAGCTGGACCAGAAGTGTCCCCCAGGAATAGGGGCCATGCCTGATGCATTTCCCAACATCAGCGCCTAGCCCAGTGCTTGGTTTATAAAAGTGTCCTAAATTTATGGCCGGGCATGGTGGCTCACGCCTGTAATCCCAGCACTTTGGGAGGCCAAGGTGGGCGGATCACCTGAGGTCAAGAGTTCGAGACCAGCCTGGCCAACATGGGGAAACTCTGTCTCTACTAAAAATACAAAAATTAGACCAGGCGCGGTGGCTCACGCCTGTAATCCCTGCACTTTGGGAGGCCAAGGCGGGTGGATCACCTGAGGTCGGGAGTTTGAGACTAGCCTGACCAACATGGAGAAACCCCGTCTCCACTAAAAATACAAAATTAGCTGGGCGTGGTGGTGCATGCCTATAATCCCAGCTACTTGGGAAGGCCGAGGCAGGAGAATCGCTTGAATCTTGGAGGTGGAGGTTGTGGTGAGCCGAGATCATGCCATTGCACTCCAACCTGGGCAACAAGAATGAAACTCCATCTCAAAAAAAAAAAAAAAAAATACAAAAATTAGCCAGGCATGGTGGCAGGCCCTGTAATCCCAGCTACTTGGGAGGCTGAGGCAGGAGAATTGCTTGAACCTGGGAGGCGGAGGTTGCGGTATGCCAGGATCACACCACTGCACTCCAGCCTGGGCAACAGAGCAAGACTGTCTCAAAAAAAAAAAAAAAAAAAATATATATATATATATATTCACTCATTCAACCCATATATGTGTATGTGTATATATACGTCTGGCATCATGGAGGGTTCGTGGAGGAGGTAGGAGTGGAGTCAAATGATGGGTATGATTTTAACAGCCACATATGGGAGATAAGAAAAGGAATTATAGATGGAGGGATTGCATGAACAAAGGTGCTGACCCAGGTGTTGAGAGCTAAGTTTGTGGGGAGCAGCAAGCGTGCTGGGCATAGGTTTAGGGAGGTGGAGACAGGAGATGAGGCAGCATCGGGAGGTTTGAGCCATGTGAGAAGGCTCTGGAATGCCAAACTAAGAGGTTTGGTCCTTACCCTTGGGGATCTTAACTAGAAGTTGTCTCAGGATTAGAGGCAAATACATGGGGTAAGGGTACGAGCAGGGGCTTTGCAGGGCTCACTAAGGTCCCTGAGGCATCATAGGAGTGAAAGGGTCCCCACAGTGCCCCTTGAGGGCAATACCAAAGGGCAGGACTTTGGCTGCATAAATTAGTCAAAAATGTAATGACAATAAATTCATGTACAGGGTGAAAAATTCAAAAAGTTCAAAATAATATACCTGTAGTGTGAAAAATAAGTGCCCCCTTGCTAGCACAAACCCCACTCCAGAGGCAAACACTGCTCAAAGTTTCATGGCCAGGTGTGGTGGCTCACACCTGTAATCCCAGCACTTTAGGAGGTGGAGGCAGGTGGATCACTTGAGATCCAGGAGTTTGAGATCAGCCTGGCCAACATGGCAAAACCTTGTCTCTACTAAAACTACAAAAGTCTTGGATTTGTACACTTTGATTTCTGTCCTGGTGCCACAGTGTGCTGGCTATACAGTCTGGGAGACTTGGCTTCAAATCCCAGCCCAGTCACTAACTCAAGTCACTGTGGGAGTCAAACAAGTCACTAGCCTATCTGAACCTGTTTTTGCATCTACAATACAGAAATAGGCCTAGCATGGTGGCTCATGCCTTTAATCCCAGTATTTTGGGAGGCTGAGTCAGGAGGATCACTTGAGGCCAAGAAATCAAGAACAGCCTGAGCAATGTGGCAAAACTCCATCAATACAAAATAAAAATAAAAAATTTAGCCAGGTGTGGTGCTGTGTGCCTGTGGTCCCAGCTACTTAGGAGGCTGAGGCAGGAGGATCACTTGAGCCCAGGAGGCAGATGCTGTAGTGAGCCGTGATGGTGCTACCGCACTCCAGCCTGGGCAACAGAGCAAGACTCCGTCTAAAAAAAAAATACACATGCACACACACACACACACACACAGATATAGATATAGATATAGATATAGATATAGATATAGATATAGATAAAATATTGCCACAGTACCTGATGCATAGTAGATGGTTGATAATAAAAGTGTGTTATTATTTAGTGAAATTGCATAACCTTTCTGAAATTCAGATTCTTCAGCTAGGAACCAGCAGTTGGCATGAGGCTGTCAGAGAGATTCCAAAGTTCATGAAAATGCTTTGCAAGTCTTAGGAGGGCCTCAAATATGAAGGATTAAGCATTACTGGGGCTCTGGCAACCCTGCTAGGCATTGCCTGCTATAAGTTTCCTTTACATCTCCCTCTGGCTTTTAAATGTTGTGTTTGCTCACAGTGAGACCATTTTCTCCCAGCTGTTGCCAGTAAGCAAACAGGAACTCTGAGCACTTTGCCTGCTGGGGAGATGGGCTGGCAGGAGAAACCCCCTCCCACCTCCAAGGGATTAGGCTTCTGAGGAGTAGGGCTTGGAGGGAGTAAAGGACCCAGGCCAATGATGTAGGGGCAGAGGATAGGGAGAGGCAGAGAACTGCCTCTTTGCAACAGGCCCTGGCCTTCTGTGAACTCTTGCCTCCTCTGCAACTGTAAAATGAGGGCTTTGGAATTGGGTCACCCTTTGGAAAGGGCATTAGGTTTGGAGTGTAAGGGCATGGGTGCAAGGCCTAGCTTTAAAATTAATCCAGAGTGTAATTATGAGACTCAGTGTTCTCACCTGTAAAATGAGAATACAAATTAAGCCATTGAACCATTATGAATTAAGTCTTCCTCCCATGGTATTGGCATTCTAGTGGGGAAGAAACAGATAAGAAATAATGAAACATTAGCTGGGACCAGGCTTACGTCTGTAATCCCAGCACTTTGGGAGGCCAAGGTGGAAGGATGGCTTGAGCCCAAGAGTTGAGACCAGCCTGGCAATGTGACAAAACCCTGTCTCTACCAAAAGAAAAAAAAAAAAAAAGAACAAACGAAAATTAGCCAGGCATAATGGCACATGCCTGTAGTCCTGTAAAACCAAAGATGAGGCCAGGTGCAGTGAGTCACGCCTGTAATCCCAGCACTTTAGGAGGCTGAGGTGAGAGGATCACTTGAGCCCAGGAGGTGGAGGTTGTAGTCAGCCGTGATGGCACCACTGGACTCCAGCCTAGGTGACAGAGCAAGACCCTGTCTCAAAAAACAAACAAAAAACTCAGCCACACTCTCATCATCCAATACTTAACCAGTTTTTTTTTCTTTTCTTTTTTTTTTTTTTTTTTTGAGATGGAGTCTCACTCCATCACCCAGGCTGGAGGGCAGTGGCACAATCTCAGCTCACTGCAACCTCTGCCTCCCAGGTTCAAGTGATTCTCATGCCTCAGCCTCCCAAGTAGCTGGAGTTACAGGCATGCACTACCACGCCTGGCTAATTTTTATATTTTTAATAGAGACGGGTTTTCACCATGTTGGCCAGGCTGGTCTCCAACTCCTGGCCTCAGGTGATCTGCCCGCCTTGAGCTCCCAAAGTGCAGGGATTACAGGCGTGAGCCACTGTGCCCAGCCCAATTAACCACTTTTATTTTTTAAACAATTAGCTGGGGCCGGGCGTGGTGGCTCATGCCTGTAATCCCAGCAATTTGCGAGGCCAAGGCGGGCGGATCACTTGAGGTCAGGAGCTTGAGACCAACCTGGCCAACATGGTGAAACCCCATCTCTACTAAAACTACAAAAATTAGCCGGGTATGATGATGTGTGCCTGTAATCCCAGCTGCTCGGGAGGCTGAGGCAGGAGAATCGCCTGAATCTGGGAGGTGGAGGTTGCAGTGAGCTGAGATTGTGCCACTACACTCCAGCCTAGGCAACAGAGCAAGACTCCGTTGCAAAATAAGTAAATAAATAAAAATAAAAAATTAGCCGGGCCTATAATCCCAGCACTTTGGGAGGCCGAGGCTGGCAGATCATGAGGTCAAGAGATCGAGACCACCCTGACCAACATGGTGAAACCCCATCTCTACTAAAAATACAAAAAAGTTAGCTGGGTGTGGTGGTGCACGCCTGTACTCCCAGCTACTCAGGAGGCTAAGGCAGGAGAATTGCTTGAACCTGGGAGGCAGAGGTTGCAGTGAGCCGAGACTGTGCCACTGCACTCCAGCCTGGCAACAGAGCGAGACTCTGTCCAAAAAAAAAAAAAAATTAGCCGGGCATAGTGCTGTACACCTTGTGGTCCCAGGTACATGGGAGGCTAGCTGGGAGGATTGCTTGAGCCTAGGAGGTCAAGGCTGCAGTGAGCCGTGATTGCACCACTGCATTCCAGCCTGGTGACAGAGTGAGACCACATCTCAACAAAAAAAAAAAAAAAAAAAAAAAAAGTATGAGGCGGTAATGAAGACTATGAATGAGAATGAAATAGAGTAAAGAGAAAGAGAGTAACTGGGTGGTCAGGGGAGGCCTCTGTGTTCGGGTCACATTTGAGCAGAGGCCTGAAGGAGGTGAGTGAGTGAGCCATATGGGTATCTGGGGAAGACCATTTCAGGTAGAAGGAACAGCGAGTGCAGAAGTCCTGAAAGGGAGATGATTTTTGGCATCAGGGAGCGGGGCAGGAGGTGAGGTATGACAGTGAGAGAGGCCAGATCGTAGTGGACCTCACCTTTGGTTTTTCGTGGGTTCTGCCTTTGTTTTTGTTTTTGTTTTGAGATTTTTATTTATTTACTTATTTTGTGACGGAGTCTTGCTCTGTTGCCTAGGCTGGAGTGTGGTGGCACAATCTCAGCTCACTGCAACCTCCACCTCCCAGATTCAGGCGATTCTCCTGAATCTCCCACTGTGTCATCAAGGCTGGAATGCAGGGGTACAATCATGGCCCACTGCAGCCTCAACCTCCAAGACTCACACGATTCTCCCACCTTAGTCTCCCAAGTAGCTGGGACTACAGGCATGCACAAGCATGCCTAGCTAATTTTTGAATTTTTGTAGAGATGAGGTCTCACTATGTTGCTCTGACTGGTCTCGAACTCATGGGTTCAAGTGATCCTCCTGCCTCAGCCTCTCAAAATGGTGGAATTATAGACGTGACTCACTAGACCCAGCCTCGCCTTTGGTTTTGTTTGTTTGTTTGTTTGGGATGGAGTTTCACTTCTGTTGCCCAGGCTGGAGTGCAATGGTGTGATCTCGGCTCACTGCAATCTCCACCTCCCGGGTTCAAGCAATTCTCCTGCCTCAGACTCCTGAGTAGCTGGGATTACAGACATGCGCCACCATGCCCAGCTAATTTTTTATTTTTAGTAGAGACAGGGTTTCACCATGTTGGTCAGGCTGGCCTCGAACTTCCGACCTCAGGTGATCCGCCCGCCTCGGCCTCCCAAATTGTTGGGATTACAGGTGTGAGCCATCGCCTTTGGTTTTATGTGAGTGACCTGAGAAACCATTGGAAGGTTTTGAGCAGAGCGGAGTGACATATCTGACGTAGGTTTGTTTTTTTGTTTTGTTTGTTTGTTTTTGAGACGGCGTCTTGCTCTGTCACCCAGGCTGGAGTGCAGTGGCGCGATCTCGGCTCACTGCAAGCTCCGCCTCCTGGGTTCACGCCATTCTCCTTCCTCAGCCTCCCCAGCAGCTGGGACTACAGGCGCGTGCTGCCACGCCCTCTAATTTTTTTGTATTTTTAATAGATACGGGGTTTCACCGTGTTAGCCAGGATGGTCTCGATCTCCTGACCTCGCGATCCGCCCCCCTCGGCCTCCCAAAGTGCTGGGATTACAGGCGTGAGCCGCTGTGCCTGGCCTCTGACTTAGGTTTTATATTAGTTATCCGTTGCTGTATAACAAATAACCCCCAAATGTAGTGTCTTAAAACAAGAATCATTTATTATCTTTCAGTTTCTGTGGGTCAGAAATTTGGAAGTAGTTTGGCTGAGCAGTTCTGGCTCAGGATCTCTCATGAGATTGTAGTCAAATATTGGCCAGGGCTACAGTCATCTGAAGGCTTGACTGTGTCTACAGGCTTCTTTTCCAAGGTGGCTCACTCTTATGGCTGGCAAATTGGGGCTGACTATTGGCAGGAGGCCTCAGTTCCTCTCCATGGGGTTGCTGGAAGGTCCTTGCAACATCGTGGCTGTCTACCCCCAGAGAGTGATTCAAGACACCAAGACAGAAGCTGCGATGTCTTTTTTTTTTGAGACACAGTCTTGCTATGTCACCCAGGCTGGAATGCAGTGGAATGATCACAGTTCACTGCAGCCTTGACCTCCTAGGCTCAAGCAGTCCTCCCACCTCAGCCTCCAGAGTAGCTGGAACTACAGGCACGTACCACCGTGCCCGGCTAAATTTTTTTTTTTTCCAGTCTTGCTCTATTGCCAGGCTGGAGTACAGTGGCACGTTCTCGGCTCACCGCAACCTCTGTCTCCCAGGTTCAACAGCTTCTCTTGCCTCAGGCTCCTGAGTAGCTGGGACTACAGGCACACGCCACCATGCCCAGGTAATTTCTTGTATTTTCAGTAGAGACAGGGTTTCACCATGTTGGCCAGGATGGTCTCGATCTCTTGACCTTGTGATCCGCCCACCTTGGCCTCCCAAAGTGCTGGGATTACAGGTGTGAGCCACCACGCCTGGCCCTGGCTAATTAAAAAGAAAAAAAATTGGGGGTAGAGGCCGGGCGTGGTGGCTCACGCCTGTAATCCTAGCAGTTTGGGAGGCTGAGGCGGGCGGATTACCTGAGGTCAGGAGTTCAAGACCATCCTGGCTAACATAGTGAAACCCTGTCTCTACTAAAAATACAAAAATTTAGCCAGGTGTGGTGGCACGCACCTGTAATCCCAGCTACTCTGGAGGCTGAGGCAGGAGAATCACTTGAACTCGGGAGGCAGAGGTTGCGGTCAGCCGAGATTAGACCACTGCACTCCAGCCTGGGCTACAGAGCAAGACTTTGTCTCCAAAAAAAAAAAAAAAAAAAAGGTTTTTGGTAGAGATGGGATCTCAATATGTGATCTAGGCTAGTCTCGAACTCCTGGCCTCAAATGACGCTCCAGCCTCAGCCTCCCAACCGGGATTATAGGCATGAGCCACCATGTCTTGCCATTTTTCTTGTGACCAAGAAAAATGGCACAAGCCTGTGTGCAGGCTAGCCCTATTCAATATGAGAAGGGCGTAAGTACGAGGAGGAGATGAGGTCATTGTGGAACATCTTAGAGGCAGGCTACCAAAAGTTTCTTATTTGTTTGTTTTAATTAACATACAATGAAATTTACCCTTTTCTTAATTTGGACGTAAAGATGTATAGGTCTATAAATGTTAACATATGAGTATATTTGCGTAACCACTACCACAAACAGGATATAGAAGAGTTCCATCACCCCTCAAAAAACCCTCGTGTTCCCCTTTGTAGTGACACACTCCTCCTACCTTAACCTGTGGTAACTGCAGATCCATCATGATAGTTTTGTCTGTTTTTTTTTTTTTTTTTTTTGAGACAGAGTTTCGCTTTTGTTGCCCAGGCTGGAGTGCAGTGGCACGGTCTTAGCTCACTGCAACTTCTGCCTCCTGGGTTTAATCGATTCTCCTGCCTCAGCCTCCCAGTTAGCTGGGATTACAGGCATGCACCATCATGCCCAGCTAATTTTGTATTTTTAGTAGAGATGGGGTTTCACCATATTGGTCAGGCTGGTCTGGAACTCCTGACCTCAGGTGATCCGCCCGCCTCAGCCTCCCAAAATGCTGGGATTACAGGCATGAGCCACCGCACCCGGCTGATAGTTTTGTCTTTTAGAGAATGTCATAGCAATGAAATTATTACTATGTAACCTTTTGAAACTGGCTTCTTTCACTCAGAATAATGCCTTTGAGATTCATCTAAGTTGTTGCAGGAATCAGTAATTCATTTCTTTTTATTGCTGAATTATGTTCCAGTGTATGGATAGGTCACAGTTTATCTATTTACTCATTGAAGGGCTTGTTCCAATCTGGGGAAATTGTGAGTAGAGCTGTGTCTCAGTCCATTTGGGCTGCTATACCAAAGCATCATGGACTAAGCGGCTTATAAACAACAGAAATTTATTGTTTACAGCTTTTTTTTGTGGGGGGGTGGGGGACGGAGTCTTGCTCTGTCACCCAGGCTGGAGTGCAGTGGCGCGATCTCGGCTCACCGCAACCTCCGCCTCCTGGGTTCATGCCATTCTGCTGCCTCAGCCTCCAGAGTAGCTGGGACTACAGGCACCCGCCACCACCCCTGGCTAATTTTTAGTAGAGACGTGGTTTCACCGTGTTAGCCAGGATGGTCTCAATCTCTTGATCTCGTGATCCGCCTGCCTCAGCCTCCCAAAGTGCTGGGAGTACAGGCGTGAGCCACGGTGCCCCACCAGGGATTAGGATTTCAACAAACGAATTTTTTTTTAAATTTCTTGTCACCTAGGCTGGAGTGCAGCGGTGCGATCTCGGCTCACTGCAGCCTCCGTCTCCCGGGTTCAAGCCATTATCCTGCCTCAGCTTCCCAAGTAGCTGAGATTACAGGCACGCCACCAACACACCCGGCTAAATTTTGTATTTTTAGGAGAGATGGGGTTTCACCATGTTGACCAGGCTAGTCTGGAACTCCTGACCCCAGGTGATCCACCTGCCTCAGCCTCCCAAAGTGCTGGGATTATAGGTGTGAGCCACCTTGCCCAGACAATAAATGAATTTTTGTTTTTGTTTTTATTTCATGGTTTGTTTTTGTTTTTGAGACAGGATCTTATTCTGTCCCCCAAGCTGGAGTGCAGTGGCATGATCTCGGCTCACTGCAACCTCTGCATCCTGGGTTCAAGCAATTTTCCCACCTCAGCCTCCCAAGTAGCTGGGATTACAGGCATGCATCACCACACCCAGCTAATTTTTGTATTTTTGGTAGAGACGGGGTGTTGCCATGTTGGCCAGGCTGGTCTCAAACTCCTGGCCTCAAGTGATCCACCCACCTCAACCTCCCAAAGTGCTGAAATTACAGGTGTGAGCCACTACACCTGGCCTCAACAAATGAATTCTGGGGAGACACAAACATTCAGATCTCAGCTACTCTAAACATTCATATACCATGCTGTCTGCTATCCTTCTGATACTCTGATTATATAGATGTTAGACCTTTCAATCTTGTCCTACACGTCCCTTAGGCCCTGTTTATTTGTTTGTTTATTTCCATCTATTTATTTATTTATTTGAGACAGAGTCTCACTCTATCGCCCAGGCTGGAGTACAATGGCGTGATCTTGGCTCACTGAAACTTCTGCCTCCCGGGTTCAAGCAACTCTCATGCCTCATCCTCCCAAGTACCTGGGACTACAGGCGTGTGCCACCACGCCCAGCAAATTTTTGTATTTTTTAGTAGAGACAGGGTTTCGCTATGTTGGCCAGGCTGGTCTGAAACTCCCAGTCTCAATTGATCTGCCCTCCTCAGCCTCCCGAAGTGCTGAGATTACAGGCATAAGCCACGGTGCCCAACCAATCTTCTTTTTGTTGTTCAGATTGGATACATTCTGTCGATCCATCTTCAAGATCACAGACTTTTTCTTGTGACATCTCCATTCTGCTATTTAGCCCATTCATTGAGTTTTTTATTTCACTTGTTCTTCAGATCTAAAATTTCCATTATATATATAAATATATATGATATAATACATCTTTTTTTTTTTTTTTTTTTTTTTTTTTTTTTTTTTTTTTTGAGACGGAGTCTTGCTCTGTCTCCCAGGCGGGAGTGCAATGGCGCGATCTCGGCTCACTGCAAGCTCCGCCTCCCGGGTTCATGCCATTCTCCTGCCTCAGCCTCCCGAGTAGCTGGGACTACAGGCGCCCGCCAACACGTCCGGCTAATTTTTTGTATTTTTAGTAGAGATGGGGTTTCACTGTGTTAGCCAGGATGGTCTCGATCTCCTGACCTCGTGATCCGCCCGCCTCAGCCTCCCAAAGTGCTGGGATTACAGGCTTGAGCCACCGCGCCCGGCCGATATAATACATCTTTATGAGAAAGCTAAAGGAAGCAAAGAGTCTTCACCTTTACTTCTTGGAGTATTTTTTTTTTAATTGTGGTAAAATATGCATAACATAGTATTAACCATTGTAACCTTTTTTTTTTTTTCTTTTTTTGAGACAGAGTCTCACTCTGTCACCCAGGCTGGAGTGCAATGGCGCTATCTCGGCTCACTGCAAGCTCTGCCTCCCAGGTTCATGCCATTCTCCTGCCTCAGCCTCCTGAGTAGCTGGGACTACAGGCGCCTGCCACCGCGCCCGGGTAATTTTTTTTGTATTTTTAGTAGAGACAGGGTTTAACCTTGTTAGCCAGATGGTCTCGATCTCCTGACCTCGTGATCCACCTGCCTCAGCCTCCCAAAGTGCTGAGATTACAGGTGTGAGCCACCGCACCCGGCAACCATTTTAACCATTTTTAAGTGTACAGTTCAGTCTGTTCAGTGGCATTAATACATCCACATTGTTGTGCAACCACCACCACTATCTACCTATGTAACGTTTTATCCTCGCAAACTGAAACTCTGAACCCATTAAACAATAATTCCCCATTTCCTCCTTGGAGTTTTTTTGTTTGTTTGTTCATTTGTTTGCTTGTTTTTCAGACACAGGGTCTTGCTCTGTCCCCTAGACTGGAGTGCAGTGATGTGATCATAACTCACTGCAGACTCCAACTCTTGGGCTCAAGGGATCCTCCTACTTCTCCACGTAGCTAGGACTACAAGTATGCACTGCCATGCCCACCTAATCTTGAATATTTTTTGTAGAGGCAGGGTCTTGCTGTATTGCCTAGGCTGGTCTTGAACTCCTGGCCTCAAGCAATTCTCCCACCTCAGCCTCCTAAAGTGCTGGTGGTAATTCAATCAGTGGTCTTCTGCCCCAGTTTGCTGCTACTCTTGACTCTTCAGAGCCTTCAGCTGGCTGTTCCCTGGGCTCCGCGCAGGGTTTATAGCTGTCTTCAGCAGCAGAGACAGGGAGGCTTTGAATCAATCCCTCTGGCCGTCCAGCAGACAGTAGACTGAAGGGGGCAAGGTTGGAAGTAAGGAGACCTGCCGGGAGGTCAGAGGAGGCTTCACAGAGGTGACCTCTGGATCGAATCTTAAAAGATAAGTGGCTGTTTTCAGAAGGGCTAGTTGTGGGTAGACCATTCAGGACAGAGAGATGGATCTGAGTGATGTCTTTTTTTTTTTTTTTTTTGAGACAGAGTCTCACTGTCTACCAGGCTGGAGTGCAGTGGTGCAATCTTGGCTCACTGCAACCTCTGCCTCCCGGGTTCAAGCGATTCTTGTGCCTCAGCCTCCTGTGTAGCTGGAATTACAGGCACGTGACACCATGCCCATCTAATTTTTGTATTTTTAGTGGAGATGGGGTTTTACCATGTTGGCCAGGCTGGTCTTAAACTCCTGGTCTCAAGTGGTCCGCCCACCTCCGCCTCCCAAAGGGCTGGGATTACAGGTATGAGCCACCGTGCCCGGTCCCTGAGTGATGTCTTGAGGGGCAAAAGACTGCGAAGCCTGGTTAAGTAACACTTTGGGTTGTCTGAAGTGAAGAGGGCAAGGCTGGGCAGGATGAAGGGTGAGTGCCATGAGAAAGGGGCCAGTGAAATGGGCTGGGACTAGATGTTGAGAGGTGAGTGGTTGATTTCTGATTTCTATGGGTTGAAGAAAAAGACCCGATAACATTTTCCACTAGAGTAGAAGGAGGGGGAAGCCCCCACCCCCAGACCTGAGACAGGATGTGGGGATGCTTGTAGGTGTCTAAGGCCTTGGCAGGGAAGGTGGCATCTAATCTGGAAAGGCCAGTGGCGCAGTTCCTGTGGAGAAAGAAGGGTGTGCGATTTTGCAGCTGCTGAAAGGGATTGTCATACTGCTGCAGCCTTTCTTGGGTTGGATGATCAAGAAGAGGGGTCAAGGGGATGTCTGCTTCTGAACCCAAGAGAATAAACTGAACAATTCCCTAAGGCTTTCTGTAAATGACGTAGCAGAGGTGGGAGAGGATGGGAGATCAGGTGTTCAAAGGTAAGCGTGACAAAGAGTGTTTGTTATATCCCTTTTTTGGTTTTTTGGTTTTTGTTTTCTGGGTTTTTTTTGTTTTTTGTTTTTTGATTTTGAGACAGGATCTCAAGCTGTCACCCAGGCTGGAGTGCAGTGGCGTGGCATGATCTTGGCTCACTGCAGCCCTGACTCCCAGGGCTCTAGTAATCCTCCTACCTCAGACTGCTGAGTAACTGGGACTACAGGGACACACCACCATGCCCAACTCGTTTTTGTATTTGTTGTTGAGTCGGGTTTTTGCCATGTTGCCCAGGCTGGTCTCAAACTCCTGGATTCAAGCAATCTTCCTGCCTCAGCCTGCCAAAGTGTTGGGATTACAGGTGTGAGCCACCACACCCAGCTTATCTCTTTTTATACTTTTTAAATTTAGTACTTGAGTCATACAAGTCAGAGTTAGTAAAAAAAGGAAAAAAAAATAGTATTAGTTATCTGTTGCTGCAAATAAGTTACCCTTAAACTCAGCAGCTAAAGACAACGTTTATTATCTCACACATTTTTGAGGACAAGGAATCTGGAATCAGCTTTGCTGGGTGATTCTGGCTCAGGGTCTTTCATGAGGTTACAGTCAAAATGTCAACCAGAGCTGCCATCATCTGAAGGTTTGACTGGGGCTGGAGAGTGCACTTCCGAGATGTCTCACTCGTGTGGCTGTTGGCTGGAGGTCTCAGTTCCCCACTGGCTGTTGATCAGAGGCCTCAGTTATTCTCCTTGTGGGCTTCTTCACAGAGATGCTCTCAATTTGACAGCTGGCTTCACCCACAACAAGGGATCCAAGAGAAAGATCCAAGACAGAAGCTACTGTGTCTTTTATAACCTAATCTCAGAAGTGTCATATAATATCATTTCAGCCATATTCTATTAGTCACACAGGCCAGTGCTGGTTCAGTGTGGGAAGAGACTACACAAGGATTTGAATACAAGTAGGTGGGGGTCATCGAAGGCCATCTTCAAAGCTGGTGACCACAGCATATGAATGTATTACCAATTCAGATTCTTTTGTGAATATAAAGATATCACTGAGACATATTATTAATAGAAGGAAGGCAAGTTGCTTTCATATATATAATCTCACTTAAAAAAGCATGAAACCTACATATTTCTATTACATACACATATAAATGTATAGAAAAAGATTGAGAAGGATACACTTAAAACTGGTAATGGCTGGGCATGGTTGCTCACGCCTGTAATTCTAGCACTTTGGGAGGCTGAGGCAGGTGGATCACCTGAGGTCAGGAGTTTGAGACCAGCCTGGCCAACGTGGCAAAACACTGTCTCTACTAAAAATACAAAAATTAGCTGGACATGTTGGCATGCTCCTGTAATCCCAGCTACTCGGGAGACTGAGGCAGGAGAATCACTTGAACCCGGAGGGCGGAGGTTGTAGTGAGCCGAGATTGCGCCATTGCAACAAGAGTGAAACTCCGTCTCAAAAACAACAACAACAACAACAACAAAAACTGATAACAATGTCATCCCTGGGGAGGGAGATGGAATGGTAGGCATATTATGAAAAGGGAACCTACCAGGGCCGGGCGCGGTGGCTCACACCTGTAATCCCAGCACTTTGAGAGGCCAAGGCCTGCAGATCATGAGGTCAGGAGATCGAGATCATCCTGGCTGACACGGGGAAACCCCATCTCTACTAAAAATACAAAAAATTAGCCAGGCATGGCGGAGGGGACCTGAAGTCCCAGCTACTCAGGAGGCTGAGGCAGGAGAATGGCATGAATCTGGGAGGTGGAGGTTGTAGTGAGCCAAGATCGCGCCACTGCACTCCAGCCTGGGCGACAGAGCGAGACTCTATCTCACAAAAAAAGAAAAGGGAACCTATCTTTTTTTTTTTTTTTTTTGAGACAGGGTCTCACCCTGTCACCTAGCCTGGAGTGCAGTGGTGCAATCTCAGCTCACCACAACTGCTGCCTCCCAGGCTCAAGTGATCCTCCCACCTCAGCCTCCCAAGTAACTGAGAATACAGGCACCACTACACCCAGCTAATTTTTGTATTTTTTTGTAGAGATGGGGTTTTGCCATATTTCCCAGGCTGGTCACAAACTCCTGAGCTCAAGGGATCCATCCGCGTCGGCCTCTTGAAGTGCTGGGAATACAGGCATGAGCCACTGCGCCTGGCCAGGACAGACTTTTTTTTTTTAGGCGGAGTCTCACTCTGTCTCCCAGGCTGGAGTGCAAAGGCATGATCTCAGCTCACTGCAACCTCCACCTCCCAGATTCAAGTGATTCTCCTGCCTCAGCCTCCTCAGTAGCTGGGATTAGAGGCACCCACCACCACACCCAGGTAATTTTTGTATTTTTAGTCGAGACAGGGTTTCACCACATTGGCCAGGCTAGTCTCAAACTCCTGACCTCAGATGATCTGCCCACCTCAGCCTCCCAAAGTGCTGGGATTACAGGTGTGAGCCACCATGCCCCACTGGACCTATCATTTTTATACTACATATTTTTCTTGATGGTTTGAATCATTTGCAATAACAGTGTGTTCCTGGGTAACTGGTCTAATTTTCTGTTGCTGGATAGCAAACCACCCCAAACTTAGTGGCATGAAACAACAATCCTTTTATTCCATTCACAGATTCTGTGGATCAGGAATTTGCACAAGGCACAACATAATTGGTTTGTCTCTGCTCCCTGATATATGGAGCCTGAGCTGGGAGATGAGAACAGCTGGTGATGACTCACGTTTCTGGTGCCTGGGTTTGGATGACTAGCATGCTGGGCTCAGCTAGAGCCATTGACTAGAACACCTACAAATGGCCTCTCACTGTGGCCTAGGCCTCCTTGCAGCATGGAAGCTGTGTTCCAAGAGGAAATATTCCAGGAAGAAGCATTTGGAGAAAGAATATTCCAAGAGAACCAAGCAGAGCTGCATGTTTATTATGACCCAACCTCAGAAGTCACATAGCATCACTTCTGCCATACTCTATTGGTGAAATCAGCCACGAGCCACCCAGATTCAAGGAAAGGGGGCATAGACTCCCCCTCCAATGGGAGGAGTGTCAGGAAATTTGCAGCCACTTCTTTAAAAACTGCCACATTTAGTTATAGAATTTATTGTATTATTTTATTTTTGTAGAGACAGGATCTCACTCTGCGGCCCAGGCTGATCTTAAACTCCTGGCCTCAAGTGATCCTCCTGCCTCAGCCTCCTAAAGTGCTGGGATTACAGACGTGAACCACCATGCCTGGCCATGGAATTTAAAAATCTATTTTAGATTGGGCATGGTGGCTCACGCCTGTAATCCCAGAACTTTGGGAGGCCGAGGTGGGCGGATCACTTGAGGTCAGGAGTTCAAGACCAGCCTGGCCAACATGGTAAAATATTGTCTCTATTATAATTACAAAAATTAGCTAGGAGTGGCGGCACACGCCTGTAATCCCAGATACTTGGGAAGCTGAGGCACGAGAATCGCTTGAATCTGGGAGGCAAAGGTTGCAGTGAGCCAAGATCGTGCCACTGCACTCCAGCCTGGGTGACACAGCGAGACCCTGTCTCAAAAAAAAAAAAAAAAAATGTATTTTTAACAAAGAGTGAGCAATAAACGTTGAGACTGCCTTTCCTAAGACAGTGGGTTGGGAGCACCTAGGCACATGCTCATATCCCAGACTCTTAGCTCTTTCTGTCTTGTTGCCTTTATTGCTTTGAGTCTGATAATCTCGGAGAGACCTGAGATAACTTGGCAGTTGTAACTTATAATTCTCTTTTTGTTTCTCTTCAGTACCTGGAACCAAACCCTTTAGGTAAATATTTACATATCGATTCATTTGTTCCCCTTATTCCCAGAAAAGATTTGAGGAAGCTTACAGGAATTCATACAGTATAATCGTATGATTAAAAATATATAAATAGATCAAGAAACCAAGGGAAAGGGAAAGGAAAGACTGAAACAGTAAGTTGAAACCAGAGGGGAAGTTAGTTCTCAAAAATATATGCTGCAAAGTCTTAAGTAAATATTTGTCATTGCAGGGCTGGAAAGCATAATGTATGTTATCTGATCTAATTACCCATCTGGCTCTTGAAATCCCTCTCTGACATCCCTACAGTAGCCATCTAGCCTGAGTTTGCACATTTCCAGTGACGGGGAGCTCAGTACATGGCAAGGCAATTCCAACTGTTAGAAAGTATGGACCCAGGAGTCTCAAATGCTTCCAAGGGCTGGGTGTGGTAGCTCACACCTGTAATCCCAGCACTTTGGGAGGTCGAGGCAGGCGGCTGAGGTCAGGAGTTCAAGACCAGCCTGGCCAACATGATGAAACCCCGTCTCTACTAAAAATACAAAAACTAGCCAAGCGTGGTTGTGTACACCTGTAATCCCAGCTACTCAGGAGGCTGAGGCAGGAGAATCACTTTAACCCGGAAGGTGGAGGTTGCAGTGAGCTGAGATCGCACCACTGCACTCCAGTCTGGGCAATAGAACGAGACTCTGTCTCAAAAAAAAAAAAAAAAACCCACAAAAAAATCCCCAAATGCTTCCAAGGACCAGATGAATGAGGCAGGTCAATGTGGTGGAGTGGGGGCTGGGGGGCCTACGTCAAAGTGCAATGCACACACCCCCTTTAACTGTAGCAACTGCTACTCCTCCCAGCCAATTGTTGCCATATGGGACTCAGGTTCAGTGTAGCCAGATCTTTAGATATTTCAAGAGAAGCTGAAAAGTCCCAATTTTATAGGAAATTTCCCTTTTTTTTTTTGAGACAGGGTCTCACTGTGTCACCCAGGATAGAGTGCAGTGGCATGATCTCAGCTCACTGCGACCTCTGTCTCCCGGGCTCAAGCAATGCTCCCACCTCAGCCTCCTGAGTATCTGGGACTACAGGTGCACGCTACTACACCTGGCTGATTTCCATAGAGACAAGGTTTTGCCATGTTGCCCAGGTTGGTCTCAAACTCTTGAGCTCAAGCGATCCACCTGCCTTGGCTTCCCAAAGTGCTGGGGTTACAGGCATGAGCCACTGTGTCAGGCAATTTCCTGGGTTTTAAACTGGCAATTAACTCTTTATTTTATTTTATTTTATTTTATTTTTGAGACAGAGTCTCGCTCTTTTGCCCAGGTTGGAGTGCAGTGACACAATCTCGGCTTACTGCAACCTCCGCCTCCCAGGTTCAAGTGATTCTTCTACCTCGGCCTCCCAAGTAGCTGGGACTACAGGTGCCCGCCACCACACCCAGCTAATTTTTGCATTTTTAGTACCGATGGGGTTTCACCATATTGGCCAGGCTGGTCTCCAACTCCCAACCTCATGATCTGCGTGCCTCGGCCTCCCAAAGTGCTGGGATTACAGGCATGAGCCATTACGCCCGGCCTAATTCTCTATTTTATAAAACACTGAACAGCCCACAGGAAATACAACTGCAGACCTGTGCTGTCTGTGGTTCACAGGCTTGTGAGTCCAAGGTGGCCAAAGTCTCAGGCTTTAAAGCTGGGTTAAAACAGGCTTTGAATCTCACTCTGCGACTTACTCATTGCATAATTGTAGCCTCAATTCTCATCTGTAAAATGGGAATAATAATAGCACTTACCTACCTCTTTTTTTCCTTTTTCAGGGACGAAGTCTTGCTCTATCTCTCACTGCAGCCTCAAACTCCTGGGTTCAAGTGATCCTCCCACCTCAGTCTCCCAAGTAGCTAGAACTACTGGTACATGCCACCATAATTGACTAATTTTTAATTTTTTTTTGTTTTGTAGAGACAAGCTGGTCTCGGACTCCTGGGCTCAAGAGATCTTCCCACCTCAACCTCGCAAAGTGCTGAAATTATAGATGTGGCCTGGCCAACAGAGCAAAACCCTGTCTCTACTAAAAATACAAAAATTAGCCGGACATTGTGTTGCACACCTGTAATCCCAGCTACTCGTGAGGCTGAGGCAGGAGAATCACTTGAATTTTGGAGGCAAAGGTTGCAGTGAGCTGAGATTGTGCCACTGCACTCCAGCCCAGGTGACAGAATGATACCCTGTCTCAATAAATAAATAAATAAATAAATAAATAAAGCTAAATATTAATAACTACAATAAATAAACTATTTTTGGCTGGGCACAGTGGCTCACTCCTATAATCCCAACAGTTTTTGGGAGCCCGAGGCAGGTGGATTGCTTGAGCCCAGGAGTTCAAGACCAGCCTGGGCAACATAGGGAGACCCTGTCTCTACAAAAATACCAAAATTAGCTGGGTGTGGTGGTGTGTGGCTATAGTCCCAGCTACTTGAGAGGTTGAGGTGGGAGGATAGCTTGAGCCCGGATGTCAAGGCTACAGTAACCTGTGATTGTGCCACTGCACTCCAGCATGGGTGACAGAGCAAGACCCTGTCTCAAAATCAATCAATCAATCAATCAGTAAAATAAATAAACTGTTTTGAGGGTCTCTCTGGAGCTTTCATCCAATAATCCCTGCTCTACCCATAAAGGCAATTTTTTTTTCTTTTTCTTGTTTTTTTTTAAGACAGAGTCTCGCTGTTGCTCAGGCTGGAGTGCAGTGGCGTGATCTCAGCTCACTGCGACCTCTGCCTCCCGGGTTCAAGCACTTCTCCTGTCTCAGCCTCCTGAGTAGCTGGGATTACAAGCGTGCACCACCATACCTGGCTAATTTTTGTATTTTTAGTGGAGACAAGGTTTCACCATGTTGGTCAGGCTGGTCTCAAACTCCTGACCTCAGGTGATCCACCCGCCTTGGCCCCACAAAGTGCTGGAATTACAGGCGTGAGCCACCCCACCTGGCAAAGGTAATTTTTTTTTTTTTTTTTTTGAGATGGAGTCTCACTCTGTTGCCCAGGCTGGAGTGGTTCTATCTTGGCTCACTGCAACCTCCACCTCCTGGGTTCAAGTGATTCTCCTGCCTCAACCTCTCGAGTAGCTGGGACTACAGGTGCGTGCCACCATGCCCGGCTAATTTTTTGTATTTTTAGTAGAGATGGGGTTTCACCATGTTGGCCAGCATCTTGACCTGACCTTGTGATCCACCGGCCTCAGCCTCACAAAGTGCTGGGATTACAGGTGTGAGCCACCGTCCCCAGCCCAAAGGTAATTTTTTATAAGACTGGTTGAGGTACATTCCAAGGTTTCAGGGACTTTGGTTTTTGGTTTTTGGTTTTTGTTTTTTTTGAGACAGGGTCTCACTCTGTCGCCCAGGCTGGAGTGCAGTGGTCTGATCTAGGCTCACCGCAACCTCTGCCTCCTGGGTTCAAGTGATTCTCATGCCTCAGCCTCCCAAGTAGCTGGGATTACAGGCATGCACCACCATGCCTGGCTAATTTTTGTATTTTTATTTTTATTTATTTACTTTTTTGAGACAGAGTCTTGCACTGTCACCCGGGCTGGAGTACAGTGGCTTGATCTTGGCTCACTGCAACCTCCGCCTCCTGGGTTCAAGTGATTCTCCTGCCTCAGCCTCTCTAGTAGCTGGGATTACAGGCATGCACCACCATGCCCGGCTAATTTTTTTTGTATTTTTAGTAGAGATAGGGTTTCACCATGTTGGCCAGGCTGATCTTGAACTCCTGACCTCGTGATTCACCCGCCTGGGCCTCCCCAAGTGCTGGGATTACAGGCGTGAGCCACCACCCGGCCATTTTTGTATTTTTAGTAGAGATTGGATTGGCCAGGCTGCTTTCGAACTCTTGACCTCAGGTGATCCACCCGCCTCCGCTCCCAAAGTGCTGGAATTACAGGCATGAGCCACCACACCGAGCCAGGACTTTGTTTTTAATTGTTAGAAGTACAGCTCACATTTTCCCTTTAAGTGCCAGAAATACGACATTTTCCTTTGTCCACAATGCAGATAAAACTCAGCTGAGTGAGGATGTCTGCAGGATCCTGCTTCTTTGGGATGGTGGGCAATGAACAACGATGGACATAGATGTGTTGTTTGTGGGTGAAGAGAGGGGTTTAGCGGAGAGGGCATTCTAGATGAGGAGAACCGGTGGAACAAAGTATTTAGAGGCGGGTGAGCTCCTGGAGCCTGATCAGAGAAAAAAGGGAAATATCGCCAATACTTTAGTTGGGCCTGGTGTTGACAGGAAGGCAACCTGGCCTATCCTCTGGAAAATGGGGAGCCATTAGAGACATGTAAGCAGGGCAGTTCTGCAGAAACACACACAGAGGGCTAACCAAGAATGATCACGGTTTGCAAGTCACTCACTGACTGTGCTTCTGAAAGGCCTCGTCTCAAATCTGTTATATATTGTGTCTCTTCTCCAGAGTCTGGGAGCCTCCAGGGACGAGGGGAATAGGATATTTTTCATCTCTCTGTCCTAGAAACACACTCAATATTTGCAGAGCACTTGAGAGAAGTGGAGGGACTGAGCTGGGGTCACCTGATTATAGGCAGAGGAGAGAGTGCAAGCTCTGGGTTACAATCTGACTCTGCCACGAGGTAGCTACACAACCTTGGCTAGTTAATGAACTGAGCCTCAGTCTTCCCATCTGTAAGGTGGGGATAATAACAGTACCTTTGGGCGGGGTGCGGTGGCTCACGCCTGTAATCCCAGCACTTTGGGAGGCCAAGGTGGGCAGATCACCTGAGATCAGGAGTTCGAGACCAGCCTGGCTAACATGGTGAAACTCCATTTCTACCAAAAATACAAAAATTAGCTGGGCATGGTGGCAGGCGCCTTTAATCCCAGCTACTCCGGAGGCTGAGGCAGGAGAATCGCTTGAACCGGGGAGGCGGAGTTTGCAGTGAGCCAAGATCACGACACTGCACTCCAGCCTGGGCAACAAGAGTGAAACTCCATCTCAATAATAATAATAATAGTACCTTCATGATAGAATAATTACAAAGACTGATGTGCTTAAGTCATCATAAGTGTTCAATAAATGTCCTTTTGGGGATTTTCAGCTCCCCCAGCAGCCTTCCCCTTGATCTCCTTGCCTTAGCCCCCCACATTGTGTCTGTGGATTATCATCTCCCACTGCCCTCCACCTCTTGTGCTCTCACCCTTTCATTTCCCGATCCCACTTTCCTACTGGTCAAATATGAACCATTGCATGTATTTACTTCTGATGCTTTTTAGGAAAAGCCAAAATGTCACACCCAGCTGAAAAATGGAAGAATTTGGTCTTGAATCCAGGTCAAGTTCATGAACTCTTATACCACCCTGTGCTCTTTGGGTCCGTTACGTACTGGGTGTGAGAAATCAAGTTTCTAGGTGGGGCACAGTGGCTCATGCCTGCAATCTCAGCACTTTGGGAGTCTGAAGTGGGAGGATCACTTTGAGACCAGCCTGGAAAACAAAGTGAGATCCTATTTCTACAGAAATTTTAACATTAGCCAGGTGTGGCTATGTGTACCTGTAGTCGCAGCTACTGGGGAGGCTGAGGTGGGAGGATTGCTTGAGCCCTGGAGGTTGAGGCTGCAGTGATCTGTGATCATGCCACTGTACTCCAGCCTGGGCAACAGAGTGAGACTCTGTGTCAAAAAAAAAAAAAAAAAAAAGGTAGTTCCTATCCAGCTCCACAGCTGTCAATGTGTCTACCTGAGAGCCACACTTGGATCTGTCTGGCTCCAAATCTGATGATTCTCCCCTACCCCATGCTCCCCAGTCTCCATGTGGAATCTTTAGTGGCCCATTAGTGGAATCACCATGCTTCTCCCATATGGTCATTAAATACTGGAGCATTTCACTGTAGCGCTTGATTATAAATTCTCACAGAAATTCTGCGAGGTCATCCAGCAGGAGTCACGCCCATTTTTGGATGAAGAAACTGAGGCTCAGAGAGAGACAGCGACTTGTCCAAGTCCACATTGACTTTATATAGTCAATATTCTCCACACTTCCAGGGTTCTAGCCCAGTGCAAACTCTACATCTTAACCACTTTAAGGGGTCACGTAGCTCCTAAAGCAATGTCCTTCCTGCAATTGTTTCAGTAAATGTTTCCTGATGGATTGGCCACCCCTGTGTCAGATGCCAGTTTTGTGCAGAGCCTGAGTCATGTGCCCAAGGCACAGGAAATGGCCTTGCTTCTCAGAGAAGGAGAGGGTAAGTGACCATATTCTGATGGACCTGCTTGACTTTCAGGGTGGTGACCATTACAGGGTGATAGTCACCATGTCCAAATGGTGGAGTTGAGAATGGTGGCCTTCATTAAGACCACAAACAGGCCAGGCATGGTGGCTCACACTTGTAATCCCAGCACTTTGGGAGGCCGAGGCGGAAGGATCACTTGAGGCCAGGAGTTCGAGGCCAGCCTGGCCAACATGGCAAAACCACATCTCTACTAAAAATAGAAAAATTAGCCGGGCGTGGCGGTGCATGCCTGTAATCCCAGCTGCTTGGGAGGCTGAGACACGAGAATCCCTTGAACCTGGAAGGCAGAGGGTGCAGTGAGCCGAGATTGCACCATTGCACTCCAGCCTAGGTGACAGAATGAGACTCTGTCTCAAAATAAAAAAAAAAAAAAAGAAGACCACAACAGCTGCTTTAACAATAAACATGATTCCTGATTACTATATACAATTTAGAAAATAGGAAAAGCTGTTAAGAGGAAAATAAGAATCAACTATAATCTGAATACCCAAAGATAATGACCATTGCAAATATTTGATGTATTTCCCTCTAGTTTTCTCTGTGCCAACACACATGCACACGTACTTCCTATTAGGTCAAATGTGTGATCATAAAAAAACTACAGTAACATACCTGTAGCAGATGCTATTGATTGCCTACTCAATACACACTCTCCCTTCTCCCTGTTTACAGAACTCCAATTTTTTTTTTTTTTTTTTTTGAGACAGGGTCTCACTGTTTCCCAGGCTGGAGTGCAGAGGCGTGATCACGGCTCACTACAGCCTCAACCTCCTGAGCTCAGGTGATCCTCCCACCTCAGCCTCCTGCGTAGCAGGGACTACAAGCGTGAGCCACCACACTCAGCTGATTTTAAAATTTTTTGTAGAGATGGGATCTTGCTTTGTTTTCCATGCTGGTCTCAAACTCGTGGGCTCAAGCAATCCTCCCACTTCAGCCTCCCAAAGTTCTAGGATTACAGGCATGAGCCACCTTGCCCAGCAGAACTCTAATTTTGTTTTTAGGTAGTCGTGGAGTTGCCTTAATCTTAGAGAAGATTTAACCTGTGCCAGGAGATGAATTATGGCTGGTCTAGAGCAGTCATGGTAATCTGATTCCCCTTCTAGACTGGATTGCTGCATTGTCTAATATGGTTGTCATTACCCACACCAATGGCTTTTTAAACTAATGTTGATTAAAATTAAATAAAATTTAAAATGCAGCTTTTCTGCTGCACTAGCCACATTTTAAGTGTTTAAAAGCCATCCATGACCGGGCGTGCTGGCTCATGCCTGTAATCCCAGCACTTTGGGAGGCCGAGGCTGGCGGATCATGAGGTCAGGAGTTCGAGACCAGCCTTGCCAACATGGTGAAACCCTGTCTCTACTAAAAGTACAAAAATTCACCAGGCATGGTGACAGGCGACTGTAATCCTAGCTACTTGGGAAGCTGAGGCAGGAGAATTGCTTGGACCCAGGAGGCGGAGGTTGCAGTGAGCCAAGATCATGCCGTTGCAGTGAGCCAAGATCATGCCGTTGCACTCCAGCCTCAGCAACAAGAGCGAGACTTTGTTTCAAAAAAAACAAAAGCAAAAACAAAAACAAACAAAAAAACGCCATCTATAACTAGTGGCTACCATTTTGGACAACACAGATATAGGACATTTCCATCACTACAGAAAGTTTTATCGGACAGTGCTGGGGGTATGCAAGTGGTCCAATTCTGGCCAATGAAACATAAATGGTAAGTTTGGGGGGACTCCCCTACATAGATAGAAAAAAAGAGCCTCATTAAGACAGAACCTCTATTCCTGCATCTTCCTGTTGAAGACGCTGGTGTGAGTGTGAGGTCTAGCAGCCATCTTGCAACAACAAGATAACAAGTACAAAGACAAAAAAAAATTGCTGAGGATGGCGATGGAATAGGATGAAAATAGGCTGCTTCTTTCTTTCTTTTCTTTTCCTTTTTTTTGAGATGGAGTTTTGCTCTTTCGCCCAGGCTGGAGTGCAGTGGCGCAATCTTGGCTCACTGCAAACTCTGCTCTGCTGGGTTCAAGCGATTCTCCTGTCTCAGCCTCCTGAGTAGCTAGATTACAGGTGCCCGCCACCATACCAGGCTAATTTTTGTATTTTTAGTAGAGACAGGGTTTCACCATGTTGGCCAAGCTGGTCTCAAACTCCTGACCTCAAGTAATCCACCTGCCTTGGCCTCCCAAAGTGCTGCGATTACAGGCATGAGCCACTGTGCCCGGCCTCTTTTCTTTTTTAAAATTGCATAAGGGCTGGGCACTGTGATTCAAGCTTGTAATCTCAACACTTTAGGAGGCCGAGATGGGAGGATCGCTTGAGCCCAGGAATTCAAGACCAGCCTGGGCAACATACAAAGATAAAAAATTAGCTGAACATGGTGGCACATGCCTGTAGTCCCAGCTACTCAGGAGGCTGAGGTGGGAGGATCGCTTGATCCCTGAAGGTTGAGGCTGCAGTGAGCGGTGATTGTGCCACTCACTGCACTCCAGCCTGGGTGACAGAGCTAGACCCTGTCTCAGAAAAATTAAAATAAAAAATAAAATTGTGGTAAAATACATGTAAAATATACCATATTAGCCCTCTTTTAGTGTACGGTTCAGTAGTGTTAAGCACGTTTACATGTTTGTGCAGCCAATCCTCAGAGCTCTTTTCATCTTCCAAAACTGAAACTCTCTCTCCATTAAACAATTTCCCATTTTCTCTCCCCAGCCCCTAGCAACTACCACTCTATTTTCTGTCTCCATGAATTTGACTACTCTAAATACTTCATACAGGTGAAATCATGCTGTGTTTGTCCTTTTGTGACTGGTTTGTTTATTTGTTTACATATATATATATATATATATATTTTTTTTTTTTTGAGACAGAGTCTCTTCCTGTCACCCAGGCTGGAGTGCAATGGCGTGATCTCGGCTCACTGCAACCTCCGCCTCCTGGGTTCAAGTGATTCTCCTGCCTCAACCTCCTGAGTAGCTGGGATTACAGGCGCCTGCCACCACGCCCAGCTAATTTTTGTGTTTTTAGTGGAGATGGGGGTTTCACCATGGTAGCCAGACTGGTCTCGAACTCCTGACCTCGTGATCCACCTGCCTGGGCCTCCCAAAGTGCTGGGATTACGGACATGAGCCACCTTGCCTGGTCTTTTTTTTTTTTTTTTTTTGAAATGGAGTCTTGCTCTGTCACCCAGGCTGGAGTGCAATGGCGTGATCTCAGCTCACTGCAACCTTCGCCTCCCAGGTTTAAGCGATTCTCCTGCCTCAGCCTCACGAGTGGCTGGGGTTACAGGTGCACACCACCACACCCAGCTAATTTTTTTTTTTTTTTTTTGAGACGGAGTCTTCGCTCTGATGCCCAGGCTAGAGTGCAGTGGCGCAATCTCGGCTCACTGCAAGCTCCGCCTCCCGGGTTCACGCCATTCTCCTGCCTCAGCCTCTCCGAGTAGCTGGGACTACAGGCGCCCGCCACCATGCCCCGCTAATTTTTTGTATTTTTAGTAGACAGGGGGTTTCACCGTGGTCTCGATCTCCTGACCTCGTGATCCGCCCGCCTCGGCCTCCCAAATTGCTGGGATTACAAGCGTGAGCCACCGCGCCCGGCCCCTGGCTAATTTTTGTATTTTTAGTAGAGACAGTATTTCACCATGTTGGCCAGGCTGGTCTTGAACTCCTGACCTCAAGTGATCTGCCTGCCTGGGCCTCCCAAAGTGCTGGGATTACAGGCATGACCCACCGCGCCCGGCCTGTGACTGGTTTATTTAACATAATACCCTCAAGATTCATCCATGTTGTAGCATGTATCAGAATCTCATTCCCTTTTGAAGTTGAACAATATTCTATTTTATGTTTATACTATATTTTATTATCCATTTATCTGTTGAGGGACAGTGGATTGCTTCTACCTTTTGGCTATTGGGAATAATGCTGCTATGAACATGGGTATACAAAGATCTCTTTGAGACCCTGCTTTCAATTCTGTTGGGTATTTAAAGTGGAATTGCTGGATCATATGAAAATCTACTTTTAGTTTTTTGAGGAACTAACACTTCAGCACCTCTACCATTTTACATGTCCACCAACAGCACACAAGGTTTCCAATTTCTCCATCCTTGCCAACACATATTTCCTGTTTTTTTATTTTTATTTTTTATAATAATAATCTAATGGGTTCGAGGTGGTAGCTCATTGTGGTTTGATTTGCATTTCCATAATTAGTGATTTTGGATATCTTTTCATGTGTTTTTTTTGCCATTTCTTTTTTTTGAGACGGAGCTTCACTCTTGTTGCCCAGGCTGGAGTGCAGTGGCACGATCTCAGCTGACAGCAACCTCCACCTCCTAGGTTCAAGTGACTCTCTTGCCTCAGCCCCCCAAGTAGCTGGGATTACAGGCGCCTGCCACCATGACCAGCTAATTTTGTATTTTTGGTAGATGTAGGGTTTCACCATGTTGGTCAGGCTGGTCTCAAACTACTGACCTCAGCTGATCCCCCCGCCTTGGCCTCCCAAAGTGCTGGGATTACAGGCGTGAGCACTGCCATTTCTATAGCTTCTTTGGAGAAATGTCTATTCAAGTCCTTCGCCCATTTTTTATTCTTTATTTTTTTTGAAACAGACTTACTCTGTCACCCAGGCTGGAGCACAGTGTTGCAATCCTGGCTCACTGCAGCCTTGACCCCTCAGGATCAAATGATCATTATACCTCAGCCTCCATGCCAGGCTAATTTTTTTTCCTTGTTTTTTTTTGTAGAGAGAGTCTTAACACGTTGCTCAGGCTGCCTTGAATTCCTGGTCTCATGCCATCCTCCTGCCTTGGCTTCTAAAAGTATTGAGATTACAGGTGTGAGCCACCGCGCCCAGCTTTTGTCCGTTTTTTAATTGTGTTATTTATGTTTGTTGTTGAGTTGTAGGAGTTATTTTTATTTTTTGGAGACAGAGTTTTGCTGTTGTTGCCGGGCATGATCTTGGCTCACTGCAACCTCTGCCTCCTGGGTTCAAGCGATCCTCCTGCCTCAGCCTCCCATTTAGCTGGGATTACAGGCATGTGCCACCATGCCCAGCTAGTTTTTGTATTATTAGTAGAGATAGAGTTTCACCATGTTGGCCAGGGTGGTCTCAAACTCCTAACCTCAGGTAATCTATCCCCTTCCCAAAGTGCTGGGATTACAGGCATGAGCCACCGCACCAGGCCAGAGTTCTTTATAGAACCTGGATATTAACCCCTTAATATATGAATTGCAACTGTTTTCTCCCATTCTGTGTGTTGCCTTTTTAATTATGTTGATTGTGTAAGAAACTTTCTTGAAGACCACCATAGAGCAGTTAAAAATTTTTCCTAATGGGTATAGATATCCTTTCACTTTCTTATATCTTCATAAGCATTTCCCCATATCATTGGATGCTGTTGAAAAATATCATTTCCTTCCTTCTTTCCTTCCTTCCTTCCTTCCTTCCTTCCTCTCTCTCTCTCTCTCTCTCTTTCTTTCTTTCTTTCTTTCTTTCTTTCTTTCTTTCTTTCTTTCTTCTTTCTTTCTTATTTCGAGACAGAGTCTTGCTCTGTTGCTAGGCTGGAGTGCAGTGGTGTGATCTCGGCTCACTGCAACCTCTGCCTCCCAGGTTCAAGTGATTCTCCTGCCTCAGATTCCCAAGTAGCTGGGACTACAGGTGTGCACCACCATGCCCAGCTAATTTTTATATTTTTAGTAGAGATGGGTTTTCACCATGTTGGCCAGCATGCTCTCGGTCTCTTGACCTTGTGATCCGCCCGCCTCGGCCTCCCGAAGTGCTGGGATTACAGGTGTAAGACACCACGCCCAGCTGAAAAATATTATTTTCAATGGCAGCATAATATTTCTCCTTACTGACATCTCTTAGTTTATTCTCTCCATTCCTCTAATATCGGACATAATATTTCCCTGCTGCAAATGAAGCTGAGGTGAACAAGCTTGTGCCTAAATCTTTGTGAGTATATCTCATTATTTTCTCAAAATTGATTCCTAGAAATGGAATGGGCTGACTCAAATGCTTTTTAGTCATCATGATTATTTTATTTATTTATTTATTTATTTATTTGAGACGGAGTTTCGCTCTGTTGCCCAGGCTGGAGTGCAGTGGCACAATCTCGGCTCACTGCAAGCTCCACCTCCCAGGTTCATGACATTCTCCTGCCTCAGCCTCCCGAGTAGCTAGGACAACGGGCGCCCGCCACCATGCCCGGCTATTTTTTTTGTATTTTTAGTAGAGATGGGGTTTCACCGTGTTAGCCAGGATGGTCTTGGTCTCCTGACCTCGTGATCTGCCCACCTCAGCCTCCCAAAGTGCTGGGATTACAGGTGCGAGCCACTGTGCCTGGCCATGATTTATTTTCTTACAATTTGTGGCAATTTCTCAATACCATCAGCAATGGGATGAAAGTGCTCCTTGCCAACATTGTGTATGATGCTTTTTTTCTCTCTCTCTTTTTTAAGCCAAGGTCTCACTCTGTCACCCAGGCTGGAGTGCAGTGGCACAATCATGGCTCACTGCAGCCTCAACCTCCTGGGCTCCAGCAATCATCCTGCCTTAGCCTCCCCAGTAGCTGAGACTACAGGCATGTGCCACCACACCTGGATAATTTTTAAATTTTGTTGTAGAGATTGGGGACTCACTATGTTATCCAGGCTGCTCTCAAACTGCTGGGCTCAAGCAATCCTCCTGTCTTGGCCTTCTAAAGTGCTGGGATTATAGGTGTGAACAACTGAGCCCAGTCAAGTATGATGCTTTAAAAAAAAAAAATCTGCTAATTTGAGAAGTAAACGTTGATAATATATTTTTTTTGTTTGTTTTTGAGACAGGGTCTCACTCCATCACCCAGGGTAAAGTGCAGGGGCATGATCTTGGCTCACTGCAGCCTCAAACTCCTGGGCTCGACGGATCCTCTTGCCTCAGCCTCCCAAATAGCTGGGACTATAGGTATGCACCACTAGCTAATTTTTTTTTTTTTTTTTTTTTTGAGACAGAGTCTTGCTCTGTCTCCCAGGCTGGAGTGCAACGGCGCGATCTCGGCACACTGCAACCTCCGCCTTCTGGGTTCAAGCGATTCTCCTGCCTTAGCCTCCCGAGTAGCTGGGATTTTAGGCACCCACCACCACACCCGGCTAATTTTTTTGTATTTTTAGTAGAGACAGAGTTTCACCATGTTAGCCAGGATGGTCTTGATCTCCTGACTTCATAATCCGCCCGCCTCGGCCTCCCAAAGTGCTGGGATTACAGGCGTGAGCCACCACATCTGACTGCTAATTTTTTTATTTTAATTTTTAGGGATGAAGCCTCTCTACATTGCCCAGGCTGGTCTCAAACTCCTGGTGTCAGGGGATCCTCCCACCTTGGGCCCCCAGGATGCTGGGATTGCAAGCATGAATTACCTCGCCTGTCAAATACATGTTTTTAAATAAGTGTGCTGTGTGCAGTGCACCAGCCACTGTGCTAAGCACAGAGGATACAAATAAGTAACATAAAACCTGGTCCTGGGACCTAGGGTGGTAGTCTCGGTCTGTCAAGGGATTTTATGACCTCCTCCTGGCTCTAAGACTTTAATATCACTGTTTTCTTGGCCAGGCACAGTGGCTCATGCCTGTAATCCCAGCATTTTGGGAGGCCGAGGCAGGTGGATCATTTGAGGTCAAGGAGTTCGAGACCAGGCTCACCACCATGGTGAAACCCCGTCTCTACTAAAAATACAAAAAAAAAAATTAGCTGGCCATGGTGGCACATGCCTATAATCTCAGCTACTAGGGAGGCTGCGGCAGGAGAATCACTTGAACTCGGGAGACGGAGGTTGCAGTGAGCCGAGACCATGCCGCTGCACTCCAGCCTAGGCGACAGAGCAAGACTCTGTCTCAAAAAAAAAAAAAAAAAAAGTATTGTTTTCTTTATCTCAGTATTACTATGTATGGGCCTTACAGCTGGGAAAGCATTTCACACCCATTCCCTGGGTGAACCCTCACAGCAGCCCTGAGGGAAGCAGGCAGGGAAACGAGGTCCTGAGGGTGAACTCACTTGCCCAAGGTCACACAGCCAGTTAAGTGCCTGAGGAGGAAGCAATTAGCAGCCAACTCCTGTCTGGCTTTCTTCAGAAAACATCAAAGATGTGAATTTAGAAGCCATTAGCTTGATCCTCAGCCCTTAGAGCCCCTCCCTCAGGTCCCAGAGTTCCATCCATTCTGAACCTGGGCACTCTGCCAAGTGAGAAGCATCAAGCACAGCTCAGGTGCTTGGCTTCAGTCCAAGCCCTGCATCTTGTTTCTTCCTGAAAGGGGCGCTGGGATGTCACCTCCTTGCATTCTAATAAATAGTACCCTTTGCAGTCTTTTTATACAACCCCTCTTCAGCCCTCCTCCCCAAATGGTATTAAATTTCCAGGAATACTGAACTCCCTCACCAGCACAACTTCTCACATTTACAATGATTGCTTTGCTGGAGGACACCATGACTCCACTGATAAAGAAAGGAAAGACAGCCACCATTCATGGAGAACGTACTAAGTGCATCTTTTTTTTTTTTTTTTTTTTTTTGAGACAGAATCTTGTTCTGTTGCCCAGGCTGGAGTGCAGTGGTGTGATCTCAGCTGATTGCAGCCTCAACTTCCTGGGCTCAAGCAATCCTCCCATATCAACCTCCTGAGTAGCTGGGACTACAGGTGTGCACCACCATGACCGGCTAATTTTTGTATTTTTTGTAGACACAGGGTTTTGCCATGTTGCCCAGGCTGATCTTAAACTTCTAAGCTTAAGCAGTCCACCCGCCTTGGCCTCCCTAATTACAGGCGTGAGCCACTGTGCCCAGCCCCAGACCATATTTTAGTTAATCCTCACAACAAACCTAAGCAGTTGCATTTCTAGCTCCACTTTGCACATGAGAAATGTGAGTCCCAGAGAGGTCAAGCGATGTGCACTGGGTCACTCAGCTAACACATAAGGAATGGAGCTGGGATTCAAACCTTTGACTGTCTGGACCCCACAGTCCATGCTTGTCATTTTCATAGCTCAGAGATGCACTGTCCAATATGATAACCACTAGCTGCATGTGGCTGCTTAGGCATAAATTAATTAAAATTAAATAAATACAATTCAGTTTTTCAGTAGCACTAGACTCATTTCAAGTGCTCAATAGCCCCATGTGGCTGTTGGCTGCCTTATTGGACAGCACAGATATAGAACATGTCCACCACGGTGGAAAAATCTGTTGGACAGCGCTGCTCTCGAACGTGAGAGAAGAAAGAAAACATCGTGATTTTACCCTTGCATGGGGAGCCAGGCCATCTGCCACTTGTCAGCTTTGTAGAGAGTCCATCGGAAGTTATTTTTCCTGGATGAGATCATAATAAAACCATCCATGGGTGACTGGGCTATGTTTTACCTTTCTCCTGGTTTGGCCTCCATTCATCCCCATCCATGATAGATGCAAGCATGTCCTTTCCCACACTCCCCTGCTGCCACCCAGTCGCCAGGTATCTAGTGCCTTTCTCTGTCATACAGGATTTGGGTTATCTTAGCCACTAAAATGGGGCATCCTCACAGGATAACTCAGATGGGGACTGAGCAAAGTTTCATAACACAGTGGGCTTAATTCCAGCTGGGTGGTCCCTGGGCGACATGCCTGCCACTGGGGAGGAGGGTCCTCACTGAGTGACATTGAGGAGGAGGGCTAACGGAGTTTCTTGGCAAAGGGGATGTCTGGTTATAAAGGGATTCTTCCCCCCGCTTAGCAACAGAACCCCCTCCCTATGTCTGGGGACTCCTTACTTTGTGAATGGAAGGCAGTCTTCTTCCTACCACAGAAGCCAAAAGGTCAGATGTTTGTCTTTACAGCTTCCACTGCAGGTAGGAGATGGGCATGTTATCAAGGATCGACCAATTAAGTCTTGGGTTACAGAGATCGAGACTGTGGGGAATCCTTATGGAGAGGGAAGGTGAGAATGGTCTTGAGATAGTGCCCATGGCCAGGTGACCATGGTGAAAGCAGGGCAACCAGTGTTCTCACCATACAGGTCCAGTAGTACACGGTCCCACGTGGCCTCGCCTTCCTTATTCCTGGCCACTTCTAGAAACTTCCTGGTGATTTTGTGGCCTTCCTACCACCCTGCTAATAAATTCCTTTTCTGCTACCATCAGAATTGGTTTCTATTATTTATGATATCTATTATTATAATAAACTGACACAATGGTGCTCGCTGGAATTAGATCATTTCTAGGCTGGAGTTTGTTCTTGGGGAGGTAGGAAGGATGATCTCTGCTCTGGTCCATGTGATCTCTCCAGGACCCTTTTTTTCCAGCCCCACTGGCCTCCTTCCTCTTGTGACATCCTCATCATTTCTCCCCTTCATTGAACGGAGCAAATCTCCAGAATTGAGAGGTTTGGAAGCCCTACTCTGACTTTTCAAAACTTCTTTCATTCCCTGAGTCTCCTCCCCAAGATTCTGGGGCTCAGAAAGTCCTTTCTCTATTTTTCTGCTGAAATAACTCTTTTCTGAGCAATAAATACCTCACAGTCCCGGTTAGATGGAAAACAGGACACAGCATGGAAGGGAAATGCCGGGAGTGGAAACATACTTAGTAATATAGAAGTTACCCCATCATACTAGGGTGACCACTCATCCTAGTTTGCCTGGACTAAGGAGTTTCTTGGGACGTGGAACTTTGGTGCTAAAACAGGGACAGACCTGTGCAAACTAGAACAAGTTAGTCACCCTACACTGTACAGCTACTACTACTAATCCCATTCCAATACACAGCTTTATTCAGCTTGCTAAGGACAGAACCAAGACCAGACCATCATCAACAATGCCTTACCAAAGTTCTTTTTTCTGCCAGGTGCAGTGAATGGGTCATGCCTGTAATCCCAGCACTTTGGGAGGCTGAGGCAGGCGGATCACTTGAGGCCAGGAATTCGAGACCAGCCTGGCCAACATGGCAAAACCCTGCCTCTACTGAAAAATACAAAAATGAGCCAGGTATGGTGGCACATGTCTGTAATCTCAGCTACTCAGGAAGCTGAGGCATGAGAATCACTTAAACCTGGGAGGTAGAGGTTGCAGTGAGCTGAGATTGTGCCACAGCACTCCAACCTGGGCAACAGAGCAAGATTCTGTCTCAAAAAAAAAAAAAAAAAAGTTGTTTTAATTTTCATTTCTTTAATATGAGTAAGCACAAGTATCTTTCCTTTTCTATGTTTAAAAGAAATATTTTCTATTCCTTTTCCCTGAACTATCTGTTCATACCTTTTACCTACCTGTTTAAAAAAATTTTAAACAGTTTTTGTACATATTTATGGGGTACATGTGCAATTTTGTTACATGCATAGAATGTGTAAGGATAAAGTCAGGGTATTTAGGTTATCTTTCACCCAAGTATTTATCATTTCTATGTGTTGGGTACATTTCAGGCCTTTTAGCTGTTTTGAAGAACACAATACATTGTTGTTAAATAGCAGTAAAGACATCCAGTTAAACATAGTGGATTGATGACGTGTATTTATTTTTTTCTCCCTCGAACCCCATCTATATGGCAATAAGGAATAAAAAATGTATTAACCCAGAACATTAATAGGAATGAAAGGGAGACATTAGTGGCCAGGGATTTCAGCAAGTTTTTAGAAAACAGAGACAGAAGGGGAAGTAGTAGCTGATTTAACAGGGGGAGGAAGTTATGACCCAAATGTCTGCAGGGAATATTGATTTGATGACTAAAAGTTGAGCCCAGATTCTTCCATAGAAGAGATAGACACTAAAAATAAAGATACGAATGGAAATCTCCCACAGAGTAGAACAAAAGAGCCAAAAGAGGGACAATAAGAGAAAAAGAGAGAAAATTAGAAACTCAGTTTGGAAAGTATAACTTCTGACTAAGAGAAATTCCAGAAAGAGAAAAAAATGGAGGGGAGAGCCAAGTCTGGTGGCTCATTCCTGTAATCCCAACATTTTGGGAGGCCGAGGCGGGGGGATTGCTTGAGCCCAGGAGTTTGAGACCAGCTGGGCAACACAGTGAGACCCCATTTCTACAAAAAATAGAAAAATTACTCAGGCGTAGTGGTATACACCTGTAGTCCCAGCTACTCGGGAGGCTGAGGTGGCAGGATCACGTGAGGCTGCAGTGAGACGTGATCATGCCACTGCATTCCAGCCTGTGCAACATAGCAAAACACTGTTTCGGGGGGAAAAAATAGGAGGGGAGAAAATTATCAAAAAAATAGTACAAGAAAATTTCCTAGATTAGAGGGATATAAGTCTCCAGATTGAAAAGGCCCAGCTAACACAAGTGAGGAAAAGCCTCACTGAGGGGAATCATCATCAAATACAACATTATGGATAAAGACGATAGCCTAAAAGTTTTCAAAGATTAAAAATAAAAAAAGAACAAGACACATATAAAGCAACCGGATTAAGAATGGCATTAGACGTCTTAAATCTGGATACTAGAAACAACAATGCAATGCTTTAAAAATTCTGAGAGAAAATAATTTTCAGCCTAGATTTCTTTTTTTTTCTTTTTTTTTTTGAGATGGAGGCTCCCTCTGTCGCTCAGGCTGGAGTGTGCAGTGGTGCAATCTTGGCTTACTGCAACCTCTGCCTCCTGGGTTCAAGCGATTCTCCTGCCTCAGCCTCCCCGAGTAGCTGGGACTACAGGCATGTGCCACCACGCCCAGCTAATTTTTTTTTGTATTTTTAGTAGAGACAAGGTTTCAGCATGTTGGCCAGGCTGGTCTCAAACTCTTGACCTCAGGTGATCTGCCTGCCTTGATCTCCCAAAGTGCTGGGATTACAGGCATAAGCCATGGCGCCCAGCCTTCAGCCTAGATTTCTATACCCTGCTAAACTATTAATCAAGTGTGAAAACAGTATAAAGGCATATTTAGACATACAAGGACTAAATATATTTGCTTCTTTGCGACCTTTCTCAGGAATATACAGAAAGATGTGCTGCACAGAGATGACAGAGTAAATCCACAATCCAGAAGTTTGAGACACAAGGTCCAGGGCACAGGGAATCCCAACCAGGCGTAGGATGTAGGAAAGTTCAGTATGACAGCTGTGCAGTAGGCCTGGAGAGCACTGGTCCAGATCAGAGCTGAAGCCTTCAGGAGAAAAAAACAAAAGAGAACTCATGAATTTTTTTTTTTAAGTTGTTGTTGTTTTTGTGAGATGGAGTTTTGCTCTTGTCGCCCAAGCTAGAGTGCAATAGGGTTATTTTGGGTCACTGCAACCTCCACCTCCTAGGTTCAAGCAATTCTCCTGCCTCAGCCTCCAAAGTAGTGGGGATTACAGGTGCCTGCCACCACTCCTGGCTAATTTTTGTATTTTTAGTAGAGATGTGGTTTCTCCATGTTGGCCAGGCTGGTCTTGAACTCCTGACCTCAGGGCGATCTGCCTGCCTCAGCCTCCCAAGGTGCTGGGATTACAGGCATGAGCCACCATGCCTAGCTGAATCGTTACGTTACACATCTGGAAAAATCACTGCTGATTATTTTGTCTAATTTATTAACCACATGGGAAAAAATTAACAATACCTGCAAAGAAAGCTGATGAAAGTGGGGAAAAAAATGAGGCAATTATTAGCCTCAGGAAATACCAAAAGAGGCTAGGTGCAGTCTCTTTTGGTATTTCCTTTATTATTTTATTTAAAAATAAACTTCTTCATTGTGGAGAAAGTGTAAATCAAATTATGTGGGAGTTTTATTGTCCAGGCCTGAGAATGGCACGCATCACATTTAATTGGCCAGAACTTGGTCTGAACTGTAAGGAAGGCTGGGAAATACTGTCTAGTTGTGTGTTCAGGAGCAAGAAGAAATAACGTTTTTGAGAGGAAGTAGCAATATCTGCCACAACAGGCAAAAAGTAGGGGTGGGCAGATGAAGAAGACCATCTCAGGTATTCATTTATACAAGGAGCAACACATATTTATTGAGCACCTACTATTGATTAAGCTTGGTTCCAGGGATGGTGGATACAAGAGTGAACAAATAAAAGACTGCTGTTATGCAGTTTCTATTTAGTGAGGAACAGCAGGTGTAAGTTCCATGGGGGTTGGAACCTGCCCTTCTAGGCCAGTGTCGCTGGAATAGAGTTTTAACGAATTTTGCAGGAAGTAATAAGGACTTCATATTTGATTCTAAGAGCAATGAGACTCCATTAAATCGAGTATTAACCAGAAAGTGGCATGATCTGTTTTATTATTTATTTATTTATTTTAATCTTTATATTTGGACAGAGTTTTACTCTTGTCACCCAGGCTGGAGTGCAGTGGTGCCATCTCTCTCACTGCAACCTCCACCTCCTGGGTTCAAGCGATTCTCCTGCCTCAGCCTCCCGAGTAGCTGGGCCTACAGGCACGCGCCACCACGCCTGGCTAATTTTTTGTATTTTTATTAGAGACGGGGTTTCGCCATGTTGGCCAGGCTGGTCTCAAACTCTTGACCTCAGGTGATTCACCTGCCTCAGCCTCCCAAAGTGCTGAGATTACAGGCGGAAGCCACCGCACCTGGCCGCATGATCTGTTTTAAATAATTACTCTGGCCACCTTATGGAAAATGGATTATTCGGCAGAGCTGGACAAAAGAATGGAAACAGACCAGATATTTCAGGCAGGCTAGAGATGAGCGTGGCCTGGCCTTGCCTGGGGCGGTTGTGACTGACTGGATTGGGTGAAGGACAGGAAAGATACAACAAGGATGCCTATAGGTGTTCGTATTGAATCACTGGGGGCACCCTAAATGGGAGTTATCTCAGTAGAAGTTTGAGACACCAGTCAGATAATGGATGTGAAAGCTTTTAGGAAAGGTTGAACGGCGGCTGAAATAGCGTGTGTTCCATTTACAGATGGGAAACTGAGGCACGAGATACCAGAGGATGGAGTCAGGCCACGTTGTGCGCCTCTCCCCGCTTAGGTGGGTGAGGAGGTGTGTTGGGCCCCCGCTAAGCGCCAGCACCGAGCTGAGCCCCGCCCGGACCCAGCCAGCCGGCTTTCCCTGTCCGCTGCTCGTGTCCCAATAAAGTTATTGAAATTGACACCGGTTGCTAAGGAAGTGGGTCGCCGAGCCAGGTTGCTAAGGAAGTGAGCGGCCACTGTCTCTCCCCATCCGGGGCAGCGGGGAATGGCTGATCCAGGGGTTCGCCGCCCCCGCCGCCGCCGCCGCCGCCGCCGTCGCCGCCCGCTTTCGGCTCGGGCCGCAGGTGAGTCGGAGGGGCCGGGCGCCCACCGAGCAGGGCTGATCCTGTGGCCGCCTGGGATTTTCCCTGCGACCTGCGCCCGCGCCTCCGCCTGGCTTTGCTGTCCCGCGAGCCGGAGCATCCTCTGCCCTGCCTCCCGGGCATCCTCTGGTAGTCCGGACGGCCTTGCCCCTCCTTCCCCTGGCGGGGTCGCGGCCCGACCCCCAGACACGGCCACCTTGGGTCGCAGCCCACCTGGGGGCCCTGGGGCGGTGGTCAGGGCTCCAGTTTGGGAGGAGGGCGGGGAAGCGAGAGCCTGGGGTCCGAACCTCGGCGCTGTCCCGGGCTTGCTGTGTGACCTTGGGCAAGTCTTTTCCCCTCTCTAGCCTTAGTTGACCTGTTTATTCAATGGAGTCCTAAGACTTGCTGCTCAGAATGGTTAAGGTAATGAGAAGTGTATGTGAAAGTGCCCTAAATGGGGAGAGGGAGAATTCTTACGGCACCCTAGCATGGGAGACCAAGAGGGCAGTTTGAAGTCTGAGTGAGTTAAAGACGTGGCATTTCCACTTAGTAACTATGTGGCCCTGGGCAAGTTAATTTCTCTGAGTCTTCTTTTCCTTATCTGTGAAATGAGATAATAGACTACTGTGGAAATCAATGAGACTGGGTATGTCAAGTAGCTTGGCACATAGTAAGTGCTCAACCAGCTATTAGGAGGCGTCTAGGGTAGGAGGGCAAGACTTCCAGGAGGAGATGACTTTGGGACAGGTAAGGTGTAGGTGTGTAGAGTGCCAGCTCATATGGGTAGTCCTACTGCAATGCCAACCCCCAACCCCAGTTTTACTTCTCCATTCTGCTCAGAGCAAGGGAGGTACTTCTACAACTAGTCCTGGGAAACTCTTTGAGGTCAACCCCTTGTAGATAGCTGGGGTCATGGTCTCATTTTCTACTTGGCTTCGTTGACCCTTCCAGAAGAAAAAAGGCATCTTTGTGTCCTTTGGGAAGTGCTTAAAGCAGTAATAACTATTTACAAGCATACAATTAAGAAGCACTTTACCAGGCATATTATTTCATTTAATCTTTACGTAGACTTTGCCAGGTGCCTGGTGATGTCATCCTCATTTTGCTGATGAGGAAACTGAGATTCAGAAAAGTGAAGGGAAGGACCTGCTTAAGAATTTTTTTTTTTTGAGACAGTCTCAGTCTGTTGCCCAGGCTGGAATGCAGTGGCGGGATCTCAGCTCACTGCAACCTCCGCCTCCTGTGTTCAAGCGATTCTCCTGCCTCAGCCTCCTGAGTAGCTGGGACTACAGATGTTCACCACCTCGTCCACTAATTTTTGTAGTTTTAGTAGAGACAAGGTTTTGCCATGTTGGCCAGGCTGGTCTCGAACTCCTGGCCTCAAGTGATATGCCTGCCTCGGCCTCCCAAAGTGCTGGGATTACAAGCGTGAGCCACCACACCCAGCCGTTGCCTAAGAATCTTGTATGTATTAAGTGATGGAAGTGGACTTGTTTCTAGGTAAATCCTGTATTTTATCCCCCATTCACTGTTGCCTCTGATTTTGCAACAGTTGCTATTATAAGGCCACAGCGGTATTCTTTTGTTACTTTTAACTGGCTAGAAGTTAAGGAAACAAGATCTCAGGTAAAGCTTTATTTAAATAGATACGATCCAAAGTGAGGATCTCAGAAAATAGTTGGAATCTTTTTTTTTTTCTCGAGACGGAGTTTTGCTATTGTTGCCCAGGCTGGAGTGCAATGGTGCCATCTCAGCTCACCGCAACCTCCGCCTCCCTGGTTCAAGCAGTTCTCTTGCCTCAGCCTCCCAAGTAGCTGGGATTACAGGCATGCGCCACCACACCCGGCTAATTTTGTATTTTTAGTAGAGATGGGGTTTCTCCATGTTAGTCAGGCTGGTCTCAAACTCCCTACCTCAGGTGATCGCCTGCCTTGGCCTCCCAAAGTACTGGGATTACAGGCATGAGCCACTGCGCCCAGCCTGAGAGCTGGAATCTTTAAAAGAGGGCTTCTCTGTCCCTCATTCCCTCCTCGTTAAAATGAGGGGACTAGGCTAGATTATACTGAAGGCCCTTTCAGTGCTGTTATGCAGTTGTGGTTAAAAGCTTGCAATCGGACTACCTGGGCTAAAATCTTGGCTCTGCCACTTCCAAGCTGTGTGCTACTGAGCAAAGAGGTGCTACTTTACCTCTGAAATGATGCTCAGTACCTCTGAAATGATGAGAGGACTTTTTGGTAAGGGACCCTGTGAGGAAGAATTATTCGTAGTTCATTTTGAACCCCTTGGTGGTGTAGTTTCCTCATCTGTAAAATGGGGATAGTAATAGGCCTTATTACCTGTGGCCTTATTATCATGTATGGCTGTTCTGAGGATTTATTTGAACTTAATATATGTGAAGTGCCCAGCATATTTGGTAAACATTAGCTATTGTTATTTGGGCTTAACGTGGTGCTTGTGCTGTATTTTCCATTTATGGTTGGTGAACAAGTAAGTTAAAGTATGTGATAATACCAGGTCCGTCAACCATAATGTCATTGCAAGCATGAAACAGTAGCCATCATGGCATTATATAAATGTTGATATTTTTATACAGTTGCCCCAGGAACCTGTAATCCTGTGTCACAATGGGTTGCAAAGAAAGGTAAAGCTGTCCAGGCATGGTGGCTCACGGCTGTAATCCCAGCACTTTGGGAGTCCAAGACGGGCGGATCACGAGGTCAGGAGATCGAGACCATCCTGGCTAGCACGGTGAAACCCCGTCTCTACTAAAAAAAAAAAAAAAAAAAAAAAAAAAAAATTAGCCGGGCATGGTGGCGGGCGCCTGTAGTCCCAGCTACTCGGGAGGCTGAGGCAGGAGAATGGTGTGAACCGGGGAGGCGGAGCTTGCAGTGAGCCAAGATTGCACCACTGCACTCCAGCCTGGGCGACAGAGCAAGACTCTGTCTCAAAAAAAAAAGAAAGAAAGAAAGATGAAAGCTGATGGTAGGATGTTATGTTTAGTAGCTCAACACCCTATTCAGTAAATATTTGCTAAATCCCCTTATGCTAGGCACATGGAGGATGTGGAGATCAGTCCCATCTCCATATCCTTCAAGGAACTCAGAGCTTAATTTGCAAATTACTGCATTTGACATCTTTAAATGAATTCTTATCTTATGTTTGCCCTGGCTGCAGAGTAAAGCCACTGATTCTAATCTGTTTTGTTGTGTCCCTAGACTTCTGTTAGGTGCCTGGATTAGAAACCTCAGATTGCTTCCTAAGCCTTTTCATCCATTAATTCGCAAATCCCTGAGAAAGACCCTCCTCTTATGTAACAGAGAGTAACAATACTTGACAATAACAGTATGGTGCCTAATGGCTTACAAAAATGCTTACACTTGCTTACACATGCTTTTACTCATTTAATCTTATCTGTGTCCCTTCAAGGAAGGTAAGGTGCAGATTAGGATCTCTGTTTTATAGTCGAGGAATCTGAAGAGAAGCCAAGAAGCCATGATGCTATTGAGTGGCCCATTTCACGTTGAAATCCAGTCTTCTGTCTTCAAATTCAGTGTACTTACCACTATCCTCCCCGGATTGTATTTATTCAGTATTTCCTGAGCACCTAGAATGTGTCAGTTCTGTTTTAGCCTGGAGATATCATGGTAGAAAGGTACAGAATCCCTTGCTCTCATGCAGCTTATATTCTACTGGCAGCAAACAGAAAAATATAGCAATAAATGAACAAGGGAATTTGGATAAGGAGTAAGTGCTGGGGTGAAATCCCATCTCTATTAAGAATACAAAACTTAGCTGGGTGTGGTGGCACGTGCCTGTAGTCCCAGCTATTCAGGAGGCTTAGGCACAAGAATTGCTTGAACCCGGGAAGCAGAGGCTGCAGTGAGCCGAGATTGCGCCATTGCACTCCAGCCTGGGCAACAGAGCGAGACTCTGTTTAAAAAAAAAAAAAAAAAAAAGAGAAAAGGCTTTGCTAGGGTGGTGACATTTTTGCTGAGATTTGCTCCTAGGGAGGGGGCCAGCCATTTGAAGACATGTCAGAAGGAAGAGCAAGGGTAAAGGCTATGAGGTGGCAACAAGCTTGGTAAGTTCCAGAAACTGCAAGAAGGCTTACAATGGCTGGGACAGGTGAGTCGAAGGCAGAGTGGGGAGGTGGGTGGATGTAGGGGATGGAAGTGGTAGGGAGCACTCAGATCATACAGGACCTTGTCTGCTAGAGTAACGAGTTGGGATTTTGTTCTAAAAGCTGTGGAAATCATTGGAGGTTCTGGAGAAGGGACGTGGCATGATCTATTTTTGTTTTTTAAAAAAATCACTCTGTCCTCTTTGTGGCAGTGAATTTCAGAGGGCATAGGAGTGGCAGCCAGGAGGCTAGTTAGGAGGTTAGGTGAGAGAAGATAGTGGCTTTCTAGGTTGGTGGCAGTGGAGATGGTAAGAGGACGGATTGGGGATGTGTTTCGGAGGTAGAACCAGCAGGATGGTGGGGTGAGGGTGAGAGAATAAGGATGACTCCTGGGTTTTGGCCTGAGCAATTAAGTAGATGTTAGAGATGCCATCTGCCTCTGAAATGATGAAAGGACTTTTTGGTAAGGGGCCCTATGAGGAAGAATTATTCATAGTTTATTTTGAACCCTGTAGAGGAGAGCCACAAGGTATAAGCATCATACTTTATAGTCTTTGGGGAGGAAATCCCAGATTATGCTGGCAGAAGCTAGCCAGGTGCAACTGATTGAAGCTTGAAGTTCCTATTGTGAACCAAAAAAAAAAAAAAAAAGTCCTGCTTTTCTCTAGTCTGGCTCTTTGCCAGCCTGTGGAGTGGCAGGTGTGGGCTTTGCCAGGGCAGTACCCATCTGTCTTTCTGTCTTGTGCTGTTGGCATTGCAGTGCTGACTCGGGATCTTGGCTGAGGGAGCCTGGCCAGCTCTGGAAGAGGGAGCAGAATCACTAGTGAAGTTCACTCAGTGCCCCAAATGGCCACATTCTCCCTGCCAAAGTGGTTCTTTCCTGGTCACCAAATGACAGTTCTAAAGTTTCAGAGCTTTTGACTTGAGAATCCCTGGAAAACCTATTGTACTCTACCAGAATTCCTAGAGGATTCTTGAATCTCTTCTGAGCAAGGGAATTCCAGCTTCATTGTTATGTATTCCAGTAACTGTACTTGTAAATCTGGGCATTACAGGGTTGTACATTCAACACTGTGAATAGTAAGACTAATAGTCTTATCACTGCCACTTGTTTATTTAATTAAATTTAATAAATTTATTCATTTTGGAGACAGGGACTCCCTCTGTCACCCAGGTTGGAATGCAGTGGTGTGATCATGGCTCCCCCACAGCCTTGAACTCCTGGGCTCAAGTGATCCTTCTACCTCAGTCTCCTGAGTGGCTGGGACCGCAGGCATGTACCGTCATGCCTGGCTAATTTAAAAAAAAAATGTTTTTGGGCTGGGTGTGGTGGCTCATGCCTGTAATCCCAGCACTTTGGGAGGCTGAGGCGGGCAGATCACAAGGTCAGGAGTTTGAGACCAGCCTGACCAACATGGTGAAACCCCGTCTCTACTAAAAATACAAAAATTAGCTGGGTGTGGTGGTGCACACCTGTAATCCCAGCTACTCAGGAGGCTGAGGCAGGAGAATCGCTTGAACCCGGGAGGTGGTGGTTGCAGTGAGCTGAGATCGCACCACTGCACTCCAGCCTGGGCGACAGAGCGAGACTCTGTCTCAAAAAAAAAATAAATGTTCTGTAGATGGCTAGGCATGGTGACTCACACCTGTAATCTCAGCACTTTGGGAGGCTAAGGCACGTGGATCACCTGAGATCAGGAGTTTGAGACCAGCCTGGCCAACATGGGGAAACCCCATCTCTACTTAAAATTACAAAAATTAGTCAGGTGTGGTGGTGCATGCTTGTAGTCCCAGCTACTTCGGAGGCTGAGGCGGGAGAATCGCTTGAACCTAGGAAGCGGAGGTTGCAGTGAGCTGTGATTGTACCACTTCACTCCAGCCTGGGTGACAGAGTGAGACTCCATCTCAAAAAAAAAGAAATTTATAGAGACGAGTCTTACTATATTGTCCAGGTGTCTTGGCCACAAGCGATCCACTCACCTTGGCCTCTCAAAGTGCTGGGATTACAGGCACGAGCCCCTAATTTTTTTAGAAAACTTGGTCTCACTCTGTTGCCCAGGCTGGAGTGCAGTGGTGCAGTCATAGCTCATTGTAACCTCCAACTCCTGGGCTCAAGCGATCCTCCCACCTCAGCCATCTAAGTAGCTGAGACTACAATACTAACTGTGAGTCTTTTTTTTTTTTTTTTTTTTTTTTTTTTTTTTGAGAGAGTCTTGCTGTGTCACCCAGGCTGGAGTGCAGTGGCGCGATCTCGGCTCACTGCAAGCTCCGCCTCCCGGGTTCAGGCCATTCTCCTGCCTCAGCCTCCCGAGGAGCTGGGACTACAGGCGCCCGCCAACACGCCCGGCTAATTTTTTGTATTTTTAGTAGAGACAGGGTTTCACCGTGTTAGCCAGGATGGTCTCGATCTCCTGACCTCGTGATCCGCCCGCCTCGGCCTCCCAAAGTGCTGGGATTACAGGCTTGAGCCACCGCGCCCGGCCTAAGTAGCTGAGACTACAGGTGCATGCCACTACACCCAACTAATTAAAAAAAAAAATTTTTTTTTTTTTTTTGGTAGAGATAGGGTCTTGCTGTGTTACAGGCTAGTCTCAAACTCCTGGCTTCAAGCAATCTTCCTGCCTCGGCCTCCCAAAGTGCTGGGATTATAGGTGTGAGCCACTGCACCTGTCCACCACTGCTATTTGTATAACTTTGCAGTTTAGAATGCTCTTTCCTGTGCATTCTCATTTACTAATTGTCAGTCAGTTGAGATCATCTGGACTACATATTATCCCCGGTTTACAGATGACGACATTGTGGTGTGGAGAGGTCACTTGTTTTTGTCAGTAATATTAAGCATTTTCTGGGTGCTGAGTTAGGGAGATCCTTGCTGCTCAAAGTGTGTTCTCTGTGACAGACGTACCACGTCCCCAGGACCTTGTCAGAAATGCAGAATCTAGGCTGGGTGCAGTGGCTCACGCTTGTAATCCCAGCACTTTGGGAGGCCAAGGCAGGAGGATCACTGGAGGCCAGGAGTCCGAGACCAACCTGGGCAAAACAGTGAGCCCTCATCTGTATTTTTAAAAACAGAAGAAGAAGAAAACAACAACAATAACAAGGCCTAGATCTAATAAATCAGAGCCTGCCTTTTACCAAGATCCCGGATGTTTCCTGTGCACATTAAAGTTTGAGATGCTCTCACCTAGGTAATCAGTAGCAAAACTAAGACTTACCAATGATAATGACAATGAAAGTAATAGTCGTAGCTAAGATACATTAGCCAAGCACTGGTGTAAGCACTTTACACATGTTGTTTCATTTAGATTTAGACCTCACAGCAATCCTGTAACACAGGTTCCCAGAAGAGGAAAGTAGAGGCTCAGAAAAGTTCAGTAACTTCCCCACATCTGCTGACTCCAAGTCTGTTGCTCTTTCTACCATTCGCATGTTCATCTGTTTTTCAGGTGGGCAGTGACCACATCTTAGCTATCTTGTCAAAAGCCTTTCTCTTCCATACCTGCATAACTAATTTTAAATGATGACCAGAAAAAAAAAAAAGTGACTTCAAAGAATGTTTGAGAAAATCAAGGGAAAAACTTCTGAGCTAGATGGGTGTCAGTTACTTGACTGATGAGGCCACAAACAGATATCTCATTTGGTAAGATAAACTACCTCTCACACTTCTTAGTGATCTAACTTCAGGGTCAGAACAGCTGAAGCAGGTAGGAACTGTGAGCTTGTATGCTGAGTCATTTAGCTCTAAGCTGTTTCTTGATTCTGGTGATAAATATCTACACTGGGTGAGAAGATAGTGGATAAAGTCCCATATAATACCCGCTAACTAATTGTTAAAAGATTCCATTTCACTGTGCCTCAGTTTTCTCTCTCTGCCCTGTGGGTTCATTATTTTCCTTTCAACACCTCCTATCTTTCTAGACTCTCAGAAAGATTTATTGGTCAAGGACTATGCCATTATAGGAAATTTTGACCTGAAAGGATGGTGGGAACTGGGTAAAGGCAGGATTCTATCAATTCTGCTACTTGCTGTGTGACTTGGAGCAAGTGACTCAACCTCTCTAGGCCTCTCTCTTGCGCATATATATATATATATATATATATATATACATATGTTAAATAAAGATATAGGACAGTTCTTCCCAAAGCCCTTCCAGCCCTGCCCACAAGACTGAACCTTGAGTTGGGTGATATTTTGTTCTTTCTTGGTGATTTCATACTGGGCTTTCTCCCAGACCTTTCGGGTGTGGCTTTTAGAGCGTATTTCTTGGCAGTCAGAGAGCATTTCAATCAGCTCATCTTATCAGCATCACACATCTGCACAGCAGCTTGGGATGTTCATGTTTAAGGTTCAGTTAATCATGGTGACACATTGTGTCTTCTCACTTTGTCACACTGATTGCGGACATTGAGCTCTTCACACAGGAAGATCTATCTTTAGCATGCTGATTTATTTAACTCATAATTTGCATTAGAGAGGGAACCAGTGATAATCATGGTGGGTGTGGCTTTTATTTTTAAAGTTTTTGGCAAGACATTTGCAGCACTTGCATTTTGTCATGCTTGAATATAGTCTATAAATGGAAATGGGTTCAAGTGAAATAGAAATTGCCGTAGATTATTGGGAGCTTGGGACTTAACCACTCTGGAGTCCTTCATATCACCTTCAGCAGTGCTTTCAGGAAGGGCTTGCTTGGCCTTTTGTGTGTAACATAAATTAAACAGAAACTAAAAGCTCATAGCACAATCTCTAGCAGCTTAGCAGACTACAGTAATCATTACTTTGTAACACATTTCAGAACATAAGCAAAAAATCTAGCTAGCAAATCATAAAAGATTCCTTCTAGGTAAGATAAAATATCAGTTCAAGTTACCTAAAGATAACCACAAGAAGATAGTCCTTGGTGGAAGTAGTTACTGGTTTTGCAAGATCTGCAATAATAAGTTAGACTCTAGCCTAAGAAATATATGTAATGTTTTTCCTTATTCTTCAATTGTCAGCCTTTTAAAAAAATATAATTTTTTCTGATTATAAAAATGATAAATTTCCATTGAGGAAAATACTGAACAGATTAAATAAGGCTGACTTTAAGATCCACCACCGAGAAATAACTACTGTTAACATTTTACTGTCCATATACAAATGTATTCCTAAATACATTTTATCTCATAGGCTTGCAGTTCTCACCTGTTTCCTCCGTTGTTGTTATTTACGCTATTTTCAATGTTTAAACGTTATGAGTAATGCTTCAGAGAACATCTTAATGATTATTTTGTGTAAACCTTTGTCTGCACTGCTGATGATTTCTTTAAGCTAGGTCCTTTAATGTTAAAAATTTTAAATTACAAAGGCAACCCCCCTTAAATAATGTTTTTAACATGGCAGTGTTAACCTAAAGCTGAAAAGACAGACAGAATTACAATTTGGTTGGGGAATTTATCCATGGTGATGGTATCCTAACTCAGGTTTTAGCTTACTTGACTACTTGCAGATATATTTTTAGAAAGTTGTATTCAAAGCGTATTTCCCATTTCCTATTTGGAAATGTTCACTTAACATTATTTCATAACCATTTTTCCATATTTTTGTACTTATTTATTTCAACTTTTATTTTTATAGAAACAGGGTCTCACTATGTTGCTCAGGCTGGTCTCAAACTCCTAGGCTCAAGCGATCCTCCTGCCTTGGCCTCCCAAAGTGCTCAGATTACAAGTGTGAGCCACCAGGGCCAATCTATTTTTTTTTGTTATTTATTTATTTTTGAGATAGGGTGTCGCTCTGTTGCCCAGGCTGGAATGCTGTGGCATGATCATAGCTCACCGTAACCTCCAACTCCTGGGCTCAAGTGGTCCTTCCATCTCAGCTTCCTAAGCAGCCAGGGCCACAGGTGCGTGCCACCACTCGTGGCTAATTTTTAAATTTTTCATGGAGGCAGGATCTCACTATGTTGCTCAGGCTGGTCTCGAACTCCTGGCCTCAAGCAATGCTCCTGCCTCAGCCTCCCAAAGTGCTGAGACTACAAGTGTGAGCCACTATGCCTTGCTATGTTTTTGTGTTTAGTAGTTATTACTACACGTTAGTAGTTTAGTAGTAACTACTACACTTTCCCTGGCATTGAGCATTGAAGTTGTTTCCACCTTTTTATAATCACATATAATATGTTATACAGAATATCTCCTTCTCTCTCAGCCTCATAAGAGAACAATTCTAAATAAGTGGTTTGTGAAAAGTTTGAACTTTAAAAAATTCTGACAGAGAACTGTACATTTCCCTTCTTAGGATCCTCTAAAAGTATCTTTTTTTTTTTTTCGAGACGGAGTCTCACTCTGTTGCCTAGGCTGGAGTGCAGTGGTGCAATCTCAATTCACTGCAACCTCCGCCTCCTGGGTTCAAGTGATTCTCCTCCCTCAGCCTCCTGAGTACCTGGGATTACAGATGCACACTACCACGCCCAGCTAATTTTGGTATTTTTAGTAGAGACAGAGTTTCACCATGTTGGTCAGGCTGGTCTTGAACCCCTGACCTTGAGATCTGCCCATCTTGGCCTCCCAAAGTGCTGGGATTACAGGCATGAGCCACCGCGCCTGGCCTAAAAGTATCTTTAAAAAACAGATTTAGCTGGATGTGGTGGCTCATTCCTGTAATCCCAGCGCTTTGGGAGGCCTAAGTGGGAAGATTGCTTGAGGCCAGAAGTTTGAGACCAGCCTGGGCAACATAGTGAGACCCCATCTATACAAAACATATAAAAATTTACCCAGGTGCAGTGGCTTGTACCTGTACTCCCAACTACTCGGGAAGCTGAGGCAAGTTCAAGCCCAGGAGTTCAAGGCTACAGTGAGCCATGATTGTGCTACTGCATTCCAGCCTGGGTGACACAGTGAATGAGATCCTGTCTCCAAACAAACAAAAAACCAACTTTATTTAGATATATTTTACATATCATGAAGTATTTTTTTGATGTAATAGTTTTTCTCACCTTCTTTTGTGTCTTCTCTTTATCCATTTTTCTTTCTGATGAAGAATTCCCTGTGAGTAGGACCCAGAACATAGGCCTTTGTCATTGCAACCCTTCATTCTCTGAATAGGCTGTTTATTGGCAACATTAACCGTAAACATTTTATGTACGGTATTGGAGTCTCACTCTGTCGCCTAGGCTGGAGTGCAATGGCGCAATCTCAGCTCACTGCAACCTCCGCCTCCTGGGTTCAAGTGATGTGCACTGTATGAACTGTGAGAGCAAGCATATCGTTATAACATTGGACAATGAGCCAAGACAGTTCTGATGGACTTTTGAAGAGGGATTTTTCAAAAAGCATTTAACTCATCATATTAATAAAATAAATCCTATGATTTATGGGAAATTCTGTTGGATCAACTTTGGAAACTGTTTACTATAAACGTAGCATGTGTAGGCATTAATCTTGATAAGACAAGATTCTGATTCAGGGGGTCTGAGTGGGTCCTTATATTCTGCAGAGCTGAACCAGGTGGAATAGGAGGAGAGTTTGGGTAACACTCAAACACAACATCCTAAATTATGTTGAATGCCATGGTGAGAGCTATTCCCTTTAAAACTCTCTCTTGGTTCTTCTGACTGTGTCAAGAAGAATACTGTATTTGTTTGGTACTAGTCTGGTTTTTTAAATTTTATTTTATTTTTTGAAATGGAGTCTCAGTCACCCAGGCTGGAGTGCAGTGGTGCGATCTCGGCTCACTGCAACCTCTGCCTCCTGGGTTCAAGCAGTTCTCTGCCTCAGCCTCCTGACTAGCTGGGATTACAGGCGCCTGCCACCATGCCCCGCTAATTTTTGTATTTTTAGTAAAGACGGGGTTTCACCATCTTAGCCATGCTGGTCTTGAACACCTGACCTCGTGATCTACCTGCCTTGGCCTCCCACAGGGGTGGGATTACAGGCGGGAGCTGCCACGCCCGGCCACTAGTCTGTTTCTTAACACTTGTTAAGCCCCCTTTCAAACCAATGGCGATCAAACCTCAGGCCTCAGATAAGCTACAGTATTTAGCTAGAATTTAGTAACATTGTTGTCTGTTCTTATATTTATTTTCACAGTTACTTTCTATTTATAACAAGTGATACTGATTTTCCATTCATGGTAGTTATATAAAGTTTCTTTTTAAAATAAACTTTGTGTTAAGAAAAGTAGATTTAAAGAAGAAACATTAAGTAAATAATAGTACAGGTGATGATAGACATGGCGAAAATTGTGAAGAAACAATTGGATTATTGACATTTAGGACATGCTGGTGTGGAAGAAAGGCCATGGACTTTGGAGCCAGGTGGACCTGATTTCAGCTTGCTTTGCCACTTATTAACTCAGTGTGCCATGTCACTTCCCTGTCTAAGTCTCTGTTTTTTTTTCTCCTGCAAATTGGGTCAGGGCAGAGTTACCACTTGTGGGCCAGGTGCTTGCTGCCTGTCTTCTTCTAGGCCTTACACGGCCCCAAGCAGCAGGTGTTACTGATATTTCCATTTTACAGACGAGGAAATCAGCTCTGAGGGGTAAGAAACTTTCACAGAGCCTCAAAAGTACAACGATAGGCTGGGCACAGTGGCTCCCAGCACTTTAGGAGGCTGAGGCGGGGAGAACACCTGAGGTCAGGAATTCGAGACCAGCCTGGCCAACATAGTGAAACCCATGCTCTACAAAAGTTAGCCGTGCGTGGTGGCAGGCGCCTGTAATCCCAGCTGCTTGGGAAGCTGAGGCAGGAGAATCACTTGAACCTGGGAGGTGAAAGTTTCAGTGAGCCGAGATCGTGCCACTACACTGCAGCCTGGGTGACAGCAAGATTCCATCTCAAAAACAAACAAACAAAACTAGGAATGATAGAGCTGGGTTTCAGTCCCAGGTGTGTCTGAATGTCTTTTTGGCTATTCAGGCTACCTCTGCCCGTTAAATACAGGTTTTGCCATGGCCCTCTGCCCATAGCATTATTCACAATAGCCAAGAGGTAGAAGCAGCCCAAATGTCCGTTAACAGATAAATGGATAAAGAATATGTGGTACAGGCCAGGCGTGATGGCTCACGCCTGTAATCCCAGCACTTTGGGAGGCCAAGGCAGAAGGATTGCTTGAACCCAGGAGTTCCAGACCAGCCTGGGCAATATAGTGAGACCTTGTTTCTATATCAAATAATAATAATAATAAATTAGCTGAGTATGGTGGCACGTACCTGTAGTCTCAGCTACTCAAAAGGTTGAGGTGGGAGGATTGCTTGAGCCTAGGAGTTCAAGGATGCAGTGAGCTGTGATTGCACCACTGCACTCCAGCCTGGGTGTCAGGGCGAGACTGTGTCTCAAAAAAAAAAAAAAAAAAAAAAAAAATATATATATATATATATATATATATATAGTGCATACATGGAATGGAATATTATTCAGCCTTAAAAAAGAAGGAAGTTCTGATACGTGCTTTAGTACTGATGAACCTTGAGGGCGTTGTGCTGAGTGAAATAAGCCAGGACAAAAGGACGAATACTGTTATGATTCCACTTATCCAAGGTAGCTAGAGTAGACAAAATCATGGAAGCATGGTTACCAGGGGCTGAGGAGAGGGGGAAATGAAGAATTGTCCAGTGGTTATAAAGTTTCAGTTTTGCAAGATGAAAAAGTTCTAGAAATGTGTTATACAACAATGTGAATATAGTTAACACTACTGAACTATACACTTAAAATGATTAAGAGGGTAAATTTTATATTATGTGGGGTTTTTTACTGTAATTTTAAAAAATTTTTAAATGATAAGCCATTGGTTAGAGGGTGATTTTTTTTTTCATTTGGAAAATCCCAATTATACATAAAACTAGAATAATGTAATGAATCATGAACCCATTACCCACCTCCAGCAGTTCTCAGCACTTGGCAATCCTATTTTACCTATAACCTTCCATGTACCTCACCCCTGAAAAAGATCCCAGATGGCATATAACTTTATCTGAAAATATTCTTGTTTATCTCTAGAGGATAAGAACTTTCTTTTTAAAATAATAACTTTTTTTACACATAAATAACAATAAATTCTTACATTGTCTCATATCCAGTGTTTCAATTTCCTTGATTGTCTTATACATTTTTTTTTTTTTGAGACAGAGTCTCGCTCTGTCACCCAGGCTGGAGTGCAGTGGTGCGATCTAGGCCCACTGCAATCTGTGCCTGCCAGGTTCAAGCAATTCTCCTGCCTCAGCCTCCCAAGTAGCTGGGATTACAGACATGCATGCACCACACCCAGCTAATTTTTATATTTTTAGTAGAGACAGGGTTTCACCATGTTGGCTAGGCTGGTCTTGAACTCCTGACCTCAAGTGATGCACTCTCCTCAGCCTCCCAAAGTGCTGGAATTACAGATGTGAGCCACTGTGCCCGGCCTCATTTTTTTTTTCTTGAGACAGGGTCTCACTGTATCACCCAGGCTTGAGTGCAGAGGTGCAATCAGAGCTCACTGCTGCCTCAAACTCCTAGGCGGCTCAAGCAAACTCCTGGACTCAAGTGATCCTCCCAACTTAGCCTCCTGAGTAGCTGGGGCCACAGTTGTATACCACCACAACCGGCTAATTTTTAAAAATTTTTTTGTAGAGACAGGGTCTTGCCATCTTGTCCAAGCTGGTCTTGAACTTTTAGGCTCAAGTGATCCTTCTGCCTTGGCCTCCCAAAGTGCTGGGATTATGGGTGGTGAATCACCTAGCTTGGTCCTTATACATTTCTTAACAGTTGGTTTGTTTGAATCAAGATCAAAAAAGGAGCTGGACATAGTGGCTCACCATGGTGGCTGGTATTACATGGTGGACCTGTAATACCAGCACTTGGGGAGGCCTAAGTGGGAGAATCATGTGAAGCCGACCAGCCTGTACAACAAAGTGGGACCCTCCCACCTACAAACAATTTTAAAAATTAGTCCAGGCATGGTGGCTCATGCCTGTAATCCCAGCACTTTGGGAGGCTGAGGTGGGTGGATCACTTGAGGTCAGGAGTTTGAGACCAGCCTGGCCAACACAGTGAAACCCCCTCTATACTAAAAATAGAAAAAAAAAAATAAGTCAGGTGCAGTGATGCACGCCTGTAGTCCCAGCTACTCTGGAGGCTGAGGTGGGACGATTGCTTGAGCGAGGAGTTCGAGGCTGCAGTAAGCTGAGATTCTGCCACTGAACTCCAGCCTGGGCAACAGAGCAAGACCTTGGCTCTTAAAAAACAACAGAATGTGAAGACCTTGACTCTTAAAAAACAATAGAATGTGTACAACAGTCCTACCTCTGGGAGTGGATCCTACCAACTACTCCCACTTATCCTAAAGGTATATATTCAGTGTAGCCACTTCAGTACTGTTTGCAGTAGCAAATGACCAGAAACAATCAGAAGGTCCCTCAATAAGGGACTGACTGATCAAAGACTTTTTTTGGCTGGGCGCAGTGGCTCACGACTGTAATCCCAGCACTTTGGGAGGCCAAGGCGGGCGGAACACCTGAGGTCAGGAGTTTGAGACCAGCCTGGCCAACATGGCAAAACCCCGTCTCTACAAAAAATAAAAAAATAGCTGGATGTGGTGGGGTGTGCTTATAGTCCCAGCTACTTGGGAGTCTGAGGTGGGAAGATTGCTTGAGCCCAGGAGGTTGACGTTGCAGTGAGCTGTGATCGTGCCACTGCACTCCAGCCTGGGCAACTGAGACTCTGTCTCAAAATAAATGAGTGAATGAATGAATGAATGAATGAAAGGAAGTAAAACAGAAAAGAAAGGAAAAAGAAGCAGCTAGGCATGGTGTCTGATGCCTGTAATCCCATACTTTGGGAGGCTGAGAGACGGAAGGATCACTTGAGCCAGGAGTTTGAGACCAGCCTGGGGACCAGCCTGGGCAAGGTAGTGAGACATTTGTCTCTACAAAAAATAAAAACAAAATTAGCCAGGTTTGATGGCATGTACCTGTAGTCCCAGCTACTGAGGAGGTTGAGGTGGGAAGACTACCTGAGTCCAGGAGGTTGAGGCTGTGGCGAGCCGACATCATGCCGCTGCACTCCAGCCTGGAGTGCAGAGCAAGAGTCTGTCTCAAAAAAACAAAGAAAACGACACAAAATGAGTTGTGGGGGAGAAGGAGTTCTCCAAGATTTATATAGGAAGAAGTACAGTGGTATATAGTGTACTGCTACTTGAGTTAAAGAGGTTTACAAAAAAAAGATGAAGATGAAGGAGCAATGCAGATATGTTAGGAAGATTTACATGTTCACTGTACACTCTGTACAGCTTGAATTGCTTTAATCTTTGCATAGACATACACATGTATATATGCATATATATCAGGTGTTTTAAAAATATATGGGTTTATATATGGGTTTTAAAATAAGACAAATCTGGTTTTGAATCCTGACTCTTCCACTTAATTGTTGTGTAACCTTGGGCAAATTAATTTCCCTGAGTCTCTGATCCTTATTCTTTAAATGAGGCTAATGCCTGCCTTCCTCCTAAGGTGATTTTGAGGATTAAAAGAGGACTCACATTAAGCTCTTGGTATACTGTGAGTTGTGACTGTTGAATACAATAAAACCCAAGAACTGCATTGATTCTGAATAGTAGGTGTTGTCCAACAGACTTGAATATATTTTTTGAATGTATTTTATGAATGTTTTACAATTGAATGCCAAAAAGAGTTTCTTTTCTTCTTTCCCTACCTAAATAAATGCTTTGTTTGCCTGTTTGTGTCATCAAATGACAGAGAGTACATGGCGCCAGTTTGAATTCAGGGCAGGCATTTATTGTTCTTGTTACTTGACTGTGACCTTTTTAGGTTTCTTTCCAGAGAACTAGCATGTCTTCTTCAGACATTTAAGCTGAAATCAAAGTTCTGGACTTTTCTCCAAAGAAAACATTGCCTTATTGCTTCCCCCACCTTAATTATAAAAATCAGAATACATGCACCCATCAAAAAATACAAAGAAAGCAAAAAAATAACCTGCAGGCGCACCACCCTAGAGGTATTACCTGCATTTCCTGAGTATTTATTAGTACTTTTCAATGTGAAAAGCTAAGCATTTAACATTCATTAGTTTATTTAATCCTTAGAACAGTTCTTTAAGGGAGATATTGCTATTAACCATACTTTATGGAAGAAGAAATTGTGACTTAGTTTCTTGAGATTTTATAGCTAGTAAATGGCAGAGCAGAAATTCAAAGCCAGACCTGCTGAACACCTTAGCTCATGCTTTTAACAATGTCTTTGCTCTGTGTTCCCCAAATCTGCGTCTGTACGTGTGCCTGTACTCATAAACATTAACTGTATCATAGTAATTCTGTTTAGTAGCCTTTTTCTTCACTCAACAATATGTCTTGAATATTGCCCATATCTAAATACCTAGAGGTTTGTTGTCATTTTTAATGACTTCATAGTTTCCCATTGTAGAGATGTGCCCTAATCTAACCACTCTCTTATTGATGAGCATTTAAGTACTTAGAGGTGGTGTTGTGACAAACACAAATGTGTATTACATCATTGCACATGTATTTAGTTACTCAATTATGTCCTTAAAATAATTCCAAGAAATGGAATTGCTGTTTCAAGGGAGTATTCACATTTAGAGTTTTGGTACTGATTGCCTGACTGCCCTCAAATATGTTGTGCCAGTTTGAGATGCTGTGGCTCTTATATGTTCTTTCTGTAAGGGACATTTTAAAACTTTTTAGACAGTTCACACAACTGTTTGGCTTACAAAAAAGGTGACCCCCCCCCCCCCCTTTTTTTGTTTCTTTTGAGATGGAATCTCGCTCTGTCGCCCAGGCTGGAGTGCAGTGGCGCGATCTCAGCTCACTGCAAGCTCGGCCTTCCGGGTTCACGCCATTCTCCTGCCTCAGCCTCCCGAGTAGCTGGGACTACAGGCGCCCTCCACCATGCCCGGCTAATGTTTTTGTATTTTTAGTAGAGACGGGGTTTCACCGTGTTAGCCAGGATGGTCTCAATCTCCTGAGCTTGTGATCCACCCACCTCGGCCTCCCGAAGTGCTGGGATTACAGGCGTGAGCCACCACGCCTGGCCGACCTTACGTTTATAAATAATGCCTGTTATAACAACAGAATATATTTCATTACTTTCTTATTTGACGTCTATGCTCTAAATGCTTTTTAGAGCTGACACTACATGACTTGCTACATTTACATTAGAAAGTTAAAAATTCCAGTGCTATGGACCTAATAGAAACTGTTTTACAGAGCTTCATCATAAATTTGGGATAAGTAGGTCCCAAATTTAGGTCCCCTAGTAGGTCCCCTCATTTATCAATTAAAACATTTTTATTATCTTTTTTTTTTTAAATTGAGATGGAATCTCGCACTGTCGCCTGGGCTGGAGTGCAGTGGCATGATCTCAGCTCACTGCAACATCTGCCTCCCGGGTTTGAGTGATTCTTCTGCCTCAGCCTCCGGAGTAGCTGAGACTACAACTGCCTGCCACCACGCCCGGCTAAGTTTTGTACTTGTAGTAGAGACGGGGTTTCACCATGTTGGCCAGGATGGTCTCAATCTCTTGACCTTGTGATCCACCCGCCTCGGCCTCCCAAAGTGCTGAGATTACAGGTGTGAGCCACCACGCCCGGCCCATTTTTATTATCTTATATTCATGGTAGTCAGCACAAATGGATAGATAAAATGGGGAAAATGAGTAACCCCTGTATATTTTTTTAATTTCACAAAGCCTTTCCATCTCTCTCTTTCCCCTTGATTTGATTTTATTTTTTGACTAAGTAATATATTTACATGATTCAAAACTCAAGAGGTATTAAAGGGTATACACACTTCGGGAGGCTGAGGTGGGCGAATCACCTGAGGCCGGGAGTTTGAGACCAGCCTGGCCATGGCGAAACCCTGTCTCTACTAAAAATACAAAAATTAGCTTGGTGTGATGGTGGGTGCCTGCCATCCCAGCTACTCGGGAGGCTGAGGCACAAGAATCGCTTGAACGGGAGGCAGAGGTTGCAGTGAGCCGAGGTTGCACCACAGCACTCCAGCCTCGGTGGCAGAGTGAAACTCGGTCTGAAGGGAAATAAAAGGGTATATAAAGAAAAGTTTCTCTTCTACTTTTGGCCCTCATCCACCCAGCTCTTTTAGGGAAAGCCAGTGTTGTTATCTGGCAATTGTTATATGGTTCTTGTGAATTCTTTCAGATATATTTTATGCACATATAAGCAAATGTAGAACCATTTTCTCGATATGTATAAAATGTCTTTTTAAAAGTTCTGCAGGACAGTGGTGTTAGTTTTCAACCCAAGATGGATAATCTTGTTTTAAAAAGTGTGTAACTCCCTTTGTGAAACTGGCCATCATAGGAACCAGAGACCTAGAATTGGACTTACTTTCAGGGTATGGTTCAGGGATTGCAAACACGGAGTCCTGATACTTCAAAAACAATTAGAAATAATTGTAAAAAGGAGTACTATTGATGGTGATGAGGTGGATACAGAGTAAAAACAGCTGCTTCCCCCGAGAGAAGCCTGTCCAGGGAATTGGTTTAGGCTGCTTAGCAGGGAGTCGCTTTTACTTCTTGCTCGAGTGCTGCAGTGCTTTTCTGATGGCTCATGTGATCTTTGGCTTGGGCTGCATTTCAGATACTCGAGTATTTGAACCCTGGGCCAGGCAGTTGGCAGGTGGTTGCCTGATCTGATCTTCGAGGACATTGCTTTGGAATGCGTTGATTCGAGGTGCGTTAGTATGCACTCTGTGTGCCCACAGGTTGCACCTCCTTGCAGGGTTGTTCCTGGGGAATTGCCAGACCTCTATTTTTTCCCATTTGGAGATACCACATGCTCATTAAAGAGAATTTGGAAAATATAGAAATGTTGAAAGAGCAGGGGAAATCACCTATACCATTACCCAAGGTTGACCACTATTGATGTTTTTACATGTATCTTTATTTTTATATAATTGTGATTGTATGCAGTTATTAATTTTGTAAACTGCTTTTTCATTTATGATAAGCATTTTCTATGTCATTACAGAGCTCGGCAAATGGCATTTAAAAAGATGGGCTAGTATGTCAGGCCTTTCTTAATCAAATCATACATACATGAATTTGGTCATAAACAGAGATGTCTACAAGAGCCAGCCAGGAAGTATAAATGAGCAAAGCATGCTAGATGTGAAACAGGAGATAGTGGGGTTAGGGAGGATTCCTATTGCTGCCACCTGGGGTTCAGGTCAAGGGCTGTCAGATATTCCCATGTTTCCAGAGACGTGGAATTTTTTTTTTTTTAAATATGAAATTGTTAGGCCGGGTGCTGTGGCTCACGCCTATAATCCCAGCACTTTGGGAGGCTGAGGCGGGCAGATCACCTGAGGTCAAGAGTTTGAGACCAGCCTGACCAACATGGAGAAACCCCATCTCTACTTAAAAAAACACAAAATTAGCCGGGCAAGATGGCGCATCCCTGCAATCCCAGCTACTTGGGAGGCTAAGGCGGGAGAATCGCTTGAACCTGGGAGGCGGAGGTTGCGGTGAGCCAAGATCATGTCATTGCACTCCAGCCTGGGCAACAAGAGTGAAACTCCATTTCAAAAAAAAAAAAAAAATTGTTTTTTGTAATTAAAAAAAAAAAAATCCAGGCCTGGTGTAATGTCACACCAGTAATCCCAGCACTTTGGAAGTCCAGGGTGGGTGGGTCACTTGAGGCTGGGAGTTCGAGACCAGCCTGGCCAACATGGCAAAAACCCAGCTCTACAAACAGATACAACAATTAATTGTGCATGGCGGCCTGAGCCTGTAATCCCAGCTACTCAGGAGGCTGAGGCGGAAAATCGCCTGGGAGGCGGAGGTTGCAGTGAGCTGTGATTGCGCCACTGCACTCCAGCCTGGGTGACAGAGTGAGCCTCTATCTCAAAAAACAAACAAAACAAAAATTCAGAGAATAATATAAGAAATAGAATCAACAAAGTAAGGGAAATGTTATAAAGCTTGAAACCTTCCTCTGTTTTTGTTTTTTAAGAGAAAGGATAAAATATTACAGATAAAGTTGAAATATCCTTCCCATCTCTACTTCCCATTGCCCAGTTTGGGCAGCCACTATCATAAATTGTTATATATCGTTCTATCTCCCCTCCCCTCCCCTCCCCTCTCTTCCCCTTCCCTTCTTCAGAGACAGGGTCTCACTCTGGAGTGCAGTGGTACAATCATGACTCACTGTAACCTCCACCTCCTGGGCTCAAGTGATCCTTCCACCTTTCTGGAGTAGCTATAGGTAGTAGGCCACCACGCTGAGCTAATTTTCATTTTTTGTAGAAATAGGGTCTTGCTCTGTTGCCCTGGATGGTCTCAAACTTCTGAACTCAAGTGATCCTCCTACCTCAACCTACCAAAGTGCTGCAGTTACAGAGGTGTGAGCCACTGCACCCATCCTATCCCACTTTTTAATACTTATACCTACGTAGATGCAAATCCATGAGCACCGTATTTTTTTGTAAATTCCTAATCGTAACTGTCACTCTGCAGCTTTGTTTCTCACTCAGCCTATTTATTTATCCATGTTAAATATGTAACCCTAATTCAGAGATTGGCAAACACTTTCTGTAAAAGGCCAGATAGTAAATGTTTTAGTATTGTAGTCCATATTGTCTCTATTGCAACTACTCAACTTTATTCACCTCTATAGTTAATGCAGCAGTAGATAATATGTAAACTAAGGAATATTGCTGTTCTAATACAACTTTGTTTGCAAAACCAGGTTCTGGGCCAGATTTGTATCCTGGACTGTAATTTGCTGACCTCTGCTCTAATTTATTCATTATAACTTGTAACTACTGAATGGTGTGTGTGTGTGTGTGTATATATATATATATATTTTTTTTTTTTTTTTTTTTTTGAGGCAGAGTCTCGCTCTGTCACCCAGGCTGGAGCACAGTGGCGCAGTCTCAGCTCACTTGCAACCTCCGACTCCTGGGTTCAGGTGATTCTCGTGCCTCAGCTTCCTGAGTAGCTGGGATTACAGGTGCATCCCAGCATGCCCTGCTAATTTTTGTATTTTTTAGTAGAGAGAGGGTTTCGCCGTGTTGGCCAGGGTGGTTTCAAACTCCTGACCTCAGATGATCCTCCTAAAGTGCTGGGATTATAGGCGTGAGCCACCACACCCAGCCATATTGTCTATAATATGAATATACCATATTTTATTATTCAATTCTCCTATAAATGGATGTCTAGGTTGTTTCTAGATTTTTTTGTTTGTTTTTTGGGACAGGGTCTTCCTCTGTGACTCAGGCTGGAGTGCAGTGGTGTGATCACAACTTGCTGCAGTCTTAACCTCCTGGGCTTAAGCAATCCTCCTGCCTCAGCCTCCCAAGTAGCTTGGACTATAGGCATGTGTCATCATGCCTGGCTAATTTTTAAAGATGGGGTCTCCTGTTCCCAGGCTGGTCTCCAACTCCTGGGCTAAGGCGATCCTCCTGCCTTGGCCTCCCAAAGTACTGGGATTATAGGTGAGAGTCACCACACATGGCCTGTTTTGTTTTGTTTACAGATAGTATCTCCCTCTGTCACCCAGGTTGGAGTGCAATAGTGCTATTATAGCTCACTACAACCTCCAACTCCTGAACTCAGGGTATCCTACTGCCTCAGCCTCCCAAGAAGTTGGGACTACAGGTATATTCTGCCACACCCAGCTATATTTTTTAAATGTAAATTTTTTTTTTGAGACTAGAGTCTTGCTCTGTCTCCCGGGTTGGAGTGCAGTGGCATGATCTCCACTCACTGCAAGCTCCTCCTCCCAGGTTCACACCATTCTCCTGCCGCAGCCTCCCGAGTAGCTGGGACCACAGTCGCCCACCACCACGCCCGGCTAATATTTTTTGTATTTTTTTTAGTAGAGACGGGGTTTCACCGTGTTAGCCAGAATGGTCTCCATCTCCTGACCTTGTGATCAGACCGCCTCGGCCTCCCAAAGTGCTGGGATTACAGGCGAGAGCTGCCGCACCTGCTGATTTTTAAAAAATTTTTTGTAGAGATGGTCTCACTGTGTTCCCCAGGCTGATCTTGAACTCCTGGCCACAAAGAATCCTCCCACCTCGGCCTCTCAGAGTGCTAGGATTACAGCTGTGAGCCACTGCACCCAGCCTGTTTCTAGTTTTTCTACTGTGATAACCATGCTGCAGGAAGCAATCTTGTCCATGTTTTCTTGTGCACATATGTAAAGCTTTTTACTAGGATATACATATCTAGAGAAGTGGAATTGCTGAGGATTTTGTTGTTGTTGTTGTTATTTATTTTTACTTTTGGAAACAGGGCAAGACCTAGCACCAGGCTGGAGTGCAGTGGTGCAATCATGGCTCACTGTAGCCTTGACTTGGGCTTACATTATCCTCTCGCCTCAACCTCTCGAATAGCTAGGACCACAGGCAAGTGGCACCATGCCCAGCTAATTTTTAAATTTTTGGTGGAGATGGAGGTCTCCCTATGTTGCCCAAGCTTCATGTTCTTTTTTTTTTTTTTTTTTTTTTGAGACAGAGTCTCACTGTCACCCAGGCTGGAGTGTAGTGGCACATTCTCGGCTCACTGCAGCCTCCACCTCCTGGGTTCAAGCAATTCTCTCGCCTCAGCCTCCCAAGTAGCTGGGACTACAGGCACATGCCACCACACCCAGCTAATTTTGGTATTTTTAGTAGAGACGGGGTCTCAAACTCCTGACCTCAGGTGATACGCCCTCCTCGGCTTCCCAAAGTGCTGGGATTACAGGTGTGAGTCACTGTGCCCAGCCCATGTTTTATTTATTTATTTATTTTTGAGACGTAGTTCTGCTCTTGTCACCTAGGCTTGAGTGTAATGGCGCGATCTCAGCTCACTGCAACCCCCGCCTCTGGGTTCAAGCGAGTCTCCTGCCTCAGCCTCCCGAGTAGCTGGGATTATAGGCGCCCGCCACTATGCCCAGCTAATTTTTGTATTTTTAGTAGAGACGGGGTTTTACCATGTTGGACAGACTGGTCTCGAACTCCTGACCTCAGGTGATCCACCTGCCTCAGCCTCCCAAAGTGCTGCAGATGTGAGCCACCACGCCCGGCCCGTGTTGTTTTAAATACCAGGTGGGCCAAATAAAATGTTTCAGATAGAACGTAACCAGTTTGTGACCCCTCTCTTAGGCTTTCCATAGGAAGCCAATAGTTACTGAGAATCCAATTCATACCTAGTTCTGGACTTTGAGATGAGACTCTATGACAGCTAGCAAGGTGAGGATGCATGAATCTAAACACAAAAGAGTTGGAGAACGGTCTGGAAGAGTGTGGCTGCCGTGACAAATGTGCATCTGATTTCCTCAGCAGATAAAAGAATTGAGGTTGGGGAATTACTCAATTTTTCATGTTCAATAACCATTCAAACAGTGGGTGTTAACATTGAATGACAAGTTCTAGCAGAAAAGGTCTTCAGGATGAAGGCGATGAGCTGCTGATCTGTGCTTCCTTCTTTCCTGGCAATTCTGTGAGTTCCTTTAAAGATTTATCACTCTGTAATTAGACCCACTGGAAGAATAACAAAGGTAATAAAGAAAGAGTATCAGGGCATCCTTCCAAGAAAACTCTCTCCTTTGAGGAAGACCCAGAATAAGATTTTAAGCCTTGGTGGCAGGAAATTAACTTAGTCCATTTTCCTGAAAGAATATGTCAATAATACATGACTAGTTCAATCTAGCTGGGTGAGTTCAGAAAAGAAATGGTGTTCTGTGTTCAGAGTTGAGGAGATTTAATTAAGGGGACTCATGCTTTGGGAATTCCTTCCTTTTTAAAGATTTTTAAGATTAATGTAGGTCATTATCATTCCTTTGTTTCTATCATTTTGGAGAGCTCAAAAAATATACGGAGCTATTACAAAGCAGCTGAACCTCAAGGTCAGCTTGCTGCAGGCTTTCTTTCTTTCATAGGCTTGGAGCCCCATTGTTTTGACAGGTAAAAGTCGGACAGCTCCGCCTTCTCAGAAGTCTGTAATGCAGAAGAATCAGTCCTCTGCACTGACCTGTCTCTCTGTCCTGCCCTGCCATTCTGTCTCTCTTACTCTTTCAGGTCTAGGATCTTGTCTGGCAGGCTCGTGCACTGCAACAGAGGTCTTCCCAGAGGATATCAGGGGCTGGGATTTTCCCTTTGCACCTAGATCAGCTTTGGCAGGCCTCTGTTGAAATGGAGGGAGAGACAGGCCGTAGCTCATGAGCCATTCCCCTGAAATGAAACAACGCAGGAAACTGGCCATTCTAACATCTGTCTCTTTCTTCCCATCTGGCAAAATTCTAATAGCATCTAGAAGAAGTTTGTCCAACCCGCGGCCCAGGATGGCTTTGAATGTGGCCCAACACACATTTGTAAACTTTCTTTAAACATTATGAGGTTTTTTTTGCAATTTTTTGTTTAACTCATTAACCATCGTAGTGTTAGTGTATTTTATGTGTGGCTCAAGACAATTCTTCTTCCAGTGTGGCCCAAGGAAGCCAAAAGATTGGACACCCTTGATCTAGAAGATAATGACTACATTCCTGAAGGGCTTCCTTTTGCATAGTTTTCTTTACATGGCTTGAGATTTAGTTCTTATTGAACATCAATTAGGTATTTAGATCTCAAATTTAATCTGAATTTTTTTTAGGATGATTGTTACAAATTGAACAATAGAAATGTTATTTTAGAGTGGGCGCTGTGGCTCACGCCTGTAATCCCAGCACTTTGGGAGGCTGAGTGGGGTAGATCGCCTGAGGCCAGGAGTTCCAGACCAGCCTGGCCATCATGATGAAACCCCATCTCTACTAAAAATGCAAAAATTAGCTGGACCTGGTGGCGGGTGCTTGTGATCCCAGCTACTTGGGAAGCTGAGGCAGGAGAATTGCTTGAACCCGGGAGACGGAGGTTGCAGTGGGCCGAGATCACGCCACTGCACTCCAGCCTGGGTGACAGAGCGAGACTCCATTAAAAAAATTTTTTTTAATTTAGGCTGGGTGCAGTGGCTCAAACCTGTAATCGCTGCACTTTGGGAGGCCAAGGCAGGTGGATCACCTGAGGTCAGGAGTTTGAGACCAGCCTGGCCAACATGGTAAAACCACATCTCTACTAAAAATACAAAAATTAGCCATGTGTGTTGGCGGGTGCTTGTAATCCCAGCTACTTGGGAGGCTGAGGCAGGAGAATTGCTTGAACCTTGGAGGCAGAGGTTGCAGTGAGCCAAGATGGCACCATTGCACTCCAGCCTGGGTCACAAGAGCAAAACTCAGTCTCACAAAAAAAAAAAAAAAGAAAAGAAAAAGAAAAAGAAATGTTATTCTAGTGATGTTTAATGCATAAAATTAGGCCTCAACCTTCATCTCTGGAATGACCCCCTGACAAGGATTTTGGATGAATCTGTATTGTTATTTTAATCTAGCTTTATATTAGTTTACAAAGTACTTCCACCCTTATAAGCACCTCTTAGTCTCATAATCATCCATAAGAAAGAAGAATTACACCTATTTTTTCAGATTTACAGAAAATGGGTTCAGAGAGGATAAGAAGTCTTCTGTTTCTTCATTCTAGACAACAATATTTTATTGCATGTAACAACTAGAAAAAATATGAAAAGCAACTTTTTGTGTTTCCACTTGCTTAGCAGCAGAACACTCTATGAAGGTCAGTGGGGGAATATGTTGATGCCATCTGTTTATTAGGCCACAGCATATATGCCCAAGTGGCCCATCACTGCTTCACCTTCTCCCACCATGGGAGAATGGCAGGAAATAAGTCATTCTCACAACTAAAAAGAATACTGCTGTCATTGTTCTGCATATTTTTAAAAAATTGCAATTGCATATATCCTTTGATTCAGCAATTCCACTTCTAGGAATTGATGCTTACAGATACACTTTCCCACACATGAATGATTGTACGTCCTAGGTTTTTCACAGCAGAATATCAGAAACAGCTGAAGTGCATCTGCAGCAGTGACATAAATTATGGTGCATGCATGCAGTAGAGTATGATGCTGCTGTTGCAGAGAATAAAGCAGCTCTGTATTTACCGAGGGAATGAACTCCAAGGACACTGTTTATTATTGTATATAATATGTTTGTGTAAAAAGGGAGAGGATAAGTGTGTATTAATACATATTTGCTTATTATGTATCAATGATTTAAAATCTAATAACACTTGTCTGTGGGCAGCAGAACAGGGTGGCTAGAGAGCAGGTCACAGAGAGAGAGAGAGAGAGAGAGAGAGACCTGTCACTGAAGAGCCTTTTGATAAAAAAACAGCCAGGCATGGTGGCTCATGCCTGTAATCCCAGCACTTTGGGAGGCTGAGGTGGGTGGATCACCTGAGGTCAGGAGTTAGAGACCAGCCTGGCCAACATGGCAAAACCCTGTCTCCACTAAAAAAAAAAAACTACAAAAATTAGCCGGGCATGGTGGTGGGTGCCTGTAGTCCCTGCTACTCAGGAGGCTGAGGCAGGAGAATTGCTTGAACCCAGGAGGTGGAGGTTGCAGTGAGCCGAGATCGCACCACTGCACTCCAGCCTGGGGGACAGAGGGGAGACTCTGTTTAAAAAACAAACAAAAAAACAAAACAAAACAAAACATGAATTACATGTTTTTAAAAATCCCTGCACTTAGTCAGGTGTGGTGGTGTGCACCTATAGTACTCCCAGCTACTTGGGAGGCCCTGGTGGGAGGAGATCACTTGAGCCTGGGAGGTCAAGGATGCAGTGAGCTGTCATCACGCCACTGCACTTCAGCCTGGATGACAAAGCGAGACTGTCTTTTAAAAAGAAAATTAAAAAATCCCTGCACTGAGATTTATAGGAGTTTGGGGTCCTCATATATACCAGTAAAGTACTCTGACCTGCTTACTACCTACCCCCACCCAAAGGACCCATTTAATCCTTTCTTCTGCTCCCTGAGTTTTCCAGCACCAAATGAAACTCTCTCTCTTTTTGTTTTTACTTTATAAAATTTTAACAACTCCCACCTTTTTTTTTTTTTTTTTTTTTTTTTTGTAGACGGAGTCTTGCTCTGTCACCCAGACTGGAGTGCAATGGCACAATCTCGGCTCACTGCAGCCTCCGCCTCCCAGGTTCAAACAATTCTGCTGCCTCAAGTAGCTGGGATTACAGGCACGTGCCATCATGCCTGGCTAAATTTTTGTATTTTTTTTTTTTAGTACAGATGGAGTTTCACCATGTTGGCCAGGCTGGTCTCGAACTCCTGCTCAGGTGATCCACCCTCCTTGACTTCCCAAAGTGCTGGGATTACAGGTGTGAGCCACCACACCTGGCTCCATTTTCCTATTTGCATTCCAATTCTATTAAATTTATTGATTGATTTTGTATTTTTAGTAGACCGTGGTGGCAGGTGCCTGTAATCCTAACTATTCGGGAGGCTGAGGCAGGATAATTGCTTGAACTCAGGAGGCAGAGGTTGCAGTGAGCCGAGATCATGCCATTGCACTCCAGCCTGGTCAATAAGAGCAAGACTCCATCTCAAAAAAAAAAAAAAAAGTTATTGCCAGGTGCAGTGGCTCACGCTTGTAATCCCAGCACTTTGGGAGGCTGAGGCAGGCCAATCATGAGGTCAGGAGATTGAGACCATCCTGGCCAACATGGTGAAACCCTATCTCTACTAAATATGCGAAAAAGATTAGCTGGGCATGGTGGCATGTGCCTGTAATCCCAGCTCTCAGGAGGCTGAGGCAGGAGAATTGCTTGAACCAGGGAGTCGGAGGTTGCAGTGAGCCAAGATCACGCCACTGCACTCCAGCCTGGCAACAGAGCAAGATTCCATCTCAAAAAAAAAAAAAAAATTATTGATTGAATGAGTGCTTATTATGTAATGCATTATACCACATCCTTATTTATTTGCACACATTTTGCACAAGCCAGTTTTTATTGATGATTGTGGGATTGAAAAGTATTATTAGCACAAGCTAGGAAATTCTAACACTACAAATGAGTATACTGTGAAAAGTTTTTCCTCTTTTTTTTTTTTTTTTTTTTTTTTTGAGACAGAGTCTCGCTGTGTTGCCAGGCTGGAGTGCAGTGGTGCAATCTTGGCTTGCTGCAACCTCCACCTCCCGGGTTCAAGCAGTTCTCCTGCCTTAGCCTCCCAAGTAGCTGGGACTACAAGCTTGCGCCACCATGCCCAGCTAATTTTTGTATATTTAGTAAAGATGGGGTTTCACCATGTTGGCCCAGATGGTCTTGATCTCTTGACCTTGTGATCCACCTGCCTCAGCCTCCCAAAGTGCTGGGATTATAGCCGTGAACCACCACGCTCAGCCTTTCCTCTGTCTTTAGGCTTCTGAGTCTCCTAGGCCCACAGTTCCCATGCTAAGGCTGCTACTGTTACTACCTTTAGAAGTATACTTCTAACAATATTGTGTTCATATCAAGCATATAGAATGCATATATCCCCCCTTTTCTTATGTAATGTTTGTTTTTTAAATAGAGTTTATTTTTAGAGCAGTTTCAGGTTCCCAGCAAAAATAAGCGGAAGGTACACAGATTTCCCACATATCTCCGCCTCCACACATGCAAAGCCTTGCCTATTATGGACATCTCCTACCAGAGTGGTACGTTTGTTATAAGCAACAGACCTGTATTGACACATTATCACCCAAAGTGCATAATTTACATTAAGGTTCATTCTTGGTGTTATAGCTTCCACTTTTCACACTATGTAAACTATACTGTACACACTGTCACCTACTTTTTTTCACTTAACAACATATCTTGGTATAGGATTACATTTAGATTACCACCTTCTTTTTAATAACTGCATAGGATTCCACATATACTGAATATATTTAATTTAATCAGTCTCCTCTTGATGGGAATCCAGGTTGCACACAATCTATTGCTCCCACAATAAATATCCTTGTGTATATGTCATTGTTTAAAATTTGTATCTCTAGGATAAATTCTTAGCAGTACAATTGCTAGTTCAAAAAGTATATGCATTTTAAATGTTGATAGGTAGTTCCAAATTGCTCTACCCAGAGGTTGTAGTATTTTGACAGGTTATAGTAATTCAAGAGAATATAAGACTTTTTTTCATTTGTTTAAGAAAAGGTTTTTTGGGAGGCCAAGGTGGGTGGATCACAAGGTCAGAAGATCGAGACCACAGTGAAACCCCGTCTCTCCTAAGAATACAAAAAATTAGCCGGGCATGGTGGCGGGCACCTATAGTCCCAGGTACTCGGGAGGCTGAGGCAGGAGAATGGCATGAACCCGGGAGGAGGAGCTTGCAGTGAGCTGAGATCATGCCACTGCGCTCCAGCCTGGGTGACAAAGCAGGACTCCGTCTCAAAAAATAATAATAATAAAATAAAAATAATAACCAGGCTTGGTGGCTCACACCTATAATCCTAGCACTTTGAGAGAATGAGGTGGATGGATCCCTTGTGGCCAGGAGTTTGAGACCAGCCTGGCCAACATGGTAAAACCCTGTCTCTACTAAAAATACAAAAAATTAGCCGGGCATGGTGGCGGGCGCCTGTAGTCCCAGCCACTCGGGAGGCTGAGGCAGGAGAATGGCGTGAACTCGGGAGGCAGAGCTTGCAGTGAGCCAAGATTGCACCACTGCACTCCAGCCTGGGTGACAGAATGAGACTCCGTCTCAAAAAAAAAAGAAAAGATTTCGCCGGGCGCGGTGGCTCACGCTTGTAATCCCAGCACTTTGGGAGGCCGAGGCGGGCGGATCACGAGGTCAGGAGATCGAGACCACGGTGAAACCCCGTCTCTACTAAAAATACAAAAAGCTAGCCGGGCGTGGTGGCGGGCGCCTGTAGTCCCAGCTACTCGGAGAGGCTGAGGCAGGAGAATGGCGTGAACCCGGGAGGCGGAGCTTGCAGTGAGCCGAGATTGCGCCACTGCACTCCAGCCTGGGCGACAGAGCGAGACTCCGTCTCAAAAAAAAAAAAAAAAAAAGATTTCATTCTGTTGTGTAGGCTGGAGTGCAGTGACACTATCATAGCTCACTGCAGCCTTGAACTCCTGGGCTCAAGCAATCCTTCTGCCTCAGCCTCCTGAGTAGCTAGGACTACAGGCACACATCACCACCCCTGGCTAATTTTTATTTTTGTATTTTTATTTTACTGTATTTATTTTGAAACAGAGTCTTGCTCTGTCCTCCAGGCCAGAGTGCAGTGGCGCAGTCTTGGCTCTCTGCAACTTCTGCCTCCCAGGCTCAAGTGATTCTCGTGCCACAGCCTCCTGAGTAGCTGGGATTACAGGTGCCCACCACCATGCCCAGCTAATTTTTGTATTTTTTGTAGAGACAGAGTTTTGCCATGTTGTTCAGGCTGGTCTCGAACTCCTGGCCACAAGGGATCCATCCACCTCGTTCTCCCAAATTGCTGGGATCACAGGTGTGAGCCACCGAGCCTGGTCATTTTTATTTTACTTTTTTTTTTTTTTTTTTGTGATGGAGTCTCGCTTTGTCACCCAGGCTGGAGCACAGTGACACGATCTCGGCCTCTGCCATTCTCCTGCCTCAGCCTCCCGAGTAGCTGGGACTATAGGCGCCTGCCACCACACCCAGCTAATTTTTTGTATATTTAGTAGAGACGGGGTTTCACCGTGTTAGCCAGGATAGTCTCGATCTCCTGACCTCGTGATCCACCCACCTCAGCCTCCCAAAGTGCTGAGATTACAGGCGTGAGCCACCACCCCCAGCCACTTATTTTACTTTATTTTTAGGATAGAGTCTCACTCTGGCATCCAGGCTGAAGTGCAGTGGCGTGATTGCAGCTTACTGTACCCTCAACCTTCTGGGCTCAAGCAGTCCTCCCATCTCAGCTTCCCAAGTAGCTAAGACTATGGGCATGAGCCACCATGTCCAGCTAATTGCTGTTGGTTTTTTTTTTGGAGAGATGGGGGCTCACTATGTTGCCCAGGCTGATCTCAAACACCTGTACTCAAGTGATCCTCTGGCTTCAGCCTCCTAAAATGCTGGGATTACAGATGTGAGCTACTACTGTGTACAGCCTAATTCATAAATTTTTTGGAGACAGGATCTTGCTGTGTTGCCCAGGCTGGTCTCAAACTCCTGGTCTCAAAGAATTTCCCTGCCTTGGCCTCCCAGAGTGAGACCCAGACTTAAAAGATTTCCAGCTGCCTCAGCCTATAGCATAAGATCAAATATTGATTGAGAGGAGGATGGGCTAGCCAACAATACTGGTGGACTGCAGTTTTTTATTTTTACCACTGAAGCTGGTTAAGATCCTGTGAGGAAGTACACAGTGTGGTAAAGTTATCAGATATGGCTGTCAGGTTAGCAAGATGAAGACTATTTAGGTGTGTCAGCTTCTGTCAGGCAGCCCCCAGTGACAACGGTACTATGCTTATTTACTTTTGCTTTTTCTCTAGGACCTTAGCATACTGAGACATTTTGAATTGACACTTCTCAAGATTGACTGGATCAGAGTTCATCATGTCAAAGTTGAAAAGCTCAGAGTCAGTCAGGGTGGTGGTTCGCTGTCGGCCCATGAATGGCAAGGAAAAGGCTGCTTCGTATGACAAAGTGGTAGATGTGGATGTTAAGCTGGGGCAGGTGTCTGTGAAGAACCCCAAAGGGACGGCCCATGAAATGCCCAAGACCTTCACCTTTGATGCCGTCTATGACTGGAATGCCAAGCAGTTTGAACTGTACGATGAGACGTTCCGACCACTTGTTGACTCTGTCCTGCAAGGTTTCAATGGAACCATTTTTGCCTATGGACAAACTGGGACAGGAAAAACCTACACAATGGAAGGAATCCGTGGTGACCCTGAAAAAAGAGGAGTCATTCCTAACTCATTTGACCATATCTTCACCCACATCTCTCGATCCCAGAATCAACAGTACCTGGTCAGGGCTTCTTACTTAGAGATCTACCAGGAGGAGATCCGAGATTTGCTCTCAAAAGATCAGACCAAAAGGCTTGAGCTCAAAGAGAGGCCTGACACAGGAGTGTATGTGAAAGACCTGTCTTCCTTTGTCACAAAGAGTGTGAAGGAGATAGAGCACGTGATGAATGTGGGGAACCAGAACCGTTCTGTCGGTGCTACCAACATGAACGAGCACAGCTCGCGTTCTCATGCAATTTTCGTTATCACTATTGAGTGCAGTGAGGTGGGCCTCGATGGTGAAAACCACATCCGTGTAGGAAAATTGAACCTTGTAGATCTTGCTGGCAGTGAACGGCAAGCCAAGACCGGCGCACAAGGGGAGAGATTAAAAGAAGCTACCAAGATCAACCTCTCCCTTTCTGCTTTGGGTAATGTCATCTCTGCTCTAGTGGACGGCAAAAGCACTCACATTCCATATCGGGACTCAAAGCTTACCAGGCTGCTCCAAGATTCCCTTGGTGGCAATGCTAAGACTGTGATGGTGGCCAGCGTGGGGCCTGCCTCTTACAACGTAGAAGAGACTCTGACCACTCTACGATATGCCAACCGTGCCAAAAACATTAAGAACAAACCAAGGGTCAATGAGGACCCCAAGGATGCCCTCCTTCGAGAATTCCAGGAAGAGATTGCTCGGCTCAAGGCTCAGCTGGAAAAACGGTCCATTGGCAGGAGGAAGAGGCGAGAGAAGCGGAGGGAAGGTGGTGGCAGTGGTGGGGGTGGGGAAGAGGAGGAGGAGGAGGGAGAAGAGGGTGAAGAGGAAGGGGATGATAAGGATGATTACTGGCGGGAACAGCAAGAAAAATTGGAGATTGAGAAGCGGGCCATTGTAGAGGATCACAGCTTGGTTGCAGAGGAGAAGATGAGGCTACTGAAGGAGAAAGAGAAAAAGATGGAGGACCTGCGGCGGGAGAAGGATGCTGCCGAGATGCTGGGCGCCAAGATCAAGGTACCATACCCATACCCTTCCTTAGGCCCTTGCCCCGTCACTGCTTTTGCTTTCATCAAACAACAACAAAAAACATAACCATATGAGGGATGATGTCCCTCATCAGTTTTGGATTTCCAACAGCGCATGATATCCAGTACTCAATAAACCTCTGTTTAATTGACATGAATATGATTTTTTCACACTTACAAAAATGAAAATTGAATTCATAATGAGAATAATTATTATGTATGCACATAGTATAAAGAACAGCAATAAAAGTAACACCCCCACCCAGTGTAAGAAATAGAACAACATCCATTTTTCTTTTCTTTTTTTTGAGATGGAGTTTCACTCTTGTCGCCCAGGCTGGAGTGCAGTGGCGCGATCTCGGGTCACTGCAACCTCTGCCATCCGAGTTCAAGTGATTCTCTTGCCTCAGCCTCCTGAGTACCTGGGATTACAGGTGCCCGCCACCACGCCCAGCTAAGTTTTGTATTTTTAGTAGAGATGGGGTTTCACTATGTTGGCCTGGCTGGTCTCGAACTCCTGACCTCAGGTAATCCGCCTGTCTCAGCCTCCCCAAGTGCTGGGATTACAGACGTGAGCCACCACGTCCGGCTTTTTTTTTTTTTTTTTTGAGACAGAGTCTTGCTCTGTCAACCCTGGAGTGCAGTGGCCCAGTCACTGCAGTCTTGACCTCCTGGGCTCAAAGGATCCTCCCACCTCAGCCTCCCAAGTAGCTAGGACTACAGGCACACAACATTGCCTGGCTAAATTTTTTAAATTTTTTGTAGAGACACGGTCTCACTGTTGTTCAGGCTTGTCTCAAACTCCTGGGCTTGAATGATTCTCCCACCTCACCCTCCCAAAGTGTTGGGATTACAGGCGTGAGCCACTGCACCTAGCTGATAACCCATATCTTTAGTAGCTCCTTGTGTTCCCCTCCCCCATAGATAGCCATCATCCTGAATTCGGTGTTTATTGTTTCCTTGCTTTTCCTTATAGTTTTACTTTCTACATGTATATTTCTAAAGAAAACATGGTTTCGTTTTCATATAATTTTTTGCTTTTATATAAATGGAATCCCACTCATGCCATTTGCTTTTATTTTTGCAACATTATGTTCATGAGATTTATCCATGTTGATGCCTGAAGCTGTGGTTCACTCATTATTACTGTTCCAAGTATTCCATGATATTCCATTCTCCTGATGTATGGGTTGTTTCCAGTTTCTGCTGTGAATGCTCTGGTGCTTGGCTTCAGGAGAACATGGACGTGCAAGATTGTCTTGTTTGGCACTGTTAGGTCTTAGGGTATTTGCAGCTTCAACTTCTCTAGACAAGGACAAGTTGTTTTCTAAAGTGGTTGTGCAGTTTGAAGCACCTAGCAGCAGGGTATGAGTTCTGGATGCCCCTCATCTTTACCAGCACTTGTGATGATCATACTAACATTTGCATATAGTATAGCCTCTCAGTGCAGTTTCAGTATGCAGCACCCTGATTACACAAGACACAGAACACTTCCATCACCCCCAAAATGTCCTCATGCTACTTTCTTATAGTCAACCTCTTCTCCCAACCCCTGTGTGCTAATATATTTCCTTACATCCACTCCATTTTCCACCCAATGGCTAGTTAGCATTCTGGAGTGCTGAGGCTCCCATTGTTTTGAGCCTTCTTTCTGGTGGCAATGCACTATGCCTGCAGTTGCCTGGACTCTGAGCTTCCACTGGGCTTTAATGGCAGAGGAGAGTGCAAAGGTAGACTTGGAAGGCTGAGGATGGCCACTGGCTAACCACAAGCCAGAATTCCTTGGAAATGTTCAGTTCTGTTTTATTGAATTCATGCAAACTTTGATTTCTATCCTAAAATGTCTCCATGTTTATAAATTTTAAAATTACAAGTTATCTTTTCCTCCCCCCTACCCCTACTGTATGAAGCTATACTGTTTTTTTTTTTTTTTTTTTTTTTTTAATCAGTGGCTTCGTAGTAGCCCTTTCACAGAGCTGGGTGCTATTTTACTTCAGAGGCAGAGTTTTAAAACCTTGAAAGTCCCTTCTGGGACTTTTAAGACCTGATGTGAAAATGGAGTCATATACAACACAATTAGGAGGTAACTTTGTTCCAGGGAAGGGCTCTGAGATGCCATTATGTCAAAGCACTTCATGCCTTCTCACTGCTGCACAGTAAGTGCCACTGGCTGTGCCCGTATTTTGTTTTGTTTTGTTTTGTTTTGAGATTGGGTCTCACTCTGTCACCCAGGTTGGAGTGCAGTGGCGTGATCTTGGCTCACTGCAGCCTTGACCTCCCAGGCTCAAGCAATCCTCCCACCTCAGCCTCCGAGTATATGGGACTACAGGCGTGCACCGCCATGCCCAGCTAATTTTGTTTATTTTCTGTAAAGACAAGATCTCACTATGTTGCCTAGGCTGGTCTTGAACTCCTAGACTCAAGCAATCCTTCCACCTTAGTCTCCCAAAGTGTCAGGATTACAGGCGTGAGCCACTGCACCCTTCTGTCTGGCCTGGGTATGCCCGTATTTGACTTGCATACTGTCTTTTAGGATCAGATCTGTTATTCAAGGCCAGGAGCACCTAGATTCTCTAAACAACCCCTCAGAGAAAGTTGAACGCTCAGAGGCTGAGTCTGCAAGATTCAGCATCACCTCAAGGTCATTGCATCTCTTAGACATTTTGACTATGGAGAATGACATTATTTCTGTCTTTCTCAATCCCTGGATGCTGTGAAATCATAACAGAATGTTAGAGGCTGGGCGCGGTCCCTCACACCTGTAATCCCAACACTTTGGGAGGCCCAGGCAGGTGTATCCCTTGAGGTCAGGAGTTCAAGGCCAGCCTGGCCAACATGGTGAAACCCCGTCTCTACTAAGAATACAAAAATTAGCTGGGCGTGGTGGCATGCACCTGTAATTCTGGCTACTTGGGAGGCTGAGGCACAAGAATTGCTTGAACCTGGGAGGCAGAGGTTGCAGTGAGCCAAGATCATGCCACTGCACTCCAGCCTGGGCGACAAAGCGAGACTCCATCTAAAAAAAAAAAAAGAATGTTAGAGCGGTTATGTATTGTTAGGTATGTATGTGGAGTTTAGCAATCTAGTCCAGCCCCTTCATTTGAGAGATGAGGAAACAGGCTCAGAGGACTCACTGAAAGATGGCAGCAGAGCTCCAGTGAGGTTTATAAGTTTCTTAAAAGTTGTGCAGTTTTGGGGTCCCATACTTTTTAGGTCAAAATCATTCTCATGGCTTCAGCCCCTATCAAAATGCTGAAGGCTCCCAATCTGTATATCTAGCCTAGCACTGTCTCCTACCATCCAGGCCCATTGTGTATCTAGCCTGACACTGTCTCCTGCCATCCAGGCCCAATATCCTTCTGCCCACTGGGATGCTCACAGCCACTCAGAGCCTGCTCTTGCCTTCCTTATCTCAGGGAAGCCAGGCCCCTGGGAGTTATCCTTGCCAGCTGCCCCTCCCTCTCACTTACAGCCAGGCAGTCCCAAAGCCTTTGGATCCTGCCTCATCAGGGTCTCTTGGACTCATCTACTCTGCCCTCCCCAACTAGGGAGGAGGCCTAGCCCAGGCCTAGACCCCTGCAGTGGCTTCCTGTCCTGTCTCCCTCCATCCTGCCAGCCCTTTGCCATTCTTCCCATTGCAGGAGAGTTATGTTTCTAAAACACAAATCTGATTGTGTAGCCTCATGCTCAAAAGAATATGTCAGCGGTTCCCTGAACTTCTCAGGATCAAGAAGTTTAGTCTCCTTGACAGGGATTTAGGTCAACTTCATCACTTCCCACCTTCCCCTCACAAAACAATCTTTTTTTTCTTAGCTAATTCCTATTTTTTAACTTCAGCTCTCTGTGTATCTGGCCCTGCAGACAGAAAGCTTTCTCTGACTCCCTCTAAAAGTCTGAATTCTCTGACTGGGCGCTGTGCTCACGCCCATAATCCTAGCAGTTTGAGAGGCCAACGCAGAGGATCTCTTGAGGCCAGGAGTTCAAGACCAGCCCAGACAACATAGCAAGATTTCACCTCTACAATCAATCAATCAATCAACCAATCAGCCAAGTGTGGTGGTGTACACCTGTAGTCCCAGCTGCTTGGGAGGCTGAGGTGGGAGGATTGCTTGAACTAAGGAGGTCAAGGCTGTAGTGAGTTGTGATTGTGCCACTGCACTCCAGCTTGGGTGACAGAACTAGACCCTGTCTTTAAAAAAATTTTTAAAATCCCCACAGAGTCTGAATTCTGTCCCATCAGTGTGCCTCTCCCATGAATTACTGTGTCCTTTCCTCATGATGGCGTCTGGCGCCATATGGTTAAAGCCTGCTTGCTTGTCTGTTTTCCTCAGTGGACTCGGAGCTTTGTGATTCACATTCACATTGCATCCCCAGGACCTAACATAAAGGGGCTGCTTAATATGTTCTAAGTGGGGTTAATACTTTGTAGAAACAAGCAAAAAAAAAAAAAATTTGTTAAAGCTGAAATTCATGTATCTGGAGAAACTGTATCTTCAGTGTTACCAAGAAGCCTCTAGTGAAGCTGCCCCAGTCCCTCACCAGTTATGGATGGGCACAGCTGAGCACTGTGTATTTTTTCCCAGAGTTTGTCCCTTTTGGCTCAGTCCTGAGCTCTTTATCTTTCACAGACTCCCTTATGAGGAATTATGTTCTGAGGGAAACCATTCATGAGATGGATTCTACTTTGTTTCTCACTCAGGCCATGGAGAGTAAGTTGCTTGTTGGAGGAAAAAATATAGTAGATCATACGAATGAACAGCAGAAAATCCTGGAGCAGAAACGACAGGAAATTGCAGAGCAGGTAACTTTTCATTCTTTTTCAGGGAGAATGGGTGGGGTAAGGTGTGTTTATGCTGCAGAGCAAACGTCTCATGTTAGACTCTCTTCAAAGAGAATGAAAGCAAGGTGTGTCCGCCTCATCCTAGCTGGAGACTCTGATCCTAGCTTGGGGAACCCAGCATAGACACAGTCTCTAGGGCAAGCTGATGAATTTTGTCATGTTGCTCAGAAACGTCGAGAAAGAGAAATCCAGCAACAGATGGAAAGTCGAGATGAGGAGACCTTGGAACTTAAAGAGACATACAGCTCATTGCAGCAAGAGGTGGACATCAAGACCAAAAAACTCAAAAAGGTATGAAAGGAATGAGGCCAGATGGAGTTGCCTTGAGAATTGGGGAAAGGAAGAACTCTACCCTTTGGACAGACACCCTCCTCACCTGCCTCTCCCCTCATTCCAGCTCTTCTCCAAGCTTCAGGCAGTGAAGGCTGAGATCCACGACCTCCAAGAAGAACACATCAAGGAGCGCCAAGAGCTAGAGCAGACTCAGAATGAGCTCACCAGGGAGCTGAAACTCAAGTAAGTGCCAGGCCTTCCATAGTGCCCCCAAGCCACTTGCTGAGTCATTGGTCTTGTTTGTTTAGTTAGAAACAGCCCTGGCTGGGCTTGGTGGCCTACACCTGTAATCCCAGTGTTTTGGGAAGTGGAGGAGGGCAGATCACCTGATGTCAGGAGTTCGAGACCAGCCTGACCAACATGGTGAAACCCCGTCTCTACTAAGAAATACAAAAATTAGCTGGGTGTGGTGGTGCATGCCTGTAGTCCCAGCTACTTGGGAGGCTGAGACAGGAGAATCGCTTGAACCTGGGAAGTAGAGATTGCGGTGAGCTGATATCGTGCCACTGCACTCCAGCCTGGGCGATGGAGTGAGAAAAAAACACAAAAAAAGAAACAGCCCTGAGGACAGGTCCTTCTCCAGCTCATCTCCTGCCACCCCATCTTCTGTTCATTCCTGAAAAAGTCACTTTCCATCTCTGGATCCCATCTGTTAACTGAATGACTTCATCAGGTGATCTCCAAATTCCCTTCTAACCCTACCTTCTCGAAACTTTTAAAGATTTTGGTCTTACATCTGTCTGATGATAAAAGGGAATATTTTATTAACTTGACTTTTTATTGTGACAATTTTCTGAATGGTATAATGAATACCCAAGTACCCATCACCCAGATTCAAGGATTAACAAGCTTTTGCCATCTATCTTCCACAAAAATATTTTAAAGCAAATCTTAACCTCATGTTATCTCACTCCTACATACTTATATATATATGATCACAGTGTTTTTTTTTATTTTTTTATTTTTAAATCATTAGATTTATTTTATTTTATTTATTTTTTTCAGACGTGATTTTAATTAATATACAAATATTTATAAAGACATACTTTTTATATATGATATATTGTATCTTTATATAGATATAGATACATGTTAATATTTATATACATATACTTATTTACATATATGCTATTCTGCATTTTTTTCTTTTTTTTTTTTATTATACTTTAGGGTTTTAGGGTACATGTGCACAATGTGCAGGTTTGTTACATATGTATCCATGTGCCATGTTGATTTCCTGCACCCATTAACTCGTCATTTAGCATTAGGTGTATCTCCTAATGCTGTCCCTCCCCCCTCCCCCCACCCCACAACAGTCCCCGGAGTGTGATGTTCCCCTTCCTGTGTCCATGAGTTCTCATTGTTCAATTCCCACCTATGAGTGAGAACATGTGGTGTTTGGTTTTTTGTCCTTGCGATAGTTTACTGAGAATGATGTTTTCCAGTTTCATCCATGTCCCTACAAAGGACACGAACTCATCATTTTTTATGGCTGCATAGTATTCCATGGTGTATATGTGCCACATTTTCTTAATCCAGTCTATTGTTGTTGGACATTTGGGTTGGTTCCAACTCTTTGCTATTGTGAATAGTGCCGCAATAAACATACGTGTGCATGTGTCTTTATAGCAGCATGATTTATAGTCCTTTGGGTATATACCCAGTAATGGGATGGCTGGGTCAAATGGTATTTCTAGTTCGAGATCCCTGAGGAATCGCCACACTGACTTCCACAATGGTTGAACTAGTTTACAGTCCCACCAACAGTGTAAAAGTGTTCCTATTTCTCCACATCCTCTCCAGCACCTGTTGTTTCCTGATTTTTTAATGATGGCCATTCTAACTGGTATGAGATGGTATCTCACTGTGGTTTTGATTTGCATTTCTCTGATGGCCAGTGATGATGAGCATTTCTTCATGTGTTTTTTGGCTGCATAAATGTCTTCTTTTGAGAAGTGTCTGTTCATGTCCTTTGCCCACTTTTTGATGGGGTTGTTTGTTTTTTTCCTGTAAATTTGTTTGAGTTCATTGTAGATTCTGGATATTAGCCCTTTGTCAGATGAGTAGGTTGCAAAAATTTTCTCCCATTCTGTAGGTTGCCTGTTCACTCTGATGGTAGTTTCTTTTGCTGTGCAGAAGCTCTTTAGTTTAATGAGATCCCATTTGTCAATTTTGGCTTTTGTTGCTATTGCTTTTGGTGTTTTAGACATGACGTCCTTGCCCACGCCTATGTCCTGAATGGTATTGCCTAGGTTTTCTTGTAGGATTTTAATGGTTTTAGGTCTAACATATAAGTCTTTAATCCATCTTGAATTAATTTTTGTATAAGGTGTAAGGAAGGGATCCAGTTTCAGCTTTCTACATATGGCTAGCCAGTTTTCCCAGCACCATTTATTAAATAGGGAATCCTTTCCCCATTTCTTGTTTTTGTCAGGTTTGTCAAAAATCAGATAGTTGTAGATATGCGGCATCATTTCTGAGGGCTCTGTTCTGTTCCATTGATCTATGTCTCTGTTGTGGTACCAGTACCATGCTGTTTTGGTTACTGTAGCCTTGTAGTATAGTTTAAAGTCAGGTAGCGTGATGCCTCCAGCTTTGTTGTTTTGGCTTAGGATTGACTTGGCGATGCGGGCTCTTTTTTGGTTCCATATGAACTTTAAAGTAGTTTTTTCCAATTCTGTGAAGAAAGTCATTGGTAGCTTGATGGGGATGGCATTGAATCTATCAATTACCTTGGGCAGTATGGCCATTTTCACGATATTGATTCTTCCAACCCATGAGCATGGAATGTTCTTCCATTTGTTTGTATCCTCTTTTATTTCATTGAGCAGTGGTTTGTAGTTCTCCTTGAAGAGGTCCTTCACATCCCTTGTAAGTTGGATTCCTAGGTATTTTATTCTCTTTGAAGCAATTGTGAATGGGAGCTCACTCATGATTTGGCTCTCTGTTTGTCTGTTATTGGTGTACAAGAATGCTTGTGATTTTTGTACATTAATTTTGTATCCTGAGACTTTGCTGAAGTTGCTAATCAGCTTAAGGAGGTTTTGGGCTGAGACAATGGGGTTTTCTAGATATACAATCATGTCATCTGCAAACAGGGACAATTTGACTTCCTCTTTTCCTAATTGAATACCCTTTATTTCCTTCTCCTGCCTGATTGCTCTGGCCAGAACTTCCAGCACTATGTTGAATAGGAGCGGTGAGAGAGGGCATCCCTGTCTTGTGCCAGTTTTCAGAGGGAATGCTTCCAGTTTTTGCCCATTCAGTATGATATTGGCTGTGGGTTTGTCATAGATAGCTCTTATTATTTTGAGATACGTCCCATCAATACCTAATTTATTGAGAGTTTTTAGCATGAAGGGTTGTTGAATTTTGTCAAAGGCCTTTTCTGCATCTATTGAGATAATCATGTGGTTTTTGTCTTTGGTTCTGTTTATATGCTGGATTACATTTATTGATTTGCGTATGTTGAACCAGCCTTGCATCCCAGGGATGAAGCCCACTTGATTATGGTGGATAAGCTTTTTGATGTGCTGCTGGATTCGGTTTGCCAGTATTTTATTGAGGATTTTTGCATCAATGTTCATCAAGGATATTGGTCTGAAATTCTCTTTTTTGGTTATGTCTCTGCCAGGCTTTGGTATCAGGACGATGCTGGCTTCGTAAAATGTGTTAGGGAGGATTCCCTCTTTTTCTATCGATTGGAATAGTTTCAGAAGGAATGGTACCAGTTCCTCCTTGTACCTCTGGTAGAATTCAGCTGTGAATCCATCAGGTCCTGGACTCTTTTTGGTTGGTAAGCTATTGATTGTTGCCACAATTTCAGAACCTGTTATTGGTCTATTCAGAGATTCAACTTCTTCCTGGTTTAGTCTTGGGAGGATGTATTTGTCGAGGAATTTATCCATTTCTTCTAGATTTTCTAGTTTATTTGCATAGAGGTGTTTGTAGTATTCTCTGATGGTAGATTGTATTTCTGTGGGATCGGTGGTGATATCCCCTTTTTCGTTTTTTATTGCATCTATTTGATTCTTCTCTCTTTTCTTCTTTATCAGTCTTGCTAGCGGTCCATCAATTTTGTTGATCTTTTCAAAAAAGCAGCTCCTGGATTCATTAATTTTTTGAAGGGTTTTTTGTGTCTCTATTTCCTTCAGTTCTGCTCTGATTTTAGTTATTTCTAGCCTTCTGCTAGCTTTTGAATGTGTTTGCTCTTGCTTTTTTAGTTCTTTTAATTGTGATGTTAGGGTGTCAATTTTGGATCTTTCCTGCTTTCTCTTGTGGGCATTTAGTGCTATAAATTTCCCTCTACACACTGCTTTGAACGTGTCCCAGAGATTCTGGTATGTTGTGTCTTTGTTCTTGTTGGTTTCAAAGAACATCTTTATTTCTGCCTTCATTTCATTATGTACCCAATAGTCATTCAGGAGCAGGTTGTTCAGTTTCTATGTAGTTGAGCGGTTTTGAGTGAGTTTCTTAATCCTGAGTTCTAGTTTGATTGCACTGTGGTCTGAGAGACAGTTTGTTATAATTTCTGTTCTTTTACATTTGCTGAGGAGAGCTTTACTTCCAACTATGTGGTCAATTTTGGAATAGGTGTGGTGTGGTGCTGAAAAAAATGTATATTCTGTTGACTTGGGGTGGAGAGTTCTGTAGATGTCTATTAGGTCCACTTTATGTAGAGCTGAGTTCAATTCCTGGATATCCTTGTTAACTTTCTGTCTCATTGATCTGTCTAATGTTGACAGTGGGGTGTTAAAATCTCCCATTATTATTGTGTGGGAGTTTAAGTCCCTTTGTAGGTCACTGAGGACTTGCTTTATGAATCTGGGTGCTCCTGTGTTGGGTGCATATATATTTAGGATAGTTAGCTCTTCTTGTTGAATTGATCCCTTTACCATTATGTAATGGCCTTCTTTGTCTCTTTTGATCTTTGTTGGTTTAAAGTCTATTTTATCAGAGGCTAGGATTGCAACCCCTGCCTTTTTTTGTTTTCCATTTGCTTGATAGATCTTCCTCCATCCCTTTATTTTGAGTCTATGTGTGTCTCTGCTCGTGAGATGGGTTTCCTGAATACAGCACACTGATGGGTCCTGAGTCCTTATCCAGTTTGCCAGTCTGTGTCTTTTGATTGGAGCATTTAGCCCATTTACATTAAACGTTAATATTGTTATGTGTGAATCTGATCCTGTCATTATGATGTTAGTTGGTTATTTTGCTCGTTAGTTGCTATAGTTTCTTCCTAGCCTCGATGGTGTTTATAATTTGGCGTGTTTTTGCAGGGGCTGGTACCGGTTGTTCCTTTCCATGTTTAGTGCTTCCTTCAGGAGCTCTTTTAGGGCAGGCCTGGTGGTGACAAAATCACTCAGCGTTTGCTTGTCTGTAAAGTATTTTATTTCTCCTTCACTTATGAAGCTTAGTTTGGCAGGATAGGAAATTCTGGATTGAAAATTCTTTTCTTTAAGAATGTTGAATATTGGCCCCCACTGTCTTCTGGCTTGTAGAGTTTCTGCTGAGAGATCAGCTGTTAGTCTGATGGGCTTCCCTTTGTGGGTAACCCGACCTTTCTCTCTGGCTGCCCTTAACATTTTTTCCTTCATTTCAACTTTGGTGAATCTGACAATTATGTGTGTTGGAGTTGCTCTTCTCGAGGAGTATCTTTGTGGTGTTCTCTGTATTTCCTGAATCTGAATGCTGGCCTGCTTTGCTAGATTGGGGAAGTTCTCCTGGATAATATCTTGCAGAGTGTTTTCCAACTTGGTTCCATTCTCCCCATCATTTTCAGGTACACCAATCAGACGTAGGTTTGGTCTTTTCACATAGTCCCAAATTTCTTGGAGGCTTTGTTCATTTCTTTTTATTCTTTTTTCTCTAAACTTCCCTTCTCTCTTCATTTCATTCATTTCATCTTCCATCAGCGATACCCTTTCTTCCAGTTGATCGCATCTGCTACTGAGGCTTCTGCATTCTTCGCGTAGTTCTCGAAACTTGGCTTTCAGCTCCATCAGCTCCTTGAAGCCCTTCTCTCCATTGGTTATTCTAGTTATCCATTCTTCTAATTTTTTTTCAAAGTTTTTAACTTCTTTGCTATTGTTTTGAATTTCCTCCCGTAGCTCAGAGTAGTTTGATCGTCTGAAGCCTTCTTCTCTCAACTCGTCAAAGTCATCCTCCATCCAGCTTTGTTCCGTTGCTGGTGAGGAACTGCGTTCCTTTGGAGGAGGAGAGGTGCTCTGTTTTTTAGAGTTTCCAGTTTTTTTGCTCTGTTTTTTCCCCATCTTTGTGGTTTTATCTACTTTTTGTCTTTGATGATGGTGATGTACAGATGGGTTTTTGGTGTGGATGTCCTTTCTGTTTGTTAGTTTTCCTTCTACCAGACAGGACCCTCAGCTGCAGGTCTGTTGGAGTTTACTAGATGTCCACTCCAGACCCTGTTTGGCTGGGTGTCAGCAGCGGTGGCTGCAGAACAGCGGATTTTCGTGAGACCACAAATTCAGCTGTCTGATAGTTCCTCTGAAAGTTTTGTCTCAGAGGAGTACCCGGCTGAATGAGGTGTCAGTCTGTCCCTACTGGGGGGTGCCTCCCAGTTAGGCTGCTCAGGGGTGAGGGACCCACTTTAGGAGGCAGTCTGTCCGTTCTCAGATCTCCAGCTGCGTGCTGGGCTACTCTCTTCAAAGCTGTCAGTCAGACAGGAACATTTAAGTCTGTGGAGGTTCTTGCTGAGTTTTTGTTTGTCTGTGCCCTGCCCCCAGAGGTGGAGCCTACAGAGGCAGGCAGGCCTCCTTGGGCTGTGGTGGGCTCCACCCAGTTCGAGCTTCCTGGCTGCTTTGTTTACCTAAGCAAGCCTGGGCAATGGCAGGCGCCCCTCCCCCAGCCTGGTTGCTGCCTTGCAGCGTGATCTCAGACTGCTGTGCTAGCAATCAGCAAGACTCCGTGGGCATAGGACCCTCCGAGCCAGGTGCGGGACACAATCTCCTAGTGTGCCGTTTTCCAGGCCCGTTGGAAAAGCGCAGTATTAGGATGGGACTGACCCGATATTCCAGGTGCCGTCTGTTTCCCCTTTCTTTGACTAGGAAAGGGAACTCCCTGACCCCTTGTGCTTCCCGAGTGAGGCAATGCCTCGCCCTGCTTCGGCTCGCGCACAGTGCGCTTCACCGACTGTCCTGCACCCACTGTTTGGCACTCCCTAGTGAGATGAAACCGGTACCTCAAGCAGAAATGCAGAAATCATCCATCTTCTGTGTCGCTGGGGCTGGGAGCTGGAGACCGGAGCTGTTCCTATTCGGCCATCTTGGCTCCACCCTCAGTGTTTTTTTTTTTTTTGAGACAGAGTCTTGCTCTGTCACCCAGGCCAGAGTGCAGTGGCACAATCACAGTTCACGGCAGCCTGTAACTTGTGGGCTGAAACAGTCCTCCCACCTTAGCCTCCCGGGTAGCTGGGACTACAGGTGTGTGCCACTATGCCCAGCTAATTTAAAAAAAAATTTTATAGAGATAGGGTCTCTCTATGTTACCTAAGCTGATCTCAAACGCCTAGGCTCAAGCAATCCTCCTGTTTCAGCCTCCCAAAGTGCTGGGATTATAGGTGTGAGCCACCACACCCAGCCCACAATACTGTTTTTATAAAAGCTTAATTGAGACATACTTCACATACCATACAATTCACATATTTAAAGTTTACAAATCAGGCCGGGCATGGTGGCTCATGCCTGTAATCCCAGCATTTGGGAGGCCGAGGCAGGTGGATCACCTGAGACCAGGAGTTCAAGACCAGCCTGGCCAACATGGTGAAACCCCATCTCTATTAAAAATCCAAAAATTAGCTGGGTGTGATGGCGGGCACCTGTAATCCCAGTTACTCAGGAGGCTGAGGCAGGAGAATCTCTTGAACCTGGGAGGCGGAGGTTGCAGTGAGCCGAGATCACACCACTGTACTCAAGTCTGGGCGACAGAGCGAGATTCTTGTCTCAAAAAAAAAAAAAATTAAAAAATTAAAAAATGATAAAGTATACAAATCGGTGTTTTTTTAAAAAACGTATATATGCATAGGGCTATAAAACCACCACTACAATCTAATTTTAGAACATTTTTATTACTCTCCTCTAAAAGGAACTCTACCAATTAGTAGTCACTCCTCATTACCCCCTTTCCCAACCTTAAGTAATCACTAATCTGCTTCCTCTCTCTATGGCTTTGCCTATTCTGGCCATCTCATATAAATGGAATCACACACTGTGTGGCCCTTTTTGCCTGGCGTCTTTTGCTTAGCATGACGTTTTCAAGGATCATCCATGATGTAGCATGGATCAACAGATATGTGGTAGTCCCAACATCAATTGTTCTTTATTATGACTGAATAATATTGCACTGTATGAATAGGCCATGTATTTATTTATTTTTCGGTTTATATACATTCCGATTATTTCTAGTCTTTGGCTACTATGGATAATACTTCTATAAGCATTCATGTATAAGGTTTTGTATGGATGTGTGTTTTCATTTCTCTGGGATATATTCATAGGAGTGGAATTGCTGGGTCATATAGTAACTCAGTGTTTAACTTTTTGAGAGAATGCCAAACTGTTTTCCACAGTGGCTGCACTATTTTACATTTCTACCACCAATTTCTCCACATCTTTTTTTTTTTCTTTGAGACAGTCTCGTTCTGTCTCCCAGGCTGGTGTGCAGAGGTGCGATCTCAGCACACTGCAACCTCCGCCTCCTGGGCTCAAGCGATCCTCCCACCTCGACCTCTGGAATAGCTGGGACTATAGGGGCATGTCACCCCTCTTGGCTAATTTTTGTGTTTTTTGTAGAGATGGGGTTTCACCATGTTGCCCAGGCTGGTCTCAAACTCCTGGGCTCAAGCAATCTGCCTGACTCAGCCTCCCAAAGTGCTGGGATTACAAGTGTGAGCCACCATGCCCGGCCTCTCCACATCCTTGTCGACACTTGTTATTGCCTGTCTCTCTTATCATAGACATCCTAATGAGTGTGAAGTGGTACTTCATTATGGTTCTGATTTGCATTTCCCTGATGACTAATGATATTGAGCATCCTTTCACGAGCTTATTGGCCATTTGTATGTCTTTGGAGAAATATCTATACAAATCCTTTAACCATTTTAAAATGGTGTTGTTTCACACACATATATATAGTTTTTTTTGTTTGTTTGTTTGTTTTTTGTTGTTGGAGTCTCGCTCTGTCGTCTAGGCTGGAGTGCAATGGCGCGAACTTGACTCATTGCAACCTCTGCCTCCTGGGTTCAAGCGATTCTCATGCCTCAGCCTCCTGAATAGCTGGGATTATAGGCACCCGCCACCATGCCCGGCTGATTTTTGTATTTTTAGTAGAGATGGGGTGTCACCATGTTGCCCAGGCTGGTCTTGAACTCCTAACCTCAGGTGATCCACCTGCCTTGGCCTCCCAAAGTGCTTGGATTACAGGCATGAGCCACCACGTCCAGCCAATAATTAAGTTTTAAGAGTTTTTTTTTGTTTGTTTGTTTGTTTTTTTGAGACAGAGTCTGGGTCTGTCACCCAGGCTGGAGTGCAATGGTACGATCTTAGCTCACTGCAGCCTCTGCCTCTTGGGTTCAAGTGATTCTCCTGCTTCAGCCTCCCGAGTCGCTGGGACTATGGGCATGCGCCACCATGCCCGGCTAATTTTTGTATTTTTAGTAGAGACGAGGTTTTACCATGTTGGCCAGGCTGGTCTGGAACTCCTGACCTCAGGTGATCCACCCGCCTCAGCCTCCCAAAATGCTGGGATTAGAGGCATGAGCTACTATGCCCCGCTGAGTTTTAAGAGTTCTTTATATTAATATATTATGAATACCACTTCCTCAGGAGATTCATGATTTGAAGATACTTTCTGTTATTCTGAGTTGTTTTTAAACTTTCTTGATGGTATTACTTATAGCACAAAAGATTTCCATTATGATATAGCCCAATTTAATTGTGTTTTCTTTTGTTTATTTTACTTTTGTTATTGTATCTAGATTTGCCTTTTCTGGACCTTTCATATAAGTTTATAAATGAAATAATGTTGGAATAATGTGGCCTTTTGTGACTGCTTTCCTCGTGTGTGTGTGTGTGTGTGTGTGCGTGTGTGTGTTTTGTTGGTTTTTTTTTTTTTTTTTTAGAGATAAGGCCTTCCTCTGTCAATCAGACTGGAGTGCAGTGGTGCCATCATAGCTCACAGCCTCGACCTCTTGGGTTCAAGTAATCTTCCTGCGTGAGCCTCCTGAGTTGCTAGGACTTCAATTGCATGCTAGCACACCTGGCTACTTTTTAAAAATCTTTTCATAAGGATGGGTCTTGCTGTGTTGCCAAGGCCAGTATAATGTTTTCAACAGTCTTCCATATTGTAGCATGTATCAATACTTTATTCATTTTTTATGGCCAAATAATATTCTGTTGTATAAATATACCACATTTTATTTATCCGTTCATTATTTGATGGACATTTGGATTATTTCTACTTTTGGGTGTTATGAATAATGCTGCTGTGAACATTCATATTCAAGTTTTTTTTGTGGACGCATGTTTCATTCTCTTAGATCCTCTAAGAGGCTTATAGTGTTAGGTCTTACATTTAGGTCTGTGATCCATTTGAGTTAATTTCTGTGTATGGCGTGAGGTAGGGTTTCAAGTGCAGTGTTTTGGATGCAGATATCTAGTTGTTCCAGCAACATTTGTTGAAAGGGTTCTTCTCTCCCATTTCATTGTCTTGGCATACTTATTGAAAGTCAGGGCCAGGCGCTGTGGCTCATGCCTGTAATCCCAGCATTTGGGAGGCCGAGGTGGGCGGATCACCTGAGGTCCAGAGTTCGAGATCACCCTGGCCAATATGGTGAAACCCTGTCTCTACTAGAAATACAAAAATTAGCCAGGTGTGATGGCGCACACCTGTAGTCCCAGCTACTCAGGAGGCTGAGGCAGAGGAATCCCTTGAACCCAGGAGGTGGAGGTTGCAGTGAGCTGAGATCATGCAACTGCACTCCAGCCTGGGCAACAGAGCAAGACTCTGTCTCAACAACAACAACAAAAAAGTCAGTTGACCGTAATTAAGCATGGACTTTCAATACTGTTCCATTGGTTTATATATCTATCCTCATGCTAGTACCATTCTGTTTTAATTACTATTGCTTTGTAGTAAGTTTTGAAATCAGGAAGTGTGAGTTCTCCAACCTTGTTCTTTTTCAAGAGTGTTTTGACTGTTCAGCGTCCCTTGCATTTCCATATTCAAGCATACTTTGTTTTACTGCACTCTGCTTTGTTATAATTCACAGACACTACATTTTCTTTTTTTTTCTTTTTTTTTTTTTTTTGAGACGGAGTCTCGCTCTGTCGCCCAGGCTGGAGTGCAGTGGCGCAATCTCGGCTCACAGCAAGCTCCGCCTCCCGGGTTCACGCCATTCTCCCGCCTCAGCCTCTCCGAGCAGCTGGGACTACAGGCACCTGCCACCACGCCTGGCTAATTTTTTTGTATTTTTAGTAGAGATGGGGTTTCACCATGGTCTCGATCTCCTGACCTCGTGATCCGCCCGCCTCAGCCTCCCAAAGTGCTGGGATTACAAGTGTGAGCCACCGCACCCGGCCCACAGATACTACATTTTCTACAAATTGAAGGTTTGTGGAAACCCTGCATAGAGCAAGTCTGTTGGCACCATTTTTTCAACAGCATATGCTCACTTCATGTCTCTGTGTAAGCATTTATTAGCAATAAAGTATTTTTAAAGTCTATACTTTTTTTAGACAAAATGGTATTATACATTTAATAGACTACAGTATAGTGTAAGCATAACTTTTATATGCACTGGGAAACCAAAAAATTGTGTTACTTGCTTTATTGTGATACTTACCTTATTGCAGTAGTCTGGAACCAAACCCACACTATCTCTGAGGTATGCCTCTACATTTTAAGGTCAGCTTGTCAATTTCTGCAAACAAAGCCAGCTGGGATTTTGATATTGATTGCATTAAATCTGTAGATCAATTTGGGCAATATTGTCATCTTAACAATATTAAGTATTCAGATCCATGAACATGAGATGTCTTTCCATTTATTTATTATTTCTTTAATTTTTCTCAAGAATGTTTTGTAGTTTTCAGTGTATAAGTCTTGCACTTGTGTTAAATTTATACCTAAGGGTTTTTTGGGTGCTATGGTATGTGACATTGTATTCTTAATTTTATTTTTGGAATATCAATTACTAGTATATAAAAATACCAGCTGGGCATGGTGGCTCACACCTGTAATCCCAGCACTTTGGGAGGCCAAGGTGGACGGATCACCTGAAGTCAGGAGTTTGAGACCAGCCCGGCCAACATGGTGAAACCCTGTCTCTACAAAAATACAGAAATTAGCCAGGCATGGTGGCGGGTGCCTATAATTCCAGCTACTTGGGAGGTTGAGGCAAGAGAATCGCTTGAACCCTGGAGGCAGAGGTTGCAGTGAGCCGAGATCGCGCCATTGCACTCCAGCCTGGGCGACAGAGCGAGAATCCATCTCAAAAAAAAATTATATATGTATATATATATATTTATTTATATATATATATAATTGATTTTTGTCTACACAATGATATTTTTACACCTAAAAAAATTAAGTTTCTTAGTTATTTTCTAGTACCCAATCCACATTCAGATTTTCTTGGTTTGCTGGTATTAGGATCTACATATTAGGACTACATGTTACATTTAGTTATTAAGTCTCTTAGACTTATTTTAATCTGAGGCAATTCTTTTTATTTTTTATTTTATTTATTTATTTATTTGAGACAAAGTCTCACTCTGTCGCCAGACTGGAGTGCAGTGGCGCGGTCTCGGCTCACTGCAAACTCCGCCTCCCGAGTTCAAGTGATTCTCCTGCCTCGGCCTCCCAAGTAGCTGGGACTACTCCAGTAGTGAGCCACCACGCCCAGCCAATTCTTTTTATTTAAAAAAATATTTTTCAGCCGAGCATGGTGGCTCATACCTATAATCCCAGCACTTTGGGAGGCTGAGGCAGGTGGATCATGAGGTCAGGAGTTCAAGACCGGCCTGGCCAAGATGGTGAAACCCCCATCTCTACTAATTAGCTGGGTGTGGTGGCGGGAGCCTGTAATCTCAACTACTCGGGAGGCTGAGGCAGGAAAATTTCTTGAACCTGGAAGGCGGAGGTTGCAGTGAGCCAAGATTGTGCCACTGCACTCCAGCCGGGGCAACAAGAGCGAAACTCCATCTCAAAAAGTATATATATATACATATTTTTCATAGTTGACTTATTGAAAAGACTGAGTCAGATAGCCTGTAGAAATATCCCACATTGTAGGTGGGAGTGGTGGCATGTGCCTATAGTTCCAGCTACTTGGGAAGCTGAGGCAGGAGGATTGTTTGAGCCCAGGAGTTCAAGGCTGCAGTGAGCCAAGATTATGCCACTGCACTCCAGTCTGGGTGACCGAGTGAGACACCAACTCAAAAGAAAAAAAAAAAGAAGAAATATACCACGTTCTGGATTTGTTGGTCTCTTTCTTCATGGTGTCAATTGACTTGTATCTCTATCCCCTTTATTTAGCTTTAACTGAAAGCTATCTCTGAAGCATGGGTTCCCAACCTTGGCTACAAACTGAGAAGTTTTAAAAATTAGTGATATCTGAGCCCCACCTCAGAGATTCTGACTTAACTGGTCTAGGGCAGTAGTCCTTAAACTTTAGCAGGCATCAGAATTACCTGAAGGGATTGTTAAACACAGATTGCTGGGTATCACACCCAGAGTCTGATTCAGAAAGGCTGGGGCAGGACTTGAGAATTTTCATTTCTAGTAGGTTCCAGGTATTGCTTCTGCTGGTTTGGTGAATGCACTTTGAGAACTCTTGGTCTCTCATGGGGTCTGGGCAAGATATTTTTCAAAACTCTGTAGGTAACATTAATGTGCAGCCTGGCCTGAGAAATGTGGAGCTAATAGTTTCAGCCAACAGATGATCTTTGTCTGGATCCATTATTTCATTAGTGGGGTTACAAAATGACCACGCCTGGCCAAAGAAGAACTTTTCAAAGGGATTATTTTAATGACCAAGTTTTAAATTTGGAAAAGAGCCCTTAAAATTAAATGTAGGCAAGGTGTGGTGGCTCACGCCTATAATCCCAGCACTTTTGGAGGCTGAGGTGGGCAAATTGCCTGAGCTCAGGAGTTCAAGACCAGCCTGGGCAACATGGTGAAACCCTGTCTCTACTAAAAATACAAAAAAATTAGCCGAGCATGGAGGCATGTGCCTGTAGTCTCAGCTACTCCGGGGGCTGAGGCACGAGAATCGCTTGAACCTGGGAGACGAAGGTTGCAGTGGGCTGAGATTGTGCCACTTTACTCCAGCCTAGGCGACAAAGCGAGACTCTGTCTCCAGAAAAGCTAATTAATTAATTAAATGTGTGTGTCGGTCAGTCCTCTTTGCAGGTATGTACATCTAGAAAAAGATCAGGACAAAATATACCAACATAATAATAATAGTTATCTCTGAATAGTGAAATTGTGGGTGATTATGTTTTTTACATTTTCTTTTTGTTGTTGTTTTTTGAGACAGAGTATTGCTCTGTCACCCAGATGGGAGTGCAGTGGCGCGATCTTGGCTCACTGCAACCTCTGACTCCCAGGTTCAAGTGAATTTCATGCTTCAGCCTCTCAAGTAGCTGGGATTACAGGTACAGGTCAACCACGCACGGCTAATTTTTATATTTTTAGTAGAGATAGGGTTTTGCCATGTTTATCAGGCTGGTCTTGAACTCCTGACCTCAGGTGATCCGCCCACCTTGGCCTCCCAAAGCACTGAGATTACAGGTGTGAGCCACTGGGCCTGGCCTGTTTTTTACATTTTCTAATGAGTAAATAGGATCATTGTAACCAGAAGAAAGCCAAATATGTGTTATGAAAAATAGTTTCTGAAATGTCAAAGAGAAAATTTTAGCTCCCCAAAATATTTTTTTTTCCTAAGGAGTCTATTTTCATTATTATCTCTCTCTCTCTCTCTCTTTTTTTTTTTTTTTTTTTTGGAGACAGAGTTTTGGTCTTTGGCCCAGGCCAGAGTGCAGTGGCGTGATCTTGGCTCATTGCAACCTCTGCCCTCCGGGTTCAAGTGATTCTCCTGCCTCAGCCTCCTGAGTAGCTGGGATTATAGGTGCCTGCCACCACACCCAGCTAATTTTTATATTTTTAATAGAAACAGCGTTTCCCCATGTTGGCCAGGCTGGTCTCGAACTCCTGACCTCAGGCCTCCCAAAGTGCCAGGATTACAGGCATGAGCCACCGTGCCTGGCCTATATCTCTTTTTATATCTTTTGAGTAAACAATGAGTCAGCCTGTTTCTCACAGTACCCTATACCTCTGTGCTGTTTGCTTTGTGTCCCTTCCATGTTCATTTCCTTTTGGCATTGTTTTGTCCTGAGGCTTTAGAAGAGTAAAGGCAGAGATGTAATGGGAGACAGTCATCACCATAGAGAGACACCACCAGTGGGTTCCAGTTTCCCTGTTTGATGTGTTTCCTGGGCACTTGTCAGACAGAGACTGTTAGTAGGAATGATCTTCATTCTCAGTGCTCTCAGGGGCTGAAATCCACTTAGTCCTGCTTTTTATCCTGGTCAGTTAGAATGGGAAATTTTCCAGCTTGGACAACAAGCCATGGGATTGGAGTAAGGCAGTTTAATTTCTTCTGTTTTTGGCATTTTGGAAGTTAATGACCTTGGTTAGCAGCACCAGTGGCCCTCTAAAAGATTCTTCAGGTAGCAAGTGTTCACTCCAATATAGCCCAGGCATCACCTCCTTCTTGAGCCCGTTCACATCCTGCCCCTTCCCAGGCAGAAGTGACCTCTCCATATTTCTAAGACAGACCACTGTCAGTACCTATTATACCTGACAGGGCTGCACCATTACCCTTTGTTTCAGGCAGGAACTAGATATCATTTGTGTCTGTATCTCAGCTCTTTGTATGATGTTAGGCCCATAGTACTTGCTGAGTAAATGTTTGCTATGTGCCTTGACTCTTACCTAATTACTCACCATGCATGAGACCAGATAGCTGACACTTCATATGTATTCTGTATCTGTTTTCACCTGTTATGTGTGCTCTTACAGGCATCTTATTATAGAAAACTTTATCCCTCTGGAAGAAAAAAGTAAAATTATGAATAGAGCCTTCTTTGATGAAGAGGAAGATCATTGGAAACTACATCCTATAACCAGACTGGAGTAAGTCACTATTAACTTTAAGTATATCTTCAAGTATGAGGGAGGAAAAGAATGTTGATAACAAGACCCCTCTGGTCAACAAAGGGGTTTGATAAGAACACAGTTTGGCTTATTTAAACTCAAAACCCACTGCATTTCTGATTTTGTAGTTGCCGTAGATCCACCAGGTACAAGTTTGATGATGAGTGTGGTTTTAGGAATTGGGAGACTTTGTCAGTAGTGAGTGAGCAAGTGACCTTTCCAAAGTTCCTTCATTTCTGTTTCTCCAGCTGTGAAGTGAAGTATGCTAGGTCACATGAGGGGCAATTCAGAGCTGTTATCTTTGTGTGTCATTCTGACCCACAGTGTTGAGAAGGATTCTCACACTAAGTCTGGGTGCTGCTGGAAAGATGGGAGACACCTGGCAGGGATGCAGAGGTGGGGGATGTTGACAGCTATGCTTTGTGAATGCTGTCTAAGAACTGAGTGATGATTAAAAATCTCTTCTGGCTTAAAAGATGCATGATGCTCTGAATCAGAAAGCAACTCAAGCAGAAAACAGAAGTATTTCCCATCCCACTTACGTCAGCCTGCAGTCCAGGCAGTTACTTGCTTCAGGTTCTGTCAGAGTCTTCCGAGTGCTGGTTCCACAAGACTCCAGCCACGGCTTTAACACTGCAGTTCATTTCCAGGAACCAGCAGATGATGAAGCGGCCAGTCTCAGCCGTGGGATATAAGAGACCATTGAGCCAGCACGCAAGAATGTCCATGATGATTCGTCCAGAGGCCCGATACAGGGTGAGAAGATCCTCCTTGGGTTTTTCTCCTGTCTCTTTTGGAGTCTAGATTTGTGTAAGCCCTTAGATACTATTCCACTCGGAGTTCCTACCTTCTTTCCAGAGGTACTTGAAGACATTTATACCAATAACAATTATAACAAATAATAAATAAATAAGCCGAGCACAGTAGCTCACACCTGTAATCCCAGCGGTTTGAGAGTCCGAGGTGGGCAGATTGGTTGATTCCCAGGAGTTTGAGACCAGCCTGGGCAACGTGGCGAAACCCTAATTCTACTAAAAATACAAAAATTAGCCAGGTGTGGTGGTGTGTGCCTGTAGTCCCAGCTACTTGGCAGGCTGAGGTGGGAGGATTACCTGAGCCCAGAAGGCAGAGGCTGCATTGAGCCAAGATCATGCCACAGCACTCTAGCCTGGGTGACAGAGTGAGACCCTGTTTCAAAAAATAAATAAGTAAATATAATAAAAATAATAACTAATAGGCCGGACACAGTGGCTGATGCCTGTAATCCCAGCGCTTTGGGAGGCTGAGGTGGGTGGATCACCTGAGGTCAGGAGTTCGAGACCAGTCTGGCCAACGTGGTGAAACCCCATCTCTACTAAAAACACAAAAATTAGCCGGGTATGGTGGCAGGCACCTGTAATCCCAGCTACTCGGGAGGCTGAGGCAGGAGAATGGCGTGAACCCAGTGGGCGGAGCTTGCAGTGAGCCGAGATCACGCCACTGCACTCCAGCCTGGGCAACAGGGCAAGACTCCGTCTCAAAAAAAAAAACAAAAAAACAAAAACTAAAAACACAAAAATTAGCCGGGTATGGTGGCAGGCACCTGTAATCCCAGCTACTCAGGAGGCTGAGGCAGGAGAATTGCTTGAACCCAGGAGGCAGGAGGCGGGGGTTGCAGTGAGCCAAGATCGTGCCACTGCACTTCAGCCGAGTCGCAGAGCGACACTCCGTCTCAAAAAAAAAAAAAAAAGTCAGTACTAGAGAAAGAGAGTACAAACATCCTGTCTGTCATGGCCAGTAAATATTAACAATGAGCTTCAAAATGGCTCTGTGGGAAGACTGGAGAGAACACAGATGTGTAGTGACAGGAGATGGACCTGTCGTAAAGAACTTCAGGCACTTTCATCTCACAAAATGTGTGTCAGTCATGTAGTCATTTAAAGGGACATCATTGAGGACTAATTAATGACCCCAAAATAGAAAAATAGAAGCTCTGCCATGAGAGCCTCTACTTTTTAATTAAATTAAATTAATTAATTTATTTGTTTTGAGATGGAGTCTCGCTCTGTCACCCAGGCTGGAGTGCAGTGGCGCGATCTCTGCTCACTGCAACCCCTGTCTCCTGGGTTCAAGCAATTCTGGTGCTTCAGCCTCCCTAGTAGCTAAGACTACAGGCACACGCCATGACACCCAGCTGATTTTTGTATTTTTAATAGAGATGGGGTTTCACCATGTTGGCCAGGCTGGTCTTGAATGCCTGACCTCAGGTGATCCACCCACCTCGGCCTCCCAAAGTGCTGGGATTATAGGCATGTGCTAATACGCTCAGCTAATTTTTGTATTTTTAGTAGAGACGGGGTTTCACCATGTTGGCCAGGCCGCTCTCGAACTCCTGACCTCAGGTGATCCACCCACCTTAGCCTCCCGAAGTGCTGGGATTACAGGTGTGAACCACCGCACTGGCCTTTTCTTTTCTTTTTTTTTTTTTCTGAGGCAGGATCTCACTATGTCACCCAAGCTGGAGTGCTGTAGCACAGTCATAGCTCACTGTATCCTCAGACTCCTCGGCTCAAGTGATCTTCCTGCCTTGGCCTCCCAAAGCACTGGGATGACCATGCCCAGCTGAGCACTTGCTGTGGGCTGGGCATTGTACTCAGCACTTGACTGCTTTCTCTAATTAAGTTTCCCCATCTTCTCTATGCAGTCAGTCCTGTTGCTTAAAGGTCAGGTAGTGGGGCAAGTGGCTGAACTAGGATACACAACGTATTAAGTTATAGAGTAATTTATACCAGAAGTATATATATGATATAAAATTTGGTATAAAATATATTGAAATGTAAACTTTTTTCTCTGGTTGGTGGAAGCACACTCAATTTTTTTTTGTTTTTGCTCATCTGTATTTTATAACTATCAATAGGGAACTTGTATTATTTTTATAGTGAAAGATTTTCACTTGAAATATTTTTAAATGTTTCTGAGTCTCTCTTGGCAGCCAGAGCCAAACAGAAGATTACGGTTAGTTAGCTCTTTGGGTGCCATTCTTCCTGGCTTTGAGTTATTTAAAAGAAAGAAAGCAAAAGCAAAAAATTAGGTGGGGTTGGGCGTTGTAAAACGGCATCACCTCTTTTAGGCAGGCTCTTTCTTGATAGGCTCTGAATAACAAGCAATTTGCACTTGTGTTCTTGGAGGGGCCCTCGATTGCTTGTGCTGCCTGTGTCCAGTTGGAAGCTAACCTAGCTGGTGGTGGCTGTGCTTCTGCAGGCAGAAAACATTGTGCTGTTAGAGCTGGACATGCCCAGCCGGACCACCAGAGACTATGAGGGTCCAGCCATTGCCCCCAAGGTCCAGGCTGCATTGGATGCGGCTCTGCAGGATGAAGATGAGATACAGGTGGATGCATCATCCTTTGAAAGCACTGCAAATAAGAAATCCAAGGCCAGGTGAGTGGCTTTGATGACGTGTGTTTAAACAGAACATGTTTGAACAAGGACAAACCAAAGCAAGAATGCTTGTTTATCATGGAATACTTTGCAGAACACACTAGAAAATGTTGCCATATTACTCCTATGTTTACTTATTTATTCTACAAATATTTATGGTTGAGACACTATGCCAGGTATACTGAATACCAGAATACCTAATGTCCCCAGTCCTTTACTATAAGGTGAATGTGTTCTAGTGAAATAGCAGTCAGTTCTTCAGTTCTCACGAGTGCTTTACAACCATTATCTTAATGATTTCCTGTAAAAACTTAGAAGGCAAGTATTATAATCAGTCCCATTTTATAGACAAGAAAACTGAAACTTAGAGAATTTGAGAAAGTAGCCATCTCCAAGGAAACCCAGCAAGTAAGGGCCAAAGCGAGAATTCAGAAACAGGTCAATCCAGACCCACAACCCAGGCTCTGGGCCTCCATGCTAAGTTTACCTCACCCATTTGGTGCAAAAGTAGTAATTCTGTCTTATTACATTCTGGATTAAAAGTTGTAGGAAAACAATTGGGTGGAAAACCAAAATGGAAGAAATTCTACCTGCAAACTTAATTTTTTTTTATCAATCAGGAAAGGACAGTACAGTCAAGCTTTGGTTTTAAAGGAAGAACAATTGCTAAGCATCAGAGTCTCCTTCTCTCAGGTTCCACACCTCTGTTCTGAGGCCATTTTCGCCATGCCCAAAGGTTCAGGCTGTGCCAGTCTAGTGGTTTTACAGTTGAACTTATCATCGTTTTCAGGCCATTGAAGAATGGCCTGAAATGAAATGTTAATGACATCTGATGTGTCAGGGACAGAGATGGGGACGTGTAATATAAACATGTGTTTGACTTTTGCAGGCCTAAAAGTGGAAGGAAGTCGGGATCCTCCTCCTCTTCCTCAGGAACCCCTGCATCTCAGCTTTATCCACAGTCTCGGGGGCTGGTTCCAAAGTAAAGCCAGCTTCTCCTCTCCCAGGGCGGAAACAGCATTTGCCTTCTGAGAGAAGAGACTAGCAAAAAGCTGCAGAGAGGATTCGGCCCAAACTCAGAACCATTCCCCTGAGGAGAAGCGATGGCCTCTTTGCAGATCAACCAACTCAATCTGGTTGAACGTGCTGTTCCTAATCTGGCACTCAGCCCCTCTGGGAAACATCTTTTAATTAGCATCTCAGAAATGCATGGGTAAGGTAAAGTGCGATAGTCCAAGTGGAAAGCAAGAGAATGACCAGTGACCTTGCTTCCTTCCCCCTTGCCTTCTTCTCCCCCTTCCCCTGCCCTCCCTTTCTCTCCTCTCTCCTTTTCTAGCCTGTTCTTTACATGGGGCTCCCTTCTTGTTGAACAATAGGGCAGAATCAGGAGTCACCTTAGCAGGACCCCATCTTTGGAGCCTCGGGATAAAATGACAGTGAGGTTGAAAAGTGAAAACCCTAGAACTTGAATAGGTGCCTGTTCTTGTAGGGAGAAATGAGAAATCACATTTGGATCCAGGCCCCAGGTGGGCACCATCAGCAGTCTTGCTTCCATGCACCTCAGTAAGAAGTGGATCTGCCTTTGGGACCTGCTGAGTGAGGAAATCTCTTCCAATTTCTGCTTCCGAAGGATTCAATGTTGGGAGCAATAGAAATAACATTCCCTTTGCCTCCTCGGAGTGTTTAGGGAAATAGCTTCTTTAAAACCTCAAAACCATGACCATCCTGTCAAAGACCTAAGTCTGTAAGCTGGTGCCATATCCTTACACCATGTCACTTTACTCTTCATTTGTCACCATCTTTTCCCATGCACGCGTACTCTGAACATCCTTGTGTGGGCCCATCCTCTGCCTCCAGAGCATGCTCTGCAGTGGGCCTGTTTTGTGGGAGAAAGGAGGCTAGCTTTGCCTTCTCTGACGGGACTGGAGTTGAGGGAAGGAGCTGTATTGTGGCACTTTTGAATTCCCCGTTTTGTTCCATATTGGTATAGAGAGCAGAAGAGTAGCTAGGCAGATGCAGAGATGGAGACATGAGACTCAGTGCAGTGGGTAGGGAAGACATAACAGATGGAAGCAAAGGAATCCTGCCTGCCTTCGGCAGAGAATTCACCGAATCCTAGAACTGTGGCTCCCTCCAGGCAGAGCCTGAGATGCTGGTGAAGAATAGCTGCGTGATTGAATAGGCTCAAAGGAGAGTTCAGAATTCCCATTTACATATTACTAGTTTGGTTTGTAAGTTTTAGTTCCTTGTATTATTGAGATTCAGAGCTTCATTTTATGTTGGTCATTAGGTGAATATTACTCATTTTCCCCCAAGAGAAGCTCATAAGTGTGTGTGGGTGTGAGAGCACAATGGTGCCTGTGTTCTGTGAATGTGTCCATGTGTGTCTGTAAGAGAGACAGAGACCAAGAACTTGCCCAATTTTAGAAATACACTAATGTGCAGTTGTTGCCTTTTGTCTGTATTAAAGGCCCATTGAATGGCTAATCCAGGCTGGAAGCACTCCCATGTGGGTGTCTGAGTCCATGAGCCAAGCCTGAGGGGACAGTGAGTCTCCAGGTCTGCCACACTGGTGCACCTTGCTGGCATGGTGCCTCAGGAAGGTGGCGACTCAGGTGGGCCTTGAGTTAAATTTTAACTCAGCTGCTCAGTTCCCAGGGCACATTTCTGGATCAGAACCCATGGGAAACAGGAGGTACTAAGTGCAATGTCTTAGCATTCTGCAAAATGGAGATCTGTTGTCCAGCGGCTTATCTCCTTTTTAGTAACCCTTCTTTCTGAACCCAGGGCCCTTTTCAGCCTTCCCTCATCTTTTCTAGAGATCAAACTTTACTTCTTTCTTATTTACTAAGATTTTGCCTGTTTGAATAAGAACAAAACGCTAAGGTGGGTAGCCTAAGCTGGTTGTCTGCTGGTTACACATGTCTCTCACACCACATTTCCTCAAAGCTAATCTGAATTCTGTAGGCTAAAAATATTCATGTAGCAAATCTGAGAATTGAAAACTGTAGATAACCGGCCGGGTATGGTGACTCATGCCTGTAATCCTAGCACTTTGGGAGGCCGAGTTGGGTGGATCACCCGAGGTTAGGACTTCAAGACCAGCCTGGCCAACATGGTGAAACCCCATCTGTACTAAAAATACAAAAATTTGCCAGGTGTGGTGGTGCATGCCTCTAGTCCTAGCTACTCAGGAGGCTGAGGCACGAGAATCACTTGAACCTGGGAGGCGGAGGTTGCTGTGAGTCGAGATCACACCACTGCACTCCAGCCTGGGCGACAGAGTGAGACTCCGCCTCAAAAAAAAAAAAAAAAAGAAAAAGAAAAAGAAAACTGCATGTAACCCTATATGTTAATACTGGTATCTCGAGGTGACTCTTCTGACGAAGGGTGGTTAAGTGACACATAGAACTTTTCTAAGAGAAGACAGACAAGTTGACAGGCATGTCTTGTACTCAGCTGTGTTCATGTGGTGGTCTGTGGAAACAAAAGAAGACTCATTTGGAAATGAAGCTGTCCCTTTCCAAGCAGTCTCTGGTGCTTTTCTTCTCTCAAAATGGATCCGATAAATATTTGAGTAGAGCAGATTGTAGAATGTCATGCTGCCACCAGAAAGCTGCTGTTTTGGGTTCTGCATTGAGCCAAATATGTAGAGGACCTACCAAGCCCACTGAGGGACCAGGTTTTCATGTCTCTAAGTCATACCTAGAATATTCTGAGCCATCTGAGGGCCTTCATGCCAGCAGCAGCTAGCAAAGCCAGAAAGCAAGTCTAACAGGATCTAAGATGACCATCAGGAGAAGGAGTTTGAGACTGTGTATGCAACCCCCAATAGACCTCCTTTTACTCTGATCTGGAGAATGTATCTGGCTTCATATTTTCAAGTCACATGTCTCTCAGACCCCTGGATTCAGAACCCAAGGTCACAAATCACAGGCATGAAGCACTTTCTTAAGACTGACCTAACGCTGGATTATTTCCCGTCTAATGCCTGCATGCTGCTTGAATTGCTCCACCCACAGCTCCATGACCAAGGGCGCCAGAGTGCTGCAACTGGGGCGTGGGCCGCTCTCTGCTTTTCCTGTCTGACTCTGACAAGTCCTCCCTCACTGAATGTAGAATCGTTGCCAAGTTTCTGAGAAGTGTCGATTCCCTGTTAACGTGGATATCAGTTCTGCCTCACATTTCCCACTTGAGGTTGAGGCGTACTGGAGACAGCACCTCAGACCATCTGAACCCCATCAGTGGATGAAAATGGGGCTGTTAATATACTCTAAAAGCCATACTAAAAATGCTCTGAGGGAACTGGCTAAGAATAGTGGGCCTGGCGATTGTCTGTCACGCAAGGCTTTGTTTTGTACTGTTCAGAAATCTGTCACCTTTCTGCCTGCCCTTGTTTCCTGAATGAAATGCTTCTGGGGTTATTTATGAAAGGAGTGATCCTGGGGCAGGCAGGAGGCAGTGGGCTTTATGGCTCCTTGAAGTTATTACTGATCTTGACCTTCTCTTTGGCTACCTTTAGACAAAGAATACGCCAATCAATACTTGGGGCTCTAAGTTTTACAACTGATATTTATTTGTATCATCTCTTTGTCTAGGAATGTAAAAGTGATTCTAAACTAAGATGTGTAATAAAAATCAATCAGATTTATTGTACCTACAAAAAGGTGTCCTCATAAATGACTAAGGCTTTTGAAAATGACATGCCTGTGGCTGACATACTCCCGTTTTCAATAAACATTTTAATTGGGTGGGAGTGGGAAAATGAAGATTGAGTTGGGATGCTGGCATTATTTAATATAGCAACAAGGGGCAGGGCGCGGTGGCTCACGCCTATAATCCCAGCACTTTGGGAAGCTGAGCCGGGTGGATCACTTCAGGTCAGGAGTTGGAGACCAGCCTGGCCAACATGGTGAAACCCTGTTTGTACTAAAAATACAAAAAATGAGTCAGGCGTGGTGGTGCGCACCTGTCATCCCAGCAACTCGGGAGACTGAGGCAGGAGAATCTTGAGGCCGAGATTGCAGGAGGCCGAGATTGCAGCAGGCCGAGATTGCAGTAGGCCAAGATTGCACCACTGCACTTCAGCCTGGGCAATGGAGTGAGACTCTGTCTCAAAAATAAATAAGTAAATAAAAAATAAATAAATAATATAGCAACAAGGAAAAGGACATAAAATGAAAAAGGATAGAGTGACAAATAAGTGTTTTTCATGTTTTTCCATGGAGGTTCCTGAGACTGGCCTGGGCAACAGGCATGAAATTTCTTTTAACTTTTGTGTTTTGTTTTAAAAATCCTTTTAAATTTACTATTATACATCATACTTTAAAATATATGTGCCTTTTTTTTTTGAGACAGGGCATCACTCTGTTGCCCTGGCTGGAATGCAGTGGCGTGATCACGGTTCCTGCAGCCTCAGCCTCACAGGTTCAAGTGATCTTCCCACCTCAGCCAAGATTACAGGTGTGCACCACTATACCTGGCTAATTTTTTATTTTTTGTAGAAATGGGGTCTCTCTATGTTGCCCAGGCTGGTCTGTGCCTTTTTTAACACAAAAGTATTTTATGTTGTTTGCCATCAGGAAAAGAAGGTACAAAAAATGGGCCACACACTGTCTTTTGGATTTCCATGCTCGTAGGCCTGCTGGAGTGACCCTGGAGGGTTGTGCCCCTTAGTTGAGAAGTGGGACTGGGTGGAAGGAGCACAGACCCTGGACTCCAAGCTGGGTTTGAATTCTAGTATTGCCACCGCTTACTAGCCATATGACTAGGAGGAATTTAATTGACCTCTCTGAACTTTGGGGCCTTTGTCTGTAAAGTGGTGATTATCCCCACTTTGAAGGGCCATTTTGAGGATCGGCGATACATTTAAAGCAGCAAGTACAGTATGGGATAGGGCAAACATGAAAAAAATGTGGTTATTGCTGTGATAAGGCACTATGTTTAGAAGATACCATGAACACTTTGTGTCCTGAGAAACTGGAAGTCAGTATCGGACATACCATCTTTAGAAAATCCTAAAGAAAAGCTGTTAACCGTTTAGTAATGTGTATTGAGTACCTACTATGTGTCAAGCTATTCTAGGCACTAGATACATAGACATAACACCAGGAACCTGCCCACATGGAACTTGCACTTTAATGGGGATGGAGGATGGGTAAATGTTAAATTAACCAAATGCACACAAATATATGATTATGAATTGTGTCAAATGTCATGAAGTTATTTAATAGGTTTTTGTTTTTGTTTTTGTTTTTGTTTTTGAGACGAGGTCTCGCTGTGTCACCCAGGCTGAAGTACAGTGGCGTGATCATGGCTCACTGTAGCCTCGACCTCCTGGGCTCAAACGATCCTCCTTCCTCAGTCCCCCAAGTAACTGGGACCAAGGTGCGAACCACCACACCTGACTAATTTTTAAAAATTTTTTATAGAGATAGGATTTTGTCATTTTGCCCAGGATGGTCTTGAACTTATGGGCTCAAGTGATGCTCCTGCCTCAGCTTCCCAAACTGCTGGAATTATACGCGTGAGCCACCCTGTGTGGCCAATATAATAGAATATTATAAAAGGAGAGTGGAGACCTAATTTAGATGGGGTGGGTAAAGTAGGAAAGGGCTCTTTGAAGAAATGACAGTTACAGTGAGATCTAGAGGACAGGAGTTCGCTGGGCAAGGAGGGAAGGGCATTTGTGAAGGGATAGGGGAACAGTGTTTGCGAGGGTTTTGCAGAACAGACTCAAATGTCACAAGAAGGTATCTGCAGTCCCTTTTTACCCTCACTAGAGGGTAGCATGGAGAACTGTAGAAAAGATTGCAGTCTAGGACTTTAAAGATACCAACGAAAAATGTAAAGAGCACAAAGGGGACAGTGGCCTGTGCGACTCGGGCAAACGTTTCATAATTGTGTTTCTTCATAAGACGCTTTCAAACTATGTGTAATGTCTGTTTACTCCCCATCCTTCCAAAAAGAGTTAAGAAACAGCTTGGGCTGGGCGCGGTGGCTCACACCTGTAATCCCAGCACTTTGGGAGGCCGAGATGGGCGGATCACGAGGTCAGGAGATCGAGACCATCTTGGCTAACATGGTGAAACCCCGTTTCTACTAAAAATACAGAAAATTAGCCAGGCGTGTTGGCGGGCGCCTGTAGTCTCAGCTACTCGGGAGGCTGAGGCAGGAGAATGGCGTGAACCCAGGAGGCGGAGCTTGCAGTGAGCTGAGATCACGCCACTGCACTCCAACCTGGGGGACACAGCGAGACTCCGTCTCAAAAAAAAAAAACAGCTTGTCTTAGCCTCAATAATTACTAGTTTAGAATAGTTCAGACTCCATTACCCAGAAAGCAAGAGTTCAAAGTAGGATTTGAAGAACTGTGAGTGTGTTCTTGAAAATGACAGAATTTCCTGGGCGCGGTGGCTCACGCCTGTACTCCCAGCACTTTGGGAGGCCGAGGTGGGCGGATCACCTGAGGTCAGGAGTTCGAGACCAGCCCGACCAACATGGAGAATCCCCGTCTCTACTGAAAATACAAAATTAGCCAGGCGTGGTGGAACATCCCTGTAATCCCAGCTACTCAGGAGGCTGAGGCAGGAGAATCGCTTGAACCCAGGAGGCAGAGGTTGCAGTGAGCCGAGATTGCTCCATTGCACTCCAGCCTGGGCAACAAGAGTGAAACTCCATCCATTCATCTTTAAAAAAAAAAAAAAGAAAATGACAGAATTCTTGGTTGGGCCAGAGGCTAATTCATCAGGGGAAATACAGGACAGACCAGAGCACCTGGCAACTTGGAAATTCCTACAAACTCAGCTTTGTTTTTATCTTTTGGATTTTTTAAATTTTAATCAACAAACTACTGAATTTTGGAAACTGTATTTTGAACTTCAAACTGATGATTTAAGTCTTGGGGGCTGTGATTTTGGCAGGCCCTCTTATATTAGAGTTACCATCTGATTGAAGCTTACCCTGAGATTCTGGTCTCCAAGGACCATGTGGTGGTCACATCTGCCAACTGGGTTGTCGGTGGCATTTGTCAAGGACGTAACTGTAGCTCTTGCAGCTGCTCCTGTTTCATCCTCCATTTCTTTCACTAGTCTTGTGGTTAACCGGTCCCTGGGTGCTTCAGTTAGGCGTGCCAACTGGGGACTTGCTGTTGGGGTGGAGGAATGGGCAGAGGGAGCGATGGCTCACCGCATATCTGGGGACGGTGTAGCCCATAGGCACTTGTTGAGTGCCCTCTATGCACCAGGTGCCTTGCCCTGCGCTGGAGATAGGGAGGGGAGTAGATGTACCACGGCTCTTCTGAGGAGAGGGGAGACAGAAACACAAGGATGGCAATTCAGAGTACTTGCTGCATAGGAGGCCTGCCTCCTCTCCTCACACAGCCCTCCTAGTCCTCCGAGGCCGGAGCCACACAGGCCTCCATTTGGTTCCTGGGTTATGCCATGTGCTTTCCTGCCTGGCACCTTCACACCTTCACACATGCCATATGCCTTCTGCCTGAAACATTTTCTCCTCATTCTTTGCTTGGCTAACTCCTACTCATCCATCAGGAACCAGTTGAATGTCACCTCCTCAGAGAAGCCTTCCCCAGCCATTCGTTGTGGTTTTCCCCATCTCCGCCTCCCAGGTTCAAGCAATTGTCCTGCCTCAGCCTCCCCAGTAGCTTGGACTATAGGCTGGTGCCACCATGCCCAGCTAATTTTTTATATTTTTAGTAGAGATGGGGTTTCACAGTGTTAACCAGGATGGTCTCGATCTCCTGACCTCATGATCTGCCTGCCACAGCCTCCCAAATTACAGGCGTGAGCCACTGCGTCCGGCCACAAAAAAAATTTTTTAATTCATCAGGCATAGTGGCATGAACCTGTAGTCCCAGCTACTCAGAAGGTTGAGGTTGGAGGCTCACTTGAGCCTAGGAGGTCAAGGGTGCAGTGAGTTACGATTGCACCACTGCACTCCAGCCTGGGTGACAGAGGAAGGAAGGACAAGCATGCCAGACAAAGGGGACAACATGAATAAATGCAAGGAGAGTTCCTGGAGTGATGGAATGGGGATGGAGAACGGGGCTGGGAGGGTCTCGACTCCATGGCTCAAGTTAGAGGGAGAGCCCTTGGAGGCTTTTGTGTGTTTTAGAGACCAGGGGAGTGAAGCGCAGCCCTACTTACACACTCGAGTATTTTCCCCTTAAGCCAGCCTGGCATGCTATTATTTCTTTTTGAGATAACAGAAAGCAATTTCACTAAGTGTCTACTTCAAGTTTGCCTGCTGTTCACACAGCTTTCTGGGCTTAGTTGGCAAATTGCATTCTGCCAGGAGCTTTCCCTGGCACAGCTCACTACCCAAGGAATTCTAAGGAGCACTTGAGCTTGACTCCAAGGTCTTAGTTCCCTAGGAATGGGGCCTAGTCTTTTTTCAGGGCAGTGGGCTGGAAGGTGGCCCCTATTCTGCATTTGGCAGCAGAGAAATTAAACTTCTGCCATTGGTTTGGGGATTTGTTTTTCTGTTCAGTCAACAAAAGATTAAATAACCTATGCTGTTCAAGACTCTGTGTCATGGGCTACAGCAGCCATGAACCCTGCCCTTCCAGAACTCTCAGTCTGGAGGAAATTCTGGCCATTCGCAAATAAGTAAATTTAAGGTGAGCAGTGGCACAGATACAGCACAAAGGAGGCGTCACAGATTTCCATAAGGGGCTTTGTTAATGCAGTGATCACCCTCTGCTAGATTATTCCAGGGACAGTGAGGAGCCAGGACTTTGGCATCAGATTCATTTATTCATTCTTTGAGCATCTTAGTACTAGGCATTCTTCTAGACCCTAGGGATACAGAAGGCAGCTCCTGCCCTAAGGAATGTCACATCCTAATAGTGGAGGCAGATGGTTGTCAAAGGACAAACATGCTGTGTCTAATGGTGGTCAGAAGTGCTCTGAAGTAAAACCAGGCAGGTCAGAAAGTAAAGAGCTGGGGTGTGGCTGAGCTGGATTGGGAGGGCAGGGAAAGCATCTCTGGAGTGATGAGATGTACATTTGAGCAGAGCCCTGAGTGAAATCAGGGAGCAAGCTGTGTGTCTGGTACCTGGAGGCAGAATATTCTAGGAAATAAGAGTCAGAGTGTGGCTTGGCATGGTGGCTCACACCTGAAATCCCAGGACTTTGAGAGGCTGAGGCAGGCGGATCACCTGAGGTCAGGAGTTCGAGACCAGCCTGGCCAACATGATGAAACCCTGTCTCTACTAAAAATACAACAATTAGCTGGGCATGGTGACATGCACCTGTAATCGCAGCTACTCAGGAGGCTGAGGCAGGAGAATTATTTGAACCTAGGAGGTGGAGGTTGCAGTGAGCTGAGATTGCGCCATTACACTCCAGCCTGGGCAACAGAGTAAGACCCCGTCTCAAAAAGAGAAAAAAAAAAAAAAAAAAGAGTGCAAAGGAGGTGGGAGTGCATTTAGAGACAGGAAGGGGACAAGTGTGCTTAGTGGGCAGTAGGTTAGGAAGGTGGGCAGAGGCCAAGTTGTAAGTGAATTTTATTTTTGAGCCATTAGACACTTCTGAGCAAAAGAGGGAAATGATCTGACAGGAATGCTCTCAAAGGATCCCTCTGGCTGCTTGGTGGAGACAAACTGTAGGGAGCAGAAGGGGAAGTGAGGAGACTGCTTGGAGCGGCAGGGGGCTTGGGGACACGGGGATGGGGTGAGGGTGGTGCAGTGGGGCCGCAAAGGTAATGCAGATGAGAGAGGGCAGCTTGGACCAGGCGGTGGGGACAGAGAAGTGGGAACATGCCTTAGATTTATTTTGTCTGCTGATAATCAGAGATGAGAGGGGAGATAAAAAGAAGCAATAATAGTTCCAAGGTTTTTGATCTGAAACTTATTGAAATTCAACCTATGCCACTTGCTTCCATGTGTTTTTTTCCCTTTTCTTTTCTTTTTTTTTTTTTTTTTTTTGAGACGGAGTCTTGCTGTGTCGCCCAGGCTGGAGTGCAGTGGCACAATCTTGGCTCACTGCAAGCTCTGCCTCCCGGGTTCACGCCATTCTCCTGCCTCAGCCTCCCAAATAGCTGGGACTACAGGCGCCCGCCACCACGCCTGGCTAATTTTTTTATTTTTAGTAGAGACAGGGTTTCACCGTGTTAGCCAGGATGGTCTCGATCTCCTGACGTCGTGATCCGCCAGCCTCGGCCTCCCAAAGTGCTGGGATTACAGGCTTGAGCCACCGTGCCCAGCTTTTTTTCCCTTTTCTTTCTTTCTTTTTTTTTTGAGACAGAGTCTTGCTCTGTCACCCAGGCTGGAGTGCAGTGGCATAATCTTGGCTCACTGCAACCTCTGCCTCCCAGGTTCAAGTGATTCTGCTGCCTCAACCTCCTGAGTAGCTGGAATTACAGGCATGTGCCACCATGCCCGGCTAATTTTTGTATTTTTAGTAGAGACGGGGTTTCACCATGTTGGTCAACCTTGTGATCTGCCTGCCTCAGCCTCCCAAAGTACTAGGATTACAGGCGTGAGCCACCACACCCAGCCCGCTTTTTCCCTTTTTAAAAAACAAAAATACAACAAAACCCACACAGCTTTATTGAGATTTACAGTTATGCATTGCTTAACAATGGGGAGACCATCTGAGAAATGCATCATTAGGTGATTTCATCACTGCGTGATCACTATGAAGTGTATGTGCACAAGCTTACTGGTATAGCCTACCACACAATTAGGCTATATAGTATAGCCTATTGCTCCTAGGCTACAAAGCTGTAAAGCATGTTACTGCACTGAATACTGTAGGCAATTGTAACACAATGGTAAGTATTTGTGTGGCTAAACATTTCTAAACAGAAAAGGTACAGTAAAAACATGTTATTATAATCTTATGGGACCACCGTGGTATATGCAGTCTGTCACTGACCAAAATGTCCTCTTATGTGGTGTGTGGCTGTAATTCACTTAACATACAATTCACCCATTTAGTGTACAATTCAGTGCTTTTTTAGTGTATTCGCAGTTGTGCAACCATCACCATCATTAATTTTAGTTTATTTTTTATTTTTATTTTTTGAGACGGAGTCTCACTCTGTCACCCAGACTGGAGTGCAGTGACATGATCTTGGCTCACTGCAACCTCCGCCTCTCAGGTTCAAGCGATTCTCTGGCCTCAGCCTCCAGAGTAGCTGGGATTACAAGTGCCCGCCACCATGCCTAGCTAATTTTTGTATTTTTGGTAGAGGCAGGGTTTCACCATGTTGGCCAGGCTGGTCTCCAACTCTTGACTTCAGGTGATCCACCTGCCTTGCCCTCCCAAAGTGCTGGATTACAGGTGTGAGCCACAGCACTCAGCCACTATCATTAATTTTAAAACATTTTCAGGCTGGGCCCAGTGGCTCACTCCTGTAATCCTAGCACTTTGGGAGGCCGAGGCTGGTGGATCATTCGAGGTTAGGAGTTCAAGACCAGCCTGACCAACATGGTGAAACCCTGTCTCTACTAAAAATACAAAAAATTAGTTGGGCATGGTGGCGCACACCTGTAATCTCAACTACTCGGGAGGCTGAGTCATGAGAATCGCTTGAACCTGGGAGGCGGGGGTTGCAGTGAGCCAAGATTGTGCCACCGTACTCCAGCCTGGGCGACAGAGGGAGACTCTATCCCCAAAACAAAACAAAAAAACATTTTCATCACCCCAAGTATGCATTACCAGTCACTCCCCATTTTCTTTCAACTCTGTGGCCCTAGGCAACCTCTAATCCGCTTTCTGTGTCTTCTGTCTGCTCTTGGCTCTTTTTGAGTCTTATCTGTATTGCTATTTGCTCATCTATAACTTCACAGGGTAACTGTGAGGTTTTAAAAGGTAATGTGAAAACATGAAAGCTTGTCTAGCATGCCAAACAAAGTAGCTGTGCCCTTCACTGCTGCCCTGACTCCTGGTTTGCCATCCCAGAGCAGGACAGCTCTGGCGATACATTACTGAGGCAGTGTGAGCTGTAGTGAAGAGTGTGGGTGCCAGACCCAGACGGCTGGATTGGGAATACTGAACTCACGATTTACTAGCTTTGCAATTCTGGCAATGTTTCTAGACCTCCTTGGGGCTTCAGATTCCTCAACTGTCAAAAATGAGTCATAGCAAGTACAGTCATGCATCCCTTAATGTCAGGATACTTTCTGATGAATGCATTATTTAGGCAATTTTGTCATTGTGTGAGCATCATAGAGTGTACTTACACAAATCTAGATGGTATATACATTTTATTTATATATTTTTTTCTTCTCTTTTTTTTCTTTTCTTGAGACAGGGTCTCACTCTGTCACCCAGGCTCAAGTGATCCTCCCATCTCAGCCGCCCCAGTAGCTGGGACCACAGGTATGCACCACCACACCCAGCTAAGTTTTTAATTTTTTGGTAAAGATGGGGGTCTCCCTGTGTTGCCCAGACTGGTCTTGAGCTCCTGGGCTCAAGCCATTCTCCTGTATTTTTTCATGTGGAAAATGGAATGTCCCAGCACCATTACTGAATATCACTCATCTCCTCTACTTGAGCTGCAATGTCAATATCAAGTGCCATGTATCAGATTTCCATTTTTTCTTTCTTTCCTTTTTTTTTTTTTTTAAAAAAAAAAAAAAAAAAAAAAGACAGGGTCTCACTCTGATGCCCAGAGGGGAGTGCAGTAGCAGAATTCTGAAACTCCTGGGCTCAAGCAATCCTCCCAGCTCAGCCTCCCGAGTAGCTAGGACTACAGGCTTGTGCCACTACCTCCGACTAATTTTTGTATTTTTTGTAGAGATGGGGGTCTCACTATGTTGCCCAGGCTGGTTTCAAACTCCTAGCCTCAAGTGAATCTCCCACCTTGGCCTTTTAAAGTGCTGAGATTACAGGCATGAGCCACTGTGCCTGGCCTTATGTTTCTGTATATGCTCCACCATAATCTTATGGGACCACTGTCTTATATGTGGTCCTTCGTTGACTGAAGCATTATTATGCAATGCATGACTATAATTCTTAAGTTGCTGTGAGTCACACATGTGAAGCACTGGGAACAGTGCCTGGTATGTGGCAATGTTAATGTGAGTGTTAATTGGTACCGTGTTATCATTATTAGTCAATTAAGAAGTCCTGCAGACAGGTGGCGGATCCCAACTTCATGACCAGGAGTGGACATTTCTGAATCCAGGTGGTTGCAAGGGTAATAGGTTGCAAGGGCAATAGGGTGACCTATTTTTAGTGCTGGCTGTGCCTTTTGTTGGATCTGTACCTTTGGAAAAGTCACTTACCCCTCTAAAACCTTAAGTTGGTCATCTGTAAAATGGAGGTTAAAATCATCCTTACTTCAGGCCTGGCACAGTGGCTCAAAGCACATAATTTCAGGACTTTGGATGGCCAAGGCGGGAGGATTGCTTGAGGCACTGAGTTCAAGACTAGCCTGGGCTGGCCAGGCACGGTAGCTCATGCCTGTAATCCCAGGACTTTGGGAGGCCGAGGTGGGCGGATCATGAGGTCAGGAGATCTAGACCATCCTGGCTAACACGGTGAAACCCTGTCTCCACTAAAAATACAAAAAATTAGCCGGCATGGTGGCGGGCGCCTGTAGTCCCAGCTACTTGGGAGGCTGAGGCAGGAGAATGGTGTGAACCCGGAAGGCGGAGCTTGCAGTGAGCCGAGATCACGCCACTGCACTTCAGCCTGGGCGACAGAGTGAGACTCCATCTCAAAAAAATAAAAAATAATAAAATGATAATAAAAAGACCAGCCTGGGCAACATAGCGAGCCCCAGTCTCTACAAAAAAATTGATAAATTAGCCGAGTGTGATGGCGCACACCTGTAGTCCCAAGTACTCAGGAGTCTGAGGCAGAAGCATCTCTTGAGCCCAGGAGTTGGAGGCTGCAGTGAGTTGTTATCACACCACTGTACCCCAGACTGGGTGACAGAGGAGAGACCCTATTAAAAAAAAAAAAAAAATCCTCCTTACTTCATGGAGCTCTGTGAAGAATTCAGTGACCTATTTAATACCTACTATATGCCCAGCACTGTTTTGAACACCACAGACAAAAACCCCTGCCATCCTGGAGCTTGTGTGGAGCTAGTGCAGAGGGACAGAAATTAATAATAATCATAGTAATCCTAATAAAATAAGAAAGCATATTTGTAAAGCACCTAGTGCCTGGCATGTGGTGAGCTCTCTAGAAGTAGTAGCAGTTAGGGTTATTATGTGAAAGCATTTTGTAAAGCTGGATAGCACAGCAGAGAGGTAGGTCTCAAGGTGACTGTGCCATGAGCATGTCGCCTTCATTGAAGCCTTACCTCATCTCTGCTCAATTGAATTTCATTCAGCCTCCAAGGCCCCCACCTTGTTGCCTGGGTGAAATCTTTGTCTCAGGATGTAGAACTTTCTCCTTTCCTCTTTTCATCCAGCATTTACTGAATGCCACTTTGGGCTGAGCATCCTGCTGGGCGCTGGGGCTATTGAGCTGCAAAACCCAGGAGGAGCATGGTCAGGAGCCTGCGGGAGGGAGCCCAGGGCATTCTGGGAGTCTTGTGGCCACGCACATTAGAGCTAGACTGTGAAGGAACCTAGCTGCTGAGTTTTGCTTTTATTTTGCCAGGGGAGACTCTGAAGGCTTCTGAGCTGGGTGATAAAGTTGGTGGATAAACTAAGAGTTCACAGCATTCTTGTTTAAGTACTGCATGGTAAAAGTAAATATTTGCATTATGGTTAAATCCATAATCTATATTTAAGCACTGCAGTCAAACCAAAAAGCTACAAGATGGAGATGTAAAGGCATGTGGAGGAGCACAGACCTCAGGGCAAATTACATCTCCAATCGAAGACAGTACACTACTAAATCAGCAGGAAATGTAGCCAAATGGAGCAGGGAGGTTTTGAAGCCGGATAAACCAGGGTTGGCACTTACTATCTGTTTTGAGCTATTGCACCTCTGGGGGAGGGTTAATACTCGCAGGGTTGCTGAAGGGATTAAAGAAATGTCCATCAAGTGCCTGGCACTTAATAGGCACACAATATGAGGCATATATTATTAGATATTAATAGCAATGTTAAGATAAGTAGTGGAGCATCATGGAAAGAGTTCTTGTGTCAGCCAGCCCTGTGTTCAAATTCTGATACATCCAGAGCAAGCTTCTTAACGTTTCTGAGCCTTTAGTTGTCTCCTCACCTGCAAAATAAATGAGTAAGACCTCCTATGTAGGGTTGATGGCTATATAGACTTTGTAGGAGCAGGCTATATAATAGATGTTCAGTTAAGTGCTATTTTAAAACCAAAATGCAGTGAGCTCTATTGAAATTTTTTGTTTGTTTGTTTATTTTTGAGACAGGGTCTTGCCCTGTTTCACAGGCTGGAGTGCGGTGGCACCATCTTGGTTCGGTGCAACATCCACCTCCCTGGCTCAAGCAATCCTTCCACCTCAGCCTCCCAAGTAGCCGGGAGTACAGGCGCGCACCACCATGCCCAGTTAATTTTTTGTATTTTGTGTAGAAACATGGTTTTGCAGGTGAGGCACGGTGGCTCAGCGCCTGTAATCCCAGCACTTTGGGAGGCTGAGGGGGGCGGATCACAAGGTCAGGAGTTTGAGACCAGCCTGGCCAACAGGGTGAAACTCCGTCTCTACTAGAAATACAAAAATTAGCCGAGCGTGGTGGCGCATGCCTGTAATCCCAGCTGCTTCGGAGGCTGAGGCAGGAGAATTGCTTGAACCTGGGAGGCAGAGGTTACAATGAGCTGAGATCACGTGACTGCACTCCAGTCTGGGCGACAGAGCAAGACTCTGTCTCGGGAAAAAAAAAGAAACATGGTTTTGCCATGTTGCCTAGGCTTGGTACTGAATATTTTGATTATAAAAGTTACATCTTCTAATGGTAAAAAATTCAAACAATACAAAAACGTTTTAAGAAAGTAAATTACAAATCACTGGAAACTCCATTACCCAGAGCCAGTGATAATCTTTTGGATACCTCTTTGTGCAAACTCTTTTAGTTTGACCATCATTGTATATGTAAGTTTATTCTACTCACCTGTCCTATTTTCACTCAATGATATGTTGTGGACATATATCCAGTTAATAAATTTAAATTTATATTATTGTTTTAAATCAGTACCTTGCATTATATTATATTGTATTGTACCAGAATTTCTTTAACACTATTGATGGTCATTGAAGCTATTTCCAGATTTTTACCATTTTATACAATGCTATATTAAGCAACCTTGGACAAAGATCACTGTTCGCTTGTTTAATTTCCTCCTGGAATAAATCACTGTACATGAATTACCAAATCAAAAGGTTTTCCCATTATAATTTAATTAATTTTTTTTTTTTTTGAGATGGAGTTTCGCTCTTGTTGCCTAGGCTGGAGTGCAGTAGAATGATCTTGGCTCACCGCAACTTCCGCCTCCCTTGTTCAAGCGATTCTCCTGCCTCAGCATCCCAAGTAGCTGGGACTACAGGCATGCGCCACCACACCCAGCTAATTTTGTACTTTTAGTAGAGACGGGGTTTCTCCGTGTTGGTCAGGCTGGTCTACCTCAGGTGATCCGCCCGCCTCAGCCTCCCAAAGTGCTAGGATCACAGGCATGAGCCACCATGCCCGGCTAAAATCTTTTAAATTGTTATTTTTTATAAAGAGACAGGGTCTCACTGTGTTGCCCAGGATGGTCTTGAACTCCTGGGCTCAAGCAATCCTCTCACTTCAGCCTCCCAAAGTGCTGAGATTACAGGCGTGAGCCACCACTGTTGGCCTATAATTTTCTTGTGTTAGCCAGACTTGTGTTCAAATCCTGATACACCCAGAGCAAGTATGATTTTGTTACATATTGCTAACCTGCCTCCAAAATCAATTGTATGAATTTGCACTCCCATCAACAGTGCGTGAGTTGTGTCTGTTTCCCTCCGTCTTTGCTGAATTCTGCCAATCTTTTTAACCTTTGCCACTCTGATCTATTGAAAAATATCTCAATCTTGTTTTAATCTGTAGTTCCGTTCCTAATGAGGCTGAAAATCTTTTCAAGTATTTATTTCCATTTTTATTTCTTCTTTTGTTAATAGCATATTTAGGCCTCTTTTTTTTTTTTTTTTTTTTTTTGAGACGGAGTCTCCCTCTGTCACTCAGGCTGGAGTGCAATGGCACAATCTCAGCTTACTGCAAACTCTGCCTCCTGGGTTCAAGTGATTCTCCTGCCTCAGCCTCTCAAGTAGCTGGGACTACAGGCACGTGCCACCATGCCGGGCTAATTTTTGTAATTTTAGTAGGGACGGGGTTTCACCACGTTGTCCAGGCTGGTCTCCAACTCCTGACCTCAAGTGATCTGCCTGCCTCAGCGTCATAAAGTGCTGGGATTACAGGCATGAGCCACCGCGCCCAGCCCCCAAGGATTTTTTAACCTCCATATTGTGCTTAGGAAAACTGCCTAATTATTAAAATATAGTTAAAAGATTAATAGTTCCTGGCCGGGCGCGGTGGCTCACGCTTGTAATCCCAGCACTTTGGGAGGCCGAGGCGGGCGGATCACAAGGTCAGGAGATCGAGACCACGGTGAAACCCCGTCTCTACTAAAAAAAACACAAAAAATTAGCCGGGCGTGGTGGCGGGCGCCTGTAGACCCAGCTACTCGGAGAGGCTGAGGCAGGAGAATGGCGTGAACCCAGGAGGAGGAGCTTGCAGTGAGCCGAGATCGCGCCACTGCACTCCAGCCTGGGTGACAGAGCGAAACTCCGTCTCAAAAAAAAAAAAAAAAAAAAAAAAAGATTAATAGTTCCAGGATTATAAAAATATCCATTTGTTTCTTTCAATACTTTTATTGTTTCTTTTATCATATGTAAATTTTTGATCTAGGTGGAATTATTTAGATTTAATGAGAGAGGTGGAGCTCTAGCTTAATTTTTCTCCAAATGGCTAGTCTGTGGCTGGTCCCATTCTGTTTATTGACTTCTTTTTCTCCACCAGTTGGAAATGTCACCTTTATCATATACTACAATTCCTCATATACCTGGCTCTGTTTCTGTACTCTGTTTGGTTTAATAGGACTGTGTTTCTTTGTCGAAATTGCTGTTTTAGCTGTTGTAGCTATCTAATGCATTTTAATATCTGGTAGTACAAGTCCCAGCTCATTAATCTTCTTCAAAGTTTTCTTGGCAGTAGAGCAACGTGGTTAAATTCATGGACCTTGAGGTCAGCCAGCCTGAGCTTTAATCCCAGGTTAGCCGCTAACTAGCTGTGTTACCTTGAACAAGTTATTTTTTTGCTCTCTGAACTTCTGCTTCCTCATCTGTATAATGTTAACAATAACAGTATCTACCTCACAGTGTGTTTGTGAAGATGTGATGAGACGATGCATAGCAAGTCCTCAGGATGGCACCTGGCACATGGTGAGTGGTCAGTAAATGTTAGGTCTTTTTGTTATGAAAATGATGCACCAATTTTTCCAGTTGAATTTTAGGATTGTTTTGACAATAAAATCTCACTGGGATCTTCATTGGGATGACATTTACTTGGTGGGATGATTTTGGGATAATTAGTATCCACGTTATAGGACCTTCCACTCTAAGGAAAGCTCTGATTTCCACTGGTCCAAGATGTTATGCTCTTCAGTAGAGTTTTATAGTTGTCTTTATATAAGACCTGTACATTTTTGTTAACTTTACTTCCAGATGGTGTAATTTTTTTTAATTATTATTTTTTTTTTTTTGAGACAGAGTCTCACTCTGTCACCCAGGCTGGAGTGCAGTGACACCATCTTGGCTCACTGCAACTTCCACCTCCAAGGTTCAAGCAAGTCTCCTGCCTCAGCCTCCTATGTAACTGGAATTAGAGGCATGCGCCACCATGCCTGGCTAATTTTTGTATTTTTAATAGAGACTGGTTTCACCATGTTGGTCAGGCTGGTCTCAAACTCCTGACCTCAAGTGATCCTCCTGCCTCGGCTTCCCAAAGTGCTGGGATTACAGGCATGAGCCACTGTGCCTGGCCCAGATGGTGTAATATTTTAATTGCTCTTGTGAATGGAATCCTTTTTCTCCCACCATTTTTTTTTTCTCCCAACCCATTTTGTTTTTTTCTCCCAACCTATTTTCTGTTTTTGAGACGTGTCTCACTCTGTTGCCCGGACTGGAGTGCAATGGCATGATCAGAGGTCACTGCAACGTTGAACTCCTAGGCTCAAGCAGCTCTCCTGCCCCAGCCTCCCAAATAGCTGGGACTACATGTGTGCATCACCATACCCAGCTAATTTATTTTATTTTTAGCATAGATGAAGTCTTGTTATATTGTGCAGGCTGGTCTTGAACTCCTGGGCTGAAATGATACCCCTGCCTCAGCCTCCCAAAATGCTGAGATTGCAGGTGTGAACCACTGTGCCCAGCCATCTCACCATTATTATTATTTTCTTCTCCTTCTCCTTCTTCCTCTTCCTCTTCTTTTTTTGCTTGTTCTTCTTTTCTCTCTTCTTCTTTCTGTTCCTCCTTCTCCTTCTTTTTTTCTTCTTCTTTTTTTTGAGACACGGTCTCACTATGTTGCCCAGGCTGGTCTCGAATGCCTGGCCTCAAGCAACCCTACCACCTTGGTCTCCCAAAGTGCTAGGATTACAGGCATGAGCCACTGTGCCTGGCCCTCATCCCACCATTTTCTAATGGAATTATTAGTAGTACATTAAAAGTTATTCATTTTTGAATGCTTATTTTGCACCCAAAGTGAATATAATTGTTGAGTTTGGAAATAATTTCTCCCCTACCTGGTGTCAGCTTTCAGACATCCCTTTCTCTCAACTCTAACAGCACCCCAGGCTTCTATCTGCTAGGGCACTTACTACGCTGGCTTGCCATCATTTGTAATCCATCTGTGTAAACACAGGAACTGTGTCTATTTAGGCTGTAAGTCCCCAGGGCTCAGCACAGGGCTGGCATCCCAGTAAGAGGCTATCAGTGCCAATGGAAGAGGGTGCCCCATGCTGTATTACTGTTGTTTTCTGGGATAGAGGAGTCTTTCCTCTAGGATGGAGAGCAGAGCAGTGAAGAAGCAAGCAGTCCCTGACGTCATCTGGCTGACTGTCTAATTTGGAGTAGACATTGAAGTCATCATTAATGTCAAGAGTGAATTAGATTTTTCATTATATGTTGAAGAACGCATTGAGTGGTATGGGAGGATGGACGGCTTAATGAATGTAGGAAATCAGGCAAAACCTTGCCAAAGAAATGACATTCAAGGAGGCATCAAGGGTGACTCTGCAACCCTATCTTGCTTTCCCTGCCCCAACTGCAGACCAGTCTTAGCACCCAGTTCTGCTTGAATGAATTCATTCAGCAAACGTTGACAAACACCTGTGTCAGGGCCTCTGCTGTTGGGTCTGGGGCCACAGGGTTGGGTAAGAGCCAATATATGAGCTCAGATCATAGCTCTATTGAGCTGGCTGTTACAGGAGGTGGTCAAGACTTCTTTGCTTGGGATCTGCCCAGCCCACCTTTCTGGCTTTGTCTCCTGCTCCTGCCCCTCTGGACTGCTGGCCTGTCCCCAAGTGAACACACTTGCTCTTTCACACACAGACCCATGGAGACCACTCCCTATCATACTCACTGTCACTTCTACCCAGAATTCACCTGAGCCACCCTCTTTCCTTTGGGCTTTCAAGGCCCAGCTAAAGTATTAGCTCCTCTGTGAAGGCTGCCCTCTTGGAGTTTGTTGCTGCCTCCTTGTCCAAAAGGACCTAAGATAATAGGTTTTAATAATGTGTACAGTTATTTATTTCCATCTCTAAGATCCCATTAGACCAGGGGCCCTCAGAGTCAGTGAGCTTGTCTTTGTGTTTTTGCTGGCACCTAATACACAATGGGTCACTCAGGAATTGCAATTAAAATGGGTCCAGAGAAATGGGACCTATAAGAATAAAGGGATAGGACAACCCGCTCGGGTCCCCTTCCATGCTTTGGAAGCTTTGTTTTTTCGCTCTTCACAATAAATCTTGCTGCTGCTCACTCTTTAAAAAAAATAAATAAATAAATAAAAAGAATAAAGGGATAGAATGCAGAAGGAAGATGAAGATGTAAGGACAACTTAACTTAGAGCAGTGGTTCTGAACCCAGGCCTCCAGTAAGGCAGAATGGCAAAGGGGCAGAGGATGTGAGCTGTGTAGTTGAGGTAGTTGGGTTTGAATCCTGGCTCTGGCATCTATTAACTTCATAAACTGGGACATGTAGTTGTATTTCTTGGGGTTTCAAGAGGGGCCAGGAATACCTTAGAACACTGTAGAGAATTTCATATAAATAGGTATAAGTTTTTCTGGAAAGAGAGTCCATTGCTTTTTAACAGGCTTCACAAAAGGTAAGTACCACTCAGAAGGGGAGACACTATGTCTTTATTAGTTGTCAATTGCTGTGAAACGAATTACTTCAAAATTTAGTGACTTAAAACAATCAACATTTCGGCTGGGCGTGGTGGCCCTCACCTGTAATCCCGGCATTTTGGGAGGCTGAGTTGGGTGGATCATGAGGTCAGGAGTTCAAGACCAGCCTGGCCAACATGGTAAAACCCCATCTTTACTAAAAATACAAAAATTAGCCGGGCCTGATGGCAGGCACCTGTAATCCCAGGTACTTGGGAGGCTGAGGCAGGAGAATCGCCTGAACCCGGGTGGCAGAGGTTGCAGTGAGCTGAGATCAGACAACTGCACTCCAGCCTGGGCAACAGAGTGAGACTCCATCTCAAAAAAACCAAAAACCAAAAACCAAAAAAAAAAAAAACCACCACCACAAAAACAACAACAACAAAACAATCAACATATCATGTCTCACTGTTTCTGTGGGTCTAGAATCCAGCTTATGTGGATGATTCTGGCTTGGGGTCTTTCTTGAGGTTGTAGGCAAGATGTTGGCCAAGGCTGAAGTCATGTGAAAGTTTGTCTGGGGCTACTGTCATATAGACCTCTCCAGAAAGCTGCTTGAGTGTCCTTATGACCTGGTGGCTAGTTTCCCCCAGAGCATGTGACCTGAAACAAGGCAGAGCTGCAATGTTTTCTCTGACCTAGCCCCAGAAGCCACGTATGCTCATTTCCAGTTACAGAGTTCAGCCCTAGTCAAAGTGGGAGGGAACTAAAAAAGGATATGAATGTGAGGAGGTAGCCATTTCTAAGGCTACCACAGTGCCTTAGAAAGAACTTGGAATGAGGAGCTTGGGGTTTAAATGTTGACTCCAGCAACAACCAATTGTGCGATCTTGGGAAAGTGTCTTTTCTTTACTGGCCCACTTTTCTCATTCACCTCGTATGATGGTTTTGGAATTCAAGAGTTAAGTCCTGTGAAAAGCCATTTATATAAGCCCCCAACTTCACGTTTATATATTAGAGGAAGAAAAGGCATTTAGGGTAGGGTGTAAGTTGATGTTTTTATTATAAATCATAGGAAACAAAGAAATAACCCATTCACCGCTCTCATCACTTTGACACACCACCCTCTCAGCATTTTGATGTTAAAATACATTTTAAAGTTTCTTTTCCTTCTTTCACAGAGGAAATAATAGAGGAAATGGCTTAAATTGAGGCCAGAAGCATTATGGTGGATGTGAGTACATCTCTGCATTAAGAGAGATTAAAAATTGGGATGGGTACCTTATTGAGGTCCTGAAATCTATACCTGAAAACCTTAAAGCATCAGAGAGCTGCCATTTTCCATGATTTCGGTAAAAAGAAGCTCAGGTTATCCTTCCTTTGAGGCCATTCTAGGGCGTCCCACAAATCTTTTTAAGCAAAATAAAAATATTAATAATTATTAAAGTTGTTTTCACATTGTTGAGGTATATTGCATTGAGAATGGAATTTGTTTTTCCATCATAAAAGTAGCACATACTAATTCTAGGTTTTGAAAATACAAATATAAAAAAATATATATTACCCATAGCTACTACCTTAATCTAAATGCTCCATGTTTTGTGGTTGAAATGAAAAAGAATTTTTTTCAATTAAAAAGTGTAATATGGGCCAGGCGTGGTGGCTCATGCCTATAATCCCAGCACTTTGGGAGGCTGAGGCAGGCAGATCACTTGAGGTCTGGAGTTTGAGACCAGCCTGGCCAAACATGGAGAAACCCCGTCTCTACTAAAAATACAAAAATTAACCTGGTGTTGTGGCACATGCCTGTTATCCCAGCAACTGAGGTAGGAAAATTGCTTGAACCTGGGAGGCAGAGGTTGCAGTGAGCCAAGATCATGCCACTGCACTCCACCCTGGATGACAGAGCAAGACTTTGTGTCAAAAACAAAAGGTAATACGGCCATGGCTCACAACTGTAATGCCAGCACTTTGGGAGGCTGAGGCAGGAGGATCACTTGAGGTTAGGAGTTCGAGACTATCCTGGGCAACATAGCAAGTCCCTGTCTCTACAAAAAATTAAAAAAAAATTAGCTGGGGGTGGTGGGATGTGTCTGTGGCCCTACCTACTAGTTACTCAGGAGTCTGAGGTGGGAGGATGGCTTAAGCCCAGGAGGTCAAGACTGCAGTGAGCCATGATCATGCTACTGCACTCCAGCCTGGGTGACAGAGTGAGACCTTGTCTCAAAAAAAAAAAAAGACAAAAGTTGCCATAGTCTTATGGTTACCCAGAGGTAACCATTATTGACATTTTGTTGCCAGGCACAGTGGCTCATGCCTGCAATCCCAGCACTTTGGGAGGCTGAGGTGGGAGAATTACTTGAGCCCAGGAGGTCAAGGCTACAATGAGCTGAGATTGCACCATTGCACTCCAGTCTAGGCAACAGAGAGACCCTGTCTCAAACGAAAAAGACATTTTGGTAATTTAAACACATTTTCCTCCCTACTGGGAGACTGAACAGCAGGATTTAAATGATGGTAAATGGAAGGTGAGCTATGAGTTAGGGCTGCCCATCACGTGGGCAGATTCTGTGACTTAATGACAATAATAAGGTCATGAAGTCTCCTATACAGGGTCTTGCTCTGTCACCCAAGCTGGAGTGCAATGGCGCAACCATGGCTCACTGCAGCCTCAAACTCTTGGGCTCAAATGATCCTCCTGCCTCAGCCTCCTGAGTAGTTGGGACTATAGGCACAGGCTACCACGCCCAGCTGGTCATGCTCTCTATCCATGAGCATCTTTATAACTTGCATAGATATATTTGGGTGAAATCCTGTCTTAGTCTTTCCCGGTTCTCCCTGAGCAGGTTCCAAACATTGTTTAGGGCTCAAAGGGAAATTAGTCTTCAGAGAGTTTCTCCAATAAAGTAATTACTGAGATCGGGTCATTTATTCAACAGATTGGGTGCCTACCATGTGCCAAGACTGTGCCAGGCATTGGGGATATGATGATGAAACCAAAGGTGCTAGCATGAACACAATCACTAAACCAAAGTCACACAAAGCAATTAAATGTGGGAGGGACAAGGAGAGCTATACATGTACTGATCATCTGCTATGCTGGAAGTTTATTTAGCAAATGTAATCTCATTTAATCATCTGGACCCGGGGGAGGTAATCTGACCTCTCTGAACCTCAGCTTCATTTGAAAATGGGGATAATATTATTGAGAGACAACATTTGTTACAGGGGCAAACCCTGTTCCAAGGTTTGGTTCACTCAAGATAAACAATGAGGTACTTTTTACACTGTAGACACTAACACTTTTTGGAGGCAAAGAGGGCTGGTATTTAGTGAGTATCTACTATGTGCTAGGCACTTTACAAAGATCTCATTTAATCTCAGTTCCATTTTTTGAATTTGCTATGTACCCTGCTGTCCAAATGATGGCACTGAGTCAGTGAGAGGTTTCATAACTTGCCCAAGGCCACAGAGCTGGACGGAGAAAGACTGCAGAGATTCAAACCCAGGCCTGCTGACGTGCAGAGCCAATGAGAATATATTATCTTGCAGTGCAGTTTATGGGATATATATATGTCACTTTGGGAATTCCTGGGTGTCTGCTGGTGGCCTGTTAACTTGGTTCTTGAATATGCACTTTGCTTATAACTGTGCAGTTTGAAAACAGTGAGTCATCCCCAAACTACGCAGGGTTGAGTATCTGTCCTGTTTATCTTCCACATGCCACCTGCACTAACTTCTGAAGATAATCTATAATAAAAGCACTATGATTAAAAAACAGAAAAACACACACCAAAAATGTATAGGTTTGTCTGTTGGTGCTTCTGACAAGAAAATAAACTCATGAATCTCATTAACTTTAAAAAAATCACATCTACTTAAGGTTTAATGACTAAAGCCAACTTTCTAACATACCTGTACAGTTCTCTGAACATACTCTTTTCACACTTAACTACGATGTTGTCATTTGTTTCTGTTTGATTCTGCAAGGGCAGAGACCTTGAAATATTCACATCTGGATTCCCCCATGGTTTGACCCAACTGAAGTCAGGTAGTGTTTGCTGAAAGAAATAAAGGTGTTTCCATAATGCCTGTATTAGCTTTCTTTTGGGGCTGTAAGAAGTTACCACAGATTTAGTGTCATAAAACAATATTCGTTTCTGTTTTACGCTTATTGTGGGCCTGACGTCTGGATTCCATGGCTCAGCTGGTTCTCTGCTTCCAGTCTCACAAGGCTGAAATCAAGGTGTCTATATTCCTTTCTAGAGAGTTGGGGAGGGGATATAATCTGTTCCCAAGTTCATTCAGCTTGTCAGAATTCAGCTCTGTGAGGTTGTAGGACTGAAGTCCCCATTTCCTTGCTGGCTCTTGGCAGGACTTCCTCTGAGCTTTTAGAGGCTGCCTGGATTCCCTGGCTTGTGGTCACTTTCAAAGCCAGCAACAGTGGGTTGAATTCCTCTCATACTTTGAATTTAATTCCTCTGCCTCATCTCTCCAAAACATCTTTTGCCTCCCTTTTCTGCTTTTAAGGGTTCACGTGATTACATTGGGCTCACCCAGATAATACGGAATCATCTTATTTTAAGGGCTTTATTTTTCCATTGGCAAAATATCTTTTGCCAAAGAATGCTGGCTGGTAATCCCAGCACTTTGGGAGGCCGAGATGGGTAGATCACCTGAGGTCAGGAGTTCAAGACCAGCCTGGCCAACATGGAGAAACCCAGTCACTACTAAGGATACAAAAATTAGCTGGGCACGGTAGCGCATGCCTGTAATCCCAGCTACTTGGGAGGCTGAAGCAGAAGGATCGCATGAACCCAGGAGGCAGAGGTTGCAGTGAGCCAAGATCACGCCACTGCATTCCAGCCTGGGCAACAGAGCAAGACTCTGTCTCAAAAAAAAAAAAAAAAAAGCAACATATTCACAGGGTTCCAGGGACTAGGGCTTGGACAGTTTTGGGCAAGGGGGGAAGACATTATTCTGTCTACCACAGTGCCTGTATTAAACATGTAAATTTCAGTTATTCCCTGTAGGTCAGAGGGGAGTAAAGCTACTTCAGAAGACATCTGAAAGAAGCCAAATGACTTGCCAAAGAGTACTGTATCGGCTGTAGATTGAAAAAAAAAAAAAGTTAAAAATCCTTTGTAAAAAATCAAGTCAAACAGTTTTTTGAGGGAAGGTAGTTCCTCCGTTCTCTCAGGGTAAAGCAAGAGAGATTTTAAGAGGTGTCTTACTCTAACTTTGCAGTCTTTTCCCTTCGTAGGATTTTGCTTACCAGACTCAAAAGTTTTCTGTGACCAGTATTAGAAGCAGAACACTGAACCCTTTGGCGTTACATTTGGGCTACACCATAATGGTCTCCTATCAATACCGGCTCTTGCTACGTGTTAACATTAGGGAGTGGAGAGTGTGTTTCCTCACCCAGGGAAACGGTTTAAATGTGGCCACTGATCCTGTCTTCATAGTTTTTAAGAGTTGGCATCAATCCAACTCCGGACGGACTCCAGAAATGTTTCTGGACAACGACTGAACCTATAGTTACAGAAAACCTATGTGCTAGGTGCTCTGAATTTCATTTCAGGTTCTAAAACTAAGGCTCAGAGAGGCTAAGTACATTGCCCATTGTCTCTCAGCTGGTAATAACAGCTACCATTTATTAAACATTTGCTCTATGCCAGGCGCCAAATCATACGGACCTAATAATGTCAAGATCTCCCTTCACATCCTCTTCCAATCTGTCAAGAATTGTATGCTAATTTTAATTCCAATAATGCCATGAAATACAAGACAAATGCAGATCAGAAAACTGAGGCTCAGAGAGGTTGAGTGGACAGCCAGGGAGTGACTCAGCCAAGATTCCAGTCTAGGTCCGTTGGACTCCAGGGCCTGAGTTCGCTCCAGGGTACTGCCTCTAAAAAAAAAACGCACTCAGGTGCATCCTGGTCAGTGTGGCCCCAGAGCCCAAGTTCTTTACACGACCCGTCAACATATCACCAAGTTCCTAAGAACGCTCTAGGCTGCGGGTGCAGTCTCTGCAAATACACAGCGGCCTGAAAGCACAGGAGGAAATGAGGAACCGTCTAAGTCCATCAGCCGTGGAATAACCGTTTTACTGGTATGAGGGTCTTTATGTCTCATTATTATGTGGCAGTGAGTCATTTAGAGGGAACCAAAAGGGAAAGTCCTGCCTCTCGTCCCCTACGAGAAGTGTAGGTGAGAACCGTTTAGGCGAGGAGAAGCACGAAGTGGGAACTGCCAGTCGAGCTCCCCATCCTCACTCCCCACCCGCACCCGCCCGGAGGTCCTGAAGCAAAAAGCACCGAAGGGGTTAAGGGTGACCGGGGGAGCCCAGCCACCGCCCCTTCCCAGCATCGCCTCCCAGAATCCCGCAGGCCCCAGTCAGTTCCCGCACCTCGCGAGACTCCACCCAGCCCCTTCCCCGAACAGCCACCCGTCCCCCTTCCTAGCTGAGGTCGGTGCTAGGCGGAGGACGCGAGAGGCAGAGCGGAAGGGGGCTGCCGGGCACGCCGGGAAGTGTGGTCCACGCGCTTCACGGGGCCATCTTCTTCCGGAGCGGAGGAGGCCAGAGAGGCCGCTAGGACTACGACTCCCAGCCGCCCTTTCGGTTTGTTTTTGTTCAAAAAAAAAAAAACCCACACTCCCCCTCCTCACTCTTCACACACACTCACACACACCCACGGCAGACACGCACGCACCCGGGCGCCGAAGGGAAAGCCGCGTCTCGCCCTCCCGCCCCGCCGTCGGTCCTGTCTCAGTCCCTCAGCAGAGCGGGAAAGCGGAGGCCGGAGCCGTGACCTCTGACCCCGTGGTTATGCGGAGCCGCCGCATTCCTTAGCGATCGCGGGGCAGCCGCCGCTGCCGCCGTGGGCGACTGACGCAGCGCGAGCGCGTGGAGCCGCCGCCGCCCCTCCCCCACCGCCGCTCTCGCGCCAGCCGGTCCCCGCGTGCCCGCCCCTTCTCCCCGGCCGCACCCGATACCTCGCGCGCCGCCGCTGCCACGCGCCCCCCCGCCGCCGCTGCCGCCGCCCCAGCCCCGCGCCACCGCCCCAGCCCGCCTAGCCCGGAGGTCCCGCGTGGAGCTGCCGCCGCCGCCGGGGAGAAGGATGAAGGACAAACAGAAGAAGAAGAAGGAGCGCACGTGGGCCGAGGCCGCGCGCCTGGTGAGGCGGGCAGCCGAGGGGGGCTCTGTGGGGCCCCGGGGGGGTGGGCTGGCCGCGCACCCCCTCTAGAGGGGGAGGGGCGAGGCCCTGCCCACCGCGGGAGGGGGCGGGGCCATCTTCCTTTAAAAACGGGACAGCCCCGCAAGGCGAGGGGTGGGGAGCGCTCCGCCGGGATGGGATGTGGCGCCTTTTTCCGCTCGCCCTCGCGCCCCCGCCCCGCGCAGCTAAATTCCTGCGGAGGGGCGAGCTGGCAGGCCGGCTCCTCCCCCTCTGGGCAGCGGGGTCCCGCCTCCCCTCCCCCACTATTTGGCAGCGTCTGGGGGTCTGGGGCAGCTTCGTTCATTTACCCGGGGGAGTTGGGTTTCCGGGAAGGGTCGGAAGCTCCTCCCTCGCTTCCTGGTGGGTAATGGGGTGGTGCCTTTGACTCCGGGGGTGGAAAAGCGACCCCACATTCAAGGACGCCAATGGCATTTTGAGCTTTCCCAATCTAAACCAGGTGCGTGGAGGGAAGCAAGTGCTTACTCCCAGCTTGAACCCTGAGCAGCGGTTCTCTAACTTCAGTGTCCTGTGGGCGACACCTGGGAGGCGGTTAGGAACGCTCCTCCTAGGGCCGTTCGTAAGACCTGCTGAGCCTCAGGGTCTGGGATAGAGCCTGGGAATCTGCGCTTTCACCAGCTTCCGAGGTGATTCAAACACAGTGGCTCACGGACCCCACTTTGAGAAACGCTGACTGGGGTGCTTTCCTTCAGAAGCTGGACTGGAAATTGGTATTTTGAGGAGAACTGAATCCACTTTGCAAAGAATGTATGTTGGACAAAGACAAAGTATCTCTGTTGGGAGACATTGTTCACTGAGAATTTAGCAAGGGAGAGCGTAATTTGAGTGTTTGAAGCCGTCTCGTTCAACTGATGGGGGTTGTGAATTTTGTGTTCAGAGCGTCAGAGGACTTGCAGGTGAAATAGCTTCCTTTTGGATTACACCCACAAAGCTCAGACACTTTGAGACATATTCGTGTAATTATCTGCTGATACCAGTAGTAACAGGTTATACTAAGATGTCAGTTCCTAAGATCTGTCACACAGCGAGGTTGTGGTGCAGATAGCATAAGTGTCTCTTGACACAGTAGTTTATATGTAATGATTGTAATTCAGTTTTAATGATGAGTGAAGCTCAGACTTAATTTTCTCTCTTATTTTGAAGTGAGTTTTCTGCTTCAAAGGTGTGCAAAAAAAAAAATAGACTGTATTGGGGGGGGTTTGATACAAACCTGAAGTACACCTTTTTCTCGAAGTCTGTAAAAGTTACGGATTTATAAAAACTGAAGAAATTTGGGCTACAGAATTTTCATTGGTGCTTGCTATCCTCTTCCCTAGTCATTTGTTGCCCAGGGAACAAAAATAGCAATTGTTTGTGTGCTGAAGTTTTGTGCTTCAGTTTATTTTGGCCTGGCATGTGAAGTTTGAAGATTTTGAGGTTCCGAAATATTTTTTTTTCTGATTCAGTCAAAATTGGAAGCTTGGGCTAGTTTTCAGGATCTTGTAGAAATTTCAGGATTTCTCTAATGGTTTTTCACCTGGAAACAAATATAGGCCTGATGGGGAGTGGGAGAGAGCTCTCGTTCTCCTCCTGGACGATGAGTTTTCTGTGTTCATTGACATTCTCCTTGGCGTTCCTGTTATGCGGGTGTTTATGACCCTGGGCACCCAAGGAAATTTGCTTGCTAGAGTTTTACTTGTTAGAGGTAGGTGAAAGTACCTTTAAATCCTGTGTTATGTATGTCTTGACAGAATTATAAAATCTGTTTGTCTCAAAGTTCTGTTGGCTCTTACTAGTTGACTTTAGGAATTTGGGGTCCACTGTTAAGTCTCTTTAGATTCTCGAATTTACTGTGGTCTGAACTTCAACATCGAGGTTGCTATTTCTGTTTTATCATTGACTCAACTTAAAGCCAGGTTATCAGGGTAAGTTATTCCTCTTTTTCTTCTAAGGCTTTTCATTAAAAATAGTAATATGAATAGGAATTACTTTGTTTGTTTTTCGTTTCTTTGCCACCACACCCGGCTAATTTTGTATTTTTAGTAAAGATAGGGGTTTCTCCATGTTGGTCAGGCTGGTGTCGAACTCGTGACCTTAGGTTATCCACCCACCTTGGCCTCCCAAAGTGCCGGGATTACAGCCGTGAGCCACCGCGCCCAGCCTATGAATAGGAATTACTTTGTGGTGCTGTTATACATGTGAAAAAGGATTTGAGAGACTTTGGGAGGCTGAGAGACAATAATCACTTGAGGCTAGGAGTTCGAGATGAGCCTGGGCAACATAGACCCGGTCTCTACAACAACAGCAACAAAATGAGCTGGGCATGGTGGTGCACACCTGTGGTCCTAGCTTCTCGGGAGGCTGAGGATAGCTTAGGCCGAGGAGTTGGAGGCTCCAGTGCCCAATGATTGTACCACTGCACTCCAGCCTGGGTGATAGAGGGAGACCCTGACTCTAAAAAAATATTGAGGCTGGGCGCCGTGGCTCACGCCTGTAATCCCAACACTTTGGGACTCTGAGGTGGGTGGATCACAGGGTCAGGAGTTCTAGACCAGCTGGGCCAACATGGTAAAACCCAGTCTCTACTAAAAATACAAAAATTAGCCGGGTGTGGTGGTGCATGCCTGTAATCCCAGCTACTCAGGGGGCTGAGACAGGAGAATCACTTGAACTCAGGAGGTGGAGGTTGCAGAGAGCCAAGGTCATGCCACTGCACTCCAGCCTGGGTGACAGAGCGAGAGACTCATCTCAAAAAAAAAAAAAAAAAGGACTTGTGAGAATGTGATACATAATTTGAGTATCTTGTGTGTGTGTTTTGTTTTAGAATTTTCCATTTCTTTGGATGGGACTGGATGATAGGTGAGGGGGAACTTTTTAAGAGTCCTAGGCTGGGCGCGGTGGCTCACGCCTGTAATGCTAGCTCTTTGGGAGGCTGAGGCAGATGGATCACCTGAGGTCAGGAGTTCGAGACCAGCCTGGCCAACATGGTGAAACCCCGTCTCTACTAAAAATACAAAAATTAGCCAGGCATGGTGATGGTGCATGCCTGTAACCTCAGCTACTCGGGAGGCTGAGGCAGGAGAATCACTTGAACCCGGGAGGTGGAGGTTGCAGTGAACCGAGATCGCACCACTGCACTCCAGCGGCGACAGTGAGACTCTGTCTCAAAAACAAAACAAAAGAAAAAACCAGTCCTCTTAATGTTTAAAACAAGTTGCTGTAACACTGTGCTGGAGACTTTGTGAGAGCTTACACTGGACTGAGAAACTTGACTAGGAGGGAATGTTGAAACTTGACTAGGCCAGTTGATTAGAACACCTGAACACTACTCTTCTCTTGGGCAGGTGAATTTGGAGTGCTTGCAATGGCAATTGTATGCACTTCCAGGGGAACACTTTCAGATTGCTCCTGACCCCACTCAGATTGGTGACTAGAGTGTTACTGGGAATCCTTTTAAAAATTGTTTTTGTAGGCCGGGCGCGGTGGCTCACACCTGTAATCCCAGCACTTTGGGAGGCCGAGGCGGGCGGATCATGAGGTCAGGAGATCGAGACCATCCTGGCTAACACGGTGAAACCCCGTCTCTACTAAAAATACAAAAAATTAGCCAGGCGTGGTGGCGAGTGCCTGTAGTCCCAGCTACTCGGGAGGCTGAGGCAGGAGAATGGCATGAACCCGGGAGGCAGAGCTTGCAGTGAGCCGAGATGGAGCCACTGCACTCCAGCCTGGGTGACAGAGCGAGACTCCGTCTCAAAACAAACAAACAAACAAACTTTTTGTAGAGGAAAGAAGATTCTTCTTGAGAATTTCAGTATAGCTACCCCAGGAGATTGATTTTTGCAGATGTTAATTAATGCTGTTGAAAAATAGTCTTTCTTTCACACATTTTGTAGTATTGTCTTTTCTAGATGTAAGAAGTAGACCTTACGTGATTGGGTCGATATAAATCCTCCAACTTGTTATGAACAGTTTGTTTGGGAGAAATAGCCAAGGAGATTTCCCTTTAAATTGAGGACCCTAAATGGATTCTCCCTGGCTTTGAGAAACTCTTTGTTGAATGCTTTATTTTTTACTTTGATTCATGACTGACCAGTTCTTACATCAAACATTTTTTCCCCATTGAAGTAAGAGAAGAGACACTTAAAAAAAAATGTAGTCTAGAAAGAGACTAGGAATAGAACACTGCTGACTTGTTCTTATACCAAGAGCTGGAGGCATAAACAGTTTTAATGAAAGTGAATACTTTGTATCTTTTGATGTAACTTCCCTTTAGAGATTCTGTTTCCCCCGTCTTAAATTCTCAGGCTATTTCTGATTGCTGTTTAAATAATTGTTAGTTACTATTTGAGTCATGCTTCTTAAAAAAAAAAAAAATGCTACAAAAATTCACTAGCTCAGCTTTCATTTAATTAGTATCAAAGAAATGATATCTGTGGCAGTGAACATTAGTAGCTTGTTCCAGGGTTTATTGTAGGTTTGTTCAAGTCAGTACTGCCCATCTTGGCACTTAGATTCTTGGAATACAGAGGTGGATGAGGTTTGCCCCTCGGGGCTTATGGTCTTCTGGGGATGAAGAAGGTCCAGACACAGGAACAGAATTTTACTACAGTCATGATACATGTTATCATAGTTGTATAAATCATAAACAGATATCCCAGTTGCTGCCTCCTGTCCAGTCATAATTATAAATAGTTTCTCCTTTCACTCTCAACTGTCCTGGTTTGGAAGATAATTGTATGTGTTATGAAGCAATGGGAACACTGAAAAGAGACGTTTACCTCTGCCTGGCAGAAATCAGGGAAGGCTTCCTGGAGGAAGGTGCTTTCTGAGCTGAATCTTGAAGGGTAACTAGGAGTTAGGCCAGTCACAGAGGGCATAAGCAGGAGCTGGTGAAACACATAGCAGGAGAGAAAGAGAGAGAGAGAGAAAGGGTGAGAGGGAGTGTGTGTATTTGCAAAGTGTGGGAATTAGGTATATCTACAAATTATTGGAACATAAAGTTTGTAGAGTGTCATTGTGGATGGGTAGAGAGACAGGCAGAGACCAGATTGTGAGGGTTCCATATGCCAGGCCAGTGAGCACCTACTCTGTGCCAGACATTGTAGGCATCACTTACATTGTCTCTAACCTGTCCAACAAATCTGAGAGAAAGACATCAGTATCCTTCAAAAGAGAACCTGGGTTCAGGTTGGGTTGTAGTTGTCTCAGTTTAGAATGTAAAAATTTGAATCTAACTCTAGATCCTGTTCTTTACCAGTGGGCCAGTGGACTTTGGAAGCTTCAGCTTTTGCAGTATGTGATTAAGGAGCTGTTGAAGGATTTTATTTGCTTTCTATTATTATTATTATTTTTTGAGACAGGGTCTTACTCTGTCACCCTGGCTGAAGTGCAGTGGCGCCATCACAGCTCACTGCAGCTTCCACTTCCTGGGCTCAGATGATTCTCCCACCTCAGCCTCCTGTGTAGCTGGGATTACAGGCATGCGCCACCATGCCCAGCTAGTTTTTTGTATTTTTTTGTAGAGACAGGGTTTCACCATGTTGCCCAGGCTGGTTTTGAACTCCTAGGCTCAAGCAATCTGCCCACCTTGGCCTCCCAAAGTTCTGGGATTACAGGTGTGACCCACTTTATCCAGCCATATATATTTTTAAAATTCTTTAAACAGATGAGGTTTCACTGTGTTACCCAGGCTGTAGTGCAGTGGCTATACACGGGCACGATCATGGTGCACTACAGCCTGGAGCTCCTGAGCTCAAGTGACCCTCCTGCCTCAGTCTCAGCTGGGACTATAGGTGTGCACCACTGTGCCTGGCCTGTTGAAGGATTTTAGAGCTGAAGGTGATGAGGGCAGGTTTGCTTTGCCGGGTTGACCTCAGGCTATAACATGTAAGTTCTACCAGAGCAGGGATTTGATCTTGTTTACTGTGAATCCGTAGAATTGTGTCTGGCACAAGGTACGTGTTCCATGTGTTTGTCGAATGATGGATGACAGCAGAGTCAGAATGGATTTAAGGAAAGCAGGACTGGATGGAGGGATAAATATTAAGAGGCTGTTGTGTTGGCAGGTAAGAGACTGGTTTTGGGACTTGGCGGACAGATGAGCGAGAAGGATGACACCTGCGTTTCTGAATTAGGTGATTATACAGGCTGTCAATCAAGGTAGGGAACACAGGAAGAAGAGTGGGTCTGGAGAAGAGGTGAATTAGAGTTGCCAATTAGATGAATTAAGAGTAGAGCTGAATTAGAGTAGATTATGAAGGGGTATACACTTGATCTTAGCCAAAAGGCCGAGAAGCGATAGATTATGAAGGGGTATAATCGGTACACAACTGAATATTTGAATCTGAAATTTGGGGGAGAAGTCAGCTAGAGGTAGAGATTAGGTGGTTATCAGAATTTAGGTAGTAGCTGAAACTGAGATGATAATGTTACTCATAGAGAATGGAAAATCTGAAAAGAGAAGCAAAGAATAGGACCATGGGAAATAGGGGTTTTATTTTAGTACCTTCTCCAAACCTTGACTTTGGTGCTGAGGTCTTAGGTCTGCTGTGGAAGGTACTCTCTATGGAAGAACATATCAGACAAGATCGGGCACATTCAGGGTGGTATGGCTGTAGACAGCAGCGTCCTATCAGACTTACTGCTTTATGTTTTGCTTGTGACAGCAGTACTTGGCTATGGTAGTTAAATGGACTGTAAGATGTTAGCTTGATTTGGACTACCCTGAGTAGCTGCACAGGTAGACAAAGTACAAAGATATTGACAGCTTTTTTCTTCCTTTAGAAGAACATATCTAAAACAACTCTTAAAGCAAGAGAGCTGCAGTTGCACACTAAGAAAATACTGCAATACTGCCATGACTTGGTTATAGGTGATGCTAACATAAATGAGATATTCTGTTTCTCATTGCACCAGTCATGCAGAATCATAGCATCACGTGCCAAATGGCAGAACATACTGTGGCAGTTAACACCACAAATTAACAACACAGTGGCAAAAAGCACCGTTTAAAAATATGGGTACTTGGCCGGTCGTGGTGCCTCACTTCTATAATCCCAGCACTTTAGGAGGCTGAGGCGGGCAAATCACCTGAGGTCAGGAGTTCGAGACTAGCCTGGCCAACATGGTGAAGCTCCGTCTCTACTAAAATACAAAAACTAGTGTGTGTGTGTATATATATATGTACTAATCAAACTTCCTTGGGAAAGAAAATGTGAATGCATTTCTGTCTCATACATTTCTTGTGCAGCGCTATATATTCTGTGGTTTAGCAGTATTAACAGAATCAAGCTAATCAGTAACCAATGTTGCTAAGGTCTTGCATACTATACCATGTATGCTGAGAAGATATGCATCCTTAGAATTGAGAATTGGAACATTTCAGTTAATTGCAGTAACTTTCAGTAACTGGATATATGTGTAATTTGATTTCTGAAGTAATTTTAATGTGGAAAAACTAAGTTGTCACCAGTGGTACCTCATAGCATAACTTTAGCCCATGATATATGGACGGATGGATATAAATGGAAATTGTACACTGAAATTAGGACGTTTATATTTCTTCAGGTATTAGAAAACTACTCAGATGCTCCAATGACACCAAAACAGATTCTGCAGGTCATAGAGGCAGAAGGACTAAAGGAAATGAGGTTTGTATTGTTCTTGTTGCTTAACACGAGGGTTTCATAGGATATGTGTCTTTCTGTAGTTGTGTAGTGATATGAGTAAGTACACCTGTGTATGTATTTGTGCTTCTGTGTCAGGTAGTGAGATGGAACTATCCATTTCCCAAATTGTGTGTTGTCTGAGTGGTGGGTGGCAGTGGGTGAACATCCATTTGTTTTCATTTAGAGGTGCAGTGGCTTTCCCCATCTCCTTGCTCTTCCTTAAATCTTGGCATAGAGGTTGTTTTTTGTGTAAGGAGTCAGGGCACATTTTCTCTTGTGCTGTTTTGGAAGTTTCAGACCTGATAGCCTCTATTGTGCCTAATGCTACCCTTTTCTCTATGCCGTATCACTGAAGTTCTTTCTTTTAGAATAAAAGAACAGTGGTCTCATCAACATAAAAAAACCCACTGACTTTTTTCCCCCTACTAATTCCAGTCTTATATGATATGATTTTTTTTTTTTTTTTTTTTGAAACGGAGTCTCGCTGTCACCCAGGCTGGAGTGCAGTGGCGCGATCTCGGCTCACTGCAAGCTCTGCCTCCCGGATTCACGCCATTCTCCTGCCTCAGCCTCTCCGAGTAGCTGGGACTACAGGCGCCCGCCACCACGCCCGGCTAATTTTTTTTTGTATTTTTAGTAGAGCGGGGTTTCACTGTGGTCTGGATCTCCTGAACTCGTGATCCGCCCGCCTCGGCCTCCCAAAGTGCTGGGATTACAAGCGTGAGCCACTGCGCCTGGCCTATGATATGAATTTACTAAATTTTGAGGTTGACCTTTATTTTCTAAATTTATGGTGTAGTATTCCTGGAGAAGTAACAAGTTAGAAACATAGAATTGCTGGCCTGAAACCCAGGGACTATCTTTAATCTTTTTCCTCATCCTAACTTCAAACTTAAAAAAAAAAAAAAAGCTGGGTGTAGTGGCCCACACCTGTAATCCCAGCACTTTGGGAGGCCAAGGCAGGGAGATCACTTAGGTCAGGAATTCGAGACCAGCCTGGCCAACATGGCAAAACCCCGTCTCTACCAACAGTACAAACATTAGCCAGCATGGTGATGCATGCCTGTAGCCTGTAGTTCCAGCTTGGGAGCCTGAGGCCAGAGAATCGCTTGAACTCAGGAGACGGAGGTTGCAGTGAGCCGAGATTGCACCACTGCACTCCAGCCTGGGCGACAGAATAAGACTCCGTCTCAAAAAACAAAACAAAAAAAAAGTACTTAAATGAGGAAAGAGGAGAGCACTACACAGTCCTCGCCTGGGACTCAGAGCAAACTTCATGTTTTTGCTAGTCAAACTTAGCTGCTTTAATTGACCTTTTAGGGTCAAAAGGCCCTCACTTTCCAGTTGTCAGTTCAAACATTCTCAAGTTGATGTTTTGTGGGGAGGGAAGATTAAGATTGTCTGCATCACATTTATTTGACTTGTACTTATCCACTGTGTAGTGTTATAATTGTGCTTTATTTTTGCTTTTATGGGCTATTTCCCATCATGCTGCTGTCTGCACTGCTGTTGGACCACTTTGCCTATAGAAGGTAAATGAGTCCCTTTGGGACATATGGAATTGAGAACCTTAACTTGTTTCTGCTTCTTGTTCTTAGAGGAATTATGAAGCAGTCATGATGGCTCATGATGAGTGAGCAGCTCTGTAATTTGTAGACAGAGGTATAATATGTAGGAGTCACAGAATAGCTGTGCCAGCATGCTGTTCCCCTTGTAGCAGAGATGCTAGCACACCCACTTGATACTCCAGATTTTGCACAAGGTTTCTTTTAGAGATTGGTTCTTGGTGAAAAATTTTTTAGCATCCAGTGTGTTCCAAGGCAAAATAAGTTATAGTTTTTTAATGGCTTTTTTAGACTCAGAATTTATTTTTAACACTGCATAAATTAGGGCCTCTAGTTCTGAAAAATGTGAAGAGGCTTACTTAAGCTATTTATGTATTTTTTAACATGCTGGGGAGAGGGAAGAGAGGGTGCACAGGTGACTGCTAGCACTAATATGCTAGTGCCAAACTCAGTTAATATTAATAATGGGCATTTGTTGATATTTTTGGTAGCTTTTCTAGTTAAAGATTCAGTAAGTAACATCCTTGGCACTGAATTGTCACCGTTTTGCAACCTGCTGTTGTGGCAGGGACCATGAAACAACTTAGTATGTCATTGTTTCAGTTTAATGTTTAAGCATTACTGGGAACTAAATCCACTTGACTTACTTTTTGCATTTAGGTTTAAATAATTGTTCCTGGGTAGATATAGAATTAAACTCAATCTCCCCACTCCCAGCAGAGAAAAAAACAAATGAAATACTGTTCTTTTTGTGTACTTACTAGAAAATGTTTAACTGGAGAAAAAGTTCTGCTTGTTATATTGGCACAGCACCATTGATTCTGTCATTCTTTGTGATAATATTCTATGGCAGTTTCTGAGTGATATGTAGATTGAAATATAGAGGCTAGGAAACTTTTAATAGTAAAATTTTACTAAAATTTATTAACTTATTAAAATATAACTTGAAGAAATTGTGAGGTTTTTCTAAATTTCTTGGAAATTTGATTTATATTGTCAAAAAGCACTGAAGAAGTGTTAGTTATGGATTTTGGGTATCACATAATGTTTATTCCAGAGTTCTCTGAGTGTGATTTATGTGAATTTCATTTGGTTATTCTTTTACTATTTTCACAGTGAAATTGTCATGAGATTTTTTCTTCTGTATTTCTTGCTTAGCTTCTTCTCATTTAAGAATGAGTTGGAGGGATTGAGTCTTTAAGTAGGCAGATGGATTGTATGACCCTCATCCATTCTTTTGTGGTTTTACAGTGGGACGTCCCCTCTCGCATGCCTCAATGCTATGCTACATTCCAATTCAAGAGGAGGAGAGGGGTTGTTTTATAAACTGCCTGGCCGAATCAGCCTTTTCACACTCAAGGTAAGTGATATGAACTCTGTTTTGGCGCAGTGATTCTTGGACTTTTAATGTGCATAAGAATCACCTGGTAGGTCTGGAATAGGGGCCATGAATTTGCATTTCTCATATGCAGTCAGGTGACACTAATGTTGTTCTTTTTTTTAGACGTAGTCTTGCTGTGTCACTCAGGCTGGAGTGCAATGGGGCGAGATCTCGGCTCACTGCAACCTCTGCCTCCCATGTTCAAGTGATTCTCCCACCTTAACCTCCCAAGTAGCTGGGACTACAGGCACACGCCACCATGCCCGGCTAATTTTTTTATTTTTTTTTAATAGAGACAGGGTTTCACCATGTTGGCCAGGCTGGTCTCGAAATCCTGACCTCAGATGATCCACCTGCCTCGGCCTCCCAAAGCGCTGGGATTACAGGCGTGAGCCACCGCACCTGGCCAGATGCTATTGGTTCTAAATGGCACTTTGAGGTGTTCTAATATGAATTGGATATTAGAAATTATTTAGTCATAGAAGCTCTTATCTGTGTGTTCATCTTTTCTTGTCTATATCTTTGTAGATTGTACAAAACTGAAGCATAACTATGGGGATAATTGCAGATGTGCCTTTTTTTTTTTCCTTTTTTTTTTTTTTTTTTTTTTTCCCTGAGATGGAGTCTCACTCTGTTGCCCAGGCTGGAGTGCAGTGGTGCGATCTCAGCTCATTGCAACCTCTACCTCCCAGGTTCAAGCAATTCTTCTGCCTCAACCTCCTGAGTAGCTAGGAGTGCACTACCACGCCCAGGTAATTTTTGTATTTTTAGTAGAGACGGGGTTTCACCATGTTGGTCAGGCTTGTCTTGAACTCCTGACCTCGTGATCCATCCGCCTTAGCCTCCCAAAGTGCTGGGATTACAGGCATGAGCTACCGCACCTGGCCACAGATGTGCCTTAATTAGGATTTTGTTGTAGTAATGATGTGAAGGATAAATTACTGGGCAGCTAATGTAAGACCTACTCTGGAAAATAACTGAAATGTGGACATATTTGTGGAAATTAAGTGACAGTAATTATAAAGGAAGAGTACTTAAATCAGGTAGAGTTAATAATAAAGCTTAAATAGGGCCGAAATGAACAGGCTAATTATTTTTCCACCATTTGTGATATATGGTAATCATTTAGACCAGGGGTCTGCAAACTTTCTCTGTAAAGGACCAGAAAATCAGTGTTTTTTGTTTTGTGGATCATATTTGTCTTCACCACTCAGGTCTGCCATTGTAGTAGGAAAGCAGCCATACCCAAATGAATGGGCATGGCTGTGTTCCAATTTAAAAAAATTATTTTATTTACAAATGTTTGTTTTACTTACGAAAACAGGCTGCAGGCCAGATTTGATTTGGGGCTGTACTTTGTCAACCCCTGATTTAGACATAAGATGACTTGTCGACATTGGAGAAACTGAAAATTTGATGCTGACCCTTTCATTCTTCCATAGTGTGTTATAAATTGTAGCAGTCAGTACAAACTTTTTCCTTTAAGTTTTGTTTTCTTGATGGACCATATTCAAGATAAATACCTGAACAAATACCAACTATATAACATGAAGCCATAAAACTTGGTCTTTATATATAAATAAAATTTATCTTGGGGTCAGATGTCTGTGCTGTTTTCTATATTGTTTTTATATCCAATAGTTTGATCTTTTTCTTGTAATCGAGCTTTTTGTATGCTTTTCTTATAATCGAGCCTTGGAAGAGACAGAGCCACTGAGCTCAAAACCTAGCTTTATGGTCGAGTGTGGTGGCTCATGCCTGTAATCCCAGCACTTTGGGAGGCTAAGGCGGGAGGATTACTTAAACTCAGGAGTACGAGACCTTGTCTCTATTAAAAAAAAAAAAAGCCTTGCATGTTGGTGTGTGTGCTTGTAGTTTTAGCTACTCAGGAGGCTGAGGCAGGAGGGTAGCTTGGAGATGGAGGCTGCAGTGAGCTGTGATCACACCACTGCTCTCCAGCCTGGGCCACATAGCAAGACCCTGTCTCAAAACAAAAACCTAGCTTTGTAACCTGGGAGGGATTTAACCCCTCTTTTTGGTGGAATGTGCATCCCTGGCATTGAGTCAGTCCTTAATAAATGATAGCCTTTATGATGATCTGAGGTTTATCATCCTTAATTGCCTGTTAATGGCACTTTTCTATTAATATTATATATTTTTTGAGACAGGGTCTTGTTCTGTCACCTGGGCTGGAGTACAGTAGCACAGTCACAGCTCACTGCAGCCTTGACCTCCTAGGCTCAAGTGATCCCCCCACCTCAGCCTTCTGAGTAGCTAGGACTTCGGGCACATACCACTATGCCTGGCTGATTTTGTGTATTTTTTGTGGAGAAGGAGTTTTGCCATGTTGCCCAGATTGGTCTCGAACTCCTGGGGTCAAGCGATCCACTGGCTTTGGCCTCCCAAAGTGCCAGGATTACAGACGTGAGCCACTGCACCTGGCCTATTATTTTTTAATTTAATATTAATTTATATTTTTAGAAACAGGGTCTCACTCTGTTGTCCACAGCTGGAGTGCAGTGGTATAATCGTAGCTCACTGTAGCCTTGAACTCCTGGGCTCAAGCAGTAGTCCCACCTCAGCCTTCCGAGTAGCATACACCACCACCCCAGCTAATTTTTAAATTTTTTCCTAGAGATGAAGTCTTGCTATGTTGGTTAAACTGGTCTCAAACTCCTGGCCTCAAGTGATCTTCCCACCACAGCTTCACAAAGCACTGGGATTACAGGTGTGAGCAACCATACCTGGCCCTCTATTGTCATATATATAGCGTATTGTTACATATGCTGTTAATTATATATGGTTATAATTATTTAATACATATTATATGTTTATTACAAATATGCCTGTTAATGGTATATTCTGTTTTTAAAAGGGAGGATAATTTTTTTCTATGAGTACCTTAAGGGCAGGAACTGAGTTTTATTTGTGTTTGTAATTTGGCTCTGGGCAGAATTCTTGGCATAGTACATGCTTTATGTGCGAACTGAATTATATTTCTTCATCTTAGTTTTACAGGTGTGAGCCACTGCACCAGGCCCCTTCATCTTAATTTGAATATATCTTTGAATAAACACCATTGTATGAACCTGCTGTAAGCTTGGGGGTGGTCTGTTAGTCTACAGCTTGTGTCTGAGATGTGCTAATTGAATATTTTGCTCAGTGCCTCATCTTAACTGCCTTTGGCTTTTTGTCGCTTATCCTTCATAGTATCTTGTTCATTGGCCTTTTACATCCATAGGCATTACTTCTCTGATATTCGTTGTGCTCTTTTAATGGATTAATGGTTTGCTTGGTTGGTTCCTCTAGTTAGACTGTAAACTCCTTGAGAGCAGAGTCTGTATTTTATTAATTACCTACAGTACTAGGTACATAGTTGCCTTCAATAAATATATATTTAATGAACGAATTTAGTGAATAATGGCTACACTTTTGTACTTCATTATTCTTTTTTTTTTTTTTTTTCTGAGACAGAGTCTTGCTCTGTAACCCACGCTGGAGTGCAGTAGTGTGGTCTTGGCTCACTGCAACCTCCACTTCCCAGACTGAAGTGATTCTCCTGCCTCAGCCTCCCGAGTAGCTAGGACTACAGGTGTGCACCACCATGCCTGGCTAATTTTTGTATTTTTAGTAGAGATGGGGTTTTACTATGTTGGCCAGGCTGGTCTTGAACTCTTGACCTCGTGATCCGTCTGCCTCGGCCTCCCAAAGTGCTGGGATTACAGGCGTGAGCCACTGCACTCAGCCTTCGTTATTCTTTTGACATTTGATGATAAATACTGTTTATGATTTTCTTTTTCTTTTTCTTTTTCTTTTTTTGGTAGAGACAGTCTCGCTTTGTTCCCCGGGCTGGTCTGGAACTTTTGGACTCAAGCGATCCACCCACCTCAGCCTCCCAAAGTGTTGGGATTACAGGCATGAGCCACCTCGTCTGTCCTTGTTCATAATTTTGATGGGCTGGGCACCGTGGCTCACGCCTGTAATCCCAGCACTTTGGGAGGCCGAGGTGGGTGGATCACTTGAGGTCAGGAGTTCAAGACCAGCCTGGCCAACATGGTGAAACCCCGTCTCTACTAAAAATACAAAAATTAGCTGGGCGTGGGTGTGCACGCCTGTAATCCTAGCTACTCAGGAGGCTGAGGCAGGAGAATCGCTTTAACTCGGGAGATGGAGGTTGCAGTGAGCCGAGATCGTGCCATTGCACTCCAGCCTGGGCAACAAGAGTGAAGCTCCATCTCAAAAACAATTCTGATGAATCTGTCCCTAGATTTGCATCTGGCATCTAGCTCATATCTCAGAGCCAGAATGAAGGATGCTTACCTCTGGGTTTGGTAAATTTTAGCTTGGTTAATTATGTGTGTGCCTTAATTTTTTTGACCTATTATAAAAGCAATATACATAAATGCAACAGAGAAAATGAAAGTAATCCATAAAATTCTACCTGCAACCAGCTGTGATGGCTCATGCCTGTAATCCCAGCACTTTGGGAGGTTGAGGCGGGTGGATCACTTGAGGTCAGGAGTTTGAGACCAGCCTGGCCAACATGGTGAAACCCTGTCTCTACTGAAAATGCAAAAATTAGCTAGGCGTGGTGGTGGGTGCCTGTAATTCCAGCTACTTGGGGAGGCTGAGGCTGGAGAATTGCTTGAACCTGGGAGGTGGAGGTTGCTGTGAGCCAAGATCGCACTACCTCACTGTAGCCTGGGTGGCAGAGACTGTTAAGAAAAAGAAAAAAAAAGTTCAGATACCTGTAACCTAAATAATTAATACTTGAAAAAATTTCATCATTGCTTCTTTCATTCAGTTAATATATTTTGAACCACTTGTCATTGTGTTATATATAGACATGTCTTATATATGTGTATATATATGTGTGTGTTTATTTTTTGAGACAGGGTCTCACTTTGTCATCCAGGCTGGAGTTCAGTGGTACAATCATGGCTCACTGCACCCTTGACTTCCTGGGCTCAAGCAGTCCTTCCAGCTTCCCTAGTAGCTGGGACTACAGGCGCATGCCACCACACCCAACTAATTTTTGTAGTTTTTGTTGAGGTGGGAGTTCACTAGTCTTGAATTCCTGAGCTCAAGCAATCCTCCTATCTTGGCTTCCCAAAGTGCTGGGATTATAGGCACGAGCCACTGTGCTCGCCTAGTTTTTTATTTTTAGATACAGGGTCTCACTCTGTGGCCTAAAGCTAGATGGTGCAGTGGCACCATCATAGCTCACTACAACCTTGAGCTCCTGGGCTCAAGGAATCTTCCTGTCAGCCTCCCCAGTAGCTGGGACCACAGGCATGCACCACTGCACCTAATTAAAAAAAATTTTTTTTATAGAGATAGAGGGGGTCTCATTTTGTTCCTCAGGCTAGTCTCAAACTCCTGGCCTCAAGCATTCCTCTGCTTCAGACTCCCAAAGTGCTGGGATTACAGGTGTGAGCCACGGTGCCTGGCCCCTTATTCTTTTTGAAGGCTGTTTTAAGAATTCCAGATTTCCGGCCATGAATGTGTGATTACTAACTAGTCTCTTATTATATGCCTCATTAACACCACACTTCTCTCAGAAGTTGTGCAGGCATTTAGTTTATTGTTACTCAGGAATGGATGAGAAAGGATGTCAAAGATCTGAACCAGCTGATTACCATCTTGACCACTTGAGAACTCAGGTCTGTCCAATAAACACCTTAATCCAAGGTGGTGTTAAATACATATTTTTATTTTTTACTTTATGTTTATTTATTTTGAAAAATTTCAAACCTATAGAAAAATTGAAGGAGTACCATAGTGTCTTAGTCCATTTTCTATTACTTATAACAGAATATCCAAAAGTGAGTAATTTATAAAGAAAAGTAATTTATTTCTTACAGTTATGGAGGCCAAGGTCGAGGGGACATATCTGGTCAGTGTTTTGCCATGTTGATCAGGCTGGTCTCAAACTCCTGACCTCAAGGCCTGCCTTGGCCTCCCAAAGTGCTGGGATTACGGGCGTGAGCCACCGTGCCCAGCCACCTCTGAGCACTTTAAATAGTATGTCTTAAGAACAAAGACATGGCCTGGCGCAGTGGCTCACGCCTGTAATCCCAGCACTTTGGGAGGCTGAGTTGGGCGGATCACCTTAGGTCAGGAGTTTGAGGCAAAACCCCGTCACTACTAAAAATACAAAAAATTAGCTGGGCATGGTGGCGTGCACCTGTAATCCCAGCTACTCGGGAGGCTGAGGCTGGAGAATCACTTGAACCCAGGAGGCAGAGGCTGCAGTGAGCCGAGATGGCACCACTGCACTCTAGCCTGGGTGACAGAGCAAGACTTGGTCTCAAAAAAAAAAAAAGAACAAAGACATTTTCCTACACCACAATGCCATTATCACACTCAAGAAACTTAACATTGATATGATTGTATATAATATATAGTCCAGATTCAAATTTTTCTCTCATTTCAAAATTATTCTTTGTGGCTTAAAATCCTGTATCCAATCGTGATATTTTTGAACAATCCAGACTAGTTGTTGTATAGAACTAAGTAGTTTTTAATTTATTTATTTTTTATTTTTTATTTTTTTGAGACAGGGCCTGGCTCCGTCGCCCAGGCATGGCTTACTGCAACCTCTGCCTCCTGTGCTCAAGCAATCTTGTGCCTCAGCTTCCCAAGTAGCTGGAATTAGAGGTGTGTGACACCACACCTAGCTAATTTTTGTATTTTTAGTAGATATGGGGTTTTGTCATGTTGCCCAGACTGGTCTTGAATTCCTGGACTCAAAGCAATCCTCCCACCTCAGCCTCCCAAAGTGCTGGGATTATAGGTGTGAGCCACGAGGCCTGGCAATTAAGTACATTTTTTAAGGACTAATAAAAATGTAGAAAACTTGGTTATTTCCAGAATCATTTATGTTTTACTGTCAGTAGTAATGCCAGACAGTAGTCATGTCTACTGTTCCAGGTTGTCCAAAGGATTCAGCAGCAAAGGATGAAAGTGGTGGGAAGTTTTGCATAATGGTCGACCAAGGGCTAGTTTGGTGAGTGTCTTGCCTGTGATAATGGACAGGAAGACACCAGTTTTTTTATTTTATTTTATTTTATTTTATTTTATTTTCTGTTGTGTTGTGTTGTGTTGTGTTATGTTATCTTTGAGACGGAGTCTCACTGTATCACCCAGGCTGGAGTGCAGTGGTGCAGTCTCGGCTCACTGTAACCTCTGCCTCCTGGGTTGAAGTGATCCTCCTGCCTCAGCCTCCTGAGTAGCTGGGATTATAGGCGTGAGCCACCACACCCGACTAATTTTTTGTATTTTTAGTAGAGACAGGGTTTTACCATGTTGGCCAGGCTGGTCTTGAACTCCGTACCTCAGGTGATCCACCCACCTCAGACCCCCAAAGTGTTGGGATTACAGGCATAAGCCACCACACCCAGCTGACACCAGTTATTTAACTCACATTTCTCCCTTTTCCTTTTAAAGGTAGTAGTGACACCTTTGAAATCTTTTGGCATTTTCTTTGCCCGTTCTCCCTTATGTGTTAAGGATAAGCTTATGTGCAGAATGACTTGTTAGTTTTTTCTCCTCCGTACTTGGAAATCTCATCTGGTGGGACATTAGGGTCAGAATTTTGTATATTATATATTATATATCTGTTATATATATAATATATTTTATATATTATATAATATATATTTATATATAACAGATACAGAATATATGATATAAAGATATATATGATAATATATATTATATAATATATATCTCATATGTATTATATAGTATATAGATCTATTTTATATATTATATATAATACATAATAGATATATATTATCTATTATATAGATATATTTTATATATTATATCTATATATATTGTATCACCTGACCTCAGGTGATCCACCCACCTTAGCCTCCCAGAGTGCTGGGATTACAGGCATGAGCCACGTGCCTGGCCAGAATTATATTTTATCTATGTGATTTTACTATTTGAAAATAATTGCAATTTTTTATTTTTATTTTTTGGTCCCGGAAACATTTGTGTGGACTTATCTATGATTATCAAAGGTTTACTGATTTGCTGGAGATTTTTTGAGCACGACAAAGGGTTTCTTCTTTGATAAAAGCTTTTCTGGGTAATGTGATGGTACAGGTTGAGTATCCTTTATCTGAAATGCTTGAGACTGAAGTGTTTTGGATTTGAGAATTTTTAGCGTCTTGGAATATTTACCACATACATAATAAGGTATCTTGAGGATGGGGCCCAAGTCTAAACACAGAATTCGTTTGTGTTTCATATTTACCTTATATGCATGAAACAAAGTTGTTTTCTTTTTTTTGAGACGGAGTCTCACTCTGTCGCCCAGGCTGGAGTGCAATGGCGTGGTCTTGGCTCACTGCAACCTCCACCTCCCAGGTCCAAGCGATTCTCTTACCTCAGCCTCCTGAGTAGCTGGGATTACGGACATGAAGCATCATGCCCGGCAAATTTTTGTATTTTTAGTAGAGATGGGGGTTTCACCGTATTGGCCAGGCTGGTCTCAAACCCCTGACCTGAAGTGATCTGCCTGCCTCAGCCTCCCAAAGTCCTGGGATTACAGGTGTGAACCACCGCACCTGGCCCCAAAATAAAGTTTTGACTGTGTGTGTGTGTGTTGGAGACAGAGTCTCACTCTGTCGCCCAGGCTGGAGTGCAGTGGCATGATCACAGCTCACTGCAACCTTAGCTTCCTGGGCTCAAACGATCCTCCCACTTTAGCTTCCCAAGTAGTTGGGACTACAGGCGCATGCCACTGTGGCTGAGTAATTTTTGTGTGTGTGTGTTTTTGTTTGTTTGTTTTTGTTTTTTTAATAGAGATGGGGTTTTACCATGTTGCCCAACCTGGTCTTGACCTCCTGGGCTCAAGCCATCTGCCCACCTTGACCTCCCAAAGTGCTAGGATTATAGGCATGAACCACCATGTCCAGCCTTTGACTGTGTTTTGATGGCAACCCATCATGTGAGGTCAGGTGTAGACATTTCCATTTTTGGCGTCAGATTGGCACTCCAAAGGTTTCAGATTTTGGAGCTTCTTGGAGTTTTGGATTAGGGATGCTCAGCCTGTACATTTGACAATTTATATACAGATGCTTGCATCAGTACTTGGAACTAGTCCTCAATGGTGGGATAGGTGAAAATTATCTCTACTTTGAGTTCTTGATTTGAATTCTTTTTTCTTAAGCTTTTCCTAAAGTCATCTGTCAGTGTTAATTATTGCCCGGTTAGAGGTAGGATTTGTATTGTTTTTTACACTTGGGATTTCCTATTGTCATAAGATCACTGTGAACTCCCTTGTAGTGTTGTACATTCTTAAGACTTTCATGCTGAAATACTATGCTTTTATGAAATGGTTGTTGTGTCTTTGCTGAGTTTAAATAGGGTCCAGGCCGGGCATGGTGGCTCATGCTTACCCTGTCTCAAAAAAAAAAAAAAAAAAAAAAACCCTCAACTAAATATAGTTAAATAGGCCAGGCTTGGTGGCTCATGCCTGTAATCCCAGCACTTTGGGAGGCGGAGGCGGGCGGATCACCTGAGGTCAGGAGTTCGAGACCAGCCTGGCTAACATGGCGAAGCCCTGTCTCTATTAAAAATAAAAAAAACTAGCCAGGTGTGGTGGTGCACGCCTGTAGTCCCAGCTACTCGGGAGGCTGAGGCAGGAGAATCACTTGAACCCAGAGACAGGTGAGACTCTGTCTCTCACAGACACACACACACACACAGATAAATAAATTGGGCTCATAAATGGTGATTCCAGCACTCACTGTCAGGTATAACTTCAGTCTTTTTTTTTTTTTTTTTTTTTTTTTTTGAGACAGAGTCTTCTTCTGTCGCCCAGGCTGGAGAGCAGTGGTGCAGTCTCAGCTCACTGCAACCTCCACCTTCTGGGTTCAAGCAATTCACCTGCCTCAGCCTCCCGGGTAGCTGGGATTACAGGTGCAGACCACCACGCCCAACTAATTTATTTATTTTTTATTATTATTTTTTAGTAGAGATGGAGTTTTGCCATGTTGGTCAGGCTGGCTTTGAACTCCTGACCTCATGTGATCCACCTGCCTTGGCCTCCCAAAGTGCTGGGATTACAGGTGTGAGCCACTGTGCCCAGCCAACATTATTCCCTTCTGTTGTTACATAAGATGTCACGGCCAGGCATGGTGGCTCACGCCTGTAATCCCAGCACTTTGGGAGGCCGAGGCGTGTGAGAAACCTGAGGTCAGGAGTTTGAGACCAGCCTGGCCAACCTGGTGAAACCTCGTCTCTCCTAAAAATATGAAAATTAGCTGGGATTACAGGCGCCCACCTGTAATCCCAGCTACTAGGGAGGCTGAGGCAGGAGAATCACTTGAACCTGGGAGGTGGAGGTTGCAGTGAGCCGAGATCACACCATTGCACTCCAGCCTGGGTGACAGAGCGAAACTGTGTCTCAAAAAAAGAAAAAAGTAAAAAGATGTCACTTATGGCTATTTGTACTTTATTATACTTCATGTGATGATATATGGTTCAGCATCAGGGTCTTTTTTCAGTTAAGTTCAGTTGAACCCTTTTCCTGTTTAGAATATTTTTTTAAAGTATAAAAAAACTTAATAAAAGAAATGGATGGCTGGGCATGGTGGCTTACCCCTGTAATCCCAGCACTTTGGGAGGCTGAGGCAGGTGGATCACCTGAGGTCAGGAGTTCAAGACCAGCCTGGCCAACACAGTGAAACCCCATCTCTACTAAAAATACAAAAATTAGCTGGGCATGGTGGCGGCCGCCTGTAATCCCAGCCACTTGGGAGGCTGAGGCAGGATAATCCCTTGAACCTGGGAGGCGGAGATTGCAATGAGCCTATCGCACGACTGCACTGTAGCCTGGGTGACAAGAAGGAGACTCCGTCCCTCCCATAAAAAAAAGAAATAGATGGCCGGGCGCGGTGGCTCACGCTTGTAATCCCAGCACTTTGGGAGGCCGAGGCGGGCGGATCACGAGGTCAGGAGATCGAGACCACAGTGAAACCCCGTCTCTACTAAAAATACAAAAAATTAGCCGGGCGTGGTGGCGGACGCCTGTAGTCCCAGCTACTCGGAGAGGCTGAGGCAGGAGAATGGCGTGAACCCGGGAGGCGGAGCTTGCAGTGAGCCGAGATTGCGCCACTGCACTCCAGCCTGGGCGACAGCGAGACTCCGTCTCAAAAAAAAAAAAAAAAAAAAAAAAAAAAAAAAAGAAATAGATGACTATATTTAAAGTATCTTCCATTTAAACCCATAGTTTGCAAATAAAGGAAAAAGCAGTGGAGGAAGAGAGTGAGATAATTACTGCATTTTTACAATGTTAAATAATTACAATTAAAATTTTTGTGTACAATTCCACATTTAATAGCAATTTGCAAATGACTTATTGCCAGGTGTGGTGTCTTACGCCTGTAATCCCAGTACTTTGGGACCCCAAGGTGGGAGAATTACTTGAGCCCTGGAATTCGAGACCAGTCTGGGCAACATAGTGAAGCTTTGTCTCTACAAGAAATAAACAAAATTAGCCAGGTGTGGTAGCCTGCATCTGTAGTTGGAGGTACTGGGGAAGCTAACGTGAGAGGATTGCTTGAGCCCAGGAGGTTGAGGCTGCCCCTGACATCAAGCCACTAGACTCTATCCTGGGCAACTAATTGAGACCGTGTCTCAATGAACAAACAAACAAAAAAAAACCCAAATGATTTACTTATCATTAAATACCAAGAAAAGAATGACTGGAGTAAGCTTAGATTTAGATACAATAAAATCATGGAGCTTATCATTTGAAAGGCATTTTTGACTTTTCATAGGTGCCTAGCAAGCAAAGTGGTCCTTTTGAAAAATGCAAGTCACATCATGTCACTTTTCTGCTTGGCTCTTGCCTGCTTCTCGAACGGTTCTCCTAGCACATTCTAATTGGTCATTATTCGTTGTGTTTCAGCCATTCTGGCCTTCAGCCTATTTCTCAAACACCCCAATCTTGGGTACACTTTAGGGCCCTTGCATTTGCTAGCTCATTTACCTGGAAAATTCTGCGGTAACTTCTTGCACATAATAGGTACTAATAAATATTGGCTGAATGCAACCAAAAAAGCTGACTTCGGTAGTAGAAGAGAACATTACCAAAGTCATTTTTTTTGAGACAAGATTTCCCTCTGTTATCTAGGCTGAGTTTAGTGGTGCCATCACGGCTCACTGCAGCCTTGACTTCTCGGGCTCAAATGATCCTCCCACCTCAGCCTCCTGAGAAGCTGGGACCACGGGTGTGTGCCACCATGCCTGGCCAATTTTTTTATTTGTAGAGATGAGGTCTTATTCTGTTGCCCAGAATGGTGTCAAACTCCTGGGCTCAAGTGATCTACCTGCCTCAGCCTCCCAAAATACTGAGATTATAGGTGTGAGCCGCTGGTCCAGCCTCTTACCAAAATCTTTTTTTTTTTTTTTTTTTTTTTTTAGACGGAGTCTCACTCTGTCACCCAGGCTGGAGTGCAGTGGCGAGATCTCGGCTCACTGCAAGCTCCACCTCCTGGGTTCACGCCATTCTGCTGCCTCAGCCTCCCGAGGTGCTGGGACTACAGGCTCCCACCACCACGCCTGGCTAATTTTTTGTATTTTTAGTAGAGACGGGGTTTCACCATGTTGGCCAGGATGGTCTCGATCTCTTGACCTTGTGATCCACCCGCCTCGGCCTCCCAAAGTTCTGGGATTATAGGCGTGAGTCACTGCACCTGGCCACCTCTTACCAAAATCTTTTTTTTTTTTTTTTTTGAGACGGAGTCTCGCTCTGTCGCCCAGGCTGGAGTGCAGTGGCGCGATCTCAGCTCACTGCAAGCTCTGCCTCCTGGGTTCACGCCATTCTCCTGCCTCAGCCTCTCTGAGTAGCTGGGACTACAGGCGCCCGCCACCACGCCCGGCTAATTTTTTTGTATTTTTAGTAGAGACGAGGTTTCACCGTGGTCTTGATCTCCTGACCTCGTGATCCGCCCACCTCGGCCTCCCAAAGTGCTGGGATTACAAGCGTGAGCCACCGCGCCCAGCCCAAAATCTTAAACTAGTTAATTCTTGTATCTCACCTTGCTTTTATATCAGTTTTTGTTATAGAATGTGCTTTCTTTTTAGGTTATTTTTCTTCTCAGCAAGTTAACTTTGAAGAATCTTTTTTTTCTTGCCCTTTTTTTTTTTTTTTTTTGAGACAGAATTTTGTTTTTGTTGCCCAGGCTGGAGTGCAATGGTGTGATCTCAACTAACGGCAACCTCCACTTCCCAGGTTCAAGCGATTCTCCTTCCCTAGCCTCCTGAGTAGCTGGGATTACAGGCATGCACCACCAGGCCTGGTTAATTTTGTATTTTTCTTTTTTAGTAGAGACAGGGTTTTTCCATGTTGGTCAGGCTGGTCTTGAACTCTCGTCCTCAGGTGATCCGCCCGCCTCGGCCTCCCGAAGTCCTGGGATTACAGGCGTGAGCCAGCGCACCCAGCCTCTTGCCCTCTTTCTAGCGGTTCTACATAAATCTGTGGAATAATCTGCTGACGTTAGAAATAAACCTTTCTCAGGCTGTGGCCATAATCTGGTTCATTTTAATTGCTGAAGGAAGAAACTGAACCCTTAGGAACAGTTTAAACATTCTAGGTGGTTTTTAGATATATTATTCCTGTTAGATTTTTGAACTTTGATCATCTTGTTAGAAAAAAGAGGCCAGGCACTGTGCCTCATGCCTGTAATCCCAGCATTTTGGGAGGCTGAATCGTCAGGAAATCACTTGAGCCCAGGAGTTTGGTACCAGCCTGGGCAACATATGGAGACCTCATCTCTACAAAAAAAAAAAAAAAGAAAAAAAAAAAAAAAGAATTAGCCAGGCGTGGTCGCCCATGCCTGTGGTCCCAGCTACTCAGGAGGCTGAGATGGGAGGATTGCTTGAACCTTGGAAGTTGCGGCTGCAGTGAGCTGTGATTGTGCCACTGCACTCCAGCCTGGGCAACAGAGTAAGACCCTGTCTCAAAAGGAATTTTTGCATTCATTTAAAAATGAATGGTAGCAACATTTTAGATAATAACTTATGTAGTCTGTGTGAATCTCATCAAATATATGTGATTTTTAATGCGTAGAATCCTATAATTTTAGTGAGAGTGGAGCTCTCAAGTTATCTAATTTACTTTCATTTTATAGATAAAAACTAAACTTCTGATAGATGAAAGGATTTATACCATACATCTATATGATAATTGCATATGGCTGAGTTGGGGTTAGAACCCAGGACCCAACCTTTGATTTGATTTCTTTTCATTATGCCAATTTAGAATAAAATTTTTTCTCTTGGTTTTCTGACCTTTGGCCACTTCATCTTTTGAAGGATCTTGTAAGTTCCTTGATATTTCTCAAAATGCCAGTTTTATTCTCTTCAATGAAAGTTCTTGTTAAGTGAAAGTAGCCTTTCATATACTTAAATGTGAACCTGTTCCTTAGGCTTGAGTTTTGCACTCTCCATTATATTGGCATTTATAGTTGTTGGTTTTTTTTTTTCTTTTGAGATGGAGTCTCTCTCTGTCGCCCAGGCTAGAGTGCAGTGGTGCGATCTCGGCTCACTGCAAGCTCTGCCTCCCAGGTTCACACCATTCTCCTGCCTCAGCCTCCTGAGTAGCTGGGGCTATAGGCGCCCACCATCATGCCCGGCTAATTTTTTTTGTATTTTTAATAGAGATGGGGTTTCACCATGTTCGCCAGGGTGGTCTCATCTCCTGACCTTGTGATCCGCCCGCCTCGGCCTCCCACAAGTGCTGGGATTACAGGCGTGAGCCACCGCACCCAGCCAGTTGTTGGTTTTCTTTTCTGTGCCAGATTGAGTGATACGTGGTGGTACTAAGAGCACTGGAATAGGAGTCAAGGACTGAGGTACAGCATAGCACCTCATGTATTACTTGGGTATCTCCACTTGTCTCTAACACTGAAGAGGTATAATTGGTTGTTTAAAAACTGTGGGTGTAAAATGCTAGTATCCCATGAAATGGAAGTGCAGAATATAAACGAATGCAAGCGTAAGGGCTCAATTTCTCCATCTCTCATGGGCTCCACCATCACTGTCTGACATCCTGATCTCCTAAGGCATCTTTCCTCCATCCCAGAGCTCTGTTGAAAATCTCTTGGGCTAAAAACCAGTACAGACCTTCTGATACTCACATTCTAGCCTTTTTAGATTGTTGTATGTGAAGAGTAAGTCAGCTGTGGATATTTTTCTTTCCTATTTTGTGATGCATTTGGTATTTACTGGAGGCTGCCTGTTTTGTTGCAAACCCTGTTCCACTATGTACTGTAGGAGGTCTGCTCAGAAAGCCTAGTTAGTAGAACGGTACCATTTGCTTTGGTCAATTGTAGCAGCAGTCTTTTTTTTTTTTTTTTTTTTTTTTTGAGACAGAGTCTTGCTGTGTTGCTCAGGCTGGAGTGCAGTGGTGTGATCTTTGCTCACTGCAACCTCCGCCTCCTGGGTTCAAGCGATTCTCCTGCCTCAGCCTCCCGAGTGGGATTACAGATGTGTGCCACCATGCCCAGCTAATTTTGTATTTTTAGTAGAGATGGGTTTCACCCCAGGCTGGTCTTAAACTCCTGACCTCAAGTGATCCACTTGCTTCGGCCTCCCAAAGTGCTAGGATTACAGATGTGAGCCACTGTGCCCGGCCAGCAATCTGGTTTTGAAGGAGGCTTTGCCCCTCATTTGGTAAAAGGTTCCTTCTTTGACTAATTCCCAAAGGACATCTGGATCTGTCTTCAAAAGAAGGGGTATTCCATTGTCAGTATTCCTAGCTAGCTCTGGGAGAAGAGAGAACTTGATTGTTTTCAGGGCCCTGGTCAGAGTCTGGTTTTATGCCCAAGAGATGAACTGCCTTTTGTCCTTCTACCTCCTGAAGTTCAGAGCCCTGTGAAAATGAAGTGGTAAAGGTCAAGTAGCAGTAGTTTGAAAAGCACCAGCACTGGGACGATTTTGTGGTAGCCTAGCGGAGTGGGCAGGATGCTTACTTCAGAGGTGCTAAAGGGATGTATTTTTTTTAAACAAGAAGGTTACAAATGTTTCTATTAAGTTTGATTTTAAAGCATGAGGGTTCTGGGAAAATGAGAAGATTGTACATACTCTAGGCTTCCTTGGGACTGTATTTGAAAAAAAATAAACTTTTCTTTGGGTCAGCCAGTATGAAAACTGCATTTGATCTCAATCCTTCAGATCAGGCTTTTGGGGAGAGTTAGTTGAAGAATTTGTTTAGTCTTAAGAAAGTTGCTTCTAGCTTAGCTAAATCTGGAAGAAAAGATGGAACCTGATGTTTGAGTGCTAACTGTATTCCAGACAGACGTTATACTCCTTATATTGGTCCTTTTGAAGCATAAATATGTTTCCAAGTCCTATAATAATGAGGAAATTGCCTGTGAGAGTTTAAGTAAATTGTACAAAGTAACACTTTTGGTTGAGAGATTTGTTTTTAATACAGAGAGGACAGGTTAGGAACTTTGAAGCTTCAACTAAATGAGTCAGTTCTCAAATGTTTGAGAAGCATGCTCAAGGTTCTGGAGGAATAGCTTAATTAATTTGTACATCATGAGGGGAGTAGGGAGCAAAAATATGTATAATTTCTTCTGAATGATGCTGTCTTTTTTGATGCAGTGGTGCTAAATGGGCTTTGCTTGTATGATACTTCTTAAACGCATTAGCTAATTATTTTGTTTTAGTCTTCTTTTTTGAAATACAGATGACTCTTCAAGCTGGTTTTCTTTGGGAAGTTATCTGTCCTGACAATTCTACTTCTAAAACTTCAACTTTTTTTTTTTAGTCTTCATTTCCATTGCCACCACCCTATCCTAAATTATCCTCTTATGCTGGATACCGAAATAGCTTCTGCCTGGTCTACTTACTTTCACTTCGCCCCCTTATGATCCAGTGCTTTGCTCCTTTTAATCCAGTGGCCAGAGGGATTTTTTTCAAAACATAATTTGATTATGACAGATCTATGTTTGATACTTATCCATGGTTTCCCGTGGCAGTTGGCAGAAAAATCCAAACTTCGTTTGGCCACACTGCCCTTCTTTCAGTAATTTGAATTCCTTAAGCTTTTTCTAGTTTCAGGATTTCCCATTTTGAACTCTTTCTCCTCCACTTTTTCCTGGCCACAGGTTTCAAGAGCTGACAACTTACCTCAGTTCTTAAGAGGATCCTTTGTTTATCTCTAAATTGGATTTTCCTGTGTCCAAACCAGTGGGCAGCAAGCCACCCAGGTGCCGAGGCAAGAGACTGAGGACATGAGCTGTTCCAGTATAATAAAATATAAAACAAGAATAGTCATACCAGATATAGATTTTAGATATGATTATATATGAATATCATTAATCATTAGTTGGTAGTAATTACTCTTTATCCCAATATTATAATAATCCCTGCTCTATAATCATAATCTAGGAAAAACCAGGCCATACAGGGATAGGAGCTGAGGGGACATAGTGAGGTGTGACCAGAAGACAGGAGTGCGAGCCTTCAGTATGCCTAGACAGGGCCACCAGAGGGCTCCTTGGTCTAATGCCAAGCATCTGGGAAGATGCCCGTTGCCAGGCGGACCGTGGTCTAGTGGTAGCAAAAGGTGTCAAGGAACAACACTCGCTACTTAGCAGACTGGGAAAGGGAGTCTCCTTTTCCCCAGGGGAGTTTAGAGAAGACTCTGCTCCTCCGCCTCTTGTGGAGGGCCTGACACCAGTCAGGCTTGCCCGCAGTTATCCGGAGGCCTAACCGTCTCCCTGTGATGCTGTGCTTCAGTGGTCACACTCCTAGTCCACCTTCATGTTCCATCTTGTACACCTGGCTCTGCCTTCTAGATAGCAGTAGTAAATTAGTGAAAGTACTAAAAGTCTCTGATATGTAGAAATAATGGCGTAAGCTGTCTTTCTCTTTGTCTTCTCTCTCTCTCTGCCTCGGCTGCCAGGCAGGGAAGGGCCCCCTGTCCGGTGGACACGTGACCCACGTGACCTTACCTATCACTGGAGAAGACACATTCTTTACCCTGCCCCTTTTGCTTTGTATACAATAAATAACAGCGCAGCCAGACATTCGAGGCCACTACAGGTCTCCGCGCATTGGTGGTAGTGGTTCCCTGGGCCCAGCTGCCTTTTCTTTTATCTCTTTGTCTTGTGTCTTTATTTCTACACTCTCTCGTCGCCGCACACAGGGAGAGACCCACTGACCCTGTGGGGCTGGTCCCTACACAAACCTTACTTGTTATCACAAGTTTATAATTATTTGGGTGATTGTTTGATGTGTCTCTCCTGACTGGGCCTTAGGGGCAGAGAATCTGTATTTTGTTCTTGTTTATATCCCTAGGAGCTCTTATAGTAGGTATTCAATAAATGTTTGTTGAATAAAGGCAGTGGAAAAACACATAGAAGATGTGCTGTGGCAGCAGTTCTCAGTACCAACAGTTGAATTGGTTTACAATAGTAATTTTTGGTGTCAAAATGGAGATGTGTAGTATGGAATGTTTAGGAAGATCTTTTTCGCATGAATGTTTGAAAACCTCCAAAGTGTAAGGTTTTTTTTTTTTCTCAAAAGAAAAAAGTCATATTTGGGGTTACTTTTTTTTTTTTGAGACAGAGTCTTGTTCTGTTGCCCAGGCTGGAGTGCAGTGGCATGATCCTGGCTCACTGCAACCTCCACCTCCCGAGTTTAAGTAATTCTCATGCCTTATCCTCTGGAATAGCTGGGATTACAGGCGTGTGCCACCGTGCCCAGCTGTTTTTGTATAATTATTAGAGATGGGGTTTCGCCATGTTGACCAGGCTGGTCTCAAACTCCTGGCCTCAAGTGATCTGCCAGCCTTGGCCTCCCAAAGTGCCGGGATTACAGATGAGAGCCACCGCACCCGGCCCAGTGTTACTTCTGAAATTGAAATCAAATGCCATATTGATTCCTGATCTTTTGTGTATGACCACTCTCTCTCTCTCTTTTTTTTTTTTTTTGCTACGTCTCCCCGAAAGTTTTTAGGATCTTTTTTTCCACGATTATGTACCTTGATGTGGGTCTTTTCTCACCCTTTGTGCTATTAGGTCTAGCAACTCATGTGTCTCAGGTCTGGGAAATGATTTTACAGTTTTTCCAGCTGGTGCATAACTAGCTGTTTGTTCTGATACTGTCAGTATTTAACTTTATGTTAGAAACATTTCATAATGCAAATAAAAAATTTAAGCCAGGTGCAGTGGCTCATGCACTTTGAGAGGCTGAGGTGGGAGGAGCACTTGAGGTCAGGAGTTCAAAACCAGCCTGGCCAACATGGTGAAACCCCTTCTACTAAAAAAAAAACAAAAACAAAAATTAACTGGGCATGGTGGTGCACCCCCATAATCCCAATTACTCAGGAGGCTGAGGTACGAGAATCACTAGAACTGGGAGACAGGTTTCAGTAAGCCGAGATTGTGCGACTGTACTCCAGCCTGGGTAACAGAGTAAGACCCTGTCTCAAAAAATAAAATACATAAAAAATTTAATATTATGTATATAATATCCAGCCCAGGCTTTTCTATTTGTCATGCCCTGTTTCTTTCACATCATAGCCTTACTCAGATGTCTGCTGATCCTTGATTGAGGTGTGATGATTGAGAGTCAGGCTCTTATATACTGCTGGCAAATTCAGTGCATTGTGGTTTTGTGACTTCACTTGTCTCTCACAGAAGTGGGGAAGTGGTTTTTACTTCGATGCATGGTTCTGAAGTAGAGATGTCTATCTCCTGATGCACACTTTAAATAATCCCCATGTTTTCCACTCCATACTCCATCCTTGTCTGGTTTAAGCTCTTAGCCTGTCTGCAGTTCCGGGGATGAATTTGCTTGGTTCTTTTCAGCATCTCTCTCTGCAACACTTATGCTTTGCTAACTATTCTCTTTGCTCCTCCATTTGTTTCTCTGTCATTGATGACTTCCAAGTTATATCCCCATCCTCGATATTCCTTTTTGAACATCAGACTCATATATTCAGTTACCTCCTCAGTATCTCTATTCGGATATCTAATGGCATCTCAAAATTAACGTGCAAAACCAACCTGTTCCACCCTTGTGTTGACTGTATAAATTAGTGGGAACTCCATTTTTTAAGTTGCTTAAATCAGAAACCTGGGAGTCATCAATCTTGGAGTCTGTCCCTTTGCTCTTGTGGCATATGTAATCATGAATAAATCCTGTTGGCTCTACCTTCAGAATATACCTCATTTTATCACTCCCTCTGCCACCAGAGTGGTTTAAGCCACCTTCATATCTGAGGTTATTTTAGTAGCTTCCTAACTGGTCTCCTTCCTTCCATTCTTGCCACCTTCCTCAACACCGAAGATATATTTTATTTATTTATTTATTTTGAGACAGAGTCTTGCTCTGTCGCCCCAGCTGGAATGTGGTGGCTTGATCTTGGCTCACTGCAACCTCTCTCTTCCAGGCTTAAGCAATTCTCCTGCCTCGGCCTCCCGAGTAGCTGGGGCTGCAGGCATGCACCACCATGCCCGGCTAATTTTTGTATTTTTTAGTAGAGGTGGGGTTTCACCATGTTGGCCAGGCTGGTCTCAAACTCCTGACCTCAGGTCATCCACCCACCTCAGCCTCCCAAAGTGTTGGGATTACAGGCGTGAGCCACCATGCTTGGCCAAATTTTTTCTTCCTTTGGGTAAAGGGATATATTTTATTTCCTTTAATTTGGTAATATAGTGAGTTATGTTAATAGATTTTTTTTTTTCCAGTGCTCAAGCATCCTTGCATTCCTGGGATAAATGGTACTTCAACATGATTTTCCATTTAAATATACATTGCTGGGTTTAGGTTATAAATTATTTAGAATTTTTGCATCTGTATTTACAAGTGTTATATTCTAATTTCAGGCCTTTTCCAGTTTTATTATCAAAACAAGCTGTGCTGTTTTTCCTCTCTTGATTCTCAGTAGTAGTCTCTTTAAGATAGTGATTATTCATTCTTTTTGGTAGATCATGCCTGTAAGACCTGGGCATGTATGTTTTTATTGTGGGAATGTATTGTTTTTACTTTCCTTGTTATGAAATATATAATTTATTTTAAAGTATGTATATACAGAGTTTGTGTTCCTTTAAAGAATAGTAGCTAAAAATAAATTGCACGCCCCCACATCCAACCATCGTCAAACAAAACGTCCTTTACACTCTATTTTATTTATTTATTTTCCCCCACCCCTCTAGAGTGTACACCCCTTTGGAGCCTCTGAGCATTTTCTTTTCCCTCACTGCTTTAGATAACCTCTATTCAGATTTTCATATTAATGATTCTTTTGCTTTTAACCCACATATGTTACTGAAGTTTAAGTCCTAAATAATTTTTCCTGCTTTAAAATATATTTTTATGTCAATGAAATCATACTGGTGGATGTATTTTCTCTGATTTGCTGCTTTTGCCTCTCATTTCTGAGCTTAATCTATTTGGTGCATTTATAGAAATACTTCATATTTTCTGCTGTGTACCATCTTATGCTATCAATGTGCCATATGATTTACCCATTCTTAGCATGTATTTGGGTTGTTTCTGGTTCTTGCTGTAACAAACAGCTGCATTTAGTGCTTGTGTATGTGTCTCCTGATGCATGTGTGCATTCACTTCTCTGGGGTGTATATGTTGCTGGGAATGGGACTGAGTATTGTGAGTGTATAGTAGTATCTTGTTTTTGTTTTTTTTCCCTCTCAGTTTATGGCATAATTTACATACAGTAAAATTTACCACCGCCCCCCCTGCCTTTTTTTTTTTTTTTTTGTTCGAGACAGTGTCTCGCTCTGTTGCCCAGGCTGGAGTGCAGTGGCACAATCTCGGCTCACTGCAACCTTTACTTCCTGGGTTCAAGCGATTCTCCTGCCTCTGCCTCACAAGTAGCTGGGATTACAGGTGCCTGCCAGGCTAATTTTTGCATTTTCAGTAGAGACAGGGTTTCACCATGTTGGCCAGGCTGGTCTCAAACTCCTTACCTCAGGTGATCCACCCACCTTGGCCTCCCCAAGTGTTGTGATATAGGCATGAGCCACCATGCCCAGCCAAATTCACCCTTTTTAGTGTACAAGTATACAGCTTTGTGAGAGTTTGATTTCTTAAGTTCAAATTTGTTTTAAAGTTATATTTGATATTTTAACAGTGGTATTTAAATATATGCCATATATGGCTTGAAGGCAATTATCCTAGTACAGATGGTCCTTGACTTATGATGTTTTTATGTCCCTTTAAACCCACCATAAGTTGAAAATATTAAGTTGAAAATGCATTTAATACGACTAACCTGCTGTAAATCCTAACTTAGCCTACCTTAAATGCGCTTAGAACACTTACATTAGTTTACAGTGGGCAAATCATCAAACACAAAGCCTATTTTATAATAAAGTGTTGAATATCTTATATAATTCATTGAATACTAAAGTGAAAAGCAATAGTTGTATGAGTAGTCAGAGTATGGCTTCTCTTCAATGCATATCACTTTCATATATCATCGTAAACTCAAAAAATCATAAGTCAGGGTATGCTGTATATTTTATTGGTGCTAACATACTTCTCCCATTTTAAAATCCAGGAAATTCACCTGTTTTTGTGTGTGTATAGTCTTGTAAGTTTTGACAGATATATATACAGATATGTAATCCCCACCCATGATTCTTTCTTAATTTAAAAAAATATATTTTTGAGAGAGCTCACTGTCACCCAGGCTGGAATACAGTGGCGTGATCGTAGCTCACTGCAGCCTCAAACTCCTGGTCTTAAGTGATCCTCCTGCCTCAGCCTCCCAAAGTGCTAGGATTACAGGAATGAGCTAGTGTGCCCTGCCACCACCATTATTAAGATCCAGAACAGTTTCATCATCCCAGAAACTTTCCCTGTATCCTTTTGTAGTCAGCTTCTTTCTTCACCCCCAGCTCCTGGTGACCACTGATTTGTTCTCTGTCCTTGCAGTACTGTCTTTTCCAGAATGTCGTATAAATTGAATCATACATTATATAACACTTTGAGTCTGGCGTCTTTTACTTAGTGTGAAGTATTTGAGATTTATTTGTCATGTGATGTGTATTAGCAATTTATTTCTTTTTTCTTTTTTTTCTTTTTGGAGACAAGGTCTTGCTCTGTCACCCAGGCTGAAGTGCAGTGGCACGATCATAGTTCACTGTAGGCTTAAACTCAAGCAGTCCTCCCACTTCAGCCTCCTGAGTAGCTGGGACTGCAGGCACACACCACCATGTTCAGCTAATTTTTTTTTTTTTTTTCTTGGTAGAGACAGGATCTCACTTTGTTGCCCAGGCTGATTTCAAACTCCTGGCCTCAAGCAATCCTCCCACCTCTGCCTTGCAAAGTGCTGGGATTACAGGTGTGAACCATTACAGCTGGCTAGCAGTTTATTTCTGTATATTGCAGGATAGTATCTCATTGTATAGATGTACCACATTTTGCCTGTTCATTCTTCAGTTGATAGATGTTTGGACTGCTTCCTCCTTTTGGCTGCTGTGAGTAATGCTGCTATGAATAAATATTGGTGTGTAAGTTTCTATGTGGACGTACAGTTTCATTATTCTTGGGTAGATAAACCTTGGAGTAATTGCTGGGTTGGGTGGTAATTTTTGTTTAACTTTTAAAGAAATAGCTAAGCTGTTTTCCAAAGTGGCTTCACCATCTTACATTCCAGTTTTTGTTTTTGTTGTATTTGAGGCAGAGCCCTACTCTGTTTCCCAGGCTGGAGTGCGATGGCAAGATTATATTATAGCTCACTGCAGCCTCAATCTTCCAGGCTCAAGCGATCCTCTCACCTCAGCCTCCCAGGTAGCTGAGAGTACAGGTGTGTGTCACCATGCCTGGCTAAGTTTTGATTTTTAGTAGAGATAAGATCTGGCTATGTTTCCCAGGCTGGACTTGAACTTCTCAGCTCAAGCAGTCCTCCTGCCTTGGCCTCCCAAAGTGCTGGGATTGCAGGTGTGAGCCACCAAGCCCAGCCAAGGTTATTGTGTTTTAGTAAAATTTCTGCTCTTCCTGGCAACATTTTTTTCTCAAATTTACTTTGATATTGATATAGTCACTCCAATTCTTTTCATGCTTGGTTTTTGCATGGTATATATTTTTCCATCCTTCTGTGGTATACTGTCTGTTTCATTATATTTGTAGTTGGACCTTGATTTTTTTTTTTCCTAATTCTTTTACTTGGGATGCTTGGACCTAATGTGTGTCTAGTTTTTACTAATGTGTCTTTTACTTGGGATGCTTGGACCATGTGTATTTAATTATTGATATGATTGGGTTAAGTCCACCATCTAGCTATTTGTTATTTATTTATTTTTAGAGCCAAGGTCTCGCTGTGTCACCCAGGCTGGGGTGCCAGTGGCATGATCATGGCTCACTGAAGCCTCTAAATTCTGGGCTCAAGCAGTCATCTCACTGCAGCCTCCTGAGAAGCTGGGATTACAGGCGTGTGCCACCAAGCCTAGCTGATTTTTTTTTTTGAGATGGAGTTTCACTCTTGTTGCCCACTCTGGAGTGCAGTGGTGCCATCTTGGCTCACCGCAGCCTCTGCCTCCTGGGTTCAAGCGATTCTCCTGCCTCAGTCTCCCGAGTAGCTGGGATTACAGGTGCCCGCCACCATGCCCAGCTAGTTCTGTATTTTTAGTAGAGATGGGGTTTCACTGTGTTGTCCAGGCTGGTCTTGAACTCCTGACCTCGTGATCTGCCCGCCTCGGCCTCCCAAAGTGTTGGAAGGCCGAGGCGGGCAGATCACGCCTGTGCTGGGAGGCTGAGGCGGGCAGCCACTGCTCCCGGCCCTAAAATCTTTACTCTTTTCTAAGATAGACATTTAATGCACACACACATTTTGATATGCTATGTTTTAATTTTCATTCAGCTTAAAATATCTAATTTTTCTTTTGATTTATTTTTTAACTTACTGATTATTTAGAAGTGTGATATTATATTTTGGGAATAAAAATCCAGAGATCTTTCTGCTACTGATTTTTGATTTAATTCCATTGTGGTTAGAGAACATAGCTTGTATGATTTGAATCCTTTTAAATTGATTGAGACTTGTTTTATGGATCAGAATAAGATGTCTTGATAAAGGTTCCACGGGCACTTGAAAAGAATGTGTATTCTACTGTTGTTAGGTAGAGCATTCTATTAATGTTGATTGGCTTGTTGATTGATAATGTTCAAGTCTTCTGTATTCTTACCGATTTCCTATTCTATCAATTATAGAGAGAGGTGTTAAAATCTCAATTCTGTTTGTTTTTGCTTTGAAATTTACTTATAAGATACATAAGCATTTATGATTGTCGTTGTCTTGATGAATTGGTCTCTGTCATTTTGAAATGACAACTTACTTTGTCTCATAGCTACTCATGCTTTTCATTTGATTAGTGTTTGTATGGCATATATTTTTATATTAAAAAAATCACCTGTGTTTTATGTTTAAAGTGGGTTTTTTTTCCAGGCATCATGTAGTTGCATCTTGCTTTTATCCAGTTTGATAGTGTTTGCCTTTTAATTGGAGTTTGTAGACTATGTTTAATGTGATTACTGATTTTTTTTTGAGATGGAGTCTCGCTGTGTCGCCCAGGCTGCAGTGCAGTGGCACGATCTCAGCTCACTCCAACCTCCGCCTCCCGGGTTCAAGTGATTCTCTTGCCTCAGCCTCCCAAGTAGCTGGGACTACAGGCACCTGTCACCATGCCCGGCTAATTTTTGTATTTTTAGTAGAGACGGGGTTTCACCATATTGGCCAGGCTGGTCTCAAACTCGTGACCTTGTGATCCACCCACCTCAGCCTCCCAAAGTGCTGGGATTACAGGTGTGAGCCACTGCAGCTGGATGTTTACTGATTTTTATAGAGTTTAAACTACCATCTTTTCTATTTGTCCGATATGGTGGTTTTTTTTGTTTGTTTTGTTTTTTTAAGACGGACTGTCACTCTGTCGCCTAGGCTGGAGTGCAGTGGTGCAATCTCGACTCACTGTAACCTTTACCTCCTGGGTTCAAGCAGTTTTCCTGTCTCAGCCTCCCAAGTAGGTGGGATTACAGGTGTGTGCCACCACACCTGGCTATTTTTTGTTTGAGACAGAGTCTCGCACTGTCACCTGGGCTGGAGTGCAGTGGCGCAATCTCGGCTCACTGCAATCTCCGACTCCCGGGTTCAAGCGATTCTTCTGCCTCAGCCTCCCAAGTAGCTGGGATTACAGGCGCCCATCACCACACCCAGCTAATGTTTTGCATTTTTAGTAGAGACAGGATTTCACTATATTGGCCAGGCTGGTCTCAAATTCCTGACCTCGTGATCTGCCCGCCTCGGCCTCCCAAAGTGCTGGGATTACAGGCGTGAGCAATGCCATGCCTGGCCTGGATTGAGGATTTTTTAGTGGTTCATTTTTAAGTCCTTTCTTGGCTCATTAGTACTTTGTTATTTTAGTGGCTGCTTTAGTGTTTATTGAGTTAAACTTGTGAAACTCAGTCTTTAATATTATACCACTTCACCTATATTACAAGAAACTTATAGCAGTACACTTCATTTTCCTCTCAGACTTTGTGCTATGTTTGTCATACACTTTTACATATGTTGTAAACTCCACAATACATTATTATTTTTCATTTAAGTAGTCAATTTTTTAAAAACAATTTTTTTTTTTTTTTTTGAGACAGAGTCTCACACTGTCTCCCAGGCTAGAGTGCAGTGGCGCAATCTCGGCTTACTGCAGCCTCTGCCTCCTGGGTTCACGTGATTCTCATGCCTCAGCCTCCTGAGTAGCTGGGATTACAGGTGTGCGTCGTCATGCCTGGCTGATTTTTGTATTATTAGTAGAGATGGGGTTTTGCCACGTTGGCCAAGCAGGTCTCGAACTCCTGAGCTCAGGTGATCCGCCTGTCTTGGCCTCCCAAAGTGCTGGGATTACAGGCATGAGCCACCATGCCTGGCCTAAAAAGATTTTAAAAGTAAGAAAAAATGTCTTTTACTTTATATATTTTCCATTTCTGGTGTTCTTTATTGCCTATGAGCGGTTCCAGATTCTCATCTGCCAGATTTTCTTCAGTTTTTTCTCGTCAGTTCAGATTTTCTTTCTGCCACAGGACTTCCTGTAATGTGTTTCTTGTAGTGTAGGTCTGCTGATGATATCTTTAAGCTTTGGTGTGTTTGAAAAAGTACTTCCTCTTGTTTTTAGAAAGATATATTCCTTTGATACAGAATTCTAGGTTGACAGGTTTTTTTTCATTGTGTACTTTAAAGATGTTGCTCCACTGTCTCTAGCTTGCATTATTTCTTCTGTGAAATCTGTTATTTTAATCTTTGTTCTTCAGTGAGCAATTTATCTTTTTTGCCTTTTTTGGTTAATTTTTAAGATTTTCTTTTTATCACTGCTTTTTCAGCAATGTGTTTATTATATACTTTGTTGTAATTTGCATCATTTTTTTTGTGTTTGAATTCTCTTGAGCTTCATGGATGAAATTTACGTATTCAGCTATTATTTCTTGAAATATTTTTCTTTTGTACTTCCCCACTGCATCTGGAGCCTGTAATTACATGTATATTTGGCTGCTTGAAGTAGTCATACAACTCACTGATGCACTGTTTATGTTTTTTAGTCATTTGATTCTCTTTGTTTTGGGTAGTTTCTACTGATCTTCATTTCACTAGTCTTTATCTTTCCCATGTTAAATCTGTTACTCTTATCCAGAATTATACCTTTTATCTTTAAAAATTCCGTTTGTTTCTTTTTTTTTTCCTTTTTTTTTGAGACGGAGTCTCATTCTGTCACCCAGGCTGGAGTGCAGTGGCATGATCTTGGCTCATTGCAACCTCCGCCTCCCAGGTTCAAGTGATTCTCCTGCCTCATCCTCCCAAGTAGCTGGGATTACAGGTGTGCATCACCATGTCCAGCTAGTTTTTGTATTTTTAGTAGAGACAGGGTTTCACCATGTTTGCCAGGCTAGTCTGGACCCCCTGACTTCAGGTGATCCACCTGCCTCAGCCTCCTAGAGTGCTGGGATTACAGGCATGAGTGACCACACCTGGTTTGTTTCTTAAAAAACATCTTACATTTCTCTGCTTAACGTGCTCAATGTTGAACATGTGAAATATAATAACTGTTTTCATAATCTCTTCTGATTCTGTCTCTATATCATTTTGGGGTCTGTTTTTATGTATTCTATTTTTCTTGTCATTATGGGTCAGATTTTCCCAGTTCTTCGCAATCCTAATAAATTCTGTTTAGATGAAAGACATTGTGAATTTCACTTTGGGTTGTGGATATTTTTGTATTCATGTTGGTATTTTTGAGCTTTGTTCTGGAGTGCAGATGAGTTAGCTGGAAACTAATTCTTTTGAGGCTTGCTTTTTAGCTTTGTTAGGTGGGGCTTATCCTTTCTGTGTTTATTTTTGTAAGGGTATACAGATATACATGTTTTCTTATTTCCCTCTATTTATTCTTATTTAATCTATAACAATCTTTTTCCTTATATTCGTAACATTCTTAGTTAGGGAGTAATTAACTCTTGCCTAACTGTTGCATTAGCTTCTTAATTGGCACTCTAGTTCCCAGACTTTTTCTGTCTCTAATGCAGTGTACAGACTACTGTCACAGTAATTCTAAAGCACAATTCTGATATTGTCACTGCATTACTTTTCAGTGCCTATAGCAGTAGGATTCACTTAAAAAAATTATTCTCCTAATGGTAATATAAAAAATTTTTTGGAACTCAAACTCTTATTCTCTCTCTGTATACATATTTGTTTATACATGAGGTCACATACTACTTAGTAAGTTAGCATTTTTTATGTGTTCATTTTGAAATAACTCTAAACAGTGGTATCCAATCTTTTGGCTTCCCTGGGCCACATTAGAAGAAGAATTGTCTTGGGCCACACATAAAATACACTAATGATAGCTGATGAGCTAAAAATTAAAAATTGCAAAAAAAACAAAAACAAAACACAGTGGCTTTTTTTTTTTTCCCCTGTATTTTTCTTTTTCCCGAGGTGAAGTCGTGCTCTGTTGCTCAGGCTGGAGTGCAGTGGTGTGATCTCGGCTCACTGCAACCTCTGCCTCCCAGGTTCAAGCAGTTCTCCTGCCTCAGCCTCCCGTGTAGCTGGGATTAAAGGTGTGAGCCACCACACCTGGTTTTTTTGTTTGTTTGTTTTTTGTTTTTTTTTTTTTTTTAGTAGAGATGGGGTTTCATCCTGTTGGCCAGGCTGGTCTCGAACTCTTGACTTTGTAATCCACCTGCATTGGCCTCCTAAAGTGCTGGGATTACAGGTGTGAGCCACCACTCCTGGCCTTTTTTATTTTGAGATGGAGTCTCACTTTGTCACCCAGGCTGGAGTGCAGTGGCATGATCTCAGCTCACTGCAGCCACCGCCTCCCAGGTTCAAGCAATTCTCCTGCCTCACCCTCCCGAGTAGCTGGGATTACAGGTGCGCGCCACCACTGCCAGCTAGTTTTTTGTATTTTTAGTAGAGGCAGGTTTCACCATATTGGCCAGGCTGGCCTCAAACTCCTGACCTCAAGTGATCCACCCACCTGCGCCTCCCAAATGCTGCTAGAATTGCAGGCGTGAGCCACCACACCAAGCCAATTGTGTTTTAAGAAAAGTTTATGAATTAGTGTTGGGCCGACACTAATTCAAAGTTTACAAATTTGTGTTGGGCCGCATTGAAAGCTGTCCTGGGCTGTGTGCGACCTGCTGGCCGCAGGTTGGACAAACTTGCTCTGGGACATAAGTTTAAAAGTTACAGGCCGAGTGCCTTGGCTCACGCCTGTAATGTCTTTGCATTTCATCAGTTTTTCCACTGTTATCTTTCTGTTACAGTACACAGTCAGAATACCACATTGCATTTAGTTGTCATGTTTCCTTAGATGTGAAACAAATTTACCAATTGTAGTATGGTATTTATGTATAGATCGGTTCGTTTGTAGGCTTATAGTATCTAGTCAAAACACTGTTATAAAGTTATGGTTATGTATCCTTTTGGGTGTGATTTCTTTCCTTAGAAAAATACATTTAAAATTCATGTTGTTACACGAATCAATAGGTTGTTTCTCTTTTAAAAATTGAGATGAAATTCACATAACAAAATTAACCATTTTATTATTTTTTTTTTATTTTATATGTTTTCTGAGATGGAGTCTCACTCTGTCGCCCAGGCTGGAGTGCAGTGACGCCATCTCGGCTCACTGCAACATCTGCTTCCTGGGTTCAAGCGATTCTCAGCCTTAACCATTTTAAAGTGCACAGTTAAGTGGCATTTAGTACATTCACAGTGTTGGGTAACCACCATCTTTATCTGGTTCCAAAACATTTTTTTTTCTTTAAAAGAAAACCCCCTATTTATTAAGCATTTTTCTCTCTGTCCTTTTCCTTTCACTCGCTTTTGGCAAACACCAGTCTGCTCTGATTCTGTGGATTTACCTGTTCTGGATATTTTATACAAATGGAATCATAGCGTATGTAGCCTTTTGTGGCTGGTTTTGTTTTAGTAAGATACTTTCGCTGGATTAAGAATAAGGTTGGGCCAGGGGTGGTGGCTCACACCTATAATCCCAGCACTTTGGGAGGCCGAGTCGGCCCAGCCTGGCCAACATAGTGAAACTCCATCTTTACTAAAAATACAAAAATTAATCGGGCATGGTGGTGGGTACCTGTAATCCCAGCTACTTGGAAGGCTGAGGCAGGAGAATTGCTTGAACCCGGGAAGCGGAGTTTGCCGTTAGCCAAGATCATGCCACTGCACTCTAGCCTGGGCGACAAGAGCAAGACTCGTTTCAAAGAAAAAAAAAAAAGAATACGTAGTTGACAGGTTTTTATTCTTTCAATACTTTAAAGATGATATACCACTGTCTTGTCACTCACCTTGTTTCTAACAAGATAATCTGCTATCTTTGTTCTGTATTTTGCATGCTTTTTTTTTTCCTTGCTGCTTTTATTATTTTCTCTTTATTACTGGTTTTGAGCATTAGATTATGATATGCCAGTATGGTTTTTCTTGTGTTTATCGTGCTTGTGGTTCATTGATATTCTTGGATATGTCGGTTTATAGTTTTCTTCAGGTTTCGGATTTTTTTTTTTTTGCCATTTTTTTCAAATTATTTTCCATCTAATTTCTCTTTTCTTTTTAGTCAGGTACTCTTTATCCAGACATTAGGCTGCTTGAAGTTGCCCCATAGCTTACTGATAGTTTTTGTTTTTGTTTTTGTTTTTGTTTTTTTGAGATGGAGTCTCGCTCTGTTGCCCAGGCTGGAGTGCAGTGGCGCAATCTTGGCTCACTGCAAGCTCCGCCTTCCAGGTTCACGCCATTCTCCTGCCTCAGCCTCTCCCAGTAGCTGGGACTACAGGCGCCCGCCACCATGCCCGGCTAATTTTTTGTATTTTTAGTAGAGACGGGGTTTCACCGTGATCTCGATCTCCTGACCTCGTGATCCGCCCGCCTTGGCCTCCCGAAGTGCAGGGATTACAAGCGTGAGCCACCGTGCCTGGCCTGTTTTTGTTTTAACCTGTGTTTTATTTGAAATATTCTATTTCTGTGCCTTTGAATTTACTTTCTTTGGCAATGTGTAATCTGAAGTTAGCCACATTTAGCATTTTTGAAAATCTCACATGTTACTCTTTTTTTTTTTTAGACCGAGTCTGTGTTGCCCAGGCTGGGGTGCAGTGGCACAATTTCAGCTCACTACAACCTCCGCCTCCTGGTTTCAAGCGATCCTCCCGCCTCAGCCTCCCTAGTAGCTGGGACTACAGGCACCCGCCATTACGCCTGGCTCATTTTTGTATTTGTAGTAGAGACGGGGTTTTGCCATGTTGGCCAAGCTGGTCTTGAACTCCTGACCTCAAGTGATCTGCTTGCCTCAGCCTCCCAAATTGATGGGATTACAGGCGTGAGCCACCATGCCCGGCCATATTTTACCATTTTTTATTGTTAGAATTTTGATTTGGCTTAAAAAAAAATCTTTCCTGTCTCTACTTAAATTTTCGAATATATGAAATGCAGATATAACTCTTCTAATGTCCTTGTGTACTCATTCTAACATCTATGTCATTTCAGGGTTGGTTGCAATTGACTATTCTCTTTAGTATACTATTTTTTCCTTGCCTCTTGCCTGGTGATCTTTGATTGGATGTCAGACATAGTGAGTTTTACCTCGTTGGGTGCTGGGGATATTTGTATTTCTACATATGTTCTTTAACTTTGTTATTGGATGCAGTTAAGTCACTTGAAAACCGTTGATTCCTTTAGGTCTTGTTTGTAAGATTTGTTAGCTGGGAACGGTGTAGTAATTGGTTTATGGCTAATTCTTCCTCACTTCTGAGACAAGATTCTTCCCAAATCTTGAGGGTTGTCTTGAGATTTCCAGTCAATAGCTACTTGAGTGGGTAAGGGCAGAGTACTGTTCATAATTCTTTTGGGTGTTGTTTTCCTCTCCTTGCTGCCCATGGTCTTGGGTAGTTTTATCACACTATGGGCCAGTCAGTACTCAGCTGAGTACTTCAGAGGTTTCCTCTCTAGATCTCTGCAGCCCTCTACTGTGTGGTATTGTCCCACGAATTCTAGCTGCCTAAGTCCTGCACTCTCAGGTGAGCTCTCTCTCTCCAATTTTGAGTTCTGCAGCCTCCATAGGGCTTCTGCTTCTGCATGGTGCCCAGGAAACTCTCTTCAGGCACTAAGTTTGGCCATCATAGGACTCATATCTTTGTTTCTCTTCTTTTGGAGATTACTGTCTCTCATTGCCTGCTACGCAGCATCTTGAAAGCTATAGTTTCATGTTTTGTTAGTTATTTTAGTGGTTTAAGGTGAGGGTAAATCTGGTCCCTGTTGTGCTTGAAAAGTTTTTTTCAACTTTTGTTTTAGAAATAATTTTAGGCTTACTAAAAGCTGCAGAAATAATACAGAGTTCTGAGGTATCTTTCACCCACTTCCCCCGTGATAACATTTTACAAAACCATAGTATAGTTATTAAGACTAGGAAATTGACATTGGTATAATACTGTTAACTAAACCTCATGCCTTATTTCATATTTTCACATGAACTATTTTGAGCTGGCATGGTTAATATACAGTTCTATGAAGTTTTATCACGTGTATAGATTTCGTGTAATTATCACGACAGTCAGGTTATAGAAGTATTCCATCATTTTAATGAAATGCCTTTGTACTACTCATGTGTAGTCATCATGTCCTCCCTCCACCTCCCTCCCCCCCCACCAATCAACCAGCCAACTTTGATCCCGGCAGCTACCAGTTGTCTGAATTTTATCACTTTCGCTATAATTTTATCTTTCTCAGAATGTCATAATACAGTAGTCCCCATTATCTGTGGTGATATGTTCTAAGACCCCCAGTGGATGCCCGAAACCAGCTATAGTACCGAACAATATATGTGTGTGTGTTTGCATGTTTTTTTTTTTTTTCCTTTTTTTGAGATGGAGTCTGACTCTCGTCACCCAGACTAGGGTGCAGTGGTGTGATCTTGGCTCACTGCAGTCTCCACCTCACAGGTTCAAGTGATTCTTCTGCCTCAACCTCCTGGGTAACTGGGATTACAGGTTCGTGCTACTACGCCAGGCTAATTTTTTGTATTTTTAGTTGAGGCGGGGTTTCACCATGTTGGCCAGGCTAGTCTCGAACTCCTGACCTCAAGTGATCCACCCACCTTAGCCTCCCAAAGTGCTGGGATTACAGGCGTGAGCCACTGCACCTGGCCTACTATACATATACACCTATGATGAAATTTAATTTATGTTAGGCACAGTAAGAAACTAACAATAATAAAAAATTATAACAATATGCTATAATAAAAGTTATGTGAATGTGGTTTCTCTCTCAAAATACTGTAATATTTCCAGGCTGCAGTTGACCATGCATAACTGAAAGCAAGGGTAAGTGGTGACTACTGTAAATAGAATCATATAATATGTTACCTTTGAGATTGGCTTTTCTTTTTTAACTTGGCGAAATGCCTTTGAAATCGATCCAAGTTCTGTGTATTAACACTGTTTCTTTTCATTGGTGAGTAGTATTCTATTCTTGGGCACACTACAGTTTACCCATTCTTCCATTGAGAACATTTTTCACCCCTAAATTACAAACAGAGAACGGGGTCTTGCTTTGTGGTTGGTCTCCAACTCCTGGGCTCAGTCTGTCCTGCCTCAGCATCCCAAAGTGCTGGGATTAGAGGCATGTGCCACTGTGCCTGGCCCCACTGAAGAACATTTGAGTTGTTCCCAGTTTGGGGCTCTTACAAATAAAGCTGCTGTGAACATTTGCGTGCAGATTTTAGTGTGAAAATATTTTTATTTCTCTAGGATGAATACCTACCTATGAGTGGAATTACTGGGTCGTATGATACATGTATATTTAACTCTGTAAGAAACGACTACACTGTTTTCCAGAGTGGTGGTAGTTTTTCATTCCCACTAACAATGTATAAGAAGTCCAATTGTTCTGCTTTCTTATTAGCACTTGGAATTGTCAGTATTTTTCCTTCTGTTCATTGTAATAGATGCATAGTAGTATCTCATGCCTTAAATTTGCGTTTCCGTAATGGCTAATGATGTTGAATATCTTTTCATCTACTTAGGTTCCATTTGAATATTCTCTTTGGTGTAGTTTATGTTCAAGTCTTTTCTATTCTCAAATTGGATTTTTTCTTATTGTTGAGTGTTCTAGACACAAGTTATTTGTTGGATACGTGGTTTGCAAATATTTTCTCCTAATCTTTTAATTTGCTTAAGAGTGTGTTTCATAGAGCAAAAGGTTTGAATTCTTATGAAGTCTAATTTATCTATTTTTAAATTTTATAGTTTTTTTTTGGTGTCACATCTAAGCACTCTTTGGCTGACAAAATTTTCTCCTCTTTTTTTTCTAAAAGTTGTATGCTTTACATTTAAGTCTGTGATCGCATTTGAATTAATTTTTAAATTAAGCATAAGGTTACATCAGTGTTCATTTTTCTTTTTGGGGGGCCAGTTATTCCAAAACTGGTAAATTTGCTTAAAATGATTATTCTTTCTCTATTGAATTGCTTTCTCACCTCTAGCAAAAGTCAGTTGGCCATGTTTTGTGAAAAGTTCTGTTCCTATGCACACTGTTCTGGCTCATTGATCTACACGTCTGTTCCTCTGTCAATACCGTACTGTCTTGATTACTGTAATATAGCTGTATAGTAAGTCCTAAAATCAGGCAGTGTTATTCCTCCACCTTCGTTTTTCTTTTTCAGAGTTGTTTCAGCTATTCTGGTTTCTTTGTCTTTACGTGGAAATTTTATTTATTTATTATTTATTTTCTTGAGACGGCCTCAGTCTTTTGCCTGGGCTGGGGTGTGGTGGTGTGATCATAGTTCACTGCTGCCTCGAATTCCTGGGCTGAAGGGATCATCCTGCCTCAGCCTTCCAGGTAGCTGGGACTACAGATGTGCACCACCACTCCCAGCTAATTTTTACATTTTTTGTAGTGCTGTGGTGTCACCCTGTTGCCCATGTTGGTCTCAAACACCTGGGCTCAAGTGATCTTCCTGCCTCAGCCTCCCAAAGTGCTGGGATTAAAGGCATGAGCCACCACAGTCAGCTGTGTATAAATTTTGGAATCATTATTATCTACAATAAAATTTTGGTGGAGTTTCAATAGTAAATGCATTAAACCCATTGGTTAGTTTGGGGAGAAGTGACATCTTGGCCATGTTGTCTTCCAGTTCATGGCTATAATATGTTTTTTTTTTACATTTATTTAGGTTGTCTTTTTTTTTTAAAGGTACATAATAATTGTACATATTTATGGGGTGCATGTGATGTTTTGATACAGGCATGCAGTGTATAATGATCAAAGCAAGGTATTTAGGATATCCATCACCTCAAATATTTATCATTTCTTTATGTTGGGAACTTTTCAACTCTTCCCTTCTAGGTATTTTGAAATATACAACAAATTATTGTTAACTACAGTCACCATACTGTGCTGTTGAATGCTGGAACTAATTTCTTCTATCTAACTGTATGTTTGTACCCATTGACCAACCCCTCTTTATCTCCCTGCCCCCTTCTCAGCTCTGGTAACCATCATTTTACTCTCTGCCTCCATGAGATCAACTCTTTTAGCTCCCACATAGGAATGACAACATGTGATATTTATCTTTCAGTGCCTCTTCCTTTACCTAACAATGTATTTGGGTCATCTTTGATATTTTTATCAGCATTTCATAGGTTTTAGCATGCATATTTTGTACAGTTTTGATATATACCTAGTTTTTTTTGGTAAACTATTATAAATGAAATTGTGCTTTTAATTTTTGTTTCTAATTGCTGATTGCTAATATATAGACATTATTGATGTTAGTGTGTTGATCTATATTCTGTGACCTTTATAAACTCACTATTAGTTCTACAAGTTTTTCTCCTAGAATCTTTGGGATTTTCTCTGTTAGACCATCATATCATCTGTTAATAGGGCCGGTTTAATATATTCCTTTCTGATATGTGTGCCTTTTATTTCCTTTTCTTGCTTGATTGCCTAGCTGGGACTTGTTTGCTGTGTCGAACATGAGTGCTTAGTGTGGACATTCTTGCCTTATTCCTGCTTTCAGATAGAAAGCCTTTAGTCTTTCACCACTAGTATGATGTTAGTTATAGACATTTTATAGATGGTCTTCATCAAGTTGAGGACGTTTTCTTCTATTCCTAGTTTACTGAGAGTTTTTATCATGAATGTATATGTTGAATTTTGTCAAAGTTTCTGCATTGATATAATTATGCTTTCTTTTCACATCTCATTGTTTAGTTTGCATTTCCTTGATGATGAATTCCTTTTCATATGCTTACTGACCAGTTTATCATCTTCCTGTGTGAATTTTCTATTAGTTTTGCCCATTTAAAAAATAGTTTCTATTTTGTAGCCATTTTAAGCTTTCATAAAGTTCTAAGTACAGTACAAAGAACTTTATTTTTTCCTGACCCATTTTAGAGCCCTGTTGTTCCTTACTATTTTTACTTATTTTTTGAGACAGGGTCTGTCACTCTGTCGTACAGACTGGAGTGCAGTGGTACGATCATAGCTCACTCCAGGGCATAAGCGATCCTCCTGCCTCAGCCTCCTGAGTAGCTGGGACTACAAGTGTGCGCCACCATGCCTGGCTAATTTTTTTAATTTTAATTTTTTGAACTTCTGGGCTCAAGCGATCCTCTTGCCTCAGCCTCCCAAAGTGTTGGGATTACAGGCGTGCACCACTGCACCTGGCCCTACCCTTAATACTTTAGTATTAATGTTTTAGTGTATTTGCCTTAAAGTTAATGACATTCTGCTTGCTACATGTCCACAATACATTCATAAAATTCGGAAAATTACATTGAGTCATTATTACCATCTAATCTTCAGATTTCATTAAAGTTTAGCTAATTGTCCATGTAATGTCCTTTTTGTCTAAAGGATCTAGGTCAGAATTATGTGTTGCATGGAGTTGTCATATGTCTTTGGTCTCCTTCATTCTAGAACAGTTCTTTAATCTTTCTTTGATTTTCGTGACCTTGACTCTTTTGAAGACGGCAGACCAGTTATTTTGTGGACTCTTTTTTAGTTTGAATTTTCTCATAATTGGATTCAGGTTTTGCATCTTTGTCAGGTATAGCAGAGAAGTGATGCTAGGTTCTTGTGTGTCCTGTCAGGTAGCTCTTTATTTCAGTTTGTCCTATTATTATCTCTTTGATCACTTGGTTAAGGTAGCATCTGCCATCCTTCATCACTATAAAGCTCCTTTTTACCCCCACCCCCCCCCTTTTTTTTTTTTTTTGAGATGGAGTTTTGCTCCTCTTGCCCAGGCTGGAGTGCAATGTCTCAAAAAAAAAATCAATAGTAATATATACAGTCATATTTAGAAGCCAAGATCTAGTTTCTAAGTATGTTTGCTGCTGTTGGAGTGTTGGTGATCCCAGTTCCTTTCAGTGGGAAGGGGCTAAGGAATATATGGGTATATTTACATACATACACATATGTTCACTCAATCTATATTTATATCTGTCTTTAAATATGTTGAAAACTATGAGCTTACCCCAATAATACAAGTTCTAATCCAGTCATTCTAGTTTTTTCCCTTTCCATATTTATAAGTCCTTTTTCCAACAATAATAAATCTGGTCTGGGCGCAGTGGCTCACATCTGTAATCCCAGCACTTTGGGAGGCTGAGACGGGTGGATTGCTTGAACACAGGAGTTCAAGATCAGCCTGGGCAACATGTCAAAACCCCATCTATACGGGAGAAAAAAAAAAAGTTAGCCAGGTGTGGTGGCACATGCCTGTAGTCCCAGCTACTCGGGAGGTTGAGGTGGGAGGATCGCTTGAGCCCAGGAGGTCAAGGCTACAGTGAGCCGAGATTGCACCACTGCACTCCAACCAGTGCTACTGAGTGAGACCCTCTCTCAAATCTGGCTTCTGTTTTTCCTGTTATCCCTAATATATTTACCTAATTACTTAATCACCCACTCTTCACTGTTGCAGCCCTTTCTTCCTGCAGATGTCCTCTTTACTTCGCTTGGACTCCAACACCCTGTGTTGGGTTGGCTCCACTCTCATCCCATGAATGAGTTCATTCAAGCTCTGACCAGTCACATCAGGGTGTTCTCCCATATACATGCCCTCCTCAACCCACGTGGGCTTCAGTACCCTGCCCTTTGTCATTCCCTGTTTGGGCATTTCACTCTTCTTGATCTCCGACTCCCACGTCATACCATAGTCAGATACACACAGATACCTTCTGTGTTCCACTCAGGCTCTGACTGTGTACTCTTGTCTATCTAGCCTCAGGCCCCCACTTTTGTATGGTTGCCTACCTTGCTGTGTACCGTGTAATGGAAGGGAAGACTAGTTTGGGGGAAGAGAATGGTAGCTCTTCCCATTTAAGAAGATTGGTTTGTCTTTTTATTTTAGGTTTATAGAATTGAAATATATAGGCTGGGCATGTAATCCCAGCACTTTGGGAGGCTGAGGCAGGTGGATCACTTTGGTTTAGGAGTTTGAGATCAGCCTGGTCAACATGGTGAAACCCCATCTCTACTAAAAATACAGAAAAATTAACTGAGTGTGGTGGAGGGCACCTGTAATTCCAGCTACTCAGAAGGCTGAGGCACATGAATTGCTTGAACCTGGGAGATGGAGGTTGCAGTGAGCTGAGATCACACCACTGCTCTCCAACCTGGGCAACAGAGCTAGACTCCATCTCGGGGAAAAAAAAAGAATTGAAATATATATATACACACATATACACACTCTGGATATATACTGTATCCTGAGTATGTGTATTGCAAATATTTTCTCCCAGTCTGTGGCCTGCCTTTTATTTCTTTTTTTTGAGACAGGGTCTTCCTCTGTCATCCACGCTAAAGTACAGTAGCACAATCACAACTCACCACAGCCTCAACTTCCTGGGCTCAATGTGATCCTCCCACCTCAGTCTCTTGAGTAGCTGCGACTACAGACATGTGCCACCACTCCTGGCTCATTTTGTCTATTTTTTGTAGAGACGAGGTCTCACTATGTTGCCTAGGGTGGTCTCGAACTCCTAGGCTAAAGTGATCATCCCACCTCAGCCTCCCAAAGTGCTGGTGAGCCACCATGCCCAGCCTGGCCTGGCCTGCCTTTGCATTTTTATTAAAGTGTCTTTTGATTAGAAGTTTTTTTGTTTTGAGGAAGTCTATTTTATCCACATTAAAACAATGTGTTTTTAGAAACTTTTGCCTATCTATTAATAGTCGCACAAAAATATTTTTTGGCTTTATATTTTTGGCTCTTAGGGGTGCGATTTATGTCAAATTTATTTTTATTTTTGAGAGGGAGTCTAGCTTTGTCACCCAGGCTGGAGTGCAGTGGCACGATCTTGGCTCACTGCAATCTCCACCTCCCAGGTTCAAGCAGTCCTCCTACCTCAGCCTCCTGAGTAGCTAGGATTATAAGCACTTGCCACCATGCCTGACTATTTTTCTATTTTTAGTAGAGACGGGGTTTTACCATGTTTGCCAGCCTGGTCTTGAACTCCTGACCTCAGATGACCCGCCCGCCTCAGCCTCCCAAAGTTGCTGGGATTACAGGCTTGAGTCAACATGCCTGGACTCAAATTAATTTCTATGTGTGGTTTGAGGTAGTCATTCAGATTTGTGTTTTTACGTGTTTATCTTGTTTCAGCTTTATTTGTTGAAATGATGTTCCCCTCTAGCTTTGGTGTCTTTGTCAAAAATCAATTGAGTCCATACATAAGGATATGTTTTTGTACTCTGTTCTGTTCCATTAATCTATTTATTTGTATACCAATATTTTACTCTCCTAATTTTAGTAAGTCATGAGATTGGGTAGTGTTAGTAGTGTGAATCCTCTGTGTTCTTCCTTCTTAAAATTGATTGGACTGCTTTTGGTTCTTTGCATTTATTTTTCTTTCTTCCTTTTTTAGAGACAAGGTCTTGCTCTGTCAGCAGGCTGTAGTGCAGTGGCACAGTCCTAGCTTACTGCATCCTAAAACTTCTGGGCTCAAGCCATCCTCCTGCCTCAAGCTCCCAAGGCGCTGGGATTATGTGTGTGAGCCACCATGCCCAGCCTTCTTTGCATTTTCATGTAAATTTTAGAATCAACTTGTCAATTTTTACCAATTTAAAAAATTGGGATTTTGATTGGGATTATGTTGACTTTGTAGGGAGAATTAACTTCTCAATGGCATTTTTTTCAATCCATGAACATGGTATAATCTCTAGTTATTATCATCTTTAATTTTTCTTAGTGTTTTATAGTTTCCAGTGAGGTCTTGCATGCCTTAACATTTTTTTCAAGTATTTTTATTTTTTTAATTTTTTAAGTTAATTTATTTTTTTGAGATGGAGTTTTGCTCTTGTTACCCAGACTGGAGTGCAATGGTGGAATCTCGGCTCATTGCAACCTTTGCCTCCTGGTTTCAAGCAATTCACCAGCTTCAGCCTCCCTAGTAGCTGGGATTACAGGCAGGCACCACCATACCTGGCTAATTTTTTGTATTTTTAGTAGAGACGGGGTTTCACCATGTTGCCAGGCTGTTCTCGACCTCTTGACCTCATGATCTACCTGCCTTGGCCTTCCAAAGTGCTGAGATTATAGGCGTGAGCTACCATGCCCAGCCTCAACTATTTTTATTTTCGATGCTATTATAAATGGAATTTGTTTTAAAATTTTGTTTCCCAGTTTTTTTGCCCTAGCAGGTATACAGCTGATTTTTTGATAACTTGTAGTTTTGATATAATTTCAGACACTATTGTATTTGCTTTATAATTCTAGCTACATGTTATTTTTTCATGTACTAAAGTGCAGACATATGCCCTGTAACCTCTAAATAGTTATTAACAACAAGTACATTCTCTTTCATAACGACATTGCAATTATCAATGTCAGAAAATTAATGTTGATGTGGTACTGCTTGCTATCTAATGTGCATACTTTGAGCTGGGCTTGGTAGTATACACCTATAGTCCTAACTACTCAGGAGGCTGAGGTGGGAGGATCGCTTGAGCCTAGGAGTTGAAGGCTGCAGTATGCCATGATCAACCCTGTGAATAGCCACTGTACTCCAGCCTGGGCAACAATAGTGAGATCTTTAAAAAAAAAATCTGCATATTTTACTGAAATTTTACCTATTATTTTCTAATGCCAATTATAAAGCAAAATTCTGGTTGAGGATCTCATCTTTGATTACATGGTACATTTGTTTGTCAAATCTCATTTCCTTTAATCTGAAAAAGTTCTCACAAACATTGTCTTTTATGACTTAATTTTTTTTTAAAGTACAGACCGTTCATTTTGTATTAATAGTAAGTTCTCCAATATGGATTTGTCTTGATGCTTTTCATTATTAAAGTAATGTTTTTGACAGGAATACCTCAGCATGTCTTCCTCAGTACATTTTATCAGGAGACACATGATACCTGTTTGTCTGATTTCTGATAATGATAACTTCAATCACTTGGTTAAGGTGGTGTCTGCCTTATTTCTCTCCTGTAAATAGTACCTTGTAGAGAGATACAGTAGTCCCCTTTATCTGCTGGGGATGTTTCAAGACCAGTGGGTGCCTGAAATTACAGATAGTCCCAAGCCCTATATATACTGTGTTTTTTCCTATGCATACGTACCTATGATAAATTTTATTTTATTATTCCTTTATTTAGTTTTTAGAAATACAGTCTTACACTGTTGCCCAGCCTGGTCCTGAACTTCTGGCCTCAAGTGATCCTCCTGCGTTGGTTTCCCAAAGTGTTGGGATTACAGGTGTGAGCCACTGTGCCCAGCCCCACAAGTTTAATTTATAAATTAGGCACAGTAAAAGAATAACAACAATAACTAAGAATAAAATACAAAAATTGCAACAATGTACTGTAATCAGAGTTATGTGGATGTGATCCTTCTTTCTCTCTCAAAATACTGTAATATTTTTGGACTGCTGTTGACCACAGGTTATTGAAACTGTGGAAAGTGAAACTTCGGGTAGGGGACACTTACTGTACTTTGAGACTATATGAATAGTCTCATATACTTTCATTCACTGGTTTTAGTATCCACTGATGAAGGATTCCTACCTAAAAGAGTTAGTACTCTGAGGCTGGGTACGGTGGCTCATGCCTGTAATCCCAACACTTTGGGAGACTGAGGTGGGTGGATCATTTGAGGTCAGGAGTTTGAGACCAGCCTAGCCAACATGGTGAAACCCTGTCTCTACTAAAAATACAAAAAAATTAGCTAGACATGATGGCGCACGCCTGTAATCCCAGCTACTTGGGGAGGCTGAGGCAGGAGAATCGCTTGAACTCCGGAGATGGAGGTTGCAGTGAGCTGAGATCGTGCCACTGCCCTCCAGCCTGGGCAACAGAACAAGAGTCTGTCTCAAAAAAAAAAAAAAAAAAAGTACTCCGAGAGTTGTCAAGTGGTGATATTTTTTTTTTTTTTTTTTTTTTTTTTTTTTTTTTTTTTTTAGTTCTGCCATTTATCTGACATCTATTAGTTGTGATTCTTCAGTTAAGGGGGAGCGCTTTAGTTTATCCCCCCCATTTGTTTATTCATTGTGAATTTATGGATTTTGTTTTGTTTTGTTTTGTTTTTTTGAGATGGAGTCTCATGCACTCTGTTGCCCAGGCTGGAATGTAGTGGCACAATCTTGGCTCACTGCAACCTCTGTCTCCTGGGTTCAAGTGATTCATCTTCGTTAGCTTCCTGAGTAGCTGGGATTACAGGTGCTTGCCACCATGCCCAGCTAATTTTTGTCTTTTTAGTAGAGACGGTGTTTCACCATGTTGGCCAGGCTTGTCTCCAACTCCTGGCCTCAAGCAATCCACCTGCCTCGGCCTCCCAAAGTGCTGGGATTACAGGCGTGAGCCACTGTGCCCAGCCATGGATTCCTTTTTTTTTTTTTTTTTTTTTTTTTTTTTAAATATGAAGACTTGCTCTGTTGCCCAGGCTGGAGTGCAGTGGTGAGATCTTGGCTCACTGCAGCCTCTGCCGCCTGGGTTCAAGTGATTCTCCTGCCTCAGCCTCATGAGTAGCTGGGATTACAGGTTTGTGCCACCACACCTGGCTTTTATATTTTTAGTAGAGATGGGGTTTCACCATGTTGGCCAGGCTGGTCTCAAACTCCTGACCTCAAGTTACCCACCCGCTTTGGCCTCCCAAAGTGCTGAGATTATAGGTATGAGCCATTGTGCCCAGCCCTACCCATGGATTCTTATTTAATTATTGAGTTATAATCTTACTGTCATTTTTAATGTACAAATTGTCTCTGGTTTGGCCAGTGGAATTGCATGTGCTCCAGCTTTTGTGTCCTTTTAATGTGTCTTCCTCATTCCTGAACACTTCTTTACTTACCTGCTTTCTGACCCAGCAAGATGTTCTGGGCTTAGCTTATATTTTCCCAGCCCACTTCTGGAATCATCCATTTTCCTGGGGAGCTCTGGTTTCTTTTAGCTTAGAATAGTATGCATGTATACATCTGTACCTGTTTCTCTCTTTGTCTGTCTATAGGTAAATATAGTATTCATACTAATACCTTGAAATTAGTCTCTTACTGGAGGTTTCATTCTAACTTTACCCTTGTATATGTGTGTCTTGCTACTCCAACATTGAACAACCTGGCTTCTATTATGTACTTTGTATCTACCTACTTGCTCAGTTTTAGTATAAACACTTAGTAGTTTTACAATTGTTAACCCATTCCGCTGTGGAAGAACAAATCTAACTAGAACTCAGTATTTGTTTATAGTTCATTTAGGTTTTTAGCCTAAGGATACATAGTCAAAATACTTGAAGAATTATTTGGGTTAGATCTGTCCTTATGCCCCTTCAGTGTGGTTATGTTATTCACTTTAAGTATATGTCAGTAAAAATTTTAAATGTATCACAACCACTTCCTCTTTTTAGTGCTGTGGTAAAACAAGCACTGTTGCATTACCTTAAGAAAAGAAATAATTTTTTTTTTTTTTTTTTTGAAACAGGTCTCACTCTGTCTCCCAGGCTGGAGGGCAGTAGTGGGATCATAGCTCACGTCAGCCTCCCAAGTAGCTGGGACTACACGCATATGCATCGTGGCCAGCTAATTTTTTTTTTTTCCCCCAGACATGGGAGTCTCACTATGTTGCCTAGGTTTATCTTGAACTCCTGGGCTCAAGTGATCCTCCCGCCTTGGCCTTCCAAAGTGCTGGATTACAGGCGTGAGCCACTGTCCCCAGGTCAAGAAAACAAATTGATACTTTTTTTGTTGGGGGATTTGACACTATTAACAAAATTATATTTGCATCTACCTTTTGACCGATCGTTTCCATTTGGTTATTCAAGGCAGTAATATTTGTAGTTGCAGAATATTAAAAGCCATCTAAATGCTGGTGGTACATGAGGGAGTGGTTATATAAATTTTGATACATTAACATCATGGAGTATCATGCAGCTGAGAAGAAAATGAGGAAGTTTTCTATGAAACAATAGAGTAATTTCCAGAATATATTGTTAAGTGAAAAATTGAAGTGCAAAATACTCTCTGAGGCACGCAGATTTTGTTGTTGTTTAAGGATGAAGGGTTAATAAAATAGATGTGTATATTATCATTTGTACAAAAAGAAACACAAGAAGAATAAACCGGAAACAATGAGGTTGGTTAGGGGACTAATAGGAATGGAATGGAGAGTTGGAGGGGGATGGAAATGGAAGGGATGGTGGGGAGCAGTGTCACTTACTCTGAGTATAGCCTTTTATATAGTTTTGATTTGTAACCATGTTATATTTCACATAATTCAATATGTAGATAAAATAACAAAGATAGGAAATAAAAAACAAAATGGGTTACAAACAAAAGATGAAACCCAGTGCTATTAACAGCTATACAATTCTTGATGTGTTCAACGTATTGATTTCATTCTTCTTTCTGAATGTTTGTTCCTGGAGCCATCTTTTTTCCTGCTCTCCGCATGGACAGTTTGTGGTGTAAGGTGGCCAGCCATCCGGGTTTGCCCAGGATTGAGGGATTTCCCGGGATGTAGGACTTTCAGTGCTAAAACTGGAAACTCCCAGGCAAACTGGGGCCTGTTGGTTACTCTTTTCACGTGCATGTGGCTGGTTTTCCTCGGACTTTCCTTATATGTACCTTGGGAATTCTCTTCACTTTCTCCTGTGTTATGTCCTGCCTTGCCTAGATCTCACACAAATCTCATTTATTGTTACTCCTTTAGTTGTGTGCGCATTCTCTACACAATACATTTATGTAGAGCAGACTGACGTAGAGTTGCTTCTTGAGAACAGGTGCCTAGGAAGTAAATTGAGGCCTTACATGTCTTTATTCTGTGTTCCACACTGGATTATTGGTTGGGCTCAGAATTCCAGAAGGTGTTACTCTTACTACTACATTCTTCAGAGCTGCTTTTGAGAAACATGCCATTGTGATTTCTGGGTATCATGTGTTTTTTTCTGACTGGAAGATTTTAGGATCTGTTTCTCTCCTGTGTTTTGAGATTTCATGATAATGCTGTGGAATGGGTCTTTTTCATTCATTATGCTGAGTGTTTTGCCTTATTAAACTCGGAAACTGGAGTCTTCTCGTTTTCGGAAAATTTCTTGTATTCTGTCTTTTGGCTTTCTTCCTCTGGACCTTCTATTTGTTGGATGTGGGACTCTCTTAATGGAGCTTCTTTTTCTTTTTTTTTTTTTTTTTAATCAGTTCTCTAGGAGATAATCTGTTGTTTTTGGCCTCTCATTTTTAATTTCTAGCAGATTGTTCATGTTCTTTAATGTTGCTTTATTTTTTTAAAAAAATATTCTGGCTGAGCTGTAGTATGTGTCTGTAGTCCCGACTACTGGGGAGGCCAAGGTGGGAGAATTGCTTACGCCCAGGAGTTTGAGTCCAGCCTGGGCAACATAGCAAGACCCTGTATCTTATTTTAAAAAAAGCACTCTATGTTTGTTTTGGGGCTCTTTGAGAACATTTACTGTGAAATTTTATTTATCTTCGTTTCCTTTCAGTTCTTCTTTTGTTTATTGTGATTATCTTTCATATAAGAATGTGCTTAAATAGCTGGTGGTTCTTGATAGGTCACTCAGCATTGAGCAAACTGATGGATCCTGTGTTTGTGAGCAGTGTTTATTGGCTGTGATAGAGGGTGGGGACCTAGATGCTTTTAGGGGATCCTCCTGTTATCCATTTCTGAAAGTGTTTTCTCCTAGGCTGGTCACTTTTTCCAGGAGGAGAAATCCTTTCATCTCTTGCCATCTACATGAGAGTAGGCTGTGGTTGGGGTCATAGTACTACTGCTATTTGGGGAGCTTTGGGAGCCAAGGTGGGGAGGGAAGCTAGTGGCGTCATGATTTTCTGGTGTTTTTTGTTTGTTTGTTTTGTTTTGTTTTGTTTTGAGATGGAGTTTAGCTCTTGCCGCCCAAGCTGGAATACAGTGGTGCCATCTCAACTCACTGCAACCTCCACCTCCTGACTTCAAGCAATTCTCCAGCCTCAGCCTCCCTAGTAGCTGGGATTACAGGTGCCCACCATCACCCCTGGCTAATTTTTGTATTTTTAGTATAGATGGGGTTTCGCCATGTTGGCCAGGCTGGTCTCGAACTCCTGACCTCAGGTGATCTTCCTGCCTCAGCCTCCCAAAGTGCGGGGATTACAGGTGTAAGCCACCATGCCTGGCCTGCGTCATGATTTTCTATGGTTGGTCTTATTTAGAGTGTGGCATCTCACTCCATGCCCCATCCCTTGAGCTGTGCCTCTAGTCTTCTATTCCAGAACTTCTGTGGTTCAGTTTAATCAGAATGTAAATCTGTTTTCCTCTGGAGTGGGAGAAGGGTGTATTGCCTTACTGTTTAGGGACAGGACGGAGACCTGAGGGGGTCTGACTTCTTTATTCAGAGTTTGAAACAGTTCTCCTGTTCTCAGCCCCTGCCTCTCAACTCTTGTCTGCAGTGGTTCCTGGTGCCTCCCACTTCCCTGCCTGCTCTGGGCTTTTGAAGCACTGGCTTGCTCTTTGTGGCTTTTCCCTCAGCAGCTGTAAACTTCAACTTTCCTTCTTTGCTGAGTCAGTTACTTCTTATCTTCCTGCTCAACCTGGTCTTTCAGATTTCTGTTGACATCCCTCATCTACTGCCTTTTTCCTTCCCCTTACTCTTTGTCTTTATGCATGTACACTTTTACTATTCCCTTATAGTCATTCTAGTGAACCCTCAGGAAGATGCAAAGAAGTATGTGTTCATTTTGCCATGTTTATCCACAACCCCCAAATATTAAACAAAAGAAAACAAAAGAAAAAATATTTTAAACAAAGAAAAAAAAAACAACAAAACAAACCCTAAATAAATGGAGAGCAGCTATACCATGCTCTTGATTAAGAAGATTCTATATCGTAAAGATGTCAATTCTTCCCAATTTGATTTGTAGATTCAATGCAGTACACTACAAATTTTGAAAATTGAGATATAATAGTTGTATGTATTTTGGGGGTACAGGTGATATTTTGATACCTGTATGCAATGCATAGACATTTTTCTTTGTGTTGGGAACATTAAAATTCTTCTTTTCTAGTTATTTTGAAATATATAGTAAATTATTGTTTACTATAATTTTCCTACTCTACTATTGAATATTAGAACTTACTCCTTCTATTTAACTGTAATTTTATACCCCTTAACCAACTTCTATTTTGCCATGTTTAAATATGGAAGCTCAAGCCTTTGTACAGAGAAAGTGGAAAATGCCCTTGGCTTTTATGCCAAACCCCAACCCCTCTGTCCCCACCCGCCACCCTGGCCTGTTGCCCCTGTTCTTCCCAGTAGCTACAACCACTATCATTAATTTAACATGCATCCTCCTATTCATATGGAGGTATGTGGTGTGTTTGTTTATATAAGTGTATTTTATTTTCTTTAATGTTTAATAGTGTATCATATCAGTATAGCTACATTTTATTTATCCAGTCCCCTGCTATGAATATGTGCGTTTTTCACTGTTTTCTAATCTCTGTTATAAACACTGCAGCAACACTTACCCTTAATCTCCATGTACAAACGTGTGAGAATTTCATATTGTATGCTTGGGTAAAATGGTAGTTACTTGGAGGCTCTTTTTATGGGGGTTGGTGAAAAGATTTCATTACATTTTCTTTGCATTTTGTAATTATGATGAGAAAAATGTAATTATAAAACTTACAAATCTTTTTTAAAAGTTTTGAGAAACATGCTTTGTTATGATCATGACATCAAGTTTTATGCCTAAAAAGTCTAATTCCTTGTGTTTAATGATGAACTCTTCACATTCCTGATACAGATCTATAGTCCCTTATTAACAATTCTGAAATCCAAAATATTATGAGAACTGAATTTTTTTCCCCTTGACTGATTTAGTAGTAAAACCTGACCTGTCTAAATTCATTTTGTGTCAAAACTCTGATGTAGATTGACAGGGTTAGGTTAGCTTATTTATTTCACTTGGTCTTTGTCTACATTTTATTTTTTTAAAAATTAATGTGTTTGATAATGGGTTGCTGGTGGTGATAATACACAATATATGCATATATTAACATTCTAAAATTCAAGAAATTCTAAATAAAAACACATCTAGACCCAAAGATTTCAGGTAAGGGATTGTGGGCCTGTGATCACCATTAGCTAGAAACTTTCAGCTGTGAGTGGCAACTTACAAGAATTTATTTCTGGTTGATAGAAACTCCCTTCTTATTATTAATAAGAACTCAGACAATTTCTTTAAGCTATTTTCCAAGAGTGTGTTCATTTTTTAAATAACAGCTCTTCCTTTTCTTTCGTTGACAGATATAATATTGAAATTGCTTTTGATAATACAAACGGATTTCACATTCAATAGAACCTTTTTACGTTAAGTATTCTGTTTAAATGGAGAAGCCTTTTCTCAAGCGTGTATGGAGATTGCTTTCCTAGTTTTAATTCGTCTTTAGGATTTTCATGAGAAAATTAAAGCATCATTAATGGACCATTTTAGCCACAGTTTTCCAAAGTTGCATTTTGACTTTGGATCTTTAAACTTTCTGTATACTTTAATAGGTATGTGTAGGTTTAAAAAAAATTTTTTTTATCAGAATCTTTTGTTTTAGGCCGGGTGTGGTGGCTCACACCTGTAATCCCAGCACTTGAGGCCGAGGAGGGTGGATTGCTTGCGCTCAGGAGTTCAAGACCAGCCTGGGCAATATGGCAAAAACCCCATCTCTACAAAAAATACAAAAATTGACCGGGCGCGGTGGCTCATGTCTGTAATCCCAGCACTTTGGGATGCTGAGGTGGGCGAATGACAAGGTCAGGAGTTCGAGACTAGCCTGGCCAACATGGGGAAACCCCATCTCTACTAAAAATACAAAAAATTAGCTGGGCATAGTGGCGGGTGCCTGTAACCTCAGCTACTTGGGAGGCTGAGGCAGGAGAATTGCTTGAACCCGGGAGGCGGAGGTTGCAGTGAGCTGAGATCGAGCCACTGTACTCTAGCCCAGATGACAGAGCAAGACTCCGTCTCAAAAAAATAATAAATAAATAAATAAATAAGCCTGGAGTGGTGGTGCGTGCCTCTAGTTCCAGCTACTTGAGAGGCTGAGGTGGGAAGATCACTTAAGCCTGGGAGGTCAAGGCTGCAAGTGAGCTGTGATAGCACTGTGGCACTTTAGCCTGGGCCTGCACAGTGAGACCCTGTCTCAAAAAACAAAAACAAAAAATAGTTTTAGAACTATCAGTTAAATTTTGTAAGCCATTGTTTACCTACTTTTATTGGGATTTAATTCATAGACCATACAGTTCACCCATTTAAAGTATACAATTCAGTGGCTTCTAGTATATTCATGAAGTTATGCAACCATCACCATGGTCTGATTGCATAGTATTTCCATCACCCCAAAAGGAAACCCCAGTAGGTCACTCCTATTCTCACCTCCTCCTAGTCCCTAGCATCACCAGTCTACTCATTTAATTACTGGAACTTTCTAAAAAGCAACTCCTCTCATCTTGTTCTTCAGGAGTATCTTGGCTCTTTGTGACCCTGTGCTTTTCCATGTAAAGTTCTGTAAAAGATCATGTTGAGAGCTTTATTGGAACTGCATTGAATCGACAAATCAAAATGGGAAGAATTGACATCTTTTTTTTTTTTTTTTTGAGACGGAGTCTTGCTGTGTCACCCAGGCTGGAATGCAGTGGCATAATCTTGGCCTACTGTAACCTCCGCCTCCCAGGTTCAAGCGATTCTCCTGCCTTAGCCTCTTGAGTAGCTAGGATTACAGGCGCACGCCACCATGTCTGGCTAATTTTTGTATTTTTGGTAGAGACGGGTTTCACCATGTTGGTCAGGCTGGTCTTGAACTCCTGATGTCGTGATCTGCCCACCTTAGCCTCCCAAAGTGCTGGGATTACAGGCTTGAGCCACTACGCCCAGCCAAATTGACATCTTTATGATATAAAATCTTCTTAATCCAGAACATGGTATAGCTCTCCGTTTATTTAGGGTTTGTTTTTGTTTTTTTGAGACATGGTCTTGTTCTGTCTCTCAGGCTAGAGTGCAGTGGTGTGATCATGGCTCGCTGCAACCTCAAACTCCTGGGCTCAAGCAATCCTCCCACCTCAGCCTCCCGAGTAGCTGAGACTACAGGTGCGCGTCACCATGTCCAGCTAATTTTTGAATTTTTTTGTAGAGCGGAGGTCTCCTTATGTTGCTCATGTTGGTCTTGAACTCCTGGGCTCAAGTAATCCTCCTTCCTCAGCTTCCCCAAGTGCTGGGATTACAAGTGTAGCCAACACGCCTGGCCTTATTAAGGTTTTAAACCTTTCTTGATAAAGTTTTATGTTTTCCTCATAAAATGATTATATTTCTTTTGTGAAATTTATCCCTGGGTAACTTATGTTCTTTTTTGTTATAAATTATATTTTTGTTTTCTTTTTTCTTCAACCCTGGCAAATGGATATATTTTCTTTTTTTTTTTTTGAGATGGAGTTTTGCTCTTGTTGCCCAGGCTGGAGTGCAGTGGCACCATGTCAGCTCACTGCAACCTCTATCTCCCAGTTCAAGGGATTCTCCTGCCTCAGCCTCCCGAGTGGCCAGGATTACAGGCCTGCGCTACCACGCTGGGCTAATTTTTGTATTTTTACTAGAGTCGGGGTTTCACCATGTTGGCCAGGCTGGTCTTGAACTCCTGACCTCAAGTGATCCACCCACCTCAGCCTCCCAAAGTGCTGGGATTACAGGCATGAGCCACTGTGCCCGGCCGATGGATAAATTTTCTAATTGATGATGTTAATTGGTGATGTTAGTATCAGTTGATTTTTTCCTTTTTTTTGATGTGATCTCAGATGTCACAATGTGGCCAAAATCTTTTACTAGGTCTGAGTCTCTTGGATCTTTAATGTAAATAATTATGCTGTCTGGAAATTATGACATGCTTTTCTTTTCTAATCCTTTCTTGTTTCTATTATGCATTGAAAGGAATTCTAGTATACTGTTGAATGGTTGGTATGTTCTTAGTTTTTAACAGCCTTCAAGTCAGCCTTCTCCTAAGAGATAGTACTTATTTTTTGCTCAGGAAAGATATAAGGAAAGGCATAACTGATATATATATATATATATATATTTTTTACTTCAGAATCTAATCTTGGGCCGTTTAAACTTTATCAATTTAAATGTTAGCTCTCCTTTGCTCATATTTGCTACATTCGTAGTGTCTTGTATTTTTTAAAACATCTGACCTGTGGGAGAACATTTTATTTTGGTTTACTTATTACTGATGGTTTATTTTTTTTCATCACTAGCTTCTTTTCTAGTTACCTTGCTGAACTAGTATACATTATGCATTTTAGAAACACTTATTTGTATTAATAGATGAACGTGAGTAAAAAGTATACAGCAAGTCTTCTTTGTACTGTTTTACTCTTTCAAAAGTAGAATGAAAAGCTCTTGCAGCTTTCCTGTAAAATTGAATTTGTTTCCATATAAAAATGTTCAAAATATATTTGTAAAAGGAATACATACTCATCATCAGTATTAAAAAGGTTCAGAATAAAGAATCCCTACAACTACAGTTTTTAAAAGACAACTCAAAAAAAATAGGTGAAAGACTTGAACAGATACTTAAAGAGGAAGATATGAATATGGCCAATAAGCACATTAAAAAGTGCTCATGCAGCCATAAAAAGAATGAGTTCATGCCCTTTGCAGGGACATGGATGAAGCTGGAAACCATCATCCTCAGCAAACTAACACAGGAACAGAAAACCAAACACCCCATGTTCTCACTCATAAATGGGAGTGAACAGTAAGAACCCATGGACACAGGGAGGAAAGCATCACACACCGGGGCCTGTTGGGGGGTGGGGGCAAAGGGGAGGGAGAGCATCAGGACAAATACCTAATGCATGCGGGGCTTAAAACCTAGATGATGGGTTAATAGGTGCAGCAAACCACCATGGCACATGTATACTTACGTAACAAACCTGCCCGTTCTGCACATGTAGCCCAGAACTTAAAGTAAAATTAAAAAAAAAAAAAAAAAAGTGCTCAACATCTTTAGACATTAGGCAAATTAAAATGAAAATCATTGAATTCTAGCACTCTGAACTAAAATTAAAACCACAATGAGGTACCATTATATTCCCACTAGAATGGCTAAAATAAGACTGCCAGCTTCAAATAATGGTGAGGATTTGGATCAACTGGAACTCATCAAGTGCTGTTGGGAGTATAATTTTTTTTTTTTTAATAAAGTTAGCTTTCATCCATCTTATGACTCGGCAATTCTACTCCTAGATAGTTATTCAGGAGAAATGAAAACATCTACAAGAAGTTTACAAGAATGTTCATAATAGCTTTATTCATAATAGCTAAAACCTGGAAGTAACCCAAATGTCCATCAAGAGAGAATATACAAATGGTTGTATATGAGAATATTACTCTGAAATAACAAATAATGAACTACTGATGCATGCAACAACGTAGATGAATAGCATAAACAGGCTGAGTGAAAGAAGCCAGATACAAAAGAATATATATGTATGAGTCCGTTTACATGAAGACCAAGAACAGGCAAAAGTACGTTATGGAGGTAGAAGTCAGAACAATGATTGCCTTAGTGGGGTGAGAGGGGTGGTTTTATTTATTTATTTATTTATTTATTTATTTTATTTTTTTTTTTTTTTTTGAGACGGAGTCTCGCTCTGTCACCCAGGTTGGAGTGCAGTGGCGTGATCTCGGCTCACTGCAAGCTCCGCCTCCCAGGTTCATGCCATTCTCCTTCCACAGCCTCCCGAGTAGCTGGGACTACAGGCTCCTGCCACCATGCCCGGCTAATTTTTTTTTTTTTTGTATTTTTTGTAGAGGGGGGTTTCACCGTGTTAGCCAGGATGGTCTCGATCTCCTGACCTCGTGATCTGCCCGCCTCGGCCTTCCAAAGTGCTGGGATTACAGGTGTGAGCCACCGCGCCCGCCTAGAGGGTTGGTTTCAAATGGGGGTTGATTAGGAAGGGGCACAAGGAAACTTTTGGGGGTGTTGGAAATGCTCTGTATCTTGATATGCATTTGTTAGAACTCATTAAATGGTACACCTAAGATCTGTGCATATTACTGTGTTTAAATTAAACTTTAATTTTAAAAAAATAGGGGAACGGTATGAGGAGGTATACATTGATCCAAGGGCATTCTCCTGCATAAGCACAATACAGTTATCACACTTAGAAAATTTAACATTAATGCAGCATTGCCATCTAGTATGCAGTTCACGTTCAAATATCCCAGTGTCTTGAAATTTGCTGAGAGTAGATCTTAACTGTCTTCACATTTCCCATCTCACACTCTCCCTCTTATGGTAACTGTGTGTGGTGAAGGATTGGTTAATTTTTTTTTTTTTTTTTAAGACAGAGTCTTGCACTGTCTCCCAGGCTGGAGTGCAGTGGCGTGATCTCGGCTCACTGCAACCTCTGCCTTCCAGGTTCAAGTGATTCTTGTGCCTCAGCCTCCCAAGTAGCTGGGATTACAAGCGTGTACCACCATGCCCGGCTAATTTTTGTATTTTTAGTAGAGACGGGGTTTCACCATGTGGGCCAGGCTGGTCTCGAACTCCTGACCTTGTGATCCACCCGCCTTGGCCTCCCAAAGTGCTGGGATTACAGGCATGAGCCACCGTGCCCGGCCTATAGAATTTTTTATATGTAGGATTCAGTAAAAGATCACCCATTATTAATTTTTTAAAAAGCTTCATGATGAAAATTATTCTTGTAAAATGTTAAAATCTTGAATCCTAGGGCATGTTTCTGGCACCTGTTATTTTCAGTAACCCATTTCGTTTTTGTCAGACATACAGGGTTAATGTATGAAAAGTCAATTATGTCAAACTTACAGAGTTTATATGGAAAGATTAATGATCTTTTACAAATGCAGAATTGGCTGGATGTGGCTAATTGTAGAATTGGCCTGTAACCTAGCACTTTAGGAGGCTGAGGCGGGAGGATCGCTCAAGTCCAGGAGTTTGATTTTTTTTTTTTTTAATTTTTTATTTTTTGAGACAGTCTCTGTCGCCCTGGTTGAAGTGCAATGGCATGATCTCAGCTCACTGCAACCTCCACCTCCACCTCCCAGGTTCAAGCGATTCTTGTGCCTCAGCTTCCCAAGTAGCTGGGATTACAGGTGTGTGCCACCATGCCCAGCTAATATTTTGTGTGTGTATATTTAGTAGAGAGGGAGTTTCATCATGTTGGCCCAGGCTGGTCTCGAACTCCCAACCTCAGGTGGTCCACCCATCTCAGCCTCCCAAAGTGCTGGATTACAGGTGTGAGCCACGATACCCAGCATTTTTATTTATTTATTTATTTGAGATGGAGTTTCACCCTGTTGCCCAGGCTGGAGTGCAATGGCACGATCTTGGCTCACTGCAGCCTGCACGTCCTGGGTTCAAGTGATCCTCTTGCCACAGCTTCCCGAGTAGCTGGGAATACAGGCATGTGCACCACACCCAACTAATTTTTGTATTTAAGTAGAGTCGGGGTTTCATTACGTTGGTCAGGCTGGTCTCGAACTCCTGACCTCAAGTGTCTGCCTGCCTCAGCCTCCCAAAATGCTGGAATTACAGGCTTGAGCCACTGCACCCGGCCAAGCCCAGGACTTTGAGACCAGCCTGGGCAACAGACCAAGACCCTGTCTGTACAATAAAAATTATGCAGTATTAGAATAGTAAATCTTACTCTTAAAAGTTTTGTTTTCCTCATTGTTTTTTTTACTGAAAATGCATGGCGTTAGAAACTTCTGGGTAGTTTGAATTGCAGACAAGCAGGCCCTATTCCTGTTTGTTTAACTAATGAGATTTGTAAACAGTACTTGGTTTCCCCAGACTCTAGGACCTAGAGGAAGGAAATTTTGATTTAGCTCTTGGTAAAGCATTTAGCACCTAATTTTTCTTTTTCATTGTTATTTTCTTGATCACAGAAAACAATACATGTTAATAGTAGAAAATACCCACAATTGAAAAGAATATAAAGCACTTAATAAAACTCTACCACCTAGGCTAGGTACGGTGGCTCACACCTGTAATCCCAGCACTTTGAGAGGCCGAGGGGGTGGATCACCTGAGGTCGGGAGTTCAAGACCATCCTGGCCAACATGGTGAAACCCCGTATCTACTACAACTACAAAAATTAGCTGGGCGTGGTGGCAGCCGCCTGTAATCCCAGCTGCTCAGGAGGCTGAGGCAGGAAAATCGCTTGAACCCAGGAGGCGGAGGTTGCAGTGAGCCGAGATCATGCCACTGCACTCCATCCTGGGTGACAGAGCGAGACTCTGTCTCAAAAAACAAACAAAAAAACTGCCACCTAGAGATGGTGGTGGCCAACAGCTTAGCAAGAATTTCTCTTGCATTTTTCTATGCAAACACATTCAAATTTTCATTTTTTAAAAATGATAGAATCATACTGTATGAATTTAACTGCCTAATTAGCTTGTTGTATCATCGTTTCTCTTGTCATTAAATGCTCTACAGCTTTCTTTTAAATGGTCATCTGTGGGAAGGAAATACCTTAAATTTTTTTGTTTTTAAACTTTAATAATTGTGGGAATGTAATACAGTGAATGCCTAGGACACAAATGTTCAGCTTAATGAATTATTATAAAGTGAACATCCTGTAACTGCCACTTAGATCACGACATCGTATATGGCCAGCAGACAGGAGCACCTCCCCTACCCCCTACTGCTCCTTCCCAGTCACAGCCCCATTCTTCCCACTGAAGGTAACTTCTGTCCTGACTTTATGAAAGTTATTTTCTTGCTTTCCTTTAGATTACCTACCTGTCTTTGCATTCCTAGTGCTGTACTTTAGTTGAGCTTATTTTGAACTTTTCACAAATGGAATCATCAGCTGTGCATTATTTTGTATCTGGCTTTCATTCACTATTTTGTTTTTAATATTCATCTATGTCGTTAGTAGCTATAGTTCATTCATTTTTTGTTGCTGTATAATCATTTGTTGAATGTACTACAATTTGATTCTGCCTTTGACAGCCACTTTGATTGTTTATAATCCAGATTGCAAATGCTGCATCATGAACGTGTGGGTTGTGATTTGTGTGGATGTGCATGTACTTCTCTAGGGAATCCAAGCCTAGGAGGGACGTTGCTGGGTCAGAGGATGTTTGTGTCTTCAGCTGAACCAGATAAGGCCAAATTGTATTCTCGAATGCTTGGATCCGTTTTCAGTGTACTTGTTCTACTCCTAACACTACTTGATATTGTCAAACTTTAATTTTAGCCATTCTGATGGATGTGGTAGTATCTCATTGCAGTTTTAATTTGCATTATTTTGCATTTTCTTTATTGTTAGATTAAATACCCTTTTGTATGTTTTGGCTACTTCAGTATCCTCTTGTGCAGTGCCTAATTCACTTCTTTTATTTTTCTTCTGAGTTGCCTTTTGCCCATTGATTTATGTTTGTTCCCCCACTCCCCCCACCCCTGAGAAGGAGTCTGGCTCTGTCACCCAGGCTGGAGGACAGTGGCGTAATCTTGGCTCACTAACCTCTGCCTCCTTCGTTCAAGTGATTCTCCTGCCTCAGCCTCCCAAATAGCTGGGACTACAGGTGTGCGCCACCACGCCCAGCTAATTTTTGTATTTTTAGTAGAGACAGGGTTTCACCATGTTGACTAGGCTGGTCTTGAACTCCTGACCTCAAGTGATCCATCCGCCTCGGCCTCCCAAAGTGCTGGGATTACAGGTGCAAGCCACCATGCCCGGCCTGATTTATGTAGTCTAAATACAAGTTCTTTATTGGTTATGTAAGTTGCAAGTACCTTTTTCAGCTCTGTAGGTAATAATGTTTTTTGATGAATAGGAGGTAATTTTAATGTAGTTTAATTGATTTGTTTTCTCCTTTGTAAGAATTAATATTTTTCATGTCTTGTGTAAATCTTGTATTGGGATAAAAGATACATACATATTTTTTAGGTTTTGGCTAATAGTTTTCCGTTGGCAGCATGTGAACATTTTTATGCCATTTTTACTTTCATCAAAAGTGTTTGTATGATTTTCTCATACTCTTGTCAGAACTGGAGATTTGGGGTCAACTTTGCCAGTGTAATAGACTTTCTTAATTCATTAAGGAGTATTTTATCTTAGTTTGCCCATGACAGAAGAGAGATTAAATTTGTTGTATTATACCAAGAACATGGCAGTCAATAAGCATAACTAAAAATATTATTTAGCTTTTGATTCTGAAGACCATGTATGGCCAGTAAGGAAAAGAGGTAAAGATCTAGAAAACTGTTTTCTTTTTTTTCTTTCTTTCTTTCTTTCTTTTTTTTTTTTTTTTTTGAGACGGAGTCTTGCTCTGTCACCAGGCTGGAGTGCAGTGGCGTAATCTCAGCTCACTGTATCCTCCACCTCTCGGGTTCAAGCGATTCCCCTGCCTTAGCCTCCCAAGTAGCTGGGACTACAGGCGCGTGCCACCACACCTGGCTAATTTTTTGTATTTTAGTAGAAATGGGGTTTCACCACGTTGGCCAGGATGGTCTCAATCTCCTGACCTCGTGATCCACCTGCCTCAGCCTCCCAAAGTGCTGGGATTACAGGTGTGAGCCACTGCACCTGGCCTCTTTTTTATTAATTTAAGATACATGATTTTGGCTAAAACTAATGAAAATAAATTGATGAAACTTCAATGTAGTGGATCAAGAGACTCATGAAATTGATGAGTTAGATTGTTGTGGGCACCTGTTTTAAATTCATGGTGCCTTTTTAGCAGAATCATGACTTTATCAACTCTTTTTCACATACTTTTATTCAAAGAAGACATTCTCCTCCTCTGCCCCAACTTATCTTCTTCTTGTCTCCAATTACCAGTATTCTCATCCACACTCTTTGTAGTTTTGAGGTGTGAGATAACTCCTAAGTTCTTCTTAGGAATGGGTTGAGTTTAATTCTGAGTCTACATATAGTGAGTCTATTGGAAGAAGCTTTTCTTAGGAGGTGAAATTTGGGAGGGAGTTCTCTACACTCTAGCTCTGTGGCCACAATCTTTGGTTTAGATCTTTGGCATTTTTTGTTGGACATCTGTCATAGTGTCTACCTCTTCTTCCTGCCTCTAGGCTTCCCGTGATTGCCAGATGAAATTCCAAAAACTCAAATCATTCCTGTAGTTAATATCCTTCAGTGACTCCGGAACAATCAAATTCTTGATCCCTCCACATGAGTCTTACCATCTGCCCTCGTGCCCTCTCTAGCATCCTGCATATTGAGTTCCCCACAGCCCTAGTTTCCCTGAGTTTGGAATATTCTTTCACATTTGCTCATCCCACTATCTAGAACTTCCTACAATCTCTCTGCTGCCAACCTGTTTGTCTAGTTGCTAATTTATTTTAAAACCCAGCTTAAGCAACACATCTTTTTGGATGTGTTACGTCCCTGATCGTTACTCACCTCCATGCTGTCTTTCGTTCAACTCCTTGAAGTTAGGTGCCCCCTCTTCTGGGCTGCCACAGCTCTCCGTGTTCACCTATGTACTGTACTTTGTATTGTAATCAGTTTAATTGACCCCCCTACTTATTTGAGCTCCTTGAGAGCAGGGCCCTGATTCCTGCTCCTTAGCACTCCACTCTCCCCAGAACTAACATGGTATATAGCTTATAGGAGGCTCCCTATAAATGTTTAATGAATGTTTGAATGCAAAAGTGTACCTAACTTTCTTAATGATATATTTATGAAAAGAACTTGCTGAGAAAAAGGTCAGTTAGAAAGGGTTAGGAACTTGTCAGTATTCTAAATCCCTCTTTTTCAAAAGCATACACATTTAGGAATGACTGCCTTGCTTTAAGAATTTGTAGTGTTTTGTTCACCTGAGTTGTACCTTGCTATCACAGAAGGATGCCCTGCAGTGGTCTCGCCATCCGGCTACAGTGGAGGGAGAGGAGCCAGAGGACACGGCTGATGTGGAGAGCTGTGGGTCTAATGAAGCCAGCACTGTGAGTGGTGAGAACGATGGTAAGGACCCTTTACCGGATGGGTGAGGGAGCCACAGCAGGCACTAGGGACTAATCTTTATTTTTCCTCTCTTCCAGTATCTCTTGATGAAACATCTTCGAACGCATCCTGTTCTACAGAATCTCAGAGTCGACCTCTTTCCAATCCCAGGGACAGCTACAGAGCTTCCTCACAGGTAAGGAAGAGGTAGAGCCTAGCCCGGGAGGATGAATGATGACAGGTATAAGGCAAGATCCCTCCTTCTTCTGTAGTGAGCTGTGAACGTGTTCAGAGAGTGAAGAATAGAAGTCTGGTCTCCAGCTGTTAGTAGCATTTAACAGGGGGCCGTAGGAAAAGTGAACAGTAGGTTTGAGCAGAGTAAGTTTTTTCTTTTTCTTTACCTTGGCTGAGTGATTTTGTTCATTCTTTTTTTTTTTTTTTGAGATGGAGTTGTGCCTGTCGCTCAGGCTGGATTGCAGTGGCATGATCTCTGCTTACTGCAACCTCTACCTCTGGGGTTCAAGCAATTCTCCTGCCTCAGCCTCCCGAGTAGCTGGGATTACAGGCACATACCACCGTGCCTGGCTAATATTTGTATTTTTAGTAGAGATGGGGTTGTGCCATGTCAGCCAGGCTAGTCTCGAATTCCTGACCTCAAGTGATCTGTCTGCCTCGGCCTCCCAAAGTGCTGGGATTACAGGCATGAGTCACCATGCCCAGCCTGATTCTGTTCATTCTTGTAATATACACGTGAACATTCAGGGAGAAGTGTGGTTAGTGCAGAGTGGAGAGATCAGGAGATTGGGAGTGAACAGTTTGAATGATAACCCTGCACTTACTAGCCTTGAGACTTTGGGAAAATTCCTTACCTGTAAAATGGGGATAACAGTACATTTTTGTAGCTTGGAATGATGCTTGGCAGTGACCAGCACGTAGCTCAGTAACATTAATCAGTGCTTTTGTCAGCATTATTTGACAGATCTGGTTGAAGAGAGTGAGTAGAGATAGTGTCGCCAGGGAATGCTTTTGTGGCTCTGCAGTTGACTTGGGCTCTCTTTTGTTCTCTCTGGGAACGAAGGCGAACAAACAAAAGAAAAAGACTGGGGTGATGCTGCCTCGAGTTGTCCTGACTCCTCTGAAGGTAAACGGGGCCCACGTGGAATCTGCATCAGGTATGTGTAAACTCATGGTTTTGATTCTTTTTCCTCAGGTCCTGGGGACCTGGCCTCCCTCTGTCAGCAGTTTCTGACCTAATAGTGTGATACCAGGAGAGCTGTCGGGCCACAGGCAAGAGCCCTGCCAGTGGATGAGGCCTGCCATAGGTTCTAGTGCTGGGCTCTGCTGTGTGCCTTCCTCTTTGTCTCCCAGGGCAGTCATGAGGATCCAGCGGAGGATTTGATTGTGCCAGTGCTTTGTAAAAGGTGTAGTGCTATACAAATAAAGATGGCGGTTTGGCACCTGTAAGGTGATATTTTAAAGCCAGACCATGAAGTGGTGGTTTCTCTCAGCCTAAGGCTGGGAGATGGAAGCATCCCAGTATTGCTGGCAGCATCTCAGGAAGAGTTGGGAGAAGTGAGCTTGTCTGAGAGCCATGGGCGCGGCTTGTGATACTTTTGACCAGTGGAATGCTGTGCCTTCAGGGTTCTCGGGCTGCCACGCTGATGGCGAGAGCGGCAGCCCGTCCAGCAGCAGCAGCGGCTCTCTGGCCCTGGGCAGCGCTGCTATTCATGGCCAGGCCGAGGTCACCCAGGACCCTGCCCCGCTCCTGAGAGGCTTCCGGAAGCCAGCCACAGGTGAGTGGCTTGGCACTTATTTCTCTGCCTGTAAAGGGGGCCCCTGCAGGCCTAGTGAGAAGATGATGTCTTCTATTCCAATTCCTTTACCAGTTTATTTTTACTTCTTGGGTGGCCCTCTATTTTTTGTTTATTTTTACTTTGTAATTTGGTTATTTCATTTGTAGCTCTCTGCTAGACTGTGAGAAGTCCTTTCAGGCAGAGATGATGCCACAATTGTTTCTTATATGTCCCTGTGGGCTTAGTCTGTGCCTGTCTTGTACTGCGTAGTAAGTGTTTGAGTGAGTGAAAACTGCTTCTGAGCTTCTCAGTGAAGAATTCCAACACCCCTTTTCTCTCTTCGGTAGCATCTTGCCACGTTTGTTCCCAACATCTGTAGTCTGTATCAGACACTCCCTTTTTTACAACCTAGTCAGTATGTCGAGTGGAAGCATGTGTTGAATTTTGGGGATGCAAACAAATTCAGTAGTGCTATTATCTATACCTCCCACCCCTCACCCCACCCCACCCGCATTAGAGTTATTTGCAATATTAGTATGCTCTTTGCTATTTCAGGATTTAATTCTTAATGACCCACATGCTGGTTTTTTTTGTAGATGAAACCATTAAGAAGACAAGCTTTTGCTTCTGAGAATTAGAGTAAACCTTTGCCCATGTGAGAACTAGGTTTGCTGTCTTGCTGCTTTTCCAGCTCATCAGCAGTGCTCAATCTAAGGTGTCACAGGTCTCTAGTCCTAGTTAGTTTTTCAGATAAAAGTAGCATTTGCTGAGGCTTCTGTGAGAGGTATTAGCATCTCAGTTGGCTTTGAACAGTCCTTAGTACATTTCTGCATGGAGATCATCCCTCTCCAGCCCATTCACAGAAGGCTTCTGCAGATTTTTCTTTAGTATACTAACTAGATTTACTTTTAGACAATTTCCATGATTTCTCCAGTTGAGCTTTGTGGAGCCTGTTCTCCAGCTTTGGAGGGAAGCTCAGAACCTGCTCCTTGCCTGATTTTCTGCGGGAAGTGTCCTTTTCAGGCTGTGACACAGCACGGTACAGAGTTTTGTCTGAGGGGATGCAATCCCAAAACCTGGAAAGAATATACAGGTTAGGATGGACTGGACAATTGAGCAGATTGTGTGCAGATAACTTCTGGGTAGCTTGGGTGCTGTCACCAAAGTTTTCCCATCAGTAGGTATTTGCTTTTTTCTTTTAAAAAGCTGAAATCCATACCTTGCTTCTTCTTGCTTCAAAAATGATAGGTCAAATGAAGCGCAACAGAGGGGAAGAAATAGATTTTGAGACACCTGGGTCCATTCTTGTCAACACCAACCTCCGTGCCCTGATCAACTCTCGGACCTTCCATGCCTTACCATCACACTTCCAGCAGCAGCTCCTCTTCCTCCTGCCTGAAGTAGACAGACAGGTGCACATGGGCAGCCTCCCCTTTGCCTCTCTCTGGGTGGGCTTCTGTTCTCTTTTAAGTTTATTTATTAGGATTTCTCCCCCTTGATCCTTCTAGGTGGGGACAGATGGCCTGTTGCGTCTCAGCAGCAGTGCACTAAATAACGAGTTTTTTACCCATGCGGCTCAGAGCTGGCGGGAGCGCCTGGCTGATGGTATGTAGACTTGATCATCTCGGACGGCTTGTGATGCACCTGTCATGTGGTGTTGCATGTCTCCTGGTATTTAAAACCCAAGCTCGCTCTTCTCAAAGGGTTATTTAGTGTAAGACAGGCTTTCCTCATTACTAATAAATGTGGTGGGTATTAATATGCCACACAGCTCTGAAGAAATAACGGGGTGTTTAGATTTAGACTTTCACTATATTGTATGTATATACTCATTCATCATCTCCTGTTTATCATTAGAACTATAAACGCCTATTCCAGTAATCATGGCATCGTCTGGAAGGGTGGAGGAAAGTACACTGTGGAGTTGACAAGCTCCACCATGCTCTGTCTTTTTAGGCATTGTCACTTGGAGTGATTGTTAGCGTCTATTAATTTAATTTTGTGGGGAAAGTGTTGAGAGGGCTCTAAGAATGCCCCTAGGTTTGATGATTTGCTAGCAGGACTCAGCATATAGTTATGTGTACAGGGCTGCGGTTTATTACAGCAGAAGAATACAAAGTAAAATCAGCAGATGGAGAGGCACGTGGGGTGAGGTCCAGGGGAAACCATGTGTTGGCTTCCAAGGTCCTCTCTCAGTGGTGTCACACAGGACACATTTAATTCCCCAGTAACAAGTTCTGACAACATGTATGAAATGTCTACTAGGGAAACCTGTTAAAGACTTGGTGCCCAGGGTTTTTATCAAGGGCTGATCATGTAGGAAGCCACTGCTTGGCACATACCCAGATTCCAGATTCCCAAAAGGAAGGCAGGTGTTCAGCATAAGCCATATTGTTTGCATAAACAATTGAGGCACAGTGAACAACTCATATCAGTTAGGGTGGTTGGTAACCCTCCTGAAATCTAAGTTCCCAGATGTCAGCCAAGGGCTGTTCTTTTAAGTAGGCCTTTCTAAGAGTAAACAGTCAGGCCTACCTACTATGTTAACTTTTTATCTACACAGGAAATAAGAATGGTTCTTTTGTTGTTTTGCTTTTTCGATCAAGGAGTTGCTTGGTCTCACTTTAAGGAAGAGTGAATTTCCCTTATAGTAGACGTGTTAGCTCTGTCCCTATAAGAGCATGATGTGAGAGAGCCTTTAGAAGAGACGTGTTGTTTTAAAACTGGGAGATTCAGCTGTCCATAAGACAGACATTACTATCCCGAATGCACTTACTAGAAGAGGTTTATTTCTCCCTAGGCGAATTTACTCATGAGATGCAAGTCAGGATACGACAGGAAATGGAGAAGGAAAAGAAGGTGGAACAATGGAAAGAAAAGTTCTTTGAAGACTACTATGGACAGAAGTAAGGCAGTTGGAGCTATGAGTCCTGGTCTGGGGTTTTGAGGGGATAGAGGTAGATGGTCTCAAAATAGTGTATACTTATGTGTTGGACAAGAATGTGGAGATTTATCTTAATGCCATTCATAGTGAAGCTAACAGAAGTTTTTCCATGGTTAGATTGTGCACCACGCAGATTTATTTTGTTCTGAGATATCTTGTGTTTCTGGGTCCATATTATTCATAGAAATAAAACAGACATGTCCACTCTGGCTTGAAACTGATGGCTGTGATTTTGATTTGCAGGCTGGGTTTGACCAAAGAAGAGTCATTGCAGCAGAATGTGGGCCAGGAGGAGGCTGAAATCAAAAGTGGCTTGTGTGTCCCAGGAGAATCAGTGCGTACACAGCGTGGTCCAGCCACCCGACAGCGAGATGGGCATTTTAAGAAACGCTCTCGGCCAGATCTCCGAACCAGAGCCAGAAGGAATCTATACAAAAAACAGGAGCCAGAACAAGCAGGGGTTGCTAAGGATGCAAAATCTGTGGCCTCAGATGTTCCCCTCTACAAGGATGGGGAGGCTAAGACTGACCCAGCAGGGCTGAGCAGTCCCCATGTGCCAGGCACATCCTCTGCAGCACCTGACCCGGAGGGTCCCAGATTCCCAGTTGAGTCTGTGGCTTCTTGGATCCAGGCTGAGCCAGACAACTTGGCACGTGCCTCTGCATCTCCAGACAGAATTCCTAGCCTGCCTCAGGAAACTGTGGATCAGGAACCCAAGGATCAGAAGAGGAAATCCTTTGAGCAGGCGGCCTCTGCATCCTTTCCCGAAAAGAAGCCCCGGCTTGAAGATCGTCAGTCCTTTCGTAACACAATTGAAAGTGTTCACACCGAAAAGCCACAGCCCACTAAAGAGGAGCCCAAAGTCCCGCCCATCCGGGTAGGAGACTGTTTGATTCCTGGCTGCCCTGGAGCCAGGTTTTCTTTGAGGGTCATGAGATTATAGAGCCCTTAACTCTGGGGCCCTGAAGTTAATTATGTGGGAATGTAGAGCTTTTTATGAGAGGTTTGCTTGAGACAGCCTTCAAGTTTAGTGAGATAGGTTCTTTTCTTCCTCACTTTTTTGTTCACTCTGTTGAAGTTATCTTGAGAGGTCAAAATCCTTTGGGGTTTTAAAATCTTTTTAAGATGGTGTTAGATTCTTTGCTGTAGTGACTCACACAGTCCCACCAGAAATTAAATTTAGAAGTGTGGCATATAACAGCCCTTGAGCAGAATCTTCTCTGAATGGTGTGTTATGGCAGCCATTTTACTATGATTTCATTGTTTTAAGGAAATTATTTGATTCTGTATGTCGTGACCCTTAAGCTACTAGAATCCTAGTTTTGCTTTACAGTCCCTAGGTCAGATCACCCAGTCAGTTAAAACTGTTTTCTAATTCTTTTTTTGCAGATTCAACTTTCACGTATCAAACCACCCTGGGTGGTTAAAGGTCAGCCCACTTACCAGATATGCCCCCGGATCATCCCCACCACGGAGTCCTCCTGCCGGGGTTGGACTGGCGCCAGGACCCTCGCAGACATTAAAGCCCGTGCTCTGCAGGTCCGAGGGGCGAGAGGTCACCACTGCCATAGAGAGGCGGCCACCACTGCCATCGGAGGGGGGGGTGGCCCGGGTGGAGGTGGCGGCGGGGCCACCGATGAGGGAGGTGGCAGAGGCGGCAGCAGTGGTGATGGTGGTGAGGCCTGTGGCCACTCTGAGCCCAGGGGAGGCCCGAGCACCCATGGAAAGTGTACGTCAGATCTACAGCGAACACAACTACTGCCGCCTTATCCTCTAAATGGGGAGCATACCCAGGCTGGAACTGCCATGTCCAGAGCTAGGAGAGAGGACCTGCCTTCTCTGAGAAAGGAGGAAAGCTGCCTACTACAGAGGGCTACAGTTGGACTTACAGATGGGCTAGGAGATGCCTCCCAACTCCCCATTGCTCCCACTGGGGACCAGCCATGCCAGGCCTTGCCCCCACTGTCCTCCCAAACCTCAGTAGCTGAGAGATTAGTGGAGCAGCCTCAGTTGCATCCGGATGTTAGAACTGAATGTGAGTCTGGCACCACTTCCTGGGAAAGTGATGATGAAGAGCGAGGACCCACCGTTCTCGCAGACAATGGTCTTATTCCGTCTCTAGTGGGAGATGATACATTAGAGAAAGGAACTGGCCAAGCTCTTGACAGTCATCCCACTATGAAGGATCCTGTAAATGTGACCCCCAGTTCCACACCTGAATCCTCACCGACTGATTGCCTGCAGAACAGACCATTTGATGACGAATTAGGGCTTGGTGGCTCATGCCCTCCTATGAGGGAAAGTGATACTAGACAAGAAAACTTGAAAACCAAGGCTCTCATTTCTAACAGTTCTGTGCATTGGATACCCATCTCATCAAATGATGAGGTAGTGAAACAGCCTGAACCAGAATCCAGAGAACATGTACCATCTGTTGAGCCCCAGGTTGGAGAGGAGTGGGAGAAAGCTGCTCCCACCCCTCCTGCATTGCCTGGGGATTTGACAGCCGAGGAGGGTCTAGATCCTCCTGACAGCCTTACTTCACTCTGGACTGTGCCATCTCGAGGAGGCAATGACAGCACTGGCAGTTACTGTCAACAGGTGGACATTGAAAAGCTGAAAATCAACGGAGACTCTGAAGCACTGAGTCCTCACAGTGAGTCCACAGATACAGCCTCTGACTTTGAAGGTCACCTCACGGAGGACAGCAGTGAGGCTGACACTAGTGAAGCTGCAGTGACAAAGGGATCTTCGGTGGACAAGGATGAGAAACCCAATTGGAACCAATCTGCCTCACTGTCCAAGGTGAATGGTGACCTGTGTCTGGTTACAAGGACAGATGGGATGGTTGCTTCTCAGAGCTGGGTGTCTCGAGTATGTGCAGTCCGCCAAAAGATCCCAGATTCCCTACTGCTGGCCAATACTGAGTACCAGCCAAGAGCCGTGTGCCTGTCCAGGCCTGGGTCCTCAGTGGAGGCCACTAACTCACTTGTGATGCAGTTGCTGCAAGGTAACTTGCCCCTAGAGAAAGTTCTTCCACCAGCCCACAATGACAGCATGTCAGAATCCCCACAAGTACCACTTACAAAAGAGCAGAGCCATGGCTCCCTGCGCATGGGATCTTTACATGGTCTTGGAAAAAACAGTGGCATGGTTGGTGGAAGCAGCCCCAGTTCTTTAAGGGCTTTGAAGGAGCCTCTTCTACCAGATAGCTGTGAAACAGGCACTGGTCTTGCCAGGATTGAGGCCACCCAGGCTCCTGGAGCACCCCAAAAGAATTCTAGAGCAGTCCCAAGTTTTGACTCTCTCCATCCAGTGACAAATCCCATTACATCCTCTAGGAAACTGGAAGAAATGGATTCCAAAGAGCAGTTCTCTTCCTTTAGTTGTGAAGATCAGAAGGAAGTCTGTGCCATGTCACAGGACAGTAATTCAAATGCTGCTCCAGGCAAGAGCCCAGGAGATCTTGCTACCTCGAGAACACCTCGTTTCTCATCTCCAAATGTGATCTCCTTTGGTCCAGAGCAGACAGGTCGGGCCCTGGGTGATCAGAGCAATGTTACAGGCCAAGGGAAGAAGCTTTTTGGCTCTGGGAATGTGGCTGCAACCCTTCAGCGCCCCAGGCCTGCGGACCCGATGTCTCTGCCTGCTGAGATCCCTCCAGTTTTTCCCAGTGGGAAGTTGGGACCAAGCACAAACTCCATGTCTGGTGGGGTACAGACTCCAAGGGAAGACTGGGCTCCAAAGCCACATGCCTCTGTTGGCAGCGTCAAGAATGAGAAGACTTTTGTGGGGGGTCCTCTTAAGGCAAATGCCGAGAACAGGAAAGCTACTGGGCATAGTCCTCTGGAACTGATGGGTCACTTGCAAGGGATGCCCTTTGTCATGGACTTGCCCTTCTGGAAATTACCCCGAGAGCCAGGAAAAGGGCTCAGTGAGCCTCTGGAGCCTTCTTCTCTCCCCTCCCAACTCAGCATCAAGCAGGCATTTTATGGGAAGCTTTCTAAACTCCAACTGAGTTCCACCAGCTTTAATTATTCCTCTAGCTCTCCCACCTTTCCCAAAGGCCTTGCTGGAAGTGTGGTGCAGCTGAGCCACAAAGCAAACTTTGGTGCGAGCCACAGTGCATCCCTTTCCTTGCAAATGTTCACTGACAGCAGCACGGTGGAAAGCATCTCGCTCCAGTGTGCGTGCAGCCTGAAAGCCATGATCATGTGCCAAGGCTGCGGTGCGTTCTGTCACGATGACTGTATTGGACCCTCAAAGCTCTGTGTATTGTGCCTTGTGGTGAGATAATAAATTATGGCCATGGGAAACATTGTATATTTAGTGTGTGTATTTTGATAATGATTGATCTTAAATCTGTATACAGAATATCATTGATACAATACTCTTTTTAGGCAGGAGCACTCTTGCCTTCCCCCAAAATTTATACTGCTAAAGCCCTCTGTCACTTGGTGACCCTTCTGGTCTTGCTGGAGGGGTTTCCTGGGTATAACCCATTGGGCTGCCCAAGGCCAGCCAGCCTGAGCTCTCCTGCAAGACACAGCCTGATGTGGCACGGAGTGGGGTTGCAGGGGGTGGGGGGACTGCCTGACTCCCAGAGGGACTTGAAACTGAAGCAAGAAGGTTGCGTTCTCCACCAAGGGAGTTAACCTACCTGAACTAAGTAGAAATGCCAGTCTTCCACTGCCCCCTCCCTGCCATCTTTTCTTCTGCTACTTTGGGGAGTTGATGGCCAGGAAAGAAGCCAGCACAGGGTTAAAGTAACTCCCAGCATTGCCCACCAGGGGGCTGGTGCACCTGCTGACCTTAGGGTCACAGTTGAGTCATTTGCCAGTTGACGGAGCAAGTTTGACCTTGGTTCTGTTGCTGAAGCAAATTTGGAACTTTTCTGTCTCAGTGTGATCCACTAACCCACAGGATCATTTGGAACCTTGAATAGCTCTGCTTGGACAATGGGGTTGGGGAATAGGGTTGTCTTTCCTATGAAAATGCCATCTGTAGACCTTGTGAGTCAGCCGTCCAGACGTTTGCAGGTGAATTCCTCTGCTTGACATCCTCCCTGTCACTTTGGACCCTATGGGAGTGGGCATCTCCACGCACCTGTGTATGTGAAAGTCATTTTACATTTCAAAGCGGTGTGTGTTTCTTATTTTTATATTTTTAACTCTTTATTCTTGGATGTATAAAGTGAACTTTTTGGCTTCTGTAAGTATGCTCTATGCACCTCTAATGTTTTAACATGTATTTATATGTTGTACACAGTACTGGCTGATTCTGTAAATGGATGTATTGTACAGAGAACGTGAACGTCTCTTCCTAATTTTACATCTTCAGCATCATTGCATTAAAGTGGTGTAATCTCCTTCTCTACACCTGTTGTCAGAGCCACTGAGTGCTGTGCTGCTCGACGTGAGGGTGAAATGATTGACTTGTGACCTGCCAGGTTGCCTGATGCCCTGTCGGGTCACCGGCTGGACCTGCTGCAGCCTGCAGAGCCACAGTCAGCCTGCCCACACGCCACCGAGCAAACGCATCTTGCTTTTCACATCTCTCCTCCTACAGTCTTAATGGCTGCTCGCTGCCATATGTGACAAATCACCACCACCAGTGTTAAGTGCTTCTGGATTCATGGGTGAATTCCCTGGGCAGCCCCCAGGAAGGCCTTCCAGATCTGGCTCCAGGGTTACCACCTGTCACAGCAATACCTGGGACCATGCTCTCCTGGGACCGTGAGGCTCCTTTTGACGTACTTTTGACATCAGGCAGGTTTGGGAAGAAACAAAGCCATGCCTGCTCCTGCCTCTCTCCCAACATGTTTCCAGCAAGTAGATGCCCCTGTGTGTGTTTTTCCCTTGCCTTGTTTCCTGCCTTATATCTTGTATTTCGACTTATTACAGAGTTGAGGGTTCTTGCTTAATTTAGGTCAAGTATCAAATTTGTATGACTTCAAGTCTTATGTTATCTGAAAGGTTTTTTTCTCATTTGATGTGGCATTTTCGTCATCTGAAGCATGAGTGACAAGTTGGGAATGATATGGTGATTTAGAATGCAGTATTGGCCAAGTCCAAGTTGTCAACTTAAGCGTCTGTTTACCAAAGACCGGGAACAGGGGCCCAAGCATGTCCAGTCCTCTTCTTCCCTCCGCTGGAACCTTTGGGGACACTCAAGGGTACAGTTTGACACTGATCTGGTCCATGGGGCTGCCCAGAGAAAGCACTGCTTCTGTATGTCTCTTGTGGTATTGGAACAATAAACCCGTACAACCTGCAGTTGTGGTCTCAGTCATCTGTGGCTGCCTTGCTGGTGTGGGAAGGTCAGCTGGAGTGCTGAGCTGGAAGGGAAGGGGTAGACGCCAGCTCTCCTCACCTTGGCTCTGGAGCTACTGTTCTTATACTTGGAGCTCTTCTTTTGGGAGGTTAGTCCAAAAGGAATGACTTGGCAGCTTCACTGGTCTTTAGCTGTTCATGACTTGGCGGACTTCACCACATAGACTGCAGTCAGCAATCTACTGAGAGCAATGAGAATGTTTCCCCTTGGGAGTGCGAGTCACAAACTGTGACATCCCTCTGCAGCAACTCGTCCAAACAGCTTCACTGAGCTTGAGGTTGCCAAGTGGCTTCCTAATGGTTAGGGGTCTTCTGTGGGAGGGTGACTAGCTCTGACCTTGGAAAACCTTAACCACAAGCACCTCTGGTGGCAGAGGAAGGTGCTGGCCCAGAGTGGGGTGTCTGATGCTAGTTGAGTGAGCCTGAGTAGATGACGTGCTTCAGGGATTGACTTCTTGATTGAGAAGTCCTCGGACGTCTCTAGAGTACGTAAATACATTGACTTTGTGCTTATCAGAAATAATTTTATTCGTATATAAATAAGCCAAAAGCGCAAAATGATGGAAGTTTAAACATATATTCATTAATTTTTTCCTGTGAGTTGGAGGAAAAACTTTGTGGTGGGATATCCTTTGGGGAGTTCAAGCTGCCATTTTGTATTGCTGTCGTTTGATCGACATGCAGTTTTGAGAATTGATGGTTCAGAGGCCCTGTGGTGACTGAGCAACTGCCTGGTGGTGGTGATATGTCCTTGTGTCACAGAATCCGTTTACCCACTTAATGTCTGCAGGAGCTCAGAATGAGCTCAGAATGCATTACGGTCCCAGATCGGGACCTTCCAATGCCTGTTGCCTCTCCTCAGGGAGGCAGAATAGTGTAGTGAGTTCCTAGAGTACAGCCTCTGCGACGTGCCAGCTCTGTGTTCTTGGGCCATGTTATTCAACCACGCTCCCAACTCTCATCTGTGAATGGGTATAATAGTTCCTACTTCCTGAGGTTGTTAGTGCCTGCCACCTAGCACATAATGACTATTAGTTCACAGCAGGCCAAGACAATTGTTAGATGAACTTATAGTAGAAATTTATACAGCTACTGCCACCTACTTCACTCTTGCTCCAGAAAGGAGCTGTCAGGATGTAGGCCTTGTGCCCACTGCGCTGAGGGGTGATGCAGTCTGTGAAGTCACTTTGGACCCTGGCTTTTGGTCTCAGGCCACAGACCTGACCAAAGGTTGAGTGTAGTCCTGAGTTTAGACTGAATATTTGGTCAGGAAGGCTTATTTTGCTTATGGTCCAAAGGACAAGGGAAATAATGTTTCAGAATACAAGAAGAATGGTACTGGCCTGGCAAGGTGTCATTTATTTGCTATCCAGCCTGCTGTAAGACTGTGTTAGAGGGGTGTGTGCGTATGTGTGCATGCTAAATAGAGCCGCCTGCATCCATCAGGGGTCTTGATGGCCAAAGCATCTGCCTGCCCTGTCTCCCTGAGAGGAGGGGACCCAAGCTGTGTTGCCCTCATGTGTGGGTGTTGTTTGAAGCCATGGAAGGGGCAGGATGTGGAACTTTGGAGATTGCTCCAAAATTGGACAACACCCCCATGCTTCCTCTTGTCTCTGGTCAATTTGAAAGCCTAAAATGAACATCTCTACTGCAAGCCATAGACGAACGCCCTGTGAGAACAACAGTTGTCAGTGCTGTGTTACCTGATATGGGTGAGTCTTAACCTTTTTTTGGGAACTCTCCCCCCATGGAATGCACATACAAAGTTTTTTGGGGTTTTTTTTTTTGCAGACTCTCACTCTTTTCAGGCTGGAGTGCAGTGGCGTGATCATAGCTCACTGTAACCTCGAACTCCTGAGCTCCAGTGATCCTTCCACCTCATCCTCCCAAGTAGCTCAGGCTACAGGCACGTGCCACCACACCCAGCTAATATTAAAATTTTTTGTAGAGACTGTTGCCCAGACTAGTGTTGAACTCCTGGCCTCAAGTGATCTTCCCGCCAGCACACCTGGCCTCACAAAGTTTTGCATACTGTGTCAGGATTTACCAGCTCCTTAGGCAGCTGGCGCCCTTTGTTTAAGAACCACTGGCTGAGAATAAACCTAATAAAATCTGTGTTTATACAGAAGATCAATTAAGGGAAGATAGGATTTTGCAAAGATTCTTCTTGCAAAGAAATGTAACTACTAAGCTTCCCTAGTGCGTTTTAAGTTGGAAAAATAGCATATGCATGTTTTCCTGTTTTTCATGAAGGGAGGTTTGCCTGTTTTGTCATTGAATACATTTTAGTTCACTCTTCTGAGGGGACATTCCCATTTGATGAAGTCTTTTATCCACTGTTAACAACAGTGGTGTGGAACCCCATTTAAAGAAGCTAGACTAGAATAAGGTAGCACTTTTCTGCCCTCAGGCAATTTCTCCTGGGAATCTCAGTGCTCTGGTGGACTGCAGTATTTCCTGTGGAAGGAGGTAAGTGTTTGCGGGGCTGGCCAGCAGGCCAGCGGGGTCCGTGTTCTGGAGCTGTTATCCCAGGTTGTGGGTTTCTAATAGTCTTAATAGTTTGAGGAGTCTCAGTGGTGATCATTTTAGGCAGGAGAAGGAATTTCCGTGGTATTAACTGAGGATTTGCTGCCCTTCAGCAAAAGGAAAGTGTCAAGGGCCGTCGTCTTCTGTCTCTCAGTGAGTCTCAGCCCCCAAAATCATGCCCTTCTCCATTTTATATATTTGGCTACTGCACAGAATTTCTATGAGAAAAAGGATTCTTATGTCGTTATTTAAAAATCAAGGTTTTAATAAGAACTGCCATAAATGTGTGTGTGTGTATATATATACACACACACAATTTTAGCAGTCAAATGTATGCTTTTAACATGCCTAAGTTGTTTTTAAATCCATGATCACGTTTGTTCCCAGCCATATTCCTACAATTTTTCCTTAAAGCTTAACCTAAACCATACATACAGGATGAAAAAACATTAGCACAAATAAGTATCTTTGGGAAAAGCAGCCCTTTTGTTTCCTTCACGGTGGGATCCAGGGTTTTGCATAGAATGGAAAGTTCAGCACTGAAGGTTCAGAACCAGGGATCATGTTTGCTCAGTTTTCCAAATTAGCGCTTAGGGATTGTTACGAGAATTTGGTTTCAGTCAGTTGCCCATGTGCTAGGGTGAGAGGTTGTGGAAAAGCTACAAGTTTTTTGCTGGTCACTGAATTTCAGCAAGGCGTGTACCCCGTGTGCCTCTGTGTCTGCACGTGGCAGATAAGGGGGCTGAGATTTAAAACAGTGCATGAGAGTTCTGCCTGTGCTCAGCAGCTGAAGGGCACCTGGGAAAGGTTCATTTCCTTCCCTTTCTAACAGATGAGGTGCTGGAATTACAGGTTTATTTGTTCTAGAAAATGTACTGAGGACCTTCTGTGTGCCATACTATTGGCTAGGAAAAGGTGGAATCTACTAGTAGAAAGATGTTTCGGTGCCCAACTAGATGAGGAAGGATGAGAAGTGGCAGGCAGTGCTGCTGTTGATAGGACACAGTGGAAGCAGAGCATTCCGTTTGTTGTTCAGTGTTTATTAAGTAGATTCAGTCTTATATATGATATACAGATTCAAAAGGAAAAGGATTCCACATACTTAAGAAATCAGTGCATTTAGCAAGTAATACCATGGAGATAACAGCTCGATTAACAGCTCATTGGTCTTTTGTTAAGTGAGGGAGAGAGGGAGTCGGCCTGTGCTAGTCATTCCACAAACAAAACAGAATTTAGTCGCATCACGTAGAGAAGACACATTCTAAGAATTAAAATATTAAGCCACATTTACTGGTAAAACTCACTATATAGAACACAAATAATTTTTATAGAGAGCATTGAGGAGGAAGTCCTCACCTGCTTAGAAGAGCCACGTTAAGTTGCATAGGTGCATATCTGTAAAAATATAATTTAGAGGTGAAGCCATTGATTAATAGAGTCACCTTTAAAAGTTGGTGCCATCCACTGTTTGCCTTAAGTGCTTACTATCTAGAGCCCTGTGCCCCTCCCCGGAGGTGGGACCTCATGAAGGAGCTGCCCCCAGAGGAACCCTGAAGAAATGGCTTGTACTATCTGCACTGAAAGTCTTAAATCTCATCTCGGATATGGAGCTCGTACTCTTCCAAAACATGTCTAAATTACGCCAGAGGGCTAAAGACCTCTTGGGTTGTCCCTAAATCCTGGTTGGCTTGATCCTGAAGGCCACATGAGTCATTCTGACCTTCCCACTCCCAGGCTGCCCAGGGAAGAACTACATTCATCCCACAGCTCTGCAGCAAAGTCCTGCCTTCCCTTTTCCTCTGTCCATGCAGTTACCCACCAGCAGCCAATAGGAGGTCTCTCTTCTGACTCCTGCTCCTAAACAGACCACATAATCGAGGCATATGGGCCATGTACCAGGTGGAAAGTGTTTTTCAGCCAATCTGAGTTCTACGTGGTGTAGGTTTTTTGTTGTATTTTTAGGTGGAAACGTAGGTAAAAAGTGAGAGGTTTTTGTTTGTGGCTTTGCTAAGCAGATGAGCTTAGTGAGGTGCATCTTCCTCCTCAAGAGCAAGTCTTGCAGAACACACAGGGACTGGGGGCATCTGTACATGTAAACAGTACACTTTCACTGAGTCCAAAATTAGGAGCAAAAATACAAAGGTTCACATTGGTCTTAGGTAGATACAGGCGAAAAAGAATTGAGCTGTTTAGCTCAGAAACAACAAAAACAAAGTTTCTAAAGCACCACTAAATTATATAAAAATCAGACCATGGACGGATTGAAACTGGTATTCTGGTGAAATACTTTACTATTTTGTAAAAAGTTTTACAAAAAATTACAAATTAAAAGTATCAACCCTCTGAGTTCAAAGCAGCATTTTGAAAATGAACTGGTAGTTAATCCTGTAACCACCCTTGGAGTTGTAAGTGGCCCTTGGGAATAGGGATGGATGGGTTCCACCTGTTTGAAATCCTTGAAAACCCTCCTAACTCCCTGCCTGTCCCCCTCCCCGTCAGCACTGTCCTTGGGAATAAACTGTCCTTTGTAAGAGTGGTGACGGTAAGATGAATTTCAGATGGGTTACACACACTATGACTTGCCTACCTGATGATCCACCACTAAGACCAATGCCCACTTCTGTGATGCTACCCTTGTGGGATTAGCCCCCTGCAAAGACTCTGGAATTGGAGTATCCTACTTCTGCATTTCCTTTTTAACTTAGGATCCCAAATGATTACTTTGTGCCCTGAGGCCCTTCAGAAGATTTTTAAATGGCTGTGGGACAGGGCTTTGGGGGCTCCTTTTGGGAGAAGACAGTCCCTCTGGTGAGGGTGAGACAGCAGCGAGCTTAGTTCATCAGAACCAGCTCTTTGGTGCCCTCCAAGTCAGGAGTAGGGGGAAGGGGTTGAAGCTGCATCTTTTAAAACAAAAGCAAAACAGAACAAGTTCCCTGACTGAGCCAGCTAAATGGAATCCTGTTCCCATGCAGAAACTTGCTCCTGATTCTGCCGTTTCCAGGGCTTCAGGTGTAGTTTCACTGGAAAGGAGGAGCCCACCCAAGAGGTGGGGTCGACATGATGAAATCCATTGCCCTGGAGGGGCCTGGGAGGCCCAGTGGACTTTAACAACATATTCTTTCCTTTCTCTTGAAAACACATTGAACCTACGCTCTTGCCGCAGTACTAAGGCAGGCTGGAGGGTGGTCAGTTCCAACAGCTTGAACTCAGAAAAACGTGACTTCAAACTGTAACTTATGCTGATCTTTAGATCTAATCCTTGTGTGGGTAGGGGGAGGGAGCCCCTTCCCCAGTCTTTCTCACTCCTGTCTGCCAAGAAATGCAAACGGTTCATGTCTAGCTTGGGTACTGCCTCTGGGAGAAGTGACATGTTAAGTAACTGATACCAGGAATTCTAGGGTGGCGATTGTCTCTGCCAGGTTTTAACATTAAGATTTTCACAAATTGCCTGGGGTAACATTTTGCAAAAGATCTTACTGATTACTTTGTAGTATTGTTCACACACAAAAATAAATATTTACACGAATTCAAATGTTGAGGGGAGTAGTACTGAGCAGGTGGGGCTGGATGTGTGGATGGCTGGGGTGTGGGAGAGGCCTTGGGCACTGGAGGTTGTGCTGTGCTAAGGGTGAGTCTCAGGTGTCCTGGCCCTGACCAGAGGCCTGGGGATTGGTCAGATGGAAGGCAGAGGTGGTGTGGCTGGATGGGGTGTTGGAGGCCACTTGAGAGATAACGACCACCCCTAACCTCTAGGGGCCGGAAGTAAGCACGGGGTGGGCACCCTACCTTTCAGAGTTCTGGACCTGAGGCAGGATGGGGCATCCTCACTGGTGCCCCCTCCCCATCCCTCCTTGTGGGGAGTCTGCCACAGTGCTGGGAGGCAGTGGCCACAGCTGCAACAGGCAATTGGCTGCAGAAAAGCTGGTTTGCGAAGGGGTGCCTGTTCTGGGAGCGAGTGGCTCTCCGTGGCCATCCTAGGATCCACTCGGCCCTGGCTCCCCTGGGGCCTCTCTGCTCTGAGGGAGGAAAGGCAACAGAGGGCTTCTGCCAGCTCTGGGCAGGGGCGGGCAGCAGAGAGCTGCTGTCATGGCTACGGAGTGTTGCATGGAGAGGCCCTTTGGGGGCCTGCTGAGGTCTGGGCGAATCCCTGGTTTAGCAGCACTGGTAGGTATTGCACTGAGCAAGAGGAAGTGCCTATCAGGGAGGAAGGAAACCAGGCCAGCTTTTTCTTTTTGCCCTTTTTCACACTCCAGGGATTACGGGTTTCTTCCAGGACTGGCCCCTCCAGAAGGGCTGGTCTTAGGAGAACCCAAGTGGCTCCTCCACTTCCACTGATCCCTTTACTCCAAACATGGCGCAAGGGGATGGGAGCTGCAGTCCGCCCTGGAACTCACAGCTGCCTGACAGCCGAGGCTCACCCTGAAGAAGTGGCCCCTCTTGGCAGGAGTCTGTGGCAGGAGTCTGCGGGCCCAGGCCTGTGCACAGAAGTTCAGACCTGGCTCCTGGCAGCGGGGTGTGAGGGCAAGGGCCCTGCCAACCGGCTGCCATCTCCCAGCAGTCCGTCCTGTCAAGCAGCTGAGGACCAGAGCTGGAGGACTGCAGTGGCTGGTTAGGGACAGGACGCTCTCTGGGTTCCAGCTCCTGGACACCCAGTCTGGACTTACCTCCCAGGCAGACACATTGTGTTGGGGAGTTGGGGTGACAGCTGTTCAGAACAGGCTCAGGGCACATCCTGGAAAAAGCCCACGCTGGAGTGTGAGGTAGAATACAGGTGACCATGGACTGGGGCTTCTGTAGAATGGGGTCAGGGTGCCTCTTTTGTTTTGCTTTGCCATGGGTGCGGGTGAGGTCCTCCTGCTTGGTGCCTAGGGAGGTGCCTGGTGGTGTCCCTGTGGCAGCACTGGGATCTGCAACAGGATGGCCTGGCCAAGGGATAGCAGCCACAGGGTGCGCCAGGCACGCAGAGGAACAGCCAGCCTGGCACCCGCCCTGCCCCTACTGGCCCCAGCCCACATCAGTGTAGTGATATGGAATGTTAGGTATGGGGATACATCCTTCTGATCAGACAGACACAGACTAGCAATCTGTACAAACACAAAAGAATCCATTTCAGAAAAATAAATTACTAAGGGGAGAGGAAGAAAGGGTCCACTTTGTTTTTCTCAATAAATATGCAATTCTGCTCACCTAAGACTTGAAAGGTAATTATCTGGGGGTGGGATTCTAACATCAGGGTCCACGAAGGTGATTCTAAACAGAGCTGCAGCCCCAGCGCCTTGTCAGGGGAGCCCCCAACCCTTCCAGAGCTGCCCCGTTGGCCTCTTCCAAGCAGGTCAGAGCACCCGTGTTGTGAGATTCCAAAAAAAAAAAGTGTCCTTGTGCCCAAAGTCTCAGGTGCTTGGAGTGTGGCTAGAAACAGCTCTTTTGGATCCCACCTCTTTCAAAAACAAAATGTACCAACTGGTGAGGCAGGAAGCCGGGTCCAGGCTGGGATAGCCTCCTTCCCTAGGGCAGTGCGCTCCAGGTGCCGGTGGGGTCAGTTCTGCTGTAGGATGAGGTTTTCCAGTTCATCTGCAGAGCGCAGCAGGAAGGCAGCAGACTCCCGGTAGCCCGCGATGAGCTGCCGCACGGCGCTGATCTCCGTGGGGCTGAGCTGAGCGGTGGGCACGGGCCTGCTGGTGCTGGTGCTGGAGGGGGTGGGCGTGGGGGTGGTGGAGGTGGTAGAGGCCCCGCCTTTCATGCTGAGGTCCGTGGGCCCTGTGGAGAGGGAAGTAGGGTGAGACTGGAGCAGCCACCCTGCCTGGCATCTGGGAGGTGTACCTTCCTTGGCGCTGTCATAACCTATGGCCCAGTGCCCACTGTGAGTTGGGCACTGGAGTCCGTGGCTCTGGTCCATCTCCCTGATGGCTCTATCCCTAGTGCTTAGAATGGGCCTGCGGATCACAGGGTTCTCAGAGAATCCTCAGGATGATCTTGCAAAGATCTGGTTTTAGGTGAGGAAGAGGAGGCCTTGGGGCAAAGGAACTCCTAAGATCTGCCTCTCCTCAGTGTGGTGAGCAGAGCTTGGGAATGGGAAATACTACTTCCATTGAGGAACTGTGGGACAAGTGCTAAAAGAAAGCCTCTGCCAGCATTCCTAAAGGAGCAGCACCCATCTGTGTGCTCTTCCTCAGCCCAGACATCGAGGCTGGAAGGGGAGCTGGTGTGCAGGAGACTGCAGGTAGGCAAGGGCCCAACACACCTGAGAGATGCGTGTGGGGAAAGCCCAGGAGGAGTTGAGAGTCGAGCCACAAAAGGCCAGGAGAAGAAACATCTGTGTGCCCAGACAAGAAAGGGGCTTCTGTCCAGCTGGAGAGAGGCCAGCTGCCCCGGTTGTCTGGGGGAAGAGGTACAGGCCAGACCGGCCAGGCCATAACTGCAGGTCCCCCAGGAGGGACCATGGCAGCCAGTGGATGGAGGAAGGGGCTGGGTGTGTGAAGCCTCTTTCTGCTAAGCCTCAGCACCTCGAACCCCCGCTCCTGGGAGGAGTCCTGTGCCTAAGTGAGGTGAAGGGTTCATGCTGCTGGGATACGAGGGAGTGTGGGCCGGAACCATCAGGACAAGACTCAGACTCGCTTCTGGAGAAACTGCCTGCCCTTTGTCCTCGGATGATGATGGCAAAGAGGGAGCCTGCCATCTTTTAAAACACACTGGGGTGTGTGTGTTGGGGAGGGGACTGCCAGGCCCTGTCCTCTCTTGGCCTTTCCCAAGAAGCTCCTGGCTTTGGAGTCGGGCGAGTGTGGATTCAGGTCCTGCCCTGCTACCTCACTGGCAAATTCTTTAACTTCTCTGGGCCTCAGAGCCCTCATCTGCCAAAACTAGGCGGCTCCTGTGAGCAGAAGCTGAGATGCCGGTTGTTGAGCAGAAGCTGAGATGCCAGTTGTGAAACACTCAGCACAGGCTGAGGCTCCTTCTCAGCCAGCAGGAGGCCTGACTGCCTAGACTGGCCCAGTAGGGAAGGGCTTCCAAACAGGTTTCAGGGCTTTCTGAATGGGCTCCCAGGAGACCTGGAAGCTCCTGGAATTTGAAAAGCATTCTGCAAGGTGTTCAGCCAAGAAACAGCCAAAGAAGAGAGAATCTGGGCAGGTGCAGGCAGAGCTGCCGCTTCCCCTGGGAAGCCTTCTCTGATGCAGCCAGGTCAGCTTCTCTGTTCTCTGCCCTCCCCCTGGAGTCCCTTCCCCACAGCTTTATCTTCCACGGGGGTGTGAGGCTCCCCCAACTACCCTGAAGGTTCTGATGGCCACATTCGCTCATGATTGCGTCTCCATGGCAGTTTTTATGCTGCTATGAAGAGAGATGGACAAGCTCTTGGCACGGGAGGTATCCAGACTGGAAGTAACATCTTGGGATAAACTATGGAAACCTGACTGCTGCTAAAAGGAAGCTGGTGCAGCCCCCAAATGGGGAAGGAAGCTGGAGTCTAAGATGGGACAGTTTGTCACATGGGGTTATTTCCTCTCCGGCCAGAGAATGTGGACACCAAGGAGGAGGTCCTAGGAACTATTTTCTAAACAGCGTCCTTGGAATTGAGAGTTAAGGAAACAGTTGAGTCTGTTAAAATCAAACACGGGGAAGGGGTTGGGGCTGTGTCTGGAAACAGCAGCCAAACAGGTGACCGACTCCCAAGGTGTTGTCACAATGCGGGACTAAGAAGCTTGGAACAGGAGTACCTCTGCTAACTTCTGGATATTGCAGGGGCTGGACCCAGAGGGATGGGGAGGAGAGGGTCTGGTTCCCTCTAGGGTGGTTCCGGTCCCCTCTGCATCATGCTTGGGAGTGGCCAGAGCCTCCTGGCATAGTCAACATGAGCAGTGGCCCCGGTTCCTTTCTTTTCTCCTCTCCCCAAGTGCTATCCTGTTCATGCCTGTGCTCAGAGCTTCCTCCCTTCTCTCCTGGGCTGTAGCTGAGGCTTGGAAAGGAGAAGGTCCCTATCTCCATGCAGACTCTGGTTACAGGCAGATGCTCAGGTTGCCGAGTGACTGCCGTATGGTGGGTAGAGGGATAGGAGTGAGCATGAGTTACCCAGCACCCCAGGCAAGACAGGCCCAGCCTGATTCTATCTAAGCTGATTTGCATCCCCAGATGACAACGTAATGAGCAAAGTGAGGAGCTCTGAGCCATTAATACGACTGCCCGGCCGAGGTACCAAACTGATTGAACAATCACTTGAAAGGCTGAGGCTGGGGAGGCCAGTGGGGCTGGATGGCCCTGCAACCATGCGGCTGCCTGTCGCCTTCCTTCAACTGCTGGAGGATTTAAACAATGTTCTTCAAATGAGGTACTAGTGCTCCAGGACAGGTGCTGCCCCAGGCAAGGAGGTAAATGACCAGATTTCTGCTTCAGTGGCCTCCCCACCCACCATGAAGGAACCAGGGTATTCACAGATGGGAGACTTAGACCCCAGGATGCACAAGGGCAGAGCCAGCTGCCTCCCTGGAAGAATCATCCTCTGGCTGCTGTTTGTGCCTCTTGGGCAGGTGTGAACGGACAGGCATGAAGCAGGCTCAGCCCCACCATGAGAGGCCCTTAGGAGGGTCAGGGGAACCTGGCAGTCGCAGCCCTGAGATAGGTCATGCTGGGTGGACACCAGGTAGAGGCATGTCACCATCGCCTGCTGTTAAGAGGGAGCAGGCCCCAGACCACCCTCACCTCACCTGCTGGGCCCCAGACCCCCATGTGTAGGGAGGGCAGAGCTTTTCTTCCTGGAACGAAAGGAGCCCGCCTAGGACAGCCACTCCACCTCTCACCATGCTGGCCACTCTGGCCTTAGCTTCAGGGATTAGGGCCAGGCGGCCTCTTATTTTAGGTTAAGAGGCATTAGGAAGGGATGAGGAGTTAAGCCCAGGCAGGAATCTTCCAGGGACCTGCATACACTTCCTGGTTCTGGGGGGTGGGGGGTCAAGGCGAGTGGAGGCAGCCTGGGCTTCCTGCCATGGGTGGGGACTAGCTCTCTCCCTTGCTGCCCAGGAACAGTGAGGGGTCTCCTGCAGCCAAGGATGGGGGCTTAGGGAATCCTCAGGCATATTCAGCCAAGACCTTGCACCAGGGTTCCCCAGCTTACAGGTGGCACCTTTCTCCAACCTACTCAAGTTCCTCAATTCCTCCCTTCATTCCCTGGCTTCTGAACGACCCCCAAAGCACGCGGCTTCTGCCTCCTGCTCTCCCCATTCAAAGCTTCTTACAAGGGCAGACAGAATGACACAGACCACACAATTCACAGCCCTTCTGTGCTTAAAACCTAGCAGGGGCTCCTTCTGCACACACAACACAACCCGAGTGCCTGGCCCAAGAGGTCCTGTGACCCACCAGGCTGATCCCACTCCTCCCCTGCTTCCCTTGGCCTCACAGTAAAGGGGTCTGAGGTTCCCCACTCCAGTTCGTGCTCACGGCAGCACCTGACTCCATGAGGAAGCCTCTGTCTCTTCGGGGGCTGTCTCCTCTAATGGTCTGTGCCCCATCTGCGCAGAGTAGCCTGGGAAGTTACCGGAAAAGCACCTACTGAATCACCCAGCTACAGGAGCGGAGCGAGGGAGCAGGTGTGCACCATCACCCCGGGTGTCTCAGATGTAGGCTCCATGAGCGCAGGGGCAAGAACGGAGGCCCAGCACCCGGGTGAGAAACGCTTTCACCTCACAAGGCAGGCCCTGAGCGAAGGCCTGGGGAGGGAGCCGCCCTGCAGGCCAGCGGGGCCACAGCTGGGCCGGGCCAGCAGCTGTCTCACTGAGCCTCGGTCGCTGTGGGTGAGATGGGGCTGTGGAGATTCAACTCAGGTCAAGAACAGGCCCTTGGCTGGGACTCAGCACCCACAGGGGCCCTGGGGGAGTGGAACCAGTGAGAGGCGCTGGTAGTGAAGGTGGGAAGTGTTGGAGTAAGCGTCACTGGCGGTGAGAAGGGGGCGGTAGGTTTTTGCTTTAACCAACTAAGTCTCCTTCACCTTCCAATCTAAGGACCAGCTAAGACGATGAAGTGGGAGGGTGCCAGAGCCGCCCCTCCTGTTCCCTATGCTGTGAGGCAGCCCCTTTCCATCACTGGCCTCTGCTTCCCTCTACCCTTTCCCCTGCCCAGGGCTGCTCTGCAGACCCAGCTGGGTGCTGGTCAGGGAGCCAGAGCCCAGGCCTCCCCCGACTCACCATTACTGTGGTTTCCTGTTTGGAGGGAGGCAGGGGGCTGCAGGTTGCTGCTCAAGGCCCCGTACCCGCGGTAACTGTAGTTGAGGCCGCCATTGGCGTACACAGGGTCCTGGGAGTAGGAGGAGGCTGGCAGTGAGTAGGTGGAGTGGGTGATGGCTGTGGAGTCCCGCGAGTGCTGCTTGTCCAGGGCTATGGGCTCATCCTGCAGAGGGGAGAGGGGGGCGCTGGGGAAACCAAGGGGCAGCTGGCCCCAACTACCATCCCTGGACACAAGGTGGATAAATGCTGCAGCCCCAGGACTCCTGGGACCCAGTGCTGTGGTTTGACCTGTGGGATTCCATCTGTCCCCTCCCCCGGCCACTTTCCCCCCGGGGGCTTTCCCCAACTCTGCTCATCTGCCCGTCAGCATATTTGATCAGGGCCCTCTGGTCTCCGGATGAAGTCCAGGCTTCCGTGTGAGGTCTGAGGACCTCTGAGAACACCACACCTGACCTCCACCCACCTCCTCTCCTTGTCTTTGCCCTCCTGTTCCCCCTCTGCCCCTCTCCCGACTGCACCCATCACAGCTCCCTCAGTCCACACCCATATGAGGCCTGCCCTCCCTGGCTGCCCAGGAGCGGCCCCTGTAGTGGCTGCAGTGGCAGGTACCTGTGAGGACTGGTAGATCTCTAGACGCATCCGCTTGGCTGCCTTTCTCGTCTCGCTCTCACAGGCAGCTGCCAGGATGTTTTCTGCCATGGCCGAGGTCAGATGGGGTGGCGTGGGTCTGGTCTACAGGCAGAACGGGGATGGAGCTAGCATGGGGCTCATGGGGGCCCTGGGCTTGTGCAGAGACCCTGCCCTAGGGGTGGGTGGCACAGGGTGGGGTTTGGGCTCCAGCACCTCAGTCTACGGAGCTGTGTGACCTTTCTGGGCCTTAGTTCCCTCATTTGCAAACCAGGGATTATGGTACTTGCTTCCAGGGCTCCTGGGAAGACCCTGGGTGAGGGGCCCGGGCATCCTGGGAGTGTGGCAGGAGGTCAGTGGTGGTGCCGAGGGAAAGTGTGGGCCAGGGAGGGGGACTCACCATCTCCATGCCGTTCTTCTTCATGCGACGGCAGGACTTGAGGTACGTGCGGATGCGCTTGCGGGCCCGCTCCTGGAACTCGGGGAACTGCCGGCTGCAGGACTCGATGATGGCCTGGATCTTCTCCTTGGGCTGCTTGGAGATGGGCACCATGCGGTCCAGGTTCTCGTCCACAAAGAGACGCACAAACATCTGTGGAGACACGGGCCATGGGAAGGGCTGGCCCTGGCCTTGCCCCCATCCCACCCCACCTGTTTCCAGCCGGTGCTCACGTTGAAGGCCTTAAGACGCTCAGGGTCCATGCCTTCAGAGTCGTTCATCTTGTCATTGTCCTCATGGTCATCGTGGTCATCGTCGTCATCATCTGCCGTCGGGGCCCGGCCCACTGTCAGGTCCTCAGGGCAGCCGCTGACCTCAGTCTTGATGGAATCGTAGCTCCCAGAGCTGTAGGGGGGGGACTAAAAGGAGGGCAAGAGGCAGAGGGTTGGGCCAAGCAGCTGCTCATGCCCTTGCTGGGTCTCCTACAGGCGGTGAGCTTGGGGACCAGGGTGGCACGCATGCCCTGCTGCCACGAGAGCCACAGCTGCAAGGCCCTGAGCAAGTCACTCCCCTTTTCTGCTCCCTTCATCTGTGCAATGGGGACAGCAATGCTACCACCTCCCTCCCTGGGCTGCCGCAGGGAGGACCGACTGCAATAGGGTATGCAGAGACCTGACTCCCGGGGCTGCGGAGCGCTTAGGAGGGTGTCAGCTGTTTCCTCAGCAGGGGCCAACACCAGGACCTGCCATGTGTGCAGGGGAAAGGCAGACACAGAAAGGACTCCCACCACCCGCCAGCCTCTTCTTGTGCCAAGATATATTTTGGCTCTGGGGTTTTCCTCCCTGATCCCCAAGGGGCTGCAACCCCAAGTTGACAACCGAGCTGTCACCAAAGCAACAAGCATGCTGTCTGTCGGGAGGAGGAACAGATGGGCTGGGCGAGGTAGCCAGCCAAGGCGACAGGTCCATTAAGCAGGATGCGTTCTTGCAGCTCCTGAGCTGGCCTTCTCCTGTCTGCACCCCCACCAGGACAACACAGTGGCCCCTTGAGAATATGTGGGCAGAAAGGGAGAGGGAGCCAGATCCGGCCTCCCCCAGCAGTCTCCTGTCCTCCAGTAGAGAAGGGCTCCAGCCCTGTGCCCCCACCACGAGTTTCTCCCTGGACAAGCCCCCTCACCCATCTCTCCTTAGAGGCAGCTCCCTCTTTTCCTCCATGCCTCCTCCATCTTCTCATCCTTCATGGCTCAGCTCCCACACCACCTGTCTCCTGCCCCTGCCTCGGGGCACTGCTGTGGGACGGCTGAGGACCAATGTTGCCTTTTGGAAAGTTTGTGCCTTCAATGTGTCCTAACTACTCATTCAGATCCTGACTGGCAGTAGCCTAGGGACACTGTCCCTGCCCTCAAGGAGGGTGGCATCTAGCAGGTAAGGCAGGCTCAGGGAGCAGGTGGCTGCATGGTCAGACCCTGTGATGTGGCAGCATGGCCATGGCACAGCCTGGAGGGGAACAGCACTCACTGAGGAGCAAATCCAGGAAGAAGTGCATTAGCTGGCACCTGGTCCCACAGCACAACCCCTGCCAGGCCTCTCTCCCTGGGAACAGGCCCACAGGGGTTGGTCCCCTAGGGACACTGGCTTGGTGCCTGTCTCTTCATCCACATACAGACTTGGATGGGGGCAGGATGCCGAGGGACCCCGCTGGCTACCATAACTGGCCGTGCGGCCCCAGGCAAGCCACACTCCCACACCACTCAGCCAAGCCCTGAGCCAGGGCCAGGGCAGACAGATGGAGAAAAGACTAAGATAGGAGCTGCTGGTGGCGTTCCTGCTCTCATCTCACTTCCTTGGGCCCCCCATGTACCCTGTGGCCACAGTGGCAATGGCTGCTGAACACAACTCACCCCCTCCATGGAACAGCAGCTATGCCTGTCCCTTGGACCCAGGCAAAGCCTGCTCTGGCCAGAACCTGCTCCCAGCCACCTGCGCTAGACACATAGCAACAACTCAGCACTGAGCCCACAGTACAGAATGTCCCCATGAGACATTCCAACTGAGGCAGGCACTAGCACCTACTCCACTCTCTCTGCAGAAGAGAAAACAGGCCCAGGGAGGAAGAAGAACCTATCCAGAGGTGTAAGCTCCAGGAAGGCACCTCTGGCCCCTGGGCCCAGGTTGGAGAAGAGGCACTACTGCAGGAAACCTTAGTGGCCCGGAGGCAGCTTGTGGAAGTGTGGGGGAGGCCCCAGGAAGCAGGGGGGATGCCCACTGGTAGGGGTACCTACTGTGCCCACCCTTACCACCGTCCATCAGCCTGGTCAAAGGAGGAGTTCCACTGCCCACATCCCTGGGCCCTCGCCCTTTTTTCGCACGACCTATAAAATGGGGACAGGCACGCAGAGAAACCAGGCAGTGGGAGGCCTCATACCTGGCTGTGCCGAAAGTGGCCACTTGCTGTTATCCACAGCAGATGCTGTTCTGGGGGAGGGGGAGGGGTTGTGGGGATGCATATCCATCTAACACCTCTACCAAGGCAGGGGCCGTCAGCTCCACTTCACAGGCTCGGAGAAGGGGGCCTGGCTTGGGGGCACACTCCAAGCCATCTCCCATTCCAGAGCTTCACCAGGAACCCGATGGCATAACAGCCACAGCCACCACCCTGGCTTGGTGTCACACACATGGGCTGGCTCCAGCTAAGCTCTGGGCATACACAATTTCATTCTTGCCTCTCGACAGCCCTTTACAGAAAGAAATGGACTCAGCCCCCAGCCCCACACACCTCAGGGGTGGTCTTCACCCCGTATTTGACGCGGCTCCGCAGCCCGTCGGCACCGCAGCCATCGGAGGGGTAGGAGGGTGTGCCAAGTGCCGTGGCCGGCGGGAGCTTGTCACACAGGTTGATGGGCTGATCCTCAGCGGCTGTGGTGAAGTCCATGGGGGCCACGGCGCCGTTGCCATTCATCTCGGGGAAGGCAGGGTCGCCCTGCGTGCTGCTCGACGTGGATGGGTTCAGGGTGGAGGAGCCATTGCCGCTGCCACTCTCAGAGGAGGAGTCATCTGGAATGAGAGGCCTGGGTGTGAGGCCCCATCCCAGGCACTGTGGCCACTGCAGCCACATAGGAGTATCCCACCCTGTGTCCTCCTCATGAGTGTCCCTGGGTGGGGGTGAGTGCTACTACCCTACCTCAGAGGCAACTTGCCCCAGCCCACAGCCTTAGCTGAGGCAGCCACAGGGTCCCCTCTGCCAGAATAGAGGGGCCATCAGGAGGGGAGTGGCCAGGCAGGGCTGTGCAGGGCATGGAGGGTCTTCCTGCACCCCAAACTCGCAAGCGTTATGTCCAGGCTTAAGGAAGGCCCAGCTGCAAGGGTTTGGGAGTGAGTGGCCTGCCAGAGGGCCCTGGAGACCCTCGAAGCCCGGCCAGGCTCTCCCTTCTCCCCAGCTCCCAGGACCGCACCTGCCACCCACCTGCCCCTGCTGCCGGGCACTGCCTTGCATCTTCGAGCTTTCAGAGCCCCTGCCCACAGTGGGCCCTCAAATGTCCCCTTCCTCTGCCCGAGGCAGGAAGGATGGCTCTACTGTGACCTCCAGCCATTCACTCCCTCCTGCAAGCAAGCCCAGCCCAGCCCTGGCAGCCTAGGCACAGGCACGGTGGCCCCTGGATCCGCGCTCTGTGCAGCCCCATGGCCTGGGACGTGCCAAGCCGGGACTGCAAGGTCTAGGGTCTGCACGCGGCCCCCAGTGGGCCTGCCCGGCGTCTCAGGGTGGGCGGCCCCGGCAAAGCACTGCGAGGGCGCCCCCTGCCGCGAAGAGCGCGGCACCGCCAGCCTGCGGGCGCCGGGGAGGAAACTTTAACCGGGGGACCAGACAGTTCCAGATACATTCCAGGCCTCTGCGCACCCAGCCCCAGCCCCAGCCCCAGCCCCGGCCTCCTGCTTGCTCAGCTGAGACGGCAGAGGCTGAAGCTGCACGGGAACTCCCGGGGTCACTGTCAGGTGAGCACCCGCGAGGGTCCCGGGGACGCACGGGTGACCCTGGCGGCTCCGCACCTGCACCCAGAGTGGGTGGGGGAGGGGTGGTCACAGCGAGCCCTGCCGCCCCTTCCCCCAGGCCAGGGTCACGCCGGACCCCACCCCCACCCTCCCAGCCGGCAGATTATGAAGATTTAGTCCCCGGTGCTGGGCACTGGGCACGCGCACCTCCAGAGCGTCCCCATGGCGACCGAGCGGCTCTAGTGCCCCAACCAATTGCTGGCCTCCCGGCTGCCCGGGGGCGGGTCCAGGCTGCCCATCATGCAGCCAGGCCGGGCAGAGGGGGATGGGAGGCCACGGCGGTGCAGTGCACCCCTCCCCCTCGGCTGCAGCAGGTCCCCTGGGCCAGGCGTCCTGTCCTCCTCCGGGCAGCCTAGCTTCATCACTCCCTCCATCCTCCCGCAGGGCAGCTCCGGGCTCTGCTCAAAGCCCGCCCATAGCTGCCCCTCACTGGCTGCATCCTCGGAGCCCCGGCCCACGCTGGCTGTCCCCAGGACCCCACAGCCTACTTGCGCCCAGTCTGGAGCGAACACATTCCCCAGCATTTTTACTGAGCACCTACTGAGCACTGGCCTGGAAACAAAGTAATGACTGCAACCAAGGTGCCAGACCTCCTGGGGGGCAGATGTGCCTTACTGAGCCTCGTGGGTAACAGGGAAGGTGAACTGTGAGAATGGGGGTGCCCACTGTCCTCCACCCGGGAACCAGACCAGCTCCTCATGCAGCCCCTACTGGCTGCTCTCCAGCGCCCAGGCCACCCACATCCCACCTGTGAGAGCCAGGCCTAATCCTCACTCCCCTATCCCATGCTTTCCTGTAGCTGAGTAAGAGTCTGGCTCATGGCCACTGGCACTCTCAGTCCTGTGACCTCTGCAGTCCCCCAGCCCAGCCTCACTATCCTGTGCTGGGGCTCTGCAATCTGCCTGCCATGACACCTCCAGCTGAGCAGATGGCAGCCAGCCTTCAAGGTCTGCTTCCACACTGCCACCTCAGGCTGGGACTTTTCTCCACTGTCCCTAGGAAGGAGGCACTCACGCCTCCAACCCCAGCTTGCTGCCCGGCCCTGCCAGGGATCCTCATGCTCCCTTCCCCTGGCCCAGGGTCATCGTGAGGGCCATCTGCCCCACCAGGACAGACCCTGTCACCAGAGAAGCCCCTGCACCTGAGGACCAGGAGCCTCCACGGGGGACAGGGATGACACCCATACTGACTGGTTACCCACGCTCCCATGAGCCGCAGGGGGCCCATCTTTCACCCACCTTGCAGGTGCGACTTCACATACCGACACCACCCTCACAGGCCACTTGCTTGACCTTGGAGGGCCTTAGATTCCTCCTCTGGAAGGAGGGGCTGCTCCTCAGTGGGCATCATGCCTGGCACACAGTGAGCCAGTGGTCACTGCATTCATCACAGGCACGAGGTCCAAGGCTGGCTGCAGTGCCCCAGCCTGCACAGGCCCAGAGGTGACATCCCATCATTCCATCACCCACCTCCCGATTGGGTTTTCCCGAGAAGATGGACTTGCCCTCCCCAGGTGTGAGGTCCAGAGACACGCTGCTCAGGGTGCTCCTGGAGCCTCTACCAGGTCAGATGCCTGGCACAGGGGCCCAGACTCTCCAGCTACCAAGACCTTTGCCTCGGGGCTGTGCCCCCGGCTGCCTGGCTGGGGATCGACAGGCACTAGTGCCGGGGCAGAACCTCCCCTAACTGCACTCAGACGCCACCCTGGTCTGGCCAGGGAAGTGGTTGGGCGGGTAAGACCCGTAAGGCACCAGGTGCTAGGACCTCGTATGGCCACGTGTTCCAAGCTGTTAGAAGAAACTGGAAATCTGCACCATTATGTAAACAGATTTTAAAATATTGGCGACTGATTTACATGGTTTACTTTTTTTTTTTTTTTTAGGTTCTTGCTCTGTTGCCCAGGCTGGAGTGCAGCGGTGCCTTTAGGGCTCACTGCAACTGCTGCCTCCTGGGCTGAAGCAATCTCCCCAGCAGCGCACACCACAACGCTTGGCTAATTTTTTTTTTTTTTTTTTTTTGAGATGGAGTTTCACTCTTGCTGCCCAGGCTAGAGTGCAATGGGGTGATCTTGGCTCACTGCAACCTCCGCCTCCCAGGTTCAAGTGATTCTCCTACCTTCAGCCTCCCAAGTTGCTGGGATTACAGGCGCCCGCCACCATATTCAGCTAATTTTGTGTATTTTTAGTGGAGACAGGGTTTCACTATGTTGGCCAGGCTGGTCTCGAATTCGTGACCCCAGGCCTCCCAAAGTGCTAGGATTACAGGCATGAGCCACCGTGCCCAGCCTCGGCTAATTTTTAAAGTTTTCTTTTTTTGTAGAGAAGAGGTCTCACTATATTGCCCAGGCTGGTCTTGAACTCCCAAGGCTCAAGCCATCCTTTGGCCTCTCAAAGTGCTGGGATGACAGGCGTGAGCCACTGCGCCCAACCCATTATTTATATTTTTAAAAACTTCGACAAGTAAATGGGTACACAAGTGTGGTCTATTCATACGATGGAATAGTATCCAGCCATGAAAAGGAATGAAGTTTGGATAAGCGCTGCAATGTGGATGATAAAAACACGAGGCTATGGGAAACAGGCCAGACGGACAAGGATACCCAGTGATTCTACTTCTACGCAGCAACTGGAACAGGCAAATTCACAGAGACAGAAGGTACAGTGAGGCTCCACGGGCTGGGGGAATGGGCGGTTGGTACCTAAAGCGTGCAGAGTTTCTGTTGGGGGATGAACAAGCTGTGGAATAACGGTACTTCTGGAGTGTACACTTAAAAATGGCAAATTTTATGTCACACATTTTACCACACACAAAAAACCCAGACCAAAACCAGCCCCTTCGCCCTAGTTTATAGGCTCTATCTGCCATTATCTCATTTTCTCACGCCGCACACACAGAGCCTACTCAGAGGGACAACATGGATGGCAAAAGCCTGCCTTCCCCAGTGACACCAAGGTCTCGCCTACCCCCAGCGCCGCTCAGGCAGCCCCGGCATGCCAGCCCCCACCCCACACAGCTGCCCTCGCACGACATGCTCTGGGGGCTGCCTACAACCTGAGGCCCATGTTTTGCCGACTGGGGAGGCCACAGGTTTGAGCCGTGGAGTGGCTGGAAGAGGCTACTCCACCTTCTGGAGCCTCCGTTTCCTTTCAGAGTGGGTCCCACAGCCGTAAAACACAGTTCTAAGGTGCGGATGGTGCCCGAAATGGGGCAGGAGCTCAAAAGGAAAACCCGATTCCCTGCACACATTTTCTCACATCATAACTCACCCACTGCCGACGCACAAGGCTCTCCCAGACTGCAACGGGGGCTTCTGGGGATCCCGGAGCCCAGCCTGTGACAGTGTGAGGTGGGCCCAGTGAGAGGGTCACCATGGGGATGGGGGCGGCTGCCACCCTCGGAGCTCATGCTCCAGCAGCGACAAATCAAACCTGAGGGCTCCAGAGGAGATGGGGCTTCGAAGGGGTGTCACCAGCTTTCTGGCCCCTGAGCCATGGTCTCTCCTTACTCTCGGCGACTCCTGCTCGCCCTTCTGTGCTAACCCGAGCACCACCACCTCAGGGAAGCCCTCCCTGCCTGCCCCAATCTCCAACATGGCACCGGCTGTGGGCCATAGCTCTGCAGAAGCCATCCCAGGGACGGTGGGGCGAGGGCTGAAGCCTCGTGAACCAGCAGGGGCAGAGGTGCTGCTTGGGGTGGGGTTGCTCCAGCCTGTCCCTTGGCCCCACAAGCAGTGGATTTGATGCCGGCTGCAGCCACAAGGGCTGAGTTTACTCCAACTGGAAGCCAGGTCCCTCCTTTGGGCCCACCAGGCCCTTCCAGCGAGCCCCTAGGGCTCACCCACCCGCCCCAGCTGTGACCCAGCCTTGGCACTTGCTGTTCCCTCTTCCTGCTCCACTCTGTCCCGGGTGCAGTCCCTCACTTCCAGGGCTCTGCGTAAAGGTCAACTTCTCGGTAAGCCCAGCTCCCGCGCCCTGCTCTGGCACACTGACCCCTCTACCTATTTTTTTTTCTTTTTTGAGATGGAGTCTCGCTCTGTCGCTCAGGTCGGAGTATGGTGGTGTGATCCCGGCTCACTGCAAGCTCCGCCTCCCGGGTTCACGCCATTCTCCTGCCTCAGCCTCCTGAGTAGCTGGGACTACAGGCGCCCGCCACCACGCCCGGCTAATTTTTTGTATTTTTAGTAGAGACGGGGTTTCACCGTGTTAGCCAGGATGGTCTCAATCTCCTGACCTCATGATCCACCTGCCTCGGCCTCCCAAAGTGCTGGGATTACAGGCGTGAGCCACTGCGCCTGGCCCCCTCCCACACAGTAGTATTGCAAGGAGAGGGTAAGTGCTTGGAAGAAACCTATTTCTTCTTTCTTCCACGCCCTTATCCTCTCCTTGCAGTACTACTGTGTTTATTGTGTCTCTGGCCTGTGCCCAGCCTTCACAGAAGCAGCCCCAGCCCTAGAGACCCAGAGTTGGTTCAGCTGTATTGGGTGGGCCTGGATGGCTCCTGCTGCCCCCTAGATCACACCCCTCCCTCTGGTGGGGGCAACTGAGTCTTCCTGGGCTCGCCGGGGTGAGTGCATGCCCCAGGCCTGGCCAGTCAGCCCATCACGGCAACTGGTGATAGTGTGTGACCAAGCTGGGCCCGAGGACATCACGCGGGGACTCCTGCTGTGATGGCTGGGAAGGTCCTCTCTACCTGGGGTTGTGGGGCCCATGGTGCAGAGAGGCCCACGCTGGGGAAAGCAGTGCTGATAGGGGGCACAGATGATCCCCTGAAATCCATCTGTGCCTGCCCTAGGAAGGCCCTAGAGGTTTTGGTGAGGGAGCTAATAATTTCCTTATTGCTTAGGCCGGCTAGAGGCAGGCTCACACCAATGGCTTGGTCTCTGAGTAGTCCAGCGTCTTCTCCCTGGCAGAGGCCAAGGGATGGGACCCGGGGGCTGGGATCGCTCTGCATGGGGACCTCACCATGACACCCAGCTCAGTCCTGAGGAGGCTGGTACCCACAGGAGGGGGTGGTGCCCACGGGAGGGCTGAAGCCCACAGAAGGGGCTGGCTGCAACCCTCACACCCACCCCTCACTGCACCTGGCCAGGAGAATGCGCCTGTCACTGTTTGGGGAAAGAAGGAACAGAGAGACTGGAGGCAGTTGGGTTTTGATCCGATTGGAATTCTGCCTCCCACAATCCTAAAAAAAAAATAGATTTAGGCCAGGTGCAGTGGCTCACACCTGTAATCCCAGCACTTTGGGAGGCAGAGGCAGGCAGATCATGAGGTCAAGAGATCGAGATCATCCTGGCCAACATGGTGAAACCCCGTCACTACTAAACATACAAAAATTAGCTGGGCGTGGTGGTGCACGCCTGTAGTCCCAGCTACTCAGGAGGCTGAGGCAGGAGAATCACTTGAACCTGGGAGGTGGAGATTGCAGTGAGACAAGATTGCGCCACTGGACTTCAGCCTGGCGACAAAGCGAGACTCTGTCTCAAAAAAAAAAAAAAAAAAACTGATTTAAAAGAGACATAGACAGGCACACAAACTCATGCTGGGATGGAATGCAGTGGGGCCCGGGCAGGGATGGTGCGGGTGTAGGGTCCTGCAGTCTGGGTGACCTTGGGCACTGCCACCTCCTGGGCCTCCTCTTATCTACAGTCCTGGGAGTTGCCGCTGACGCCCTCCTGGGCTCTGGCACTTTATGACTCTGTGAAGAAACCCAGCCGGCTCCATGGGCACCGAAGCCCCAGCACACAGGCCTCACGGGGTGCAGGCCTCCAGCTGGGAGGCTCAGTGGGAAGCTCAGATGGATCCTCCACACCTGGAGCTGGAAGTGGAACCTAGTGCCCAGGTGACCTCTTGTCCCCACCTGGTCCCCATCTTGCTGTTTCCAGGAGGCCCCTCCAGGAGGGTCACCCCTGAGGCCAACCTGCTGGGGCCCAGCGTGATGGCAGCAGGGTGGGCCTGCCCCCAGCCCATGGCTGCGTGGCCAGCAGAGACATCCTGAGGGGTCTTGGGGGAGCAGCCCGGGATGCACCCCCTCTGAGCATTTCCACAAAACCAGGCTTTCCCTGCTGTGGCAAAGGGTGACTCCTTCATCTGGGCAGGACCCGGAGCCCACCACCTGTGCCCAGAATGCCTGCGGGCAGGGAAGGACTGCCGTGTCCGTCTATTTGAACATGGGGCAATGTGCTGCTATTCAAATGGAGGAATTAGTGATGAATGGGGGAAATTGTTCCTCCCTCTGTCCCGTCTCCAGGAGGAGACAAAAACCCCTTTTACCTCAGCAAACAATGCCCTTATGTGGGCGCCAGTGCCCCGCAGCCCGCACAAACCCAGCTCTGTGCGAACCACCAATCGCCACACCGCGCTCTGGGGCCCACAGCCAGTGGCACCCTCTCCTGGTGGGCGACTCCCACCAGCTCCCAGGCTAGGCTTGGAGAACGGGAAGGCCCACCATCCCTGGGACCACAGACCAGGTACACAGCCACTGGAGGCCAGCAGGCCCTGCGTGCAGACTGCCTTCCGTGTCCAGAGGTGTGGCTGCTGGAGGCAGTGCCGCCTCCATGAGACTCTGTCACAGCAGCAGCCAGGCGGGGGACAGGAGGGGCATCAATAATTCACACACAACAGGGCGACGGGGGAGGAGGGGGCGGGAGACTGCTGGAGCCACGGCCCACCATGGCCAGGGAGGTGTGGACAGCAGGGCTCTGGGCTGTGGTCTGCAGGTGCTGACTCTGCTCTGAATTTGAGGCGTGCACCTCCCCAGGGCTGGCCCCCTGCCTGCTTTGACAAAGGCCAGTGCCCAGGCCGTGTTTACATGATGCAGAGTTCCAAGGAGCACCAGGCTCAGGGCAGGCTGCCCAGCTCTTCCTCCGGAAAGGCAGGAGGGGCGCAGGGGTCAAATAGGGGACACTAGGACCCTACCATCCCGGGTGATGGGGCCACACGGGGCACCTGCATTCTCCACGTGGCCCTCAGGCCCCGGCTGCCTGCACAGCTGCCCTCCTGAGCGCCCAGCTCTGTCCCTGTGGTTCACACAGCCTGGCCCAGCCCCAGCCCCAGCCACGGAGCAGAGAGCCCATGCCCCCCCATCTGGGTGCCACACTTGCCCCCGATTTGCAGCCCCGGGGCGCCAGTTCCTCTGCCCCCACAGCATGCGCCTCCTCTACGTGTGCCCCTCAGTGCCCAGGCAGCGGGCGTTCCTGCTGAAACTCTGGTCACTCTTTCCTTAGGCAGGTGCCAATCTAGGCCCTCACAGTCGGGAGCAGCACTGTCCGACAGAAACAGAGTGTGGGCCACATGAGGGATTTTAGTGCCCCAGTACCCACATTTTAAAAAGTAATAAACAGGTGAAAGCAATTTTAATAATCTACTTTATTTAACCCAATATATCCAAAATAGTACCATTTCAACAAATAGTCGATACCGTGTTATCAGAGCTGAGATATTTCACCTTCTTCTTTCCTAAGGAGCCACTGAGACACAGCGTGTACTGCACACCTGTCTGCACTGGCCTTTTCCAAGGCTCCATAGCCGTCCTTGGCTAATGAATTCGACGTCGCACACCTAGATTTTCCCCTAAAACTGAGATCATTTCTCTCTGCAGAGACCCTGGGGGTCCTGGCCCCTAGAGAGGTGTCCAAGCTGCAGATGATGTTCAGGCCTTGGGACAGGTGGCTCAAGCCGTGGGGCCCTGGAGACAGACACCACCTTCAGTGGAGGGGGAGGCGGACACCAATTATGCGTCAGGTCCCGAGTGTCAGGCGGCGGGTAACTCATCACGCCTGATTTGCACAACCACTCTCTGCAGCAGACATCAGGGAGGAACCAGAGGCTCCAGAGGGAAGTCACCGACCCATCACCCGGGATGAGTGGAGGCGCCCAGACAGCCCGAAAGCACCACCCAGGCCGCCCAGTGCTCTCAGACATTCTGGGAGCCTCCAAGGCCAGCCTTGACTTGCCCATCTGTACTGTGGGACAATTCCCTACCCCTGCTACCAGACCGCTCCACTTCCTAGAGCCCCTCCCCCAACACCTACTGGCCACTGATGCCCCCGGGGAAGCGCTCCCAGCATGAACTGCCTGGGTGTGGGTGTTCTCCCTGGCCCCATCCTCCAGGCCAAGCACAGGCGGTGAGAAATAAACACTAATTCAGTGTGCAAAGATCGAGCCGAGACACACACAGCCTGCTCCCCGTGTTCTCAGAGCAAACAGAGCCACTCCAGGCCACCATGTGTGAATGATTCACGGGGCAGGGCCCGGGCCCCAAAGCCCCTGCAGGCCCTCCTCCAGCTCTCCCGGAAGCCAGTCTGGGTTCGGTGCATTGCAGTCCTTAGGTGGGGGTGATGACGCCAACGTGGCCTGGTCACTTCCTGGTTCCTGGGAAAGTCACCCTTGAACAGGCTCCCGGTGGAGGTGCCTCAGGAGGGCCTGGCCTGACACAGGAGCCTGCAGGATGGAGCTCTGTATGTGGTCCTGGGCTGAGGGGCGGTGGCGAAGGGCAAGGGCATTGATCCCCACATGGCCCCACCAGCCTAGGCTCACCTTCACCTCCATTCTTTTTTTTTTTTTTTTTTTTTGAGATGGAGTCACTCTGTAGCCCAGGCTGGAGTTCGGTGGTGTGATCTTGGCTCACTGCAGCCTCCACCTCCTGGGTTCAAGCAATTCTCCTGCCTCAGCCTCCTGAGTAGCTGGGATTACAGGTACCCATCACCATGCCCGGCTGATTTTTGTATTTTTAGTAGAAGTGGGGTTTTGCCATGTTGGCCAGGCTGGTCTCAAACTCCTGACCTCAAGTGATCCGCCCGTCTTAGCCTCCCAAAGTGCTGGGATTACGGGCGTGAGCCACCGCGCCTGGCCCACCTCCCCACTTTCTCAGTAGGTGAACCTCCCAGCTCCTCAGGCCCCAGAGCTTGTCCTCCCCAGGCCTCTGGAGACCCAAGGCCCCAGCACCCCGGACAAGGCCAGGGCTGTGTAGGCCCTGCCCACTCCTGGATAAAGGGATCTCTCGGTGCTGTCTCCCGGCGTCTCTCACCCCTTGGCGGGCCGGGGCCCAGCACAGCCCAGCATTGTCTGTGCCGCCTGCGGCCCAGCTGATGATGGACACTTTCCTGTGACCCGGGACTGCCAGTGTGGCCCACAGCCAATCCCTGGAAGGCTTGGGCCCCAGCTCTCTGCTCCTGGGGGAGGGGAAGCCAGGAGGCCGCCGCCTGCTCATCTGTTGTGGGTATTTGGAGCCTTGACGAGGAACAAACAGCTCTTGCTCCTGGGGTGGGGGTGGGTGGGACCTGCACCCAGAAAATGGGGCCCAGTTCTGGTTTCTGGCCTCAGCTGTGAGAATTAGGGTCAGGGCAATGGACATGGCCATAATGAGCAGGTGGTGGGGAGAAGGCTTGGCTTAAAAACCCACTGCAAGAGAAGCCTTTCACAGGCCAGCCCAGGGAGGCTGGTGCAGGGGCCACAACTCCTGCCATGCATACCGACCAGGGCAGACGTCTGGCCATGAGTGTTGGGTCCAGGGGGAGGCAGCAGCAGGCTGGAATTCTATGCCCCCTGGTGGGAGAGGGCTGCTGTGACCCAGGGATGGGCCCAGGGGAGGGTGGGCATCACCTGAGGAGGACACTAGAAGGAGCCGCAGCACAGGGGTAACTCGGGTAATGGTCGCTGAACCCGGGTGGCCTGGCCATTACTCCCACCAGCTCCTTCCCCACCAGCCGTATGGCCTCCTGCCTGATCCTTCACTCAAACGGCTTCACCCTGTGCTGGGGACACCCCATGGCACCCTGAGTACCAGAAGCCAGAGGCACACTTCTGCCTGGCACCTTCTCCTTGGATGGCAGCACTGACTCCTCACTGCCTGCTTAGCTGCCCATCAGTGTGGGCACCTGGGATGGGTCTGGCGTTTGCCAAATTGAGAAGCAGGGTCTTGGGAACTCGGGGTCCCTGGACAGGGCCTGGAGCATGTGGGTGGGGAGGGAGGGACAGGGACTCAGGACAAGTTGTGAGTGCCTGGGTCTGGTTGACACCAAGGACCCCCTAGCCTGGCTCCCTTTCCGAAGAAGCACAACCCGGGTGGTGGTTGGGAGCTGAGAGCAGGGGCGGGGATGCTGCTGAGGGTGGCTGTGAGGCAAGCTGTGGTCAGGGTCCCACAGGCCTCCATGGCGGAGGGGACCAGGGGAGACCAGGCTGGCTGAGGAGGCAAGACTGGACCAAGGGGGTGACGTGCAGGGCTCAGAGAATCTGGGGGAGGTGAGGAAGACCGCCCACATCCAGTCCCAGCCTGGCCCCCGACGGGCCTCTGTGCTGTCCACATCTGGTCCTCAACCACCTGGCAAGGTGGGCCAAGATGATCACCCCCAGGCCGGCAAGGGGTCAGCACCCGCCCAAGGCTGCCTGGCAAGGAGGGAGCTGAGCAAGATCTGAGCTCTGTGCGCCCTCACACTTCCCTGCAGACCTCTTGGAGGCCAGGGAGGAGGCACCCAGGGGAGGGGGCTGGGCCAGGGAGGAGAGGCCAATAGCACTGCTGCTGTAAATACCGAGCCCTGGGCACTCAGCAACCACACCTGCTCCCCAGAAGCCTGCCCTGCTGCCCAGTTTGCATTTCTGGGTGGCAGAGGGCCCCACCCGAGGGCAGCAGGGGCCAGAAGGTAGGAAGCCTTAGTCTTCTCACTAAGAGCTCCTGGGGGCATGCCAGGGTGAGGGGCTGCAGCCCCCAGGCCATGTCACAGAAAGAAGCTGTGGCCCAGAGTTGGGGGGTCGGCTAGCTCAGGACCATACTTCGGGGAAGGGCCGGCCAGATCCATGGCACGGCGCCCAGGACCTGCCTACAGGATACCACATATTGGGCCCAACCACTCCATCCTCCCAGAACCCTTCCATGCCAGACCCTCCCCAGATGGCCTGGCTGTGGCCTCTCTGCCCTTCTCTCCTGGTTGGAGCTTGGGGTCATAAGGAGCTTTTGGAAACAGGTGACCCAAGAAACCCTGAATCCTGGCATCGGGCACCTCCTCCCTTCCCAGTCCCCTGCTGCCACGCCTCTGCCCGGCTTCCCAGGCCACCTCCTCCCAGGCCCTTTCTCTGATCCCGCATCTCTGCTGAGAGTGACTCAGTGGCTATTGGTTGAGCACCTGTTCAGTGCTAGGGCCTGGGGATAAAGCCCAGGACAGGAGACTCAGGCCACATGGGGCCAGCCCTGAGGGGCGCCCTGTGGCGCCACTTTCAGCAATGAAAAACAGGGACTTGGCCAAGCACGGTGGCTCACGCCTGTAATCCCTGTACTTTGGGAGGCCAAGGTGGGCAGATCATGAGGTCAGGAGTTTGAGACCAGCCTGACCAACATGGTGAAACACTGTCTCTACTAAAAATACAAAAATTAGTCAGGCGTGGTGGTGCTCGCCTGTAATCCCAGCTACTCGGGAGGCTGAGGCAGGAGAATCGCTTGAACCTGAAAGGCGGAGGTTGCAGTGAGCCGAGATTGCGCCATTTGCACTCCAGCCTGGGCAACAGAGCGGGACTCTGTCTCAAAAAAAAAAAAAAAGAAAAGAAAAACAGAGACTTGAGTGTCCTTCCACAGGAGTGGCCAAAACGCTGGCTCTGGAGAGACCCAGTCCCTGTGGTCTGGGCAAGTTACTTCCCTTCGGAGACAACGTTTCCTGCCCTGTGGAACAGCGATATGTATAGCTCTGGGCACACAGCAGGGTCAGGCTGGGCACACAGCAGGCTCAGGAATGGGACCCCAGTCACCGGGCTGACTAGACAACCTTCGAACTGTGGCTGGCCCACATCAGTGTCAGGGAGGCCAATGACTATATGAGAAAAAAGGTGGTGCCAATACTGCCTCATTGAAAAGAAAACGAGGCTCTGGTTACTTAGATACATAGAAAAGTCTGAGAAAAATAGGGCCCTATACATCATTATTTTTCATTTTCTTTTTTCCTCCTTTATTTTTCTATTTGTTTTTCTTTTTCTTTCTTTTTTTTTAGATGGAGTTTTGCTCTTGTTACTCAGGCTGGAGTGCAATGGTGCGGTCTTGGCTCACTGCAACCTCCGCCTCCCAGGTTCAAGCGATTCTCCTGCCTCAGCCTCCAGAGTAGCTGGGATTACGGGCATGCGCCACCACACCCAGCTAATTTTGTATTTTTAGTAGAGACAGGGTTTTTCCATGTTGGTTAGGCTGGTCTCAAACTCCTGACCTCAGGTGATCCGCCCGCCTCGGCCTCCCAAAATGCTGGGCTTACAGGAGTGAGCCACCGCACCTGGCCTTCTCCTTTATTTTCCTACAATAATTGTAATACTTCTCAAAGAAAGGGAGAAATAAGGGACATTTCTACAAAGATGTGGCTCCTGCCCTCTGCAAGCTGAGAGACTGCAGGGGTCCCACACTGGTGCCTGTTTGGCTTCAACCAAACCCCAGACTCCTCCAGGGAGATGGGGACAGGGCTCATCACCCCTGTGTGTCACAAGGCCAACGCTAGTGTGACTAAAGTGGCCAAGAACCTGGAAGAACCAAATGGCCCTCAGTGCCCTTGTCCAGACTCAGGCCTGCACAGTGCGGGAGCCCCAGTGTGTCCCAAGGCCCAGGCTGGAGGAGTGGCCTCATCTGAGAGGCACACACACCAGGCCCTGACCTGCCCCAGCCAGGGCTCCACACGACTCTTGCTCAGCAACCCCCCAACTGCCCACCCTGCGGAAGGCGGAAGCAGGCCCAGCGAGCAGACCCCTGCTCTCCCCTGGCGCTGGCTTCCTGTCTGCCCAGGAGGTGAGTAATGTCCGCTCCCTGCCCCCACGCATCCCTTCTGGAGGCCAGGCGGGCCTCACATTTTCCGCTCAGGAAGGGGCAGAGTGAGAGGCCTGCTGAAGCACATCCAGGGGAAACGGAAGGAGCGGCCCCGCCTGCCGGGTCAGGAACCTGGGCCAGCCCCGGCCTGCAGGAGGCACACTGGCTCACCTGCCTCTGTGCATGCCTTCGTTCATTTTCATCCACTCATTCATTCAACAAACAGCACCCCAGCACCTGCGCGGTGCCAGGCCCTGTGCTGGGTGCTGCAGTCCTGGCTCTCAGGGTGCTTATGGTACTTGGGGAGGAGACTGCATCAAACAGATCATTCCACCGGTGGCGGCGTAAGTACAGACGGATGTGCTGTTCAGCCCCAAGGCAATGCCAGACCACAGTGCCTCTGGACAAAGTCTCTCAGGCATCCTCCCTCCACACCCTGTGATGTGCACAGAGCCCCGTTCAGACCCAAAAGAAAGCCCAAGCCTCAGCCGGGGCTTAGCCAAGGGTCTTTAGGGGACCTGGCCCGTGCTGGGCAGGAAACTGTGGCAGGAGCTGGCCTGCATGGCCCTGGGCCCCAAGGGGGAAGCACCCCAAGTGTGTGGAGAGGGCCTTCTTTGGTTCCCTAGCTCCCCTGCCCATCTTCTGGGGACCCTCACACATGGCCCTTGCCCCTGCCAAAGGGGAGAGAGGAGAAGGGCTGGGACCTCCCCAACTCTGGCTGAGTTGCCGCAAGTCTCTCTCTGATCCTAAGTTTCCTCCCCATGAGATGAGGGCACTGTGAGTGGTGCTCCCTGCCAAGCACCAGCGGCTGTGATCGCAGGGACCTGGGAGCATCCCAGGACTTCAGAGTGTGGGGAACTGGTGTAAAGGGGTCTGGGAGACCAAGACTCGCAGCCAGTGGCAGGGTTGGGGGCAGAAACCTAACTGTGTTTCAGGACAAGCAGACACTCACCCCGGTAGAACCTCAGAGGCAAGCTCCCGGGGAGTGGGAGCAGACACTCACTCCGGTAGAAGCTCAGAGGCAAGCTCCCGGGGAGTGAGAGCAGACACTCACCCCGGTAGAAGCTCAGAGGCAAGCTCCCGGGGAGTGAGAGCAGACACTCACCCCGGTAGAAGCTCAGAGGCAAGCTCCCCGGGAGTGAGAGCTGGCACCCGCACAACTCACTCTTGGGCCCAGTGGTCTCCGCCATGGGATTTGCTCTGCCACTCAGCCTTCATCTGCCTTTGTTAAAATCTTTAAAGAAGGGCCCCAACAAATCCACAGCTGTAGATCTGTGCTAACTGCCTGGCTCCCTGAAATCACTCCCGGCTGGATCACTCGTCAGCAGGGATGGGGTGCTGATATGGTTGGGATCTGGGTCCCCTCCAAATCTCATGGTGAAATGTGTCCTCCAGGGTTGGAGGTGGGCCTGGTGGGGGATGTCTGGGTCATGAGGGGCAGATTCCTTATGAGTGGCTGGGTGCTGTATGGAGTGAGTTCTCACTATGAGTTCATGCGAGAGCTGGTTATTTAAAAGAGCCTGGTACCTCTTCCCACTCTCTTGCTCCCTCTCTCGCCATGAGACATGCCTGCTCCCCCTTCACCTTCTGCCACGTCTGTAAGCTTCCTGAGGCCTCACCAGAAGCCAAGCAGATGCTAGTGCCATGCCTGTACAGCCTGTGGAACTGTGAACCAAATAAACCTCTTTTCCTTATAAATTACCCAGCCTCAGGTATTCCTTTATAGCAACACCAAACGGGCCAACACAGGTGTGTCATCGGCACAGCCTTGGGAGTCCCCACACTCCCGGCGAAGAGAAAAGGCCCAGGTGCTCAGATGGGAAGGATGTCCCTAGAAACAAACAACCCAACTTATCCCCCATCGGAGGCGGAGCTCCATCTGCTCTGCAATGGTGTGCTTGGGTAGGTCTCAGTAAATGTTTGTTCGTTTGTTCATTCGGGGATAACAGACATTCAGCAGGTACCGACAATGGGCCAGGTTCGCAACCGAGTCCCAGGGGCAGGGCAGAGACCAAGAATGACCTTACAGCAGGCCTCAGACTTCCACGGAGGACTGAGGGCCAGAGCCCACACACCAAGCCCACCTGGGCATCACTGGGGTTGGGGGGCTTCTGCGATGGAGACCCTCGGGCGGGGAGTGGAGCACACAGAGGGCTAAAGTGAGTGCCTCTGCTTGGGCTGTCCCTACCTAGTCCTGTGTCAATAACAGGGGCCTGAGAGTGCTCTGATGGGAGCCCCTTGACTCATTCACGGGAGCTGGACCTCACATTTCTGTACCGTGAGCACCTTCAAGAGGGGCTGGTTGTATGTCTCCAGGGGGGTCGGAAGATGGCCCAGGACTCTAGGCTGGAAACCCACTGCTCTGGACAGACACCAACAGGCCCACAGGCCCAGAAGGGGCAGCAGAGGCCAGGCCAGCTGCCTGGGCCTTCCCAAGGCCTGTGCCCTGCCCGGGGTCTCAGCTGGCCAGCGGGGTGGCCCACAACTCCATGAGTGCCTCGGAGTGGACAGTGAGGCCCACGGCCCTGCGGTCAGCAGCATCCTCCCTGTCCCAGCTCTGGTGTCCATCAGGAGGGGAAGGTGGCATGTGACTACCCCAGGCTGACCCCGCACTAGGCTCTTGGGGACCTACGGACCCCCCCCCAGCCTCCCTGCGTCTCTCAGCCTCATCCTCATGGCCAGGCCAGCCAACCTCTGGGCAGCAGGTGCTGAGGGAGCCCCATGGACCCCACAGAAATGCCACTGTTAGCTACCTGATCCTGACGGCCCCCAAATCACCAGACCTCCCCAGGACGTGTCTGCAAGACAGATCACACTCTCAAAGGGTGGTCATGAGGAATAACAGCATGAGATCTGCTTGGGAATGAGTAGGGTGACCATGGCCCCTTCAGCCCCACTGCTCTGGGTTTCTGAACAACTGTCCCAGACCCTTCTTGCGGGGGACCACAGCCTGCAGCCCCAGCTGGTCTCTGCAGGCACCGCCCTCAGTATTCCTTGGGCGTGGCCTCAATCGGCTCAGTTGAGGCAGGAGGTCAGCTGCTGCGCTTGTCCCGGCCCCAGAGCCCCCCAGAGCACGTGGCTGCCCCCGCCGGTCCCCACCCCCGTGGGAACACTGGAAGGCGGCACTGGCCTGGGAGGCTGGCAGCACGAGGGGGTTGCGCCGACCTCACGAGGCATCAGGCACAAAAGCCTTTTCTTTGCCGGCAGCCACGCACCCCACTCCTCCTGCAGCCACTCCCTGTGCTCCCCAGCCCCTGGCCCAGACACCTCCAGCTGCCTCCAGGCTGGGTCTCCTCCCAAACAAAGCCGGATTCAGGCCTTCAGGAGGCAGGCGCGCAGGTTCTGCCATGGAGATGAACTTTGACCCAAACAGCAAGGCTCCTACCCCTTATTTACTCTTTAAGGCTGACCCGTTTCACAGAGTTAACATTACACCCCTTTTTAACCCGCACCTCCCTCCCACATTCCAGGCCTCGACCTTCAACCCCTCCTAATTGCTGGCTCCGGCTCCTACACCCCAGTTCTCTGGGGCCCAGCCCACTCATCCCCTGCCCCCAACCATCTCCTCCATGGAAACAAAGGCAATGCTGGGGTGCTTTGCTCACAGGCCCACCTCACAACCCTGGCACACCAAGGTAGATGCCAGGGTCCCAGAGCCCAACCACTTGGGGGAGTCCACGTGGAGGCTGGGGTGGATCTTTGGGGTCTGATTCCTGACCCTAACTCTCCAACCCCTGAGAAGCAAGCCTCTATTCCAAGGGAGGCTGGAATAGGCTGCCTGGCAGGCCCTGCGCGGAGGCAGCCAGGGCTAGGGAAGAATCCGGACAGCTCCCCAGCCAGCCGCATCGCATCCCAAGGGGCTAGGATGCATGTGGACAGCTGCACTGCCTGGTCACTCACCAGGTGACCCGGGCTATAGCCTCACATGTGGCTGCAGAAACACAGCTCGTTTCCCTTGCTGGGCAGTGGAACTGCTCTGGGTTAGGTACACTGTGAACCTTCCCAGGCCTGCCCCTGGTAATTCTGAAACCCACATTGCAGAAGCCCATGGCATCCCGGCAACCAGGCAGACCCCCTGCCCTGCAGGCTGCCAGTCCCATGGGCTCTCTCCCTCATCTTTGGGAGGAAGGAGCCAGGGGCTGGGGCATTGGGGCCCATGGAGATGCTGAGAACACTGGGGGCAGTGCAAGCTTCGGCCTGAGCCACCCGAAGGCCTTGGCCCAGATTCCGCCACCCTGGAGTGTGTCCACACCTCTCACCTGAGGACAACTGGGAGCAGGGGGCCGGACACAGCCCCTCCTCAATTGCCACCAAGTGGCACTCACCGTCCTCTTGACTGTGGAGGTTCTGTGGGCTCCGCATCCTCTCGTCCTGGCTGGGGCTCAGGCTGGAGGCCAGGTGCGGGTCAGCTGACATCCATGTGGAGTCGCTCATATCAAAATCCTCGCTGCTCACAGAAGTCTCATCCTGAGCAGGGACAAAGAAGGTGGGCATTCAGCAGGGACGGGCTCTCATCAGCCTGAGGCAGCCTTGCAGGTGGACCCCAGGGCCAGTGGGCGTTTGGGAGTGCCCTGAAGGCCGCAGGGAGCCCTCAAACTTTGAAGCGAGGGCTGGGTGGTGCTCCCCCTTGCCCAGTGGAAGTGGCCCCGGCTCTGGTTCCTGTCGGAAGCCAAGGCTAAGGGCCGGCACTGTCTGTAATTGAAGACAATTATGAGGTCTCGCATCCTGCAGGGGCGGATGGCAGGGCCTGGCTCTTACCCTTGTGAGCCAAGGTTGAAACAAGCGCTGTAAACAAGGGCTGCCGCTCCCTGCTCCCAGCCCAGGGACCAAGGCTCACTCTGCACAGGACCCGGCGGCAAGAAGCGGGCAACAGGACATGCCGGCCACCGGGCACTGAGGCTGAGCTGAGTGCCCCCAGCAGGCCTGGCTCCCTGACTCCCATGAAGCATGCATGGAATTCCTTTCTCCCACTCCCCCAGCCTAGAGGACATTTCTGTCTTCCTCCTTCCTAACCTTTGCTGTGCTTCAAAGATATGCTCTTGGGCAGCTTCCAGGGCTGAAAGGGCCAGCCCCAGAAGTGCAGAGAAGGAAGGGGGCGGGGCAGGCCAGGGTTCGGACCAGACCGCAAAGAGGGTTCAGCTCAAGGGCCTGGGGGGCCGCCAGGGCGTTCCAAACAGCCGGATGGCCTACTAGAGAGGACCACGCCTGCCTCCTCTCCCCTCGCTGCTGGCTTTGACCAGCCCTTGGCCAGTCATCCGGGAACCCCCGGGGCGGGGCCCCTTCAACCCAGCCCTCCAGCGGGAAGGGCCCCCACCTCCTCCAGGCCCAGCCTTTCAGGAGCAGCAAGCAACTGTGCCTGGGAGCTGGCTGTAAAACCAAGAAAGATGACCCAGCAGCTCCCACACCCGGAGTTCTGGCCTCCCCCCAGCAAGACACAATGGCCTATGTGGGCCCCCAGTGAGGACCTCTGACAGAGCACCCCCCAAGCCTCCCCTCCAGGGCCCCCCTCACAGACGCCTCTTTTATAGTGAGCAAACACACTTTGGTTGGAACTTTCTTAGGCTGCTGTCCCTGAGGCAGACACATCTGCTCCAAGTGCTAGGGAACCAGTGTGGATTCGTTTCCACTCCCTCCCCCACCGGCTGGGCTGGTAGGGAGTTTCCTGGAATTTATAGCTTCTGTGCAGTGTGGACCCTCTGCTGAATCCAGAGGACAGGAGCTGGGCTGTGACGCCTGCAGTCCCCACGCAGCACACCCAGGGCCTCGGGGGATGGACAGAGCCCACGTGTCCTCTAGTGTCCTCTCCCCACACACAGGCACACGCACTCACTCTGCCTCCCTCCCACAAGCTGCCTTGCTCCATAAACACAAGCACCTCCACCCACAGCCCTCCTTCGTGAAAACTCGCTCACACACCCGGAGGGACACAGACACACACACACACACACACATTCAAAAGGCTCTCTGCACAAAGGGTACAAAGGGACAACAAAACTCTCCCCTGTGCTAACGAAGGGTGGGGAAGAGAGGCTGGCAGGTGGGGGAAGGTTCCTTGGAGCCTTGAACAAGGCCCCATCTTCCCAGCTGGTCGTGCCATGCGGGCTCCGGGAACAGGAACAGGGCATCTTGCATGGGCCCCTTGCTACTTCCTGGCTGCCCAGCCGGTGCCATGCTCTGGGTTTGACCTGAAGTCACAGCTGAAGGAGGAAGACTCTTGGGTATTGTTCAAATGCTCATGACTTAAAAGACGGAATATTCTAGTAACAGTTGAAAGTGCCACCTACTCCAAACTCCCCATCCATCCATTCGACAGGTATTTACTGAGCACCTACTATGGGCCAAGCTCCCCTCTAGGTGCTGGGAAACTCAGCTGTGGACCAGACACACTCCTGGCCTGTCTGACACCCCTTGATCCACGAGGGAGATGGACAATGAGCAGAAAAATATTGATGAGGGCCGCAAAGCACACAGAAGCAGGGCGAGAGGGCAGAGGGACCTGTTTGCCAGGGCAGCCCAGGAAAACCCCACAGGTCAGAAACGCTGGAGCAGAGGCCTGCGAGAAGTGAGGAGGGGAGCCCATGAGGTCTGTGTGGCTCCACACGTTTCAGGCACAGGCAGCAGCAAGTGGGGCACAAGCTGCTGGGTTTGAGGAGAGGCAAGGAGGCCACTGTGGGCAGGCGTGGGCGGGCACATGGGGGCAGAGGAGCCACACGAAAAGTTCCCCTCCCACAGTGCACATAACCCTGGCAGGGCCGTACCTGCCACCTCTGGCTTGGAGAAAGGCTCTTGAACTCCACTCAATACGCACACCCTGGCCTCACTCAGCCAAGTTCAAAGCCATAACAACAGAAGGCAAACCTTTTCAGGGGCCCAGCGCTCCCCTGGACTTGTGGCATTTCACTCTCACTACAGGCCTACCAGGTAGGTACAGTTGTCAGTCCCGCTCCACAGATGAGGAAACCGAGGCTCCAGGAGGTTAAGGCACTTGCCCAAGGTCACGAGCTAACACGAGGCAGAGCCAGATCTGTGCAATCGCCAAGGACTGGACACGCCCTCCTAACTGAGTTGGCCCTCGCCTAGAACCCACACTGCTGCTGTGAACCACAATCCCAATTCCAAGCTGTATCCAGCTGTCGCTGTCTTGTGGATCTCTGCCCTGTCTTTCCCCGGAAAACCTTCGGTGCTTCCAACAGTGGGGACCAGACTGTATGTCCTCTGAATCCCTCACAAGGCAGTGAGACTTGTTGAATCAACTGAATTGCTTGGCATGGTGTTGGTGTTTAATGAGGACGCTGCATTAATCTGACAATTAAGGACTCTGGTCCCATTGCGCACGGTTCTTGAATGGAGGGCATATGAAGCCCGGGATGCAGGCTGGTGGGCTGGTGGCAGCCTGGTGCCCTGCAATGCCTCCCTCCTGCTGCTGCCAGCCACCCCACACACAGCCAGGGTTTCTCTGGCTCACATCACTGAACTGTTCACCCAAACGCCCCCCTCCAACCCTCACTCCCTTGATGGGTCCCACTGGGAAAAGGTGGGCTACACCTAACTTGGCATCAAAATCACCTGATTAGGACGAGCACCCAGTGCCCACAGGCACGGGACTTCAGGTTAAGGGTTTTATTAGATTTCCTCCCATGACCCCATAACACAGGCACCCACGTCAGGCCTAGCTCCAGCTCTGATAACTGCCCTGCGAGGCCCGCCCCACCTGCCCCAAGTGCCCAGGGGCATGGAGCCAGCAGCACAGCTGGGTGTGTAGACCCAGGCAGCCTGTGCCCAGAGCCTGCATCACACTGTCACTGCACCATGGGCCACCTCACCACATCTTCTCCCTTCAATGGGAGGAACCAGATTCTTTAACAACCAAGTGTCTCAAGATGAGGCCCAGAGGGAACTCATGGGTGATGAGGCTATATTTACACACACACACACACACACACACACACACACACACACACACTCTCTCTCTCTCTCTCTTTCTCACGCATGCTCACTTTCTTCAATGAGTTGCTGCACATTTATTGAGCATCTACTATGTGCTGGCACTGTGCTAGGGACATAGATAACTAAGGCAGGGTTCCCTCACACCAGGCCTTGTTAGCTAGGAAAAGGGACCAGCAAAACTTCTGACCCACCTGTAGGTGCAGTGGGGAGACACTGTGGACACACTGCCTAGTCACCTAACGATGACTGCTCTCTCCCCAGCTCCCCAGAGAATTTTCCCACAGCCTCCAGGGTTCTGCCACGTGGACCCCAGTTTTGTGAAAAGTGGTTCTAAGATTCTGATATCTTGACTGCTATAGCTTTTTTTAAAGACAAGATCTTACTGTCACATAGGCTGGAGTACAGTGGTGCAATTGTGGCTAACTGCAGCCTCGACTCCCCAGGCTCCTGCCTCAGCCTCCCGAGGAGCTGGCACTACAGGCATACACCACCATGCCTGGCTAACTTCTAATTTTTTGTAGAGACAAGGGCTCACTATATTGCCCAGGCTGGCCCCGAACTCCTGGGCTCAAGTGCCTTGGCCTCCCAAAGTGCTGGGAGTACAGGTGTGAGCTGCCACACCTGGCTGTGACAGCAATTTTTTTTTTTAAGTGAGAAATCAAGTCTATTAAGCCTAACTTTTCAAAAATACACAATACAAAAATAAGTGTTGGTCAGACTTACACAAACCCTTCAACACCCAGACTTTCAAGGGCTGAGCTAGAGAAGACTTCCCAAGACCCCTCTGCAACCTGTCTGGCACAGCAAAGCCCAGTTCATGGGTGTAAGCCCCCCAGCCGCAGATGGCCATACTGTAGCTCCAGTCCCTCACTCACACCCTAAGCCAAGGCTGGAGGAGCAGGCTAATCACACAGGCAGTTACAGGTACACACAGATCAGAACCCGTCAACGACAACTGTGCAGAGGGGGAAAATACACCCAAGTCCAGAGGGCCATGCTGGAGGCACTGGTGCAGGTTTGAGAGTGGCCAAGGCCTCAGGGACCCAAGGTGCTCACCAGCTCACCCAGAGGTCACAGGGCGCTTTTTACTTTTCCCTTCAGGAATCTCAGATGAATTGAGGGCTAATTTCTCCCTTCTGTTAACAAACTTCAACAAAACTTTACATTAGAGAATAAAAGTGTGGGCTGGGTGCGATGGCTCACACCTGTAATGCCAACATTTTGGGAGGCTGAGGTGAATGAATTGTTTAAGGCCAGGAGTTCAAGACCCACCTGGGCAACACAGTGAGACTCTGTCTCTATTTACGAAAGAAAAGTGTGTGCAATCCATTACTTCTGGGTTCCCTCTCCCCAGTCCCCATGTGACTGGCCAGTCAGCTACCCCCTGGTTTCTCTAGCCTCTGCCCTTTGGACACCCTGAAGCCCGTGGCCTTGCCCACCCAGCAATCATTTATTCCAGTACCAAAGCCATCATGGGTCACAGGGTAACAGAGCCAAAGCCAAATGCTCTTCTGAAAAGGGAACTTAAGAGTTAGGCAGGCAGATGGGTAGCACCCAGTCAGCCTCTGGGACACACCCCAACCTGGGAGCCCTGCCTCTGGGGCAGAGGGAGAGGAGCTGACCAGACCCTCCCTGCTCTTATCTTCAGTCCAAAATTCATGGACAGGTTCAGTCTCTCTCCACCCAGCTTCCTCTTCTTCAGGGTAACTAGCACAACCACTGCCCAGCCCAGGAGGAGGAGAAAACGGGAGACCAGAGGGGAAATGGTGGAAACGGGCCTGTATCCATGGCTTGTAACTACAGGCAGGTGCTATCAGTAACCTGATTATTTTACAACTGGGGTCAATTTCTCTGGAACTGGGTTCCTCGTGCCTCTGAAGTTAAGCCATTTGCATCCTCGGGGACTTGGGATCCTGGGGCGTGCCTCACACAGTATTTTCCAGACCCTTCCTGAGAGCTGTAATTCTATCTCTACAGCTTGCTTGAAAAAGAAAAGGAGGAGGATTTGCTGAGAATTTAGTGCAATTGTAAGCCATAAGCCCAGACCAGGAGCCCTGGGTGTGTGTTTCAGAGGAGGGCGGGGGCAGGGATGTGCAGGGGATGTTTCTGGGCTGAGCAGGAAAGAGACCCCTCTCTAAACAGCCCCCAGGCTTGTTCGACAGGAGGCTAAAGCTCCCACTGGGAAGAACACCAGCCTCAGGCGGTTGCCCCAGCACCAGCTCTATCCTAAAGTGGAGTCTCTTCTCAACCCACTGGTGGGCCCCTCCTTCTGGGCACCTGTAGGCCCCTTCCAGGCCCTGGACATTCTTCCACACGAGGCAACTCTCCCCCTTGTCTCCATGTCAGCGAGCATTACACACACAGCCTTCTGAGCATGCCAAGAAGGTACTGAACCGCATGTGACCCCAACTTAACCACTTCAGTTCATCAGATGGCTTATTAATGGAAGACGAAAAACCCCCAGGATCTAAAGCAACAGGGGTTCAAATCCTTGTTGTGAAGCGGCCGCACACATGAAACATGAGGGTGGTCTGAGCCATAGCTCCTGGGGGGTGTGGGGTCCCAAGGTTGTTGCTTCATGGCTACACCCCAAGCCCACCTAGCCACCAGGGAAGGAGGCCAGCCTTCCAGCACTCCCTGCACAATTCCACTCCTTCCTGCAAACATGCCTCCTCTGCTTACTAGCCATGCAAGCACCAGCTCTTCTGGGAAATATGAGGCAGGAAGGGCTGAGACACAGCCAATCACCTACCACACTGGAGGCATTCTCGCTCTCTCTCTCTCTCACACTCACTCACACGCACACTGTGTCTGTCAGAAGCGTATTCCCATCTACATGTGGTCCTCTGTTGTCCCTGCTGTCATGGACGCCTGGATGCTCGAAGTGAGCATTTCCCACACCTTCCCACTGTATATCGAGTGGAAAACAGGCTTTTGTTCCTAAGCAAAGGCACCTGGCTGCTCCCCATCAGCATTCCTCACCACGAGGGCCTCGCTGGTACCCTCAGACCCTGCCATTAATGGGGGTTTCTTTAAAAGTGAAGCTGGAGAGAGGAGCTTCAGCAGACAGGGATCTTCCAGCCAAAAGGAAGGCTGGAAGGGAGCCGCTGTGAGCTAATCCCCTGCAGGGCTGTCCTTCCAAGAAAGGAACCCAGACAACACAGAAAAAGTTCTTGAGCAATTCCCTGGCAGTCCAGCTCCACAGAGCCCCAGGGTAGCGGCCACAGGAAAAGTTCCCCAAAGGCGTCTTCTCAGCTGGGAGGAAGGCCGCAGTGAGCTCTGTTCCCATTGTGCGGCAGGAAGGTGCTGAATAGGGTGGTGTCGCCCAGCTCAAGAGGTGCTGTCTTAAAACCCTGCTCTATAAAGCAAGCCCAGCCTGAGCCTGGATTAGACAGGAGCTTGATATTATTCAAGGACACATTTAGGCCCTAATGGCTTTCCAATGAAGGGGTAATTTACTACCCGGGGGGCTAAACTGCCACAGGGCCTGGGCCATAAATGGGCCTTTTCCCCAGACCAACTCAGTCCAGAATCCAGCCTATGTCAGGGGTCAAGACAGGGGCCTGGTCCCATCACACAGATGGCTCTCTCCAGAAGAGCCATGAGGTCCCCCAAACACCTCTCCCCACACCCACTTTGGTGTGTGTGAGTTGGTGGGGCGGGGGGTGGCAGGCTGGGGTTGCCAGCTGATTCTGGGATAAGTAGGGCTTTATCTCAAGGGAGAATCTATTTCAAGCCACAATCCTTCTCAGAAAGAGGAGGAAATCACAGAGTCCAAACACCATTTCAGGTGAAATCAGGAGGTTATTCATCTCCCCTCAGAGCAGACAGAAAGGAAAATCAATGTTTTAGAGGGGGAAAAAAGGTTCCGTTTGAATTAATGGGTTTGTGGCTTCTCCATTGATCTGAGCCTCTTCACACTTTCTTTTTGTGCTTTTGTGCTCTTGGGGAGAGGGGAGGGAGTGGGGAATGGGGAGGGGGTGGGCCTCCCATAAGGAAAAGGACGGTCTAACCTTAACCTTTCTACAGGAATAATGCTAATTAGCGAGGCTTAATGAGAACTTCCCCCAGGAAGCGCAGCCCGGTAGGGGCGGCCGGACTCGGGCAAACGCAGCTCCGGGTGGGAGCAGGGTCATTTCTGCTCTCGAGCGGCTGGAATAAAAATGCGGATTGCACTCCCCCCTCCTCCCCACCCAAAGTGTCCAGCCTTGAAGACGAGGTGGAGGGAGGAGACAGCGGGCGGAGGTGTAAATCCAACTTAACCCCTGCGCGCGCCCTCGAGGCGGCCGGCTGCCCCCGCCCCGCCGTGTCCCATCATTAAGGAAGGCCCCTTCGCCAGGGGCCGCCGACGCCCGCGGCTTCCGGTCAGACGGTGCACCTGAGAGGGACACCCCATCCCCTCCCGGGAGGCACCCGGGCCTGCCGAAGTGGGCTCAACTCTGCAAACCGCGTCTCAACTCCCCGCGCCGCGCCGGGGAACCCCTCCCTGACACTCAACGCTTCCCGTCCTCACATCCCCAAACACAGTCCACTTCCCTTCTCGTGGCGGCCGCGGCAACCCGAGCCCGGCCCCCACCCGGCCGCCAGAGAACGCCTCCCTCCCCGGGACGCGGTGCCGAGCCCGCTGCACACCGAGCGGCCGTCGCACAATACCGCTGCGCGGCGCGCACAATCACCGCCCCCCAGGACCCGCGGCGCGCACCCCGGCAGTGGGGTGCGTCCCGCGACCCTGGACGCTCAGGGCCTGACACACCTCTTGGGCGCCCCGCGGCCCCCACAGTGCAGCCTTCATCGCCCCCCCCCCCACTCTCGGGCACACTCACCCGTCCCCCGCCCCAGCCCACTCCGCCCGCCCAGGGCGCAGCCGCTCCTCCGCGCCCCCTTCCTCAGCCCCGGCAAAGGAAGCTCCCCCTGCGCCCCCCTACCCAGAACCGCCCCCAGCCCCCCGCCCCCTAACCGCAGCTCAACGGCCAGCGGCAGCAGCCGGAGAAGGGGGGCGGCGGCTGGGGCCCCGGAAACGGCCCGATCGCCGGGATCCGGGCCGGACTCCGTACCTGGGCTGGAGGCGAGGCGGAGATGGGCGGTCGGGATCCGCGAGTGAGCGGGGCGGGCGGCGGTGACAGCCCCACAGCTCCAGCTGCTGCTGCTGCTGCTGCCGCCGCGGCCGCCCGGGGAGAGGGGCTGGCACCGCCGCGGCGCGTCACTGCCCGGCCCGGGGGCGGGGGTGGCCAGGAGGAGGGCCCAGGCGAGCAGCGGCGGCAGCGGCGGCGGCGCCGCGGCCCGGAGGAAGGGGGAGGGGGCACCGGGCACGGGGAGGCGGGAGAGGGGGGCGGGACCGGGCACGGGGCGGGGGCGCGGGGGAGGGGAACGCAGGGAGGGCGCAAGCAGGGGGAATAGGAGGAGCAGCAGGAGGAGGCGGCGGAGGGGCGGGTGAGAGGGAGGAGTGGGCACGGGGGGAAGGGGAGAGAGGAAAAGGAGGCACCCAGGGAGAGGGGAGAGGAGAAAGGAGGGAGAGAGGCGCGGGGGGAGAAGAGGAGGAAGGAGGGGGCGCTGGGCCAGGTAGGGGGGGATAAGGGCGCGCTGGACGCGCCGCCGTGCGCTTCGGTGGGGAGCGCGCTCTTAAGGGGGAAGAGCTTCGAGGAAGATCCTTGCACCGGGCTGAGCCCGGAAAGAAGGCGCTGGGATCTGTGCCTACCCATCGCTCCCGGAGGCTGCGGTCTCTGGGTCCGGTGGGGGCTGGGGGGAGTGGGCACCCGGCGGGCTGTCTGCGGTCAGGCCAGGAGAGGGAGACTTGGCCCAAAGAAAGTGACTCAGGCACCCTCAGGAACTCTCGGCGCCCGGGGCCCCTTCGGGCAGCCTTTGACCCCCGTGCGTCTCTAGGGTCCCCAGGGACGCGGGTACTTGTGGGGCGGGGCTGCCGGGCCTCGGGGTTCGGCTCCCCCGGGCGGCCGGAGCGAGACCCCGGGCTGGGAAAGCCAGGCACGTGGCCGGCTCTCTGCCGTGCCCCCGCCCCACCCCCACGGCAGGGCCCCCAGTGCTTGATCAAGTTCAAGCTCGAGCTCCTCGGCGCGCTGCCCACCGGCTGCCCCTCCGCGCCCCTCCCCCTTCCCCATCCTCACCGTCTCGCTCTTCACTCTTCCTTTGTCTCTTTCCCACCACTTAGTTTACACCCCCTCCGCCCTCCTCCCCTCCCCCCGCGGGCGCCCGAGTGTCCGGGAGGCGCTCACCTGTTCGACCCAAACATCTACGCGACCCCCAGCGCCCGCCGCCCGCTCGCGCCCGCGTGCCCGCCCCCGCCCCGCTGCCGGTCATTGTGCTCCGCCAGCCCACACGGGGCCAGGTCCTGACGGCGCGCGAGCCACAGTTGTAAAGTAATAGGATAATCTCGGGGACGCCGCTCCAGCCCGGACCCGGGCACCCACTGTCCGCGGAGACGGCACCGCCGGGGAGGGGGGCCACGCGGATCCCAGAGTCGGTCCCCCGGGCGGACAGACCCCTGCCCGGGGCGCAGGAGGAGGCGGGACGGGCGTCGCGGGGTGGGAGCCCTGGACCTCCCAGCAACCTCGGACTCGGCCCGAAAAGCAACACTCTGGTCACCAAACCGCAGAATTAGACCCCGATGGAGAAAATGGGTCAGGGGACCCATTCCCACCCCACCCCTCCAAATCCAGACCCTCCGCTACCACAGATCAGCCTCGAAAAAAGCTTGTGCTTCAACAAGGATGGGGAGCTGCCCTCGTGGAATTCTGTGGGGAAATTGCCAAAAAAAAAAAAAAAAAAACAAAAACTAAAAAAAACCCTGATAAGGATCCCACCTCCTGATTCCTCTGGTCGCATCCGAAGAGGAAGGGCAATTTCTACTGACTCTTTACGCTACCATTCATTCACGGTGGAACCAGCAGAGAAGAGAAAACGAGACAGCCACCGCGATTGTTTGCAATTTTGAAACAGACTGCCTTTAACCCTCCAACTTTTTTTCTGTAAAAAGCCTTTTTCTTTCTTCCTCTGAAAGCTTTGCATTGTGAACAATCCATGGTAAACAAGGCTCCCTCTACAGCCGCGAGCGCGAAGTACAACCCCACAGGTTCAGGGCCCAGCGTTTACCCGTCAGAAAAATAAAATGATGACAAGACATCACATTAGTGCCATGCAGGCTTCCTTCCGCACATGCTCAAGACTCTGCTGTCAATAGAAAACCCACACTTTCTTTTTAAAAGAGGGTTTAGGCACATTTACTCATTAGCACCTTTTATTCCTGAAATCAAATGTGTTTTCAAACCAATTCACTCTCCCCAGTTTACTAGATCTTCTCATCCTCAGTGGTGTGGGGCAGGTGGGAGGCTTTATTTATCCACACATGCTGGTGCCCAATAATGATTTTTAGAACGAACTAGTGGCCACAGCTCTTAAGTTCATCCAGGAAATGTGTTTCCAACGCGGGAACTGTCCATCCTCACTCTGAAAATGAGATAATTCAGACTCAGGATTTCCCTCTTTCCCCACCACATTTCCAGAGACCTTTGACTTCTCCTGGCCTGAATTACTATTTCACAGCAGTGGTGGACATCTGAGCTTGAAATATAAAGCCAAATCCAACTGAAGTTCAAAGGTGGAATTGAACCCAGATAACCCACCTCTTCTCTGACTAATAAAAGAGAGCTAGTACCGCCCAGGAGGGCAGAGCAGTGATTTTCTGTAGGCATGAAATGTGAACTCATTTACTATCCCTGAGATAAAACAGTCCGGCCCTGCTCAACCCACAGAAAACAGTTGAGAGCCCTGCAGAAACCTGGCTGTTGAGCAGCACTGCAAATGAGGCGAGTTTTCATGTGTGTGTGCTGAAGCCCTTGGAAATCTCCCAGATCCTTATTCCTACACAAGCTGCCACTCCTGGAGTAACCTTGTGTAGGTTGTTTTCAGTGTCCTTGTGCCACTCCCCCACTCCTTAAAGTGGCCACAGCATGAGTCCCAACGAGGAATCGGGTGACCTAGTTTCTTGACCACTAATTCTCCCAGTGATGTATCCCTTCTTCTGGCCCCAGCCTGATAGGAGACCATGGCAGAGAAAGCTGATCCCATCTGCTTTGGCGGGGGGCAATGCTGCCACAGGTCCCCTCCAGCCTCTGAAGACATTGGGTGCTTTTGTAAACAGATGATTAGGGTATGCTCTGATGGGACTTTTTAAGCAGCAAACCCCTTTCATGCAGCTTCCCATATGAAGTAAGCATGTCCCACAAGTGGGGACCTGGCCATGGGACTCTGGTTTGCCATTATTAGGACAAATAGGATCTTAGCGTGACCAGAGCAGACACTGTTCAAGCATGTCAAAACATTAAAAAAAAAATTATCCCCACAAATGACTTATTAATGACAGAGGAGAAAATGTACCTGCACAATGGAGCGATCTGGCAGACACTTCCCAATCAAGTCATCAAATTCAGCAGCCTCCAAAGTGGGGCCACCAGACATGATGTCCTCGGCTCCTGAAGGGAGGCACTGGAAGACACAGCATCACTTGAGCCGTGTGCTCCCCCAACACGCTTCACCTGAATCTGCTCCTCAAGAGACAACCAGACAAGAAATCCAGAAAGAGAAACTCCACAACACAACAGTCCTGGACTGTACAAAACATTCATTGTCACTAATTGACTTTCTAAATGATGAGATGAAAGAGAAATAACAGCTGGGTGCAGTGGCTCACACCTGTAATCCGAGCACTTTGGGAGGCCGAGGCGGGTGGATCACCTGAGGTCAGGGGTTCGAGACCAGCTTGGCCAACATGGTGAAACCTGGTCTCTACTAAAAATACAAAATTGGATGGGTGTGGTGGCACACACTTGTAATCCCAGCTACTCAGGAGGCTGGGGTAGGAGAATTGCTTGAACCCGGGAAGCCGAGGTTGCAGTGAGCCGAGATTGTGCCGTTGCACTCCAGCCTGGGCGACAGGAGTGAAACTCCATCTCAAAAAAATTAGAGAGAAATAACAACTAAACTTAATGTGTGACTCTTCTTAGATCCTGTAGAGAAGGAGTGAAGTGCAGACAAGGGGTGGGGGAGAGGCAGAGGATGGGGATGGAGTGAGGGTGGAGGCCAGGGTGGGCTCTGGGCTGAGTGGTCAGGGAAGAGCTCTCCCAGGAGGAAGCCACTGGGTATCCTAATCCCCAGAGGGCAGAAGTTGACAGCTGGGTGAAGACCTGGGGGCACTGTCTTCCAGGCAGAGGGAATAGCTGGTGCAAAGCTGCTGATGAAAGGAAAGGTGACCAGAGTGGCTAGAGCAATGTGGGCTGGGGGAGGGCAGGAGGGATGAGCGTCGGGGGGCAAACAGGGCCAAGCATGCAACATCCTGAACATCCGCCGTGAGGTGTGTGGGCTTTACACTGAGAGTGAGGAGAGGATGCAATCTGAGTTACGTTTTTAGATCAGGCGAGATGAGATTATAAAGGAGCAGAAGTGGTGACAGGGAGGCCAGTGAGGAGGTCCAATGGAAAGAGTATCATCAGATGGAACTAGTTCAAATTCTGGCTCTGACACTAGATGGATGACTTTGGGCACCATACCTAAACCTCTCTAAGCATCAGTTTCCTCATCTACACGTGATCCACAATGTTTTTGTTTGTTGGTTTTATTTTTATTTTTTATTTTTGGCCAAATCTTGCTGTGTCACCCAGGCTGGAGTGCAGTGGCACGATCTGGGCCCACTGCATCCTCCACCTCCCTGACTCGAGCCATTCTTGTGCCTCAGCCTCCCAAGTAGCTGGGATTACAGGTGTGCGCCACCATGCCTGGCTAATTTTTGTATTTTTAGTAGAGATGGAGTTTTACCATGTTGTCCAGGCTGGTCTCAAGCTCCTGGACTCAAGTGATCCACCCGCCTTGGCCTTCCAAAGATCCACTATGTTTAACATGTGTTTAACGTAGCATTTGGCAACAAATTTTCCCCTTTGAGATTACAAACTGTGGTAGACAGTCTCCAAGATGGCCCCACAATGACCCTCACCGCCCAGTTTCATACCCTGGTACCATCACAATGCACAGGGCTGTGGAACCAATGGTATATTGTGGAAATGAGGGTGTGTGACTGCAGAGGCTAGATCCTAAAAGACATCTTGATCTTTTCCCCAGAGGGAGTACTTGGTAGATGGTAGCTTTTATCATCAGGATTGTACATTTCATAATTGCACAACTGGGGTCACATCCCTCTCTCTAAATGCTACATGAGTTCACTCTGCCACCAGCAATATCTAGCAGCATTCATTTCACTGCACACTTGTCACTGCTTACTATTAGCAATCTCTTTTATCTCTGTCAATCTGAGGAGGGAAGAATGGTATCTCTTATTTTCCTTTGCTCCTCTTCACTTGGGAATGTAAGTAGATGTTTCTGTGCACTGTGTGTTTATGAGGCACCTGTATTTCTTTTTCTTTCTTTCTCTTCCTTCCTTCCTTCCCTCCTTCCTTCCTTCCTTCCTTCCTTCCTTCCTTCCTTCCTTTCTTTCTTTCTTTCTTTCTTTCTTTCTTTCTTTCTTTCTTTCTTTCTTTCTTTCCGACTAACCTGTTCATATCCTTTGCCCATTTCTCTATTTGAATTGTTGGTCTTTTTTTTTTTGGTAAGAACTTTTTGGAAGTAAGGAAAATTAATCTTTTGTCATGTATTTTGCAAATACGTTTTCCTTTTGTTGTCTTTTTATTTAGTTTATGACAAGATTTTTTTTAGCCATATGGAAATTTTACATTTTCATATCATCTTATTTTTTTTTTCCTTTAGGGCTTTAGGGCTTCAGGTTAAAACAAAAGCTTTTTTCCACTCTAAGATTACAAAAGTAATTCACCCATATTTTCTTCTGGAAACTTTATGTCTTCATTACATTTAAATCTTTATTCCATCTTTTATTTATCTAAATATAAGTAATGAAGTGGGGATCTAGCTTATTTTTTTCTAAATGGCTTTCTAAGTGGTGTCAATACCATCTTTTATCTTTTATTTTTTATTTTTGAAACAGGGTCTCATTCTGTTACCCAGACTGAAGTGCAGTGGCATGATCTTGGCTCATGCAGGCTCAACCTCCTGGGCTCAAGCAATCCTCCTGCCTTAGCCTCCCAAAGTGCTGGAATTACTGGCATGTGCCACTGCACCTGGCCTAAATATCATCTTTTAAATAACTCATCTTTATCCATTAATTGGAAATGTCATCTTATACTAATTTTCTATTATGTGTGGATTTTTATTATATTCTGTTGATCTACTATTCCTCTCTCAGTATTATGGCTTTAAAATATGTTTTCTGGGCCAGGCGCAGTGGCTCACGCCTGTAATCCCAGCACTTTTGGAGGCTGAGGCAGGAGAATGGTGTGAACCCGGGAGGCAGAGCTTGCAGTGAGCCGAGATCATGCCACTGCACTCCAGACTGGGTGAGAGTGAGACTCCCTCTCAAATAAATAAATAAATAAATAAATAAATAAATAAATAAATAAAGTTTTCTGGCCTGGCATGGTGACTCATGCCCGTAATCCCAGCACTTTGCAAAGCCGAGGTGGGCAGATCACTTCAGGTCATGAGTTTGAGACCAGCCTGGCCAACATGGTAAAACCCCATCTCTACTAAAAATACAAAAATTAGCTGGGCTTGGTGGTGCCTGTCTGTAGTCCTAGCTACTGGGGAGGCTGAGGCAGGAGAATCGCTTGAACCCAGGAAGGGGAGGCTGCAGTAAGCAGGGATCATGCCACTGCACTCCAGCCTGGGCGACAGAGAGAGACTCCATCTCAAAATATATATATCTATAATGTATATATATGTTTTCCTACTAGGTAGGGCTAGCATCCATCTCTACCCCATAAACTGTCCCTGCCCACACCATAACAAAAATGATTGAAGCAGTGCCACAGCCAAGGGGTACTCTAGGTGCAGCATATTTATGGAGAAAGGAGAGATGTTTCTCCTGGGGGACTGGGGGGTGAAAGGGAAGGTTCTTCAGAAGAAATGACATTTACTGTGAACCAAAGAAGGTGGGAGGCTTGTGACAGGTGGAAAGTAGGGAGGCATCCGGCCGGAAGAGGAGGACATGGAGAACACGAGGGCTTCACACATGCCTGGATTCAAAACACCCGATCTGTGGGCTGGGCCGTAGCGCTGACTATCCATTTATTCTTTATATTAACTGATTTTTGCATAGCTGCCTGCAACCTCACAGTCAGTTTGACACCTTTGCTGAAATCTAGGAGAAACAGTCCAATACTATTTCCTCATTCTTCTCTATTTAGATAAATTTTCCATTACGAATACAACTAACTGAGCCTGACTTGTTGAAATATATTCTCCTGAAAACCATGATAAAAGGTAAAAATTACAATTTAATTATTCTCCTTTTCAAAAAGTCTTGCTTTAAAATGTCATCAGTTAATTCTGGTCATGTCACTCTCTCCTATTCCAAAACCTTCAATAGCTCCCAGTCACCGGCGGAATTGAGTTATAGCTCTCTCTGGTCTGGCGTTGTAGGCCCCACTGCCCTGCTGGCCTTATTTCCTTCTGTTCCTCTCTGGGAACTGTGATGCAGACGGACTTGCCATCTTTTGTCCCCTAGTCACCCATATGCGACCCCTCCATGCCTTTGACCACACATGTTTTTAGGCCTGTGTTCCTTCCACAAATATGCACGGAGCCACTACCACACACCAGGCACCATGACAAGTGCAGGTGACATGGCAATGTACAATACGGACTCAGGGTTGACCACAGGGAGCCTCCAGGCCAGCAGGGGAGAGAGAGATTAAACAAGTGATGTCATAGGATCCTGATCTGCATGTTGGTCATGGGCAGTGTATTCCAGTTTGTACTTGATAGTCCTGAAACATACTAGGAAGGAAGTGCCCAGGGTGTGAGAAGGATGTAGCAGATCTGGGAGGGCTCCACTGAGGTGACATTTAAGTTGGGCACTGAAGGATGCATGGGTGTTCATGAGGTGGAAAGGTGCCTGGGCTGTCAACAAAGACACCTTCCACCCCAGCCAAATCAAGATCCCTCCACAGACTGCCGCCCAGCTTGCTCTGAACTGACGCGTTTGTGGTACTTTCTGTTTCCTGCATTAAACTTCATTTTCCCAACTGGGTCATTCACTGTGAGGGCTGGGACAGGTTCTTAGAAGAGTTACCCTGCACACAGTAGGGATGCATCACTGCCTTACTCAGGCCCCTTCCTGCCCACTGCCAGCACAGCTCTGAAGTCTTCGACAGAGCTCAGAATGAAGCGGGCCATCCTGGACACGGGCCACACTTTGTAACTCCCATGGGGCATGCACATGCCTCTTTTCCCTCCCTTCTTTCCTAGTGCCCTTGGAGAGGCTCAGAGAAAACACCAAGGCCAGCCACAACCCTGCATTTCCACTTGCAGGTGTGTACACAATAAAATGAACACAGATGTTCCCTAAAGAACACACAGTAGGCCGGGCATGGTGGCTCACACCCATAATCCCAGCACTTTGGGAGGCTGAGGTGGGAAGATCACTTGAAGTCTGGAGTTCGAGATAAGCCTGGGCAACATAGCAAGACCCTGTCTCTGCACAAAGAATTTAGCTGTGCATGATGGCATGCACCCGTAGTCCCGGCTACTGTGGAGGCTGAGGTGGGAGGATTGCTTGAGGCTGGGAGATCAAGGATGCAGTGAGCTGTGATTGTGCCACTGCATTCCAGCCTGGGCCATAGAGCATGACCCTGCCTCGAAAGATGGAAAGACGAAAGAACACATAGCAGACTGGAAGGCTGGTCATAGCAGCACTATTCACAACAGCTCCCAACTGTCCACCAATGAAGGATGGATACATTGTGGGCTCCCCATACCATGAAATACTACTCAGCCATAAAAAGAAACAAACTACTGACGCATGCCATAACACAGATGACGCTCACACACTCATGCTTGTGAGCAAACGAGTACATACTGTACAATTCCATTTCTATAAAGTTCTAGAACAGGCAAAATCAATGTATGCTCCTAGAAGTCAGGTCAGTGGTCACCCTGTCCCAGGGGCAGTGACTAGAGGAAGCACAAGGGGTCTTTAGGGTGGTGCCAATGTTTTGTTTCTTGATCTGGACATAGGTCACAGGAGGTGAGGTCAGTTTGTGAACTTGGCTGAGCTGTGAAACTGAGTGATGCATGCTCTTTTCTGAATGTGCATTATGCTTCAGTAGAAGTTTCAAAAGGGGAAACAGCAAGCCAGGCCAGCTTCCATGGCTAAGCAGCCTGGAGCTCGTTGTAGTCGATTACTGCGACCCACTGGACACCAGGCACCTGTGCTGGGCAGTGTGTATGTGTTATTTAATCCACCAAATAACAAGGTTCATATTCATTTGCCATTGTGCACATGAAGACTAGGGGCTTCTGGGAGGAAGATTAAGTGACTCACCCAGTCACCCAAGAGTGGGGAAACTGGCACTCAGAGAGCAGGTGACACATCCACAGTCATGAAGCTAGAAGCCACTGGCTGTGCTGGACCAAGATGTATGGGTCTCCAGGGTGTGTGGTGGGCCCTGCTAAGGTGAGACCACTGAGCCAGGCCACGTGGTGCTGCGCTTCACCGACCTCCAGCAGAGCAGGAGGAACCCACCAGAGCGAGTCAGATGCAGCCAGAGATTTCCCTTGGGCCAAGACCTGGGAATGGGCTAGGGCTGCTGTGAGGCCCTGCCTTGGGATGGACCCCAGGGCTTCACCATACAAGCCTTGGAAGGAGGCTGGCCTTGGAAGCCTGAAGGGATGAAACTCCAGCTGGCTCTCCGGCAGGTGAGGAGAGGTAAGGACCCTCCATGGGCTGTAGGGGTGTGAGACTAACTTACGTTCACTCAATCCAAGGAAGCCATGCAGGGAAACAGGGGCAGGTTACCAAGAGAAAGAGGCAGGCAGCACCTCCTTCCTAGGCCTTCAGTCCCTTCATGACAGAGCCCACAGCTCCGGTGCGGATGATGGCCCAAGGCTCTGGGGCCCGAGATGCTGCATGGGGACCTTTCTGGGGCTGAATCTAGTGTGGGGGGACATGTCCAGGTGTGGAGGGGAGTGGGCAGCTGCGGACACGCTCTGTTTGCACTCAGGCCCTTGCTTGGTGTGACCTCAGGCAGGTGACTTGGCTCTCCAAGCCTTGGTTTCCTCATCTCTAAAATGAGGGAACAACAGCAGGGACTTGTTTTTGAAGGTTGCAGTGAGGCCTAAATGCAGTGATAGCTGAAGAGGCCTGGACTGGTGCTGGGCACAGAGCACCGCCTGAACCGTAGTTATGGATAGTGATGGTACTATGAAAACTAAGTAATAACTCAGTCATCGGTCCACACGCATTTATTGAGCCCCTACTATGCTCCAAGGCCCGGTCCAGGTGCAGGGACCACAGTGGTGAGATAAGCAGACCTGGGTCTGTTCATGTGGAGCTGATGGTGCTGGTGCTGGTGCTGCTGTGGCCTCAGCTTGTCCCTACTCTGACTGTTGCTTTCTTTTTCCTTTCTATTTCCCCACCCCTTCCCTTGAGAAATAACAGCATTAAGGTTGGAGAGACTAGGGCTCTCTTTCTTACTAATTCTGTGACTTCAGACAAATTACTGGCCAGGCGCAGTGGCTCATGCCTATAATCCCAGCACTTTGGGAGGCCAAGGCAGGTGGATCACCTGAGGTCAGGAGTTCAAGACCAGTCTGACCAACATGGTGAAACCTCGTCTCTACTAAAAATACAAAAATTAGCTGGGTGTGGTGGCACATGCCTGTAATCCTAGCTACTTGGGAGGCTGAGGCAGGAGAATCACTTGAACCCAGGAGGTGGAGCTTGCAGTGAGCTGAGATCATGCCGCTGCACACCAGCCTGGGCCACAGAGTGAGATTCCATCTCAAAAAAAAAACAAAAACAAACAAAAAAACAAACACACACACACACACAAATTACTTAAGCTCTCTAAAGCCGAGCCTCAGTTTCCCTGTGTGCTGAGGAACTGAATTCTGTGTCTGGGGGGTACCCAGCACACAGAAGGCCCCCAACAATTGCTGTACCTGCTCCCCTGCCTACCTCCCTCTCCTCTCTTCTTCCTCCCCACTTACCCCATTTCCTTTCCTTACCATTGTTTTTCTCTGCCCAAGCCTTCGGCATCTTAACACCCAAAGCGATTGTCAAAGTTTAGTTGATGGTGCCCAGGCTGTGGCAGAGACTGTGAACCACTTTTCTTGATATTATACCCTGAATCAACATTCTCCCTTATCTTTTTCAACCACAGAGGGTAGAAACATGAAATTCTTTCTTTCCCAGCCTCCCTTACAGCTGGGAACCATGTGACGCTCTTGCAGCAATGAGACATCCACACAATGCCTCGAACGTGGACAAGGTTGGAACAATAGCAACTTACAACCATGAGGCAAAGACTCAACAACATCGCAGAGACATCAACCCAACATTGCAAACGGTACCAGTGGCGGCTCCTCCATTCTTCTTGTTTTAGGAGTAAAATAACTTCATGTTTTGCTATAGTCAACTGCGTTTGGGGGCCTGTAGTCAAAAGCATTCCTGACTTATTCACATGGCTCCTGTCTGCGGGTGGACTAGATGGCAAGGATCCCCCACTCCTATGTGGCCTTTTCTCTTTCAAGAGGACACAGGAGCCTCTTGACTCTTTGAAGAGGACACAGGGGTGCTACGTCCAGGCACCTGCCGTGCGTACTGTGGTGCCTGGGGAGCAGACGAGCATTTAGTTCCCTCACTTGTGGACTCTGAAGGAGGGAAAACTGTCACGGCTGCAGCACAAGTGTGCCTGGGCACTTCCTCAGCCACAGGAGTATCCCAGTTAAAGAACATCTTCTGTTTCTATCTTATCTCCTCTTGAGGTATTTAGAGCCATTCTAAATGCCAGAGCCTTAGAATGACCATGGGGCTGGCAGGGCATGGGCTCTGTGACTCATATCTGTCGAGGAGACTGCTTATGGTTGCGCTGGACCAAGCCCCTCTCCTTGACTGTCTTCGGCACCACAGGCCAAAGCTCAGGGCTGCCCAGGCCTGTTCCTGGGGTGGTGCAGGAGAGGCAGATGGGCTGCTGGGGACAAAAGGGGCAAGTGGGCGGGTTCTGGGCTCCGTGCCCAGCATTGCCAGCAACATGCCTGTCTGCTGCTGACCCCTGACCCACTCAACTTCCTCCCCAAAAGACAGTCCCTTGAAGAAAGGGGTTCCTCCATCAAAATGCAAAATTTGAAAGCCACAAATGTCTAACCCAAACCTGCTGATCTAGTAACAGGGAAGCTACAGCATGAAGAAGTTAGATGGCTGGGGCACAGTGGCTCATGTCCCAGCACTTTGGGGAGGCTGAGGTGGGGGATTGCTTAAGCCCAGGAGTTCAAGACCAGCCTGAGCAACACGGCGAGACCCCATCCCTACAAAAAATACAAACATTAGCTGGGTGCGGTGTTGCGCACCTGTGGTCTCAGCTACTCGGGGGGCTGAAGTGGGAGAATCGCTTGAGCTCAGGAGGTCAAGGCTGCAGTGAGCTGTGAACAAATCACTGCACCCCAATAAAATAACTTAGATGGCTCGTGGGGCAGAGGCACACCTAGAACCAGAGTCGCTGGACTCCCTTCTCAGGTGCTCATCTCCACTTTCGACCTGAGACAGGCCCAGGTCCCTGCCCTGCTCCCCTCTGGCAGAGAAAGATCACCACTAGGCTTCACATCACAACACATGTGTACCTGGCTGGCAGGCCCTGGGAGAGCTGCCTCTGAAGACGGCTCCCAGGCATAGCTCCCACTTGCTCTTCTATCCGAGCCCCACTGCTGTTCCTACCCCAGGGTCTTTGCATGTGCTGTCTCCCGTGCCTGGAAAGCCCTCCCACTTCATCTCTGCAGGGCTGGCCACTTCTCACCATTCAGGCCTTGGCTCGGATGCCGCCTCTTCAGAGAGGCCTTCTCGCCCTGAGGCACAGTCTGTCATCTTACTCTATTTTAATTATCTACCCCAAATTTCCTCCTTTTGCATATTTTTTTTATATTGCCTTGTTTATCATCTCCAAGTCTGTGAGCTCCTAGGGATGGGTACCTTATCTGTCTCATTCACTGTGGTATCCTCCATGCTTGGAATGACCTCCAGCATGTAGTAGGAACCTCGGAAATGATTTTTGAGTGAATAAAGGAAGAAATTTCTTTCTTTCTTTTTTTTTTTTTTGAGATAGAGTTTCACTCTTGTTGCCCAGGCTGGAGTACAGTGGCATGATCTCAGCTCACTGCAACCTCTGCCTCCCAGGTTCAAGCGATTCTCCTGCCTCAGCCTCCCGTGTAGCTGGGACTACAGGTGCCTGCCACCACAGCTGGCTAATTTTTTGTATTTTTAGTAGAGACAGGGTTTCATCATGTTGACCGGGCTGGTCTCGAACTGACCTCAGGTGATCCGCCCACTTCAGCCTCCCAAGATGTGCTGGGATTACAGGCATGAACCACCACACCTGGCCTAGGAAATTTCTTTAAAACCACAGGATGCTGTGTTGCAGGGAGGACAAGGGTCTGGTGGGCCGTGAGCAGAAGCTGTGCTGTGTGCCTCTCACTCTGAATAGGGGTGGGGGAGCTACCCGCCTGCTGGGATCCACACCCAGTCATCCCGAGCAAAACAAAGCAGACAGCACAAATTCACAAAGCAACACTATGCCCTCCCACCCTCAAAAAAAAAAAAAAAAAAGAAGTCCGATAATGAGGTAAACACAATCATGACCAGGAAAAAGCTTGGCCATGCTTCTTCCAGTCCACCCAAAGCCATTATCTCTAATTGATCTCCAGACATCAGCTGCTGAAGTGTCTGAAACCCTCCTGCACCCTCCAGGTCTGGTTACAAAGCCCTGGCCCACCCACCCGCCCTGTGGAGTCAGGTCTCCTGGAGCTGCTCTTTGCTGGGGGTGACAGGGCCTATCTGGGCCCCACATGAAAATGACCCATCAGGCTGACAAGAGTCAGGGTGGGTCAAGAACCTGTGTAAAAGCCACAACCACTAAGTGCTCAGCTGCCAGGGGGCTGAGCTGCCTGAGTTTCAGTGCCTTAAGTAGAAGGCTTGACAAAACCATCAGGGGTCCCGCATTCAAAATAAAAAGCAAGGAAAACCAGGGAGGGCTGCAGAAAAGCACCCTGCCCAAAATATCCCACTAGTTCTGGGTGAAACAGGCACCCAAAAGCTGGAGTGAGGAGTTTAGTTGCAAAACGGAACAGGATTTAGCCACAAGATCACGAATCCCTTCTGGGTCTCGGTCAGGCTGTGGCGGTCACAAGGGCGGCCATCGGTACAGGGACTGTCTGGATGTTTTGAGCTGCTCCTTCCTGGCCCAGCCCAGGAAAGACGTCTCCTTTCCTGTTAGGTCTCTCTTGTCCTTAGAAACAGAGCAGGAGTCAGCTCCCTGGGCTGCCTGGCAGGGGTGTTTTACTGCCAGAGCTCTGACAGGACACAGCCACTGCCTCTCTTCATTCATGGATGCCCAGGTAGCAGCTCCTGACCTCTGCAAGCTTTTCCCTTGACACACACAAAGTGTCCCCAGGCCAGCCCTGCATGCAGGGTTGCTGCTTATAGCACCAGGCAGCTCTCCTGCTTGCAACAGTAAATTACGAGTGCTTCCTGCATTTTTTTCCCCAGATAATAAAGTTGAAAGGCCACCTTGGCATCCTCGCATTTGTGGGGGTGGAGGTCTGCAGCCCGGAAGGGGCTCGAGCCTCAAGGAGCTGCTGGGGACAATGAGCTGTTCAGGTTCGGGGTATCTGCCAACCCCATCAGACACTGGCTTTCCAGACAGGGTGGTGGCTGTTTTCCACTTTCCCATACAGCTTCGGGGAAGCGAGAGGAAAGAAAAGACACAGACCTCTCCCAGCCCAGGTTGCCCTCACAAAAGAGAAGAAATGCTCACTTTCTGTGAGAATTTGGAAATTGTAGTAAGTTTCTAGAAAGCACCCCAGGATGTTCAAGAACATATACTGATTGCAAAAATAATGCCCCATAACAAAAGATGTTTGACAATGAGCTTTTTTCGCCTCTCTCTGTTCTCTTAAAAAAAAAAGTTTCTGATAAATCATTCCCTCTCAAGTTTAGAAATGCCCTATTTTCACAGGGCATGGTGGCTTATGCCTGTCATTCCAGCACTTTAGGAGGCCAAAGTGGGAGGATCGCTTGAGCCCAGGAGTTCAAGACCAGCCTGGGCAACACGTGAAGCCCCATCTCTATAAAAAAATGCAAAAAAATTAGCCAGGTGTGGTGGTGTGTGCCTGTAGTCCCAGCTACTTGGGAGGCTGAGTTGGGAGGATCACTAGAGCCTGGGAAGTCAAGGCTGCATTGAGCTGTGATTGCACCACTGCACTCTACCGTGGGCAACGGGAGTGAGACCCTGTCTCAAAAAAAAAAAAAAAAAAAAAAAAAGAAAAGAAATGCACTATTTTCGCTATTTTCTTTGGGAGGCCCAGAAGTTCAAGATCAGCCTGGGCAACAAAGTGAGGCATTGTTTCTACTTAAAAAAATTTTTTGTTTGTTTGTTTTTGAGACAGAGTCTTGGTCTTGCTCTGTTGCCCAGGATGGAGTGCAGTGGTGCGATCTTAGCTCACTGCAACCTCTGCCTCCCAGGTTCAAGTGATTCTCCTGCCTCAATCTCCTGAGTACCTGGGATTACAGGCTCCTGCCACCACGCCTGACTAATTTTTGTATTTTTAGTAGAGACGGGCTTCACCATGTTGATCAGGCTGGTCTCAAACTCCTGGCCTTGTGATCTGCCCACCTTGGCCTCCCAAAGTGCTGGGATTACAGGCGTGAGCCACTGCTCCCGGCCAAAAAAAAATTTGTTTTAAAGAAATGCCCTATTTTGCATGATACCATTTTAGGAGGATGGGGAATGCTGTGCTATCCATGTTCAGAGCCCCCCGATCCTGACACTGGGATCATAGTGCTCCTGGCTCTCAGTCCACCTCTGTTTGTCAGTGAACAAAGAGGCCTGGGATAAAGTATCTTCACTTAACGCTCGTGTGGTCAGATCAGTGGTGCTGCTGCAGTATTTTTCCTCCACCAAAAAGGGAATACAAACATTTTTAGGCATTAAACAATTTTTGGCTGGGTGCAGTGGATCATGCCTGTAATCCCAGCACTTTAGGAGGCTGAGGTAGGCAGATCACTTGAGGCCAGGAGTTTGAGACCAGCTTGGCCAACATGGTAAAACCCCATCACTACTAAAAATGCAAAAATTAGCTGGGCATGGTGGTGGGCATCTGTAGTCCCAGCTACTCAGTCGGCTGAGGCAGGAGAATTGCTTGAGCCCAGGCAGCGGAGGTTGTAGTGAGCCAAGATTTTGCGACTGCACTCTAGCCTGGGCCACAGAGGGAGACCTTGTCTCAAAAAAAAAAAAAAAAAAGGAACAATTTTTTTTTTCAAAGTAATGCCTTTTTTCAAGCCAGCAAAACTTTTAAAAAGAAAGCCAACAAAGGAGAAACAATTCCTACTAGATATTAAAACATATGATAAAGTTTTCACACTTAAAACAGTTTGTTGCTGCTACATGAATAGTCAAGGAGCCCAATGGACCAAACAGAAGTAGATTCTGTTTTGGATGGAAACTTAGTAAGTTTTAAAGGTGTCATCTCAAATCAGTGGGAGAAAGTGGAGTATTTAACAAATGATGCTGAGACAAAAGGGTTAAGTGGAATCTGTATCTCAGAATACTTCAGCATAAGCTCCAAATGGATCAAAGATTAAATATAAAAAATGAAAATAAAAACATGTATGCTTTTTGCTCTGTCAGTTGGAAGGCCCTGCAAGAAAGGATACTTCAGTACCAATGAGCACACATAGTGCCCGGATCTTGTTTTTTTGTTTTGTTTTATACAAAATATATAGAGATGAGGTTTCACTATGTTGCCCAGGCTGGTCTTGAACTCCTGAACTCAAGAGACCCTTCTGCCTTGGCCTCCCAAAGTGTTGGGATAATGGGTGTAAGCCACCATGCCCAGCCAGATTTTTTTTTTTTTTTTTTTTTTTTTTGAGACGAAGTCTCGCTTTGTTGCCCAGGCTGGAGTGCAGTGGCACAATCTCAGCTTACTGCAAGCTCCGCCTCCCGGGTTCACACCATTCTCCTGCCTCAGCCTCCCAAGTAGCTGGGAGTACAGGCGCCTGCCACCACACCCAGCTATTTTTTTTTTTTTTTTTTTTAGTAGAGACGTGGTTTCATCATGTTAGCCAGGATGGTCTCGATCAGATATTTTGGTTTTTAAAATGGTTTTCCAATAAAAGGAATCAGAGCTCCTTGGAGAAATCACTGATTCCAGGATTGGGGCAGGAAATATGCAAGATGAGCCTGGAGTCTTACAGCGCCAGAAAGCAAAGAAGCACTAAAAAACAAGAAACGAACAAACAAAAATCCCAAACACCAATGAGGTATGGCAAAAGAGCACGGGAAACAACTGAAAAAGCTCCAATGGCCAAAGCTAGAACAATTTGTACAACAAAATGAAGAAGTATTGAATGATCATCAAAGCATAAAATAAACAGCTATGAGTCTCCACTTCTATAAATGGCTGAATAAATTAATAAGTGGGGGAGGAGAAACAAATCTCCTATGCATAAGCAATCTAAATAATTTATGTCGATAATTCACCCTAAAAAAGGCAGAGCATGACTCCTCACTCTTCAGGTGTGGGCTGCACACAGTGCCTTCCTTCCCAAGTGCACAGTGTGGAAAGAGGGAAAAGTCACTTGACAGCAGAGAAACGTGACAACCATTATTTCAACAGGTGTGATCAAGGCCAATGGCAACAGTCCTAAAACATGTTGATATTATAGACCCTTAACAGGATGTGATGAAAATGACACTCCATGTCTGTGGTCTTCCTCCTAATAACCCATAACCCCGGTTTTATATAGAGAAAAACGTCAAATTTCTAAATCCTACAAAATACATGACTAGTACTCTTCGAAACTGTCAAGGTTATCAAAAACAAGGGAAGTCTGAGAAACTGTCAAAGCCCAAAGAAGACTAAAGGGACATGACAATTAAATGCAATTAAATGTTACAATGAAAATTAAATGTTGTATCCTGGATGAAATCTTGGAACAGAAAAGGAAATTAGGTAAAAGCTAAGGGAATCTAAATAAACTATAGACTTTAGTTACAATAATGTATCAATGTGGTTCATTAGTGGTAACAAATGTATCACCTTAACGTAAGACATTGATAATAGGCGAAACTGTGTGTCGAGGAGTGTGCAATGTGGCTACTCTGTACTATCTTCCCAATTTTTCTGTAAAGTTAAAACTGTTCTCAAAAATAGTCTATCAAAAAAATGAAAACATAAAAATACTAAAAGAAAACATGGGGGTGGAGTGGAGTTAGCCTTTTTAAGACTCAAATGCAGAAGCGATTTGAAGAAAAAATTGATACATCTGAGTACATAAAAATAAAAATGACAACACACACAGCATAGGCAATATCAAAAGAGAGAGAGCTACGGATGGGGAAAAGGAGGCAATGACTAACTCTGGGGAATCCGAAGAAAGGAAATGTAAGGAAATGTAATCATAGCATATGCTAATTGGGTCAGCTATGAGTACTATGCACACAGTCATAATAATATAAACAATGAATAGCAATTTATCTAAATAGAGAGGTATAGATTTGTTGCAGGATGGAGGAAGGAGAAATAATAAGTGTATTTATGAGAGGGCGTAAGAGTGCAAATACTTATTTCCTACAGCAAGAAATTAACAACAACAAAAGCCCCAATTGAAAAATCAAGAACTTATAGTATAAGCAGGTTATTTCAAAATAGGAGTTAAATACCAGAAGAGACAGCTAAAAGATAAGAAAGAAAAGAGACTGTCCCTAGAGAGTAGAAATTGAAGTGGGGAGGCTGGGGCAGGGTCTGCTATTTTTCTATATGATTTTAAAAAATGTATTCTAGAGGCCGGGTGTGGTGGCTCATGCCTGTAATCCCAGCACTTTGGGAGGCCGAGGCAGGCGGATTACCTGAGGTCAAGAGTTCAAGATCAGCCTGGCCAACATGGTGAAACCTCGTCTCTACTAAAAGTACAAAAATTAGCGGGGTTTGGTGGTGGGCGCCTGTAATTCCAGTTACTCAGGAGGCTGAGGCAAGAGAAACGCCTGAATCCGGGAGGCGGAGGCTGCAGTGAGGATTGCGCCACTACACTCCAGCCTAGGTGACGGTGAGACTCCATCTAAAAAAAAAAAAAGTATTCTATCTATAAAAATAAAAATAATGCAGGCCAGGTGTGGTGGCTCACCCCTGTAATCCCAGCACTTTGGGAAGCCGAGGCGGGCAGATCACCTGAGGTCAGGAGTTCGAGACCAGCCTGGCCAACATGGTGAAATCCCGTATCTACTAAATATACAAAAATTAGCCGGGAGTGGTGGCTGGGGCCTGTAATCTCAGCTACTCGGGAGGCTGAGGCAGGAGAATCTCTTGAACTTGAGAGCAGAGTTTGCAACGAGCCAAGATCACATCACTGCACTCCAGCCTAGGCAGCAAGAGCAAAACTCCATCTCAAAATAAAAAATAAACATAAAAAGTAAATAAATGCAAATAAATCAAAACAATTTAAAAAGGGGTAAAAGGCCACCTGGAAGCGATTTCTGTAGGCGAGCTGCCCTGGGATTGTGGTGGAAGGTCTGAGGGCACAAGGTAGAAACTCACAGCAGCTTCTCCAGCTGTACGTCCTCTCACAGCAGAAATGCTCCAAGGATTGTCCTCTGCCTAGAGAAATCCCAACAGCAGCCCTGGTCAAGGACAGTATTTTAGTTGCTTTTGTTTTCTTGCTGCAGCATAAACCTTCCACAGGGCCAGGAATTTACTGAGACAGGACGAAGGTTTGGGCTATAGATTCTCAGATACTGAAAATGTGGCCAATGGCATTTCAGGCCTTTCCCGTGCTCTCAGGGTGGCAAGTTAGGCCCTTGCAGCTCAGCTACACAACAAGAGGAGGTAATAGATGGAGCAAAGGAAAGAAGCCAGAAGCAGACCAGCAAGGCTGGGAGTAGGGAAGACAGTTGGTGGGACGGGTAGAAGCCTGGGAGGCTGGGAACTGAGAGGAAAGTGGTGGCCTCAGTGGGAGAGCCCCGTGGGGAGAGAATGAGGCAGACTAAAATCTAGGCAGCCAAAGCAGCAGACCCCATATCCTCACAAATGCCACAGGGTCTATCCCACTTATTGGTCCACGCACATTTTCAGGAGCAGACACAGATGCTCAAAGTTTGAACAGTCTAGAGAAATGGCTATTCCAAGACAGTAGCAAAATTTGCAAATGGTGAAAAGAGAGTGGAGATGGCAAAGATACGCTGAGAGCTAGAAAGAAAGATTCTGCCACTTACAGCAAAGCTTAACAGCCCTCCTCACCTCCCCAATGGCAGACCTCCAAGGTCTGGAGTGTCACTGGGAAACTGTCTTTGATCATCATAAAATATCACACTTTGCCCTACTTAATGCTTTTTTTTTGCCTTGAACATTTATTTAACATTAATAGCGCTACTCCCTCTTTTTTGTTTTAATTTTCCTTTTTGCGTCATTTTGATAAATGTCTTTTGTAAATACCAAATGCCATTTAAGAAGGCCCTTCTGAGCTTTTTATGATACTGTGTAATGAAATTTAACCCATTCACATTTTTTATATTTAGTAGTTTGGTCTTGTTTGTATTATGTTACTTTATGTAATTTATTATATACATTTATTTATCATATTCCTTTATATTTATTTTATATGTATACATAAATCTCTTTTTTGTGGTTTCTTCGTTTAGTCCCCTTAATCACTCTTGCTGGACTGATTAAGTTTTCTGTGTTTCTTTTATTCACTCTACTAGTTTAGAAGTTCTACATTCTATTTCTAGTCCATGGAGATTACTCTTTAACTTTAAAGAAACATCTCAGAGGCCGGGCGCGGTGGCTCACGCCTGTAATCCCAGCACTTTGGGAGACTGAGGTGGGTGGATCACGAGGTCAGGAGATCAAGACCATCCTGGCTAACACAGTGAAACCCTGTCTCTACTAAAAATACAAAAAATTAGCCGGGTGTCGTGGCGGGCGCCTGTAGTCCCAGCTACTTGGGAGGCTGAGGCAGGAGAATGGTGTGTACCCAGGAGACGGAGCTTGCAGTGAGCCAAGATCGCGCCACTGCACTCCAGCCTGGGTGAAAGAGTGAGACTCCATCAAAAAAAAAAAAAAAAAAAAAAAAAAAAAAAAAAAAAAAGAAACATCTCAGAACCTCTGCAGCTGCTTTTTTTTTTTTTTTTTTTTTTGAGACTGAGTCTTGCTCTGTTGCCAGGCTGGAGTGCAGTGGCGCAATCTCTGCTCACTGCAACCTCTGCCTCCCGGGTTCAAGCGATTCTCCTGCCTCAGCCTCCGAGTAGCTGGGACTACAAGCACGCGCCACCATGCCCAGCTAATTTTTGTATTTTTAGAAATGGGGTTTCATCGTGTTGGCCAGGATGGTCTCAATCTCTTGACCTTGTGATCCACTCGCCTCAGCCTCCCAAAGTCCTGGGATTACAGGCGTGAGCCACTGCACCGGCCACCTCTGCTTCTTTAAGAGACCATCAAAGGTCACACACATTGAGCCACAGCAGGAGACGAGGCCATGTTTCCATTCTGCTATTACTCCTCTGAACTCCCAGCTCACCTGGGCTGCAGGGCAGCCTGAGGAAGGAAAGAAGGGAATCATCACTGCTATCAGGCTCCTAAACATGGTTGTCTAAGTCAGTACTCTTGGGTTCTCCATGGTAAGAACCCCATGAGTCAGCACTGTTTGAGTAAGTGACAGTCTCTCACAGTAACCCATTAACACTCCTTCTCCTTTGTGTCTGCCCATATTTGGGGGTCTTTCTGGGCAGGAGGGAGATTGAGACGGTTCATAAGAAAAGAAAGAGAAAAGATAATGATTAAAAAGTAAATGTAGTTAGCCAAAAAAGTGGAAACAACCCAAATGTCCATGAACAGATAAATGCAATAAACAAAATGTGGTTAATACAAATAAATACAAATACAATAAACAAAATCTATGGTTAATACAATGAAATATTATTGTCATAAAAAGGAATAAAGTTGGTCAGGGGCAATAGCACACATGCCTGTAATCCCAGCACTTTGGGAGGCTGAGACGGGCAGATTGCTTGAGTTCCAGACCAGCCCAGACAACATGGCGAACTACATCTCTACAAAAAAAATGCAAAAACTAGCTAGATGTGGTGGTGCTCGCCTGTGGTCCCAGATACTCAGGAGGCTGAGGTGGGCAGATTGAGCCTGGGAGGGCAAGGCTGCAGTGAACTGTGATCATGTCACTGCACTCCAGCCTGGGTGACAGGGTGAGACCCTGTCTCAAAAAACTAACAAAAAGGAATAAAGTTCTGACACATGCTACTACATGGATGAACCTTGAGGACATGATGCACAAAAGGACAAAAGGACAAATATTGTCTGATTCCACTGACATGAGGTGCCTAGAAGAGCCAATTGCATAGAGAGAAAGCAGAATAGAGGTTACCAGGGCTGGGAGAGGGGAGGAAGGGGAATTATTGCTTAATGGGTACAGAGTTTCTGTTTCAGGTGATGAAAAAATTTTGGAAATAGATAGTTGGTGATGGTTGTGCAACATTGTGAATATACTCAATGCCACTCAATTATATACTTAAAAGTGGTTAAAATGGCACATTTTAGGTTTTATATATTTATCACAGTTTTCTTTAAAAAAAAGAAGGTGGTGGAGAGTTTTTCAGAGTGGGCTTGTTTCCTTCTCCATTTAGGGAGATGGAAGCCTGAGAAAATTCCTGCTTGAAATCTGAACCTCGCTCCCTAGTGCTGACTGAGGAAGGGCTCTCTCCTGGACCTGGCTTCCAAGGAGGGGGCTTCCTCGGAGTCCTGGCCTCCTTCTCCTCTGTTCCCCAAACTGGCTCCAGCCTCCCCTGGCCCCAGGTCCTGCTCCAGCTGTTACTTCTCAGCTACCCTCACCCAGGCCCTCTCTGCTTGCCCAAATACCATTTTAAAAGTAAGCCAGGCCCGGCGCGGTGGCTCACACTTATAATCCCAGCACTTTGGGAGGCCGAGGAGGGTGGATCACCTGAGGTCAGGAGTTCAAGACCAGCCTGACCAACATGGAGAAACCCCATCTCTACTAAAAATACAAAATTAGCCGGGCGTGGTGGTGCGCACCTGTAATCTCAGCTATTCAGGAGGCTAAGGCAGGAGCACCGCTTGAACCCAGGAGGCAGAGGTTGCAGTGAGCCGAGATAGTGCCATTGCACTCCAGCCTGGGCAACAAGAGCAAAACTCCGTCTCCAAATAAATAAATAAATAAGCCAGTGCCCCTGAACTTCCTGGCACTAGCCCCTTCTGTTTTCTGTCCTGGGTGACAGCTCTGTGGCTGCTGTTTTGTCCCCTCTACTAAGAAGAGCTCACTGTCTGTGAAGGGGTCTGCTCCTCCTCACCTGCCCTCCAGGACCCAAGGAAAATTCTGGGCCAGGACAGAACAGTAGAGAGGGAGGCAGAGGTTAATGGGGACAAGCTAGAACCTCCATCACGTGGGCTCAGACAATGGAGCCGCACCACTTCACACACTGCTGTGAGGGCCATTAAAACCATTAGCAGGACATTAGCTCTGCTCCAGGAACTGCAGAGAGGGAGGCAAGGGAGGTGCCCACAGTCCTCCAGAGCTGAGCCCTGAGCCTCTCTGGGCCTCGGCTTCCTCTGGGTGGGAGAAGGAGCACAGTTGTCTCTCTGCTTCCACAGCTAATTTCTACAATGGGCCTGAAATCTTCCTTCCCTGCCCCTTCCAAGAAGATGGCTCCTTCCTCTGTACAACTAAATACAATTTCCATTTTATAGCTTTATAAGAGTATTCCCAAATAAAAAACTCTTTGATCAGGCCACACTCCACTATTTTCTGCTCAGTGTGGCCATTTTGATGACAGCTCCTGGTGTCCGTGTCTTAGGCTGGAGGTGCCGAGAGGGTGGAGTCTAACCCCCACAGTGGTGCCTTGTATCTTGACGACACTATAAATATTGGGTGCATTGAATGAGACTTCAAGAAGAATCTTTCTTCTTTCTGTGGATCTTGTTATTGAATTTTCGTATTATCTAATACCCTCTGCAGAGAAGGACTCATTTTCCAGCATATTAATCTAATACAACTGGCCTACAAGTAACATGATTCTGTCCAGCCCTCAAGAAAATCCCACCACCTGCATATTGATCAAAGCAAAGTGAGGGAAAATGTTCTCCTTATCTTACCATTTGTCTCTTTGATACGTGATGTTAGAAATAAACAGATTATTGAGATTTTTTCTTACCCAAAGTTTTCAGACACAGAGCTTTGTTCAGCATTAATAAAATATTTATCATGGCTGGGCACAGTGGCTCATGCCTGTAATCCCAGCACTTTGGGAGGCTAAGGCAGGTGGATCATGAGGTCAGGAGTTCGAGATCAGCCTGGCCAACAGAGTGAACCATGTCTCTACTAAAAATACAAAAAAAATTAGCCGGGCCTAGTGGCAGCCGCCTGTAATCCCAGCTACTCGGGAGGTAGAGGCATGAGAATTGCTCGAACCCGGGAAGTGGAGGTTGCAGTGAGCCGAGATCACGCCATTGCATTCCAGCCAGGGTGACAGTGTGAGACTCCATCTCGAAATAAATAAATAAAATAAAACAAAATATTTATCCTGGTTACCGGTTACTTTAGAATTGGGTTTATTTTCCATGTAACCTGCATTAGAAATTTGCAAACACTACAGATGTCCTCTTTTGGCATTTTGTGGTCAGAGTGATGAAACCACTCTCAAAGCCTTGTCTTGGGACATCGGATTTGACAGCAGCCGAACCTATCCTGTGGCTGTGTTTGGATGGTGGGGAGTCATTCACCCACCCTGGCCTGCCTTTGCTGCACAGGAAATAAGCTAGTAATTGAAGTATATGTATTTTTAGTTCTAACTCAAGCTGAAGAATCAAAGACTGCTGGGTCCTTGGCCCTTCCTTGATGCTGCAGATAAATAATCTGGTGAGCCATGTGATTTCATGTTGTGCCACGTGCCCAGCCATAAAACAGGGATAACGGCACTGCCTAAGAGGCTGAGGCCTTGAGAGTTCATTGCTTTGCACGGAGTGCTGAAGACTGACAGATGAAGGGCTCTAGGCACGAGGAGGGAGGCTGCTTCACCTGCCAGGTGGTGAAAGGCAGGCCTGAACTTCCATCTCCTGCTGCACTCAGAAGAAGCTGGCAACATTCAGACACCCCCACCTGGAAACTACTAATGAAGCTGAGGAAGTCACATCCAGCCCCACTGTAAGCAGAGGCCACCTCGATCTTGGCCCTGCCCCAGCTGGACTCCCAGAGCACCCTGGAGACCAATGCCCTCCACAGTCCTTCCTTCCTTTGGGAGCTGCCAGAGCCTCACTAGGGCAATTCCTGCATCTCATGTCATGAACTACGGTTCATCCCCGATACTCATCAGGTGCTTATGCACCCAACACTGTGCCTTCCCCCTTTTGCTTTGGCAACAGAACTCCTCACATTCTCTGCTGCAGCCACACCAGCCCCTCAAATCTCTTACAGGCTTGGTCCTCCCTTGAGCCACAAGGCCTTTGCATAAGCTGTTCCCTTGGCCTGGAACTCTCTTCCCTTCAGATTCCACTCTCAGCTGAAGCTCCTTTTCTGAGGCACAGCTTCCCTGACCCCTGCCTCAGTCCACCCTCCAGCCCACCCTAAGTACCCCCAGTGCCACGTGTCCTTCTGTATCATGGCAATGCCCCACTGATCACTTCCTCCATTGTTTATCACCGCCTGCTGTGAGCTGGGCATTTGTGTGCGATCCTCTGGCTGGTGTCTGTCTCCCCTAGATCAGAAGAAAATACAGGGATGCCAGCTGGAATCGCAGCACTTTGGGAGGCCTAGGCAGGCAGATTGCTTGAGCCCAGGAGTTCAAGACCAGCCTGGCCAACATGAGGAAACCCCATCTCTACAAAAAATATAAAAAATTAGCCAGGCGTGGTGGCAGGTGCCTGTAATCCCAGCTACTCGGGAGGCTGAGGCGGGAGAATCGCTTGAACCCGGGAGGCGGAGGTTACAGTGAGCTGAGATCCGGCCATTGCACTCCAGCCTGGGTGGCAGAGTAAGACTCTGCCTCAAAAAAAAAAAAAAAAAAGAAGAAGAAGAAAGAAAATCTAGGGGTACTGCTGTTTCTGCTAATCCCCAGAGCCTGGCTCACAGAACAGAGCTCCACAAATATTTGTGGAATGACTGAATCCTCGTTAAAGCACCTAACCCATAGTCTTAACTCCCCTCCTTCCATTGATGCAAGTGAAGATACAGTTAGGATTTTTAACCAGATCAAATATCTGATTCGTTAGTGAGAGATCGCAACTTGCATGACACTGACCACTACTGGTTCTAGTGGTGACCTGGATTTAGTGCCATTCTGTAGGAAACAAAACCAGGGGGCTGTGCTCCCGGCTGTTTCTGCGGTTTTGTGCTTCATTCTTCATGGGCACAGATGAGCACGGTCATAACCGTGTTTACGAAGCCAGGTGCCGGTGACAGTGAGGATGGCTACAGGAAAGAAAGGCCACAGATTGCTCTTCAGCGGCAGTCAGAGGAGACCTAACGCAGAGGCTGCACAGTGGTGCTGGGATTCTATAACCAATAACAAAAGCGACACCCTCATTACCGACACCCCTGCAGCCCAAACTACTTTGCCTTTGCGCATTGGAAACCCAACCCAAGCCCATTTTCTCCACTGGAATTATTTGTGATGATGTGAAGTTTTTGGAGATGCAACCATCCCAGAACAGGCACGCTCAGATGAGAAGACGTGGGAAACACAGTTCTAGCAAACAGTTCTACCGCTCAGAGCAAAGCCTACATCACACAGCCTCTAGGGTCTGGGCACAGTATGGGGACAGGAGGGCTGGCCGCCCCGCCTCTTGAAAGGAATACGCAGCTCTGCAGGTTCAAGCCACCCAGCTGAAGTCCTCAAACTGGGTATCATGGGCCAAGATGCCACCTGCACGTGTCCTGCTACATCACCATGGATCTGGCCGAGGAGCCGCCACCACCCCCTCAGAGCACGCACGCTGGGGTTGTCAAGGACACCAGTGCACAGGACGGCCGCACCCAGAGCTAGAGACCGGCTGCACAGGAGAGCCGCACCCAGGGCTGGAAGACAGACTCGAGTTCTGACCCATCTTTCAATGGGAGAGAAAGAATCCAATCCCCTGCTAGGGCCACAAGGACATGATGGGTTTGGATGTCCTAAGAGACGAGAACACTCCAAGCCAAAGGCAAGAAGTGATTACCCTGGTTTTAGGCGGTGCGGGGTGGGGAGGGTGGAGGTGGAGGGAAACTCACCTAGTCCTTCTTTGAAAGACAGTCAGGCTACTTGCTTTGCAAAGGGTTAGGAGGTGGACTGTGTGGGAAGGCAGGCGAGAGGGAGTTTCTTTTCATAGCCTGTTTCCATGGTGTCTCATGGCCCTTGGCAAACCCCAGCTGGGGAGGCTTGGACGGCCAGGAGGCCCCAGGGCCACCCTCCAAGGACTATCCCCTAGTCCATCTGGGCCCCAAGAGTGACAGAGGCCACAGGCAGGCGGTTACTCTCTCTTGCCTCCCTGGGGGAAGGTGGCAAGAGGCCAGCGATATAGGGCAGAGCAGAGAGAGAACAACTCCAGGGGCCAGGGCTGCAGCTCCCTCCCTTCCACGTCCTCTCCTCCCCCTCCTCCTATGAGCCCACCCAAGGGGAAAGTTTTCTCCCTGAAGACCCGCAGGGCTGTCTGCACAGGAGACCCTCTCACGAGAAACACATTCTTGCCTCCCCCCTCTCCGCCTGGACAGCCCAGATAACCAGATAAGGGCCTCTTTGATTTCCCGTGTATTTACACAAGCTGTGGCCCCTAGTCTTGGAAAGAATCAACCACCGCCAGGCAAGTCAGGACGCCTCCAGGTGGGGTGAGGGGAGACGGCCGCCTTACCTGCTCCTGGGAATTCATCACTCGAAGCTTCATCTGCTTCAGGTAGGTAGAGGTGAGGGGCATGTTGTAATCAATAATCCCAGAGACCAGTGGAGATGGAGGCTCGTTTTCTGGCAGAAAGAACAAAAGGAAAGCCCTTTCAGTCTGTGCTGCGGGCCTGTCACCCATATGGAGCATTTAACAGAGCCCATGGAAGAGGAAGCCACCTCGGAGGAGAAGGGACAGGTCAGAGGTCGCAGACTCTGTGGCTCACCCACATCTGGCCCAGAGATGTGGACTGCATGGCATCAAAAATATTTTTTTTATTAGATGCCAGTGTTTTAGAGATTTCACATGTTAAAAAACAATGAGGCCAGGCATGGTGGCTCATGCCTGTAATTCCAGCACTTTGGGAGGCCAAGGCAGGAGGATCGCTTGAGCCCTAGGAGGAGACACAGGCCCCAGGAGTTCGAGACCAGCCTGGGCAACACAGGGAGATCTCATCTTTACAAATAATAAAACAAATTAGCCAGACGTGGTGGTGTGTGCCTGCAGTCCTAGCTACATAGGAGGCTAAAGTGGGAGGATAGCTTGAGCCCAGGTAGTCAAGGCTGCAGTCTGCAGTGAGCTGTGATGGCACCACTGCACTCCAGCCTCAGCAACAGAGTGAGACTCTATCTCTAAAAAACAAACAAACAAAAAAACCCAACAAACCCACCCCCCCAACACACATGCACATGTTTGTATGAATTTTTGGCTTCTTTGAAGAACATAAAGTCTGGCCACATGGAGCCCCCACTCCTGAAGGCAAGCAACCACTGCCACTTCAGCAGCCACTTCTTTTAGGCCGGGTGTGTGGCTCCCATTTTGCCACAGTCCCCACCACTCCTTATCGTATTGCACAGCTTTGCTCATTTGCAAGTATCAATTATGATACTTGCTAGACCCTTGAAGGCATCTGTGTTTCCAACCACTGTCTAAGTCAGTTATCTTCCAGGTGAACACATGCCACTCTCACCTCACGCAATCCCACTACCCCACAGCATCCCCCAAAAACATCCTCAGGTGCCATATGGTTCCCAGGTCTGAGCCAGGCCTTCAGTAGCCCCCAAATTCTGGTTCCTCCTTCATCATATGCAGAGGAACATTCTCCTCCCATTTATTCCTTTGTTGTCCTGAAGATCAAAGTGATGCATGTTCTTTTTGCAGAGAATTTGCAAAGTGCAGAAAGATGTAAAGAAAAAATTTAAAAACCATAATTGCACCACGCGGCTTGGCATATGCTTCTGTTTATTTTTTCTCTGTGATTTTTCTTTTTTACACATGATCTCATAATGCATACAGAGAATTCCAGTCTGCTTTTAAAACGTTTTTTTTTCCTTAACATTTTGTCATAGGTATTTTCCCCAACATCAAGAATCTTATTTTGCTTTGTAGGTAGAATTTTTATGGCCATGTAATATTTTACCATAATTTGCTTAAGTCACTCTCTAATGATTGGCTATTTAGGTTGTTTCCCACTGGGGCTATCATAAACAACACTGCAGGGGACATCTTTGTGCATAAATATTGCTCCATATTTCTGATCTTATTTCTGCCTTTTTTAAACAGATTACAAGAAATTAAAAGGTAGGGACATAATTTGATAACCACTAAAATCTCTGACCAAGCTGCTGTAGGAATTGTTTCAATTACTTGTTATCTGGCCTCCTCCTCCTTCTTCCAAGGACTTCAGGCCAGATTCATTTTGCCCCAGGCTTTTAATCAAAAGGTGCCCCTGGTACACAGTCCCACTGATGGGCTGGGATTTCCATAGCATGAGGAAAAGTGGGAGCAACGTCCAGAACAAGTGCCCTCTACCATCACAAGAAGGCCCAAGAGACAGGCTGCAGGGTGACAGGGCCGAGGTCCAGAGGATATCCGGGGGTGACTTATACTACTTGCCCCTCCAGAGCCATAGCCCAAAAGGGTCCCTGCAACCTTGAAAACGCGATACCAAGGGCAAGAAGCCAGACATAAAACGACAACCACTGTATGATTCCACTTACACGAAATATCTAGAATAGGCAAATTCAAAGAGACAGAAAGTAACTAGAGGTTACTGGAGACTGGTGGCTGAGGGAATGGGACTTTATTGCTTAATGGGTACAGAGTTTCTGTTTGGGGTGATGAAAAAGTTTTGGAAATAGTGGTGATGATTGCTCAACAGTGTGAATATAATGTCTTTAAAATGGAACGATTAAGCCGGGCACGGTGGCTCACGCATGTAATGCACTTTGGGAGGCAGAGGCAGGAGGACTGCTTGACCCCAGGAGTTCAGGCCAGCCTGGGAAACATAGTGAGTCCCTCGTCTCTACTAAAAGGTAAAAATGTTAGCTGGGCGTGGAGGCTCGTGCCTGAAGTCCCAGCTACTTGGGAGGCTGAGGTGGGAGGATCACCTGAGCCCAGGATGTTGAGGCAGCACTGCACTCCAGCCTGGGTGAGAGAGACTGTGTCTCAACAATAACAACAGAAAAAAACAAAATTATTAAAAAGGCAAGTTTTTATGCTGTAAATGTTTTACCATAATTTAAAAAGAAAAAAAAGTCTGCAAACAAGGGGTGAAGTTACCCAAAGAGGACAACGGAAGTTCCTGCTTGGCAAGGATAGGAACAGCCCTGCAGAAAAGGTGGGAACCCGGAATAGCTGGGGCCTAGAGGATGGGGGTCCACTTTGACGCTGTGTACTTCTGGTGACTTCACAGATCAAATAACATTTTGAATCAAGTTTTACAGGAATGCAGAACTTAGTTTTGCTCTTTAAAGCTACCCTGTCACATACAGAATGTTTCATTCTGTTCTTTGAGGAAGAAGTAGATGTCAGCTGGGTGCGGTGGCTCACACCTGTAATCCCAGCACTTAGGGAGGCTGAGGCAGGCGGATCACCTGAGGTCAGGAGTTGGAGACCAGCCTGACCAACATGGCAAACCCCCACTCTACTAAAAATACAAGAATTAGCTGGGCATGGTGGCACGTGCCTGTAATCCAGCTACTTCAGAGGCTGAGGCAGGAGAATCGCTTGAACCTGAGAGGTGGAGGTTGCAGTGAGCCAAGATCACGTCATTGCACTCCAGCCTGGTGACAGAACGAGACTCCATCCCAAGGGAAAAAAAAAAAAAAAGTAAATGTCACTAATGGAATGGCTAAGAGACTGGCCTGAAAGGGACCACCCCCTCCTCCTCTTTTTCAGAGAGACTTCTGCTTGGTTGGGTGGCAGGGATCCTCTGCACCGATACCAAACTCAAATGGGTTTCCACCCCACTGTCAACCTAGATTTGACTTTCTTAACCTCAGTGGGGTTTTGAACCCTAGCCCCATACATTGACCGGGTCGGATGCACATGTCAAGCAGACAGTCTAGTGATGACACTGAGATGGTATCACTCAGAAGAGCCGTGGGTCCTGTTTTCAGAGGTGGATGTTCAGACTGAGAATTCTGCCATTGCTGTTTCCTCTAAGAGGAGGCTGTCTGGTGAGAAGCTGTTAAGTACCATGGTGAGTGTGACATGGTGAGTGTGAAGGGCACCCAGCACTCTTGCGGCCCCGGTCGGCCCTTCACTGGGTGTTGCAGGGATTGTCTAGGTTTGGGAGGCGCGGAGGCGGGGAGCTGTGTTCTTTTATTGATGGTCGCCCCTGTCCTGACTGCAGTGTCATGACTGCTCATGAGAAAGTATCTTTAATAAAGCTAGTGGCAGTGTGGCTTAGGAAAAATAAAACAGTGGCCAGGACAGCACCCTTGGGAGGCGGGAGAAGAGGTCTTCCTTGGCCTGTTCCCGCCCCGGCGTCTCCAGAGATGAGAAACCACTTCCTGTGCCTGTGGGTGAGCCAAGAGAGATCAGAAGAGGAAGGCAGGATGCCCTGGTCTTGGGGAAGCTGGAACATCCCAAGCAGACCCCTAAACCCATCGGAGAACACCTTACATTGCTATAAGGTGAAATGCTTGATTTTGCAGTTCCAGAATGAGAGTTCTGTGGGGGAGATAGGACCTCCGCAGGGAGGGGACATTCTAGGTGAGGAAATGAGCCATGGAGCCATGGGTGGGAGGTCAGAGCTCAACCACACCACTGGGAGAAAGGCAGGCAAGCTTTTCAGCAGTGAGGAGCCCCAGGTGTTCTGGATTCAATAAGTGGGTGCACACTGAGAGGATGGGCTTAGTGGGAAAGAGAGACGGAGCAGGGGCCAGTGGGAGCCTCAGAGTCAGATGCTCACCAGTGAGAAAAATGCCAGGATGGGGGACAAGCTCAGGTGGAAATGTGAACAAGGAAGAAGTGGGTTTCTTGGACTCTGAGACACGCCGCCCCCCTCCCTGCCCTATGGTCAACATGTGGTGCCACACTCGAGCCTCTACAAATGACCTGATAGTGTGGCACCGCTGGACTCTGTTGCCATGGAGAAGGGTGAGCTAGGAGGTAGCAAGGGTCACGGAGCCTAAATCATCCAGCAGGTTGCTGGCAAGAGAAGCACAGGAAGTGCCCAGAGAGATGTTTCAACATCTCTTTGCCAAGAAAAATGGAAACCAGCCCAGGCACTAGACCTAGTTTTATGCAGTTTCGAGAATAATCAATGATGTGGGTGCTTGGGCCAAGCCAAGTTGTTTGCTGGCCTGTGCAGCTGGGCACCAATGGCACTCATCAACCAATGCAAACCTCAACCGTGGGAGTGACCCTCGTTTCCTCGCCGGAACACCAGGCGGTGATGCTCACAAGCTTTCACCTACAGCACGAAGAACTCTCAGTCCAGAGACAGGTATGAAAGATCTTCCAGGCAGGGGTGGGCGTCGAAGGACATGTGCACAATGGGGGCCTGGCACAGAGAGGCCGTGAGACCATCCAGCCTCAGGGGGTTCAAATTTGGAAACAGAGATCCCAGGCCTGAGGCCAGCTCAAAAGGTGGCAAAAAATATCTCCTTCCTGGGGAAGTAAATCATTGAATTGGCAAGTCTTCGAGGAGTGCTGATGTGCATGCTATCTGGGTGGGGAACATGAGGAAACTGTGTGTGGTGCAGTCCCCAGGCTCAGGAAACAAGGGTGAAGGATGAGCAGGGTGCGACAGACGTGAGACCATTAGGGTCACTGGAGGAAGGGCTGAGAGGGCCCCAGAGTAGCTCAAGGAAGCTTCATGGAGAGAATCTGAATGGGACTCACGAACTATTGCTCAGCTGACAGCTCCTTAGCACCTGCTTAGGGCTCCACACACACACTCTGGTTAGAGGCTCCCAGGAACCTTGTGAGGTGGGTGCTCATAGTAATGCCCTGACTTTACAGATGAGGCAACAGCACACAGAGAGGCTATGCAACCTTCCCACAGTCCCACAGCAAGTGAGTATGAGAGCTGGGAGAGGCCAGGCTGGCAAGGAGGGATGTAAAGGGGCCAGGCACGGAGGGCCTTGAAAACCATGCAGAGTCTGGGCCTGGTTGCGAAGGGGCGGAGACCCAAGTGGACAACCTGCCTACTGAGGAAGAGTCAGCATTGCTGCCCATTGGCTACTCCCAGTTTGCAGCCATGTAACAATATTTTGTCACATCAAAGAAAACAGAGACATGTCTCCAAAGGTCCCTTTCCCCAAGAGCTGGGCTGGTCTGAAGTCACACCCACTTTGCGTGCTCTGTCAATTCCTCAGGGACTGGTGGAAGAGGAGTGTGGAGTCAGGAGGTCCTGGAATTTCCCGTCCTCAGACTTCCTGATCCTCTGCCACCTCTTTTGTTTATGCTCCTGGCACTGGGGGAGGGCACGGGGCTGTCCAGGCCCCCCCACTCTGCTGCGGAGAGACCGCTGAGCAAAGGAGGCCACTCTATTTCCTTTCTTTCTTTTTAACATGAGGCCAGGAAGCCAGGCATTCTCCCAGCAGCCCTCAAGGAGCCTCCATCCTGTCCCCGTCCCCGCTCCCTCCCACCTTCCTGGGGCAGGAACACTGGGCCTGCCTCTGGGGCTGGTGCAGGCTCTGCTTTCCCAGCAGCTGGAGAGGGAGAAGGGAGGGCTGGCAATGCAGGGGTGCCTGGGAGACAGCAGGATATAGCTACATCCAGTGGCCAGCATGGCAGGCAGAGATAGGATCTGCAGGCTTTCAGCGGGGGCAGGAGGAGGGGAACCTGGGGACAGTCCAGGAGGTGAGTGCCTCTGGCCACTTAGCAGACAGTGGAGCCTTTCAGACTCTAAACTCTCCACTGGCAGCTTCCAGAAACCAGGCCTTTCCCTTCTAACCCTGTCCAGGGTGTGGACCCAGCATGCTTGCCTGGCAGGGCTGGGGGCCACATCTGACCTTACCTGGGTAGAGGCAAACCTTGTGTCTCTGTGGGGCCACCTGGACGTTAGCAGCCTTGTGTCTGGGCACCGTAGGCCACTACACGGGCTGGAGGCAGGAGGCAGGGTGATGCTCCCGAGGTACCCGCTGCGTCCCAGGTGCCCTCCACAACAGGCTCACCCTCACCACCCTGAAAGGATGGCATTCCTTCCACTTTGCTGATGAGAAAATACGGTTTCCTGCCTGCACTTCTATCTCCTGGGAGAGCTTGGATGAATGATTTCACCTCAACGCCTCTCTGTGCCTCAGTTTCCTCACCTGTAAGCCAGGACTAACACCTCATAGGATCCTTGTAACTGTCATGATCAGGAGCTGCTCAGAGAGGTTCCCTGTCCTGCCGAGGGACACGCAGTGGGGAACAGGGCTGCACACCAGACCTGCCTGACTCCAAGTCCATGCCCTTCCATGCGCCACTTCCCCGGGCTCCTGCTCCCTCAGCGTCTTCTCCTCTCCCTGCGAGGGGAAGCTCCACTACCTGGGACAGAGATGGCATTGTGCCTGAGGATGGGGGAGGATGGGTGAGAATGGGCATGGTGCTCATCTTCTGTCCAGCCTGAAGAAAGCCTCAGGAAAGATGGGCTTCAGCAGCGAGCCCACAGCGCTGGTTTATATTCCAGATGGCTCCTGGCCTGTGTGCTCCCTCCCTCCCTGGCCTCTTTCTCCTCCCTGGGGTGGGGCGTGGTGGTGGCAGCCAGTGAGGAGAGGAAGCAGGCCACTGCTGTGCTCCGCGTTGCCCTCCTGGCCACACAGAAGCCCGCAGATGAGGAGCGCAGCCTGCAGCGTGGGGAGACCCAGCAGCCATCAGTGAGGAGTGCAGGGGGAGTTGAGGAACGCCCTCCACACTGCCGTGGGATGCGTGGCAGGGGAGGGGAGCGGATGGCGTCTCAGACACCCCAGAGCAGCCCACAAACAGAGCCCCTCTTGGCTTCGCCTCTGTTCCTCCAGGCAAGCAATTCTGTGTCTGACTCCACCAGTTGCTATGGAAACAATGAGGAAAGGAATGGGAGGGGACAGGCGGATGGGTGGGCAGGAACCAGGCAGTCACCACTAGGACATACACCCCTGGCCCCTGTGGCCTAAACTCTGGCAGGGTGGAGAGTGCGGCAGGGAAAGCCTTCCAGCCCATCTGCAGGTACCAAATGCTGTCTTGGCCCAGGAGTTGCAGCTGCTGCCTGGCCCGGGGCAGGCCACGTGGGCGGCAGCATTCAGGATCACTGGCTCAGGCATGCATCGTGGGAGTGTCCAGCATTATAACAGGAACCGCAATAGCCACAGCTCTCTCTTCCTGCACCAATGCCAGGTACAGGGACTAACCCACATCTTGTCAGCCTTCTGATTAACCCCATTTCACAGATAGGGAACTGTGGCTCAGAAAGATGAAGTCCCTTGCCCAGGACACACAGCAGCGGAATGGTAGTGCAGCCCTGGAGCCCTGTTCTTAACATAGGAACCAGCATTTATGAGGGATTAACTAGATTCATTCCTGCCCCTCGTGCTTTGAAGTTGGCACATGTGCCCAATGAAACAGCCGTGGCCTGATGGCTCCCAAGGGCATGGAAGCCTCTGGATTTGGTGAGTCAGTTGCTGTCAGAAGCCGTTCACGTGTGTCAGGGACAATGAACACGAGCAGAAAGCCCTGCTTGACGCCCATGCTCCCAATCCTTTGTTGTCTGCTCAGGCTTTGCTGTGGATTTTTCCTTCCCCAGATTCAATGGATGCTACTTGAGTGCCACCGGCTAAACGGCGTGCCCTTCATTCGAGTCTGTTTCCATCCTCGGGCAAAACACCCACTGACTTCAGCAACTTCCACAGGCCCGATGCCCGGGAGCTGGCACGATGCACCAGGCAGTCCTGGAAACCCTGATAAATCGCCCACCTGGGCACCATTTCTCAGGGCAGCATTATAATTGTACCAGCCAAATGTGCTGGGCCGTCTCACTGTGCCAAAGCCACCTGCAAACAGATGGGTCCCCAGATTTCCTGGAGGCCTCTGGGATGTTCAGTTTGAGGGGGTGTGGGGGGTGCTGAAGTGAGGTCCTTGCTGGTCTCACTGGGCAGGACAGAGCTGGAGGGCATGGACGTCAGTCCAAGGGATCACCTTTGGTGGTCACAAGTGCTTTGGGCATTTTATTTTATTTGTTTTTTGAGATGGGGTCTAACTCTGTCACCCAGGCTGGAGTGCAGTGGCATGATCATGGCTCACTGCAGCTTCCACCTCCCGGGCTCAAGCAATCCTCCCACCTCAGCCTCCCAAACTGCTGAGATTACAGGCATGAGCCACTGTGCCCAGCCTGCCCTGGACATTTTAAATTCTCATCAGTCGGCCGGGTGCAGATTACACACCTGTAATCCCAGCACTTTGGGAGGTCGAGGCGGGCGGATCACGAGGTCAGGAGATCGAGACTATCCTGGCTAACACAGTGAAACCCCGTCTCTACTAAAAATACAAAAAAAAAAATTAGCCAGGCGTGGCGGTGGGCACCTGAAGTCCCAGCTACCCGGGAGGCTGAGGCAGAAGAATGGCGTGAACCCGGGAGGCGGAGCTGGCAGTGAGCCGAGATTGCGCCACTGCACTCCAGCCTGGGCGACAGAGCAAGACTCTGTCTCAAAAAAAAAAAAAAAATTCTCATCAGTACCCCATGGGTTTACTGATCAGCGGCCACATGGGTGTGCACAGGATGGAAACAAGCACCAGGGAAGACGTATCATTAACAGGTATGTGGGTGGGAGGATGCATGCACACGTCTCAGGGAGAGTACAGGCCAGACCATGGCTAGTGCATGGAGAAGCAGTGGGAGGCCTGGATGGAACTTTGAGAATGGGGCAGGCTGGCCATTCCCAACTGGAATCCACCTGGGAGGAGAAGGGCTGTCCTGGGCCTTGAAAGGCAGGGGAAACATGTTGTTCGCTTTTTTGTTTTGTATGGTTGGTTTTTAAATGAAACTTGAGATTTAAAAAAAGTTAAACAAAACAAAACAAGGCTCTTTGGGCAGCACCACGGACCCATACTGGCCTCTGGGACTAGCAACAACAGCTGCTGGACACATTTCTGTGCCAGCAAAAGCTGGCGTCTTCAGGGACAGTCTACTCTCAGATGGCCCCCGCCCTAGCCCTCCAGCACGCCACCCCCCGCTACCTTTGGGTTCCAGGCCATTGGAGTTAAAGTGCATCCTCTTCTGACACTCCGTACAGCTCATCAGGAACCGGGTCACGGCCTCTCTCGGGAGGAAGGCATAGGTCTCTGCGATCTGGAGGAGAGAAGAGCTTCGCTTGTTATATGGATCCGTGGGGAGGCGACTTGGCCGTGGGGTCACCAAGGTCTGAGCTTTGGTGGCAGATGCTTTGGCTCTTGCAAGGAAAGTCAGGGATTTGAGGAGCAAGGGGCAGGTGTCCTGGATTCTCTGCTGTGGAAATGAGACAGTACTTTTGTGGAAAACCATTTGTTTTAAAAATAAAGGAGGTTAAAAATTGAAAAAGCAAACCCTTTAAACATTATCTAGTCTTTAACCTATATTCTAATAAGTAACATTCCTCAGAACATTTTATTGCTGCTACGAAAAAAATGGGCTTATAAACATTGCTCTAGCATAGGGTGAGCAGTTCCCCTCTTAGAGATGGATAGACTGAGACCCACAGATAAATTCACTGCCCCGGGCCCATACACAGAACCAAAGGTCCCACAAGCCATCTCCTGTGATCACTCACAGGTCAAGAACCTTCTTAGGAAGAGCTGTGAAGGGCTAGTACCAGGCATCAGACTTTTCAAACTAGACAGGCTCTGCGGGACCCCCAAGTTCCAGGCAACTATGGCTTGGAGAGGTGAGCCGACTCCCCAAGGTCACACAGAACTTTCAAGGCAGTGCCAGAGTAAACCCCATGCTCCAGGTCACACTACTCCACAGTTGCCTCCAGAAGGCCTCCCCTAGTTAAGGAGGAGGACAGGGATGCAGAGGGCTGGGGAGAGACACAGAGAAGGGAGGGAACGTGAAAAAAGGGCTGGGCGGGGGAGTGGGGAAGAAGTGGCTGTGGGCCTAGGTGTCCAGCCCTTTCCTCTTGCTCTGGGTTTTGGAAAAGCCACTGACCCTGATTTAGCTGTCTGGTGGGGTCAAAGAGTCCCTTGTCCCAGGTTCCCTGGGCTGAGGCTGCCCAGTTACTGGTTTTCCATGTGCTTCCTGGAGCCTGGGTCCTCCCGCAACTCTCCACTAAGGGGCAGCATCACCCAAGCATTCCGCTGTCCTCGCCGCAACCCGCAGCCCGGAGCCCGGCTGGGAAAGTTGGCCAAGGGTGAGGGGCTGCTCTTGGCTGCGCTTGGCCCCACTTTCCCTCAGCAACTGCAGGGGTTTGCTCCTTTGGAAATCCACGAATGTCCTTCTCCATCTCTGCGATGGCTGGAGGGTAGAGGTGGGCTAGGGCGGGGTTGGGGAGTGGAGTTGTGGGGGGATGCAGAAGGCCTTGGGGTGCCCCAGGCTGTGGCTGGGCCCTTGGAGGACCAGCTCAGGCACAGCTTCCAGCTCAGCCCACTGGCAGAGTCCAGGGGCCACTCTTGCCAGCTGCAAATGCGAAGTTAATTTTGGTGACACAATTGTTATTTCTCAGCTGATCTGATGCTCTGTGGAGCAGGCAAGCTCCTTGATGAGTTATCTCCCTTCCAAATTCCCTGTCTGATTGCCTTCCTCTGGAGGTCAGGGACAAGGGCAAACCCCAGTGTCTCTGACTGCAGCAGCGGATGGGAGAGCAACATCAGGGATGCAGCTGGTCCTTGACAGGTGTCAGGGCCAAGGGATGGGGCTTTTCTATCATGCACATGGAGAGCTTCATCCCCAGCCCAGGCCAGGATAAATGTGGCCACCACTCTACCCCTGGAGAGGGAGCCACTCCTGTGCCCTCAGCAAGAATGGCCCTGCCCATCCTGTGTGCAGCCCTCAGCAGAGCAGCCCAGGGCTGCCTGGAAGTCTGGGGGCACGTTTCTCTCAGGCCTGCTGGGTCTGGAGGGAGATGCCTGGCTGAAGGGTGGCAGCTGCAGGAGCAAGTGTGCAGGAGGGAAGGGCGTGTGCTAGGCAGAGCAGAGGGCTGTGGCTGACTTGGGCCGACAGATGCTCCTCGGCTCCCGAGACGTGGCACCCTAGGTCAAGCCTCAGGAGAGCTCAGTGGAGGGCCCGGGGGAGGGTTGCACAGTCAGCTGGGAGAAGAGGGCCAGGTCCCTACCATGAGGGCAGCCCTACTAAGCTACCAAAGCTTGCCCGCTCACCTGCCAATGGGCAAAGAAACATTTTTTAAAGTGCTCAGGGGGTCCTTCCTGGCCTGGCTGCTCTGCTGAGGGCTGCACACAGGATGGGCAGGGCCCTTCTTGCTGCCTGGCCTGCTGAGGGAACAGGAATGGCTCCCTCTCCAGGGGTAGAGTGGTGGCCACATTTATCCTGGCCTTGGCAGGGACCCCAGCAGTGTGCAAAGGCTGGCTGGCATGCCACACAGGGAGGGAAGTGCTGAGCACACACCTTCTGGCCCTGGGTCCCATAGACGGGTGGAAGGGGAGGATAGAAAGCTGACAGGTGAGAAGTCCTTGGAACTGCCTGAGGGCCAGGGAGGGAAGCCCTGCCCCACAAGGTTGGATTGTCTGCCAGCCTGGCTTAGAGCTCCCTGGGGAGTCAATAAAGCGTAGAGTCCAGCCCAGCTCTTCACTGCCGTAGGGACCCGTATAGAGGATGGCAAACCCTCCCCCTGCAACCTTCAGCAGGCATCTTCTGATTCATCTTCCCGGCTTCCCTGGTACCAGAAATGGGACCTCCATTTCTGATTGAGTGCATGGATGCCCAAGGCCACAGGACCACAGAATGAGTCGAAACCAGGAGGACAATCCTAGCAGATGCTCTAGTTAATAGGATGGTGGTTTTCAGATGGTTTTAGATTTAAGCTGCAGACCCTGTTCTAGAAATAGACTCAAACACTGAAGCCCAAAACATGAAACAGATAAAGACAGAGCCGCTGTGTCTAAGGAGGGGAAGTTCCAGGACCCTTGTCCCTGCCCAGCTGCCCTCCGCTGCCCTGGGCTGCCTGCTGCCTTGCTCCCCGGGCCTCCTGCCTGGACATTGAGTCCCGTATGTGAATTTGCCTTTCACATTTTTCCTGGTGGTAAAAAACAGGGACTTCACTGGCAGAGAGAGCAGGAGCTATTTGCAGAGTCGCTGACTTGCAAGGCCCCATTTCACTCCCCAACTCAGAGGCCGACAAAGACAGATGAGGCCAATTGGGGGGATTTGCACCACTTTACAAGATCCTCCTTCTGCCCCGCGGGTGGATTAGCACGTGGTGGGCCCCGAGCAGCTGCTGACCACATCTGGCCCCAACTCCAAAGTGGCCTGGGCAGCTAGATCCGGACTGTGGAACCCGATCTGACCTACCAGCACCTTGGGAGGGAGAAAGGAAGCAAAAGGGCTTGTTCCAACCCAGAAGGGTGCAGAAATCAGAAAAGCAGGAAGGCCCCTTGGAAAAAGGACTAGCTCTCTGTGTGAGTTCAGGAAACTCTATAGAACCAGCTGGAACCTTCCTCAAACCCTGGTGCTGGAGAGACCTCCAAGATCCTCTGCACCTCAGGTCACACTGAGAAGCTAAGTGGGACAGGGACTTCCTGCTCGAAATGGGAATCCCTGCATTATCCATTGCACATGGCCATCTAACTCCAGCTCGAATACCTCCAGTTTCAGAAAGCCCAGTGCCTGCCCTATCTGATCCACGGCTGGACAGCAGTAGATGCCAGAAAGCTCTTTTCCCCACCAAATAACGCGCCTCATTTAGTGCACTGAACAAGTCTGCCACTGCCCTGCCAGTCCTAACTCCTATAGTACTCCAGGCCTGGAAAAATCCAGAGGGGCCCCGTGCCCTAGAGACTGTTAGGCAGTCTGAGGATTCAGCGTTGGCAAAACACAGAGATAGATTCAAAAAGTCCTCAGCCTGGGGCTTGATGCGTACCCTGTGATGCCAGGCTGTGCCCCTCTGCAGCCATCAGCAGGGGTTTCCTTGGGGGCTCTTTCCACAGGCATGGATGGGTGAGGGCCTCGTGTCTGCAGAGTGGGGCTGAAGAGCTAGGTATGGGTCGAGGAAAATGAGAGCAGATGAAGAGGGGCACAAAGGCATCCAGGCACCACCCCCTGCCCCCAAAAAAGGAAAAGGGTGGCATGAGAAGGGTGACAGATGGGGAAGAGAAGGGGAAAAGGAGAGGAGGCACGTAGAGGAGGAGGGAGGTGTGCCAGCCCCCTCAGCCTCACACCCACTGCAGGAGGGCCCTGGCCTGCTCAGCTCAGCCTTGGCCCTGCTGCTGAAATTCCAGCTCTGTGTGCAGCCCAGCTGGCTCAGTGCCAGTCATGTGCCAGCTCCAGGCTGGGCAGCGGGAAGTGGGGCACGCGGCAGGCATATGGACGAGAAGCCAGGAAGTGCAGAGCAAAGGGCTGGATGTCCGCTTGGCCCAGGGATGCAAGTGCTGGCAGAACCAGCTCAGCCCTGCCCTCCCCACAGCATGGAGGCCGCAGACCCCTGCCTTCCTAAACCGCCCAAAGAGTGCCTGTGGGCGAGGCTTGATGCTGGGCACCGAAGGGGCCAGGGAAATCACATGATCCGGCTGGCTCCAGCCCATCCGCCTGGACAACAGCAAGTCGTAGGGCTTAGGAGCTGACCACAGGAAGGTTGCAGAGAGGCAGGATGTGTGGTGGTCAGGGCACAGGCTCTGGGGTGGGTGGCCTGGCTCTGAATGTCAGCTGACTGACCTCAGGCAGGTTATGTGTTTCTCTGAGTCTCAGTTTTCTCATCTTAAAATGGAGGTAACAACAGCACCTGCTTCATGCATGCAACCTTCATACATGTATAGGAAGTGCTGGTGTAGGGCACATGCTGACTGCTCAGCACAATGGTGAATTTTATTTTATTTATTTATTTATTTTTTTGAGACAGGGTCTTGCTCTGTCACCCAGGCTGGAGTGCAGTGGTACAATCATAGCTCAATGCAGCCTCAAGCAATCTTCCTGCCTCAGCCTCCCAAGTAGCTAGGACTACAGGCACACACCACTAGGTCTGAATTTTTTAATTTATTTTTTATTTTTATTTTTGGAGACAAGAGTCTCACTCTGTCACCCTGGCTGGAGTGCAGTGGCATGATCCCAGCTCACTGCAACCTCTGTTTCCTGGGCTCAAGTGATTCTCATGCCTCAGCCTCCCGAGTAGCTGGGATTATAGGCATGCGCCACCATGCCCAGCTAATTTTTGTATTTTTAGTAGAGGTAGGGTTTTGCCATGTTGGCCAGGCTGGTCTCACACTCCTGGCTTCAAGTGATCTGCCTGTCTTGGCCTCCCAAAGTGCTGGGATTACAAGCATGAGCCACCACGCCTGGCCCAAATTTTTTTTTAAGAGAAGGGGTCTTCCTATGTTGCCCAGGTTGGTCTTGAACTTCCAGCCTCAAGCAATCCTCCCATCTCAACCTTCCAAAGTGCTGGGATTATAGGTGTGAACCACCATGCCCCACCCACAATGGTAAATTTAATGCTGAGAAAATGTGGTCTTGTCAGTGCCGAGGGGCCCATGTGGGCCCCAGCCTGGGTGCCTCTTCCTTCTTTTATGATCCTCTGGTGGAAATACCCTCAGAACTCCCTTCCCACAAGTCACTTCCCAAAGCACACAGACCAAGAAGCAGGAGGGGCGGGGAGACCATCACCATCTCCTGCCTTCCTGGGCAGACACCTTTCCTCTCTGAGGCTCTTGGCACATGGGTCCATTCTTAAAATCCATTTAGGGCAAAAGCCATTTTCTGAGGACAAGGACTAACCGGATGGTTGCATTTAAAAAAAAAAAAAAAAAAAAAAAAAAAAGATGGGCCATAAGGGGAAATTATAGACTTTACAGCCACCTCCACGCTAGTCCAAAGCTATTTATACAAAGAACTTGGGGTGGGGAGTTTCACATCTGCCTTGGGTGGGGAAGCCCAGCCACAGAAGGGCATATCTCTAGAAGCTCCAGAGAAAGTCGGCATGGGGGACACCGGCTGACTGCAACTCAGCTGCCGTCTGACCTTGGACAAGTGACCCAATTCTCTGGGTCCCAGTTTCCTTAACTGTGAAATGGGTCCTCAGTGCCTCGGTCACAGGACTGCAGCAAGGCTTGAATGAGCACGAAGGGCTTGGCTTTACTGGCTTCCCTGGGCACTGGACAAATGGTTCAGAGCTATGTATAAGCCGTGGATAGGCTCACATGTGGGTCAGCAGGGAACAGATCAGAACCCAGGCAAGCCCCTCTGCAGGGTGAGGAGGGACCTCTGGTCTGGCCAGTCCCATCTATTTCCACTTCCCTGGCATTTGTGATGCTTTCTGCCCCTAGGTTGCCTTTTTTGCCCTTATGCCTCCCCAAAGCGTAGAATGCCAGTACAGGTGTCACCTTCTCCACACAGTCCCCCAGGCTCATCTGTGTCTGGCGGTGCCTTTGCTAAATGCCCCTGAGCCTGGGTTCTTGCTCTCTCAAAGCCAGCCTTGGAGACATTTCTGCTTCTCATGCATCTTGTTTTTGCTCTCAGCCTCCCCACCCCAAATCCAATTGTGATCTCCTGGAGGGTGGGGAGCAAGTCCTTCGACTTCCCCTGGGGAACTCCCAGTCCTGACTTCACAGGATGAGCTCACACATAGGAAGAGCTCAGGACAGGCCTGGCATGCAGTAAATGCCATGCCATGAAGGCATTTGCTCCTCTGATTATTATCTGTCCCCAGCACCCCAGCCCCAGAACAGGCTGCAAAGGGCTGGGGGTGGTGTCGGGTGGGAGTGAGTGAAGCAGAAACAGGGAAGAGGAGGGCACCTCCTGCCCTCATCCCTCTCCTTCCCTCCCTCTCACCCCCTTCAACCTGCTTTTCCTTTGTGCTCAGACCACAGATTCCCTCCTCTCGCCCTGTGAGCCATCTCTGGCTGCTGTGCCCTTGCCCTGTGCCCCCCTAGATCCCCAAAGGCCGTTTCATCACGCCTCAGCTCCCTGCCCCGCCCCCCAAGCCCAACATGTGCGGAGCCCGTGGCCTCCTGCCAAGGCCTGGGGCTGCCAGTGGAGGCAAAGAGACAGAAATCTCACCGCTCGGTAGGTTTTCTTCTGCCCAGCGTGCTTGGGGGCTTTGCCTGGCTCCGCTGAGCTCTCCACATGCATCGAGTAGATGATGTCAAAGAAATCTTCCACCACAGCGACCCGCTTCAGAGAGATGCCCTCTGGCTCCGACAGGCCATCTGCCCCCTGCGACAGGGTGGACAAGCTGTGTTAGTGTCAGGGATGATGGCGGGGTGAGAACTGGGCCCTGAGGCCGGGGCAGCAGGTCAGGACGGGCAATGCCTCCGACAGTGGGTCTTGGGATGGGGAGGGGAGGGAGCCTGCCGAGGGGGCTCCCTGGAGGGGGACGCCAGAGTCAGGGTGGCTGCAGCTATGAAATCTACCAACAACAATGGGCAGAGAACGGCGACAACGAAAATACAAATTAAAAAACCAAGAGGCTCCATGTTCACAATTTCAGACAGATTGTGCCAGACTCGGGCGGGGAGCTCTTGAATCACACACTGTGCCAAGACCATCCTGGAAGTCTCTGGGGAGGGGGGAGTGCTAAATAGATGCGGCCCCATCAGGAGCTCACCAATTAGCAGTAACCTTTCACTGTGGGCCTGGGCTGGGGTCCCGGGGGAACGGCTCTGATCACCTGGGTGACTCCTGCCTCCGCCCTGGCCTTTCTGAAAAGCTTTTCGCGGCTGCCCGCCCTCCCCACTCCAGCAGCTGAGCGCCAGCAACAGCACCCGGGCCCTTTGTGTGTGGAGATGTACAGAATAACAGGCACGAGGCCACGAGGAGGTGGCAGGGCCGTGTGAACGGGGCGGCCGTGGGCCCCGAGCCTCTTATCAGGAGGCTGAGTGGTGTCAGCTGGCCCGACAAGGTGTGCCAGGAGCAAGACGGGTCCTTCAATAGCAAACAGCTGCGGGGCTGACGCCTGCCCTCCCCTCCAGCAGGAAAGGGGGCTGCAGGGAAACCACAGGGCAGGAGGCTGGGGGCGAGGCCAGGGCCTGGAATGGAACAGACTGCTGGGGAACTGCTCCGTGCAGGCAGTTCCCGCAAGGGAGGTACGCAGACCCAGGGACACTAGGCTGTCAGCCGCCAGCTCCCTAAGGGGAGTCTGTGGGGATGTTAGGGGGCTTTGAAGATCAAGAGCAAGCCATATGGAGGGAATCTGGGGGGAAAGGAAGCAGGCTTTTCTCTAAAAGTGCCCAAAAGACACATCTCCAAGAGAATTCTTCCCCAAAGGACCCCAACTCAAGGATGTCAGCAACAAGAGGATGTGGGCTTCGCCTGCTCCTTCTCAGCTCTCTCCAGCACTTACAACAGTGCCTGACACATAGTAGGTAGTCAGTAAATAATGACTGGATGACTGAGTGGTCATAAGTGGCAGCCGGGCAGGGCCACTTGGATACACTCTGCCCTGGTTTGAATACGGCCCCATCATGGAAGTGGCCCTGTGACCCCGAGCACTTACTGTGCTTCGAGCCTCAGGCCCTTTATCTGTAAAATGGGGATAACAGAAGCCCCTTTCCCATGAAGAACTGAGTTGTGTGTGCAGCACTTGGCACTGAGCCTGGAGTACAGGGATTGCTAGATAAATATTGTTATTAAGAAGTGCTTTGCAGTTCACCACGTTTCCCCCAGGTATGAGAGAGCCGAACACCGGGGCAACTCTGGGAGGTTGTTAGGGTCAGGACCTGCCTGAGGTATGGTGGCTGGTGGATGGCACAGATGGCTTCAGACCTTGGACTTTGTAGTCCAAGTAGAATACAAGCCACACGGGGAGGGGACGCTCGCACACAACACGTTCTGGCACAGACAGGTCTTGGTTTCACCCAGTAGCTTTCCTGACACACCGTGTTGGCCAAACAGCAGTGTCTCTTCACCAGCAGCCCATTCAAGAGCAGAGAGCAGATGGGGGGCAAAGGGCATCTGGGGTGTGGGGTCCTGAGCCCCACAGCTAGCGGGCAGTGTCCCTAAGTGGTGACCCTGGGAGGTGACCTCACTGGCCCCAACCAGGCCCTCTTGCCAATGGCTTCCTTCCTGGTCAGAACCCATTTCAATGGGACGTCTCAGATAGCACATATCTCTCTCTCTCTGCGTGTACAGGAGAAGCCACTTGCTGGTCTGGCTTCCTCGCTGTGAGATTATAGGCAAACGCTTCAACCTCTCCGAGCTTCACTTATGAGATGAGCTGTAAAGTTCCATGACTTTTCTGTTCTTAACGTCTCTCGGGAATCAATTTTACCTCTTTTGGGGAGTATCCCACCCCCTCCGACATCTCAGGCCATCTGTACAGGCTGATCAATGACTAACTTGTTCACTATTGACCCATAAACGCCCAGCATTACAGGGCCCTTCAAATACCACCATGACAGGGTTGGGATGGGACAAATACTATGATAGGTCAGTTAGACTTTTAAAAAATTTTTTACTCAGCAAAGATCTGGATTTGGGATGTACAGTTATAATACACTTCTAACCAGAGGTTCACATTGGTGAAAATAAACAAAATGAACCTTAAGAATGAATATAGCTGGGTTTGGCTGTGCGTGGTGGCTCACACCTGTAATCCCAGCACTTTGGGAGGCCAAGGCGGGCGGATCACGAGGTCAGGAGATCGAGACCATCCTGGCTAACATGGTGAAACCCCGTCTCTACTAAAAATACAAAAAATTAGCCGGGCATGGTGGCGGGCTCTGTAGTCCCAGCTCCTCGGGAGGCTGAGGCAGAATGGTGTGAACCCAGGAGGCAGAGCTTGCAGTGAGCCGAGATCGTGCCACCACACTCCAGCCTGGGCAACAGAGCAAGACTCTGTCTCAAAAAAAAAAAAAAAAAATGAATATAGCTGGGTTTCTATTTGTTGATCTGGGCAGTAGTTATAGAAGTGTATTCAACTTATTAAGTCATTAAATCTTAACATTTGGCTGGGCATGGTGGCTCGTGCCTGTAATCCCAACACTTTGGGAGGCCCGGGCGGCCGGATCACCTGAGGTCCGGAGTTTGAGACCAGCCTGACCAACATGGAGAAACCCCGTCTCTACTAAAAATATAAAATTAGCCGGGCGTGGTGGCGCATGCCTGTAATCCCAGCTACTCAGGAGGCTGAGGCAGGAGAATCGCTTGAACCCAGGAGGCAGAGGTTGCAGTGAGCCGAGATCGTACCATTGCACTCTAGCCTGGGCAACAAGAGTGAAACTCCGTCTCAAAACAAAAACAAAAACAAAAACCTTAACATTTATAATCTGTGTATTTCTGTATGTCTGATAAACTTTAATTTAAAAAACAGTTTTTAAAAAGGATATCATGGGGGTAGTTCCACTGAATTTTAAAATTCAGGTAAAATACCCATGCAGAATGTACCATCTTTACCATTTTTAAGTATACAGTGAAATCTGCCACATTTGGATCACCTGAATCCAGAGGCATAGCTCTGGAGGCTTAGCTGCTTAAAGGCCAGTAGACCTCCCTGTTCAAAATTGTTTCAGACCAGAACACAAGTATTTCTGGAAAAGGAAGGAGATAAAATTTTGTGGGAAGGAATGGAGAAAGAAAGCAATCTGATGAGGAGACAATATTTTATGTAGGTGAGATGGAAATTTCCCACTAACCAGCTTGGGGGCCTTGGATGGGTTACTTTATTTCTATACCTTTTCTTTTTGAAACAGAGTCTCGCTCTGTCATCAGGCTGGAGTGCTCACTGCAACCTCTGCCTCCTGGGTTCAAACGATTCTCCTGCCTCGGCCTCCCAAGTAGCTGGGATTAAAGGCGCCCGCCACCACTCCTGGCTAATTTTTATATTTTTAGTAGAGATGGGGTTTCACCATGTTGGCCAAGCTGGTCTGAAACTCCTGACCTCAGGTGATCCGTCCACCTCAGCCTCCCAAAGTGCTGGGATTACATGTGTGAGCCACTGTGTCCGGCCTATTTCTATACCTCTTGAAAGTCAGTTTCCACACCTATAAAATGGGCCTAAAAAGTGCTAGTTGGATGTTCCAAGGATCAAGCATGTATGTCAGGCATCCAGCACACAGACTTGGTTAATGTTCATCTCTTCCCTTGGACCCCTCCGAGTCTGGATATTTTGTGTTTAGGAATCTCCTCTTATCTCTGGTCCCTCTGACGCGTCCATAGGGGACCCATGACAAAATGTGTCCCCCTCAGTAACACCCACCATCAGAAGAGATGCACAGTCTTATTGAATTCCTAAATAATATGCTAAGGCTCCCACAAACTTGGAATAAGCTTTCCAAAAGTCAAAATGTAATTGACCAACCCAGATAAAAAAGCAAAACATACTGTCCCATGTGGCCTGTCTCTATCCCAGCCTCCCACCTGCACTCTTAGGCTGACTTTGATAAACAACAGCTTTGCACCTGGTCCGATGTGACCATAAAATTAATCCCAGCAAAATTATTCAGGGAAGCAGTTTTCAGTTAGTTCCTTCTTTAAAAATTGATCACTTTCTCCCTTGATGTTCAAATTTGGGTCCTGTAATCCACCTGTCTCTACAGCAAAGATTTATATAGGAAAGGAGAGGGCCTGGAGCGACCAGAACTCAAACCACACAAGGGCTGCAGAGCCACACCTTGAACTGTCCTCTGGTGAGCTGGGGCCACCTGGATTCCATGTGTGCTACACCCTAGGGGAAGAACACCAGGATGTCTGCGTGGCCTTCAAGGAGAACCCTGAGAAGACAGCAACAAAGGGATCCGACAATAGTCACATGCCACAGACATCTCTGCTATCCCTTGCATCCATGGAGGTAATAACCTTCATGCTAAATGCTGCAGGGGAGGCAGGCCTTCCCTAGCTAAGGATCCAGACAGTGCTGCAAGGGAAGAGCTGCTAATAAAGGGAGCAGAAAGCACCTTCCCTGTAGCCTTGGGAAGCCCCTGCCATCCCCCTTCTGTCAGGTACCCAAATTAGCTTCATCTAATCCATTGCCCTAAGCAAACTGGACAGTGAATTGACAAAGGAAGTTCACTTCATCTATAGGCTGGATCAAGAAGGGACCTGGAGTCTCCTGACTATCCCAGCTTCCTGGAAACACTTAGCAGGAGTAATGGAATGGAACCCTGTAGCACCCCTTGGGAAGAACCATGAAAAACACACAGTCACTTGTGTAGGATCAACCTCTGGGGCCTTCCTGCATGGAGAAGAACATTGCCATGGTAACGCACACCATCGTTTCGAACCATCCAACCCCCAAACAGCCTGCCAGAGCCAGGCCAACAGAATTAGACATGGCAATAGTTTTAAAAATTTATGGAGAAGCTGGGCATGGTGGCGCATGCCTGTAGTCTCAGCTACTCAGGATGCTGAGGTGGGAAGATAACTTGAGCCCAGGGGTTTGAGTCTAGCCTGGGCAACACAGAAAGACCCATCTCTAAAACAAAAAAACAAACAAAAAAAACCTACACATTTATGGAGCTACATTCTTGGACATCACCAGCTCCCTTAAAACCAGCCCATTTGGGTTCTAAATGAAAAGCTAGGTGGCAAGTCATTGACAAAATTGCCAAATGTCTACTTAAATACTGCTGATATTTCAAAATGTTACAGCAGTGGTCCTTAGACTAGCAGCATTGGCATCACCTGGGAACTTGTTAGAAATGCACATTTTCAGGTTCCACCTTAAATCTACCAAATCTGATGTGCTGGGGGTTTTAACAGGCCCCCCCCAGATGATTCTGATGCAAGACAGATTTTGAGAACTGCTGATTAGAATGTCTCCATGATTCAGCCAGGGAGGTAACTGTAGGAAAACAGGCATTGGCTCATTAAATATAGACATGCTCTGTGCTTCCTGGCCTAATATATTAATATTTTCATTTCCAATGAAGGCCAATTTTCCTAATGGTGAGAACAAAAGAATCTTATTGGGCAACATTAGTATAAATTCAAGACATCTGCCCAGAGACTTAATGTGGATTATGGATAGAAAGAGCAGGAATGCCCCGCATCCTGACATCAGATTTTTAAGTCCTCCCTGGCAAAGTTAATTAATACTTAAGCAGGGCATCCCTTGGCAGGTCCTTTCTGGCTTCCTCGGTTTCCTCATATGGATCTGAATGCTCGGCACGAGAAGATTGCTAATTCCCAGGCTTCAGACCTAAGAGGGCGATCGGCATGTCTTACCAGGCCATTAGACAGGCTCCTGCCAGGGCGACCTCAGGGAGCTCCTGAATCGGACTGAATCTTGCCTGTCTCCCCACATGAGCCAATTAAATGGACCCCTGCCCTTGATGGTGAAGTGAGGTCCAGTTGCTAATGGATTGCAGTTCTGTCATCTCCATTAGAACTTCGAAGTCACTTGCTGGTAATAAGTTACATACTTATCAAGGTGGGATCACAGTTTTAGGCCACCAGGGTGCCATTTAGTGTGACACCATCACCATATTAGTAGAGTGTGCCTTCCAGCAACAACGAGGCCGTGGTTGAGAGGATGCGGCTAAATAGCGGAGACATTTCTCAACTGGGTTTCTCCTATGGTAGAAGAAGAAACCACAGAGAAAGGCCTTAGGATATGCCTTCTGGTGCATTTCAGATCCAGCACTTGACAAGGAATAAAAATCAACGAGATTGCTATTGGAGGAGAAAGTCAGCCAGTAGAGCCCACCCCAAAGGAAGCAAATCTTTGGCTACCACGTGGGAGGGAGCCCAGGACTTCAGGGGGCTGATTGCACAGGCAAATGTGAGGATGCCGCTCTATCCCATCCAGGCCATCAAAGTGGCTGAGATGACAGACAAAAGTTACCCTGCATATTAATTACTAGCATGCTCTTCCCAACTTCTGTAATCATGCCATTCCTCCTGTCCCCCAAACCCAGCCTTAATAAATTCAGTCAGGGCTGGGTGCAATGGCTCACACCTGTAATCCCAGCACTTTGGGAGACAAAGGTGGGAGGATCGCTTGAGCTCAGGAGTTCAAGACCAGCCTGGGCAATACGGCGACTCCCCTCCCCTCACCACCCCGCCGCCAGGAGGTCTCTACAGAAAATACAAAAAACCCAGCTGGGCGTGGTGGCATTCAACTGTAGTCCCAGGTACTCAGGAAGCTGAGGTAGGAGGATCACTTGAGCCTGGGGAGGTGTAGGCTGCAGTGAGTCATGATCGTACCACTAAACTCCAGCCTGGGTGACACAGTGAGACCCCATCTCAAAAAAAAAAAAAAAAAAAGTCAGCCAGAACTGGAGTTTTGGAAGCTTCTAGGGGGATTCCTGTAAAGTCTCATTTCAGCTCCTGGTGGGGCTGAAAAAAGAAGCAAGGGGGAGGAGTCAGTCTCCTGCAAAGGGGCCCCAGAGGGAAAGGAAGGAGGAGGTGGAGAGGAAATTGAAAACCACACTAAACTAAGAGAACAAAAAGAAAAGAAAACCAGAATGAAGACCATCACCCAAACACCCAGAAACCCTCTCTTCAGCATCCCCAAGAGAAGCTGTCATAATTTGTAAAGGGCAATCAGGTGATTGAAGAGAGGGTATTGCTTCACTGGGACAAAGGCAGTATTTTAATTTCTCTCGGTTCTGAATACTACCTACTGGGGACTGGAAATCGAAAAAAAAAAAAACCCAAAATAGGAATTTACCCCAGAATTTTAGGACCCAAAGTTCCATAGGCCTGGATGGGGCAGAGGGATGGGACCACACTCTCCCCATAAATAAATAAATACATAAACAAGGCGCTGAGGACTCAATATAGCACCTGCCTCTTCTCCACCCTTGTGCACAATCTCCAACTGTTAGCGCGTAGCCGCCGCCGCCACCGCCACCACCGAGTCGCACCTGCCATCTGGAACAGGCCTCACATATTCCAAGACCTCCTTTCTGCTTCGCTGAACCTCCATCTTCTTTCAAATAACGCTGGGGACCAAAACGCACACCCCAGGCCACAGAGAAAGGTGCCTGGGACCAGCCCTTCAAACAACGGCGCTACATTTGAGGATGCCATCTCCTCCAAGCAGCTCTGAGTCTTTTTTCTCTTACTTTTGGGTTTTGTTAACTCTGGGATGTCTGGAATGGGTGTAGGGGGAAGGAATGGGAAAAGAAAGGGGCACAGTGGGCCACAGTGCCCCCCAGTTAGGAGAGGGGCTGGGGAAATGCAGATCCGAATGACAATGACTTGTGAGGGCTGGAGGGAGGGGCACTGTCCAGCATCCCCGGACGGACAGGACAGGGTCTGGGCCTGGCTGCAGGACTCTGGCCTGGCGGGGGCAGGAAGGGGGTCCACAGGAGGGTGCTCTAGAGGTGAAGTCACAGGCCTAAGGACAACCCAGCCCCCACCCCAGGCAAGGGGCTGTCCTGCCTGGGCCTCAGTTTCCCCCTGAGTGAGGTGACACCATACGCATAATGGCTTTCGCCACCTCATAGGAAGTGTGTGGGAACCCAAATGATGCACAAACAGCACCCGCCCTAGAAGACACCCATTAAAGAGCTCTGTCTGCTACTCTGGAGACCCGCCTCCCGGGGCACCGCAGCCTAGGACAGGGAATCCGGAGTCACCGAAGGGGGGGTCCTAGGCGGAAGGAGGTAGTCCTGAGCCAGCCAGGCCCCGCGGGCGGGTCCCTCTCGGGCCAAGGAGGCGGCCTGGGCGCGCTAACGAGCGGAGAGCCTCAGGTGCGGGCCCCACCCAGGGCCGGGGGAAGAGGTGGGGCTGGAGGGGGAGGGGAGCGGGCCGCGCTAATGACTGTTGACAGCGCGCGCTGGAGCCGGGCTGGCCGCGCGCGCCGCTGACAGCTGCTCGGGCGGGGGGCAGGGGCGGGGGCGAGGCGGCCGCGCTCTCTTCACGGCGCAGGCGCGTGCGCCCCGGCGGGGAGGGGCGGGAAGGCGCGCGCGCGCGCGCCGGGCTGGGTTCGGAGGGCCTGCTGGAGCGGCTCGCGCGGCCTCCTCGCGGGCAGGCAGGTAGGTAATGAGAGTAACCATGGCAACCCACCAGAGGAAGTGTATTCTGCAGGAGACGTTAATCCCCTCTCCCCGGAGCTGGGACAGCCTGACTTTCCATTCTCACACAGTAATTAGATACCAGCTGTCAGTGCAGGGGGGACGGCTCCGCGGCTGCAGCCCGGCTGGGAGTGGGGGGGCGCACCAACGGGGCGGGGGGGGGGACACGCAGGAACGGGGGCGTTAAAGACACAGGGACGCTCGGCGGCGGCGGGCCAGGGCGGCTGGCCTCCCCCAGTCTCCAGCCTCCAGGCGCGCGCCCGCTCACCTGGAGACCGCGCCCGCGCGGGCCCCGCCCACCCCACGCGCACCTGCTGCGCGCGCGCCCGCCGGCCTCGCGTCCCCCTTCCGGCCCCGCCAACCGGCTCCCGGTGCACCTGCCCTGCCCCGCCCCCCGGGACGCTGCCCACCTGTCCTTTGTGCAGGGCGGTACCATTCTATCTTGCCAGCTCTCCAGGGAGCGCCCGCTATGTGCCAGGCGCCGTGCCAAGCCTGATCTCCCGTAATCCTCACAGACCCTCCTCGGTCAGTGCCTCTGCTGCTCCCCGCCCAAGGCGCAGCGGGGTGTGGCCATTTGCCCAGGGTCACGCAGACTTGAACCCCCCATCCCCGTGCCCACTTAACAACCAAGATACAGCGCCTCCCACCGCGACCACATCCACATCTGCTGTGGCTCCGGGGCCTCCTAACCGTCCTGGGAGACAAAACAGTCACACTGGTGGCTGGCGTCGCGGTGCACCTACTGTGTGCCAAGCACTCACGGCCTCGTTTCACTTTCGCAACAGCAACGAGAGATCTGTTGCCCCAGGGTGAGGAAGCGAAGGCACAGAAGAGCTGAAGCGATTTGCCCACAGTCAGTCACAAGGTACAGAGTGACAGAGCTGGGGTTCAAATCCGGGGAGTCAGACCCCAGGATACCAACTACTGGGCTCCATTAGCCCCACCCCTGGATTCGTGGTGGCTGAAATCCAGCCCACACCTCTTCTTCCTTCCCACAGTTCAACCCACGCAGGTTCTGTCCCAGCATCGTGAGTAGCTGCCTCTCCTAGCCATACCTGAGAAATTGAAGAAGTTTCTAGGCCTAAAGCCACTGCCACAACCCGCGTTTTTTTTTTTTTTTTTTTTTTTGGAGACAGAATCTTGCTCTGTAGCCCAGCATGGAGTGCAATGGCACCATCTCCGCCCACTGCAACCTCCAGCTCCTGGGTTCAAGCGATTCTTCTGCTACAGCCTCCCAAGTAGCTGGGATTACAGGCACACACCACCATGCCCAGCTAATTTTTGTAGTTTAGTAGAGACAGGGTTTCCCTATGTTGGCCAGGCTAGTCTCGAACTCCTGGCCTAAAATGATCCGACTGCCTCGGCCTCCCAAAGTGCTGGGATGACAGGCGTGAGCCACCACACTCAGCCCACAACCCTCACTTCGTTCTGTCAGGCCTCCCAGAAGCTACTACTGTCAGTGCAGGCAGCTGCTTGGAAGTCATTCTAGGCCACCCCTTCCATTTCCCAGATAGGTGAACCAAGACCATTCAGGTGCGAGGCTGGCCCGAGTCAGAGATGGCCTGGGAGAGCCTTTGGGGGGCAGGGAGGGTTCAGTCCCTTCAGGCCTGGCTGTGTCCCCTGCTCCCCACCCACAATCAGGCCCAGGGTTGGGGGTGCACACCAAGGAGGGGCAGGAAGTGTCCAAGAAGCAGAACCGGCTCTGTGTCCCTAGTGGCGGTGGGTGTCTGGGACAGGAGGAGGCTATCTGATCCCTTCCCCACTGCCCCGGCCATGACCTCCTCCCTCCCTCCCTCGCTCCCTCCCTCCCTCCTCCCTCATGGCTGGGGTAGCCAGCACCCTGGGCTGCAGCTGAGAACCCAGCGTTCCCCAACCCCGCCAGCATTCCAGTGAGAGGAGGGGTGGGAGGAGGCTGCACCCAGAGCTTTAGGGACAGGGGCACCCCTGGGGCTGCTCCACTCTGGGAGGGCCAAGGCCAGGCTGCCTCCAACCTCACCATTTCCTGCCTCCGCTCTCCCCATCTCTCAGTAGCAGAGCTGCCTAAATTTGGCTCCAGGAGGGAATGGGGGAGGCAGCGGCAGGCGGGTGCCGTCAGAGGCCAGGGCGTCGCTCCTGTCTAGCCGGCTGGCATTTTTGCTGTCTGGAGGAGGGCAGGGGGCCCGGCAGCCCTCTCCCGGAAAGGGAGATGTTCGTACCTTCTGACATACACTGAGTAATGTGCAAACGACATGCAAACCGAGCTTCAAATCAGCATCTCAGCCAGGGAACAGCTTGAGAGCTCCTTTTGGGATGACAGCAGAAGGACCAGAGCCCAGTGCCCAGGGGCTCCAGTGGGGGCGGGGTGGGGGCGGCACAGAGTGTCTAGGGCTGGGCGTTGGGAGACTCATTTTCTTGCCAGCTGTAGGGCTTTGTTCCAGTTGCTGGACCCTCGGTCCCAGCCCAAGGGCAGGGCCATGGCTTTCTCTGCCTGCTCCAGCAAAGCACCGGGCACACCCTGTCACGTGGTTAAGCACGTGAGTTCTGCAGCCATCCTGCCTAGGTTTGAACCCTGGCTCTCCACGGGCCAGCTGAGTGAATTCCTCAACCGAGCACCCAGACAAGCAGCTAGTGGAACTGAGTGTCTGTTTTAGAACAGCCACTTCCCTTCCGTGGAAGTTGGGCACGGGGGCATGACCTGAAAGAACCTGGGCTTTGGAATCAGATCTGGATTCCAGGCCTCGCTCAGCCAGTGAGGCTCTCTGAGTCTCACTCCCCTCATTTGGGAAACGGGTTCAGGATCTCAAGGTCAGCTGTGACGTCCACGTGATGACCTTGCACATGGTGGGCACACACAGGCCTTCCCATGGTACAGCCTCACTGCTGTCTGCATTCATATGACTCCTAGCTCCATCCTGTCCCATTGCTCCTCTTCTCTTAGCTCTTCTTTCCTGGCTTTTTCGTCTCTAGATGTAAATTTCTTGCAGTCTTTTTCCCTTCTGTCTCTCTACTTAACTGGTGATCTTGGAAAAGTCATTGCCTCTCAGAGTCTCAGTCTGCACATCTTCTAAATGGGAGTAAATGAGAGGTGGACGATGAGCCCTGTCTGGGGCCAGGGGCTCATCTTTACAAGACCGCCCACCCATCATTCCAAAGGGCCATCAGGGGCGGGCTGTGCCCTCAGCTCTATCGGGCATGGCGTGTTGGGGGCTCCACTTCTCAGTAACTCTGTTTAACCCCAGATAACTGCTCTCCTGCCCCTCGGCCGGGGCTGATATGAGCTGAATCCAGCTTCCTGCCACCCAAAAGCCACTTCCTGCCAAGCTGATACCAGAAGAACTTGTTTTCTGTGCACAGAGCAGTCCCTGGTGGGGCAGCCACCAGCTTGCCTCGGGTGTGAACATTTTTTTCCATTTGCCAGTCTGTCTGCTGGGCTGGGCAGGGGAGGCTGGGGACTCTGACCCCTTCGCCTCTGCACCTGCCTGTCCTGCCCCGAGGTAGCCTCCGGGCCCACCAGCCATCCCAGGAAGGGTGCCAAGTGTCCCTCTGGGCCCAGACAGATGTGTGTAGGCCGTGACACACAGTCTGACACAGCCACACACACACAGTCAGTCTGACAGAGCCACTGTGGCCACTGGGCATTTGGGCAAGGACTCAGGGAGACAATGTGTGACCGTCACACACAGTTAAGGTCACAGAGACATGGACATAGCCTCACACATGCAACCATCTGCAGTCCTTGGACAGTCTCACACACGGTTACACGCAGGCCCACAGCCATGCTCAGAATCCCACAGCACTCCACACAGCTTCACACATGTACACAGGAATCTTCCTCCCAGGCCCCCACACCTGCCCAGCACCGACCTTCCAGATGCATTCACTGATGCAACAAATCCTTTTTGAGGGTCTTCTCTGTGCAGGCCCTGGGCTAACCCATAATGAGAATGACTGGAACAGGAACAAATAATTAGCTGACCTGTGCTGTTGCCTCCTTTTCCCCATCTGTGAGATGGGGATCCTAGCCCTGCCCCATGGGACTGTCAATGTTAGGAGTGAATGTGTGGAAAGCCCTCGGTCCATGTTTGGCCCATAGAGAGTGTCGTGTAAGTAAGCCTATTCTGGTTAGCCAAAAGCAGCCCATGCCCAGCTCCACGCAGAACACCTGGCACACATTATCTCCCTGAGCCCTTTCCCAAGTCCCCAGCAGCTGGGGTCATCGCCCCCATTCCTCGGATGAGGAAACTGAGGCTCAGAGAAGAGGCCCACAGTCTGTAGGTTGCCCCACCGACCTCATGTCATGCCACAGTGCTGCTCCAGCCTGCCTCGCCACCCCCTCCACACACACACACACACACACACACACACACACACACACACACATGCACACACACACACACTGTTCCCTCTGGCTGGAACGCCCTTCCCACTTGCATATAGCATGCCCAGCTCCTCTGAGCTGCCTACTTACACTTCTGTGAAATGGGGATACTAGCCCGTGTCAGCCCCTGTTTATTTTCCCCAGGGCACTGGACTTTAAGGGCTAAGAGTGAAGACCATTTTATCCTGTTCTCTGGCACACAGTAGGCATTCGACAACTATTTCAAAACTAAAGGAATAAGCAAGTGGCCTCATGGCTACTGAGGACAGAGTCTGGAACTGAACACAGGGCACTCTGAAGCTGGAGCTCACTTCTACGTTATTGCCTTTCTCATGCTACTAGCAGATACTGAATGTGTCAGTGAGTGAATGAATGAATGAAACCAAGATCTCAGGATCCCAGTCAAGTGCTCCCTGAGCTTCATTTCCTGGTAGTGTGGACATGAGCCAAGCTCCAGCCACCTTGGATGGTGGCGGGGGTGGTGGGGCTGATGGGCCGCCTGAAGCCGGCTGTCAGGAGCTCGTCTGGCCACAGCCGCCAGCAGGGGAGACCAGCTGGCGGTGCAGGGTCCATCGGCCCAGGCCTGGAATCTGAGCTGCCCTCAGAGGCCCAGCTTCTCTCTGGGCCCCCACAAACTGGCCTTTGTTCCTGGGCCGGCCAAGACCCAGCAGCTTGGGCTTTCTGTCTGCCCGCGGCACCCGCGCTGAGCTGGCGGGGGTAAATGGGCCAGCCTCCCCTCTGTCCATGCCCAGGACGTCGCTTTAGGACTAAATGGAGATGTAATTTTCTATACAAATCCATGACAATTTAGATGGAGTGATTGTAATTGGCTTTTCAATGGGGGTTTTGTCCAGAGCTGGTGGCTAGAACTGGGTGGCCTGTTTGAGGCAGGCTCCATTTAAATGACAATAAAGCAATAATATTGAGGACTTGTACAGTGCCCAGCACTCCTCCCAGCCCAAGTAGAGCCTCATGTTTATGGATCTGGTCCTTCCCTGGGGCTGTCTGGACAGGCGGGTGGTGGGGGGCACTAAGCCCAGGAGACAGGTGGCCATATCTTTGGGCTTCGGGACACAGAGCTTCAGAACGGCTGGGGCGGGGTCCTGCATCCACTGGCTTACCTGCGCCCTTATTCCTGATACTGTCACTAACTAGTGCCTCCTCGGGCTAACTGCTAGTCCAGGTTTCGGGGGCACCAAGACAATGAGAGCTGCTCAGGCAGGTCAGAGGGAGAAGGCTACAATGGCCAGTACAGCATGATATTTAAGCACATGACCAAGAGATGACCAACAGCCAGACAGCCTGAGCTCAAATCCTACTCCACTTCTTTTTAAAAAAATTTTTTGAGACAGGGTCTCGCTGTGTCACCCAGACTGGAGTATAGTGGCAGGATCATGGCTCACTGCAGCCTCGACCTCCAAGGCTTAAGCAATCCTCCCACCTCAGCCTCCCAAGTAACTGGACCATAGGCATGTGCCACTACACCTGGCTAATCTTTTTATTTTTTTGTAGAGACAGAGTCTCATTGTGTTGCGCACGCTGGTCTCGAACTACTGGGCTCAAGAGATCCTCCCGCCTCAGCCTCCCAAAGTGCTGGGATTACAGTTATGAGCCACTGTGCTCAGCCCCTACTCCACTTCTGACTCGTCTCTTGAACTTTACCAAGTTACTTAACCTCTCCATGCCTCAGTTTCCCCAGCCATAACATGAAGCTGCAGTGAAAGTTTTTGTGAAGATGAAACACCTTCATAGTGCCTGGCATGTGGAAGGTGCTATATATAAGTCATTGCCATGATTCATTCCAAGCTCTAGCTCTGGTGTCAGGGTGACCTTGGGCACGTGACTTAACCTCTTTAAACCTCCACTGGCTCCTCTTTAAAATGGGGCTTTTAGGAGAACCGACCTCAGGGGGTTGTGAGGATTTTAAAGGATGCAGGAAAGTGCTGAGCACACAGCCGTTCTCAATAAACACGAGCTCTCTTGCTGTGGTGCTCTTGCCTTGAGGAGCTCACCAGCCAGTGATCACTACCATGTTGAGTGTGGGGAAAAGGGAAGAGAATAAAGCTCGCGGGAAGCCGCCACGGAGCTCAGCTGGCTCTGCCATCAGGGGATGCAATAGGAGAGAATGATCCAGAGGGCCCTCAGGAACAGGGCAGGGAGTGGGGCTGCATGAAGGAAGGCTTCACAGAGGAGGTGACATTTGGGCTGGGCCTTGAAGGATGCATGGCACTTTTGCCACCAGAAAGGGTGATACCCAGTCTGGCCAACATGGTGAAACCCCGTGTCTACTAAAAATACAAAAATTAGCTGGGGCCGGGCGCGGTGGCTCATGCCTGTAATTCCAGCACTTTGGGAGGCCCAGGTGGGTGGATCACTGAAATCAGGAATTCGAGACCAGCCTGACCAATATGGTGAAACCCTGTCTCTACTAAAAATACAAAAATTAGCTGGGTGTGGTTGCGGGCACCTGTAATCTCAGCTACTAGGGAGGCTGAGGCAGGAGAATCGCTTGAACCTAGGAGGAGGAGGTTGCAGTGAGCTGAGATTGTGCCATTGCACTCTAGCCTGAATGACAGAGCGAGACTCTGTCACAAAAAAAAAAAAAGAAAAGAAAAAAAGATTAGCTGGGTGTGGTGGTGCACACCTGTAGTCCCAGCTTCTTGGGAGGCTGAGGCACAATAACCACTTGAACCCAGGAGGTGGAGGTTGCAGTGAGCCGAGATCTCGCCACTGTACTCCAGCTGGATGACAGAGCGAGACCTTGTCTCAGAAAAAAAACAAAAACAAAAAAACAACAAAACAAACAAACAAACAAACAAAAAAAGATACCGGGGCAGGCACTGTGGTTACAAAGTCAACAGGCAGACCTGGCTGCCTCCTGAACGAGTGATTTGTGCCTGTGAAAAGGGTGGTGGACAGGGAGCCTCTGCTGAAGGTGCGATGTTAAGTCACCTCTGAAGGCCAACAGCCTGTGCAAAGGCCCTCAGGCAGGCAGGCGGCCGGCATCGTGGGCAGTGGTGAGTAGGATGGTGGGGAGGCTATGCTGAACGTGCTGGAGGGACGGATGGGGTGGTGGCTGTATTCACGTGAAACAGGCAGCCATAGAGGGATTTTAAGCAGGCGGGTGACACCATCCAGAGGATATTTTTAAATGATCCCTCTGACTGCTTGTGGAAAATGGGCTATGGAGAAGAAGGGGTGAGAGAGAGGCAGGGAAGCCATGGGGAGGTAGTTGGATCACTGGGGGAGAGAAGTTGTTAGACCCAAGGTATAGTAGGGCCCAGGAGCTGCTGGAAGGATGATGGGAAGGCAGGGGGCAGGTGGAGAAAGGACGGGGGAAGGGGCACAAAGAGGCATGGGGCCTTTGAGGCGTGGTGAGGGGCTGTGTGCAGCTGGTACCCAAGCAGGGTTGGTGGAAGGAGATAGCAGAAGAGAGGTGAGGGCCACCTCCCACCTCCCTGCACCAGGCTAAGGCTCTCCAGCTTTGTCCTGAAGGCAGCGGGGTGCCAACAAGGATTTTTCTCCAGGCAGGAAAAGACCATGCTGAGATTTGTGCTTTTGAAGGATCATTTTGGCTGCAGGGTAGAGGGGTGGGAGGTGGCAGGTGGGCGAGGCTGGAAGGAGAGAGGCAGGGAGGGAGGGTGGTCAGTGGGGGCTCAGAGGCCTCAGCAGACATCCTGGCCAGCTCCCAACTCCAAGAGCAACAAACCACTTTCTCAGGGGTCTAAAACCAGCCCCAGGTCACAGAGCTTGTCAATGGCAGAGATAGATCCCACCCCAGGGTGAAATCAAAATCCAGTGCACTGTTCCCCTTTGCTATCATCAGCCTTGGTCACTAGTAAAATCCATCACAAATAGCTTTTCATCACGACTCTCAGAGAACCCGTACTATGACACGAAAAGGTAAGTACTATTATTATTCCTATTTTACAGATCAGGAAACTGAGGCTAAGTCACCTCCCTAAAAGCACACAGCTGGGAATCGACAGCCAGGTTCAGATCTAGGCAGTGGGACTCCAGACCCACACCACAGGTCCTAAGCAGGAGGTCTCAGGCCAAGTGGGGTCTATGGATGTATTTGGGGGAAACTACAGAGGTTTATTACAATTTGAGTTTGTTGCTGATACTTAAAAGTTGGGGCTGGGCATGGTGGTGCCTGCCTGTAGTCCCAGCTACCCAGGAGGCTGAAGCGGGAGGATTGCGTGACCCCAGGAGTTTGAGGCTGCAGTGAGTTATAATAGTGCCACTACACTCCAGCCTGGGTGACAGAGCGTGACCCTGTCTCTAAAGAATAAAAATTTTTTAAGGGTGGGACATTTCACGAAAGAAGAAAAACGTGAACTTTGGACAGGACCTCTTAATGTTGACAACCCCAAGCCCCAGTCCTTGAACTTCATCCACCTTGGAACCATTCACACATGTGCGATGTCACGTTAACATCTCCAGCATGGGCCTCTCCTCTGCTGCCAGACAGCCGACTGGACACATCTGAAAGCAAGTGTGTGTCTAGGGCCCCCTGGAGAGCCAGGGAGACACATCCATTCACTCATCCAGCAAGCATTTAGACCCCCTTCCCCTGCCCCGCCCACAGCCCTGGCCACCACCACCAAACTTCCTCCCCCAGCAGGTTTCTCCATCTCCCTTGCTTAGGCCAAACACCCTGAAGGCATCCTTGACTGCTCACTCGTTCTCACAGCCCACATCCCATCCATCGGCAAGTTCTGTTGGCTCCACCTTTAAACTATATCCAGAATGCAGCTGCATTCTCCGCTGTCCCAGGGGCTGGAGGTGCAGGGAGAGGCATGTGCCGTTATTCTAGCGTGCTGAGTCTCAGTTCCCTTGTCTGTAAGAAGGGCGGGCTAGAGCAGGATATTTGGATTTCCATTATTCTTGTGTCCAGATTTTGGAGCTAGGAAGAGCCTGTTTACAAGACACTTAGGTTGTAATTCTTTTTTTTTCTTTTTTTTCTTTTTTTTTTTTTGAGACGGAGTCTTGCTCTGTCGCCCAGGCTGGAATGCAGTGGCATGATCTCAGCTCACTGCAACCTCCGCCTCCTGGGTTCAGGCGATTCTCCCGCCTCAGCCTCCCAGTAGCTGGGATTACAGGCAGGCACCACCATGCCCAGCTAATTTTTGTATTTTTAGTAGAGACGGGGTATCACCATGCTGGCCAGGCTGGTCTCAAACACCTGACCTCATGATCTGCCGGCCTTGGCCTCACAAAGTGCTGGGATTACAGGCGTGAGCCACCGCACCTGGCTTTTTTTTGGGGAGGTGGGGGGATGGAGTTTTGCTCGTTACCCAGGCTGGAGTGCAATGGCGCGATCTCGGCTCACCGCAACCTCTGCCTCCTGGGTTCAAGTGATTCTCCTTTCTCAGCCTCCTGAGTAGCTGGAATTACAGTCATGCACCACGACGCCCAGCTAATTTTGTATTTTTAGTAGAGACAGGGTTTCTCCATGTTTTTATTTATTTTTTGAGATGGAGTTTCATTCTTGTTGCCTCGGCTGGAATGCAATGGCATGATCTCAGCTTACCACAACCTCCACTTCCCAGGTTCAAGCAATTTTCCTGCCTCAGCCTCCCAAGTAGCTGGGATTACAGGCATGTGCCACCATGCCTGGCTAATTTTGTATTTTTAGTAGAGACGGAGTTTCTCCATGATCAGGCTGGTCTCAAACTCCCGAACTCAGGTGATCCACCCGGCTCAGTCTCCCAAAGTGCTGGGATTACAGGCGTGAGCCACCGCGCCTGGCAAGGCTGTAATTCTAATTCCCCTCTGGCCTGGGCAAGACACAGGTGGGACACAGGAGGACAGCATGGGTGTTGGAGGCAATGACAGTCTTGACTTTCAACTCCCTGGGTCAGGAGCTCCCTGGGATGGAGGCTGTCTTGTTCACCACTGCATCCCCAGTATTTGCCAGAGCTGACCACAAAGTAGGTGCCCAGGAAACATGTACTGAAAGAATAAGTGATGAATGAGTCCTCCTGGTCCTCCAGAGGGACCTTGGGCATTCACTAACTTTCAGAGGGCCTTGATTTTCCCATCTGAGAAACAGGCAGGACAATCTAATGCCACTGCCTTCCTTCTCTGTAACAACAAACATTTACCATGTGCTTACTGTGTGCCTCACCCTGCTCTAAGTGCTTTACATTTATCAACTCATTGACTCTTCACTTCAGCCCCAGGAAGTTGGGACAACTCTCTTTTATGAGGGAGAAAACTATGGCCCAGAGAAGAAAGTGACATACATGCCCAATGTCACACAGCAGAAAGCACCTGAGCTAGAGACCAGCCCGGGCAGCCTGGCCCCAGAACTCTCATTCTTTTTTGAGAGAGGATCCCAGTCTGTCGCCCAGGCCAGAGGGAAGTGGCTCAATCATGACTCACTGCAGCCTCAACCTTCCATGCTCAAGCGATCTTCCCACCTCAGCCTCCCAAGTAGCTGGACTACAGGCACAAGCCACCATGCCTAGCTAATTTTTGTATTTTTTTGTAGACAGGTTTTCACCATGTTGCCCAGGCTGGTCTTGAACTCCTGGGCTCAAGTCATTCTCCCACCTCAGACTCCCATAGTTCAGGGATTACAGGCATGAGCCACCATGCCTGGCTTTCTCATTCTTTAACACTGTCCTAGGCTGCCCCTCAGGAAGAAATGAGGTTTGGGAAGCCTGCCCCAAGGAAGCACCCAAGTTGCAGGTAGGGACATGGTGGGCAGGACTGCAAGCTCAACAATCCTTCTGTGGCTCTGTACTGCCCTTCAAATGCCATCCAAAAACTCATGCCTGGATTTGAAGCCCCTGAAAGCAGCTCCATCCATGTCTCCTCCTCCCAGAGGTCCCAGCACAAACCTGACATTCCAGCCTCCCTGGCTGCTTCTCCTCCCATGAGCTCTGGGGCAATCGTGCCTCTGTGCCTGGACACACACTGTCCCCTCTGCCTGGAGTGCCCACAACTGGGTGGTTTCATTCAAATGTCCTCTCTCTCCCCAGGAATCCTTCCCTGACCTTCCCCCAACCCCCAACCCAACATGTCTCTTGCCTTCAATTTCCTGTAACACTTTGCCAACAAGGATAATAATAGCCAATGTGTATTAAACACTCCTGATGTACCAGTAGGTACTATTGTCAATACCATTTTACAGACAAGGAAACTTAGGCACTGAGAGGAGAAGCAAGTTGCCCAAAGATAGGCGGGATGGAGTCAGGATTGAACCTACATTTGCCTGACAAATTGCAAAGCTAGACCTCTAAGCCCCTAAACCAGACCACATCTCATAGGCAGGCACACAACAGATGCTCATTCAAGATTCCCTAGTAACTGACTGCCTTTGGCTTCCACACTTAATTGCCTTTTGCACACTTAAGTATGATCTTAGAGATTCCCCAGGCGTCACCTGCTGAATTTGCATTTTTCTGGTAGTTATTTCAGGATTGGTCGGAGACACTCTCAAGGCATGGGGGCCAAATCAAATGGTGAAAAATAAATAGGATCAGAAGTCGGATAGATCATGTGAACTGAGATCTCTGTAAAGTGGGGATTTTAATTCTGATCTTCAGGGTCATTATGAGGGGATGCACAGTACCAGCATACACTGAGTGCTCAATATACAGTAACCACGGTCGTTACACGAATGGCTCACATTCTAGACATTATTGCCGGGAGTGAAAATTGGTTCCCTGTCTGGGGAGGACAGTCTATATCATCTCCAAAAGCACATGCCCTCGGACACAGCAATTCAACTCCTTGATATAAACTCGCCCATGCTTGAAATGGCCATCTATATTCAAGGATGTTCACTGAAGTCTTGGGAGAGCAGAATATCATAAACAATCCAAATGTCCATTAACAGGGGACTGGATAAGTAAATTACGGTACATCCATAAAATTGAATACTACACAGCTGTAAAAAAGAAGGAGAAAGTTCTTTATGTTCTGACATACTTATGCACTGACAGCATACAGATTTACTGTTTAGTGGGAAAAACAACCTGAAGAATGTAAGAGCTAAAACTATAAAACTCTTACAAGAAAACACAGGGATAAATCTTTGTGACCCCAGATTAGGCAATGACTTCTTAGATATGACACCAAAAGTTCAAGCAACAGATGAAAAATTAGACAAATTGCACTTCATTAAAATTAAAAACATTAGTGCTACAATGGACACCATCAAGAAAGCAAAAAGACAACTCACAGACTGGCGTAAAATATTTGCAAACCATGTATCTGATAAGAGACTTGTATCTAGAATACAGAAGAGATTCTTACAACTCAATGGTAAAATGACAAGTAATACAATTTTTTTTTTTTTTTTTTTTGAGACGGAGTCTTGCTCTGTCGCCCAGGCTGGAGTGCAGTGGCGCAATCTCGGCTCACTGCAAGCTCCGCCTCCCAGGTTCACACCATTCTCCTGCCTCAGCCTCTCCGAGTAGCTGGGACAACAGGCGCCCGCCACCACGCCCGGCTAATTTTTTGTATTTTTAGTAGAGACGGGGTTTCACCGTGGTCTCGATCTCCTGACCTCGTGATCTGCCCGCCTCGGCCTCCCAAAGTGCTGGGATTACAAGCGTGAGCCACCGCACCCGGCCAGATATTTCTTCAATAGAGACATACAAATGGCCAATAAGCACATGAAAAGATACTCAACATCATCAGCCATCAGGGAAATGGAAATCAAAACCACGGTGAGATGCCACTTCACACTCACTAGGATGGCTCTAATCAAAAAGACAGCCACTAACAAGTTTTGGCCAGGCATGGTGGCTCATGCCTGTGATCCTAGCACTTTGGGAGATCGAGGCGGGTGGGTAACTTGAGGTCAGGAGTTCAAGACCAGCCTGGCCAACATGGTGAAACCCTGTCTCTACTAAAAATACAAAAATTAGCCAGGAGTGATTGCCCGCGCCTGTAATCCCAGCTACTCGGGAGGCTGAGGCAGGGGAATCACTTGAACCAGGGAGGCAGAGATTGCAGTGAGCCGAGATCGCGCCATTGCACTCTAGCCTGGGTGACAGAGCAAGACTCGGTCTCAAAAATAAATAAATAAATAAATAAATAAATAAATAAATAACAAGTTTTGGCAAAAATGTAGAGAAATTGCAACCCTCATGCACTACTGGTGGGAATGTAAAATGATGTACTGATTTGGAAAACAGGTAGTTCCTCAAAAGGTTAAACATAGAGTTACCATATGACTTAGAATTCCACTCCTACATGGAAGAGAATAAAAAGCAGAGATGAACACAAAAACTTGTACATGACTGTTCATAGCAACATGATTCAAAATAGCCAAAATGTGGAAACAACACAAATGTCCATCAACTGTTGAATAAATAAATAACATGTGGTATGTCCATTCAATGGAATATTATCAGCAATAAAAAGGAATGAAGTACAGTCAGGTGTCAGTGATGGGATAGGTTCTGAGAAATGCATCATTAGATGATTGCATCGTTGTATGAACATCATAGAGTGTATCTACACGATCCTAGATGACACAGCCTATTATTGTACTGAATACTGTAGACTATTGTAACACAATGATATTTGATGTTTTGTTATTTTGAGGCAGAGTCTCACTCTGTCACCCAGGCTGGAGTACAATGGTGCGATCTCAGCTCACTGCAACCTCTGCCTCCCAGGTTCAAGCGATTCTCCTGCCTCGGCCTCCCGAGTAGCTGGGCCACTGCACCCAGCCAATATTTGTATATCTAAACATATCTAAGCATACAAAAGGTACAGTAAACAATAATACAGTATTATAGGTCAGGCACGGTGGCTCACGCCTATAATCTCAGAACTTTGGGAGGACGAGGCGAGCGGATCACTTGAGGTCAGGAGTTCAAGACCAGCCTGGTCAACATGGTGAAACTTCGTCTCTACTAAAAATACAAAAAAGTGGCCAGGCGCAGTGGCTCACGCCTATAATCCCAACACTTTGGGAGGCTAAGGTGGGCAGATCATGAGGACAGGAGTTCGAGACCAGACTGACCAACACGGTGAAACCCCATCTCTACTAAAAATACAAAAATTAGCCAGGTTTGGTGGCGTGTGCCTGTAATCCCAGCTACTCAGGAGGCTGAGGCTGGAAAATCACTTGAACCCAGGAGGCAGAGGTTGCAGTGAGCTGAATCATGCCACTGCACTCCAGCCTGGGAGACAGGGCGAGACTCCATCTCAAAAAAGAGAAAAAAAAATACAAAAAAGTTAGCCAGGCATGGTGGTGGGTGCCTGTAATCCCAGCTACTTGGGAGGCTGAGACAGGAGAATTACTTGAACACAGGATGCGGAAGTTGCAGTGAGCCCAGATTGTGCCACTGCACTCTAGCCTGGGAGACAGAGCAAGACTCCATCTCAAAAAAAAAAAAAAAAAAATTAATACAGTATTATAATAATTTGGGCTGGGCACGGTGGCTCATGCCTGTAATCTCCGCACTTTGGGAGGCCAAGGCGGGTGGATCACCTGAGGTCAGGAGTTCGAGACCAGCCTGGCCAACATGGTGAAACCCCATTTCTACTAAAAATACAAAAATTAGCCGAGCGTGGTGGTGGGTGCCTGTAGTCCCAGCTACTCGGGAGGCCAAGGCAGGAGAATCACTTGAACCCTGGAGGCGGAGGTTGCAGTGAGCTGAGATCATGCCACTGCACTCCAGCCTGGGCGACAGCATGAGACTTGGTCTCAAAATAATCATCATCATCATCCTCCTCCTCATCTCATGGGACCACTGTCATATATGTGGTCCATTGTTGACCAAAATGTCCTTAAGTGGTGCATGACTGTACTGATACATGCTACAACATGGATGAACCCCGAAAATGTAAGTAAAAGAAATCCATTACAAAAGATCACGTATTGTATAATTCCACTTACAGGAAATGTCCAGAAAAGGCCAATCTAAAGACACAGAAAGCACAGTAGTGGTTGTCTCCCTACCTGGGGGAGGGGGTCAAGAGGAAATGAGGAGTGAGGGGTATGGGGGGTTTCTGGGGATGACGCAAATGTTCTAAAATTGATTGTGGCAATGGTTGCACATGTCTGAATATATAATACTGAAAGTCACTTAACTGTATTTACTATTTTTTTTTTAGGGACAAGGTCTCACTCTGTTTCCCAGGCTGGAATGCAGTGGTGTAATCATAACTCCCTGCAGCCTTGAACTCCTGGGCTCAAGTGATCCTCCCACCTCAGCCTCCAGAGTAGCTGGGGCTATGGGTACACACCACCATGCCCAGCTAATTTTTTAAATGTTTTGTAGAGACAGGGTCTGGCTATATTGCACAGGCTGGTCTTGAAGTCCTGGGCTCAAGTGATCCTCCTGCCTTGGCCTCCCAAAGTGCTAGATTACAGGTGTGAGCTACTATGCCCAGCCTGAATCATATTTTAAATGGGTGAATTGTGTGGCATGTGAATTATATCTCAAAAAAAAAAGCTATTATATTTAAAAAAGCAACCTATGGAACAATGTACAACATATTTTGTGTAAAACTAGAAACAAAACCCAGAAATAGATTTGCATATGTGCATATATATGTATAAAATATCTCTGAAAGGATACCCAAGAAATAACAGTGATTTCGCCTGGGGAGAGAAACAGGGTGACTGGCAGGCAGGGCCAGAAAGGGGACTTTTTCTTTTTAACAGTCCACGGGTACTTGATTAATTTTTTTTTTTTTAATAATGAAATTCTGGCAGTGCGCGGTAGCTCACGCCTATAATCCCAACACTTTGGGAGGCTGAGGCGGGTGGATGACCTGAGGTCAGGAGTTCAAGACCAGCCTAGCCAACATGGTGAAACTCTGTCTCTACTAAAAGTACAAAAATTAGCCAGGCGTCGTGGTGGGCGCCTGTAATCTCAGCTACTTGGGAGGCTGAGGCAGGAGAATCACTTGAACCCGGGAGGCGGAGGTTGCAGTGAGCCGAGATCATGCCACTGCACTCCAGCCTGGGCGACAAGAGAAAGACTCCGTCTCAAAACAAAACAAAACAAAACAAAAAAAACGCCTTTTTTTGGCTGGGCACAGTGGCTCACACCTGTAATCCCAGCACTTTGGGAGGCCAAGATGGGCAGATTGCCTGATGTCAGGAGTTCGAGACCAGCCTGGCCAACATGGTGAAACTCAGTCTCTACTGAAATATACAAAAATTAGCCGGGCATGGTGGCGCATGCCTGTAATCCCAGCTACTTGGGAGGCTGAGGCAGGGGAATTGCTTGAATCTGGAGGCAGAGGCTGCAATGAGCTAAGATTACTCACTGGCCCTCAGCCGGAGGATGAGCTTGGTTGGAGGCTCTGAGAGCACAGGAGATCCCCTGAGGAATCCTACTTTACAGTGTGCCAAGCCTGCTCACAACCATCCTCTGATTCCTCACACAGGCCCTGCCAGAAGGCTTCAGCACCGCCCCATTTCCACCAGCAAATCCTGTGGCGTGCCCTTCAAAACAGGCCTAGAATTGGCTCACTTCTCACCCCACCATGGGCACCATTCTGGTCCAGGCCGCCACCCTTTCTCCCTGGTTCACCTGGATCACTGCAGCAGCCTCCTTCCAGCTTCCACCCTCATCCCTGACCCCAATCTGTAACCCACAGAGATCTGCGCTCACCTCTCACCTCTCACCCCCACACCCAGGGCTCCAACCCACTCCACTGGCCTTCTCCTGGCTCTGCTCACCAGGCACTTCCTGCCGCGGGGCCTTTGCACTTGTCCTTTTCTCTGCCTGGAATCCTCTCCCACCAGGTCCCCACATGGATGTTCTCTCACCTCCAGTGGGTCTCTGCTCCCATGTCTCCTTGGGAACAGGAGGCCTCCCCACACCTATCTCAAGCAGCAGCCCCCAGCCCTAGCCCCATTCTCTGCTTTATTTTTCTATATATTTAACACTTACATTTAGGGTTCATGGTCTGCCTCCCACCCCCGAACATACAGGCTCCATGGAAGATGGGATTCTGTTTCTTTCTCTAGCACCAAGAACAGATCAATGCACGTTGTAGGTGCTCAGAAATATTTGTCAAAATAAAACTGGGTCTTATGAAACTGTCACAGACCAGAGGAGGTTAAGGAGACGTGACAACTAAATGTAACGTAGTATTATGGTTGGATCCTGGGACAGAAAATGGACATTAGGGAAAAACTAGTGAAATAAAAAAAAGTATGAGTTGAGTTAATAGTGATGTGCCTGGATGGGTTCCTTAGTAATCTCAAATGTTAACCACAGGGGAAAGTGGGTGAGGAGTAGACAGGAACTCTCTGGACTATCTTTGCAACTTTGTAACTATAAATCTAAACCGACCCTACAATAAACCATTTACTGAAATGTTAAGAATGTATTGGATGTGGCCTGGCACGGTGGCTCACGCCTGTAATCCCAGCACTTTGGGAGGCCAAGGCGGGCGGATCACGAGGTCAGGAGATCGAGACCATCCTGGCTAACACAGTGAAACCCCGTCTCTACTAAAAAATACAAAAAATTAGCTGGGCGTGGTGGCAGGTGCCTGTAGTCCCAGCTACTCGGGAGGCTGAGGCAGAAGAATGGTGTGAACCCAGAAGGCAGAGCTTGCAGTGAGCCAAGATCGCGCCACTGCACTCCAGCCTCGGCAACAGAGTGAGACTCCATCTCAAAAAAAAAAAAGGAATGTATTGGATGTAAGCGCAAATGAACAAACAAGCTCAGAGGTGAAGGCGCTTGTCACAGGCTGCACAGCCAAACAGAAAGTGGCTCATGGGCAGAGAGACCCAGCAAACACCTCCCCAAGAGGAGGCCCCTGTCACTGAAGATCGATTTCTTGTGCAATGAAGGACAATGTTGTGTTGGGGGAGGGTGGAGCTTTTCTTCCCAAATATCGTAGGAGGCTCAGATGCTTCATTGAGGATCACCCCTGGTCGTGTATTCACTCAGAAGCGGGCACCCTCTCCTGGGAAACCCCTCAGGAAATCCTCCTTTTCTCCTTGCCTCCCAGGAGGCCCAGAGGGCCTTGATGAGTCACAATACCGTTTGTCAAGAGTCATTGGCCCTGGAGCTCAGGATCTCAAGCTGGGTCATCCAAATCAGGGTAGGGGACAAGGAGGGGGCTAGGGAGACCAAAGGTGGTCCAGGAAGGGAGGAGAAAGGGACAACTAATTCATCTTGAGCACCTACTAGGAGCTGGCATGGGGCAAGACATTTTAGAAGTATGTGACCACCTTCCAGCTCCCAGCCCCAAAAGGCTAACTTTGATTACTCCTGTTTCCCCAGTGAGGAAACCAAGGACTGGAAATGGATCCAGTAACAAAGCAATGGAGCAGCCAAACTGGGATTGGGCCTCCTTGGCCTCCTCTTGAACCCCACTCCGTGGGCAACCTGTACCCTGACCATGCTGGCTTCCCCCAGCTACATCTGCACCATGTGCCCTCTCTCAGCACCTGGCCTCTGCCCAGGCTGCTCCCTCTGCCTCAAACACCCTTTCTTTCCTTGTGTTACGTTAACTTCTACTTGATCTTCAGGTCTCAGGTGTTACTGCCTGTTATGGCCTGAATTGTGCCCCCTCCAATTCATATGTTGAAGTCCTGACCCCTGTTAATGTGACTGTATTTGTGGATAGGACCTTTTTAAAAATTTTTAAATTTCTTCTGAGAGCCAGTTTTGCTCTATGGCACAGGCTGGAGTGCAGTGGAGTGATCATGGCTCACTGCAGCCTCAATTTTCTGAGCTCAGGTGATTCTCCTGCATCAGTCTCCCAAGTAGCTGGGACTACAGGCATGTAACACCATGCCTGGCTAATTTTTTTTTCATAGAAATGAGGTCTCACTATGTTTCCCAGGATGGTCTCAGCCCCCTGGGTTCCAGTAATTCTCCTGCCTCGGCGTCCCAAAGTGCTAGGATGTCACAGGAGTGACAACATACCTGGCCAAGACAGGATCTTTCAAGAGGTGACTAAGTTAAATGAGGTCCTTAGTGTGGGCCGCACTCTAATATGAATGATGTCTTCCCAAGAAGAGAAGATTAGGACACAGACATTCACAGAGAGACCATGAGAAGACACGGAGAGAAGTGACTGTCCACAAGCCAAGAAGAGAAGCCCCAGAAGAAATCAACCCTGCTGACACCTTGATTTTGAACTTCCAGCTGCCAGAGCTGTGAGAAAATGTCAGTGGTTTAAGCCACCAGTCTGTGTTACTCTGTCATGGCAGCCCAAGCAGACTCATTAGGTGGCCTCCGAGAAGCCCTCCCTGACCCTCCAGACCCAAGCTGGGACGCTGTGAATGCTCTTTCCTTCACGGCGCCTCTCATGACCACAGTGTTCTGCATATTTCTGTGACCTTTTGGTTAATGGCTGTGTCCTCCATAGATGGTGACAATCACAAGGGCACAGACGGGGTCTGCCTTGGTCTCTGCACAGTGCCAGGTGCATAGTAGGCCCTCCCTAAATACATGCGGAGTGAGATGAGAAGGGAAGAGCCAGAGAGGCTCTGTGGCCTCGGGAGCTCTCCTGCCTCCCTCTGTGCCTCTATTCCCCGACCAAAACAGCACCGCCAAGGCTTCTGGAATGTTTGAACTTCAATCCTCTTCTTCAGCAAATATTTCCTTTCGGGGGGTTTCCCTGGAACCTCTCAGCTCTGTCAGGCTTGGTTTTGTCCAGAGACTTTAAATCAAATCCTTGCTGAAAAATGTGAAATTCATTCCTGAAGTCAGCAAAAGATAAGGTGCCTCGTCCTCTGCTACTTGTCTCTGTCTCTCCTTGAACCCTGTTCTTCCTGATCCCCCATTCCAGCCCTGCCCAAATCCTGCCAGCTATTAAGGGCTACACTCCAAACTTCCCTTCTCCAAAAGCTCATCCCCGGAGGCCCCGAAACTAGAAGTGGAGGCTCAGAAAGGGAGAGAGAGTGGCCCAAAGTCACACAGCTGAGCAGAGGCTGGTGTGTCTGTGAATCTCAACTCTGGCCTGGTCCCATCTCCAGGCATATCAGCGAAGGCATCTGGTGACACAAGTGTCAGCCCCAGGGGAAAATGCTCTACCTCCTCCATTCATTCCACTGGGCAGGTTGGATCTGAACTGAGGTGGGCCTGGCAGAGGTCCTGGGCCTCTGCCACCGAGAGCATGTGACCTGCCCAAGGCCACACAACCGGTTAACAGTGGAGCCAGAGCTGGAAGTGCCGGAGCCACAGTGGCTTGCCACACGGCCACCTTGCTCCTTCTGCACCAGCGACGTGACTATGCAGGAGGCAGCTTGTGTGATATTGATCAAGCTCCTGATGCAAAGCAGGGTGGGAAATCCTAGGAATCAGGTAGACCCGATTTTAAATCCAGCCATGTGATTGTGATCTCAGCCAAAGAACTCTGTCTCCTTGGGACTTTTCCACAGCTGTTACAGGGGGTTCTACCTGGTGGGGATATGTGTGGGTTGAAACAATGTTTGTGAAACCCGTAACACAGAGCCTATCCGCTACATAAAGCAGGGTCAAACTGCTGAGCTCATTGCATAAAGTGGGGTCCACCCTCACGCATCCCCACCCTGGCCACGGAGCAGCCTCCCTGCCACCGTCCTGCCCTTGCAGTCCCATTGCCCCTGGAGTCCCATTGATTTGAGTCCAAGCACCAAGCCTCCTTATCATTTTCGTTGTGATGGTGCTGCAACTGCTCAGTGTAGCTAATTAGAACTTTCTCAACATCTCCTTGGTCCCTATTTACTGCTTACAAAGAAGAGACGCTCTGGAGGCAGGAGCCTCCTTGGCCTCCTGTGCAGCAAAGTCAGAGCAGCCCCAGCCAGCCTCTCTGAGTCTCCTCGGTTGGGCAGGCCCAGTGCTTCAGCAGGGAGAGGATGGCGGAGGGCTCTACCCTCTGCCAAGCTCTGCAACCTCATGCAAGCCCTTAATGGTGGGCATGGGGCAAACTCAGAAAATGACTAGTTCCTCCTAGCCCTAAAAATGAATTTTGCACACCAGCATTTGCCTACACATGCATCAAATATCTCTGCAAGGACAGGCAAGAAACCAGTCACAGGGGAACCTTCTGGGAAGGAAGCTGAATGGCTGGGGGAAAGAAAAAGTTTGTATTTTTAAACTTTTGCATTTTAAATAATGTGAACACAGCGAGGTGCGGTGGTTCATGCCTGTAATCCCAGCACTTTGGGAAGCTGAGGCAGGTGAATCACTTCAGCTCAGGAGTTTGAGACCAGCATGGGCAACATAGTGAAACCTTGTTTCTACAAAAAATATAAAAAGTAGCCAGGCATGGTGGCACGCGCCTGTAATCCCAGCTACTTGGGAGGATCACTTGAGCCTGGGGAGGTGGAGGCTGCAGTGAGCCGTGATCATGCCACTGAACCCCAGCCTGGGTGACAGAATGGAACCCTGTCTCAATGTAACAGTAATAATGTGAATGCACTGATATTTAAACAAAGTTGAAATTAAAAATAATAAAATCTAGATTTCAAGTGAAGGGATTAAAATCCCCAGCTTCCCCAGTTTGCACGACCTCTCCTAAGGGATTCCCAGTGCCGCTGCCCTGTGTCATTGCTGCTGACGACTGACAACTGGCCACAGAGGAGCTTGGCTAAAAGAGTGAGCCCAGGAAGGGTCACTTCACCTTATGGGCCTCAGTTCCTCCTCACGATCAAGAGAGCTGCTGAAATCCGCATCGTAATCTAACCCTGATTTGCTGGTCTCTTCTTTTGATCAGATCTGGGGAGAGCATGAAACATTCCATCACGGGAGCCCCAGGGTGTGTGTAGGGGGCGAGCTCACCAAAGGCCAAGGGGCCCCAGCACCCTGAATGAGACTGTTGAGGGCATCACCCCTGAGGCCCTCTTGTTTTACCGATGAAGAAACTGACGCATGGATCTGGAAAGGAACTGTATGCTGAGATCACACAGCCGGCTGGGTACGTGGCTGCCCCACCACCCCGCACCACTCGTCCCCTGACAGCCGTAACCGAGGATTCCAGCTGCACCGGCAGGTGGAGGATCTGGCCTGGCTGTGGCCCCTTCCTCTGACTGGTGGGGCTGGAGGGTCAGCGGTGCTGGGCCTGGCCGGGCCTTGCAGGCTGTGGTATGGAGTCTGGTCTTTGTCCTAAGAGCCCCTGGGGAACCACTGAAGGGTTTTAGGCTAGGAACTGATGATGTGTGATTTATGTTTCGGAAGATCGCTCTGGCTGCTGGATGGAGAGAGGGAGCCGGCAGTCCGAAGCAAGAGCCGCTGCAGCCTGGACCGGAGCAGGGGCAGCGGAGGGGCCGCCGAGAACCAGTGCAAGGGAAGGTGAGCCGATCGCAGATGGAAAAAGTATATTCCTCCTTGGGTAGTGTGTCCTGTATCTCCAGATGTGTAAACTGAGGCCAGATCACATGATGGGCATGTTGCAGAAGAGAGTTGTAGCGTGGCCACAATGCCCAAGATTCCAGATCACCTCCTCCAGGAAGCCTTCCCTGGCCCCCAGGCATCCCCCATGGGACTACCCTGGGTGATAATCATCGGGTTCTGGATTTCTGTCCTTCCCTATCATGAAGGCAGGGGCCACTGCTTTCCTCTCTGGACTCCCAGTGCTCGGCAAACAGCATGGCACGTAGTAGGACCTCATACCTCACCTCCCTTCCCTTTCCTTTTCCTTCTATCCCCACACCCCTGCCCCAGGTCTTGCATCCAGGTATCCCCAAAGCCCAGCCTAGATGCTGGCACATAGTAGGTACGCAGTAGCTATTTCTTGAATTGGATTCTCTTCAGGTCAAAAGTCTAACACACAGTAGGAACTCGATAAATGTTCAGCCCTTTCTCCTCAAGGGCAGAGTCAATGACAAATTGCCCAGAGTTACTGGGAGCTCTCTTTGTTCCCGGCACTGCTCGGAGCACTTGAGGTAGGAATGTTATTACGTTCATTTTGCAGATCAGCAAATGGAGGCCTACACGGGGGAGGGAATTTGCTTGGGCCACACAGCTGTCAAATAGTGGAGCAGGGATTGGAACCCAGGCCCCCAGGCGCCAGGACCGGAATGCATGCCCTAGTTCTGAGGGTCCAGTGGCTGCCACTGTTCCTGGCACTTAGTAGGTACTGAGGTGTGTCTGTAATGGGCCCCAGAAGGACACATTCACCTACGAGCTGGCTGCCGCCCTCCTCCCAGGTGTGGGCATCCCTCTCGCCTGAGTGGGCCAAGCTGTCCCAAGGGACCACTGCCAGCCCAGGCCTGCCCAGGCCCTGCCGCCCACGCAGCCTCCCTGAGCCACCAGCAGGCCAGCAGTGTGGCCTGCCCTGGGAGACCGAGCCTCCCTCTGCCTCCAGGGTGGCCCAGACAAAGGCGGCGGTGTGCCCGGCCCCCTGGCACGAGGGCTGCCTTCTTGTCCTCCTCCTCCTCTCGCTCCAGGGCACTCGCGGAGGTTCTTTTCACAAAGGAGCTGGAGGATGGGGGGCAGGGCTGGGCAGCCCCAAGGCAGGGGAAGGGAGCACTGGTGAGGCCACGCCCTGCCAGGCCTGACTCCTCTCCCAGCCCTCACACAGGCACCCAGTGGGCACCAATCATGGCCTGCTGAATAATGACCATTCTGAGTACTGAGTGTGGCCAGGGTGGGGCCCTGGCACACGTGGACACCACTAATCCTCCCGACAAGAGATGGGGTTTCACACTTAGGCTGAAGAGGGGAGCGTGTCAAGGCAGCTATTATTTCCCCAATGTAGTCAAGAGGAAACTGAGGCTCAGAGAGGCCGAGCCACCTGTCTAAGGTCATACGGTTCAAAGTGGGACAAACTTGCCCCCCACCCAGGTCTACCTGATTGCCACAGATGGCATGCTACCCGCTGCCCCAACTGTCATCTAACAAACAATTAATAATAAAAAGAGAAAAAATGAACATTTAGCAAGCATTTAATATGTGGCAGGCACTGTGCCTAAGGCATTACCTATATTAAGTGATTTAATCCTCACAACAACCCTATGAGGTAAGAACTGTTATTATATCCATTTCATAGATGAAGAAACTGGGGCCGGCAAGGTGGGGCAATGCACCAAAGGACAAACAGCAAGGATTTGGTGGAGCGGGTTTCAACCCAGCCCTCCAGAACCTGCGCGCCAAACCACAGTTCTATCCTGGACAGCTGGATAGGGGGATGGACAGACTGACGGATGGGACTAATGATTGACAGCTCTGTCTCACCTGCACCAGGCCTGAGGCTGGGCACCCAGTAGGAGCTTAGCCAGCAGCGGCCACAAGAACACTGGGCATTCTCATGCAGTGCCTGCCGGAGGGGCCTCATGTCCCCAGCAGGGCTGGAGCTTGGGGGCGGTGGGCAGTGTGCCTGGGCTGCTGGGGGGGCCCAACTCCCTCCCGAGCGGAGCCACGGGCATGACGGATGTGCCCGCCACCGCGGGGAGCCCAGGGTATAGCAGTTGCCTGGAAACAGGCTGCTCTTGCGGCCCACACTCAGACCTTTGTCACCATCTCAAGGACCTTTTTTCCCTCTTCCTCCTTTCTCGCTGGAGCCAGACCCGGCACGCAGGTGAGAAATCGCAGCCAACCCACCAGCAGCCCCCTGTCACCAGGGACCATGGGGGCCCTTGGGGCCTGGTTGCGGCGGGGAGGTAGGTGGGTGCCGGGAGGATGAGGGGAGCCTGCAGTGGGAAGTCAGCGCTCCACGGGCGGCCCAGCCGAGGCTTGGAAAAATCCCGACGCTGGAATGCTTCTCTCACTGGCTTTATTTTCCCCTAGCTTCCCTGACAAAAAACGAGGCTGAGTCCTTTTTCTTAATGGCGCAATACAAGAAGCATCAGCTTCCAGAGCCGAGGGTGTGCCCAAAGGATCTGGGCAGGGCTGGGCCTCTGGGGGGCCCAGAGCAGGGGACAGGTGTGGTGCCCCCAGCACAGCAGGCACTAATTGGCTCTCATGCCGGTGGCCCTGAGAGGGGATTAACTGGGCCCTGGGGAACTGGCTGGGGATGGGGCCACACCCCAGCCAGAGTTGGGCTTGGGGATAGGAGTGTGGAGGAGCAACTAGTGAGGACTCTGGGGTCACCCCAGCATGGGCCCAAATCCCAGCTTTGTCTCTTGGGCAAGTTACTTCTCTCCCCTGTGACTCAGTTTTCTCCTCAATAAATGGGGAGGACCTAAAAGGGTGGTTATGAGAATGAAACAATATAATTCGTGTAAAGTACCTAGCATATTAGCTGGGCATGGTGGCACGTGCCTGTAGTCCCAGCTATTCGGGAAGCTGAGGTGGGAGGATCGCTTGAGCCTGGGAGGTGGAGGCTGCAATGAGCCGTGGTCATGCCACTGCACTCCAGCCTGGGTGACAGAGTGAGACTCTGCCTCAAAAAATTGAACAAATAAATAAATAAATAATAAAATATCTAGCATATAGCAAGTGCTCAATGAAAGACCACAGGCACACTTACTCTGAGGGCCACGGGGTGCCTGGCTCCAGGCATGCCATCAGGAGTATTTCATTCTCACCCTAAGCACTCAGGAAGGCAGGAAGTCCACAGTCCACTCACTGGCCATAGGCAGAACTGAGGCTCCAGGAGGAATGGCATTTGCCTAGGTGACACTGGGGAGCATGAGATGTCAGATTGACTTCCACCCCCTACCCGCCCATCAGGCTTCCGGTTTCACTGTCTCAGCCACTATCTCAGCCTCCCTGATTAGCAGTGCTGTATGTTGACCCTGAAAATCAGACCTCAACGCCGCCTGCCCCAAACCTTCCTGGGCTCCCCAGTGCCCAGATAAAATCCAGGCTGATTTGCTGGGCACTAGAGGCCTGTGTGCTATGGCTCCGCCCACCTCAGGTTTAAATGACACTTCCATGCCTCTGCACAGGCTGTCTCCTCTACCTGGGACACCCACCCTCTGCTTAGCCCCTTGGTGAGCCTCAGCCCTAGGGTATACTCTGCCAGAAAATCTCCCCAGCCCAGACTCCCCAGGCCAAGCCAGGGATTCCTCCTCTGCTCCACACCCTCTGGGTAGCCCTGGGAGATCTCCTCCCCGGAGTCACCAGCCAGCAGGGAGAATGCTCCCGGCCTGGTATCCTATCTCTGGAATCTCTGCCCTCCCTTGACCTCCACAGCTTCCCGGCTGGCACTCCTTTTCTCACTCAGCACCCACAGCCCTCAGCCCTCCCCATTCTGCTCCTGCAGGAGGGGCCTTTCCCTGATCACCCCAAGCCACAGGCTGACAGCCCTTCTACCACGCTATTGCTCCAGGAGCTACTGTGTTCCTGAGGAGGGCAGGGAGGGTGGAGGGGAGGGAGAGTAGAGGGGAGAGAGAGTGGAGAAGGAGGGTGGAGGGGAGGGAGGGTGGGGAGGGAGAGTGGAGGGCAGAGAGTGGAGGGGAGGGACAGTGGAGAGGAAGGAGGGTAGAGGGAGGGAGAGTGGAAGGAGGGAGAGTGGAGGGGAAGGAGGGTGGAGGGAGGGTGGAGGCAGCGAGAATGTAGGGCAGGGAGGGTGGAGGGAGGGAGAGTGGAGGGCAGGGAGGATGGAGGGCAGGGAGGATGGAGGGAGGGAGAGTGGGGAGGGAGGGTGGAGGGTAAGGAGGGTGGAGGGGAGGGAGGGAGAGTGGAAGGCAGGGAGGATGGAGGGAGGGAGGGTGGGGAGGGAGGATGGAGGACAGGGAGAGTGGGGAGGGAGGGTGGAGGGAGAGTGGGGAGGGCAGGGAGGGTGGAGGGGAAGGAGAGTGGAGGGCAGGGAGGGTGGAGGGAGGGAAAGTGGGGAGGGTGGAGGGAAGGGAGGGTGGAGGGCAGGGAAGATGGAGGGAGGGAGAGTGGGGAGGGTGGAGGGAGGATGGAGGGAGGGAGAGTGGGGAGGGTGGAGGGGAGGAAGGGTGGAGGGAGGGAGAGGGGAGGGTGGAGGGCAGGGAGGGTGGACAGCAGGGAGGGTGGAGGGAGGGAGAGCGGGGAGGGTGGAGGGAGGGAGAGTGGGGAGGGTGGAGGGAGGGAGAGTGGGGAGGGTAGAGGGAGGGAAAGGGGAGGGTGGAGGGGAGGCATGGGGGAGGGGAGGAGGGAGGGACAGTGGGGAGGGTGGAGGGCAGGCAGGGTGGAGGGCAGGGAGGATGGAGGGAGAGTGGGGAGGGTGGAGGGCAGGGAGGGGGGAGGGAGGAAGAGTGGGGAGGTTGGAGGGGAGGGAGGGTGGAGGGCAGGGAGGGTAGAGAGCAAGGAGGGTGGGGAAGGAGGGTGGAGGGCAGGGACGGTGGAGGGAGGAAGAGTGGGGAGGGAGGGAGAGTGGAAAGGGAGGGTGGAGGGGAGGGAGGGTGGAGGGCAGGGAGGGTGGAGGGCAGGGAGGGTGGAGGGAGGGAGAGTGGGGAGGGAGGGTGGAGGACAGGGAGGGTGGAGGGAGGGAGAGTGGGGAGGGAGGGTGGAGGGCAGGGAGGGAGAGTGGGGAGGGAGAGTGGGGAGGGAGGGTGGAGGATAGGGAAGGTGGAGGGAGGGAGAGTGGGGAGGGAGGGTGGAGGTCAGGGAGGGTGGGGAGGGAGAGTGGAGAGGGAGGGTGGAGGTCAGGGAGGGTGGGGAGGGAGGGTAGAGGACAGGGAGGGTGGAGGGAGGGAGAGTGGGGAGGGAGGGTGGAGGGCAGGGAGGGAGAGTGGGGAGGGAGAGTGGGGAGGGAGGGTGGAGGACAGGGAGGGTGGAGGGAGGGAGAGTGGGGAGGGAGAGTGGAGGTCAGGGAGGGTGGGGAGGGAGAGTGGGGAGGGAGGGTGGAGGACAGGGAGGGTGGAGAGCAGGGAGTGTGGAGGGGAGGGAGGGAGAGAGCCTCACCTTTACTGAATACTTGCCTGGGGTCAGGCCCTATTCTAGGCACATGGCCAACAAGTATCTCGATGACTCCATTTCATAGAGGACTGAAAGGAGATTGGGGTTGGAGAGATGAAGGGTCCCTCTTGCCTAAGGGCGTGAGGCCTAGCTCGGCTTTTCCACTGCCTGCGCTGCTCAGGCGACATTACGGGGTCCCCAAGGGCCATCACAGGGCTTGCATATTCCTCATGTTCTCTCACCTGAGCCAGCTAGCCCAGGCCCAAGGCAATGGCAGCGGTGACAATAGCAGTAATCATAACACTGGCTGGTAACTGGCACCGTTTAGCTACTGGGCTCCAAAACCCACATAATCCTAAACATGAAGAAATTGTTGCCCAGAGAGGCCAAGTGACTTATGTAAGGTCACACAGCTGACAAGCCATAGCCCTAGGACTTACACCCCATGATGGAAAAGCCATGATGTCCTAGAGGCTGGGACATTGCCTGGTCTCCCAACCAAGGTGGCAGCAGCCCCCAGGCAGCGGTGGCCCCAATTCTGGTCACTAGGCCCTTAGCGTATCCCCGGCGGCCACCCGCTAATTAGCCAGGCGTCTCCTGCCTGCTCAGTGGCTGTTTTGGAGCAATTCTCCCAGGAAAGGCCAAGCTTGCAGGAGCAGGAAAGGTAATTGCTAATTTGCACGAGAGGAGACAAAGGGACAAAGGCGCCCTTGGCTGCCCGGGTGCAGCCTGAGCCAGCTTTACATCCAGAGCTCCCTGCCACTTGCCATCCGCCACGGTGGGCCTCGGGACGTCTGTCTGTCCCCATGACACATCCACACAGTCTCTGTTCAGTGTGGGCCACCCGGCCACACCCCAGAAAGGCCAGAAGAGACCATTAACGTGGCCCTGTCATCCTTCAGAGCACTGCAGGGGAGGTGGACAGGGAGCTAACGATTGAAAAAGTGGATGACTCCCACGAACATTCCAGCATCTTCTGGATGCTCTGCGTGTGTTGCTTACAGAACCTCACAGCCGCTCATGGGTTGATACTGCTCTCAGCCCCATTTACAGGGGAGAACACTGAGGTACAGGGATGAAGCGACTGCCCAAGGCCACCTGGTAGGACATGAAGGAGCCAGGATTAGAACTCAGCCCATCTCGCTGCTGAGCTTGTACTATTCTAACTATGATCTAAATTGAGACTGTCTAGTTCAAGGATCCCATTTTGCAGTGGAAGAAACTGAGGGCAGAAGGCTGGAAGGGATGGAAGAAGCTGGGCTTTGGAGTCCCAGTTCTGCCTCGTATGTTCTGTGTGCTCCAGGACACAATCTTCCCTCTTTGTGCCTCAGTTTCTTCATCTGTAAAATGGTCTAGGAATCTCCAAGTTGTGTGGGCACTGGGGAAAAGATGTCTGGCCTTTCAAGGTGCTGCACAAAGGTGGGCTCCCTGATTGCTCCTTCGAGGGGTCCAGCAGCCAAGTGCCTTGGGGGGCTGAAGCAGGTGCGGCTAGAACCTAGGGCCAGGAGCCCTGTGAGATGAGGCTCAGGCTGCAGGAACCAAGGAGCAGAGACTTGTGGGCAGGGCCCACTGTCAAGGGCTGGGAGGCTGGGCTGTGGCCAGGAAGGCTGGCCCAGGGAGGAGGGGGCCCGCTTGCACAAAGCCCACCTGCCAGTACCTGCCTGAGCTGTGACTAGCGCCCTGGGGCTTGGGATCAGGCAGGCCCGGGTCCAAATCCCACCAGGCGTGCCCCTCTCTCAACCTCTGCTTCCTCATGTGCAGCCCCTCACAGAGCTGTCCTGAGGCTCAGAGAAGCTGACAGAGATGGGCATCTGGATGACAAGGCACTGGGGGCCAGGCTGTTAAGGGAACAGTCTGGAGACCCCGCCCTCCCAGCCCAGCCAGGCCAGACACCGGATGGACACACAGGCCGAGTGGACAGTCACGTGAGGTACCTCTTCCTCTTCTCGCTGAGACCTGCCCCGGACTCTGCCTGCCTGCGGCCTGAGCTTCCCCAGGCTCCGGGCCTTTCAACATCCTTACAACAGACCTCCTGTCCCACCAAGCCGTGCCTTACAAAATCTGGTCGGAGACCACAAATCTGAAAGGCGCTATTATTACATAGCACACATGTGCAGGAGGTGCATGCATGGGGCTGCTTATGGTGGGGGCTATAAGGGCGCTGGACGATCTCTCCTGTCCCGCACCCCCTGGGCTCTCTGAACCAGGACAGCCTGGTCTTAGCCCTCCATCAGCCCTGCCTCACTGTCACCCTGGGCAAGTCACACATCCTCTCCAGGCCTCAACTTACCCCCTCTGTAAACTGGGGCTATTACTTCTTGTTCCATCTTCCTCATGGGGTTCTTAGAAGACTCAAGTGATAGGACAAATTTCCAACAGCTTTGAAAACAATTCAGAGTCATACCAGAATGTTAGGTTGTTAGGTTCTGGTTTTAAGCATTAGGCATGGTGGCTCATGCCTGTAATCTGTAATCTGAGCATTTTGGGAGGCTGAGGTGTTGGAGACCAGACTGGGCAACATGGCAAGACCCTGTCTCTAAAAAAAAAAAAAAAAAAAAAAAAAAAAAAAAAACAGAAGAAGAAGAAAAAACTTAGTTGGGTGTAGTGATGTGCACCTGTAGTGCCAGCCACTTGGGAGGCTGAGGTGGGATGCTTTGAGCCCAGGTCAAGGCTACAGTGAGCTATGATTGCACCACTGCACTCCAGCCTGGGCAACAGAGCAAGGCCCTGTCTTAAAAAATAAGAAAATAAAAATAAACATTTACTGAGAAGCTCCTATAAGCCAGGCCCCAGGCTGGGCACTTACACACACGCTTCCCAGAGTGGTCTCTGTAAGTCCCATCGCAACCCGGTTCTATGGGCTGCGAAACTCCTGTCCCTGTTTTGCAGTTGAGGACACTGAAGCTCAGAGAGTGATTTGCCTAAGATCACGCGGCTGGAAAGCAGTGGACCCAGGATTCGAATCCAGGGCCATCTGAGAATCCGCCACTCAGGGTGAGGAGCTGGATGATGGTAGCCTCTTTTCCAAGTCCCCATGGGTCTTCAAACCCACTCAGCACCTTTAAGATATGAGCAGCAAGGCACCTGCCCCAGCCCCACCTACAAGGCTGGCATCACTGACCCCCGTGGGGACAGGCCACCAGGGCTCAGAAATCATTTTGTTTTGAGGCCCAAGGTCCTGCAGAATAAAATGTGGTCTTTTGATTCCCAAATACAGGGGGTGGGAGGAGCTGGGGACACTGGCTTCCTTGCAGTTCCTCAAACCAACCAGACACACTCCTGCCTTGGGGCCTTTGCACTTGCTGTTCCCTCTACTTGGAATGTTTTTCCACCCAATTCCTGCATCACTTGCTCCTGCACCTCCTGCAGGGCTTTGCTCAAAATGTCACATTTCATAGCTGAAGGCCTCTCACTGAGGCCCTCCCTGACACCCTGTTTAAAATTCTAACACCTCCTGCTCCAACCCCTTGAGTTTCCCTGGTTCTGCTTTACTTTTCTCCACGCATTTACCAGCGTCTGACACAGTGGGCCTGTTCCTTGTTTACTGGGTACTGTCAGCCTGCCCTAGAACGTCAGTTCTCAGAGGGCAGGGATTTTGTTTATGCCTCCAGAGTAGAGTGTCTAGGACAGAGCAGGTGCTTGGCAAATATTTGAACAAGTGAATCAAACTGAGGCCCAGAGAGGAAAGCTGGTGGGCCCCAGGCTGCACAGGAAGCGCAGGGGCAGCATTTGTGTCCTGGCCTTCTGCCCCCAGCTCTGGGCATCTGTCCCCTCTCTTTACTGGCATGGAATCAGCTTGGGTTTGCTAGAATTGGGGGTGCAGGAGCCTGGGTCCCTGCCTCCTTCCCCTCCTGAGAGATCTGGGAGCCAGCAATGGGTGGGAGAATAGCCTCCGCCCTGGGGCTGTGTCTGGGAAACAGCAATGTGCGTGGGTAGAATGTGTCCTTCCAAGAGACCCTGACTTCCCACCTGCCCCACTCTCCATCCCAGCTCCCAGAGGCAAGGCTGAGAACAGAGCCTTCTTTTCTTTCTTCCTCCTGATTTAGGGAATGGGATCTGCCCCAGACACACTAGCTGCCATGGCGAGGTGGCAGTCCCTTGCCTTCCTGGTGGCCTCCGTGGAGGATGGTTCTTCCTTTTCACAGACAAGGTGCTGAGGGCAAAGGAGCCAGGGCACCATTTGTCCAAACTTACTCGGGCAAAATCAGACCTCAAACTCTGCTCTGGCAAGTCAGACTCATACACTTTCCCTGTGCTGAGCCCCCCACAGAGGGAGGAAACTGCCTGCTGGAAGTAGCAGGTGGCCATAGCTGGGAGCAGCTGCTGGTCAGCCGCCTGCCTGAGTGCACATCTGGGTGCTGCCCTTTGCTCACAGGGGCCCTTGGGCAAGTGGCATAAGATCTCAGTGCCTCTCAGTGTTGCTGCGGGAGCCCGGTGTGCAAACACACAGGGAGCACTTAGAACAGACTGGCACCCACTGAGTGCTCAACAAACATGAGCTGACACACTACCATCATCACCATCATTGGTGTGTGCCATCACACACACCACCATCACCATCACCACTACCATTGTCATCACCACCACCATCATCACCATCATCTTCATCACCATCACCACCACCATCATCATCACCATCATCATCACCATCATCTTCATCACCATCACCACCACCATCATCATCACCATCACCACCACCATCATCATCACCATCACCACCACCATCATCATCACCATCACCACCACCATCATCATCACCATCATCATCACCATCATCTTCATCACCATCACCACCACCATCATCATCACCATCACCACCACCATCATTATCACCATCATCATCACCATATTCATCACCATCATCATCACCACCATCACCACCACCATCATCATCGTCACCATCATCACCATATTCATCACCATCATCATCACCATCATCATCACCATCACCACCACCATCATCATCATCACCACCACCATCATCATCATCACCACCACCATCACCATATTCATCACCATCATCATCACCACCATCATCACCATCACCACCACCATCATCATCACCATCACCACCACCATCATCACCATCACCACCACCATCATCATCGTCACCATCATCACCATATTCATCACCATCATCATCACCACCATCACCACATCAACATTATCGTCATCATCATCGTCACCATCATCACCATTAATACCACTATTGTTACCATTACCATCACCACTATAATCATCATCATGACCGCCATCACCATCCTCACCACCATCCCCACCATCCCCAACACCATCACCACCATCAGCACCAGCACTGCCACCACCGTAACTGTGTCATGTAGCATCCATTCCCCACAATATGTCCTGAACTCTGCCAGGGCAAGAACCACATCTGTGGGTCTCAGCAGTGCACCCCAGGAGGCCCTCTCTAGGTTGCTAAATGGATAAATGAGTGAATGAAATGATGAATAGTTCTCTGTGGAGGGCAAAGCAGCTGATGAGGAGGAGACTCAGATTCACCCCTCCAGCCCCTCCCCCTCATTCCTGTAAATCTGCTCCCATTTAGGGCACTGCCTCCTAGAACCTACAGCCTCCCTGGACCTCAGACTCCAGTCTCTGCCCTGCACACACTGGACCAGACTCACTCCCTAAACACCTCCCTCCCCATGTTCTTCCTGCTCTACAACACTCAATGGCTCCCAATCCCCAAGATCTGGCTTTCTGGGGCCCCATTATGGGGCCATCCAGCCATATCTCCCCAGCCCTGCACCTTCCTTCAAGCCAGTTTCCTTCCCTCCTTCCCACTGTCTGTGCCCCTGCCCCACCTGGGCTTCCCAACATGGCCAGAGGAAGTGGAAATCCTCTCGATGGAGCTTGAGGCCCATGATGACCCAGCCCTGCTGACCCTGCCAGGCTCCTGAGTCTCTCTGTCCTGGGACTGGAGGAGTCTGCTTGTTGGGTGGGTTGGACCCCCCTTGATGGGACTGCAGGCTGCTTGTGTGGGGGACCCTGGCCATCTCGCCAGCCCTCATGTTGGCCCCACAACAGCTCTGCTTCTCCATTTTGCGAAGGAGAAAACTGAGGCACAAAATGGATAAAGACAAGGCTTGAGGCATTCATTTAAAAAATATCCACTGAGTGCTAGGAACTCAGCAGTGAACCAGACAGCAAATATTCCTGTCCTTATGGAACCCAAGAGGAACATGCACAAAAACACAGCTTGGTCAGATGTTCATAAGGGCTCCAAAGTTAGTGTAAGGGGCTTGAGAGTGATGGGAACCAATGACATTTTGAAAAGACAATCAGGGAGGGCCTCCCTGAGGAGGTGATATTTCAGCAGAGCTCAGTGACGTCCAGGGGAACAGCCAGGAGGCCAGTGTGGCTGAAGGAGAGTGAGCAGGGGCCAAGGAACTGGAAAGAGGGACCAGAGCTGGGCCTTGCAGGTCATGGTGACTTTTGCTCAGAGAGTGATGAGAAGCCACAGGAGAGTTTTGAACAGAGAAGGAACATGGTCAGGTTTACATTTTTAACACAGCACTTTGGCCACAGTGTGAAGCAGGGCGGAAGTAGGAGGGAGGACAATGAGTGCTACAGCTGGGGAGGAGGTGACAAGAGCTGGGGTAGGGGGTAGTGATGGAAAAGGCCTTGCACTCCCACACTCCCTAGAGCACTACTTCCTGGGAAAGGCAGGCTCAGAGGAGCCAGACACCAGGGCAGCAGGGCTGGCACGGGGGACTCCAGGCAGAAGCTACCTCCTGGAGCTCAGCAAGCCTGGCACAACCAGGACAGGGGCTGGCTCCCTGAGCCAACCAGCTGGAGAGCACACCAGCCCCTAGGCTGCCCCCGACCTCCAGCCAGGGGGGTACCTGGTACTCCCAGCTCTGAGAGGGCAGAGATCAAGTCCTGTTCACCACCACGGAGGCAGTACCTAGCACAGCTCCTAGCAAAGAGTAGGTGCTCTGGCAATCTTTATGGAATGAATGACAGGACCTGGTACATAGCAGGCACCAATCAAAATGTACTGAACAAATCAGTGGATGAATGGATTGCCTGCAGCCCTGTATCATTTGCCGGTAGTTTCTCGTGTTAGTCTGAGTTCCTTAAAATAATTACAACTGCTGCGGATCGGATCGCAGAGCCTTGCCAGGAGCCAGGCCCTGGGCTAAGTCTCTTACCAGCATGAAACAACCCCAAACAGCAGGTTCTATTGCTAGGCCCACTGTACAGAGGAGGAAACTGAGGCCAAGAGAGGTTAATTAATTTCCCCAAGGTCACTCTGTTACTAGGCAGCACAGCCAGGATTCGAACCCAGGGCTGGGTTCTTCTCAGCTACGTGTTAATACCTCCGGAACCAGGATCTTATCAATGACACCGTCATTCCCAACTCAACTGTAAATCCTCCTGAGGGCAGGGATCCCTGGGGTCCCTGATGAACAACCCCAATCCTCCATCATATCTTAGGCGCTGCGTTGGCTCTCCACAGCAGCTCAGAGAATGGCACCGCCTTCCCGATAAGGAACCCAAAGGCTTGGAGCTTGGGAACTTTTCCAAGAATGGTACCCCAAAGGGGCAGCGGAGGAAGGCCTTGAGCCCCCACCTTCTGGGGCCTGGCCAAGGGCTCTTTCCATAGTCCCCTTCCCCCTCCTGTCCCCACAGCCGCCTTGTGTACCCAGCACAGGCACAGGAGGCACAGGGATTCAGTTCCCAAACCACGAGCCCTGCAAGCAGCAGCAGCCACTTCCTGGGGCCCAGCGGGTGTCCAGAAAACCCGCCCACACCAGAGGCCAGTCTCAAGGTCTGGGGCCACTGGGTTGACCCTGGGCTAACTTCTTACCTCTGCCTCTCTTTTTCCTGAATAGGCAAAAAGCACAAAAACTGAGCTTTAGGACCTGCACGGGCAGCTGGGCATTTAAAACTGCAAGGAGGGCATGCTTAGCTATATATGCACAATAATAATTAATAACAATAATGATAACAACAGCAGCTGCAGTGATGATGGCCAACACCAAGCACTCCACCGCGACCCTTAAGAAGCCCTCAATGCTCACTACGGCCTTCAGGGAAGCAGGTCCCATTAGTACTCCCACTTTTTTGGATGTAGAAACTGAAGCACAGAGAACTTCAGCAAGTTGTCCAAGCCACACAGCGAGTATGCAGTGAATTCAGGATTCAAACTGAGGAACCCCACTGCAGAGCCAAGTATGTTGGGCACAGAAGGGAGTGGACCCCTCAGGCAGGGGAACCAGGGGGCAGGGAATGGGATGGGATGGCCACTTATCAGGTCCTAGGAAACTGCTGGTTTGCTTTTTGTTATTTTGGAGGTTTTTTTGTTTTATTTTGTTTTTTTTAGTCGGAGTCTCGCTCTGTCGCCCAGGCTTGAGTGCAGTGGTGCAATCTTGGCTCATTGCAACCTCTGCCTCCCAGGTTCAAGAGATTCTCCTGCTTCAGGCTCCCAAGTAGCTGGGATTATAGGCGTGCGCCACCACGCCTGGCTAATTTTTGTATTTTTAGTAGAGACGGTTTGTTTTTTGTTTCACCACGTTGGCCAGGCTGGTCTCAAATTCCTGACCTCAAGTGATCCACCCATCTCGGCCTCCCAAAGTGCTAGGATTACAGGCATGAGCCACCATGTCCAGCCAACTGCTGGTTTTGGTTTTGGTTTTAAATCATGTGCGTGTGCTGCCATAAAACAAACCTCTTTCGTGCCACCTTCATCCACCTTGCCCCCTCCTAGGAGGTCTATCCCCTCCTCTCCCCACGGCATGGCTCCCTTCCTCACAAGAGGCTTTCCGTGCTTCCTCCCCAGCCATCGAGGCACTCTCTCCCTCTCCTAACCCCCCAGGGGGCTGCCCAAGATCATGCACTGGCCACCCGTCTGCTCTTGGGGCAGCTGGTAGCTGGCCTGGGCTGGGTGTGGGGCTGCACCTCCGCATTTAGGCCCCACCGCTGAGGGCAGAGGCCTGGTCTCACAAGAGCCGGCAGGAGGCTCTCTCAGCCTTGGCTGACGTGGAGTGGCCAGCGGCTGGCTGTGGGGCTCCATACTACTCTGTACCCTCCCTGAACTGCAGAATCTCTGGGGGATCCCTGAGGGTGAACCCTACCAATAGACCCTGCTTGTGTCTAATATCCCAAGGTTGGCACCCTCTGCCAGGCAGATTCACACCCAACTCCCCAGCCTGGGATGAACCACCGTCCAAGACCAGGTAACACCACAGAGGATCCCAGAATCTAAGCCTTGTTGTCAGAAGGATGGCGATTTAAGGAGCTGAGGACACAACCCTTCCCTGTGCGAGTTGGAGTCTGTGACCTGCCTCTTCCCAGCTGTGTGCTCTTGGGCATCTTACTTAACGTATCTAAGCCTCTGAATCTCCATTGGCGAGATAAGGATCACAGCGGCCACCAAGTTTGGACAATCACATGGGGTCGTGTGCATAAAGTGTTTAGCACAGGGCCTGGCACTTCCTAAGTGCTGGACAATACTGGCTGTGTCATGACTGCCATTGTTCTCACTCCACAGCAGACACGGACTGAGTACGTCATATATTCCAGATTCTCCCCACAGCAACTGGAAGAAGTAGCTGACGTTGCTCTCCCCATTTTACAGATGTGAAAATGGAAGAAGGTAAGATGGATCCAAGCCAGTTGGTGAGTCAGGATTAGAACCGAGGGCTCTCGTTCCCGCTCTCAGTCCCGTAATGCACAGCCTGGACTCCGTGGAGCCCACTGCCCCTCGCCCCTCCTCCCCGATGACCAGCCTCTGATTGGAGCACCAGGACTCCCGGCCTCCGCTTCCCACCACCTTTGGCTCTGCGCCGTCCCTCTGCCCTCTGGCTTCCATCAAGGTCCCCTCTCCTCCAGATCTGGGGGCTGGGGCCCTGTCAATCCTGGAGGCAAACCCAGCTGACCACCACCCTCCTGGAAGCCCCCCAGCCCAGTTTCCCTGCACATGCTCTGGCTTCCCTTCTACCTCTGCCTACTGCCCCTTCTGCTGCTCTCTGCTCCAGTGTCCCCTGCCCCTGCCCTGGACTCCATGTCCGTAGGTCTCACTGCCACTGGCCACACCACAGGCATAAGCAGAGAGCAGCACGTGTTTCCCATGCTGAGCACTTGACATGGAGTCTCTCTTCAGCTCCCCAAGGCAGCTCTGAGAGATAGGTCATACTATTGCATCCTTTTTTTTTTTTTTTTTTTTTTAGACAGGGTCTCGCTGTCACCCAGGCTGGATGGAGTGCAGTGGCACAACCATGGCTCACTGCAGCCTTAACCTCCCAGGCTCAAGTGTAGCTGGGACCACAGGCATGGCGCCACCATGCCCAGCTAATTTTTTTTAGTTATTATAGAGACACAGTCTCACTATATTGCCAGGGCTGGTCTCAAACTCCTGGGCTCAAGTAATCCTCACACTTCAGCCTCCCAAAATGCTGGGATTACAGGCATGAAACACTGTGCCTGGCCTGGATCCATTTTACAGATGAGAAAACTGTGGCTCAGAGAGGGGCAGCAACTTGCTTCAAGGTCATTCAGCTAATGAGTCACAGAGATCCACTGAAACCCCGGCCAGTCTGAGCTCCAGAGACCCACTCGGTGGCACTGCTTCACCTGGCTTCATCACAGCTTCTAGGGCATAATCCTGATCACAGCTTCCTCTCATTGAGGGCTTGACTGTCCACACCTTGGTATAGATACTTCTATACAATAACATGGAAGGAAGATATAACTGATTCCATAGCTATTATCATCCCATTTTACAGATGAGGAAACTGAGGCTCGGAGAGGGGAAGTAACTTACCCAAGACTGCACAGCAGTAAGTGGCAGAACCTGGACCCAGCCCCTGGCTCCAGACCCCCACTGCTCTGCTGACCTGCAGGGGCCTCGAATCAACATAAAGCCCTTCACCCCCAGCCTGCTCCTGTCCCAACCTCAACCTCCAGAGAACATCCATCCTCCATGGAGCCTCCCAGCCTGAGCCCTCTGAGCTGCCTCCCTTCTTCTCTCCCCTCAGCCCAGGCTTTCCTGTCACCCTACAGAGAGCCTCGGAGCTACCCTTGGGAGGTTCACAGCTGCCTGGCTTCGGGATCTTTGCTCTGAGAGACCCCAAGATGGAGCAGCAGCCCCTATTCTGTGGCCCACCTGGCAGGCTTGGTTTCATGCCATCTTCCCAGCTACCCCTTGGGGTACGGGTTTTATCACCCCCTTATACAGAAGGGGTCAGGGATCAAAGCAGGCAAGCCATTTGCCCAGAACCACATAGCTGGTGCCAGAGTTGGGATCCAAATGCAGGACTGTCCTTGGCCATACCGCCTTCTGGATGTCCCTACGGTGGCTCTGCCCAGTCAAGAGCCCCCGTTGCCCGGGGAGACTCCTCTTCACATCCTCATGACAATGACAATCCCACGAGTTAAACATTTCACATGGATTCTTGCCTTTAGTTTTTCCCAACAACCTGCAGGGGAGGGACAATCATCAGACCCATTTTACAGAAGAAGAAACTGAGGCACCTAGTGGTTGCTTAGCTGGGGGCCCAGCAGAGCCTGTGCCTTGGTTTGCTAACCTGTAGAATGGGGTCATAACAGCCTTTCAGGGCGCTTGAGGACTGTGCAAGGCTGTGGAAGCCAGGGGCTCTCGGAAACACCCCTGAGGGCTGGCCTCAGACAAGGCCGGAGGCCCAATTGTGTTTTTCTCGACTCGCCAGCATCCAGTCAGGGCCTGGCCTGCTGAAGGAAGGGCCCCATGTCTCCTTGAACATTTCCTCAGCCCGGGGATGCCGAGAAAACGATGAGTCATCCACCCAAGCAGAGGCCTCCCAGGAGCTTGCGTCGGGTCCCAGCCGGGAGGGGAGGGCTCCAAGCTGGAGAGGGGGCCTGGGTAACACGATGACTCCCACGCTGGCCCCACCGAGGCCTGAGTCACGGGGTCCCCTCCACGGCCTCCCACCGCCACAGGCTGCCAGCCTACAGGACACCCTTGGATGCTGTGCCCCAGATCCTGCCCCTGCGCCTTCACCCCAGATCTGCACCCCGGTTTCCTAAACCACTCTTCCCACCCACAAATCCCGGGGTTGTCTATGACCCTCTAGCCTCCCTCGCCCCACTCCCACCTCACCTAGCCCCAGCCACTCAACCGCTGGTCCGTCGAGGAAACCCGTCACGCCTTTCTCCCCTCACCTCGCTATGCCTCCGCCTGGTTTTCCTTCTCCATCGCCCTCTTGCCTCTCGCCACTGAATCTGAGTGTTCCTTCTAAAACCCCAACGTGACCTTAGCTCCCTCCATGTAAGCACCCTCCTGTGAGCTCCCTGCTGTCCCTGATGCGATGGGCTCCTCAGATCTCTCTCCTCCATCTGGCCCCAACCAATCTTGGCAGCTCACCCCCTCGGGACCCCACTGTGGTTCTCAAGCTGACTTGGCCATTTACTCATGTCCACTCCATCTAGAATGTTCTTCCAAACATGCTTCTCTAAGAAAATTGGCCCTGGGATCCGTCGTACAACACCCACGCTGACCCCGCCAAAACCAGTCCCACCCCCCAGAATGAGCTTCCCTATGCTCTGCTCTTGCTGAAAAGTTCTTTTTGGACTTCAAGGTCCAGGTGAAATGTCACTTTCCCTAGGACTTCTCAGGCCCTGTCCCGTGGGAAGGTGGGTCTGCACCCTGGGGCTCCTCAGGGCCTCTGTGTAGAACTGGGCAGTTCTCAGAACCCGGCTCTGAAACATCTGCTGAACCACCCTGCCCAGTGGGGAGCCCCTTAAGGGCAGGGGCTGGTCTGGGTCCTGGGGACGCAGCAGCAGCAAAAAAAAAAAAAAAAAAAAAAAGATGCAGTCCACCCTGCTAGTGCTCATGGCCTTGGGCAGACAGATCCTAAGCACAGAAAGTAGTGAAACACATAGAATGTTCAGGGAGTGATGAGGGCCACAGAGGAAAATTCAAGTAGAAAAGAGAGATGGGAGATGGTCCAAGGGATCTAAGGTGGTCCTCACTGGGTGATCAGGGAGGCCCTCTCTGAGCAGGTGACATTTGACCAAAGACCTGAAGAAGGAGAAGAGCTGACCATGCAGAGATCTGAAGAAAGAGTATTCCAAGCTAGGGGAAGGCCAGTGCAAGGGGCCTGGGGCAGGACTGTATTTGGCATGTTTGGAGAATAGCAAAGAGGCCAGTGTGGCTGAGGCCAAATGAACGAGGTGAGAGGGAATTGAGAGTGGTGGGTAGCCAGGGCCAGATCGCGCAGGGCTCTGCAGGCTACTGGGAAGGCATTGGCTCTTGCTTTAAGTGAGACAGGAGTCTTGGAGAGTTCTGGACAGAGGAGGGAGAGACCTGACTTGGGGTTTCCAAGGTTTCCTCTGGCTGTTTGTGGGAAGAACGGGTTATGCAGGCAGGGAACAGGGTAGACACGGGGGGCCCCGTGGGGAGGCAGCCGCCTCTCCAGGCTTGGACCAGGCTGGAGGCAGTGGAGGCCATGCGACATGGTAGAATTTGAGATGTGCTTTGAAGGTAGAACCAACAGGATTTGCAAATGGGTTGGATTGGGAGGGAGAGGAGGTCAGAGAAAGGGGTCGGAAGTGACTCTCAGGTGTGGCCGAGGAAGGGGAAGGCTGCAGCTGCTGTATAGGAAGGGCAGTGAGGAAGTGAATAAATGAATGACCTGGGCTTGGGAACCAGAGGCTCACACTCAGCTCTGGAGCTCAGTGGGACTTTGAGTGAGTTCCCTCCACTCTGCCTTAGTTTCCCCATCTGCAGGGGAGGAGCTCCATGTCCAGGGTGGCCAAGAGGACTAGCGCTCCGGGATCCACAACCATGTGGGTGAGAGGATGGGCCCAGCCTCCCACCTGCTCTGCCATCTCCCCACTCCCCACGACTCCCGTCTGCTGGCCCAGCAGCCCACCCAGGCCAGGCCTGCAGCTGCAGTTGAAATCGGAGGGGAAGAGCATGGACGAGAGGCAGCAGGGGCATCTGTCTCAAACAAGGCTGGGTCTGGCCAGGTGGGAGGGCAGCCTTGAGGTCTAGAAAGCTTACGTGGGGTGCCCTCACTAAAGGCGAGAGGGCACCATGAGCCAGGGTTGGGTGGAGAGCTAGGGCACCCCTGCTGCTTTCACTCCCAGGGGTCCTCCTGCACCCCTGCCTCCAGGCTCTGGGGTTTGGAGGGTCAGACAGAGCCCTGGAGCTCCAGCCCAGCTGTGTGTTCACTGTGGGCCTTGGGGAGGTTCCCTGGCCTGTCTGGTACCAAGTTCTCATCTACTTCACAGAACCCAGGGGAGAGTAAATGGAATAATGTATCTGGCACATGGCAGGGGCTTGCAAAATTGGGAGATAGGCTCAGACCCCTGCCGGAGGGAGGCAGTCATTACGCCAGCCATTATGTGTTCTCCTTACAAATCCAGACCCCAGGAACTCAGGTTCCCAGCCAGGGGGCCGGGAGGGGGTGGGGTCCATATGGAGAAGGCGGGGGCCGGGTGGGGGTCCGGTCCATACAGGAGAAGGGCGAGAGGCTTGTCCCTCTACTCAGCAGGTGCCTGCCAGGCCTTGGGAAAGCCCTCCAGCGCCCTTCCTTGACCTCTGGGATCTGACACCTGGGAAGAATTCAGAGGCAGGGAGATCACTGAAGTCTTCTGTATGTCATAACTAAACATAATGAGGCTCACTGCAGGGCAGGAACCAGTCAGGGCAGCAAGAGACCCTGAGTCTGCAAGTTCCCAGCTCTGGGGGCTCATGCCACATCTCCATCCCTCACCAAGACTTCTGGTGCCAGGTGCAGTGCCCACCGCCTGTAAGCCCAACTACTTGGGAGGCTGAGGTAGGAGGATCACTTGAGCTCAGGAGTTTAAGACCAGCCTGGGCAACAAAGCGATAATCTGTCTCAAAGAAAAGAAAAGAAAAAGCCTTCTCTGTTCAATTCAATGCAACATTTCTCAGGCCCCTGATAGTGCTGGAGACACAAAAATGACTCAGATACAACCTCTAGGGAACTCATAGTTGCTGCCTACCTACTCTATGCCAGGGACTTGGCTGGGTGCCTCATCTCCACTGTACCATTTAATATTCACAACATCCTTCATCACCACTCCCATTTTCCAGATGAGGAATACTGAGGCTCAGTGAGATCACATAGCAGCTAACATTTCCTAAGATTTGCTACATTTGGGGGCCCCATGTGCATGAAAGCATTAATTTCCACATCACTCCTAGAAGAGGAATATGATTACAGCTCCATTTTACTGATGAGAAAATTAAGGCCATGGGAGGCAGAGGTTGCAGTAAGCCAATATTGCATCAAAAAAGAAAGACAGGAAGGAAGGAAGGAAAATTAAGGCCAAACTGATAAAAGGGCAGAGATGGGATTTGAACCCAGGGTCCTGTAGCATTAAAGCCCAGTCCCTTTACCTGTTCTCTACATCAAAGTGGACTCAAGGGTTCTTGTTCTAATAAGCCACTGGCCCTGGTGGGTGCTGTCACCAACTTCCAGCTGCTTCTTCACCTGCTTTGGGGCCCATGGGCCTAGCCTGGTTCTCTGTGTTTTTTTTGAGACACAGTCTCCCTCTGTCACCCAGGCTGGGGTGTGGTGGCATGATCACAGCTCACTGCAGCCTCTAACTCCTGAGCTGAAGTGATCCTCCTGCCTCAGCCTCCTGAGTAGCTGGGACTACAGGTGCGTGCCACCATGCCTAAGTTTTTTAAAATTTTGTATACAGACGGGGTCTCACCATGTCCCCAGGCTGGTAGGCCTGGCTTTGACATGAGTGAGCAGGGTGGCCTCAAGCACATTCCTTAGCCACCATCCTCAAATAACAGCAGAGCCTTTTCCAGTTTGCCAAGAAGTGGAGTTTTAGAGCCCATTTTCCAGAAAAGGAAACTGAGACTGAGAGAGGCCAGGCAGGCTACTTGCCCGTGGTCATGTGGCAATTAAACAGTTGAGTTAGGACCCCATAGGCCCTGGCCCCCTCACTTCAAGTTCAGAGCCTTTTCTCCCAGGACCCTCCCGCCCCATGCTTGGCTTTGGGCTTTGTTATAGGACCATAGCAAGAGGCAGGTAGGGAGTGGCGGTGGGAAGCTGGAACAAGGAGATGCCTTGGCTGCAGTCATGGGGACAGGGGTATGGCACCACCTCTTATGGCCACCACTTGGCTTCAGCCAACTGCTGAGACTCCAGGGATGGCAGGGGCCAGGGCAGCAGCTCAGGTGACTTGGTGATGATGGAGGACACCCCAACAGCACCACACTGGCAGACAGACAGGGTGAGTCCAATCCAGATCTCACATGAGTGCAAGCACATGCAGTCACACCCGTGGCTGCCAAGGCCCACAGCCCAGGTGCTCACATAGATGCCGACAAACACGCAGAGGAGCCTCTCCACCTGTGCCCTGCACACACTCCACACACACACACAAGCATTTCCAGCCTGCACATAGGAACAGCACACTCACGCCCATACAGTTGCACTTTTACACACACACACACACATGCACATGCATGTTCTAGCCCGTGAGCACACACATGTGCAGCATTCAGTTGCACAACCTCTGAGCTAATATCTGGCTTGAAGAAGCCCAGGTATGCCTGAGGCCCTCCACCTTGGTCCCCAGACACCCCCAGCCACAGGCTCCCCACACCCAAATCCTCCCAGCAGCATTTCTGAGGTCCCAGATGGGCCTTCCAGCCTCCCAGACATGCGGGGACGACAAAGCAGCCTGCAGGGGCCATAAAGGAGAGGGTTTTCCTGCCAGCTCCTACCCAGGGAAGAAGGGTGCACGGTTTCCCCACCCCTCAGCAGACAGTGACCCATGACTTAGAGGGGAGGCCCCAGGAAGGCAGAGCCTGACCTGTCTGCATCACCCTGGCACCGAAATGCAGCCCCCCAGAGTTACCTAGGACCATGCCACCCAAATCACAACATGTAACTGACAAAAACGCATGCTCCACCACTCACAAAAAATGCAAATGGGGCCTGTGCCAGGCATCACTGTCAACCTTCTTCCAAAAGCCCCCCAGGACCCAGGACAACAGAGGCCTCCTCCCTCCTCCCCACCCCACACCCATCTTCATGAGCCCTAGGAAAGCCCACAGACTTTATGCTGTGCCAGTCCTGCCTCAGGCACCAGCCTGTGAATACAGACATCTTGACCAGAGGGATGCTTTGAAACTAATTCAGACTAAAGTGTAATGGACTGAAAGCTTGACATGAAGGACCTATGCTTTCAAATTGGATCAGGTTGCAAGACCCTTCAAGGTCAGAATGGAGATGTACGCAAGGCCCCTAGCATTGGTGTGGACTAGGGGAAGTTCTGAACCTCCCTAAGCCTCAGTTTACTCATGTGAAGGTAGCAGTAATCACAGCACCGGCCTCTAGGCTGCTGTGAGAATTCCACAAGCTGATGCGTATCAGTGCCTCAGCCCAGTGACAGGCACACAGTAGGTGACCCCCAAAACAGCCGCTATACTGATAATTCAGAGAAAACCAGGAAATACTGAGGGACTCAACCAAAGGTCACAGCACATATTACACGGTGCTAAGTCAGAGGCCATTTCCCGCCCAGACCAGCGGCCGCAGGTGCCAAAGGTTTACACAAAAGCTCTGGGGAGAAAGACTTAGGACTGAAAATGCTTTCCACTAAATGAACGTTGGTGCAAACTGGGAAAAGACCACCATTAGTCAATTTGGGTAGCGGAACACCTGGGGTCCAGCTTGCAAAAGCCTGGTGTTGAGAGTGGAGTTTGGCAATCTCGAAGTTTCCCTTGGGGAATGGGGCTCTAATGGTGGGATTCCTGGCAGGTCCACGGAGAAGCTACAGCGGTGCACAGAGAACCCTGTTCCAGTCCTGGCTCCCAACAAATGGAAACTTCCTCTCTCTAGGCCTCAGTTTTCCCATCTGGAAGATGGTACAGTTGGGCTGAGAACCTCTATCTCTCCACAGAGCCTTGGGGCTCTCTGATCCTAGGAACTGACAGACAGCCCAGGACCCCACCTCAGCCGTAACCTGTGGCCCTCGCAGGCTCTGGGGACAGCTCCACTCGCTCCACTCAGAGGTCAGAGGAAAAGGAAAGGGGTTGTTTTACTTTGTGGCCAATGCCGGAACGGAATTGGAGGGTCTTGTCTCCAAGGGGTTTGCTTCCCCCACTTGGCAGCCCACAGGCCTGGAGCAGGCCAAACGTAAGAAATAATAAATCCTCACCAGGCTTCGCCCGGCCAGGAGGCCCCCAGCTGGCTCTTGTCATAAAGAGATCTTATCCCCACCAGCACCCCTAGCTGCCCATGGAGGACTCCGCCCTCCTCTCCTCCATACCCTGCTTCCACCTTCTACTTCCTGTGACAACCTGCAAACTGGAGGCCAACTTGCCTCTCCCCCACGCCCAGGCTTCTCCTCGACCCCCGCCCTGCCCCACCCCCACCCGGGCCCCAGCTGCAGGAGGCCCTGTGGAGTGTAATTCCCCTCGCCCTCTCTCTGCCCTGGGCCCGTCCGGACAGATTAAGCCTTTGTCACACACACCCAGAAAAGCTCAGGGCCAGATGGGACAGGACAAGTGGTGTCAGATCATCGACCCTTGGCTGGCCGGGACGAGGAGAGGGCCCCGACCGCAGCACCGCATATGGCTGTGGGAGGAGGAAGGGAGGCCCAGGGTGGGGGCAGCCAGAGAGCAATGGGGAAGAGAGGTGACACACCATGGCCACCCTGGGGACAGAGGCTATATGGGGCCTGTCTGCTGGATGACCCAACTCCCACCTCCCTTCTTCCTTGGAATCTTTCTACCTGCTCTCTCTTGAAGCCCCCATGGGCTTCTTTATCCTGTCCTCAGCTATGCCCACCACCCCCGACAGCTGGGTGACCTGGGAGCACGTACAGAGCCCCACCCACCCGAGCACCCCCGTGCCCGCACAAGGCCTGTGGGTACTAAACAAATGCTTTGGACAAAGGTTTATGGCCCAATGACCTTCACAAAAACCCACCGAGGACCAAACTACAGGCTCTCTCCCAAATGACACCAGGGGTGAGGGTGTGTGTGTGTGTGTGTGTGTGTGTGTGTGCGTGTGTAGGCCAGGGATCATAGGAGACGTCCTTTGCACCTTTCAAAGGAGGTCCCATTCAGCCCCTCCCAGGAAGAGGCCAATGGCTACCCCAGAATTCCCAGCAGGATTTGTTCCTCTTGGATCAGTGAAAAGGAAAATGGAAATATAAAAATAATAACTGGGCCCCAGGAAGGAACTTGGAGATGGGGGTGGCATCTCCTGCCTGGCTCCGGCTGGCTGGGCGAGTGGCAGGTAACTAACGGGCTCTCTGGGGACCAGCAGGCCAGGCAGGCGGGCGTGGGGAGCCCGAGGGGCGGGCTGTCGAGGGAGGTCACGTCCGTTGTGTTTGTCGATCTCCTGGCAGCCTGGACTGGGAGGCCTGGGTCCCCTTTCTCTGCCTCCCAGGCAGGTGGTCCCTCGGGGAGGGCTCATTATTGGTCTGAGAGCCCGGGTGGAGACTGGGGACGGTCGCGCTGCCAGGGGCAGGCAGGACGTGTCAGCGTGGGTCTCAAGGAGCGTCTGAAGCCAGCAGCTGGGCCGGCAGGACCTGGGGTCCAGGCCTAGCACCCAGTTTCTGCATGTGGCCTGGATAGGGGTAGGGGGTGCTCAGCCTCTACAGCTGTGTGGATAAAGAGTGGACGACTACTCCAGATGCCCACTCCCTAGGGAGAAGTCGAGCCACACAGAAAGCCAGTGAGCCAGCTGCCAGGTCTGGGGGGGTCACCCCCCAACTGCAGGAGAGGGTGGACTCAAGGCTCCTGCCTCAGACTAAGAAGGTTGCGCCAAGGCTTCCAGCTCTTCAGGGAGGTGTAACTAGGATGGGGGGGTGGGGTGGGGCACCGACCCGGGAAGCCCTGATGGCAGAGGGCACTGACCTAGGGTAGGGGGCAGGACCCAGCCAACCATCTCGTGGGTCACTGACCTCAGAAAAACCGCACTCCGGCGGGGGGCAGTGACCCAAGATGGGAGAACCGAGGAGGGGACCGACCTGGCAGGGTGGGGAGGGCTGACCCATACTCCCCATCTGGGAAAGTGGGCACTGATTTGGGCTGGGGGAGGGGTCCTGGACTCGATCGGGGGAGGGGACAATGACCCAGACTCGCCGGGTTTGAGCGAGAGTGCTGATTTAGGCTGCGGGGGTGGGGAGGGTCCCAGCCTTGCGCGGGCTGGGTCACTGCCCCAGCTTCCCCCTCGGGGAACCCGGTGCCGGCGCGCCCCTCGGCCCGGCCCCCTGTTCCCGGTCCGGCCGGAGGCGGCAGCGGCGCAGATGGGCTGCTGGCGGCCGCAGCGCGGTTATCAGCGCTCCTCGCAGATGGGCCGCCCGCCCTCCGCGCTCGCGGCTCCCACTCCCCGCGGCCTGCAGCCCCGTCCCCTGGGCGCGGGGGGAGGCGCCTCCGGATCTGCTCCCCGGCTCCCGCCTCCCTCCCTCGCGGCCCCCTCACCCCGCGGGCCTGGCCCGGGCGGCCGCGGAGGGGGAGGGGGAGGGGACAAGTGCACTTTTCGTAACGACCGAATCAATTGTGTGTGAAGAGCCCGCTCCGGCCGGGGACGGGGCTGAGCGCGGGGCGGGCGGGCCGGCCGGGGGAGGAGCGCGGAGTGGGGAGAGGGGGAGCGGGGGAGGGAGGGAGGCCGGCGCGGGGCTGCCCGGCTCTCGCGCTCCGGCCTGGGAGGGAGCAAGGAGGGCGGGGGGAGGCCGGCGCGGCCCGACCGGGCCGGGGGCGGAACGCACTAATGGAGGGTCTCGGCGACGGAAAGTTCAAAGCTCAGCCGCGCCCCGGGAGCGGCGGCCCCCCCCAGCCCCCACCCTCTGCAGAACAATGAGGTCCCGGCAGGGGAGCCGCGGGGCCCGCGCCGCACGCCCTCTCCAGGGCGCCCCGGGCCAAAGGGGACGCCCCCGCCCGGCCGCCCGCCTCCTCCCTTTAGGCGGCTGCGGTTCCCCGCCCCCTCCCCCACGCCACCCCGCCCGGACCGGGCCGGCCCGGGGGACGGGGGAGGGGAGGGGATGGATAGGTCAGGCCGCCCCCGTCCCGGGGAAGGGGGAGCGAGGGGCCCGGGGGGCTGAGGGGGCGCCCCACCCACCCGCGGGAGGCTGCTCCTGCGCCAGGCTGCGGCTCCGGCCGCCCCTCCCCGGGCCAGCCCCGGGTGGGGTCGGGGCGACAGTGCCCGGGCTGGCCCCCTCCCCTGGCGCTGGGAGGCCCGGCGGACTCCCCGTCCCGCGGCTGCCCCTGCCTCCCTCCCCCCCTACCCCGCGGCACCACCCTCCGCGCGCGCACACACACACACACACACACACACACACACATACACACCGCCCAGCCGGCCCGGGGGCGGGAGCGCGAGGCGCCCGGGACAGGCAGCCCCGGGGCGGGCGGGGGGGAGGCTCGGGCTCCAGAGAAGCCGCCTGCTGGCGGGGGGAGGGGACGGGAGGACGGAACATGCTGGGGTGAGCAGCCCGGGACAGCCTGCCCGGCACGGCCACGGCCCGGGCAGCGGCGCGGAGGGGGGCAGGGACGCCCCGAACCCGGAGCGCTGCCCAGGCGAGCCGGGGAGGGCCGGTGAGCAGGGACGCGTGCGCCTCCGGCGGGCCCGACACACGGACAACCTCAGGGACACACGTTCGCACACACATCCACACCCCCACCCCGCCCCCGCCCGCCTGCCCCAAGCCCCGCCGCGGGACCCGCCCGCGGCCGCCGCGCGCTCACTCACCGAGCCCGTCTTGACCGGCACATACACCACTTGGCCCATCTTGGGTTCCCGGCCGCTGCCCAGGCGGAAGCCCTTGGAGCGCACCCAGAACTGGAACTTGCCTTTCTCGCCGGCTGCGGGGCCGCTGCCCGCGCCAGTCCCGCCGCCGCCCTGCAGGACCTCGGCGATCCGCTGGTATTTGCTGCGTGTCACCGTCTTGGTTTTGGCCGAGTCGCCGTAGGTGCGCAAGCACCAGTCCCGGAACTGGCGGCCCAGCTCCGAGTCCCCGGGGCTGCGCTCGCGCTCCCAGCCCCCGCGCAGCAGCAGCGTCGGCTTCGGCATCCTCCCGCCGCGCCCGGCGCCCTCGGGGGCGGGCCGGCCGCCGGGCCGCCCGGTGCCGGGACTGGGCTGGGCTGGGCTGGACCGGGCCGGGACGCGCCGCGGCCGCGGCTGTCCCGCGGTGTGGCTCCGGCGAGGCTGCTGGATGGGCGCGGGCGGCGGCCGGACGCGCGGGGCTGCGGCGCGCTCTGTCCTGCTCGGGCGGCGGCGGCGGCGGCGTTGGCGGCGGCGGCTCCGGCTCGCCTCCTGCTCCGCCTCCTCCTCCCCCCGGCCGGGATGCAGGAGCGATGGAGGCAGCTCCGGGCCCGGAGGTGCAGAGGGGGCGGGCCGCCCCGCGGGCGGCCGGGGGAGGCGGGAGGCGGGGAGCGGCCCCGAGCGCGGGGAGCGAGACCGAGCTTGGGCGCGGGCGGCAGCAGTGGCTGTCAGCTTGCGCGGCTCATCCTGCTCTTGCTCAGGCTCCCGCTGCCGCGGCTCTTCCTCCTCCTCCTCCTCCTCCCGCGCCCGCCTCCACCACGCCGCGGGATCCCACCTGTTAGAGCGGCGCAGCCTTCGCCGCCGCCCGCCCCCCCCTTCCTCCTGCGCCCGCCCGCCGGGCCCAGCCCCCGCCCGGCCCGGCCCCTGGGGGCGCGGGGGCAGCCGCGCCCGCAGCAGCCGGGAGGGCAGGAACCAGAGGCGCGCAGTGCCCAGCCCAGGAACCGCGTTCCGTCTGGCCCGGCCGGGCCCGGAGCTTCGCAGGCCCCGCTCCTCCCGGACGCGGCGGTCCCGCGGGGAGTAGGGCGCAGACCCCAGCCCAGTCGCCGGCCTCCCGGCCGCCCCGCCCTACTTAGCCCGGCCGGGGAGGTGTAGGACAGGCTCCCCCTCCCTCGCTCCCGCAGCTGGCTTGACCTCTCTCCCGTGAGCCAAAGCCAGAAGAGCAGTGTTCCCCTGGGGGAACCCCACATCGCCGCCCTTCGGGGCCCCCAAACTTCCTCTCCTTTTGCCTCACCCTGAATTCCCCGAAGTTTGGCCAGCTTTGCCTCTGCTTGCCCGCCCCACTGCTCTAGGACAGGCTCAGGCCCCCTGGGAAGTCGCCTGTGGCCTCAGCCCAATCCCACCTCGGCTTCAGAAAACACTCAACACATCCACAAACTCATCCTGAGACACCCTGCCTTCCCAGGTGCGCCTTGACCTAGAATCTCTTGCTGAGTAAACTCAGGTAGCCCCACCGCCCCCTCCTACCTGGGCAGATCTGACCTTGGATAGAGCTAGCTGGTCCCCTCCCCCTTAATGAAATTACCAACATAAATAAAGGCACAGGTCAATTCCCCAGGATTTCTGCACCCCTACCCCCCACTTCCTTAACAGGTCATGAGGAATTGCTGCACTTCTCTCCCAGCTGTCCCCTGGGGTCTACCCCATGTCCCCATGGCACTCCTGCAGGCAAGTCACCATCTAAGTCCTGAGGCCCAGACTTTGGCTAGTGCAGGACCGTTTCCTGCGTAGGAACTACTGTCAACTCCCATCCCAAAGTCCCCCACCCCAGGACCTACTACGTGCCATGTCCTGGCAACTCTGAGAGGCAGAGGGAATGGCTCCATTTTACAGATGAAGACCTGGGGCTTGGAGAGGTGGCTGACCTGCTCAAGGTCATGCAGGAAGGAGGGGTGGGTTTCAGCTCCTGTGCATCTGGCTCCTGCTGCCATATTACACACAAAGTCTTCCCCTTTCACCGCGCTCGGAGAGAGCCCCACGCTGTGTATACCTGGCTCACTTCCCCCAGTAGACAGGGAGCTCCAGATGCTCAGGGCCATATATGACCCATCCTCATATGCACAGGCCCTAGCACAACACCTGGCACACAGTAGGTGCCAATAAATGCTGAAAGAACCCTAGAGGTCTCCCAAGTCCCAACCTCTCTCTGCATTTCACATGGGAGATTATTTTTAGATAATTTACATTTCATGTTACTTTATATACACCAACAACTCCACAGTCATTTTTCCTCTTTATCTTCCCAAGAGCTCTTTTTGGATCTATGCTGGTATGCATGCCCGTTTTTAAGAGGTGACCACTCAGAGCGGGGAAGGCACTACCCAAAGGCCAGCCCCAGGGGCGCGGGGGCTTCTGTGATTAAGAAGCTCAGACCCCGAGTTTTTCAATGTGTCCCTTGACGGTTATCCTTCCAGCAGACTCTTCCTGAGAGCACAGATGCTCTAGCCTGGCAATGGTAATGATAACTGTGGCAAATATGCCCTGTGCCTGGGTGGTGGGGTCCTTGTGTGAGCCCTGGTCTCTCTGTCCAGTTCCAGGACCCACTTCAATAACCACTAAGCCGGACCACCTCTCTACCCAGCCTGGGTCTTTGCCTGCCTTTCAGAAGCTAAAAACCTGGTTGTCAATCTTGGGCTGAGTTCTGGCACGGCAGAATGTATAGTATAATGAAAAGAACATGGGCTTCGGGTAGAGTCAGATCTGGAAGTGAATCCTGACGATTATTTGGCGTGGCATTCTTCATGCTCACAGGTCCCACTTGGCTACTTCACAATGGAATGAAGCCATCATTCCACCCTTTGCTGGGTAACCTCAGGCAGGTCACTGAGCCCCTACTTCATCATCTGTATAACGGGACAGGATGTCACAGATGTAGAGATTCAACAGGATGAGAGAGCCTGACCTGTGACGGGTGCCCAATAAGTGCCATTTTCTCCTTCATGGGGCCTCGAAGTATTCGAGGAGGAAGACAGGCATTGTTGACGCCTTTTGTGCTTCATTCTTTCAATAAACATTTGTTTAGCAGCCACTGTGCAGCAGGGGCTTGAGATATGGTCATGGGATCCCCAAGGTCCCTGCCCTATGGGAGTGCACCAATGGGTATAGAAGATGGCTATTGAACAAACCAGCTATTGATCACAATAGCCCGGGGAATGGGCCACGAAGGAAGGAGGGAGCTGTGATAGCAAATAATGCATAGAAGGGGCTGCTTTTTTTAGGGGGATCAGGGAAGGCCCCTCTAAGGAGGTAGCATCTGAGCAGTGACTTAAATGACAGGTGCCAAGGCATGCTGTTCCTGCATTCCAGGAAGAGGGAAGAGCAAGGGCAAAAGCCCCAAGGTGGAAGGAGATTGGCATTTTCTAGAAGCTGGAAGGCATCCAGTGTGGTGAGACTGAAGTGAGGGAGGAGGGTTGGGAGGGCAGGAGTCTTGAAGACCCTGGGAAATACTTCGGATGGCATTCCAGCTGCTATGGGAGCTACTGGCGAGTTTTAAACGAGCAGGACTGTGGGGTAGAGAAGAAATGAGGAGCGGAGGGCAGCTGCAGAGGTCCAGAGGTCTGTGGTCTTAGAGGTCAGAGGCCTGGAGGTGTCCCCACTGTGTGACAGCTCACTGCACCAGGCACGTCCCAGCCTCTTGCCCCAAGGGCTCCTGGGAGAGTGGAACAGCCAAAGAGTGAGAACGGCCAAGGAGTGAGAACGGCCTACTGTGGCCCAGCCCCACTTTTGCAGAAGCAGATCCTGGGTCTTCAGCCTATCTGTGTCACTGGGGTCCTTTAGGAGGGGCATGCTGGGTGGGGTGTGGGGTAAGTCTCCCACAATGCCCAACTCCTGGGGGGATGCAATCACGGTCCCGGGGGCAGCTGCTCCATTTTGATTCCCATTGCAGACACCTGCCAAAGGACAAAGTAGGCTGCCCCGTGAATCAAGGCCAGGAGATCCTCTGCATTTTTAAAAATTTTGAGACAGGGTCTCGCTCTGTCTCCCAGGCTGAGTACCGTGATGCAATTGCAGCTCCCTGGAGTCTCTACCTCTCAGGCTCAAGTGATCCTCCCACCTCAGCCTCCTCAGTAGCTGGGACCACAGGCATGCACCACCATACCCAGCTATTTTTTTTTTTTAATTATTTTTTGTAGAGACAGAGTCTCTCTCAGTTGCCCGGGCTGGTCTCAAACTCCTGGGCTCAAGTGATTCTCCCGCCTTGGACTCCCAAAGTGCTGGGATTACAGGCATGAGCCACCATGCCCGGCCTCTGGATTTTTTTTTTTCACACTTAGTCCAAGGGAGACTGGAGTTGAAGCACAGGGAGTCCAAGCCCCCAGGGCTCACGTCCACTCCAAATACAGACAGTAACGTAATGAGTCCCAAGAGCTTGGTGATGAAGGGTTCTCAGAGTATACAGTCCAAACCCTGCCTCTGATAGATGGGCAAACTGAGTCCCACAGGAGCAAAGAGGCTCAGGGCTGCAGGACAGAACCAGGTACCTGGCCTTTGCCTGATTTGGCCCAGATCACCTGCCTTTCACTGAGCTCTGACCCTGGGCCCAGATGAGCGGGAATGCCTGCAACTTGACAGTGAGGTGGCCCTGACTGTGCCACAGGAAGTTCCAGGCCTGGGGTGGGGCAGAGTGACTCAGGCTGCCACAGAGGCCTGTCCACCCAAGGGCCAGGAAGAGCAGAGAGGCCCCAGAGCCTTGGAGAGAGGTAGTTTCCACCACTGGGTGCTGGTGCCCCCTTCTATCAAGGGCTTGTGTCACCACCTGCTGTCCCCCTATTCTATAGCATCCCCCCTGCAGTCTGCCAGCCATGCTGAGCCACTGCTGTACGCCCGCCTCTCTAGAAAGGCCTCCTGACCTCTCAGGTTGGGTCAGGGGCTTTCTATGGTCACTCATAGAGCCCCAGGCTTTCCCCCTCCCAGCTCTGACCACAGCATTTCACCATGGCCTCATTGCCTGTGTCGACCAGTGCCCAGCACAGGAGCTGAGGCTTAATCGTTATTGAATAAATGGATAAATAAGCAACCAACCAAATGAATGAATGAATGAATGGGCTTATCCTCAAAAAGCAGGTGCTGGACTGAAGTCTACAGCATTGTCCACCATGCTACTATGCTTCCTCCATAATCAATCCATCCATCAGCATTTATTGTGCTTCTCCTAACAGGCTCTGCTGTTGAGTGACTGAGTCCCTTAATCTCTCTAAGCCTCAGTGTTCAAGGACGATAAAATGGGAATATTAATAATTATCCCTAACTCACAGGGCTGTCGTGAGAATAAGCACTCAACAAATGCTAGCTCCTATTGTCATTATGCCCATCCATCATTCAGACGTTTATTTGGGCATCTTCTGTAGTTCAGCCACCACGCTTGGTGTTTGGAATATAGTAATAAGCAAGAGGGACCTGACCCATGAAGCTCATGGACTAGCTGACTTTCAAAAGATCATGACAGGCCAGGCAGAGTGGCTCACCCCTGTAATCCCAGCACTTTGGGAGACCAAGACGGGTGGATTGCTTGAGCCCAGGAATTCAAGGCCAGCCTGGACAAAATGTCCAAACCCCATGTCTACAAAAAAGTACAAAAAAAATTAGCCAGCAGTGGTGGTGTGCACCTGTAGTCCCAGCTACTTGGGAGGCTGAGGTGGAAAGATTGCCTGAGCCCTGGAGGTAGAGGCTACAGTGAGCTGTGATTATGCCAATGCACTCCAGCCTGGGAGACAAAGTGAGACTGTCTCAAAAAAAAAAAAAAAAAAAAAAAAAAAAACCATGAAAAATGGGCTTAGAATTAAAAACAAAAAGTTGCCATGAGGCTGGGTGTGGTGGCTCATGCCTATAATCCCAACATTTTGAGAGGCCAAGGTGGGCAGATCACCTGAGGTCAGGAGTTCCAGACCAGCCTGGCCCACATGGCGAAACCACCCCCCCCGCCCACTAAAAGTACAAAAATTTGCCAGGTTTGGTGGTGGGCACCTGTAATCCCAGCTACTCCAGAGGCTGAGACAGGAGAATTGCTTGAACCCGGTGGGCAGAGGTTGCAGTGATCTGAGATTGTACCACTTCACTCCAGCCTGGGCGACAGAGTGAGACTCTGTCTCAGAAAAAAAATGTTGCCATGAGAACACATGGCAGGGGAGCGGGGCGCCCAGATCAGCACCTTCGAGAAGTCCCTCTCTAAGTGCCCTAAGGGTCCTTTGGACTGGAAGATGGAGCACTGGGCAAAGCGGAGGGGAAGAGAAAAGTGTCTCCAATCCTGCAGTGGCCCGTGCCACACTGCCTGTGGAATTACGACTGAGTGGGAAAAAATTCTGTCCACCTTGCAGAGTTTGAGACCCGCTCGAGTCCAGCATCCCCTTTTTTCCAGAAACTAAAGCATAAAGAGATAAGAGAACTAACTTGTCGAGGGATTTCATTCAAATGTCACCTCCCCTGAGGAGCCTTCCTTGACTGCCCTTCTTAAAAGTCCCCCAGTGGCCCTCCATTCCTTTTCCTTACTTGGTTCATCCTCATAGACTCGGTGCCACCTTCCTTTATAATACATATGTATTTGTTTCCTGTCTCTGTTCATCTCACCTACTGGAATGTACATTCCTAGAGGGCAGAGCTCTGTCCTGTTCACTGCAGTATCTCCAACATCCAGAACAATGCGTGACACATAGTAGGTGTCCCATATGTGCTTACTGAATAAATGAATGAATGAAAATCCCTGAGAGAGCGAGAGAGAGAGACTGTGTGTGTGTGTGTGTGTGTGTGTGTGTGTGTGTGTGTGTGTGTGTTTGTGTGTTTTGACTATACACTGCAATGAGATCCAGGAAGATTTCTGCTGAATTGGAGAGGCAGGGGCCTTTTTGCTTATATTCATTTTGTCTTTGGCAAGTCACTTCCCTTCATTAAGCCTCGGTTTCCTCATCTGTAAAACGGAGCTAGTTTCTGCTTTGCAGAATCTTTGCGAAGCGTCAATCAAATATGGTGCAAAGTGCCTAGGTGGGGCCTGGCACGCAGTAGGTGGGCAACTCTGTCATTTCGATGGAGCCCTTGTTGGGGGAGGCCTGTGAAGGGGGATTCCAGTGCCTGAGCCTCCCTGCAGGACACAAAGGAAGCTGACACTGGATCTGTCCTGTCACCTGAACTCACCAGTAATTTATTGATGCTGGATGCTGGCACCCAGCAGCCTGCTGGGTCAGTCTCAGGGAGCAGGTGTAGGGCCCTCGGGCCTACCCCAGCCTCACCCAGGCAGGAAGGGAAGGGGAGCCTGGGTCTGCCCAGCCCAGGAAAACTGATAGGTCAGCCCTTACAAGTCAGTCCCCTTCTGTGTGCCAGGCAGTGCAAGCAGAAAAAAAAAGCAAGTGTGGTTCCTGCCTGGCCTGAGCTCATAGAGGGTTGAAGTGGACATATTTCAAATAATCAAAATGGTGACAGCTCCATGAGGGCCTACTATGTGCCAAGAACTTTGTACCTATAACCACATTTAAGCCTCATGCAGGGCTTAAATGTGCTGAGGTCACACAGCTAGTGGGGGGCAGGAGGAGGGTTTGCACCCAGATTTGCCTGGCTCTAAAGCCGGGGCACATTATTGCCATCCCGCCCCACTCAGGCTGGCTGGGCCAATGGGCATTTAAAAAAAAAAAACGGGCCTGGCATGGTGGCTCACACCTGTAATCCCAGAACTTTGGGAGGCTGAGGTGGGTGGATCATTTCAGGTCAGGAGTAAAGACCAGCCTGGCCAACATGGTGAAACCCCATCTCTACTAAAAATACAAAAATTAGCCAGGTGTGGTGGTGCACGCCTGTAATCCCAGCTACTCGGGAGGCTGAGGCAGGAGAATCGCTTGAGTCTGGGAAGCGGAGGTTGCAGCGAGCTGAGATCATGCCATTGCACTCCAGTATAGGTGACAGAATGAGATCTTGTCTCAAAAAAAAAAAAAAAAAAAAAAATCCACTAAAAAAAGGCTCTTGGCTGGGCACTGGCTCACACCTATAATCTCAGTGCTTTGGGAGGCCAAGGTAGGAGGATTACTTTAGGCCAGGAGCTTGAGACCAGCCTGGGCAACATAGTGAGACCCCGTCTCTACCAAAAATTTTAAAAATTAGTGGGGTGTGGTGGTGTGCACCTGTAGTTCCAACTACTCAGGAGGCTGAGGCAGGAAGATTGCTTGAGCCCAGGAGTTGGAGGCTGCGGTGAGCTATGATTGTCAGAAATCTGGTCACAATCATAGTGGTCAGGGGGGCATGGAGTGCTTTCAGTGGCCACTGCATTCCAGCCTGGGTGACAGAGTGAGATCCCATCTCAAAAATAAATAAATAAATAATAAAAATAAAAAGGAAGAGCTCTGGGAGTTGAAAACTGAGAGCAGGCCCTTTCCATGGGAGGCTTCTTTAAGGCTGAGACCTTTAACCGGCCTTCAGCGGGTGGATGGAGATACCAAAGGGGGAGTGTGTTTTAGGCCAGAGAAGCAGCTGAGTGGAGGTTTGGAGGGAAAAGGGAGCGATCTGTTTGGACTGTGGTGGGCATGCCCACCTGGGAGAGCACCAGGGCCCTAGAAGCAGGCAGTGGGCATGCTGGGGCTTTGAATGCTTGGCTAAGCCTTGGGCCTCCCTGGTGGGACATGGGGAGCCATGGGAGGCTGCTGAGCAATGGAGCCACGGTTTCCCCCTGACCTATATATTGTAAGAGGCCTGCTAGTCAGGCCAGAGTGTGCTTGGCCTTCGAGAACCTCTAACATCTAGCTTCAGCCTCATCTCCCTCTACCAGCCCTCTGGACCTGGCATGTCACAGGCAGCCAAACACTTACAGCTCATTCTCACCTCTGCACCTTTGTTCTCTTGGCCCCTTCTCCTGCAATGCCCACTCTGTCTACCCAGACCCTACCTAATTGCTCAGGTCTTCCATCCAGGCCATTTCCTCCATGAAGCCTGCCCTGACCACACCAGCCCTGAGTTACATGCCTCAGCCTCAGAACCGCTGGGGGCCTGGGCTGGGAAAGTGCCCATCCTCCTCTCAAGTCCGCAGCACTCGCCATCCACCAAGATGGGCTGCTGCTTTTACCTGCATAGCAACTTTCTTCTCCTGGTAACAGCATCTTGAAATCCCTTTGAGAAACCGCCTCCTTCATATTCAGAGCATGTTGCTGGAGCTATACTGACCTGACCACTGAAAGCATTGAATGACTAGGCCACTGAAAACATCCCATGCCCCAACCACCGTGATTGTGACCAGATTTCTGAGAACACCGGCTGAGTGCGGTGGCTCATGCCTGTAATCCCAGCACTTTGGGAGGCTGAGGCAGGCGGATCACCTAAGGTCAGGAGCTTGAGACCAGCCTGGCCAACATGGCGAAACCCCGTCTCTACTAAAAATACAAAAATTAGCCAGGCATGGTGGAGCACGCCTGTAATTCCAGCCACTCGGGAGGCTGAGGCAGGCAAATCACTTGAACCTGGGAGGCAGAGGTTGCAGTGAGCCGAGATCATGCCATTGTACTCCAGGCTGGGTGACAGAGCGAGACTCCATCTCAAAAAAAAAAAAGATTTCTGACAACACCCTTTGAGCCCCTGGATTCAACCACACCTAAAGGCCCTTTTCTTTTTTTTTTGAGAAGGAGTCTCGCTCTTTCACCCAGGCTGGAGTGCAGTGGCGCGATCTCGGCTCACTGCAGGCTCCGCCCCCCCGGGGTTCACACCATTCTCCTGGCTCACCCTCCCGCGTAGCGGGGACTACAGGCACCCGCCACCTCGCCTGGCTAATTTTTTGTATTTTTAGTAGAGACGAGGTTTTACCATGTTAGCCAGGATGGTCTCGATCTCCTGACCTCGTGATCTGCCCGCCTCAGCCTCCCAAAGTGCTGGGATTACAGGCGTGAGCCACTGCGCCCAGCCGGCCCTTTTCTTCTTCACTTTGGTCTCTCAGTGCTGGATTTCCTGCAACCCCATGAGCCCTGACAGATGTACCGTTTGTTCAGTGCAGTCAGACTCCCTCTGGTCTGGCCCAGATGGCTGTACCAGCCTCCTCTCTGCACTCCTGGCCTCTAGGTTTTCCCCTCTGGTACACCTGAATAAAGTTCAAACTCCTTGGCGTGGCATTCAAGGCCTTTCACCATCTTGTTCCAGCCTCTACTTCTCTCTGTGCCAACCACACTGAACCTTCCATTCCCCTGAACAGCAAAACTGTGTTCAGACTTATTCGGATGCCCATCGACTTACAATGCGGTTAAGTCCTGATAAACCCATTGTAAGTTGAAAATATCATTGTAAGTCAGTCAAAAGTGCATTTTTTTTCTGTTTGTTTAGTTGGTTGGTTTTGTTTGTTTTGGTTTGTTTTTTTGAGATAGGGTCTCACTCTGTTGCCCAGGCTGAAGTGCAGTGGTGAGATCATGGCTCACTACAGCCTGCACCTCCTGGGCTCAAGTGATACTCCTGCCTCAGCCTCCCAAGTAGCTGTGACCACAGGTGTGCGCCATCATGCCTGGCTAATTTTTGTATTTTTTGTAGAGACAGGGTTTTGCCATGTTGCCCAGGCTGTTCTCAAATTCCTGGACCCAAGCGATCCACCCACCTTGGCCTCCCAAAGTGCTGTGATTACAAGTGTGAGCCACAGCACCCAGCAAAAATACGCTTTTAACTTACCGCATTTCCAACTTATTCTAACAGTGGGTTTACCTGGACGTAACCCCTTTGTAGTCAAGGAGTATGCTGAATGCATATCACTTTGGCACCATCGTAAAGTCGAAAAATTGTGAGTTGATCCGTTGTTAAATTGGGGATCATCTGTATATGCTGTTCCCCTCAATCACTGGGACTGCCCTTCCCCACCAATTCTCTTCCTGAAAAACTCCTACTCATCCTTCAAGATCCCATTTGATTGTCACTCCGTCTGCCATGCTTCCCTTGACCCCTAGGCAGGGTAAGATATCTCTTCTCTCCTGGCACCTCAAGCTCCCCGACTGATCTCCTTCATGCAGTGACCACCTGATGTGGTTATTCTCTTCCATCTGGCTACCTTCTTCCCTGACAAAGAGCTACTCAAAGACAGGGTCATGTCTTGTTCATTTTTCATCTCCCAAAGGGCCTATTAATAAATAGTTGTCAACTGACTGACTTACCGACAGGGCACTCAATCCAAGTTCATATTCCTGAAATCCTTGCAAACCATTAGGTAACTATTTTTGCTGGTCACCTTTTCCAGTTAACCACTCACTGGGTTTTCTTTACTGCAGGACTTCTCAGAGCCTTTCACGTGCTAATAATAGCACTTCAACTCTTCCTGAAAGGGAGAGAGTGCCAAAGCTGGCCTAGGCAATGGTTTGAGGTCATCTGGTCCATTTTAGGAATGGGGAAACTGAGGCCCAGAAAGGGACAGAGACTTATCCAGGCACTTGATGGCAGATCTGGGCCCTCAATCCAGCCTTCTGTCCCCCAGTGCCCTCCTCGCTACATCCCACTGCCTCAGGCCCAAAACGTTAAGAGTGAGGGCTCTGGAGCCAGACTGCCTGCATTTGAATCTTGTGCCCGCTCTCACCAGCTGTGTGACCTTGACTGAGTGACTTAGCCCCTCTGAGTTTCAATGTCCTCGTCCATAAGGTGTTAACAATAACAGCACCTCCTTTATGGGGTTGTTGTCAGGGTTTAAGTGAAGTGGTCCACATAAAAGCACTTAGCACAGGCTGGGGACGGCGGCTCACGTCTGTAATCCCAGCACTTTGGGAGGCCGATGTGGGAAGATCACTTGAGGCCAGGAGTTCGAAACCAGCCTGGCCAACATGGTGAACCCCCCTCTCTACTAAAAATACAAAAATTAGCCAGGCATGGTGGTGAGCACCTGTGATCCCAGCTACTTGGGAGGCTAAGGCAGGAGAATCGCTTAAACCCAGGAGGCACAGGGTGCAGTGAGCCAAGAGCCACTGTACTCCAGCCTGGGCAACAAAGCGAGACTCCATCTCAAAAAAAGAAAAAAGAAAAAAAAGCACTTAGCACGGTGCCCAGCACATAATAGGCCCCTAATAAATTGCCACCAGCATCTCCATAACCTTAGATTTCTCAGGAAATACCAGACACACTGAGCCTTGACATCTTTGGAGAGCTGTGGTTCTCTCTGGAGAAAGATGCCAATTAAATACTAGGTCCAGGCTGGGCTGACCTCCCACATGGGGCCTGCTCCTGTGGAAGCCCAGATGTTGGGCCTTCCTCCTCCCTGACTTGAAAAAAAGGTGGTTTTTGTTTAGAGGAATTTTCCCCCGATTTTCATATGGGCTCTATAAATTGGATTTTGTTGAGTGGTTTCTGACAAGCAAGTCATACAGGCATGTATGTGGAGGAGACGCAAGGCTGCCTCTAGCTATGGGGGTGGATCTGAGGCCTTGAGTTCTGCCAGCCACTGGCCGTGAGCTCAGCCACTGGGCAGCTGCATCCCAGGGAGAGTGTCTGTCCTTGGGGTGATCCAGAAGGGCTTCGCCCCTGGGGAATTCTTCTAGAGGTTTCCCAGAACCTTCCCTCAGAGGAAAGGCTCACTGGCAAATGGCCTGCCACCTTCCCCACCCCACCCCAGCAAACTCACACCCTGGGTTCAGATTTGTGGTGTTGTGGTGGGGGAAGTCCCTGAGTCTCCTACCCCCAGCTCAGTCCCCTTCAAGATGGATAGTCAGGGACCATGAGGTGGAACACGGAGCTTCTCCATATCTTCAGCAAGCCAAATAAGAAGCTAACATATGAAAGCAAGAGAGATTTCAGTTAGATAGCAGGAGGGACTTCTGCCCTGCTAGATGGCTAAAACCTGGGCTGTGCTTGGCCTAGGAAAGAGCACTAAGCTAGGAGTCAAGACAGCTTTGACTGACAGATCCCGTGGGACTTTGGGTCACTGCCTCATTTTCTCTCTCCCTCAGTTTGCTCGTCCACAAAATGGGGATTATAATTCCTATTTGCTACAGAGCATTTCAAAGGCGACAATGGGGTGAGGCCTTGAGTCAGTGGCAGGGTGCTGCATCAGATCACCTCCGCAGGTTCCCTTTCCTCTCTTTTTAGAAGGGATTCCTAGGGCCAAGGCCTTAGTCTCAGGTCCAGGGGCCCAGTGGTGAAGTGTGTGCATGTGCAGATACACGCGGCACTCCGGCCACACTGCAGGCACTAAGTCATGTTGGTTTTCTCCCCCTCTTCTCAGGCCACTACCCAGATGCAAAAAATGGCCTGGGCAGAAGTTAGGAAGCCTGGGTCCTAGCCCTGGGTCCACCCCCGACTTTCTCTGACTTTGGCCATGTCCCTTACCCAATGGGGCCTTGGTTTCCCCATCTGTGTCATGAGGAGTTTGGATGGTTTTGAGATTCTTCTCTCTTGGCTCTGTGAAATCCACAACAGGCCCAGTGAGGTCTGATCCCTGCTAGCCTCCCTGGCCATCACTGGGCAGTTCAGATACACTGACCTTCCTTTGCTTCCTGGAATTTTCCAGCTCCCTCCCACCCCAGGACCTTTGCACAAGCCCTTCCCCTGCTTACCGCAAATTCACCTATTTTTTTTTTAGATGGAGTCTTGCTCTGTTGCCCAGGCTGCAGTGCAGTGGTGTAATCTTGACTCACTGCAACCTCCGCCTCCCGGGTTCAACTGATTCTCCTGCCTCAGCCTCCCGGGTAGCTGGGACTACAAGAGCCCACCACCACCTCACCTGGCTAATTTTTGTATTTTTAGTAGAGACGGGGTTTCACGTGTTGGCCAGTCTGGTGTCGAATTCCTGAGCTCAAGTGATCCACCCGCTTCAACCTCCCAAAGTGCTGGGATCGCAAGTGTGAGCCACTGTGCCTGGCCAAATTCACCTAATTAGCTCCAACTCATCCTTAACAGCACTCAGCTCCATCATCACCTCCTGAACACCCCCAGGCTCCTCCTCCAGGATGCACTCTCACAGAGTCCTATGCTCTTCCTTTGTAATACTTAACCACCCCTGCATTTCACATTTATGTTGTTCCTTTATTGAGAACTGTCCACCGCACCCCTGGCTGTGAATTCTATGAGGTCAGAGACTGGATCTGTCTTTGTCCCTGCGGTGTTCCTGACACCTAGCACAGGGCCTGGCACAGAGGAGATGCTCAGCCGTTGAACGGATGGGCAGATGACCTTCCCATTCTTTGGGACCAGTATAGGGCTGTCTCTGCCCACAAAAGCTCCTCCCTCCAGGCACCCATGCAGAGCAGACCTGGTGGTGAGGAAGAGGGGAGGCCGCTGAGGACCTGAGGGGCTCCACCCTTCCCTGGGAGCTGAGGTGGTGAGAGGCCCTGCCTTCAGAAGGTGGGCTGGGAGACACGGGGAGCCCTGAGGGGTGCATGCTGTTTACAGTGCACACCCATGTCTGCACTCTCTCGGGGGGCTCTCCCAGCCAGCTGAGGGCTCCACAAGGGCAGGTAGTGTCAGCTCCATTTGCCAGACAAGGAAAACAGCCCCAGAGGGATGCTGGCTGGAGGAAGGCTCACATGGCAGGCACAGGACAGGGATGAGGTATGACCCCAGGGGTGATGAAGCTGGAAGGGCTTTTTGCTGTCCATCTCACAAAGGCAGGAACAGGCACCGAGGGCAGGGATCCGCTGCCTAGGGTGTTCTCAGCTGGTCAATAGCAAGGTGGGGACAATAGGAATTTATAATTCTTTTTTCTTTTTAAATTGATGGTTTTGGCCAGGCACAGTGGCTCATGCCTGTAATCCTAACACTTTGGGAGGCTGAGGCAGGCGGATCACGAGATCAAGAGATCGAGACCATCCTGGCTAACATGGTGAAACTCCGTCTCTACTAAAAATACAAAAAATTAGGTGGGCGTGGTGGCGGGCACCTGTAGTCCCAGCTACTCGGGAGGCTGAGGCAGGAGAATGGCGTGAACCCGGGAGGCGGAGCTTGCAGTAAGCCGAGATCGCGCCACTGCACTCCAGCCTGGGCGACAGAGTGAGACTCCGTCTCAAAAATAATAATAATAGTAAGTAAAATAAAATAAATGGATGGTTTCTGGCTCTGTTGCCCAGGGTGGTGTGATCGCAGCTCACTGCAACCTCCAACTTCCAGGTTCAAGCGATCCTCCTGCCTCAGCCTCCCAAGTAGCTGGGACTACAGGCATGCACTACCATGCCTGGCTAATTTTTAAAATTTTTTTGTAGAGACAGGGCCTTGCTCTGTTGCCCAGGCTGGTCTTGAACTCCTAAGCTCAAGCGATCCTCCCGCCTTGGCCTCCTGAGTAGCTGTAATCACAGGCGGGAACCACCTCACTTGGCTGGGAATATGTAGTTTTTGAACTCTGATACCTTTCTCCTGCTAGGCTGAGGCAGAGGATTCCTGGCCTTGACACTGGATGACCCTGAGGCTTCAGATGACGGATCACACCACAGGGCAACCCGTGGGAGTGGATAATGTCGGCGGAAGCGCTCTAAGGATTTGGGTAGCAGGATAGTGCCAGGAGGCCTGGGTTAGAACCCCAGCTCTGCCACTCACCAGCTGTGTGACCTTGCTCGGGTGCTTTTAACCTCTCTGTACCTCAGTTTCCTCATCTGTGGAATGGGGGAATTCTGGGTTAACTAGTCAATAGAACAAAGTACCCAGAGCAGGGAAGGTCTGAGGCAGTTTCTAATAAACATGAACTCTAGAGCTGACCTGGCCAGGAACAGTGACTAAGTCCTCTCTCTGTACCAAGGCTCTGGAGTAAGAAGTATCAGCTCCCAGCTTTGTGCCCTCAGGGCCACTGGAGAAAATGTCAGGGAAGGGCTTCAAAGATCACAGCGACTGTTCTTTGAGCCCACTGCTACTCCGCAACCCACTGAATCCTCATAAGTGCCCTATAAAAATCAGGCTCAAGGCCGGGCATGGCGGCTCATGCCTGTAATTCCAGCGCTTTGGGAGGTCGAGGTGAGGCAGATCACTTGAGGTCAGGAGTTAAGACCAGTTTGGCCAACGTAGAGAAATCCCTTCTCCAATAAAAATACAAAAATTAGTTGGACGTGGTGACGGGTGCCTTTAATCCCAGCTATTTGGGAGGCTGAGATAGGAGAATTGCTTGAACCCAGAAGGCGGAGGTTACAGCGAGCCAAGATCACGCCAGTGCACTCTAGCCTGGGCGACAGAACGAGACTCCGTCAAAAAAAAAAAAAAAAAAAAAAGCGGGCTCTATTATTCTCCCACTTTACAAGTATGAAAACCAAGGCTAAAGTCAGTGCCTTGTCTAAGTCCCACAGGCTGTGACTTGCAGAAACGGGGCTCATGCCTGAGCCTGCTCTTGGGGTCACTTGCTCTGAAGAGCCCAGGAACCAAAGGGTGAAGACAGAGTTGAGTTGGCCCTGGGGAGTGGAGTCCTGGAGAGAGGTCCTGGGCTGGGGCTGGCGGGCTGGGGAGAACTTGGGCAGCAGGCATTGGTGGGAAGTGCAGGTACAGCCCTGTCTCCCCAGGAAACCAGGCCTGAGGTGTGCCCTGTTAGTCAATCACATCATTTGCCTGGTGCCTGTAGGGGCTAGCTCCATGACGGCAAGGCTGAATCTTTCGTCCCCACTGGATGCAGCACCCAGCCCAGGCCCTGCCCACTGCCAGGCACTCAGTAGATGCTTGTTGAATGACTGAGTGGACCAGGCATCCTAGTCTGTGGTCACCAGACTGCTCAGCAATCATGAGCACCATGCTACAAGCGAGGAAACTGAGGCTCCAGGTGGGGAGGGGAACTTTCCCAGCCCACCCAGGTCTGTCTGAATCTTTTGTTTTTGTTTTTGTTTTGAGATGGAGTTTCGCTCTTGTTGCCCAGGCTGGAGTGCAATGGTGCAATCTCAGCTCACTGAAACCTCTGCCTCCCAGGTTCAAGCGATTCTCTTGCTTCAGCCTCCCAAGTAGCTGGGATTACAGGCATGCGCCACAACGCCCAGCTAATTTTTTTGTATTTAGTAGAGGTGGGGTTTCACTATGTTGGCCAGGCTGGTGTTGAACTCCTGACGTCAGGTGATCCACCCGCCTCAGCCTCCTGAGTGGCTGGGATTACAGGCATGAGCCACCGTGCCCAGCCTGTCTGAAGCTTTACCCTCCTCCAGGAACATGATCTCAGGAACACATCTCTCCTTTTCCAGCCGGAAGTACCTGAGAGAGACCCCAGAAGGTGGATAAGACTGCAGAGAGCAGGGAGCATGAAGCGCCTTGCCCAGGGTCTCACCAGGCAAGAGAAGGGTGGAGAAGGGCAGCTTCTTCATGGATTGCAAATCCCCAAAGTGTGCAAACGTAAGGACTCTCTTTAGGGCTCAAGGGGTCTAAACTTACCCTTTCACATACGGAGAAACCGAGGGCGCCCCAAAAGATGTGTCATCTCCAGGGCCACCGAGTGGTTGAGCAACAGACTGGAACCCAGCCTAGCAAATGGAAAGGCCCTGAGGCTGGCACACAGTATGAGCTGAGGCCAGTGGGCTTAAGAGCGACTGGGGAGATGGGCTGGGGCCAGGCCAAGCAAGGAGTGTGGACTCCAGACCACAGCCATGGGGAGCCACTGGATTGGAAAGGTCTAGACACCATCTGGCTTGGGTTCTCAAGAGACCCCTCTGGCTACTGGGGACTGACTGGCCTGCAGGAGCGTGGGATGGGAGTCAGGAGACTTGGGAGGGTCAGGCCAAAAGCCGTGGAGTCATCTCTGCCCTTGGCCCTTTTCTCTCACCCCTTACATCTGACCCATCAGCAAATCCCTTTGGCTCCACCTTCAAAATATAACCAGAATCTGACCACATCTCACTGCCCCATTGCTGAAACCCCCAGCAATCTCTCCCTGCATCTGACCTCCAACCTGGCCCTGCCACCCATCCTCCATAATGCAGCCAGAAGGAAACGGCTGAAACAAGAGTCAGATCGCACTCCTCCCCTACTCCAAAGCCCCTGTGGCTCACCACCTCACTCAGAATGAAGTCCTGAGCCTGGCCCTCGAGGGCCTCGTGCTCTGGCCGCCCCGCCTATTCTGGCCATGTGTCCCTAAGGCTCTCGCCCAACCCCTTGCTGCGGCGCACTCACAACTTCTTGGCATTCCTGCCTCCGGGTGGATGTCTGCACATGCTGGGCCCCCTGCCTGGAGTGCCCTTCCTCAGATGTCTGCAGGGCCGGCTCCATCTTCTCCTTCCTGTTGTCAGATGCCACCTTCCCAGGAAGCCTCCCTAACCACCCCGTTTAACATGGCCCCACATCTCCTCCCGTCACACACACATGCTTTCTCGGCTCCATTTTCTCCAAAATGTGCATCACTTTCTAATGTACCATTTAATGAATTTATTCATAGTGTTTATTCCCAGCTCTCTCCCCCATTAGGATTTCAGCTTCCTGAGGACAAGGTTCTTTGAGTGGCCCATGCCCAAAACAGGCCTGGAGCATGGTAGATGCTCGGTAATGACCTGCTGTTGAACTTGAGTGGTTTTCCTAACAACTCTAGGTGGGAAGTCACCCTCATCTCCTGTCACAGAGAAGGAAACTGAGGCTCATGGAGGAAAACAATTTGCTAGAGGTCACAAGGCCAGGACACTGTGGGGCTGGGGTTTGGACAGAGCCTTCTGCTCTGTCCGGCTCAGGCTGGTATGGGCTGGGAGCAGGACCTCTAAGCTGGCGTGTGGCAGGGGCCCTGCCAGGTGCCCTGCCAGGTGCCCTGTGGTTGGTACCCTCCCTGAGGGGCCATGGCAGGCTGGGCCGGGAGAAGGTGGTGGCAGCCCTGGCAGTTCCACCCGCTCCAGGGTGGTGTAAGAGCAGGTTGGGAAAGGCCTTGGGGCACCAGATCCACCCCACGGTTGCCCAGTCCTCGGAGCCTGAACGGCCACGGGTGAGAAAGGAAGTCAGCAGGATCCAAAATAGGCCTGTGTTTCAGGAAGTGAAACTGGGCATCGGGGATGCCAGGCCGGAGGAAGGCCTGGGCCTCCTGGGTTGGGGGCCCCTGGGATGGGGGTCTTTCCTTGCCTCCTTGGCCTGGGGATGGTGGGTCTTGGGACTGATCCCTGCCAGGACCTTGGGAATGGGCTCAGGCCCCTCTCACAAGCCATGTGACCCTGGACACATCACTTCAGCTCTCTGATCTTCAGTCTTCTCATCTGTAAAGTGGGACCAAGGGTAGGACTTGCCTCTCTGGGGACTGAGAAGGTGAGACTGTGCCCTGAAGCCCAAGATGGTCACAGTTACCCTTGGCATTGCAGAGCCATCGTGGGTGCTCCTCCTCCAGGAAGCACCCCCAGATCCTTAGATCAGAATGAATCACTCCCTCCCCAGTGTCCCCAGCCCCTCTCAATTTCTTTCTTTCTATTTTATTTATTGATTTATTTATTTTTGAGACAGGGTTTCACCCCCTTGCTAAGGCTGGAGGGCAGTGGTGCAATCATAGCTTACTGCAGCCCCGACCTCCCAGGCTCAAGTGATCCTCCCACCTCAGCCTCCTGAATAGCTGGGACTACAGGCATGTGCCACCATGCCCAGCTAATATTTTTGTATTTTTTGTAAAAATGGGATTTTGCCATGTTTCCCAGGCTGGTCTCAAACTCCTGGGCTCAAGCCATCTGCCCACCTTAGCCTTCCAAAGTGCTGGGATTACAGGCGTGAGCCACCTTTCCATCCAGCCCCCTCTCACTTGCTTTTGGTTTCTGTTCACATATGTCTTTTCCACTAGAGGAGGCCAGGAGTCCACCTGAGTCTTCTTGGTGTCCCCAGTGCCTAGGATAGAGCCTGGCAGATAGGAGGTGCCACCCATGGGCCGAATGAATTAGTGAAGGAGCCAGGGTCAGAGGCCTGTGGATGCCCTTGAGGGTCTGATCCCTGCCTCCTGACAGCCAGCTCCTCAGGGGTGGCCTGGAGTTTTGGCAAGAGGCGGCTCTGAGGGGCAGGTGAGTCATGTTTCCTCTGAATCTCAGTTTTCTCATCTGTAAGATGGATGAGAAATGGGACCCACAGCTTCTCTGTCCCAGATCAATGAATGGATCACCCAAGATGCCGCTCTAGGAACCTGAGTGTGCCTGGGGCAGGGCTGCCCTAGAGTGGAACCCTTCAGGCCCAGGTGATCTGCATTCTACTTTCTCCAGCCCCTCTCTTGCCCTGGCAAGAAGCAGGACTTTGTAGCAGAAAAACTCAGGTGTAGCGGGGCGGGCAGGGAAGGTGTTACCACCTAATAAAATCAGGAAGCTGTAAATAACGATGAAGTGCACATGCTGCAGGGGGCCTTACACCATCCAGGCTTTACAGCTAAATCCCAGAGAGGTTAGGCTACATGTCCAAGTTCACACAGCAAATTAGGGCAGAGCAGGGAGGGTGCCCAGCCCTCCTGACTTTCAGTCCCAGGGTTCATTCAGCGCATCTACCCTGAGCAATCGCTAGACACCTGTGAGCACATTTCACAGTCACCGCATCTCCACAAAGCGAGAATCAGAACACCCATCCTACAGATGAAGACCTCAGGCTTTGAGAAGGGAAGGCTCTCCCAGGACCCTTCTCACCCGAGGCCCCACCCTTGGACCTACTTAAGGGCTCCTGAAGGTCCCCTGAAGGCTGGGCCTCCAAACCCAGAACTAAACTCAGAGCTGTGTGGCTCCTCCAGGAAGGACCTCCGAAGGTCCATGTCATCCCAAACTTCCCATCAACCTTCTCATCCTGCGAGTCTCACCCAGGAGTCAGCTGCTTGTGCACACTGGTGCCTGGAAGTCCCACTGTGCACTCAACTAGCTAGACTCAGAAATGAGAACAAACATGCGACCCCCAGCATTTGCTGTGTGCTGGGACTGACCGCAGCTCTCTTGAGTCTCACAGGATCTCTGTGAGGTCAGCTCCGCGATCAGCCTCATCTCACAGATGGGGAATCTCATGCACACCCGTGACTGAGCTCAGCTCTGAAAACCTGTTCCTCTCTCAGTTCCCAGCCCGGGGAGTGGCACCACTATGCTGAGCACCAGGAGTCACTCCTGGCTCCTCCCACAGCCTCTCCCCCCGCAGCCTGTTAAATCGACCTCCTAACTTAGCCACTAACCTGCTCTGTGAACTGAGACTAGTAACTAGTAATCTGTCAAACAGGATAATAGCCCAGGCCCAGGAAGAGTTGCAGGGACTCGCCACCACTGCCCGGCTGTGTGACGTTGGGCAGGAGAACCCACCTCGCTGGGCTGAGGTTTCCATATCTATAAAGTGGGGATGATAATATTGCTCACTGTCCAGGGTCTTGGGAAGGATTCAGTGACCCCCTCCTTCTTGTCATCCCTGAGACTTTGCTCTGGAAACTCTTCCCATACAAAGTGCTCATTTTTCTTGAATTTTAAAAGAACCCTTCTCTGAGCGCCCCTCCCTTCTCTGCTGTCCCGTTTTTCTCCAGCTGTCCGGTTTTTCTCCAGCCCTTTGCTGGAACGCCCTGAAAACGCACCTATTCTCGCTGTCTCCACAGTCTCTCTCGCCTCTTCTCCCTTCAATCCACTCCCCACAGGGTCTCCCCTCCCCCTCCCGAGGAAACAAAGAAACTTCACGTTTCTAAACCTGCCCAATGCCATCTCTCAGACCTCCCCGTCTGGACCTGTCAGTAGCATCAGATGCAGCTAACACCTGCTGCTCCTTCAAATGCTGTCCTCCCCTGGTTGTGAGAAGAACCCTCCCTGCCAGTTCCCTGGCTGCTCCTTCTCAATCCATTTTCTGCCTCTTCGCCTATCTCTCCCTCACCTCTCAGGGTGGGGGCCGTGGGCTCAGTCCCTGGGCTGCTGTCCCTTTCCATCTGCCTTCCTCCCTGGCTGACTTTAAAGACCGATTCTCTGCTGCCCTCCACACTGATATCATCCCCCCTGAGCTCCAAAGCCACACATCCACTTCCTCCTGCACAGCTCCTCCGGGCTTCCCCAGGATCTCCTGATACTTGCACATAGATCGGTTCCACCCTCAACCCTCCTCATCCCAGAGAATGGCGACTGCATTCTCCCCTGGCCCAGGCCGGAACACTGGCTGTCATCCTCAACCCCTTACCCTGTCCATCTCTAACTCTCTCTCATCCGTCTCTAATTCTGCATCTCTGTCTCTCTCTCTGCCTCGGTCTTTCTGACTTTGTCTCTCTGTCTCTCTCCCTCTGACTCTGTCACTCTGATTCTGCCTGTCTCTTATCTCTGTCTCTCTCTCTCTGACTCTGTCTCTGAATCTCTGTCTCCCTCTGTCTCTCTCTGTCTCTGACTTTGACTCTCTGTCTCCCTCTGTCTCTGATTCTGTCTGACTCTCTGTCTCTGATTTTCTGTCCCTCTGTTTCTGTCTCCCTCTGTCTCTGACTCTCTGTCTTTGGCTCTGACACTCTGTGTCTCTCTGTCTCTGACTCTCTATCTTTAACTCTCTGTCTCCCCGTCTCTGACACTCTGTCTCTGACACTCTGTCTCTGACACTCTGTCTCCCTGTCTCTGACTCTGTCTGACTCTCTGTCTCTGTCTCTGACTGTGTCCCTCTCTGTCTCCCTCTGTCTCCCTCTGTCTCCCTCTGTCTCCTTCTGTCTCTGTCTCTGACTCTGTCTCTGATTCTCTGTCTCTGCCTCTGACTCTCTGTCTCTGTCTCTGACTCTCTGTGTCTCCCTCTGTCTTACATCCCACATCACTACATCAGTGAATCCCATGGACTCTGACCCCAAACACATCTCAGTCCCCAGAGCTGCTCACATCCCCTCGACCTCCCCTGGGCCAGCCTCCACCATCTCACCTGCATCTTCACTCCGCTGCCTCCCTGTTCTGGGGGCTTCTGCCCATGCCGCCCGCAGTCTACTCTCCACCCAGCGGCCAGAGGGGCACCGTCCCAGGAGAGTCAGGCCCGTCCCTCTCTGCTCAGGCCCTGCAGTGGCTCCTGTGTCACTCGGAGAAGCCCAGTCCTCATAGAGATCTTCTTTGAGCCTGCACACCCCCGACCATGGCTTCTCCTGCCCAGTCTCCCTCCCCTGCCAGGCTGACCCCACTGTAGCTCCTGCCAGGGGTGTTTGCCTCCTGGAAAGTTCTTCCCCTAGCAGCAACAGCGGAAATGTCCTACCTTCTTTCAGGGCCTGGCATAGGAGTCTCCTTCTGGGGAGGCCCGGCCCGTGCCCTGTCCACCATCCTGACCACTGCCTGGCCCTTCCCCACCTGTCCCCTCCTGTCTTCTGTGCTGTCCTCACACACCACCTATTTCATCTGTTTACCATGTTTGTCGTGGGTTCTCCCAGGAGGGCAGGGCTTTGGGCCTGTGTTCGCGCTGCCTCCCCCGGGCCTAGAATAGGGCCTGGCCTGCAGCCAGGAGCCAGGCCGCTCTTGGTGAAGGAGTGCCCAGGAGGGGCACAGTGAGGGCATGCAGGATGAGAGCTCGCGGGGCCCGGGCGCGGCTATGGCAACGCAGCCTATGCCTGCCAGTCCCTCGGTGGGGCTTGTGGCCTCCCTGCCTTCACTGCCGTCCACGGCTCTCACTGGCCCTGCCTTCCTCCAGCCTGTGGCCCCACTCAGACCCACCCCGTTCCCCACAATGGATGCCAGAAAGGCCTTTAAAAACCTGGATCTAATTATGTCACCCCCTCCCCTGAGCCCTGCAGTGGCTGCCGGTGCCCCTCAGGATCATGTCCAGAGTCCCTGTGTGGCATGGAGGCCCCTGGAGACCCGGCCCCAGCCCCCTCCCCTGTCTCTTCCTCCCCTGCAGATCTGCCCCCATCTCCCTGGAGGTGGCCTGTTCTCCGCGCCGCTCTCACAGGCTGCCTGGCAGACTCTCCTCACAGCACTGTGCTTCCCGGGGCGCACTTGTACAGGCCCCATGCGAGAAGGACTTCGGGCTGTGTATAATCCTCCAAGGGCCCACAGGAACAGCAGTGACAACTGTGTTATGAAGCACCTACTGTGTGCTGCGGACAAGAATGGAACAAGAAGACATGCTTTGCCCTCACCCCTGGAGGCAGCTTCCAGCCAGGGAGGCAAATACCTCCTCCCCAGACCCCTTCCACAGATCCCCAAACTCTGCCTCTCTCCTTCAGCTCCCTGCTCAGATGTCACCAGCTCTGTGCGGTCTCCCTGCCACCAAGTCTAAAATTGCCATAGTCCCCCCAGTTCCTCACCCCTCTCCCTGCTTTCTTTGTCTGTCGCATCCACGAGGATGTACCCTCTGGGAAGGGCAGGCAGGAGCTGGCTATTCTGTTCCTTGCCCTGTCCCCAGCACCGAGGACAGTGCCAGGCACGGAGGAAATAATTGCTGAATAAAGAAATAAAATCTACATTCTATGAGACATAAAGCACAGCTCAGACACATGGAGTGAGGGGTGGCTCCATTCTGACTGCGCTGATCCCGGTGGCCTCTCTGAGTAGGTGGCATTGAGCTGAGGCCCAGTGATGTGAAGGACAAAGCATGTGTGGAGGAAGAATATTCCAGGTGGAGGAAGCAGTAAACGGCAAAGGCCCTGAGACAGGGCTGAGCTGTGTGTGTTCTGAAAACAGTAAGTGAGGCCAGAGTTGAGTGAACCAGGGGAGAGCGGGGTGGATGGGGCTGAGCTAGGGAGAAGTTTTACTAAGCCCTTTCCCAGGAGAGTAAACTGAGGCTCGGGGAAGCTAAGTGCTAAGTCCAAGGCCGCAAAACAAGGAGTGGCAGAAGCAGGCTAGTCCTGGGTCTGCTGGTCTGAGGGGCCCTCTCTGTGCACCCTGGGACTCACCCACACTCTACTCGTTAATAGCTAACCCAGGTGGGGCCCCGCTGGGTCAGAAGCCCCAGGTTTAGGCTCAGCCCAGTGACCTCTGGGGCAAAGCCCAGTGAGTGAGCCCGTGAGTGGGACCGGCTGGGAAACGATTGGAGCCCTGGTCTCCCTAGAGCTGGGCCATCAGCATCTGGGGGAAGCCTGATTTGCTGGGGTCGGGGCTGACTGGCTGGGCCATTACCCACCAGGGGCCTAGAGCCCAAGGGGAAGTTGGGCCAGGTTGCCCCTGCTAGAACCTTCCCAGAGTCTAGAGCAGGCGGCCGCGATGCCCTGCCCTCTGCGGCTGGGACTCCAACTACTCCTGTCCCCTCCCCGGCTCACTGCCTGTGGGTCACTCCCGCTGCTCCCAGATGGCCATGCTCATTCCCTCCCTCCACAGGCCTTTTGCCCTGGCTGGTCCCTCTGCCAGAGACTTCCCCTAATCCTTGTGCGGCCGGCTTCCGCTCCTACTTGCACCCCAGCTCAAGGGTCACCTCCTCAGAAGGCCCCCCAACCGCCTGTCTCAAGCAGCCCTGCTCCCACCCCCTCTCACTCTCCATCTGAGGGACCTTTAAGGTCTTTCATGGTATTTAACAAAAATACCAGGCATCACATGTGTTGTGGACCTGTCTATTGTCAATGCCCTGTCCCTTCACTGGGGTGTAAGCACCCCGTGGATCTTGTTCCCTGAAGTCTCCTCAGGGCCCAGCACAGGGCCTGACACTCAGTAGATTATTAACAAATATTTGTGGAATGAGAACATGAGCGTCTACCCCGCTTATTGTATAAAAGCAGCAATTGAGGTTCAGAGAGGGTAAGTCACTTGCCCAAGGTCACACAGCAAACCAGAGGCAGAACCACAGCAAGAGCCTGGCTCAGCTCACTTGACTCTGCATCCAGTGCTCTTCAGCCTACACCATAACTAGCACTCAGAGCTCAACCAGCCTCACCCCAGCCTTTCAGATACAACCTTTATCCCTCATCCCCATCTTTCAGTCCTGGGAAGAAAGAAAATGTAAGTAGAAGAGGTGGAAGGGGGCAAACAAGGGAGAGTAAGTATCACAGGTGAACGGGTGCTTGGGATTCCTGTAGTCCCATGTAACAGATTCCAGCAAGGTTGGGTGCCTGGCCTGGGACCTCTGGGCCTCTGGGCCCATGGTCCACTCTCATCCTTGCCTGCTTGAGCTGGAAAGGGTTAAATTTTGTGCTTGGCTCCTGCCTTGCTGTGGACCGTGGCTGGGACAGAACATCTGTCTGTTGCTATGGTTGCCATACACTTGAAGGGGATGGCTGGATAATTATGGCAAACGCCGCCGAACGAGTGAGCGGGTGCCCGGAAGTGGCTCGGGACCCTTGCCCGCCCAGTGCAGTGGCAGGCTGTGGGCCCCTTACCCACTGGTTCACTGTGGTGTCCCTGGCCCTGGACTTGAGCTCCTGAGCTAGCAGAGGAGTCAGCTGGGGCCACTTTGGCCTTTGCGTCATGAGTGAGTCTGGCTACAGAGCCCCTAGTGAATCCTGGAGCAGGGCAGACACCAGCAGCATTGGGCACCGGAGCCTGTGGGCTGTAGGCCTGCTGGCACGGGTGGTGGGCTAGATAATGCCCTGGTGCCACTGTGTCTTCCCCCAGGGGAGAAGCCCTGTCATCTGTCCCTGGCCCGTGAATGCGCCAGAGCCCAGGAGGCAGCGGGCGGAGACCGACTGCCCACGTCCTGCCCTCTCGGCTCTGCCTGCTTGCAGGGATGCTTCAGCTTCCTCGTCTGCTCATGGAGGATGAGAGGGCCTCCCTGGCAGAGCTGAAGGAGGTCTGTCTGGATAGGGCCTGGGGAAGAGGTGGCTCTCGGACAGGAAATGGTTGCCCCAACCTTGCTCAGCAGGGGCTGGGGAACCTTAAGCTGCCGTGGATTTAGACTGTGGTCCCGTGGAAGGGCTGGAGATTGCTCGGCACAGCAACCAGCTGCATGATTTGTGCTTGGATCCAACCCTTGCCCAGCCAAGCTGTGGGCAGGCAGAGGGGCTTGCACCTGGGAGGGCCAGCCCTTCCATCCCACCTCCTCCAGCCTCGCCATGGTAGGGAGCTGAGCTTCCTGAAGGCTCAGTGCACTCACAAGCTGGCAGAGCCCAGAGGCCCAAGAGATGCTGGCTTCCAACTCCTTCTGTAACCACCAGTGAGACAGAGGCCGGGCACCCTCCCCAAGGTCACCCTCACAGGTTCCTGGCTCTTCCCCATGCTGCTGCCCCCTCTCCTGGCAACTTCCCTCCTCCCATCTGCCTCCCTCACGTAACAATTGCAGTCCTAATAACTGACACCATGCCGGGCACTGAGCTGTGTGCACACGGCTTACTCCTTTAACAACCTACAGGGAGGGTGCCATTTCTAATGCTGTTTTCACAGGGAGATTATTGAGGCATGCAGCAGTGAAGAGAGCTTCCCAAGTTCTCCTGGCTGGGAAGTAGCAGAGCCCAGAAGCTCCAAACAGGGCCACTCTGGACACTGACTCCTTTTCTTTCCCCCTCCCACTAAAGATGACCTCCTTGAGAGCCAAGATGGTCTTATTCTTCTGTTTCTCCAGCTCTGTGCACAGAGGAGGCATGGATGCACGTTTAACTTTCCACGCATGCATTCATTCAATATGCACTGAGCACAGGCGCTGGGCCCTGTGCTGAGTGAATCAATGAACCCTCTTCCCCACATTGGGCTATCCAGGGGCTCAAAAGACATCTGCCCCAGGGCACAGAGATTCAAATGAAGGATGAAGTTACTCTGGCAGCCATTACCTCCCAGCACTCTCCCATTGGCCTGAAAGGGGCAGGGCAGTGGCCGCACCCTCATGTTATAGCTGAAGAAATGAAAACTCAGAGATATGAGAAGCCCTGTGGAAGGTCACACAGCTACGTCTCAGGTGGGGCAGCCTCTGGAATCCAGGAATTCTGCACCCCACAGAGCTCGGTCAGCAGAGAAGGCTGCCTGCCCCAGGCATGGGGATGGCTTTTTTTTTTTTTTTTTGAGACAGAGTCTCCCTCTGTCGCCCAGGCTGGAGTGCAGTGGCACAATCTCGGCTCACTGTAAGCTCCGCCTCCCGGGTTCACGCCATTCTCCTGCCTCAGCCTCTCCGAGTAGCTGGGACTACAGGCGCCCGCCACCACGCCCGGCTAATTTTTTGTATTTTTAGTAGAGATGGGGTTTCACCGTGGTCTCGATCTCCTGACCTCATGATCCGCCTGCCTCGGCCTCCCAAAGTGCTGGGATTACAAGCGTGAGCCACCGCGCCCGGCCTAGGGATGGCTTTGTTCTTGATGGAATCCCAGTTTGCCTGGGACCACCACAGTTTATACCCCTCAGTCTCAGGCATGCTGGACAGCTGGTCACCCTAACCCAGGACCTCCCAAGTGCCACAAGCCCAGGCTTTGGGGTCCAGCTACCTGGTCTAGGATCCAATTTCCTTCCCTTCCAAAGACTAGGATCTTAGATAAGGGAGGGCTCCTCTGAGCCCCTGGTCCTCCCTGCCCCACCCAAGGACCTGTGGGCCCCGCCTCAGGCTGCCTTAACAAGTTGAAGTCAGTAGGCCTATGCCAGGGGAGCCATCAGACCTGCCCAGTTCCTTAGGAAATGTTGGCTGAGCAAGGAGGCCCAAGGCCTCCTTAAAGAGACAGGCACAGGCTATAGCCAAGCTCCACATATTTAACAGGCAGCTCCTATGAGCCATGAATCAGCATCCCAGGGCCCTTTGGGCAACACAGAAGCATTTTCCCAGCCAGGTCTCTCTTGCAGCTATTGGGGTGAGGGTGGGGGTGGGACAAGGAGGCCTGCAAGAAGGGGCCTGGGCACAGGAAGGCTGCTCCTCTGCCAGCTGCAGGGCTTCCTTGGGGATCTATAGGTGCCAGGCATAGTTACCAAGACACATGGAGAAAGGGCTGCAGTGGGAGGCATGAGGCCTCTCTGGTTCCAGGCCTGATCCTCCTGCTGCCTAGTCAGTAATCTCAGATGGGCCCCTGAGCTTCCCCAGTGTCCCTAGAACAATGGTATCTGGCCTCTGCAACCGCTAAGCCCCCTTCTAGCCTTGCTAAGATCCACTGACTGAAACCAGTCTTCCAGATTCCCAGTGTTAGCTGGCTGAATCCTAGGCCTTCTGGTCCCTGCGTCTCAACACTCAGCCTGATAGAGTAGATGCTGAGGAATGTACAGTAGAAAGATGGATGGATGGATGGATGAATGGGAGGGTGGATGGGAGGATGGATGGATAGATGAATGGATGGGTGGGTGGATGAATCAATGGATGGATGAATTAATGAATAAACAAATGGATGGATAGATGCATGGATGGATGGATGGATGGATGGATGGATGGATGGATGGATGAGAGGCTGGCTGGATGGATGGGTGGATGAATGAATGGATGGACAGGAGGGTGGGTGGATGGATGGATGAATGGATAGATGGATGGATAGATGGATGATGGGAGGCTGCATGAATGGATTGATGGATGGATAGATGGATGGATGGATGGACAGATGGGAGTCTGGATGGATGAATGGGTGGATAGATGAAAGGATGGGAAGCTGGATGGATGAATGGCTGGCTGGATGAATGGACAAATGCATGGATGGATGAGAGGCTGACTGGCTGGCCATTTGGCTGGATGGATAGGAGGGTGCATGGGAGGCTGGGTGGATGAATGGATGGGAGGCTGAGATGGATAGGTGGGTGGACGGATGGGTGGATGGATGAATGAATGAATGAATGAATGAGTGAATGAATGAATAAATAAATGGATGGATGGATGGACAGGAGGCTGGCTGATGAATGGATGGGAGGATGGATGGATGGATGGATGGATGGATGGATGAATGGGCAGATGGGTGGATGTGTAGATGGATGGATGAATGGATGGATGGACAGATGAATGGATGGGAGGCTAGATGGATTAATGGGTGAATGGCTGGATGAATGGACAAATAGATGGATGGATGAGAGGCTGACTGGCTGGCCAGCTGGTGGGCTGGCTGGATAGGAGGCTGGATGGGAGGGTGGATGGGTGAATGGATGGGTGGGAGGATGGATTGGAGGGTGGAAGGGTGAATGGATGGCTGGGAGGATGGATGGGTGAATGGATGGATGGGAGGCTGGATGGGAGGGTGGATGGGTGAATGGATAGATGAGAGGCTGGATGGGAGGGTGGATGGGTGAATGGATGGATGGGAGGATGGATGGGTGATGGATGGATGGGAGGCTGGATGGGAGGGTGGATGGGTGAATGGATGGATGGGAGGATGGATGGGAGGGTGGATGGGTGAATGGATGGATGGATGAATGGATGGATGGGAGGCTGGATGGGAGGGTAGATGGGTGAATGGATGGATGGGAGGGTGGATGGGTGAATGGATGGATGGGAGGCTGGATGGGAGGGTGGATGGGTGAATGGATGGATGGGAGGGTGGATGGGTGAATGGATGGATGGGAGGATGGATGGGAGGGTGGATGGGTGAATGGATGGATGGGAGGATGGATGGGTGAATGGATGGATGGGAGGCTGGATGGGAGGGTGGATGGGTGAATGGATGGATGGGAGGCTGGATGGGAGGGTGGATGGGTGAATGGATGGATGGGAGGCTGGATGGGAGGGTGGATGGGTGAATGGATGGATGGGAGGGTGGATGGGAGGGTGGATGGGTGAATGGATGGATGGAGAGAAGGGTCCCTGAACTGGTAGACTCCTTAGTGCCCAGCATGTGCTCTGCCTGGTTCCACTTAGGTAAAGGGCAATTTAATGGGCAAATGAGTCCTTCACTCCTTCCTTGCTCTCAGTTCTCATATACACTCTACTCCCAGGGCCCATCTATTTTACCTCTAACTCTCTCTCCAACTCCCCTACCACCTCCCAACAAAGGCCACTATCCCCTCTAGCCCGGACACCACAGCACCCATCTCACTAGGCTCCCTGCTGCCTTCCAGACCCTACTTCAGGTCATTCCCTGAGGGCAGTAGGAGGAGTTACGATGTAAATTAGCACCCACTTCCCACGGCCTCAAATCTCCCACTGGCTCTCCTGGAGCTCCTAACTGGGACTGAGTTACCTCTAGACCTCATCTTCCACTGCCTTCACGCCATCTCTGATCCCTCTGTGCTCTGCTATGAAGTGGTCTCCTTGCTGTCCCCAACAGGCACCATGCTCTTACCCACTCCAAGACAGAACACTCCTTTGCAGCCCATCCCTAGCCTCAGAGCCAACACACTCACACTTCACCCACCTACCTCCTACTCCCCTTCAGATCTCAAGTCAGCAGCCGCTTCCACAAAGAAGCCCTCCTTGACCCCCAGCCTGGACTTTTATTTTATAGCTCTTCTTACAGCTGCAGGCATGTGCTTGCATGATTAGTAACATCTGTCCCCCAGGACACAAACCGGCATGGGCCTGGGGCTCTGTCTGTCCCATTCCCCCCTAGGCCCCTGTACCTAGCACAGCATCTGGAACTAAGTCAAGCTCATTGAGTATTAGTTTATTTATTTTAAATATAAAGGTTTTAAATAAACTGCACTCAGGCTGGAGTGCAATAGTGTGATCATAGCTCACTGTAGCCTCAAACTTCTGGGCTCAAGAAATTCTCCTGCCTCAGCCCCCCAAGTAGCTAGAACTATCGGCATGTGCCATCATACCTGGCTAATTTTTTTACTTTTTTTTTTTTTTTTGTAGAGACAGGGTCTCACTACGTTTCTCAGACTGGTCTTGAACTCCTGGGCTCAAGAGATCCTCCCTTGGCTGGGTGCAGTGGCTCATGCCTGTAATCCCAGCACTTTGTGAGGCCAAGGCAGGCAGATCACCTGAGGTCAGGAGTTCAAGACCAGCCTGGTCAACATGGTGAAACCCCATCTCAACTAAAAATACAAAAATTAGCCAGGCACAGTGGCGCACGCCTGTAATCCCAGCTACTCGGGAGGCTGAGGCAGGAGAATCACTTGAACTTGGGAGGCAGAGGTTGCAGTAAGCCAAGATCGTACCACTGGACTTCAGCCTGGGTGATAGACCCAGACTCTATCTCAAAAAAAGAAAAAAGAAAGAAAGAGATCCTCCCTGTTCGGCTTCCCAAAGTGCTGGGATTACAGATGTGAGCCCCTGTATTTGTTGAGTGAATGAATGAACAAATGAATAGATGGAAGCCTGCATGAATGGGAGGGTGAAGGATGGATGAAGAGAAGCAGAGTAAGGAGCCAGAAGGGAGAGGGTGAGGGAAAAGCTGTTTTCACAGGGTGGCTGGAGGTGGAGGAGCCATTCTCAAAGGAGGTAACATCTGAGAAGAATCGGGGGCAATGGGCTATGGCTCACGCCTATAATCCCAGCACTTTAGGATGCTGAGGCAGGAGGATTGCCGGAGGCCAGGAGTTAGAGACCAGCTGGACAACATAGTGAGACCCTGCCTCTACAAAACATGAAAAACTTAGCCGGTCGTACTGGTGCGCACCCGTAGTCCCAGATACTCAGGAGGCTGAGGCAAGGGTATCACTTGAGCCCAGGAGTTCAAGGCTGCAGTGAACCATGATTGTGCCACTGCACCCCAGCCTGGGCCACAGAGCAATACCCTGTCTGAAAAAGAGAGAGAGACAGAAAGGGAGAGAGAGAGAGAGAGAGCATCAAGGGGGAGGAGGGAGGGGCCTTGTGAGCGCTGGGGCAGAGGACACGGCATTGCAAGGACCTGCCCCACCCGGGGCCAGCACACATCTGGCACAACCAGAGGATGCAGGAGTAAGCGAGGAGGAGCAGGGTACTGGAGAGGCCAGCAAGGGGTCAGCAGAGCCAAGGGTGATGGGAGGAGCCAATCAAGGGCCTGGGACAGAGCAAGGCTTTGTCTGTCTTTCTCCCCTGAGTAGAACATAAGTTCAGGGAGGGCAGGCCCTGGTATCTTGTTTGTGGCTGTGTACGCAGCACCTAGTGCTGAGTTCAGTGAGTGGCGAGTGGATTCTACACTGGCGTCTGAGGACACATCTGCCACCCCTGCTCCCCAGTACAGCCCATTTCCTGCCCAGCAGTCACAGGGGTTCTTCTAAAACAGGTGGTGTCTTTCCTCTGCTTCAAGCCCTCTCCTGGCTTCTAGATCACTTAGAGGAAAAGCTCAAGGCCTTGTGATGGTTCACAGGCCCTACCTCAGGGATTCTCAGCCCCAGCACTAGTGACACTTGGGCCGATGACTCTGTTGTGCAGGCTGTCCTGGGCACTGTAGGACGTTTAGCAGCATCCCTGGCCTCTACCCACTAGACGCCAGTAGCACCCACCCGCAGTGGTGATACCAAAATCTTCAGATACTACCAAAGGTCTCCTGGGGGACAAAGTCTTCCCTACTGCAGGGAGAGGAGGGATGGAGACCTCTGTCCTAGACCCCTACTGAAAACAGCAACCCCAACACTTCCCACCCTGGCTCCCAGCTTTATTTTCTCCATAGCTCCTAACAGCATCTGCCATTTCTTTGGTTTATTTGTGTGTTCAGTTGGTCTGACTTTCAATCTAGAACGAGCTCCCTGAGGGCAAGTCCTAGCTTGGATCTCCCCTGAGGCAGCACAGGGTGGTCTCCCTCTGTTTGCAGAGATGATGCCTGAATCTCTTGAATTTGGATCCTATCTCTTTGAATTCAGATTGTCACTCCCTGTTTGATGGAATAAAAAACTGAATAAGAAAAAAAAAAATGGAGGCTGGGCATGGTGGCTCATCCCTGTAATCCCAGCACTTTGGGAGGCCAAGGTGGGCAGATTGCCTGAGGTCAGGTGTTCAAAACCAGCCTGGCCAACATGGTGAAACCCCATCTCTACTAAAATTACAAAAATTAGCTGGCAATGGTGGCGGGCACCTGTAGTCCCATCTACTGGGGAGGCTGAGGCAGGAGAATTGCTTGAACCCGGGAGGCGGAGGTTGCAGTGAGCCGAGATCATGCCACTGCACTTCAGCCTGGGTGACACAGCGAGACTCCGTCTCAAAACAAACAAACAAACAAACAGGATCAGAGAGGTTAGGTGACTTAGCCCAAGGATGATTGGCTTAGCCTGTGATGCTGACAAGACTGAAACCTAGGGCCTCTGCCTCTAAATCTCAGTTCATTTGACTCTGTCTGTATCCCTGACAGGCCTCAGCCTGGGATAGGGTGGGCAATGAAGAGGCCAGAGCAGCTGGATCCCAAGAAATGAGCTCTCCACTGGGGCTTGAACCCAGGACCACCTGGATATGAAGCAGATGAGAGATCTCCCCACCAGGCATGAGAGTGTGGGGGTATTGCTGGGGATACAGGTGAAACTATTCCAGTGATTCATTCATCCTAATTGACAAGGTTCTATTGAATTCCTTAAAAGCCCCAGGCTGTGCATTTTGGAAAACATGGTTGCAGTGCACTGGGAAATGTCCTCTGATATCAGGCAGGACAGCAGACACTCTTTAAAGATAAAAGTTGGGCCAGGGACAGTGGCTCAAGCCTGTAATCCCAGCGCATTGGGAGGCTGAGGCAGTAGGATCACTTGAGCCCAGGAGTTCAAGACCAGCCTGGGCAACACAGCGAGACCTCATCTCTAAAGAAAATAATAAAATAAAATAAATCAACCAGGTGTGGTGGCACATACCTGTAGTCCCAGCTACCTGGGAGGCTGAGGCAGGAGGATCACTCGAACACAGGAGGTTGAGCCTGCAGTGAACCATGATTACGCCACTGCACTCCAGCCTGGGCAACCGAGTGAGATCTTGTCTCTTAAAAAAATAATAATAAAATAAAAAAATAAAAAATAAATAAAAAGGGTAAAAGTTTGTTGAATTTACCCAGTATACATTCCAGTTGGGGTGGGATGCTCAAGAGAATGAGGTGCAATTTCCTGAAGAAGAGAATGAGCTTTTCATAAATTACCAGGAAGAAAATAGTGCATGTCAGAATAAACTCTGTCAAGAAATATAGCAGGGCAGCCGGACAGTTAATAATTCAGAGCTGTTCCCTAGCACGCCTCGGGATTTAAAAAATATTTCCTTGGGACTGTTGCTTAAAAATACTGTTAATGGCCAGCAACCTTCTCATTGTATTAGATAGTCATTAATGGGCCAGCTGGGTGGGGCTCCTGGTGGTCCCCCAGGAAAACACCACGGACACCCATCTCATTTTCCTCACAGACCCCAGGATGGGTGGTGAGGACTGGCAGGCTCAGAGGGGGCAAAAGTCCAGACCCAGACCACACAGCTAGGAAATGGAGGCTGGAGCTCCAATGGGAACCCAGGTTGGGCTGGTTGACTTTCAGTGACTCCACCCTGACTCTCGGCAAGGGACTCCCCTTCTCTGCACTTCCAGTTTCCTCATCTGTAAAATGGGCACCCACGTATTAGCTCAGAGAACAAATATTTATGGAGTACTTGATTTTTTTTTTGTTTTGTTTTTTGAGATGGAGTCTCGCTCTGTGGCGCAGGCTGGAGTGCAGTGATGTGATCTCGGCTCACTGCAACCTCTGCCTCCCAGGTTCAAGCAATTCTCCTGCCTCAGCCTCCCGAGTGGCTGGGATTACAGGCACCTGCCACCACGCCCAGTTAATTTCTGTATTTTTTAGTAGTGACAGGGTTTCGCCATATTGGCCAGGCTGGTCTTGAACTCCTGGCCTCAGGTGATCCACCTGCCTCGGCCTCCCAAAGAGCTCGAATTACAGTCATGAGCCACTGTGCCCAGCCAGAGTATTTGTCAAAATCCAGGTGTTAGGATGGACGGTAACCGAAACAGACCCAGTGCTCTCACTTCATGGAACTCGGTCTGGTGGAAGAGTCAGACAGTGACCAAATATAGCTCCTCAAAAATGGTAATTGGTATATCAAGAAAACAAAGAAGAGTAAAGGGACAGGGGAAAGGGGGGAGATTTCAGTTAGGATAATCAAGGAGAGCCTCCCTGGGCAGGTGGCAATTGATGACAGACCTGGAAAAACAGAGAGGGAGCTGAGATGCTTTCAGAGGAAGAGGGCAGTGAGAACCGCAAGTGCAGGGGCCCTGGGAGGGGCTTTGCCTGCAGTATTGGAGGAACAGAGAGGGACCAGTGTGGGTGGAGCACAGTGAGCCAGCGGGAGAGAGGTGGGAGGAGGAGTCGGAGAGGACCGCAGCGGCCAGCTCCTGGGAGACCCTGTAGACGTTTGAATTTTATTCTAAGAATGATGAAGATCCGCCACAGGGCTGGTTTGCAGGGGATGGATTGGTTATCTATTTTATTGGTTTATCTATTTATTGGATTGGTTATCTATTTTAAAAAGATCCCCTGAATGCCAGACACAGTGGGTTGTGCCTGTAATCCTAGTGCTTTGAGTAGCTGAGATGGGAGGATCACTTGAGGATAAGAGTTTGAGACCAACATGGACAAAATAGCAAGACCCTGTCTCTTATATATGTTTTTTAATTATATATGTGACCGGGCACAGTGGCTCATGCCTGTAATCCCAGCACTTTGGGAGGCCAAGACAGGTAGATCACCTGAGGTCAGGAGTTCGAGACCAGCCTGGCCAATATGGCAAGACCTCATCTCTACTAAAAATACAAAAAAAAAAAAAAAAAAAAAATTAGCCGGGCATGGTGGTGCATGCCTAAACTCCCAGCTACTTTTCAGGAGGCTGAGGCAGGAGAATTGCTTGAACCCAGGAGGTAGAGGTTGCAGTGAGCCGAGATCGCACCATTGCACTCCTGCCTGGGTGACAGAGGGAGACTCTGTCTCAAATTAAAAAAAAAAAAAAAAGATATGTGTGATGGTGCACACCTGTAGTCCCAGCTATTCAAGAGGCTGAGTGGGAAGGATCACTTGAGCCCAGAAGGTTGAGGCTGCAGTGAACTATGATCACACCACTGCACCCCAGCCTGGGCGACAGAGCAAGACCCTGTCTCTACAAAAAAATAAAAAATAAAAGACCCTCTGAAAAGTCTCCAAATTAAATTGTCAAATGAAAAATGAGCAGGACAGAACCACATGCACAGTATGCTACTGTCAGCTTAAAAAAAAAAAAGGTATTCATTGTATATGCATAAAATTATCTCTGGCATGATAGATGAAAATAGGAGAAGCTGCCTGCCTGTGAGGAGGAGTCCTGGCTGGCTGGACTGGGTGGGAGGGATCGTTTCTACATTTTTTCTTGCACCTTTTGAATTTTGAACCATGCAAATTTGTTACCTAGTCAAAAATAAATAAATAAATACTTTTTGGAAGTAAAGAAAAAAGAAAATGAAAAAGAAAGGCCCCTCTGGCTGCCGTGTGGATAATGGATTATGGATTCGCCAGGGTGGCTGGGGTGGGAAGGACGCTGGAGTGAGTTGCTGGGAATGAGGCTGGGGGTGGGATAGTGGGAGGAGGCTGAGGTGGGGAGGAGGCTGGAGTGGGTTGGTGGGGAGGCTGGGGTGGGGAGGAGGCTGGGGTGGGCTGGTGGGGAGGAGGCTGGGGTGGGGAGGAGACTAGGGTGGGGAGAAGGCTGGGCTGGGGTGGTGGGGAGGGGGCTGGGATGAGGAGGAGGCTGAGGTGGGTTGGTGGGGAGGAGGCTGGAATGGGGAGAAGGCTAGGATGGGGAGAAGGCTGGAAGGGGGAGACTAGGGTGGGGAGGAGGCTGGAAGGGGGAGACTAGGGTGGGGAGGAGGCTGGAAGGGGGAGACTAGGGTGGGGAGGAGGCTGGGGTGGGTTGGTGGGGAGGAGGCTAGGATGGGGAGGAGGCTGGGGTAGGGAGGAGACTAGGTTGGGGAGGAGGCTGGGCTGGGGAGGTGGGGAGGTATTTTCAGTTCCACTTTATAGATGAGGACTGTGAGGCTCAGACAGGCCAAATGCCAAGCCGCAGACCATTCAGCTGGGAAATGGTGGATGGGCTTGGATGAGAACCCAGGCCCATCAGGGTCCTCATTACCTCCCTTCTGTTCTCGGCTCTGTGTCCCCTTGAGGCCCCGGTATGAGGGATTTGGTTCCCTGGGTCCTGTACCTACAGCAAGATCTTGACCACAGTAGGTGCTCATAAATATTTGCTGAGTGATGAATTTGCTCATTTGATCATTCATTCATTCAACAAATGTATCAGTGACTCCTCTGTGCCAGGCATGGTGCTAGGCCCTGGGATTCAGCCTTGAACAAGAGAAAGCTCCCACCTTTTTGGAGCTCACATTCTCAGGGCGCAGGGGTGTGACAGGCAATCAAGATATGTATAATATGAGCACTAAGAAGAAGAGAGCAGACCAATTGAGAGGGGAGTTGCCTTCAGATGGTCAGGGAGGGCTCGGAGGAGGAGGGGATGTGAGAGTAGAGACTTGAAGAAGTGTGGGTTGGGTGCCCGTAATCCCAGCACTTTGAGAGGTTGAGGCAGGAGGATCCGTTGAGGCCAGGAGTTCAAGACCATCCTGGGTAACAGAGAGACTCCACATCTACCAAAAAGCCGGGCGTGGTAGTGCACGCTGTGATCCCAGCTACTCTTGGAGGCTGAGATGGGAGGATCGCTTCAGCCCAGGAAGGTCGAGGCTGCAGTGAGCCATGGTTGTGCCACTGCACTTCAGCCTGGGCAACAGAGTGAGATCCTGTCTCAAAAAGAGGGAAAAAAAAGCGGTGTGGAGTTTGCCCTGGGGACATTGGGGGAAGGGCATTGTAGGCAGAGGGAACAGCAGGTGCAAAGGCATGAGGTGGGCTCGTGCTTGAAATGTCTGAGCGACAGCAAAGAGGGGCAGTAAAGTGAGCTAGGGGGACACGCAGCCAGGCTAGGCCATGCCTCGTGGGTGCTGGATTCCTCCGGGGACAGCAGAACGCTATGGAGGGCTCTGAGCAGGGGCTTAACATGCTCCGAACAAGGTTTAAAGCGAACGAAGCTGTGCTCTGTACCATCTGTGGGGTGCGAACTGTGGCGGCCTAAGCTGCACAGGCTGCCTTGCAAGATTCTGGGAGAAGAAAATCCCAGAGTGCTGAGGCCAGACGGACTGCCCCACCCTGCAAGGATCTTGGGTGTTCTGGAGGGGACCTGGCAGTGCAGACAGAGCCTGGGGTTCATGTCCTGACTCTACCACCTCCCAGGCACAGAGCTCAAGACTGTCTGCTCCTGGGACCTCTGCTGTCTGCCTTGTCACAGGGGGACAGGGTCAGGGAGGGAGAAGGATTCCTGAAGGCTGGCGATGCTTGGTGTCCCACAGTGCAGCTGCCAGTGGCAGAGCCTGACCCGGGCAGCTGAGGCCCACCAGGAGGAAGCAATGGCCTGGAGGCCGAGGGGCCACTGCCACCTCCACTGCCCGTCGCTGCAGTCCTGGCTCTGGCTCTGGAGGCCTGGCTGTGGCCTCCTGTGCTTTCACCATCTGTGCACTGCGCTGGCCAGGCGTGCCCTGCTCTGGGGTGCCCATCTGGACGCCAAGCTGACAGCACATCCGGCTCAAGCAGGGCATCTTACAAACCATCGTTAGACCTGTCAGGCTTCCAGCAATTTTGTTTGGTTTTGGTTTGGTTTGGTTTGGCCCCACTCCTCTCCTAGGGAAGGGAGAGGACAGGGAAAAGAGAGGAGAAAGGAGCTCAAGCTTCCTGTCTACTCTTTCTGGGCTGGCCAACACTCAACATCTCATTCTGTCTTCTACCAGCCCCCATTGACAGGTGGGGAAACTGAGGCTGAAAATGGTGACTGTCCAAGGCCACTTGAGAGTTAAATAGCAAAGCCAGAAGTTAAATCCAGGGCTACTCTTGGAGGCTGAGGTGGGAGGATCACTTGAGCCCAGGAAGGTCAAGCCCGCAGTGAGCCATGGCTGTGCCACTGCACTGCAGCCTGGGCAACAGAGTGAGATCCTGTCTCAAAAAAAGAAAAAAAAAAAAAGGCAGTGTGGAGTTTGCCCTCGGGACACCGAGCAAGGACATTGTAGGCAGAGGGAACAGCAGGTGCAAAGGCATGAAGTGGGCTCGTACTTGAAATGTCTGAGCAACAGCAAAGGGGGGCAGTAGAGTGAGCCAGGATGGGCCATGCCTCGTAGGTGCTGGACCTTCTCCCCAGTCCCAGTTCCCACTGGCACCTGACCCCTGTAGGGGCTTGGGTGTGGGTAGGGTAGAGAAAACAGCATCCTCATTCCAGATTCTGGGCCAGGAAAGGCTCTTGGCTGTGGTTCCTCTGTGGCAGTGGGGAAGAGGGCCGGCGGGCAGGCTGTGCTGTGAGCCTGGCTCCCTCCTCCCTGTGGAGTGGCCATGACCCCGGCTCAGGTGACACGGCACCTGCAGCACGAGCCGCCACCTGCCTGGCCTGCTGGTGACAATATTCCCAGAGCAGCAGGCAGGCCAGGGGGCCTCAGTTCACCGGCCCAGCCTCGGGGAGCCCAGAAAGAGAGGTCAAGTGTGCTGCTGCCAGGCTTCCAGAAGCTTCTCCAATTTCTGCAGCCCCAGCAACTTTTGGTACGGATCTAGGGCAGTCTGACCCCTGCTGGACCCCTCACAAATGCCGGGTCCCATATGCACACTTGAAGGTCGCTGCCACCACGAGCAAGGCCTTCTGCCCTCGGCCTGTTGGGGGCCTTGGAGACTCTGGAGAAAACCCCAGTGGCACCACTGGGCTCAAAAGCCACCAGCAGCCAGCGCCATTGTCGCCATTGTGGGTTAAGAACTGCCCTCTCCCACTTACCTTTTAAAAAAATGCCTATAATTTTACAAAGGAGAAAATGTGAAGTTTTTTTTTTTTGGCGGGGGAGGGGATTGAGTCTTCCTCTCTCCCCTAGGCTGGACGATCTTAGCTCACTACACCCCCACCTCCCGGGCTCAAGTGATTCTCCTGCCTCAGCCTCCTGGGTACCTGGGATTACAGGCACCCGCCACCGCGCTCAGCCAGAAAATGTGAAGTCTTTTACATATCAAGGAAATAATAACTGGCTGGAAAGCAGGAAAGAGCATCAACTCCCTATTAGACTCATCGGACCCAAACTCCCTGTTAGACTCATCGGACTCGAACTCCGATCTCGATCTGCACTTCAGCCAGTGGCCTCAGCCCACTCCCCTGGTCTTGCGTTTGTCTCACTGTCTCCCCTAAAGACATCCCTTCCTCCCCTTCCCCAAGCACGTCCCCCTTGGGGTCAGCCCTTGCCTGGACTATTGCAGTAGCCTCCAGGCTAGTCTCAGCTACCCTGTACACCCTCCAAATAGGCCACAGAGTCTTTGTCTCAAACACAGGCCAGACCTCCTGCCCTTACTCAAAACCCTCCCATGGGCCTCTGGTGGCCCCAGGATTAGGTCTTGACACCCTAGTCTGGACTTCAGGATCCTTCCTGTTCCAACTTGGCCTGTCTCTCTAACCCACTCCTTACCACTCCCTGGGTCATTAAGAGCATAGGCTTTGTGGTTGCTGCGTGACCTTGGGCAAGTTACTTAACTTATCTGAACCTTGATTTCTCATCCATGAAAGTGAAATAGGTCTCTGCCACAAGGGGAGCAGGGTTTCAATTGTGCGATTCCAATAAGCTCATGTGTGTAGCACTAGACTAGGATATACAGTGGGTGCTCAATAAATGTAGCTATCCTTATTTGTCACCACCCCATGAAACGACTAAAAATCTCCCACAGCATACTCTGCGGAGCCTATGCTGATGCTGCATCCTCTGCCTCGGCAGCCTAGTGAACTCCTATTAATCCTTCAACACCCCTCTCAGGCAATGCCCTGACTGGCCCGGTGTCAGCTGTCCTTTCTCAGAACACTCCTCCATATTGGCTAGATTGCTGCACTAGAATTCTTCTCTTTACTTGTCAATCTTCCACCACATGACTGTGGGTTCCTAGGGGCAGCGGCTATAAATGACAAAACTGAGCCAGCCAGGGAGGGCTGGGGTGATGAGGGAGGGGGTATGAGACAGGAAGGAGGGAAAGGTGGAGGGAGAGGGGCTCTGTGGTTGGCCAAGGCAGAATAAAGCTCTCATTCATTCAATCATTTGTTCATTCACCCATTCATTCAACACATGCATACTGACCTACTCTATTTAAAGCCCCTTGCTAGCTTTCCCCAGCTTCTAGAATCACTCCAAAATCTCTCGGCCAGGTGCAGTCAAGCACTTTGGGAGGCCGAGGTGGGAGGATCGCTTGAGTCCAGGAGTTAGAGACCAACCTGAGCAACATGGCAAAACCCCATTTCTACAAAAAATATAAAAATTATCCAGGTGTGGTGGCGCACACCTGTAGTCCCAGCTACCTGAGAGGCTGAGGCGGGAGGATCACTTGAGCCCAAAAAGTTGAGGTTGCAGTGAGCCGAGATCATGCTACTGCACTGCAGCCTAAGTGACAGAGGAAGACTCTGTCTCAAAAACAACCCTCTTCTCCGTGGGTGGCCCTCAAAGCCCCAGGAACCCAGTTCTCCCTAGTGAACCGCTCCACCTTCAGTCTCCCCGTCCCTTTCTGTCCCTCTCTGTGCTCCAGGACTCTGGCTCCCCTTTGGTTCCTCAAGCAAGACCACCTTCTAGAACGCCCTTCTTCTGACCTTTCCAGGACGACCCCCAGGACAGGCCCCTGTCACTCTGTATAAACAGGGTCTCACCCCTACAGCACGGGTTCCGCCTCAGTCCTGTGTCTCCTACCTCACTCTCACCCAGCCCACGCCCAGACGCACTTGTGGGATCAGGGGATTAACACCCACCTTCTCAGTAGGCTGCGAGCTTCCCACTTCCCAGCATGCTTGTGGTGACTGGAGCCCACCTGGAGCGCCCCAGGAGACCAGAGCCAAAAGGGACCTTGGTGAGCATCAAGGTCCGCCCCCACGTGTTGTAACAACAATAATAAAAAATAATATTTCCAACAACAACAGCAGCTAACACTGCCCACGTGCCAGGCGTTTCGCATTCCATGCAGTTTCCTCGAATCCACGCAACAACCCCATACAGAGAGCTCCAATTCCATCCCCATCTTACAGAGGAGAAAACTGAAGCTGGGCGAGGCTGGCCAGGCCCCTGGGTCGCAGGCCCTGCACTCTTGGGTCACCACTAGGCTGTGCTGCCGGGTGACCGTGGTGGCAACACTGGACGGGGTTGGGGCTCCACAGACTTGAGCTCTGTGATCCCAGATAAGTCCTAGACCTTTCTCGCCTCAGTCTCCCCATCTGGAAAGTGGAGCTAACCACAGTCTCTTCATCAGACTGAATGTTCACAAGAGGGAGGGACTGTCAGGGCTTCCTAGTAGAGAGAGAGGGGATGGGTACCATGAGGGCAGGATTATGGGGGTCCCCAGGGCCTCCCCGACAGGTAAAGCCCCACCCAAAGCCAGTTCTGCCCAAGGCCTGCTCCAAGAGGACCCCTGCAAGGCAGGGTGAGTGGAGTCCTTCCCGGGGAGTGCCCAGTGCCCACACACTCCCTTCTAGAGAAAGAAGACAGCGCTGTGTGCAATGGGACTAGGGGACCCGGGGTGTGTGGTGGGCCACCAGGTGGGGCACAGCACACCCTCCGCTGAACCCTGAGAGCTCCCAGCCCTCCTGACACCTGCTCCCCCTTGCCACATGGGCCCTGGCAGTGGGAATGGGGCGTCTGCTGGAGCCTCTCCTGGGCTGTGCCAACCTCCCTATGCCCAGACAGATCCCCCCTCCCCCGGCCTCCGGGGAAGGGGTGGGCCAGTGAGGGAGCTGACAAAGGGAGCCAGTGGGGCTGTGCCTGGGGCTCGTGCCACCCCACTCCCCGACCTGCCCACAGCGCCCACATCCCCCTCCTGCCACTTGGCCGGCTGGGGCGCCCGGCACTGTTGCTATGGCGGCAGCTCTGGGGAAGCTGCAGCTGGGTAATTATTGTGAACATCCATCCTGCCTCCAGCCCGCCCCAAGAGCCGGGCAGCGAGCAGCGGGGCCAGGGCAGCCCCTCCTCACCCGCCAGGCAGCCGCACCCTGGTCTGGCACAATGCCTGCCCGAGGTACGGAGGGGAGGACAGCCATGCAGGCTGCTGCAGCAGACAGGAGCCGGCCCAGGGGCTGGCCAGGAAACCCCCACTTTCGCCCTGGCTCCCCAGCCCTGGGCCACCCTTGGAGCTGACCAGCCGGCCCAGAACTTATTTTTTCCAGCTATAATACACACACCAAACCAGTCAGAGAGCCTCCTTTGTTCAAACAGAATCCCTCCTCTGCCGTTTTGGGGGCAGTGGAAGCCAAAGCAGCCGGAATGGGCTCTGGCCTCTCACCTAGGGACGGTCCCCTCGATGAGGCGGTTCCCCTGGGGCCCCACCGTGGGCCCCGCCACCTCCTCAGCCTCAGAAGCTCGCCCTGGCCCTGGTGTCTAAATATAGCTCCACCAGGCCAAGCCTGAGGTCTCACACTCCCAACTGCCCCGGGTGGCCAGGGGAGGGCATGCATTCAGGCGTCCAGAGAGCATTTCAGGAGCCACTTAGGAGGGCCAAGCTCAAGGCCCCCGCTGTGATGCAGGTGTGCCTCTGCCTGTGGGACTTGCGGACCCCTCAGGAGACACACAGATATTATTTGAGGAGCTAACTCGATCGAGAAAACACAGACCAGGACTCCCCTCACCCAGCCTGGAAGCAGGATGCGTCAGGGTGGAGGGAAAGGAAGGGGTCTAGGCTGGGGAGGGGAGGCACCAAGGGGAGAGAGAGGAAGCGTGGTCTGGCGCCGGAACAGATTTGTGTGGTAGAATGTGGGGTGCACCCCAGCAGGACATGGGCTAGGGAGCAGTGGCCGGGGGTCAGCAGAGTGCAGAGCGCAGGGACACCGTCTCCTTTCCTTTTGGCTCCACTGCCCCTCAGGGCCCTGCACAGGCTGGCACTCGGCAGGAGAGACTGCTCAGATCTTATTTTCCAAAGAATCCAGAGGCCAGGCGCAGTGGCTCACGCCTGTAATCCCAACACTTTGGGAGGCCGAGGTGGGTGGATCGCTTGAGGTCAGTTCGAGACCAGCCTGGCCAACATGACGAAACCCCATCTCTACTAAAATACAAAATTAGTTGGGCGTGGCAGTATGTGCCTGTAATCCCAGCTACTCGGGAGGCTGAGGCAGGAGAATTGCTTGAACCCGGGAGATTCTCCCGGTGAGCCGGGATCACACCACTACACTCCAGCCTGGGTGACAGAGCAAGACTTCATCTCAAACATACACACACACACACACACACACACACACACACACACAGAATCCTGGTGGCCAGAGTGGAAGTGGAGGGAGCACAAAGGAGGGGGACAAGGTGGCGGGGGCAGCAAGGGGCCACGGGCGAGGCAAGGGTCCCCTGGGGCTGCAGGTGAGAGAGGAAAATGAAGGAGAGTCCACAGGACATAGGGGATGAGAGCAAGGGAAGGATTCAGGCTGCCTGTGCCCCTCCCCAGGCCTTCGGCATTGAGCCGCTGACCAGAGTCCTGCTTGGGGGACAGACACGCTAAAATAAAAGGGTAAATATCTGTTGAAAGAGAGCCCGGCCCCTGCTCACCACCAGACATTAAGACCTCAGGGAGAAGGCCTTCTGCTCAGCTAGTGCGGGTGGAGGGAGAGCAGCCTGGTCCCTGGCACAGCCTTCTGGGTAGGGACTGTCTCGGCCTCAATGGCCTTTGGACCTCCCACTTTCAGTCCCAGCAATAAATCTTGCCAACAGGCCAGGGTTTTCTACCTGCAAAGCTCTTTCCATCCAGCATCTTCTGCTAACTTCAAACAGCCCTGGCACTGGGCCAGGCAGGGAGGCACAGCCATTGCAGAGGTGAGGAAACCGAGGCTCAGAGAAGTGAGGCTCAGAGATCTGCCCAGGCAGGGAAAGGGGAGGGACCATGACTAAGCACCCACTAAGTTACAGAGGCCTTTGCAAACATCACCTGGGGCTGCAGCTAGAAGGCAGAGAGTAGAACTTGAAGTCAGGAGTAGAATTTGAACTTCCGACTGATTCCCTGGTCCTGGGGACCCCTGTCCTCCTGAGACAGAGGCTAACAGGAGCCAAGACTGGGCCATTCCTTTTAGCAGCATGTTTTCTGAGAATATAAGCTGGAGAGGGTAGGGCAGGAGGTCCGAGACAAACAAAAATGCACTTTGGAATTATCCAGTCTGACTGCAACCACCTCTATCTTACAGATGGGGAAACGGAGGCTCTGGCCTGGCCCAAAAAACCCACTGTTTCCCAGATCTTGGAGTAGCTGAGACTGGGTAAGTAAGGCCCACTGATCCCAGAGCTCTTTTGGATCCAGCTGTCCACACAGCATTTGGGGTTTTCATTGGGAATATTGGGGAAGGATTCTGAATGCAAATTTGGAAGAGAGAGCTCTGGGCCAGCCCTGCAGCTAATGTCAGCCATGGGGACTCACAGGCCACTGGGTTAGAGCGATGTGGATCAGGCGTGATGCAGAGGAGCATGTGAGAACCGGCACCAGCCACTGGTAGGACTCGCATTAGTGCAAATGATGACAGTGGTGTGTGTCAGGCACCATAAGGGAGAAGATGGTGGTGGGGCCTCCAAAGACTGCCTGGAGCGTGGTGAAGCTTCCGGGCGGCGTGGCGAGACTTCCGGGAGGCGTGGCGAGGCTTCCGGACGTCGCACCGCGACTGTTACTGCCCTCGTCCTTCTGCACCAGATCTCCATCCTGGCTGTTTTTCACAGTGTCCCCAGAATGACTCTGTGAGGGAAGCTCTATTATTATCTCCATTTTCAGGTCGGGGGGCATTTAGATGGGAGAGAAATTTGGGGACTGGGGGAGTTCTTCCCCTTCTCCCTGAAATTGCCCCAGGCCGGGGACCCTGTCTCCCACCCACCAACAGGGCAAGCCAAGATGGTTGAAAAGTTCTCCTTGGCCCAGCTTTAAAAGCCAACCCAACAGAGTGATTGGAAGTCCAAGAGTAAGGAGAGCTTAGTTTGGACTTCCCAGAGGGCAAGTTTTTAGTATAAGACCGATCACAAATTTGGTACCCGTCCTCTTCAGTAGTGCCAGGGGTTCAGCTGGGTACCTATCTTGGAGAAACTGCTGGAGTGCACAGAGAGGCCTGCTCAGGGCTATGTGTAGGAGTGAAATAATGGAAATGTCCATTCATAGGCCAGGGGGCAAATAAAGGATGGACCAGCTCACACACAGAATACTGCACAGCACAGAGGAGGAGGCAGGTCTGTAAGCACTGACTCAGAAATGTCCATGACATGTTGTTCAGTGAAAAATAAGGCATTGGCCAGGCGCGGTGGCTCACTCCTGTAATCCCAGCACTTTGGGAGGCCGAGGCGGGCAGATCACTTGAGCCCAAGAGTTTGAGACCAGCCTGGACAACATGGTGAGACCCCCATCTCTACAAAAAAAATAATAATAATACAAAAATTAGCCAGGCATGGTGGTGTGTGCCTGTAGTCCCAGCTACCTGGAGGCTGTGGTAAAAAGATCGCTTGGGCCTGGGAAAGCAAGGGTGCAGTGAGCCGAGATCGCACCACTGCACTCCAGCGTGGGGTACAGAGTGAGACCCTGTTTGAAGAAAAGAAAAGAGGAAAGAAAGGAAGGGAGGGAGGGAGGGAAAAATAGCCCGGGCTCAGTGGCTCACGCCTGTAATCCCAGCACTTTGGGAGGCCAAGGCAGATGGATCACTTGAGCTCAGGAGTTCAAGACCAGCCTGGCCAACATGGTGAAACCCCGCCTCTACTAAAAATACAAAAATTAGCTGGGTGTGGTGGCGTGCACCTGTAATCCTAGCTACTTGGCAGGCTGAGGCATGAGAATCGCTTGAACCTGGGAGGCAGGGGTTGCAGTGAGCTGGGATCGAGCCACCGCACTCTAGCCTGGGCAACAGAATGAGTCTCTATCTGAGGAAAAAAAAAAGAAAAAGAAAAAGAAAGCATCTTGTAGAACAAAACAAACAGAATGTTACTACTCATGTGAGAAGCATACCTAAACACAATATGCACATCTAAACAGATATAGACAGTCTAGGTATAGGTGTTGGTACAGGCACGATACAGGTATAGGTAGTGACATAGGTATAGTTACAGATATTGGTATAGGTATTGGTATAGGCATGGCATAGGTACACATATACACTGACCAGCTGAAAACAATGGTTTAAACAGAATGGGGCTCAGGAGGTAAAGAGGAATTGCTTGGCCTTTTGTTCACTACATTTTATTAATGTTCGAGATTTTACAATGAGAATATTTTCCTGAAATATTCGTCTGATTCTAAAATTTAAAGAAGAAAAGCGGCTGGCCACATGGCTGGGAGCCTGAGGCAGGGCTGAGTCTGGGCGCTCACAAGAGGCAGGGTCTGTGGGGGTCAGGCCTGTTTGGTAGTCTCACTCTGCATCTGGAGCCTCTTCCTAAATCAACTGTGGCTCCCTCTCCCCAATGCCAGAACCACAGAGAACTGGTTTCCGCAGCCGCAGCAGCATACGCAGGTCCCTGCAATATGGAGATATGTGAAACCGGGACATTGACCCTGTACGGTGGGCCCACCTCTGCCACCTCTGCTCCTTGAGGCAGGGCAGGGAAGGGAGCCAGTGACTTCTAGGACCCCCAGGGCTTAGGCAGGATGCCTCGTGGAACCCAGGGCAGTCTCCCCAGCCTGGGCTTGCATTTGAGCCTCACAAATACCGCACTAGGGGAGGCAACAGCCCGTCTGTGCCCCTGCACTCCCAGCAGTCAGCAAGGTCAGGAGTGGGAGGGGGAGAAGGCCTTTCATGGAGCGCTCCTTAGATGCTGGGCCCTGAGCTAGGCACATTTCCTACTCCCTAACTCTGGCCTTTTAATCTTGTTCAGTGAGTTCTTTTTGACACATGGAAGCTTGGGAAGTTTTTCGGCCAGCTACTGAAAACAAAGGAGTAAAATAATTCAAACAAAGCAAAAGGATGTACAGTGAAAAGCAAGTCTTTTCTCCTCAGGCCCCAGTCCCCTCCCGGGAAACCCATGTGTGCATTGGAGCACGTGCATGCGTGTTCCTGTCCCCTCCTTGGTACTAACAGAAGCACTCCCCACAAAGTGCACTATATCTGGCCTTTTTCACAAAAATACATGTATCTCAGAGCTTCTTCCACAGCAGTACACGGGACCACCGCGTTCTTTTTCATGCCTGGAATTCCATGGCATGCAAAAGTCTTTAGTATTCATGTAACCAGATCTAGAATTCTGGCTCCATGGTTTTCTGCGTTTTCCATAGGCTTATTTCTGTTCTGCACAACAGCCCTGGGAGGCAGGTGGTCCCTGTGTTAGAGATGAGGAAACCAGGGTGACTGGATTAGTCCGTTCTCATGCTGCTGTGAAGAAATGCCCGAGACTGGGTAGTTTATAAAAAGAGGTTTAATTGACTCACAGTTCTGCATGGCTGGGGAGGCCTCAGGAAACTTACAATCATGGTGGAAGGCATCTCTTCACAGGGCGGCAGGAGAGAGAGTGATACTGAGCAAAGGGGGGAGCCGCTTATAAACCACCAGATCTCGTGAGAACTCACTCACTATCATGAGAACAGCATGGGGGAAACTGCCCCCATTATTCAATTATCTCTACCTGGTCCCGCTCTTGACACATAGCGATTATTAAAATTCAAGGTGCGATTTGGTGGGGACACAGAGCCAAACTATATCAGTGACTCACCATCCCAGTTTGCCTGGGACTGTGCCTGGAAAACCCTCAGTTTTGGACAGACCAGGATGGTCACCCTAAAGGTAAACTGAGGCTTGGAGGGTAAGGACATTCTCCAAGATCTTGTGGTTGATCCGTGGAGGCCTGGGATGGCCACTGAAGTCCACCTGATGGTGACGATACTCCAGGAGGACAATGATCATATAGTAAGTGTCTCCTCTGTGCCTGCCCCTTCTTCAGCCCTCATAACAGCCCCAGGAGGCAGACAATGGGGCACAAATAGAACTTGTGACAGGCAAACTGGGGTCAGATCTCAGCAGCAGGGCTTGGCTGTGTGACCACCGTGGTCAGCTCCCTCTCAGCCTCCTGTCCTGGTCCCACAGCAGACATACAACAAATGTTTGTTGAGGGGAAAAAAATGCATGAATGAAGTATTATTATCCTCATTTTATGGGAAAAACTGAGGCACAAAGAAGCTGTCCCTGGCACAGGGTCACAATTTGAACCTGGACAGGGGCTCCAGAGCCCATGACACGTTTCCCTCTCATAGAATGTCCTTGTCTGTAACCCGGTGGTGCCTCCTGCCTCTGATTCGTCTGGCCAGTCCCCCTGCCACCCCCTCACCGTATTGCACTACCTGGCCCCCTGGTCCCAGTCTCCTTTCATGGAAGGAGGTCTTGCTGTCTCTGCCTCCCCACTCCTGACTTGGGGCCCCTGCTCTGAACCTTCCACCCCGTCCACCTGGACGGGATGCTTCTCCCAGATCCCAATGCCTGAGCTTCAGCTTCCCCACTCCGGACTGTTTCATGCGTTCATTCATTTGTCCAACTCTTCACTCCTTTGCTCAACAAACATTGACTGAAATTGAAATGAGCCAGTTCTACCCCTGGTGTTGGGAATTCCAAGATGAATCCAGCCTGAGCTTTGTCCTTGGGGGACACAGCAAACAACAAAGAAATGGCACTTGTTACCCAGAGACCCAGAGAGATGCAGCTCTGATGGAGATGGCGCAGGCACGGGCTGCGGGGGCTTGAGTTCAGGGGTTGGGGGGAGGTTCCTAGCCTGGGGGCTCTGGAAAAGCTTCCTGGAGAAGGTTATGCTGGAGTCTGGAAAGATAAGAATTAGCAAGACAGGCATTGGGAGGGGAGGCGAGGGGTACTGTGACATCATGGACAAAGCGGTGGAAGACAGCGTGAGACATTCAAGAAGTGCACGTTGTTCCTTACAGCTGGGTCCAAGCTGTCCCCAGGTGTGGACACGTGGCTCTGGGAAGCCCAACACCCTCCCCTGAGTACCTAGCCAGCTCTGGGCCCAGCAGGGCTTCCGAGAATTTCATGCCTAGAAATTTATCAGAAAAAACAAAACAAAACAATCAGCAATGTGGACATGAGGTTACACAGGATGGAGGATGTTTACTGCGGTGTTTTTATCACAGAAAACAAGTGAAACAGCCTCTGTGCCTAGCCATGAGAAGGGGCCACACTTGTCAAAGGGCCATCACTGGCTGGAGTTATCCAAAAGGCTGAGAAGTCAGATTTCAGAGACTACTTAAAGGCACCAGACAATGCATCTGATGTAACTGTAGGTAAAAGCAAGAGGCAAACTATTTTTTATTAGGCGATCTACATATGCATATATATATATATGAAACGATACTAGGAAGAAATGTGTCAAATGCTTCACAGTGGTTATCTCTGGTGATGGACTAACCTGGGGGTTGTATTTCCTTTTTAAAAATAATTTCAGCCAGACGCGGTGGCTCATACCTGTAATCCCAGCACTTTGGGAGGCCAAGGTGGGTGGATCACTTGAGGCCAGGAATTCAAGACCAGCCTGGCCCACGTGGCAAAACTCTGTCTCTACCAAAAATACAAAAATTAGCCGGGCATGGTGGTGCATGCCTGTAATCCCAGCTACTCAGGAGGCTGAGGCAGGAGAATCACCTGGGAGGCGGAGGTTGCAGTGAGACAAGATTGCGCCACTGCACTCCAGGCTGGGTAATAGAGTGAGACCCTGTCTCAAAAAATAAATAAATAAATAAAAATGGGCCAGACGCGGTGGCTCACGCCTGTAATCCCAGCACTTTGGGAGGCCAGGACGGGCAGATCATGAGGTCAGGAGTTCAAGACCAGCCCAACTAACTTGGTGAAACCTCATCTCTACTAAAAATACAAAAATTAGCCAGGCATGGTGGCATATGCCTGTAATCCCAGCTACTCGGGAGGCTGAGGCAGTATTGCTTGAACCCGGGAGACGGAGGTTGCAGAAGGCCGAGATCGCACCACTGCACTCCAGCCTGAGCGACAGAGTGAGATTCCATCTCAAAAAGAAAAATAAATAAATAAATAATAATAATTTCATCAGCCGGGCACCATGGCTCATGCCTGTAACCCCAGCACTTTGGGAGGCTGAGGTGGGGGGATTGCTTGAGCCCAGGAGTTCAAGACCAGCCTGGACAACATGAGGATACCTTGTCTCTACAAAAATACAAAAATTAGCTGGGCATGGTGGCGTGTGCCTGTAGTCCCAGCTACTCGGGAGGCTGAGGTGGGAGGATCACTTGCCTAGGTGACAGAGCAAGACCTTGTCTAAAAGAAACATTCCTGTGTTCTCTGATTTTGTAATGGTGGGCCAGTCTCACATTTTCATTTTCAGAGACAGATTCTAGGAGGCAACTCCATGAGGCCACAACTTCTCTTTCCAGCCTCCTTCTGAGCCATGCCTCCCGGCCCAGCAAAAACCCCGAGGGAGCCGCCCGGAATGACTTGTGGCCCTCCCATCCTGTGTACAGTGAGCCCACGTGCTCTGACTCCTGCCGTTCCTGTCTGAATGCCCTCTGCTTTCTCTCTCCATCTGGCACAGTTCCCCCAGCCCCCAGGCCCGCCTCAGGGTCCTTCCACTGGGGAGGTCATGCACACCGAGCACCCTTGCCACTGAAAAACGGGTGTGCACACCCAGATACTTGCCTGGATGGTGAGCTGTTGGGGGAAGGAGCTGCCTTACCTCTTTCTTCCCCAGGGGCTTTATAGGGCCCAGGATTTATTTCTATTTGTTTCCTGCCTCCAATATCTTATTTCGAAAATGTCCAAACCAAAGATAATGGTATAATGAACACCCTTCACTTAGATTTGCCACAATTTGCTTTTTCTCTCTCACTTTGTCTTGCTGAATTAGTGCAGACATCTGAACACTTGGCCAGGGCTGGGGATTTGGAAGGTGCTTAACGCCTGCTGGAATCAACGAAAGGGAGAGCAAGGACACGGCGCTGCTCCCCTCTGCCTTTGGCCCCAGTGGATAACCTTGCACAGCAAAGCGCTGGCCTTTCTAAAATGCTAACACAGAGGAGCTGCCCACCTACTTGGAGGCTGGCTGCCAACAGTCAGCACAGCCCCTCTGCAGACACGCAAGGCCCCTGTCATCCCTTCCTGCCTCATCGCTCACTGAGCCCTGGAAGACAGCCTTGTCCTCACACCCACCTGCGCCCCCCATGTGCCGCTGGACTTGGGCCATGGAACCTCTGTCCTCCCCGCTCACCCAGGGAGGGCACACATCCCTTCCATGTCCCTTGCAAACCTGACATCCTCCGAGAAGTGGAGGACTTCCCTGATATTTCCTCTGCCCCTTGGCACCAAGGGCAGCCTCTGTTGGGGTGACCCATTCATCCGGGTCTGCCCAGGACTGCCCAGTTTTAGCAATGAAAGTCCAGTGTCCTGGAACTCCTCAGGCCTGGGCAAACCAAGAGGACTGGTCACCCTGGCTTCTGTTGACTCTCACTGGGTGGGCAGGACATGTTCACACTCCCACTGCCGGGAGACAGCAGCCTGAGAGTCACCAGGGGCAGGGGCTGGGCTGCTCTCTACCTCCCCAACCCTGCCAAGGCCAGGCCACAGAACAGGCCCAAGGACAGGCTTGCTGACACTGGCTCACTGCCTAGAGGAAAGAAGAAATGAACGAGCACAGGGCTGGGTGTGGTGGCTTACGCCTGTAATCCCAGCACTTTAGGAGGAGGGCAAGGCAAGTGGATCTCCTGAGGTCAAGAGTTTGAGACCAGCCTGACCAACATGGTGAAACCCCATCTCTACTAAAAATACAAAAATTAGCTGGGCGTGGTGGCAGTTGCCTATAGTCTCAGTTACTGGGGAGGCTGAGGCAGGAGAATCTCTTGAACCCAGGAAGAGGAGGTTGCAGTGAGCCAAGATCATGCCACTGCTGCACTCCAGCCTGGGTGATAGAGCGAGACTGTCTCAAAATGAAAGAAAGAAAAGAAAAGAAAGGAAGAAAGTAAGGAAGGAAGGAAGGAAGGAAGGAAGGAAGAAAGAAAGAAAGAAAGAAAGAAAGAAAGAAAGAAGAAAGAAAGAAAAAAAGAAAGAAAGAGAGAGAAACGAATGAGTAGACAAAGAAACAGTAATCTTGCCTCCTTCAAATCTGCTCAGATGTCACCTCCTCCATGAGGCCTTCCCTGACTGCCATCTCAGATGATAGCCTCCCCACTCCCCACCCCCACTTTACAGGCTTCCCTAGCATGTATCACCGACTGACATTCTCCATGTCATTTGTTCACTTTCACTAGGGTCCATCTCTTGGACTACAGTGTCAGCTCCACATGGGCAGGAGTTTTTAACTGTTTTGATCACTGAGGTATTTCTGATGCTTAGAATAATAGGTGTTTGGTAAGAATTCATTGAATGAATGAATCCTTGCTTTCCTGCAAAAGATGGAGCCTCCTGGCCTTCTTCTCACACATTTGGTCTTTTGTTTAATTTGTTCAACAGACATCCAGTGCCCTCTGCGTCACTGTGTGTGCATGCAAGCATGTGCATGTGTGTGGGTGTAGGTGTGTGTGCATGTGCCTGTGTGTGTGCCTGTGTTTGTGTGTGTGCAGGTGCATGCATGGGCGTGTGTGTGCGCCCGTGTGTCTGTGCATGTATGTGCGTTGTGTACTTGTGTGTTTGCATGTGTGCTTGTGTGTGTGTGTGTGTATACAAAGCAGAGTGCCCAATCTGATGGCAGGAGGGGCAGAGGCCAGGGTAAGGACTCAAAGAGCCATCATGCCTGGTTGTATATGAAGCCAAGGACCTGGCATTTGGGGATGGGGTCTCTGGGGCAGGACCCTGAGCTCTTTGCAACAGCCTTAAAAGAAAGCCTAGATTGTAATAACCACGGCCAACATATATTGAACACTTGTTATGTCCCAAGCACTGTTCTGTGTGCTTCATGTATGTTTTCTCAGTTAATTCTCAAATCTCTGACATGTAATTGTCTCCATTTTGCAGATGAGGCTGGGGAGCCTGAGTGACTTGCTCAGGGGACCACAGCGAGAAAGTGGGGGTCACAGTCAGACTCTGGAGGGTGCTGCTAACCCTGGTGCTGGAGACTCCGTTTGCAGAAGAGGAAGGAGGATCAGCGAGGTGAAGTCACTTGCCCAGGGTCACAGAGGTGGTCTGCTGAGATTTACAGCAGGTCCAGAACACCAGAGGAGGCTGAGGTCCCACTTGGTGGCCACCCTGGAAGAGGTGAGGGTAATCAAGGGGAAGAGGACAGAGACCCAGGGCCAGGCAGGAGCTGTGCTTGAATGCAAAACAGCTGCACAGAACTGGAGGACAGGAGGGACCAAGTCTGACTGGGGAGATGGAGGCCAACTTCTCAGCAAAGCTGTCCTTGCTTCCTCTTCTCTCCTGAAAAATGGCCACAGAAGCCGTGGACCACCTGTCTTCAGGCCTCCACATGGGCTGGCTGCCATGCATTGGCCCTGGAGAGAAGCAGAAAGTGGGGACGGGCAGCAGCCCCTGTCCCAGGCCCCTCCTCTTGCGCTCCCGGCAATGTCGGCCTGACTCACCTGGTGATACCAAGTGTGTATTCTGTGTCAGGAGCTGCGCTGTGCAACTCAAGATGCTCTGACTTACTTAATTCCTACACCCAGCAAGTTCCACCAGGGAAACAGAGTTCAGGCAGCGAGGTAGCTGCCCAAGCCACCAGCAGAGGGAGGGTACCAGCCCCAACTATCTGGCTCCAGAGCCTGTGCCTGTAGCCCCTACCCAGGATGCAGAGCCCTGGCTCCCCTGGCTCGCCTGGCTCGCCTGGCTCCCCGCCACGAGCCTGTGTAGTCCCTGACAGCAGACACCACCCACAGTGTTCCACAGCCCAGCAAAGGGCTCGGCACACAGCAGGCTCAGCTGAAAACCATCCTTGCTCTTTGAGATATGGGAACAGTGACTTCTTCCTTTGGATGTTTCTCCCTCTGCCCAAGTCTGGGAAACAATAACAGTCTCAGTTGGACGGTACAAACACTTTTCAAAGCTGCCCCTCCTTGGAAGGCCAAGAAGTGGGCAGAACATGGGCTTCCAACCAGGCCAACCTGGAAACGAACCCTAGCTCCACCCTGCAAATCACTGCACCTCCCTGAGCCTCAGTTTCCTCATCTGTAATATGGGGTTCATAACTGTCATTATGAGGAGCATGGTGGTGTTGGCCTGTAGTCCCAGCCAGTCAGGAGGTGAGGGCTGGAGGATTGCTTGAGCGCAGAAGTTTGAGTCCAGCCTGGGCAACATAGCAAGACCCCATAACAATACTTTTTTAGAATAGTTAAAAAAAAAGTCATTGTGAGGATTAAAGGAGACAACAAGAGCCGGTGCCAGGCACACAGTGGGTGTGCTCAGGGAGGGTGTATCTGTCCACTGAGCCCCATGGCCACCTCCAGGGCTCTCCCAAGGCCACCTTGGCCACTGGCCCCCTACTTTGAAACTATGGCTATATAAATCATCATATGTTTGAAGCACACAGAACACACAGAAATGAGCTGTGCCCGGTCGGAGCACTCCACTCTGGCACACATGTAATCATAACAGGCCCTCGGATTCCTGAGTGTTTTCCGAGGGTTGGGGTCTGTACCATGTGCCGTTCATGGGCGGCCTGCTTCCTTTCATTCTCATGACTTCCGGTGGAGGTGGGTCCTCGGTTACCCCAATTTATAAATGGAGAGACTGAGGCTCCAAGAGGTCCCACAGCCAGGGAGTGGTGGAAGTAGAATTTGTTTTTATGTAGATATGTATTTATTGACATCAAAGATGTTTACAATATATTATTAAATGAAAAGCAGTCCATAGGCCAACAGAGTATAATTTGGGAGAGTATCATTAAAATATTAACAGTAGTTATCCCTAGGTGATAGGATCAAGGGCCTTACAATTCTTTTCTTTTTTTTCTGCTTATCCATATTTTCTAATTTTTTAATAACAGCTTTATTGAGATATAATTCACATCACATACAATTCACCTGTTTAATGCATGCAATTCAATGGTGGTTATCATACTCACAGTATGTGAAGCCATCACCATAATCAACTTTAGAGCATTCTCAGGCCGGGCACAGTGGCTCACACCTGTAATCCCACCGCTTTGGGAGGTCAAAGTGGGCAGATCACTTGAGGTCAGGAGTTTTGGGACCAGCCTGGCCAACACCGTGAAACCCCATCTCCACTAAAAGTAAAAAAATTAGCTGGCCATGGTGGCGTACCTGTAATCCTAGCTACTCAGGAGGCTGAGATAGGAGAATCACTTGAACCCAGAAGGTGGAGGTTGCAGTGAGCTGAGATCACGTCACTGCACTCCATCTAGCCTGGGCAAAAGAGCAAGACTCTGTCTCAAAACAAAAAACAAACAAACAAACAAAAACAACAAACTTTAGAGTATTTTCATCATTCTCAAAAGAAACCTCCGACCCTTTAGCAGTCACTCCCCATTTTCCATAACCCCCCTCTCCAGCCCTAGGAAACCGTATTCTGTCTCTATGGATTTCCCTGTTCTGGACATTGCATACAAATGGATTCACACAATATGTGGTCTTTGTGACAGGCTCCTTTCACTTAGCATAATGTTCTCAAGCTTCATCTGTATTGTAGCATGGATCAGTATTTTATTCCTTTTCATGGCCAATAATATCCATATTATATCTGTCAATTCATCATATTGAAAGACATTCAGGCTGGGTGTGGTGGCTCATGCTTGTAATCCCAACCCTTTGGGAGGCCAAGGTGATCGGATTGCTTGAGGCCAGGAGTTCGAGACCAGCCTAGGACACACAGTGAGACCCTATCTCTACAAAATACAAAATACAAAATATTATCTGGGTGTTGTGGTGCATGTGTGGAGCAGCCTTTAGTCCCAGCTACTAGGGAGGCTGAGGTGGAAGGATCACTGGAGCCTGAGGGTTCAAGGCTGCAGTGAGCCGTGATCACACTATTGCACTCCAGCCTGGGTGACAGAGCACTCGAAAACTCAAAAAAAAAAAAAAAAAAAAAAAAGGAAGAAAGAAACAGACATTCAGGACAACTGGGCTGTTTTCACGTTTTGGCTGTTAGGAATAATGCTGCTATTAACATTTGTGTAAGTCTGTGTGTAGGTATATGTTTTAATTCTCTCAATTATATATCTAGGAGTGGAATTTCTGGGTCAAACGATAATTCTATGTTTAAACTTTTGAGAATGTGCCAGACTGTTTTCCAAAATGACTGCACCATCTTACATTACCATCAGCGGTGTATGAGGGTTGCAATTTCTCTATATCCTCACCAACACTTGTTCTTATTTGTCTTTTTTATTCTGGCCATCCTATGAATGTGAAGTGGTATCTCATTGTGGTTTTGATCTGTATCTCTCTGATAGCCAATAATATTGAGCACCTTTCATTTGCTGATTGGCCATTTATACATCTTTTTTGGAGAAATATATGTTTAGATCCTATCGCCATTTTAAAAATTGAGTTATTTGTTTTTGTTGTTTTGTTTCTGTTTTTGTTTTTGTTTTTTTGAGACAGAGTCTCACTCTGCTGCCCAGGCAGGAGTGCAGTGACACGATCTCGGCTCAGTGCAACCTCCACCTCCGAGGCTCAAGTGATCCTTCCACCTCAGCCTCTCGAGTAGCTGGGACTACAGGCACCAGGCACACACTACCACGCCCAATTTTTGTATTTTTTGTAGAGATGGGTTCTCTCCATGTTGCCCAGGCTAGTCTCAAACTCCTGGACTCAAGCAATCCTCCTGCCTTGGCCTCCCAAAGTGCTGGGATTACAGGTGTGAGCCACTGTGCCCAGCCAAAATTATTTGTGTCTTTATTATTAAGTTGTTGGAAGTAGGATTTAGAGCCAGGTCTGGCTCTTGCTTTACTATCAAACAGTGGACACTGCACACACCCCCATGGCACATGCCCCTCCGCCAGGGACATCTTGAAGCCCCCTGTGGACTTGGCCCTGCTCTGAGCAGGTGGAAGAGCAAGTCCTGCTGGGGCCTGGCCCACAACAAGTGCCCAGTGAATGTCTATGGATGGACAGACAGACAAGTATATCTCTAGGAACGAGTAAGCCAAAGGGGAAGAAAAAACACACAGACCAAGAAGTCCACACCCCAGGAGGAAGAAACTGCTGAGGCCCGGCTCCAGGAGGTAGAGATAACGCTTTTGGCGCGGCGAGAGGCCACCAGGCAACTGCCTCTCGTGTCCTTGGTGGCAGTAATCTATCTGGCCTGTTTTTACGTGACTGACTATTGGCCTGTCTGAGGCTGGGAAGCAGAGGCCAGGGAGATTAGCAGGGAACCCATGAGCCTATCTGTCTAGGGGCTTGTAAGGGGGGCAGCTGGTCAGAGGCGGGCAGGGAACTGGTGGGGTACGTCCCTGCCCGCCTCTGGCCCCAGAAACTCACTGCTTCATCACCAAGGGCGCCTGCATCTTGAACACCCAGCTCTGGATTCTGACTACCTGGGTTTGAATCCCAGCCCTACCATCTCCTTGCTGTGTCACTACGGACAAGTTACTCTCCATCTCTGGGCCTCGGTTCACTCACAGCCTCACCTGTAGAATGGAGACAACCAGAGTGGGAACGAAATGAGACCCTAAGGCTGTGTCTTGGTGGGGCCAGGCTGCCAGTGGGAGGCTACAGACAGTGGGCAGGAGGGCTCACCCACAGGGCATCCCCAGGCCCTGGACTCAGAGCCTGTCCCCCTGTGAAATGGAGTCACAGACTCTCCTGAGACCAGCCACCGCAGGAAGGTGCACCTCGGCCCAGTGCTGTGAGAATGTGGCTGCTGATGGGGGCAGCTCCAAGAACCTGTGTGGTAAAGACAGGCTGGGAGGGGGTGCCAGGGCAGCCTCTGACTCAGGCAGCCTGGGATCAGTGTCCTACTCTATCTTTTACCAGCTGTGAACCTTGGGCAGGCACTTGGCCTCTCTGTGCCTCAGTTTATCCCTTGGAAGACGGAGATCATGGTCATGCTTACTTTATAGGGTGGCTGTGAAGATTAAATGGGTTAATAGAGGTAAAATTGCCAGTTAAAATCTTAGCCTTAAAATAAAGCCCAGAGCATCTCCTGAATTCATTTAACTTCTTTGAACCCCAGATTCTCCCATATTCCCCTGGATTCTTCCAGCTGGGCTATGTGGAGGACGGGGAAGTGTTAGACTATTCTGGCATTTCCCAAAGTGGATCCCATAGACTTCTAACTCACAGGATGCTCCAGGAAAATAAAAAAGGGCACCATTGTCACATAGGCCTGGGTGCTGGTGTAGACCCAGCCACTTCCTGGAAATAGACGCGCGCGCGCACACACACACACACACACACACACACACACACACACGTGAAAGTTTCTGCGAAACCCTGAAGTGAAGAGCCCTGTGGATGTTTGCGTTGTTGTTTCTCAAATTTATTTGATGATGAACACCCTTTTCTGCCCAAGGTCGATTTAACATCCTCCTAGAAAACAATGATGGTCAAGGTCATTTCTATCTTGCAGCTTCCGTGAATCACAGAAAAGATGGGAAGATTTGCTAAAAATCATCATCATCACCTAGGAGAAGTGCCTTTCTGTTTTTAAAACCCTTTCACACTCACCACCATGAAAGCATCATGGACCTATGGGGCGCTCTCAGCCCTGCCACAGGGATCAGACAGGATCAGAGTGGGAAGGACACCCCACGGATACCCCACGCCCACGACTGCCCAGCCAGGACTGGCCCAAGTCCCTTTCCACCCCACACAGCTGCCTCTGGCTCCCCCAAACCAGACAGAACACCCAGAAGGTTGTCAGGACAGAAGGTGGCGTCTGCGAGGAGCCTTCTAGAAAAAGGAGTTGTAGCCAGGCACAGTGGCTTACACCCATAATCCTAGCACTTTGGGAGGCCGAGGTGGGTGGATTGCCTGAGCTCAGGAGTTCAAGACCAGCCTGGACAACATGGTGAAACCCCGTCTCTACTAAAATACAAAAAATAAGCCAGGTGTGGTGGCGTACACCTGTAGTCCCAGTTACCGGGAGGCTGAGGCAGGAGAATTGCTTGAACCCTGGAGGAAAAGATTGAAGTGAGCTGAGATCGTACCACTGCACTCCAGCCTGGGGGACAGAGTGAGACTCCGTCTCAAAAAAAAAAAAAAAACACAAAAGAAAAAGGAGTTTCCAAAAAGAAGCCCTGTGGGTTGAGCCAGCCCAGCCTCAGGCAAGGGAGATGTTGAGGATCAGGAGTCCCCTGGGGGCACCTGCAGAGGAGGCCCTGTGACCCCGAGCCTAATTAATTGGGAAAGTGCCCCATTCAAGTAGCCCCTCACATCTCCCTGTAAACATCTCAGCAAATCTAACATCCAGCAACCAGATTACATCTCCCAGAGAGTGGCCTCTTGAGCACAGGACAAGGGCCAAAATTCTTCCCTAGGCCCTGCGAGGTTTGGAAAATGAGCTTGATCAGCTAGTCAAGGGAGGAGACTGACATTTATTGAGCACCAATGATGTGTCACGCATCATGTACCTGTACGGTGAGATCTCAATTCTGATAATAATCCCTCTTCACAGATGGGGGAAACTGAGGGATGCAGCAGGGCTAGGATTCAAGCTCCAAGATTGGGTTTGGCTCGCCAGCCCCAGTGCCACCACATGCCCGAAACCCTGTGCCACACCTCGCTCTCCAGGCCCCCTTCCCATTCCTAAGCCAGGTTCTCAGGGCCTCAGATATGAGAGGAATTGGTTGCAGGGCTAATGTGATCTGGCCCCTAACAGCCTGGCCCACACTGTGGAGAAACTGGCACTTGGGTTTGTCGCTCGATGTCCTGGAGAATCGAGCTGTTTCAGCCTCTAGTACTCTGATCATCCGTTCAGGGAAGGCAGGTAAAGAAATCCATTTTCTGGGTATGCTAAGCCAAAGGCCATGCCTAAGTCTTTGTCTGAATGCTGTGATCGTTCCCAGCTGCCCTCAGGTGCAGCCTCCTGCCTGGCATCCCGCCTGGCTCACTGACCTTCCAAAATCGTGGCACTCAGGCTGGGGGTGTATGGAGGGGAGGGGGGCCCATCATACAAACCTCTCTGCAAAACCCCTATTCCTCTCCTTGATGACCCTGCCCCCCTGGGGGGATATTCTCCCAAACTGGGACTTCCCAGAATTTCTGGGTCAGCAAACAGACTGGCTGAGTGGCTGCGGGCAGGAGCCAGGTCCCCGCACTCCTCTCCTGTGAGACCTCTCCCCTGCACTGCTGCACGTCCTCCTGCCCAGCACAGAAGCAGACATTGGAGAGGAGAGAGAGCCAGCACCAAGCCCTCCGAGCTTTCCCACCACACTGCCCATCTTCAAGCCCTCTGAGCTTTTCCACCATACCACCCGTCTTCAGGCTGTCTGAGAGGCAGGCTTTCTTTCCTCCATCCCTGGCAGCAGATCCAGGTCACAGAGAGGGGCAGCTACTTGCCCAAGGCCACACAGTGAGGCAGCGGTGGGCATCACACCTGGGTCTGGCTGACTCCAGAGTTGGGGTCCTTTTTCCCAGTCCAGTGCAGTGGCCAGCAGTGTGGAGGATGGGGAAGTGTTAGACTATTAGTGTGGGATCTGGAGCCTGGGCTCCCCAGCTTCCTCACTGGGTCACTTGGGGTAGACACCTCAACTTCTCTGTGCCTCAGTTTCTCCATCTACACAGTGCTATCAGAGAGTCCCTGGCTTCAAATTCTGTGTAAGTTGTGTGGCCTTGGGTGAGTCACTTAACCTGTCTGTGTCTCTGCTTTCTCCAACTTAAAACAGAGCGCTTGTATCCTAAGGCAAGGGTCAGTATGAGGATTTTTTTTTTTTTTTTTTTTTTTGAGACAGAGTCTTGCTCGATCTTTTTGTTGAGACAGAATCTCGCTCGATTTTTTGAGACAGAGTCTGGCTCGATCTCAGCTCACTGCAACCTCTGCCTCCTGGGTTCCAGCGATTCTCCCATCTCAGCCTCCTGAGTAGCTGGGATTACAGGCACATGCCACCACGCCTTGTTAATTTCTGTATTTTTAGTAGAGATGGGGTTTCACCGTGTTGCCCAGGCTGGTCTTGAACTCCTTGCCTCAAGTGATCCACCCGCCTTGGCCTCCCAAAGTGCTGGGATTACAGGCATGAGCCACCACGTCTGGCCTAGTATGAGGATTAAACTGTGTGTCAAGGGCTTCCTGGCAGGTGGTGTCTAGAAGGCCCACACCGATGGTCTGCTGTTGTGGTCAAGACGGGGCTGTCTAGGCTGACTCCAGAAGGAAACACAAGGAATAGGCCCCAGAGGTTCTCTCTGGGGAGGGAAACAGCTGGGGAAAGGGTGGGAGCCCTAACTTGTCCCCATAGGTTGTCTGGCACCTTCAGAATTGTGTATTGCAGTCATGCATTATTACTGTTACCACAGCTGATTACATGATGACTGCACAGAGCTGCTCCGCTGGCCTGACACACGCACTCATGCTGGCCAGAGGCCCCATGCATGCCTTGGGTGCCCAGGCCAGCTCCTACCACTTGCTTGGCCCACCCCTCCACAGCTACACGCATGCCATGCCCAGGCCCTTTTCAACTACCCCATGTCTCCCAGCAAGACCATGGCACAGCCTTGAGGGCCAGGAGGGTCTCTCTATCTAGCACACATTGGTCACTCAGCACATGACACTTAATGTGAGTCTCCGTCCTCCACTGTCTCACCCATAAGTGGAGAGGCTCATGCCTCCCCCAGGGTAGCTAAAAGGATTAAAATGAAGAACTAGGGCCAGGTACAGAGGCTCACGCCTGTAATCCCAGCACTTTGGGAGGCCGAGGTGGTTGGATCACCTGAGGTCAGGAGTTTGAGATCAGCCCGGCCAACATGGTGAAACCCCATCTCTACTAAAAATACAAAAATTAGCCAGGCGTGGTGACGCACGCCTGTAATCCCATCTACTGGGGAGGCTGTGGCAGGAGAACTGCTTGAACCTGGGAGGCGGAGGTTGCAGTGAGCTGAGATCCTGCCATTGCACTCCAGCCTGGGAGACAAGAGCGAAACTCCGTCTCAAAAAAAAAAAGAAGAACTAGGGCTTGGCTTGGTGGCTCATGCCTGTAATCCCAGCACTTTGGGAGGCTAAGGTGGGAGGATCACTTGAGGCCAGGAGTTCCAAACCAGCCTGGGCAACATAGGAAGACCCTGTTGCTACAATATATTTAAAAAATTAGCTGGGTATTTTAACACGCGCCTGTAGTCCCAACTACTCAGGAGGCTGAGGTGAGAGGATTGCTTGAGCCCAGGAGATTGAGGCTGTAGTGAGTCAAGATTATGCCACTGCACTCCAGCCTGGGTGACAGAGCAAGACCCTGTGTCTAAAAAAGTAAAATGGAGAACTAATGTGTGGAAAGTGCTAGATACAGTTCCCCACCCAGAGTTGAAAGGGTGAAACTACCACGGGTTGGGGGATTGCTCAGGGTCAGGCACATAGCCTAGAGTGCAGGAGTGTTGGTCCCAGCTCCTTCCCCAGCCCCACCACCCACGGCAGGGGGCAACGCCTTCCCCCACCCTTCCAGGCTCAGAGGGCACCAAGTCCCTCACAGTATCTCCCCAATCCACTGATGGCACCTACAGCACCCTAGGCAAGTTAACTCCTACCCACTTCTCTCACCCTCTGTGCCCTCTGAGGAGCAGGCTTTCTTCCTCCATCCCTGGCAGCAGATTCAGGTAACAGAGAGGGGCAGCTACTTGCCCAAGGCCACACAGTGAGGCAACAGTGGGTATCACACCCGAGTCTCGCTGACTGTGGAGTTGGGGTCCTTTCTCCCAGTCCAGTGCAGTGGCCAGGGGTGTGGGATCTGGAGTCCAGGCTCCCCAGCTTCCTCAAACAGCCTAAGCCCATCCTGCCTCCAGGCCTTTGCACTCGCCATTCCCTCCTCCTTCCCTGCCCTTCCCATCACTCAGGTTCTGCTCAGCTTTGCCTCCCTCAGAGGCTCTCCCGGACCACCCCTCCTGAAATGCCCCAATCCCTATTCTCTCTGTCTCTTGCTCCTGATTGTTTGCTTCATGGCACTAACCATTGCCTGAAACTGTCTTTTTTTTTTTTTTTTTTTTTTACAATAAACTTCCTTTTTTTTTTTTTTTTTTTTTTTGAGATGGACTCTCGCTCTGTTGCCCAGGCTGGAGTACAGTGGCGCGATTTCGGCTCACTGCAAGCTCCGCCTCCCAGGTTCATGCCATTCTTCTGCCTCACCCTCCCGAGTAGCTGGGACTACAGACACCCACCACCACATCTGGCTAATTTTTTTTTGTATTTTTAGTAGAGACAGGGTTTCACCATGTTAGCCAGGATGGCCTCGGTCTCCTGACCTCGTGCTCCGCCCGCCTTGGCCTCTCAAAGTGCTGGGATTACAGGTGTGAGCCACTGCACCGGGCCAATAAACTTTCTTTAGGGAATAACTTAGAAATTATTTTGCAACAGAAAAATTGCACAGATAGTACAGGGAGTTCCTGTTGGCCCTTCACCAAGTTTTTTCTTATGTCGACCTATTACCTAACCATGGTAAGTGGTCAAAACCAAGAAAGTGACGTTGGTACATTACACTGATGAGCTGCAGGCTTTACTCCGATGAAACCGTGTTCTTCCTTACTCCTTTGTTCTCAGCTGCCCCTCCGCTGAGGAGGCAAACTCTGAAAAGCAGGGAGGTTGCCTCTCCCACTGACATCAATTCCCTCATACCTGGCAAGGAGTGCTGATTGGATAAAGGAGAGGAAAGAATGGCAAAAACAGCCAATGACTATCAAGGACTCCTGCCACACAGTGTTCCTAAGTGCTTTAAACACTGTAAGTCCCAGCCTGGGCAACATAGTGAGACCCTATCTCTACAAAAAAATTAAAATTAGCCAGGTACGGGGGCACGTGCCTATAGTCCCAGCTACCAGGGAGGCTGAGATGGGAGGATCACTTGAGCCTGGGAGGTCGAGGCTGCTGTGAGCTGTGATTGCACCACTGCACTCCAGCCTGAGCAGCAGAGTGAGATCTTGTCTCAAAAAACAAAACAAATCCAAACAAAACCAAATCCAAACACATTGCAAGCCATTTAATCCTCACATCAGCCCATGAAGCAGCTATGAATCATAGGGAAACTAAGGCATGGTACGGTTTGCTGGCTGGCCCAGGCCACAGAGATGGGCAGTACCAGAGTGGGTGGGTTCTAGCACACTCCTCCTGCCCCTGTCACAACACGCTGATGGCACCACAGGGTAACATAGCAAATGCCAGTCCCTTCATGTTCTCAGTCCACGAAACAGTAGAAGGGTCACACCTCCCACAGCCCAGCAGGAGCACAGGCTTGGGACTCTGCTTCATGTTTCTGCCCACAGTGACTAGTGGCTACCCTGGCCCTGCACAGAATGACACAGGGGCTCTGTTCCAAGGGCCCTCAGCCTCACTCTTCTTCAGGGAAACAGAAGAGGCCTGGTTCAGCCCCAGACCATGGGCTCCCGCCAGTGCTCCCGATTCCCCAGACCCTGCCGACACAAAGCAGGCCTCAGCCCGCCCCCCTCCCTTGGCCCACAGCTTGGACTAGGCCTCTAGGATCTGGCTGCTGAGGGCCGGGTGCAGAGCATGGGCCCCTGGCCTGAGGTCCAGCATTCTCAGAGGAGCTTTCTGGGCTCTGGAAGAGAGAGGAAGAGGAAGATATGGTGTCCCTTTCCGGATGTGGGGTGGGAGTGACACACAGGAGTACTGCAGCCTCTTCCCAGCACCCAGGGACCAAGCCAGAGAGACGTTTCAGCGCCTGCCAAGGGAGAAGCCATTCTCCAGCAGCTGGACAGGACCAGAGCCTGCCCCGCGTGTCTGGCTGGGGTTCTAGCCAGAGCCAGCCCGGCGCAGCCTCGGTCCCTAATCATGTTTGCTGGATGCCTTGAATACAAGCGCCGGTGCCCAGAATCTCCTTGAGGTTTCAGCTGGGCATGCCAGGCCCATCCTCCATTCTGGGGAGCAGAATAAGTGTGGGGGGTGGTAACAGGGGACACCCTGAGGTGGTGGTGGCCTTGGTAAGACAGGCAGGCAGAGCTGGGGGTGGGGGCGCCCTGGGCTCGGCTAATTAAACAGCGACCGTGATGAATTGGAGAGAAACTGCTGCTTGCTAATTAAAGGTGCAGGCAACTTGCCTGGCAAGGATGGGAGGCAGAAGTCCTGGAACCATGTTGAGGGCCAGCCCAGCGAGGACAGAGCTTAGCCAAAGTCCCCCACCGTGCCCATTCTGGGCATCCCTCCCATTGCCCTCCCCCGCCCAGCAGGGGCCCGCAGCCCCCTCCCCACTTCCCTATCTCTCCTACCCACCTTGCTGAGCCTGGGGCCTCCGACTTCCCCCACCCCGCCTCTCCCCACCAACCCAAATCCTTTCCTGATAAGGGCCTGGGTGTTGCGGAGGAGGAGGCCAGCGCTGGTGGCTGGGCTGGGGGTGGACTCGCTGAGCCTTTGAGGTCCTCCTTCCCACCCCACCGCCAAGGTCCCAGAGGTGGGCAGTGAGTCCAGCCAAGACTGACGTGGCCTGTTGGGAACAAGGCCCCCAAGAAGATCATAGAATCTTAGTACCTGAGACTCACAAGGGGCTTTAGGTCTTCCCTAATTTCCCAACAGTCCCCAGTGTCAGCCCAGGTGTGGGAGATAGGGACAGCACTTCTTACTGGGCTCAGCATTCCAGTTTTTGTAAAGGGAAAATTGGCCAGGTGAGGTGGCTACTGCCTGTGATCCAGCATGTTGGGAGGCTGAGGCAGGAGAATCACTTGAGCCTGGGAGTTCAAGACAGGCCTGGGAAACATAGGAGACCCTATCTCTAAAAAAAAAAAAAAAAAAAAAATTAGCTGGGTGTGTTGGCTTGTGCCTGTGGTCTCAGCTACTCACGGGGTAGCTACTCAAGTGGGAGGATCACTTCAGCCCAGAAGGTTGAGGCTGTAGTGAGCCATAATCACCCCACTACACTCCAAAGTGGGCAACAGAGCAAAACCCTGTTCAAAAAAAAAAGGAAAAGAAACGAGAAAATTGGAGCAAATGATCTCTGAGCCTTGAAGATTCTTACAGGGTGGACAAGAAAACCCCCTGAAGCTGCTCATCCCTGCCCCAAGTTGCTTCAAAGCAGGGCTGTAGGCTCAGACACCTTTGCCAACCAACGTGACCTCGGGCAAGGGGAGCTCATTGTCACATGCCTGGGTTTGCCCGTTTGCAAGGCTGGGGATGGCAACAGTGCCCACCTCAAAGGGCCTCTGAGAAGACTGGGGGAGATAACAAAGCTGAAGCGTCCAGCACAGCAACTGATCTGGCCTGAATAGCCAGCCACTGCCATCTGAAAGGTCTGGGGAACTGGGGGGTGACCTGGCACCTAGCCTGTCCGAGTCTTACCTCTTTATGTGGCAGCTGCAGTCTGGCACTCTGAGGAGAAGGATTAGAGAGCTTAAGTGACTTCCGCAAAGCCACACCGCTACGGAAGAGGAAGAGGCAGCCTTGGATCCCTTGAGTGAGGAGAGGATGGGACCTGGATTCCTATGTTGACATTTGTTGAGCATCTACTGGATGCAGGGTGCTGAACAAGACCCCAGGAAGGGACTAAGATGAATCTGAGATTCACTCTGCCTTTAAGGAGACCCCAGTCTGGAAGGGGAGAGAAAACACACATACAAATAACTAGAATGCAAAGCAAATGTGGCCGGATGCAGTGGCTCACACCTGTCACTTTGGGAGCCTAGGCAGGAGGATCACTTGAGATCAGGAGTGCGAGACCAGCCTGGCCAACACAACAAAACCTCGTCTCTACTAAAAATACAAAAATTAGCTGGGCGTGGTGGTGCACGCCTATAGTACCAACTACTTGGGAGGCTGAGGCACGAGAATCGCTTGAACCTGGTGGGGCAGAGGTTACAGTGAACTGAGATCGCGCCAGTGAGCTGAGATCATGCACTTCAGCCTGGGCTACAGAGCAAGACTCCATCTCAAAAAAAAAAAAAAAAAAAAGCAAATACCCCTGGCATCAGAGGGGGCCCAGCAGCCCTCCATGCAAGGGGCTGGGGTGAGACTCTTGGGATGGCAGGGAGATGCTGCTGTGTCTTGGAGCTCAATTTGCAAAGCAAAGGTTTTGATTTTATTTGAAGGATAAAATCAGCCCTGGGGGTCATGGGGGTGCTGATGGAGCTCTCCTCTGGCTTCTTTGGGAAGTTCTGTGTGGTCCCTGACGTCTGTGATTCCTGCTTTGAAGGTTCTGGGATCTATCCTGGAGGTATCTAGGAGTCCCAGATGCTGTGGTTTTGGAGACTACACTGTCCAGGCCCCTAGCATGAACACATTCATGTCCACAAAGGACAGTGAGGTACCCCTTCCAGGTGGCCAGACACGTACCAGTTTGGGGGGCTTCCTGCTGCTGGGCAGTTTGGTGGGGAGAGGATGCAGCGCCGGTGAGAGGCCCTCTCAGAGACGGTAGAAGCCTCCCGAAGCTGAGAGACGCAAGGTTGCTGGCCCTGATGCTGCCAAGCCTGAGCCTCAGGCGGCAACCCAAAGCGGGCAGGGTGAGTGCTAGATCACTGGCCTTGGGGATGGTGCCTCCATCACTCCCTTCCTGGAGGTCAGAGCTCAGCCAGAGGAGCGGGCGGGTCTAGCCACAGGAAATCTGTGCAAGCACAGCTAGCAGCTCCTGGAAAATAGGCGCTGCTCTCAGCCTCCCCAGGGCACCCTGCACCCAAGCTGGGCCAAATGATGGTCTGGGGCGCCCTCTGGTGGCTCCTCTGGGCAGTGGTGGATGCTGAAGCCACTGTGAATTTAAGGGTGGGTGGGGCAGATGGTCAGAGTTGGAAGATTTCAAGGTGGACCACTCTTTCCACTACACAGATGGGAAAACCAAGGCCCAGAGGGAAGTGACCTGCCTACAGTTGCACAGCCAGTGACTAATATAAGAACAGAACCCAGAAGTTCCTCTGTACCAATGCTTTTTTTAGGGGGTCTCAAGGCATCTCACCCTAGGGGAGGGAAGGCTGAGTGTCCAGGGCTCACTCCCAGTGCCTATGGACAGCTGAACTGTAGGTCGCTGAGTATCTGTGTGACATAGCATGCAGCACTTCCCTCCCAGGCTTGGGTTCTTTGCCTCTAAAGCCTGGGGTTACTGTGTTGGCAAGGGATGGGGGACTAGGCCTCCTGCTTGTACACTGCTGGAACTGAGGGTGTAAACCAGCCAATCTTTTGGGGGAATTCTGAGAAGAACATTCCTACAGCTGGTATCATACTTCATGGTGAGAGATTGGGTGCTTTCCCCAAGACCAGGAACAAGACAAGGATGTCCACTTTTACGGCAAAGTTGAATTCACGACTTGTATTCAACATTGTACTGGGTACAACGGCAAGAAAATAAAGTCATCCAGATTGCAAAGGAAGAAGTAAAACTATCCCTATTTGCAGATGACATGATCTTATATATAGAAAATCCTGGTTGGGCACGGTGGCTCATGCCTGTAATCTCAGCACTTTGGGAGGCCAAGGCAGGTGGATCACCTAAGGTCAGGAGTTTAAGACCAGCCTGGCCAAGATGGCAAAACCCTGTTTCTACTAAAAATACAAAAATTAGCTGGGCGTGGTGGTGTGCGCCTGTAACCCCAGCTACTCAGGAGGCTGAAGCACGAGAATTGCTTGAACCCAGGGTGCAGAGGTTGTAGTGAGCCAAGATCACGCCACTGCACTCCAGCCTGGGTGATGGAGCGAAAAAAAAAAAAAAAAAAAGAAAAGAAAATCTTAAAGAATCCACTAAAAAAAATGTTATAACTAATAAATGGGTTTGGCAAAGTTGCAGGATACAAGATCAATATACAAAAATCAATTGAGCTTCTACACATTTGCAATGAACACTTCCAAAATGTAATTATGAAAATAATTCAATTTATACTAGCATCAAAGAGAATAAAATGCTTAGGAATAAAAGAAGTACAAAAAAAACGTCTGGGCGCGGTGGCTCACGCTTGTAATCCCAGCACTTTGGGAGGCCGAGGCGGGCGGATCATGAGGTCAGGAGATTGAGACCATGGTGAAACCCCGTCTCTACTAAAAATACAAAAAATTTAGCCGGGTGTGGTGGCGGGTGCCTGTAGTCCCAGCTACTCGGAGAGGCTGAGGCAGGAGAATGGCGTGAACCTGGGAGGCGGAGCTTGCAGTGAGCCGAGATCGCGCCACTGCACTCCAGCCTGGGTGACAGAGCGAGACTCCATCTCAAAAAAAAAAAAAAAAAAGAAGTACAAAACTTATAATCTGAAAACTACAAAACATTGTTTAAAGAAATTAAAGATGCCATAAATAAATGGAAAAATACCAATGTTCATGGATCTAAAGACCCAATACCGTTAAGATGGCAAGACTCCCCAAATTGATCTTCAGATTCAACACAATCTCCATCAAAATTCCAACTTGGTTCTTTACAGAAATTACAGAAATTGACAGGCTGATCCTAAAATTCATATGGAAATTTAAGGGACTCAGAAAAGCTAAAACAGTCCTGAAAAAGAATAATGGTGGGCCAGGTGTGGTAGTTCATGCCTGTAATCCCAGCATTTTGGGAGGCCAAGGTGGACAGATCACTTGAGTCCAGGAGTTTGAGACCAGCCTGGGTGATATGGTGAAACCTCATCTCTACAAAAATTTAGCTGGGTGTGGTGGCATGCACCTGTAGTCCCAGCTACTCAGGAGGCTGAGGTGGGAGGATCACTTGAACCTTGGAGGTAGAGATTGCAGTGAACCAAAAATGTGCCACTGCATTCCAGCCCAGGTGATACAGCAAGACCCTTCCCCAAAAAAAGAAGAAGAAAAAAAGAACAATGTTGGAGTGCACACACTTCCAATTTCAAAAACTACTATAATAAACTACAGTAATCAGGACAATATGGTACTGGCATAAGGACAGCCATAGAGATCAATGAAATATAAATAAGAGCCCTGAGAGTCCAGAAATAAACCCTCACATATGGTTCACCTGCAAGACCTGAACATATTTAATGGTGAAGTTCAATGGGGAAAACACAGTCTTGCAAAAAAAGAGGTCAGACCCCTGCCTCACACCATACACAAAAATTAAGGTGGATGAAAACAAATGTAGGAGCTAAAACTATAAAACTCTGAGAACATAGACATAAATCTTCATGACCTTGGATTAGGCAATAGTTTCATAAATATGATACCAAAAGCACAAGCAACCAAAGAAAAAATAGATAGACTGGGCTTCATCAGAATTTAAAATTTTGCATCAGGCATGGTGGCTTACACCTGAAATCCTAGCACTTTGGGAGGCTGAGGCAGGAGGATTGCTTGAGACTGGACACTATCAAAAAAGTGAAAAGACAACCCACAGGATAGGAGAAAATAGCTGACAATCATATATCTGATAACAGATTCTAACCAGCATATATAAAGAACCCTTATGACTCAATAATAAAAGACAAATAGCCCAGTTTAAAAAATGGGCTGAGCCAAGTGTGGTGGCTCACTCCTGTAATCTCAGCACTTTGGGAGGCTGAGGCAGGCAGATTGCCTGAGGTCAGGAGTTCAAGACCAACCTGGCCAATATGGCAAAACCTCATCTCTACTAAAAATACAAAAATTAGCCAGGCGTGGTGGCAGGCGCCTGTAATCCCAGCTACTCAGGAGGCTGAGGCAGGAGAATCACTTGAACCCAGGAGGCGGAGGTTGCAGTGAGCCAAGATCACGCCACTGCACTCCAGCCTGGGTGACAGAGCAAGACTCCATCTCAAAATTTAAAAAATAAAAATAAAAACGGGCGGATATGGTTGGGATGTTTGTCTCCTTCAAATCTCATGTTGAAATGTGATCTCCAATGCTGGAGGTGGGGCCTGCTGGGAGATGTTTGGGTCATGGAGGTGACTCCCTCATGAATGGCTTGGTGCCCTCCTCACAGTAATGAGAGAGTTCTTGCTCTGTTAGTTCACAAGAGAGCTGGTTGTCTGAAGGAGGCTGGCAGCTCCCACTCCCTCTCTTGTTCACAATGGCTGCCCTTTGCCTTCTGCCATGATTGGAAGCTTCCTGAGGCCTGCTCCACGGGTGCTGGTGCCATGCATCCTGTATAGCCTGTAGAACTGTGAGCCAAATAAACCTCTTTTCTTTACAAATTACTCAGTCTCAGCTATTCCTTTATAGCAATGCAAACAGACTAATGCATGGGCATAGGAAGTAAATAGACATTTCTCCAAAGAAGATATACAAATGGCCAATAAGCACATGAAAAGACACTCAACATCATTAGTTATTAGGAAAATGCAAATCAAAACCACAATGAGATACCACTTTGTACCCACTAGGTTAGTTATAATAAAAAAGACAGATAATAACAAGTGTTGACAAGAATATGAAGAAATCAGAACCGTCATACACTGCTGGTAAGAATGTAAAACGTTTTGGAAAAAGCCTGGCAGTTCAAAAGGTTATATATAGAGTTATATGATCCAGCAATTCTGCACCTAAAAGGTATATACCCAAAAGAAATGAAAGCATGTATTCACATAAAAACTTACATAAGGCCGGGCGCAGTGGCTCATGCCTGTAATCCCAGCACTTTGGGAGGCCAAGGTAGGCGGATTGTCAGAGTTCAGGAGTTCAAGAACACCCAGGGCAACATGGTGAAACCCTGTCTCTACTAAAAATAGAAAAAAAATAGCCAGGTGTGGTGGCATGTGCCTGTAGTCCCAGCTACTCAGGAGGCTGAGGCATGAGAATCACTTGAGCCCAGGAGGTGGAGGTTGCAGTGAGCCGAGATCACACCACTGCACTCCAGCCTGGACAACAGAGTGAGACTCCATCTCAAAAAAAAAAAAAAAATCTTTTACATGACTAGTCATAGCAGCATTATTCCCTCAAAGTAGAAACAACCACAACCCAAATGTCCATCAGCTTATGAATGGATAAATGAAAGGTGGTATATTCATACAAAGGAATATTATTCAGCAATAAAAAGGAGGACTAAAGTGCTGACACATGCTGTAACATAGAAAAACCTTAAAAACATCATGCTGGGGCCATGATGCCCTTTGCCTTGTGCCATGATTGGAAGCTTCCTGAGGCCTGCTCCACAGGTGTAGACCCCTTCTCTACAAAAAAATTAAAAATAAGCTGAGGCTGGGCATAGTGGCTCACACCTGTAATCCCAGCACTTTGGGAGGCTGAGGCGAATGGAACACTTGAGGCCAAGAGTTCCAGACCAGCCTGGCCAACATGGTGATATCCTGTCTCTACTAAAAATATAAAAATTAGCCAGGCGTGGTGGTAGGCACCTGTAATCCCAGCTACTCGGGAGGCTGAGGTAGGAGAATCACTTGAACTCAGGAAGGGGAGGTTGCAGTGAACCGAGATCTCACCACTGCACCACAGCCTGGGCAACAGAGCGAGACTCCGTCTCCAAAACAACAACAACAAAAACAAAGGAGTTTGAGACTAGCCTGGCCAACATGGCAAAACCCTGTCTCTACTAAAAATACAAAAATTAGTTGGGCTTGGTGGCAGGTGCCTGTAGTCCCAGCTACTCAGGAGGCTGAGGCACGAGAATTGCTTGAACTCAGGAGGCAGAGGCTGCAGTGAGTCAAGATCATGCCGCTGCACTCCAGCCTGGGAGACAGAGTGAGACTCTGTCTCAAAAAATAATTAATAAATAAATAAAATAAAATAAAAAATGAGCTGAGCATGGCGGCATGCACCTGTGGTCCTAGCTACTCAGAAGGCTGAAGTGGGAGGATCACTTGAATCTAACAGTTGGAGGCTGCAGTGAGCTATGATTGCGCCACTGCACTCACTCCGGCCTGGACAAGAGAGCAAGACTCTGTCTCTGGGGAAAAAAAAAAAAGCTTTCACTTTTTCATTTATATGAAATGTCTGGAATAGGCAAATCTATAGAGACAGAAAGCAGAAAACAGATTAGTCGTTGCCTAGGGCTGGGGAAGAGGGTTGAGGAGCAATGGGTATAAGGTTCTTTGGGGAGTGATGAAAATGTTCTAAAATTGGTTGTGGTGACGCTTGTACTTTGTGAATATAATAAAAACCTTGAATTGTGAATTATACGGTATATGAATGATATCTCAGTAAAGCTGTTATTTTTTAAATGCCTGTCCTTTGGACCCATGACTCTATTTCTAGAAATTTTTTCTAGAAATCATTCATGTGTACAAGGACATATGTATAAAGATTTTCGGCCGGGCGCGGTGGCTCATGCTTGTAATCCCAGCACTTTGGGAGGCCGAGGCGGGCGGATCACGAGGTCAGGAGATCGAGACCACGGTGAAACCCCGTCTTTACTAAAAATACAAAAAAAAAATTAGCCGGGCGTGGTGGCAGGCGCCTGTAGTCCCAGCTACTCAGGAGGCTGAGGCAGGAGAATGGCGTGACCCCGGGAGGCAGAGCTTGCAGTGAGCCGAGATTGCGCCACTGCACTCCAGCCTGGGTGACAGAGCGAGACTCCGTCTCAAAAAAAAAAAAAAAAAAAAGATTTTCATCCACACATGATGGCTCACACCTGTAATCCCAGCACTCTGAGAGGCTGAGCCAGGCAGATCTCTTGAGCTCAGGAGTTCAAGATCAGCCTAGACAACATAGCAAGACCCCATGTCTTAAAAAAATAAAAAATAAAAATTAGCCAGCCGTGGTAGCATACATCTGTAGTTCCAGCTACTTGGGAGGCAGAAGTGGGAGGATTGCCCGAGCCCAGGAGGTCAAGGCTACAGTGAGTGGTGGTCATGCCACTGCACTCCAGCCTGCGTGACAGAGTGACACCTTGTCTCAAAAATAAAAATTTTAAAAAAAGGTTTTCATTACAGTATTGGTTGTAGCAGCAAAAGTATGAAAGCAACCTAAGTGTCCATCAGCAGAGGACAGGTCAGTTATGTCCATCCCTGCGATGGAACAATGGAGTCATTAAAAATGATGGAGAAACTTACAGCCCCAACTACTCAGGAGGCTGAGGTGGGAGGATTGCATGAGCCCAGGAGTTTAAGACCAACCTGGGCAACATAGTGAGACCTCATCTCTAAAACAAAATTTTAAAAATAAATAAAAAGGAGTCACATTTACTAACATCGATGAGGTCCAAGATATACCACCAAGTCAAAAGAAAAAAAAAGTTTCACAAATAAGCCTGTAGGCTGTGCGATGTGGCTCCTGCCTGTAATCCCAGCACTTTGGGAGGCCAAGGCAGGAGGATCACTTGATATCAGGAGTTCCAGACCAGTCTGGCCAATATGGCAAAACCCCGTCTCTACTAAAAATACAAAAATTAGCCAGACATGGTGGCGGGCACCCCTAATCCCAGTTACTCAGGAGGCTGAGGCAGAAGAATCCCTTGAACCTGGGAGGTGGAGGTTATAGTCAGCTGAGATTGTGCCACTGCACTCCAGCCTGGGCAACAAAGCTAGACTCTGTCTGCCCCCAAACCAAAAAAAAAAAAAAAAAAGAAAGAAAGAAAAAGAAAGCATGTAGATTAAAACAGGTACTTAAGAGACTTTAAGAAGAGAAAATTTCAGCTGGGCACGGTGGCTCATGCCTGTAATCCCAGCACTTTGGGAGGCTGAGACAGGCGGATCACCTGAGGTCAGGAGTTTAAGACCAGCCTGGCCAACACGGTGAAACCCCAACTCTACCAAAAATACAAAAATTAGCTGGCACCTGGCATTCTGATTTTTAAGAAACAAGCATAATAGGATTCCATTCTTATGAAAAAATCTGTATCTATATGTGTATAACAAAAATACCTGGAAATTTAGGATTTAGGGTACTCTTTTTTAAAAATTTTTGGAGAACAGGGCTCACTCTGTCACCCAGGCTGGAGTGCAGTGGCAGGATCACGGCTCACTGCAGCCTCAAACTCCTGGGCTCAAGGAATCCTCTCAAGTAACTAAGACTACAGGTGTACACTACCATGCCCAGCTAATTTTTGAATTTTTTTCTTTTAGATATGGGGTCTTACTATATTGCCCAGGCTGGTCCCAAACTCCTGGGCTCAAGCAATCCTCCCACCTCAGCCTCCCAAAGGGCTGGGATTACAGGAGTGAACCACCACACCCAATCTAGGATACTCTTAATTTATGTTTTACTGAATTTTCCAATTTTTGTTACTGCAATGGACAATAATTACTTCTACAGCCAGAAAAAACAATAAAGCTTTTTGCTGTGTTGCAAGCAATCCTTGTGTGAGCAGAAAGGGTAGGTGGGGAACGACACTGGAGCTACAGTGAGATGGAGCAGGAGAAGACCAAGGCTCAGCGTCCTCCCGCCTTGGCGTCCAGGGCTGATTCAAGGCCTAGCCCCCACTGCGGTTTCCCAGAGACTCAGACCCGCTTCTCTTTCTTTTTTTTTTTAAACAGAGTTTTGCTCTTGTTGCCCAGGCTGGAGTGCAATGGCGCTATCTCGGCTCACTACAACCTCTGCCTCCCAGGTTCAAACGATTCTCTTGCCTCAGCCTCCCGAGTAGCTGGGACTACAGGCATGTGCCACCAAGCCCAGCTAATTTTTTGTATTTTTAGTAGAGATGGGGTTTCTCCATGTTGGTCAGGCTGGTCTCAAATTTCCAAACTCAAGTGATCCACCTGCCTTGGCCTCCCAAAGTGCTGGGACTACAGGCATGAGCCACCACGCCCGACCTAAGACCCCTTCTCTTTCAGGGCAGCTGGTGCAGCTGCTGCACAGCCAACCCCCTTGCCCCATGCTCCAAAGACAGTGGGAATGCAATCCTGGCTTGATGAAGGTCACCCTGTTTCTGGCTGTACAATTCACCAAGGAGGAGAAGCCCTGGGCAGGAGGCCTGGGGCTGGGGGCAGGTTCTCATCCTGCCTACTACCAGCACAAAAACATTATCACAGCTCAATGAACACTCTCTACGCATCAGGCAGTCCTGCTAGGTGATGTACGTGATTCATTTTATTTCCTCCTCCAGATGACCTGAAGTGACGGGTGGGATCACCATCTTCATTGTACAGATGGGCAAACTGAGGCTCAGGGAACCTACGTGAGTGGACCCAGGTGCTCAAAGTGAAGGTGCCTGCAGCAGCCACTATCTTTGAGACTGGACCTGGCTGGACCCCTCATGGGTGGACCTCAGTGAATTCTGCCAGGATCCCAGGAAGGGTGCCTTCCCTCATTTCCCAGATGAGGACCCTGAGAATGAGAGGGGAAAGCCACTTGTCCATGTCCCACAGTGACTGTGTGGCAGGAATAGGCGCAAGCCAGGGCCTGTGCTCTCAGCTGCCATACCAGACAGCCTCTTTCACCTGCGAGGGGCCAAGGGCACGCTCCCCACCTCCGTGGCTGGCACTAGTAATATCAATTAATAATAATAGATAATAGCAATAGTTATTATGACATATAATTATATCAAATGTATTATATTAACATCATCATCATCATCATCCACATCAACACAGTTGTGTTGTAACCTGGGGAGTGTGTGTCGTGGCCAGTGTGCTGTCCTGTATGCCAGCGCATTTGTTCTTCTCAGCAGATCTATAAGTCTTCATTCTGACTTTATTTCCCCCCATTTTAAAGGCCCAGGGAGCAGACCACATGGGGACTACACCTCTGGTGCACAGTTGCCACTCCTGTCCTGTACAGGGCAGCCCAGTGGGAAGCTCTCCGAGGCTGTGTGGTAAGCACCTTTCCCATTGCAAGGAGGTTGGGGGGCAGCTCTCCAGAGGATCTGGGTCCATCTCCCAGCTGAGCCACCCAGCCACAGGATGTGCCCTTCCCAGCAGGAGAAAGGACACTGAATGACAGGGCCAAGGTGCCAGGAACAGCAACCAGGGTTTCAGGGGATCTGTAACTGCCTCCTCAGCCAGTCCAGGCCCAAGGTTACTCCACGCCCTTTCACTAGTCAATCAGTTGGCCAGCTCATGCCAGGGAGCTCACACCTTCAAGAGGCCACACTGCTGCTGAAAAGAGGGGCTGCTTCTCCCTGAGTGCCCATGACCTGCCAGGCACTGACTGTGCTGGGCCATCGGCACTGACTGTGCTGGGCCGTCAGCACTGAGCCTCACAAAACGCTTTCAATGGCCCTATTTTACAGAGGAGACAGTGAAGGCTCAGGGAGATCAAGTGACTTGTCCAAAGTCACATGGACAGGAAGCCTCATAGTTTCCTGGTGGCCAGTTTCCACCAAGAAGGTGTGTGTATTAGTCCATTCTCCCACTGTTAAAAGGACATACCTGAGACTGGGTAATTTATAAAGGAAAGAGGTTTAATTGACTCACAGTACTGCATGGCTGGGAAGGCCTCAGCAAACTTACAATCGTGGCAGAAGAGGAATCAAGCATGTCATCCTTCACATGGCGGCAGGAGAGAGAAGTGTCAAGCAAAGGGGGAAAAGCCCCTTATAAAATCATCAGATCTCGTGAGAATGAACTCACTATCATGAGAACCGCATAGGGGTAACTGCCTCCACGATTCGATTACCTCCCACTGGGTCCCTCCCACGACATGTGGGGATTATGGAAACTATAATTCAAGATGAGATTTGCGTGGGGACACAGCCAAACCATATCAAGGAGGAAAAGAGGAAGGGACAATCAAAGGTGTTCAGAGGGAGGAAAGAGACCCACTGTGCGGGAGGCGGCAAGAAAGGAGGGCCTGCGCCACCAGCTCTGACTCTCTCACGACCCGACTTAGTCATCAGCCCACCTGTTCTCCACTCATTCATACATTTCTGGGCCTTCTCCGGGTGCCAGGCTCTTTGCTGGGCATTGAGGGATCAGAGGTGAACCAGGCTCATCTCTGCTCTCACAAAGCTCATGACAGCAGGGCAGAATGGAAAGGGAAACAGATGGGCAGACATCACTTGCCTTGGTCTGTATATATAAAAGGTCTAAGTAGGCCAGGCTCAGTGTTGGGCACTGAAGGGACCAAGTCAGTGAGAAGCTCAAGGCCCCTGCCCTTCTGAAGGATGTGCTCTAGTGGTGTCCAGCCCTGGTCCTCCAGAAACCTTGCTTGCATGACCCCTGAACCCTGAACACAAGGCAGAATTTCCCTGGAAAGACTGGGAGAAGCAGCAAATCTAGGGGTTCTCCATGAATCTTCCTTGGGCCTGGTTCTGGGGTGCTGAGCGGGAATTTGTCTGGGAGAGCAGGGGACCCTGATTAGTGCCTTTCCTGGGGACTAAATCAGGGCCCTGAGAGGCCAGAGCTGTGCAAAGGGGTCATCTGGACTACTGGACGGTCAGCAAGGGCCACCCATTCAGGATGCAGCCACAGACCCATGGGGCTGGAGACCCAGCAGAGGATCTCAGTCAGGATGGGCCACAGCTCTAACAGAAGGGAAGTGACTTGCCCAAAGCCCCCCACTCCACACCTGTGCTCCCCACAGACAGAAGCATCAGCTCATAGGTAGCACTAGCTCACTCCATCCTAGCCCCCGGGGAGGCCCATGTCAGCGTAAGGCCCATTTCCCAGCCCAGGAAATGGAGAAACACAGCCACAAAAGGACTTGCCCAAGAGCACCACCCACTCAAGACACAGGCAGAATCAGAACTGGAGGTTGCCCAGCACTTTCCACCACCCGCTCACGCCCCAGGATGGCAGATCCAGCCTGGTGGGGGCGACGCAGGATGATGGCACCCAACCTTGGGGAGCAGCAGGAGCCAGGGGCGCAAAGGGAAACTCTTTTCCTAAGCTTCCCCTGTGGTATGGGGGTTTACTCTTTGTTTTGGGGGCTTGTTCTAAATGCTAAACCTGGCTGACTCTGGGCACACTGCCGATGGGTTAGCCCTGCTTTGCAAGGAGCTATAGAGTTAAAAATAAACAAACAGGCTGGGCACAGTGGCTCACACCTGTAATCCCAGCGCTTTGGAAGGTCAAGGGGGCAGGCAGATCACCTGAGGTCCAGAGTTCAAGACCAGCTTGGCCAACATGGTGAAATCCTGTCTCTATTAAAAATACAAAATTAGCTGGGCATGGTGGTGGGCACCTGTAATCCCAGCTACTCCGGAGGCTGAGGCAGGAGAATTGATTAAACCTGAGATGGAGGTTGTGGTGAGCCAAGATCACGCCACTGCACTCCAGTCTGAGCAACAAAGTGAGACTCTGTCTCAAAAAAATTAACAAACAAACAAATCTCTGTTAAACCTTTGCAATCACCCTGAGATGTTAAACTGAGGGGCCCTTCTCAGTGTGAATGGCTGACAGGAAATCCCAGAATTGCCGCCATCTCAGCAGTCAGGAAGGAACAGCTTGGCCAAGCATGGTGGCTCATGCCTGTAACCCTAACACTTTGGGAAGAGGAGGCAAGAGAATTGCTTGAGCCAAGGAGCTCAAAGCTATGATCGCGCCACTGCACTCTAGCCTAGGTGACAGGTGAGACTCTATCTCTATAAAAAAAAAAAAAAAAAGAAAGAAATGAACAGCTATATATATAGATATAGATATAGATATAGATTTTTTTTTGAGACAGAGTCTCACTCTGTCGCTCAGGCTGGAGTACAGCAGCTCAATCTCGGCTCACTGCAACCTCTGCCTCCTGGGTTCAGTGATTCTCGTGCCTCAGCCTCCTGAGTAGCTGGGATTACAGGTGCCCGCCACCATGCCCGGCTAATTTTTTTGTATTTGTAATAGAGACGAGGTTTCACCATGCTGGCCAGGATGGTCTTGAACTCCTGACCTCGTGATCCACCCACCTCGGCCTCCCAAAGTGCTGGGATTATAGGCGTGAGCCCCCGCACCCAGCCAGATTTATATTTTTATGTGGAATTTTAAAAACTACTGAATTCCCTTGGTAGAAATGAGAGTCAAAATAAGAGAATGAGAAAAAAAAAATGGCTAAATAAATTATTAATAGAATATTTTATAGTCATTAAATAACTTTAAAGAAAATGTTAATGCTGAGAAAATGTTCACCACGTAATGTTGGGGGAAGACAGCTACAGAGTATGATTACAATTAAAATGCACACATATATACATATATATGTGATCTATATAGAAAAACAGGCCTGGAGAGAAATGTAACAAAATAGCACCATAGTTATCTCCGGGTAGTGGGATGACAGATGATTTTCATTTTCTCCTTTCTACCTTTTTGTAGTTTCCAAATTTTACAATGAGTACAAATTGCATTTATAATTAGACATAAACCAAAAAAGCATGAGTTGGGCTGGGGCTGGATGGCAGGGTAGAGGCTTCACCAGCCCAAGTTCATCCCCTCCACAGCCAGGATGGAGCTGCTTGGGCACTGGGCTCTGTCCTCACCAGCCGGCCCAGCCAGGCCACAAGAGGCCTACGACGGCCCGCACCACACCGTCCCTGGAGGGACCAGCCATGGGACACTGCCCTCGAGGAATCCAACCCCTGCCCGGGGCCCTCTGGAGGGTCACTTGTAGGCCATAAATGTCCTGGCTGGGGACACTGGGAAATGAACGCTCAGGGCTGAGAATCAGAACATTCATTATCTGCTGTACGAGAGAAGCCATCTTCTTTGTTCCTTGTTTTTGCTTGGGACGGCTGAGTGCAGCAGGTGGGCTGGGGAGAGCTGGCCTTTGTCACCCTCCCACTGTGGCCCTGCAGGCTCTCAGCCTCCCCATGTGGGAGTGGAGCACCCAGCTGGTCTGGTCTCCTTGGCCTTTCCGATCCCAGCGCTCTGGGTTTCTTCTAACCTGGGAGGTGAGGGCCTTGGGTGCTGACCTGCGTCTTAGGGAAGCCAACTGAGTTCACTTAAAAGCAGCATTGGAAAGGCACTGACAGTGAGATCCAGGCCGGCCTCCTGCCGGGGTCTCCTCATGCCCCCACCTCTTTCTCAGCACAGGGTGAGAAGCCAGTGGTCTCCAGCCTGGATCCCCGCACAGGTTTCCAGGGAAGGGGCTTCCTGCTTGCCAGAGCCAGCCGTAGAGTTGGGCAAGTTCAAGAACAGTGCCCTCACGTCCTTCCAGCCCCAGCCCTGCCACCCCACCTTGGGGTCCTGGAAGCTCCTGCCCTCCTCCTGGGCTATTTTAGCAGTCAGGTCCCCCGTTGGCTTGCTGTGAGCTTAAGGTCAATGGAAACCCGCAGGCCTTTTCTACAGAACTGGTGGTATCTCCCCCTCCTCTAGATGCAGCCACAGGCAGGCTCCTCAGCGTAAGAAGAGAGGACAGGCAGTGGCTTGGCAGTCCCCCACAGTGTGGGGCCCCTCCTCTCTCAGGAACTGAGGCCATGTGCTGCCACCCACTCTATCCCAGCCAGTGGTCCTGCAGACGTGGCTGACAGCAGGGAGGAGAGCCAGTCACAGGGCGTTGGGTGCCTGAGCACTCACGCATCCCTACACTGTGCCCCATGGGTGCTGCACACAAGGCCCTCAATCCAGTCTCCACGAGCCCCAGGCAGTGAGTCGATCCTCATTTACAGCAGAGCTGAGTGACCGGCCAAGGTCACCGTGCTAGTGTGCAGCAGGGCTGAGATGGACTCTGGAGCTGCCCCAGCAAAGCCAAAATCCATTCTGGCTGCACTGGTGTTTACACAGGACCCTGCCCTTGGTGGCCACTGGGTGTCTGGTCCCTGATCCAAGCTGCCAAGTAAGTTCCCCTGATGGAGCCTGGGGGAGACTTTGTGCCCTGGTTCTACCCACACAGCAAGGTCCCAGGTTTCTAGGACCACACAAGGCCCAAAGCCCCTCTCTGATGGCCCGTGGGTTCTGCTCAGAGGATTCTGATCACCTATCCCTGTTTGGGCTAAATCCTAAGTAGCAGCAGATGGGGCCCTCTGGCTGAAGGCTGCCCCAGGCTCCAGCTGCAGAATGCGGGCCAGTTCCCATCCACCCTCCTCCAGACACCTGACAGGGAGCAGGTGGCCTTTCTGGCCAGCCCCAGCCAGGTGCCAGACCAAGAGCAGACAGCCTGTGCTCAGGAGCCTCCACTCCACCCAGGGAAGGAAGACATAAACATGCACGGGAAAGGGCTTTTGGAGACAGTGCTGGGGAGGCCCAGTGACCAGGCCGGAAACACTGTAGGAGATGGGAGGGAGACGAGGCCCTGCCCAAGGCTGGGAAGAGCATGGCGCAGTCCAGGAACCAGACAGAAGCTGGTGTGGCTAGAACAGCGCTGCCCAGTGGAAAACAATGCAAACCACAAGTGTGAGCCACACAGGGAGTTTGAATATTTCCAGGAGCCACGACGTAAAAGGATTTTTAAGGCCAGGTGCGGTGGCTCATGCCGGTAATCCCAGCACTTTGGGAGGCCAAGGAGGGTGGATCACGAGGTCAGGAGTTTGAGACCAGCCTGGCCAAGATGGTGAAATCCAGTCTGTACTTAAAAAAAAATTTTTTTTTTAATTAGCCAGAGGCTGAGGCAGGAGAATCGCTTGAACCCGAGAGGCAGAGCTTGCAGTGAGCCCAGATCATGCCACTGCACTCCAGCCTGGGTGACAGAGTGAGACTCCTTCTCAAAAAAACAAACAAACAAAAAAACTACTTTTTTTAAAAGATGAAGTGAAATTAGCCGGGTGTGCTGGCGCATGCCTGTAGTCCCAGCTACTCAGGAGGCTGAGGCAGGAGGATCACTTAAGCCCAGGAAGCAGAGGTTGTAGTGAGCTATCATACCACTGCACTCCAGCCTGAACAACAGGATGAGACCCTGTCTCAATAAAAAATAAAGTTAAAAAAAAAAAGATAAAGTTGGTTGAGTGTGGTGGCTCATGTGTAATCCAAGCATTTTGGGAGGCCAAGGCAGGAGCATCTCTTGAGCTCAGGAGTTCACGACCACCCTGGGCAATGTGGCAAAACCCCATCTCTACAAAAAATACAAAAATTAACCGGGCATAGTGCCACATGCCTATAGCCTCAGCTACTCAGGAGGCTGAGGTGGGAGGACAACTTGAGCCCAGGAGGTTAAGGCTGCAGTGAGCCAAGATTGTGCCACTGCACTCCAGCTTGGGTGACAAAGTGAGACCCTGTCTCAAAAAAAAAAAAAAAAGGCCAGGCGCAGTGGCTCATACCTGTAATCCCAGCACTTTGGGAGGCTGAGGCAGGCAGATCACAAGGTCAGGAGATCAAGACCATCCTGGCTAACATAGTGAAATCCCATCTCTACTAAAAATACAAAAAATTAGCCAGGTGTGGTGGCTACGTGCCTGTAGTCCCAGCTACTCAGGAGGCTGAGGCAGGAGTATCGCTTGAACCCAGGAGGCAGAGGTTGCAGTGAGCCAAGATTGCGCCACTGCAGTCCATCCTGGGCGACAGAGCGAGACGCCATCTCAAAAAAAAAAAACAAGATGAAATTAATTTTAATTATATATATATATAGTTTTGTTTTTTAGAGATGGGGTCTTCCTTTGTTGCCCGAACTCCTGGCCTCAAGCAATCCTTCCACCTTGGCCTCTCAAAGTGCTAGGATTACAGGCATGAGCCACCATGCCCAATTTGATATATTTTATATAATCCAATGTAATTAAAATATTATCATTTTAATATAATCAATACAAAAATTAATGAGATGATTTACATCCTTTTTTTGACACTCTGGCTTTGAGATCTGGTGTGTATTTTATAGACTGGCCACATTTCAAGTACTCAGCAGCCACAGATGGTCAGTGGCCACTGGCTGGGGCTGCGCTGGGGCAGAGCACAGTGAGTGAAGGGGAGGAGATATGAGGTAAGGTCGAAGCAGTGGGAAAGGGTCACCTGGGATTTTATTCCAAGAGCTTCGAGGTCATGGGAGGGCTTTAGGCAGGGGCATCATGTGATCTGACTACTGTCTTTGAAGCTGACTCTGGCTGCTGCCTGGAGGGCTTCAGAGCAGGTGAGATTGGCTGCCCACTGAGATACCCAGGTGGGCTGAAGGTGGCCTACAGCTGCGTTGATGACAGCTGCAGAAGAGCTTCAGGGAATACTGACAAGGCTGTGGACAGGCAGTGAGACGGAGGCAGGCCTGGCCGTCTGCTTTTCCTCTCCCTCTCTTTGACCAAAATTCCATCCATGTAACCCTGTTCCTATAGCTGCCTTCCTTCCAGGAAGAGATCTGCGCAGCTGCTATTTAACAAAGCCTAGAAGAACCCAACCAGAATAATTTTGCCAAGGGCTAGAATTGAAATATCTGCCACCTTCTGTAGCTCATAGAATCACTGCATTTCTGAGCAAGAAATCTTTTTTTTTTTTTTTTTTTAGATAGAGTCTTGTTCTATCACCCAGGCTGGAGTGCAGTGGTGCGATCTTGGCTTACTGCAACCTCCACTTCCCAGGTTCAAGCAATTCTCTTGCCTCAGCCTCTTGAGTAGCCAGAACTACAGGCGCGTGCCACCACACCCGGCTAATTTTTTTCTATTTTTAGTAGAGACAGGGTTTCACCGTGTTAGCCAAGATGGCCTCGATCTCCCGACCTCGTGATCTGCCTGCCTTGGCCTCCAAAAGTGCTGGGATTATAGGCGTGAGCCACGGCGCCAGGCCTAGAAATCTTCTAGCCACTCAGTATCATATAGTGATTAGGTGGTCTCTGAGGCTAGCCTGCCTGGTGTGAATCCCTGCTGCCCCTCTAACTAGCTATGTGACTTTGCACGAAATACTTAACTCTTCTGGACTTCCATGTCTTCATCCGCACACCAGAGCATTAATCATCTGTATCTCTTGGGATGACTGGGAGGGGTAAACAGGTCTGTAAGAGTGATTACACCAAGGGCACTCCTGTTATCTATTATTGTTGATGTTGCCACTGTTATTAACCTACAAGAACATTGAGCCCCAGGGATAGGAAGGGACGTATCCAATGTTACACAGCAAACCTGAAGCACAGCAGGAAGCAGAATCTAAATTTTTAACTTCTGAGGTGGGGCACAGTCGCTTACATCTGTAATCCCAGCATTTTGGGAGGCTGAGGTGGGTGGATCATTTGAGGTCAGGAGTTTGAGACCAGCCTGGCCAACATGGTGAAACCCCATCTCTACTCTACTAAAAATACAAAAATTAGCTGGGTGTGGTGGCGGGTGCCTGCAGTCCCAGCTACTCGGGAGGGTGAGGCAGGAGAATCGCTTGAACCCAGGAATTGGAGGTTGCAGTGAGCCGAGATTGCGCCACTGCACACCAGCCTGAGTGACAGAGTGAGACTCTGTCTCAAAAAAAAAAAAAAAAAAAAAAATAGCTGGGTGTGGCGGCGCATGCCTGTAATGCCTGTAATCCCAGCTACTAGGGAGGCTGAGGTAGGAGAATTGCTTGAACTCGGGAGGTTGCAGTGAGCCAAGATCGCCCCACTGTAGTCCAGCCTGGGTGACAGAGTGAGGGTCCGTCTCTAAGTAAATAAATAAATGTTTAATTCTGGCTCTTACACAGAGCTGCCTCTCAACTAAATTTGCTGGTTGTCCCTTCACCCAGACATTGACCATGTTCTTGCCATGTGCTGGCACCACGTCCACAGCTTGGGGGAGACACTAAGATGGTGCAAGCCTCATCTCTACAAAATCGAAGTTTTCCAGTTCAGAAGGAAAAGCTCTTTCTCAAACACTCTTGGCCACAGGGGAGGAAGCCTTAGCGCATGCAGAGAGTCGTGTGCTGGTAACAGGGCAATTAAAACAGTGCTGGCTGAAGAACCAGGAGATCCTGGGGTGCCCCAGCCTCTGCCCAACTTGCTCTGTGATGCAGGCAAGGGGCTTGGCCTCTCTGGGACTCAGTGCCCTTGTGTGTGCTGAACTTGTGTTAACTGGGGGCGGACTCTAGGCCCAGACCCTGACTCCAAAGTATGCACAGCCGATTGCCAGGCAGGCTGGGAGGTGTAGCTAGAACTATAGGCATATGCCTCCAAGGACACAGATCCTATGGCCCGAATTTTCCTGGAACACTTCTGGCTGACCTGCTCCCTTCATAAGAGCCATGTGTGTACTTGATCACACATCCTGGGTTTTAAAATATAATTTGTCACTATAATAAAGTCATGAGAGTTTAGTTCATCCATTTCACAGACCAGTAACATTTCCAAAGAAACTCCGGGGAACCTGCAAAGGACTGAAAGTTGTTATTCTGCCAAGGAAGGCCCTTAGAACCAAACGACAAATGGCTCTGGAAAAACTGGATATCCACATGCGAAAGAATGAAACTGGACCCTTTCCTTACACAATACACAAAAATCAACTCAAAATGGATTGGAGACTTACACTTAAGACCTGAAACTATAAAATTTACAGGAGAAAATATAGGGGAAAAGTTTCATAGCACTGGCCTTAGTAATAATTTCTTGAATATGGCACCAAAAGCACAGGCAAGAAAAGCAAAAATAGAAAAGAGGGACTACATCAACCTAAAAAGTTTCTGCCCAGCAAAGGAAACAAGAGTGAAAGGCAATCTACTGAATGGGAGAAAATATTTGCAAACCGTATATGTAATAAGAAGTTAATATCCGGCCGGGCACGGTGGCTCACGCCTGTAATCCCAGCATTTTGGGAGGCTGAGGAGGGTGGATTCACGAGGTCAGATCGAGACCATCCTGGCCAATGTGCTGAAACCTCGTCTCTACTAAAAAATACAAAAATTAGCTGGGCGTGGTGGCCTGTAATTCCGTAATCCCTGCTACTCAGGAGACTGAGGCAGGAGAATTGCTTGAACGTGGGAGTCGGAGGTTGCAGTGAGCCGAGATTGTGCCACTGCACTCCACTGCACTCCATTGGGTAACAATAATGAAACTGCATCCCAAAAAATAAACAAATAGGCCAGGCTCGGTGGCTCATGCCTGTAATCCCAGCACTTTGGGAGGCTGAGGCGGGCAGATCACCTGAGGTTGGGTGTTCAAGACCAGCTTGGCCAACATGGTGAAACCCCGTCTCTACTAAATAATACAAAAATTAGCCAGGTGTGGTGGCAGGCACCTGTAATCTCAGCTACTTGGGAGGCTGAGGCAGGGAGAATTGCTTGAACCCCGGAGGCGGAGGTTGCAGTGGGCTGAGATCATGCCACTGCACTCCAGCCTGGGTAACAGAGCAAGACTCCATCTCAAAAAATATATAAAAATAAATAAAAAATAAACAAATAAAAATATGCCGGGTGCGGTGGTTCACACCCGTAATCCCAGCACTTTGGGAAGCCGAGGAGGGCGGATCACGAGGTCAGAATTCAAGACCAGCCTCAAAAAAAAAAAGAAACCCTCTCTCTACTAAAAATATGAGAATTAGCTGAGTGTGGTGGCGGGCACCTGTAATCCAGATACTCAGGAGGCTGAGGCAGGAGAATCATTTGAACCCGGGAGGCAGAGGTTGCAGTGAGCCGAGATCTCAACATTGCATTCCAGCCTGGGCGAGACTCCGTCTCAAAAAATAAAAATAAAATAAAAATAAAAATAAAAAATAGGCAAAGGACTTGAATAGGCATCCCTCCAAAGATGGCATGCAAATGGTCAACAAGAACATGAAAAAGTGCTCAACCTCACTGATCATCAGAGAAATGCAAATCAAAACCACAATGAGCCATCAACTTACACCTGTTAGGACTGCCATTATTTAAAAAAAAAAAAAAAAGACAACAGTGTTGGCAAGGATGTGGAGAAGTTGAACCCTTGTGCATGGTTAGTGGGAATGTTAAATGGTGCAGCTGCTACAGAAAACAGTATGGAGGTTTCTCAAAAAATTAAAAATAGAACTACCATATGATCCAGGAATCCCAATTGCAGGTATTTTTCCAAAAGAGTTGAAATCAGGATCTCCAAGAGATATGTGAACTCCCATATTGATTGCATCATTATTCACAATAGCCAAGAGGTAGAAACAACCTAAAGGTCCATCCACAGATGAATGGATAAACAACATATGGTGTGTACACACAATGGAATATTATTTAGCTATCAAAATAAAGAAAGCCTGTCATGTGCTGCCACATGGATGAACTTTGATGACTTTATGCTAAATGAAACAAACCAGTCATAGAAGGACAAATAATGCATGATTCCATTTATATGAGGAATCCAAAGTAGAAACAAAGTAGAAGAAAAAAAATAAAGACAAAATAAATTTTAAGTAGAAAAAAGAAAGGGAAAAAAAATAGTAGAATGAGCCGGGTGCAGTGGCTCAAGCCTATAATCCCAGCACTTTGGGAGGCCGAGGTAGGCGAATCACCTGAGGTTGGGAGTTCGAGGCCAGCCTGACCAACATGGAGAAACCCTGTCTCTACTAAAAATACAAAATTAGCCGAGCGTGGTGGCGCATGCCTGTAATCCCAGCTACTTGGGAGGCTGAGGCAGGAGAATTGCTTGAACCCGGGAGTTGGAGGTTAAGGTGAGCCGAGATCGTGCCATTGCACTCCAGCCTGGGCAACAAGAGCAAAACTCTGTCTCCAAAAAAAAAAAAAAAAAAAAAAAAGTAGAATGGGGATTGCCAGGGGCTGAGGGGGAGTGGGGAATGGAGAGTTGCTGTTCAATGGGTATAGAGTTTCAGTCACACAGATAAAAATGTCCGGAGGTCTTCTGCACAACATTGTGGTTATAGTTATAGTTAACAATACTGTAGTGTGCACTTAAAAATTTAAGAGGAGCCGGGGCAGTGGCTCACACCTGTAATCCCAGCACTCTGGGAGGCCAAGGCGGGCGGATCACAAGGTCAGGAGTTTGAGACCAGCCTGACCAACACAGTGAAACCCCGTCTCTACTAAAAATACAAAAAATTAGCTGGGAGTGGTGGTGGGCGCCCAGTAGCTATTACAGTAGCTAGCTGTAATCCCAGCTACTCAGGAGGCTGAGGCAGGAGAATCGCTTGAACCTGGCAGGTGGAGGTTGCAGTGAACCAAGATCCCACACCACACCAGCCTGGGCGACAATGCGAGACTGTCTCAAAAAAATAAAATAAAATAAAATATATATACACACACACATAATGTATATTACATATATATTATACACACATACATATATATGTATTAGCTGGGTGTGGTGGCGCATGCCTGTAGTCCTAGCTACTCAAGAGGCTGAGGCAGGAGGACTGCTTGAGCCTGGAAGTTCAAAGTTACAATGAGCTATGATTGCATCATTACACTTCAGTCTGGGTGACAGAGCGAGACACTATCTCAAAAAAAAAAAAAAAAAGTACTTCTTCAATTTAAATAGCTTAGTTTTGTGGGAAAAACCATGAACCACAGTGTGCCTGTCTCTATTTCTTGCTCTTGTTCCCTTTTATTCCCTCCCGAATTTCTCACCACACCAGGCCTTTGTGTTCTGGGACTCTTCCTCCCCTGCCTCCCCCCACTCCCTCCCCTGCCTCCCCCCACTCCCTCCCCTGCCTCCCCCAAGCCCACAGCATTTCACACAGTTCCAGAAAAGTGCTTCTCTCCCTGACTGCCGCCTGGCCCTGCTGTCTTCCCACAGGGCTGTGGGCTCCGGCAGCAGAGGCCTTTTCCTACTCCCTGTGCCCCTGCATCTAAACAGACCTAGCGCAGGAGAGGGGCCTGGTGAAGATGGCTGGTAGGAAGGCACTAGACTTCTGGCTTTGAGAGCCAGAAGGCCTCAGGCAGTGAAGAATATGGGACCGGCAGGATCTAGGGGCTGAAATGAGTGGCCATAAAAAAAGCCCCCTCAAGCCCCAAGACTCCTTGGTAGTAAGGGCTGGGCATCTCTCTGTGTCCCACCTCACATCCTGGGGCGGGTGAGGAGAGGAAGTGGGGAGGTGCGGGTGGGGGTGGAAACAAGCGACAAGCCCGCCCTCCTGAGGAGCCCCAGGGCTTGGACAAACGGCAGGAAGAGGCTGAGCTGGGCCCCTGGAGCCACAGAGACAGGAGGGAGTGAAGAGGCCCTGCGGCTACCGTGGGGACAGTCCAGCAGCCTCCTCCTGCTCCCCTCAAGACTGGCCGGAGGTGTCTCAGCCCCCGTAGCCAACCACAGAGAGAGCACAGGGCGGAAGTGTCTGGCACCTCAGCCATAGCTGCCGGAGAAGGGCTCAACGGCCACACGGTCCCCACATTCGGGGAGCCTCACCGCAGCCCCGCGGGCACAGAGACCCAGGTGTAGCTCCAAGGGACACATGAGGCACAGGGAGGCTAGGACAGCAGCTTCAAAACCACACACTGGTCTTTCTGCTGGCTTTTTTGGTCACCATCCCCTGCTTAAAACCCCAGGGTCACCCCACACTTTCACCACAGAGACAGGCTGCATTCCACCCACCTGCAGGCTCCTCTGCCCGGCATTCATCTGTGCCACTTGCCCCTGGTCATTTGGCTCTGATTGCAATGACACGTTTGTCTGGGAGACTCTTCAAGGGCACATAAAACATATGTCTTTGCTCACTGTGGTGTCTCCGACGCTAAGCAGAGAGCCCGCCAGGGTAGCCACTCAGAGCTGAGTGGTGGTGTAATGAGTGAAAAGGCTGCAGCTGGAAGGGCTGGGAGGCGGGGGGCAGAGTGGGGGCAGCCAAGGGTTTGGGGGATCAGACAGGCTTGGGAAGAAAAGCCGGCTCAGACCCACTGGCTATGTGACCTGGCCCTGCAGGTCCACCTGTAAATGGGTCTAACCCCGCCCACCTCAATGGTCTGTGAGAGCTGAGCAGGGGAGACACTGTTCAGAAAAGACTGGGTCCCTGAAACTGTTGTTGTTTAATCCAGCCATTTTTTTTTAAGTTTGTTTAAGAGACGGAGGTCTCCCTATGTTTCCCAGGCTGGTCTCGAACTCCTGAGCTCAAGCAATCCTCCCACCCTGGCCTCCCAAAGTGCTGGGATTACAGGCGTGAGCCACCGTGAGCTCGGCCCCAGCTCTTTCATTTATGGACAGGACACTTCAGGGGAGGGATCCACCCAGTCTTATCTTGGTGTTTAATATTTAAATGCATCAAAAAGGGGGTGCAAATTGGTGCAAACGTTTTTGGAAAGAGACTTTGATGTAATCCGCCTAAAAGTAAAATGCTCATGTTCAGCAACTCAGCCCTTCAGCTTCTAGGAATTTTGTTCTGCAGGAAAAAAAAAAAAAAAAAAAAAGCTGTATTTGTATTATTAAGATTGCTACTGGGTGGCAGGGGGAGGAAAGTATTCAGTATTTTCAGAACCACCCACCAGGAGGCGCTTTTGCGTCAGGGGCCCAATCAGGTTAGCCCAGAGCACCTGGATTTAAGTGGCAAAAACAAATGACAATCTCTAGCCCAATGTTTCGAAGAACATTCCAGTCTTTTACTTCATCTCACCCTCAAAACTTTTTTTTTTTTTTTTGAGACAGTCTCACTCTGTCGCCATGGCTGGAGTGCAGTGGTGCAATCACAGCTCACTGCAGCGTCGACCTCCCAGGCTCAAGCAATCCTCCCACCTCAGCCTCCTAGGTAGCTGGGACTAGGTGCACATCACCATGCCTAGCTAATTTTTGTATTTTTTTTTTTTTTTTTTTTTTGTAGAGATAGAGATCTTGCCATGTTGCCTAGGCTGGTCTTGAACTCCTGGGCTCAAGCGATCCTCCTGTCTCAGCCTCCCAGTGCTGGGATTACAGGAGTGAGCCACTGCACCTGGCCATGACCAAAACTTTTATTAGAGACAATATCTACTTGCTTGGTGCCCTCTCTGCCCTTCCTCCTAAAGAATCCCCCTTCAAAAGGAAAAAAAGGCCATTCCAATTTGAGAGAGACTTGGGGGTCCAGAGTAAACTAAGTTAAATGAAATCAAACCTGGACCATGGGCTTCAGGTGTGTTATTAAGCCCCTCCCTCCTGTCCTGCTACCTCCTTGGCTCTGCCCTTTCGCTTACGTCCATGTCTCTAAACCCAGCCGTTCTTCTTTCTCCCTTGGGTCTCTGTGTGTTCTGTCTGCCTCAGGTGTCCTTCCACACACTACCCACCCGCCTAGGCAATACTCCTTCTGAGTTCCTGGGCAAACCACCCAGTTCTCCTCCTGAACCCTCCCCCAAAAGGCTCCCTGCACGTTCCATCTCATGAGGGCCAGGCTATGCCCAGGTGAGGACACTCATCACCTCCACTTTTCCCATCACACTGGTGTATGGAGCGCCCACCCCACCTGGGATGCAGAGGGATGCTCCTTGCCAGGCAGTGCCTCTCCCTGGGCCTCAGTTCCCCAGTCTAGGGGACCCCCACACCTCTCACAGCTTGGGCATGCTCTACTTTACCCCATGTCGGCAGTTCTCATTAAGCAAGTCTTTAAAGGAGGAAAAAATAATAAAAAAGAATCTTCCTTTGTTCTGGCCTCCGGTCTGTTTACAATGACAGTGCATGAGGAACTGGGTTCTGAGCTAAAACAAACAAAATGCCTCCATTTTGGAGGGGGTAAGGTCTAGAGGGGAAAGGGGGAGATAGGAAAGAACCTGTGGTGGCCTATCCTCTCCCCGTGACAGGAAGGCCTTTGAACAACACAATTCTGATTGTGCTGTTGCTACCTCATTTCAAATCCTTCTGCCTGCCCCACCCTCCAGAAGCAGCGCCTGGCATGGTAGGCAAAGCCCCATTAGCTCTGGCCTGCACGACTGGCGCTCCAGCTTTGGCCGTCCTCCCGCAGCCCTGGGATCCCTGAGCCTAGAATACACCACGCCCATCCCCCCACCTTCCCCACCAGCCTAATTCCCCTTCCGCTGGCAAGACTCAGGTTGGGGGTCAATCTTCAAGAAGCCTCCCTGCCCAACCCACTGAGGCAGGTGGCTTCAGGGTCAGGGCTCCAGGTTTCTCCCACGCCCACCCCACTACACACACACACACACACACACACACACACACACACAGCCACCTGGGAGTTCCAGGGAGCACAGCTGTGAGGGCAGCAAGGACCACGACAATGCTGACCACAATAGTGGCTCCAGGAAGGGCCTGTTCTTGTTCTGGGCGGGAGGCCCAAGGCAGTGGTGCTCCCTGGCAGCCTCCGGAAGCCCAGGGGAAGCCAGTTTCTATGTGGGATTCCCTGACTCTGGCCCATGGCTTAGGAACACATTGTGTCCCTCCCCTCCTAGGGCACTGAGTCCCAGCTGTGGGGTCATCTGAGTCCCACAGCACACGTGCTCATTTGTTCATTCATTAGTTCATTCATTCATTCAACAAATATTTATTCAGTGCCAGCCTTTGGGCCAAGAAGAGAAAGCCACTAAAAAGGGCAACAGATAAATACACGTTGCACATGATGTCAAGTGTCATAAGGCATGATGGGGTGTGAGAGGATGCAGAGCCAGGTGGCCAGGGAAGGCCTCCTGGAGGTGATGCTTGAGCTGAGACGTGACTAATGAGGAGGAGTTAGCCTGGGAGGCCACTGGAGGCTGCAGCAGCAGAGGGAGTGCAGGCACTGAGAGGCTGGCCAGATACGAGGCAAGAGGAGAAACAGAGGCTGGATCATGCAAGACTGTACGACAGGTGGGGAAACTGAGGCATGGAAACAGGTGACTCACACATGGCCCTGCAACTAGTTAGATGCTTGCTTCCTAAGTGCCACCCACCCCAGGAACCAGGCCTTCCCATCTGAGCATGGGATGCCTGCACTGCTCTTCTTCGCAGTGGAACAAAGGAACCCATTTTTTTTGTTGGTTTTGAGACGAAATTTTGCTCTTGTCGCCCAGACTGGAGTGCAATGGCATAATCTTGGCTGACTGCAACTTCCGCCTCCTTGGGTTCAAGTGATTTTCCTACCTCAGCCTCCCGAGTAGCTGGGATTTACAGGTGCCCACCATCATGCCCAGCTAATTTTTTGTATTTTTAGTAGAGATGGGGTTTCACCTTGTTGGCCAGGCTTGTCTTGAACTCCTGATCTCAGGTGATCCACCTGCCTTGGCCTCCCAAAGTGCTTGGATTACAGGTATAAGCCACCGCGCCTGGCCTCAAATGGTTCTTAATCACCTGGTGTCTGGCATGTGTCCACCTGGGGTTACCCAGGGCAGAGACTGCATCATCTCCGTCTCAGAGGCCCAGGGCCTGGTGTATTGTGTTTAATAAACGCTTGCTTTATTGGATCTTGGTATCTCCAGGATGTAGGCCCCAATGCTGCCCTTGACCACATGGCTCCCTGAGTGTTAACTGAACCAGCATGGTTGGTCTTGCAGCACGTGAATCTCATTCAGGCCCATTGCGTCTTCTGGCCCTCACTGCTAAGAGTCCATGCACGGTGGCTCACGCTTGTAATCCCAGCACTTTGGGAGGCCGAGGCGGGCGGATCACGAGGTCAGGAGTTCGAGACCACAGTGATAACCCCGTCTCTACTAAAAATACAAAAAAATTAGCCGGGCGTGGTGGCGGGCGCCTGTAGTCCCAGCTACTTGGAGAGGCTGAGGCAGGAGAATGGCGTGAACCCGGGAGGCGGAGCTTGCAGTGAGCCGAGATTGCGCCACTGCACTCCAGCCTGAGCGACAGAGCGAGACTCCGTCTCAAAAAAAAAAAAAAAAAAAAAAAAAAGAGTCCGTGCAGAAATGTGAAGTCTCAGCAGTGCTGACAGCACTGTGTGCCCCCAAAGAGCCCTGACTCTTAGCTCCCCACATTTGTTTCACCTCTGATTTGTACCCCTCTAGCTCAAACCTCAATGGTGGAAGCTTGACATCGCCTTTGGCAATTCAGAGGCTATTACTTGTCAGCTCTATCTACTTTGTCAGTGCCTGGGAGAAGCAAACCCCACCTCATAAGCATGTATCAAGCAATCACTTATCAAGCACCTCCTAGGTTCGGGATCTTTTAGAAAGCCCCACTTGGGGAGATGCGATGGGGAATGGCTCTGGGCCTCCCTATAGGCCAGTTTATCAGCTCTCACAGAGGAGCACAAACCACCGGCTCAGGATGTGCAGGTGCGAATGAAAGAGGAAGGGCGTGGTTGGCAGCCCCTCTTTCCCTGGGCAGTCTGAGTCACATTCCGCCTCTCTCAGTGTTACAGGGTTTGTGAAATGACCACAGCTCCCCACTCTTCTGAGGAGAAACCGGAGGTAGAGGAGAAAGCACAGCGTAGTGCAGGGGGAGGAGCCCTGCCTCCCCTCCACACCCTTCTAAGACTGTTAACATGTCCTTCCAGCAATGTCAGCCGGTGTCAGCCATGGGGTGCATCAGAATTCTGGAAGCCCAGAATTCCAGGAATTCACCATCCAGACGGTGAGACAGATGCATAGAGAAGTGCAGTGCAGGCTGGGTGTGGTGGCTAACACCTGTAATCCCAGCACTTTGAGAGGCTGAGGTGGGAGGATCACTTGAGCCCAGAAGTTCGAGGCCAGCCTGGGCAACAGTCTCAATAGTGAGACTGTCTCTATTAAAAAAAAAAAAAGAGAGAGAAATGGCTGGGCGCGGTGGCTCATGCCTGTAATCCCAGCACTTTGGGAGGCTGAGGCAGGCAGACCACCTGAAGTCAGGAGTTCAAGACCAACCTGGCCAACATGGTGAAACCCCATCTCTACTAAAAATATAAAAATTAGCAGGGCGTGGTGGCACGTGCCTGTAATTCCAGCTACTCAGGAGGCTGAGGCATGAGAATTGCTTGAACCTGGGAGGCAGAGGTTGCAGTGAGCCGAGATGGCGCCATTGTACTCCAGCCTGGGCAACAAGAGTGAAACTCGGTCTCAAAAAAAATAAATAGAAGTGGCCAGGCGCGGTGGCTCAAGCCTATAATCCCAGCACTTTGAGAGGTCAAGGTGGGCGGATCCCCTGAGGTCAGGGGTTCAAGACCAGCCTGGCCAACATGGTGAAACCCTGTCTCTACTAAAAATACAAAAATTAGCCAGGCATGGTGGCAGGTGCCTGTAATCCCAGCTACTCAGGAGGCTGAGGCAGGAGAATCACTTGAACCCAGGAGGCAGAGGTTGCAGTGAGCCAAGATCACACCACTGCATCTACAGCCTGGGGAATAGAAAAAGATTCTGTGTACAAAAAAACAAAAAACAAACAACAAAAAAAAGTGCAGTGCAGGCATCCAGTGCTCAGATGGGAAGGCCTGTCAGGGCACTGTGTCGGGGACAGAGATGGTTGCCTCCATCCTGGGACAGTGTCCAACATAGTGCAAGAAATGGGCTGGGTGAGGCATAATGCCAGCGATGACAGCAACCACCCCCAGCGGTGCTGGCTGTCGTTGACTGTGGCTCACTGTGGGTGCCAAACACACATGCTTTGCTGCATTTACTCCTCCAGCCCCGGAGTTGCCACTGCTTCCATTTCAGAGATGGGGAAACCATGGCAGGGAGACTTGCCCATGGGCCCCCAGGCAGTAAGAGTAGGGCTGGAGGGAGGAAACTGGCAGGCTGGTTCCAGAGACCTCCCTCTTAGGTATCACTGAGAGGGGCTTCCAGGCTCTTCTGTGTGGTTGAACTTGCTGATCTGTTCAAACTGCTGTCATATGAGGACATTCAACCTTATTTTCAGCATCACCAGCCACCTTGCTGCTCCTTCCCGCTCTGGGCTAGTAGGGTGAGAGCTCTTCTCAGAGGCAAAGACCAGGATGCAGGAGCAGGCATGGCTTGGCCTGCAGACAAGACTGGTAGGAGGAGGAGACCTGGACCCAGTTGCTCTAAATCTAGCAAAAAGATCTTCTAGGCCCTCCAGAGGCTACCTCCTCCCCTCAGCTCCCACTGCCTGCAGCCGCCTGCAAATTGCTTAGAAGTGTTGATAATTATAGCAGGCCCAATCTCATCAACACCTGAGAGGGAGGAAACTGGAAGGTCCTCCTTCCGTAAGCTTATCCCAGAGCCCACTAACATCCATCGTCTCCCCTGATCCCCTAGGATGGAGGCAAGAGGTGGGACATGGTCCCTGTTCTCTTGAGCAGGCTAGTGACTTGCCCAAGGTCATGCAGACCCTTCCAGGGAATACTGGGATTAGGGCTCAGCTTTTCCTGCTCAGCTCAGCACCCACCGATAACCAGTAGCACTTTTCCTTTTCTGAGCTGAGCAAGCCTCAGAGGGCGAGTGAAAGAGGAGCCACTGGAAGGTGCTCTGGCAGGTCAGATTGCCCACGCATGCCAGTGTCCAGCCCCCTGGAGAACTCTGGGCCTTGGTGAGGTCATTTCAGAAGGAAAGAATGTTGGCACTAACAGGGATCTCAAAAGCACCCAGTGTAGGCCAGGTGCGTTAGCTCATGCCTGTAATCCCAGCACTTTGGGAGACTGAGGTCAGGAGTTCAAGACCAGCCTGGCCAACATGTTGAAACCCTGTCTCTACTAAAAATGAAAAAAATCAGCCTTAGGCATGGTGGCACGCGCCTGCAATCCCAGCTACTCCAGAGGCTGAGGCAGGAGAATTGCTTGAAAACGGGAGGCAGAGGTTGCACTGAGTCAAGATGGCGCCACTGCACTCCAGTCTGGGTGACAGAGGGGACTGTGTCTCAAAAACAAAAACAAACCAAAAAAAGCACCCAATGTAAGCCTTTCGTGCTACAGATGGGGTCATAGAGGAGCAGAGGATGAACAGAGTCTGCCCAAGATTGTTAGCAGGTTAGACCCAAGCCCCTGACTCCCCATCCCCTACTTCTCTTCTGGTGCCTGACAACAGAGTAGTTTCCTACACATTCACCTGCTTCATAGGCTTTGCCTCCAGGAGCCAGGGAAGTGGACAGAATGGCTTTGGGGCTGGGCAGACTTGGTTTGGAGCCGCATGCCCCTACTTGGTTGCTGTGTAACTTTGGGCAAATGAGTTTCCCTCTCTGGGCCTGTTTCCTAATCTGTAAAATGGGGAAAATAATAACTGCTTCTTAATGTAAGAATTCAATGAACTAAGGTGTCCACAGGATAGAGAGCTCTGTAAAGGCCCCAGGCAGGCAAGGGACTGAAGACAGGCATTCCTGAAGGCTAAAAGGTTGTCAGACATTCCACAAATCCCCCTCCCTCTTTCCCTCTCTGATGCCAAATACACCCAAGCTCAGAGACACATCTTCTGCCTGGGCTTTGAGACAGGCCTGAAAACCCTCCCACGCTGGCCACAAGCACAGAAGAGCTTCTCTCTGGAATGATTGCTCTGACCTGGAGGAGATGACAGAGCCAGCACTAGGAATCTCTGGGGAGAGCGCTCCAGGAGCTGGTGCATGGGTGGAAAGGTGGAATCCCTCCCCACTGCTGCCACCCCCAACACTGCCCACCCCAGGAGCCTCCTGGCTTCCAGGGGTGGCTGCAGAGACCTGCTGGGTGGAGGGGTTTTCTCAGGGAGCCTTCACCCGCTCCCACATCTGCTGAAGGCAGTGCAGGCAGTGGAGCTGCAACCGGCTGACAGCAGGCTGGAGAGGGGAGCAGGAGAAAGGGAGCGAAAAGGGGGAGGGGAGACTGGGTGGGTTGTACTCCCTTCCCCACGGCCCACCCCGACAAGCTAAGAAAAGCTCTGAGGGGAGAAAAGTTGCCAAGATGCACAGTTGCCCTCCCCTCTGTGGGAGGCCCTTCCTTCCCCAGAGCCAGCTGCCCCAGGCAGATTAGCATTGGGCTCCGGAAAAGCAGGCCTGCACCAGCCCATGGGAGGCCACCGGCTGAGTCAGCTCCTCTACCTGGCAGGAAATCATTCATAAAAATGACACCTGCCCAGAGCCCAGCGCCCAGCCTCACCAGCCAGTCTCCAGCCACATAGCCACACTGCCTCCTGCCGCCTCCCTCCCACCTCCTCCCAGCCACTGTACAGGGCAGACCTCTTTCTCTTTCTCTTTCTCCTGGGAAGAAGAATAATGAGACTGATGTGAAATAAGGCCAGCTCGGTATTTACGGTATTTACGGGTCGGCTGCCCTGGGGACAATAGCAGCGTCAAGAAGAGCAACCACTTCACTCAGTGATGAACAAACATCTGCGACTCAGCTTCCAGAGGTTCTCACTGTCCCAGCCACGTGCGTGACGGACACTCTTTACATTCAGTTTCTGTGTGGATGGCCAGAGGCTCCTTAGACACACGGCTAGACACAGATAACTGGGCCAGTCCTCCCACAAAGGGGGTCCATAGAGCAGCGGTGACTTACACAGGTCACACATGAGGTCAAACGTTAAGTCCATGTCAGGACAGGCGCGGTGGCTCATGCCTGTAATCCCAGCACTTTGGGAGGCTGAGGCAGGCGGATCATGAGGTCAGGAGATCGACACTTTCCTGGCTAACACGGTGAAAACCCGTCTCTACCAAAAATACAAAAAATTAGCCGGGTGTGATGGCATGTGCCTATAACCCCAGCTACTCGGGAGGCTGAGGCAGGAGAATCGCTTGGACCCGGGAGGCAGAGGTTGCAGTGAGCCCGAGATTGTGCCACTGCACTCCAGCCTGGGCGACAGAGTGAGACTCTGTCTCAAAAAAAAAAAAAAAAACTTTAAGTCCATGTCCCCAAAATGTAGACGACATTCCATTTTGTTCTTTTTTTCAGAGACAGGGTCTTGCTCTGTCACCCAGGCTGGAGTGCAGCGGCGCCATCACAGCTCACTGCAGCCTCAACCTCCTGGGCTCAAGTGATCCTCCCACCTCAGCCTCCCGAGTAGCTGGGGTTACAGGAATCAGTCACCACACCTGGCCCATATTGTCATTCTTACTTCCCTTCGTTCAAACCCTGATGCACTCTCTTATCTGGGAGATAAAATGCAGGCTGCTCTCCTGCTGAAGATGTTACATCCTAATCACAGCCCTGCATGTCTGGGCCTGTGACCTCGGCCCTCATATCGCTCCCCATTGATCTCCTTCACCAGCCGCTCTGGCCTTCTCATTTCTCAAACTCACAAAACATGCTGTCACCTCAGGGCCTTTGCACGTGCCTTCCCTTCTGTCTTCCATCATTACATGTCAGGCTCCTCTGCACCCTGCAGGACTAGGTCAACTGTCAGCTCCTCAGAGACCTTCCCTGACCACTTTAAGAATCTGCCTCCCGGGCCGGGCGCAGTGGCTCAAGCCTGTAATCCCAGCACTTTGGGAGGCCGAGGCGGGCAGATCACGAGGTCAGGAGATCGAGACCATCCTGGCTAACACGGTGAAACACCATCTCTACTAAAAATACAAAAAAATAGCCGGGCGTGTTGGCGGGCGCCTGTAGTCCCAGCTATTCGGGAGGCTGAGGCAGGAGAATGGTGTGAACCCGGGAGGCGGAGCTTGCAATGAGCCGAGATCGCGCCACTGCACTCCAGCCTGGGGGACAGAGCAAGACTCCATCTCAAAAAAAAAAAAAGAATCTGCCTCCCCCTGGCCGGGTGCGGTGGCTCACGCCTGTAATCCCAGTACTTTGGGAGGCCAAGGTGGGTGGATCACGAGGTCAGGAGTTTGAAGCCAACCTGGCCAATATGGTGAAACCCCGTCTGTACTAAAAAATACAAAAATTAGCCAGGCGTGGTGGCACATGCCTGTAGTCCCCACTACTCAGGAGGCTGAGGCAGGAGAGTCACTTGAACCCGGGAGACACAGGTTGCAATGAGCTGAGATCGCACCACTGCATTCCAGCCTAGGCCACAGAGTGAGACTTCATCTCAAAAAAAAAAAAAAAAAAAAAAAAAGAATCCACCTCCCGCAACACACACACACACATTATTCCCTATCCCTGCATCCTTCATGAAGACAGCTCCCATCCTAACTCATAGAACAAGTTCATTATGGACTTCTTTGCCCAGCTACTGTCTGTCTCCCCAGGCAGAGTCAACCCACAAGGTTGATTTTGCTCACCCTGGTGTTCCCAAGGCCTGGTACAAGGTAGATCCTCAGAAAATATTTGTTAAATGAATAATTAAATGACTTCTCACTGTAAGCAATCGGCAACACTCAGGCTAGCACTCAAGCACCTCTATCCTCTGACCATAGCACAAAGTTAACCAGTTACACGATCAGCACACCTCTTCTTCATTTGTTCCTTCTTACGATGCTCAGTAGAGAGAGGCTCAGAAGAGCACTGCAGGGTGAGGCTGGAGCTAGGAGTTTGCAGTACAGGTGCAGGGCTGCTCCACCCACCACACAGGTGAACTCCCAGAGGGCAGGGGCCTGTTGATGGTGGATGGGAACATTCAGTAAGACATTCCATAAACTGCTGCCCTTTTTTTTTTTTTTTTGAGACAGAGTCTTACTCTGTTGCCCAAGCTGGAGTGCCGTGGCGTGATCTCAGCTCACTACAGCCTCTGCCTCCCAGGTTCCAGTGATTCTCCTGCCTCAGCCTCCCAAGCTCCCAAGTAGCTGGGATTACAGGTGCACACCACCACGCCTGGCTAATTTTTGTATTTTTAGTAGAGATGGTGTTTTGCCAAGTTGGCCAGGCTGGTCTCAAACTCCTGACCTCAAGTGATCTGCCCGCTCGGCCTCCCAAAGTGCTGGGATTACAGGCGTGAACCACCGTGCCCGGCCTTGCCATCATTTCTGTTCTGCTCTGTGAAGAGGAGAGCCAAGAGTGTCGGAGGTCCTCAAACACTTGCTGCTTCATAAGGAGGGTCTCACCCTTCTTAGCAATCTCTGATCAGCATTTACAAAGCAGCCACCAGGACCCAGACTTCCATTAGAAGCCCAGGCAAATATAACCAAAGTGTATGATCTAGGGTTCTCAACACGTACATGCATATCAGAGTCACCCAGGGAGCCTGTTAAAAGCACAGATGGGCTGGGCACGGTGGCTCACGCCTGTAATCCCAGCACTTTGGGAGTCCCAGGTGGGCAGATCACAAGGTCAGGAGATCGAGATCATCCTGGCTTACAGGGTGAAACCCCGTCTCTACTAAAAATACAAAAACTTAGCCAGGCGTGGTGGCATGCGCCTGTAGTCCAGCTACTCGGGAGGCTAAGGCAGGAGAATCACTTGAACCCAAGAGGCAGAGGTTGCAGTGAGCTGAGATTGCACCACTGCACTCCAGCCTGGGCGACAGAGCAAGGCTCCATCTCAAAAATAAACAAACAAACAAACAAAAAAATTCCATCCTATTTTGATTTCACGGGTCCAGGCTGGGGCAAGGAGAGCTTCCAGGGGATTGTGATGTGTACCAAACACTGAGAACCCCTGGCCTAGGTCAGTGATTCCAGACCCTGGCCATGCAGGGGAACTCCCTGAGGAGCTTCTGCAAACAAGGATGCCAGGCCCCTCTGCTATCAGAGATCCTCATCTTAAAGAGCCTGGCCTGGAGACCTAACAGTGAAATTTTTCAAGCATTCCCCAAATACTGTTGTGCAGCCAGGGTGAAAACCCACTGGCCCAGATGCTTCCTTTCTAGACTATTCTAGCTGACCCAATCAGAAGATGGTTTTTTTTTTTTTTTTTTTTTTTTGAGACGGAGTCTTGCTCTGTCCCATAGGCTGGAGTGCAGTGGCGCGATCTTGGCTCACTGCAACCTCCGCCTCCCGGGTTCAAGCAATTCCCCTGTTTCAGCCTCCTGAGTAGCTGGGACTACAGGCATGCGCCACCATGCCCGGCTAATTTCTTGTATTTTAGTAGAGATAAAGTTTCACCATGTTGGCCAGGATGGTCTTGATTTCCTAACCTCGTGATCCACCTGCCTTGGCCTCCCAAAGTGCTGGGATTACAGGCGTGAGCCACCGCGCCTAGCCAATCTGGATCATCTTGTGGCAGGTGGATGTTTAGGGTCAAGACCACCCAACCACGTCACCAGTGAACCCTCAACAAGCACTTACATTCCCTGCTCTGCCCTTCAGTCCTTCACTCCCCACGACCTGGGAGCAGGAGGGCAGAACCAGAAGGCAGGGCATGGATGCTCCTGCCACTACCCTGCTGCACAGACGGCCATGACTCCCTTTAGGACCACAGCCTAAGGATCGTCTGGTAGGCTCTGGCCCCTGACTAACTCCCTGGCCTCCTCTCCTTTTGCCCAACACTCACCCCCAGCCTCTGGGCCATCCTCCTTCTCACTCCCTGTAGAGGTGAAGGCATCCCACTCAGCAGTGCCATGTGCCGTCCCCCATTGTGCCTGCTTGCCTCACCCCTGCAGGTGCCTCATGATCCACTTGTGCCTCACCCTGCTCTGGGTCAGAGGGAGTGGGCATCTGTCACACGGCGCTGGAGTCACTGTCCACCTCCCTGAGAGCAGGCTCTGCACACCCAGCATCTAACACAGAGCTTGGCATGCAGGCTGGGGAGCAGGGGGTAAGCAAGGGCAAGCTGTGTTTCTAGAATATTACTTTTTTTTTTTTTTTTTTGAGACAGAGTCTCACTCTGCTGCCCAGGCTGGAGTGCAGTGGTGCAATCTCTGCTCACTGCAGCCTCTGCCCCCTGGATTCAAGCAATTCCAGATTACTCTGGGTTAGAAAGATTTTGTAGTGGATTCAGGCAGGGCTGAGAGGAGACTATTTAATAACAACCTAGACACTAGAAGGAGTGGAAATCTAAGAGCTGATGGGCTAGAAATCATGAGGAGATCTTTACCACTTGGTTAAAATTCAGACTCTGCCATGTACCAGCTGTGGGCCTTCAGGCAAACTATTTAACCTTTCTGAGCCTCAGTTTCCTCATCTGTACAATGAAGATAATTATAGTTCTAACTCGGGGTTGCTAAAAGCAGTAAAAATAAGCTAATGTACATAAAGCACTTAATGCAGTGCCTAACACAAGGAATCACTCAGTAAATGTTGGCAATTATTACTTTTATTATTACTCATGGAACACCAGTACTGAAAAGGCCTTGAATTGAATCTAAATCAATTCCTGCATTTTGGCTGAGTGCGGTGGCTCACACCTGTAATCCTAGCACTTTGGGAGGCCAAGGCAGGAGGGAGGTGGGGGATGGATCACTTGAGGTCGGGAGTTCAAGATCAGCCTGGTGGTGCCGGGCGCGGCGGCTCACGCTTGTAATCCCAGCACTTTGGGAGGCCAAGGCGGGCGGATCACGAGGTCAGGAGATCGAGACCACGGTGAAACCCCATCTCTACTAAAAATACAAAAAAATTAGCCGGGCGTGGTGGCGGCCGCCTGTAGTCCCAGCTACTTGGAGATGCTGAGGCAGGAGAATGGCATGAACCCAGGAGGCGGAGCTTGCAGTGAGCCGAGATTGCACCACTGCACTCCAGCCTGGGCAACAGAGTGAGACTCTGTCTCAAAAAAAAAAAAAAAAAAAAAAAAAAAAAAAATCAGCCTGGTCAATATGGTGAGACCCTGTCTCTAATAAAAATACAAAAATTAGCCGGGTGTGGTGGCAAGTGCCTGTAGTCCCAGCTACTCAGCAGTCTGAGGCAGGAGGATCACTTGAACCCAGGAAGTGGAGGTTGCAATGAGCCGAGATCGTACCACTGCACTCCAGCCTGGGCAAGAAAATGAGACTTAGTCTCAAAAAAAAAAAAGAAACAAACAAAAACGATTCCTGCATTTTATCATCAGGAAACTGATGCAGGAAAAAAAAGGTCTTGTCGGCACAGTGGTTCACGCCTGTAATCCCGGCACTTTGGGAGGCCGAGGCGGGTGGTTTACCTGAGGTCAGGAGTTCGAGATCAGCCTGGGCAACACCATGAAACCCCGTCTCTACTAAAAATACAAAATCAGCCGCGCGTGGTGACACATGCCTGTAATCCCAGCTACTCGGGAGGCGGAGGCAGGAGAATCACTTGAACCTGGGAGGCAGAGGATGCGGTGAGCCGAGATCGCGCCATTGCACTCCAGCCTGGGCAACAAGAGTAAATCTCCGTCTCAACAAAAAAAAAAAAAAAAAAAAAAAGAGAGAGAGAGAGAAAGAAAGGTCTTGCCAGAACCTTCTGTCCAGGCCTTGCAAACCCAGAGTGGCCCCAAGTCAGTGAGGTCTCCTTCAGGCCCCGCAAGGCAAGCTGGAGAGCTGCTGGAAATCAGCTGATGTGCTGGCAGAGCTCCAGCCCAGAGTTTCTCATGACTTGGAGCCGACATATTCCCAACATCTCAGCTCATTTCAGGCAAAATCGTCGAGCATATTTTAGGATCAGCAAAAACCCACAATGCCTTTGGCCGCGCATTTTCCCTCTTCTTGTTGAAGCCCAGGGGTATTTTCTAGGAAATTGAGTCCATCTGTTTCTGATTCATTCGTACTTAACTCATCACCGGGCTGTTTTGTAAGAGCCCTTTGATGTGAAAGCCGCCTTATTCCATAAGCCTCTCTAAGCCTTTATTTAGTCAACAGTAGGTAAACGGGTCTCTCCAAAGAGGCCAGAGGCAGCATATTGATCTCCTGCTATACAAACTCCACGTGAAGGGAAAGTGTGGCCCAAACGCCTGCCTGGAGACACTGAGACTCCCCGTCTTTGGGCCTAGCAGGGCAAAGCAGACCACTCCCTAGCCCTGAGCCAGCCCTGTGGGGCTCAGCCAAGCAGAGGGACCTCCTCTGGCGACTCACTAACTCTCCTCCCCAGGCACTATAACCCAGCGTCCTCCTCCATAACTCACAGCCTTGCTACATAGATTTACGATTTCCTGTATGTTGCCCAAGAGTTCCTCTTTTTTTTGGTGGGGGACAGGGTCTTGTTCTGTCACTCAGGTTGGAGTGCAGTGGTGTGATCATGACTCACTGCAGCCTTGACCTGCCAGGCTCAAGCAATCCTCCCTTCAGCCTCCCACATAGCTGGGACTACAGGTGTGTGCGGCCACACCTGGCTAATTTTTGTATTTTTTGTTGAGACAGGGTCTTGCTATGTTGCCCGGACTGGTCTTGAACTCCTGGGCTCAAGTGATCTGCCCACCTCAGTCTCCCAAAGTACTGGAGTTATAGGTGTGAGCCACCGTGCCCAGCCCCAACTGTTTTTTTTTTTTTTTTGAGATGGGGTTCAAGTGATCCTCCTGCCTCAGCCTCCCAAATAGCTGGGACTACAGGTGCCTGCCACCACACCCAGCTAATTTTTGTATTATTAGTAGAGACAGGGTTTCATTGTGTTGGTCAGGCTGGTCTCGAACTCCTGACCTCAGGTGATCCACCCGCCTTGGCCTCCCAAAGTGCGGGGGTTACAGGTGTGAGCCATCGTGCCCAGCCAATAGAATTTTTTTTTTTTTAAAGAGAACCATTGGTCTAGCCATTCATTTAGTCTTTGGGTAGAACTTGCAGGGGGATCAGGTAGCTACCTACCACCAATAAATTTGCTTGGTTTATCATTTTCTTCAGAAGTACTCAGTACTATGGCTTAGTACTAAACACCCAAAGATGAGTGATAGAGGTGATGATGTACAACTCTGAAGCAGGCACTGCATTCAGTCCTCAGAATCACCTTCAGAGAATACACTATCTCCATTTTATAGATGAACCTCAAAGGTATGGAGAGGTGACACAAGTCTCCAGGTTACGTGCTGCTTAGCACAGGGGCTGGGGCACAGTGGGCGGCTAACATATTCTCACTGAACTGGTGCATCCATGAATATAAACAATAAGAGGTGGATTTAGGTTGAGCGTGGTGGCTTACGCCTGTCATCCCAACACTTTGGGAGGCTGAGGCGGGAGATCACTTGAACCCAAGAGTTTGAGACCAGCCTGGGCAACAGAGTGAGACTTCATCATTGCAAAAAATTTAAAAATTAGCCAGCCATGGTGGTGTGCACCTGTAGTCCTAGCTACTCTGGTGGCTGAGGTGGGAGGAGCTCTTGATCCCAGGAGTTCGAGGCTGCAGTGAGTTATGATTGTGCCACTGCACTCCAGCCTCAGTGACAGAGTGAGACCCTATCTTTAGAAAATAAATTAATTAATTTTAAAAAAAGGAGGTGGTGGGCTGGGCATGGTGGCTCATGCCTGTAATCCCAGCACTTTGGGAGGCCAAGGTGGGCTGATCACCTGAGGTCAGGAATTCGAGACCAGCCTGGCCAACATAGTGAAACCCTGTCTCTACTAAAAATACAAAAAAGTTAGCCGGGCGTGGTGGCATGTGCCTATAGTGCCAGCTACTCAGGAGGCTGAGGCACGAGAATTGCTCGAACCCAGATGGCCAAGGTTGCAGTGAGCCAAAATGACGCCACTGAACTCCAGCGTGGGCAACAGAGTAAGGCTCCGTCTCAAAAAGCAGAAGAAGAAAAGAGATGGATTTAAGTCTCAGGCCAGGCCTGGTGGCTCACGCCTGTAATCCCAACACTTTGTGAGGCCGAGGCAGGTGGATCACCTGAGATCAGGAGTTCCAGACCAGCCTGGTCAACATGGTGAAACCCCGTCCCTACTAAAAATACAAAAATTAGCTGGGCATGGTGGCACGCGCCTGTAATCCCAGGTACTTGGGAGGCTGAGGCAGGAGAATCGTTTGAACCTGGGAGGCAGAGGGTGCAGTGAGTAGAGATTGTGCCACTACACTCCAGCCTGGGCAACAAGAGTGAAACTCCATCTCAAAATAAATAAATAAATAAATAAAAATAAACCCAAGTCTCATTCAAAGTCAAACACATTCTACCACATTAGCAGGAAGTGTTACATGAGGTAATGCACACTGTGGGAGAGAAAGGACTCCCTCCCTTCTTCCTGCCTTCCCTCCCTCCCTCCCTCTCATTTGAGTTTATGAAAGCAGTGATGCAACCAAAGCTTTTCTGAATCTAACCTACCCTCAAGACATGCAGGGCCTAACTTAGGGAGCAGCGATGAACAGAGATGGTAAGGAACTGGTTCCACAGGGGACATGACATGGGGGACCACCTGCTAGAGGAACTGCAAATGACTCAGGCCACTGGCTTAGATCAGCCGAGAGAATCACCACAGTCTAGACAGCGACAAGGCATCTAGAAATAATTGAGGTGGTCAGTGGGGAGGAAGTTCAGTTGTTTTGGCTGGAAAAAATGTGGATTTTTTTTGTTTTTTTTGAGACGGAGGCTCTCTCTGTCACCTACGTTGGAGTGCAGTGGCCTGATGTCAGCTCACTGCAACCTCCACATCCTGGGTTCAAGCAATTCTCCTACCTCAGCCTCGCAAATATCTGGGAGTACAGGTGTGTACCACTATGCCTAGTTAATTTTTTATTTTTAGTAGAGATGGGGTTTCACCATGTTTCCCAGGCTGGTCTTGAACTCCTGAGCTGAAGCAATCTGCCCGCCTTGGCCTCCCAAAGTGCTGGGATTACAGGCGGGAGCCACCACTCCCTGCTTGAAAAAATGTTCTTTTAAATGTTCTTAGTATCTACGTTCTTAGCAACTAAGATGATGGATCTTAGTTATAGAACTCATAACTAATAAAATCCTCTAGAACTACAGTTCATACACCAAAAAATAGAAGCTATAATAATCTTGTATAAAGGTAAGAATCTAAAATAGAAACTACGGACAGTGGCTACCTCTGGGGAATAGGTTGTTTTTACTTTTCATCTTTTTCAGTTCTATAACATTTGAATTTTTATTATGTATATTTCATGTATTGTCTCTATAAATAGAGCACATTAATTTATATTTAAATTGAAAATTTTTGAAACTATAAATAGGCAAAAGAAAAAAATTAAAAACCTGTAATTCCACTGCTCAAAAATAACCACTGATAACATTTTTGTTTATATCCATTTTATCCACTTAGTTTTTTCTATGTAAACAGTTTTTAAAAGAGAAGTTTCACCCTCACCTTACTATGTTTTGGCTTTTTTTTCCTTTGAGATAGAGTCTCGCTCTGTTGCCCAGGCTGGAGTGCAGTGGTGCAGTCTCAGCTCACTGCAACTTCTGCCTCCTGGGTTCAAGCGATTCTCCTGCCTCAGCCTCCTGAATAGCTGGGACTACAGGCGCTTGCCACCACACTCGGCTATTTTTTGTATTTTTAGCAGAAACAGGGTTTCACCATATTGGCCAGGCTGGTCTCAAACTCCTGACTTTGTGATCCGCCTGCCTTGGCCTCCCAAAGTGCTTGGATTATAGATAGGCATGAGCCACTGCGCCGGCCTGTTTTTTTTTTTTTTTTTTGGAGACAGAGTCTTACTCTGTCGCCCAGGCTGGAGTGCAGTTGTGTGATCTTGGCTTACTGCAACCTCCGCGTCCTGGGTTTAAGAGATTCTCCTCCCTCAGCCTCCTGAGTAGCTGGGATTACAGGTGCCGCCACCATGACTGGCTAATTTTTTTTTTATTATTTTTAGTAGAGACAGGGTTTCACCGTCTTGGCCAGGCTGGTCTTGAACTCCTGACTTCGTGATCCACCCGCCTCAGCCTCCCAAAGTGCTGGGATTACAGGCGTGAGCCACTGTGCCAACGCTTTTTTAATTTTTAATTTTTGGCCAGGCGCGGTGGCTCACGCCTGTAATCCCAGCACTTTGGGAGGCCAAGGTGGGTGGATCATGAAGTCAGGAGTTCGAGACCATCCTGGCTAACACAGTGAAACCCCATCTCTACTAAAAATACAAAAAATTAGCTGGGCGAGGTGGCGGGCGCCTGTAGTCCCAGCTACTCGGGAGGCTGAGGCAGGAGAATGGCGTGAACCCTGGGGGGCAGAGCCTGCAGTGAGCCGAGATCGCGCCACTGCACTCCAGCCTGGGCGACAGCGAGACTCTGTCTCAAAAAAAAAAAAAAAAAATTTTTTTTAAATTTTTTTATAAAGGCAGGGTCTCACTGTGTTGCCTGGGCTTGTCTCCAGCTCCTGGGCTCAAGCAATCTTCCCACTTGGGCCTCCCAAAGTGCTAGGATTACAAGCATGAGCCACTGTGCCCAGCCCTCACCTTACTGTCTTCTAACCTCATTTTTGTGTCTACACATCATGACCATGATCCTCTTTGTAGCACTCTCTTCAACATTAGTTATTCTCATATTAAAACAAGGGCCATTTACACTGGTAAACATTTTAAGAACTGTGATGTATCCATGCTTTGGAATCCAATGCTGGCACAGTGATTCATGCCTATAATTCCAGAACTTTGGGGGACTGAGATGGGAGAATTGCTTGAAGCCGGGAGTTCGAGACTAGCTTGAGCAACATAGCGAGAAACTGTCTCTACAAAAAATACAAAAAAATTTAGGTGAGCATGGAGACCAGTAAAAGGCAAAACAGTAGGGACAGAAACCAGGCCAGTGGCTGCCAGGACTGTGCTGACGGGAGGGCTGAGCATGGTGGCACATGCCTGTAACCCCAGCTACTTGGGAGGCCGAAGCAGGAGAATCACCTGAGACCAGTAGTTCTAGACCAGCCTGGGCGACATGACAAAATCCCGTCTCTACTAAAAAATACAAAAATTGGCCAGGCATGCACCACAGGGCTTTTAGGCTCATCCGGGCTCAGGCGGCTCCATGGTGCTTCCAACAAAAATTGAAAAAAAAAAAAAAAAAAAAAAAAAGAGAAAAGAAAAATTAGCTAGGCATGGTGGCACGCACTTGTATTCCCAGCTACTCAGGAGGCTGAGGTGGGAGGATATCTTGGGCCTGGGAGGTGGAGGTTGCGGAGAACTGCGATAGTGCACTCCACCCTGGGCGACAGAGTGAGATCCCGTCTCAAAAACAAAACAAAAACAAAAAAAAACAAAACAATCCAGCCATAAAAAGGAAAGAACTACAGATGCACTAGTAATATAGATGAATCTCAAAAACATTATGCTAAGTGGGAGAAGTGGGACACAAAAGGCTACATAATGGGCCGGGCGCAGTGGCTCACACCTGTAATCCCAGCACTTTGAGAGGCCAAGGCAGGCGGATTACTTGAGGTCAGGAGTTTGAGACTAGCCTGGCCAACATGGGGAAACCCCATTTCTACTAAAAATACAAAAATTAGCTGGGCATACTCAGGAGGCTGAGGCAGGAGAATGGTATGAACCCGGGAGGCAGAGCTTGCAGTGAGCCGAGATCACGCCACTGCACTCTAGCCTGGGTGACAGAGCAAGACTCCATCTCAAAAAAAAAAAAATTAGCCGGGCATGGTGGTATATGCCTGTGGTCACTCAGGAGGCTGAGGCAGGAGAATCACTTGAACCCGGGAGGCGGAGGTTGCAGTGAGCCGAAATCACACCATTGCACTCTAGCCTGGGCAACGAGAGCGAGACTCCCTCTCAAAAAATAAAAAATAAAACAAGTCTCCATAATGAATGATGTCACTTACATGACATTCTGGAAAAGGCAGAACAGTAGGGACAGAAACCAGGTCAGTGGCTGCCAGGACTGTGCTGATGGGAGGGCTGACTCTAACCACACACAAGGGCACTTTGTGGGGTAATGAAAATCGTCCATGTCTTGACTGTGGTAGTGATTACACTACCATTACACATTTATCAAAACTCACTGAACTGTATACTCAAGAAGGGTAAATTTCACTGTATGTAAGTTACTTGACCGCTCCCACCCCCCTGCCAAAAAAACAAACGAAAGTGCTGTCCAAATATAAAGTATCATTAGACATTATAGCACTTTTCTAAGAGATTCTGAAATACCTTTGTGAAATGTGACAAATGTTAAAAAAAAACAAAAACGAAACCCCAGCCAGGTGTGGTGGCTCATGCCTGTAATCTCAACATTTTGGGAGAACAAGGCAGGAGGATCCCTTGAGCCCAGGAGTTTGAGACCACCCCTGGCAACAGAGTGAGACCCTGTCTCGACAAAAAAAAAAAAAAAAAAAAAAAAAAAAAAAAAAAAAAAAAAAAAAAAAAAAATTAGCTGGGCATAGTGCGCATGCCTGTAATCCCAGCTACCACGGAGGATTACCTGAGCCCAGGAGGTCGAGGCTGCGGTGGGTCGTGGTCACACCACTGCACTCCAGCCAGGGCAATAGAATGAGACTCTCTCAAAAAAAAAAATAAAGCAACTTGGAAAAGACCAAGTATCCTTTAGAAAAATATTTGTTGTTGAGTGTTCTGTCTTTCAGAAAGGCCATTTTCCACTCTTGCAAATGCTCATGTGTGAGGTTGCTGGTCCCACAAGGGAGCAGTTGACCACTTGGGCTATTTGAGGACTTTCCACAACATCATCAGCTTTTTTATTTTTAAAATATCAGGCTGGAGTGTAGTGGCACAGATCATGGCTCGCTGCAGCCTCTAACTCCAGGCTCAAGCAATCCTCCCACTTCAGCCTCCAGAGCAACTGGGACTACAGTCACATGCCACCACATCTGGCTAATTTTTAAGTTTTTTGTAGAGACAGGGTTTTGCTATGTTGACCAGGCTGGTCTGGAACTCCTGGCCTCACATGATCCTCCTGCCTTGGCCTCCTAAAGGGCTGAGATTACAGACGTGAGCCAGCCACTGTGCCAGGCCCAGCTTCTTTTTTTTTTTTTCTTGAGACGAACTCTAGCTCTGTCGCCCAGGCTGCAGTGCAGTGGCGTGATCTCTGCTCACTGCAAGCTCCGCCTCCTGGGTTCACGCCATTCTCCTGCCTCAGCCTCCCAAGTAGCTGGGACTACAGGCGCCTGCCACCACACCCGGCTAATTTTTTATATTTTTAGTAGAGACGGGGTTTCACCTGTGTTAGCCAGGATGCTCTCGATCTCCTGACCTTGTGATCCACCCACCTCGGCCTCCCAAAGTGCTGGGATTACACGCGTGAGCCACTGCGCCCGGCCCCCAGCTTCTTTTTTTAATGCCACTATAGTAAAAATAAACAATAGTGTCAGAACTGAACAGTTATAGGAAACAAGCATGATAGGCCAAAAAATGAAAAAATGAAAGAAAAAAAAAGAACTGAACAGTCAACACCCCCTCCCCCTACTTGATCTTCCCATCCCAGCCAAGCCAGTCCTCTTCCCTCCAGGGAAAGAATACAGGTATTTCTGGCTCATCTCCTCTTAGGCCAGACCATTACCATCCTAATGAACACTATACTCCAAAAGCAAATAAACTGCAATCAAAAGTGAGATTACCAGACAGCAGATTTCTAAACAGAATTGGAAGAAGAGTGAATCGATGCAAAGGTGCAGTGCTAACAGTAAGAAAAATCCTGCCCAAATCCCCCAGCATTGCAGCAAAATCCCCCTTGACAGTCTGCAGAGCCTGATCAATGCCCCTTATTCAACAGAGTATATTCGAGACAAAATTCCAATCCAGCAAAGGAACTGTAGTAGTTCTGGAGTTCATAATGGGCTCTGAACTATTGTAAATGGGAGTGAGGATATAATCTACTCTTACATAGAAAAAACAACTTGGCCAGGCGCGGTGGCTCACGCCTGTAATCCCAGTACTTTGGGAGGCCGAGGTGGGCAGATCACAAGGTCAGGAGATTGAGACCATCCTGGCCAACATGGTGAAACTCCACCTCTACTAAAAATACAAAAATTAGCTGGGTGTGGTGACACGTGCCTGTAATCCCAGCTACTGGGGAGGCTGAGGCAGGAGAATCGCTTGAATCAGGGAGTCAGAGGTTGCAGTGAGCGGAGATCACGCCACATCATTCCAGCCTGGTGACAAAGCAAGACTCCGTCAAAAAAAAAAAAAAAAAAAGAAAGAAAGAAAAGAAAAGAAAGAAACAAACAAAGAAAGAAGAAACAACTTGTCAGTTATCTGTGTTCAGGGCTTATCACTCCCTCCCCCAGGGCCTAGCAAAGCCTTTGCCCGTAGGAGGCGCTCCAAGAATGTTGGTGGAGTCAGGGAGCAGGATAGTCAACTGCTCTGGGAAGAGGGCCCCCTTACACTGTGGAGCTATCTGTGATCTATGTTAAAACTGACCCACAATCAAAACAACTTCCCTGGCCTTCTTTTTTTTTCTTTTCAGACAGAGCCTCACTCTGTCGCCCAGGCTGGAGTGCAGTGGCGTGATCTCAATTCACTGCAACCTTCGCCTCCCAGGTTCAAGCAATTCTTGTGTCTCAGCCTCTGCAGTAGCTGGGACTACAGGCACGAGTCACCATACCTGGCTAAGTTTTTGTATTTTTAGTAGAGATGGGGTTTCACCATGTTGGACAGGCTAGTCTCGAACTCCTGACCTCAGGTGATCCGCCTGCCTCGGCCTCCCAAAGTGCAGGGATTACGGGTGTGAGCCACCACACCTGGCCTGGATTTCTTCTTCTTCTTTTTTTTTCTGAGACGGAGTCTCTCTCTGTCACCCAGGCTAGAGTGCAGTGGCGCGATCTCGGCTCACTGCAAGCTCCGCCTCCCAGGTTCACGCCATTCTCCTGCCTCAGCCTCTCCGAGTAGCTGGGACTACAGGCGCCCGCCACCACGCCCGGCTAATTTTTTGTATTTTTAGTAGAGACAGGGTTTCACCGTGGTCTCGATCTCCTGACCTCGTGATCCACCCGCCTCGGCCTCCCAAAGTGCTGGGATTACAAGCGTGAGCCACCACACCCAGCCTGGATTTCTTCTTCTAAAGCCAGGGAGGTTTGTTAACATTGCTTCCATGGAGGCTCTACACTCAGCCTGATTTCATTTCAACAAAGGGCAGGACCTGTTCCAAGGCTGGCTTGGGGAAGAGGAGTGGGGCTAAATGATGCTGATTGTAGGGGTGATTGAGCTGAAAAGCAAGTCTCCTATCAAGAAGCTCCTGGGCTGGGCATGGTGGCTCATGCCTGTAATTCTAGCACTTTGGGAGGCCAAGACAGGCAGATCGCTTGAGCACAGGAGTTTGAGAACAGCCTGGCCAACATGGCAAAACCCTTCTCTACTAAAAATATGAAAATTAGCCGGGTGCAGTGGCTCAAGCCTGTAATCCCAGCACTTTGGGAGGCGGAGGCGGGCGGATCACGAGCTCAGGAGATCGAGACAATCCTGGCTAACACGGTGAAACCCCGTCTCTACTAAAAATACAAAAAATTAGCCGGGCGTGTTGGCGCCTGTAGTTCCAGTTACTCGGGAGGCTGAGGCAGGAGAATGGTGTGAACCCGGGAGGCAGAGCTTGCAGTGAGCCGAGATCGCGCCACTGCACTCCAGCCTGGGGGACAGAGAAAGACTCCGTCTCAAAAAAAAGAAAATTAGCTGGGTGTGGTGGCAGGTGCCTGTAATCCCAGCTACTTAGATGGCTGAGGCACAAGAATCGCTTGAACCCCAGAGGTGGGGGTTGCAGTGAGCCAAGATGGCGCCACTGGACTCCAGTCTGGGCAAGAGAGCAAGACTCTGTCTCAAAAACAAGACAAAACACACACACACACACACACACATACACACACACACTCACACACACACACAAAAGAAAGAAAGAAACTCAGGGGCTAGTGGGAAAGAGAATCCTGGGAACAAATAATTACAATGATTTGATAATAAGTAGCTCACTGGTTAGTTAAGCATGCTCTGTGTGAAGTGATCTACCCCAATAACCTTGTGAGGTGAGAATTATAACTCTGTTACAAACGGGGAAACTAAGGTTCTCAGATGTTAAGGAGTTTGCCCAAAGTCACACAGTTAATAAGCAGAAAGGCCAGTATTGAAACCCAAGCAGGGCTGGGTGCAGTGGCTCACACCTGTAATCTTGATGCTTTGGGAAGCCCGAGACGGGAGAATCACTTGAGTCAAAGAGTTCAAGACCAGCCTGGGCAATACAGTGAGACCGCTCCCCCAACCCCCACCATCCCGCCTCCCTGCTCTCTACAAAGAGAAAAAAGAAACCCCAGGCAGTCTGACTTCAGAGCTTGCACTCTTAACCCCTGAAGCAGAGGAATGAGGGCCCAAGGTGTGTTTATTATGGCCAAGAACTATCAGGAGAGGCCTTTAGAAATGGGGGGCAGCACTGTGAGCCCAAGGGGAGGAGAGGCAGATGGCATCATGGCTCGCTGGCTGTAAGCAGCCTGGTAGTCTAGATGCTCCAGTAGGATGCCTGGCTAGGAGGCAGTGGAGATGGAGCATTGGAGGAGGTCAGCAGGGCCAGGCTGTCAGGGCTGGGTGTTCTAAGGAGTTCTGACTTTCCTCTGGACACCTGGCAGAACCCTGAGCAGTGGATCTGTTAGGTGACATGAGACTTGTGCATAAGAATGGTCACACAGGTAATGGGCTGGACTGTGGAAGCTGTGAGGCTGAAGACTCCAGGGGGGCCATCAGGAAGCCAATGTTGTGATCCAGGTGGGGCAGCAGTGGCTGAATTGGGCAGGGCAAGGAGCTCCCTGGTCAGAATCTGTCCGGTGGCCAGCTGGGTGCAACTCTTACACAGCACCCGGACTTGGACCTGCACCAGATGGCTTGGCGTGCTGGAGGCCCTTCTAGTCTCAGGAGCCCATTTCTGAATCAAGCAGGACCCCATGGATCACAGGACAGCACTGTCTGACCCCTGGCCAGTGACCACAGTTTCAGTCTCCAGGCCTCAGTTTCCCCATCTGTAATATGAGTGAGTTTTAAACAGATTGTATTGGCCGGGCACAGTGGTTCACACCTGTAATCCCAGCACTTTGGGAAGCCAAGGCAGGCAGATCACCTGAGGTCAGGAGTTCAAGACCAGCCTGGCCAACATGGTGAAACCCCATCTCTACTAAAAATACAAATCTAGCCGGGCATGGTGGAATGTGCCTGTAGTCCCAGCTACTCGGGAGGCTGAGGCAGGAGAATCGCTTAAACCCAGGAGGCAGAGGTTGCGGTGAGCCAAGATCACGCCACTGCACTCTAGCCTGGGCAACAGAGCAAGACTCCATTTCAAAAAATAATAAATAAATTGATTGTATTTTAGGTACCTTTCCGTTCTGACTTTCTGTGAACTTTTTTTTCTAATTTTTTATTTTTACTTCTTTTTTTGTGAATTTTTATTAATACATTAGATTCTCATGGTCTCAAGCTACATGAGGCTCTCTGAAAACTCATGAACACATCTGGATACTGTTCAAAGGCACTCATCTGTTCCTCTTTGGAACTTTTGGACAGTAAACTTGCTGGTGGAAGCAGAAATTGAAAGAATGTAGAGGTCAACTTGGCACTGTGAGGATTAATTTTGTGTCAACTTGGCTGGACCACAGTGCTTACAGAGTTGGTCAAACACTATTCTAGATGTTTTTCTGAAGGTGTTTATGGATGACGCTAAATTTTTTTTTTTTTGAGTTGGAGTCTCAATCTGTCACCCAGGCTGAAGTGCAGTGGCACAATCTCGGCTCACTGCAACCTCTGCCCCCTGGGTTCAAGCAATTAGATTCTCTTGCCTCAGCCTCCCAAGTAGCTGGGATTATAGGCACCTGCCACTGCGCCTGGCTAATTTTTGTATTTTTAGTAGAGATGGGGTTTCACCATCTTGGCCAGGCTGGTCTTGAACTCCTGACCTTGTGATCCACCTGTCTCAGCCTCCCAAAGGGCTGGAATTACAGACGTGAGCCACCGTGCCCGGCCGACACTAACATTTAAATCAGTGGATTTTGCCAGGTGCGATGGCTCACGCCTGTAATCCCAGTACTTTGGGGAGCCGAGGCGGGCAGATCACAAGGTCAGGAGTTCGAGACCAGCCTGACCAACATGGTGAAACCCTGTCTGTACTAAAAAAAAAAAATACAAAAGTTAGCCGGGCGTGGTAGTACACACCTGTAATCCCAGCTACTCAGGAGGCTGAGGCAGGAGGATTGCTTGAACCCTGGAGGTGGAGGTTGCATTGAGCTGAGATCGTGCCATTGTACTCCAGCCTGGGCGACAGAGTGGGATTCTTTTTTTTTTTTTTTTTTTGAGACAGAGTCTTGCTCTGTCGCCCAGGCTGGAGTGCAGTGGCGCGATCTCGGCTCACTGCAAGCTCCGCCTCCCGGGTTCACGCCATTCTCCTGCCTCAGCCTCTCCGAGTAGCTGGGACTACAGGCGCCCGCCACCACGCCCGGCTAATTTTTTGTATTTTTAGTAGAGACGGGGTTTCACCATGGTCTCGATCTCCTGACCTCGTGATCCGCCCGCCTCGGCCTCCCAAAGTGCTGGGATTACAAGGGTGAGCCACCGCGCCCGGCCGACAGAGTGGGATTCTGTCTCAAAAAAAAAAAAAAAAAAATCAGTGGACTTTTAAGTACAGCACCCCCCATCCATGTGGGATATGTTCCAAGACCCCTAGCAGATTCCTAAACCCACAGATAGTCCTGAGCCCTATACATGTTTTTCTCGATCTGACAACAGTACACGCTACTAAGTGATTAACAGCATATATAGCATGGGTACCCTGGAGAAAGGATTGATTCCCGTCCCACAACATGAATTCATGTCCAGGATGGAGTGGGCCAGCACGAGATTTCATCATGCTACTCAGGATGGTAGGCAATTTAAATTTAAACGCTTATAAATTATTTCTGGAATTTTCCACTTAATATTTTCAGACTGTGAGTAAATGAAACCAGGGAAAATGAAAACATGGATACGGGGGGACCTATTGTATAGCAAATTCCTCTCCATAATGTGGGTGGGCCTCATCCAATCAGTTAAAGCCTTAAAAAAAAAAAAAAAGCCTCGCATCCTATCCCTTCCTCCCCAGCAGGGAATTCTGACAGCAGACAGCCTTTATTTTCCTATTTTTTTTTTTAGAGACAAAGTCTCACGCCATTGCTCAGACTGGTCTTGAACTCCTGGGCTCAAGTGATCCTCCTGCCTTGGCCTCCCAAGAAGCTGGGAGTACAGGTGTGCGCCACAGCACCTAGCTAGTAGATACCCTTTGAACTGCAGCTCTTCCTGCATCTCCAGCCTGCTGGTCTACTCTGAAGACTGACCATGTCACTGTAATCATCTGAGCCAATCTTTTAAAATAAAAATCTCTCTCCCCACATACATATACATATACATATACATATACATATACATATACATATACATATACATATGTACACATACATCCTGTTGATTTTGTTCTCTGAGAACTGTGATTAACACTGGCACCATTTATCAAAACTGCTCATACTGGACCAGGCGCAGTGGCTCATGCCTGTAATCCCAGCACTTCGGGAGGCCAAGGTGGGTGGATCACCTGAGGTCAGGAGTTCGAGACCCAGCCTGGCCAGCATGGCAAAACCCCGTCTCTACTAAAAATACAAAAAAATTAGCCAGGTGTGGTGGTGTGCACCTGTAATCCCAGCTACTCACAAGGCTGAAGCAGGAGAATCGCCTGAACCCAAGAGGCAGAGGCTGCAGTGAGCCAAGATTGTGCCACTTCACTCCAGCCTGGGTGACAGAGCGAGACTCCGTCTAAAAAAACAAAAAAACAAACAAACAAACAAACAAACAAAAAAACAAAAAAAAACACTGCTCATGCTGGTTATAATCCATCCACAAAACTGAATATGCTACGGCCACAGGGAGGGGATGCAGACTCTTTATGTAATGATATGGAAAGATCTCCTAGATGTATTAACAAAAGTATGTAGAGTGTGCAATTATCTGTGTAAACAAAAAAGGGTGTAAAAATAAAAATTCCCGTTGTTTATTTTTTCATTCTTTGAGACAAGGTCTCACTCTGTCGCCCAGGCTGCAGTGCAGTGGTATGACTGATCACAGCTCACTGCAGGCTCTAACTCCTAGGATCAACTAATCCTTCTGCCCCAGCCTCTCAAGTGGCTGGGACAACAGACACACACCACCACGTTCAGCAATTATTTTTTTTTCCCGATACGGAGTTTTGCCTGTTGCCCAGGCTGGAATGCAGTGGTACGATCTTGGCTCACTGCAACTTCTGCCTCCCGGGTTCAAGCAATTCTCCTGCCTCAGACTCCTGAGTAGGTGGGATTACAGGTGCCTGCCACCACAACCGGCTAATTTTTATATTTTTAGTAGAGATGCAGTTTCACCATGTTGGCCAGGCTGGTCTTGAACTCCTGACCTCGTGATCCGCCTGCCTCAGCCTGCCAAAGTGCTGGGATTACAGGTGTGAGCCACTGTGCCCGGCCATGTTCAGCAAACTTTTAAATTTTTTGTAGAGACAGGGTCTCCCCATGTTGCCCAGGCTGGTTTCAAACTCCTGGCCTCAAGCAATCCTCCTGCCTCGGCCTCCAAAAATGCTGGGATTACAGGTGTGAGCCACCATGACTGGCCCTGTTGTTTCTATGTGGGGGAAAAAAAAAAAACCTGTGGAAGGGTACCTAAGAAACTAACAACAGAGGTTATCTATTGGAACAGACCAGTGGGAGAATTAAGTAAATGGGAGACAAGGGAGAAGAAACCTTTTATTTTACTCTTTTTTATACTCTTTGATAAATGTACATATTCTATGACCCAGCAGTTCCATACCCATGTAATTACCTTATAAACATACTTCCATATGTGCAAAACGACATATATACAAGGATATTCTGTTGTGGCATTATTTGTAAGAGAAAAAGGATGGGAACAACCTAGACACCCATCAGCAAGAAACTGATTAAATAAATCATCCATTTGAAGTAAAACGGTGCATTTGTTACCAAGAACGACGCAGTTCTCTGTGTTCTGATATGCAACGATTTCCAAGTTGAATGGAAAAAAGAAAGGTGCAGGACGGTGGGTACATAATGCTACCATTTGTGTGGGAAGAAAAGTGAAACTATATGCATATCCGTTTGCAAATGCAGTTAATGTCTCCAGAACACAGAATAAACTAATAACAGTGGCTACCTCTGGGGAGGAGAACGGGGTAACTGGGAAACGGTGGTGGGGAGGGGTTATTACCTTACACTGTACCTTTTGAATCATGGGTATCTTTTATCTATTCAAAACTTTATAAAATTTCTGAGGAGGTATTTGCCAGGCGCAGTGGCTCATGCCTGTGATCCCAGCACTTTGGGAGGCCAAGACGGGCAGATCACAAGGTCAGGAAATCGAGATCATCCTGGCTAACATGGTGAAACCCCCTCTCTACTAAAAATACAGAAAATTAGCCGGGTGTGGTGGCGGGTGCCTGTAGTCCCAGCTACTCAGGAGGCTGAGGCAGTAGAATGGCGTGAACTCAGGAGGCGGAGCTTGCCCTGAGCCGAGATGCCGCCATTGCACTCCAGCCTGGGTGACAGAGCAAGACTCCGTCTCAAAAAAAAAAAAAAAAAAAAATTCTGAGGAGGAGGGGTAGTGGAAGAGGAGGAGCAGGAAAAGTCACATGCTAGGGTGGGGGCTAAAGCCATCTGTACACAAAGCATTTCACATGTTATGCTTTTTCCTGTGGCTTTTAACCTGAGTTTCCCCGGAATTGCTCTTACAAATTCCAACTTTGGAACAGACCCAATTTCACTGAAGACCCAGGATCGTCACAAAACCAGGAAGATAATTTTTAAAGACAAGAGCAAGTGCTAGCTCTCTGCAAGGTACATGACTCTTTAATCTATGCAGAAAGACAACTGGATCCAGACCTTTTCTTCAGAACCTTTTTATTCATCATCTAACCAACAGAGGTGGTTGGCTTGAACTCAAACTAAAATGGCCTCAAAAGGCCTGCCTCATTACAACATGACAGGGCAAAACCAGAAGTATTGACAGAGTTTAGCCTCAGTTCTCTGCAGAGAAGACCAAGCATGTATTTATACACAGGTGCCTCATTAAGAACTGATTGGCAATGTTCCACCAGCACAGACCCAGAGTGTGCAGAAATCCGTGGGGGCTCTGTACATGTGTCATTCAGACAATCTGCCGATTCCTCAGCCATAAACAAGCTCTTGCTTTTTGGGAGGAGGGTGATCAGCATGTTATCTTGAATGATGGCACCATTTATTTACTCTGGAACTTTGAAGGGGAGGTGACAACTTATTTTCTCCCCTGAATCTGAGATGCAGTGGCCTGTCAGAGTATCTAAAATGTGTCCTGGAAGACAGATAGGTGGTGGTGGTTGCCCTAACAGAGAGTTTATGGGGTAATTGTGTTGGGCTCTTTCAGTACTTAATCCTGCTGTTTTTCAGAAACCCTTTGTACCTGGGCCCCATGGAGCCAGCAGGGCCCCATAGAGCGTCCCACAGGCCTGTGAGTGAAGTGCCTCTCAGAGCAGTCACCCAGGGAAGGGAAGAGGGCAGGGAACGGGGCCAGAGGAGATGCAGGGACAGAAGTCAGCAGAAACACTCCATGCTGGTTCTGACTCGCTCCATCTCGTGCAGGAAGCTGTAGAACTGAGGCAAGGTTAATTCTGGGGAGAGAAAATTCAGATAAATGTTTCCAACTCCACAGAATCATCCAAGAAAATTAATTTCCACCCAGAGGATTTTTTTTTTTTGGCTTAATACATCTAAGCAGCTCTTGATGGGTAATTGATCATAATAAAGAACTGAGAGACTTGAATGCAGAAGGTTCTCTGCTCCAAAGGAAAAAAAAAAGGGGAGTGAGTGTTCAAATGGCACAGCTCCATGGCACAAAGAGATGAAAGGGTATCATTCGGGATGTTCAATGTGACTTCTATGGCAAGAGCTTCTTGCTCGTCAACCTTCTTCTTCAATCCCAGCCACTCCGTTCCCTCCCTTTCCCTTTTTCAAAACGGCTCTTCAACTGTGGGGGCTCCAACCTGCCAATGGCTTTCTAACACTCCTTGTGCCATCTTTCAGGAGAGGAAAGGCAGTGGAACAGCTACTCCACAGCTGGCAATGACTGTTTTTATAGAAGACATGATTTGTGGTGAGCATCACCAGCCCCTGACTGCAGAGAACACAGAAAACGTGAAGAGGCTCGAGTGGGAATTCAGACTCACCTATATACACATTTTCGATTTGATTTCCTTTCTTAACCACCAACTTTAGCTGATGAAAGAAAAAGAAATAATTTAAATTAAAATGATGACAACTGGGCAAAGAAATTCTTAAAACCCTTTGACTTAATTAAGCTTCCAACCTGAGTCATACAGGAACAGTCTGGATCATCCACCACCAAAAATTCTAACAATTCTCATGATTACAGGAACAATCACGCATCAATGAATAACACTAGGATCTATTCATCTGAAAGTAGGCAAGTTAGTGACCACATCTTTAGCTGGCCACACTGCTCTGAGATATATAAGGTACTTCAGTAAAACATCCATTTAAATATCCATTTAACCCAATGTAGATTTGATAATTTTTAACCAAGTCAAAAATCTACCCATTTTCAAGGATCAGGAGAAGACTTACTTGTAAAAATATACTTCCCACTTTCTCCAATTCGCTGCTCCCAGATGTCACTGTGACAAAAAAAGAGAGAGAGAGAGAGAAAAATAACAAGTGACTGATTGAGGACTGACCCTGAAGACCCCAGTTTTGCAATTGTCCAGCAGAAGCCATGTGGGGGCAAGTATGAGGGCAGCAAGGTGTGCTCTTGGAAAGTCAACTTATCCAGAGCCATGAATGGAAACAGCTACTGAATGTGGACAGAATACAAAACAGCAGCTACTGCCCCAACAGTGCTGGGGACTAGGTCATGCCTTCCCCATAGTGGCTGTGTCACAGCCTCTGCACCCCAACCCTGTACCACCCAAATAACCCAGGACTGGTTGTAACTAGTTACCTCCAAATTTCCACTCCATATCTATGAGCTGGTTAATCATCAGAGTCTGACCTATGGCCCATCGAGCAAGGGTGGGAGCATTCTGCTTCCACTGGAACAAAAGCAAAAGCCAAAGTCAATTACAATAGGAAAATCTCCCCCTCTCCATCCTGCCCCAAACATTGCAATATTTAGCATTGACACAGATAATGGGGAGGGTGCAGAATGAAGGGCTCAGTCTATATGCACATACCTAGGGATGGAGGAGGGCACAGAATGGCAGACCACAACATTAATGTTGTATTTTTCATTCCAAGATTTAATCCATCTTGGAAAAAAAACGGTGCTGCCATCATACTGGCCCCCACATGGCTTCTACTAGACAATTGCAAGATTGGGGTCTTCAGGGTAAGTTCTCAATCAGTCACTTGTTATTTTTCTCTTTTTTTGTCATAGTGACATCTGAGAGCGGTGAATTGGAGAAAGTAGGAGGCATATATATATATATATATTTTTTTTTTTTTTTGAGATGGAGTCTTGCTCTGTTGCCCAGGCTAGAGTGCAGTGGCGTGATCATGGCTCACTGCAAGCTCCACCTCCCGGGTTCACGCCACTCTCCTGCCTCAGCCTCCCAAGTAGCTGGGACCACAGACGCCACCACCACACCCGGCTAATTTTTTGCATTTTTAGTAGAGATAGGGTTTCACCGTGTTAGCCAGGATGATCTCGATCTCCTGACCTCGTGATCCGCCCACCTCAGCCTCCCAAAGTGCTGGGATTACAGGCGTGAGCCAACAGGCCTGGCCAGTAGGAGGTATATTTTTACAAGTAAGTCCTCTCCTGATCCGTGAAAATGGGCAGATTTTTGACTGGGTCAAATCAGGAGAAATGATTAGAGATGCACTGAATAGTGCTGGTTAAAGCTGTGTGTATGACATGCGCTTGAAGCGAAATGAAAACCTTAGGCTGGGGAAATGATGATGCTGATAGATGGTTTGGCCTTACTTGGCATTTCCCATTGTTTTCTCTCTTCATGATATAAAAGCAAGGGGCTGGGCATGGTGGTTCACGACTGTAATCCCAGCACTTTCAGAGGCTGAGGCGGGTGGATCACCTGAGGTCGGGAGTTCAAGACCAGCCTGACCAACATGGTGAAACCCTGTCTCTACTAAAAATGCAAAATTAGCCAGGCATGGTGGCACATGCCTGTAATCCCAGCTACTTGGGAGGCTGGGGCAGGAGAATTGCTTGAACCAAGGAGGTGGAGGTTGCAGTGAGCTGAGATTGTGCCGTTGCACTCTAGCCTGGGCAACAAGAGCGAAACTCTGCCTCAAAAAAAAAAAAGAAAAGAAAGAAAGAAAGAGGCCGAGCACGGTAGCTCATGCCTGTAATCCCAGCACTTTGGGAGGCCAAGGTGGGTGGATCATGAAGTCAGGAGTTCGAGACCAGCCTGGCTAACACAGTGAAACCCCATCTCTACTAAAAATACAAAAAATTAGCCAGGCATGGTGGCATGTGCCTGTAGTCCCAGCTACTTGGGAGGCTGAGGCAGAAGAATCACTTGAACCCGAGAGGCAGAGGTTGTGGTGAGCCGAGATCATGCACTGCCACTGCCCTCCAGCCTGGACAGAATGAGACAGACAAGAAAGAAAGAAAAGAAAGAGAGAGAGAGAGAGAGAGAGAAAGCAAGGAAGGAAGGAAGGAAGGAAGGAAGGAAGGAAGGAAGGAAGGAAGGAAGGAAGGAAGGAAGGAAGGAAGGAAGGAAAAAGAAAAGAAAGAAACGCAAGGGATCTTAATTAACCATTAACCTTGATTAGGAGGAATTATACCTTTTCAGAAAAGTAAGTGGCTTTCTCCTCACTAAGACCTATAAGAGAACAGAAGGAGATATTAACATAATAAAAAGCCTCAGAAGCCAGTCACCCTGAGCAGCCTTGGCCAATGACCTACCCAGAGTTATGAAATCCGCCTGGACCTGCTTGGCTGTGAGACTCTTCTTCAAAGCCCCTGGGAGGCAGGGGAGAAATCAGTTAGAAAGGCAGACCAGTGAATTAGTCGGTAATAAGTATTTAATGGGCACAACCTATGTGACCTAAAGGACAAAAGGAACACCCAAAGACTGGCCAGCTTCAAGAAGATCTCAATCCAGCCACGGGGAAAGAGCATCCGAAATGACCAGAAAACAAGAAAGACAGTACATTTTAAAATTTATTTATTTTATTTAAAAAATATATTTATTTTTGCCGGGCACAGTAGCTCAAGCCTGTAATCCCAGCACTTTGGGAGGCCGAGGCAGGCGGATCACGACATCAGGAGATCGAGACCATCCTGGCTAACATGGTGAAACCCTGTCTCTATTAAAAATACAAAAAAAAAAATTAGCCGGGCGTGGTGGCAGGCATCTGTAGCCCCAGCTACTCCGGAGGCTGAGGCAGGAGAATGGTCCGAACCTGGGAGGCGGAGCTTGCAGTGAGCCAAGATCGCGCCACTGCACTCCAGCCTGGGTGACAGGGCGAGACTCTGTCTCTCTGTCTCTCTCTCTCTCTATATATATATCTCAAAATAGATATATATTTATCTCTCTATATATATTTATCTCAAAATAGATATATATTTATCTCAAAATATATATTTATCTCAAAAAATATATATATTTATCTCAAAATATCAAAATATATATATTTATCTCAAAATATATATATATATCTCAAAATATATATATATATTTTTTGAGATGGAGTCTTGCTCTGTCGCCCAGGCTGGAGTGCAATGGCGCGATCTCGGCTCACTGCAACCTACACCTCCTGGGTTCAAGTGATTTTCTTTTTTTTTTTTTTTTTTTTTTGAGACGGAGTCTCGCTCTGTCACCCAGGCTGGAGTGCAGTGGTGCAATCTCAGCTCACTGCAAGCTCCGCCTCCCAGGTTCACGCCATTCTCCTGCGTCAGCCTCTCTGAGTAGCTGGGACTACAGGCGTCCACCACCACGCCCAGCTAATTTTTTTGTATTTTTAGTAGAGATGGGGCTTCACCGTGGTCTCTATCTCCTGACCTTGTGATCCGCCCGCCTCGGCCTCCCAAAGTGCTGGGATTACAAGCGTGAGCCACAGCGCCCGGCCTCAAGTGATTTTCATGCCTCAGCCTCCTGAACAGCTGGGACTACAGGCATGCGCCACCACACCCAACCAATTTTTGTATTTTTAGTAGAGATTGGGTTTTACCATGTTGACCAGGCTGGTCTCGAACTATTGACCTCAAGTGATCTGCCCACCTCGGCCTCCCAAAGTGCTAGGATTAAAGGGGTGAGAGCCACCATGCCTGGCACATATTTTTTTTTAATTGTACAACACAATTATTTATCCCTCCAGCAAGTGTGAGAGAAGTCAGAGACAACAGAAAAGACTTCACGGACTTGGGGATGGAGCAACTGGTCTGAGGAATGAGTAAGGCTACGAATTCCTGGAGCAAGAGTCAGGGGAGTGTAATGTCAGGTTGGGCATAGGGGGCAACCACCTAGAGCTCCACAATGCATTATGTAGCCACTATTGCATGTGGTTATGCAAATTTTAATTAAATAAAATTTAAAATTCCATTCCTCAGTCTCACTAGCTCTTTCCTGTGTCAAACTGTCACACAAGGCCAGGGACCATTGTACTGAACATTGAAGATTACAGACCATTTACATCTGCAGAGAAAGTTCTATTGGATGGTGTTGTCCTAGGAAATTAGCTTTCACGCAGTATGCCAGGATGGACTAAACAGACTAACCTCTACAATTCACAAGTCACTTCTAGAAGGGCTGTCAAAACTTCTCAGAAGCCCTAGGAACACCCCCTGTGGTGGCCACCTTGTTTTGCTAGGCTCCAATTCCTGAAAACAAAGCCAGCAATCTGGGCTTCTCAATGTTTAACCTGCAGGCTACATCCCCAGTCACAATTTGGCAACCACTCTCAAATTTTCCACTTTTTAGGTCACCAGAAAATGACTAATTAAAGAATAGGAAGATGCCCACCACCATCAAGGGAAGGCCCTGAACCTATACGCTAAACCCAAGTCCCCACCCCCACCTCACTCCAGAAAAACAATCCTAAAGGCTGTTGTACCGGTAAAATCAACCATATAAACAAAGGGAGGAAATCTTTTATCTCCAAAATCAGACTGAGCAAGGAAGCCACACGGAATAAAAAAGGCAAGACCCCAGGAAACCTTAGCCATAAAGGCCCTCTGAGAAGGTGGCTACTTCCCAGCCAATCCAATTAACTCCTAACTACCATGAATACAGCATCTTAGTTTATATCCAGTTCAAACACAATGCTTTATTTGACAATCCCCAAACACTGGGCTTTATTATTGTAACTTTTTTTTTTTTTTTTTTGAGACAGTGAGACAGGGTTTCACTCTATTGCCCAGGCTGGAGTGCAGTTGGGCAATCTCAGCTCACCTCCTACCACCCTGGGGTGGGTGGGTGGGGCTCAAGCAATCCTCCCACCTCAGCCTCCCATATAGCTGGGACTACAGGCATGTGCCACGACGCCCAGCTAATTTTTTGAATTTTTGTAGGGACAGAGTCTTGCCATGTTGCCCAGGCTGGTCTCAAACTCCTGAACTCAAGCAATCGACCCACCCTGGCCTCCCAAAGTGCTGGGATTACAGACATGAGCCACCATGCCCAGCTATTATTTTAACTTAATTTACCAGGAAAAGATTAAGCATTTTTGGGAGAATATTTGGCAAATGCAGATAGTCAAGAATTGTACTGCCAAGAATTCACCCAACCAAGCTGCACCCAAAAGCACACTGAGACATACAGGGGAAGCTCTTTAGCAAGGTGGATGGTAGGGATGAAAGGTCATGGAGACACCAGGCACGGTGGCTCATGCCTGTAATCCCAGCACTTTGGAAGGCTGAGGTGGGTGGATCACTTGAGGTCAGTAGTTCGAGACCAGCCTGGCCAACATGGCAAAACCCCGTCTCTACTAAAAGTACAAAAATTAGCCGGGTGTGGTGGCACGCGCCTGTAGTCCCAGCTACTCGGGAGGCTGAGGGTGCAGTGAGCTGAGATGGCGCCACTGCATTACAGCATTACAGCCTGGCGACAGAGCGAGACTCTGTCTCAAAAAAAAAACAAAAAAACAAAAAAAACAGGCTGGGCGCCTGTTACAAAATTAGCCAGGAGGGTGAGGCAGGAGAATCATCTGAGCCTGGGAGGTGGAGGTTGCTGTGAGCTGAGATCCGTCACTGCACTCAAGCCTGGGAGACAGAGCGAGACTCCATCTTAAAAATAAACGACAAAAACGACAAACAAAAACCTCAGGTCAGACCATGCTTTTTTTTCTGCTCAAAACCCTCTACTATCTCCTATTTCACTCACAGTAAAATCCAAAGGTTGTACAATACCCTGCATGCTCTGGCCTCCTCTTAGAACCCCTAGGCTCTCTCCCTTGCTTACTCTGCTATTTTTAGAATATGCCAGGTAGCTTTCTACCCCTGGCCATTTGCCCTTGCAGTTCTCTGCACATAGCTCATCCCTTCGCTTCATTCAGGGTTCTGCCTGACTCTTACCTCCTCAGAAAGGATTCCCGACCATTCTATTTCACATTTTTTCTTTTTTTACTTTTTTTTTTTTTTTTTTAAATCTCATTCTGTCACCCAGGCTGGAGTGCGGTGGTGTAATCACGGCTCATTACAGCCTTGACCTCCTGGGCTTAATGGATCCTCCCACCTCAGGCTCCTAAGTAGCTGGGACTGCAGGCATGCTCCACAATGCTTGACTAATTTTTAATTTTTTTTCTAGAGATAGAGTCTCACTATTTTGCCAGTCTCGAACTCCTGCCCTCAAGCAATACTCCCACCTTGGCCTCTCAAAATGCTGGGATTACAGGCGTGAGCTGCCAATCCCAGCCTCATTCCAATTTAAACAGCACTGCCCTTTACTTATACTCGTATAATGCTGTGGGATATTCTGCAGTGCATTTATAACTACCCAACTTTATGTGATATATTCATTATCAATTTTTCCACTAGAAGACCAGCTTGATAAGAACAAAGACTAGGCTCATTTTGTCTACTGCTGTGTCCCCAAGCTCTGAGAGAAATGCCTGGCAAAGTATATTGGTTGGCACTCAATAAAAACACGTTGAATGCAAGAATCCTTACAATGGATTGCTATCCAGGCTTTAAAACAATTATGTAAGGCCAAGTGCTGTCATCCCAGCACTTTGGGAGGCTGAGGTGGGAGGATACTTGAGCCCAGGGGTTCAAGACCAGTCTGAGCAATACAGGGAGACCCCATCTCTACAAAATAAAAAAATCAGCAAGGTGGCACAGGCCTGTGGTCCCAGCTACTCAGGAGGCTGAAGTGGGAGGATGGCTTGAGCCCAGGAGGTTGAGGCTACAGTGAGCCATAATTGCATCACTGCACTCCAGCCTATGTAACAGGGTGAGACCTCATCTCAAAAAAAAAGAAAAAAAAAAAAAAGGCCGGGCGCGGTGGCTCACGCTTGTAATCCCAGCACTTTGGGAGGCTGAGGCGGGTGGATCACTTGAGGTCAGGAGTTTGAGACCAGCCTGGTCAACATGGTGAAACCCTGTCTCCACTAAAAATACAAAAATTAGCTGGGCGTGATGGTACATGCCTGTAGTCCCAGCTACTTGGGAGGCTGAGGCAGGAGAATCGCTTGAATCTGGGAGGCAGAGGTTGCAGTGAGCTGAGATCACACCACTGCACTCCAGCCTGGACAACTCTGTCTTAAAAAAAAAAAAAAAAAAAAAAAATTGTTACTTAAAAAAAAAAAAAAGGAAACAGTTAAAGGAACAAGGCCACAACAGTCAGCAAATGACAGAGCTAAGTGGCTTATAGGCCAGAGGGTCCCCACACCAAGTTCTTTCTACACTAGGTCACTCTCAGACGCTATCTTGGTGCTGCGGTATCAAGCAATGCCTCGACAGTTGCTGACAATGAAGGCAACCAAGCTGCAGGGACCGAAGAGCAAGCTCTCCATCCTGAAGTTACCTCGGGAGAGCAGAGGCCAGACTTGAAACATGGATTGGCATCATGCTAGGCCTCAAGCTCTTAACTTCTTTTTCAGCTTTTTCCTGTGGTGATTCCTTTGTCCTAAGCAAATGCCAGCCACAAGACAGACCTGCAACATTTGACCCTATGTCAGACAGAATGAAAATTGTGTTGGGGCCTCTTGGGGGGTGGGGTGGGGGAAGGGATAGCATTAGGAAAAATAGTTAATCCATGCTGGGCTTAATACCTAGGTGATGGGCCGGGCGCAGTGGCTCATGCCTGTAATCCCAGCACTTTCGGAGGCCGAAGCAGGTAGATCGTGAGGTCAAGAGATCGAGACTGACGGCTGGGTGCGATGGCTCATGCCTGTAATCCCAGCACTTTGGGAGGCCAAGGCGGGTGGATCACAAGGTCAGGAGTTCAAGACCAGCCTGACCAACATGATGAAACCCCATCTCTATTAAAAATACAAAAATTAGCCAGGTGTGATGGCGGGCACCTGTAATCCCAGCTACTCAGGAGGCTGAGACAGGAGAATTGCTTGAACCCGGGAGGCGGAGGTTGCAGTGAGCCGAGATCGTGCCATTGCACTCCAGCCTGGGCCACAGAGCAAGACTCCGTCTCAAAAAAAAAAAAAAAGAGATTGAGATCATCCTGGACAATGTGGTGAAACTCCGTATCTACTAAAAAGTATAAAAATTAGCTGGGCATGGTGGCATGCGTCTGTAGTCCCAGCTACTCAGGAGGCTGAGGCAGGAGAATCACTTGAACCCAGGAGGCAGAGGTTGAAGTGAGCCAAGATCGTGCCACTGCACTCCAGCCTGGCGACAGAGCAAGACTCCATCTCAAAAAAACAAACAAACAACAACAACAACAAAAAAACCCTAGGTGATGGGTTGACAGGTGCAGCAAACCACCATGGCATCCTATGTAACAAACCTGCACACCCTGCACATGTACCCCAGAGCTTAAAAAAAAAAAAAAGAAAATTGTGTAAACTCCAACAGCTGCAGTCAGCAAAACATGATATGTGGGGAAATTTAAGAACATCCTTCTTCAAACACAGATAACTTTGAGATGGTCCTTTTTTTTTATTTGAGATGGAGTCTCACTCTGTCCCCCAGACTGGAGTGCAGTGGTGCAATCTTGGCTCACTGCAACCTCCGCCTCCCAGGTTCAAGCGATTCTCCTGCCTCACCCTCCCAAGTAGCTGGGACTATAGGCGCGCACTACCAAGCCCCGCTAATTTTTTGTATTTTTAGTAGAAACCAGGATGGTCTCGATCTCCTGACCTCGCAATCCGCCTGCCTTGGCCTCTCAAAGTGCTGAGATTACAGGCGTGAGCTACTGTGCCTGGCCTCTTTTTTCTTTTCTTTTTTTTTTTTTTTGAGACACAGTTTCACTTTTGTTGCCCAGGCTGGAGTGCAATGGCGCAATCTCAGCTCACTGCAACCTCCACCTCCCAGGTACAAGAGATTTTCCTGTCTCGGCCTCCCAAATAGCTGGGATTACAGGCATGCGCCACCATGCCCGGCTATTTTTTTTGTGTGTTTACTAGAGACAGGTTTTCACCATGTTAGTCAGGCTGGTTGCAAACTCCTGACCTCAGGTGATCCACCCACCTCGGCCTCCTAAAGTGCTGGGACTACAGGCATGCGCCAATGTGCCCGGCAACAGGCACCAATTTTCACCAGAACTGCAGCCTTAGCCAAACCCTCAAAGCTGTCAAACAATATGAAGGATAAAACAAAGGGAAGTGAGGGTGACGATTTCAGTTTTGCCAAGACGGTTGGAAAAACAGCAAACATTGTTCTTATTGATTGTACAAATGGGAGCCCAAGGAATGGATACAGGCTTGGTGAAAACTCCTGGAGGAGGAAGCAGATGGGAGAGGATGGAGAGCTGCTTTCATCCAGTCATTACTGACCCGGAAGGCTGACCAGCTGAAGCCACCCTGTGAGGCTCACAGACAACAGAGGTCCGCAGTCACACATGCACATTTACTGAGCGCTGCCATGTGCCCGCACTGTGCTAGATGCTGGGAAACATCAATGAACCGAACAGACAACAATCTCTGCTCTTATGAGGCTTCCATTCTACTGGCAGGAGAAAGACCACAGCAATAACGTAAAACATAAGCCCTACAGGGTATAAGAAGTGGGAGGCTGGGCGTGGTGGCTCACGCCTGTAATCCCAGCACTTTGGGAGGCTGAGGCAGGTGGATCTCAAGGTCAGGAGTTCAAGACCAGCCTGGCCAACATGGTGAAACCCCATCTCTACTAAAATACAAAAATTAGCCGAGCGTGGTGGTGAGCGCCTGTAATTGCAGCTACCTGGGAGGCTGAGGCAGGAGAATCACTTGAACCCGGGAGGTGAAGGTTGCAGTGAGCCGAGATCGTGCCATTGCACTCCAGCCTGGGCAGTAGAGTGTGACTCTGTCTCAAAAACAAAAACAAAAACAAAAACAAACAACCCAAAAAAAGAAGGGGCAAAGTGTCATGGAGAAAAATAGTAGGGTGGCACATGAGGCTGGCAGTCCTGGGGAATTTAGTTCAATGTTTGATTAAATACCACTTATGACTACACTTCATTGCCAATTATTCTTTTTTGTGTGTGTGTTGCTAGAAAGAACTCGTTGGGGAGCGGGGAAGGGGAGTTACCTCCTTTTCATAAAAAATAAAATAAAATAAATAAAATAAAATAAAATAAAAATCAGTTACAGATCACCCACAGGGGCCAGATATCTTGCTAAGTATTAAAATAAAAATAGGGCCGGGCACGGTGGTTGTAATCCCAGCACTTTGGGAGGCCGAGGCAAGCGTATCACTTGAGGTCAGGAGTTCGAGACCAGCCTGGCCAATATGGTGAAACCCCGTCTCTACTAATAATACAAAAAATTAAGGCCAGGCACGGTGGCTCACACCTGTAGTCCCAGCACTTTGGGAGGCTGAGGTGGGCGGATCACAAGGTCAGGAGTTCAAGGCCAGCCTGGCCAATATGGTGAAACCTTGTCTCTACTAAAAATACAAAAATTAGCTGGGCACGGTGGTGCATGGCTGTAGTCCCAGCTACTCAGGCGGCTGAGGTAGAATAATTGCTTGAACCCGGGAGGTGGAGGCTGTAGTGAGCCGAGACCGCACCACTGCACTCCAGCCTGGGCAACAGAGCAAGACTCCATCTCAAAAAACAACAAAAACAAAAATTAGCCGGGTGTGGTGGTGCATGCCTGTAATCCCAGCTACTCAGGAGGCTGAGGCAGGAGAATCGCTTGAACCCGGGAGGCAGTGGTTGCAGTGAGCTGAGATCGTGCCACTGCACTCCAGCCTTGATGACAGAGTGGGACTCTGTCTCAAAAAAAAAAAAAAATAAATAAATGAAATAAAAACAGGCGACCAAGCGGGGTGGCTGAGCCTGAGGAGGTTGAGGCTGCAGTAAGAGATTGTGCCACTGGCCGGGCGCGGTGGCTCACGCTTGTAATCCCAGCACTTTGGGAGGCCGAGGCGGGCGGATCACGAGGTCAGGAGATCGAGACCACGGTGAAACCCCGTCTCTACTAAAAATACAAAAAAATTAGCCGGGCGTGGTGGCGGGCGCCTGTAGTCCCAGCTGCTCGGAGAGGCTGAGGCAGGAGAATGGCGTGAACCCGGGAGGTGGAGCTTGCAGTGAGCCGAGATTGCGCCACTGCACTCCAGCCTGGGCGACAGACCGAGACTCTGCCTCAAAAAAAAAAAAAGAGATTGCACCACTGAACTCCAGCCTGGGCAACACAGCCAGACCCAGTCTCAAAAAATAATAATAATAATAATAACAAAACAGGCAGCCAGGCTAGGTGGCTCATGCCTATATCCCAGCACTTTGGGAGGCTGAGGCAGTTGGACTGCTTGAACTCAGGAGTTCAAGACCAGCCTAGGAAACATGGCAAAACCCTGTCTCTACCAAAAATACAAAAATTAGCCGGGAGTGGTGGCATGCGCTTGTGGTCCCAGCTACTCGGGAGGCTGAGGTGGGAGGCTCACTGAAGCTCAGGAAGTCAAGGCTACAGTGAGCAGAGACTGTGCCACTGCACTCCAGCCTGGGCAACACAGCCAGACCCAGTCACAAAAAAACAAACAAACAAAAAGAATAAAATAAAATAAAAAAACAGGCGGCCAGGCGTGATGGCTCATGCCTATATCCCAGCACTTTGGGAGGCTGAGGCAGGTGGACTGCTTGAACTCAGGAGTTCAAGACCAGCCTAGGAAACATGGCGAAACCCTGTCTCTACCAAAAATACAAAAATCAGCCAGGAGTGGTGGCATGTACCTGTGGTCCCAGCTACTCGGGAGGCTGAGGTCAGAGGCTTGCTGGAGCTCAGGTAGTCAAGGCTGCAGTGAACTGTGATCACGCCACTGCACTCCAACCTGGGTGACAGAGCAAGATTCTGTCTCAAAAAAAATAAATTAATCAAAAATAAATAAATAAATTAATTAATTAAAAACAGGCTTAAATAGTGGCCCTACTGCCAAGTTATCCATAATCTCAGCTAGGAGATAACACATACTAATAATGACAATCATAATATTAGCAGCAATGTGCTACCACTTAGTGAAGTGAGCACCTTATTACATTTATTATCTTTATCCTTATAATAAAAGTATGAGTCTACTATTAGTTCTCAGGTACCATTGGGTCTCAGAGCTGTTAAATCCCTGGTGAGTAAGCAAGCACAGGAGGGCCACCCAGCAGCCATGCCAGACTGGAGTCCTATCTAGATCCTGATGGGAACCCATTCCAAACAAACAAAATACAAGAGACAATGAGGAAATTAATACTGACCTTGTATTTTCCTTTTAGATATGATAATGGCATTGTAGTTTGATAAGGGGGAAATTCCTTTTTTTCTTTTAGAGATAGACAACTAGGTATTCAGGAATAAAGTATGTCTGATACTGCCTTTAACATAATCCAGTTTGGGCCAGGCGCAGTGGCTCACACCTGTAATCCCAGCACTTTGGGAGGCTGAGGCGAGCGGATCATGAGGTCAGGAGATCTAGACCATCCTGGCTAACACGGTGAAACCCTGTCTCTACTAAAAATACAAAAAATTAGCCAGGCGTGGTGGCAGGCGCCTGTAGTCCCAGCTACTCGGGAGGCTGAGGCAGGAGAACGGCATGAACCCGGGTGGCGGAGCTTGCAGTGAGCCAAGATCGCACCACTGCACTCCAGCCTGGGTGACAGAGCCAGACTCCGTCTCAAAAAAAAAAAAAACATAATCCAGTTTGCACTAGGCATGTTGCTCACACCTGTAATCCCAGCTACTCAGCAGGCTGAGGTGGGAGGACTGCTTGAGGCCAGGAGTTTGAGACTAGCTCAAGCAACAAAGCAAGACCCCCACATCTCTAAAACTAAACTAAACTAAAGTAATCCAGTTCAGAGAGCAGTAAGATGCCATGGGTGGGGTCCACATGAATCAATCTGGCCATGGGTTAGTAACTTTTATTTTTTTCGTAATATGGACTCCAGCTCTGTCGTCCAGGCCGGAGTGCAGTGTTGGGAACTCTGCTCTCCACCTCCTGGATTCAGCCTCCGATGTAGCTGGCACTACAGGCGCCCACCAACATGCTCGGCTAATTTTTTGTATTTTTAGTAGAGACGTGGTTTCACCGTATCAGCCAGAATGGTCTCGATCACCTGACCTCGTGATCCACACGCCTCGGCCTCCCAAAGTGCTGGGATTACAGGCGTGAGCCACCGCGCCCAGCCCGGGTTAATAACTTTTGAAGGATTTTCTTTGGTTTGTTTTTTAGAGACAGGATCTTCCTCCATTGTGCAAACTGGAGGGCAGTGGTGCAATCATGGATCACTGCAGCCTGGACTCCTGGGCTCAAAGTATCTTCCTGTCTCAGCCTCTGAAGTAGTTGAGACTACAGGTGTGCACCACCATGCCCAGTTATTTTTTTATTTTATTTTTTTTTTTAAGTCAGAGTCTCACTCTGTCACCCAGGCTGGAGTGCAGTGGTGTAATCTCAGCTCACTGCAACCTCCGCCTCCCAGGTTCAAGTGATTTTCACGCCTCATCCTCCCAAGTAGCTGGGATTACAGGCATGTGCCACCACGCCCAGTTCATTTTTGTATTTTTAGTAGAGACAGGGTTTTGCCATGTTGACCAGGCTGGTCTCAAACTCTTGACCTCAAGTGATCCGCCTGCCTCAGCCTCCCAAAGTGCTGGGATTACAGGTGTGAGCCACCATACCTGGCCAATTTTTTTCATTTTTTGTAGAGGTAGTGTCTCACCATGTTGCCCAGGCTGTTCTTCAACTCCTGGCCTCAACAGATTCTCCCCCTTTGACTTCCCAAAGTGCTGGGATTACAGGCATGAGTCATTGTGCCTGGCTGAAGTCAGGTATTTTAAAGAATTACATACTAAATAGTACAAGAAAAACATTTTTTAAAAAAGGCAAAAAAGGGCGGGGCACAGTGGCTCACGCTTGTAATCCCAGCACTTTGGGAGGCCGAGGCGGGCGGATCACGAGGTCAGGAGATCGAGACCACGATGAAACCCCGTCTCTACTAAAAATACAAAAAAATTAGCCGGGCGTGGTGGCAGGCGCCTGTAGTCCCAGCTACTCGGAGAGGCTGAGGCAGGAGAATGGCGTGAACCCGAGAGGCAGAGCTTGCAGTGAGCCGAGATCGCGCCACTGCACTCCAGCCTTGGCGACAGAGCGAGACTCCATCTCTACAAAAAAAAAAAAAAAAAAAAAATGGCAAAAAAGGCTGGGCACAGTGGCTCATGCTTGTAATCTCAGCACTTTGGGAGGCTGAGGTGAGTGGATCACCTGAGGTCAGGAGTTTGAGACTACCCTGGCCAACATGGTAAAACCCCCTCTTGACCGACCAAACAAACAAACAAACAAAAAAAGCCTGGCGTAGTAGTGTGTGCCTGTAATCCCAGCTACTCAGGAGGCTGAGGCAGGAGAATCACTTGAACTCAGGAGGTGGAGGTTGCAGTGAGCCGAGATCGTGCCACTGCACTTGAGCCTCGGCGACAGAGCAAGACTGCCTCTCAGAAAAAATAAATCAATAAAATAAAAAGGGACCGGACGCAGTGGCTCATGCCTGTAATCAGCACTTTGAGAGGCCAAGGCAGGTGGACTGCCTGAGCTCAGGAGTTCCAGACCAGCCTGGGCAACACAGTGAAACCCCGTCTCTAATAAAATACAAAAAATTAGCTGGGCATGACGGCATGGGCCTGTAATCCCAGCTACTTGGGAGGCTGAGACAGGAGAATCGCTTGAACTCAGGAGGCGCAGGTTGCAGTGAGCAGAGACTGTGCCACTGCACTCCAGCCTGGGCAACAGAGCGAGACTCTGTCTCAAATAAATACACAAATAAAATAAAGTAAAATGGCAAAAAAGATCAGTACTTTACAAAGCTTTTACTTGACTCTCCCCCTGCCAAAAAGGAAAAAAGAAACCAAAAAGTTCCATCATTAACTGTGCTTCACAGATACTGGTTAAGCAAGTTTCTTTACTGCAGGACTTTTCAGAACCTGAGATGTGTCAATGTGTGCTTGAATCTCCAGGGTTCCGAGGCTGGGGTTGGGGGGAGAGTATTTCTGACTCTGGACACACGAATTTGAGGAAGACTGATCTGGTGGTTTCTTGAGGTCACTTCAGCTCTAACAAACTGTACTTCTACAATAAGAGCTTCTTGCATAGGCAGGACCAGGCCAAAGGAAGAGGACACTGATGAGGGCCTGGAGGCTCTTACATTGCAGATTAGATTAGGAAAGGCCTTGAATGCCAAACTGAGGCCTACAGACTTCATTACGCAAGGTAAACAGTTGACAGGAGCAGCATGATATAAGTTGTGCTGTAGTAAGCGTGCTCCAGGGCAAATTGGAGTCTGGATGGGAGAATGGAGGTGGAGATGTAACTGCCATAACTAGGCACGAAAGGCTAAGAAACTGTTCTGGGATGGCAGCCTTTGGGACTAGAAAGAAGGGATGCACAAGGACAAAGGATAAGAAAGGGCCAGGAGGCCGGGCGTGGTGGCTCACGCCTGTAATCCCAGCACTTTGGGAGGCCGAGGCGGGTGGATCACGAGGTCAGGAGATCGAGACCATCCTGGTTAACACAGTGAAACCCCGTCTCTACTAAAAATATAAAAAATTAGCCGGGCGTGGTGGCAGGCGCCTGTAGTCCCAGCTACTCGGGAGGCTGAGGCAGGAGAATGGCGTGAACCCAGGAGGCGGAGCTTGCAGTGAGCCGAGATTGCGCCACTGCACTCCAGCCTGGGTGAAAGAGTGAGACTCCGACTCAAAAAAAAAAAAAAAAAAGAAAGGGCCAGGAAGGCCGGGAGCAGTGGCTCAGACCTATAATCCCAGCACTTTGGGAGGCCAAGGTGGGGTGGATCACCTGAGGTCAGGAGTTCGAGACCAGCCTGGCCAACAAGGTGAAACTCCATCTCTAATAAAAATACAAAAAATTAGCCAGGTGTGGTGGCGGGTGCCTGTAATCCCAGCTACTCAGGAGGCTGAGGCAGGAGAATTGCTTGAACCTGGGAGGCGGAGCTTGCAGTGAGCCAAGATGGCGTCTTTGCACTCCAGCCTGGGCAACAACAGCAAAACTCCATCTCAAAAAATATATAATAAAATAATAAAACTTAGAAGGCTTTGGGGCATTAACTAGCCCAGACATACATTCACATACTCATTATTAGGTAAAAGTTTTATCCCATAATTTGACATAAAGGAATAGGACTGAACACTAGCTGCTCTATCAATAAATAAAGGCCATAACAGCTGGGCACAGTAACATGCCTATACTCCCAGCTACTTGGGAGGTTAAGACAGGAGAATCATTTCAGCCAAGGACTTCCAGACCAGCCTGGGCAACATAGCAAGACCCTGGCTCAACAAAAGCCTCAACAAAACAAAGGTTACAGTTGAGCAAGCACTGGGTTAAGTACTTTACAGGCATTCATCTATTCATTCCTAACACCGAAATAAGCTGCTATTATTATTCTACTTTTCAGATAAGAAACTGAGGTTCTACAAGGCTGATTTGTCCAGAACCAAATGGCTACATTCAGTGATGGGACCAAAACTCAAATCAGAGTGAGCCTGAAAAGCCCATCTCTTCACTGGTATGCTGAGTTCCTCAATTTTCTCTGTATCTATAGAAAATGATCTGCTATAGGCCGGGAACAGTGGCTCACGCCTGTAACCCCAGCACTTTGGGAGGCTGAGGTGGGCAGATCACCTGAGATCAGGAGTTCAAGACCAGCCTGGCCAACATGGTGAAACCCTGTCTGTACTAAAAATACAAAAAGTAGCCGGGCATGGTGGCACATGCCTGTAATCCCAGCTTCTCAGGAAGCTGAGGCAGGAGAATCACTTGAACCTGGGAAGTAGAGATTGCAGTGAGCCGAGATCGAGCCATTGCACTCCAGCCTGGAAGACAAGAGTGAAACTCTGTCTCAGAAAAAGAAAAAGAAAGAAAAATATAGACTAGGCTGGGCATGGTGGTTCATGCCTGTAATCCCAGCATTTTGGGAGGCCAAGGCAGACAGATCGCTTGAGCCCAAGAATCAAGACCAGCCAGGGCAACATGGTAAAACGTCGTCTCTACAAAAAATACAAAAATTAGCCAGGTATGTTGGTGCACCGTAGTCCCCAGCTACTCAGGAGGCTAAAGCAGAAGAATCACTTAAGCCCTGGAGGTGGAGGTTGCAGTGAGCTATGATGATCAGTCTGGGTGAGACCTTGTCCCAAAATAAATAAATAAATAAAAAGAAGGAAAATATAGACTCAACGTCCCTTGGGAGGGTCACAGCATCTCCTAAATTCTATTCAATTCGCTCTGCATGTACTGAGCACCTGCTTTATGCCATTACCTTGCTTCTAACCATGGCTTAGGAAAGAACAAGACTCACCCCCGAGTTTGAGGAACTATCTATTAGAGCCATGAGACAGATACATCAGATACAAACAAAACAGCAGGAACAATAGAAACCTGTAAATTAGTACTGACCAAAATGATAGTTACAGATAAAAAACATATCTCAGATGCTAGAAGGGGAGGTCACTGTGAATTCAAGTGATTTGGGAAGGCTTTCTGAGGCAGCACAGGGCTGGAGCTCAAGGCTGAAGGCAATCTACCAGGACACAGTGGGGGGCCAGGTGCGGTGGCTCATGCCTGTAATCCCAGCACTTTCAGACTCTAAGGCAGGAGGATCGCTTGGGCCCAGGATCGCTGGAGACCAGCCTGGGCAACATAGGAAGATCCTGACTCTATTTATTTTTAAAATAATAGGCCGGGCACAGTGGCTCACATCTATAATCTCAGGACTTTGGGAGGTCAAGGCAGGCGGATCACCTGAGGTCAGGAGTTCGAGACCAGCCAGGCCAACATGGTGAAACCCCATCTCTACTAAAAGTACAAAAAATTGCTGAGCAGGGCGGCTCATGCCTATAATCCCAGCACTTTGGGAGGCTGAGGTGGGCGGATCACTTGGGGTCAAAAGTTCAAGACCAGCCTGGCCAACATGGCGAAACTCCATCTCTACTAAAAATAAAAAATTAGCCGGGCGCAGTGACTCATGCTTGTAATCCCAGCACTTTGGGAGGCCGAGGCGGGCGGATCATGAGGTCAGGAGATCGAGACCACGGTGAAACCCCGTCTCTACTAAAAATACAAAAAAAAATTAGCCGGGCGTGGTGGCGGGCGCCTGTAGTCCCAGCTACTCGGAGAGGCTGAGGCAGGAGAATGGCGTGAACCCGGGAGGCGGAGCTTGCAGTGAGCCAAGATTGCGCCACTGCACTCCAGCCTGGGTGACAAAGCGAGACTCCGTCTCCAAAAAAAAAAAAAAAAAAAAAATTAGCTGGGCACAGTGGCTCACGCCTGTAATCCCAGCACTTTGGGAGGTCAAGGCAGGCAGATCACCTGAGGTCAGGAGTTCGAGACCAGCCTGACCAACATGGAGAAACATCATCTCTACTAAAAATACAAAAAATAAAAAACAATTAGGCAGGCATGGTGGTGGGCGCCTGTAATGCCAGCTACTCGGGAGGCTAAGGCAGGAGAATTGCTTGAACCCGGGAGACGGAGGTTTGCAGTGAGCCGAAATCATGCCACTGCACTCCAGCCTGGGAGACAGAGCAAGACGTTGTCTCAAAAAAAAAAAAAAAAAAAAAAAAAAAAAAATTAGCTGAGTGTAGTGGCATGCATCTGTATTCCCAGCTATTTGGGAGGCTGAGGCAGGAGAATCGCTTGAACCCAGGAGATGGAGGTTGCAGTGAGCCGAGATCACGTCACTGCACTCCAGCCTGGGCAACGGAGTGAGAATCCATCTCAAAAAAAAAAAAAAAAAAGAAAAGAAATAATAAATAATAAAAATAAAAATACAACTACAAAAAATTAGCCAGGTGTGGTGGTGCATGCCTGTAGTTCCAGCTACTCGGGAGGCTGAGGAAGGAGAATTGCTTGAACCTTGTCGACGGAGTTTGCAGTGAGCCGAGATCTTGCCACTGTACTCCAGCCTGGGTGACAAGAGCAAAACTCTGTCTCGAAAAAAAAAAAAGGATACAGTGTGGTGGGGTGAGGAAGACAGGGAAGACTGGGGGCAGGGACACTAGACAGAGGTCTCCTGAAAATTAGTGCCCATAACAGGTGTTTGGTAGACAGGTCTCAGCCCTCAGATAAACCCATTTCCAAAGATGAAGGCCAGAGAATGAGAATAATGACTTATGGTTCTGGCCGGGTGTGATGGCTCATGCCTGTAATCCCAGCACTGTGGGAGGCGTGGCCGGCAGATCACCTGAGGTCAGGAGTTCAAGACCAGCCTGGCCAACATGGTGAAACTTGGTCTCTACTAGAAATACAAAAATTAGCCAGGCATGGTGGTGGGCGCCTGTAATCCCAGCTACTCAGAAGGCTGAGTCAGAAGAATCACTTGAACCCGGGAAGTGGAGGTTGCAGTGAGCCGAGATCGCGCCACTGCACTCCAGCCTGACTGACAGAGTGAGACTCAGAAAAAAAAAAAAAAAGACTTGGCCGGGTGCAGTGGCTCACACCTGTAATCTGAGCACTTTGGGAGGCTGAGGAAGGTGGATCATGAGGTCAAGAGATTGAGACCATCCTGGCTAACACGGTGAAACCCCATCTCTACTAAAAAATATAAAAAATTAGCTGGGCGTGGTTGTGGGCACCTGTAGTCCCAGCTACTCAGGAGGCTGAGGCAGAATGGTGTGAACCTGGTAGGCAGAGCTTGCAGTGAGCTGAGATCACGCCGCTGCACAGACAGGGCAAGACTGTGACTGCGTGACAGAGCGAGACTCCATCTCAAAAATAAATAAATAATAATAATAATAAAGACTTGCGGTTCTGCACTTTAGGCACCATGTTGGTCAGGCTGGTCTCAAAATACTCATATTTGTGAGTAAGAAGTGGTTGTAAGGATGTTCACTGTGGCATTGTTTGTAAGGGTGAGATATGGGAACAACAGAAATATCCAACAACAGGATATAGATTAACTAAAAGGAGATATATTCAGTCTATGGGATATTATGTCCATCTAAAGAATGAAGGTGATATGGAAAGAGCTCCATGATATACCAGGTATGACGAAAAAATGTGAGTTCCAGGACACTTTTTACGGTTTGCTACCATTTATGAAAAACAAAGCTACATGAATATGTTCATTAGTGTACATAAAAATATAAAATGCCATAGTCCAAAATTATATTGTGATTATCCCTAGGGACAAAAGTAGGAGGAGAGTAAAAGAGGATTTTTACTTTTGACTCTCTATAGCACTATACCGCCTTTTTTTTTTTTTGAGACGGAGTCTCACTCTGTCGCCCAGGCTGGAGTGCAGTGGCGCGATCTCAGCTCACTGCAAGCTCTGCCTCCCGAGATCACGCCGTTCTCCTGCCTCAGCCTCCTGAGTAGCTGGGACTACAGGCGCCCACCACCACGCCCAGCTAATTTTTTGTATTTTTAGTAGAGACGGGGTTTCACCGTGTTAGCCAAGATGGTCTTGATCTCCTGACCTCGTGATCTGCCCGTCTTGGCTTCCCAAAGTGCTGGGATTACAGGCGTGAGCCACCACACCTGGCCGCTCTGTACTGTTTTTGAAAGTTTAAAATGAAAATTTATTCCTGCTGGTGCAATGGCTCACACCTGTACTCCTAACACTTTGGGAGGCTGAGGAGGGCAGATCGCTTGAGCTCAGGAATTTGAAACCAGCCTGGCCAGCATGGCAAAACCCCATCTCTACAAATAATAATAATAATACAAAAAATAGCCAGGCGGTGGTGCATGCCTGTAGTCCCAGCTACTCCAGAGGCTGATGTGGGAGGATCACTTAAGCCCAGGAGGCGGAGGTTGCAGTAAGCTGAGATCATGCCACTGCACTCCAGTGTGAGCAACAGAGCAAAAGCCTGTCTCAAAAAAAAAAAAAAAATGTATTCCTATATAAAAAGACTTTGGTTGGCCAGGCGCGGTGGCTCACACTTGTAATCCCAGCACTTTGGGAGGCCGAGGCGGGCCGATCACGAGGTCAGGAGATTGAGACCATGGTGAAACCCTGTCTCTACTAAAAATACAAAAAATTAGCCGGGCGTGGTGGCGGGCGCCTGTAGTCCCAGCTACTCGGAGAGGCTGAGGCAGGAGAATGGCGTGAACCTGGGAGGCAGAAGTTGCAGTGAGCCGAGATTGCGCCACTGCACTCCAGCCTGGGCGACAGAGCGAGACTCCATCTCAAAAAAAAAAAAAAAAAAAAAGACTTTGGCTGAGTACAGTGGCTCATGTCTGTAATCCAGCACTTTGGGGAGCCGAGGCGGGTGGATCATGAGGTCAGGAGTTCAAGACCAGCCTGGCCAACATAGTGAAACCCCATCTCTACTAAAAATACAAAAATTATCCAGGCATGGTGGCGCTTGCCTGTGCCTGTAATCCCAGCTACTCAGGAGGCTGAGGCAGGAGAATCGCTTGAACCTGGGAGGCGGAGGTTGCAATGAGCCAAGATTCCGCACTGCACTCCAGCCTAGGCGACAGAGCGAGACTCTGTTTCAAAAAAACAAACAACAGACTTCAAGGCCAGACACAGGGACTCACTCCTGTAATCCTAACACTTTGGGAGGCTGAGGTGGGTGGATCACCTAAGGTCAGGAGTTTGAGACCAGTCTGTCCAACATGGTGAAACCCTGTCTCTACTAAAAATACAAAAAATTAGCTGGGTGTGGTGGCGGGCACCTGTAATCCCAGCTACTTGGGAGGCTGAGGCAGGAGAATCACTTGAACCCAGGAAGCGGAGGTTGCGGTGAGCCAAGACAACGCCATTGCACTCCAGCCTGGGCAAAAAGATTGAAACTCCGTCTCAAAAGCAAAACAAAACAAAAAAACCCTCAAATTCTTATCAAGTCATGACAGCAAAGAAGGCAAGAATCACAAAAACACGAGGCTCAGAAAATTTCACAGTTGAAAATCTCTGGAATGTTCTAGTTCAAGCCCCCAGAACCTCAGGAGCACAGTACAGGGCAAAGGAAAGAACTTTTACTAAGATATAGGAAGGTGCTGAACAGAAGCAAACAAATTAAACCCCCAACTTCTAATACACTTGAACTGAAGCTGGGCATGGTGGCTTATACCTACAATCCCAGCACTTTGGGACGCCAAGGCAAGAGGACAGATGAAGCTAGGAGTTTGAGACTAGCCTGGGTAACATAGAGAGACTCTATTTCTACACACAAAAAACATTAGCCGGGCAGGGTGGTGCACACCTGTGGTCCCAGCTACTTGGGGAGTTGAGGCAGGAGGATCACTTGAGCCTAGGAGTTTGAGGCTGAAATGAGCTATGACTGTACCACTGTATTCCAGCTTGGGCAACAGGGCAAGACCCTGTCAAAAAAAAAATGCTCCATTTAAAAAAATTATTAGATTCGGGCCGGGCGCAGTGGCTCACGCTTGTAATCCCAGCACTATGGGAGGCCGAGGCGGGCAGATCATGAGGTCAAGGGATCATGACCATCCTGGCCAACACGGTCTCTACTAAAAATAAAAAAATTAGCTGGGCATGGTGGCGCATGCCTGTAATCCCAGCTACTCGGGAGGCTGAGTAGGAGAATCACTTGAACTCGAATGGCAGAGGTTACAGTGAGCCAAGATTGTGCCACTGCACTTCAGCCTGGTGACAGAGAGAGACTCTGTCTCAAAAAGAAAAAAAAAAAGTATTAGATTCAAGGGACGTTGTCAAATTGCTATAAAAGCTTCCAAATGCTTATTCTCAATTTCTGTCCTTATTATAGAGAGGACAAGAGGACATTCTGGGGACATAACTCAAGATGCAGACTGAACTTTTGAGCTGTGCTGCACCACAGCGCACTACTATTCCACTATACTATGTTCACCTGTTACGTGGGCTCCCTCTGGAGACAGAGTCCCACCCACGTCTGGCTCATTACCGAATGCTCTGGCTTGGTCCATGGAGCATGCTTCAGTGATTCCATGGACTAAAGGAATGTTCAAGTTAATGTCTCTGGCCACAGCTGCTAAGAGAGGTTACTCACCATTTGGAACCACAAGGAGGCTTTTCACGATGCTTCTGAGGGAGCCAAGACTCATCTGATTGGTGGTGGCAAATTCAGAGAGCTGAGCCAGAAACCTTTCCACCTGCAGAGAGAGAACAGTGAAAACCCGGGCCTTCACTTTCTAAGCATCTCAGGGACCACGGACCCACTCTCCCTAACACAGAATGTTTTATTTACCTCTTTTGGCTCAGTTAGGAAGTGGAAAAGCACCTCTGTCAGGGCTGAGAACTGCTGTGAAGAAAACAACACAGAACCTCAGTACAATTTCTACTCCTGGGTCAGCCTGCCCCACCCCAGGCAACTGCAGAGCCTTGAGAGGGAAGAACAGTAACAGCCAGGTGCTATGCCTGTTCTGATCATCCTACAGTTACAAATGTTCACAATACCCACGACCAGTGTCAATATACCTGTGTCACTACATCATCTGAAAAACACGTTTATTGGGATACTTAGCAGACATGTATTGAGAGACCGTAAGCATACACACTCAGATGCACACATATATCTCTAGGACACAGACACACACACACACACACACGCACGCACAAAGGGAAAATCGTCAGAAAATTAAAAGCAGTTACCACTTTGTATGATTTTTATTTTCTTCTGTTTTACCTATCCATATTTTCTTTCTTTCTTTTTTTTTTCTTTCCCTGAGACAGGGTCTCTCTGTCGCCCAGGCTGGAATGCAGTGATGCAATCTCGGCTCACTGTAACCTCTGCCTCCTGGGCTCAAGCAATCCTCCCACCTCAGCCTCCAGAGTAGCTGGGACTACAGGCACATGCCACCATACCCGGCTAATTTTTTTTTTTAATGTAGAGACAGGGTCTCACTTTGTTGCCCAGGATGGTCTCAAACTCCTGGGCTCAAGTGATCTACCCACGTTAGCCTCCCAAAGTGCTGGAATTACAGGCATAAGCCATGCACCTGGCCTCATATTTTCTTGGGTTCCCCCCACCCATAAATATCTCATTACTTGTGTAAGATAACAATAAATTGTAATACTTTATTATGCACCTAGAACAGACGCTTACAGTTTTGTGTGTCTTAATCTTTTCTCTTTACTGGTAATGTGTTGTTAGGAACTGAATGTTTGTGTCTCCCCAAAATTCATATATTGAAGCCCTAACTTCCGTTGTGACAATATTAGAAGACAGGGCCTGTTAGATGATAAAGGTTAAATGAGGTCATAAGAGTGAGACCGTAGCCCCATAGGGCTGGGGGCCCTTATTTTATTTTATTTTTTTAGATGGAGTCTCACTCTGTTGCCCAGGCTGGAGTGCAGTGGTGTGATGTTGGCTCACTGCAACCTCCACCTCCCAAGTTCAAGCAATTCTCCTGCCTCAGCCTCCCGAGCAGCTGGGATTACAGGTGCTCCACCACACCTGGATAATTTTTGTATTTTTAGTAGAGACGGGTTTCACCATATTGGCCAGGCTGGTCTCGAACTCTTCACCTCAAGTGATCCATCTGCCTTGGCCTCCCAAAGTGCTGGGATTATAAGTATGACCCACCGCACCCAGCCTAGGGCTGGGGCCCTTATAAGAAGAGGAAGAGGCCAGGTGCAGTGGCTCACGCCTGTAATCCCAGCATTTTGGGAGGCCAAGATGGGAGGATTGCTTGAGGCTGTGAGTTTGAAATCTGCCTGGGCAACATAGCAAGACCCCATCTCTTAAAAAAAAAAAAAAAAAAAAGGAAGGAGGGAGTCATCTACCAGCCAGGAATCACACTGGCTAGCACTTGATCTTGTACTTCCGAGCAAGCAGAACTGTTAGAAATAAATGTCTGGGCTGGGCATAGTGGCTCACGCCTGTAATCCCAGCACTTTGGGAGGCTGAAGTGAGCAGATCACGAGGTCAGGAGTTTGAGACCAGCCTGGCCAGCATAGTGAAACCCCGTCTCTACTAAAACAAAAAACAAAAAAAATTAGCCAGGCGTGGTGACGTGTACTTGTAATCCCAGCTACTCGGGAGGCTGTGGCAGGAGACTCACTTGAACCCAGGAGGCAGGGGTTGCAGTGAGCTGTGATCATGCCACTGCACACCAGCCTGGATGACAGATCGAGACTCTGTCTCAAAAGAAAGGAAGGAAGGAAGGAAGGAAGGAAGGAAGGAAGGAAGGAAAGAAGGAAGGAGGGAAAGAATGAAAGAAATGTCTGCTATTGGAGCCAAACAGTCTATGATATTTTGCCTTAACAAAATACCAGCTGCCCAGGTATTTTGTTATGGCAGCCTGAGCTGACTGAGACACAGATCATTACTTTCTCATGTCCCTCCCTGTGAACAGGGTGTATGGGCTGGACGCGGTGGCTCACGCATGTAATCTCAGCACTTTGAGAGGCCGAGGTTGGCGGATCATTTGAGGTCGGGAGTTCAAGACCAGCCTGGCCAACATGGTGAAACCTCGTCTCTACTAAGAATACAAAAATTAGCCAGGCGTGGTGGTTCGTGCCTGTAATCCTAGCTACTCAGGAGGCTGAGGCAGAAGAATTGCTTGAACCCGGGAGGCGGAGGTTGCAGTGAGCGGAGATCGTGCCACTGCACTCCAGCCTGGGTGACAGAGCGAGACTCCGTTTCAAAAAACAACAACAACAACAAAAAGCCCATTGTGTATGGCATAGTGGGGAAAACCAGGATGCCAGGGTTTAAAAGACCCAGTTCAATCAGTGTTCTCCGTTGACTACTCTTGTGAATTTGGTCAAGCCATTTAGCATCTGTGTCCCAGTCCCCACAAGGAAAACAAAGGTAAGAATACACAGCTTCCAATACTAACAGAAACACATGCAGAGCCTCTAGCACAGAGCGAAGCTGGATGCTAAACAAATGGTAGGTACAGTTAGAGCCATAAGTAGAGTCACTATACCATTTGATCCACCTTCTAGAAGCAATATATAAAAAAAGAAAAAGATTATAGGCAGATACTTCAGCTTAAAACCCCCAAAGTTGTATGTGTAGTATGTTAAATGCACCTATCCCTTCTGCTACGACACATTAAACTCTACACATCTGTCAGGCCTCTGTATTGTTTTATTCAAAAATGTATTCTATTTTAAAAGAAAATGAAACTGGGTGTGGTGGCTCGTGCCTGTAATCCCAGCACTCTGGGAGGCCAAGGTGAGAGGATTGCTTGAGGCCAGCAGTTCGAGACCAGCTTGGGCAATCTGCATAAAAAAATTTAAAAATTAGGCAGGCAAGGTGGCATGCTCCTGTAGTCCTAGCTACTCAGGAGGCTGAGGCAGGAGGATTGCTTCAGCCCAGGCATTCCAAGCTGCAGTGAGTTATGATCACACCACTGAACTCCAGCCTGCGTGACAGAACAAGATCCTAGCTCAAAAAATAAAAATAAATTAGTCAGGCGTTGTGGTATGCACCTGTAGTTCTAGCTACTCTGGAGGCTGAGGTGGAAGGATTGCTTGAGCCCAGGAGCTTGAGGCTGCAGCAAACTATGATTGCGCCACTGCAATCCAGCCTGAGCGACAATGCAAGAATGTCTTACTGATCCCTCATCCCTATCTCTCTCTTCCCAAGCCCTCCTTATCCTCCAAAGCCCTGCCAAGAAACCATGACACTCCCAACAAGAAAGGGACCTACCCAGATTCTCAACTTGTGAGGCTCCCTGGGGCCACCTAGAATTTTCAACTCTGATAAGGAACACAAACATGTCTTAGAAGAGAAGCTTCCTTATATGGCATTGCAGCTTCAAAGCAACTTAAATATTGTAAGTGCACAGTAAGTATTTGCTGAATAAATCTTTCCTAAACACTCCCCCCATGCTTTGCCTTTGCAATTGCATAGGTGCCTCCCTCTGGAATGCTCACCCACCCATGGCTATCTATGCATGCATCTCAAAATCTTAAGGATTCTCCCCAGTAAACTTAGGAAGAGATGCACAAGGTCATTCCAGACTAGAGAAATGCAAATCAGTAAAACCAGAAGATACTATTTTTCACTTATCAGATCTGCAAACCCAAAAGTTTGACTAGGACACCAGTGCTGGTGAAAGTACAAGGAAGCAGACAGGTTCCTGCATGACTGATGATAGGATACACTGGGGTGACCTTTCTAGAGGGCAATTTCACAATGTGCATCTAACTTGTATTTTTTTTGAGGCAGAATCTGGCTCTGTCGCCCAGACTGGAGTGCAGTGGCGCAATCACGACTCACTGGAGCCTACAACCTCTTGGGTTCAAAGCAATCCTCCCACCTCAGTCTCCTGAGTAGCTGAGATTACAGGCACACACCACCACATCCACACTGGGCCAATTTTTTTATATTTTGTAGAGACAGGGTCTCACAATGTTGCCCCAGCTCATCTGGAACTCCTGGGCTCAAGCAATCCTCCTGCCTCACCCTCCCTAAGAACTGGGATTATAGGTATGACCGACCACAGCCAACCGGCATCAAATTTTTAAATGATTATACCCCTTGACCTAGTAATTCCATTCCGTGAAGTATATCCTTTAGGTATGTTCCAAAAAGTAATTATTTTGGCAAGTCACAGTGGCTCATGCCTGTAATGCCAGCACTTTGGGAGGCTGAGGCAGGAGGACCGCTTGAGCCCAGGAGACAAGCATTATGTTCAGACAGCATAGTGAGAGTCCATCTCTACAAATCATAATAATACATTTAAACTTAAAAAGAAAAAAGGGGCCTGGCGCGGTGGCTCAAGCCTGTAATCCCAGCACTTTGGGAAGCCGAGACGGGCGGATCATGAGGTCATGAGATCTAGACCACCCTGGCTAAAACGGTGAAACCCTGTCTCAAAACCCTCTACTAAAAATATAAAAAAATTAGCCAGTCTTGGTAGGGGGTGCCTGTAGTCCCAGCTACTCGGGAGGCTGAGGCAGGAGAATGGCGTGAACCCGGGAGGTGGAGCTTGCAGTGAGCCGAGATCGTGCCACTGCACTCCAGCCTGGGCGACAGAGTGAGACTTCATCTCAAAAAAAAAGAATGCAGTAGATCTGTTCGTATTGAAGGGAGAAAATAGTCAGGATACATTGTTCAGTTTAAAAAACAACAACAAAAAAACAGGCCAGGCGCGGTGGCTCACGCCTGTAATCCCAGCACTTTGGGAGGTTGAGGTTGGGGGATAACCAGAGGTCAGGAGTTTGAGACCAGCCTGGCCAACTTGGTGAAACCCCGTCTCTACTAAAAATTCAAAAATGGTCTGGCGTGGTGACTCACGCCTGTAATCCCAGCACTTTGGGAGGTTGAGGTGGGGGGATAACCAGAGGTCAGGAGTTTGAGACCAGCCTGGCCAACTTGGCGAAACCCCGTCTCTACTAAAAATTCAAAAATGGCCTGGCGTGGTGGCTCACGCCTGTAATCCCAGCACTTTGGGAGGCCAAGGCGGGCAGATCACCTGTGGTCAGGAGTTTGAGACCAGCCTAGCTAACATGGTGAAACCCCGTTTCGACTAAAGAAACAAAAAATTAGCCGAGTGTGGTGGCACACACCTATAATCCCAGCTACTTGGGAGGCTGAGGCAGGAGAACTGCTTGAACCTGGGAGATGGAGGTTGCAGTGAGCTGAGACTGCACCATTGCACTCCAACCTGGGCGACAGGGCAAGACTCCATCTCAAAAATAAATAAATAAATAAATAAATAAATAAATATTAGCCAGGCGTGGTGGTGTGTGTCTATAATCCCAGCTACTCAGGAGGCTGAGGCAGGAGAATCGCTTGAACTTGGGAGGCAGAGGTTGCAGTGAGCTGAGATCGCACCATGGTACTCCAGCCTGGGAGACGAGTGGAACTCCTCTCAAAAAAAAAAAAAAAAAAAAAAAAAATGCTGAGCGCGGTGGCTGGCTCACACCTGTAATCCCAATACTTTGGGACGCCGAGGCACGCAGAGCACAAGGTCAGGAAATGGAGACCACCACCCTGGCTACGGTGAAACCCCATCTCTACTAAAAATACAAAAAAAAAAAAAAAAAAAATTAGCCAAGCGTGGTAGGGGGCGCCTATAGTCCCAGCTACAGGGGAGGCTGAGGCAGGGGAAGGGCGTGAACCCGGGAGTTCAGAGCTTATGGTGAGCCCAGATCGAGCCAATGCACTCCAGCCTGGGCAACAGAGCGAGACTCTGCCTCAAAAAAAAAAAAAAAAAAAAAAAAAAGTGCCGTGCCTCACGCTTGTAATCCCAGCACTTTGGGAATCCAAGGCGGGTGGAGGACAAGGTCAGGAGTTCAAGACCAGCTTGGCCAAGATGATGAAACCTCGTTTCTACTAAAAATACAAAAATTAGCCGGGCATGGTGGCACGTGCCTGTAATCCCAGCTACTCGGGAGGCTGAGGCAGAGAATTGCTTGAACCTGGGAGACAGAGGTTGCAGTGAGCCGAGATCGTGCCATTCCACTCCAGCCTGGGCAACAGAGCAAGACTCCGTCTCAAAAAAAAAAAAAAAAAAGATTAGCCAGGCATGGTGGCACATGCCTATAGTTCCAGCTACTAGAAAGGCCGAGGTAGGAGGATCACTTGAGCCTGGGAGGTCGAGGCTGCACTCCAGCCTAAGTGACAGAATGAGACCCTGTCTCAAATTTTAAAAAAGGAAAGAAAGAAAAGAAAATGAGTCAACTCTGGGTTTTGTGGCTCACACCTATAATCCCAGCACTTCGGGAGGCTGAGGTGGGAGGATCCCTTAAGGCCAGGAGGCCCAGACCAACCTAGGCAACATACAGCGACCGTGTTGCTATAAAAAAATTAAAAAATAAAAAATTAGCCTGGTGTGGTGGCACATGCCTGTGGTTCCAGCTACTCAAGAGGCTGAGGCAGGAGGACTCCTTGAGCCCAGGAGTTCAAGACTGCAGTGAGCCATTATTGTAACACTGCTCTCCAGCCTTGGCAACAGAGTGAGATCCTGTCTTAAAAAAAAAAAAAAAAGAAAAGAAAATGAGTCAAGTGCTGATCTCAAAGGAAGTGGTTTGTATTTTCTACGAATACCAAGCTGGAGGTAATTTTACAGATCATACAATCCAGTATCTTAAAAAAAAAGAAAAAAACTTTGTTAGTAGCAGAATCTTTTTTTATTCTCCAAATAGATATCTTCCAGAGAACACTGATACATTAACAAGTAAAAGCTAAGCTACCTCCATAAGCTTTGAAGCCAAACACGTGATCCTAAATTCCTGACTCCATCACTTCCTGGCTGCCCGACATTATTTATTTATTTTCTTGAGACAGGGTCTCATTTTCTCACCCACGCTGGAGTGCAATGCCATGGTCATAGCTCACTGCAGCCTCAAACTTCTGGGCTTAAGGGATTCTCCTGCCTCAGCCACTTAAGTCTCTAGAACTACAGGCACATACCACCACTCTCAGCTAATTTTTAAAACCGTTGGCCAGGCGCAGTGGCTCATACCTGTAATCCCGGCACTTTGGGAGGCCGAGGTGGGCGGGTTATGAGGTCAGGAGTTCGAGACCAGCCTAGCCAACATGGTGAAACCTCATCGCTACTAAAAATACAAACATGAGCCGGGCATGGTGGTGCACGCCTGTAGTCCCAGCTACTTGGGAGGCTGAGGCAGGAGATCACTTGAACCTGAGAGGCGGAGGTTGCAGTAAGCCAAGATCATGCCATTGGACTACAGCCTGGGCAATATTGAGACTATCTCAAAGAAAAAAAAAATGTTTTCGTAGAGATGGGGTCTTGCTGTGTTGCCCAGGCTAGTCTTGAACTCCTGGCCTCAAGTGATCTCCCTACCTCTGCCTCCCAAAGTGCTTGATCACAGGCATGAGCCACCTTGCCTGGCTTTCTGCATGATTTTATTTATTTATTTGAAACAGGGTCTAGTCTGTTCTCTGGGCTGGAGTACAGTGGCATGATCATAGCTAACTGCAGCCTCCAATTTCTGACTCAAGTGATTCTCCCACTTAAGCCTCTGGAGTAGCTGGGACTACAGGTGTGTGCCACCATGCCTGGCTAATTTTTTATCTTATTGTAGAGACGGAGTCTTGCTACATTGCCTAGGCTGGTCTTGAACTCCTGTCTACATGACTTTAAACAGGTCAATTTATTTCTCTGAACCATCTTTCCTAACTGTAAAATGGGAATAATAATAGTGCCTTCCTTTTAGAGTTGTTATGCATACATTTAAAATGGTGCCTGGCCACATGGTGCATGCTCAATATATTAATATCATATAATAGCTATGTTCATTTAACTGCTCTGTGATTCAGTTTCTTTGTCTGTAAAATGCGAATAATAATAAGTGGCTGGATGCAGTGGTTCATGCCTGTAATTCCATCACTTTGGGAGGCCAAGATGGATTACCAGAGACCATGAGTTCAAGACAAGCCTAGACAACATAGGGAGACCCTGTCTCAATTTAAAATAATAACAGCAACTACCTATAAAAGTGATTGCAAGGACTCAATGAGTTAACATACATAAGCTGGGCACGGTGGCTCACGCTTGTAATCCCAGCACTTTGGGAGGCTGAGGTGGGCAGATCACGAGGTCAGGAGATAGAGACCATCCTCACTAATGCGGTGAAACCCCATCTCTACTAAAAATACAAAAAATTAGCCGGGTGTAGTGGCGGGTGCTTGTAGTCCCAGCTACTCAGGAGGCTGAGGCAGGAGAATGGCGTGAACCCGGGAGGTGGAGCTTGCAGTGAGCCGAGACTGCACCACTGCACTCCAGCCTGGGTGACAGAGCAAGACTCCTTCTCAAAAAACAAACAAACAAACAAACAAAAAAACATAAAAGCACTTAGATCCCTATTGTCCAGTGGCCACTTGCCACATAAGCACTTGAAAAGGGCTAATCTGGCCAGGGGTAGTGGCTCACTCCTGTAATCCCAGCACTTTGGGGGGCCAAGGTGGGTGGATCACTTGAGGTCAGAAGTTCGAGACTACCCTGACCAACATGGCGAAATCCCATCTCTACTAAAAATACAAGAAAAAATTAGCCGGGCATGGTGGTGCACGCCTGTAATCTCAGCTACTTGAGTGGCTGCAGCATGAGAATCACTTGAACCCTGTAGGCAGAGGTTTCAGTGAGCCGAGATCACATCCCTGCACTCTAGCCTGGGCAACAAAGCGAGACTGTCTTTAAAAAGAAAAGGGCTGGCCGGATGCGGTGGCTCACGCCTGTAATCCCAACACTTTGGGAGGCCGACGTGGGCAGATCATGAAGTCAGGAGATCGAGACCATCCTGGCTAACACGGTGAAACCCCATCTCTACTAAAAATATAAAAAATCAGCCGGGCATGGCTGCAGGCACCTGTAGTCCCAGCTACTCCGGAGGCTGAGGCAGGAAAGTGGCATGAACCCGGGAGGCGGAGCTTGAGTGAGCGGAGATCACCCCACTGCACTCCAGCCTGGGCGACAGGGCCAGACTCCATCTCAAAAAAAAAAAAAAAAGAAAAGGGCTAATCTACTTTAAGATGTGCTGTAAGTGTAAAACACCAGATTTAGAAAACTTTGTACCAAAAAGTAAAATGTCATTGATATTTGTATATGGGTTAGATATTGAAAAATATTTTGATATTGTAGATTTAAGCATGGCATTTTGATCAATGATGAACTATATATAAAATGATGGTCCAAGGCCAGGCGCGGTGGCTCACGCTTGTAATCCCAGCACTTTGGGAGGCCGAGGCGGGCGGATCACGAGGTCAGGAGATCGAGACCACGGTGAAACCCCGTCTCTACTAAAAATACAAAAAAATTAGCTGGGCGTAGTGGCGGGCGCCTGTAGTCCCAGCTACTAGGAGAGGCTGAGGCAGGAGAATGGCGTGAACCAGGGAGGCGGAGCTTGCAGTGAGCCGAGATTGAGCCACTGCACTCCAGCCTGGGCAACAAAGCGAGACTCCATCTCAAAAAAAAAAAAAAAATGATGGTCCCATAACATTATAATGGAAGTGAAATATTATCCCTGTTACCTAGTGATTGTCACAGAAATCCACACCCAGCCACGTTTGTGTTTTAAGCTATGTGTTACTACAAAAGTGCCAAAAAGTTTAACAAAACCAGCCTGGGCAACATGGCAAAACTCTGTCTCTACAAAAAATACAAAAATTAGCCAGGTGTGGTGGCACGTGCCTATAGTCCCAGCTATTTGGGAGGCTGAGGTGGGAGGATTGCTTGAGCCCAGGAGATCGAGGCTACAGTGAGCAATGGGTGACAGAGTGAGACCCTGCCTCAAAAAAAAAAAAAAAAAAAAAAAAAAAAGGTAAGCATTCATAAAGTAAAAAGTTACAGTTGGCCAGGTGCACAGCTCAGGCCTGTAATCCCAGCACTTTGGGAGGTCGAGGCAGGCAGATCACTTGAGGTCAGGAGTTCGTGACCAGCCTGGCCAACATGGTGAAACCATCTCTACTAAAAATACAAAAATTAGCCAGGCATGGTGGTGCACGCCTGTAGTCCCAGCTACTTGGGAGTCTGAGGCAAAAGAATCACTTGAGCCCAGGAGGTGAAGGTTGCAGTGAGCCAAGATCACGCCACTGCACTCCAGCCTGGGTGACAGAGGAAGACTACGTCTAAAACAAACAAACAAACAAACAAACAAAAAACTGACAGTAGGCTAAGGTCAACTTATCAAAAACAGAAAAAAAAAAATTGTTTTTTAGAGATGGGGGTCTCACTATGCTGCCCAGGCTGGAGTGCAATGGCTATTCACAGGTGGAATCATCGTGCACTACTACAGCCTTGGAATCCTGGGCTCAAGTGATCCTCCTGTCTCAGCCTCCCAAGTAGCTGGGACTACTGTGGTAGCTGTGCCACCATACCCAACTAGAAAGTTTTCTGGCCGGGCGTGGTGGCTCACGCTTGTAATCCCAGCACTTTGGGAGGCCATGGCGGGCGGATCACGAGGTCAGGAGATCGAGACCACGGTGAAACCCCGTCTCTACTAAAAAAAATACAAAAAATTAGCCGGGCATGGTGGCGGGCACCTGTAGTCCCAGCTACTCGGCGAGGCTGAGGCAGGAGAATGGCGTGAACCCGGGAGGCGGAGCTTGCAGTGAGCCGGGATCGCGCCACTGCACTCCAGCCTGGATGACAGAGCAAGACTCCGTCTCATAAAAAAAAAAAAAAAAAAAAAAAAGTTTTGTTTTTTTTTTGAGACGAAGTCTCGCTCTATTGCCCAGGCTGGAATGCAGTGGTGCAATCGCGGCTCACTGCAACTTCCACCTCTCAGGTTCAAGCGATTCCTGCCTCAGCCTCCAGAGTAGCTGGGACTATAAGTGCCCACCACCACATCCAGCTAATTTTTGTATTTTTAGTAGAGACGGGGTTTCACCATACTGGCCAGGCTGGTGTCAAACTCCTGACCTTGTGATCCACCTGCCTCAGGCTCCCAAAGTGCTAGGATTACAGGTGTGAGCCATGGTGCCTGGCCTAGAAAGTATTTTTCATAAATTTAGTGTAACTTAAGTACACAGGGTTTATAAAGTCTACAATACTGTACAGTAATGTCCTAGGCCTTCACACTCACTCATTGCCTCACCCAGAGCAACTTCCAATCCTGCAAGTGTCGTTCATAGTAAGTACCCTATAGGGGTGTGTTATTTTTTTTATCTCTTTTTTTTTTTTTTTTTTTGAGTTGGAGTCTCACTCTGTCTAGACTAGAGTGCAGTGGCATGATCTCGACTCACTGCAACCTCCGCCTCCCAGGTTCAAACAATTCTCCTGCCTCAGCCTCCCGAGTAGCTGCGACTACAGGGGTGTGCCACCACACCCAGCAAATTTTTGTATTTTTAGTAGAGACGGGGTTTCATCATGTTGGCCAGGATCGTCTTGATCTCCTGACCTTGTGATCTGCCCACCTTGGCCTCCCAAAGTCCTAGGGTAGGTGTGAGCCACCGTGCCTGGCCTATTTTTTATCTTTTATACTGTATTTGTACTGTACCTTTTCTATTTAGATTTGTCTAAACACACAAATATTTACCATTATGTTGCAGTTGCCTATGGTATTCAGTACAGTCACAAGCTGTATAGGTTTGTACCCTAGGAGCAATGGGCTATACCATATATCCTAGTGTGTAGTAGGTTTGTGTAAATAAACTTCAGGATGCTTGCATAAGATGAACTGAGGGCTGGGCACAGTGGCTCATGCCTGTAATCCCAACACTCTGGGAGGCTGGGGCCGGCAGATCACCTGAGGTCAAGTATTCAAGACCAGCCTGGCCAACATGGTCAAACCCCATCTCTACTAAAAATACAAAAATTAGCTGGGCATGGTAGCGTGTGCCTGTAGTCCCAGTTACTCGGGAGGCTGAGACAGAGAACTGGTTGCACCTGGGAGGCGGAGGTTGCAGTGACCCGAGATCGCACCACTGCACTCCAGCCTGGGTGACAGAATGAGACTATGTCTCAAAAAAAAAAAAAAAAAAGAATTTCCATTTCTATTTAATTTTTAAATATGGCTACTACAAAATGCAAAGTTAGAAATGTGGCTTGCAAATTTTTCTATTGCATAGCTCAAACTTAGAACCTCCCTGTTGTTACAAGTTCTAAGTTTGGTTTTTATCTGGAAAGCAGCACTACTGTGTGGAAAGTTGTGGGGGGTATGGAGATGAAAGAGAGGGGCGCTACCTCCTGGAAAGTGACAACCTAGTGGGGGAAATAGATGTATCTTCCCAGTGGGGGTGAGAAGTGTCATTCTCACCTATTTCAGCAGCCTTGGTGGTATGAAAAGGCATCCCAACCAGCACAGAAGCAGGATGCCTCCAAGGCTGCCTTAGTTGGCACCTGCAGCCTGAAGGGGGAGAAAAGGGCTTTGCTAGCTCCCTTACCATCAAGGATGAGGACCCTCACTGTACACAGTGTATAAGGTTTCTTTCCATGTGAATCCCAGTGACTCTCCTTAACTGGGTGGAGGTGGAAGGTGTCATCAGCCTTGTCCCAGATCGAGCCCCTCAGGCCCACAGAGCCCCAGTGGGGCCTGGCTATTACTGACACTCATGTCACACTGAGATGTAAGACGGCAGCCCAGGCCGCGCTTCCCCGGGCCCCCTCGGATTCTCGGGCCCTCCCACTCCCCTCAGGCTTCCTCGGCCTCCCTGCCAAACATCTATCTCCCTTTGGACCCCACTGCTCCCCAAAACTCCCCACGCCCTTGGTCTGTTCCTTCAGTTCCCCAAACTCCTTCAGCCTCATCTAGACTCCCCTCCATCCTTCTTTTAGGACCCCAAAAGCTCTCTTCGGCCCCAGGACCCCGCAGAGGTCCCGTAGTCCCATCTCTGAGACCCCACAAAGCCTTTCGGACCCCTCAGCTGGCCCTTAGGCCTCCGGAGATCCCTTGGCTCCCCACACTCTCCTCAGACCCCAGCTCCCCTTAGCCTCGCCCCGAACCGACCTCACACACCCCAAACGCCCACCAGACGCCGCTCTGTCTAGTCTCTCCCAACTCCCGCGCACCCCCCGGACGTCCCCCGCCCCCAGGCCCCGCTCCTGGAATCACCTGGGCCCCGCGCCCCACGCCCTGCCGCCAGGCCCACCTGCGCGCCCAGCTGGTTCAGCTGCTGCATGTCGCCGCCCACGGCCTCGGGCACCGGGTCCTCAGTGCAGTGCAGGCGGCCCATGGCTCGCGCCCCAGCCCCGCAGGTTCCGCCGCCGCCGCCGCCCTGCTCAGCTTCCTCCTCCGCTGCCGCTGCCGCTGCCGCTGCCGCCGGCCTCTCCGCGCATCCACAACCGCACTTTCGCCACGGCCGTTGCAGCGCGCTCCTCCCCCGGCCGCCCTGGGCTGTCCGGAGCCGGGGAGCCCTCGCAGGGCCGCGGACACGCGCGGCCGCCGGGCTCCGGGGAGGGGCGGGGGCGGCGCCGGCACCGGCAGACGCGAGGTTTCCTGCCGGCTCTCCTGCTGAGTGACCTTTGGGTACGGCGCTTGGCCTCTCTGAACCTCAGTTTCACCATCTGAGAAAATGATGGCTGGGGTAGCTCCTTAAATGAGTTAAGCCTCCAGAAATGTTTAACGCAGAGACGGGCACACAAGAGGTCTTCAATCAATGGCTAGCTGCTATTATCATCATCGCTGTTATTATGCACTCCACAGATATTTATGGCACGCCTACTCGATGCCAGACACTGGGGACAGGGAAGGGAACAAAGCAGGCTAGAGTGTCTCTCGGAGAGCTGACATCAGAGTAGAGCACTAGGTCTCAACCTTGGAAGGGCATCAGCATCACCCTAGCATCACCTGGTATTGCCGGGCCCCGCCCCCAGAGGATCTGATTCGAAAGGCCAGGGTGGAGCCTGAGAATTTGCATTTCCAATAAGCACCCAGGGACCACACTTTGAGACCTTCTGGAGTGGAAGAAACTGACTTACCAAAGTTTCCTCAAAACAGTGCGAGGGCTTTGACTGTGCGGGGCAGGGAGGGTGGTGGTCAGGTGGGTGAGGGGAGGTTACTGAGACCGTGATCATCACTGCAGCCCCTCAAACACTCTAACCCCATGCCCTCTCTTCCCAGGGGCTCCTCACAGTTCCCGGGTGAATATTACCCTGATCCCCACTGGAAACATGAGAAAATAGAGACATGCTACCCAGAATCTAGGAACTGAACGCCAAGCCTAAGGGCTTCACCTAGCCCCTAAGTTCAGCCTTGAGGGTAAGGAGATAATGCCGAGAAACCTGGAGCAGGGAAATGTGGGGGGGTTGGCTGGCCTTCCTCACCAGCCCTCCTCCTCTCCTCTACCCTTTCCTGAAAATCCCTTCTGTAAAAGGATAAACAAAATGTCTTCTACCCGGCTGGGCGCGGTGGCTCACGTCTGTAATTCCAGCACTTTGGGAGGCTGAGGCGGGCGGATCACCTGAGGTCAGGAGTTTGAGACCAGCCTCAACATGGAGAAACCCCGTCTCTACTAAAAATACAAAATTAGCCGGCCATAGTGGTGCATGCCTGTAATCTCAGCTACTCGGGAGGCTGAGGCAGGAGAATTCCTTGAACACGGGAGGCGGAGGTTGCGGTGAGCCGAGATCGCGCCATTGCACTCCAGCCTGGGAAACAAGAGCGAAACTCTGTCTCAAAAAAAAAAAAAAAAGTCTTCTACCCAAAGGCCAAGCCTATCCTCTTCAGTCATTACATCATTCATACATTCATTCAACAAATATTGAGTGGCACATGCCTGTGGTCCCAGCTACTCCGAGGCTGAGGCAAGAGGATCACTTGAGATCTTGAGGTCGAGGCTGCAGTGAACCCAGATGGCGCCACTGCACTCCAGCCTGGGCGACAGAGCAAGACCACATCTCCAAAAAAAAAAAAAAGAAGGTCTGCTGTGAGGCAGATACCATGACATGATAGGCGATGGGGATCCCACAGTGACACAACCAGATGAACCAGATGCGGTGCCTGGCCTCTGAGAAGTCAGAATTGACCCAGGGAGGCAGACGCACGTGAGTGTGAAAGTATTAAGGGATGCCAAAAAGTAGGAGGTGCTTTGAGAATGTGTACAGGACACAGTCCGAGTTTGGAGTACTTGGAAGAGAATAAACCTTCGGGTTACAAACAGACAGGGACTGAACTCAGAGGCCCTACTCACCGTGCAAGAATTTTTTTTTTTTTTTTGAGACAGATTCTGGCTCTGTCACCCAGGCTGGAGTGCAGTGGCACAATCTTGGCTCACTGCAATTTCTGCTTCCCGGGTTCTAGTGATTCTCCAGCCTCAGCCTCCCGAATAGCTGGGAATACAGGTGGCCACCACCACACCCAGCTAACTTTTTTTTTTTTTTTTTTTTTTTGAGGCAGAGTCTCGCTGTCGCCCAGGCTGGAGTGCAGTGGCGCAATCTCGGCTCACTGCAGGCTCCGCCCCCCGGGGTTCACGCCATTCTCCTGCCTCAGCCTCCCGAGTAGCTGGGACTACAGGCGCCCGCCATCTCGCCCGGCTAATTTTTTGTATTTTTAGTAGAGACGGGGTTTCACTGTGTTAGCCAGGATGGTCTCGATCTCCTGACCTCGTGATCCACCCGCCTCTGCCTCCCAAAGTGCTGAGATTACAGGCGTGAGCCACCGCGCCCGGCCACCCAGCTAACTTTTGTCTCTTTTTTTTTTAGAAACGGAGTTTTGCTCTTTTTGCCCAGGCTGGAGTGCAATGGTGCAATCTTGGCTCACTGCAACCTCCGCCTCCCAGGTTCAAACGATTCTCCTGTCTCAGCCTCTCAAGTAGCTGGGATTACAGGCATGTGTCACCACCCCGGCTAATTTGTATTTTTAGTGGAGATGGGGTTTCTGCATGTTGGTCAGGCTGGTCTCGAATTCCCCACCTCAGGTGATCCACCTGCCTCCACCTCCCAAAGTGCTGGGATTACAGGCATGAGCTACTGCACCCGGCCCAACTTTTGTCTTTTTACTAAAGATGGGTTTTCACCACATTGGCCAGGCTGGTCTCAAACTCCTGACCTCAAGTGATCCACCCGCGTCAGCCTCCCAGAGTGCTGGCATTACAGGCGTGAGCCACTGCACCTGGCCTGGAATTTTTACTTTTAAATATTTTTAACCTTGTTAAAAAAGAAGATCTGGGCTGGGCGCAGTGACTCATGCCTGTAATCCTAGCACTTTGGGAGGCCGAGGCAGGTGGATCACCTGAGGTCAGGAGTTCAAGACCAGCCTAGCCAACATAGTGAAACCCTGGTTCTACTAAAAATACAAAAATTAGCCAGGCATGGTGGTTCATGCCTGTAATCCCAGCTACTCTGGAGGCTGAGGCAGGAAAATCGCTTGAACGCAGTAGGCAGAGATTGCAGTGAGCCGAAATCTCACCACTGCACTCCAGCCTGAGCAACAGAGCGAGACTCCGTTTCAAAAATAAATAAATAAATTGTTGGGGGGGAAAAAAAAGAAGATCCCCATAAGGGCATTACATTTCTTCATATCTTTAAGTGTTAAATCAACTGCTTAGGTATAAAAAATAAAATGAACCCGTTTTAAGTTTTGTTTTGTTTTTAACATCCTAGAGAAAACCACTGGATTTCTTTCATTTCTGCTTCCACAGTGACTGGTGCTAAGTCACTTGATAAATACTGTATTTGTGGAACGGAATTAGCCCATGTGACAGAAAATACAGAAAAGGAAAGGAATTCACTTGAAACTGCCACCCAATACTATAGGAATATGGTGACTCTTCTTTTCCAGTCTATTTTTTTTTTTTTTTGAGACGGAGTCTCGCTCTGTCACCCAGGCTGGAGTGCAGTGGCTTTATTTTAAGCACTTGAATACCCACCGTGTATAATGATAATAGTACTTTGCATTGTCTACTGATTGTCGCTCATATTACTTTTTCTTTTTTGTGTGTGCTGAAACCCAGGAATGAACCATTATTTCTATTTTAATGTCTACCACAATGTGTTATTGCTGTCGTTTACACATCTGTCTCCTCCAGTTACTAATTATTTTGTCTCAGGCAAATTACTAACCTTTCAGTGCTTCTATTTCTTTTTTTATTTAGAAAACGGAAATGAGAATATAACCTTCTTGAAAAGATGAAACAAGACAATGTTTATAAAGCATTTAGCACAGCAATGCTTTATAAGAGCTCATGGTAAGAGCTCAGTAACTGCGTGGTATTATTATTATTTCAATTTTTCAATCTTATAAAAAGAATATGGCAATAAACATTCCTGTACACAATCCTTTTCCACATCTGATTATTTATTTAGGAAAAATTTCTAGGAAGGCAAGGAATATTATGATCAGTCCTTCTGGGCTCTAAATATCTTGGGGATGGGGTAGAGATGAGGATGTCTAACGGATACCACAAAAAGTAGTTATAAAGAATGAATAGGCTGGGCGTGGTGGCTCACGCCTGTAATCCCAGCACTTTGTGAGGCCAAGGCAGGCAGATCACCTGAGGCCGGGAGTTCTAGACCAGCCTGACCAATATGGAAAAACACCGTCTCTACTAAAAATACAAAAAATTAGCTGAGCCTGGTGGTGCATGCCTGTAATCCCAGTTACTCAGGAGGCTGAGGCAGAAGAGTTGCTTGAACCCAGGAGGCAGAGGTTGTGGTGAGCTGAGATCACGCCATCATACTCCAGCCTTGGCAACAAGAGCGAAACTCCATCTCAAAAAAAAAAAAAAAAGAGAGAGAGAGAATGAACAAGGGCCAGGGGTGGAGGCTCACACCTGTAATCCTAGCACTTTGGGAGGCCAAGGCAAGTGGATCACTTGAAGTCAGGAGTTCAAGACCAGCCTGGCCAATATGGTAAAACCCCATCTCTACTAAAAATACAAAAATTAGCTGGGCATGGTGGCAGGTGCCTGTAATCCCAGCTACTTGGGAGGTTGAGGCAGGAGAATAGCTTGAACCCAGGAGAAGGAGGTTGCCTGGGTGATAAGAGCAAAACTCTATCTCAAAAAAAAAAAAAAAAAAGGTCAGGCGTGGAGGCTCATGCCTGTAATCCCAGCACTTTGGGAGGCTGAGGCAGGCAGATCACAAGGTCAGGAGTTCGAGACCAGCCTGACCAACATGGTGAAACACTGTCCTTACTAAAAATACAAAAATTAGCCAGGCTTGCTGGCGGGCACCTGTAATCCCAGCTATTCAGGAGGCTGAGGCAGGAGAATTGCTTGAACCCAGGAGGCGGAGGTTGCAGTGAGCTGAGATTGCGCCACTGCACTCCAGCCTGGGTGACAGAGTGAGACTTCATCTCAATTAAAAAAAAAAAAGAAAAGAAATGATAATTACTTCAGGTGAAGGATACCCTAAATTCCCTGATTTGATTATTACACATTCTATGAAAGCAACAAAATATCACATATACCCCATAACTATGTACAAATATTATGTATCGCCGGGCGCGGTGGCTCACGCTTGTAATCCCAGCACTTTGGGAGGCCGAGGCGGGCGGATCACGAGGTCAGGAGATCGAGACCACGGTGAAACCCCGTCTCTACTAAAAATACAAAAAATTAGCCGGGCGTAGTGGCGGGCGCCTGTAGTCCCAGCTACTCGGAGAGGCTGAGGCAGGAGAATGGCGTGAACCCAGGAGGCGCAGCTTGCAGTGAGCCGAGATTGCGCCACTGCACTCCAGCCTGGGCGACAGAGCGAGACTCCATCTCAAAACAAAACAAAACAAAAACCAAACATTATGTATCAATATATATATATATATATATATATATATATATATTTTTTTTTTTTTTTTTTTTTTTTTTGAGACGGTGTCTCGCTCTGTCACCCAGGCTGGAGTGCAGTGGCGCAATCTCGGCTCACTGCAAGCTCCGCCTCCCGGGTTCACGCCATTCTCCCGCCTCAGCCAGCCACCGCGCCCGGCTAATTTTTTGTATTTTTAGTAGAGACGGGGTTTCACCGTGGTCTCGATCTCCTGACCTCGTGATCCGCCCGCCTCGGCCTCCCAAAGTGCTGGGATTACAAGCGTGAGCCACCGCGCCCGGCTAATATTTTTTTTTAATATCACAAGGACAGATGAATTTTCAAGGTAAGCAGAAACTAAACCATTACACATGAACCATCTCTCTGAAAACACCCAGAAATTAGCATTTCTGCCTGAACAGGCACCTGGTGCAGTTCCCTGATGAGGCTCCGGGTCCAGGCCCTGCCCACCTTCCAACCCACATCCCCTACATCCCAAGGAGGAGACATCCAAGTCCTCTAAAAGTAGCCTCCAAATCTCAAATCTCATTTTTGGCTTCAATGATAAAATGCTACCTAAACACCGTCCAAAAATCCTGCATAATATTCTATGGAGCAAGAATAAAATGCCCATAACTAATCCTTGTGATTGCCTATTTAGATCTTTCTGACTTTTCTTTCTCATTAAGAACTTTGTAACTAACAAAGGCAATAGATAAAAAAGTCTTTCCAATGTTCTCCTTCACAATCCACTCTTAGAGGAAGGAAAGAGCAGTGATTACTGTTAATGCGATAACTTTGTAGCAGGAAATGCAGGCCGGAGCCAGGCCTCTCTTCTAGAGAACCTCCTGCCCCCATTTCAGCCTTAATGAGGGACCCTACTCCCTTCATTCACTTTAAAATGTCCCTGTGGAGGGCAACGAAGTCCTCACTCCCTCTCCCCTCCCCCGCCCCTGCAAGTGAAAGGAGTTCATTAAGAAGTAGTTTCTCAGGCAGGGAGGATTCCTGCTGGGAGTTTCACCAAGGGGCCAGGTTTTCCCTAGGAGAAAGGTCTAACCCTTCACACTCTGAAATGCCAAAGGGCATTTTTTTTAAAATTAAACTTTTAATCTTGAGATCATTGTAGATTCACATACAGTCTTAAGAAATGATACGGAGACATTCCTTGTGGCCTTTACCCGGTTTCCCTCGATGCACAGATCCCACAGTGTCATCACCAGAATATTGACATTGATACAGTCAAGATGCAGAACATTTCCATGGCAGCAAGGATCTCCCATGTTGCCCAAGGGCATTTTAACAGAAGGGACAAGCGCTAGATCCTCTTTCTAACAAAAACTGGAAGAAAATACTATGAACATTTTCAGGTTAAAAAAAAAAATTGGGCCGGGCATAGTGGCACAGGCCTGTAATCCCAGCACTTTGGGAGGCCAAGGCCGGCACATCACCTGAGGTCAGGAGTTCCAAACCAGCCTAGCCAACATGGCGAAACCCCATCTCTACTAAAAGTACAAAAATTACCCGGTCGTGGTGGCGCATGTCTGTAATCCCACTTACTCGGGAGGCTGAGGCAGGAGAATCGCTTGCACCCAGGAGGCGGAGGTTGCAGTGAGCCAAGATCATGCCATTGCACTCCAGCCTGGGCAACAAGAGCGAAATTCTGTCTCAAAAAAAAAAGCATGTGGGCCAGGCGCGGTGGCTCACGCTTGTAATCCCAGCACTTTGGGAGGCCGAGGCGGGAGGATCACGAGGTCAGGAGATCGAGACCACGGTGAAACCCCGTCTCTACTAAAAATACAAAAAAATTAGCCGGGCGTGGTGGCGGGCGCCTGTAGTCCCAGCTGCTCGGAGAGGCTGAGGCGGGAGAATGGCGTGAACCCGGGAGGCGGAGCTTGCAGTGAGCCAAGATTGCGCCACTGCACTCCAGCCTGGACGACAGAGCTAGACTCTGTCTCAAAAAAAAAAAAAAAAAAAAGCATGTAACAAAAATGTAAAAATACAGTTGACCTAGACTCCTGACATCTATGTCATGAAAGTCATTGACAAAGGAAGGCTGGAGAATTGCTCTAGATTAAAATAAATAAAAAAGACAAGATAACAATGCAATGTGTAATTCTGGATGGAGGTAAACAATTGCTATAAAAGACATCATTGGCACAAAATAAACATACTTAACACTACTGAACTCTGCACTTAGAAATAGTTAAGATGGTGGCTCTTGCCTGTAGTCCCAGCTATCTGATAGGCTGAAGTAGGAGGATCCCTTGAGTCTAGGAGTTCTAGGCCTGGGCAACATAGTGAGACCTTGTCCTCAAATAAATAAGAAGAAATAGTTAAAATGGTAAATTTTATTTGCTTTTTTAAAGCCACAATTAAAAAAATACATTATTGTGACAATCGAAGTCTGAACACCCACTGTAGATTAGATAATAATATTGTATCAGTGTCCAATTTCCTGAACTTGATAAATGTAATTTGGTTATGGGAAAATGTCTTTGTTCTTAAGAAATGCATGCTCAAAGTACTCAATTTAAAAGTGGATAAAATGGTTCAGGGAAAAAAATGAGCCAACACGTGGTAATGTAGAGATTACTGATTAATTTCTAAATTGGCTCTAAGCATGCTGGAAGCCAGAGGGAGATGAGTCGATTTCACCTCTAGTTTTTCATCGTTACACGGGTAAATTAATGTAGATAAATTTCTCTTGTTGGACTTACAGGAGAGTTCGAATTCTCCAATTTCTATCTAGGGCATGGTGATGAACTTGTTTACCTGTTCAAAAATCTTCCTTCAAATGGCAGGATTTCTGGGGTAAAGTTTAAGCCTTTTTAAGATCCTCTGGCCTAAGCTCCAATGGATGTTTAAGCTGTCCCTCTAGAAATTTGCTTTTTAAAGGGCCCTTTGGCAGTTCCTACTTTGAGGGTGTGGGTGATAATGTCTCCACCTTTTGGGAATCTCACCCCTCATTTCAAATTCATGGTAGGAATCACTTTGCCTGAGAAAATGAGGCCTGGATCTCTATTGTCCGCTTTGTTTTTCTCTGCAGAACCATTATAAAGTGAATGCCTGGCCTGCCCTGCTTTAGGCCAGCAATGCATATCACTGCTGGGTGCTGTGAACACAATCCGGGGTGTAATCTTGGGGACTGACCTCTAGAACTTTCTTTTCTGGACTATTTTTATCATCTGAAAGATGGAGGAGTCCCTTCATTCATTCCAGTAGTAAGTACTTATTGAGCACCTACTATGTTCCAGGCCCTGTGTTCGGTGTCAGGGACACAGCAGTGAATAAGATAGATGACTGCTCTGCCTCTACGCTGCTCAAAATCTAATGAGGAGGCACAGCTTATATGAAGAGTCACGGAAAGACATTGCAAAGGAGAAAAATGCTAGGAAGGAGAGTAGGGGGCTGTCAACAGGTGTAATGGGGGTAAACTCGTCTGGTGGAGGGAAGGTAAGCAGACTGAGCAGTTAGCCTCTGTGGGGCCTTAGGAAAGCAGCAATTGAGGGGGAAGCCCTGGGGTCCTGGGCATATCACCCCTACCTTCTCCCTCTACTCTGCAGGTCAGCATAACTTGGTAATCATTTCCTGGTCTGCAGCCAGGGTTATCAGCATGCTGTGTATATGGACTTCGTGAAGATTGGAGGCTGAGGGCCCTGACCAGAGGAGATAAGAACAGGTTTGGACAAGAAGAATCCATTCCCTCTATGTTTATCTCAAAACGGTAGAGCAGGCTGAGTCTGGACCCAGAGCAAATCCAGGAAGTAGAATCCAAGAAGCAGACAGATGAGTCAAGAATGACACTAAGGTTTTGGGCTTCATTCCATGCTACTGTATCTGCCCCATTTGACAGTGAAGGAAGCAGATGCCCAGAGAAGGAAAGACACCTGTGTGAAGTCACACAGCGGGTTAATAGGAGAATGAGAATAGAACCTAGGCTGCTGTCCTTTTCCCCTTAACCATCTTATCCTCCTCAGAAGTCAAGCCTGAGCTTCCAAAAATGAAGGAACCCAGGTCCAGGGAAACTTTCTGTTTTGTCTGAGGGTGAGGGATGAGATAATGATGAGTCAGGGCTTCAGGGAAACAAACATTTACTGATTACCTAATGTGGCCATAGATGTGGTCCCTGCTCTCAGAAAGCTCAAAGTGTGAATGAATTAAAGTCAATGTGACCAGGCACAGTGGCTCATGCCTAAAATCCCAGCACTTTGGGAGGCTGAGGCAGGCAGATCACCTGAGGTCAGGAGTTCAAGACCAGCCTGGTCAACATGGTGAAACCCCGTCTCTACTAAAAATATAAAAATTAGCCAGGCATGGTGGTGGGCGCCTGTAATCCCAGCTGCTCAGGAGGCTGAGGCAGGAGAATCGCTTGAATCCAAGAGGCGGAGGTTGCAATGAGCTGAGATCGCACCACTGCACTCCAGCCTGGGCTACAGAGTGAGACTTCATCTCAAAAAAACAGGCCGGGCGTGGTGGCTCACTCTTGTAATCCCAGCACTTTGGGAGGTCGAGGCGGGCGGATCACGAGGTCAGGAGATCGAGACCACGGTGAAACCCTGTCTCTACTAAAAATACAAAAAAATTAGCCGGGAGTGGTGGCGGGCGCCTGTAGTCCCAGCTTCTCGGGAGGCTGAGGCAGGAGAATGGTGTGAACCCGGGAGGCGGAGCTTGCAGTGAGCCGAGATCGCGCCACTGCACTCCAGCCTGGGTGACAGAGCAAGACTCCGTCTCAAAAAAAAAAAAAAAAAAAAAAAAACACAAACAATAACAACAAAATAAAGTCAATGCTACTTCATTTCATGAACAACATCAAATTTGGAGGGGGCCATGGGGTATTCTCCAAGGAGCAAAAACAGGTGATGTCCAACAGAGTGAGGCATGGCATCTCTTTCAAGGGCCAAGATGGAGAAAGAAATCAGTGGATTCAGTTCTGGACCCCAAGTCAAAAGCCACAAAGACAAATCACAGACTTTGATTTGCAGTTAAGCCTCTTCTCACGAGGGCCACTGTATGGCATCCAATAATAATAACTGCTACTATTATGATAAATAACAAGCATTCATTCATTTGATGTCTTGTCTGGAGAAACGGGGATAAAACATTATCCACAGACATAGAGACTGTTGCAGAATGAAGGGAGGGCTTTCCTGTTTTCTTTTTGTTTTTTTCCTGATGGGGTCTCACTATGTTTCTTAGGCTGGTCTTGAACCCTGGGCTCAAATGATATTCCTGCCTCGGCTTCCAAAAGTTCTAGGATTACAGGCCTGAGCCACCATGCCTGGCATCCTGTCTTCTATTAACTACCACTGTGCTAGGCATGGTGCAGAATATTTCATTGTGACCTGATCATGTCACTGAAAACCCTGCAAAGGCTCCGGTTGCTGAAAGCGTGGATGCTCTGATTCCTGTCTTCTTCACCTGAGTCTGCCTTCCTCTTCAGCTGTGTGCTCTAGCCACGTGGGCCTCCCCTCTGTTCCTTGCCCAAGCTGTGCTCCTTGTGCCTCAGGAGCTTAGCAAGTGCTGTCCCCAAATCCCAGAACACGTTTCCCTCACCTCTTAGCCTGCTGCTTACTTAACCATTGCATCCCCTCGGATCTCTGCATGAGTATTACTTCTTTTCTTTTTTTTTTTTTTTTTTGAGACCCTCTCGCTGTGTCACCCAGGCTGGAGTGCAGTGGCAGGATCTTGGCTCACTGCAACCCCTGCCTCCCAGGTTCAAGTGATTCTCCTGCCTCAGCCTCCTGAGTAGCTGGGATTACAGGAGCATGCCACCACATCCTGCCGATTTTTTTTTTTTTTTTTGAGATGGAGTCTCGCTGTCGCCCAGGCTAGAGTGCAGTGGCATGATCTTAGGTCACTGCAACCTCTGCTTCCCAAGTTCAAGCAATTCTCACACCTCAGCCTCCCAAGTAGCTGGAATTACAGGCACCCACCATCATGCCCAGCTAATTTTTGTATTTTTGTAGAGATGGGGTTTCACCATGTTGGCCAGGCTTGTCTTGAACTCCTGACCTCAAGTGATCTGCCACCTCGGCCTCCCAAAATGTGACTTACTTCTTCAGGAAAGTTTTCTCAGGCCCCATGACCTAATTAATTTTCATTTTATAATACCTTGTACTCGTCATAGCATTTAATACAACTGTAGGCCAGCCGGGTGCAGTGGCTCACACCTGTAATCCCAGCACTTTGGGAGGCCAAGGTGGGTGGATCACAAGGTCAGGAGTTTGAGACCAGCCTGATCAACACAGAGAAACCCTGTCTCTATTAAAAATACAAAATTAGCCAGGAGTGGTGGCGCACGCCTGTAATCCCAGCTACTTGGGAGGCAGAGGCAGGAGAATCACTTGAACCCAGGAGGCAGAGATTGTGGTGAGCCAAGATCGAGCCACTGCACTCCAGCCTAGGGGGTAGAACAAGACTCTGTCTCCAAAAAAAAAAAAAGTACAATTGTAATCTTACAACTATTAGTGAGATAAATTTGATGAATGTCTGTTTCCTCTACTCAGTTGTAAGTTCCGGGAAGGCAGTAAAAGGACTGTGTATTTTTCTTCTCAGCCTTATTCCTTACCACAGTGCCTGTCACAGAGTTCAGTGAATTCAATAATTCAGTAAATATGCACACTCTGGCCAGGCGTGGTGGCTCACGCCTATAATCCCAACACTTTGGGAGGCAAAGGCGGGTGGATCACCTGAGGTCAGGAGTTTGAGACCAGCCTGACCAGCATAGAGAAATGTTGTCTCTGCTAAAAATACAAAGTTAGCCAGGCTTGATGGCTCATGCCCGTAATCCCAGCTACTGGGGAGGCTGAGGCAGGAGAATCACTTGAATCCGGGAGGCAGAGGTTGAGGTGAGCTGAGGTCGTGCCATAGCACTCCAGTCTGGGCAACAAGAGCGAAACTCTGTCTCAAAAAAAAATTAAAGAAATATGCACACCCTTCCTCCCCCAATGACAGAAACAGGAAAGGAAATTCCGTGCTGGTTCTGCAGGGGATAGAGAGAGATGGATGACCTCCCTCCATCCCAATCCCGCTTGGGCCTTGTTTTTCCAGTATGTGAAATGGAGATTAGACTCCCTCCTACTTTACAAGGGTGCTGTGAGAGTCAAAGCGTAATACACATAAAATGTTTAGCTCAAGTGCCCGAGCACATGGTAGGCTCTCAGTAGCTATTATGAAATTGCTTATTTAATAATAACTAATGAATGGCTGGGTGTGGTGGCTCACGCCTCTAATCCTAGCACTTTGGGAGGCTGAGGTGCACGGATCCAGCCGGGCCAACACGGTGAAATCTCGTCTCTACTAAAAAATACAAAAATTAGCCAGGAATGGTGGCGGGTGCCTGTAGTCCCAGCTACTTGGGAGGCTGAGGCAGGAGAATCGATTGAACCTGGGAGGCAGAGGTTGCAATGAGCTGAGATCACGCCACTGCACTCCAGCCTGGGTGACAGAGCAAGACTGTCTCAATAATAATAATAATAAATAATGAATATGACCTGGCCAGGCTCTGTCTAGCCAGGTACACTTAAGGAACATATTTCAATGACCCGTTTTGGGGTTAAAAAAAGGAGAAAAGGAGTCTGGGTGTTCTTGTTGAAAATGAAAGGTGACAAGCCCACTTTGCAAATGAACGTGGCCTCTAATGGCACTACCATTAGGACTGAATACCTTACAATGGGGTTCTTTCACATACATGGGCTCTGCGAATCCCCACAGTCATTCTGGGAAGTAGGCATGGCTATTATTATTATTATTACTCCAATTAGACAAGGGAGATGCTTGAGGCTCCAACTCCTTAGCATAGCACACACAGACTGGGGGTCACAGGGAGATGGGGGTCAAGTGGAGGATCTAGTCCCAGCTCTGCCAGCTGTAGCCCCCAGGCAAACCACTTCACTTTTCTGAACCTCATTTTCCTTGACTGTAAGGAGAGGCACTAGATACTAGATACTAGAGGTGGACTGGGCTTGCCTGAGAGGCTAGGACACCAAGGGACAGACAGGACTATTTGGCAGACACTGAGGATGGAAGGAGAACATTTATCCCTGCACCTGCCAAGAGCTGAGGCAGCCAGGAAAGCAGTGCAGCATATACTCATTAATAATATATAGGCCGGGTGCAGTGGCTCACACCTGTAATCCCAGCACTTTGGGAAGCCGAGGCGGGCGGATCATGAGGTGAGGAGATCTAGACCATCTGGCTAACATGGTGAGACTATCCTGGCCAACATGGTGAAAACCCGTCTCTACTAAAGTACAAAAAAAAAAAAAATTAGCTCGGCATAGTGGCGCCCACCTGTAATCCTAGCTACTCGCGAGGCTGAGGCAGGGGAATCTCTTGAAAAGGGGGAGGCGGAGGTTGCATTGAGCCCAGATTGCACCACTGCACTCCAGCTCTGGCAACAGAGCGAGACTCTGTTTCAAAAACAAAAACAAAAACAAAAACAAAAATATATATATATATATATATATATATATACACACATATTATTTAACAAGCATTTTTTTTTTTTTTTTCAGATGGAGTTTCGCTCTTTTTGCCCAGGCTGGAGTGCAATAGCGCGATCTCCGCTCACTGCAACCTCCGCCTCCCAGGTTCAAGCAATTCTTCTGCCTCAGCCTCCCGAGAGTAGCTGGGATTACAGGCATGCGCCACCATGCCCAGCTAATTTTGTAATTTTAATAGAGACAGGATTTCTCCATGTTGGTCAGGCCGGTCTCGAACTCCTGACTTCAGGTGATCCGCCTGCCTCGGCCTCCCAAAGTGCTGGGATTACAGGCGTGAGCCACTGCGCCCAGCCTTAACAAGCATTTTTATGGTATTTTCAATGTGGTAGGCACTGCTCAAAATGCCTTACATGTATTAACTCATAATTCTCAGGAAAACCCTAGGAAGTAGGCAAAATTATCTCCATTTTAAAGATGTGCTTTGGTAGTCTGAGGTGGGAGGATCACTTAGGGTCAGGAGTTCGAGACCAGCCGGGGCAACATGGTGAAACCCCGTCTCCACTAAAAAGACGAAAATTAGCCCAGTGTGGTCGCCCGCACCTGTAATTCCAGCTACACGGGAGGCTGAGGAAGAAGAATCACTTGAACCTGGGAGACAGAGTTTTCAGTGAGTCAAGGTCGCGCCACTGAACTCCAGCCTGGGCAACAGAGTGAGACTCTGTCTCAAAAACATAATAAAATAAAATAAAAATAAAGATGAAGAAATGGTGGCATAAAGAGGTAGTAACACATGCTCACAAAAATTTCTATTATACATTGTCTAGTATGCAGCAGGCACTGTGCTAAGTACTTTACATTTGTTATTAAAAACCTGTAGCTGCTCTAAGAACTGAAAGGTCATGGTATAATTTAACAGAAATGTAAGTTAACTATAACCTGTGTCAGCCCATCAGTGTGTTGATTTATTAGCATAAGAGTGTCTAGGATGTATATATGTACACGTGGCTTTTCTTTATAATGTTATTTTATTTTAGAGATGGGGTCAGACTGTGTTGCCCAGGCTGGTCTCAAACTCTTGGGCTCAAGCGATACTCCTACCTTGGCCTCTCAAAGCGTTAGGATTCCAGGCAGGAGTCGCCGTGCCTGGCCCTTAATTTTTTGAAGAATACATTTTTATTTAATATAATATCTAATTTATAGAAAAGCTGTAAGACTAGTTCAAGGAACTCCTTTTTTTTTTTTTTTTTTGAGACGGAGTCTCGCTCTGTCACCCAGGCTGGAGTGCAGTGGCACGATCTCGGCTCACTGCTAGCTCTGCCTCCCGGGTTCACGCCATTCTCCTGCCTCAGCCTCTCCAAGTAGCTGGGACTACAGGCGCCCGCCACCACGCCCAGCTAATTTTTTGTATTTTTAGTAGAGACAGGGTTTCACCGTGGTCTCGATCTCCTGACCTCGTGATGCCCCCGCCTCGGCCTCCCAAAGTGCTGGGATTACAAGCGTGAGCCACCGCGCCCGGCAAGGAACTCCTGAATGTCTTTTAAACCACATTCTCTACTTGGTTCATATTTTGTCCTCTTTGCTTTAACAATCTCCCTGACCTATACATATGCATATTATTTTTCTGAATTATTTAAGAGTAAATTGGTGATATTGTGTCTTTTTAAATTTTTTTTCTTTTTTTTTTTTTTTTTTGAGATGGAGTCTCGCTCTGTCGCCCAGGCTGGAGTGCAGTGGCGCAATCTCGGCTCACTGCAAGCTCCGCCTCCCGGGTTCAAGCCATTCTCCTGCCTCAGCCTCATGAATAGCTGGGACTACAGGCGCCCGCCACTACGCCCGGATAATTTTTTTTTTTTTTTTTTTTTTTTTGAGACTGAGTCTCGCTCTGTCGCCAAGGCTGGAGAGCAGTGGCGCAGTCTCGGCTCACTGCAAGCTCCGCCTCCCAGGTTCACGCCATTCTCCTGCCTCAGCCTCTCCGAGTAGCTGGGACTACAGGCGCCCGCCACCACGCCCGGCTAATTTTTTGTATTTTTAGTAGAGACGGGGTTTCACCGTGGTCTCGATCTCCTGACCTCGTGATTCGCCCGCCTCGGCCTCCCAAAGTGCTGGGATTACAAGCGTGAGCCACCGCGCCTGGCCAATTTTTTGTATTTTTTAGTAGAGACGGTGTTTCACAGTGTTAGCCAGGATGGTCTCAATCTCCTGACCTTGTGATCCGCCCACCTTGGCCTCCCAGAGTGCTGGGATTACAGGTGTGAGCCACCACGCCTGGCCTAAAATATAATTTTTTTTTTTTTTTTTTTTTGAGAGGGAGTCTCGCTCTGTCGCCCAGGCTGGAGTGCAGTGGCGCAATCTGGGCTCACTGCAAGTTCCGCCTCCCGGGTTTACACCATTCTCCTGCCTCAGCCTCTCTGAGTAGCTAGCTGGGACTACAGGCGCCCGCCACCACGCCTGGCTAATTTTTTCTGTATTTTTAGTAGAGACGGGGTTTCACCGTGGTCTCGATCTCCTGACCTCATGATCTGCCCGCCCTCGGCCTCCCAAAGTGCTGGGATTACAAGCGTGAGCCACCGTGCCCGGCCTAAAATACAATTTTAAGTAAACACTGCAAGGTGACCACACAGTAGGTGCTCAGTCAAGGTTTGATTACACAGCTGACTCACTCTGTGTAATCCCTTCCTTCTCTGGGCCTCAGTCTCATCTGAAATGGGGCCTCCACTGAGGCGGGCGGATCCTGAGGTCAGGAGATCGAGAACATCCTGGCTAACACAGTGAAACCCGGTCTGTACTAAAAATACAAAAAAAAAAAAAATTAGCCGGGCGTGGTGGCGGGCGCCTGTAGTCCCAGCTCCTCCGGAGGCTGAGGCAGGAGAATGGCGTGAACCCAGGAGGCAGAGCTTGCAGTGAGCTGAGATTGTGCCACTGCACTCCAGCCTGGGCGACAGAGCGAGACTCCGTCTCAAAAAAAAAAAAAAAAAAGTAAAGAAATGGGGCCTCGCCGGGCGCGGTGGCTCACGCCTGTAATCCCAGCACTTTGGGAGGCCGAGGTGGGCGGATCACAAGGTCAGGAGATCGAGACCATCCTGGCTAACACGGTGAAACCCCGTCTCTACTAAAAATACAAAAAATTAGCCGGGCGAGGTGGCAGGCGCCTGTAGTCCCAGCTACGCGGGAGGCTGAGGCAGGAGAATGGCGTGAACCCCAGGGGGCGGAGCCGGCAGTGAGCCGAGATCGCGCCACTGCACTCCAGCCTGGGTGAAAGAGCGAGACTCCGTCTCCAAAAAAAAAAAAAAAAAAAAAAAAAAAAAAAAAAAAAGAAATGGGGCCTCCAGTTCTCCTTGCTTCACATCCTCATGGGTGGCAGCGAGGCTTAGATGAGATGATGAATTTGATCAATGCACTTTGAAAATTGTAAAAAAAAGCCTGGACGGGCCGGGCGCGGTGGCTCACGCTTGTAATCCCAGCACTTGGGAGGCCGAGGCAGGCGGATCACGAGGTCAGGAGATCGAGACCACGGTGAAACCCCGTCTCTACTAAAAAAATACAAAAAATTAGCCTGGCGTGGTGGCGGACGCCTGTAGTCCCAGCTACTTGGAGAGGCTGAGGCAGGAGAATGGCGTGAACCCGGGAGGCGAAGCTTGCAGTGAGCCGAGATTGCGCCACTGCACTCCAGCCTGGGCGACAGACCGAGACTCTGTCTCAAAAAAAAAAAAAAAAAAAAGCCTGGACGGCAGTGGCCTGTAATCCCATTACTTTGGGAGGCCAAGGCAGGTGGATCATGAGGTCAGGAGTTCCAGACCAGCCTGGCCAACGTGGTGAAAACCTTCTCTAGTCAAAAACAAACAAAAATTAGCTGGGCATGGTGGCGCATGCCTGTAATCCCAGCTACTCAGGAGGCTGAGGCAGGAGAATTGCTTGAACCTGGGAGGCGGAAGTTGCAGTGAGCTGAGATCACACCACTGCACTCCAGCCTGGGTGGCAGAGCAAGACTCTGTCTCAAAAAAACAACTGTAAAGAAGTTCTGTGGGGGCCGGGCGCAGTGGCTCACGCCTGTAATCCCAGCACTTTGGGAGGCCAAGGCGGGGAGATCACGAGGTCAGGAGATCGAGACCATCTTGGCTAACACGGTGAAACACTGTCTCTACTAAAAATACAAAAAAATTAGCCAGGTGTGGTGGCGGGTGCCTGTGGTCCCAGCTACTCGGGAGGCTGAGGCAGGAGAATGGGGTGAACCTGGGAGGCGGAGCTTGAAGTGAGCCGAGATTGAGCCATTGCACACCAGCCTGGGCAAAGGAGCGAGACTCTGTCTCAAAAAAAAAAAAGAAGTTCTGTGCCCTGGGGAGATATCAGGCCATTTTTCTACCCATTCTCCCAACATTCCTGCTCCTTCCCAAATGATGGGACTGAGACCACCTGCTCACCCAACCTTCTGCTTTTTCTTCCTGGGTTTAGGTGGTCCCAGAAAATCCAGCCCTTTGGCATCTGAACTAGGCCTCCCCGGAGTTCCTGCTGGTGGCACAGGCATCATCTGCCAGAATTCAGGACACAGGATTTATCTGTGGGTTCCTAGCTTAGGGTTCAGACACAGAGGCCCAGGAGCCCTCCCCATAGACCTGTTTATTTATTTTATTTTTATTTTTATGAGATGGAGTCTCCCTCTGTTGCCCAGGCTGGAGTGCAGTGGAGTGATCTCGGCTCACTGCAACCTCCGCATACCAGGTTCAACCTATTCCCCTGCCTCAGCCTGCCGAGTAGCTGAGATTACAGGCGCCCGCCACTACGCCCGGCTAATTTTTTTTTTTTTTTTTTTTTGAGACAGTGTCTCGCTCTTTCACCCAGGCTGGAGTGCAGTGGCGCGATCTCGGCTCACTGCAGGCTCTGCCCCCCGGGGTTCACGCCATTCTCCTGCCTCAGCCTCCCGCGTAGCTGGGACTACAGGTGCCTGCCACCTCGCCCGGCTAATTTTTTGTATTTTTAGTAGAGACGGGGTTTCACCGTGTTAGCCAGGATGGTCTCGATCTCCTGACCTTGTGATCCGCCCGCCTTGGCCTCCCAAAGTGCTGGGATTACAGGCGGGAGCCAGCGCGCCTGGCCGTACGCCCGGCTAATTTTTTGTATTTTTAGAAGAGACGGGGTTTCACCATATTGGCCAGGCTGGTCTCGAACTCCCGACCTTGTGATTCGCCTGCCTCAGCCTCCCAAATTGCTGGGATTACAGGCGTGAGCCACCGCGCCCAGCTTCAGACCTGTTTATATATGTTGTTTTCTTTCTAATAACAGCCCCAGGCTGGGCATGGTGGCTCATGCCTGTAATCCCAGCACTTTGGGAGGCCGAGGCGGGTAGATCACCTGAGGTCAGGAGTTCCAGACCAGCCTGGCCAACATGGCAAAACCCTGTCTCTACTAAAAATACAAAAAATTAGCCAGGCGTGGTGGCAGGTGCTTGTAATCCGAGCTACCTGGGAGGCTGAGGCAGGAGATTGAACCCAGGAGGCAGAGGTAGCAGTGAGCGGAGATCGCGTGATTGCACTCCAGCCTGGGTGACAGATCGAGACTCTGTCTCAAAAAAAAAAAAAAAAAAAAAAAGATATGCCCCAGATGGTGGAGACAAGCTACAGGCCCTCTCCAGAGACCCTCTTCTTCCTGCACCAATGGACTGGACACCAATTTGTATGTTTGTGCCAGAAAGCCAAGGAGTCCTGCTCTTCATTCACAAGAGGCCCTGCTGGCCGCCAGGCAGGGCGCTGAGCTGAGCCCGTTTCTCTCTGGTATCTCCCTAGCCTCTCCCCAAGCTCTTAGGTAGAATAAGATCCAGTAAGTATAGACACTTTTGCAGCATCCAAAGAATTAACCCTTCACTCATTTACTCACCTGGTAAGAGATACAGGGAGAAAGCTGTGGAGTAACTCAGGGAGCTGGAGGCCAGAAGGCAGGAAACCCATGCCCATTCATTCAACAAACTTGTATTGAGCTCGTTTTGATGCATCCCCCATCCACTATAAGCACTTGGGGACGCATACAGATGTGGTTTCTGCTCCCATAGTGTGTGTGTGTATGTGTGTGTGTGTGTGTGTGTGTGTGTGTAGGGGGATGTAAACAGGAAAACAGATATGCAAAACAATTTCAGATCGCGGTAAGTGCTAGGAACAGAATGAAATAGGATAGGGGTGATGGGCAGGGGAGACTTCAGGTGGAGTAATCGGGAAAAGCGTCTCCAGAAAGTGACCTTTTGGGAGAAAACTGAGGGGTAAGAATCTGGTCCTGCAAAGATCTGGGCAAGAAATGTCCAGGTGTAGGGAACAGTGAGGTCAAACTCACCATCACAAGGAAACGCTTGGTGTATTGAGGAGCAGCAGAGAAGTTGGAGTGAAGACAGAGAGGGGTTAAGGTAGTAGATACCTTGAAAGGGGAGGCTCCTATAGGGGCTTGTAGGCGATATAAATCATTCATTCATTCAACACATATTTATTGAGCATCTACTGAGATCCTGTTTACTGCATGGAGACAGACCACAAGCAGGTAAACAAGCAAATATGTAAGTCGCAGGTCAGATAAATTTTAGGAAGTGCTGTTTTCCAGTGGTTCAATGGTCATTTCAGGGCAGAGGTGGGGAGACCTGCTGAGGGCGGCTTCTCCCTCAGTCCGTCCATGCCTGCAGGGTCTGGAACCCAGGTAGCCAGAGACCCGCTGGTCTTCTTTTCCCTCCCCTGCCCTCCTCTCCCTTCAAGATGGCTGACAAAGGCCGGGCTGGGTGGAAGGAAGGGAGGAAGGGCGAGGCAGAGGGTCCAAAGCAGGATGACACGCAGGGGCTCCGCGGCGCCCCGGTGGCACCGCGGCTGGAGGTGGGGGTTAAAGCGGAGACTCTGGTGCTGTGTGACTACAGTGGGGGCCCTGCCCTCTCTGAGCACCCGCCTCCAGGCCTGTGTGTGTCTCCGTTCGGGTTGAAAGGAGCCCGGGAAAAAGAGCCACAGAAGGAGTCTGGTTTTGGACGTCTGACCCCACCCCTCCCGCTTAGGGCTTCTGATCCCCCAGGGTGATTTCACTGGCCCGGGGTTGGGAGGGCAGGGGGCCAGAGGGCGGAGCCCGCAGAGAGGGGCGGAGGGGAGGCTCCAAGCGATTTCAAATTTCCCTCGTCCCCGCCCCCCCGTACCCCCCGCGCCCGGGCGGGGATCTGAGTGGCTGCGGCGGGGGCGCCCCCGGGCGGGGGCGGGGCGAGGGCAGGGCCGGGGCTACAAGGGGAGTCGGCACCGCCCCCTCCCCACCCACTCCCGCTGCCCCGTACGGCCCGCGCCGCTTCCTCGCAGCTGCCGCTCCCGGCTCCGCGGCCGCAGCCCGCGTGGACGCTCCGAGCGCCCCCCGACGGACGGGACCGGCTCCCTGGCGGTCGGGCGAGCGGGCGGCAAAGCTGCCCGGCCGGCAGCGCTGGGGTTAAGTGGCCCAAGTAAACCTAGCTCGGCGATCGGCGCCGGAGATTCGCGAGCCCGGCGCCCTGTACGGCCGCCCGCCGGCCTCCCGCCAGCCAGCCCCGACCCGCGGCTTCGCCGCCCAGCCGCGCCCGAGCCAGCCCTGCGGCAGGTGAGCGCCCCGGGGCCCCGGGGAGGCTCGGCCGCCGGCTGCTTCGAGGGCTGCTAGGGGAGGGGACTGCGGGGGCTCCCGAAGCTGCCGGGGAGAGACCCTCTCCAGGGACCTCCCGAGGAGGGGTTCCCGCCGGGCTGGAGACCGGGTTGGGTTTGGGGGGTGAGGAAACGTCCACGGACCCTGCTTGGGGTGGAACGAGGGCAGCGGGTGGGATGCGGGGGACATACGTCTGACGGGGACCGGAGATACGAGAGGAAGGGACGCGTCTGCTGCCTCCAGGAGCCCGAAGAGGAGAGAAGCTTGCTCTCAGGGAGGGGGACGCGCTGGCTTCCCGGGATCCAGACTCGAGGGGGAGGAGGTGTCCGTCGAGAGCATGAACAGTGGCTTTGGTCATGAGCAGGGGGTGTACTCACCTGGCCTCTGCCTTGGGAAAAGTTAAGGGGCGGAGGAGGTGAGGAGGGGTTTCTGCCATGCAGGTGGGCGTCCGCCCCTTGCAACTGGCATGTGGGGTCTTCAGGCGAGGCGCTGTCCCTTCCCCCAATCCCAGCTTTAGGAAAGAGTTCGTGAGTGTGGGCTTAGACTCGCGCGGGCTGGGGTGTGCGCGCGTGGAGGGCGTGAGGCAGAGGGCGACCTCCCGGGGTGCTCCCGAGCTGAGCCACCAAGCGCGGGGCGCAGCGGGGCTGCCCTCTGCCTGTGCACACCTGGCCCGGGAGGAGCCGGCCGGAGGGGCGGCGCCTCCCTGCCCCGGCCACGCCGCCTACCCTGGGGTCTTACTTTCCATTCTTAGCCTAACTCACGTGTGCGGCTGGCCCCACTTCCCAGACTCGCACACTAAGGCCGCAAAACCTCTAGCACCAGCTCCTGGAAGATAAGCTTCCCGGCTTGTTGATGCATGGGGAGGGTGTATCAAGCCCCACTTTATCGGGGAGAAATTAGAAGCGGAGAAAGACCTAACAAGTTGTAAGACTGCGCTGCCTTTGGGCCCAGGCTCCCGGCTGGAGGATCTCACCAGTGGATGGAGATCCGAGCCCAGTTCTTGCCCGCGCCTCCAGCCCTCCCTGCTCCCTTTTTCTCCCCTGGTCTAGGAGAGAGGCTCGCTGGGCCCCCGTGTTTCCACCCTCCCTCGAAGCTGGGAAGTGTTTGAATTAAAGGGAATTAAGGGCAGAGTATGAACTTTGAGTTGCCTCCTGAGTTCTGGGTGCGGTGGGTTTTGGCGGATGGGTGGCAGTTTTTGGGAGACAGCTATTATCTCCTCTACCAGGCCTGCTGGGGCTTCTTGTTCACCCACCTTGGAAACGCCAGGTGCGGACTTGATTTTTCCAGAGTTGAGATGATGGTGCTTAGTTTATAGGGTTGGTATACAGTAAGCACTCAATACATGTTTGCCATTGTTGGAATCACTAGCTAGCACACGGGCTAAGCAAGCTTCCTTCCTTAGGGAAGCATAATTCTTAGTTCTTCAGCATGTATTTAAACCCTGTCTCGCCAAGTTCATTGCTCTCCGTTCCTTAATTATTACATCTGTGAATTAGCAATAGTCCTACTAATAGAGTTGTGTAAGGATGAAACCAGTCTTGTGCGTGAATTAACCTCTTCAGCCCTTGATCTTCCTCAGATGTAGAGGCGTAATAGCCTCTACCACATTGGGCCTGGGTAAAGAGGCAGTGGGATAGTGCCTGTGTAGGGTCAGCACATGGTGAGTGTTGATGTCTGTACTTAATAACCAATAACCCCTCATTTTAGGGTGGCCATTCCTGAGATTTGGGGATGGAGGGAGGCACCCCTGCCAGCCTCTCCTTTTCCTGCCTTCACGAAGGTGGTCAATTTCTTTCTCAGTTCTGAAAGCTTTTCTCAATCATTGTCCACGATTAGGGAGTTGGCAGGAAGAACCGCCTTTGTTCCCTTTCGAACGGAGTTTGGTTTTGTTTTATAAGGGTTGGGGCCGTTTTTAAAGCCCTCCCTGCCACGCATGGGGGCCTACTGCAAAGGTGTAATTGCAGAACTAAGTGAGATCCTTTACCTTTTCCCATTGGGGTGGAGAGCGCTGAGACAAAGGGACAAGGACTGGGGCCAGTGGCATCCTGCTCTTAAAGTCGTAGACATAACCCCCAAAGGATGGGGGGAGGGGAAGACGGTAGCTGGGAGCTGCAGGGGTCTAAGGGAGGAGCAAGGGAGGTGGGGTTGAGAGGCTGCTTCCTTCCCTTCCTCCAGCCACGTGGGGCCTGTGATCCAGAGGCGCCTGTCGCCCATCATTATTGCAGCCCCATGGACCTGCGTCCAGTGGGGGACTTGGGCAAGTTCTTCAAGGAAAACTTACCTTGGGATTCCTTTTCCTGGAACAGCTCTTAGGCCGGCTGCCTCACCTCCAGGCTTAGACGCCTTTTCCAGTTTCAGCTAAATGTGAAACTTTTCAGAGGTATAAGGTTGTGCGCTCTCTCCCCGACACCAGTACTTAGCCCAGGCACATACTACTAATTGAGTGGAGTTTTTTTCCTTTTCTTTTTTTGAGACTGAGTCTCGCTCTGTCACCCAGGCTGGAGTGCAGTGGCGCGATCTCGGCTCACTGCAAGCTCCGCCTCCCAGGTTCACGCCATTCTCCTGCCTCAGCCTCTCCGAGTAGCTGGGACTACAGGCGCCCGCCACCACGCCCGGCTAATTTTTTGTATTTTTAGTAGAGACAGGGTTTCACCGTGGTCTCCATCTCCTGACCTCGTGATCCGCCCTCCTCGGCCTCCCAAAGTGCTGGGATTAACAAGCGTGAGCAACCGCGCCCGGCCTTCTTTTAAATCATGAATTTTCAGGATGATTTCCAGTTTCACGGTGGACCAGGGCTGGTGAAGTGTGGAATTCATTTCATGTGCAGGCCACTATCTTGTAAAAAGAGGCTGAGCAGACCTGTCTCCCCTTTGCTGAGGAGCTCATGTTCTCACTGGGACCCTTTTACAGGTGATAGAACTGAGGTTCTGGAAGATACAGGTACTATTACCTCTTGGTGGTGAGCATTTTCTTTCTCGTTTTTTCTTTTTTTTTTTTTTGAGACAGTTTTGCTTTGTCACCCAGGCTGGAGTGCAGTGGTGTGATCTCAGCTCACTGCAACCACCGCCTCCCGGGTTCAAGCAATTCTCCTGCCTCAACCTTCCCAGTAGCTGGGATTACATGCACACACCACCACGCCTGACTAATTTTTGTATCTTTAGTTGAGATGGGGTTTCATCATGTTGGCAAGGCCGGTCTCAAACTCCTGACCTCAAGTGATTCACCCGCCTCGGCTTCCCAAAGTGTTGGGATTATGGGCGTGGCTGTTAGACCCGGCTGCTTTTTATTTATTTATTTTTTTCATTTTTATTTTTTGTTTTGAGACGGAGTCTCCCTCTGTCGCGCAGGCTGGAGTGCAGTGGCGCCATCTCCACTCACTGCAAGCTCCGCCCCTCGGGTTCATGCCATTCTCCTGCCTCAGCCTCCCAAGTAGCTGGGACTACAGGCGCCTGCCACCATGCCCGGCTAATATTTTTTGTATTTTTAGTAGAGACGGGGTTTCACTGTGTTCGCCAGGATGGTCTCCATCTCCTAACCTCCTGATCTGCCCGCCTCGGGCTCCCAAAGTGCTGGGATTACAGGCGTGAGCCACTGTGCCCGGCCATGCTTTTTTTTTTTTTTTCTTTTTTTTTTTTTTGAGACGGAGTCTCGCTCTGTCGCCCAGGCTGGAGTGCAGTGGCGCAATCTCGGCTCACTGCAAGCTCCGCCTCCTGGGTTCACGCCATTCTCCTGCCTCAGCCTCTCCCAGTAGCTGGGACTACAGGCGCCCGCCACCACGCCCGGCTAATTTTTTGTATTTTTAGTAGAGACGGGGTTTCACCGTGGTCTCAATCTCCTGACCTCGTGATCCGCCCGCCTCGGCCTCCCAAAGTGCTGGGATTACAAGCATGAGCCACCGCGCCCGGCTTCACTCACATATTTTCATTCATTCAAACAAAATAGTATAGGTATGACCTCTGCTCTAGTTTATTTTTTATTTACTTATTTATATTTTGAGACAGTCTCACTCTGTTGCCCAGGTTGGAGCGCAGTGGCGCGATCTCAGCTCACTGCAACCTCTGCCTCCCAGGTTCAAGCAATTCTCATGCCTCAACCTCCCGAGTAGCTGGGACTACAGGCATGCACCACCATGCCTGGCCAATTTTTGTATGTTTTGTAAAGATGGGATTTCACCTCATTGCCCAAGCTAGTCTCCTGGGCTCAAGCAATCTATCCTCCTCATCCTCCCAAAGTGCTGGGATAATAGACATGAGCCAACACACCCAAATTCAATTTTTTAAATTATTTTTATTTTTTGAGATGGAGTTTTGCTCTTGTCACCCAGGTTGGAGTGCAATGGCATGATCTTGGCTCACTGCAACCTCCGCTTCCCTGGTTCAAGTGATTCTCCTGTGTCAGCCTCCCGAGTACCTGGGACTACGGGCATGGTGGTGCACGCCTGGCTAATTTTGTATTTTTTTAGTAGAGACGGGGTTTCTCCCTATTGGTCAAGCTGGTCTTGAACTCCCAACCTCAGGCGATCTGCCCACCTCAGCCTCCCTCCCAAAGTGCTGGGATTACAGGCGTGAGCCACTGTGCCTGGCCCAAATTCAATTTTTAATGGCGTCCTTGTCTTGTTTTATGGCTACAACATCATTTATCTGCCTGAGAATATTGTAGGGTTTGGTGTTCCCTTGTGTTCCCTCCAATATTAAGGGATACTCAGTTTTCCAGTACCTTGCCCTGGAGGTCTGGCTACAGGGCCAGGAGACTGGCGAGGTCTCAGTCTGGCATCTGTTCCTCCACTTGTCCCAGTCTGTAAGCTCTTGTGTTTTTTTTTTTTTTTTTTTTAATTATTTCTTTTGAGACAAGTCTCGCATTGTCACCCAGGCTGGAGTACAGTGGTGCGATCATAGCTCACTGCAGCCTTGAACTCCTGGGCTCATTCCAGTATCCTCCCACTTCAGTCTGCTGAGTAGCTGGGACTGTAGTCACGTGCCACCAGGCCCATCTAATTTTTAAAATTTTTTTGTAGAAACATTAAAGTCTCACTATGTTGCCCCAGCTGGTCTCAAACTCCTGGGCTCAAGCAATCCTGCCTCAGTCTCCAAAAGTGCTGGGACTACAGGTGTGAGCCTGTGCGCCCTGCTGTCTCGTGTTCTTGTCCAGAGCCTCAGCCTGCCTGGCTGAAGAAGAGTGGTTGTCTCCAGAGCAGCAGGCTGAGGGAGGGGACTTGGGAGTCAAGGGTCTAACTCTTCCTTTGCAAGCAGGCCTGTCTCTTAGTAGGCTCTTCCTGGATTCCAGCAGCATTTGTGTCCTGTTGTATGTGTGTGTTCTGGGGCCAGAGCTGGGGCTGGAACCCAGGCTGCCACTGGGCCCCAGCTCCAGCAGAAGTGCTGATGCCTTTGTAGGGCGTTTGCTGCAGCCAGTACAGTGATGGGCCCTGGCAGCATGGCAACATGGCTCACTCTGTTGCTTAGACTGGAGTGCAGTGGTGCAATCACAGCTTACTGCAGCCTTGAACTCCTGGGTCAAGTGATCCTCCCACCTCAGTCACCTCCTGAGTAGCTAGGACTACAGGTGAGAGCCACCAGGCTTGGCTAATTTTAAATTTTTTTTTTTTTTTTTTTTTTTTTTTTGGAGACAGAGTTTCGCTCTTGTCGCCCAGGCTGGAGTGCAATGGTGGGATCTTGGCTCACCACAACCCCCGCCTCCCGGGTTCAAGCGATTCTCCTGACTCAGCCTCCCGAGTAGCTGGGATTACAGGTATGCACGACCATTCCCAGCTAATTTTGTATTTTTAGTAGAGATGGTGTTTCTCCATGTTGGTCAGGCTGGTCTCGAATTCCCCATCTCAGGTGATCCACCCGCCTCGGCCTCCCAAAGTGCTGGGATTACAGGCATGAGCCACCGTGCCTGGCTAATTTTAAAATTTTTTATAGAGATAGGCTCTCGCTATGTTGCCCAGGCTGGTCTCAAATTCCTAGGCTCAAGTGTAATCCCAAAGTGGTGGGATTACAGGTGTGAGCCACTGTGTCTGGTCCCTTGCCTGCCTTTGATTCCTAATTACTATCATGGTTTCTGAAGCCTAGTAGAACTCATATCTGAATGGATACAGGAGGCTCTGGAGATGGGAATGGGGAGACAATAACTAGGGTCCCACTGAGCCAGCTACAGGCCCCCCCTCTTTTGTGAAAAGATGGTTGTGATGAAGACTTAAGTGTTCATTATATTCCAGGCAAGCCATTTTCTCTGACTCTGGGAGTTGTCTGGCACCATGGGTAAGGAAGCCCTACCCTGACAGTGGCACTGGAGGAAGAGCCTCAAGCTTAGGCACTGGCTTTCCCAAGTCCTTGGGTGAATTTGCAAACGTCACCTGTGTCCTCATGTTGCCCTAGGATGTTACATGCTGAGCTGTAAGCAGGATGCTGAATTAGGGGAACTGCTCAGTACTAAATATGATTAGGCCGGGCGCGGTGGCTCACGCTTGTAATCCCAGCACTTTGGGAGGCCGAGGCGGGCGGATAACGAGGTCAGGATATCGAGACCACGGTGAAACCCCATCTCTACTAAAAATACAAAAAATTAGCCGGGCGTGGTGGCAGGCGCCTGTAGTTCCAGCTACTCGGAGAGGCTGAAGCAGGAGAATGGCGTGAACCTGGGAGGCGGAGCTTGCAGTGAGCCGAGATTGCGCCACTGCACTCCAGCCTGGGCGACAGAGCGAGACTCCGTCTCAAAAAAAAAATAAAATAAAAAAAAGTACTAAATATGATTGTTATTACAACCACACAACTAGCAAGGAGTAGAACTGCATTAAAACACTGTTGCAAATTTCTTTTTTTTTTTTGAGATGGAGTCTCACTCTGTTGCCCAGGCTGGAGTGCAGTGGCACGATCTCAATCTCGGCTCACTGCAAGCTCTGCCTCCTGGGTTCACGCCATTCTCCTGCCTCAGCCTCCCCAGTAGCTGGGACTACAGGCGCCCGCCACCTCGCCTGGCTAATTTTTTGTATTTTTAGTAGAGAGGGGGTTTCACCATGTTCGCCAGGATGGTCTTGATCTCCTGACCTCGTGATCCGCCCGCCTCGGCCGCCCAAAGTACTGGGATTACAGGCGTGAGCCAACATGCCCGGCCCACTGTTGGAAATTTCTTTCCAAAACCTCTGCCGGCACCTGGCTGAATCCACAGAACTGGCAGGACACACAAAATGTGCTGGGTTAAGATGCTTTGGTGCTCTCTGTGGGTGCAGCTGACTGTTTTGCAGGCCTGCTTCTTGACCCTTGAGGCAGGCAGATCTGAGCCCCCACTAGGTAATTGTGGACAGTTTTTGAAAAGTGTTTTTTATGTGAGATCATGGGCTTCTTTTAAAGCCATTTGTGTATATGCAGTTCCCTTATCTGTAGGCCTTAATTTTGACATTTCTTTTTTCCTTCTCTAGGTTTGTTTTCTGTCCCTGCAGTACTGCTTTTTCCAGAATGTCATATAAATGGAATCGTACATTATTATTATTATTTTTGAGACAGCATCTCACTCTGTTGCCCAGGCTGGAGTGCAGTGGCACGATTTGGCACATTGCAACTTCCGCCTCCTTAATTCAAGCGGGAACCATACATTATATAGCCCTTTGCATCTGGATTCTTTTACTTACTTTGAGATATTTGAGATTTATTTGTGTTGTGACACGTACTAGCAGTTATTTCTTACTTTTTTTTTTTTTTTTTTTGAGACTGAGTCTCGCTCTGTTGCCCAGGCTGGAGTGCAGTTGCGCCATCTGGGCTCCCTGCAAGCTCCGCCTCCGAGGTTTGCGCCATTGTCCTTCCTCAGCCTCCCGAGTAGCTGGGACTACAGGCGCCCGCCACCACGCCCGGCTAATTTTTTTTTTTTTTTGTATTTTTTAGTAGAGACGGGGTTTCACCGTGTTAGCCAGGATGGTCTCGACCTCCTGACCTCATGATCCACCTGCCTCGGCCTCCCAAAGTGCTGGGATTACAAGCGTGAGCCACTGTGCCCGGCCTATTTCTTACTTTTTAAAAATTTTTTTGAGACAGGTCTCTGGAGTTCAGTACTACAATCACAGCTCACTGTAGCCTCAACTCCAATGCTCCAGTGGTCTTCCCACTGCAGCCCTCACTGCCCAGTAGCTTCGACTACAGGCACTTGTGCACCACTATGCTCAGTTAATTTAAAAATTTTATTTTTGAGACAGAGTCTCGCTCTGTCACGCAGGCTAGAGTGCAATGGCATGATCTCAGCTCACTGCAACCTCCACCTCCTGGGTTCAAATGATTCTTCTGCATCAGCCTTCTGAGTAGCTGGAATTACAGGTGCCCGCCACCTCATCAGGCTAGTTTTTGTAATTTTTTTTTTTTTCTGAGACAGTTTTTCGCTCTTGTTGCCCAGGCTGGAATGCAATGGCGTGATCTCAGCTCACCGCAACCTCTGCCTCCCAGGTTCAAGCGATTCTCCTGCCTCAGCCTCCCAAGTAGCTGGATTACAGGCATGTGCCACCACCCCCAGCTAATTTTTTTTTTTTTTTTTTAAGTAGAGACGGGGTTTCTCCATGGTGATCAGGCTGGTCTCGAACTCCTGACCTCAGGTGATCCGCCCACCTCGGCCTCCCGAAGTGCTGGGATTACAGGCGTGAGCCACAGTGCCCGGCCTAGTTTTTGTATTTTTAATAGAGATGGGGTTTCACCATGTTGGCCAGGCAGTCTGGTCTCGAACTCCTGACCTCAAGCGATCTGCCCACCTCGGCCTCCCAAAGTGCTGGAATTATAGGCTTCAGCCACCATGCTTGGCCTTAAATTTTTTTTTTTTCTTTTGAGACGGAATTTCGCTCTTTACCCAGGCTGGAGTGCAATGGCATGATCTTGGTTCACCATAACCTCTGCCTCCCGGGTTCAAGTGATTCTCTTGCCTCAGCCTCCCAAGTAGCTGGGATTACAGGCATGTGCCACCATGCCTGGCTAATTTTGTATTTTTAGTGGAGACGGGGTTTCTCCATGTTGGTCAGGCTGGTCTCAAACTCCTGACCTCAGGTGATCAGCCTGCCTCAGCCTCCCAAAGTGCTGGGATTACAGGCATGAGCCACCATGCCCGGCCTAAATTTTTTTTTTTGTAGTGTTGGGGTCTCACTTTGTTGCCCAGGGTGATCTTGAACTCCTGGGCTCAAGTGATCCTCCTGCCTAGGCCTCCTACATTGCTGGGGTTATAGGCATGAGCCACTGTCCCTGGCTTTTTTTTTTTTGCTGTGAATATAACATGCCTAGCTTTTCTTTTTTTTTTTTTTTTTTTTTTTTTTTTTGAGACAGAGTCTCGCTGTTGCCCAGGCTGGAGTGCAGTGGCGCGATCTCGGCTCACTGCAGGCTCCGCCCCCGGGGTTGACGCCATTCTCCTGCCTCAGCTTCCCGAGTAGCTGTGACTACAGGCACCCGCCACCTCGCCCGGCTAATTTTTTTGTATTTTTAGTAGAGACAGGGTTTCACTGTGTTAGCCAGGATGGTCTCGATCTCCTGACCTCGTGATCCGCCCGCCTCAGCCTCCCAAAGTGCTGGGATTACAGGCGTGAGCCACTGCGCCCGTAACATGCCTAGCTTTTCTTTGTGTTGTGATTTTTACCTTTTCAATACATAATGTACAAGGACATATTTTCTGGTTATGATAGAAATAATTTATTTGAAAGTCTATCCATGTTGAAACAACTAAAAATGCTGTGCCTTTGTCTGTTGGTAGAAGAACTAAGCTCCCTTAAAGAAATCTAGAGAGCAGAAGGGAACAGGAAAATGAGAGACCACAAACTAAAGGGAGAAAATGAACTTTTCAATAAGGCTTGCAGGCTTGCTCTAGCAGTTGTAGTGATTAAAAGTAGTGGCAATGGCTGGGTGCAGTGGCTCACGCCTGTAATCCTAGCACTTTGGGAGGCCTAGGTGGGCAGATTGCCTGAGTTCAGGAGCTCAAGGCCAGCATAGTGAAACCCCATCTCTACTAAAAATACAAAAATTAGCCGGGCATGGTGGCACACGCCTGTAATCCCAAGGAAGCTGAGGCATGAGAATCACTTGAACCCAGGAGGTGGAGGGGTTACAGTGACCCGAGATCATGCCATTGCACTCCAGCCTGGGCAACAGAGCAAGACTCCATCTCAAAAAAAAAAAAAAAGAAGTGGTAAAGGATAAATACCAAACAAAACTGAGCCTCAAAACATACTACACATATATGGGAAGTTCAAATAAAATATAGAGTTGGGATGTATTCATAGGTGTCTGGCTTTACTTACGGGGAAAAATATTAGCTCCCTACCTCATACCATATACAAATAATCAAATAATTATGTTGATTAAACCTGAGTGGCCTAATTCAAATAAATGTTTCTTAGAGAGGTGAGTTATATGTTTTCTGATTGTAAAAGTTATATGGGCTTAAGGTAGTTAACCCCCAAACCTTCCTTCTGAGTATGAATTTTTATAGTTAGAGAAGAAATGCCGGAGAGAAATGGCTTAAACATTAATAATTGATACTGTATTATGCAGGCTTCTTGTTTTCACTTTATATAACTTTGTCTAACAATAAGTACTGCACTCTTTGCCCCCTATTGTGGAAGCAGGTAATTTAGTTAACCAGTCCTCTTGACTGTGATTTGATTGCAGTGTTTGCTATGACAAATGGGACTGCAGCGACCCCCTTGCACAGAGGCCTTGGCGAGAGCTTTGAACTGGGTGGTTTCTGAGCAGTAGAATCCTGTGTAACAGGATACAGACATTAGGCATTTTAGATGACACAGTCAAGATTACTATCCCAAAGACTGAACCAGTATCCCTGCCGTGTAGGTATTTAGGCTTAAGATGACTAAATACTGTGTAGCTATGTAGACTTGAGATTTAAGGCGTTCTTAGTTGAAGCCACAGGTGCAGCCCACTGTGAGGGAAGGGCCAAGATTGAGGGGGTCTGTTTCCAGAATATTGACCTCCTTTGCCCTCTTAGGAGGGGACAGGGCCCTTGGCTCTGATTTTGCCAAGGGGTAGGTGGCCACAGGAATTGGGCATGGCAGTGCCTAGGATTCTGCTCCAATGCTGCCCCTCATTCTCTGAGTTACCACTGACCACCCCTTGGGGCTGCCACATCCTTCAAGGGGTTCTCAAAGTGTATATAGGGGAAGGGGCTGGGTGTTTGTGATTTCTGTATAAAGGGCAAAAAGTTTAGACTCTAAAGTTACTGTCATCTTTTCAGATCTTTATGGTCCTAGTTTTTTTTTTTCCTGTTACTTATCTAAAAGGTAATGACGTGATTTTATTCCAATGCGCTGACAAACATCTGAGTGTATTTTGGTGTCATGCACAGTCTGCAGATAGCCACTTGTCTGGTTTTCCCCTGTTTGGACGCACACTTTTTTTTTTTTTTTGAGATGGAATTTCGCTCTTGTTGCCCAGGCTAGAGTGCAATGGTGCAATCCTGAGTAGCTGGGATTACAGGCTTGTGCCACCACCCTGGCTAATTTTGTATTTTTAGTAGAGACGGGGTTTCTCCATGTTGGTCAGGCTGGTCTTGAACTCCTGACCTCAGGTAATCCGCCCTCCTCGGCCTCCCAAAGTGCTGGGATCACAGGCGTGAGCCACCGCACCTGGCTTTTTTTTTTTTTTTTTTTTTCGAGACGGAGCCTGAGCCTGTACTGTTGCCCAGGCTGGAGTGCAGTGGCTCACTGCGACCTCTGCCTCCCAGGTTCAAGCGATTCTCCTGCCTCAGCCTCCCGAATAGCTGGGACTATAGGTGTGTGCCACCACGCCCAGTTAATTTTTTGTATGGACACACTCTTCTGATAATTCTGCTTATGCCAAGGTCCCAGCTTATACTGTAGGATGACAGTGGTACATGTACTCATGACCTAGAGGCACTGAGCAATTCCCCAAATGCATTCTGAATTGTGGAGGGTGATGGGGTGGATACTTCTTGATTGGCCTTGTGGGGTGGTGCTATGGTGGGTAGCAAGATGGCACATGAGAATAAGTGACTTCAGGTATCATGACTGTGTCATCTATGCAGGGGTCCTTGGTACCAACTTCCCACTGAATTGGGTGGGTTACTTTATTTCACAGATTATAAAACTGGGGTTTGAGAGAAATATTGGGCTTTTTTTTTTTTTTTTTTTTTATAACAGGGTCTTGTGCTATCACTGGGCCTAGAGTGCAGTGGCATAACAATAGCTTACTGCAGCCTCAACCTCCCAGGCTTAGGTGATCATTCCTCATCAGCCTCCGAGGAGCTGGGGCTACAGGCGAGTAGCTAGGACTACAGGGGCAGGCCAACACATTCAGCTAATTTTAAGAAATATTTTAATGGAGAAGAGGTCTTGCTGTGTTGCCCAGGCTGGCGTTGAACTCCTGAGCCCAAGCTCCAGCCTCGGCCTTCTAAAGTGGTGGGATTGCAGGCATGAGCCACCGCACCTGGCAGTGTTGTTTTTTTTTTTTTTTTGCTGCTTTCCTGTAAATCTGATGTTTTCTGGAATTTAGGGTAAGTTCCTTATCCGACAGAGCAAAAGCACAGTACTGGGACCTTGTGTTCTGTCATGTGTTCTGCTGCTGCCACTAGTGTGGACAGCCTGAGTCTGGCCCCCTTTCCTTTGGATGTGCTGTCCCTGCTGCCTGGATCCTTCCCGCTCTCTACTTCACCTAGGTGTGGTGTCCCTCCCTGGGCTTAACTTTTACAGGCTACTGCATTGTTTTATGGTGTCTTTTTTTTTTCTTTTTTTTTTTTTTTTTGAGACAAAGTCTCACTCTGTCACACAGGCTGGAGTGCAGTGGCGCAATCTCCGCTCACTGCAAGCTCTGCCTCCTGGATTCACACCATTCTCCTGCCTCAGCCTCACGAGTAGCTGGGACTACAGGCGCCCACCACCATGCCCGGCTAATTTTTTGTGTTTTTAGTAGAGACGGGGTATCATCATGTTAGCCAAGACGGTCTCGATCTCCTGACCTTGTGATCTGCCCACCTTGGCCTCCCAAAGTGCTGGGATTACAGACCTGAGCCACTGCGCCTGGCATTTTTTTTTTTTTTTTTTTTAGATTGAAGGAGTACATGTGCTTGTTTGTTGCATGGGTATATTACTTACTGGTGGGGATTGGGCTTCTGGTGTATCCATTACCCAAAGAGTGAACATTGTACCTGATAGGTGATTTTTCAACCCTTGCTCCTTCCCATCCTCCAGTCTTTCTGGGGTCTCCCATGTCTTGTCTTGTCTTTTCTTTTTTCTTTTCTATTTTGAGATGGAGTCTCCCCCTTGTCGCCCAGGCTGGAGTACAGTGGCACGATCTCAACCTCACTGCAATCTGCTCACTGCAACCCCCACCTCCCGGGTTCAAGAGATTTTCCTGCCAAGCCTCCTGAGTAGCTGGGATTACACCCGCCCACCACCATGACTGGCTAATTTTTTTTTTGCATTTTCAGTAGAGACCAGGTTTCACCATGTTCGTCAGGCTGGTCTCGAACTCCTGGCCTCAAGTGATCTGCCCGCTTCGGCCTCCCGAAGTGCTGGGATTACAGGCTTGAGCCACAGCACCTGGTCCTAGATATTTCTCTAACATAGGCTGTGGAGGTGGAATTTTTATTTATTTTTTCTTTAAATCAATACTCTCCACTGAATGTAGGATTTTAGTTTTTAATTTTTTACTGCACCCCAGGGGTTGGGACAGATACCAAAGTGACCCCCCTTCCTGCATTGTGAGGTTTAATTAATGCAATTAACATTTACGAAGTGCTCTGAAACAGCTCTGCTGCTGGTGTCAGCCTGGAGGAAATGAGTGACATCAGTTCTCAGCATTATTGCTGGGTTGGGGTGAGTCCCTGAGCCTCCTCTGAGTCTAATTGGGGGTGCCACCTACCCCTCTGTCTGCCACATTGCATTTGAGTACATCTGACCTGGTTCAGTTGGGGCACAGGCACCCTGCTGCACTAATGAGGAAGGCCCCTCGGGGAGAACCTTTTGGGTGGGCCCACCCAGCACTGCTGCCCACCCTGAATCACACGCTGGATCCCAGCCTCTGGGAAAGGGTCAGAGTTCACCTCTCATCACAAGGTTAGGCAGCCACCTCCTGTGAAGGGAAACGCTCAGCTGGTATATCATGTCCCAGCCACGAAGCTCCCTTCATCCCTGGGATAGGTGATGCATTGTTCATAACTTCTGTAATTCTTGTCTGTCTGTCTCAGTTATGGCAATTCCAGGCACTTGCCCTGCATTGCCTGGGCATGAGATTTGGCACTGCCACTTCTCTGGGTGACTTAACTCATCTGAGCCTGTTGAAGGCAGGGGGATAAGACCTGCCCCAGGATGGGGTGGGGGTTAAAAGAGGTGGCAGACAGGCTGGGTGCGGTGGCTTACGCCTGTGAATCCCAGGCCAAGGTGAGTAGATCACCTGAGGTCAGGAGTTTGAGACCAGCCTGGCCAACATGGCGAAACCACGTCTCTACTAAAAATACAAAAATTAGCCAGGCATGGTGGTGCAAGCCTGTAATCCCAGCTACTCGGGAGGCTGAGGCAGGAGAATCACTTGAACCCGGGAGGTGGAGGTTCAGTGAGCCGAGATCACGCCACTGCACACCAGCCCAGCCCAGGTGACAGAGTGAGACTTGATCTTAAAAAAAGAAAAAAAATCCATGGTGGTAGACAGTGTTCAGCCTACAGTAAGTAGGGCCCTGGGAACTGTTAGCTACTTGATGTTAAAGTGGCAGTGTGGGATGATGCAGTTCTAAATCCAGCATGTCCGCCACTCTGGATAGGTCATATTAGATAAAGCAGTTGGCTTGTGATGGGGGCCGTGTTATCTGGAAATGCCAGCCTTGAATCATGAAGTCAGTGAGATACATAGAAAGAGGTGGGGAGATTTGTATCCACCAGTACACACCTGATGCTAGTTTAATTTCTCTTGTCCTGATTCTAAGAACATGTAGTTAAATTTGTATGTTATTTACCTTCCCTATATATTGATCAAGGAGGTAGTATGTCAGTCTCTGTCTCGGTTTCTCCATCTGCAAAACAGGAATAACAGTACTTACCACATTTAAAGATTAAATGAGTTAAGATAAGTAAAGCCAAAACAGTGCCTGACACACATAGTAAGCACTGAAAAAAAGATGACCTTATTATTAGGGGAGATTTTTATATATTTATACATGTGGGAGGAAAGGCCTAGGAGAGAAGCTTTTATTCCTGGATTTTGAGCTGTGGGTTTTGAGGTCTGAGAAAGGAAGCAGGAGGTGTAGGGAGTTGGGGAGGGCTTCCAGGCTGAGAGAACACAGCAGCACATGCCTCGAGGCTAGATTGTCTTGGCCTGTGTGTAGACTGAAGGGGGGTAGGGGAGGAACTGAGCTGGGCATCTTTAGTCACGGGTGCAGGTTCTGAAGTTGGTGTGTGCTGTCTACACAGCTGTGGCTATAAGGCAATGAGGGTAATTAATTTCACTGCAAACGTAGGGTCGTGATAAAAACAGAAGGAATTTTAAATGAAATCACATTGAATTATGCAATGAGAAGAAAGTGTATTTAAGCGCTCAGTTTGCTCCTGGGGGGCACCCAGGTAGCTAGTGCCATTTATTGTGGGTATTCTTCCTGGACTGTCTCTCCAGTACCCTCAAGTCTTGTTCTAGGGGCTTGAGGCTTTTCCTGAAAGTTGAGATACGGGTTTTGGAAGGTGTGCTGCCCACACGTTGGGTAGGCTGGTGGCCAGTTGGCACTGTTGAGGCCCTGGGGGAAGGCCCAGGGTGGTTAATCATTGTCAGCCTGGGTCTGTCTAGGAGGTGAGACTCCTGTCTGGCTTCTTGTTGACCCAGTTAGGGGCTGTCTGAGGACTGGGGTTCAATGTTGCCTGCGAAACCCAGCACACATTAGAACCTCAGGCCCTGGATGAAGGCAAAGGAGGTCACATCCTTCAGTCCAGGCCTCTGGTCTGCTACCAGCTCCTGGCCACAAACAAACCCTGTGTGTCCTCCCCCCAGAGCACTTTGGGGAGGTGGACCCTCCTGGAGACACCAGGTACACCAGGTAGCCCCACCTCCCACTCTATGCCAGGCCCACTAGGTTACTTTGTTCACTGATTTGGCCTGAGGTGAAACGCTTGAAATTAATGATTATTCTGAACCGACACTCCAGCAGCTTTCCTGGGATTCTGGCCACTTTGTCTCATAGGAACTGGCCATAGGTCAGCCAGCCTGTTCTTCCGGGTCAGGGCTTGGGAGAAAAAGGGCTGAGAAGCAGCTGATTGGTCTGATTCAGGCATGTCCCCTGTCCTTGGAAGGGGAAATTCCTTAACAGGTGCTGACACACACCCTGGATCATGTGAGGCACAGAAAGCCTAGGTGCTATGTATCAGCACACGTTTATAATCTGAACAATACTGCTTTAACATGCATATTAATCACCCAGGCATGACTTGTGTGTGTTAAAATGTCTTGTGAAAATCCTGCTTCAGGCCGGGTGCGGTGGCTCACGCCTGTAATCCCAGCACTTTGGGAGGCTGAGGTGGGCGGATCACGAGGACAAGAGATCGAGATCATCCTGGCCAACATGGCGAAACCCATCTCTACTAAAAATACAAAAATTAGCTGGGCATGGTGGCATGCGCCTGTAATCCCAGCTGCTCAGGAGGCTGAGGCAGGAGAATCGCTTGAACCTGGGAGGCAGAGGTTGTGGTGAGCTGAGATCGCGCCATTGCATTCCAGCCTGGCAGAGGTCGCACCACTGCACTCCAGCCTGGCGACAGAGGGAGACTCTTCTCAAAAAAAAAAAGAAAAAAGAAAATCCTGCTTCAGGACATCTAGCTTAGTGCCGGAGATTTCTCCAACCAGCTCCCAGTTCCAACAGTTCTTCCAACCAGCTCTCAGGTGATGGTACTGTAGCCTGCGTGGCTCCTGGGCCACACAGGGAGTAGCAGCAGAGGTCCAGTTGCCCCATGCAATGGGCAGGTGCAGGGTCTGGAATTGGGAGCTCCCACCACAGATTGCACCTCTGCCTGGGGGCGCCACTGGGCTCATCAGACTGAGCTCATGGCGCCCCCTGGTGGGCGATGCCAGTGGCGCCAGTGCAGCTCGGAGCCCGTAATACAAGGCGTGGCTTCTAGAAGGTACCCTGGTTTGAGATGCTGAGGTGGGAGGATCCTTTGAGGCCAAGAGTTTGAGGCCAGCCTGGGCAAATAGCCAGGCTCTGTCTCTACAAAAAATTAGCCACACCTGGTGGCACACACCTGTGGGCCCAGCCGGAGGATCACTCAAACCCGGGGAGTTGAAGCCTGCAGGGAGCCGTGATCACGCCACTGCACTCGAGCCTGGGTGACCAAGTGAGACCCTGTCTCTTAAGATAGATGGATGGATGGATGGACAGACAGAAGATAAACTGCGAGGCTAGCATGGGTTGTCTGGCAGGGGCTGGTATGTCTCCATGATGGAGCCCAGAGGCAGGGAGGCCCAGTGCATATGGGCAGCAGCTTATTGGGGAAGCTTTTCCCAGGCACGGTTCCAGGACAGAAGGGTGTGGTGTGAGTGACCTGGAGCTGTTTCTGGCTCAGGGATGGGAGCCTGGAGGTCTCATTATGCCTAGGCTTTTATAATATTTTTGCCAACCAAAGGTGGAACAAAAAGCAAAGGCAAGTGACTTGGAAAACTCGGTTTCAGCTGACATTTATGCCCTGGAGTTTTTTACTCGTTCTCTATCTAATCCTGGCCCCACCTCTTAGATGGGCTGTATGACCTTGGAGAATAACCTAGTCTGTATGTCAGTTTTCTTTTTCTAGAAGATGAGCTCTCCAGTCTCCCTAGGGGGAGATACAGGTTCTTGCATCCAACAAAATCTATGTGCCCATAATGTTGCAGGCAATGGGCCAGCCCAGAGGTCATACAGCCTGCCAACCCATCAGTGTGGCCCTGGCCCTGTGTGTTAGCTGATTTACCTGACCAGGAAGGGCAGCAGTGGGGAGGCCAAGTCCCAGAGGTGAGGGCGAGGCTACAATGGATCTGGGGAGTCCCCCTCCTGGTAACTGCCCCCAGGCTTTCTGCCTGTGCCTCCATCCTTCCCTCCTTGGGAACTTGGGACTCTGAGCCCCAGCTGGTGAGGGAGGAGGGGAGTGAGCGACAGGCCAGCAGACCAATGGGCCCTGGAGGATGGGGTGAGGCGGGGCTTGTGCTGCCATGGAGAGGAGAGAAGCGGTTCTGTGGGGGAGGAGGGGGTGGGTGGGAAGAGGACCTGGAGATTGAGGGGAAGGGAGAGAGCAAACAAAGGGGTCAGGAGGGAAAATAATGCACTGGCTTCCTGAGCCCCTGCAGAGGCTGAGCAGGGAGAGGGGGCCAGGGCCAGAGGGGACAGAGGCTGGCGGCAGACGGGCCGGGACAGGCAGGTCCTAAATGGCATTGTTTGAAGGGGCCGGCTAATTGCACAGAGCAGTCTGAGCCTGAGACCCCAGCCCTGGCCTCCCCACTCTGTCCTGGGTGCTGGCGTCTGAGCCTTCGGGACAGCCTGTCCACATGGAACCAAGTCCTGAGCCTCCGAGCTTGGTGAGGGGGAGGCTATGAGGGGCAGCCTGGGTGGGGTACTTGGGCAAGAGCATCACCCTGAGAATGCATCCTGGGGCCTTGGCCTGAGAACATAGAGCCCATGGCGGGGTGTCTGGGGGAACACTGCCCCTCTCGTGTCCCTGCTTCCCTTCCACCCCACCCATTCTGGCTTCTCCCACAGGAAAGCATGAAGGGAGACACCAGGCATCTCAATGGAGAGGAGGACGCCGGCGGGAGGGAAGACTCGATCCTCGTCAACGGGGCCTGCAGCGACCAGTCCTCCGACTCGCCCCCGATCCTGGAGGCTATCCGCACCCCGGAGATCAGAGGTGGCTGGGCAGTGGGGACTGGGGTGGTGTCAGGCGCTGACACAGTGAGCGGTCACTGCAGACCACTGGAGGCTTTGGGGAGAGTCTCTGACAACTTCCACCACAATTCCCCGGGAGGGAAGAAAGCTCTAGCAAGGAGGGATGCAGGCTCGAGCCCTTCACGCCTGCCCGCAGCCCTTGGCCTCCCCGCTGGGACTCTCATCTCAGCTGGGACTCTGAGCCTGACACAAGGGTGATGGTTCCTTGTCCTCTGCCAGTCATGACAGGGGTGGTCTCGGCATGGGCCGTCGGAGAGCCCTTCTACAGTGGGACCCTCTCCCCACTCAGAGCTGGGCTGGGGTCGGGAGGGGGAGGTCTGGAGTGTGCTTCCTTTCCACCCTGCCCTGAGCAGCTCCAGCCAGCTCACTTGGGATCCCGCCCCAGCTGGGTTGGAAAGCCCGGCATTGTCCTCTCAGCTGTGCCATCCTATGGAACTTCCTGCGAGCGTGAAAGGGTTCTATTTCTGCATTGTTCCCCACAATAGCCACACTCTACATGGGAGCACTTGAGAAGCGGCTGACACAGCAGGCAGTGAATTGTTCCTGGAAATGTAGTTAGTGGTCCCTGGATGGGCAGCACCCTGCTGGAAGGAATCGGAGGGCTCCCCTTCTTGGTAACTTCAGTGTTGTTTTGGGTCCTGTCGCGTGCCTGGCCCAGGGCTCTGTTGTCTTATGAATAAAATCAATGGAGAAGATGAGTGATATGGAGGGACTGAGAGCAAATCCCTGTGGCTGACAATAGTGTAGGGGAGATCCCAGGCCACGCCACAGAGAAAAACCCCTATCAACAAGGCCGATCCCCAGGCTGGTGCCTGCCCCCACAAAACAGACCCCTGGCTGTTTCCTCTACAGGCCGAAGATCAAGCTCGCGACTCTCCAAGAGGGAGGTGTCCAGTCTGCTAAGCTACACGCAGGTATGGTCTCTGCTCTCTCTTTTCCAGGGCTCAGGGACTTTGTCTTTGGCTTTCATCACGTGGGCAACCTGAGGCCCACAAAAACTGGCATCTGCAAATGTATGGAGGGTTGTCGAGCTAGATGCTTTCTGCATATATTTGGCATTATTTTTTCAATATGGATGATCAGTTACATTGATAAATCTCTAATATGGTAGTCCCCTCTTGTCTGTCATTTTGCTTCCCACAATTTCAGTTGCTTGCAGTCAACTGCCATCGGAAAGTATTAAATGGAAAATATTAAATGGTAAATCTCAGAAATAAACAATTGATACATTTTAAATTGAGTGCCATTCTGGTAGCATGATGGAATCTCACACTGTCCTGCTCCGTCCTGCCCAGGATCAGTCCTGTCTTTGTCCAACATCTTGACGCTTAGGCGCTAACCTGCCTGTTAGTCACTTGTAGCCGTCTCTGTGCTCGGATCAGTCGCAGCATCACAGTGCTTGTGTTCAAGTAATGCTTGTTTTACTTAATAACAGCCCCAAAGTGCAGGATGATGATGCTGGCAATTCAGTTATGCCAAAGAGAAGCCATGAAGTGTTTCCTTTAAGTGAAAAAGTGGAAGTTCTCAAAAAGGAAAGAAGAAATCATATGCTGAAGTTGTTAGATCTGTGGTAAGAACAAATCTTCCAGCCGTGAAATCATGAAGAAGGAAAAATAAATTCACGCTAGTTTTACTGTTGCACCTCAAACTGCAAAAGTTATGGCCATGTTGTGTGATAAGTGTGTAGTTAAGATGGAAAAGGCATTAAATTTATAGGTGGAAGTCATGAACAGAAATGTGTTCTGATTGATAGCAGTGCTTTGTGCCAGGAAGCATTGAGCCTATAGCAAGGGATCCCCTGACACCAAACCATTTACTTCAAGTAAGGGATGGTTACATAGATTCAAGAATAGGTTTCTACTGAAAACTATAAAAATGACTGGAGAGGCTGCATTTGCCAATGAAAAAGCTGCTGCTACATTTTCAGAGGAGTTGAAGTTGATTAAGAAAGGAAACCATCCAAAACTAAGACTGCAGTGAAACCAGACTCCTCCAGAAGATGATGTCTGATAGAACCTACATTCATGAAAGTGCAAAGGAGGAAGACACCAGGTCATAAACCATGGAAGGACAGATTAACCCTGAACAGAGTACAAGAAGATATTTTGAGAGAGAAACCACATTCATATGGCTTTTATTAACAGTATATTGTAATTGCTCTATTTTATTATTAGTTGTTAATCTGTGCCTAATTTATAAATTAAACTTTATCATAGGTATGTAGATATAGACAAAAACAGAGCACATACAGGGTTCCATCTTCCAAGGTATCAGGCAGCCATGGGGGGTCTTGAATGTATCCCCCCTGGATAAGGGGAGGCTACTGTATAGCAAACTGTCTTTTTATTCCTGGAATGAGTCCAACTTGGTCATGGTGCATTTTGAAGTTGATTTTATTCATGTATTCATGAGTGAAATAGGTATATGATTTTTTTATTCATTTATTTTTGAGATGAAGTCTGTTGCCCAGGCTGGAGTGCAATGGCACGATCTCTGCTCACTGCAACCTCCCACCTCCCAGGCTCAAGCGATTCCCCTGCCTCAGGCTCCCGAGTAGCTGAGACTACAGGCAATGCACCACCCAGCCAATTTTTTTGTATTTTTAGTAGAGATTGGGTTTCACCATGTTGGCCAGGCTGGTCTCGAACTCCTGGCCTCAAGTGATCCACCTGTCCTGGCCTCCCAAAGTGCTGGGATTACAAGCATGAGCCACCACACCTGGCCGATTGTATTTCTTTAAATATATCTGTGGTTTTGATGTTAGGATTATGTGGGCTCAAGGAATTTTTTTACAAGCTGGAAGAAACTTGTCTAAGCTTATTTTAATGAATTTCAAACAATTATATCTTTTAAGACTTGCTACATTATCAAGCTTTCTACTTCATTTACTTTTCCAAGGTTGGATCTTTCCCATCATGTTTTGTGTTCCTTCCTTTACTGACACCGTCTGTTTCCTAATTATTCTTAGTAGAGTTTGTCAGTTGGGTTGGTTTTGCTCAGAGCCAGTATCAGTCATAAAAGTCCTGGGCAATGAAAACTCACCCTCAGCTTCCATTCTCTTGGTGGTGGCCAACCTACTTAGGGGATTCAGAAGGTGAGGAACACAAGCCCTGGGAGGAATTAGGGCAGCTGCAGGATCAGAGGCTCAGCACTGTTGTTTCTGGTAGCTAGTTACCACTAACAGTAATGAAATCTCTTGCCCACACATTTCTTTTTGTTTTTTTGTTTTGTTTTGAGACAGAGTCTTGCTCTGTCGCCCAGGCTGGAGTGCAATGGCACGATCTCGGCTCACTGCAACCTCCGCCTCCCAGGTTCAAGTAATTTTCTTGCCTCAGCCTCCCAAGTAGCTGGGCTTACAGGCATGCGCCACTGTGCCCAGCTAACTTTGTATTTGTATTTTTTTTTTTTTTTTTGAGATGGAGTCTCACTCTTGTTCCCCAGGCTAGAGTGCAGTGGCGCAATCTCGGCTCACTGTAACCTCCACCTCCCAGGTTTAAGCAATACTCCTCAGCCTCCTAAGTATGAGTAGCTGGAATTATAGGCACATGCCACCATGCCTTGCTAATTTTTGTATTTTTAGTAGAGACAGGGTTTTGCCATATTGGCCAGGCTGGTCTTGAACTCCTGACCTCAGGTGATCCACCTGCATCGGCCTCCCAAAGTGTTGGAATTACACGCCTGGCCTAATTTTTGTATTCTTTTTTTTTTTTTTTTTTTGAGACAGAGGCTCGCTGTCGCCCAGGCTGGAGTGCAGTGGCGTGATCTCGGCTCACTGCAGGCTTTGCCCCCTGGGGTTCACGCCATTCTCCTGCCTCGGCCTCCCGAGTAGCTGGGACTACAGGCGCCCGCCACCTTGCCTGGCTAATTTTTTGTATTTTTAGTGGAGACGGGGTTTCACCGTGTTAGCTAGAGTGGTCTCGATCTCCTGACCTCGTGATCTACCCGCCTCGGCCTCCCAAAGTGCTGGGATTACAGGCGTGAGCCACCGCGCCCGGCCTAATTTTTGTATTCTTAGTAGAGGCAGGGTTTCACCTTCTTGGCCAGGCTGGTCAGGTGACCTCAGTCTGCCCCAGAATCCCAAAGTGTTGGGATTACAGGTATGAGCCACCACACCCGGCATATTATTTGATTCTTAATGTAACCCTGTTGTGCTATGAGGGAAGTACTGTTATTCTAATTTTAAAATGAGGGAAATGGACTCAAAGCCATACAGTTGGTGAGTGAAGGCAAGTGCTTAACACTCCAGCCAGACCTAGCTGCTCGCTGCTTCAGCTTTTGTCTTTGGCTTATGTTGGGTTTTGGTGTGAGGTGTGAGGCCTGCACGAGGAAGCCCTGATGACATGGTGCAGGTTTCGTGCCATTGCTTCTGGGGCATCTGTCGTGGTTGGCCTGTGTCTGCACCCATATGCGTTGTGTTGTGATGAGTGACCCGGTCTCCCTGCCAGGCACAGATGATCAGTCTTGCATATTGCAGTTGCCTTGTTTCTTTGACTTGCTGATACCCTGGGGTCTTCATCATGTTCATCATGTTTCCTTATAAAGGACTTGACAGGCGATGGCGACGGGGAAGATGGGGATGGCTCTGACACCCCAGTGATGCCAAAGCTCTTCCGGGAAACCAGGACTCGGTCAGAAAGCCTAGCTGTAAGTAGCCACACCCCGAGCCAAAGCACTTGTGGCCACCACTCTACATAGCATACATAGCATGCTACATACATAGCATGGCTCCCTAGGGGAGCTTTTAAGAGAGAAGGTGATGAAAAAATGTTTTGAAACTAGAAAATATAAATAAGGCTCTTGGACTGTTGTTGGAGGGTTTTCTTTTTTCTTTTTTTTTTTTCTGAGACAGAGTCTCGCTGTGTTGCTCAGGCTGGAGTGTAATGGCGCGATCTTAGCTCACTGCAACCTCTGCCTCCTGGGTCTAAACGATTCTCCTGCCTCAGCCTCCCAAGTAGCTGGGACTACAGGCACCTACCACCACACCCGGCCAGTTTTTGTATTTTTAGTAGAGATGAAGTTTCACCATGTTGGCTAGGCTGGTCTCGAACTCTTGACCTGAGGTGATCCACCCACCTTGACCTCCCAAAGTGCTGGGATTTCAGGCGTGAGCCACTGCGCCCGGCTGGAAGATTTTCTGTATGTGCCATTTCTTTCAGGTGGTTTTTAAGTTCTTTCTTGTAACACTCTTGGAGGTGCCTAAGGGTGATAGAGTTTGCAGGGTGGATGGCTCAGCTGCTCATGACCTAGGGAGTCCACCACTTCTGTGGGTGTATTTTGTGGCTCAGAGTTTTGAGGTATGGCAATGGGAAGGCAGTTATTGCTTATGGTCACCCAGCCCTTCAGAGACCAGACTGACAATTACTGTCCCAGGTGTGGGTTACAGTCTTCCCTTCCCAGGATATGATCTGTATCATCCCCTTTATGGAGATGAGAGAAGATTCTAGCAACTTACCTGAGGTTAAACATCAACTCTTCTATGCAGAATTTCCACACAGGTTCTGCAACAACCAAATTCATGCCATTTTTGACAATGAACATAGAGCCTAAGGAATTCTGTTCCATCTTGATGATCTGGTGCCTTCCTGAACCCAGTAATTGGCCTTATGCTTCTTTGACATAAAAGTTTGTTTTAGAGTGAACATGAATTTTTCTTTCTTTGTTTTTTTTGTTTTTTTTCTGTTTTTTTGAGATGCAGTCTCACTCTGTTGCCCAGGCTGGAGTGCAGTGACGTGATCTCAGCACACTGCAACCTCTGCCTCCCTGCCTCAGCCTCCTGAGTAGCTGTGACTACAGGCACCCACCACCACGCCTGGCTAATTTTTGCATTTTTAGTGGAGATGGGGTTTCACCATTTTATCCAGGATGATCCCGAATTTCTGATCTCAAGTGATCTGCCCGCCTTGGCCTCCCAAAGTGCTGGGTATACAGGCATGAACCACTGCGCTTGGCCAGATTTTCATTTTTCAATCCCAGTTGGCAGGTGCCATTTCAGCTGGCCAAGTCTGTCTGCTGTGACAGGCAGAGCAGGACCTGCTGGGAATTGTCGGGCAGCCTAGCTGGCCACCCTACCACCTCTATTCCAAGAACTGGGGAATTCTGGCTGGACTCAGTCCAGAGTCCCACCTCATCACCTGTTCACTTCCAGTTGTCCTGAAGCTGGCTACCAGGTCTCCTTGGCCACCTCAAGGCCTAATCCTCCTGGCCCCGCCAGACCCCAGGCCTCCAGTCACCTAAGGCCCAGTGAGTGTCCTCTCTTGCTTCCAGGTCCGAACTCGAAATAACAACAGTGTCTCCAGCCGGGAGAGGCACAGGCCTTCCCCACGTTCCACCCGAGGCCGGCAGGGCCGCAACCATGTGGACGAGTCCCCTGTGGAGTTCCCGGCTACCAGGGTTGGTTCCCCAGATGCCCAGACCCCTGCCCCCAGTCTCTAACTGGGAGATATGCCTTACTCACTGCACTACTGGCTGTGGCTGGTGGATAATCTGTGTCCTTTTTTCACACTGCTTTTCAGGTTCTTGCTTTTTCTTTCCTCTCCTGGGTAAGCTTCCCGTAAGCCTGTTGGCTTCTCTCCTGGTCTGATCTCAGATGGCACTCTGTTGGGAATGGAAGCTTTCCCTGTTGACTTGGTTCTTGTTGTAACTTGGAAACAAGGTAGAAAACACTGACTTCCAGAACTGTCTTCTCCCTCATGTCTTCTTCACCTGTCTTGAGGCAACCCTAGGGGGTATGGCAACACTTTACTCTCTGAGAGTCCCTTGTCATTACCCATCATTTGTGCCTTTGTCATCTTTCTGTCTCTGTCTCTGGGACAGCTACAATGACTTTCTCCCACCTCTTAAGGGATACATGTTCCTGGAAAAGTTTCTTCAGCGGTCTCTGTTCTCTTTAACTTCTTCGGTCTTTGCTCTTTCTTTTTGCCTAGGAGGCATATGGGGTTGCCGTTGGTCTCTGGTCACTGACATCCTTTGCTCTGGCCCAAACTATGTGTCCCTCTGTCCATAGTCCCTGAGACGGCGGGCAACAGCATCGACAGGAACGCCATGGCCGTCCCCTCCCGGCTCTTACCTTACCATCGACCTCACAGACGACACCGAGGACACACATGGGACGCCCCAGAGCAGCAGTACCCCCTACGCCCGCCTAGCCCAGGACAGCCAGCAGGGGGGCCTGGAGTCCCCGCAGGTGGAGGCAGGCAGTGGAGATGGAGACAGTTCAGAGTATCAGGTATGGCCGAGAGGGGCTCCTGCCCAGGGTGACTGAGGACCCTGAACACGGGGAAAAACCAGTTACCTGCTACTGTTGGTAACATAGAGCGACAACAGTTGTTAGAAGTTTTGTAATTGTAATAATTGACATGTTTGAATTCTAAGTATCTTCCATATGCACCACGGTCCTTTCTTTACCTTAATCCTCTCCCAGACATAAGTCAAATGCCAGTATTTACTGCGTGAATACTGTGATTTTTCTCAACATGACATTTATGTAAGGACTGCAACTGCATACGTTATACATTTCATGTGCGCCCCTGTGAAGAGACCACCAAACAGGCTTCGTGTGAGCAATAAAGCTGTTTATTTCACCTGGGTGCAGGTGGGCTGAGTCCAAAAAGAGAGTCAGCAAAGGGAGATAGGGGTGGGGCCATTTTATAAGATTTGGGTAGGTAAAGGAAAATTACAGTCAAAGGGGGTTTGTCCTCTGGCGGGCAGGAGTGGGGGTCACAAGGTGCTCAGTGGGGGAGGTTTTTGAGCCAGGATGAGCCAGGAAAAGGACTTTCACAAGGTAATGTCATCAGTTAAGGCAAAGACCGGCCATTTTCACTTCTTTTGTGGTAGAATGTCATCAGTTAAGGCGGGGCAGGGCATATTCACTTCTTCTGTGATTCTTCAGATACTTCAGGCCATCTGGGCGTAAAGGTGCAAGTCACAGGGGATGCGATGGCTTGACTTGGGCTCAGAGGCCTGACAATACGTATTGTGATTCTGTTCATCAGAGAGCACATACTGTATATATTGTACGTATTATACCTTTGTAGACTTGCTTTTTTCTTCTATTAAGAACTAGAAGGCCGGGCGCGGTGGCTCACGCTTGTAATCCCAGCACTTTGGGAGGCCGAGGCGGGCGGATCACGAGGTCAGGAGATCGAGACCACGGTGAAACCCCGTCTCTACTAAAAATACAAAAAATTAGCCGGGCGCGGTGGCAGGCGCCTGTAGTCCCAGCTACTCGGAGAGGCTGAGGCAGGAGAATGGCGTGAACCCGGGAGGCGGAGCTTGCAGTGAGCCGAGATTGCGCCACTGCACTCTAGCCTGGGCGACAGAGCGAGACTCCGTCTCAAAAAAAAAAAAAAAAAAAAAAAAAAAAAAAAAAAAAGAACTAGAGTTGCCTGAGGTTCATGTCTGTATAATAAATCCAGTGGTCTGGATCATAGCTTAATTAACCAATTCAGGTTGTTTATGCTTTTATTCAAGCATTGCTGCATGAAGACTCCTTACACGTGTATGTATTTATGTGTTGTTAGGATCCATTTTTTCTATGTCCATTACTACGTTTTACTTTGTATAGAAGGGATCTCACTATGGTGCCCAGGCTAGTCTCAAACTCCTGGCCTCAAGCGATCCTCCTATCTCAGCCTCCTTAGTAGCTAGGACTATAGGCATGCACCACCAAGCCCAGCTACTTTATAAATTCTTTTGTGGAAATGGAGTCTTGCTATGTTGCCCGGGCTGGTATCCAACTCCTGGCCTCAAGCGATCCCCCCCGCCTCGTTCTCCCAAAGTACTGAGAATTACAGGCATGAGCCACGGTGTCTGGCTACATCTTGCATTTTATGGCAAGCTTTTTGTTGCCCTCAGGGACAATGGAGTGGACAGGACTTGGCCCAGGATGGCCTCTCCTCACTGGGATTTCTTCATGTGGTTGTTCTTCCAGGATGGGAAGGAGTTTGGAATAGGGGACCTCGTGTGGGGAAAGATCAAGGGCTTCTCCTGGTGGCCCGCCATGGTGGTGTCTTGGAAGGCCACCTCCAAGCGACAGGCTATGTCTGGCATGCGGTGGGTCCAGTGGTTTGGCGATGGCAAGTTCTCCGAGGTGAGTCCGGGGAAGGGCAAGGGGCTCTGCAGGCCTAAGGCTGTGCCTGCCTGCCTTCCTTTGAAGACAAAGGCCTGGGATTGTCTTCTGCAGATGTGTGAGCCTATGCCTTCACACTGTCTGGGAAGAAGGACAAGACTTGCTGTGTTAACCAGCTACAGCAGATTCCACTCATACAGGGGACAAAAGTGCTAGAAAGTTCTGGATCCGTGGGCAGTTGGATTTTATGTTATTTCTTAGATTTATCTTTTGGGGGCAGAATCACCAGTGTGGACTCTGAGGGGCCAGGAGTGGCCACATGAGCAGGTACCCAAAAGTATTCAGTGGAGAAGCCTGGAAGAGACCGGAAGCATGGCTGCGGCCTCTTGTCATTTAGCCCTGGGGAGAGAAAGGCATGCAGTTGGGTTTAGTGTCACCTGGTATCAGTTGTGAAAAGGGTTTTTAGTAGACTTGGTGATTTCAGAGTCTCTTGATGATTGATACTAGCCTTTTAAAATCTTTCTTGGTAATGAAATTTAGCTGGGGAAGAGCTGTGTTGGGCATAACTAGACTGTTTTGATTCTTACACTCTTTCAACAAAGATTTTTTTTGGGGGGTGGGGAGAATGGAGTCTCACTCTGTTGCCCAGACTGGAGTGCAGTGGTGAGATTTTGGGTCACCGCAACCTCTGCCTCCCAGGTTCAAACGATTCTCCTGCCTCAGCCTCCTGAGTGGCTGGGGTTACAGGCACCTGCCACCACACCCTGCTAATATTTGCATTTTTAGTACAGACTGGGTTTCACCATGTTGGCCAGGCTGGTCTCCATCTCCTGACCTCAGATGATCCACCCGCCTCGGCCTCCCAGTGCTGGGATTACAGGCGGGAGCCACTACGCCTGGCCTCAACAAAGATTTTAATCAGACAGACCTATCCTGTGATGGTCTCTTAGAAGTAAATGTTAGTCCTACCCTCAGAGCCCTGAGAGAGGCTAAGTTAGGTGCCTAAGGTCATTGGGCAAGTTGCAGCAGCAGCAAGCCAGGCAGGATTGAGGGAAGGGCTGTCTATTCCTGGGATTCAGCCTCAAGCAGAGATTGTTTTTCCCAGGAACTGAGCTACCATGGGGCCATTTGCCATGGGCGAATTGAAGTTTCCCAAGGGCTACAATAATATATTGGGTGTGGAGTCTCCTTTGTAGGAGAGCCCCTGCATGCAGTTGCCTGCTGTGACCAGCAGAGGGAGGACAAGTCCTGGGCCCATGCTGGCAGGGAGGCAGCTACTTCCAGGGATGGGAGAGCAGTTAACTTCTGTCAAGTGAAGGAAGATGGATTGTTTGCAATTGCTTTGCCCCGTTGAGACATAAAATGCACTTTGCAAGACAGAGTCTGAGGCTAATACAATGCAGTGTGGGGCTGTCAGCATTAGGGGATGAGATGACAATATGGGACCTGGGTCTGGCCTGGGCAAGTCCCTGCTCAGCATGTGTGCGCTGTTTGGGGTGTATTGGAGCCACTGGGCGCTGGAACCAGCACTTGTGTTGGAGCGATTTTTTTTCCCCCCTACCAGAGCCACAGTATTTTCTCCCCAGTGGTGGTCACACCCCCATATAGGAAGTCAGGCTTCCCATGATAAAATGGAGGTTTGCATGAGTGTGAGCACTCTTTATGGAGAATAGAACATTCCCTGTGTCTTTCAGTTCCTTTTTTTTTTTTTTTTTTTTTTTTAAGAGATGAGGTCCTCGCTGTCACCCAGGTTGGAGTGCAGTGGCACTGTCTTGGCTCAATGCAGCCTCAATCACCTGGGCTCAAGCAATCCTTCTGCCTTTACAGAGCAGCTGAGACTGCAGGTGCACACCACTGTGTTTGGCTCTTAAAAGTTTTTGTAGAGATGGGGTCTTGCTGTGTTGTCCAGGCTAGTCGAACTCCTGGGCTCAAGAGATCCTCCCAACTCCCGCTCCCGAAGTGCTGGGAAGGAATATAGGCCCGAGCCACTATGTCTGGCCTTTCAGTTCTGATTAGCATCCCTGAACGGCCATTTTCTCTCTCACTGGCAACTCAGTCAGTTCATGCTTGGTCCAGGGACTTGGTACATCAGGAGACTTGTGGAATATGGATTAAATCACAAGAACTAAAGTTAAATAATCACAAGTGAAAGGTGCTGACTGTGTCAAGCACTGTTTTCTAAACACATTCATTAAGTGAACTCATTTTAATAAAAGGGTAAAGAGTAAACAATTATCATGCTTAGGAAAGAAGGAATATGTGCAAACCCTCAATGCTGGAGCAGCCACGGAGAATATTACAACTGAGCCTCAGGGGTCCACACCAGGGACACCTGCTTGGAAAATGTGTACAAACACAGGGTTCGCCTAATTGCCTTCATTCAGTGTATCCTCCTTTTCCACAGTGGAAGTGTCATAACTAACAAGGTTCTGGATATCTGTGTGTTGAGACTCTGTCATTTCTGTTTTTCTGCTTTTTTCTTTCCTTCCTTTCAAATAGGTATCTGTGGACTTTATCCCCAGGAATGGTGTCTTGGTTAAAGTGTATGAAAATCTTCTGCATCTCATGGACAACATTGTGATAGACATGGCACCTGGGACACACCTGTAGGTGGATGTTGATGATGTCTTTCTCTTTTAGGTCTCTGCAGACAAACTGGTGGCACTGGGGCTGTTCAGCCAGCACTTTAATTTGGCCACCTTCAATAAGCTCGTCTCCTATCGAAAAGCCATGTACCATGCTCTGGAGGTAACATGGGATGAGGGAATGAGGGCTAGGCCCTGAGAGCAGGGATGAAACAAGAGACCCACAGAAACCTAGCTCAGTGTTGCCAAGGGTGGTTTGGAGGGGACAGGGTGGCCAGGGAGGAGGTAAATGCCAATATAACATCATGGCCACTGGATTGGGCCTCCCAACAAAGGGATTTGAGACATCCCAGCTGCCACTTGTTGGGACCACTAACTGAATCAGAAGGAAAGAGCACGGGCAGTTAAGGGTGCAATATTCGTATCAGTGAATGTGCTTTTCCAGAGACCTCAGAGCCTCCTTATGAGAGGTGGAGTTCACAGCAAGACGGCAATGGAGGCCGGCTGTCTTCTATCTGTGAGCTGTGTTATCCCCTACGAACCATTACACCCTGTTTCTCCCTTCACCTTGATTTTTTTTTCCCCACCTTTGTTCAGCATTTAAGAGCCAACCTCTTCTCATTGCTAAAGGCTTCATTAGACACTGAAATCCTCTTGGTCCTTCATGTAGGACACAAATTAATGTCCACATCTTTAGGGAGATAAAACAAGAAATCTAGTGCCTTCTTATATAAGATACAGAGGAGATGAGATAGTGCTGGCTGGGGCTTCTATATCTTGGTGGTAGAGTTAATTCTGATGTATCTGCCTTTTGAGAGGGAGGTGACCACTGACATTCCCTAGGGGGAAGAGATCCTATTTGGTGCCTGCGTGAAAAGATTTAACCACAACCCCCCTTCTGAGGCCTCTCCCTGCACAGGCCCCTCCTTCCTCTGAAACATACCACAGCCCAGGACAGCTGTCTGGCTATGAAAGGGCCCAGTGTGAAGGGGAATGTAGGCCCTGGCTGGGGGAATCCCTGGGTGTGGCCTGGCGAGCACCTCCTCCCCACCCCCCATTCATCACAGACTCTGCCTTTGCAGAAAGCTAGGGTGCGAGCTGGCAAGACCTTCCCCAGCAGCCCTGGAGACTCATTGGAGGACCAGCTGAAGCCCATGTTGGAGTGGGCCCACGGGGGCTTCAAGCCCACTGGGATCGAGGGCCTCAAACCCAACAACACGCAACCAGGTGGGAATGAGTCCCCGTGGCAGCACCCGCTGCCTCTGCTGGTGGGACCACTTCTTGGGAGAGTCAGCCACCCCTGCTGCACACCCCACCCAGCTTTCTAGCAGCTGGTCTCAACTCTGAATGTTGGAAAAATAGGAGCCAGGCATACGAAGGCTGTGCCAGCCCTATCTGGCTTCCCTGGCCACTTTCTTGCTGATGGTCATGTGCATATAATTTGTATTGAATCTGACATCTGTCTTGAAAGGATGCAGTGTTGACTAGCACCTTTTTTATTAAAGGAAAAAATAGTTAAGCTATGCTCATTTGAGAAAATTGGAAAGTGTTAAAGAAGAATATGCCACCTGCTCACATTTTGACCAGTACCATGTTTCTCCCATTATAAGATAACTCTGGTTTCTAGAAATCCAGGACTTGTCTTACAATCCATACATTTAAAGGCCAGGCATAGTGACTCACGCCTCTAATCCCAGCGCTTTGGGAGGCTGAGGCGGGCGGATCGCTTGAGGCGAGTAGATCGAGACCAGCCAGGACAACATGGTGAAAAACAGAAAAATTAGCCTGGTGTGCTTGGCATGTGCCTGTGGTCCCAGCTACCCGGGAGGCTGAGGTGGGAGAATTGGCTTGAGCCCAGGAGGCAGAGGTTGCAGTGCGCCGAGATCGCACCACTGCATTCAAGCCTGGGCGACAGAGCAAGACTGTCTCAAAAAAGAAAACAGTCCAAACATTTAATGTAATGTTTTTTCTGTTTTGTTTTGTTTTCCCCTCAAAAGTGGTTAATAAGTCGAAGGTGCGTCGTGCAGGCAGTAGGAAATTAGAATCAAGGAAATACGGTATTTCCTTCCCATCTTTTGACTGTGCCCTGTTTTCTATGCACTTTCTTCTGATTTCTTTGCATATAAAATAGTCACTGGAAAAGAATCAAATTTCTTGAAAAGTCAATCTGAACTCCCTCCCCACTCTCCCTTCACATCCCACCCTCACAAATACCCTCCAGGTTAACGTTGGGTTGCACATCCTTCCAGATTTTTCTGAACACTAGTTGGATTCCTGCTTTCCCCTTTATTAATATTAATACTGTAAGCACTTTCTGATGTCATTTTGTCACTAAAGGGTCCTTATGATTTTTAATGGCTGTACAATTTTCTTTCCTAGGGTCAGAGTCAAATTTAACCGTGTCCATTAAGATTTTCCGTGTAGATGGAATAGGAATACAAATGGGTTTTACGAAATCCCATTTATAGAATGGGAGCCATATTATGTAAAATTAAAAAGTGCTGGGCTCGGTGGCTCACGCCTATAATCCCAGCATTTTGGGATGCAAATAACCATCTCTTGGATTTCCCAGCATTTTGGGATGCTGAGGTGGGCAGATTGCTTGAGCTCAGGAGTTCCAAGACCAGCCTGGGCAACGTGGTGAAACCCTGTTTCTACAAGAAATACAGAATTAGCTGGGTGAGGTGGTGTGTGCCTGTGGAGGCTGAGGTGGGAAGATCCCTTGAGCCCAGGAGGTCAGGCTGCAGTTTGCTAAGATCATGCCACTGCACTCCAGCCTGGGTGACACACTGAGAACCTGTCTCAAAAAACAAAAAACAAAAACAAATAAACAAAAAACAAAACAAACAAAAAAGAAAGAAAAAAGGAAGCCAGGTGCAGTGGCTCATGCCTGTAATCCCAGCACTTTGGGAGGCTGAGGCAGGCAGATCCCTTGAGGTCGGGAGTTCACCAGCCTGGCCAGCATGGTGAAACCCCGTCTCTACTAAAATACAAAAATTAGCCAGATGTGGTGCTGCATGCCTGTAACAGGCTGAGGCAGGAGAATTTCTTGAACCCAGGAGGCGGAGGTTGCAGTGAGCCAAGATCCGCGCCATTGCACTCCAGCCTGGGCAACAAGAAAGGAACAGGTGAAATTAATACAAATCATGATTTTTTTAGAGCTAAATTTCCAAGATGTTAGCATTTCAATATCCAGCTATTATAAAAACTGAGATAGTCTACATTTACAGTGCTATTTTCAAAATTTCACTTATTTTATATACTTTACATATTACATATTTTACAGATCTCAATTTTGATGCTAAATTTCCAATGAAAATACTTGGTCTGTATTAAGTATATACAGATTATTAACTAAATACAGATGTAGATGGTTAAACACAAATTAAATTCGTAAAACATGCATTTGAGAAAGTAGACTCATATGTCTAGGCTAGTCCTAATGAGCCAGTTAGTTGACTCACTTGTCAATGTTTTAATTAACATTAAATGCAGAATTCATTTCCTCAAGTTTCAAGTTCTCAGTAGCCACCCCCCATGCCTACTGCCCAGCATGTCAGATATCACAGACATGGGTATGCCAGGCTTTTAGCTTTGAATTGAGCTTTGCTTTCTGAGCTGAGTCATTTTTACATCCTGATTGTAGCCCTTTAAAACCTTGTAAACATGTGTTAAGGATCCTGGGTGCAAGGGGTTTTGAATGAGCTCCTGTTGTGAGTTGCCCATCAAGGGGCCATATACATTCAGTGTGGACCCCCTGTCATGCCCTAATTGCAGCTGGTACCCAGGCATAGCATGGTCTTGTCCTGGGCCCGCATTCTCTCTGGACCCTCCTACCAAGCCACGCTGCAGTCTAATTACCTTTCACAGAGAACAAGACTCGAAGACGCACAGCTGACGACTCAGCCACCTCTGACTACTGCCCCGCACCCAAGCGCCTCAAAACAAATTGCTATAACAACGGCAAAGACCGAGGGGATGAAGATCAGAGCCGAGGTGATTGTTGGGGACCTGGGATCATGGGGCAGATGGGAGGAGGACGCTGCAGATCAGGAATTGATCCGTACCCGGCTCCCTGACCTCATCTCATGCCTTCTTCTTTTCTCAATAGAACAAATGGCTTCAGATGTTGCCAACAACAAGAGCAGCCTGGAAGGTAACGTTCTCTCCCTCCCAGTCGTCCCCTTCACACCCTGGCTAGGGCTCTAGGCCTGCCTTGTCCTAGCTCATCTACCCTGTCAGAGTTTAACCCAGAACTCTGTTCCTTGACCTCAGGCCAAGGCCTATTTCTGGTCCCTGCATCTTAGTTGCTAGTTGATGGAATGAGTTGCCCAATTGTGCCCCGTAAGAGAAAGGGACAGGAAGGGTATGGTGAGGAACAAGGGAAGCCGGGCCATTTCGGCCGGGAGAACCATAACCTAAAACCAAGATTACTGGTATCATGAACCTTCCCAAAGAAGAACTGCAGCTAACAAGCTTTTAGTCACTTGCCTACCGTCAGGCTAAATAGTCTGCTTGCCCTGGCTGGGGATTGCCACTGGATTGGATACTGTGGCCAGAATATACCTCATGGAATACAGAATGTGTGACGATGAAGTCTCCCTTGCTTCCTTAACCCCCAGTTACTCAATGTTGAATAGGAAAACACCACATCCCTGAGCCAGAGAACCCGGGGAAGAGCTTCGGTTTAGAAATCCTATTCCCCAGGACTCACTCCCCCATCTGGCTAGGTAGGGATGCTTGTTCGTGGGTTTTATAAAAGTCCTATCTACCCAGCCAGGGATGCAACTCCCGTGCTGACCTGGTGATATGAAGGGAAGGCAGGGTTGCCTACTGGTTAAAAGATCTGGATTCTGAAATTATAGCCATTTGCTGTTTACAGGGTGTGGGCGTGGGCAAGTCCTATCATGAGACAACAAGCCAATTGGAGTCACCACAAAATCCTTAGTGTCCCAGTATTTAAAGCTTCTCAAGGATTGTCACACCAGGGAGGTCCCCCTGCTCAGCATTCTGCCTGACATCATTCTACTGGGGCAGCCCCTTGCCCATCTTGATGTTCCCCATCTGTGAAGTAGGGATGCCACCTGGAAGCATTGTTGAAAGGTAGAAGCTGTGAGGCATGGCCTGAGGCGCAAAGAGTCCTTGGCAAGCTGCTGGCCTGGAGGGAAATCTTAGGAACTGAGAGACCCCAGGCTTCAGCAGTTGGTGTCAGGGCCTCACTTGCCACAAGCCACAACCCCTGTTTTTCTTACAGATGGCTGTTTGTCTTGTGGCAGAAAAAACCCGGTGTCCTTCCACCCTCTCTTTGAGGGGGGGCTCTGTCAGACATGCCGGGTAAGTCCTCCTACCACTGCCCTGGACCTTCCTGCCCTTGCCTCCTCTAACTCCCCTGTCCTTCCCAACAGCACCTGTGTGGAGACTCAGTGAAGCCCACTCATCCCAGCTGCCTTGCACTCTGCCTGTAGGGCAGGATGGGGGACAGCTGTCACAGAGGCCAGTGGCACATGGGTCACAGCCAGTTGTCCTTTTAAAAGACACCAAGCCACCAGCAGTGTGTTCTGCGGCTGTATCCTAGGGCCTCCACCAGCAAGCCGGCAGGGCCTGCCCTTCTCTGGTCTCCGATTTCACTGGTGTTTCTCTCTGGCTGCCAGGATCGCTTCCTTGAGCTGTTTTACATGTATGACGACGATGGCTATCAGTCTTACTGCACTGTGTGCTGCGAGGGCCGAGAGCTGCTGCTCTGCAGCAACACAAGCTGCTGCCGGTGAGCACTGGGCCCTGTGGGCTGGATGTGGGTGGGTCCCCAAGGCTCCTAGGTTCCTGCAGTCTGCAGACAGCTGTCTGTTGAATGGAATCCTAGGCATGGGAATAGGGAGCTAATTTGCCCTGGAAGCAGCACACAGGGTTTATATTTTGTGGTGGCTGTGGTTGTAGCATAATTGGAGTAGAACTCATGTATAGGGATCAGCCCGGGTAGCTCAGGTAGCAGAGCAGGAGAACTCATGTATAGGGAACGGCTCTTTTTTTTTTTGAGTCTTGCTCTGTCTCCCAGGCGGGAGTGCAATGGCGCGATCTCGGCTTACTGCAAGCTCCGCCTCCCGGGTTCATGCCATTCTCCTGCCTCAGCCTCCCGAGTAGCTGGGACTACAGGCGCCCGCCAACACGTCCGGCTAATTTTTTGTATTTTTTTTTTTTTTTTTTTTTTTTTGAGACGGAGTCTTGCTCTGTCGCCCAGGCTGGAGTGCAGTGGTGCAATCTCGGCTCACTGCAAGCTCCGCCTCCCGGGTTCACGCCATTCTCCTGCCTCAGCCTCTCCGAGTAGCTGGGACTACAGGCGCCCGCCACCACGCCTGGCTAATTTTTTGTATTTTTAGTAGAGATGGGTTTCACCGTGGTCTCGATCTCCTGACCTCGTGATCCGCCCGCCTCAGCCTCCCAAAGTGCTGGGATTACAAGCGTGAGCCACCGCGCCCCGCAATTTTTTGTATTTTTAGTAGAGATGGGGTTTCACTGTGTTAGCCGGGATGGTCTCGATCTCCTGACCTCGTGATCCGCCCGCCTCGGCCTCCCAAAGTGCTGGGATTACAGGCTTGAGCCACCGCGCCCGGCCGGGAACGGCTCTTTTTTTTGAAACAGGGTCTCGCTCTGTTGCCCAGGGTGTACAGTGACATGATTATAGTTCACTGCACCCTCCAGTTCCTGTGCTCAAACAATCCTCCCACCTCAGCCTCCTGAACAGCTTGATTATAGGCACATGCCACCACACCCAGCTAGTTATTCTTTTTTTTTTTTTTTTTTTTTTTGAGGTGGAGTCTTGCTCTGTCACCCAGGCTGGAATGCAGTGGCACAATCTTGGCTCACTGCAACCTCTGCCTCCAGGGTACAAGGAATTCTCGTGCCTCAGCCTCCCAAGTAGCTGGAATTATAAGTGTGGAGCACCACGCCCAGATAATTTTTGTGTTTTTAGTACAGACAGGGTTTCACCATGTTGACCAGGCTTATCTCAAACTCCTGACCTCAGGTGATTCACCTGCCCCAGCCTCTCAAATCCCAGCACTCCCAAAGTTCTGGGATTACAGTCATGATCCGCCTGGCCTTGGGTGTGGTGGCTCACACCTATAACCCTGGGGCTGTGGGAGGCTGAGGTAGGAGAATGGGTTGAGCCCAGGGATTTGAGATCAGCTGGGTGTAATAAATGCTGCCTCGGCTGATGTCAAATCCTTGGGCTCAAGCCATTCTCCTACCTCAGCCTCTCAAAGCCCCAGGGTTATAGGTGTGAGCCACCACACCCAGCTAGAAGTGTTCTTAATAGGCCAAGAGCATGAGGGAGGGGATGAGTAGGGTGTCAGGGAAGGCTAATTCCCTGGCTTGCCAGTTGGCCTGTAATCCAAAGTGTCCATGGAATGAAGTAGGTTGTTGGGAGAGCATTTCTGATCAGAGAGCCTGTGGGATTAAGGGGGTTGGGGTATCCAAGGAAGACGTCAGTGAAGCCCGTACTGCATAGGGCCCTGCAGGCTATGCTGTTAAGCAGCCAATCCTAGGTAAGCTTTCAGGAGGGGGTTGGCATTTCCCTGTGGAAGTGGTAAGGGGGTGGCACAGGAGACCAGCTCGATGACAAAGGCATCCCTTCTCCCTGCCACTGGGTCCAGGTGCTTCTGTGTGGAGTGCCTGGAGGTGCTGGTGGGCACAGGCACAGCGGCCGAGGCCAAGCTTCAGGAGCCCTGGAGCTGCTACATGTGTCTCCCGCAGCGCTGTCATGGCGTCCTGCGGCGCCGGAAGGACTGGAACGTGCGCCTGCAGGCCTTCTTCACCAGTGACACAGGGCTTGAATACGTAAGCCACAGGCTCCTGACTCTACCACCACAGATCCCAGGGGCACAGGGTGTTGGAACACTCTGGAATTCTCAGAGTAATAGAAGTAAAGACACATTGTACAAGTGGAACCTCTTGGAGCCTCAACGGCTGAGAGACCTGGCGAATTGACAGCTCCTCTGCACAGTTTTCAGCCGTGCCAGGGTTCACTTCCTCCTTGCCAGCTTCTCAGCATATGGATTTTCAGGGGCCTGATGAAGAAATGGTTGTAGCCTTCTGAGTTTAGCAGAGCTGAGAGGGAAGGAAACAGTAGAAATGAATTTTCTAGTTCTTAGAGGGAGGCCCTAGGTCATTCCTATCTGGGGTGATACCTTTTCATGTGCGCATCTGTGCATACATATCTGGCTCATGTCCAAGGATAAATTGACCATTCCTTGCCAAATGCAGGCTCACGTGGTACACACTGTCTCCCCAATCCCCATCAAGCCTTCAGTGGGCTTTTTGCGGTGGCTACAGCAAGGTTTGAAGCCCTCTGAACAGGGTCAGCCTGCCCCTCCCTCAGAGCTTGAGTCTTTTCCCTGTGCCTTCACCACCATGACCTCCTTCCTTACCTGGCAGGAAGCCCCCAAGCTGTACCCTGCCATTCCCGCAGCCCGAAGGAGGCCCATTCGAGTCCTGTCATTGTTTGATGGCATCGCGACAGGTGAGTTTGGGCAACACCTGGAGACGCTGTGTTATTGTGTCACAACAGGGTAGCCAGGGAGTCAGAAGGCATGGTTAAGGTGTCTGACATCAGTGGCAAGAAAGATCCCTGGGGATTACCAGCTCTGAAAAAAACCCTGTCTCCTTGTTTCTCTCCACCTTCTCAACCACCTTGCAGTCTTGGTCATTGAATTTTATTTATTTTTTTGAGATGGAGTCTCCCTTTGTCACCCAGGTTAGAGTGCAATGGCGTGATCTGTGCTCACTGCAGCCTCCACCTCCGAGGTTCAAGTGATTCTCTTGCCTCAGCCTCCTGAGTAGCTGGGATTACAGGTGCTTACCACCACGCCCAGCTAATTTTTATATTTTTAGTAGAGACGGGGTTTCTCTATGTTGGTCAGGTTGGTCTCGAATTCCTGACCTCAAGTGATCTGCCCACCTTGGCCTCCCAAACCGCTGGGATTAGAGGCATGAACCACCGTTCCCGGGCAGTCTTGGTAATTTTAAAAGGACTTACGTCTTAGCTGTTACACTTTATTTTTTGTTATGTGCTGTTATCTTTCATTCCACGTGCATAAGTATAATTGGAGATAGACTAGTTAACAACTACTGCCGTCTCTGGTTTTGGTTCCCTTCTTTTCCTCCTATACGGAGTTTACACAGCCAGTATGTGTAGTGTGTGTACAGCCTTTGCTGGATTGAACGCATGTGATACAGTCAAGAAGAATTGTTCATTTTACCATAGCAGGGAGTGGAGGAAATGAGCTACTGTGTGCTCAGCATCGTTTATGCTTCTGTGTCTCCCTGGCCCCCACAGGCTACCTAGTCCTCAAAGAGTTGGGCATAAAGGTAGGAAAGTACGTCGCCTCTGAAGTGTGTGAGGAGTCCATTGCTGTTGGAACCGTGAAGCACGAGGGGAATATCAAATACGTGAACGACGTGAGGAACATCACAAAGAAAAATGTGAGGGCAGTCTGTACCTTGCGGGCCTCATCTCTTCCTGTCGTCTTCCCCAGTCCTCCACACCCTGAAACCCGCGTGTAGGCCCCATCCCTGAGAGCCCAGGAACAAGGATTGAAATCCTGTGGGAATCTTAAGCATTAGGTTAGGGTCAGAAGTGGAGTTGGTGACCAAGAAAGATTTTATTTTTTTCTGGAGACAGTCTCCCCTGGAGTGCAGTGGCATGATCTCAGCTCACTGTAACCTCTGCCTCCTGGGTTTAAGCGATTCTCCTGCCTCAGCCTCCCAAAGTGCTGGGATTACAGGCACTTGCCACCATGCCGGGCTAATTTTTATATTTCTAGTAGAGACAGGGTTTCTCCATGTTGGCCATGCTGGTCTCGAACTCCTGACCTCAGGTAATCCACACCCGCTGTCAGCATCCCTGGGATTACAGATGTGAGCCACCTCGTCCAGCCCCAAGCAAGATTCTAAAAGTGGGTCCAGCTCTCTTTCCCTCTGTCCACATCCTCATCCTGACTCTCTCTCTCTCTCAGATTGAAGAATGGGGCCCATTTGACTTGGTGATTGGCGGAAGCCCATGCAACGATCTCTCAAATGTGAATCCAGCCAGGAAAGGCCTGTATGGTGAGCATCCTTCTCTCTGGCAGTCACTGGAGAGCCTGTGTCACCTGACCACTGGCCCAGGTGCAGCGGCCTGAGAAGGATCCACTTGCTTCTGGCCAAGTTACTGGCAGCGTCAGGGGCCTGTTGGTGCTGCCTACGCTCCATAGTAAATCCTCAGCCCACAAGGGAAATACCCTAGTAAATAGTGCCCTGCTGCTGCCTGTGTCCCTGCTGTCATTCAGGTGGACATAGACTGGTAGGCATCACCCTGAACTGTCAGGAGGCCACTGGGAACCTGTTGGTCTCAGGGAATACGGTGGGTTGGGCTGGAGGTTTCAAGTGAACCCTGTGCTGTCATCTTTTCTGAGCACAGAGGGTACAGGCCGGCTCTTCTTCGAATTTTACCACCTGCTGAATTACTCACGCCCCAAGGAGGGTGATGACCGGCCGTTCTTCTGGATGTTTGAGAATGTTGTAGCGATGAAGGTTGGCGACAAGAGGGACATCTCGCGGTTCCTGGAGGTGAGGGAATCTGGGGACCTGATTGTCACAGACAGCCTGGGCAGGGAAAGCGCTGCTGGCAGTGATGATTGGTGGGTGTTGCCAACCACCAAAGTTGGGAATGACTTTCCCGTTCTTGGTCTGCCTAGATCCAATAGTGAGGGACTCAGTGGGTTCTGTTAGTACATGGAAAACATTTTTTTTGAGACAGGGTCTTGCTCTGTCACCCAGCCTGAAGGACAGTGGCATTATTACAGCTCACTGGAGCCTCAAACAGCTGGGCTCAGGCAATCCTCCTACCTCAGCCTCCCAAGTAGCTGGGACTACAGGGGTACACCACCGTGCCCAGCCAATTTTTGTATTTTTGGTAGAGACAGGGTCTTGGTATGTTGCACACCCTAGTCTCCTGGGATCAAGCGATCCGCCCACCTCCCAACGTGTTGGGATTAGAGATAGAGATGTGAGCCACCATCCCCTGCCAGTACAAGGAAGGGATTAGGATCTCTAATCTCAGCCCAACTCTTTGAAGTCAGAAATGGTGAAACCATCATCTGCTGTTAAGAACTCATGAGATTTGGCCGGGCGCGGTGGCTCACGCTTGTAATCCCAGCACTTTGGGAGGCCGAGGTGGGCGGATCACGAGGTCAGGAGATCGAGACCACGGTGAAACCCTGTCTCTACTAAAAATACAAAAAATTAGCCGGGCGTGGTGGCGGGCGCCTGTAGTCCCAGCTACTTGGAGAGGCTGAGGCAGGAGAATGGCGTGAACCTGGGAGGCGGAGCTTGCAGTGAGCCGGGATTGCGCCACTGCACTCCAGCCTGGGCGACAGAGCGAGACTCCGTCTCAAAAAAAAAAAAAAAAAAAAAAGAACTCATGAGATTTGAGTCAATTTTTTACTCTAGAGAGTTTTCTCATTTTTGATATGAAAACTGCTTTAGACCAGGCACAGTGGCTCATGTCTGCAGTCTTAGCATTTTGGAGGCTGAGGTTGGAGGATCACTTGAGCCCACTGTGTATCATATTTTGTAATAATCTGGCGTGTCCCAGGGGATACCATCTCAGAATCTGCAGGTTTGACCTTATCTCTTTACCTACCGTTGGCATAGTATGAGGGCGTTTACCATGTCCTCTAGCCAGCCTCCTGATGGCAGTAGGTCTTTCCTGTTTTGGAGGATCCGTGCCTCATCCATAGTCAGGGAATAGCCCTGTCACCTGCAAAGGTCTGCTTGACACCGAAACTAATAATGGGCTCCTAACAGCAATCTTCTTTCTCCCTGCAGTGTAATCCAGTGATGATTGATGCCATCAAAGTTTCTGCTGCTCACAGGGCCCGATACTTTTGGGGCAACCTACCTGGGATGAACAGGTAACAAAGGGCTCTTAGTGGGTCAGGTAACAGCCAAGTTAAATACGTGATAACAAGCTCTGGCATCCAAGCCTTCCTAGAAAGACCTGGCTCTGCTGAGAAATAGTTATACCTGGGTTTCAGACCACCTGTGGTCATCCGGGTTGATCCCTGTTAAGATGTTCAGCAAGTACCTGGGAATCTCTGTAGGAGTCCCACTCTTACCTGTTGTAAGCTGCCGATGGACCTGATCGTAAAAGTCCCACGTGGCTGGGTGCGGTGGCTCACGCCTGTAATCCCAGCACTTTGGGAGGCCGAGGCTGGAGGATCGCTTGAGCCCAGGAATTCTAGACTAGCCTGGGCAACAAAGTGAGACCCCGTCTCTACAAAAAAATAAAGAAAAATACAAGTCTCATGTTATGTGGTCAGACTGTGTACCTCCTTCCTGCCAGGGATCTCTCAAGACTTGAGCTTGTTGATGCTCCTGCCCTTCACCTCTCCTCCCCGTTGATGTAGGGACAGCCGTCTGGAAATGGAAGTAGATTGTTGTTAGCGGTGCCTTTCCTCCTGCCCCGGAGATGAAGCGATCTTGGCCAGGATCATGGTGACCAACCAGGTGGCAGAGCTGCTATGACAAACAATAGCCCGAAGACTATGTCCCTCAGATTCTCATCACCAGGAGCATTTCATATTTTGTTATCGTATACTAAAAACAGTCTTCTTCAGACATGCTGAAAGCCGCAAAGCAGCTTTGCTGAGGATTAATTATCTCTTCTATATGTGGTTTCAAGGAGAAGAACTTGCTAATCAGGATGTAAAATGTAATGGTAATGTGACATCCCAGACTTGCAAATGAGTTGAGCTTAAAACATTCTCCTGTAGAAGGAGGCATGGAAACATAATAACCTTCTGCCACTTAGTGAAGTGTGGACAGAGGTGAGGGTCCTGGGGTAGCTTGGAGGATTTTTGTTGGTCACCTTGCCCCGTGTACTTGGCTAAGCAGCCAGTCTTAGGGTACCATGTCTGTGTCTGGAATTAAATGGGTTAATGCTTTCAACATTTGAGCTCCCAGTAGGCCAGGCGCTGTTACACTGTTGCCATTTTCGTGGTTAAACACATCATGTCGATAGTGACATGCCAAAGGGGGAGGGAGAAAAGACAATGATTTGGGGTTTATTGCTGGTGGATGGACATTGGAAGAGTCGATGGGGAAGGCTTCTCATTCTAGCGAAGGCCCTAAGTGAAGGGATGGACCCATGCATTTATTAGAGTACTGCAGGTGGGAAGAGGGTCTGGGATGATGGGATGATGGGAAACATCCCCAGACCAGCTCAGAGCACCCTAGGTGGGGTGGCTGGGATAGAAGGACCAAGTAACTTGGGCCTTAATGTGGTACCGCTGAAATCACTTTGGCATGGGAAGTTACAGATGAGATGAATTGTGCTTTGGTTCATGGTAGTTTCTGGGTGGATTATAGACAATAACAGGATGGAGGTGGGAATGGGGAGACAAGTGAAGGGACTAGACTGCTCAAAGAAGGAGAGATGACTGATTATGATGTTGTGCCCCAGGAGGTGCCATCCATAGAGAACACAGTGTGAGTGGTGGCCCCTGGGGTTTGCAGTACAGCAATCCTGTGACTTAGCAAGGAGGGGTCAGATTCAACATATCTGGAGGGTAGGACATTTGCTGATGCATTGGATGTGTAGGCTATGAGGTGGAAAGAGCAGTGAGACCTGATGCTGTGACTAAGCTCTGCAGGCTTATAGGATGGGTGTGTCAAGCATCATTTAGGGGACAGACCCAAGTCATCTGGCTTGTTTAGAGCTTAATCTTACAGTCAGCACAAGGTGGGGCTGTGCAGTGTCCTTTTCTTCTGGGCCCTCAGCTTCCTTGGGTCCATGGCGGAGGTAGGAATGGGGATAGAGGTAGCATTTGAAGCCTGGCAGGTGAGGTCAAGGAAATCTCCCAGTCTAGGGGAAATATGTGTTGTGATTTCCTCAGCCCCTCTTGTAGGCACGGCTCCCATTCTCATGTCTGAGTTGTTTGGCCTTGACATTCCTAACACAGGTTACTATGGCCGTCCCTGTGTCCAGTCCTCTTGCACCGGTTTCTGTTCTGGAGCTGCTCAACTACTTTCAGTTCTAGCCCTTGCTGTTCTTAGTCATCTGTTTGCCTCTCTCTGCATTTGCAAAATAATTTTCAAGGGTGAAAGTTAAAGGGGTGCTTAGTCTTTTTTTTTTTTTAACCTTAACAGATAGAGTCTATCTCCCAGGCTGGAGTGCAGTGTTGTAATCATAACTCACTGTAGCCTCCAACTCCTAGGCTTAAGCGATCCTCCTGCTTTGAACTCCCAAATTGCTGGGATTAAGGGTAGGAACCACTGCAGCCGGTTTCCATTACTTTTAAAGTCTCCTGAGGCTGTATCCCCAGCAGTGAGCCACCAAACCGTGGGTGTGATAATTGTATCAGGTAGACCCACAAAAATCTATTCCAAGCTCCTCACTTTAAAACAGACAGGAAGCCCAATGGGGTAGTGTGACTCGCTCAAGCTTAGTGAGCAGTGGAGCTGGGACCTGAGGTTTCTCCTGCCCCACCCCGTGCAGTGTTCCTGCTCAATGGGAACCTGACTTTGAAGTCCAGGCAGGGGAGCATTACCTCCTGGATGCTGGGCTGTCCCCTCTAGGGGTAGCCCATCCTTGGCTTTGGCACACAGGCTCGTGTTCATGCCAGGATCATTTTCATCATTTATTTGTAGCCAAGTTCACTGCTAGGGCACATCTCTGTAACACAGGCCCTCATTCCCACCTTGTGCCTAGCAGAGGACCCTCTACAGCTAGTAAAAAGTAATGGGTTTTGGCTGTTCCCAGGCCCGTGATAGCATCAAAGAATGATAAACTCGAGCTGCAGGACTGCTTGGAATACAATAGGATAGCCAAGGTAAGACGAGCTGTGGCCCGCTGGAAAAATGCACTTGGTGACCTCCAAGTGGGGACTTGGGAGATGACCTTGGTGTCTGATTGGTTCCTGCTCCTCCCCCCATGTGACTTCCTGGTGTTGGGCTTCTCTCTCCCACACAATTGTTCTGTCCCATCCTCAAATACAGAGACTAGGAGACATTCGTGATAAGTAATCACGACGAGAAAAGGCAACTAGTCTTTCTAATTTTAGTACTGGATACATAAAGACAAAGAATTTCAGCTGGCCCTCTCAGGAAGAAAGGAATAATTAATCCTTTTGCCAAAAAATTAATTTGCTGTCGTCATAGAATATGAACACCTCCATAAACCTAAATCTCAATGTTTGCATCAAGCTAAGATCCATTTTTCTAAACTCCAGTTGAGCATTCTCTGTATCTGGGTGGTTTTTACTTTTTTACTTAATCTTGCTTGATCAGGAACTCTGGTGTCTTCTTGGCCCCCCACGTGATCTCATTCATGGTCACTTTTTTGTTTATCTCATTTTCTCTGAGGCTGGTCCTTCCTTTGTGGGAAGCACAACATGTTCTTGTCCCTCCAACTCTGCTTTTCGCTCCCAGCCCTGCCATTCCTCTCCCGCGCCTGCCCTCTCCCTTCCGTCTCTCCCAGGTACTTTTCTCTCCCAGCCCTGCCACTCTTCTGCCACGCCTGCATCTCCCCTCCATCTTTTCCAGGTACTTTTGAGCCTTGACTCTACCCAGGTCCCTTCATTCTATGCTCACTCCATGATGTCGTTTTGTTCTCCAGTTAAAGAAAGTACAGACAATAACCACCAAGTCGAACTCGATCAAACAGGGGAAAAACCAACTTTTCCCTGTTGTCATGAATGGCAAAGAAGATGTTTTGTGGTGCACTGAGCTCGAAAGGTGAGCAAGGCTGCACTTGGAGAGGGAAACTGTGCAGATCAAAACACAAACGGGCAGACATGGGCAGGTGCTTACCTTCATTCTTGATGGCCTCACTGCCCTTCGATGTTACTAGGGCGAGGAGTAATAATACCTTTTCATAGCTCGCCCTTATTTCCTGACAAAAATGGCGGAGGGGGTGTGGTGGTGGTGAGGAATCTGAGACATGAGGTCATTAGACCACACCATCTGTCTGTTGGCTGCACTGCTGTGACATCTGCCTGTCCCAACATGCTGGGACACTACGATGTGTGAGAAGCCAGTGAAAGAAAACCCCACAAACATGCCATTCTTGAAGACTTCAGTTTGTTCATTCTATAAATGATTCCTTCATGGCCACAGTTTATCGTCTCCTTCCCTTTCTTCAGGCTAAGTTTGTCTGTTTTGATGCAAATAACCATCTCTTGGATTTCAGTTCTGTTCTGTTCTGTTTTCTTTCACTCCTATTTGTTCATTTTGCTTATACTATTTTTTAAAAATCATTATTTGCTATAGTGATGTAAGGCTTTGAACATTCCTCTTTACATGTATTCTGTATTCTGAAGGCTTTGATATAGAGTATTTTCATTCCAGATATTTCACTTCTACAACTCATTTAATTTCTTCTTTGACTTACCAACAGTTTTCTGAGTATAAAAGTAACTTCTGATTAGTATTTATGCTGTAGATTATTCTGTATGGACCTAAACCTAAAATGGTTGGTGCAGATGGCTGACATTGTGTAGACGCTAAGGCCAAGCAAGACACAGGCCTGAGGTATCCCATCTTTGACATGTTTCTGAATAACCCATGCAACCATTGGCCTGTTGGGATGACTTTTAGTATTGGATTGTATACCTGAGTAACACTGAGGCTCAGCCTCTGTAGCCTCTTTCCAGGCCTGGTAGAATCCTATAGAGGAAGCTTTTGGTATATTCGATGCCATCTGCCTGAAGTCATCTAGCTTGGTCCTTCATCCAGCAGCTGGGTTTGAAGAAGGAAGGAAAACTCTGGTTGCCTGAGCCTGTGATGACTGAAAATCTAGGCTGTTTTTGAGTGACATTGTTCCTTATTAAGGAAATTGCTTAACTTCTCCCATCATAGTGTTTTGAAGATGGATACATTGCTGGCTGCCTGATTTGGTATGCATGCATTTATTCAAGGAAGGTCCTCTGAGCACCAACTCTATGCCAGGAGTATGGTGCTAGGCCTGCACAAAACGGGGGACTTGTGAGCAATTTGTGAGCAAGTGTTCTGAATTAAGGGCTCTGAATTTAGGTCCTGGGGACCTTACTGATGGGACTGAGGGATGGCGAGGGCAGAAAGAGTGGGACCTGGCTGGTTGAGGCTCTCAACATCCTGGAGGCACTTCTGACTGGCTGTCTTTTCACTCCGGTACCCCCAGGATCTTTGGCTTTCCTGTGCACTACACAGACGTGTCCAACATGGGACGCGGTGCCCGCCAGAAGCTGCTGGGAAGGTCCTGGAGCGTGCCTGTCATCCGACACCTCTTCGCCCCTCTGAAGGACTACTTTGCATGTGAATAGTTCCAGCCAGGCCCCAAGCCCAGTGGGGTGTGTGGCAGAGCCAGGACCCAGGAGGTGTGATTCCTGAAGGCATCCCCAGGCCCTGCTCTTCCTCAGCTGTGTGGGTCATACCGTGTACCTCAGTTCCCTCCTGCTCAGTGGGGGCAGAGCCACCTGACTCTCTTGCAGGGGGAGCCTGAGGTGCCGCCTCCTTGTGCACAATTCAGACCTGGCTGCTTGGAGCAGCCTAACACGGTGCTCATTTTTTCTTCTCCTAAAACTTTAAAACTTGAAGTAGGTAGCAACGTGGCTTTTTTTTTTTTCCCTTCCTGGGTCTACCACTCAGAGAAACAATGGCTAAGATACCAAAACCACAGTGCCGACAGCTCTCCAATACTCAGGTTAATGCTGAAAAATCATCCAAGACAGTTATTGCAAGAGTTTAACTTTTGAAAACTGGCTGCTGCTCTGTGTTTGCAGATGTGTGCAGTTGTAGGCATGTAGCTACAGGACATTTTTAAGGGCCCAGGATCGTTTCTTCCCAGGGCAAACAGAAGAGGAAATGTTGTATATGTCTTTTACCCGGCGCATTCCCCCTTGCCTAAATACAAGGGCTGGAGTCTGCACGGGACCTATTAGAGTATTTTCCACAACGATGATGATTTCAGCAGGGATGATGTCATCATCACATTCAGGGCTATTTTTTCCCCCATAAACCCAAGGGCAGGGGCCACTCTTAGCTAAATCCCTCCCAGTGACTGCAATAGAACCCCCTGGGGAGCTCAGGAAGGGGTGTGCTGAGTTCTATAATATAAGCTGCCATATATTTTGTAGACAAGTATGGCTCCTCATCTCCCTCTTCCCTAGGAGAGGAGTGTGAAGGAAGGAGCTTAGATAAGACACCCCCTCAAACCCATTCCCTCTCCAAGAGACCTACCCTCCACAGGCACAGGTCCCCAGATGAGAAGTCTGCTACCCTCATTTCTCATCTTTTTACTAAACTCAGAAGCAGTGACAGCAGTCAGGGACAGACGTACATTTCTCATACCTTCCCCTCATCTAAGAGATGACAGGGAAAACTGCAAAGCTCGGTGCTCCCTTTGGAGATTTTAAAATCCTTTTTTATTCCATGAGAAGTCATTTTTAGGGAGAACGGGAGTTCAGACAAGCTGCATTTCAGAAATGCTGTCATAATGGTTTTTAACACCTTTTACTCTTCTTACTGGTGCTATTTTGTAGAATAAGGAACAATGTTGACAAGTTTTTTGGGGCTTTTTATACACTTTTTTTAAAATCTCAAACTTCTATTTTTATGTTTAACGTTTTCATTAAGATTTTTTTGTAACTGGAGCCACGACGTAACAAATATGGGGAAAAAACTGTGCCTTGTTTCAACAGTTTTTGCAAATTTTTAGGCTGAAAGATGACGGACGCCTAGAGTTTACCTTATGTTTAATTAAAATCAGTATTTGTCTATAACTGTCTGATGTCCCTTTTCTTCTGCAGGTCAGATGGATGGGACATGAGAGGGCCTGACTAACATGTCAGGGTGGGAGTTTGGAAGTAGGTCATTCATTCATTCATGTATTCAAACGCAATGTGACCCCAAGCTGACTGAAGCTTACTTACAGTGTAGTACACTGGTTCTGCAGCATTGGCTCATGCCTGTAATCCTAGCCAGGGTGGGCAGATCTTTTGAGCCCAGGATTCCGAGACCAGCCTTGCCAACATGGCAAACCCCGTCTGTACAAAAAAAAAAACCCAAGAATCCAGGCCGGGCGTGGTGGCTCACGCCTGTAATCTCAGCACTTTGGGGAGGCCAAGGCGGGCGGATCACAAGGTCAGGAGATCGAGACCATTCTGGCTAACCCTGGAAACCCCGTCTCTACTAAAAATACAAAATTAGCCAGGCGTGGTGGCAGGCGTCTGTAGTCCCAGCTACTCAGGAGGCCCAGGCAGGAGAATGGCATGAACCCCAGAGGCGGAGCTTGCAGTGACCCTAGATTGTGCCACTGCACTCCAGCCTGGGCGACAGAGCGAGACTCCGTCTCAAAAAAAAAAAAAAAAAAAAAGAATCCAGTACATCTGCATCCCCTAGAGGGCTTGTCAGGGCTGTGGTTGCTGGCCCAACCTCCAGAGTTTCTGACTCTGAGTGGACCCTAGGAATTTTCAGTCACACAGTGGCACAATTATTGCTCATTGCAGCCTGGACTTCCCGGACTCAAGTGATCCTCTTCTGTCAGCCTCCGAGTAGCTGGGACCACAGGCATGCACCACCACACCCAGCCTGACCCTAGGATTTGATGCCGCTATCAAGGGAACACACCAGACTAGTGAATGGGCATCTAACTCACGGTTCCCAAATATGGCTTGAGTGTCTGAATTCATTTAAAAGCTCCATGTGTGGGACACCTGTTTCCAGACATACAGATCTTGGGGAACTGATCAAGGTGATAATCACCTCTAGCAAAAGATCCTAATGATGATTCTCACAGTTCATCATGCTTCTGTGGGATTCTATACCTTATTCCACAGCTCCCAAGTTGCCGTGTTGCAGGTCAACCACCTTCTGTGAGGGGGCTAATTGGGAGTCGCCCTGTGGTCCCAGCCTAGCCCGTGTCCTCTGCCCTTTGGAGTGTGATTCTCAGCATGCCCCCAACTAAAATCCTGGCCTTCAATGAGCACTCACGATGTCAGTTGCCCTTCTAAGCCTGATATTGCGACCGCAGTAATCCCATTTTACTTTACGTGGGGTTCCCCAGGCAGGAGTCCCAAGGCCAGAGCCCATCGGGCCACACTCATCTCCAGCCTTTGGTCAGGGAAAAAGGTTAATGCTGGTTAGCTAGCGCATTTAGAGAGGGAATAGGGTGATGCACTTGGGATTCACCCACTGAACACCAGTCAGACCTAGCACCTCTGAGCCTCCCAGGCCATGTGTGAGTTGGGCTATAATCATGGCCATCTCTTAAATAAGGTCAGGTTTCTAAAGGGCCTGGCCCAGGGTTTGGGAAGGGAAGAAGCTTCCAGAGTGGAAGGATGAACATGTTACTGGAAAGGTGCTTCAGGACTAGAACAGCCCATGTGCAGGTTGCCATGGTGAGATAGCTGGCAATTAGCTAGCTAGGCCCACACAACCTCCCCTGCCTCCCCAGGTATTGAGACCCCAGGGTCCTGGGCCACCCGATTAAGCCATCTTGTGTACAATGCTGCATCAAATACTAGGACAGGATGAAGCCAGATAAACAGCCCCAGCCTTGAAACCCCAAGACAGATGGACGAGCCCTCCAGGTGAGGGGTCCTTGGCGTCCTGGCCTGCTTGTTAGGGTGGGGGGGCTCAGAGGGAGTATGGGGGTAATTCTTGTGTTTTCTCAAGATGGGGTTAGGCTGGGATCTGAGTGATCCCAGGTTCTGAGGCAGGGGGAGAATGCAGTGAATGTTCTGATCTGGGGAAAGAGGTTGGAGTTTGAATCCTATGTGGGCCTTTGCTGAAGCAGTCTTTGGGTTTGTTTGGATTTGTGTCTGGGGTCTGGCATGTTTCCGTGTCACTTGGAGCAAGCAGATGACTTAACCTCTTGGGGTTTTTCATCTCTTACCTAAAAGGTGGAGATACCAGCCTGGTCAACATGGTGAAACTCCATCTCTACCAAAAAAGACAAAAATTAGCTGGGCGTGGTGGCATGCACCTGTCATCTCAGCTACTGGGTGTGGCTGAGGTGGGAGAATGGCTTGAACCCGGGAAATGGAGGTTGTCGCTATGAGCTGAGATTGCACCACTGCACTCCAGCTTGAGCGACAGCGTGAGACTCTGTCTCAACAACAACAAAGGTAGAAATAACAAATCCTACCTACTTCATAGGGTTACTGAAGTTCAAAGGCCAGATCTGGGTAAAGTGCTTTGCCTGACACCTAGCAGGCAATAAACTTCACATATATGAGATGACATTATTGTAAAAATGAGACCCATTAATCAATGCGTGCTAATGACAATGAAGACTGGATGTAGGTAGTGATAGTAACATGCAGTGTTTATCAGTAATAATAGCCTTAGGCCAGGCACGCTGGCACACACCTTGCAATCCCAGCACTTTGGGAGGCTGAAGTAGGCGGATCACTTGAGTTTAGGATTTGAGACCAGCCTGGGCAGCACAGAGAGGGTTTCACACCCCTCTCTACAAAAAAATTTAAAAATTAGCCAGGTATGGTGGCACGCCCCTGTAGTCCAGCTACTCGGGAGGCTGAGGTGAGAGGACAATTTAACCTCAGGAGGTGGAGGTTGCAGTGAGCCAAGATTGCGCCACTGCATTCCAGACTGGGCAACAGTGAGACCCTGCCTCATACAATAATAGTAATACTTTTTAAAAGGCAGGGTAATATTTACCCAGATGTTGTCAGCAGCTAGGCTGACTGGTGTCAACTGTAGCAACAGTGGCATCGGGTGTGGAACTTGTGCCCCTCACCGCCCCCCACATCCTGTTGAGATCTCAATGCTCCTTGCAGGTTCCCATCCTGTCTCCACTTCCCTGTTAATTTGTGACCTTGGGGGTGCTTGGGCCTTGTTTACCCAACTATAAAATAGGGTAACATTTTGCGGATCAAACAATTCAGTATATGTGAGGCACATGGGATGGGGACTGAATGCTGAGTAAATGACAGTGACAAATGACCCAAAAATGCTTTTTTATTACTGTTAGAGAATTCTGGCAACCCTGTAAGGCCTGATTACCATGATTATAAGTAAGAGAACTGACTCCAAGGAGGTCTCATCACATACCCAAGGTCACCCAGCTAGCAGCAAAAGGAGTTGTGCATTGGAATCTGCTCTGGGAAGCCAGTCTACTTTTTCAGCTTGGTCTCATCTGCATCTTTGTTCTTGTTTGTTTGTTTGTTTGTTTTGCTGGAGCTTGAAATTACCTGCTGCCCTTTGTAGCATTTTGCCCTCCTTCCTAGCTTCCTTTCCTTCCTTTCATCCTGCCTACTTCCCCCATTTCTTTCCTTCTTTTTGTGTAACTTTATTGATTTTTTTTTTTTTTTTTTTTTTTTTTGAGACGGAGTCTCGCTCTGTCGCCCAGGCTGGAGTGCAGTGGCGCGATCTCGGCTCACTGCAAGCTCTGCCTCCTGGGTTCACGCCATTCTCCTGCCTCAGCCTCCCGAGTAGCTGGAACTACAGGCGCCCGCCACCACGCTCGGCTAATTTTTTTTATTTTTTAGTAGAGATGGGGTTTCACCGTGTTAGCCAGGATGGTCTCGATCTAACCTCGTGATCCGCCCACCTTGGCCTCCCAAAGTGCTGGGATTACAGGCGTGAGCCACTGCACTCGGCCACTGATCCACCGTGCCCGGCCACGTAACTTTATTGATTTTTAAAAACTTTTAATTATGCCAGACACGGTGGCTCACACCTGTAATCCCAGCACTTTGGGAGGCCGAGGTGGGCAGATCACCTGAGGTCAGGAGTATAAGACCAGCCTGGCCAACATGATGAAAACTTGTCTCTACTAAAAATACAAAATTAGCCGGGTGTGGTGGCACATGCCTGTGATCCCAGCTACTTGGGAGGCTGAGGCAAGAGAATCGCTTGAACCTGGAAGGCAGAGGTTGCAGTGAGCCAGGATGGCGCCATTGCACTCCAGCCTGGGCAACAGGAGTGAAACTCCGTCTCAAAAAAAAAAAAAAAGAAGAATTGGCTGGGCGCTGTGGCTCACACCTGTAATCCCAGCACTTTGGGAGGCTGAGGTGGGCAGATCGTTTGAAGTCAGGAGTTTGAGACTAGCCTAGCCAACATGATGAAAACTTGTCTCTACTGAAAATACAAAAATTAGCCGGGCGTGGTGGTGCAGGCCTGTAATCCCAGCTACTTGGGAGGCTGAAGCAGGAGAATTGCTTGGACTCAGGAGGCGGAGGTTGCAGTGAGCAGAGATCACACCACTGCACTCCAGCCTGGGCGACAGAGCAAAACACTGTCTCGAAAACAATACAAAACACAAGAAGAATCTATCTCACCACAAAGCACTCTGTATTTCTTTTTTTTTTTTTTTTTTTTTTGAGACGGAGTCTCGCTCTGTCGCCCATGCTGGAGTGCAGTGGTGCGATCTCGGCTCACTGCAAGCTCCGCCTCCCAGGTTCAGGCCATTCTCCTGCCTCAGCCTCTCCGAGTAGCTGGGACTACAGGCCCCCGCCACCACGCCCGGCTAATTTTTTGTATTTTTAGTAGAGACGGGGTTTCACCGTGGTCTCGATCTCCTGACCTCATGATCCGCCCGCCTCGGCCTCCCAAAGTGCTGGGATTACAAGCGTGAGCCACCGCGCCCGGCAGCACTCTGTATTATAATTTCTGATTTTTTTTTTTTTTTTTTTTTTTAGGCAGGGTCTTGCTCTGTTGCCCAGGCTCGAATGCAGTGTGGTGATCACAGGCTCACTGCAGCCTCGACCTCCCAGGATCCATTGATCCTCCCACCTGAGCCTCCAGAGTACCTGGGACTGCAGGTGCATGCCACCACGCTTGGCTAATTTTAAAATTTTTTTGCAGAGGTTGAATCTTGCCATGCTGTCTCTCCTTGGCCTCCCAAAGTGCTGGGATTACAGGCATGAGCCACCACATCTGGCCTATAACTTCTTATTTTTGTAGTCTTCTCCTCCATGAGTTTGTGAGATTCTCAAAGGAGCTGTGATCTCCCAACATAATTATTTAGTTCAATAAAGTTGTCATACATTTGTAAAACTCAGGCCTTGAGGTACAATTATTTTGTTTGTTTTGTTTTTGGAGAGGAGTCATAATTTCTATCTGTGATAATGAGATTGCTTCACATATTAAAAAAGTTGCTTTAAGTTACATATTACATCTCCAGAGCCATTTCTCTTACAGGATGGAGATTCTTTTTTCTTTTTACCCTCTGGCCTTTTGCTGTCAAGGCTTAATCTGACCCAGATAACCTTGGCCAGCTTTTTCCTCAGTGAGGAGAGTGGATGCTAGCAGGTTACCTGGCCCGATGTCATTTTTTTGGGAGCTGTCTTGGGAGGGTAGATGAGTTGTACTTCAGAGGGCCTTGCTCCTCTAAAATACAGAGTTACCTCCTGTAACTTCCTGTGTCTCCAGAATTAGGTCCAAACTTTCTAGGCTGCCTTTTTTTCCCCCAACCTGGAGACAGAATCTCACTCTGTCACCCAGGCTGGAGTGCAGTGGTGTGATCTCAGCTCACTGCAACCTCTGCCTCCCTGGTTCAAGCGATTCTCCTGCCTTAGCCTCCTGAGTAGCTGGGATTACAGGCGCATGCCACCATGCCCTGCTAATTTTTGTATTTTTAGTAGAGATGGGGTTTCACCATATTGGCTAGGCTGGTCTCGATCTCCTGACGTCAAGTGATCCGCCCACCTTGGCCTCCCAAAGTGCTGGGATTACACAGCCATCATGCCACTGCGCCCGGCCAACAGGCTTTTCCTGATTTGGTTTTCTACACTGATCTCATCCCCCATACTAATGTCCTCACTCTAGACCAAAATGGCCTGCAGGTAATGCTGATACCAATTAATTGACATAATTTAATAACTGACATTAGATGAAAGGACTCAGAAATCACATTTATTAAGCACCTACTATGTGCTAGGTGCAGTCTGAGAACTTTATACACTTCCCATTTAATTCTAACTTCTAGCAGAGTCAGAATTTGAACCCAGACATATTGGCTTAGCCATTTATTATTTAGCCTAGTGAAAAGTTAGTGTCTTTGTGGATAAAACAGAGGTGGCTGGGTGTGGTGGCTCATGCTTGTAATCCCAGCACTTTAGGGAGGCCAAGGTGGGTGGATCATGAGGTCAGGAGTTTGAGACCAGCCTGGTCAATATGGTAAAACCCTGTCTCTACTAAAAATACAAAAATCAGCCAGGCATGGTGGTGTGTGCCTGGAATCCCATCTACTCAGGAAGTTGAAGCAGGAGAATGGCTTGAACCCAGGAGGCGGAGGTTGCAGTGAGCCGAGATCACACAATTCCACTCCAGCCTGGGCCACAGAGTGTCTCTGTTTTTTTTTTTTTTCTTTAATAGAATATAAATAAATAAAATACAGGTAACAGATGTTGCATCAAAGCACTTATAAATATCTTTAGTTGATTATCTATGCTTGACATCAGCTCACCATAATGTTCATATAACTGCTGTTGCTATAATCATTTGTTACATGGCTCTTTATTCTTTATTGTTGATCTTTTTTTTTCTTTTTCTTTTTTTTTTTTTGAGTCGGAGTCTTGCTCTCTCGCCCAGGCTGGAGTGCAGTGGTGCCATCTCGGCTCATTGCAACTTCCACCTCCTGGGTACAAGCAATTCTTCTGCCTGAGCCTCTCGAGTAGCTGGGATTACAGGCGTCCGCCACCATGCCCAGCTAATTTTTGTATTTTTAGTAGAGACGGGGTTTCACCATGTTGGCCAGGCTGTTCTCGAACTCCTGACCTCGTGATCTGCCCACCTCAGCCTTCCAAAGTGCTGGAATTACAGGCATGATCCACTGCACCCGGACTTTCTTGCCTTTTTTTGCTCAAATTCTTTTTTTTTTTTTTTTTTTCCTTGAGATGGAGTCTTGCTCTATCACCCAGGCTGGAGTGCAGTGGCACGATCTCGGCTCACTGCAACCTCCACTTCCTGGGTTCAACCAATTCTCCTGCTCCAGCCTCCTGAGTAGCTGGGATTACAGGCGCTCACCACCACACCCAGCTAATTTTTGCATTTTTAGTAGAGACGGGGTTTCACCACGTTGGTCAGGCTGGTCTCAAACTCTTGACCTCGTGATCCGCCCACCTCGGCCTCCCAAAGTGCTGGGATTACAGGCATGAGCCACCGCGCCCAGCCTTGCTCAAACTCTTTTGCCAAGGTAACTCCTCATCTTTCATGGTAAGTGTCATTTCTGGGAAGCCTTTCCACACTACCTAGGAGAGGTCATGTCTCTTGTGATGTGCTCTTGGAGCAGTACTCGTGACCGAAGTATTTTTTTTTTTTTTTTTTTTTGAGACGGAGTCTCGCTCTGTCACCCAGGCTGGAGTGCAGTGGCGCAATCTCGGCTCACTGCAAGCTCCGCCTCCCGGGTTCACGCCATTCTCCTGCCTCAGCCTCTCCCAGTAGCTGGGACTACAGGCGCCCGCCACCACGCCCGGCTAATTTTTTGTATTTTTAGTAGAGACGGGGTTTCACCGTGGTCTCGATCTCTTGACCTTGTGATCCACCCGCCTCGGCCTCCCAAGTGACCGAAGTATTGAAATGCCTCTAGACCTGTTGATAAACAGCTCCTGCCCCAGCTTCCCCACCCATTCTTCCCTGAATGTCTTCCTGGGCTTCAGCAACTAACTGGGTGAGATTTGGCCTAGAGGGACCTCTAGGCCCCTGCTCCACACAGTGGAAGTACCATCAGCCCACCACATAATGTCCCTGCCTAGCATTGAGCCTGATTTGTAATTTAACAAGGATTTGTGTCATTAATTGTGTCCCCTTTGCCTCCCCTGCCAGTCTGGAAACTTTAAGAGGTCAGAAGCTGTGTCTAGTTTTCGTTTTTATCTTTTAGAGACAGAGTTCCACTCTGTTTCCCAGGCTTGGAGTGCAGTGGCGTGATCTTTGCTCACTGCAGCGTCGAACTCCTGGGCTCAAGCGATCCTCCTGCCCCAGCCTTCCCAGTAGCTGGAACTAAAGGCACTTACCACCATGATCAGATTGTGTCTGTTTTTTTCACTAGGGCCTGATTGGTCAGGGAAAATATTTGTTGAATACTTGAATGATACCCAGACAAAAAAAATCAGCTTGAAATCTGGATCTACCTCTGACACTGAGTGAGTCAAGTGGCCTCTTTGTCCCTCAGTTTCTTTCTGCTGTAAAGTGGTGCAGTTCCTCTTTTTTTTTTTTTTTTTTGGAGACGGAGTCTCGCTCTGTCGCCCAGGGTGGAGTGCAGTGACGCAATCTCGGCTCACTGCAAGCTCCGCCTCCCGGGGTTCACGCCGTTCTCCTGCCTCAGCCTCTCCGAGTAGCTGGGACTACAGGCGCCCGCCACCACGCCCGGCTAATTTTTTTTTGTATTTTTAGTAGAGACGGGGTTTCACCGTGGTCTCGATCTCCTGACCTCATGATCCGCCCGCCTCGGCCTCCCAAAGTGCTGGGATTACAAGCGTGAGCCACCGCGCCCGGCCTTTTTTTTTTTTTAGACGAAGTCTGACTGCAACCTCCGCCTCCCAGGTTCAAGTGATTCTCCTGCCTCAGCCTCCCAAGTAGGTGGGATTACAGGCGCCCACCACCATGCCCAGCTAAATTTTGCATTTTTAGTAGAGATGGGGTTTCGCCATGTTGGACAGGCTGGTTTCCAACTCCTGACCTCAGGTAATTCATCCGCCTTGGCCTCCCAAAGTGTTGGGATTACAGGTGTGAGCCACCACGCCCAGCCCAGTTCCTCCTTCAGCCAAGGCTCTCTTGAGAATGTAAGGGCCAGGCGTGGTGGCTCACGCCTATAATCCCAGCACTTTGGGAGGCCGATGTGGGTGGATCTCTGGAGCCCAGGAGACCAGCCCAGCCTGGGCAACATGGCAAGACCCCATCTCTTAAAAAACAAAAAAAAGAGGGAGCGGGCAAGAGAGAATGTGTGTACAGCCATTGGGAAACAACCCGGAACAGGACTCAGGAGGCCCTTGCTCCTGTGGACTTTACAGAAGACAGACAGTAAAGGCACAAGATGCCTTGTTATGGTACTAAAAAGAAAATATGCCACATGATATTGCAGATGGGGGGGCAGGGGCGTCACAGAACGTGACTTTTTTTTTTTTTTTTGAGACAGAGTCTTGCTCTGTCGCCCAGACTGGAGTGCAGTGGTGCAGTCTCGCCTCACTGCCACCTCCGTCTCCCGGGTTCAAGTGATTCTCCTGCCTCAACTTCCCAAGTAGCTGGGATTACAGGCCCCCCCCACCACTCCTGGCTAATTTTTGTATTTTTAGTAGAGATGGGGTTTCACCATGTTGGCCAGGCTGGTCTCTAACTCCTGACCTCAGGTGATCCTCCCACCTGGGCCTCCCAAAGTGCTGGGATTAAAGGCGTGAGCCACTGCACCCGGCCCAGAAAGTTGACTTCTAAGCGTTTCCCCAAAGTGTCTATCAGGTATCTTCATGATTCAATAACCCATTCTTACAGAAATTAATTGTAAGGCTGGGCGTGGTGGCTCACGCCTGTTATCCCAGCGCTTTGGGAGGCTAAGGCGGGAGGATCGCTTGAGGCCAAGAGTTCGAGACCACCCTGGGCAACACAGCGAGACCTCCATACATCTCTAAGCAAAAAAAAAAAAAAAAAAAAAGTCATTGTAAAAGCAATTTTATTTTTGGTTACTACCATAGGGATTCTGTAACTCAGTCACACAGGGCCGAGGCGGGACCTCATTGGCTGCGACCGGCCACGTGCCGCAGTCGCCCTGGCGTTCGGGGCCCCGCCCCTCGGCTCCAGTTCTTGGGATCAGGGGCCGTCCTCCGCCCCCGGCGCGCGGCTGAGTCCCTCTCTATAAAAGGAGCCGGCGGAGGATGACGAGCCTTTACGTCGGCGCGTAGCGGGCGGGGTGCGTGTGAGGTCATCGCGCGGGCGGGCGGGCGGGGTCTGGCGGTTTGAACGAGACGAAGACGGAACCGGAGCCGGTTGCGGGCAGTGGACGCGGTTCTGCCGAGAGCCGGTGAGCCCGCCAGCGGGCCCGGGGGGTGCGGCTGGGGGGGCGGCCGCGTGGGCCAAGGCCGGGCGTGCGCGTGCAGGCCCTACGGACAGCGCCAGGGCCGTTCCACACGGCGGTGCCGTTCGAGCCGGGTGGGGGAAGGGCGGGGCCGTGACCCGGCGCGCGCGGGCTGGGCCTCGGGGCGCGCGCTGCGCTCCGCTCAGGGGGGCGGGGTCTCGGGCCGGAAGTGGGGGCTGCTGCTACGCGGTGTAGGGGGCTTCTGGGCCGCCGCTGAGGTGTGGTCCATGCGCTGCAGCGGCTGGAGGTCCCAGGGTGGTTGGGCCCTGGGAGGGCGTGGGCGAGGTGGGCCGTCCTGGGAGATCTGGGGGGACGCACATTGTGGGAGGCCGTGTTGCCTGAGGGCCGAGAGATCGGGTGATGGATTCAGACCTGGGTTGAGTTCCGTGCTGTGTGACCTTGGAGAGGTGCTTTAACCACTGTGGACCTCAGCTTCCTCATCTGTAAAACGGAGACAGTAATACTACCCACATTAAACTCTTAGCGCGATGTATGGCAGAAAGTAAGCCAGCTCTTGGACTCCCTCCTTTCTTCAGTGTGTGTTTATTGAGTGCCCACTAGGTGTTGGGCACCGTGCTAAACCCTGGCTGTTTTCCCGGGAACAAAGATTTGCTCTCCAGGAATCCACATTATGATGAGCAGGAGGACAATATAACGGGATGGTATCAACAGTGCTAGTTCAGTCCCTGCTTCACAGTTGCCCTCGGATGCTGCAGGACGGGGCTTGACCTCTGCCCCATTTTGGGGATGAGGATCCTGGGGCCCATTGAGGGAGGTTATGCTAGGCCGGGCATCTACTTCTCCGATGGCATGTCTGTAACAGTAGTAATGATAATAGCAGCTCTTTGTTAGTTGGGCACTTGTTTTGTGTCAAGCACTGTGTTAAGTGCTCCATGTGGCTTTGTGTCTTTTAATACACTGTCTTTAAGAGAGATTATCTTCCTTTTTTTTTTTTGAGACGGAGTTTTATTCTGTCGCCCAGGCGTGCAGTGGTACCATCGCAGCTCACTGCAACCTCTGCCTCCCGGGTTCAAGCTATTCTCGTGCCTCAGCCTCCCGAGTAGTTGGGATTACAGGCGCGCGCCATCACGCCCGGCTAATTGTTGTATTTTTAGTAGAGACGAGGTTTCGCCATGTTGGCCAGGCTGTTGTCGAACTCCTGACCTCAAGTGATCTGCCCGCCTCGGCCTCCGAAGTGTTGAGATTACAGGTGTGAGCCACCGCGCCTGGCAAGAGAGATTACTTTCATTTTACAAATGAGGGGTCCGAGACTCAGAGAGGTGGAGTGTCTTATGCAGCCCAGCAAGTGGCTGAACCCACACCTGGGACTTCAGTGTCTACACTCTTAACGTCTTTATTACACTTTCTCCCTGAGGTCTAGAGCTACAGATCCAGATGTGCCCTTTGTGGTGGTGTGTCAAAGTGCTTAGCACAGTTTTTGGCACAGAGGGAAGCTTAGGATGTGATGTGCCTTTTGCTTAAGTGTTTTCTTTCCTTTTTTTTTTTTTTTTTTTTTTAAGACGGAGTCTCGCTCTGTCACCCAGGCTGGAGTGCAGTGGCGCAATCTCGGCTCACTGCAAGCTCCGCCTCCCGGGTTCACGCCATTCTCCTGCCTCAGCCTCTCCGAGTAGCTGGGACTACAGGTGTCCGCCACCACGCCCGGCTAATTTTTTTTTGTATTTTTTTTTTTTTAGTAGAGACAGGGTTTCACCGTGGTCTCGATCTCCTGACCTCGTGATCCGCCCGCCTCGGCCTCCCAAAGTGCTGGGATTACAAGCGTGAGCCACCGCGCCCGGCCCTGCTTAAGTGTTTTCATGTAGATTTTTATTTAATCCTCACCACCACTTTGTGCAGAGATACTGTTTTACCCATTTTACAGGATGAGCCATTTGTGATGCAGGAAGATTTAAGTGACTTGCCCACGGTCACAAAGGTCCTTTCTGGTGGCACCTCCTTCCCCCTCTTTACATAGGGCTCAGTGTGGTGCCTTGAAAGTAATAGAGTGCTTTAGAGCCAGCGTTGAATTTGTATAGGTTTGGGATCTTGCTAGGAGAGCTGCTGAAGAAAGAAAGATTCTTGGGTAGGCTTGAGGGAGCTTTTTTTTTTTTTTTTTGAGACGGAGTCTCGCTCTGTCGCCCAGGCTGGAGTGCAGTGGCACAATCTCGGCTCACTGCAAGCTCCGCCTCCCGGGTTCACGCCATTCTCCTGCCTCAGCCTCCCGAGTAGCTGGGACTACAGGCGCCCGCCACCACGCCCGGCTAATTTTTTTTTTTTTTTTTGTATTTTTAGTAGAGACGGGGTTTCACTGTGTTAGCCAGGATGGTCTCGATCTCCTGACCTCGTGATCCGCCAGCCTCTGCCTCCCAAAGTGCTGGGATTACAGGCGTGAGCCACCGCGCCCTGCCAAGGGAGCTTTTTCATGGTGGTGGTGGAAACCTGGATCAGGAAGCCTTGTAAGGGTGAGATTTGTGTGGTAGTCATGAGTCCTCCATGGCTGCCAATGATGGAATTGTGAAGGAAGGGTGAGCTGGAGCTCTGTTTTGACTGTCAGGAGGAGCCAATTAATTGATTGAGTCGGTGGATGTTTATTGTGCATCCACAGGGTGCCTAATCCATGTATTTAGTGGCTGCAGCGTTTGTGGAGCACGTGGGACCAGGTATTAATGTACTGCTAATGAAAGTTTTAAATTATATGATGATGAAAGGCCATTAACGTTTTTTGAGCTGGGGTGTGGTCAGGAGACACACGTGGCTTTACCAGCTGCTTAGATTTTATAGCAGCACGATGCACACAATACAGTATATATAGGAATGTCGCCGTAATAGATTACAAGTGCTCAGCTGGGACCATGTTTTTTTTGTTTGAATGTCTCTGGTACCTGATTTTGGGCACAGTATTTTGTTCATTTAAGGACTTTAAACAAGGGAGACACTTGCTCTGATTTGTGATTCAGAAAATTCTCTGGTTTGCTGTGTAAGAACAGATTGACACAGACAAATTTGAAGACTGTTGCAGTGTATCTCCGTGCGAGATGGTGCTGGCAGGTCTCAGGCGCACTGTTTTTGGCACTGGAGATAGGAGGATGAGTGAGACAAGGTCCCTACCCTACATCTTGTTTGTTTAATACCTCTTAAATTTGGTGCCATGTCAAATATTTTATGTACCTTATCTAATTTAAACCCTTCTATGACCCTTTTCAGATAGGTGGCTTTAACTTGTAAGGTAAGTGAGGTACATTGAGTTTAAGCAACTTGCCTAAGATCACACAACTAATGAGTGACTGCCTCACATTCAAACCCGTGTCCTCCTGGCTTGAACTCCTCAGCTGTTTGCATCGAGTGGATTGCTTCCTGGCCCAAATCTGGCTCGAGAATGGTTCAGAAATAACGAGATAATGACAATTCATTGTGGGACTTCCTATCATAAAGGTTTGAATGAATTGCTCTGGAAACATAGGGATTAATTTCCCAGCGGAGTCAGCAACTAAATTGTGTTGGTGTCTTGCATAACATGGTTTTTTTTATCAGCTGATTTGGGGAGTGTAACAGTGTTGATTATTTGCTTTCTGACAGGTTTATATATATATTTTTTCTCTCTTTGACACTGTTCTGCCAACCTGAAAACAAGTAGTGAGTGCTTGCTATGTGCAAGACACTATGAGGTGCCTGGGACATGTGAGGGGACACAGACCTGGCAAGTTATTGACCTCTACAGACCTCAGTCACCCCATAAAAAGGGGACTGGATGGGTGGATTTGCCTCTTCTGGATGTCACATTCTGTGCTTGGTGAGTCAGGAGGCTTGCAGCAGCTTAGTGCAGGAGACCAATGTGGAAAGACCAACTCTAGTCACTAGGTGGAGGGAACGAAGTACCATAAGAGAGCAAAGGGCTGGGATCTCAGGATTGTTCCAGATTGCTCTGCATCTTTCTCCTGCCCCTCCCTACTGGTAATGTTGCTGTCTTATGAAATGAAGAAAATTGTAAGTGTCTAGGTCACTATGAAATCTCTGGTATTTTATAGTGTGTCCTCATGGTGACTGCCCAGGGATTTTAGATCTGGATTAGCCTGCCTTTATCTTGAGTCTTCCCTCCCTACTGTCTGTTCTCTACTAGCAGTCAATGTGATCTTTTTCAAACTGTAATGAGACCAAGATTCTACCGCACTTAAAACCTGAAAGTGCCTGGCCGTGGTGGCTCATGCCTGTAATCCCAGCACCTTGGGAGGCTGAGGCAGAGGATTATTTGAGTCTGGGCGGCAAAATGAGACCTGGTCTCTACAAAAATTTAAAAAATTAGCTGGGCTTGATGGTGACCATCTGTAGTCCCAGAGTCCCAGCTACTTGGGAAGCTGAGTCAAGAGGATGGCTTGAGCCTGGGAAGTCAGGGCTGTAGTGAGCCGTGATTGTGCCATTGCACTCCAGCCTGGGTGACAGAGTGACACCCTGCCTCAAAAAACAAACCCGACAGTGGATTTCTTAATAGAATAAAATCCTAACTCCTTCCGTTCCCACCTCAGGCTCTGCTCTCCTTGCTCACTGGGCTGGAGTGCCCTATCTCTAGAGCTTCATGTGGTTGCTTCCTTCTGATCCTTAAGCTCAACTGCTCATCTCAGAGAGGCTTCCTCTGACCACATTCTGTAAATGCCGTTGCATAAGTGGTTGGTATGAAATGATGTTTGTTGGTGTATTTGGTCAGTGTCAGACTTTGTACCGCTAGAATGTGAACTCCCTGTGGACAGGCACCTTGTCTCTTGCTTATCTGTTTCCTGGTCCCTAGAACAGTGCCTAGCACGTGGTAGAGCTAGTAAACATTTGTAGAATGAGTGAGGGTTGACTAAACTGGTGCTTATAGACAATAATGCCCACATTTACTAGCATTTGAAAATTAGACTCATTGCTGTGTGTTTATTGTTTTGAATTTGAAAGCCTAGCAGAAAAGGGAGGGAAGAGAATGTGGATGCTGGGGCTGGGCAGGCTTGCCTGTCAACCCCAGGGCCTCTCTTGTCCTCACCTGTGAAATGAGGAACATGAAGTGAACCTTGCAGAGGGCTGTCAGGGTTAAACGACAAGTGTCTGTGAAGTATCTGGCACTTAGGCCCACAGATGCCCTACCATCCCCAGGTAGCTCTGCAGAGAATTAACTACAAGGATTCTTCACTTGTAAGGTCATTTGATACTGCCTTTTTAATATCTAGGTATTGAAAAGCTGATTTACTTTTTCAATTATGAAAGAATTTATAGGTTTTTTTTTTGGAAATAGGATCTCACTGCCTCAACCTGTTGGACTCAGGCGATCCTCCCACATCAGCCTCCCAAAGTGCTGGTATTACAGGCATGTGCCAGTGTGCCTGGCCTCGGTATAGTCTTTAAGGAAAATTTGGGAAGTAGTGACAACTATAAATAGGAATTAATAAAAACCCATCGGGCCAGGCGTGGTGGCTCACGCCTGTAATCCCAGCACTTTGGGAGGCCGAGGCGGGTGGATCACCTGAGGTCAGGAGTTCTAGACCAGCCTGGCCAACGTGCTGAAATCCTGTCTCTACTAAAAATACAAAAATTAGCCGGGCATGGTGGCATGCGCCTGTAATCCCAGGTACTTGAGAAGCTGAGGCAGGAAAATCGCTTGAACCTGGGAGGCGGAGGTTGCAGTGAGTTGAGATCGTGCCATTGCACTCCAGTCTGGGCAACAGAGCAAGACTGTCTCAAAAAAAAAAAAGAAACAAACAAAAAACCATTATCTGAAGAAAATTATAAACATTTTGATATCTTAATGGGTAAGTTTGGGCTGATGTTTTCTAAACAGAAAGCATTCTCGTTTGTGCATCTGCCTCCCATCATAAAGCACTTACTCATCCTTTTATTTAGTGCCTCTGGTAGTTTAGAATTGTATATTAATCACATTAAAATGGGGCCTCAATTTTAGTCTGGCTGGTGTTGGGCAGTTCATTTCAGGTCATGTTTGTATGTGGAAATCCAGGTTCTATGGCTGGAATCTTAGTGTCTCTCGTTTGGCTTCTTGGGGAAGAAGGTGAGGCTTAAAAAGTCAGTGTACCTAGGCTGGGCATGGTGGCTCACACCTGTAATCCCAGAACTTTGGGAGGCCAAGGTGAGCGGATCACCTGAGGCCAGTAGTTCAAGACCAGCCTGGCCAACATGGTGAAACCCCATCTCTACTAAAAATACAAAAATTAGCTGGATGTGGTGGTGCACGCCTGTAATCCCAGCTACTCGGGAGGCTGAGGCAGGAGAATCACTTGAACTCAGGAGATTGCAGTGAGTCGAGGTTGCACTACTGCACTCCAGCCTGGATGACAGAGTGAGACTCTGTCTCATAATAAAATAAAACAAAATAAAATAAAATTGAGTGTTCCTACACGTTTGCTTTTGGTGACTCTCTAGGAAACACTTGCCCTTACTTGCATGCCTACTGTAACATGGGCCATTCTCTTTTCTTCCCATGCTTTAGAAGATGGCAGTGAACGTATACTCAACGTCAGTGACCAGTGATAACCTAAGTCGACATGACATGCTGGCCTGGATCAATGAGTCTCTGCAATTGAATCTGACAAAGATCGAACAGTTGTGCTCAGGTAAGAGAAATCTGCTAGATCATTTTTCTAGGAAAGCCTGTAGGTTTTTCAAGAATGTGAAGGCCTGTATCTGACTGCAGAGCCACACAGAGGGGTTCGGGGTCTTTGTTAGGGCCACCCTGTTTCTTCCTCTCAGCCCTGCCTTTGCTTCTGCTTCAAAAAGGAACTTTTTTTTGTTTTGTTTTGTTTTGACAGAGTCTCGCTCTGTTGCCCAGGCTGGAGTGCTGTGGCACGATCTCGGCTCACTTCAAGCTCCGCTTCCCGGGTTCACACCATTCTCCCGCCTCAGTCTCCTGAGTAGCTGGGACTACAGGCACCCGCCACTATGCCTGGCTAATTTTTTTTTTTTTTTTGAGACGGAGTCTTGCTCTCTCCCCCAGGCTGGAGTGCAGTGGCGCGATCTCGGCTCACTGCAAGCTCTGCCTCCCGGGTTCACGCCATTCTCCTGCCTCAGCCTCCCGAGTAGCTGGGACTACAGGCACCCGCCACCGCACCTGGCTAATTTTTTGTATTTTTTTTAGTAGAGACGGGGTTTCACCGTGTTAGCCAGGATGGTCTCGATCTCCTGACCTTGTGATCCACCCGCCTCGGCCTCCCAAAGTGCTGGGATTACAGGCTTGAGCCACCGCGCCCGGCCGCCTGGCTAATTTTTTTGTATTTTTTTTTAGTAGAGATGGGGTTTCCTGTGTTAGCCAGGATGGTCTTGATCTCCTGACCTCGTAATCTGCCTGCCTCGGTCTCCCAAAGTGCTGGGATTACAGGTGTGAGCCACCACGCCCGGCCTTTTTTTTTTTTTTTGAGATGGGGTCTGTCTCTGTCGCCCAGGCTGGAGTGCAGTGGTGCAATCTTGGCTCACTGCAACCTTCGCCGCCCGGGTTCAAGCGATTCTCCTACTTTAGCCTCCCACGTACCTGGGACTACAGGCATGCACCACCACACCTGGCTGATTTTTTTGTATTTTTGGTGGAGACAGGGTTTCACCATGAGGTCGAACTCGTGACCTCAAATGATCTGCCTGCCTCAGCCTCCCAAAGTGCTGGGATTACAGGCATGAGCCACCATGCCTGGCTGGAACTGTACTTAAATAAAGGGTATGCTCTGGCCTGCAGGTCCACCATCTTCTGCTGTAGAGACTGCATTCTGAGGCCTGAAGCTCAGTCCCGACTTCTTGGTGTCTATTATTGTGCATCCAGATTGCATGTTTTATTTGAGGACAGTAATTGTACTAACTACTGTCTGCTGTTCTAGTTTTATGTCAGTTCATCAGTGGCATTTCTTATTCCCAAGAAGTACAAGATCAAAGTCAAGCAAATATCATTTCAGCCACAATTTTATGGAACTACTGTTTAACAACAATTTGGCAAAGATATAATGATTTAAAGGCTCGGTGTGGTGGCTCACGCCTGTAATCCCAGCACTTTGGGAGGCTGAGGCAGGCAGATCACCTGAGGTCAGGAGTTCAAGACCAGCCTGGCCGACATGGTGAAACCCCCTCTCTACTAAAACTACAAAAAATTAGCCGGGGGTGGTGGCAGGCGCCTATAATCCCAGCTACTCTGGAGGCTGAGGCAGGAGAATCGCTTGAGCCCGGGAGGTGGAGGTTACAGCGAGCCAAGATCACGCCACTGCACTCCAGCCTGGGTGACAAGAGCGAGACTCCGTCTCAAAAAAACTAAAAAGAAGTAATGATTTAAAACGAACAAAAACATGGTCTCTTTCTATGTATGCTAATTGTATGACATGTGGGAAACTAGAAAGAAGAAAACAAAAAAATGCCTTATAATTCCACTGTTCAAGCCAGCTACTGTTCACTCACTATTCATGAGCCACTGTGCCTGCCCTGGATCAATCTTAAATTACTGCCATTGCTTGGCCGGGTGTGGCGGCTCGTGCCTGTAATCTCAGCATTTTGGGAGGCCGAGGCGGGTGGATCATGAGGTCAGGAGTTCGAGACCAGCCTGGCCAACGTAGTGAAACCCCGTCTCTACTAAAAATACAAAAAATTAGCCAGGCTTGGTGGCACGCACCTGTAGTCCAGCTACCCAGGAGGCTGAGGCAGGAGAATCGCTTGAACCTGGGAGGCGGAGGTTGCAGTGAGCCGAGATGGCGCCACTGCACTCCAGCCTGGGTGACAGAGTGAGACTCCATCTAAAAAAAAAAAAAAAAAAAAATTATTGCCATTGCTTGTAGGATTTTTTCTTTTTTTTGAGTTCAGCTTCTGCCCTTGCTTATTTTATAGCTGGGTCCTAGTCTCGGTCTTAGTTTCATTGGCTTGTCTTGTTATTTCCTTGGTGAGGTGTATTTAATCTTGGTTTTACGGATGGTCAGATGGAGGCTACCTAGGAAGCTGTACAGTAACACAGTGGTGCCCAAGAGTCGTGTTTATTCAGCATTAATTACTTTGCTGATCATAGACAACAGGTTGTTAGCGTTAGATCTGTGCTGTGTCCCCCCCCACCATTTTCTATTGGTTTCCTCATTCATTTCCCTATCCCCGTTTGTGTGAGGCTTTTAAAGCACTTGTTTGACCTGTGTTCTGTGACTGATGTGGGGATGAGGTCATCCTAGTTTTCACTGGAGCCAGCTTTTTACCAGCAATTCCCTCTAAAATTTACCTTTTTCTGTAAATATATTCCAAAGTCTGTTTCACTTAGTTAATTGGAAAATGTGATCTTTAATGTTTAGATAAGTTGTATATATGCTGATCGGGCTCTAGGTTTGTCTCATTCAGGCAGGGAGCTGTTGCGGACAGGACTGGGCATAAAGAGGCTTCAGTCTGCTCTGAGCCATGTGACTTTTGACAAGACCCTTAATGTCTTAGTTCTTCATCTGTGAAGTGGGGCAGTGATGCCTGGCCCACTTGTTGGCCGGTGTGAGAATCATCTATAATAATAGCTCTCAGATAACTGATTGTGTGCCAGACCCTGGAAATGAGTGCAGGTCATTTGGTGGGGGGCACATCCTCCTTTTACAGATGAGGAGACTAACCCTGGGGCACAGCTTATGTATTACAGAACCTGGTTTTGAACCAGATCTTTCTGAGCACACAGCCCACATGCATCCTGCTGCATACATGTTATATCTTTTATAGAAACATTTGGAGGAGATTAAACAAATGTAAATTGCAAATGTAAATTACATATAGTTAATTACAGTGATACTGTTTCACTATAAAATCTGTGGGGTATGTCAGTTTTTTGTTTTTTTTTTTTCTTTTTGAGACTGGAGGCTGGAGTGCAGTGGCGTGATCTCAGCTTACTGCAACCTCCACCTCCCAGGTTCAAGCGAGTCTCCTGCCTCAGCCCCCTGAGTAGCTGGGATTACAGGTGCGCGCCACCTGTAATTTTTGTATTTTTACTAGAGAGGGGGTTTCACCATGTTGGTCAGGCTGGTCTTGAACTCCTGACCTTGTGATCTGCCCACCTCGGCCTCCCAAAGTGCTGGGATTACAGGTGTGAGCCACCGCGCCTGGGCGGTATGTCAGTTTTGTCTCATGTCTGCTACTTTTCCCAGATAAAGTGCCTTTTCTCTGTAGAAAAGGGTAAGTGCAGGACACTTAACTGTGATTTGTAAACAAACTTGTTCATTCATAGCTAGTCTTCTTGAAAGCCGTATAGGATGTCTCTTGGAGTGTGTAGATGGTTGCATTGTGTTTCATATTGGTGTTTAGAAAATGAGGTCTTGCTTCCAGTACGAGAGCAGACAGGATGAGACACAGACATTGTCTCTCTGAAGAAGGCCCGCGGCCAGGGGTTTGGAGTCAGAGAAAGTGAGGCTCCTCAACTCCTTGTGCTTACCGAGGCCCAAGGAGAGTTCAGGAGCTTTTGACGCTGGTGCCAGATCCTTCATAACCTCATCTCTGATGAGCAGAGGATCTAGCAGACCAGAGTTCTCCACTAAACGCAGCTTTACAAAGTAGGAATACATTTCTTCCTTGAGAGGGCAAAGTGCTGAGGTCCTGTGTTAATCTGCCGGCTGCCTGTGAAGTGGCCAAATTTTGTCAGCACTGGGCTCTCCTACCGCCAACAGTGAGCTGAGCCTCTGCTTGGCTCTGGTAGAGGGAGATTAGGCAAGGATAACTTTCAGTGAAAGAGTTGGCAGATTGTTTCAAGATTCATTAATACATTCTGTAGTCTCCGTAGTTTGGAGAGCTAGTCATCAAGTATTTTGGAAAGATAGTCATCATGAGGAAAAACCTGGTCAAAGAGAATGATTTTTACGAGAGCTTGTTTTTGTCAGAAAGGGAGTACTGGTTGCTTTTGTGAATTGTTCCTGTGTTGCATTCCATATTCAGGCCCCTCTGCATTTTCTCAGGAGCACAGCTTGGTCCTCTGCACACGTAGAGGGGCCTCACTGAATGTATTCGGCTCTCCCCTTCTCCTCCTTGTCTTCTCCCTCCAGCCTGGCTTCCTTTATGGGTTCCTTCGCAGCAAAGATGTTGATGTTCCCAGGCAAATGGTGGATTCCTTTCTCCTCAGCTTAATGTGGGGCCCCGACAGCCGTTGAGTTCATGTAAGACAGCTTGGCGATCTTGCTTCTGCTGCACTGCTAATGACATGGTCCTCCTGGTGTGAGAGTGTGTTATCATACCCGTAACCAGGCCTCCCCCAGCTCAGATCTGGTCTGATATTTCTGTTTATGGGATACTTTTGCCCTACCTGTCATTACTTAAAATCTCAGCTTTGTTTTCTCCTCAGGCTAGCTCCCTTTTTCAGGTACTCCATTTGGGGCCATGATTCCACCTTTCTTCCAGTGTCCCAGGCCTGAGAAGCATCTTTTGAGGCTAATTCACAGTTTTATTTGTCTTCTGAAAGATCTTCTAGATCCAGCCCCTTCTCAGATTGCTGACTGCTTCTGCAGTGGCCTCCTGACTGAACACTAAGTTCCCTCTAAGTTCCCAGCCCCCACCTTCCCTTTTGTTATATTGCGTAAGTCTGCACCCTTTCTGAGGGACTGGTTTTATCAAGTCACATTTCTGATCAAGGAAGTTATCTCTTCAAACATTTTTTTTTTTTTTTGAGGCAGAGTCTCGCTCTGTCGCCCAGTCTGGAGATCTCCACTCACTGCAAGCTCTGCCTCCGTGGTTCTCACCATTCTCCTGCCTCAGCCTCCCGAGTAGCTGGGACTACAGGCGCCCATCACCACGCCTGGCTAATTTTTCTGTATTTTTAGTAGAGACGGCGTTTCACCGTGTTTGCCAGGATGATCTCGATCTCCTGACCTCGTGATCTGCCCGCATCAGCCTCCCAAAGTGCTGGGATTACAGGCTTGAGCCACCACGCCCGGCCTCTTCAAACATTTTTGCCTAAGTCTTCAAGCACCTCCTTGATTTTTCCCTTGCTTTACATAAAGCAAACCAAAACAGAAGATAGGAAGCTCATTTTCTTCTGATTATGAATAGTTAGGTCTTCATTAAAAAAACATTAAAGGCCGGGTGTGGTAGTTCATGCCTGTAATCCAGCACTTTGGGAGGCCGAAGTGAGAGGATCACCTGAGCCCAGGAGTTTGAGACTAGCCTGGGCAACATGACAAAACCTTGTCTCTAAAAAAGAAAAACATGAAGAGAATCATACTCGCCATAAAAGTCTATCAGGAGGACTGGATGCCAATATTTATGTAATTGATTCTTTCTCTTTTTAGAAATAGGGAAATAAAGAAGAATTTTTTTTTTTTTATTCCTGTACAATTTTGGTGACCAGTTTCATGCATAAGTCGTTGACTTTTTTTTTTTTTTTTTTTAACTCCTGTGCAATTTTGGTAACCAGTTTCATTCATAAGTCATTGTCTTTTTTTTTTTTTTGAGATGGAGTCTTGTTCTGTCTCTCAGGCTGGAGTGCAATGAATGGTGCGATCTCGGCTCACTGCAACCTCCGCCTCTCGGGTTCAAGCGATTGTCCTGCCTCAGGTTCCCAAGTAGCTGGGACTACAGACATATGCCACCACGCCTGGCAATTTTTTTGTATTTTTAATAGAGACGGGGGTTTCACCATGTTGGTCAGGCTGGTCTTGATCTCCTGACCTCAGGTGATCTGCCTGCCTTGGCCTTCCAAAGTGTTGGGATTACAGGTGTGAGCCACCACGCTTGGGCAATTTTTTTTTTTTTAAGTTGTGTAAAATAGTACTGGGTAAAATGCCACTGTGGATATAGTTGCTTAATAGATCATCTTCTATTTGGGTTTTTAAAAAAAGTTGGTTTGGCCGGGTGTGATGGTTCACGCCTGTAATCCCAGCACTTTGGGAGGCCGAGGTACGTGGACCACCTGAGGCCGGAAGTTCGAGACCAGCTTGACCAACATGGAGAAGCGCCATCTCTACTAAAAATACAAAATTAGCCAGGCAGGGTGGCGCATGCCTGTAATCTCAGCTACTTGGGAGGCTGAGGCAGGAGAATTGCTTGAACCTGGGAGGTGGAGGTTGCGGTGAACCAAGATCGCACCATTGCACTCCAGCCTGGGCAACAAGAGCGAAATTCTGTTTCAAAAAAAAAAAAACAAAAGAATGCCCTCAGTGTACTTCTGATGGATGAGTAAATAAATCAGTCACCTCAAAAATCAAGGCCTTAACCTTCTGAAGATCCTTTCTTAACTAAGAATGTCACCCTGGTCACTGAAGTGCCCCTGCTCTCCTTTATGTTGACTTTCCAAAAATAACGGTAACTGAACATGCTGGAACCAGCAAAGAACTGGTTCGGCCTGACCTCAAGTAAGTTGAATATGCATTTTATGGCAGTCTTGAATTCTGCAGATTACTTATTATAACCACTGGTTTAGCTTCCCAAGCTTGTTCCTTTGGCAAATTAGCCCTGGAAGGGCAGTAAAGTACATGGTGAAGCCTGCTCTGAATTAGGAGAGTTCAGTTTGTAGGCATTAGAGAAATAATCTTCCTAGAAAGTTTAAGCACTAATAAAACACTTTGGAAAAAAAAATGGGCAAATGGGGGAAGGAATGAAATGGGGTGAAATATTGCAATAATTTATTACAATAGTCTCTTTTTTTGTTTTTGAGGCGAGGTCTCTCTCTGTCCCCCAGGCCGGAGTGCAGTGATGTGATCATAGCTCATTGCAGTCTCGACCTCCTGGGCTCAAGTGATCCTCCTCCCTCACCCTCCCGAGTAACTGGAACCACAAGGGCATGCCAACACGCCAAGCTAATTTTGGTATTTTTTGTAGAGACAGGGTTTCACCATGTTGCCCAGGCTGGTCTCGAACTGCTGGACTCAAGTGATCCACCTGCTTCACTAAGTGCTGAGATTACAGGCGTGAGCTACTGTGCCTGGCCTTATCATAGTAGTCTTTATTTATTTATTTTTGAGCCAGAGTTTTGCTTTTTTTTTTTTTTTTTTTTTTTTTGAGACAGTGCAGTGGCCTGAGAGAGTTGCTTGAACTTGGGAAGTAGAGGTTGCGGTGAGCTGAGATCGCGCCACTGCACTCCAGCTTGGTGACAGAGCGAGACTCTGTCTCAAAAAAATAAAAATAAAAGTTAATGGAGGAACACAAAAATGTCTCCTATTCAACTTTGTTAATTAAATGACGGGTTGGCCGGGTGCTCTACAAAAAGAATAAAAAACTAGTTGGGCGTTGGTGGCACTTGCATATAGTCCCGCTACTCCAGAGGCTGAGGTGGGAGGATCACTTGAGCCTGGGGGGCAGAAGTTGCAGTGAGCTGAGATTGTGCCACTGCACTCCAGCGTGGGCGACAGTGAGACCCTGTTTCAAAAAGAAAAGAAAAGAAATGATAGGTTAAATGTATTTAGAGATGTAAAAAGCCCAGGGAGACAGACATCTTAGGGAAAAAAATGTTTTTTAATCTAGATCAAGGATGGATCTTGGAAATCCCCTTCTGAAGAGGAGGGTATATCTTTGTGAAAAATCAGAAAATGTCACTTCTGTTATTTTCTTTTCTGTGTTTTAGGCATTCATTTTTGTTTCTAGTGGTCATTTTATTGTCATGATGATTACCAATAAAGAACAGGAGTTTTAAAATTTTGTAGAAACACTCCTTTTCTCCTTGTTATAGGCTTCTGGGTTGCAAGTATGTTGTAGAATATATGGGGTGAAAACCACAGTCTTGTTACAGATTTTAGAAATTGACTTCACATGAAGTCAGTGAAGCTTTTGGTTTTTGTAGGTCTACTTCACAATTTTTAAAATTGTATTTGGTTTAAGTGGGTCTGGGAAGAAGTTCACGCTGCTTCTTTAATTGTATTTTTCTGTTGCTGTTGTTCATTCAGGGGCTGCCTATTGTCAGTTTATGGACATGCTGTTCCCTGGCTCCATTGCCTTGAAGAAAGTGAAATTCCAAGCTAAGCTAGAACACGAGTACATCCAGAACTTCAAAATACTACAAGCAGGTTTTAAGAGAATGGGTGTTGACAAAGTAAGTAAATGTTATCTTTTATTGTGGTTAATGTTCCTTAATTAATGATCGTTACTAAGGATATAGATGCTAGCTTATGACTTTTGACATTATCTTTTTTTTCTTAATTTATCTAGTTAACTTTTCTCAGTTAACACAGAATTTACTGGGAGCAGTTTCCCCTACCTTCTTGCCCCTATTCCCCTTGCTTGTTTCTTTCTTCATCGTCTGTGAAGTTAGTAACTGTTTAGAGGAGTCAGCCTGTAAATTTGTACCGTGATTTTTATTTTTAAAAAATTCCTGTGTAATCTCTAGTAGTCTGGAATCTAACACTCTTAATCTGGATTTACTTCTGTGAAAGCATACTGTGTGTAGAATAGTTCCAGTAGAGAAGATTCTAGGCCAGGCGTGGTGGCTCACACCCGTAATCCCAGCACTTTGGAGGCTGAGGTGGAGAAGATTCTAGAAATACTTGGCTTTTTATAGAAGGATACAAGGAGGCTCCGTGGTGGGTGCTGGAAAACTCCTTTCTGCCCCCAAAGGTTTTTGAAGGTAACAGAAACATGGTCCACCAGGCATGGTTTAGCACAAACATTTAATGTTTAGCACAAACATTACCTCTGTTTTAGTAGATAATAGATTAAGTAGTTTATCCCTTCCCCCACCCTTGTGAAGGGTTTATGCTTTTAAGCCATTTTTGGGGGGATAACTTTTTTTTTATGGCAAAGGTAGTAACACCCCCAATTATCTTGCTGGTGTGTCTGTTTTTTATTTATTTTGAAATCAGGGTTTTTTTTTTTTTAATTTTAGTTTTGTCTCTACAATATATAAAATAGGCATTTATAGTATAAGAATATCACTTTCCAGGCATAGTTTAAATATAGTTCATATACAATAATTTTGCATTCATTATTATGGAATTTTATTTTTTGAATATGGAAAATGTCTAAAGTATATAAAAGTAATAATAGTGTATAAATAATAAATAGTAAATAGTGTAATGATCCCTCATGTAACTCAATGGTTAGCATGGCCAATTTTGTTTTATATCTAATTCTATCCTATGTATTCTGGGTTATTGAAGTGAGTACAGAGGTAATATTTGTGAATGTTTCAGTATCATGCAAAGTAATTTTTAAAAATTATATTTGTCAGAGGGGTGGATATATGATTGGATATATTCTTTTTGTAATACATTGCAACTGGGATCTTTGGAGATTAAAAGATAGTTAAAAGCCAGGCATGGTGGCTCATGCCTGTAGTCCTAGCTACTCTGGAGGTTCAGGCAGGAGCATCACTTGAACTCAGGAGTTTGAGGCAGCAGTGAGCTGTGATTGCAGCATGAGACTCCAGCCTGGGCAACAAAGTAAGACCCCATCTCTAAAAAAGATTAAAAAGTTAAGTTGTGGCCAGCACTTCAGTGATTTGAATACTTGAAAACACAGTATTCTTGTGTAATAGAAATACTTACAGGGTCCTTATGTATATTTGTTATTTTTTGTGTGTGTGTTTTTATTGGTGTTTTTTTTTTTTTGAGATAAGGTCTTGCTGTGTTGCCAGTGCTGGTCTAAATTCCTGGACTCAAGCAGTCCTCAAGATAGCTAGGATTGCAGGTGCATAGCCCTGCCCCCAGCAAGCATGTTTTAATAGGATTTGGAATTACTTGGAAAACATGTCATTTTGTAAAAATTTATCCTGAGACTGATTCTGCATCTTGATCTATTTTCAGGTTAGAATTATTCTCTTTTCTTTTTTCTTTTCTTTTCTTTTTTTTTTTTTTTGAGACAGAGTCTCGCTCTGTTGCCCAGGCCGGAGTGCAGTGGCGCAGTCTCAGCTCACTGCAACGTCCACCTCCCGGGTTCAAGTGACTCTCGTGCCTCGGCCTCCTGAGTAGCTGGGATTACAGGCGCCTGCCACCACACCCAGCTAATTTTTGTATCTTTAGTAGAGACAGGGTTTCACCATATTGGCCAGGCTGGTCTCGAACTCCTGACCTCAAGTGATCCACCCACCTTGACCTCCCAAAGTGTTGGGATTACAGGTGTGAGCCACCACGCCTGGCCCAGAATTTTCTTGAACACAGTTCATTGTAGATGCCTTTGGTTGGTTTGTGCAATGGATTTTTCTTCCCTTTTTTTTAATGGGGTCTCTCTGTCACCCAGGCTGGAGTGCAGTGGCACAGTCTCGGCTCACTGCAACCTCTGTCTCCTGGGCTCAAGCAGTCCAATCTCAGTCTCCCAAGGAGCTGGGACCATAGGCTCATGCCACCACACCTGCCTCATTTTTTTGTATTTTTGGTAGACCCTAGGTGCCACCATGTTGCCCAGGCTGGTCTCAAACTCCTGATCTCAAGCAGTCTGCCAGCTTTGGCCTCCCTAAGGGCTGGGATTACAGGCATGAGCCACCGTGCCTGGCCTGTGCAATGGATTTCATGCTTTGTGATAGGCACTGTGGCCATGCAAGTTATATGGCGGACCTACTCTTTATATCATAATGACACTTGTATCACGTCTTAGGATGTGCTTGGATGGATATGTGTATGTGACTTACATGGTACTTGTTCCTTTTTTGTTTCTGATTTCTTTTCATACATTTGAGAGAGTTGGGAGGGGTTGGGAAGTGTAGGTACTCTTGAAGGCAAACTGCGTGAAACTTGCTTTATAAATTTAGGGGCTTAGCCCTGAGGTCTCTAAAATATTTTTTTCTCCTTTTGGCAGAGCTTTATAATGAATTGATACGTGGACTAGTTTGATGCTTGCCAAAAGCCTCTTTTTGGGCTAAACAGTTGTTTTTCTCTGCAGATAATTCCTGTGGACAAATTAGTAAAAGGAAAGTTTCAGGACAATTTTGAATTCGTTCAGTGGTTCAAGAAGTTTTTCGATGCAAACTATGATGGAAAAGACTATGACCCTGTGGCTGCCAGACAAGGTCAAGAAACTGCAGTGGCTCCTTCCCTTGTTGCTCCAGCTCTGAATAAACCGAAGAAACCTCTCAGTTCTAGCAGTGCAGGTAAAAAAAAAAAAACCAAAACATTTCCAAAAAATAGCGTTCCAGATATTCATTCAGCGTTCAACTAGAATTTTTTCAGTAGCCATAGGCTTAGGGATCTTAAGAAATATAATCCCAGGCATGTGGCCAGAGCATGGATTCTGGCATCAGGCAGATAACTGTGTTTGTCCCTAGGTATCTGTAGCCCTGTGTAAGCAACTTCAACTCTGCCCCACAGTTTCCTCCTCTATAAAATGGGAATTCTAATACTTGCCCCAGAGGGTTTTTGAAACTTGAACAAGTTACTGTATGCAGTTTTGCCAAAGCTCTAGAAATCCATCAGGCTAGCTCATGTAAGAGCGCATTAATTCGTTCCAAAACAAGGGCATTTTTACAGAGCCCTAGGATGGGAAGTTATACCAGAGCTGAACTCCTTGAAGGAGGTGTGTAGGTCTCTCAGGGACTGCTGTTGGCTGTCTGTGTTATTCTGTCTGTAGACCAGCTTCCTGCGTATACTCACGGCTTCCCTACCTGCCCTAGAACTTCAGCTGCTAGGTGACTTTGGCTTGCTATGGTGCTAGCAGAGTCGAGGGGGTAGGGGAGAGGCTGATTTTACATACCTTCTCAAAAGGGTATCGGCTTGATAGCTTTCCCAAGATGTGTTTACAGTAGTGTAGAATGTGTATATTTTGGGGCAGGGTAGATATTCTAGAGATGCTAATTTCTCCTCTTCCAGAGGATGGCAAGAATATTAGTTAAGGTTTCATAATACCTAGAGAGAGGCTCGTTCATCTGATAGAGAGAGTAGGTTGAGTGCTTTCTAAAAAGCTTTATGGAGAGACAATTCGCATGCCATATAATTATATTTTTATATTCAAAGTATAAAGTTAAACGGTTTTTAATATATCCAAAGAGTTGTGTAACTATCACCACAATCAATTTTAGAACATTTTCATCACTCTGAAAAGAAACCTTGTGCTGGGCGCAGTGGCTCATGCCTGTAATCCCAGCGCTTTGGGAGGCTGAGGCAGGCAGATCACTTGAGGTCAGGAGTTTGAGGCCAGTCTGGCCAACATGGTGAAAACCCATCTCTACTAAAATACAAAAATTAGCTGGGCATGGTGGCGCATGCTTGTAATCCCAGCTACTCAGGAGGCTGAGGCAGGAGAATCGCTTGAACCCAGGAGGTGGAGGTTGCAGTGAGCCAAGACTGCACCACTACACTGCAGCCTGGGTGAGAGAGACAGACTCTGTCTCAAGAAAAAAAAAAAAAGAAAAGAAAGAAAGAAAGAAACCTTGTGCATAGTTAATAGTTGTCACTTCCCACTTTCCCCAGCTTTCCCTCCTCCCTCCAGCCCTAAGCAACCACTTACCTGCTTTCTGTCTCTGGGTTTGCCAGTTCTGAACTTTTCCTGTACGTGGAGTCATAGAATATGTGGTCTTTCGTGTCTGACTTCTTTTGCTCAGCCTACTGTTTTCAAGATTCATCCATGCCCTAGCATGTATCAGTCCTTCATTCTTTTTTATTGTGGAATAATATTTCATTGCATGCCTATATCTCATTTTATTCAGCAGTTTATGGTCATTTGCGTTGTTTCCCACTTTATGGCAGATAGGAATAATGCTGCTGTGAACATTCATATACAGCTTCTGTGTGGACATATAAGTTTTGATTTCTCTCAGTTACAGACCCAAGAGTATATACTCTGGGAGCAGAATTGCTAATTGCTGTGCCATGTGTTAACTCTGTAATTAACCTTTTGCAGAACTACCTGTTTTCCAAAGTGCCTGAGCTCTTTACGTTCCCATCAGCAGTATATGAGGGTTCCCGTTTCTCTAGATATTGAGTACTTTTTATTCTTTACCTGTTTAGAATGAGAAACTGCATAGATAACCCTGTGCATTTCATATTTCAGATGCTGCTACCAGTTGAGTGGAGACGTGCATTAAGCATTTAGTCTTTGGGATAAACGTGCTAGAGAGAGTCATCCAGAGGAAATGCCTATTACTGTGGGTGAAAGGCCTTGTGATTATAGTTTGGGGTGTTAGGAAGATGAGATATTTCCAAACCTGGCATGTAATGTGCAAACTTTACAAAATAATTGCTAAGTAAGTGAATCATCAATGATATATATACCTTGAGGTTTAGCCCATTCTTGATTATTTTTACTTGTAGATAGATTGGCTCCTTTACTCCTTTTTTCTTGTCTTTGTCTGTTTTTGGCCGTAAATACTGAGAGACGTCTATAAATACTAGTCAGTGTGATGCTTTTCTCTCCTCGCTCTTCTAAACTCCTAAAAGGTAAACAGAGATAAAGATTTTAAAGCAATTCATGGGAAGAGCAGGCTCTCCTGCTCTTATGGATTCCCTCCCTCTTCCAGTCCAAGGAGTCTGAGGTGAGGAGTTAGGAGGGACCTAACTTTCCAGATGGGGAGCAGTGGGCACCTGTCAACAGCCAGGACTGTGTGCTCATGCCTATTGTGAAGTTTGCCTTTGCTCTACGAAGCTGGATTTGGTTTGTAGATGTGTTAACTAAATCTTAGCTGTTGTAACCAACATGAAACAACCTGTTAGTGGATTTGGTCAGAGCTGGGTTAAGGTGGATCATCTCTGCACCAGAATGACTGTACCCCTTTCAGATGATAGTCCTGTTCACCACAGTGGAGAAAAGACCTCACTGAAGGACTTATTCCCAACATGAAACATCATGACAGAAATTGGTACTTAACTCTGCTGCCAGGATAGAAACCACTGAGTAGGCAAATGTGGGAGTGTTGTCTTGCATGCGGGGGCTCTCTCGCATTGGTTCCCTTCACTGAACACCTGTGGGAGGCAGTTGGTCACAGCTTCTCCATGTTGTCTTGTGGATTTTTTGTTTGTTTGGGCTGGAATTACTCCTTTTCAAAAACCTGTGCTCTCTTTTTCAGCTCCCCAGAGGCCCATCTCAACACAGAGAACTGCTGCGGCTCCTAAGGCTGGCCCTGGTGTGGTGCGAAAGAACCCTGGTGTGGGCAACGGAGACGACGAGGCAGCTGAGTTGATGCAGCAGGTGGGCACCCCTGTGTTTAGCACGTGAGTCACCTTGGGGGATAGGATCCTTGCAGTGGTCGGGGTGCCTTATCCGTGTTCTTAGATGAACACCTGCCTTGTTTGCTTGCCAGAGCATGTGACATGTTTGTGCCTCAGGTGCTGTGCGGGGAGCATGAATGTGGAGATGTAAGGGAGGGATCAGGTGTGCCTGGGCTCGCTTAGTGTGGCAGAAGCCTGTGCTCAGAAGCCAGTGCCTAGACTAGAATCCCGTTGAATGTTTCTGGAATGCTGCCAGGGACCTGGGATTCGGAGAATGAAAGATAAAGGAGGTCTCCTTTTTGAATAATTTAATAAAAAGGATTCCGCAGTCTCTCTGCTGAGTCCTAGACTGGGGTCACTGGAGATTAGAATTCAGAGTGGAGCTGGTATGAAAAGCCTGTGGCTCTTCTGGTTCTGTTCTTAGTAATTGGGTGATTCGAAATGTCTTCTTCAGGAGTAAATGTCCTTAAGGCACGCACCTGTCAGAGGTCTCTGTGGATCAAAACAAGCTTCAGACTTTTAGACATTTTCCCACTAATCCTTGTAGTTGGTTGGTTTGCTTGCTTTCAGATGATTCTTTTTGCTAATTCTATTTTTAAAATTTTGTTTTATTAAAAAAGTTTTTTTAATAAAATAGAGATAGGGTCTCACTATGTTGCCAAGGCTGGTCTCTAACTCCTGAGCTCAAGTGGTCCCCCTGCCTCAGCCTCCCAAAGTGCTGGAGTTACAGGTGTGAGTCACCATGCCTGGCTCCATTGAAAAAATCTGGGATGCTATGTGATTCCAGTGAGTTTGGGATTGCATCCTTTTACTTTTCTAAAAGCCAAGTCCTGAAACTTGAGGGAATTGATCTCTAATGCAGAACCTCTCATGACCTACACTCAAACTCCTAAGAGATCAGGACAGTGAGAACCTGCCCAAAGATCACATTTCACTTTTTTCTTTTCTTTTTTTGAGATGGAGTCTTGCTGTGTCGCCCAGGCTGGAGTGCAGTGGCACGATCTCAGCTCACTGCAACCTCCGCCTCCCAGGTTCAAGGGGTTCTTCTGTCTCAGTCTCCCGAGTAGCTGGGACTACAGGCGTGCGCCACCACGCCTGGCTGATTTTTGTATTTTTAGTAGAGACAGGGTTTCACCATATTGGCCAGGCTGGTCTCCAACTCCTGACCTCAGATGATCCACCCGCCTTGGCCTCCCAGTGCTGGGATTACAGGCATGAGCCACTGCGCCTGGCCCACATTTCACTTTTTCATTCTTTCATTTGTGTGTGCCCCGTGGTCTTAGGTGCTTTGGAGGTGTCCAGGTGACTGGGTCACCATCCTCATCCTTGGAGTGGGTGTGGCTGACTTGAGCACCTGCTGGGGCTGTTACTTTGAAGTACAGAAGCCTCGGAGAACAAGGAGAGACTTCTGTAACTATTTCAAGACATGGATTTCAAACACAGGAAGCAGTTTCAGAAAGAAATACGAGAGAGTAAAGAGTGGTTAATGTTGAGGCCGGGTAGCAGCGACTTGATCTGTGCTCTCCAAGAGAGAGCATGCCAGGTTCTGCGGTGTGGCTGCTCTCCACTCAGCTCTTGCCCTGGGTGATGGAGCCCAGGCTTGGGGTTCCATAGACTGGGGGAGAAGTAGGAGTGGCTCTGTCAGTTAACTTCTACCTGGACAAGTCAGTTAGCCTCTCTGAACTTCACTGCCTCATGTGTGAAGTGGGGCTGATACTTGCTCACAGCAGTTGAGCAGATTATATGAGCTGAATGTGAAGTGCCTGGAATGGTGTTTGTTGCCAATACCAGTGGGATAAATGTCAGTGGATAAAAGACTGTGATGATTATGGTTCTTGTTCATGGTCTTGATAGAGTAGAATAATGTTCTTTAAAAGTTCACAGGAACCAGTTTTTTTTTTTTTTTTTTTTTTGGCTTGTGTGAAATAATATGCATGAATGGTCATAACAGAAGTAGCTAACATTTTATTTATTTATTTATTTACTTTTATTTTTATTTTTTTGACACGAAGTCTCGCTCTGTCGCCCAGGCTGGAGTGCAGTGGCACGATCTCGGCTCACTGCAAGCTCCGCCTCCTGGGTTCACGCCATTCTCCTGCCTCAGCCTTCCCAGTAGCTGGGACTCCAGGCGCCGGCCACCAAGCCTGGCTAAGTTTTTGTATTTTTAATAGAGACGGGGGTTTCACCGTGTTAGCCGGGATGGTCTTGATCTCCTGGCCTTGTGATCCACCTGCCTCGGCCTCCCAAAGTGCTAGGATTACAGGCGTGAGCCACAGCGCCCAGCCGTAGCTAACATTTTAAAAGTGCTTATGTCACGCACAGTGTAAGCACTGAATTTCACTTTCGCAGCAACCCTGTGAGGTTTTACACATAAGGATAGTGAGGCTTGGAGAGGTTAAATAACTTGAACTAGGATTTGAACCCAGGTATACCTGTCTCCAGAACCTAGATCAGTCAGTCCCTGCTGAATGGGGAATTGAGGAAGAGGTTATTTGATTTATCTAAGGTATACAGATGTTTCTCTTCCTTGCACCCACCTTTGGAAACTGTAAGTACTCACCAGATAATTACTCTGGGCAAATTGCTGCTAAGCGTTGATGAGAATACCAAGGCATGGGAGATCTGACCTAGACCTAGACAGTTTGATACAGTTGGAGAAGATGGACTTAGTGCCTGCCTGTGATCAAGTCCCAGATGAGGGTTACGGAAGGCAAGAACCACAACTCTTATGGGGGAGAGTGTGATTGGGATCTGAGGAGGCTTCCATCCCTGAGAGAGTGACCAGAATTAGCTGCTTTGGACAGTTGGTGTTGTAGAACTTCAACAGTCGAGGTTGAGAGGGATTGTGGTCTTGAAGAGGCTTGTAACTCTGTTGTATGTCCATCGCTGCTGGGGAACATTGAGAGGCTAAGGTGGCAGAGGCTTAAGGTCACTAACCAGGTGCTTTGTTGATCCTGGAAGGCTGGGATCAAATGCTCATACCCAGCTGGTTCAACCCTGACATAGAAGTACTGTGTTTGGCCTGCACAGAGTTTTATTTATTTATTTATTTATTAAATATAAAGGATTTGTCTCCAGGTTGTCAAAGTCCTTCCCATACCTGTTACCACCTCTCTTGGCTCATTTATATTATCTGGTCCCTCCTGAAAGTGTTTACATTTGCAGCCCTTTGTAAATATGGAAAATGGAGCCACGTGGGCTTGTCAGGCTATGGGAAGAACAGTGTATCTGCATACACTACCTTGTGGTATTCGTATCCTGGGGAGATCTGCAAAGATTCTACATTCTTAAGTTGTCCTGGAGAAATTTACTTTTAGTTGATTTTAGTCCAAAGCAGTGCTGTCCAATGAAAGTAGAAGGTGAGTCAGAAGTGTGATGTACCTGATTTACATGGTCTAGTAGCTATATTAAAAAGAATAAAAAAGGCCGGGCGCGGTGGCTCACGCTTGTAATCCCAGCACTTTGGGAGGCCGAGGCGGGCGGATCACGAGGTCAGGAGATCGAGACCACGGTGAAACCCCGTCTCTCCTAAAAATACAAAAAAATTAGCCGGGCGTGGTGGCGGGCGCCTGTAGTCCCAGCTACTCGGAGAGGCTGAGGCAGGAGAATGGCGTGAACCCGGGAGGCGGAGCTTGCAGTGAGCCGAGATTGCGCCACTGCACTCCAGCCTGGGTGACAGAGTGAGACTCCGTCTCAAAAAAAAAAAAAAAAAAAAAGGAATAAAAAGAAACAGGTAAAACTAATTTTAGCAACACATCATCTAATATGTAAAAAAAAAATACTCCAGCATATAATCAAATATAAATAATTATGAATGACCTGTTTTACATTTGAAGACTCTGCTAGGTCTTCGAAATCAGGTGTGTATGTGATACTTGCAGCTCATCTCAGTGGCACTGGCCATGTTTAAGTGTTTATATAGACACATGTGGTTGATGGCTACTGTGGCCAGTGCAGGCCTGAAACACTGACTTGGGGCTTCTTAGGTTATAACTGTTGCTTTACCTCAAGATAAGGTTCTAAGAGTGACCTTAATTACTAGCTATAGGTTTTTTTTGTTTTTCTTTTGGAGATGGAGTCTTGCTCTGTCACACAGGCTGGAGTGCAGTGGCACGAGCTCGGCTCACTGCAACCTCTGTCTCTCGGGTTCAAACGATACTCCTGCCCCAGCCTCCCAAGTAGCTAGGATTACAGGTGCCTGCCTCCACGCCCAGCAAATTTTTGTGTTTTTAGTAGAGACAGGGTTTCACCATGTTGGCCAGGCCAGTCTCGAACTCCTGATCTCAGGTGATCTGCCTGTCTTGGCCTACCAAGGTGCTGGGATTACAGATGTGAGCCACTGCACCTGGCCAAGCCACAGATTTTTGATAACCTCATGAATACAGACTTAAAAGGAGTGCCACGTGAAAGCCAGTGTCTTAGTATATATTTTTTTTTAGTGATCTAGTGTTTGTTATGTGTGTATAGTTATGAGCAATATCATGGACAAATGCTACTTTGGCCTTTATAGGTGGGATCCAGAAGGCTGGGTATCTAGTTTGGCCTTGATAATTTGTTGGACAGAGAAGGTTTTAAAGGGTTTGAGAGGGTAGCATTAGTGAAACTAGTGAAACTAGGTGGATACCAAGCTAGCATTCCTTTTTTTTTTTTTTTTCTTTTTTCTTTTTTTTTCCTTTTTTCTTTTTTTTGTGGTGTGATCTCAGCTCACTGCAACCTCCGCCTCCCTGGTTCAAGTGATTTCCCCGCCTCAACCTCCTGAGTAGCTGGGACTGCAGGTGCACACCACCATGACCAGCTAATTTTGATATTTTTATAGAGACGGGGATTCACCATGTTGGCCAGGATGGTCTTGATCTCTTGACCTCGTGATCCGCTTGCCTTGGCTTCCCAAAGTGCTGGGATTACAGGTGTGAGCCACTGCACCTGGCCAACATTCCTTTTCATAAGCTCTTTCGACTTCCTTTCCTCCTTGGTCATTAATGCCACTAGGCATGTGATTAGAAGGCCCCTTCCCTGCCTTTTGGATTGTGGAGCTGTAGCTCTGAGTCTGCTTCCTGCTGGGGCTGGTCAGCTCTTGGCTTGTGTATCCCCCGCTCTTTGGGGCTGTTGGTTTCAGGAAAGGCAGCAAACTGCAGCAAAAGCAGAGGTGGAGACAATGAGGGAAAATGGATGATTTAGCTTTGCCGGCCACCAGGCAGTAGCTGTACTTTATGTATGTATGTATGTATGTATGTATGTATGTATGAATGAATGAGTGAATGATTGAATGAGACAGGGTCTTGTTGTGTCTCCCAGACTAGAGTGTGATGGTCCATTTATAGCTCACTGCAGCCTTGAACTCCTGGGCTCAGACGATTTTCCTGCCTCAGCCTCTTAAGTAGCTGGTACTATAGGCATACACCACCCTACCTGGCTAATTTTTAGATTTTTTGTAGAGACAGGTTTTGCCATGTTGCCCAGGCTGGTCTCGAGTTCTGGCCTCAAGCGATCCTCTCACCTTGACCTCCCAAAGCTTTGGGATTACAGATGTGAGCCACCGCACCTGGCCCCTCTAGCACTTTATTGAAACTTTCGATTATTTTTTATTTCTGTGGCTGGTAAAGGAATAGTGAAAGGCTGTCTAGAACTGTGATTCTGGTTTGGTCTGATAAGACTTTGATGATGAACTTTGAAGTTCGTTTTGATAAAATTGTCCTGGTGGTGTCACCTGCTCCTCATCTCTGGATGCTTTTTGACTGCAGGTTATAAAGAGGGTCCTTTCTTCCTGGGATGAGACTTGATCTCCTCTGTTGTGTTTGGTGTCTTCATCAGGCTGTGGGGAAGCTAGATAAGCTGTTTATTTCTGTTTTTAAATTTTTATTATTTATTTATTTATTTATTTATTTTTTTGAGACGGAGTCTCGCTCTGTCACCCAGGCTGGAGTGCAGTGGCGCGATCTCGGCTCACTGCAAGCTCCGCCTCCCGGGTTCACGCCATTCTCCTGCCTCAGCCTCTCCAAGTAGCTGGGACTACAGGCGCCCGCCACCACGCCCGGCTAATTTTTTGTATTTTTAGTAGAGACGGGGTTTCACCGTGTTAGCCAGGATGGTCTCGATCTCCTGACCTCGTGATCTGCCCGCCTCGGCCTCCCAAAGTGCTGGGATTACAAGCGTGAGCCACCGCGCCCGGCCTTATTATTTATTTTTTAAAAAGATGGAGTCTTGCTATGTTGTCACAACTGGCTTTTAACTCTTGGGCTCAAGCAATTCTCCCGACTCAGCCTCCAGAGTAGCTGAGACGTGTGCACCACTGCACCTGACATGCTTCTGTTTTTGTGGCTGTGAGATCAGAAGGCTGGACTAGATGACTTCTCTGGTCCCTTCTGGCTTGTAGAATTCCCTTCTGCCAAGGTTGTTCTCAGTGGCTGTCTGTACCTTTGATTTTGTTGCTTTACTTTCCATGCTGCTCTGTGGCCCTGGCCTGTAAATTACAGGTTTTTATGAGGGTTTTATGCTGCAGGATATGCCAAGCAACTTGAATTCATTGAGAGTTAAATGGAATTCAATTGTTGTAGATGTGAATACAGTACACTGGAATGAAGATGCCCCATGGTTAAAGTACACTCAGGACTATGAGTGTTATAACTTTTATTGGTCTTGGCTAGAGTCCTGGCCTAAGGACTGAGACTGATTTCTTCATAGCCTCTTAATGGGAATCAGAGACCCTCAGTGGGGCTCATGGAGGGTCAGAGCACTTTCCATTGGGCTTCCAAAGAGTTCCATTGAGCCCTTTCCAGGGTCCTTTGTATTGACCCCCTCATGCAATCAGACCTGGACTTGATTGTCCAGTCCCTTGGTAAGGACTCAGTTGATGATTGTCAGCTACCTTGCCAGGCTGTAATTGTCTCAGGCTTCCCTAGTTTTTTCTCCTTAATCCTTTTTCAGTCCTGAGAAGCTTCTGAATGTTTCAAGGTGTAGTCTGCTCTTTCTGGGAGCTGTTACCATCAAGGTTGCTATAAACAAATCCATGTTGTTTATCTGAGGCTGAAGAAAATTGACATTAAACTGATATGGTTTTTGTCTGTGTTGGGGTTTGATCAAAGACCGCATCTCCTTTTGGGTTAGAAGTCTGCCTGATATTTTATTGCCACACTAATGCCAAGCATCTCACCCTTTTTAATGTCTTGTGCAGGTCAACGTATTGAAACTTACTGTTGAAGACTTGGAGAAAGAGAGGGATTTCTACTTTGGAAAGCTACGGAACATTGAATTGATTTGCCAGGAGAACGAGGGGGAAAACGACCCTGTATTGCAGAGGATTGTAGACATTCTGTATGCCACAGATGTATGTGTTGACGTGAGGATATTTTCTTTCCATTTTACATAGTCGGGTTGGTGAACTCTGTGCTGATGCTTCTTGTATTCCAGTGTTGCATTCATCAAAAGCCTTCAGCGTTGACCCCTCAAAGTCAGCCAGAGGGCACCTCTGCCCAGCTTTAGCTTCTGCCTGAGGTCTGTGAGCTTCTGAAGAAGGAATAGGCCAAGGACGTAGCTGGCTTGCCCAGCATCTGTAGTATGTGGCCACTGATAGGTGATGAGTGCCACAAACTGCTCTTAGCTAGAAGCAACCCATGTCCTCACCCCACCCCACCTCCTGTTGCTTGGATCCCTCAGCTTCAGGTGCTGCCTCCATTTTATAAGGGCCTGGGGCATGCCTGGAGAAGCAGGCACGTGCTCCCTTTTCCACAGTGCACCCACATATCATGTCATGTCTGGGCATGCCTTTCTCCTCCCTCCTAGGAATTTGCCTGGTTCTCACTCCCTCAAAGGACTCTATGACCAAGTTTCTTTGGATTCATGTTTATTGCACAGTCAAATCTGTTGATATTAATCACGACATGTTAGTTGATCAGGGAAGACTCATTTTTTTCTAGATTTAGGATTTGTTATCTGGCTGTGTCCACTGTTTAATGGTGATGTTTGTAATTCTGTGTGCCTAGCAAGGTCTGTAGGATCAAACTACAAACTACTGGTAGTATGTGTAGCACTACGCAAATACAAGGTAGTAATAATGCTGTTACTATCACTGTGCTTGAGACATATCTTGTGAATTTCAGGGGATTAAGACAGATGACTGAAAAGTTGATAATCTGTTGAACAAATCTTTAATTTAGAGCTTGCTCTGTGCTATGTAATGAAAAAAAGACAAGGAAGGTATAGGGGTCCTTGGTTTAGTCTGAGTATTATTTTAGTGGAGCCACATCTTAAGTAAGTTCAGCTATAGAGATTTAGTTAATAGAAATAAGATGGTGGTTGAAAGAGAAGCCTGATTTTACAGCAGAATAGTATAGTAATTTCCTGCTCTGAGTCCATGCCAGAATGCCCTGGAGTGAGAATGAGGTGGGTGGGAGTCGTGAATCTGCTCTTTTCCTTATGCACTCAATTTTTCTGCCACTGATGTTGAGTCAGTCTTGCTGTTGTGAATATTTTGGGTCAAGCATGGCTCCTAAGTATAACAAAAGGAAGGCATAAAAGGAAAGCTGGCTGTATAGACAGTTTATTGAGAGAAGATGTTAGAGTACTGAACTTTACAGGGGACTTCAGGAATTTTTGAGGGTAATTTTTTTTTTTTTTTTTTTTTTTAGTGATGGGGATCTCAATTTATTGCCCAGGCTGGAATGGTGTGCGATCATGGCTCACTGCAGCTTTGACTTCCTGGGTCAAGCAGTCCTGCTTTGGCCCCCGTGGGGAGTAGCTGGGACTATAGGCATGTCCCACCAGGCCTGGCTAGTTGTTTTTTTTTTTTTTTTGTGGGGGGGACATTGTCTCACTGTGTTACTCAGGCTGGTCTTGAACTTCTGGGCTCAAGCCTTGGCCTTCCAAAGTGCTGGGATTACAGGCATGAGCCATCACACCTGGCCTTCTTTCTTTTTTATAAAACAGTTTTATTGAAGTATAACTGACATAATAAACTGCACATATTTAAAATGTACCTTTGATGACATGGGTGAAGTTACCACCATAATGAAGACAATGTAAGTATGCATCACTTTCAAAAGTTTGAGGGTAAATTTGATTGTGCTCAGTTTTTGGCTGAGGTTTTTGCTCAGGTGAGATGCAATTCTACTACCCAAGAAATAGCAGTCACCTGGCCTGTGTAGAGCCAGGAAGAACCATTGTCTTTGAGAGGCTTTAAGTGTGAGGAAAGTGAACTCACAGTAGAAATGGATCTTTCAGTGGCTTTCCCCTCTCATTTTCCTATTTCAGGAAGGCTTTGTGATACCTGATGAAGGGGGCCCACAGGAGGAGCAAGAAGAGTATTAACAGCCTGGACCAGCAGAGCAACATCGGAATTCTTCACTCCAAATCATGTGCTTAACTGTAAAATACTCCCTTTTGTTATCCTTAGAGGACTCACTGGTTTCTTTTCATAAGCAAAAAGTACCTCTTCTTAAAGTGCACTTTGCAGACGTTTCACTCCTTTTCCAATAAGTTTGAGTTAGGAGCTTTTACCTTGTAGCAGAGCAGTATTAACATCTAGTTGGTTCACCTGGGAAACAGAGAGGCTGACCGTGGGGCTCACCATGTGGATGCGGGTCACACTGAATGCTGGAGAGGTGTTATGTAATATGCTGAGGTAGCGACCTCAGTGGAGAAATGTAAAGACTGAATTGAATTTTAAGCTAATGTGAAATCAGAGAATGTTGTAATAAATAAATGCCTTAAGAGTATTTAAAATATGCTTCCACATTTCAAAATATAAAATGTAACATGACAAGAGATTTTGCGTTTGACATTGTGTCTGGGAAGGAAGGGCCAGACCTTGGAACCTTTGGAACCTGCTGTCACAGGTCTTACAGGGCTGCTTGAACCCTCATAGGCCTAGGCTTTGGTCTAAAACGAACATTTAAAAAGTTGCCCTGTAAAGTTACTTGGTGTCATTGACCAATTGCATCCCTGCTAAAAAGCAAGAGGCATCGTTGCCTGGATAATAGAGGATGTGTTTCAGCCCTGAGATGTTTGAGTTGAAGAGCTCGGTTTTCATTGAGCATTTCTCTTATTTTTCCAGTTATCCCCGAAATTTCTATGTATTATATTTTTTGGGGAAGTGAGGTGTGCCCAGTTTTTTAATCTAACAGCTACTTTTGGGGACTTTCCCACATCTCTGGGATTTGAATGGGGATTGTATCCCATTTTACTGTCTTTTAGGTTTACATTTACCACGTTTCTCTTCTCTGCTCCCCTTGCCCGCTGGGGACTCCTCTTTGGCTCCTTGAAGTTTGCTGCTTAGAGTTGGAAGTGCAGCAGGCAGGTGATCATGCTGCAAGTTCTTTCTGGACCTCTGGCAAAGGGAGTGGTCAGTGAAGGCCATCGTTACCTTGGAATCTGCCAGGCTGGGGTGTTTTCGGTATCTGCTGTTCACAGCTCTCCACTGTAATCCGAATACTTTGCCAGTGCACTAATCTCTTTGGAGATAAAATTCATTAGTGTGTTACTAAATGTTAATTTTCTTTTGCAGAAAATACAGTACCGTGTCTGAATTAATTATTAATATTTAAAATATTTCATTCTTTAACTCTCCCTCATTTGCTTTGCCCACAGCCTATTCAGTTCCTTTGTTTGGCAGGATTCTGCAAAATGTGTCTCACCCACTACTGAGATTGTTCAGCCCCTGATGTATTTGTATTGATTTGTTTCTGGTGGTAGCTTGTCCTGAAATGTGTGTAGAAAGCAAGTATTTTATGATAAAAATGTTGTGTAGTGCATGCTTTGTGTGGAATTCAGAGGAAAACCCAGATTCAGTGATTAACAATGCCAAAAAATGCAAGTAACTAGCCATTGTTCAAATGACAGTGGTGCTATTTCTCTTTTGTGGCCTTTTAGACTTTTGTTGCCCTAAAATTCCATTTTATTGGGAACCCATTTTCCACCTGGTCTTTCTTGACAGGGTTTTTTTCTACTTTAAACAGTTTCTAAATAAAATTCTGTATTTCAAGAGTATCATGTCTTCTGAAATTTGTCTTGCCCTGGGTATATGCTGTTAGGTTCAAGTGATGAGAAACCAGTGCTTCTTTCTTCAGTGAGGACTGATCTTTTCACATCTTTTACTGATTTTTCAGATGTGCTTATTTCTTCTTCTTCTTCCTTTTTTTTATTTTTTTTTGAGAGGGAGTCTCACTCTGTCGCCCAGGCTGGAGTGCAGTGGCATAATCTCGGCTCACTGCAACCTCCGCCTCCCGGGTTCAAACAATTCTCTGCCTCAGCCTCCCAAGTAGCTGGGATTATAGGCACCCGCCACCACACCCGGCTAATTTTTGTGTATTTTTAGTAGAGATGGGGTTTCACCATCTTGGTCAGGCTGGTCTTGAACTCCTGACCTCGTGATCCACCCACCTCAGCCTCTCAAAGTGCTGGGATTACAGGCGTAAGCCACTGTGCTTGGCCAGATGTGATTATTTCTAAGCTGACTTCTTTTCTCTTCATTCACATTATATTACACAACCTCCTGCTTTTTAAAATTCTCATTGCTGTAAGAGGTTTTTCCTCTCGGAAGTCCAAGGCCTGGCCTATCTGCTGTGAAGCCTTTTCAGGGCATTTCCTCCTGAGAAATATAGGAGGACAGTGCTTGGCAGATGACTGTGGGGAGATTTTGTTTGTTTTTTTTCTGAAGGTGTGTGATTCTTTCTTCCTTTCTTTTTTGAGACAGGGTCTCCCTCTGTTTCCCAGTCTGGAGTGCAGTGGCATGATCTTGCCTCACTGCAGCCTTGCCCTCTTGGGTTCAAGCAATCCTCCCACCTCAGCCTCGTGAGTAGTGGGGACTACAGGCGTGCACCACCATGCCCAGCTAAACTTTGTATTTTTTATAGAGATGGGGTCCCCTTATGTTGCCCAGGCTGGTCTTGAACTCTTGGGCTCAAGTGATCCTCCCACCTTGGCTTCCTAAAGTGCTGGGATTACAGGTGCAAGCCACTGCACCCAGCCCTGAAAGTATGTTTCAAAGTCAGTTAACATGATCTCAATCTATAAAATAATCTAAAATTGTCACCATTTTTTTTCTCCCTTATAAAATTCTATGCCATTAGAAATGAGTTCAAAAGGAGACTTGCTGCCATTTTCAGTCAGAAATAAAGTTAAATGGGCAGAAGTAGTGTGTTGTAGGATAGGTAGAGTCATGGTTATGGACGCTCTATAAGCCCAACTTGATGATCTTGACAAGGGTTGCACCCATAGTTAATGGTATGATACCTCCCTTAAAGTGTTAAATACCTTCAGAAGGAATTTGACACCATATGTATTGGTCATCTACAAGAAGATACCTTCCAGGAGTGCAAGGAGTTTGTGAAGATACTGTTGGCTACTGTCAACTGAGAAGTTACCTTGGTAAAGAGAGAAGCCGAAACCGTGGGTATCTGACCAAGTGCATTGACCTGGCTCTTGAATTTGAAGCACATACAGTCTTTGCTGCTTGGTTTGCTTGGCAGGTTCTGTGTTTCATGAAGGATAGGTAAACAAATGGGTTCTTGGCTCGATTTGGATCATTGTTGATGCTGATGATTCTCAAACTGATGGGCTTCAGAATCACATGGGGAACTTGTTTGACATAATGTATTTATAAAAATTCATCACCAGAGATTCTGAGTTTGGAGGTTGAAAACCTGCATTTTAATTTGGGCCTTATCTACATGTCTGCAATTTTAAATAATAATTCTGGCAAGAGGAACATCAGACTTGAGTCCTCTTGCAGGTCTCTCCTGCTTTGTGAGTTTTGAGCTATTTGACCTCTCTTGTTCTTACATGCAAGGCAGATGATGATTTTGGCTGAAGTGCCTCCCTCACTGGGTACTTGTTGGGATTAGAAGGAGCTGATGGACAAAAAAAAAAAGCAACCACAAAGCTAGAGAAAGCTCTGTACAGACAAGAGGCATTATTTATGGCACAAGTTCTTCAGATCTGGTCTGAAATTCTGTTTATAGATTAGAAAAAGCTTAGGACAGGGCTTTTGTATCCTGAGAATTCGGAAGGGCATTCCTTCAGACAGGCTTTGGGTGTTTTGTAAAATAAGTAACAAATTCTTTTAGTATTTCCTTTTCAGCATGGTATATGGACAAGTAGAACTCCCTTCTGTCTTCAGGCTGTTATGTTTATCCTGTTTTTGTTTGCTTTTAAATGAAGATTCAATGTCTCAGATTCATTGATTAAAAAACCCATATTTTCTTCAAGATTTACTCTCTAGAATGTGAAGTGTTTTGAAAAGGAAGCATTTTTCTTTTGCTCTAGCCAAGGTGATCCTCTATAGTTTTTCTTTTAAGGATTGTTTTAGAAGATCGAGTATAAAGGACTCCTTTTGTGATGTTGACCATAGTTCATTGCAAAGTCCACAAATAAAAATCCAAGCTTTAGGCCTGATTAGCCTAGTCAGATTAGCTTGCTAGCATGTGGGTGACCCAAATCTGACTGTTGATAACAGAGAACATTGCTTTGAAACAAGCTGAACCTCAGTCTGTGATCAGTGTTGTGAACCACCCGTCATTTTTCTGGTCTGGCACTGTTGTAATATGTCTTTTTTTTTTTTTTTCCCCCAGACAGTGTTGCTCTGTCACCCAGGCTGGAGTGCAGTGGCACGATCATGGCTCACTGCAATCTCCACCTCCCAGGCTGAAGCAGTTCCCGTGCCTCAGCCTCCCGAGTAGCTGGGATTACAGGCCTCTGCCACTATGCCTGGCTAATTTTTGTATTTTCAGTAGAGATGGAGTTTCGCCATGTTGCCCAAGCTAGTCTTGAACTCCTGGCCTCAAGTGATTAACCTGTCTTGGCCTCCCAAAGTGCTGGGATTACAGGTGTGAGCCACCACTCCCTGCTTGATATCATACTTTTGAATTCACACATTTAGTTTGTAAAATGTCAAAACCAGATGAGTTCATATTTATTTCTGTATCTGCATGACGCTTGCTGCTTTTTTTCTCTTCATTTTCACATGCGAGGGTATAACTGAGTACTCAGAGTTTTCTCTAAAAGCCTGAAGGGATTGTGTACTTTTACATTGAACTTGACTGCAGTCAGAACCATTAACCTAGATGACTTCAGCCAAATTATGTATCATTTTTGTTTTTGTTTTTTTGAGACAGGATCTCCTGTCACCCAGGCTGGAGTGCAGTGGCACAGTCATGGCTTATGACAGCCTCAACTTCCAGGGCTTAAGCTGTCCTCCCACCTCAACCTCCCTAGTAGCTAGGACTGTAGTGCACACCACCATGCCTGGCTGGCTAATTCTTTTGTATTTTTTTTTTTTTTTTTGAGACAGTTATGTTCTTGTTGCCCAGGTTGGAGTACAGTGGCACCATCTTGGCTCACTGCAACCTCTGCCTCCTGGGTTCAAGCAAGTCTCCTGCCTCAGCCTCGAGAGTAGCTGGGATTACAGGCGCCCACCACCACACCCAGCTAATTTTTGTGTTTTTAGTAGAGACGGGGTTTTGCCATGTTAGCCGGGCTGGTCTGGAACTCTTGACCTCAGGTGATCCACCCGCCTTGGCCTCCCAAAGTGCTGGGATTACAGGTGTGAGCCACCATGCCTGGCCAATTTTTTGGTATTTTTTGTAGAGACGGGGTTTGCTATATTGCAGGCTGGTCTTGAACCCCTGGGCTCAAACAGTTCACCCATCTCTTCCTTCCCAAATGCTGGGAGGTGTGAGTCACTGTGCCTGGCCCAAATTGCTATATAGCTGTGACTTGTGAAGGTCTGTTCCCCCTTTGGCTTAATCTGATTTGGGAAGTAATGTTACCTTAGTCCTTGGAGTGCAGAAGCTTTCTCTGTACTCTATTGAGGTTGTATCTGGTAGCTTCATTAATTTGGTTATCTAGGTGAGCAGGTCAAGCCTTAGAGTCAAATTTCTAGGCTCCTCAATCTAGAACCTTAAATCTTGAGGTGTGTGTGTATGTGTCAAAATGTAAATAACTCTCGTTTCCTTGTATTGGAGGCTCTCAGGTTCTGAAATGTGAAATGGAAATAGCCTTCATAGACATGTTTCTGAGTGTGAGTCGGCAGTTCTTTGTCCTGTGACCATTTGAAAGCAAACCAGGTTACCCACCAATGCCTAGAACTTTGTAAGTGGCATCAAGGGATAAATTTATAGTTGTAAAATGACCTATCAGCAGTTTGGGGCTGGGTGTCATGGCTCATGCCTGTAATCCCAGCACTTTGGGAGGCCAGTGCAGGAGGATTGCTTGAGCCCAGGAGTTTGAAACTAGCCTGGGCAACATAGCAAGAGACCCTGTCTCTATTTAAAAGATTTTATATATATATAAGATATATGATCATATATATATATATATATATATATATATAAAGGCAGTTTGGAATTCTATTTGTCTTGCCTTATTTACTTTTTAAAAATTTCTACCTTAGTTTTTTCCTGGTTTACTTTGAGTGTTTTTTTTTGCAGTCAGAGGAGATTGTTGGTGAGGCTGGGTGTAGGTATGAGGCAGAGGAGGAAGAGTAATTTATTCCATCTACTGAGCCTTTCATTTACTTTCTGTTTTAGCAGTAGAGTGGGATGTGGGAAGCTTTTGTTGGGTGAGAGTCAGTCTATCGGTGAATCTTAGAAAGCTGGATTTGTGGTTCTTACTAGTTACTAAGTCTCCAGTGGAGACAGATTAGTTTTTAAGATTTAGCCTTAATGGATGATTCACAAATTGCAATGCAGAGTATTGAAGTTAAGTCCAAGGTCAAGCACACAAGTGGGTAAGACTGAACATATGAAGGGGGTGTGTGGCTGGCACCCACCTCTGACCTTTACTGAAATAAATGAGGGAGACAGTGCTGTAAGTGGAATGCCACGGACCAGGAGTTAAGACCAGAGTCCTGTGCTAGGCCCTGCATCTGAAGTCTGCAGAGCATGGCTTTTCATTGGCTCAGTGAGGAGTTGAGTCCTGGTTCAGAAAGTTACTGAGGTCTGTAAAAGTCAGTGGGATACTGGAACAAGAAAGAGTGGGAGAGTGTACAGTTCCCAGCAAACATTGCCAGTGGAGGCTGATTTTCACCAGTGAAGGGAAGTTTTGATAGAAAAGCACAGTGTCTCAACTACTTTTGGTTTTTGACTCTGAAAGAGGAGGCTTTGGCAGGAGGAATAATACAAGTGGCCTACCACCTGTTTGGCTTTTTCCCCACAGGTTGCAAGCTGCAGGGAGGGCCTTGCTAGTTCTAGTACCTCCATCCCCGAATCGTCTAAATGTATTTTACCCAGGACCTGTCATGGTTTATCTGAGTGACCAGTTTCCTTTCCTCTCATGCTTATTTATCATGTTCATATTTATATTTTTCATAATGGGGCCTGTTTATATATTTTGAAGTAGTTCTAGTGATTTTAAGATCCAGCAAAACTTCAAGGTCATCTGGATTTTGGTGTTCTACTTAAGTTTTCTAACCTGATACAGTCTTTTTTTTTTTTTTTTTTTTGGTATTTTGTATGTTTTTCTACAAAATGTGAGCGAGTTAAGCATGTATAATTATATATGACTGCTGTTTTCACTTTGAAATTTTAAATCCTGCTTGGGAGAATGGAATAAGCTATTGTGTTTTTTGCAGGCAGCTATGGGATATCCCAATTTGTCCCTCCCTCCTCCTTAATTTTGAAGCCTGAGAGAGGAAGTAATAATTTTCTTTTTTTTTTTTTTTTGGTAGGGATGGGGTTTCACTGTGCTGTGCAGGTTGGTCTGCAACTCCTGAGCTCAAGTGATCCGCCCTCCTCGGCCTCCCAAAGTGCTGGGATTACAGGCCTGAGGCACTATACCCGGTCTGAAGAAGTAGTAATTTTAAGATTCAGTGTTGAGTGAAATAAATGCATTCTTAAAAATTTCTAAGAGTCTTTAACTCTCTGACCTAATATTTAATATTTCCCCCAATCATTAGGAAGTGCTTTTTTGTTGTTGTTTTTGTTTTTTTTCCAGTCAGGGCCTCGCTCTGTCACCCAGGCTGGAGTGCAGTGGCATGGTCACGGCTCACTGCAGGCTTGACTTCCCGGGCTCAAGTGATTCTCCCACCTCAGCCTCCCAAGCAGATGGAACTGCTCAGCTAATTTTTTTATTTTTGTAGAGACAAGGTCTGGCTATGTTCCCCAGGCTGGTCTCAAACTCCTGGGCTCAAGCAGTCCTCCACTATTCCTGGCCAAGAAGTGCCTTTTTTTTTTTTTTTTTTTTTTTTAAAGTAGCTGCTGAACACATGAGAATCTGCCTTTTTCTTGAATCGTGTTTTTTTTTTTTTTTTTTTTTTCTTTCAAGATGGAGTCTTGCTATTGTCACCCAGGCTGGAGTGCTGTGGTGCGATCTTGGCTCACTGCAACTTCCGCCTCCCAGATTCAAGCGATTGTCCTGCCTCAGCCTCCTGAGTAGCTGGGATTACAGGCACACGCCACCACGCCCGGCTAATTTTTGTATTTTTAGTAGAAACAGGGTTTCACCATGTTGGTCAGGCTGGTCTCAAACTCCTGACCTTGTGATCCACCTGCCTCGGGCCTCCCAAAGTGCTGGGTTTACAGGTGTGAACCACTGCGCCTGGCCTGAATCATGGTTTTTTCAAACCATTGGCATCTGAACCTCTAGCTCTCTCTGGCAATGTTGTGTGGTTTTAAATGTCATGTGAGCTGAGTTACTGACCTTAACCTACTGCCAGCTAAAGGTGTGATCCTGTGATACCAATCTTGAGGGTCCCTGCTAGTTTTAGCAGTTAGTGACTTCTCTCTTGTTTATTTTTGTTTGAAAAAGAAAAAGGCTCTCTTTTTGGCTACAGAGTTGCATCTTGAAATTTTTGACAAATTACATAGAGCTGAAGAAGGATATAAGTTTTGATATCTTAAAATCACAGGGTTGAGGCTTGAAAGGACAGTATTTGGCATTGCAGCTAAGTGGGAGTGTGAGGAAGCGCCTTCTCTAGGGCAGGTAATTGCATCTGTTAATGTGGCCCTTGGGCCCCTGAGTTGCTGCCTTCCAATCAGAATTTCCTTAGCATTAGCGAGTGACGCCTGAATTAATCTCAGGTAGGACTTCTAACTTTTTTCCAAAATTATTTTTGTGCAGAGGTTTATCTAGGAGATTTTTCTTCTGAATGTCGTCCTCCCCACTTGTTTTATTATTACTGTTTTTTTCTCTTTTTAATTTTTTTTTTTTAAATAGAGACATGGTCTCATTATGTTGCCCAGGCTGATCTCAGACTCCTGGGCTCAAGTGATCCTCCTGCCTCAGCCTCCGAAAGTGCTGGGATTATAGGCGTGAGCCATTGCGCCTGGCCCTGTTACTGTTTTTCTAACCTGAGTTACTTAGGATATTTTCATTCTTTTTTAAAAAGGTGGGAGTTTTCTGAACTTTTCCTTAGCTAAAAAGTGGAATGCATCTTAATATTTTCCTTTTTTTACTCACATAAAGAGAGGGAAAAACATATTTAATGTGACAGAATTTAGCATATTTTAGGCCACATTAAAATACTGATAAATGTATTAATCAGTGAAAATAGGTTATAGTGAAAAATGTATACCATTTGATTAATAAATATATGTTACTGGAAAAACGCAAGAACTGCTGTAAGAATTGCTAACATTGTGTTGGAAAATGAATATACTAAGCTAAGAAACAATGGGAAGCTGTCATACTTAGGGCCAACAGCCTTTTTTAAAAAAAAAAAACACCTAATTTATTAATATCTAGTCTAATAAACCCTGATTTATAGGACCTCTGCACCTTTTTTGACTTTTTTCTCATCCATTCTTAATACTCTACACTATGACAAAACCCTTTGTCTCCATTATTGATGAAATGGGAACAGACTTGTTTTTGTATGTTGGTGTTCTCTGAGTGGTGAAGGCCCAGGGAGAATGTTTTGTTTGGTGGTCACTTAGCATTTGAAAACATCTACTTCCTTGTGACTTAGCTGGGTATCTTTTAACATCTGGAAGCCACATCCCTGACTGAAATCTCTGGAGACACTTACCTTTCACCAACTTGTCTGCCGAATTGCGCCATGGACCAAGACTGCAGTGGCTGCATCAAGTCTAGGCCTGCCCTGAAGTCTGGATTTGTAATCCCCCATTTCAAATGGGGCAGAAGGCAGAGGAGCAGAGGAGCCACTGTGCCTTTTGCTGTCCTGGAGCCAGTTGGCCTTTTGGTTTTGGTGAACCCTGCTTTATAAGAGGACTCCCTGGCATCTTCCAGTTTCCCGCTACTTGTTTTATGTATTATTTTGTGTCTGTGTTTGTCCTGGCTGTTTGTGCTGTAGCTCCTTTCACTGTCTGCTGTAAGTTCAACTTCTTCAATAAAAGAAATGTTTCAAATTGGATGAAAAATGGTTCTGTGATTATGGTTTGGATGGGATGGGTTCTGGTGCTTCATTTATGTTCTTCATATGGAATTCTGTCTCATTTCCCTGGTTCTAAAAGTGACCAGCAGACCCAGAGTTCCGTCTCGACTTCATAAAGGAGCTCTCTTGGACTGGGAACAGCTGCCGATGTCTTTGTTGAGATGGGAGTTGGAAAGTGATAGCACTTTGCCAGACTTTGCCAGCAAGATTAACTGAGGAGATCAAATTGAGTCAGGGTGAGTGAGTGTTTTGGGTGAAAGTTGCCCTCCAAAAGATTGGATACCTCTGCTGAAGACCTCCGCCTGACCTCCAAGGCTGGAGAGCAGCTCTTATCTGTGTCCTGGCCGGCTTTCAATGCATGTATCCTTAAGTCACCTGCCTCTACAAATTGCTACAAACCACTCGTTCCCCTCTCATCCCTAGCATGTTCCCTCAGTGGCTGCTCTGAATTCTCACCCCTGTTCCAGATGGTACTCTCCTCACCTGCCTTGCCCTGCCCCTCTTCCGTCAGCTCCGGACAGGTCAACTTTAGGGAATAGATTGAGGCAGATGGATGTGACTTCTGATCTGACCTGTTCTCCAGTTCTAAATATCAACCTAATTTTACATCTCAGCCTTCCCTTCCTTCCCTTAAGAGTTGGAGGAATGGTACTTGTCTTGGCCTCTCCCCTCTTATTCCTGCCCTTTTCTTTTGGGTGGTCTCTGTTGCCAGCAACCAGCATTTTTTTTTTCCACTTGGTGTTTTACGTCTGTTCATGAACATACATAGAACCACTTTCTCCTGGTGAAAGACATTTCTCTTACAAAATGTTTAGTTTTGAAATAATTAAAAATATATAAATAGTTGTCCCTAAGACTACTATAAATAACTTTCCTTTGTCCAGATAGACTAATTGTGAACATTTTGCCACATTTGTGTTATTATACATGTATTTGTTAAATCATTTGAGAATTACAGACATCATGCCCTTTTACCCCTAAATACTTCTAAGTGTACATTTCGTGAAACAAGGACATTCTCGGAACCACAACACCGTTATCAAAAGCAGAAAACATTAATATAATATCTAATAATACAGAGTCCATGTTCAAATTTTACATAATTTCACTGAATAACAGCCCTTGCAGCATTTTTGTTTTTTCCCAATTTGGGATTCAATTCAGAATCGTGCATTGCCTTTAGTTGTTGGGTCTCTTGAGTCACCTTTTATCTCTAACAGTTCCATAGCCTTTCTTTGGTTTACATGGCATTTTACTTTGGCCAGGCGTGGTGACTCATGCCTGTAATCCCAGCACTTTGGGAAGCCAAGGTGGGCGGAAAGCACTTGAGGCCAAGGAGCTCGAGACCAGCCTGGCCAACATGGAGAAACCCTGTTTCTACTAAAAATACAAAAGTTAGCTGGGCATGGTGGCATGCACCTATAATCCCAGCTACTGAGGAGGCTGGGGCATGAGAATCATCAGAACCTGGGAGGTGGAGGTTGCGGTGAGCTGAGATTGAGCCACTGTACTCCAGCCTGTGTGACAGAGTGAGACTCTCAAAAAAATCAAAAAAAAGCCCAGTTATTTTGTAGAATATCCTGTAATGTGGGTTTGTCTGTTCCCTTATGATTAGATTCAGATGATGTTTTTTTTTTTTGACCGTAATACTGCCGAAGCAATGTGCCCTGCGTGTATCGGATCAGGAGGTGTGTGATGGATGTCATTTTGTTCCATCGCTGATGGTGGTAACTTTTTTTTTTTTTTTTTTGAGATGGAATCTTACTCTTTCACCTAGGCTGGAGTGCAATGGCACAATCTTAGCGCGCTGCAACCTCCACCTCCTGGGTTCAAGCGAATCTCATGCCTCAGTCTCCCGAGTAGCTGGGATTACAGACGTCAGCCATTGTGCCCAGGCTATTTTTTCATTCTTTTATAAAAGTTGGCATCATACTGTGCACCCTTTTTTGCATCTTGTTTTTTTTTTTCTTGAGACAAGGTCTCATTCTCTCACCCAGGCCCTGGAGTGCAGTGTTGTGATTACAGTTCACTACAGCCTCGAACTCTGGATGCAGGTAATCCTCCCATCTCACCCTCCTGAGTAGCTGGGACTACAGGTGAGTGCCACCATACCCTGCTAATTTTTTTTTTTTTTTTGAGACGGAGTCTCGCTCTGTCACCCAGGCTGGAGTGCAGTGTTGCGATCTCCGCTCGCTGCAAGCTCCGCCTCCCGGGCTCACATCATTCTCCTGCCTCAGCCTCCGGAGTAGCTGGGACTACAGGCGCCCGCCACCACGCCCGGAGAATTTTTTGTATTTTTAGTAGAGACGGAGTTTCACCGTGTTAACCAGGATGGTCTCGATCTCCTGACCTCGTGATCCACCCGCCTCGGCCTTCCAAAGTGCTGGGATTACAGGCGTGAGCCACCGCGCCCGGCCAACCCTGCTAATTTTTTGTATGTTTTGTACAGATGGGGTTTCACCATGTTGCCCAGGCTGATCTCAAATTCCTGGGCTCAAGTAATCTTCCCGCCTTGGCCTCCCAAGGTGTTGGCACTACAGGTGTGAGCCACTGTGCTTGGCCTGCATCATGCTTTTCTTATTAGTACTTCATGGAAATCCCTCTTAGCTGCTGGAAGTCAGATTCATCCTGATGTTTGGGTGATGTCCTAGGTGCAGGTGTACTGATTTGTTCATTTCTGTGTCTGTAATGGTTCACTTTTGGTTTTTGCTCCTATGAATGATGCAGCAATCACTCTTCAACAGTGGCCGTTCACAAAGGAGTCATTTAAATTACTACCCACCATCCTACCCACTCCACTGAAACACATTTTATTTTATTTTTTTGAGACAGAGTTGTGTTCTTGTTGCCCAGGTGGAATGCAATGGTGCGAACTTGGCTCACCGCAACCTCAGCCTCCCGGGTACAAGTGGTTCTCCTGCCTCAGCCTCCCGAGTAGCTGGGATTACAGGTGTCCACCACCACACCCAGCTAATTTTGTATTTTTAGTAGAGATGGGGTTTATTCATGTTGGTCAGACTAGTCTTGAACTCCTGACCTCAGGTGATCCGCCTGCCTCGGCCTCCCAAAGTGCTAGGATTACAGGTGTGAGCCACCGCGCCCAGCCGTTGAAACACATTTTAAAGATTGCCATGAGCCTGGTGTGGTGGCGTGTGCCTGTTGTCCCAGCTACTTGGGAGGCTGAGGTGGGAGGATCACCTGAGCCCAGGAGTGCAAAACCAGCCTGGGCAACATAGCAAGACGCCATCTCAAAAGATTGCCGTGAACCCTTTTTTAATTAAAATAAAAATCAGAGAATTGCATGATTTAGGCTATAAACATCTTCCATAATCTCACCTGCCAGAGATGACTGCTATTAATTTTGGAGTATATGTTTCCAGGCTCTTTTTTGTGCATGTGCCAATATGTACATGCATATATTCTTAACAGAAATGGACTTAACATTTTACATACACTTTAGCTTTTTCACTGGTAACCTCTTAATTGCCTTTTTCAGTGGCCGTTTCTTTCCCTTATCACCTTAGCTCACTTTGTAGTGTCCCATTCTCCTAGCTGTCTTGTGTGTTTCTTGCTCTTTCTGTCCTCTAAATGTAGCCACTCCTCAAGTTTCAGTCCCCAGATTTCCAGATACTCATTTTTATTATTTCTTTTTCTTTTCTTTTTTTTTCGAGACAGGGTCTCTGTCATCCAGGCTGGAGTGTAGTGGTACGATCTCAGCTCTCTGCAGCCTCGACATCCTGGGCTCAAGTAATTCTTCCACCTCAGCCTCCTGAGTAGCTGGGCATATAGGCGTGCGCCACCACACCTGGCTAATTTTGGATTTTTTGTAGATATGGGGTCTCAGTGTTGCCCAGACTGGTCTCAAACTCCTGGATGCAAGTGGTCCTCCCGCCTCGGCCTATTTTTTTATTTCTAATTGGACAGCCTAGTATCACATGCATTAAACCAGTTTCCCTCTTTGCTCCTTTTCCTCGAAGTGGTTCTGGCATTTCTGTTAGCTTGGTTCTTGGCTTCCAAATCTCCTTCCCTTAGGCTGTCTTCTCTCCTTTGGTCCTTAGATGTGAGCTGTTGCCAAGACACTGCTAGATTAGAGCATTCTTGCTTACCATTTAGCCTTCTCCCTCCAGCTTGTGCTGATGAATTTTATTTTTTATTTTTTTGGAACAGAGTCTTGCCCTTGTTGCCCAGGCTGGAGTACAATGGCTTGATCTCGGCTCACTGCAACCTCTGCCTCCCAGGTTCAAGCAATCCGCCTGCCTCAGCCTCCCAAGTAGCTGGGATTATGGGAATCTGCCACCACACCCGGCTAATTTTTTATATTTTTAGTAGAGACAGGGTTTCACCATGTTGGCCAGGCTGGTCTCGTTCAAACTCCTGACCTCAGGTGATCCTTCCGCCTTGGCCTCCCAAAGTGCTAGAATTACAGCTGTGAGCCACTGCACCTGGCCGCTGATGAACTTTCATAGTTGCTCTTCATTTTGTTCAGACTGTCTGGCCGGGTATTCAAGGTTCTACTTTCTGCTGCCATTTTTTTTTTTCTTCTCTCCCATGATTCCTCCCTCTCCTCTGCCCCCAGGACCCTTCAGGTCAAGCCAAGCTGGCTCACTTGGTCTGCCCCCTGTGCGTGTCTTGGGCTTAACTATTTCTCGGCTGTCCCCCTGCCATCCTAGAGTGTCCTCTGGACTCTTGCCTGGTGGGACTTGCTGACGAGGTGGATTGGTGCTCCAATAACCCTAACAAAACGCTGTCATCCATCTCATATGGAGGCCTTGCTGACCCAATAGAAACATTCCCTTTGTATTCCCAGAGCAGAACTCTGTTCTGTCTGCTCTCCCGAAGTCCTGACTTGCAAGGGCACTGGAAGGCAGGTGGGGAGGGTATATGCAGTGGAAATGAGGAGCCCTCATTTTTCTAATCTGTTAATTGTACTTGGACTACCACATGGCCTCGTAAGATTCTTCTACTTCTGTAGAAAGTGTGATCCCCTTTAGAAAGTCTCTGGCATTATGTCAGGAGTAAAGAAACTTGTGAAACCCCATGGCTTCTGCAGGACAACTCTCTATCGGGGAAGAAAGGCTCAGGTGCAAGCTTGGCAAAAGCTTTTTGCTGGGGAAATCTCTGGGAAAAGGGATGCTCATCAAATGCTTGCTGGGAGTGTCCATGGGCACGGGGCAGCCACCCTCTCCCTTGACCTTGACTTCTTTTCCACCTTTCTGTGACCTGGTTAAGTCAGCCTTCCACGTGGTCCTTACAACGACTGGAGTTAAGTTGACTATGATTCCCTATTCTAGGTCAAGACTAATGTCTTCTGAAGACTTAGCAGAGATCCCTCAACTCCAAAAGGTAAGACAATTATCTGAACTAATAAAGGGTGGGGCATTCCAGAGTCACCCAAAACCTCACTTACTAGCATGGAAGTACAGGGGTTTCTGCATCGGAGAGGGGGTTGCATACTCAGATATTTACTGGGCAGGTAAGTGTACTTTTTTTTTTTTTTTTGAGACAGAGTCTCGCTCTGTCACCCAGGCTGGAGTGCAGTGGCACCATCTCGGCTCACTGAAACCTCTGCCTCCTGGGTTCAAGCAATTCTCCTGCCTCAGCCTCCTGAGTAGCTAGGATTACAGGCATGTGCCACCACACCCAGCTAATTTTTATATTTTTAGTAGAGACGGGGTTTCACCATGTTGGCCAGGCTGGTCTCGAACTCCTGATCTCATGATCTGCCCGCCTCAGCCTCCCAAAATGCTGGGATTACAGGCGTGAGCCACCATGCCTGACGTAAGTGTACTTTTAAAGGGCTGCCTGAGACTGGGTATGGTGGCTCACACCTGTAATCCCAGCACTTTGTGAGGCAAAGGCAGGCGGATCGCTGAGCCCAGGAGTTTGAGACCTGCCTGGGCAACATAGTGAAACCCCATCTCTACAAAAAGTAAAAAATAAATTAGTCAGGCATGGTGGCACATGCCTGTGGTCCCCGCTACTCCAGAGGCTGAGGTGGGAGGACTGCTTGAGCCCGGGATGTCGAGGCTGCAGTCAGCCATGATCTCACGATTGCACTTATCCTGGGCAACAGAGCAAGACCCTGTCTCTAAAAAAACAAAACAAAAAAAGCTACATGAGTCAAATGCAATACACCTGAGCCCTGTGAAGTACAGTCTGTACATGGACTCCACTTCTCTACTTAATTTTGTCCAGCAGGTTGTGATAATGGTGGGATGGGCTATAAGAGTTTATATCAAGCCAGGTATGTATCAATTGTCTGTTATGTGCTTGGGGCTGGGGAATATAGAGATAATTAATACAAATTAGATTAAGATTAAGTTAAACATGCCCTTGTCTTTGAAAAAGCTCACTATGAGACAAGGAGTAATAACAAGAGCTGTCATTTATTGTGTAATTACAGTTTACTGGGGCTTCACATGTATTCAGGTATCATTTAGGTCTCAACCACAACCCTGCAGGGTAGGGTCTGTGGTTCTCTTTTGCAGATGAGGAAACCTATGGCTCAGGGAAGTGATATGATACGCCTAAGTTAAAATAGCTTCCAAGTGGGAGAGCCAGACAGAATTCCAACCCAGAGCTCTGGGGCTCTGCAGCCATGTGCTTCCCCTCATGCCTTGCTGCCTACATATATGGACAGACATGCACATTTACTATGCCTTGAGGGGCAGATATGAACAAAGACCTGGGAATATGGAGGTGGCAGTGATGACTGTCATCTGAAAGTTATGGAAGAGCTCCTTGGGGGAGGTTCCATTTGAGCGAGAGTCTGAAGAGTGGGTAGGGGTTCACCTCAGGGGGAGACGGGCTGGTTTGTATATGGGAGACAATGTGAGTAGGCACGGAATGCTTGCTGGGCTTGGGGATGGTGGGGAGCAGGTGGTGTGCCTGGAACATGGTGCATGCTTGAAACTAGAAAGATAGGTCAGAGCTGGTTAGGAAGTACATTGAATGCTACACTCAGGAGTTGGGGTGAAGAGTGTCAGAAGCAGGGTAAAGTCATTGATCAGATTTGCTGCCTAGAAGCCAGGCACGGTGGCCCATGCCTGTAATCCCAGCACTTTGGGAGGCCAAGGCAGGAGGATCACCTGAGGTCAAGAGTTCGAGGCCAGCCTGGTCAACATGGCGAAACCCTGTCTCTACTAAAAATACAAAAAATTAGCCAGGCGTGGTGACTCATGCCTGTAGTCCCAGCTACTTGGGAGGCTGAGACATGAGAATCACTTGAACCCAGGAGGCAGAGGTTGCAGTGAGCTGAGATCGCGCCACACTCCAGCTGGGTGACAGAGTGAGACTGTGTCTCAAAAAAAAAAAAAAATTTGCTGCCTAGAAAGATGACTGGTGCCAGTGTTGGGAGGTGGATGGGAAGAGAAGGCCAAACTCTGGTCTAAGTTAGTGGTGGTCATTGTACTTGTCCTAGCAAAAGACTAGAGGTTGGGATGAGCAGGGGTGTGGGAGAGGAGGCTTATATGTAGGAGATGGATCCCAGGAATAATCAACTGGAGGGACGGTAGAATGCATAGGAAGAAGAGGGAGGAGATGAAGGTGGTGCTGAGATTTCTAATTTGGGGTCTGGGTGGGTGGTGAGAGCCTTCACGTGCTCCTCTGTTGGGCTCCATGGAGGCAGGGACCCTCACTATGTTCACAGTGTATCCACAGTGCTGTTTCCACAGTGCCTGGCACTGAGTCAATGTGTAGAGATGCTGGGCTAATGAATGAAAGGTCACAGGAGGATGAGCACATTTGCTCTTTAGTTGGGGCTAAGGTGGGGAGAGTGAGCAATTTAATCCCTTGTCTTTTGGCTTTTTGAACTAAAGGCTTCTCAACTTCCCAAGGCCCAAAGCAATGTGTCTCAGCGAGCAGCACTGCCTGCCTGCCACTCAGGTCATCTAATTATCCACGTTTGGAGTCTTTTAGGGAAGGCAGCCTTTGATGGCCTGAGCTTTGGTGACCTGACACGTTATGCGAAGTATCTATCAGTTTCACGGAGGGGTGAGGAGAGGAAGCATCATGAGGCCTGGAGGGGTGGGGAAGGCTTCTGGGGGGGATTTGGGAAGGATGAGTAGAAGGGGGAAGTGAGGGAGAACCCCCAGTGGAGGGGTCTGTGTGAGTGTTGGTGTGTTGGCAGGGAGGCCAGGAGTGGGGCAGGTGAGCTCATCTGACTGAGATGGGACATCTGGGCTGGTCAGGACCAGGTCAAATTAGGGAAAATGGAGCTGGATTCCCTGGGGTCGATTCCTTTCCTTCCTTCCTTCCTTCCTTCCTTCCTTCCTTCCTTTCTTTTCTTTTCTTTTCTTTTCTTTTCTTTTCTTTTCTTTTCTTTTCTTTTCTTTTCTTTTCTTTTCTTTTCTTTCTTTCTTTCTTTCTTTCTTTCTTTCTTTCTTTCTTTCTTTCTTCCTTCCTTCCTTCCTTCCTTCTTTCTTTCTTTCTTTCTTTTCTTTCTTTTGCTTTCTTTTTTTCTCTCTCTCTCCTCTCTCTCCTTTCTTTCTTTCTCTTTCTTTCTTTCTTTCTCTCTCTCTCTCTCTTTCTTTCTTCTGTCTGTCTGTCTATCTGTCTTGGAGTCTCGCTCTGTTGCCCAGGCTGGAATGCAGTGGCACAATCTCAACTCACTGCCACTTCTACCTCCTGGGTTCAAGTGATTCTCCTGCCTCAGCCTCCTGAGTAACTGGGACTACAGGCATACGCCACCACACCCAGCTAATGTTTTTGTATTTTTAGTAGAGATGGGTTTCTACCATGTTGGTCAGGCTGGTCTCAAATTCCTGACCTCAAATGATCTGCCCTCCTCGGCCTCCCAAAGTGCTGGGATTACGGGCGTGAGCCACCGCGCCCAGCCCCCTGGGGTTCTGAATTCTGACCACTGAAGATTTGAAATGATATAGTTACTGAACTGAGGTCCTTTATAAATGAACACCCCATTATGAGTAAGATAGGACTTGGCTGTATCCTCCCTGAGCCTCAGTTGTGGCATCTGTGAACAATGGTTCCCCCTCCAAAGTCAGAAGAGTCTAGGTTTTTCTTTATCTTCTTAGGTCTAAAAATGGTTAAGAATTATGTATTTCTGTCAGTAACATCATAACACTACTTACCTTGTTCTTTCTCAAAGAGTCTCTCTTTAAATCATGTGCTGAAAATGTTTGGCTCAGGAAATTGAAACGCTCAGTCCCTGGTTCTTGTTATATTCGTTCCAGCTGTCCATCCCACATGGCTTCCAGAACAAGGAGGCTGCTAACTCCCCAACACCATCCATCACCCTTAGCCAGGTGCCCGACCTCCAGCCTGGGTCCCAGCTGTTTACTGAGATACGCCTGGCCGAGATAGAGAAGATGCTTGAGGAGGACATCAACTCGACTGGAGGTAAGGCCGCTCTGTAGGCTCGGTTTTTGTGTGAGTTCTGCAACAGGGCAGGACCGAGTGCCTGCGGTGTGTGGAGAGTTCAGACATGATAAGCATTTTTGTTTTTGAGACAGGATATTGCTCTGTCACCCAGGCTGGAGTGCAGTGGTGTCATCACCACGGCAGCCTCGACCTCCCATGCTCAAGCGATCCTCCTGTCTCAGCTCCCAGAGTAGCTGGGACTACAGGCACATGCCACCACTCCTGGCTAATTAAATTTTTTTTTTTTAAGAAACAAGCGCTTGTTATTAAGTTGGTGCAAAAGTAATTGCAGTTTTGCTATTAAAAGTAATGGCAGAAATCGCAATTACTTTTGCACCAATGTGATATGTGGCCCAGGCTCGTCTGGGACTACTGGGCTCAAGTGATCCCCCTGCCTTGGCCCCCGGAGTAGCTGAAACTACAGGCACATGCCACCATGCCTGGCTAATTAAAAAAATAATAATTGTAGAGATGAGGTCTTGCTATGTTGCCGAGGCTGGTCTCAAACTCCTGGGCTCAAGCAGCGCCTCCTGCCTTGGCCTCCCAAAGTGCTGGGATTACAGGTGTGAGCCACTGTGCCCAGCCCTGATCAGCATCTTTGCATCTAGTTTCTCCTGTAAAACTTTCAATCGTTATGTAGGTATTGCAAGCATATTGGAGGCTATTTGGGATCTAGAAAATTTTAAAAAATACCACTAGTCCAAATACCCAAATGTAACCACTGTTAGCATTTTGGTGTATGTATTTTCTTCCAGTTTCGTATGTATGGTTTATTATCTGTTGCTGTGTGATAATACCACAGTCTTAGTGGCTTAAACCAATGCACGTTTATCACCTCACAGTTCTGGTGGGGCAGGAGTCTGGGCATGGCTTAGCTGGCTTCTCTGTTCAGGCTCTCACAAGGCTGCAATCAAGTTGTTGGCTGGGGCCGGTGTGGTGGCTCATGCCTCTAATCCCAGCACTTTGAGAGGCCAAGGTGGGCAGATCACTTAATGTCAGGAGTTCAATAGCAGCCTGGCCAACATGGTGAAACCCCATCTCTACTAAAAACACAAAAATTAGCTGGGCGTGGTGGCACGGGCCTCTAATTCCAGCTACTTGGGAGGCTGAGGCAAGAGAATTGCTTGAATCTCAGAAGCAGAGGTTGCAGTGAGCCAAGGTCATGCCACTGTCCTCCAGCCTAGACCACAGAGTGAGACTGCATCTCAAAAAAAAAAAAAAAATATTGTCGGCTGGGGCTGTGGAATCATCTTGGGCTTGACTGGGGAAGGACCCACTTCCAAGCTCACTCAGGTTGTTGGCAGAATTCAGTTCCTTGCCCCTGTATGACTGAGGGCTTCTGTTTCTTCCTGTTGGTGGGAGGCTACCTTTAGCCTCTAGAGGCTGCCCACAGTTCCTGGCCATGCGGGATTCACCAACAGAGCTGCTTGCAAGTCTCAAGCCAACAACAGGAGAAAAACTCCAGCAAGATGGGTGTTGCAATCTTTTTTTTTTTTTTTTTTTTTGAGACGGAGTTTCGCTGTTGTTGCCCAGGCTGGAGTGCAATGGCACGATCTTGGCTCACTGCAACCTTTGCCTCTGGTTCAAGCGATTCTCCTGCCTCAGCCTCCCAAGTAGCTGGGATTACTGGTATGTGCCACCATGCCCGGCTATATTTTGTATTTTTAGTAGAGACAGGGTTTCTCCATGTTGGTCAGTCTCGAGCTCCCGACCTCAGGTGATCTGCCCACCTCAGCCTCCCAAAGTGCTGGGATTACAGGCGTGACCCACCGCGCCTGGCCAGGTGTTGCAATCTTATATAACAAATCATGTAATCATGTGTACATAGTCCTCCTGCACACCCTGTCACCTGTGCCATATTCTATTGGTTAGAAGCAAGTCACAGGTCCCATCACACTCCAGGGGAGGGGATCAAAGGAGGGATTGAGCACCAGGAGGCACACAGTATGGGGGCTGCTTAAGTCTCTCTACTGCACATGGCTATGTGTGTTTTCATATGTCTTGAATCATACTATATATGTAATTTCAGACTACTTTTCACTTAATGCTAATATCCTAAGGTATTTTCCATATTGCTACATAATCTTCCAAGTCATCATTACTAATGGAGGCAATTGTTTCACTGGCTAAGCTATTCCCCTGTTTTCAGATATTTAGGTTTTATTGAGTTTAATGTTGTAAAGATATCCTTTGTGCATGAAGCCTTTTCTCTGTTTAGAGCTTGATTTTTCCCCTGAGATAATACTCCTGTAAGTCAAATAATAGGAATACTTAAAGGCATCTTTCTTTATATCCACTAGACCATGCCAGGGTCCTATTTACCTGCCCTGTGAATTTCTTTTGAGATTTACAACCACACTGTGATGTGGGCAGGAAAGGATAAGAAATCTCCAGTTTACAAGCGAGTAAAGTGAGACCTAGGAGGGACAATTTGTGTCTGGTCTGAAGATCGGGTGGTTCTCTTCAGCGTCATTGTTTGCAGCCAGGAGGTGCCACCACTGTGTGTGGGAGGACCCGTTGGTACTGACTCTGGCCATCGTTCTTATTGTGTTTGTGTTTGTTTTGAATAGCTAACATATCCACACAGTTCAGTATATCCAAACGGTTCAAAATCCAAAAGGTACTTTTTTCATGATAACTTTTTGATATACAGAGAAAATGTCTTTCTCCCCCACCATCCATGTGCCGAGGTATGTCCGTTTAAGTGATTACTGTTTTCTGTTTCCTGTGATCTTTATTTTTAATTTTTTTAGGGACAGGGTCTCGCTTGGTTGCCCAGGCTGGAGTGGAGTGGTGTGATCATAACTCACTGCAGCCTTGAACTCCTGGGCTCAAGTGATCTTCCTGCCTCAGCCTCTGCCTGGGTAATTTTTAAAAACTTTTTGGTAGAGATGGGGTCTTGCTATGTTGCCCAGGCTAGTCTCAAACTCCTGGCTTAAAGCAATCCTTCTGCCTCTGCCTCCCAAAGTGTTGGGATTACAAGCGTTAACCACTGCACCCAGCCTCCTGTGACCTTTAGAAATAAATACAGAAGTACCTTTAGTCACTTCTACTTTTTTTTTTTTCTCTGAAATGGAATCTCACTCTGTCACCCAGGCTAGAGTGCAGTGGCGCGATCTCAGCTCTCTGCAACCTCTGCCTCCCAGGTTCAAGTGATTCTCCTGTCTCAGCCTCCCAAGTAGCTGGGACTACAGGCACGCACCACCGGCTAATTTTGGTATTTTCAGTGGAGACAGGGTTTCACCACGTTGGTCAGGCTGGTCTTGAACTCCTGACCTCAGGTGATCCACCTGTCTTGCCTCCCAAAGTGCTGGGATTACAGGTGTGAGCCACTGCACCCGGCCCTCTCTACTTCTTCTTTTAAATTTTAGTGTCCAGTCATCAGTTTCCTCCCTTTTTTTATATGCAATGGCAGCCTACTGTCCACACTGTTCTACTCTTTGCTTTTTATTTTTTTTAATTTTTATTCTTTTAAATTTCTTTTAGAGATAGGGTTTTCCTGTGTAGCCCAGGCTGGAGTGCAGTGTGTGATGATAGTTCACTGAAGCCTTGACCTCCTGGGCTCAAGCAGTCCTCCTGACTCAGCCTCCAGAGTAGCTAGGACTACAGGTGCGTGCTACCACATCCAGCTAATTTTTTCATTTTAATTTTTTGTAGAGATGGTGTCTTGCTATGCTGTATTCCTTGCTTTTTTAAAAAATTAATTTTAACAAGTTTACCTCTTGCTTTTTACTGAATGTATCTTGCAGATATTTTCATATCAATGTAAAAAACCCTTTCTCATTTAAAAAAAACCAACTGTGGCTTTAAATGGGAGAAAGGAAAATTCACCTTTTGTTGATGTAGGATAAAGGAAAATAGGATCATTTTTCTCTTTCAAAAGTCTTTTAAGGAGGTGGATTATGAGTGCGGGCTCCATACCGTGTCTGAGGCACCCCAACTGTCACTGCATGCCTTGGAAGGAAGAGAGGACATGCCAGTGTCCTTCTTCCTATTCTGTAAGTTCCCTTTTCCTAGCTTCAGTCCGGGTTGTGCCAGATCTTTGGGGGAAGTCAGTGGTTCTTAAAGAGGAAAGACTGCCTTTCAGTCTCCCCAGGAGGTTTCGAAAGCACACAAAGGCAGTTTGACTCCCAGCTCTGTCTGGAAGGAGGCTGCAGGGCTCATGGCCTGCCCCCAGGTATCTGTCTTCTACCTGGAAGGACCATTAAGTGCTTAAGTGCCTTGGCTGTAACTCCAGATAAGCAAGATGGGTCCCTCTTTTAGCAAGGCATGATTTCTTCAGGCTTTCCATTTATTCCTTGATCCAGCAACAAATATAATAATAATTACTGTTGCATCATTGTGCTGGGTGTTGTGTAAGGAGCATAGAATGGGGTTAAGAGCATGAGTTCTGGAGCCAGATTGCTGGGGTTAGTATCTGGTGCTACCACTTACCAGCTGTGTGACTTTGGGCAAGCGACCACACCTCTCTGTGCCACATTTTCTTCCTTATGTAGGTAGTCAGGGTGCATAAGGCACAGAGAACAATGCCTGGCATGAAGTGCCATCGCCGGCACATCTCAGCGCCCACAGAAACCCTCAGGGGACCAATGTTTGTTGAAACCAGGACCCAGCCCTGGGGAAACAGGCTCATCCCTGCCATCCCAGAGCTCTCAGGCTGGCGTGGGAGATAGAAGACAGACAGACAAGAGTGAAAGCAAGCTGGGCACAGTGGCTCATGCCGGTAATCCCAGCACTTTGGGATCCCAGTGAGCTGAGGTGGGTGGATCAACAGGTCAACGGTTCGAGACCAGCCTGGCCAACATGGTGAAACCCTGTCTCTACTAAAAATACAAAAATTAGCTGGGCATGGTGGCGGGTGCCTGTAGTTCCAGCTACTTGGGAGGCTGAGGCAGGAGAATTTCTTGAACCCAAGAAGTGGAGGTTGTAGTGAGCCAAGATCATGCCACCGCACTCCAGCCTGGGCGACAGAGTGAGACTCCATCTCAAAAACAAAAACAAGGCTGGGCGCAGTGGCTCATGCCTGTAATCCCAGCATTTTGGGAGGCCGAGGGGGGCGGATCGCCTGTGGTCAGGAGTTCAAGACCAGCCTGGCCAACATGGCGAAACCCCATCTCTACTAAAAATACAAAAATTAGCCAAGTGTGGTGGTGGGTGCCTGTAATCCCAGCTACTTGGGAGGCCGAGGTAGGGAGAATTGCTTGAACCCAGGATGCAGAGGTTGCAGTAAGCCGAGATCGTGCCATTGCACTCCAGCCTGGGCAATAAGAGTAAAACTCCATCTCAAAAAGCAAAACAAAGCAAAACAAAACAAAATACTAAAAACAAAAAACAAAAACAAAACACAAAACAGTGAAAGTGAGTGTGTCAGCTGATAAAGAATGTCAGCAAGAACCATGGAACTGGGCAATGGTGGGGTGGCCTCCTTAGACAGACCCTAGGAAGGCTTCCCTACGGAAGGAGCCCCCTGAACTCCGAGGATGTTGGCCAGGATGGTCTCGATCTCTCGACCTCGTGATCCACCTGCCTTGGCCTCCCAAAGTGCTGGGATTACAGGTGTGAGCCACTGTGCCCAGCCCAGAAGCACTTTTTAAAGATTGTGATTATTAAAAAAAAAAGTTGCAGACAGGGGTTATTGACCCATTTGCAGACAGATCCCCTTATAGACCCAGCACGTAGAGAATTTTCTTTTTTTTTTTTTTTTTTTTTTTTTTTTTTTTTTTTTTTTGCTATTAAGATTTTTCTTTTAATATGCCATGAGATATCTTGATTGTATATTTTCCAAAGTACTTTCCAGCCACATCTCCCAACCCTTCCAAAAGACTTTGCCAGTCTTTCCAATGCAATAAAAGATGCTGGATTATAGTTTTGTCTACCATCTCTTTTTGAAAGCAATATTATACTAATGACTTTAATGGTAATACACTCTTATCTAATAAAGAAACACATTTACAAATATCAGAAACCCAGTTTTGAAACATTTGCATTAATTTTGAACTGAATCAGCATTTTGTAGGTTTTTAAAAAGGCAGCAGTTTGACTCAGGACTTGCTGATAAACACGTTTCTGCTGAGGGAAGGGGAAAAGACAGGGAGAGTGAATGCTGCATTTCTCCATTGGCCCCAAAAGTGCTAATTTCACAAAGGGATACATCAAAAGCAAACATGCAATGGTTGTTTTAAAACTTTTACTGCAATATAACAATGAAGTAAACAGTAATTAGACACCTACCAATTTTTTCCCCAAAACAACAAAAAAATGTAAACAGGAAAATAACTCTGCCTATACTTGTACAGCTTCTCAAATCATGTTAGAAGGGTCTCACATTCAATGATCAAGAAATTTTAAAATAGCAGTAATTATTTTCATTTTAAGAAAAGGTTCCCTTTCTCCCCTCCCACCCCAAGTATTTAACATGAAAGAATGGGCTTCCTTACATATTAATTTTATACTTATTTTTGAAGCAGCAACAATTAACCATCAATTTGGCATTTCTGTTTACAGTCGCTACGAAAATTTTTTAAATTTCACAAAGCCATTATCCAGTGTTGCCATGAAACAGAGACTGTAAATTCTAGGTAGCTAAGATTCTTTCTGAAACCAATGTTAAGTCAAAGAAATATAAAGCAGGACATCATTACACTAAGTTTCTGGATCTAGTACACTAAAAAGAGTGAAACCTAGGAAAAGTTACCTACTGTTTTACAGAAGAAATAAAGACCTGCAAAAGCTGATTTTTGGTTGTATATATTTTACACACTGTGTGGAGTTGCGGCATCTGCTAATTGAAGCAGACATGCACTGTATTTATCCCTGCCCTATATCCTAGATCCCTCCCTCCCCACCCCCAACAATCTACTACCTTATACCAAGTATTGTGGATATGAGCCCAAGTCATCCCAGACAATCCAGTGAACAAGTTAGTGTAATGCACTGGTGTGAAGTGTGAGATATAAAAAAGTCCCTTTCAATCTTGCCTGCTCCTCCTTTCTTCTCCCCATCTTTTCCTTCAGCCAAAGTTTATATTTTGATGATTGCTTTTAAAAGATGCAGTTCAGCCGGGTGTGGTGGGTTCACACCTGTAATCCCAGCACTCTGGGAGGCCGAAGAGGGCGGATCACTTGAGGTCAGGAGTTTGAGAGCAGCCTGGCCAACATGATGAAACCCCATCTCTACTAAAAATACAAAAATTAGCTGGAAATCTCTTGAACCCAGGAGGCAGAGGTTGCAGTGAGCTGAGATTGTGCCACTGTACTCCAGCCTGGGCAACAGAGCGAGACTTTGTCAATGAATCTAGGAGCTGGTTTTTTGAAAAAGATCAACAAAATTGATAGACCGCTAGCAAGACTAATAAAGAAGAAAAGAGAGAAGAATCAAATAGATGCAATAAAAAATGAAAAAGGGGATATCACCACCGATCCCATAGAAATACAATCTACCATCAGAGAATACTACAAACACCTCTATGCAAATAAACTAGAAAATCTAGAAGAAATGGATAAATTCCTCAACAAATACACCCTCCCAAGACTAAACCAGGAAGAAGTTGAATCTCTGAATAGACCAATAACAGGCTCTGAAATTGTGGCAATAATCAATAGCTTACCAACCAAAAAGAGTCCAGGACCTGATGGATTCACAGCCGAATTCTACCAGAGGTACAAGGAGGAACTGGTACCATTCCTTCTGAAACTATTCCAATCGATAGAAAAAGAGGGAATCCTCCCTAACACATTTTATGAGGCCAGCATCGTCCTGATACCAAAGCCTGGCAGAGACATAACCAAAAAAGAGAATTTCAGACCAATATCCTTGATGAACATTGATGCAAAAATCCTCAATAAAATACTGGCAAACTGAATCCAGCAGCACATCAAAAAGCTTATCCACCATGATCAAGTGGGCTTCATCCCTGGGATGCAAGGCTGGTTCAACATACGCAAATCAATAAATGTAATCCAGCATATGAACAGAACCAAAGACAAAAACCACATGATTATCTCAATAGATTCAGAAAAGGCCTTTGACAAAATTCAACAACCCTTCATGCTAAAAACTCTCAATAAATTAGGTATTGATGGGACGTATCTCAAAATAATAAGAGCTATCTATGACAAACCCACAGCCAATATCATACTGAATGGGCAAAAACTGGAAGCATTCTCTTTGAAAACTGGCACAAGACAGGGATACCCTCTCTCACCACTCCTATTCAACATAGTGCTGGAAGTTCTGGCCAGGGCAATCAGGCAGGAGAAGGAAATAAAGGGTATTCAATTAGGAAAAGAGGAAGTCAAATTGTCCCTGTTTACAGATGACATGATTGTATATCTAGAAAACCCCATCGTCTCAGCCCAAAATCTCCTTAAGCTGATTAGCAACTTCAGCAAAGTCTCAGGATACAAAATCAATGTACAAAAATCACAAGCATTCTTGTACACCAATCACAGACAAACAGAGAGCCAAATCATAAGTGAACTCCCATTCACAATTGCTTCAAAGAGAATAAAATACCTAGGAATCCAACTTATAAGGGATGTGAAGGACCTCTTCAAGGAGAACTACAAACCACTGCTCAATGAAATAAAAGAGGATACAAACAAATGGAAGAACATTCCATGCTTATGGGTTGGAAGAATCAATATCATGAAAATGGCCATACTGCCCAAGGTAATTTATAGATTCAATGCCATCCCCATCAAGCTACCAATGACTTTCTTCACAGAATTGGAAAAAACTACTTTAAAGTTCATATGGAACCAAAAAAGAGCCCGCATCGCCAAGTCAATCCTAAGCCAAAAGAACAAAGCTGGAGGCATCACGCTACCTGACTTCAAACTATACTACAAGGCTACAGTAACCAAAACAGCATGGTACTGGTACCACAACAGAGACATAGATCAATGGGACAGAACAGAGCCCTCAGAAATGATGCCGCATATCTACAACTATCTGATCTTTGACAAACCTGACAAAAACAAGAAATGGGGAAAGGATTCCCTATTTGATAAATGGTGCTGGGAAAACTGGCTAGCCATATGTAGAAAGCTGAAACTGGATCCCTTCCTTACACCTTATACAAAAATTAATTTAAGATGGATTAAAGACTTAAATGTTAGACCTAAAACCATTAAAATCCTACAAGAAAACCTAGGCAATACCATTCAGGACATAGGCGTGGGCAAGGACTTCATGTCTAAAACACCAAAAGCAATGGCAACAAAAGCCAAAATTGACAAATGGGATCTAATTGAACTAAAGAGCTTCTGCACAGCAAAAGAAACTACCATCAGAGTGAACAGGCAACCTACAGAATGGGAGAAAATTTTTGCAACCTACTCATCTGACAAAGGGCTAATATCCAGAATCTACAATGAACTCCAACAAATTTACAAGAAAAAAACAAACAACCCCATCAAAAAGTGGGCGAAGGACATGAACAGACATTTCTCAAAAGAAGACATTTATGCAGCCAAAAAGCATATGAAAAAATGCTCATCGTCACTGGCCATCAGAGAAATGCAAATCAAAACCACAATGAGATACCATCTCACACCAGTTAGAATGGCCATCATTAAAAAGTCAGGAAACAACAGGTGCTGGAGAGGATGTGGAGAAATAGGAACATTTTTACACTGTTGGTGGACTGTAAACTAGTTCAGCCATTGTGGAAGTCAGTGTGGCGATTCCTCAGGGATCTCGAACTAGAAATACCATTTGACCCAGCCATCCCATTACTGGGTATATACCCAAAGGACTATAAATCATGCTGCTATAAAGACACATGCACACGTATGTTTATTGCGGCACTATTCACAATAGCAAAGACTTGGAACCAACCCAAATGTCCAACAACGATAGACTGGATTAAGAAAATGTGGCACATATACACCATGGAATACTATGCAGCCATAAAAAATGATGAGTTCGTGTCCTTTGTAGGGACATGGATGAAACTGGAAAACATCATTCTCAGTAAACTGTCGCAAGGACAAAAAACCAAACACCGCATGTTCTCACTCATAGGTGGGAACTGAACAATGAGAACTCATGGACACAGGAAGGGGAACATCACACTCCAGGGACTGTTGTGGGGTGGGGGGAGGGGGGAGGGACAGCATTAGGAGATATACCTAATGCTAAATGACCAGTTAATGGGTGCAGCAAAACAACATGGCACATGGATACATATGTAACAAACCTACACATTGTGCACATGTACCCTAAAACCTAAAGTATAATAATAATAAAAAAAAATGCAGTTCACCTCTCCTTCTAGATGTCTGAATTTATTAATGTCTATTTGTTGCCATTATATACTTTTGTTGGGCTGATGCTTTTCTTCATTTTTATTTTATTTATTTATTTATTTATTGAGACAGGGTCTTACTCTGTTATCCAGGCTGGAGTGCAGTGGTGAAATCTCTGCTCACTGCAACCTCCGCCTCCCAGGCTCAAGCAATCCTCCCAACTTAACCTCCCCAGTAGTTGGGACTACAGGCATATGCCACCATGTCTGGCTAATTTTTGTATTTTCTGTGAAGATGCAGTTTCACCATGTTGCCCAGCCTGGTCTCAAACTCCTGGGCTCAAGCCTTCTTCCCACCTCGGCCTCCCAAAGTACTGGGATTATAGGTGTGAACGCTTGCGTCCAGCCTTTATTTTATTTAAATATTTTTTAGAGACAAGGTCTGTCTCCATCACCTAGGCTAGAGTGCAGTGGCAAGATCATGGCCAACTTCAGCCTCTGCCTCCCGGGTTCAAGCCATCCTCCCACCTCAGTCTCTCGACCAGCTGGGACTACAGGCTCACGCCACTACACCTGGCTGATTTAAAACATTTTTTTTTTTTGTAGATTGGGTCTCCTTATGTTTCCCAACCTGGTCTTGAACTCCTGATCTCAAGTGATCCTCGTACCTCAGCCTCCCAAAGCACTGGGATTACAGACATGAGCCACTGTGCCTGGCCTTGCTTCTACTTTTCTTTTCTTCCCTTTTTCTTTTTTTGAGACAGTCTCACTCCATCGCTCAGGCTGGAGTGCAGTGGTGCAATCTCAGCTCACTGCAACCTCTGCCTCCTGGGTTCAAGTGATTCTTGTGCCTCAGCCTCCCAAGTAGCTGGGATTACAGGCACACACCACCAAACCTGGCTAATTTTTGTTTTTTTAAATATTTAAATATTTATTTTCTTTCTTCCTTTCTTTCTGACAGAGTCTGGCTCTGTTCCCCAGGCTGGAGTGCGTTGGTGTGCTCTTGGCTCACTGCAACCTCTGCCTCCTGGATTCAAATGATTCTCCTGCCTCAGCCTCCCAAGTAGCTGGGATTACAGGCATGTGCCACCATGCCTGGCTAACTTTTTGTACTTTTTAGTAGAGACAGGGTTTTGCCATGTTGGCCAGGCTGGTCTCGAACTCCTAGCCTCAGGTGATCTTCCCGCCTCTGCCTCCCTAAGTGCTAGGATTACATGCCTGAGCCACCCCGCCTGGCCTGGTTCTCCTTTTCTTTGGAGAGTTTTCTTTGTCTCAATCCTTCGTCTTTGTTAATTGTATGGAAGTGGGAGTTGATCTTTTTTAGTGCCTCCCCTCCCCACACTGCTGTGGGACCAGCACAGTGCTCCCATATGGCGCGTTTTCAGCCAGGATTTGTGGGGTGGTTGAATGTTGAGCAGATAAGATGCAAAACATAACCATGTGAGGACAGAAGCTTCCAGAATTGACCTAGCCTGGGGTGGCTGGGGTGGATGCTAAGATGTGAGGAAGGGAGACAGGGCCAAGAGGGGCTGGATTTGAGGTTTGAGGGGCTGGAGGAGGCAGCCTCCTAAGGGTCCTGTCTCTGGCTGGAGCCATCTCCCTTCTGTGTCCCCTGCAATGGACCAACTGAGGACTGTAGGGGAGGCAGCACTTAGACTGCCTTGAACCGAGCACACCTGGTAAACATGGTGTTGTTTTTTTTTTTTTTTTTTTTTTTGAGACAGAGTTTTCGCTCTTGTTGCCCAGGCTGGAGTGCCGTGGTGCAATCTCAGCTCACTGCAACCTCCGCCTCCTGAGTTCAAGGGATTCTCCTGCCTCAGCCTCCCAAGTAGCTGGGATTACAGGCACCCGCCACCGTGCCCAGCCAATTTATTTTTGTATTTTTAGTAGAGACAGGGTTTCACCATGTTGGTCAGGCTGGTCTTGAACTCCTGACCTCAAGTGATCCACCTGCCTCAGCCTCCCAAAGTGCTGGAATTACAAGCGTGAGCCACCGCGCCTGGCTGTAAAGGTGGTCTTCAGTGTGTCCCCCTCAGCACCCAGACACTTGAGAACTCCGTGGCAGTGATGGGCCGAGGGACTTGTGAGGAAGGGGATGATGCTGTCTGTTCTCTCTTTGAAGCCCTGGGCATGGACGCCTTCATCAAGGCCATGAGGAAGGTTCTGAGCAGTGTGTCAGACGAGATGCTAGAGGAGCTGTTTTTGAAGGTGGACTCGGACGGTGAAGGCTTTGTCACCTGGGTGAGGAGGGTGCCCCTGCTTCCTCAGGTGCTGGAGGGAGGCTGGAGGGTCCAGTCCTTGACCAGTTGGTGGGGCTGAAGATGGGAGGCCATCACAATGTGGGAAAGCCTCCCTGTGGATTCCGGCCCCAGCCGGGGGACTTGCCTGGTGGAGAGGTCCCTCCTTAGACCTGTGTGAGCTGAGTTCCTGGCAGCTCATTCCCCAGGGACAAGTGTCATTGGCTCCTGTGTGAGGCCTACTGAGTGTGCAGCGGTGACCCCACCTGCCACGCGGCTGTGCTGCCCACCAGCCTCCCATTTGGCTTGGGGGATTCAAGCTGGTACCATGACCATCTCATGACCCTTCACTGTCACTCAGGAATAGACCAGCCTGTGGCTGTTACATCTAAAAGTGTCAGGCTTTTACAGCATCATAATAATAATGCTTTCATGTTTTTCTGGTTCTAAACGTTTGACAATGGGAATATACAGCTTTTTAAGCATACAGAAAAGTACCAAGGGTAGTCTGACAAATTGATGTAGCAAAGATGACAGTGATAACTAGCATTTACACCAAGCACTGTGCTAAGCTGTCTATGTATTATTTTAGTTAAACCTCATAGGAATCCTATGGGGCAGGTGCTATTACTTACCTGTATTTCGGCTGGGCGCAGTGGCTCATGCCTGTAATCCTAGCACTTTGGGAGGCCGAGGTGGGTGGATCTCTTGAGCTCAGGAGTTCAAGACCAGCCTGGGTAACGTGGTAAAACCCTGTCTCTACAAAAAATACCAAAAATTAGCCGGGTGTGGTGGTGCATGCCTATAGTCCCAGCTATTTGTGGAGCTGAGCTGGGAGGATTGTTTGAGCCCAGGAGGTTGAGGCTGCAGTGAGCTGAGATTCTGCCACTGTACTCCAGCCTGGGTGACAAAGTGAGACCATGTCTCAGGAAAAAAACAAAACAAAAAACTTACCTCCATTGGACAGATTGGGAAACTGAGGCATGAGGAAGTTAGGAGTTTGCCCAGGGCTTGAGACTCATGAGCGCTGGAGCCAGTCAGTATTCAAACCAGGGAGGGTGCCTTGAGAGTCCCTTTGTTAACTGCCGTCTCATAGCTCTCCTCAGCATAGGTATACATTCTGGGTTTTATTCTTCTTAATTTTCTTGTTTTTATTTCTCTTTTTTTTTTTGAGATGGAGTCTTGCTCTGTCGCCCAGGCTGGAGTGCAATGGCATGATCTTGGCTCATTGCAACCTCTACCTCCCAGGTTCAAGTGATTCTCCTGCCTCAGCCTCCCGAGCAGCTGGGACTACAGGCACCTGCCACCACACCTGGCTAATTTTTGTATTTTTAGTAGAAACGGGGTTTCACCATGTTGGCCAGGCTGGTCTGGAACTCCTGACCTCTGGTGATCCACCCGTCTCAGCCTCCCAAAGTGCTGGGATTACAGGTGTGAGCCACCGCACTCAGCCGTTTTTATTTCTCTTAATGTTCTATAATAAACATTTCCTTTAGAACTATGAGGCCAACTAAAAGAAAAAGAATAAAAAGCAATTTAACCCCCTCGCATTCCTAGCATTCTCAGGACTTTACCCAGTGGTCCTTCTCTACAACCCCCTGTTTCTCGTTATAGCTTCATATGGTGGCTGCTTTTGGCCTTGGCCATGTTTTCCAGCAGCTGGGCAGCAGAATGGAGTCTGGAGTTGTGCCAGTGGCCCTGGTGTGGGTGCTCCCTGCTGTTAACTTGATGTTTGAGCATGGGCATCTCACATCCTTATAGGGGCCTGAGTTTTATTATCCGTAGGGGAGAGTGAATAAAGAGCTCCCAGGGCGATGCCAGTTGTGGGGGTGATCTGAAGATGCACTTAGCGCTTCAGGACGGCTAGGGAGATGCTGTCGTGCTCTTTCAGTGAATGCTGTGAGCAGGCCCTTCCCATACTCAGGATTCAAGAACAGGTCTGCTGTCCAAGCACGGTGGCTCACACCTTTAATCCTAGAACTTTGGCAGACCACTTGAGCCCAGGAGTTCGAGACCAGCCTGGGCAACATGGTGAAACCCCGTCTCTACAAAAAATACAAAAATTAGCTGGGAATTGTGGCATGCATCTGTGGTCCCAGCTACTCAGGAGGCTGAGGTGGGAGGATCACTTGAGCCTGGGAGATTGAGGCTGCAGTAAGCTGTGATCACACCATTGCACTCCAGCCTGGGTGACAGAGCAAGGCCCTGTCTCAAAAGAAAAAAAAAGGCCAGGTGTGCTCATGGTTATAATCCCACCACTTTGGGAGGCTGAGCAGTGAACTGTGATCACACCACTGCACTCCAGCCTGAGTGACAAACAGAGAAAGAGCAGGTCTGTTGCTTGGCCACTTGCCCTGGCCAGTACTTGGGAAGCAGCCACCAGAGTCTGTTGGAAGGGCCTGGGAGAGACAGGGTGGCGAGGGGGACCCTGGGAATCAGGCTTGAGTTCTTGAAACCGAAGGCTGAGACCATTTTGCCAATACCCTGCCTCCCTTGTGCTTTCTTTCTGAGGCAGCAAAAGTATGTGGATTACATGATGCGTGAGTTCCAGGGAAAAGAGGACATGCGAAAGAGCCAGTACCGCCTGCACTTCTACCTTCCCATGACGGTCGTCCCCCTGTAAGGAGCCTCTTCCTGGGCCTTGGTGGGTGGGGTGACTGGAGAAGTGCTGGTGCCAGCCTGCAGCGAGCCCCTCCCTCAATCCGTGACCTCGCTGGTGCTGACCAGGGGCTGGCATCAGCCTGCTGCCTGATGTCCTTTGGCTCATTTCAACCTCACAGCCCTGTAAGTGTTAGGACTAAGGTACGTGATTTGTCCCCATTTGATAGATGAGGCCACTGAGGTCTGGAGAGGTCAAATGGCTGGCCCCAGGCCAATAGGTAGAAAGTGGCAGGGCTGCTGTGTTTGGCCCTCTCAGCCCCCATTCCCCAGTATACAACATTGCTTCGTCTGCTTCCTGTGTGCTAGTTGGTATGGAGTGGGTCTGGCAGTTTCATCACAGGTGGCACAGGTGGCCAGCACAGGCAGGAACAGGAGTTTCCTCCCAGGCAACAGGGAGGGAATTGCTCCTCAAGCCCCCAGCCAGGCCCTGGAGGCCTCAGCGTGGCTGGCCTCAGGAGCAGGTCCCTCTGTCACTCCTGGAGCTGGCGGCACTGCCCTGCCTTGGCTTCTGCCTGACCCCTCTGCTCATTCCTCCTCCTCGTGGCTCCTCCACCCGCTGTGCCCACTGCACCCTGGCTTTGCAGGGTAGGAAAACTGTCTTTTCCCTCTACCCATCTGAGGTTCATTGGCAGGGACCTCTCTAAGCGAAGACAGAGTCACAAGGATGAGCATACAAGTTTATTTAATATAAGTTTTACACGACATGGGAGCCTCCGTAGGAAATGAAGGCCCTAAGAGACAGATAACCTGAGGGTTTTCATGCTAGGTTCAATGGAGGGTGGAAAGCTGTGGAAAAATAAGATAGAACAGAGGGGCCACGAGCCAAGTGTAATACATGGCGGAAATAGCAAGGACGTTAGTTCAGATTCTTGTCTGTGTCCCTGTGTCTTCGGGCACCCCTCACATGAGTCTTATGACCGGCTTCAGGGGAAGGTCAGACAGTCCTTCCTGAATATACTGCTTCTCAAATTCCTTTAGTTTAACAGACTCAGTATGCTGCGGTGCCCTATTTGGGGGTAGCATGTCTCAAACCCCCTCAACCTCTTCTGTCTGTGCCAGGGGTTGATCTGCCTCACTGTGTGTTCCTCCGCCTGGACTCCCTAAGCATGAGGAGCACTGCGGGGGCTCTGACCTGCTGGGCCCGGGCTGCCCAGGTCACTGGCTCCCTTCCTGCAGTCCGCCCTGGAGCACTGCTGCCTGGCACAGGTGGCCAGGTGGGGATCTGGATCCTGAGGTACAAGGTGTGGCAGCCTACATCTGTGACCAGGTCAGGAGGGAGCTGTGGGTGGGTCTGTCCTAAGACCCAGACCAGGCCACGGGGAAGACCAAGAGCTGGAAGGCAGCCCCGGCCCTCAGGCAGCCTGGGGTTTAATAGAGAAGGCGGCTTGAATGAAAGTCACCCAAGGGTAACTTTTTTTTTTTTTGAGACAGAGTCTCGCTCAGTCGCCCAGGTTGGAGTGCAATGGTGTGATTTTGGCTCACTGCAACCTCCGCCCCTTGGGTTCAAACGATTCTCCCGCCTCAGCCTCCCAAGTAGCTGGGATTACAAATGCCCGCCACCATGCCTGACTAATTTTTTTGTATTTTTAGTAGAGATGGGGTTTCACTGTGTTGGCCGGGCTGTTTGTGAACTTGTGACCTCAAGTAATCTGCTCACCTTGGCCTCCCAAACTGCTAGGATTATAGGTGTGAGCCACTGTACCCGGCAATAACTTAAAACAAAATTTTGGTTGGGATTTAATTGAGAAATAACCAATAAATATGAATGATAAGAGATTTCATAACTGTATTTTTTAAACATTTACTGGTTTATTATAAAGAATATTACAAAGGATACGGATGAACAGATGTGTAGGGCGAGGTATGGGGAGAGGGATGCACAAGCTTCAGGAACCTCCGTGTGTTCAGCCATAGGGAAGCTCTCGGAACCCAGTCCTCTGGGGTGTTTAGTGGAAGCTTCATGACATCAGCATTCCTGCCCCTAGGGCATAGGGCAGGACTCTGGGGCTGTGGGAGTTAGGAACTGTGGATAAAACATATATATATATATAAAACACTACAGGCCCCCACTCCTGGTTTTTGAACACAGAGAACACAGCTCCCTTATAGCAAAAGAATACACAACTCAAAAGATACTGGCACATTACTAGAGTCCCATTTAGTCATTAATAATTCATCCCATCCGTCATAGTATATGAATGTCTCCCAAGCTGAGGCCACTCAGGTTTGTAGGCTTCCTTTCAATCTTGTCAGGTTCCAAAAGCTGGAGTTGGCTTGACAAATAAACCTCTCAGGCATCTGGAATCATTGAGCTAAGAGACAATGTCATCTCTCTTTTCTTTTTTTTTTTTTTTTTTGAGATGGAGTTTTGCTCTTGTTGCCCAAGATGGAATGCAGTGGCATGGTCTCAGCTCACTGCAACCTCTGCCTCCCGGGTTCAAGTGATTCTTCAGCCTCAGCCTCCCAAGTAGCTGGGATTACAGGCACCTGCTACCATGCCTAGCTAATATCTATGTTTTTAGTAGAGACGGAGTTTCACCATGTTGACCAAGCTGGTCTCGAACTCCTGACCTCAGGTGATCCATCCACCTCGGCCTCCCAAAGTGTTGGGATTACAGGTGTGAGCCACCTCATCCAGCCAGTCATCTCTTGCTCTGAGAACTCCTTCGAGTTGTTGGTGTAATACTGGATTTCTCTCCATTTAATCCATTTATTCATCTTTACCCTCAGCTAGTATTCCTCCTTTTCTCCATTTGTCATTTATTTTTACCCAAACTTTTCCTCCTTTGCAAAGGACATCAGGTTCAGCCACTGTGCCCATCTGGATCGCTGGTAGCAATGCTACTGTAGTGAGTGCCTCCCCTCAGTCCATTCTCATTCATAGAGAATAGGGTTACACGAGTTCCAAACTCGCGAGCCATTTTTACCATGAGGCAATATAGCTGTATTTATTTTTAACCCCCATTTTGCCAGATGGGATGAAGGCACAGTCCACCCCCATCAGGCCTTTAGGGAATTCTGACAACGTTTTAAAACATGGTGACTGTTTTTTGCTTAGAAATTATCCCTGCCCAGGCACGGTGGCTCATACCTGTAATCCCAGCACTTTGGGAGGCCGAGGTGGGTGGCTCACCTGAGGTCAGGACTCCTGGCCAACATGGTGAAACCCTGTCTCTACTAAAAATACAAAAATTAGCTGGATGTGGTGGCAGGCACCTGTAATCCCAGCTACTTGGGAGGCTGAGGCAGAAGAATCACTTAAACCTGGGAGGCGGAGGTTGCAGTGAGCTGAGATGGTGCCACTGCACTCCAGCCTGGGTGACAGAGTGAGACTCAAAAAAAAAAAAAAAAAAAAGAAATTATCCCTGCTTCCAACACTTGTAATTGGACCCTAGGACAACTGGACCTACAGGTAGGGGAGAAAAAAAAATTTGTTACCGGAAAGAGGTTCCGATCCAGACTGCAAGAGAGGGTTCTTGAGCCTCATGCATGAAAGAATTCAGGGCGAGTCCGTAAAATGAAATCAAGTTTATTAAGAAAGTAAAGGAATAAAAGAGTGGCTACTCCATAGGCAGAGCGGCCCCAAGGGCTACTGGTTGGCTATTTTTATGGTTATTTCTTGGTTATATGCTAAATGAGGGGTGGATTATTCATGAGATTTTTGGGAAAGGGATGGACAATTCCTAGAACTGAGGGTGTCTCCCTTTTTTAGACCATATAGTGTAACTTACTGATGTCGCCATGGCATTTGTAAATTATCATAGTGCTGGTGGGAGTGTCTTTTAGCATGCTAATGAATTATAATTAGCATATAATGAGCAGTGAGGATGACCCGAGGTCACTTTCGTTGGCATCTTGGTTTTGGTGGGTTTTGGCTCGTTTCTTTATCGCATGCTGTTTTATCAGCCAGGTCTTTATGACCTGTACCTTGTGCCAACCTCCCATCTCATCCTGTGACCTAGAATGCCTAACCTCCTAGGAATGCAGCCCAGTAGTTCTCAGCCTTATTTTAACCAGCCACTATTCAAGATGGAGTCGCTCTGGTTCAAATGCCTCTGACAATTTGGGTAAGAAAGAAAAAAGTAGTCATTTTGCAAGTGTATTCCTCCCTTGGCACAACTGCATAGTCATACCAGCATCCTCCCCACTTTTCTTCCCACATCAACCAGAAAAACAGAAAATCTAGTGAGGACACTTCTTGGTCCCACTCCTGCTGAAGGTGAGCACACACTCTTGAGGGTGGGTAAGCCAGCCCTTCATGCATCCTTCCCCTCCGTTTTAGACAACTAGTGTTTTGATTGCCTGTTGTGCTTTCTACCAGCAATGGGGTTCTCTGCCATTGTTGGACATTATGAGCTGAAGAGTTAGTTTCTTGGTCTGAAGAAATGACAGTCGGCCTCCAAACCTGTCTGACATCTTCTGCTCTGTGCTTTTATGGCACTCTGAGCAAAGCCCACTCCAGAGTTAGTGTCTCTTCCTGTCCAGACCCATTTGTAGCCCTCCAGGGCTACCAGCATCAGTCTCAGCTGTCAGCTGTGTTTCAGGGCCTTCCCACAGGGACTGTGTCTCATGGCCATTGGCAGTCTCTGTCTCTCTTGCTGACAAACAGAATGGTTCTTCCTGGCATAATCTGCCTGAGGGAGTACAAAAGGAACATGTCTAGATTCAGCCCATCTCCACACTTTGCAGCTCCCCACTAGTTACTCATTTTATGAAACCATGTGGCCACCTCATGGGAGCACATGGGGATCTCTGCTTGTCAATTCCGGTCAGCTTCTGAACCTGGGAGTTCTTCTGAGGGGCATTGACTTGTTCAGCTTTAATGCACCCCTCAAATCTCCACAGGGCCGTGCTCCACGGGGCATGCCTTCAACAGGCCAGGTTTCCCTGGCCCTCTTGCCTGAGTGCATGGCCAGGCCATTGACCACTGCCTGTGAGTCAGTAAAATCCCAAACACAGGAGCTTCCACCACTGTTCAATTCTTCCATCACTTAGAAAAACAGCATGCAAGGCCGGGTGTGGTGGCTCACACCTGTAATCCCAGCACTTTGGGATGCCAGGGTGGGCGGATCACCTGAGGTCAGGAGTTCGAGACCAGCCTGACTAATGTGATGAAGCCCCATCTCTACTAAAAATACAAAAATTAGCCAGGCGTGGTGGCATGTGCCTGTAATCCCAGCTACTCGGGAGGCTGAGACAGGAAAATCGCTTGAACCCAGGAGGCAGAGGTTGCAGTGAGCCGAGATTGCACCATTGCCATCCAGCCTGGGCAACAAGAGTGAAAACTCTGTCTCAAAAAAAAGAAAAACAGCATGCAAATGCAGTTCAGCCCACTGAGGCTGATCAGTTTCTACCTTCGTTGCTCCAAGTAGCAGCCCTCCAAACGGAATATTGTCCATTCACTTTGAAACTGTAAACCCAGCATTTCCTTGTTGGTCACTTGATGGCTGTTCACAGCACACTGTCCAAGTGTCGATAGAACCCAGCAGCACCTCACACAGTTCCAGAATCAGTCCTGGGGTAAAGAGGCTCGCAGCTTGTGAGTATCTCTTGCTTGCATTCCCCAGGTAGCAAGATGCTGAGTAAACCATTTCCATTTTATTGTATTTATTTTTTGGGATTTTATTTTTTGAGACAAGGTCTTGCTCTGTGGCCCAGGCCAGAGTGCAGTGGCACTATCTCAGGTCATTGCAACCTCCGCTTCCTGGGTTCAAGTGATTCTCTTGCCTCAGCCTCCTGAGTAACTGGGATTACAGGTGGCCGCCACCACGCCTGGCTGATTTTTTGTTGTTGTTGTTGTTTAGAGACAGAGCCTTGCTCTGTTGCCCAGGCTGGAGTGCAGTGGCGTGATCTTGGCTCACTGCAAGCTCCGCCTCCCGGGTTCATGCCATTCTTCTGCCTCAGCCTCCCGAGTACTTGGGACTACAGGTGCCCGCCACCGCACCCTGCTATTTTTTTGTATTTTTAGTAGAGACAGGGTTTCACCGTGTTAGCCAGGATGGTCTCAATCTCCTGACCTCATGATCTGCCCGCCTCAGCCTCCCAAAGTGCTGGGATTACAGGCGTGAGCCACCATGCCCAGCCTAGTTTTTGTATTTTTAGTAGAGACGGGATTTCACCATGTTGGCCAGGCTGATCTTGAACTCCTGATCTCAGGTGATCCACCTGCCTTGGCCTCCCAAAGTGCCGGTATTACAGGGTGAGTCATTGCTCCTGGCCACCCATTTCCATTTTATTATGGAATTCTTCTGGCCTCTGTAGGCCCCATTAGAGCATTTCTCTGATATCACCTAAGACATCTGGGTATTTCAGGTTTCAAGATAATTTTATGTCCTTCAGTCATAGGGGTAGCTTCAGTTAATGTCCCATAACAAGGTGGTAAATGCCCCTCAAGGGGACATTCCCTAGTCCAAAGTCCCAGTAGTTGTTGCAGGGAGGCTTTTGTCGTAAGCCCCAGGAAACACTCCACAGAGGGCTATCTGGTGGAGAATTTGTCCCTGCCAGCGCTCTAGCTTCTACTCTGCACTGTGTGGGCCTGGGCAATCTTACTGGTTCCCATTTAGCATGTCCAGTTCATATAACTCGAAGGGCGATTTACATACTTCTGTTTTACAGCAGTAGGAAGGGGAGACATTCCCTAATTAGATACAGTGCTCATTCCCATGATACAATCAGATAAAAGCAACCACTTCACATGAAATATGTTCAAATACATAACTGTACATTTTGGCATGAACACATTGCTTGATGAGGTCAAGCCTTCACTGGTCTATTTCTTTCTTTCTTTTTTTTTTTTTTTTAGACGGAGTCTCACTCTGTCACCCAGGCTGGAGTGCAGTGGTGCAATCTTGGCTCTGTGCAACCTCTGTCTCCCGGGTTCAAGCGATTCTCCTGCCTCAGCCTCCTGAGTAGCTGGGACTACAGGCGTGTGCTACCACACCTGGCTAATTTTTGTATTTTTAGTAGAGATGGGGTTTCACCATGTTGGCCGGGCTGGTCTCGAACTCCTGACCTCAGGTGATCTGCCCACCTCCTGACCTCAAGTAATCCTCCTGACCTCAAGTGATCCCCCTGACCTCAAGTGATCCACTCACCTCAGCCTTTCAAAGTGCTGGGATTACAGGCGTGAGCCACCCTGCCCGGTCAGGTCTTTCTATTTCTTTGGGCCATTTAGATCTCAAGGGTGTTTAAAGGTCCTGAAACAAAATGTCAAGAGGCTTGTTCCTATTTTCTCCTATTTATTTGTTCAACCTACAGACCCGGAGAGCATTTCCAACTTGGTGGGGAAAATAAACGAGTAATATTTAATCACCTTCATGAAAGAGTAACTTTAAAACGTTGGCTTACCTTTACTGAGCCTGGGCCAGGTGCACCAAATGCAGCCTCTCATCTGATCCCACCACAGCCCTAGGAGGTGCAGGTGCTGCCATCATGCAGGTGAGGAAACCAAGTCCTCCCTGAGATGGCATTTCCTTAGGGCTGTCTTCCCTTTTCCTAGCTGTCACCTATCATCCCATTCTGCACAGTCTTTGGCCCTGACAGAAGTGGCAGGGTTGGAAGAGACGAGAGGGCAACTGAGAATATTCATCACAACCTGCCCAGAGCCATGGGCTGAGGATAGGAGAGAGGAGAACCGTGTCCAGACACGTTTCCCTTGCTCTTCGGCAGAGATGGTGATAGCAGCTGAATTTTCACAGTGGCTTGGGTTATCCTTCAGCCCAGGGTCAGACCAGGCCCACCGGATTTGGAAAGGGCCCTGGAGGAGGAGGCACAGTGCCTGGGTTCTAGTTCCAGCCCTACTGGTAAATAGGAGATAACTCCAGGCAAATGATTATCCCCTGGGCCCCTGTAGGATGAGGTAATATCACCTGCTCTACCAGGGCTCAAAGATTGGGGAGATCAAGTAGGAGGGTGTGTGCCATGCCATGTTGGGAAGCTGGAGTGGCAGGGACTCTTGATGGCCAGATAGCTGGCTTAGCCCACTTGGGTGCAGGGAAGCAACCCCTAGAGGGTAGCATCAAAGCCTGTGTGAATGCTCAAGGGCGGCCTCCTGCGAGGCCAGGCCTGCCCCCGGAGCTGTTGGCTGTAGGGTTTGGTGTGTGGGACCCTAATTCCCCACTGCTCCTTGTCCACTTTGATTTCATCCTTCGGTTCTGTTCCCCCCTCTATCCCAGAGCACTAGAGCAGTTGCTAGAAAGTGCTGTTTCTCAGTTTTCAGCCTCAGGCTCCACTCTGCTCACCCTCTGTGGGCAGTTTTTCCTATGAAAGAAGCTTTGCGAACAACCTCCATTCTGTCTCCTCTGTCCCATCACGTCGCGAGGAGGCTGGCTGGCTACTTCGTGGGATAAGCCTGTTGCTTCTCGCTTCTGGAGCCTCATATCAGCTTCTACGTGGGGCCCTTTTTCTTTTGGCCACTGTTGATGATCCAGTAGTGGAGGAGTCTGCTATGGTTTTCTGGCATGCGCATGTGCGTGCGTGTGCGTGACGCTCCGCCAGCTTTTGTCCCTCCTCCTCGGTGGCCCTCTGTTCTGCCGCAGGTGCCCCCTCCCTGAGCTGTTTTTGCTTGGGCTCTTCTCCCTCTCATCGCCTCCCACAGGAACCATGGCTGTGAGGTGGTGAAGGTGGTGTTTTTAAGCCACCAGTTCAAGAAGATTGGGTGTTTCCTGACTGTCACCAAAGACGGAATCCTGCAGTTCTGGTCTGAGTCCTTCTCGCTGATCAGCTCCTTCAGGGTGAGTGGGGCCCGTACACATGGTGCACACATGGGTCATTGGAGAGCCTCTGCCTTAGTACCCTGATGGTGAAGGTGACCTGGAGCCAGGCAGATTCATGGTCTAAGCAGCCTGGACTCACAGTCACAGCACCTGGGTCCTGACTTGGCTTCACTGTGGGAGCCACACGTTTCCCTTCTGCTAAGCGGGATTCCACCTGGATGTCCATTCCATGCGGGCGTCTCACAGACCCCTCAAACCCATTAGCCCAAACAGGTGTCCCTTTAGCTGTCCCTGCCCACCAGGTTTCCTTCTCTTGCACCCCCATCTCAGTGAATGGCATCGTCATCCCCAAGACTCCTGTGCTAGGGGTCAGCTGCTCCCACGCTGTCCCCACATCCTACTGATTCGGGCCTTTTGCCTGGTCCAGGCAAGAAATCATAGTGGTTATGAGCATGGGCTCTGGAGCCCAACTCCCAGGGTTAGAGTCCTGACTGTACCACCTGCAAGCTCTGCGACCTGGACAAGGTACTATATACGCCCTGTGCCTCAGTTTCCCCATCTGTCAAATGGGGCTAGTTACAGTGCTTCTTCACAGTCCTTTTGGGAACACGTGATGACATAATACATGTGTAGTACTTGGGGCAAGGCAGGGCATGCAGCAAGTCCCCGCTGGATATATTGTCTTTGTGCTGCCAGCTCCTGGCGGAGAGTAGTAAGTGAGAAGACGCTCAGGAGAACCCGCTGTGTACTTGCTCGCCAGGCTAGTCCAGAATCCTCCAGCAGACGAGGAAAGCACTGCTCTCCAGGGCTCTACAGAAAGGTTGATTGAGAACGCAGCCCCCAGATGAAGGGCTTTCTGAGCCTGTGTAACTGCAGAGTGATTCACAGTTGCATCAGGGCTCATCCTTTGAGGAAGAAGAGGCCTGGGTGGAACTAGGGTCTGTGGGGGTCCTGTGGCTCTCCTGGGTGCACCAAGGGGGAGTCACGGTCACCATCCTGAGGCTGTGGCTTCCATAGCCCTCCACCTTCCCTCTCTGTGTGTGGACTGGGGCAGGGTGTGTTGCAGCCAGAGCTCCTGCTTGTGGCTGCTACATGGTCACCAAAGCACCTCCAAAGGCTGAAGGGGACAGAGGAAGGCTCTCTGGGAAGGCCCAGCAGACCTGGATTCTTCCTGGAGGGGCTGCTTTGGCAGGAGTAGGCCTCCCAGGACCACACACCCACCGTCATGCAGATGGAAAGACCTCAAGTTTGAGGCGGGGCCTGAGCTCCACTCAAGAGCTATGTGATCTTGGGTGCAGGTCACTGAAACTCCCTAGGGCTCTTGGTTTTTCTGAACAGTGCGGGGGGTGAGAGTTACCAAGCTGCTGGTGTGTGTGGGTTAGACCCCAGCCCTGGGCAGGAGAGAGGGGCTCAGGAGGGTTCTGGTCCATTGTTTCACTGCCAGAACCACCTGGGGAGCCCAAGAGCACAGTCCTCTGTGCTCTTGGTGCTCTCTGAGTTCTGATGGAACAGGCTCCTCTCTGCCCCTGCCTTCCCTATTCCTTCTGATTATCCATCTAGAGGAATTGGTTTACGCTCCTCCCTGCTCCTTCCTCCCAGCTTTTCAGATTGTACTTCTTTCTGCTTTCTTCAGTTCAGAACCTGTGGTGTCATTCAAAGAGTAAAATACAGCGCCAGGCGCGGAGGCTCACGCCTGTAATCCCACCACTTTGGGAGGCCGAGGCAGGCAGATCACTTGAGGTCAGGAGTTCGAGACCAGACTGGCCACCATGGTGAAACCCCATCTCTACTAAAATACAAAAATTATCCAGGCGTAGTGGCGCACACTTGTAATCCCAGCTACTCAGGAGGCTGAGGCACGAGAATCACTTGAACCCGGGAGGCAGAGGTTCCAGTGAGCCGAGATCGTGCCACTGTGCTCTAGCCTGGGCGACAGAGCGAGACTCCATCTCAAAAAAAAGAGAGTAAAATACAGATTCCTTAGGTGGCCACACCTACCTCGTCTCCGGTTCCTCTCCAGCTCTAAGCCGAGTGGGCTGGCCTCCCTCTTCCCCAGGACACAGCAGCTCATTTCTGCTGACCTGGCTCTACTCGTGGCTTTCCCTGCCTGGAGTGCCAGCTCACATTCTCTCTGTGTACATGCTACACAAGTGCAGGAGGCACCAGTGCTGAGCTCCTACTGAGTGCTGGGCACCACCCTCAATGCTTTAACTTTCATTATTCCATTCATTCCTTGCAACTTTGCAGAACAAATCCTCGGTTTGTAAGCCACTTTGACCAGGTGACACCTGCAGATGGAAAACAGGATTCAGACCTATGGAGGGGCAGACAGAGGAAGTCAGTCTTCCTTCCCTCAGTTCCTACTTCCTCTCCCTGCAGGCAAATGCTATGACCAGTTTTGGGGTGCTCTTCCGTGGCTATCCTGTCTACATACCCCCCTTTTCTTTTGTTTTTTTTGAGACTGTGTCTCGCTCTGTCACCCAGGCTGGAGTGCAGTGGTGCAATCACGGCTCACTGCAGCCTCAACCTCCTGGGGTCAAGGGATCTTCCCACCTCAGCTTCCCAAGTAGCTGGGACTACAGGCATGCGCCACCATGTCCAGCTAATTTTTCTTTTTTGAGACGGAGTGTTGCTCTGTCACCCAGGCTGGAGTGCAGTGATGTGATCTCAGCTCACTGCAGCCTCTGCCTCCCGGGTTCAAGTGATTCTTCTGCCTCAGCCTCCTGAGTAGCTGGGATTACAGGCGAGCACCACCATGCCCAGCTAACTTTTGTATTTTTAGTAGAGACGGAGTTTCAACATTGGCCAGGCTGGTCTTGAACTCCCGACCTAGTGATCTGCCCACCTCGGCCTCCCAAAGTGCTGGGATTACAGGTGTGAGCCACTGCGCCTGGCCTTTTTTGTTAATTTTGTAGAGATGGGGGTCTCCCTATGTTGCCCAGGCTGGTCTCGAACTCCTGGGCTCAAGTGATCCTGCCACCTTGGCCTCTGAAAGTGCTGAGATTTCAGGCATGAACCCCTGTGCCCTTTTCTTTTTAAATGCGATAATGGAAGCATATTATAATGTTGCTTTTTACCTTGGTTTGTCACTTAATCATATCTCTTGGCAGCTCTTTATTGGCATGGGCGCAGTGTCTTTGTTCTTAATGTCTGGGTGGTGTCCATGGTGTGGATTGATATCAGCTGTGCTTTCCAGGTGGCTTCTGGCCTGTTGCTCTAACAGCAGCTGAGCATCCCCTTTGAGTAGATGCAAACACAGCCAGAGAAATGTCTTGGAAACAGATCCCTGGATCATGAGCTATGCATATTCAAGACTTTGGTTGTTGTTGTTGTTTTTTTGCGGGGGGAGAGGGGGACAGAGTCTCACTCTTGCCCAGGCTTGAGTGCACTGGTGTGTTCACGGCTCCCTGCAGCCAAGACTTTGATAGAACTGTGAGATTGCTCCAGAAAGGGGTTGTAAAGAAGGTTCTTTAAGCCCATTTTACAAATGTGGACACTGAGACCCAGGGAGGCTAGGGAGTTTATCCAAGGCCCCCATCACTAGTCTTAGTGGTAGTGCTAGGCTCCATGCCAGGTCTGTGGTGGCTCCAGGCCTTGTGTGGCAGGAGAGGTTCACCGGGAGCTGCACTAGCCTGAGTATGCGTCCCAGCCCATCTCCTCTGCTCTTCCTCTGGCCAGCTTAACCAGACCCAGCAGCTCCACAACCAGCCGATGTGGGTCGTTGACATGGTATGTCTGCACAATATGAACCTTGTTGCAGTTGCGTCTACCAAGCAAAAGATAGGTGAGTCCCTGGGGGCTCCCCAGCCCTGCTCTCAGCCACTGGGAGCCATGCATTTGTGCCTGGGAGAAGTCTGTTGGCTGAGCAACTGTGAACATGGATCACAGCCCCGGGGAGGACTGCCAGGTGGAGAGGCCTTAGTGCCAAGTAGGCAGGGGGTGGTCAGTGAATGTTCCAATGAATACAATGATGTTGAACAGACCCAAATTTACAAGCCAGAGGCTATACTGGTCTATCTCCGGTCCTGATTCTACCTCCTGCCTCTTGCTACTCCTAGTCCAGGCCCCCTTCACTCTCACTTAAATAGCCTCTCCTGGCCGGGTGTGGTGGCTCACTCCTGTAATAACAGCACTTTGGGAGGCTGAGGCAGGCAGATCACCTGAGGTCAGGAGTTCAAGACCAGCCTGGCCAACATGGTGAAACCCCGCCTCTACTAAAAATGTAAAAGTTACCCGGGAGTGGTGGCACATGCCTGTAATCTCAGCTACTCAGGAGGCTGAGGCAGGAGAACCGCTTGAACCTGGAGATGAAGGTTGCAGTAAGCCGAGATCACACCACTGCACTCCTGTGTGGGCAACAGAGAGAGACTCAGTCTTTAAAAAAAAAAAAAAAAAGAAAAAAGCCTCTCCTGCAGGCCGTGCTTCCCTGATGCCCCCAAAGGCAGGATGTGCATTTACAGTGCCCTCTGCAGAAAGCCTTCACCCTACCCCAGTGTTCTTAGGATGGAGGTGGGATCCTCAGTGTGGTCTGTGAGGCCTTCAGAGGTCTGAGCTCTGCTGCCTCCAGTAGTCTCCACCTGTTCCCTCCCTGTGGTGCTAAGGCCACTGTGGCCTCCTCTGGCAGGTGCTGTGGCCTCGGTCTCTCTGCTCTGCCATCCCTCCTGCCCCTCTCTCTGCCCCAACAGCCTCTGCTTTTCTTTTGGCGCTCATCTCAGAAGTTACTTCCTCCAGGAAGCCCTCCCTGACCCTCTAGTCCAAGATCCTCTGTTAAAAAGACCCCATGAGATTGTACCTCTTACCTTCCAGGTCCCCCTTTCATCTCACATGTATCAGTGTGCTTCTGTTTAGCACATGTCTCCTCCTCCAGACTGGAAGCTTCATGAGGTCAGGGACTGCATCTGTTCTGCTCAACTCAGTGTCTCAGTACCTGGTACCTTCTGGATGCTCAATAACTATTGAATGGATGGATGATGGATGAGGCCTCTGACTGAGCAGACGTGTAAGGTGGTCAGGAAGAGGAAATTAGTACATGAAATGACAGCTGGCGATATGAGGCTGAATGGGAGGAGAGAGCGGCTGTTCTGGAACAATCAGGGACTTTCGAATAAAAAGGACCTGGGTTCAGAGCCTGGTCCCACTGCTCTGTAGATGTCTGCCTTTGAGCAATTACTTTACCTCCCAGTGCCTCACTTTACCCAGAGGTAAAATGGGGCCAATGATACATGACTCCAGAGTGAGTGTGGCTTAGTAGTTAGGTGTGTGAAGCTGCTGGCATAGTGCCTGGCACATAGTGGGCAGTTAATCAACACTGACATCATTATGAGGCTAAATTGTGTGATACAGAGAAAGTGGCCAGGGCTAGAGAAATCTATCTGTGACCCGCCTGGGCTTTCCACTGTAACACCTGTTTCCTGGGGGCCCAGTGCTGTCCCGGGCATTCTCGCCCTTTATCCTCAGACAGCCCTGAGAATTTGGCATTAGAACCCCATTTATTTTTTATTTTTTTGAGACAGTCTCACTCTGTCACCCAGGCTGGAGTGCAGTGGCACAATCTCAGCTCACTGCAACCTCTGCCTCCCGGGTTTAAGTGATTCTCCTGCCTCAGCCTCCTGAGTAGCTGAACTAGGGATTCATTTACTTTGGTTGAAAAAAAAATATTGAATTCTGGTTCAATGATGGGCTGGACCTGGTCTGCTGGGCCCGTGTTTGTTGGCTTATCAGGTGTCTGGGATTACAGGCGCGTGCCACCACACCCGGCTAATTTTTGTATTTTTAGTAGAGATGGGGTTTCACCATGTTGGCCAGGCTGGTCTCCATCCCCTGACCTCAGGTGATCCACCCGCCTCAGCCTCCCACAGTGCTGGGATTACAGGTGTGAGCCATTGCAGCCAGCCTAGAACCCCATTTTAGAGATAATTGTGTCATCACTGCTGTCCTGATGGAGCAGCTGTCACCTGCTCGGAGGCACTCAGACGAGGCCAGAAGCAGGGGTGGAAGTGGCATCAGTGTGATCCCTGGCCTTTGTGGCCCCAGCCTAGTCCAGCCAGCGCTCCTCTTGTGACCTACAGCCCTCTGGGATGGCCCGCCACGTAGAGAGGCAGAGGAGGGCGAGAGGCTGCCGTTCAGATGCGGGAGACAGCACAACGGTGAGGCTGTTGCTCATCAGAGGCTGGAAGTGAGGCTGGATCTGTTGGAAGGAGTCAGATTTTTTTTTTTTTTTTTTAAATTTAGACAGGGTCTTGCTCTGTCACCCAGGCTGTAGTACAGTGGTACAATCACTACTCACTGCAGTCTCAAACTCCTGGGCTCAAGCAATCCTCTTGCCTTAGCCTCCCTAAGTGCTGGGATCACAGGCGTGAGCCACCACACCCAGCCTGGGATTTTATTCCAGCTGCAGTTGGAAGCCTTTGGTGGTTTTCAGTGGGGTTCCCGGTGGGAGGGTTTACTCTGTGAACAGCTGTCTGTGGTTGCCATGGGGGAAAAAGGGCTGAAGGGGCCAGAGATTCCTTGGGATAGCAATGAGGCTGCTCACCGTGACTGAAGACCTCCCAGGCATGGCTGTGGGCTCCATGTGGACTTCTGTCTTTCCCCCAGATTTCTTTGATATTAGTGACCACAAATGTGTCCGAGCCTTCACCTTTACTGATCTGGACAGCTGTGCCCTGGTCATGGACTACTGGTGAATCTCCACTGGGTGTTCCTCACATGAACCAGGAGGCCCAGGCCTCCTGCAGCAGCCGCATCACTGACTAGGGTTGGGGCCCCCAGAAAGCCTCCTTGGAAAGATCTGGAAATATCTCCCCACTGGCTCCAAGGCCCCAGTGTCTTCCTCCCCCACAGGCTGCTTCTCTCTCAGGGTTACCTCTCATGGTCACTCAGAGCTTGGAGTCATTGTCACTCCCCCACCCAAGACAGCCACCAAATCCCAGCAGAGGCTTGTCTGGCTGTGGCTGAGGACTCTGGGGACGTCACAGTGTATTGCGAGGGGTGACTTAACAAACGGCAGCTGGAGGACTAGGGATTCATTTGTTTTCATTGAAAAAAAAATTGAATTCTGGTTCAGTGATGGGCTGGATGTGGTCTGCTGGGCCCGTGTTTGTTGGCTCTTCAGGTGTCTTGGCAAGGCCAGAAAGTCTTGTTGGAACTGCCCTTGCTTCCAAGGAGGAGGGAAGCTGTTGGGGGGCCAGGGAGGGAGTGGAGTCTCCACAGCCTCTTTTTTTTTTTCTTTTTTTATGACTCAGAGTCTTACTCTGTGTCCCAGGCTGGAGTGCAGTGGCACCATCTCAGCTCACTGCAGCCTCCGCCTCCCAGGTTCAAGTGATTCTCCTGCGTCAGCCTCCCAAGTAGCTGGGATTACAGGTGCCCGCCACCACGCTTGGCTAATTTTTGTATTTTTAGTAGAGATGAGGTTTCACCATGTTGGCCAGGCTGGTCTCGAACTCCTGACCTCAGGTGATTAACTTACCTTGGCCTCCCAGAGTGCTGGGATTACAGGCGTGAGCCACCGCGCCTGGCCCACACAGCCTCTTCTATCTCCATCTTTCCGCAGGTCTGACTATCACAGAGGTGTGTTCTGCTATGGGGACGCCAAAGGCAACGTCATTGTCTTCACCTCCGAAAACATGACCAGTGGGCTGTTCAACCCCCGTATCCTCCCCAGGGCCTCCAAGTGGGGTAGCTAAGATGCTGGGGAAGGGGGCAGAGGCCTGGGCATGGCCTAGATGTGCGTGCTGAGCCCATCCTGGTCCCCGAGCCCCCCACTCCCTGCCTCTGCTCTGGAGTCTCTGGGAAGGCGTCTGCTTCTAAGCGCGGGGTGCATGCCACTCAGCTCAGCACAGAGGGAGAGGCGATGGGGGGCAGCAGAAGACCACGAGGGCTGGGGAGAGGGGCGGCCTCTCTGAGGTTGGGAGGCTGTGCGGGTGCGGTCTGGGGGTGCAGGACGCTTCTCACCCCAGCATGATGCCAGTGGTGGGACCCTGCGGAAGTCCTTCATCTACTCTGATCCTGGGTGAGAGCACGACGCTAACTTCCTCGGATGGTGGTGAGGAGGCATATGCTCTCCTTGGCTCTAGTGCTGCCTTTGGGTGGGCAGGGGCTGTCCTGGATGTGGGCTCTGTGGAGCCTGGGCATGGCCTGGCTGGCGTGGGTGAGTGGGCACAGCTGTGTCTGGAGCATCCCTTGCTGAGCGCTTTGCATGCATCACCTCCCATAATCCGCCCCTACTGTCAGGAGGGAGGAGCCGCTGCTGCAGCCCGTAATAAGAGGCAGAAAGGGTGAGGTCACCTGTACACGCCCCTGCCCGGTGAGCAGGGGCTAAGATCTGAAGTCCGGCCACCTGCCCTGGAGTCTGTGCTTTTAGCCTTTTGCTGGGCTGCATCCCACACTGATTAAACACAGGAGGAAGTCACTGAAGCTGTCCTGCGCAGGTCGCTAGATCCCCAGACAATATGGCTCAGGGCTGCCTAGGGAACTCATCTGAACTGGAGCCTCTCTAGAATCCAGCCTTCCACGCACAGTGCTGGCTCTCCAGCTTGCCTCACATCCACCAGGAGGCCCAGGCCACCAGGGGCCCCATGCAGGGCCACCGACCCCTCTTCCAGCCAGAGTTACTAAGCAGGACACTCCAGGGGTTCCCAGGCCTTAGTAACAGGCCCCTGGCAGCGTCCCCTGCTGGCAGAGCAGGGACAGATCCTGTCCTGGACACAGCAGTGGGCTGGCACCCTGCTTGCCTCATTGGCCTCGGGTGCCTGCCCTGCCCTGAGCCGCCCACTCAGCTGCTTGAGCCTAGTCACTCTGTGCCACCCTGGGAACTGGCATGGGAGGTTGTGGTGGTCTTTGGGCCACATGGTGAATGGGATATCGAAGGAGGCAGATGACACTGGTTGGGCAGGAGTCCTTCCATGCCAACAGCTGATTGAAGGCTAGGGACAAACATGAAGATGAGGTGGGCCCAGTGTGTGTACTTGGGAGGAGATGGACAGACCCAGGTATGCACCCCAGCTCTGTGTGACCTGGAGCCAGTTGCTTAACCTCTCTGTGCCTCAGTTCCCTTATTCAAATAGGGATGGCCCTACTTCCCTGATAGCTTTGGTATAAGAAACGTGGAAAGTTAGGCACCTAGTAAGTGCACAGTGACTATGCTATGACTTCTTCCCTGCCCTCCCTCACAGCCTAGTAGGAGAGACAGGCAGGTAAACTGATGATTAAACCATAGTGCATCATAAAGCTGACTCCTGCCTGTGCCCGTGCACGACCAGCCCCACTCTGGCAGTCTTGGGCAACTTTCCACCCCTCCCTGGGACTTACTTTGCAAGCTTCCTCCTGCCCTTGCAAGATGGGGCTGGTGACTTTGCAGCAGTACAACGCTTGGCATCAGCCCCCAGATCCATCCTTGCTGTCTCTTCCCTCCTCCATCCCTGGGAGGGAACCTGAGCCTAGACTGCCCCAGCATTTGTGACCCGCCTCCTTAAACTGCTCTGACGGAGGACCCATGTTTGTCCCTGACGGTGCTGGCTCTACTCGTCTGTGTCAGATTGGCTTTGCTTTCCCTGAAGATCCATCAGCTGCTGGCCTTGAATGGTTTCGGCAGCCGGGAGATGGTAAGCCCCATGAGGGCTGCACCTGGCGTGTCTGAATTCCTCCAGGCAGGCTTGTTTTATTTTATTTAAGGTTTTTTTTTTTTTGTTGTTGTTGTTGTTTTTTTTGCATTTTTGAGACAAGGTCATACTCTGTTGCCCAGGCTGGAGTGTAGTGGTATGATCATGGCTCACTACAGCTTTAATCTCTTGGGCTCAAGTGATCCTCCCACCTTAGCCTCCCAAGTAGCTGGGACCACAGGCATGCCACCACCACTTCTGGCTAATTTTTAATTTTTTTAATTTTTTATTTTTTTGTAGAGATAGGTTCTCACTGTGTTGTCCAGGCTGGTATCTTTTTTTTTTTTTTTCTTTTGAGGCAGAGTCTCGCTCTGTCGCCCAGGCTGGAGTGCAATGGTACGATCTCGGCTCACTGCCACCTCCGCCTTTTGGGTTCAGGTGATTCTCCCGCCTCAGCCTCCTGAGTAGCTGTGATTACAGGCACACACCACCATGCCCGGCTAATTTTTGTATTTTTGTAAAGACAGGGTTTCACTATGCTGGCCAGGCTGGTCTTGAACTCCTGACCTCAGGTGATCTGCCCGTCTCGCCCTCACAAAGTGCTAGGATTACAGGCGTGAGCCACCGTGCCCGGCCCAGGCTGGTCTCTTAACTCCTGGCCTCAAGTGACCTTCCCACCTTGGCCTCCTAAAGTGCTGGGATTACAGGTGTGAGCCACTGCACCTGGCCCAGACATGCTTATTTTATGATGCATGCCTGAAACTTCTACTTTTTGGAACCAGTGCTTTCTGGACAAGGGGTGCATGTAGTTTGAGGCATGATGGCAAACTCCCAAGTGATTACTTTTCAGAATAAAAAGAGCCTAGAGTCTCAATTCCTTCTCCACTCCAGCAAAGATGGAGCTCCCTAATGAAGAATCAGCTTGTTTAGACTGCAGCACCTAGGAAGCGTGAGGTGCCCTGAAATCTGGTTCTAGTTCTGCCATGCACTGGCAGGGGCACTCTGGGATGCAGCAATGATCTGCCTGAGTCTTTTTCCTGGGGTGGGGGCACTCCGCTGAGCTCACCAGGACACAGTGAGGCGCCAGTGAGGGTTTGGGTGGAAAAGCCTTTTGAGAAGCACAGGAGTTGCAAGCCAACTCAAGACGTCTTCTGAGGCTTTGCTTGCCGAGCAAAGGGGGAAAGCTGCTGATGTGGACCTTGGTTTTTTCCCCTATCAGATCACTGGATCAAAGTTTCCTTGCAGAAACTCTTAAATGAGAAGTCTGCTTTGCATAGAAGCTACCGGCTGAAGGTGAGTTGTTTCTTTCCTTGGCCTGTTACAATGGTAATTATCTGTACACACGCACCACTCAGAATAAATGCAAAAAGTGGATTTACTCCCTGGGTTCAGTCTTAGCCCTTGGGGTTTGGTCTCTGGAAACAGGTTGCGGTAGCTGTTGGATCCCGTCAGCTCTATCTGCAGACCACATCTCAGTGTGTGCCATGCCCCTCTCACTACCGCCATTGCTAAGCCCTGGTCCTGGCCGACACCGCCTTGCTCCTGGATGGCTGCAGTGGCCTCTAGCTGGGTTCCCCACTTCCTTTCTTCGTGCAGCACTGTCTCCATTCAGGGCCAGAGGAATGGTGAGTTAGAAATACAGTTGAGTCACCCCGATAGCTTCTCATCATATTTGGAACAAAATCTCAAGTCTTTACCATGGCCGTCAGGACGTGAGGTGATCTGGCTCCTGCTTGCAAGCTCTGGGCTTGTTTTCAACCTTCCTTCTCCCCATCTGCTCTCCTGCAGAGGTGCAGGCTCCTCTGCTGTTCCCTGAATGCACTCAGCCCCTTCCTGCCTCTGTGCCTCGGCATGTGCTGCGCCTTCAGGCCGCGGGGCTCTCCCCCAAGTACCTGTATTCCTCCTATCTACTTCCTGTGGTCCCAAGCAGCCATCCTAGGACAGCCCTGTGCCCACCTCTGCTTTCATACCTTCACCCGCAGTGTTTACCAGCTCCCAGCTATGTGTGGTCCGACCATTGATTCCTCATGCTGTCACCTTCACGAGATGGACAGCTCCTCGAGGGCAGGGACTTCATGCTCTTGGTTGTCTCCAGTGCCTAAAATAGTACCCTGCACTTGGCGGGCTCCCAATACATTTGCTGCACAAATGAATGAATGAATGACGCACTCAGGGCGGTCTGGGTGGTCCAACAGGCCTGCACTGACCTTTTTTTTTGGTTGAGTCAGGGCCTTACTCTGTTGCCCTGGCTGGCGTGCAGTGGTGCGATCATGGCTCACTGCAGCCTTGACCTCCCAGGCTTAGGTGATCCTCCCACCTCAGGCCCTTGAGTAGCTGGGACTACAAACACCACACCCAGCTAATTTTTTTATTCTTTTTTTGAGATGGGGCCTCACTGTGTTCCCCAGGCTGGTCTACCCACCTTGGCCTCCCAAAGTGCTGTTTACAGGCATGAGACACTGCAGCTGCTCTTCTGTCTTCTGTGGGAAGCTCATCTTGGGCTTGGTTTTCCCTCCAGGTCTCACTCAGCGTCTTGGATTCGGTGCCTTCATTGCGACAGATGCTTGGTGACAGTGTGTGTAAAATCCAGCTCAGGGTCTTGCATGTAGAAAGCACCGAAGAAATATTTGATGAGCCAATCTCTCCAACCTGCCTTTTCCATTCTTGTCCTGGAGAGGAAAATCTCTAGATTGGGAGGCCAAGCACTGGTCCAGGTCACAGAGTTGGCGCCAGAGAATTCAGAGCCCAGCCAGCCCCTTCAACTGCGTGTCATCTTTTGTGGCTCAAGTTGCAGCGAAATGCACATTCTCATGCCCTCCGTGCTTCCGTGAGCACTCCATGCTGTGACAAACATGGAGGGTGGCAGTGGACTGGGAGCACATCCCGTCTGTAGAGGGGGCTCCCTGTGGATAACTAGACTGTGGCCTGGACAGACTTGAGTTCATCCTTTCTCTCCTCGTGGGAGATGATTAGTACGGGCCTGACCTTCCCCATCCTCTAACTTACAAGATTTCAAATGAAAGCAGGCTTGTGTGCTTTTAAGCATTTTCAGTGACAAGTGATGGCCAGTGCTGGTCATAGGACCTGGGCTAGGATTGCGGGGCCACATCACTTTGTGATCACTAGGAGAAGGGCATTAGACTCCGTGATCTCTGGGCGCCTCCAGTCCTGACACCTGGTCATGTTCTGGGGGCTGGGCCTGGAAAGTTGTCCTTGGGTGGAGTCTCCCACCATTGCTACTGTCTTCCCAGGCTCTCCATCCCAACTGGTGTCAGCAGGTCAAGTTCATCCCCCAGATGAACGTGGTGGTGTCCTGTTCGGCCATCGAGAAGTCCTTTCTGGTGCTGACGATATTGCCAGCCAAAGCCTCTGAGAAACCCAGGTAAGAAGTGCTGCTCTCCTGGCTAAGGCGGTGGGGCTGGAAGGGAGGGGGGTGGTGAGTGGACTGTGGGGGCTGACAGTGGCAGATGGTGGTTGGTGTATGGAATCTGGAGTTTAGTTTTTCCAGCATCGCCACCAGCAGCATGGTGAGAACACAGTAGCTTCTTTTATCTCCCAATCTATATGCAAAACTCAGCATAGAAGCCAGCACAGAGTGAGTGGCAGTCAGTGAAATGTTTTCTGAATGAAGGGATGACTGTGAGTTACTTTCTCCTCTGTCACCCTCAGTTCCCTCATCTGTGAAAGGGTGTGAAAGCACGTACCTCACTTCCTCAAGGGTTGCGTGAGGGAATCCTCTGTGGTACGTGTTCAGTAACTGGCAGCATTGGTTCTTTGCGGATGGTTACAATCTGTTTCCTTCAGTCTGGATTCCTCTACCCTAGAGTGAAGTTTTTTCTTTTCTTTTGAAAAACTAGTTAATCACTGGGTGTGGTGGCTCACGCCTGTAATCCCAGCACTTTGGGAGGCCAAGGCGGGCGGATCACGAGGTCAGGAGATCGAGACCATCTTGGCTAACATGGCGAAACCCCATCTCAACTAAAAATACACACACAAAAAAAAATTAGCTGGGCGTGGTGGTGGGCACCTGTAGTCCCAGCTACTTGGGAGGCTGAGGCAGGAGAATGGCGTGAACCCAGGAGGCGGAGCTTGCAGTGAGCCGAGATTGCGTCACTGCACTCCAGCCTGGGGGACAGACCGAGACTCCGTCTCAAAAAAAAAAAAAAAAAAGAAAAACCAGTTAATCACACAAGTATGTATTAAATGCATTGTCCATGTAAAAAATGAAAACATTATAAAGAAGGTTGGAGTCCTGAGGGGCCCCCTCCTTATTCAATCCCCATTCCCTGACCTAGTTATCGAAAGCCACCACTTCTGTTTTTTTTGTTTTTTTTTTTCTTTTTGTGACAGAGTTTCACTCTTGTTGCCCAGGCTGGAGTGCAATGGTGCGATCTCAGCTCACCACAACCTCTGCCTCCCGGGTTCAAGCGATTCTCCTGCCTCAGCCTCCCGAGTAGCTGGGATTACAGGCATGCACCACCATGCTTGGCTAATTTTGTATTTTTAGTAGAGACGGAGTTTCTCCATGTTGGTCAGGCTGGTCTCGAACTCTTGACCTCAGGTGATCGGTCTGCCTTGGCCTCCCAAAGTGCTGGGATTACAGGCATGAGCCACCGCGCCTGGCCCACTTCTGTTCTTTCACTGTGTGGCTTCTACTGTGCAGTTTACTGTAGATAAACTGGTAGGTATGTTCTCTCGTGGAGTCTTCCTGCTGGGTTGCTCTTGCCCCTGCAGTTTTCCTCCAGCCCCTAGTCTTTGCCTGGAGCCTTTGGGGCTCTGACATTTTGCTCCTGCACAGGCTGAAGATTGAGCCTCAGGAGAGTCTTTTTGGGGGAACAGCAGGAGATTTAAGGCCTGTACCGGGGAGAGACTGGGTGAGGCCAGGGTGGGGTTGGGGCAGAGACGGAGGGCCATTTAGACCCGTGTCTGTCCCTTTCTGTCCTGGTTGTTTTTCAGGGGAAATTTCAATCCTGAGATGATAAAGCTAATTTAGTCCAACTCCTCATTTTACAGATGGGAAACCTGAAGCTTAGGGAGGGGAAGTGACTGTCTTAGAGCAGACACTTGAGCTGGAGTTTTATCTTGGGCCTCATTATATGTCCAGTGCCTTTTTTTGGTTTGTTTTGTTTTTTGAGACGGAATCTTGCTGTGTCACCAGGTTGGAGTGCAGTGGCGCAATCTTGGCTCACTGTAACCTCCGCCTCCTGGGTTCAAGCAACTCTCCTGCCTCAGCCTCGCTAGTAGCTGGGACTACAGGCACGCGCCCCCACGCTCAGCTAATTTTTGTATTTTTATTTTTTATTTTATTTTTATTTTTTTATTTTTTTTGAGACGGAGTTTCACTGTGTTGCCAAGCTGGAGTGCAGTGGCACAATCTTGGCTCACTGCAACGTCCGCCTCACGGGTTCAAGCAATTCCCCTGCCTCAGCCTCCTGAGTAGCTGGGACTACAGGTGGGCACCACCACACTCGGTTAATTTTTTTTTTGTATTTTAGTAGAGACGGGCTTTCACCATGTTGGCCAGGATGGTCTTGATCTCCCAACCTTGTGATCCACCCACCGCAGCCTCCCAAAGTGCTGGGATTAGAGGCGTGAGCCACCATGCCCGGCTTAATTTTTGTATTTTTAGTAGAGGTGGGGTTTCACCATGTTGGCCAGGATGGTCTCGATCTCTTGACCTCGTGATCCGCCCACCTTGGCCTCCCAAAGTGCTGGGATTACAGGCATGAACCACTGCGCCCGGCCGCCCAGTGCCTTTTTAACCAAACAGTGCACTATGTACATTTCTAGACAAGTCCTGGAGCTCCCTGCAGGCCGAAAAAAGGGACCTCCGGGAATGTCTGATGTGAAGGGGAAGTTTCGGTCTTGGGTTCAGTGCTTTGAATGGGGCCGTGTGGCAGGAGTTTGCTTGGAGCTATTTGCTGAGGCTGTCTGCATTGGTGATGGTATCACTTAGTGTATATTGGGGTGTCCAATCTTTTGGCTTCCCTGGGCCACATTGGAAGAAGAAGAATTGTCTTGAGTCACACATAAAATACACTAACACTAACAATAGCTGATGACCTAAATAAAAATCACAAAAAAATCTCATAATGTTATAAGAAAGTTTATGAATTTGTGTTGGGCCACATTCAGAGCTGTCCTGGGTTGCATGAGGCCCATGGGCTGTGAGTTGGACAAGCTTGGTGTATAAGATATGTGTTTCATTCAGATCTTGTTTTATTGAGTCCCGATGGCAGGAGGATATCAGGGGGTCACCTCACCAGGGCCAGGAGGGCCTCCGTGGGCCGGGCCTGCTGCCTTCCTGACCTCATTGCCTCCACCTGCCCACTCAGCTCCACTGGCCTTCTTCAGGCTCAGGCGTGCTCCTGCCCCAGGGCCTTTGCACAGCTCCGCTGTCTGTGGTATGCTCTTGTTATTGATTGACTGATTGATTGATTGATTGAGACAGAGTCTTGCTGCAATGCCCAGGCTGGAGTGCGGCGGTGTGATTTCGGCTCACTGCAACCTCCACCTCCCCGGTTCAAGCGATTCTCCTGCCTCAGCCTCCCAAGTAGCTGGGATTACAGGCATGTGCCATCATGCCTGGCTAATATTTGTATTTTTAGTAGAGACGGGTTTCACCATGCTGGCCAGGATGGTCTTGATCTCTTGACCTCATGATTCGCCCGCCTCGGCCTCCCAAAGTGCTGGGATTACAGGCATGAGCCACCGTACCTGGCCTTGTTTTTTAAATTAATTAATTTTAAATTAATATTTTCATTATAAAAAGTTTCAAACACACACAAAAATAGATAAAATAGTATAATTCTTTCATATCACCTAGTAGCTAGTCCACGTTAATATTTCTCTAAGTACCTCAGAGTATCTTCTTACAATATTTGGAACTAGATGTAAGCACGGTTCTGGGATGGTTTTGAGAAGAGAACTGGTATGGTCTGACTTATATGTTGCAGGTGGAGTGTCCATGGGCAGGGGTGGCGGTGAGGACACCAGTGAGGAGGCCATTGCAATAGTTGAGGCTGCATAGGATGGTGGCCTGGAGCTGGGCTGTGTTGTGGGATGGAGGGATTGGAGATGTATTTTTGGGGTAGGGTAGAGAATATATTTACACACACAAACACAGAGACACATGCTCCCTTCCTTCAGCCTGGGTGACAGAGCAAGACCCTGTCTTCAAAAAAAACAAAAGGCTCCATTCATGTCAGACACGGTGGCTCCCTCCTGTAATCCTAGCACTTAGGGAGGCCAAGGCAGGAGGATCCCTTGAGGCCAGGAGTTCAAGACCAGCCTGGGCAACACAGCAAGATCCCATCTATACAAAAAATTTAAAAATTAGCTGGGAGTGGTGGCACACCCCATGCATTCTTGTCTGCATGCAGTGCAATGTGCAGGCCAGCAGGTGGCACCATTGACCACTTGCTGGTCTCCCGCTTTGGCAATGCCATCTTAGGGCATAGCCTCTGCGGGTGGGGCCTGGCACTGGCACCCCAACCTCTGCCTCTGGAGTCAACCTCAGCCTCCAAGGCAGTGTGGGTCTGAGGCTCTGGCTTCCCTGCAGCCAGCCTCACCTGAGTTCTCAGATGGTTCGAGCCAGGAGCAAATCGGATGGAGCGGGTGTGGTAGCAGGAGCCGGTGCTGAGTGTGTGGACTGACCCCCGGCGTCTCCTCGACTGTGCCCTCTTCCTTCACTTCTGCCACCACCACCTAGTTGAAGCCGCCATCATCTCCCACCTGAGCTGCTTGCCCTGGCCCTCTTAGCAGCCTCACCGTATCCCCTCAGGCCACGTTCCCTGACCCACGGCCATCAATAAATCTGATCCAGCCAGGGCCCTGTATGGAGCCTTCAGCGGCTCCTGGCCAGGGCTGTGGATTGGGCCCTGCCCACCTCGCCCACGTCCTCTCATGCCCTCTCCTCCTGGCCCACCTGGTGCCCACCACACCAGCCTTACATAGGCTGCTCCCTCCAGCTGAAGCCCCACCCCTCCCTTGGGCTCCCCAGGGCCGACTCCTTCTCACCCTTCAGGTCTCCGCTGCCCTGGACCCTCCTCAGAGAGGCTGGCAGAAGTGAGCCTCCTTCTGTTGTCCTCTGTCAAAGCCATGTGCTTACGTCCCTTGCAGGACTTGCAACGATTTGTAAATGTCCATCTCCCTTCTGTGTGTCCACTTCCTCCTGCTGTTTCCCTCTAGAAGGGAAACCCCCTATGGCAGAAGCCTCATGTCTGTGCCCCTGGTAATCCTGGCAGGAGTAGGAGCCAGGAAATCTTTGTTGATGAATACATGAATCTGTCTGAAATAATTTCTACTAACATTTTGGTGACCATTCTTCCAGAACATTTTTTGGCAGCACATATATGTGTGGAGGGAGGAATATCTGGTTTGGCAATAATTGAAATATGTGTACTGCCATCTGTTCTCTTTGAAGCTTTGATTTTTAGAGGAATCCTTGTGGCTCTGGACAGATGATTTAAAGAGGAGCAAGGCTGGAGATGAAGGAACTGGCTGGGAGGCTGATACGGCAAAGTCAGGGGCCTGGGCTAGCAGCAGCCATGGGAGCGGAGGGAAGTGGGCAAGGAGGACTTGGGGCCAGGCTGGATAATGGGAGCCACGGTGTTGTCCAGGTTGATGCCCAGGCACCTGATATGGCCCCCCCGGGAGTGGTGGAAGGGCCGGGTCAGGGGTCACTTCAGTGGAGGGCATGCTGTGTCAGGGGGCCGGGGGCCCTACTACAGATGCCTTTGGATGGATTTTTTGTTGTTTTTTTTTCTGAGGCAGGGTGTCATTCTGTTACCCAGGCTGGAGCTCACTGTAACCTCAAACTCCCAGGCTCAAGCGATCCTCCTGCCTTACCTTCCTAAGTTGCTGGGACTGCAGGTGCACCACCACGCCCAGCTAATTTTTAATTTTTTTGTACAGATGGGATCTTGCTGTGTTGCCCAGGCTGATCTTGAACTCCTGGCCTCAAGGGATCCTCCTGCCTTGACCTGCCAAAATGCTGGGATTACAGGCGTGAGCCACCATGTCTGGCCTGAATAGAGTCTTTTTGTTTTTCTTCGTGGACAGGTTCTTGCTCTGTCCCCCAGGCTGGAGTGCAGTGGCATGATCACAGCTCACTGCAGCCTCAACCTCCTGGGTTCTAGCAATCCTCCCACCTCAGCCTTGCAAGTATTTGGGACTGCAGGTGCACCACCATGCCCAGCTAATTTTTAATTTTTTTGTACAGATGGGATCTTGCTGTGTTGCCCAGGCTAGTCTTGAACTCCTGGCCTCAAAGGATCCTCCTGCCTCGACCTGCCGAAGTGCTAGGATTGCAGGTGTGAGCCACCACACCTGAATGGAGTTTTTTTTTTTTTTTTTTTTTTTTTTTTTTTGAGGCGGTGGTGGGGTACGGGTACTGAGTCTTTCTCTGTCGCCGAGGCTGGAGTGCAGTGGTGCAATCTTGGCTCACTGCAACCTCCGCCTCCCAGGTCCAGGCGATTCTCCTGCCTCAGCTTCCCGAGTAGCTGGGATTACAGACACATACCACCATGCCTGGCTAATTTTTGTATTTTTAGTAGAGGTAAGGTTTTACCATGTTGGCCAGGCTGGTCTGGAACTCCTGACCTTAGGTGATCCGGAGACCTTTGGCCTCCCAAAGTGCTGGGATTATAGGCGTGAGCTACTGTGCCCGGCCAGAATGGAGTTTTGAAGAGTCTAGTAGAAGGAGCTGGCGGGGCAGGATGTTGTGGATGAGAGGCATGGGCATAGGCACAGAGCATCTGGGGCTCTTAGGCCTGTGAGGGCTACAGGGCCCTGGCCTTCCTGGAACTCCTGTCTGGGCCTCTCCAGCCCTCTGAGCCTCACCTGGCCCTAATGAGCCTTTCCTCTCCTTGATCGCTGCTTACTGAGCTTCCTGCCACCTCCTACCATGTCTACCCTAGGTCTGAATCCTGACCCCTGTGTGGGAGGAGTAATATTTTTTCTTCACCCATTGTAAGGTTTATGGCTGAGACCCTGATGACCAAGGCAGATGAACAAGAGAAAAGCATATGCACATTTAAGTTTCATGACATGGGAGCCTTCAGGAAAAAACCCAAAGAGACAGGGACGCCTCTGTATTTTCATGTGAAGTTTGATGAAGAATGGACAGTCATGCAGGACGATTGGACTAGTACCATCTGATGGCAGTAAACTGTTTGTCCAGACCCCCCTCTGTGTCCCTGTGTCTTCAGAAATAAGGACATTGGGGCCGGGTTGGGTGGCTCATGCCTGTAATCCCAGTACTTTGGGAGGCCATGGTGGGTGGCTCACCTGAGGTCAGGAGTTCCAGACCAGCCTGGCCAACGTGGTGAAGGCCCATCTCTTCTAAAAATACAAAAATTAGCCAGGCGTGGTGGTGTGTACCTGTAATCCCAGCTACTCGGGAGGCTGAGGCAGGAAAATCACTTGAACCTGGGAGGTGGAGGTTGCAGTGAGCCAAGATGGCACCACTGCACTCCAGCCTGGGCGACAGAGTGAGACTCCATCTCAAACAAACAAACAAACAAACAAATGGACATTCCTTTCCCCCAGGTATAGGTATAGAGTGGACACTATGGAATCAATGTTCTATGACCTGCTTCAGGGAGAAGGCTAGGGGAAGACAAGTGCGGCCCTCCTTCTGCTTCTGCTGTTGTCTCAAATGCCAAGGTGCCATATTTTGGGGTAGCATGTCTTAAACCCCATAACCCCCATCGTTTGCAACCTGTGTGACCTTGGGGGAGCTCCTTGACTTTTCCTTTTGGTGTCTCTATCCCTAGCGCAGGGCAGTTCTATTCTTGGGCATTGTATGAGATGTCCAGATGATGCAGGAGACAGCACCCCGCATGGGGACCACATGTAGCCAGGGTGGGGCACCTGGGAGCTTCCTTTCTGTCCCTCCCTTGGAGCCCCGCTTTTTTCTTGATTTGTATCATGGATGGGAAGATGCTTGTCCCAGTACAGTTGATGTGAAAATCAAATTTGCCCTTGGAATGAGGCCAAGTGCTTTACAAATGTCAGGAGTCGCTCCTGCCTGGGAGCTGTCTCTACCTGGAAGGTGGCATCTGCCCTGTGGGCTGTTGGTTTGGGGCCAGGACTGGGCCGCTGCTTTGCCTGTGGTGCTGAGCCCTGACTTGGCTGCAGGGTGAACCCTGGGTGGTCTCTGGGGCTGCTCCTCTCCTAGGATGGAGAGGTAGTGACTCCTCCCTAGGCCTCCTGGGAGGCTCTGCCTCTAGCTCCTCCCACCCCAGGCTCAGTCTCAGAGGCTCCCTTGGGGCGACTGCTCCCAGCCCTGCAGCCCTCACTCCTTTGATATTGTAGGTTGTCAGTGCTGCATTTAAGGAAAGGGATTCTTTGCTTTGATTACTGCCCGGACAGGAACTTCCTGGGTAAGTCACCTTCATGTCACCCAGAAGCTGCTGGGGGAGGGCTTCTGGGGATGGGGGGACCACCAGAGCTCAGGAGAGGGCTGCACAGCTTCTGGCCTCTGTCTGGCTTCCTCTCCTGCTGCTCTTGTCCCCACTTCTGGGCATCACCTTCACCAGTGGGTGAAGGTCCCCAGTGGAGGCCCCTGGGACTGACACCCAGGTCTTGACCCCAGTGACTGGTGGCTACGATGCCTTCATCCACCTGTGGAACCCCTTTGTCTCAAAGAGGCCTGTGTGGCTGATGAAGGGACATCAGACCTCAGTGACGCACATCCTCGTGGACAGCAGGAACAACAGCATCCTCATCAGTGTCTCCAAGGACAAGGTCCGCCCCGACAGTCCGCCCGATATCCTTCTGTTCCTCAGAAAAACACACTGGCCAGAGGAATGGCATGACCTCCCTGCCCACGGCCCCATATCTGGCCAAAGGCCTAGTGGGAGGGGCCCCGGGTGGGAGGAAGGCGAGGGTGGCCATGGACCTCTGAGCATGTCCCCAGAGCTGGGTTCCCAGGTAGCCCAGCCTGGCTTCTAACTTTGTGACCCTGGCAAGTCCTTCCCTTTTCTGAGCCTCAGTCCTCAGTCTCCTCATCCATAGAATGGGCTGTTGAGTGGTTTAGAGAACCAGCAGCAAAACAGCAGTGCAATGTCTGGCGCAGGGGAGTTGTGCAATGCATGGCAGCCGTTCCCCTGCGCTGCCCCTGCCCTCGATCTGCACCTCTCAGCTGCTCTAGTGACCCCTCCTCGGCTGCCTGGCCATGAGGGCCGGGCTTGGCCTTTCCCCCATGCCAGGGCTCCCACTTGGGACCGCCACTGCGCTCCTCTGCAGCTGTAGGCTCAGGATACTGCCCCGTCTGCTGGGCTGTGGGCCCACAGTGCTGGGGGCCCTCCTTTAGGGGACAGGTTACATTTTCCAGGACTCGGAGATGGAGAATTGTCAGGGCCCTCAGGGTCACCCAGACCACCCTCTCCAGCATATCCACACACCCTCCTATCTGGAACTTTCCCAGAAGCCCTGGGAGCTGGGATCATCGCCTCTGATGAAGGGTCTGAGTCTGGGGGCATGGGGACAGGGACGGGCTCGCTGAGGTCCCCAGTCGGCCACGGGCAGAGGATGCCTCCAAGAAGTGAGGGTCTTGGAGGGACTTCTGTGGGGCCCTCTAGGGAAAGTTCCTTCACCTGGGAGGAATGGGAGGGGCCCCTCTGGGGACAGACAGGCCACTGTGGCAACTATGTTGGTAGCCACTATCGGACTGTGTCCCAGGCTGGAGTGGCAGCAATGGAGGGCCGGGGGGCCAGCATGTGCTGCCTGGCTTGGCTTTTGTACCCAGCCAGTGAATTCAGCTGCTCCAACAGGGTGGAGGCCTGGGGGCAGGCTGGGGGGTGGAGCTGTGCCCGGCCCTCACTCACTGTGTACCTGGGTTATCTGAACACAAAAGTAGCCTCTCTGCTGCTGGGTGTGATGGTGTGTTGGAAGTGCTTGGACGGACAACGTGCCCTGGCCTTGCTCGCCGGAGGCACCTCCAAGGCTTCAGGAGCCGGCTACATCCCTGAGCACCCATGCTCAGCCTCTTGCCTATTTCCCATCCCCTAGAATATTCGCGTGTGGGACATGCTGGACTACATATGCCTCCAGTCCTTCTGCGGGAAGTTTTTTGCTCTGGGAAACTGCCCCATCACCAGTGCTTACTTCTTGGTGAAGGACAATACCCTCATCTGCAGCACCTACTCAGTGAGTGCTGTCCCAGGAGGGAGTGGGGTCGAGGCCGCAGGTGGAGGGCCAGGGCCTGAATCCCGTGGGATACCCAAGGGGTGGCAGCGTCCTGTCCCTCCTGGGACTGCTGAAGCGGCTGGACTCTGTGGCCTGGCCTGTGAGGGGCCGTGTCTTGGGATTTCCTGAAATCCTGTTTCTAGGCCCCCAGCCTGTCACCCTCTCTGCAGCTGCTGCTGCTGTCTGCACTGTCCCCACTCAGGCGTCCTCAGCCTCTCCCTCTGGGAGCCACCCTGAACCTCAGGCTTGTTAGGAGCCCGTCCTGCATGTTTTCGTGGCCCCATTCCTTGTCTCAGTCATGAGCCACATAATTCTGTCCTGTCGCTACTACGTGACTGTTTTTCCTGCTAAGTCATGAACTTTGGGAAACGGGCCACGTCTGAGCAGCGTCTCTGCAGGAGAGACCCTGTGGGAAACTGAGTCACAAATAGGAAGGCCATCTGTGACTCAGGACTCAGCTGGAACCCCTGTGAGGTCTGTCCTGACCCTGGAGGACAGGAAAGATTGGGACAAGCACGATGGGCTTCCTGTGGAGGTTGGGGGTAAGGGGGCCCACAATAAGATGGAGGCTTGGGGAGGTGCAAGGCTGAGCCACAGCCCATAGATGGGAGCAGAAGCCCAGAAAAGAGATGCGGGGGCCACTCGTGCTTGAGCTCCACCAAGCCCTCCCATGCTCTGTGGGCTGGGCCACCCTGGCCGGTGACATGTGTGTCATCCTTACGCGCACTTGGCTGGCTCTTCCCTAGACAGCAGTTTTCTTGAGAAGGAAGGTCGTGGGTTCCTTTATCTCTTTGCTGAGTGCCAGACAGGTGGTCAGCATTTGTTGAATTAAATAGACCTTTGAAGTTCATTTCAGATCACCAAACCTTATCAACCCCCTGCCTTTTGTCGTGAACTGAGAATATATGACAAAGACACTGTCCCATCTCTCTAGGAACCTACAGGGTAGAAGAAAAACAGATAATTTCAGTAGAAAGTGCTATGTGTTATGGTAGAGTTGTGCTTTTTGGAGCACAGAGGAATCCTTAGCCTCGCCTGGGGCAAGGGGGAGGCAGGGAGAGCTTCCCGGAGGGAACACCTGATTGAGGCTTCAGCTTCTCAGAAGTTATAAGGTGAAAGGGACCTTGGACTTGGAATTTGGGGTTCTAGGAACACTAGGTTTGGGAGGCTCAGTCCCGGGGAGCGGGGGCCATAGAGTAGGGTGGGGGTATCTGCAGGCTGCTGAGGAACCTGGAGTCTTGCTGGAATCAGGCCTGCGTGTGGTCAGGATGTCTTGATGTGGTGATTTATTGGAAGTTTTTCCCGGCGGCCCATCACTGTGAGCAGAGCCCTTCTGACAGACGAGCTCTCTGCCTCTTTCCTCACCTACAGATCGGGATCCTAAAAGGGTACTTAGAGGCCCAGGGGCCTATCAAAGCAAGGAAGAGGACCACTCATTGCTCACCCCTGTGTGCTGTCCTCTACAGCAAGATCTTTAAGCAGGTGAGTGGCCCAGGGCTCGCCTCTGAGGCTGGCGGGAACACCAGGTGACACAGGGCAGAACCAGACCTCCCTGTGTGCCTGGGTCTGTAGTCAGCTCCCATGGCACATTGGGAACTCTTACAGCCTTGATGGTGGTGCTGGGGCAGCGGGATAGGCACAGAAAGCAGCTCTACAGATGGGCTGGCGTGGGATCAGCTCAGAGTTCCATCCGTTAGCCACGGGATCGCCTAACTCCTCTGAGCCTCATGCCTTTGGCTGAGTGCCTTGGGTCAGCTCTGGACTGGGCCTTCTTTACGTGGACTGTGAGACAGAGTGCTAGTTGTGGGGCGCTTTCCTAGGTTCCCAGAGTGGGTGCTGTTCTTGGGCATCTCTTTCCAGGGAAGCTATAACTTGGCTTTGTTCATTGTAGGAAGGGACGGAGGCCCAGGCAGCAGGCAGCACCTTGGTCCTTCGTGGAGTCTCTGGGTTGGGCAGGGCAGCTGGGCATGAGGAGTTGCTTCTGAGGTGTGAGAATAGGAGGGGCTGCTGCCTGAGGCCCTCTGCTCACTCTCACCCACTGGGACCTCTTGTCTGGCCCAGGCTCTGGACAGGTGCGCTGCATTGGCTGCAGAGGAGGCCTCAGGCTGCACAAGGCTGGAGCTCACCGTTCTGAGCTTCCCTCCCATCTTGGCTCCTGCCACCACCATCTCTCACTGCCTCAGGGCTCTTCAGTGCCTTAAAAAAGTTTGTTTAAAATTTAAAAAAGTTATTGACTTTTCTAGATCTTCTCAGTAGGGAGGGTTGGTCTGAAACCACCTCACCTGCTACTTTTTTTTTTTTTTTTTTTTTTTTTTGCCAGGGTCTCGCTCTGTCACCCAGGCTGGAGTGCAGTGGGATCTTGGCTCACTGCAATCTCTGCCTCCCAGGTTCAAGCCATTCTCCTGCCTCGGCCTCCCAAGTAGCTGGGACTACAGGCATGCACCACCACCCCCGGCTAATTTTTGTATTTTTAGTAGAGACAGGGTTTCAGCATGTTGGCCAGGCTGGTCTCAAACTTCTCACCTCAAGTGATCCACCCTCCTCAGCCTCCCAAAGTTTTGGGATTACAGGCGTGAGCCACTGTGCCCAGCCTTACCTGCTACTCTTGCATTATAACAATGGTCATGGTGGCAAAATGTTTCACTGAGTGGCATGGCTGTCCTTATTCTCAACATGTCCCTACTTAGGGGGCAGTTAGTTTATTATTTTTTTTGACGGGGTAGTCATAATTAGTATTGTTTCAGTAATATCTTTTCCAGATAGGGATTATTTTCTTTGGCTAGATCCTGATAAGTGCCATTTCTGAGTTAACAGGTCTTCCCCAAACGTTCCAGTTTGCACTGCCCTGTGATACAGGGCAGAGGAGGTCCTGTTTTCAAAAGTGGCTTATGCTGTAGCAGGGGACACTGAACGTCTGTTTTCTCAGTGGATGGAGGGGAGGGGCCAAGGCAGGCTGGAGACCACCCTTGGGAGTGGAGGCGCTGGCCTCTCCAGCAGCCCCCAGCTGTGTGCTCCCTACAGGTGGTGAGTGGCTGCCTGCGTGGCACAGTGAGTGTGTGGGAGGTCGTGACGGGCAGGAAGACGATGGAGTTCTCTGTGTCTGGGGGCCAGCACGTGGAGATGACCGCCATGGCCCTGGATGAGTCCGAGCGGTGCCTGCTCACAGGTTTGCGGGATGGCACAATGAAGATGTGGAACTACAACGTTGGCAAATGCCTGTTGACCTTTCCCAATCCGGAACAGCTGGAGGTCAGTCTTGCTTGTCAATTACAGCCAGGGACGGCCTCTTGGGAAGCAAAACACAGCTCCTGTGACCCTGGGATGCACTATTTTTTGTACCTCTCTGAAAGGGTGTTCATCATAGTCAGGTGGCCTGGCTTCAAACCTCCCTGAGCCTCTGTGTCCTCATGCATGAAATGAAGACAGGTAACAGTGCCTGGACTAATAGGTTTCCACTAAGGTTAGCTACTGTTGCTCTTTAAATTTGCTAGCACATCTCATTCCACATACTGGAGCTTTGGATTGCATTTCTAGCAATGGGATCAGTTAATTCACAGCCACCCATGGTCACCCCTATTTGGGAAATGCCTGACGGTATTATAGGGCCAGTCCATGGGAGTGGCATAGGGCAAAGCCAGCAGTTCCACCCTAACTTCTGTGACACAGTCCTTTAACCAACTCAGAAAGTGTACTTAGCTGGCCAGGCAGTGGTCACGCCTGTAATCTCAGCACTTTGGGAGGTCGAGGCAGGGGGATCACCTGAGGCCAGGAGTTCGAGACCAGCCTGGCTAATATGGCGAAACGCCCGTCTCTGCTAAAAATACAAAAAAAATTAGCCAGGCGTGGTGGTGGCTGCCTGTAATCCCAGCTATTCGGGAAGCTGAGGCAGGACAAGCCGGGAGGCGGAGGCTGCAGTGAGCTGAGATCCAGCCTGGGTAGCAAGAGTGAAACTCTGTCAAAAAAAAAAAAAAGAAGAAAGAAAGAAAGTGTACTTTGCCAAGATGCCAGGGGTTGAGTACTGCTCCAGATCCTATCACTCAGTGGTGACTTGACCTTAGCCAGGTCACTTGCCCATTTCCCAGCTATCCTCTCTGTAAAACGGACATGGATGCCTACCCTATCTGATTCCCCTAAGTCCATCAAATGAGGGAATAGGATGTGAGAGCATGATGACAAATACATGGTGGTATCAACTGTAGGCGATTCTCATAATCGAGAGGTTTGACTTCTTGCTTGGCACCTTTAGGAAGACATTTAGGGCCCAGAGCCATTTTCTCTGAGAAGTTTTCTAGTTCTGTTTTCTTTCATCTTCAACAGATTAGTGGGATTATCCATATGAACAAAGTGTTCTATGTGACAGGATGGAGTAAGAGAATCACTCATTTCCTGTGAGTAGAAAGCATGTATGGTGAGTAGGTTCCAGTAGCTGCGTGTTCTCTCTCCAGATGGGTTCCTCTGTTCCTGGCTTTCCTGGTGGTTGGAACACCATGCAGGAAGTTAGTGGTGGTTAATGACTATTGCTTCATCTGCTCATCCATCCATTCATTAATTAGTCATTGAGGCTCATATATTCTTGGCCTTTTGCTAGGTGCCTGGGATGGGTATAAACAAGAATGTTGGAGTCTTTATCCTCCTGGAGTATCCAGTTCAGTGGGAGAATGTCTTAGTCCATGCGGGCTGCTGTACCAGAATATCATCGACTGAGTTGCTTATAAACAACATAAATTTATTTATCAGAGTTCTGGAGATAGGGGAAGTTCCAGAAAAGGCGCCAGCATATTTGGTGCCTGGTGAGGGCCCACTTCCTGATTCATAGACAGCTGTCTTCTTACTGTAACCTTACATGGTGGAAGGGGTAAGAAATCTCTCTGGGGCCTCCTTTATAAGGGCACTAATCCCATTCATGAGGGCTCCATTTTTGTGACCTCATCGCCTCCCAAGGCTCCACCTCCAAATATACTCGCCTTGGGGATTACATTTCAATATATGAATTTTGGGAGCAAAATTCAGTCTATGGCATTCCATCCCTGACTTCTCAAAATTCATGTCCTTCTCTCATGCAAAATATATTCATTTCATCCCAATAGCCCAAAAGTCTTAACTTGTTCCAGTATCAACTTTAATGTCTAAGTCCAAAATATCATCTAAATATCACCTAAATAAAATATGGGTGAGTCTCAAGGTACAATTCATTCTGAAGCAAATTCCCCTCTAGCTGTGAACCTGTGATACTAACATGTTATGTACTTCCAAAATAGTATGGTGGGACAGGCATAGGATAGATACAAGGGAGAGATACGAAAGAAGAAAGGAGGGACAGGTCCTGAGCAAGTCAAAAATCCATCGGGGCAAATGCTAGTAGACCTTAAATCTCAAAGATAATCCTCTTTGGCTTGCTGCCCTGCCCTTCAGACCTGCTGGGGTGGCAATTCTGCTCCTGCAGCTTTGCCTGGCAAGCGATTGGAACCCTAAGACTCTGGGAAGCCCTACACCTACAGATTTGGGGAGCCTTGCCCCCATAGTGGCTCTATGCCTGGGCCCTGCCCCTGTGGCACTTCCCTGCATGAGCCCCCTGGCCCTGTGGGGCTGCAATTCTAAGGCTATGGCTCTGCTGGGAGACCCTGTCCTTTGAAATCTAGGTGGTGGAGGCAGCCATGTCCTCCCAGCTCTGCTGAGTGCAGTCCATGCTGTACCATGGTCCACAGGAGCCACACCTAGAGTGGTCAAGGAGCATGAAGAATGGAGCCTGTGAAGTTAAGCGATGATGGTAGAGTGTGCTGTGGTCCCATGGGCACTGGTGGCCATTCCCTTGAAACCATTCTGCCCCCAGAGCCCTTGTACTCTGGGCTGGTGATGGGAGGGACAGTCCTAATGATCTCTGAATTGCCTTCAGGGTCATTCTTTCATTGTCTTGGAGAACAGCACTGGCTTCTGTTGGGTTGGCTGATCCATACTAATCTCATCAAACAGTGCTTGGCTATGTCTTTAATGATGGTATTAGTTTATTTTCACACTGCTATAAAGAATGCCTGAGACTGGGTAATTTATGACAAAAAAGGGTTTAATTGACTCACAGTTCTGCATGGCTAGGAGGGGGCCTCAGGAAACTTACAATCATAGTTAAAGGTGAAGGGGAAGCAAGGCACATCTTACATGGTGGCAGGAGAGAGAGTGCAAGGGAAACTGCCACTTTTAAACCATCAGATCTTGTGAGAACTCACTCACTATCACGAGAACAGCATGAGGGAAACTGCCTCCATGATCCACTCACTTCCTACCAGGTCCCTCCCTGGACATATGGGGATTACAATTCAAGATGAGGTTTGGGTGGGGACACAGAGCCAAACTATATCAATGTTCTTTCCTGAACAGCCTTTCTCATTCCTTTCTATATGGATAGGATGAATCTTTTAAGTTCTGCTTCCATTTTTTTTTTTTTTTTTAAGACATGGGATCTCACTCTGTCACCCAGGCTGGACTGTAGTCATGCGATTATAGCTCACTGCAGCCTCAGCTCCTAGGCTCAAGCGATCCTCCCACCCCAGCCTACAGAGTAGCTAGGACTACAGGCACATGCCACCATGCCTTGCTAATTAAGAAAAATTTTTTTATAGAGATGGGGTCTTGCTATGTTGCCCAGGCTGGTCTTAAACTCTTGGTTTCAAGCAATCCTCCTGTCTTGGCCTCCCAAAGTACTGGGTTACAGGCATGTACCACTGCTCCTGGATTCTGCTTCCTTTTTTATTAACAGTTTGGTCTTTAAACCATTTGTCTCTTGTTGCATTTTATTATAAGTTGTCAGGAGAAACCAGGAAACTCCTTCAATATGTTACATAGAAATTTCCTCAGTCAAATATCCAATTTCTTATCTTGCAAGTTCTACCTGTCTCAAAACACTAGAGCACAAATATAATTCAGCAAGTTCTTTGCCATTTTGTAACCAGTATGACCTTTCCTCTAGTTTCCAATAACATGTTTCTCATTTCTTCACCAGAGACTTCACCAGAATGGTCTTTAACATCCATATTTCTACCAAAATTCTGTTCAGGATTACTTAGGTATTCTCTAAGAATATTGAGGCTTTCTCTGCATCTGTCCTCTTTTCTTTCTAGGCCCTCACTGGAATCACCCTTAATGGTCTATGTATAGCAATGCAGGCTTTTTCTATCATGGACCATCCATCCTCTACTTATTACCTACCTTTTTTTTTTTTAAAGACAGAGTCTTGTTTTATGGCCCAGGCTGGAGTGCAGTGGTGCAATCTTAGCTCACTGCAACCTCCGCCTCCCGGGTTCAAGTGATTCTCGTGCTTCTGCTTCCCGGGTAGCTGGGATTATAAGTGTGTACCACCATACCTGGCTAATTTTTTGTATTTTTAGTAGAGACAGGGTTTCATCATGTTGGCCAGGCTGGTCTTGAACTCCTGGCCTCAAGTGATCCACCTGTCTCAGTTCCCAAAGTGCTGGGATTACGGGTATGAGCCACCCTGCCCAGCTGCTATTACCTAGTTCTAAAGCCACTTCCCACATTTTTAGGTATTTGTTACAATAACACCCACTCCTGGTACCAATTTCTGTCTTCGTTCACTCAGGCTGTTATAACAGAATACCATAGAGTAGGTGGCTTATAACAACAGAAAATTGTTTCTTATAGTTCTGGAGGAAATTCTTAGATCAAAGCACTGGCAAATTCAGTGACTGGTGAGGGCCACTTCCTGGTTCATAGATGGCCATTTTGTTACATGGTAGAGAGGACAAGGGATCTCTCTGGGCCTCTTATTTTTGTTTTAGTTTTTTAAGAGACAGGATCTTGCTCTATTGCCTAGGCTGGAGTGCAGTGGCATAATTACAGCTCACTGTAGCCTTGAACTCCTGGGCTCAAGTGATCCTCCTGCCTCAGCCTCCTGAATAGCTAGGACTACAAGTGTGTGTCACTATACCTGGCTAATTAAAATTTTTTTTTGTAGAGATGTGGTCTTGCTGTGTTGCCCAAGCTGGTCTTGAACTCCTGGCCTCAAACGATTCTTCTCCCTTGGCCCCTCAAAGTGCTGGGATTATAGGCATGAGCCACCATGCCTAGCCTAGGACCTCTTTTATAAAGGCACTGATTCCATTTATGAGGGTTTTGCCCTTCTATCCTAATAACCTCCCAAAGGCCACACCTCTGAATACTCTCACGTTGAGGATTAGGTTTTAACATAAATTTTTGGAGAATATGAACGTTCAGTCTATATCAAGAAGGCAGGTACTAATCAAATATTAATACTTTCATTTATAATTATAAAGTATATTAAGTGCCGTGAAAAAAAATAGGAGTTTCTATGGGGGTTGAATGGGTGGAAACCTGATTTCTTCTTGGGGGCGGTGGTGAGGAAAGGCTCAGTGAGGGCGTTGTGGGTGGAGAGCAATCTGAAGCGTGAGAAGGAAGGGTCTCTGTGAAGTCTTTAGGGTAGGATGAGCATTCCAGGCAGAAGGAACACTATGTTCAAGGTCCCTTTCTTTTTAGGGACCTCTGTAAGGCCACAATTTCCCCCCTTTTAAACCTTAATCCTTACCTAGGTTGTCTGACTGGGGGCGTATTACACATTCATTATCTGTAAGATTAGTTTATGTAAAGCCGCTATGACAGGGCCTTTGGAGAAGGCATGTAGTAAGTGCTTAGTAAATGAGGTCAATGGGACACGGCTTCAGCCCAGCTCCGACACCTGAGAGTATCCTCCTCTGAGTCGGCTCCCAGAATCCTCAAGACTCCAGTGCTTCCCCAGTGGATGGAGCATTACAGGCTGAGCTCTCAGCCCTCCTGCCTCTGGCCATGTGCACAGGTTCCACAAGACCAAGCCGGTGCCCTTGTGCTACCACTGGCAGACCTACCACACGGAGGACATCCTGAGCATGGCCAAGTACCAGAACCAGTTCCTTGGGACTTCCTCCTACAGTGGGGACATCCTCTTCTGGAACACTGGCACACTCAAGCCCATCTTCAACTTCAATGCCTCTAGGAGCCCCTTGCCCTTGCAGCCCAAGAGGGTATGTTAACAGGAGCACACTCTCCTCCCACCCTTCTTTCAGCTGTGAACCAGAATTCTGTGGGGCAGGGAGGGTGGGGAGCACCCTGGGAAGCAGGAGGGATGATGGCGACTTGTTCTGGAGGGGGTGGGGAGCTTGGTTAGGTAGGTGGTAGTTTCTGTAATTATCTTCATTGGACAGATGAGAAAATGGAGGCACACGGAGGTTAAGCACCTTGCCTAAGGTCACACAGCCAAGAAGGAGTAGATCCAAACCCAGGCAGTCTGACTTCAGAGGCTGGCAGCGCTGGTCCTGCCATCTTTAGTAGATTACTCACTCCCTTCCCATTGCTGCTACACATTGCCACTCTGGGCTCCCCAGTAGGGACTTAGGAAACCCATACAGTCTCCAAATTCCCATATCTCAGCAGATCAAAGCAGGAAGGGACCTTAGGGGCCGCCTCATCCAGTGGTTTTCCAAATGTATTGGAGAGAGATGCTTGGAAGCTACTGCAGGGGGGCTCTGGTAGGTAGAGTTTCCCCCAGAATAGCTCAGCTTTTTATCTGTTTTATGCTTTGGAGCTTCCGTTGAGATTAAAGGTAACTTCAAAAATATTTGGAAACCACTGTCCATTTTACAGATGAGAAGACTGAGTTCCTCATGGGAGCAGTGTCCTGCCTGTGGGTACTCAGGGCATTGCAGCTGGCCAGGAATGGGGTTAGAAGCTCTGGTCTGATGCCTTTAAGGGGCTAGGTTTCTGGGAAGCAAGCCCTGGGGGGCTGGAGGGCCCTGTGGTGTTGGCATTGATCTGGGGCAGTCCTGAATTTACCTCTAGGACATTGCAATGCCTTAGGGGCTGCTTTCTCCTTGGTACAGGTGCAAGATGTGAACAACTGCCTGGCTGAGAGCCACAGGCCCAGCAGACCCTGTGTGGAGCGGGAGAAGTGGGCATACAAGACCTCCAGGAAGCTTTCCAGTCTCACCCCCGAGTCTGTGGCCAATACCAACCTGAGGCGGAGCCTGGTGTCGGCTCCCCCAGTGATGCGGTGCCCGAGAGACAAGGAGCCAGACAGGCCTGTGCCCCAGCAGGTGGGAGCGAGAGCCCAACCAGAAGACTACCCTCACTCTGTAGCCACCGGCATTCACACACCGTCTGTGTGTGTGTTTTCTTATTGGGATGCACTTTTTCCAAAGTGCTTTAGGTCCCTCAACTCACTTGTTTTGAGCATTGTGGGCCTGGGCAGGGCACCCTCTGGTTTTAGTCCCAATCTATCTATCCTGGAGCTGGGGCTAGGTCCCTTTCCAGGGCATGGCTAATACCAGCCCTAAAAGTCTGAAAGCTGAAAGGCAGGACCCAAACTGGACTTATAGTTCCACATGGCTGGGAAGACCTCACAATCATGGTGGGAGGCGAAAGGTGCTTCTTACATGGCAGCAGCAAGAGAAAATGAGAAGCAGCAAAAGCGGAGAACACAACCCTGAAAACCTAAAATTGGATGTTAGATCCTGGGCTGCATTCTCAGTCCTCAAGCACAAGTCACCTGACCTTGCCCCAGGTGCAGAGGGAGCCATGGGGGCCTCACCTGCTTGGAGACCAGGCTGCAAGAGTCTGAGACCCAGACACAGACACACCACTTTCCTCCTCCTCTGAGCCTCATCTCTGCCCCAGGACTAGCCCTTCCAAGAATGGCTGACAGTTCTATTTTGCGAGGAGTAGGGAGAAAGAGCAGGAGGTGTTACTCTTTCCCTACTTGCAGGGGATGGCTTGCCTTTGAACTTTCAGCAGTGAGTATAGTATTCCAACAATCAGTGCAATAATCTCTTGTATGGGGCGGGAGGAACCAGTGAGATTGTTCTCGTAGTCAAAGTCTGATTTCCATTCCTGGGAGCTGAGGCTTGAGTGAGAAACACCACCGTCCCTAAACACACAATAATTGCTAGGCATAGGGCAGTCTAGACCTAGATCCAACATGGTCTGCTAGGATATAATTTTGCTGTAAGATGTGTACACTTGACCGTAAGACACTCATACCATCTTTGAGTTATCAGAGGTTACACCACTGCTTTCAAATCTTCTAAGGAAATGGGTGTATAGGTATATTTGCCCCTCTATCCTTATTTTTATTTTTATTTTTTGAGATGGAGTCTCACTCTGTCACCCAGGCTGGAGTGCAGTGGTGTGATCTTCGCTCTGTGCAACCTCCATCTCCCAGGTTCAAGCAATTCTCCTGCCTCAGCTTCCCTAGTAGCTGGGATTACAGGTGTGCACAACTATGCCTGGCTAAATTTTTTGTATTTTTATTGGAGACGGGGTTTCACCATGTTGGCCAGGCTGGTCTCAGACTCCTGGCCTGAAATTATCTGCCCGCCTCGGCCTCCCAAAGTGCTGGAATTACAGGTGTGAACCACCACGACTGACCTTTATCCTCATTTTTAACCAGGATGGTCTCTTCCAGGACAAAGGAAGGGTCTTCCCCAGAGGCAAACTCAAGTCTCCGCTCCAATTTTGCCCTAGCAAAATTGCTGGGAACTTAAAGTGGAGGTTTCCGGGATCCACTGAGCGCTGCTTTTCCCAGGGCAGTGTACCTACTGCCGGGGCTCGGGAGTGCCTCTCTTTTATCATCTTCCTCTGGTCTCTGGACCCCCATGGGGAAGGGAAACACCCTCATGGTGACTTGGGTGCCCATCTTTCTTTCCAGAAACCTTCCAGTGCTTCTGGCACATCCGGGCAGTCAAGCAAGATCCACAGCAAACAGTCCATTTACAAAGAGGATGAAACGAGAAAAGGAGAATTGCAGAAGAATATGTTGGTTCAATCCAATGCCTCGGTGGAGAAGGTTGGTGGTGATCAGCCAGGGAGAGGGATATGAGCTGGGGAGTGGGCGGTCAGGACTGGGTGGTCAGGATGGGGCTCGGAGGCCTGGGCTCAGGGCCCGGCCTGATTCTCCCCAGTGCCTGGAAGGCATCTTGGAGGGGACGGAGACGCTCGGGATACTGGAGTCAGGGCTGCGGTGTCTGGGGAGAGCTCTTGTATTCATTTTCATGCAGCTGATAAAGACATACCCGAGACTGGGAAGAAAAAGAGGTTTAACTGGACTTATAGTTCCACATGGCTGGGAAGACCTCACAATCATGGTGGGAGGCGAAAGGTGCTTCTTACATGGCAGCAGCAAGAGAAAATGAGAAGCAGCAAAAGCGGAAACCCCTGATAAACCCATCAGATCTCGTTGAGACTTGTTCACTATCATGAGAATGGCACGGGAAAGACCAGCCCCCATGATTCAGTTACCTCCCTCTTGGTCCCTCCCACAACATGGGGGAATTCTGGGATATACCGTTCAAGTTGAGATTTGAGTAGGGACACAGCCAAACCATATCAGCTCCCCAGGAGGTGGAGTTTGGGGTGCCTAGGGAAGTGAGCAGTGTCCCCTCTGGATTGGGGGTAGCAGTGTTCCCTGTGGGAGGGGAGGTAGGGAGGTAGGAGAAGGGGCATCTCCAGACTCTAGTTAGAATGCCCTCCTGTTAACTGGAACGGTGTTTTATACCAAACACGAGTTGGGTATGGGTTCATCTTTGTTCTTCCTCCTGTACCTTCCCCTTTCTGACCCTGGACACCCCTCACTGTGATACTGACTCCCCGTCCTGAAAATACAAATCATAGTTGAGTTAGGGTGTGGCAGGCCTGCCCTATCACCCAGCTCCAGGGACCAGGACTTGAGAACAAGAGGGCAGTGCCCTGAGAGCTGGGTTTTGCAGTGTTGGGAGGGAGAGCAGGAATGGCTGCACACTCTCCTCCAGGTTCTGATTATTTCTCTCTCCTCCATTTTTTTTTTCTTGAGACAGGGTCTCACTGTCACCCAGGCTAGAGTGCAGTGGTGTGATCACAGCTCATTACAGCCTCAACTCCTGGGCTGAAGTGATCCTCCCACCTCAGCCTTGTGAGTAGCTGGCACTATAGGCATGCACCATTATGCCCAGCTATTTTGTGTGTGTGTGTGTGTGTGTGTGTGTGTGTTTTGTAGAGATGGGGTCTCACTATGCTGCCCATGCTGGTCTCGAACTCCTGGGCTCAAGTGATCCTCTTGGCTCAGCCTCCCAAAGTGTTGGGATTACAGATGTGAACCATTATACCCAGCCTCTTCCTTCTCTTTAAAAAAAAACAAAAAACCTTAAATAACTTTTAAAAGTAATAATACTAGTTTATAATAAAAAAGGAAGTGTATGTAAATGAAAAAATAAAAATAAAAGTCCCCTATGTCTCACTTACCCTATCCCATCCCACTCTCAACAGCAGCAGTCGCTGCTAACGGGTTGGCTTTAGCCTTGTACTTTCTTTTTTTTCTGACTAGTAATCTAAAATGATAGCTATGTCCTGCCATATGCTTTTTTCTTTTTTTTTTTTTTTTTGAGACGGAGTCTCGCTCTGTCACCCAGGCTGGAGTGCAGTGGCGCAGTCTCGGCTCACTGCAAGCTCCGCCTCCCGGGTTCACGCCATTCTCCTGCCTCAGCCTCTCCGAGTAGCTGGGACTACAGGCGCCTGCCACCACGCCCGGCTAATTTTTTTGTATTTTTAGTAGAGACGGGGTTTCACCGTGGTCTCGATCTCCTGACCTCGTGATCCGCCCGCCTCGGCCTCCCAAAGTGCTGGGATTACAAGCGTGAGCCACCGCGCCTGGCTTTTTTCTGTAAGTTTATAGCATGGATATACTTTCATGAGAGGGATTTAGATTCTTCTTATTCTTTTGTTACCTTATTCTTTTTTTTTTTTTTGAGACGGAGTCTTGCTCTGTCACCCAGGCTGGCCTGCAGTGGTGCGATATCAGCTCACTGAACCTCTGCATCCTGAGTTCAAGTGATTCTCCTGCCTCAGCCTCCAGAGTAACTGGGACCACAAGCGTGTGCCACCACGCCCAACTGCTTTTTGTATTTTTGGTAGAGTCAGGGTTTCACCATGTTGGCCAGGCTGGTCTCATATTCCTGACCTCAGGTGATCCACCGGCCTTGGCTTCCCAAAGTGCTGGGATTACAGGCATGAGCCACCACACCCGGCCATCTTATTCTTTTTAACAACTGCCCACTGCTGCATAACTTGGATGTATCAGGAACTGTGAAGCTGGTCCTCTATGAATAGGTCTGTGGGTTAGTTCCAGTTTCTAGCTTTTAGGAGCAGCACTGCATTGAACATTCTTGCATGTACATTTCTGGGCACTAGTGTGAGTATATTGAGAGGATGGATTCTTGGAAGCAGAACTGCCAACAGATCCCATCCCTTTAAATCTGTGAAGTCAAGGTAGATGGCTCAAAGCTTGATCTTTTGGGCTGGTGACCTAGTGCTGTCAGGACACAGGCATTCGCTACATGCCAGCCACTGGGGAAGGAGAAGTGAATGAAAGACATCAAGCCCCTGACCTCTGGAGCTGTCCTTCTAGTTGGGGCGAGATAGACAATTAACCAGCAAATAAAATAAAGGGCATGAGTGAGGACAATGGAGGACAAGAAAGCTGGGAAGACGGCAGGGAGAACGGACATGGGATGAGATGGCATTGCTGTTTTATGAATAGGCTGGTCAGGGAGGGCTTCACAAAGGAGGTGGCAGCTGCATAGAACCTGAAGGAAGTGAGGAAACATGGCCTGCAGTTATTTGGAAGGAGGGCGATGCAGGCAGAGAAGGTAGGTGCAAAGGCCCTCATGGGAGAGCTGGCATGGAATGTTTGAGAATGAGCACTTCTCTCTCTCTCTCTGTGTCTCTCTCTGATACTTTCTTCCTCTGATTAGAAAGTGATACATGTCCTTAATTAAGACTAAAAAAATTCAGGCCGAGAGCAGTGGCTCACATCTGTAATCCCGGTCCTTTAGGAGGCCCAGGTGGGAGGACTGCTTCAGCCCAGGAGTTCTAGACCAGCTTGGGCAACATGATGAGACCTCATCTCTACAAAAAATTTAAAAAATTAGCCAGGTTTGATAGTGTGCACAGTGCACCCAGCTCCTTGGGAGGCTGAGTTGGGAGAATCACTTGAGTCTGGGAGATCAAGGATGCAGTGAGCTGTGATTGTGCCACTGCACTCCAGCCTGAGCAACACAGCTAGACCTTGTCTCTTAAACAAACAAACAAACCTGGCCTGGTGCGATGGCTCACACCTGCAATCCTAGCACTTTGGGAGGCTGAGGTGAGCAGATTGCCTGAGTTCAGGAGTTTGAAAGCAGCCTGGGTAACACGGTGAAACCCCGTCTCTACTAAAATACAAAAAATTAGCCAGGGGTGGCGGCGTGCACCTGTAGTCCCAGCTAGTCGGGAGGCAGAGGCAGGAGAATTGATTGAACCCGGGAGGCGGAGGTTGCAGTGAGCTGAGATCATGCCACTGCACTCCAGCCTGGGTGACATAGCGAGACTCACCTCCAAAACACCACCACCACCTATGAAAAAATTCAAACTTTATCCGAGTGTATAAAGTAAAAGAGTGGCTGTCTCCCTCCTCAGCCTCCAGAGGTAATTGCGTTAAGACATGTGTTGTAGCCTTCTAGAATTTTTCTGTGCATATACAAGTACATACATGTATGAATGTGTATATGTAAATCTAGTTATTTTTCACCGGATAATATCATATTGCATATATTATTCTGGGACTTGCTGTTTTTCACTTGACTCCTCACGGGCATCTCTTCATGACGGTGTTTATGGAGCCATGGCATTCCTTTTACTAGTCACATCATGTCCTGGGTACACTGCACAGAGTCTGTCTAGCCATCTGCTGCCGCTGGGTTTTGCCTCTATAGAAAGCATTGCAGTGAATACCCTTGTACATAAATTTTGGACCTCTTGTCTATTTCCAGATATAAAACCCTAGGATTAGAAACATACTCCTGGAAAGCTTTTGCTATGTTGCGTTATGTTTCAGTGGTAGCTAGTAATTATTGAGCAGCCATCTGCTGCCGCTGGGTTTTGCCTCTATAGAAAGCATTGCAGTGAATACCCTTGTACATGAATTTTGGACCTCTTGTCTATTTCCAGATATAAAACCCTAGGATTAGAAACATACTCCTGGAAAGCTTTTGCTATGTTGCGTTATGTTTCAGTGGTAGCTAGTAATTATTGAGCTCTCAATATCTGCCAGACAATGAACTTAACGGTTTACATGTGTTATTTTTTGTTTTTTTGAGACAGAATCTCAGCTCTCTTGTCCGGGCTGGAGTGCAGTGGCACAATCACGGCTCACTGTAGCCTCCACTTCCCAGGCTCAAGCGATTCTCCCACCTCAGCCTTCTGAATATTAATAGCTGGGACCACAGGTGTGTGCTACTGTGCCTGGCTGATTAAAAAAAAAATTACTTCTAGAGATGGAGTCTCCTTATGTTGCCCAGGCTGATCTCGACCTTCTGGGCTCAAGCAATCCTCCTGCGTTGGCCTCCCAAAGTGCTGGGATTACAGGCATAAGCCACCATGCCCAGCTACATGTGTTGTTTTTATTTTGTCCATCAAACAGCCCTGGGAAGTATGTACTATTATTATTTATTTATTTGTTTATGAGGGATTTTTGTTTATTTAATACATCTGAAAAGAATGCATGTGAAAAGAATGTTTAACACATCTGAAAAGCATGTACTATTATTATTATTCCCATTTTATGGCTGAAGAAACAGGCCCAGTGAGGTGAAGTGACTTGCCCAAGATTCTTACGGCCAGAAAATGGCAGAGTCAGGGCCTGATTCTAGGTCTATTTGTTTTTGAAGTTCAAGTTCTTTTAAGTCTTTGTGCTGCCACTGTTGGGAATTCCTTGGGCTTTTTACGTGGCCTGGTGATCTGTGTGTAATAAGGATTTCTATCATGAATCTTGATTTAATTTTTGGCCACAGAATTGCATGCAAAAGATTGAATGTCTATTGGTGAGATTTGAGGTACTGTGGCTGGCAGGGCTGTGTGTGTGTGTGTGTGTGTGTGCGTGTGGGCGTGCGTGCGCGCGCGCCCCGTCTGGATGCTGACCCTCACCCCTGGCTTCAAGGTGTACCGTCTCCCACCTGCACCACTCCTTGAGCAGCAGGGTCCCTTCTCTCTGGGGCACTTGTGGGCAGAGTGAAGCATTTTAGGGTGGTGCCCTGGAGAGGGTCCAGAGTGCTTGGGTCACCTCTGATCTCAGCCTTTCCTTAGTGGAAGAGAGGCTTGGGTGGGCTGGGGTAAGGACACCAGACAGGGAGTGGGTGGGGGTCTTACCTGTTGGGTCTTCCTTCCCATTATTTCTGTCTGGCCATCCCAGAAGACTGTGAGGCATGGCAGAAAGAGCACTAGGAAGGAGTCCAGGATGCAGATTCAGGTCCAGCTGTGTCCCTGACAGTCTTTATTTTTAATTTTACTTATTTATTTATTTTTGAGATGGAGTCTCACTCTGTTGTCCAGGCTGGCGTGCAGTGGCACGATCTCAGCTCACTGCCACCTCTGTCTCCTGGGTTCAAGTGATTCTCGTGCCTCAACCTCCTGAGTAGCTGGGATTACAGGCATGTGCCACCACGCCTGGCTAATTTTGTCTTTTTAATGGAGACAGGGTTTCACCATGTTGTCCAGGCTGGTCTTGAACTCCTGCCTCAGCTTTCCAAAGTGCTGGGATTACAGGCATGAGCCACCACGCCTAGCTAATTTTGTGTTTTTAGTGGAGACAGGGTTTCGCCATATTGTCCAGGCTGGTCTCGAACTCCTGGCCTCAAGTGATCCTCCTGCCTCGGCCTCCCAAAGTGTTGGGATTACAGGCGTGAGCCACGGCATCCAGCCCCTGACAGTCTTTAGATGAAGCACTTGCCCCTGGCCATCTCCCCAGTAGGGAAGGACCAGATGGCAGGCAGTAGAAAATTGCTCCAAGTTACATGAAGTTTAGCCCGTGAGTAGCTGCCATGGCTTCTTCTGAAGGGACCCACAGGGAGGCTATTAACCCCCTGTGGTTGAGAAACTATCTGGGATTCCTGGGCTGAGTGAGACTGAAATGCTCACCTTTAGTCCAGCAGCTCTTTCCAAAATGAGCAGGGCAATGTATTGGAGGGGGCTGGATGCAGAGTGCAAAAGGAATAGTGTTGGTTACCTGTCCCTTGCAGCCACAGGGCTCTGTCCTGCCTAGGGCCACCATTCTGACTGTGCTTTTCCTCACTGTGAGCACCAGATGCTGGCTACGCAGTTGACCCTGTGCTCTCAGCAGGCCGCCCCTCTCCAGTCCTGCTGAAGTCTTGGGCGCTCATTCACCTTCACCCTACCTGCTCTCACCGTCCCAGGGCTGGCAAAGGAATGGCTGGGAAGGATGCCTCAGCTTTTCCCCAGTTCAGACATGGGAGAACTTTGTGGTGCATCACTTTGGTGAATCCTGTGCAGTTATGAGAAACCACATTTTAGAAAAATACTTAATCACTGGAATGTGCTTATGACAAAATTTAAAGCACATCCTTTAAAATGACAGTTAATGACTACTGTGAAAGTTGCGTGCACCTTAAATTTTTTTTTCATGGTTTTGATTTTTCAAACAAAACTGAGAACATTTGAAACTATTGTTTAGCTGTTTGCTTTTTTTTTTTCTAAACCTCACAATTCGTGGTGGACAATTTTTCCTCTCAGCACATAATAATCTATTCACTTCATTCTTTTTTAATAGCTTTATATGGGGGCCTGTCTAGGTTTTTTGGAGCCTGAAACTTTTGCAAGAAAAATGCACAAAATTATTAAAAATTAGGTACAAAAGTGAATATTTAGAATGAGAAAAAAGTGACAACAAATTTCAAAACTTACAAATCTGACAATTACAAAAGTCACCAGAACTTACTAGTTCTTCCCTAGAACCTTGAACTTAAACTTGAACTTAGCCTTGAGCTTCATGAACTTCACCAGTAAATCTGCCACTGGCTGCAGTGTATTTCTTTGGATTCACCGTGATTTATTTATTTAATTATTTAATTTAAATTTTTTTTGAGACAGAGTCTCACTCTGTCACCCAGGCTGGAATGCAGTAACGTGATCTTGGTTCACTGCAACCTCCGCCTCCCAAGTACCAGCAATTCTCCTGCCTTAGCCTCCCGAGTAGCTGGGATTACAGGTGCCTGCCACCATGCCCAGCTGATTTTTGTATTTTCAGTAGAGACAGGGTTTCACCATGTTGATCAGGCTGGTCTCGAACTCCTGACCTCAGGTGATCCACCTGCCTCGGCCTCCCAAAATGCTGAGATTAGAGGCAAGAGCCACCATGCCCGGCCAAAATACATTAAAATCTTAATGGTGATTATTTCTGGGTACTGGGATTTTGTAGGTGATTTTAATTTCCTTTCATATGTCTATGCTGCCCGCATTTTGTGCAGTGAGCACTTGCATAAAGTGGGGGAAATGCTTGCCCTTTGTCTTTGGTTCAGGGATTCCTGGTTTTTCTTTTTTTCAAAAAATTTTTCTTGTAGTAAAATACGCATAACATAAAATTTACCATCGAAACAATTTTTCAGTGTATGGTTCAGTGGTAGTAAATATATTCATAATGTGCAACCATCACCACCCTCCATTCATCTTGTAAAATTGAAACTATACCCATTAAACAATAACTTCCACTCCCCTCTCCCTCCAACCCCTGGAAACCCCCATTCTACTTTCTGTCTTTATGATTTTGACTACTCTACCTCATGTAAGTGGAATCATATGTTTGTCTTTTGGTAACTGGCTTATGTCACTTAGCATAATGTCCTCTTTGGTTAATTCCCAAGCATTTTACTCTTTTTTTTACACTATTGTCAATGGAATTATTTTTGTAATTTCCTTTTCAGATTGTTCAATGTTAGTGTATAGAAATGCAACTGATTTTTTTTTTTTTTTTTTTTTTGAGACAGAGTCTTGCTCTGTCTCCCAGGCTGGAGTACAATGGCACGATCTCGGCTCACTGCAACCTCCGCCTCCCAGGTTCAAGCAATTCTCCTGCCTCAGCCTCATGAGTAGCTGGGATTACAGGCACGTGCCACCACACCTGGCTAATATTTGTATTTTTTAGTAGAGATGGGCTTTCACCATGTTGGCCAGGCTGGTCTCGAACTCCTGACCTCAGGTGATCTGCCCGCTGCAGCCTCCCAAAGTGCTGGGATTACAGGCGTGAGCCACCGCACCCGGCCAATGCAACTGATTTTTGTGTGTTGACTTTGTATCCTGCCATTTTGCTGAATTCATTTATTTGCCCCTTTTTTTTGGTGTGGGAGCTTTAGCGTTTTCTGCATACAAGATAATATCATCTGCAACTTATAATTTTACTTATTTCTTTCCAGTTTGGATACCTTTTATTTCTTTTTTTGCCTAATTCCTCTGTCAGAACTTCCAGTACTCTGTTGAATAAAAGTGGCAGAAGTGGACATTCTTGCCTTGTTCCTAATTCCAGAGGAAAAGCTTGGAGTCTTTTACTATTGAGTGTGATGTTCATTGTGGGTTTTTCATATATGGCTTTTATTATGTTGAGGTAATTTCCTTCTATTCCTGTTTTTTTTTTTTTTTTAATTTTGTCAAATCGTTTTCTGCATCAATTAAGATGATCGTGTGGTTTTTTTTTTTCTGTGAAGTGGTATATTTATTGATTTTTATATGTTGAATCATCCTTGCATTCCAGGAATAAATGTCACTTGGTCATGGTATATAATCCTTTTAATATGCTACTGAATTCAGTTTGCTAATTTTTTTTGAGAATTTTTAAATATCAGTGTTCATAAGGGATATTTCTCTGTAGTTTTTTTTTTTTTTTCTTATAGTGTCTTTGTCTGACTTTGATATCAGGGTAATGCTGACCTCATAGAATGAGTTAGGAAGTGTTATCTCCTCTTCAGTATTCTGGAAAAGTTTTGGAGGGATTGGCATTCATTCTTCCTTAAATGTTTGGTAGAATTCACTGGTGAAACCATCAAGCTTTGGGCACAAGGGACTTCTGGTTTTTGACCCTGGCACTGGGGCCAGTGGGAAGCAGGTTGAACAGCTAGTTTCGGATTTCTATGACAATAAGGATAATTGAGATTTTTTTGTTTCTTTTCTTTTCTTTGTTCTCCCTTCCCTCCCCTCCCCTCCGCTTCCCTTCCCTTCTTTTTTTTTTTTTCTTTAAATAGAGACAGGGTCTCACTATGTTGCCCAGGCTGTCTCGATCTCCTGGGCTCAAGTGATTCACCCGCCTCGGCCTCCCAAAGTGCTAGGATTACAGGCATGAGCCACCATGAGATTTTTGATAATCGAGATTTTTGTTGTTGGTGACATGTTTTGGGGACACATAAGCTATTACACTGTGAAGTTCTGAGTTAGCAGGAGTGAGGAAGCTTCCAGTTTCCCCTTTCTGGCCTGATTTGTTCTACCACCCTGACTATGCTCTCAGCCTCCTCTGGGTGCCAGGAAGGAAACTTTCTTCTCATGCTTGCCATGCAGAGTAACTTCCCATTGTGGCCCCCACATGGCCACAGGAGTGACACGTAAGGGAAAAATGAGCGGAGTGGGGAATTAGCAAAGGGCATGATCAAAACAAGTCTTGAACGAGAATTTGTTTAAAATGCTTTCTTGATGATTGGCTGGAAAATATGGATATTTCACTATAGATACATATGAAGTGGAAGGAGTTTCTTCCCCAAATCACTTTGGGTTGAGTTACAGGTTGTGAAAATCTTGTCTGAGCCTATGTCGAATCAAACTTGTAAGCCTTCATTTGATAAACATTTATTGATCAGGTATTATGTGTCAGGCACCATTGTGGTTACTAAGAACAAAGTAGTGAACAAAAAAGACACAAAATCCCTGCCCTCTAGTAGTTCATAGTCCAGTATGACGTTCCTTGTCACCAGCTGGGTAGGAAGGGTGGGACCACCATCACCACTTTCACTGGGCATCTAGGAAACTGGGGGACCAGGTGGGTGTGGTGACTTGCTGAGGTCCCTCAGCACCATGTGGCAGTGGCTCACAGCCCTGCTGAGCCGGGCCCTCCTCTTTTCCTCAGATAATCTTCCTGCAGACCAGGCCTCGCCTGCCACACACGGCTGCCCTGCTGAGCAGCTGCATGGATGGCTACATCTACGCCTGATCCCTCCATGGGAACGGAGGGCTGCTGGGGAAGTTCCCTGTGGACCTAGATGATGGGGATGTTGTCGTAGGTGCCATGGCCACTGATAAAAATGACTGGATCCTCATCACGGGGGATTGTAAAGGATACATCAAGGTGAGGAAGAACTGGCAGGAAGATTGAGGGGCTGGTGCCAGCTAGGCGTTCGGCCACCTCTTTGCTCACATGGCCCTTGCCTAGTTCCTACTCTCTCTGGGTACTGGTTTCATTTGTGAAACAATGCAGGGAGGAGTTCTCTCCTGCTCTGCTCAGCCCAGTGTCAGGAGCGGGGCTTGGTTCAAAAAGCCGCTCTGAGAAGCCTTCCCCGGAGAATTCCATGCTCCATCACTGTCTTCTCCAACTCCCTCATCCCCTAGTCATGTGGCTAATCTAGGATCAGCTGTCTCAGGAGCTGATTTTGTGCCTTGTGGCAAGACATGAGGCAGGGGTGTGCTGTCCTTGAGCCGGTCACACCCTGCCTGCCTGCTAATCCAGGAGTCTGGCCTAGAAGATCCCTGAGGCCCTTTCTGGCCCTAGTGGTGAGGTATCTCAGAGATGTAAGTAAGAACTGCCCCCCACCCCCACCAAATGAAGAGGAATGGTCTGGGAGGAGCCCACAGAGTGAGTTGGGGTCTGGGTCAAGGGGTGTGAGGCCACTAACCCACACTTTATGTCTAGATCTGGGACATCAAGGATTACTGCACATTGACTGGTAAACAGCCATTCCAATCCAGTGGGGCCAAGGTTGTCTCTGAAGCACACAACAAGTTCCGGTTGTTAATTCCTCAGCAGCTGGGGACCAGCTTCCCACATTACATTCCCTTGGAGGATAAAGAGGTAGGAGGATTACTGGAGGGTTGCTCAGGAAAGTGCCTTTGAGCCCCACAAATGAGCTAGGACCACAGACTAACTCATACCCAAGAGAAATACACTTACTAAAAGATAAGAGCAAAAATATTGATAGAATTAGTATTCATGGCCAGGCGCAGTGGCCCATGCCTGTAATCCTAGCACTTTGGGAGGCCGAGGCGGGTGGATCTCAAGGTCAGGAGTTTGAGACCAGCCTGACCAACATGGTGAAACCCTGTCTCTACTAAAAATACAAAAATTAGCCGGGTGTGGTGGTGCACGCCTATTACAAGGATTACACCCAGCTACTCAGGAGGCTGAGGCAGGAGAATCACTTGAACCTAGAAGGCAGAGGTTGTAGTGAGCTGAGATCGTGCCATTGTACTCCAGCCTAGGCGACAGGGCAAGACTTTGTCTCAAAAAAAAAAAAGAAAAAAAGAATTAGTATTCGTAATAATGCCACATTAGAAACAACCCAAATGCCCATCACCGTAGACTGGGTAATAAATTACAAATAAATTACAGTGTAATATCTGGTACCAGAAGTGAATTTACTCACTACAAAATGGAGAACTCTTCAAACAATTTAGGCAAAAGAAGTCAGACACAGAAGAACATATATTAGAAATGATTGTTTTTGTTGGGGGAGTGGAGAGGCTGGAAGGAATCATGAAGGGGACTTCTGGGGAGGTTGGCAATGTTCTGCTTCATTAACGGGCTTGATCATGCAGTTGTATTCAGTTTCTAAAAATTTATTCAGTGGTGAGCCGGGCGTGGTGGCTCATGCCTGTAATCCCAGCACTTTGGGAGGCCAAGGCTGGTGGATCATCTGAGGTCAGGAGTTTGAGACCAGCCTGGTCAACCTGGTGAAAACCTGTCTACTAAAAATACAAAAATCAGCTGGGTGTGGTGGTGCATGCCTGTAATCCCAGCTACTTGGGAAGCTGAGGCACAAGATTAACTTGAGCCTGGGAGGTGGAGGTTGCACTGAGCCGAGATTGCTCCATTGCCCTCCAGCCTGGGCGACAGAGTGAGACTCTATCTCAAAAAAAAAAAAAAAAAATTATTCAGTGCTACACTTACATACAATTTTCTATGTGTATAACATACATCAATGAAAGTTTTAAAAAGTCAGGTAACATAAAAAGGCTTACCACAAAGAGTCTAAGTCCCATTCCTGTTCCCCCAAACAGTTCATGTTCCCTGAAGTAACCACGTGTGTTGATTTTTGGTTATTCCTCCGGTGTTTACTTATGCAAACACAATGTGTAAAGTTATTTTCTACTGAAGGTATCATTTCACTTATACTGGTACTCATCTTGCTTTTCTTGCTGTATGATATATCTTGGAGACCTTTGCATAGCAGCGCTATCCCATTTTAAGGTAAATTTGTCTTTAAAAAAATCTTACACAAAAGCGAATGGTGAATGTTATTTCACATACGTGAAGGCATTTCTGTAAGAGATGTTCTTGGAAGTGGGATTGCTAGGTAAAAGGGTTACATGCATTTACAATTTTGATAGCCTTCTTGCAGTCTTATGTGCCTTTTGAATCTCTGCATGAGTATGTTATGGCTAGTTTTAGTATGAAGAGAATGTCATTATATTCAAATGTCTTGGGAACTGATTACCCACAGTGTCAGTATGTGAAGAATTTATAATGTTGATACAATCATCATCATAATAATATTTATTTACTGCTTGCAATGTTCCAGGAATGGTGATAGAACATTATATATGCATTCATTAATCTCCACAGTGACTTGTGAGGGAGATGATATTTTTCAGATGCGGAAGTCTAAGCTCCTGTAGCAACCAGTGTAGACCTGAGACTAAACCTAAGTCTGTCTGACTCCAGAATCTGTGTTCCTGACCATCTGCTCTTAGTTATATAATGATATATTTTAAACAATTGGGATTATATTGTATGTAACTGGAATTTCCTATGCCATCAAATATTCTTTTTTCTTTAAAACTTTTATTAATATTGTTTCAAATAGATAAATCATAATTGTATACATTTCTGAGGTGCAGTGTGCTGTTTTGATCTATGTACACATGTGGAATGATTAAATCAAGCCAATTAACATATCTACCACCTCACTTACTTATAATTTTTATGGTAAGACCTTTAAAATTTACTCTTTTAGTTATATTGAAGTATGCAATATATTACTGACCATAGTTACTCTGCTGTGCAGAAGATCTCAAAATTTGTTCCTCCTGTCTGACCAAAACTTGGTACCCCTATGACCAATAACTTCCCACTCTCTCTCCCTTATTCCCCACCCCACCCTCTAAGCCTCTGGTAACCATCATTCTCCTTTCTACTTCTTTTTAAAAACCTCTTTTTGGCCGGGCGCAGTGGCTCAAGCCTGTAATCCCAGTACTTTGGGAGGCCGAGATGGGCGGATCACCTGAGGTCAGGAGTTCAAGACCAGCCTGGCCCACATAGTGAAACCCTGTCTCTACTAAAAATACAAAATTAGCTGGGCATGGTGATGCGTGCCTGTAATCCCAGCTACTCTGGAGACTGAGGCAAGAAATTGCTTGAACCTGGGAGGCGGAGGTTGCAGTGAGCTGAGGTCTCACCACCGCACTCCAGCCTGGGCAACAAAGTGAGACCCCGTCTCAAAAAATAAATAAATCAAATCAAATAAAAAACCTTTTTTTTTTTTTTGTAGAGATGAGGTCTCATTATGTTGCCCAGGCTGGTCTTGAACTCCTGCGCTCAAGGAATCCTCCTGTCTTGACCTCCCAAAGTGCTGGGATTATAGGTGTGAGCCACCACAGCCAGCCCTTTCTACTTCTATGAGTTTGACTTTTTATAATTCCATATATAAATACGATCATGCAGTATTTTTCTTTCATGCCTGGCTTATTTCACTTAGCATAATGTCTTCCAGATTTATCTATGTTGTCCCAAATGACAAGATTTTTTTCTCTTTTAAGGCTGAATAGTATTCCATTATGTATATACACCACATTTTCTTTTTTTTTTTTTTTTTTTTTTTTTTTTTTTTTTTTTGAGACGGAGTCTCGCTCAGTCGCCCAGGCTGGGGTGCAGTGGCGCGATCTCGGCTCACTGCAAGCTCCGCCTCCCGGGTTCACGCCATTCTCCTGCCTCAGCCTCTCCGAGTAGCTGGGACTACAGGCGCCCGCCACCACGCCCGGCTAATTTTTTGTATTTTTAGTAGAGACGGGGTTTCACCGTGGTCTCGATCTCCTGACCTCGTGATCCGCCCGCCTCGGCCTCCCAAAGTGCTGGGATTACAAGCGTGAGCCACCGCGCCCGGCCTATACACCACATTTTCATTATCCATTCATCCATTGACGGCCCATTAGGTTGATTCTATATCTTGGCTATTGTGAAAAGTGCTGCAATGAACATGGGAGTGCAGGTATTTCTTTTTTTTTTTTTTGAGACTGAGTTTTGCTCTTGTTGCCCAGGCTGGAGTGCAGTGGTGCAATCTTGGCTCACCGCAACCTCCGCCTCCCGGGTTCGAGTGATTCTTCTGCCTCAGCCTTCTGAGTAGCTGGGATTACAGGCATGCACCACCATGCCTGGCTAATTTTGTATTTTTAGTAGAGATGGTGTTTATCCATATAGGTCAGGCTGGTCTCGAACTCCCGACCTCAGGTGATCCACCTGCCTTGGCCTCCCAAAGTGCTGGGATTATAGGCGTGAGCCACTGCGCCCAGCTGGGAGTGCAGGTATTTCTTTGACATATTGATATGACATATTGGTCTCTTTTGGATATATACCCAGAAGTGGAATTGCTAGATCATATAGTAGTTCTAATTTTAGTTTTTTGAGGAAACCCCATACTATTTCTCATAGTGGTTGATATGGCTTGGTTGTGTCCCCACACAAATCTCATCTTGAATTGTAGCTCTCATAATCCCCATGTGTCGTGGGAGGGACCTGGTGGGAGGTAATTGAATCGTGGGGTGGGTTTTTCCCATGCCGTTCTCATGATAGTGAATAAGTCTCAAGAGATATGATGGTTTTATAAAGGGCAGTTCCCCTGCTCATGCTCTCTTGTCTGCTGCCATGTAAGACGTGCCTTTGCTCCTCTTTCACCTTCTGCCATGATTGTGAGGCCTCCCCAGCCATGAGGAACTGTGAGTCCATTAAATCTCTTTACTTTATAAATTAAAAGTATATTTAATTGGGTATGTCTTTATTAGCAGCATGAGAACAGACCAATACAGTGGTTGTACTAATTTACATTCCTTCCAACATTGTACAAGGGTTTTCTTTTTTCTGCATCCTCACCAACACTTATTTCTTGTCTTTTTGATAACATCTAATCTAACAGATGTAAGATGATATCTCATTGTGGTTTAATTTGTTTTTTCCTAATGATTAGTGGTGCTCAGCATTTTTTTTCTTGAACCTCTTGGCCATCTGAATGTCTTCTTTTGAGAAATGTCTCTGGATGCTTTGTCCATTTTCTCTTCTCTTCTCTTCTCTTTTCTTTGTTTTTTTTTTTTTTTTTTTTGAGATGGCATTTTGCTCTTGTTGCCCAGGCTAGAGTGCATTGATCCGATCTTGGCTCACTGCAACCTCTGCCTCCCAGGTTCAAGCGATTCTCCCGCTTCAGCCTCCTGAATAGCTGTGATTACAGGCACAAGCTGCCACACCCAGCTAATTTTGTATTTTCAGTAGAGACGAGGTGTCACCTTGTTGGTCAGGCTGGTCATGAACTCCTGACCTCAAGTGATCTGCCCGCCTCAGCCTCCCAAAGTGCTGGGATTACAGGTGTGAGCCATTGCGCCTGGCCGCTTTGCCTATTTTATTTTATTTTGAGATGGAGTTTTGCTCTTATTGCGCAGACTGGAGTGCAATGGCACGATCACGGCTCATCACAACCTCTGCCTCCCAGGTTCAAGCAATTCTCCTGCCTCAGCCTCCCAAGTAGCTAGGATTACAGGCATGCACCACCATGCCCAGCTAATTTTGTATTTTTAGTAGAGATGGGATTTCTCCATGTTGGTCAGGCTGGTCTTGAACTGACCTCAGATGATCTGCCCACCTCGGCCTCCCAAAGTGCTGGGATTACAAGAGTGAGTGAACCCGGCCCACTTTGCCCATTTTCTAATTGGGTTATTCGTTTTCTGTCTATTGAGTTGTTTGAGTTTCTTATTTATTGTGGATGTTACTCCCTTATCAGATGTATGATTTACATATATTTTCTGTCACTCTATGGGTTATCTCTTTGTTCATTGTTTCCTTTCTGTCCAAAAGCTCTGTATCTTGTCTAAAATCCCATTTGTCTATTTTTGCTTTTATTTATTTATTTTTATTTTTATTTTTTATTTTTTTGAGATGGAGTCTTGCTCTGTCACCCAGGCTGGAGTGCAGTGGTGCAATCTCAGCTCACTGCAACCTCTGTCTCCCAGGTTCAAGCAAGTCTCCTACCTCAACCTCCTAAGTAGCTGGGATTATAGGCGTGTGCCACCATGCCTAGCTAATTTTTATATTTTTTGGTAGAGACAGGATTTCACCATGCTGGCCAGGCTGGTGTTGAACTCTTGACCTCAGGCAATCCGCTTGCCTCAGCCTCCCGAAGTGCTGGGATTACACGTGTGAGCCACCACGCCTGGCCTATTTTTGCTTTTATTACCTGTGCTTTTGAGGTCATAGCTAAATAACCATTGCTCAGATCAATGTCATGGAGCCTTTCCTCTAGGTATTCTTCTAGTTGTTTTACAGTCTCAGATCTTATATTTAAGACTTTAATCCATTTTGAGTTGATTTTTTATACTGTGTGAGAGTAAGGATCCAATTTTATTCTTCTGTATGTGGATCCAATTTTCCTAGCACAGTTTGTTGAAGAGACTGTCTTTTCTCCATTATGTATTATTAACACCTTTGTCAAAAATTAATTGACTATTAGTGCATGGGTTTATTTCTGGGTTTTCTATCTTGTTACATTAGTTGATGTGTCTATTTTTATGCCAGCACCATACTGTTTTGATTATATTAGCTTTATAATATATTTTGAAATCAGGGACTGTGATGTCTTTAGCTTTGTTCTTTTTGCTCAAGATTGTTTTGGCTAGCCAGGGTCTTTTATGGTTGTATATGAATTTAAGGATTGTTTTATTTCTATAAGAAATGACATTGGAATTTTGATAGGGACTGCATTGAATCTGTAGATCACTTTGGGTAGTATGAATATTTTAATAGTATTAATTCTTCTAATTTATCAACACAAGATAGCTTTCCATTTATTTGTGTTTTCTTAGTTTTTTTAAACAATGTTTTAGTTTCCAGTGTACAGATCTTTTAACTCCTTGGTTAAATTTACCCGTAAGTATTTTATTTTATTTTAGTTACTACCACATGCCTGGCTAATTTTGTATTTTTAGTAGGGACAGGGTTTCTCCATGTTGGTCAGGTTGGTCTCGAACTCCAGACCTCAGGTGATCCGCCTGCCTCGGCCTCCCAAAGTGCTGGTATTATAGGCATGAGCCACCACGCCCAGCTGAAAACCACACTTTCTATTGATTAAATAATATTTCACCTTATGGAGTTACAAATTCTCACTTAATGGGGTTATAATCACTTATTTAGCTTGTTATCTATTGTTGGACATTAATATGGTTTCTAACTTTTCATTATCAAAAAATAAAAGAAAATGGACAAAACCTTAGAAAGACACAAACTACTAAAGCTGACTTAATAAGAAATAGAAAATCTGAAGATTTAGAAAATCTGAAGATTTAGAAAATCTGAATGTAACAAGTAAGGAGATTGGATTAGTAATAAAATTTCCCACAAAGAGAAGTCCACATTCAAATGGTTTCACTGGTAAAATTCTACCAAATATTTAAAGATTTTTTTTTTTTTAGACGGAGTCTCACTCTGTTGCCCAGGCTGGAGTACAATGGTGTGATCTCGGCTCACTGCAACCTCTGCCTCTGGGGTTCAAGTGATTCTCCTGCCTCGGCCTCCCGAATAGCTGGGATTACAGGCATGCACCACCACGCCTGGCTAATTTTTGTATTTTTAGTAGAGACCGGGTTTCACCACTTTGGCTAGGCTGATCTCAAACTCCCAACCTCGTGATCTGCCCACCTCGGCCTCCCAAAGTGCTGGGATTACAGGCATGAGCCACCACACCTGGCTAAAGAATTAATGTCAATTGCTCACAAGTTCTTCCAAAAGAGTTCTCTATGAGGCCAGTATTACCTTGATACCAAAACCAGATAAAGATATCACAGGAAAATAAAACTACAGACCAAATATTTTTATGAATATAGATACAAAAATCTTCAAAATACTAGCAAATTGAAACCAACAACATATGAAAATGATTATACACCATGACCAAGTTGGCTTAATATCCAAAATCAATTAATGTAATACACCATATTAACTGAATAAAAAACAAAAGCCATATGATTATGTCAATAGATGCAAAAAGAGCATTTAACAAAATTGAACACCGTTTTCTGATTAAAACACTCAATAAACTAGAAATAGAAACTCTTTCAACCTGATATGTGGACTTCTTAGAAAGTTAACTTCTTCCATTTATGAAAACTCACAGGTAACATAAAACTTCATGTTGAAATATTAAATACTTTCCTGTAAAATCAGAAATAAAACAAGAATGCTTACTCTTGCCACCCCAATTTAACATTTTACTGGGAGGTCAATTAGGCAAGAAAATGAAATAAAAGGTATCTATGTTGGGCAGGAAGAAGTTAACTATCTCTATCTGCAGATGACATGATCTTATATCTAGAAAATCCTAAAGAATTTATTAAAAACTATTAAAACTAATAAATTCAATAGGGTTGCTTGATATAAGATAAATATACAAAATCAATATATTTATATACACTAGCAATAAACAATCTGAAAATGAAAATTAAAAAATTTCACTTATACTCGCATCAAAAAAATACTTAGGAATAAATTTGGAAAAGTAGTGCAAAACTTGATCCCTGAAAATTGTATAACATTATTGAAAGAGATGAAAGAATACCCAAATAAATGGAAATACATCTCATGTTCATTGATTGGAAGACTGGATGTTGTTAATACAGCATATTCCCCAAATTGATTTAATGCAATTTATATCAAAATTGCAGCTGCTTTCTCTTCTCTTCTCTTCTCTTTTCTCTTCCTTTTTCTTTTTCTTTTCTCTTCTCTCCTTCCTTCCTTCCTCTCTTTTTCTCTTTCTTTTCTTTCTTTCTTTTTCTTTCTCTCTCCTTCCTTCCTTTCTTTCTTTCTTTCTTTCTTTCTTTCTTTCTTTCTTTCTTTCTCTCTCTCTCTCCCCTTCTTCTCTTTCTTTTTTCTTTTCTTTCTTTCTCTCTCTCTCTTTTTCCCTCCCTCCCTGCCTCCCTTTGTTCCTTCCTTCCTTCCTTCCATATTCTTTCTCTCTCTCTTCCTTTCTTTTCTTCTCTTTTTTTTTTTTTTTTTTTTTTTAAACAGAGTCTCACTCTGTCACCCAGGCTGGAGTGCAGTGGTGCAATCTCAGCTCACTGCAACCTCTGCCTCCCAAGTTCAAACGATTCTCCTGCCTCAGCCTCCCAAGTAGCTGGGACTACAGTCATATGCCATCATGCCCGACTAATTTTTTTGTATTTTTAGTAGAGATGGGGTTTCACCATATTGGTCAGGCTGGTCTCAAACTCCTGACTTTGTGGTCTGCCTGCCTCGGCCTCTCAAAGTGCTTGGATTGCAGGCATGAACCACCTTGCCTGGCCGGCTGGCTTTCTTTTCTTCCTTCCTTCCCTCCCTTTCTCCCTCCCTTTCTCCTTCCCTTCCTCCCTCCCTTCTCTCTCTCTCTTTTTCTTTTTTTCTCCCTTCCTTCCTTCTCTCTCTCTCTTTTTTTTTCTTTTATTTGACAGAGTCTTGCTCTGGTACCCAGGCTGGAGTGCAGTGGCGCCATCTCGGTTCACTGCAACCTCCGCCTCCTGGGTTCAAGCGATTCTCCTGCCTCAGCCTCCCGAATAGCTGGGATTACAGGTGCCCGCCGCCATGCCTGGCTAATTTTTGTATTTTCAGTAGAGACGGGGTTTTGCCATGTTGGCCAAGCTGGTCTCGAACTCCTGACCTCAGGTGATCCACTCGCCTCAGCCTCCCAAAGTGCTAGGATTACAGGCGTGAGCCAGCCTGCCTGCCTTCCTTCCTTCCTTCCTTCCTTCCTTCCATGCTTTTTGGAGATACAAGGGATCTAGATAGTAAGAAAAAAATCTTGAGAAAGAACAGAGTTGAAGGACTCAACAATTCCCAAGTTCAGAACTGAAAATGAAGTTAAGTAATCAAGACAATGTGATACTGGCATAAAGAAAGACATGTAAATCAATGGAGTAGAATTTAGAGTTAAAAAATAAATTTTCACATTATGATCAATTGATTTTTGACAAGAATGCTGAGACAATCAAATGGGGAGAAATAATATATTTTTTAAAACGTGTCCTGCTGGGACAATAGGGATAACTTTATCTGTATTAGAAGAATGAAGTTAGACTCCTACCTCATAACACGCACAAAAATTAACTCCACGTGGATCATAGACCTAAATGTAAGAGCTAAAATTATAAGACTTTTAGAAGAAAATAAATGGAAAATACTTGTGACCTTAGACAGTGTGTCTTAGATATGACACCAAAAACAAGCTACAAAAGAAAAAACAGATAAATTGGACTTTGTCAAAATTAAAAACTTTTGGGCTGCAAAGGATACCGTCAAGAAAGTGAAAGGATAACCTTAGAGAAAATACTTGCAAATCATATATCTGATAAGGGACTAGTATCCAGAATATATAAAGAACTCTAAACAACTTGATAAAAAAGATACATAACCAAATTAAAATATGGGTAAAGGATCTAAATAAACATTTCTTCAAAGAAGAGGTACAAATGGCTAATAAGTATATTAAATGATGCTGAATATCATTAGCTATCAGGGAGATGCATATTAAAACTATAATGAGATCCCACTTTACACTTGCCAGGATAACTATAAATAATAGCAATGGTTGGCTGGGATGTGGATAAACTGGGACTCTTACACATTGCTGGATAGAATGTAAAAAGCTGGCCAGGTATGGTGGCTCATGCCTGTAATCCCAGCACTTTGGGAGGCTGAGGTGGGCAGATCACGAGGTCAGGAGTTTGAGACCAGCCTGGCCAACATGGTGGAACCCCGTCTCTACTAAAAATACAAAAATTAGCAGGGCCTGGTGGCGGGTGCCTGTAATTCCAGCTACTCGAGAAGCTGAGGCAGGGGAATCGCTTGAACCTGGGAGGCGGAGGTTGCAGTGAGCAGAGATCACGCCATTGCACTCCAGTCTGGGCAACAAGAGCAAAACTCCGAACTCCATTTAAAAAGAAAAAAAAAAGAATGTAGAAAGCTGCAGTCACTTTGGAAAACAGTCTGGCAGTTCCTCAAAAATTAAGTGTAGAGTTACCATATTACCCAACAGTTCTGCTCCCAAGTGTATACCTAAGAGAAATGAAAACATATGTCCACATAAAATCTGGTACATGAATGTTTATAGTAGCATTATATATAATAATAAAAAAGTGGAAACAACCCAAATGTCAACTTCCAAATGGATAAAGTGTGGTATGGTTATACAATGAAATGTTATTTAATAATAAAAAGGAATAAAGTACTGATGCATGCAACAACATGGATGAACCTTGAAAATACTATGCTAAGTGAAAGAAGCCAACCACAAAATACCATGTATTGTGTGATTCCGCTTAAATGACATGTCCAGAATGTCCATATTATACTTTCTATAGAGATAGAAAGTAGATTAGTGGTTTCCTGAGGCTGGGGGAGGAAGTTGGGGGAATTGGGTAGTGACTACTGGGTAAAGAGTTTCTTTCTGGGTGATGAAATGGTCTAAAATAGAAGGTGGTGGTGGTTGCACAACTCTGAATATACTAAAAACCATTGAATGAGCACTTTAAATTGGTAAATTATATGTGAATTATGTTTCAATAAAGTTGTGTCTCGATATCACTAAAAATGATGGTGTAAATATTCTTTTTCACAAATGTTTTTTGTTGTTGTTTATAGTTGTTTATTTGTACATCTAGTAATTTGTCCCAAGGAAAGAGTATGTAAAAGAACATAAGTCACTTTAAGGCCTGTAATGTATACTACAAAATTGCACTCTAGAAGGTTTATACAGTTTTGCATTTCATTAGCCTATTTTTTTTTTTATCTTTGACAACCTAAAGAATTTATTAGTGGTATTCATCTGAGGATCCTCTAGGTCTATCAGAGTGTCTTTCTTATAGAAGGCATTCAATAAATAAATGTCCTAAGTGAGCAAAACATTTTTGGTTGATTTTTAGGTGCAAATAGTTTCTTTTGATTTTAATTAAGATGACTTTATTAGTGATGTTGACATCTTTTCTTATTCTATTGGCTTTGTATAACTTTGTGGATTGTCTCTTCATGTCCTTTGCCTACTTTTCTATTGTGGTAACTATCTTTTATAAATGTTGTATAATTATTTAAAAATACATTAGTCTGGGCATGGTAGATCATGCCTGTAATCCCAGCTCTCTGGGAGGCCAAGGTGGGCAGATCGCTTGAGCCTAAGAGTTCGAGACCAGCCTGGGCAACATAGTGAGACCCCATCTCTAAAAAAAAAATAACAATAAAAATATATTAAAAGATTCAGTCATTGTCTATCATATGGATTACAAATATTCCCCCTAATTTGTCATTTGCTTGTTAATTTTATTTATGATGACTTAAAAATTACAATATATTTTTTGGTGTTCAAATCAGTTTTTGTTCCCATTGTGATATTTTCCTTTGCCTGTTTATCACTTTCTTAGAGAAAAGATAAATACTGATTCATTCTTTTGTAGGCGTTTTATGATTTCATTGAAAATAAAATCTTCAACGCATCTAGTATTCATTTGGTTGTAAGATAAAAGATAACAACGCAGGTTTCTCTTATAGTTCATCAGGTATCCTACTACTGTTTATTGAGTCATGTTTTCTGTTACCACTCTTATTATATACCAAAGTTTTACATACATTTGGGTTGGTTTCTGAGCTTTCTATTGTCTTCCATTGCTTTGTTTAAAATTTAAAGTTTATTATTCTGACTTTCCGTACTTGAATATGGTCAAATAAGTCCCCCTTTATTAATCTTGTTTTATTTAAAAATGGTCATTTTCACTCATTTTCCAGTTCAGTAGTTTTATTCTCTCAGTGTAATGTGATTTATCACCCCATTGCTCACCCTATTCATCTCCCAATTCCCAACTGAAAAACTTTAGAAGACTGAGGCTCTCGCCCTGGCCCCATCACTTTCTAGCTATGTGGGCTTAGGCTAGTTATTGAACATGTCTGACTCTCACTTTTCTCCTCTGTAAGTCAGTGAGAATTATATACTTCCTATAAGGTTGTGAGGTTCAAATGGAATAATGTGTATAGAGGCACTTGGTAAGCAATGTAGTCATATGCAGGTGCTTTTTATGGTTTTACCTAAGGGGCCAGTGAGGGCCAGAGAAGTGCCGGGACCTATGTAAGGTCACAAGAAACTTCATGTGGAATGCATCTAGAACTAGAACCCTAGCCTGTGTCCCAGGGCCCTTCCAACTGGGCTCTGCTGCCTGCAGTCCTGGGTGCCTTCTAATTAGCCTGTGTAGTGGTCTTGGTATAAGTGTTTCTCCTGTACTGTCCCCTACAGGTTGTGGCTGGCCATACCATTTCCCTGGTTCCCCCCACACTCCTGATTACCTGGAAGGGCCATCTGGATAGTGTGGCAGACATCCTGTATGTGGACAACTTCCAGCTGGTTATCAGCGCTGGCCAGGACCAGGATGTCAAGGCTTGGAAACTCTCCGGTGATGCCATTGGTATGGGTCCCGCTGAAGCTCAGCCATGCCCATGGCCCTTCTTGTCTCTGTCCCTGTCTGAACATAAGCTGGTATGAACTTTGTACTCTGTGGGGAGGGACTCTCAGGCCACAGCAGCTGCCTTTGCTTAAATAATATTACCGTCTGTCCAATTGTCCATTCAGCAAACGGTCCATCCATTCACCCATCCACCCAATATTATTCACTTATGTATATTTTTGCAAATCATATATCTGATAAAGCATATTCCTTTCCCTTTTAAAAAATAAACTTAATTGTTGCATTGTATATAAAGAAAAACATACACACCAGAAGGGTTCAGCTTGGTGAATTTTGAGAAGGTAAATACATACCCATATAGCCACCGTTCATGTCAAGAAATAATTAGGGCCAGGCGTGGTGGCTCACTACTGTAATCCCAACACTTTTTTGTCCCCTTTTCCTCCTGTGCTGTCTTCCTATGTGTTTTTTTGTTTGTTTGTTTGTTTTAGTGACCTGTCTCTACTAAAAATACAAAAATTAGCCGGGCATGGTGGTGCGTGCCTGTAATCCCAGCTACTTGAGAGGCTGAGGCAGGAGAATCGTTTGAACCTGGGAGGCAGAGGTTGCAGTGAGCTGAGATCGTGTCACTGCACTCCAGCCTGGGCAACAGAGTGAGACTCTGTCTAAAAAAAAAAAAAAGAAAAGAATTAAAAGTGACTTATGTACCACCATTACAGTATTACAGCATTCTGTATTTTTCTATGTGTTTACATTTATCAGAAAGCTTTGTATTTTCATATGCTTTCATGTTCCTGCCTAGCATCCTTTTGTTTCAACTTGAAGGGGTCCCTTTAGCATTTCTTTAAAGGCAGGTCTAATGGTGATGAACTCCTCTTGTTTTTATTTATCTGGGAAAATTTTTATTTTTCCTTCATTTTTAAAGGACAGCTTTCCTGGATATAGTATTTTTGGATGAGAGTTTTTGTTCTTTTTATAATGTGTCTCCTTGTGGATTTCTTTGACTTTATCCTAGTTGGAATCCCTTGAGCTTCTTGAATATAGGTTTCTTTTCCTTTTTAAGATTTCACACATTTTCAGCTATTATATATTCAGATAAGCTTTTTGTCCCTTTCTCTCTCTCTCTCTCTTCTCCTTCTGGTACTACCATAATGCATATATTGTCCATTTGACAATGTCTCATAAATCCCTTAAGCTTTCTTTACTCTTTAAAATTCTTTTTTCTTTTTGCTTTTTTGCTTCTCTGACTGGATATCTTCAAGTCTGCTGATTTTTCCTTCTACTTGATCAAGCCTGCTGTAGATGACTTTTGAATTCAATTATTTTACTCTTCATCTTCAGCTATAGAATTTCTGCTTTTTTTTTTTTTTTTTTTTTTTTCGAGACAGGGTCTTGCTCTGCCACCCAGGGTTGAGTGCAGTGACATGAATTCAGCTCATTGAAACCTTGACCTCCCAGCCTCAAGTGATCTTCCCACTTCAGCCTCCTGAGTAGCTGGGACTACAGGTGCATGCCATCATGCCTGGCTAATTTTTTGTATTTTTTGTTGAGACAGAGTTTCACCATGTTGCCCAGGCTGGCCTTGAATTCTTGAGCTCAAGTGATCGCCCGCCTAAGCTTCCCAAAGTGTTGGGATTATAGGTGTGGGCCACCATGGCTGGCCTCTGTTTGGTTCTTTTCTATATTTTCTGTGTCTTCACTAATATTCTCATTTTGTTCACGTATTGTTTCCCTGAGCTTGTTGAGCATTTTTATTATGGTTACTTAGAATTCTTTGTCAAATAATTCACATACCTCAATTTCTTTAGTGGCAGTTTCTGGAGATTTATTTTGTTCCTTTGGGCCATGCTTTCCTATTTTTTTGTGTGCCTTGTAACTTTATATTGGGATCCATGCATTTGTAAAATCAGCTGCCTCTCCCAGTCTTTATATACTGGCTTCATTCAGGGAAAATTCTGTACCAATCAGCTTGGCTAAAGATTCAGGGGGCCTCTCCAATCTTTTTTTGTGGATACTTTCAGCAGGCTTATGCATGTAAATTCGCAATTACAGGAATCTACAGGTTTTTTTTTTTTAGGAGTCCATTATCTCTTGCTCTCTCTGGTGTCTATTTGCAGTACTGCAAGTTCTCTAGAGCTGCTACAAGCTTCCCCCCAGGCCTCTGGAATATGCTGGGTCCTTTGATAGTCTGAGAGAGGCAAGACAGAAACCAGTTTCTTGGGTACCCCTCAAAGGCTAACATTGGATATGTATGCTCCAAATCTGCCTCCTCAGGGAGGAGCTGGAAGTTGGGTTGTTTTCTGTACTCATTCCACAGAGAGGCAGGAGGGACTCTGATAGTGAGTGTATGCTAGTCTAAATTGTCACCTTTGTTCTTAGTAGCCCAGTCTGGTGCCTTTTCCCGTCAGTGCTTAGATTCAGGCAAGACAGCAACTGGTTCATCATGCAGCCCTCTGAAAAGTCTGCATGTTGGATGTACATCTCAGTCTTTCCCTCCCAGGTAGAAGCTGGAAGCTGGTGGTTCCTTCCCAATCTGCTTCACTGAGCCAGGAGGAGGGATTACAAATGAGCACCATGAATTTTCCTACTGGCTTCAGTGGAGCTGTTTTTTTTTTTTTTTTTTTTTTTCCCATTCATCTGGGATGAATAGTCCTGGTTTCTGGTCCGTGTACTGTTGTTCAGTCAGTGTCTCCATAGGGGGAAGGAGGTTCTGGATCTTCCTATTCTACCATCTTGCTGATGTCACCCATTTTTTGTATCTTTCAAAGACATCTTTGACTATCCCCTAAATATAATATCTAGTGTTATCTTTTAGAAGCTTGTTTTAAAAATCAGATTTCTGAAGTATAATTTACATCCAATAAAAACACCTTTAAAAAGTATATAGTTCTATGAGGTTTCATGAATGCATACAATTGTGTAATTGGTATCACAATCAAGACATAGACATTACCCTAAAAAGTGACCTCACGTCTCCTCATAGTAAACTCTATTTCCTTCTCCTAACCCCTGGCAGCCATTGATCTGTTTGTCTCTATAGTTTTGCCTTTTCCGGATTATCATAAATGGAAACGTACACATGTAGCTGAGTGAAAGTCTTTCACTTAGCATAATCAATTCGAGATTCATCTTTGTTGTTGAATGTATCAGTAGTTTGTTCTTTTTATTGCTGAGTATTATTCCACTGTATGGCTCTGTCATAGTTTGTTGATCCATTCATCAATTATAGGACATTTGGGTCATTGTCAGTTTTGGGTGATTATGAATGAAGCTGCTTTAAACATTGTTTTCATTTCTGTTGGGTAAGTATTTAGAAGCAGAATGGCTGGGTTGTATGGTAAGTGTATTGAAACTTTATGAAAAATGACCAAACTGTTTTACATTTCTACCATTGTGTCTTCATTAACATTTGGTGTTTGATCTGTTATTATTTTAAATTTTAATAATTTATGATTATAGCATGAGATTTCAATACTCTTCTCTCAATAATTTATAAAACAACTATACAGAAAATCATTAATGATATAGAATACTTGAATAACACTATCAAATTAATTAACATTTATAGATCATTCATAAACAAAATAAACATTATTTTTAAGTGCACACAGAACATTAATTCAAACAGTCCATATTCTGGGCCACAAAACAAATTTCAATAATTTCAAAAGGATTTATGCCATACAAAGTATGTTCTCTGATCCCAATGAAACTGAATTATAAATAAAAAACAGAAATATCTTTGAAATATCCCTAAATATTTGGAAGCTAAATGACACATTTCTAAATAATCCATGGGCCAAAAAAGAAATCCAGAGGGAAATTAGAAAATATTTTGAACTGAATGAAAATGAAAATGTAACATTTCAAAATTTATGAGATGCCACAAAAAACAGTAGTAAGGGGGAAATTTATAGCACTAAATGCCTATATTGGAAGGAAAAAAGTTCAAATCACCAGCCTCAACTTCCACGTTAAGAAACTAGAAAGAGGTCTGGTGTGGTGGCTCACGCCTTTGGGAGGCAGGTGGGAGGATCATTTGAACCCAGGAGTTCAAGACCAGCCTAGGCAACATAACAAGACCCCATCTCAATTAAAAAAAAAAAAAAAGAAAGGAAAAAGAAACTAGAAAGAAAGAGCAAATTGAACCCAAAGTAAATAGAAGAAAGGAAATAATAAAGATTAGAATGGAAATCGATGAAACAGAAAAGTAAAAAATAATAAGGGAAATCAATGAACCCAAAAGCTGATTCTTTGAAAAGATAAATTAAATTGATAAACCTCCAGCTAGACTGGGCAGGAAAAAGAGAGAGAAGACACAAATTACCAATATCAGGAGTGAGTGAGATGACATCACTCAATGATTCTACAGATGTTAAAAGGATAACAATGAAATACTATAAACAACTTTATACAATAAATTTGGCAACTTATATGAAATAAACTCCTTGAAAGAAACAAACTACTAAAGCTTACACAAGAAGAAACAGATAACCCGAATATCCTTATATCAAAGAAATTAAATTTGTAGTTTAAAACTCTCCTCACAAAGATACTTCCAGGCCTAAATGGCTTCCATGGTGAATTTTACCAAATATTTGAAGGGGAAATAATATAAGTTCTACAGAAACTCTTCCAGAAAGTTGAAAAGGGTACAACACTTCCCAACTCATGAGGCAACTTGGTACCAAAACCTGACAAAGACATTATAAGAAGAAAGCGAGAAAGAAAGAAAGAAAGAAAGAAAGAAAGAAAGAAAGAAAGAAAGAAAGAAAACTATCGATTAATATGCCTCATAAGCATAAATGCAAAATATCTTAACAAAATTTTGCAAATAAAATCCAGCAATATATAAGAAGGGTAATATATCATGATCAAATAGGGTTTACCCCAGATATACAATGTTGGTTTAATATTTGAAAATCAATGTAATTTATTATATTAATAAAGTGAAAACCTATGTGATTATCTTGATACAATAAAATCATTTGACAAAATTCAACATCCATTTTTCTGATAAAAACATTTAGCAAAATAGAAGAAACTTTCTCAACCTGAGGAAGTGCATCTGTGAAAAAACCTGAAACTAACTTCACACCTAATGGTGAAAGGCTGAGTACTTTCCCCTGACCAGGAATAAGACGTGTCGCTTTGATTCAAAATTGTACTAGAAGTGTAGAGGGCAATTAGAGGAGGAAAAAAAAAAAGGCATTCAGATTGGAAAGGAAGAAATAAAACTGTTTTTATTTGTAGTTGACTAATTGTCTATATAGAAAATCCAGTGGATTTTACTAAAAAGAGTTAGTAAGGAGTTTAACAAGGTTGCAGGATACAAGATCAATATAAAAAATCAATTGTATTTCTATATACTAGCAATGAACAGTCAGAAATTGAAGTAAAAGATACATTTACGAAAACATAAAACATAAATACCAAGATATGTAAGCACACAGAAAAGTACTACAAAACATTGCTGAGACAAAGAATAGAAGATTTACTGTTAATGGGTAGAAGACTCTCTGATTAAGAATAAAATTATCTCCAAATTGATTTATAGGTTAACTGAAATACCAATCAATATCCCAGAAGAATTTTTGTAGAAATTGACACACTGATTCTAAAATTTATTTAGGCCAGTCAAAATAGCTTTGGCAAAAGGAAACTAAGATGAAGAGCTAACATTGCCTGATTTCAAGACTTATTGTGAAGCCATGGTAATCAAGACAGTGTGGTAATGGCAGAGAGACAGACAAACAGATCAGTGGAATGACACAGAAAGTCCAGAGATATATCCATACATATATGGACGTCTGTTTCTGACAAAGGTGCAAAGGCAATTCAGTGGAGAAAAGACAGTCTTAAAGCAAGGAACTTGGATCCATACCTCACACCACATACAAAAAGCAATTCAAAATGGGCTGTGCATGATGGTTCACACCTGTAATCCAAGCACTTTGGGAGGCTGAGGTGGGAAGATCACTTGAGGCCAGGAGTTCGAGACCAGCCTGGCCAACATGGCAAAACCCCATCTCTGCTAAACATACAAAAAATTAGCCAGGCATGGCGGTGCCCGCCTGCAATCCCAGCTACTCGGGAGGCTGAGGCACAAGAATTGCTTGAACCTGGGAGGCGGAGGCTGCAGTGAGCCAAGATTGCGCCACTGCACTGCAGCCTGGGTGACAGAGCAAGACTCTGTCTCAAAAAACAAACAAAACAAAAAACAAAACAACAACAACAAAAAATGGAACATAGAACTAAAGGCAAAAGTTAAAACTAAAACTTCCGGAAGAAATCGTAGGAGAAAACCTTTGTGACCTTGGTTTAGGCAAAGATCGTTTGGATGCAACACCGATAGAGCATGATTCGTAAAATATCAAGTTAATAACAGTTTATCAAACTTAAAAACTTCTGCTCTTCAAAAGACATTGTTAAGAGAACAAAGATAAACCACAGACTGGGAGAAGATATTTGCAAATCCTATATCTGATAAAGCTCCTATTTAGAATATATAAACTCTCAGAACTCAACAAGGAAATAAGTAATACAATAAAAACATTAGAAAAAGGTTTGGATAGACACTTCACCAAATTTGAAGAGACTTCACTGTGAGAATTAAAGAGGAAACATGAAGGACAGCTCGACAGTCAACAGGGACAGGTTTATTTTAAATAAACCTGATAGGGGCGGCCGGCTGAGTTAGGTTAGAGCCACACTCTCTTACAGACTAAGAGTTTTTAAGGATCCGGGGTGGGAGAGTTTATTAGAGGCTTGGACTGCTTCTGTGTCTCTTTGTTGTGCTTATCTGGGAGGGAGAGTTGTGTGTCTGTTCTGCCATCTTTCTGCAGCTGCAGGCATATCCCCCGGGTCTGCTTTTAGCTTCCCTATCTTAGTGCACCTGAAGGGAAAGGAATGTGCTTATTAAGACCCACTGTTTTACTGGACCCCACTGTATGGGGGTGAAGTTTAGCAGTTACCCAAGAGACTTTCCCTCCACCTCCCTCTGTGCCCAAGCTGTCTTATCTGTGTTTTACTGTCTGCTCTTTTTGGCTGCTTGTAGTTAGAAGAGAAGTGATTTCCTTGAAATGCATGAGGCTAGAAAGGGAGCTGGAACTTAAAGTGGTGGTGTTTGTCCGAGATGACGGTACTCCTGCTCTGTCATTCACCAAAGGAAATATATAGAAGCATGGAAAACAATGCTCAATATTTATTCATTAGAAGAGAAATACTAATTAAAACCGCTGTAAGATACCATTTATCTTATTAGAATGGCTAAAATTAAACAATATTGATCATATTAAGATGGTATATGAAGGAGCTGAAACTCTCCTGCACGGCTAATAGGAATATAAAATGGTTCAACCACTTTGGAAAGCATTTTGGCAGTTTCTTAAAAAGTTAAATGTGCCCCTATGATATGAATCAGCTGTTCCACTTCTATGAAAGCATATGCCCAGGTAAAGACTACATACATAAATGTTCACAGCAGTATTTTTTTGTGACAGCCTCAAACTAGAAGTGATTCAAATGTCCATTAATAGTTGAGTTGATAAACTATGGTTTATGGAATATCACTCAGCAATAAAACACAATGAAGAATTGATATGTTATATAGCGTGGTTGGATCTCAAAATAATTATGCTTAGTGAGAGAAGCCAAATGAAAACCTGTACATATTGTATGATTCTATTTATTTTTTCCCGACCATTTACAACTGCACTATTTATATAAAATTTTAGGAAATGCAAACAAATTTATAGTGTGACAGCAGATAACTGGTTGAGGATAAGGGGCTGATGAGGGTTGGAAGGGTGGGAGCTCAAAGAAGCAGGAAGAAACTTTTGCAGGTGATGGATATGTACACATTAAATAAAAACCGGTTATTGCATGTCAATTATACTTCAATAAAACTGTTAAGAATAGTCATCCTACTAGGTTTATAGTGGTATCTTACTGTGATTTTAATTTGCATTCCTCTAGTGACTAATGATGTTGAAATATTTTCTTGCACTTATTAGTTATCCATATATCTTCTTTGATGAAATGCCTGTTCAGATCTTTTGCCATTAAAAAAAATTGTGTTGTTTTCTTATTGAGTTTTAAAAATGCCTTATTCTGGATACAAGTTCTTGATCAGATATGAGGTTTTGAAAATATTTTTCTCCATTACTGTGGCTTGTGTTTGCATTCCTTCACAGTGCATTTTGAAGATCAGTGGCCAGACATGGTGGCTCACACCTGTAATACCAGCACTTTGGGAGGCCAAGGTGGGTGGATTGCTTGAGCTCAGGAGTTTGAGACCAGCCTGGGCAACATAGTGAGACTCTGTTTCTACAAAAAAAAAAAAAAATTAAAAATTAGCCAGGTGTGGTGGTGCATGCCTATAGTTCCAGCTACTCGGGAGGCTGAGGCAGGAAGAGTGCTTGAGCCCGAGAGGTTGAGGATGCAGTAATCTGTGACTGAGCCACTGCACTACAGCCTGGGCAACAGAATAAGACCCTGTCTCAAAAAAAGAAAAAAAAATCAGAAGTTTTAAATTTTAGCATTGTATGCAAGAAATTTTTGCCTAACCCAAGGTCACAAATGTTTCTACTATATTTTCTTCTATAAGTTTTATAGTTTTCACTCTTACTTTTTGGTCTATAATCATTTTGAGTTAATTTTTGTATATGTTGTGAAATATGAGACAAAATTTAAATTTTGCATGGAGATAGCCACTTGTTCCAGCACTATTTTTATCCTTTCTCCTTTGAGTTCCTTTTGTACTTTTGTCAAAAATCAATTTGTTATTGGCCACTCATACATCTACTTCTGTGAAGTGTCTCTTTGAGTATTTTGTTGTTTTTAAGAAATTTGGTTGCTTGTCTTTGTGTTCTTGATTTGTAGAAATTCTTTGTGTCCTGGATATGAGACTTTTAACAGGTATCCGCATTGTGAGTACTTTTATCAGTATATCGCTTGCCCATTCATTTTCCTGATGGCATCTTTTGATGAGCAGAAATTTTTAATTTTGATGAAGTCCAACTTACCAAGTTAAAGAACATGTTAGGTACTTAAAAATTGTGGTAAAAATATATAGCATAAAACTTACCATCTTAACCATTTTTAAGTCTACAGTTCAGTAGTGTTAAGTATATTCACACTGTTGTGCCATAGATCTCTGGAACTTTTTCATTTTGCAAATCTGAAGCTTTATAGCCATTGAACATACTCCTCCATTTCCCCTTGCCTCCAGCCCCTGGTAACCATCATTCAACTTTCTGTTTCTGTGAATTTAACTACTTTAGTTACCCACCTAAGTAGAATAATACAATAGTCATCTTTTTGTGACTGGCATCTTTCACTTAGCATAATGGCCTCAATATTTATTAATATTGTAACATGTGACAAGATATCCTTTCTTTTTTAACATCGAATAATATTTCATTGTATGTATATGCCACATTTTCTTTATCCATTCATCCATTAGTGGACACTTTAGTTGACTCCACTTCTTGGCTGTTGTGAATTGTGCTTCTGTGAACATAGGTGTGCAAATATCTATCTCTTTGAGACCCTGCTTTCAACTCTTTTGGATAACTACCCAGTAGTGGGACTGGTGGATCATATGGTAGTTCTACTTTTCATTTTTTGAGGAACCTCCATACTGTTTTCCATAGCACATGTACCATTTTATAATCCCACCAAACATGCACAAGGGTTCCAATTTTTCTGCAACCTTGCCAACATTTGTTATTTTGTTTTTTTTTTTGTTTGTTTGTTTGAAACAACCATTCTAATGGGATGATGTTGTGGTTTTGATCTGCAGTTTTCTAATGATTCATGAAGTTGGCAATCATCTTTTCATGTGCTTGTTGGCCATTGTATATCATCTTTGGAGAAATAAATATCTATTCAAGTCTTTTGCCCATTTTCAAATTGGGTGTTGTTTTTAAGTTGTAGGAGTTCTTTATATATTATGGATATTAACCTCTTATCAGGGATATGATTTTCAGATACTTTCTCCCATTCTGTAGGCTTCCTTTTCATTGGGTTGATTGTTGATTGTGGTTTTTGTTTGTTTGTTTGTTTTGAAATGGAGGTTTGCTCTTGTTACCCAGGCTGGAGTGCAATGGTGCGATCCTAGCTCACTGCAACCTTCACCTCCCGGGTTCAAGCGATCCTCCTGCCTCAGCCTCCCAAGTAGCTCGGCTTATAGGCCCACCACACCTATCTAATTTTTGTATTTTTAGTAGAGATGGAGTTTCATCATTTTGGCCAGGCTGGTCTCGAACTGCTGACCTCAGGTGATCCACCTGCCTCAGCCTCCCAAAGTGCTGGGATTTTAGGTGTGAGCCACCACACCCAGCATGATTATGTTTCTTGATACACAGAGGTTTTCAAGTTTAATGTCTATTTTTGCTTTCATTGCCTGTTTTTTTAGTGTCATATCCAAGAAATAATGGCCTAATCCAATGTTATGAAGCTTTCCCTCCATATTTTTTCTAGGAGTTTTTACAGTTTGGGGTATTATGTTTAGGTATTTAATTCATTTTGAGTTCATTTTTGTATATGGTGTAAAATAATGGTCCAGTTTTACTCTTTTGCATGTGGCAATTCGGTTTTCCCAGCACAATTTGTTGTAGAGACTGTCTTTCCCAATTGAGTGGTCTTGGCACTCTTGTTAAATATCATTTGACTATATATGTGAGGCTTTATTTTTGGATACTTTCTTCTATTCCATTGGTTTATATGTCTGTTTTTATGCCTGTACCACACTGTCTTGATTATTGTAGCTTTGTAATATGTTTTGAAATCAGAAAGTAGATGTTTTTGTTCTCTAATAAATTTTTACTTACATTAAAATTACAAAGATATTCTCTTAGATTTCCCTCTAAAAACTAGAGATTTTGGCTTTTAATTTAGGTCTATGATCCATCTTCAATTAATTGTTGTGTAGAGAGGATGTTTTCTCTATTTCTAATTAGCCAAGAGAGTTAAAAAAATCATAAAGAGGTGTTGAATTCTGTCAAACGCTTTTTCTGCTTCTACTGTGATAATCATATAGTTTTTGTCCTTTATCCTGTTGATGTGGTAAATTACATTTTTTGAATTTTACCTTTTTTGAATGAATGTTCAACCTTGCATTCCTGGAGTAAACCCCACTTAGTCAAGATGTATTATTCTTTTAATATATTATTGAATTATATTTTACTCCTTAATGGAACTTTATTGTATTATGGCCAGGAACCCTTGAGTGCCTAAAACCTTCTTGGTCCTGGACATCTATCCTCCCATGAGTAGAGTGGCCAATGGGAATTCAAAATACCATTTTACTTTGGTTTTCTTGGTTTTGCCTAAAAAAATGCAGCATTTTTCTGGTAAGTGGAGATAGAGCTGTATGATTTTGCTTAAGGCAGGCCCCTCCCTCCCCCTAAAGCCAAACCCTGATTTTACCCTAGCTGGCCATTAGAGACAAGAACACAAGTGAAAAACAGAATGGCTCCTCCAAGTGCATTTATAACAAGTGATCCCTGCTGGGCTCAGTGGCTCATGCCTGTAATCCCAGCACTTGAGAGACCAAGGTGGGAGGATTACTTGAACCCAGGAGTTTGAGGCCAGCATGGGCAACAACGTGAGACCCTGTCTCTACAAAAAATTAAAAACTTAGCTGGGCATGGAAGTGTGCACCTGTAGTCCCAGTGACTGAGGAGGCTGAGGTAGGAGGATTGCTAGAGCCCAGGTGTTTGAGGCTGCAGTGAGTTATGACTGTGCTACTGTACTCCAGCCTGGGGAACAGAACAAGACCCTGTCACAAAAAATAAAAATAAAAATAAAATAAAATAAAGTAAAATAAAATAAAATAAAAAATAAAATAAAACAAATTATCTAAAAAGCATGCCCTCTCAGTATTCGAGAGTCCTGTTTGGATTAGTAAATGTTCTATTCTTGAAGAAACCCCAAGAAGGGCTTGAGAAGGGGGCTGGGAGCCGTCCCCACCTCCAAACAGCAAGTATATATCTTTTGTTCCGTGTCCTAAGTGAGGGTATAGGTGGCCTCTAACCCAACTGGAATAAAGGCCCTGCCTCACATGTGCAAATGCTGCCTGCCCATGTAAGGGAGGGAAAAAGCTGTCTCTCTATTTTTCGTTAAAAACAACCCTTTCAGCTCATCTCTGTTCCTATATTTGTGTGCCTCTTTTAAACAATGTATAATTGAGTCTTATTTTTTTCATCCTGTCTGACAATCTTTACCTTTTAATTGGATATTTAGTCCATTTAAATATCAACAGTTACTTATGTAGTTGGGTTGAAGTCAGTCATCTTGCTATTTATTTTTTCTGTTTATCCTGTCTATTCTTGGTTTCTTTTTTCTTCCTTTTCTTATTTCTTTTGGATTAATCAAATATTTTAAAAATTGTTGTTTTATGTCCTCTATTTGCTTTTTAAATGGTATCTTTTATATTATTCTTTTAGTGATTACCTTAGAGATTATATGTATTCTTGACCTAGTGCTACTTCCTGTGCAAGAATCTTACATCCCCCCATTTTTATGTTATTATTATATATTTTATTTCTACATAAGTTATGTCTTCCTATAAGACATTGTTATTATTATTTCTTTCAGCAGTCAATTTCCTTTTATGGTTACTCACATCTTTACCATTTCTGGTGTTCTTCATTCTTGAAGTTCTAGGATTCTGTCTGTAATTGTTTTCCTTTAGTCTGAAGAACTTCCTATTTCTTATAGTGTTATCTGCCACTAATAAATTCTCAGATTAATACTTTTCTGATCAAATTTTCTAATCAAATTTTCAGATCAATAGTTTATTGATAGTTTATTGATCTGAAAATATCTTTATTTTGCTGTAAAATTTAAGACTATTTTACTGGGTATAGAATTCTCAGCTAGCAGTTTCTTTTCTTTCAGCATTGAAAAAAATCACTCAATGGTCTTCTGGTGTTCATATTTTCTGTTGAAAAGTCAGTTGCAAGTTGCTTCTTTGAAGGTAATTTGTCTTTTTTCCCTCTGGCTGCTTTTGGTTTTCAGCAGTTTGACTATGATGTGCCTAAGTGTGGTTTTGTTTGTATTTACCCTGCTTGGAGTTCACTGATCTTTTAAATCTGGAAGTTGATGTCTTTCATCAGTTTTGAAAAGCATTCAGATATTATCTCTTCACTATTACTTCTGCATTATTCTCTCTCTCCTCTCATTGTGGGGGTACTAACTATATGTATACCAGACTATTTGTCTCATAGGTCTCTCATGCCCTATTCTTTTTTTGTTTTTTCATTTTTTTTCAATCTCTGAATTCCAGACTATTTTTTTGCTGACCTGCCTTCCAGTTCACGAATCCTGTCCTCTTCTGTATGCAGCTTGCTATTAAATCTATTGAATTAGTTCTTAATTTTAGATGTATTTTTTTAGTTTTAGAATGTCCATTTGATTCTTTTCTATAGATTACAATTCTGTTCCACCATTTTATTCAATTTTGCTTAATTTTATTTAACATTATTTGTAACAGTTATTTGAAGTTTTAATCTGCTAACTCCAATGTCTGAATCTTCTGGAGGGTCCACTTCTAATGCCTATTTCTTCTCTTGATTATTGGTTATATTTGCCTTTTCACATGTCATATATACAAAATAAAATTAAAAAAAAAACCCAAAACTTTTCTGGGCCATAAATGGACTGTAAAGACTTTAGCTGATATTATTTCCCCCAGAGCATTTGCTCTTTCCTCTGTATAGGGCTGAGCATCTCCATCCAGTTGGGGATTGAACTGGGTTGGGGCTGGATAGCAGCTTTAGGAGGACTCAGTTTGCCTCTGTGTTCAGTTGTCTCAAGGTTGAAATCCGTGTCTGTTTCAGGCTCCTCCTTCAGTGGGACTCTGTCTCCCAATGATCTCATTCTGCTTTTCTATACCAGCACCTACAACCCCAGCCTCCCTGGTGCTCGGCAGATGTCCTAACAGAAAAACAGCTGTGCATTCAGACGAGACTTAATTAATCACGCCAGCCACAGTGGATGTCAGAAGCTCTGCTGGTTTCTCTCTCTCTAAGCCAAGTCTGATTCTCATTCAGCCTGTGTGTAGACTCAGGAGTGCCCCCGAGACAAGAAAGCAGCTCCCACTCCCAGCTCTTCTTGGAAAGACTCATCTCTTTCTGTCATCTTAGTTCACCTGGCCCTCTTTGCTTCTACTGCTCTCCAGTGATTTTTTTTTCTTAAATGATTTTGTTACCTATCTGTTTTATTTTTCTTAACTTTAAAAATCCTGCAGCAGGAGAATGGCCTACTACTCATTATTCTCTGCCCAGGAGCAGGACTTAATTCTGTTTTCAGTGACTACTTTTTACTCCAGCCCCATTCCTTCCCCCACCACCCCAAAGCTCATATCTGATGGGTGTCTGACCGTTTTATGCGATTGCTATTTTACACACAAGCTACCTGAAGCCCAACTGAGGATGATTCCATAGTATCACTGCCATAGTACTCTCCCCAACTCAGTTCACATGTGGGGAAGGATGCTTTAGGCCTGAGCTCCGAGTGTGTCCTAGGGCTTCTGTCTGGCTCATCCACATATTTGTTGAATACTCGGTGTCATGCCTGGCGTATGGTGGGCACTTAACATTTGAGTGAGTGTGGGGGCTGAGGATAACAACTCCTTGAAGGTAGAGGATAAGGGGCAGAGGGCTTGGAGGAGGGGGTATGCCAGTTGTGGTTCTGAGCAGTGTCTGGTCAAATCACAGGAACGTTTGGCCTGAGTGTGTGGAAAAGACTACAGGATGCCCGTGATGGTCCTCATGAAAACAGAGCAAGCTTAGAGGAAGAGGGTGACTCCACTGGCACCACCCAGGCCTTACATCTGGAGCTGCAGTGAGTGAGCACAGCCTGCTTGATCTTCTCTGGCCTGAGGAGGGAGAGGCTGTGAGTCTTCCCAGGTCCTGGGAAGCCTCTACCTGGGTTGGGTAGAGCTAGGCATGGGTGGGGAGGACCCTCAGAAGGCCAGAGGCTTGAGGGTTGCAGGCAGCTCTACTCCACAGTGGCAGCTATGGCTGGAGAACCCAGGCCCTATTTTAGCCCAGCTCAGCTGAAAGGTTGAGCAGTGAAAGGGGAAAATACAAAAACCCAAGTGCTTGGATGGGGCCCTGTCCCCCAGCCAGGCCCAGATTTGCTGCAGCTGGCTTCCCTGCAGAGGTCATTGCTGCATGGCCAGAGGTCCCTGGCAGAGGAGTGCTCAGGCCCAGGCCCAAGGCCCTGATCCTGAGAGGACATTTGTGTTATTTCCCTGATTTGCAGGGAACAGCAGGCTGCTGGCTACTTGTTCATCCCCCTGCAGGTTCATCTCCTACCCACTCCATCCACTCCATCTTTATTCCTGACCAAGTCTCCAGTAATTCTGGTTCATTCAAGAAAATGTGTATTGAGATCCTACTGACTGACAGACCTTATGCTAGGTTCTAGAAATACAAGACATCCAGACACAGTCCTGCCTCAGAGAACTCACAGTTTACTCAGGGAGGTGGACATGCAGACTCATGGCTGCAGTTTTATGTGATAAGTAATGAGAGTATTAGGAACAGGGATGGCTCAGAGGACAATCTACGTGATTCAGTGGATCAAGTAAGGGAGGCTTCATAGGAGAGGTGATTTTGGAGTCAGGTTTTGACATTTAAGTAGGAGTCTGTCAGGCATCCACAGAATCTTTGTGACTCCCATGCTTCCATTAAGGCATACATCTTGACAGTACAGTGGAGGGACATCAAACAAGGCAAAGGCAGGGTTTCCCTGGGGCAGGGGGCAGACATGTTTAAATAGTCCACAAGGGGAGGTCCAGATAAAGTCAGACCGGGTATCAGGTCTGCATGGTGGAGAGGACAGAGTGGTGGGAGAGTGGCAGGACTGCTGGGCCAGCTGGATCCAGGCTTTGCAAATGTTAATTCCATACTTGCCCAGTGATGGGCTCTGGGGAGTTTGGCGTAAGGGAGGGATGGAAGATTGGAAAGGATCAGGCCGGGAAGGGGAGAGCCTTCAGGGTTTCTGGGAGGGTCACCCTGCTTTGCAGTGGGGGGACATCTTGTGAAGGAAAGCCCCCCACACTAGGGAGCAGCGGGATCTGGCTGAGGCCCTGATATACCAGCGGCGGGAGCAGGCAGTGCTGATGGCCCTCCTGCATGGGAAGGCAGATAAGGAGGCAGACGCTTGGGCCAAGCTGCAGAAGATGGCCCTGATGTCCCCGTGGGCCGGAGAGCACCCCCTGGAAGACATTGAGGACAGCTGGAACAAGTGGGAGTCCAGGGACAAGCAGGTGAGGCTGGGAGGGGAGCACAGGGAGGGGTGCAGGGACCCCAACTCGCAGCCTTCATTCTTGGGCATGGCTCCTGCAGGTGAGCAAAGTCTTGGGAGTGGAGTATAAGCCCAAGGAACGCTTGCGGAATACCAGGTTCCTGTCCACCAGGGTGCCGTATGGCTGGATGAAGCATAAGGTGAGGCGGGATGGGGCAGCTCCCCAAGAGGCTGGGTCAGGGGCCAGGGGATCCCATGTCCACCAGCAGCCACCCTTGTGCCCACACAGCCCTTCAGTGGGGGTGGACAGGAGCCTTTGTCCTTTAACGGGATTCTGGGCCATGGATGGGTCTGGGATGAGACTGACGTGGCTGGTTTGTTTGCCAAGGCCCTGGCTGAGGTCAGTGGTGCAGCTTTTGTCCTTGAGGACAAGCCTCAAGGGCCTGTAACAAGGTCCCCTTGGACGGGGACCCTGTCTATAGCCTCCAAGCATTTCGTATGGTCTGTGGCTGTCTATTTGCTGGTTAGCATATTTCCCACCTGTGTCCCCACTACCTTGGTGCTCAAACAGCAGACCAGGGCATCATGCCAGGCCCATAGTAACAGACAGGGTAAACGGAAGGAGTGGCTCTCCATCAGGGACAGAAAGGAGCAGGGGATGTTCAAAAGAGCAGATTGAGCTCCAGATTTGCGATCCCAGCCTCTCCCAGCCTCCCCGTCCTTGTCTGCCGTTTGTGGGAGCTCCCTCCTCCCTGTGGTCCCCTTAGGAATAAAGGAGATAACACTGAAGGCCATGTCCCTGCAGGGCCCCCCTGTCCCGGGCTGGGGAGAGGCTGGTGTGAGATGGATTGCTCCAAGGAGCTCTTTGCACCTGGGCCTCACCCAGGGTCCAGCTCGAGGCCTCATTCTCAGAAGCGGGCAGTCTGCTCGCCAGCTCACAGAGTTGCCACAAGCACTGTAACTGGGTGGAGAGCAGGGCTGGGCACCTGGCCTGGTGCAGGGTGGATGCATGGGCCCGCAGGCCACGGTGGTTAGTGGCAGCCACAGTCCTTTGGACACACCTTGGCATGGGAAGACCTCAGGGTGCCTCCTTCCTGCGAGTCTACTCTTGATCCTGGGTGTCCCCGGCTCCAACTGGTGCCCCGTTCCCTCTCCCCACTCTGTTCCCTGCAGATCTCGCCTCAGGTCTACCAAAGCCTGCACTTCAGTGATCTGACGCCCACTCAGCAGCCTGACTTCCCGACCAGCAGGGGCCCAGACCAGCAAGACCAGCACGTCTGCCTGGTGGCCCACCATGTCCAGAAGGACCTGGTGCCCAGCAGGGAGCAGGCTGTGCTGGATACCATGGACAGCACACCGGCGACCCCCTCCTCCCCATCTTCCTTGTTATCTGTCACTGCCTCAGCCTCTAGGCTGCTGGACTCCAGCTTGCCCACCTTCCTGAGGCCCCAGTTCTCCTTCTTGCTGCGGCCCCAGTCGGCCTCCACGGCCCATTCCACCCCCTCGGTCCCATCCCCGGTGTCCAAGTCCACCCTGCAGAGGTCAGTGACCCCCAGGCACATTGTCTCCTTCGAGCGGCCCCCAAGGCCTCTGAAGGCCACCTTCATGTCCTCTGTGAAGGGGGGCTCCCACGTCAGGTTCTGAGGTGCTCCACTGTCTTCTCTAGTCCTCCAGCAGGGCAACCAGGCCCATGGCGGTCCTGCATGTTCCTGGCTTATTCCCTACCAGACCCAGAGGATGTGGCCCTTCCCCCAGCCACCCCACTCGGCCTCTCTGGGGAAGTCCACCTGTCTCCTAATCTTGTCTTCTCTCTGGCCCTGCACAGAGCCCTGGGGCAGAAAATAAATGTTCTCAGCTGTGGGCATCCACAGGTGATGAGGTTGGGCTGTGTGTTCCCTGCCCCCTTAGGTTCTTCCTTATCTGATACCGGTCACATCCCCTGGCCCTGGCAGAGGCAGAGAGGAGAGTCCCTTTCCAAGGACACCTGGGCATGGCTGGTTGGCTTGGAAACTCGGTTCAGCCTCATGGCAAGAGTGAGGCCTGGCAGCCATCTGGTGAGGCTCATGGCTGTTTGTCTTCTGCCTCTGCTATCTGTCAGTCTTCCCCCATCATCAAACACTCCACCCCAAGCACGCTGTTCTGTCCCGTGTGCAGAGAGGGCTGGAAGCATGGTGGGCAGCACCCCTCCTGGCTCTGCCGCTGTCAGGCTATGGAGTCCCATGTGTCCTTCCCCTCTGGCCCAGAGGCACCTGTCCAGACCTCTGCTGGGCCATCAGCCCTCTCGGCAGCTGGAGATCCCATTCTGGGGCATGTGGGGCCCTCTGGACACATCACCTGCAGCCTGAAGGGAGCTGGGGCAGCCCACTGCTGCTGAGCAAGGAGGAGGTGGGCTATAGGCTGGGGTTCTTGGGGGATCTCTCTAACTGTCTCAGTGTCCCCACTGACCCTCCTGTCCAGTCCGAGGCTCAACCCTGAGGTGTGCATGTGTCGTTTCTCATCTCGCTGTTTCTCCTTCCATTTCCCTTTACGCTTCACAGGGGTGGAAGCAGGGGCTCCTCACCACCACTCTGCTGGGAGGTTTGTTTTTTTTTGTTTTTGAGACAGAGTCTCGCTCTGTCACCCAGGCTGGAGTGCAGTGGCACGATCTCGGCTCACTGCAACCTCCGCCTCCCAGGTTCAGGTGATTCTCCTGTCTCAGCCTCTCGAGTAGCTGGGATTACAGGCATGTGCCGCCATGCTCGGCTAATTTTTGTGTTTTTAGTAGAGACAGAGTTTTGTCATGTTGGCCAGGTTGGTCTTGAACTCCTGACCCAAAATAAGCCACCTGCCTCGGACTCCCAAAGTGCTGGGATTACAGGCGTGAGCCACCGCGCCCGGTCTGCTGGGAGTTTCTGCGTCACCTGTGCCTCCTTCCTGGGGTCGCTGCATCCTCTCCTGTATGAAGAAATTATGATCTAAGCCCTCCCAGCTTGGTTCTTGCATTAAGGAGTCAGGGGCACCCAGGAGCCAGGCATTATTGAGGCCAAAATCCATCTGCAGGCTGTATCCCAATACCATCTCTGTATCCGTTTCCTAGTGCTGCTGGAAAAAAAGTAACACACTTGATGTCTTAAAACAACAGAAACTAATTGTCTCAGCTCTGGAGCCTGGAGGTCAAGGTGTCAGCTCGGAAGAGGCTGCAGCTTACGTGTCAGTAGCTTCCCAGTAAACCCACCCAGCAGCCCTTGTTGATTTTCATCTTCACAACAAACACCTATTAAGTGCCTTCTAATCTAGAAAACTCTTCCTTATGGTGGAGCTGAAAAAGGCGTCTGTCTGGGGCTGAGGAGAGGCCTGCTGTCTGGGCCACAGAGGATCATGGCATGTGTCCCCAGGAGGAGGTGCTGGGGATCAGATACCTTTGTGGTCGGGGTTGGGGGCACAGGTGATGGGGCCCTGCCCAGGCCACACAGACCCCAAGCAGTGCCTCCCCTGACATTCCCCTCATACCACCTCCCCTGGGAAGGGGCTTCTCATTTTAGACCCCTGCGTTTGCGTCCTAGGGCTTCTGGATGCCCCTGGAAGTTGGTAACAGAGCACCCCACACAGGGGCCTTCAAACAATAGACATTAATTTTTTCACAGTTCTGGAGGCCAGAAGCCCAAAATCAAGGTGTCAACAGGGCACCTTGAACCTGGTAGGGGAGGACCCTTCCTTGCCTCTTCCAGCTTCTGGTGTTTGCTGGTAATCCTTGCTTGGCGTTCCTTGGCTTAGAGGTGCATTCCCCGCCCCGCTCCTCACTCTGCCTCCATTGTCACACGGGCATCTCCTTCATGGGTCTCCATGGTGCCTCTTTTCTTTTCTTTTCTTCTTCCTTCCTTCCTTCCTTTTCTCCTCCTTCTTCCTTCTGCCTTCTCCTCCTCCTCCTCCTCTCTTCTTCTTCTTCTTCTCCTTCTTCTTCTTCTTCTTCTTCTTCTTCTTCTTCTTCTTCTTCTTCTTCTTCTTCTTCTTCTTCTTCTTCTTCTTCTTCTTCTTCTCCTCCTCCTCCTCCTCCTCCTCCTTCTTTCTTCTTCTTCTTTCTTCCCTCCTTCCTCCTCCTCTTCTCCTTCTCCTTTAAGACAGGGTCTCACTCTGTCACCAAGGCTGGAGTGCAGTGGTGTGATGATCATAGCTCACTGCAGCCTCAACCCCCCAGGCTCCAGTGATCCTCCCACCTCAGCCTCCCAAGTAGCTGAGACCACAGGTGCACACCACTATGTCTGGCTACTTTTTAGAATTTTTTGTAGAGGCCGAGTGCAGTGGCTCGTGCCTGTAATCCCAGCACTCTGGGAGGCCGACACGGGAGGATTGCTTGAGGTCAGGAGTTTGAGACCAGCCTGGCCAACATGGTGAAACCCTGTCTCTACTAAAAATACAAAAATTAGCCGGGCGTGGTAGTGCATGCCTGTAATCCCAGCCACTCGGGAGGCTGAGACAGGAGAATTGCTTGAATCTGGGAGGCAGAGGCTGCAGTGAGCCGAGGTTGTGCCACTGCACTCCAGCCTGGGCAACAGAGCAAGGCTGTGTCTCAAAAAAATAAAAAAATAAAAAATAAAACTTTTGTAGATACAAGATCTTGCTGTGTTGCCCAGGCTGGTCTCAAACTCCTGGGCTCAAGGGATCCTCCTGCCTCAGACTCCCAAAGTGCTGGGATTATAGGCATGAGCCACTGCACCCGACCACAGTGTCTTCTCATAAGGACACCAGGCATATAGGATTAAGGGCCCGCCCTACTCCAGTATGACTTCACCTTAACTGATGACTTCTGCATGACTGTATTTCCAAATCAGGCCACATTCTGGGGTACTGGGCCTGTGGGCTTCAGCGTATCTTTTTGGAGGACACAGGTCAACCCATAACAGCCCCCGAGGTCGGAGAAGAAGAGAGTATGGCTGCACTGAAGATTTTTCCCAGTTTCTGGTTTTTTTTTTTTTTTTTTTTTTGAGATGGAGTCTCACTCTGTCACCCAGGCTGGAGTGCAGTGGCGTGATCTCAGCTCACTGCAACCTCCACCTCCTGGGTTCAAGCGATTCTCCTGCTTCAGCCTCCCAAGTAACTGGGATTACAGGCATGTGGCACCATGCCTGGCTAATTTTGTATTTTTAGTAGATATGGGGTTTCACCATGTTGGCCAGGCTGGTCTCGAACCCCTGACCTCTGGTGATCCACCCACCTCGGCCTCCCAAAGCCTGGGATTACAGGCATGAGCCACCAGGCCCTGCCGATTTTCCCAGTTTCTAGAGCTTTCAGCTTTGTTGCTGACACCCTCTTCTTAAATCCCAGTTTGTTCTCCCAGAAAATTTCAGCTAGAGTCCCACAAACCAATGATGAACTCTAAGTTACCTGCCACCTCCTCACTGACCCAGCGACCGGTGTTTCCGAGCCAGGCACGGAACAGGGGTGGCTGTGCTTGATTCCTCTCTTCCATCTTCACCGGATTTCCCTCGTTGACTTATCTGAGAAGGAATGGGCTTGAACTCATTTTCCCTTCTGCAAAAGGATGGAATTTCCAGCATTCCCTCTTTCTCAAAGTTGAAGGAAGTGAGAGACAACCTTTATTAGACACATTCCAAGCGTCAGGCCCCGAACCAGATACTAAAAATGCATTTAATCCTCACAGCATTCCATGAGGTGGGTGCTGATATTACCTCATTTTGCAGAGAAAGAGAGGCTCAGAGAGGTGAAATTACTTGCCCACGATCCTGCCAGGAAGTGGGGGTGTCAGTGTTTGAACTCTGGCCAGGCTCAGCTGCTCTGAGTGTAACTGCTGGGCTGTCCCAGATAACTCAACCCCCACAAAGCTATGTCCAGTGGAGTTGGCTCTGGGGCCTGTCCTAGGCTCTGGTCTTGCTCCCTTGGGAGGAAGGACCCCTGGTCCCTCCTGACTGTGCTGTCCTGGTGTCTGTCCAGTTTAGCCCAGCCTGTGAAGGGCTTGGTGACCTTGGCCACCACTTGAGGTGGGAGGGGAGTGTCCCTGCCAAAGTCTCATTGGCTGATGCCAGAAATCAGCCTCATTTAACCAAGGTACCCAGCTGATGCGCCCAGTCCTGGTTGCCAGCACCTCAGGGTCCTGCCTCTCCAGCGCTGAGCCCTGGTGTAGTCTGTGCAGGTTTGGAAAATGAGTTGTGGGCCCGGGCAGGGGCGCAACTGGGATTGGGAAGGAAAGGCAGGACAGGCAAGGCCTGGGGCGGCCATGGGCTCTCTTGAGGGGGATAAGTGAGGTGCTCCTCACCAGTCCAGACTCTATTTCCAGAACCCTCTCCTGCCCATGAGCTCACTTGAGCTGGACAACAGTCTTCTTAGGCATTTGCCCCATTTTACAACAGGGCAAACGGAGGCTCAGCAAGGAGTAAGGTTTCATAGCTAGAAACTGGTAGAGCTAGGATTCGAACCCAGGGTTTTCTGAGCTAAAGCCCTCGATCCCTCCGTTACATCCTGCTCTGCGCAGCATCTCAGGTGGAGAACTCAGGAAGTGGGGAGGTGTGTGGCTAGGCTGGTGAAAAGGCTTGAGGCCAGGCGTAAGGCTGGCCCCTCCTCTGCCCAGAGGAAGGACACTGGGGCTGGGGAGTGGGGGAGATGGGGGTGGTAGCTACCAGGCTTCGGGGGATTTTCTTAGAGGCCTCTGCATAGCCCTGACCTGGAGGGTGATTCAGGGTTTCCTTTAGAGACCCAAGATCCTGACTTGGGGCCACCTGGCTGGATACCATGAACCAGGACAGGCCAACCTGTCCCCAAACCCCTGACTCTGGGACTCTTCAAACCTCCCCTCAGTGCACCCAGCCCCATTACAATAACCTTCTGTGATCCACCCTTGAAGGGGTCAGTTGACCCTAATGCGTCCTTTCCCTGCCCGGTGCTGTTTGTGCCATGAGGACAAAACCAGGTTGGGCAAAGCAGAGTCAAACGTCATTTGTTGATCAAGGAATGGGGAAGGGGAGCTCGTGTTCAAAGCACCTTCTCCCTAAAGCACAGGGCAAAGGGGGATTTTAAGGGCTTTTAGGGCAGGTAGGTGAAGACTGGGCCAGGGATTCCTGGAGAAAGGTGGGTTTTTCCAGGAGAGGCTGGACCCTGCACAGTCTTGTCTTTTGCACCCAGCACTTTTTGTGCCTAGCAAGGTGCATTGCTCCCCCTGGGTGGAGATTTTCGCAGGGTAATGAGACAAGAGTTCAGTCAAGGTGGCACTGCTTGGTTCAACTCATCCTGTGGCTGGTTTGTGGTTATTGGCTTCCAGCCTTCACTTCCGCAAGCACAGCTGCAAGCACAGGTTAATTTTGCAGGTTGTGGGGCTTTTCTGAAAGAACTAAGATCATGCTGCAGTGACGCTTTCACTGTGTTTCTCACACGCTGTAGATCTGGTGAATTGTAGACACTTAAATAATTGTAAGGTCTGAATCTCATCTCCTACTCTGACTTCAGCCAACCCTGGAGATTTGCCTCAGGTGCCAGAGCCCACAGGCCGTCCCTCCAGGCAGCAGGTGCCCAAGATGCAGCCGTCACAGGCTTCAGCATGACAGGCAGGATTGAGCTCCACCAATAGCGAGTGAGCAGCCATGTCTGCCCCACTGCCCACACCCAGCCTCCCCCACCCAGGCCCTACCTGGGATGCCGGGTAGACCATTCCAGAACACCAGAGTCAGAAGGAGCTTAGAACCCAGATGGGGAAATGGAAGCCAACGTCCCACAGGAGCCGGCATGACGAAGCTGGATGGAGGCCCTGCCTGCTGGTCACCAGTCACCCTGGTGCGTCCTCTAGTGCCTACGTCCCTCCTCGCCTGCTCTCTGCTTTTTGCACCAATGGCGTAAACCCCACTTGGATTTAGCTCTTTTCTGATTCTAAAAGTAGCACGGACTGAGTATAGAAAATTAGACATAGAAAAGCATCAAAGTCAATAAAAACCACCTGGATTCCATCACCCAGAGATCATTTTAGTGCATTTTTCTTCTAGATTTCTTACCCCTGCCAAAAAAAACCAGGGTTCATTTGCCTGGCGAGCCACAAACCACTTGCCGTGAGAACTCGGGTTTTGATCAATAGGAGCCTCATTACTTGGCAGAAGTAAGGAGGGTGCTGGGTGTATTCTCCAAAGCATGGTCTCCCTGAGGGAAACTGATGGAGGGCTTTCTGGGTGATGGAGAGGGGAAGGGGTGCATCACAGCATACAGAAGTGGGGTCCCAGTTGCACAGATGCAGTGAGTCATCATGCGGCACATAGGTCTCATGTCCTGGTGATGAGGCTGCAGCTCCTTCTGGGCGGGAGACTTCAGCACAGTCATGACAAAGTTCACTGGGGTTCATCCGTAAGTTGCCGGTGTCTGTGGGGTGCCTGTTCTAACCAACTAGGTGACTGCATCCCACATAGGGTTTTTTTTTGAGACGGAGTCTTGCTCTCATCACCCAGGCTGGAGTGTGATGGCGCAATCTCGGCTCACCACAACCTCTGCTTCCTGGGTCCAAGCGATTCTCCTGCCTCAGCCTCCTGAGTAGCTGGGACTACAGGCGTATGTCACCACACCCTGCTAATTTTTGTATTTTTGGTAGAGATGGGGTTTCACCATGGTGGCCAGGCTGGTCTTGAACTCCTGACCTCAAGAGATCCACCCACCTCGGCCTCCCAAAGTGCTGGGATTACAGGCGTGTGAGCCACCGCGTCTGGCCCCACACAGGGTTTAGGAGGAAAACGGGCTGCAGAGTGGGAGGCTGTCCAACAGGCTGACTGCCAAGTTGATCATGAAATTCCTATCGTCCCTGGAACCCTCCCTGGCTGTGTACAGAGACTTTTCTGTTTTTATGTGAATTCGTGCACACACCCACATACACACCCATGCATACCCTTACACTCACACACACGCACACTCAGACTCACACTCATTCACTCACTTATATACTCACACACATGCACAACTCATAATCCCAAAATCGACACTTCATACACATCATTCTTCATGTGATGAGTAAACGCCTCCATGCTGCAATTCTTGGAGGCCTCGCCCACGATGGCTGCTCCTTGGGGTCTGAACCTTCTCCAGGATCTAGAGCTGCCGCCCAGCTGCTCTTGAAAGGAGCAGGAAGACACGCATGATGGCATCTTGCCTGCCCCTAACAATGTACTTCTGCCACCAGACAAAGGGACGGGCAGCCATCTCTCTGCGGTGGAGCAGAACTGTATCCTCGGGCCCGGCTGGGCTGAGGGGTCATGGCCACAGGCTGGCAGCCCAAGGACGGGAGTCCCTCCACCAGGACATGGGACATGAGGGCACTGAGGAGAGTGTGGGGACAGCTTTGTCCTCAGAAAGAAGCCACCCTTGACCTCATTTTCTGGTGCCACTTCCAAATTTCACATGTGATCAATTCTTGTTAAGCATCTACTGTGTGTGGGGCACCGGGGACACCAGAGTGAGGAAGACCCTGCCCTTTCCTGTTGGGACACAGATTATTTCTCCACAGCATGGATGCAGCTTCTTGTTAGCTTATCCAGCAGATTATCTGTCCTGAATGCATACCCACTCCTCTGTGCCAGCCAGGCAAATCTCACGGGAGAGTCGGCAGATGTGGAAGAAGCAATCCAAGACGGCTTCCTGGAGGAGGGGGTCTATAAGCCCAGGGCCGGTCAGGACCTTTGTGTCTGGAGAACAGGACCCTATTCTCTGCCTGAGAAGGCCTTCCCCCAGATGGAATGCCTCTCCCTCAGGTTCTGCTTAGATATCCCCTCAAATACCCTGTCACCCCTGGCCTACTTTATCCTCTGATAAGCCCTGACTTTAGATAGGATGGGGGTGGGGGAGGGAAGGTGGCTCATGAAGGTGCCTGGGCATACAGGAAGTTCTCGCCAGTTGCAGACAGTCCATGGGGTAGGTCAGCTAGAAGCCTGGCATTGCCTGTCACCCACAGAAAGCAGTGGTAAGGCAGGGGGCAGCCGGCTGACTTAGCCTATACCCTGTCTCATGGCAGCCTCCGGGCCACGCATATAAATCCTGGTCTCCAAAAGCATCCGGGAGCTGCTGTCCTGCCTGGTGAGCCCTGGGGCCTTTGCAATTCCACTCATTCCTTTTGAGCCCGGACAGGCTGAGCCATGGCCAGGGGTCATAGAGCACACTGGAGAGTGCCCGGCAGGCCACCATGACCAGGGACACACTCCTACTTTGCCCTGGCTGGTGGTGCCGCTTGTGGAAAGAGAAACATCCCAGGACCCAGAAACTGCTCAAGGCACCCAGAGACTGGGCTCGGTCCCCCAGAATACTGCAAGGAAGGAGGAGAATACTGCAATGGGCTGAGCTGTGCCCATTATTCAGATGAGGAAACTGAGGATCAGGAGGTGATGAGGATCAGGTGTTCTGGGGGCATGGCTATTTTGGAAAGTAGGGAAACTGAGCAGACCCAGGGGCCCAGGGACGTAGGCAAAACTCTTGCTCGCTCGCCTGGTTCTCAGGTGGGAAGAGAGCTGTGCTTTGTGTTGGTGGCCTGGCCTAGCACCCTACCCCCATTTCATCAGAGTTCACAGCAACACTGCAGGTCAGGGCAATGGCCCAGAGATGGAATGGGACCAGACAGGGGCCACACAACAAATCAATGGCGGGGCGGGTCCCCCCGTTCAGACCCCAGCCCTGTCTCCGGCCTCCTGAGCCCCTGGCTTGAGGCTGGGTTGGGGAGGCTTGGGGGTGGGATCCCTCTTCCACAGTGGGCTTGTCCTGGTCTGGGTGGGGCTAAAGTGCTGAGCTGCAGGGTCCAGGGGACACCAAGCCCCCTTTCCACCCTCTGGTTTTCTTGTCAGTCTTGGAGAAAGAACTTGGGATCTGGGGTCAGCAAGCCTGGGTTCAAGTCCTGGTTGTGTGACCTCAGGTCAGAGACAGCTCCTTGCTAGCCTCATCTGCAAAACCAGGGTGACAATACTGCCTGTCTCATGCCCGTTATGCCTGGGCATGCCGCCTGGCACACATCAGCTGCTGGGGAAGGGCCATGAGATGGTTTCCCTTCCTCCCAGTGCCATGGGCAGCACGGAGTGGGCCAGGCTGCAGGCTCCAGCTACCCCTTTGAGGTGCTGTGGGACCCCTATGAGGCCCTTCCCTCCCTGAACCTCTGTCTCCCTAGATGGGGTACCAGCAGGTGGGGGCCTCTGTGCTCAACTGTGAACCAACGTGGGCATGGGATGGGGGTGGGAGATCAGGTGGGAGGCCCAGAGCGGGAGGTGAGGGGCTGAGGGCTCAGCTGGGACAGGGAGGCAGCCACAGGGTCTTTGATGTGCCCCCAGTGAGGCAGGAAAACAGGATCTGAAGGCAGGGAACATAAGGCCAATTCTCACTTCAGCTAGGACAGGAAATATCCTCTCCATGGGGTGTAGGCCAAGTAAATAACTTTGTAATTTTACTTCATTGTCTCTATTTACATAGGGTGTACCCCCAAGTAACCAGTGGAATCCTCTAGAGAGTAAACTCCCAAAAATTCTGTAACGGGGCCCTTGAGCCCCTACGCTGGGGCCTGCTCCCTCACCGTGGAGCGTACTTTGATTTTCAATAAATCCCTTCATTCCTTCCTTGCTTTGTTTGTGTATTTTGTCCAATTCTTTGCTCAAGATGCCAAGAACCAGGACACCTTCCACCATTAACGCCATCTCCCTGTCTCGTTCCACTTCCTGCCTCTCTTTCCCCCATCTCTGTGTCTCTAGTTGTGACTCTGTCTTCCTGTTTCTCCGTCCATTCTCTTTGTGCTTCAGTCTCATTGCCTCCTGCCTTTGACCTTGTGTTTTCTCTGTCTCCACCTCTCTGCTCTCTCAGGTGCTGCTTCTCACCCTGATTCTCTCTCCTCTCAGGCATCCCGGGGTTCCAGTGTTATCGGCGCCCTGGGTTCTTGTAATCTGCCAGGAAATCAAGAGCGATCACCAGACATAGCAGCAAAGAGAAAGAGCTTTATTTAGCTTGTGCACGAGCGAAGTCAGCAACGTGAAAGGAAAAGGGCAGGCTGCTCCCCAGTGGAGTGTGTGGGTTAGATTTCCAGGGCCTTTCTATAGGGACGGGTTTTGCCAGGGCATGGACAGGAGGAGGGGTTTCTCTAGCACTTGCAGTGGCTCAACACACTTTTTCAAACATTGCATGTAACATCAGCATTTTAAATCTCCACCTTGGGCATGATTTGCAGCATTAAAATGAGGAAGAGGGTAAGTTGAAGTTTAAGTCTAACTGCACATGCGGGGCCCCGGGGAAGTCCATAGCCCCCTAAAGCAGGAACTCCTGGTGAATAGTTTCCTGGGTCTTTGGCTGCTGATTGGCTGGAAGTTAGGTGAGCTACGGCCTGGTAAGGGGTTTTTGTACTTTTTCTCTAAACCACATCAAAAGCAGGAAACCAGTCAGCCTGCCTGTCTCACGAGCCCCTATTTCCTGTTGTAGATGGTGACCAGCTTGTCCTGGTTTGCTTGGAACTGTCCTGGTTTTCAAACGTAAAGTTCCACATCCTGGGCACTCCCCAGTCCTGGGCAAACCAGAATGGTTGGCCAGACTGTTGCTGTGAATGGGGTGGGGCATATCCTGCCTGCTTTTCTCTGGGCCTTACCTGCTAAGTGGCGTCCAAGGAGAGGCCCTGGGGGTCCCGCTGTGGGATGGGCTGGTAACTCGTCCCTCCCTGCCCTTCCCACCCACTCTTGCCCTCAGTGCTGGCACCTGGGCATCCCGGACACTGTCCAGGGCACCCTGGCTAGGTGGCCTGTCTTCATGGGCCATGGTGCAGGGCTCAGGCTAAAGGCGGGTGGGGGATGGGGGGCCCGAAGCCCCTGCTGTGCCTGATGTGCCTTCGGTATGTCCCCCGTCCCCAGGTGGCTCTGCACTTGATGTCAAGGAACACAGCCATTGCACCACAGCTTGGTTCTCTGACAGCGGCCCAGCCATGGCTCCGAGAATATGTGCCCTCCCTGGGCATTTCCAGGCCTTCCTGTTGGCTGTGTTCTCTGTCCCGATCAACGTCCCCCTGCAGATCCCTCCCTGCATGCAGGAGTTGGTGGTGAGGGACTGGCCCTGCGCTTCGGCCCCTAGATTCTCCACGCAGCAATCATAGCCCAACCACAAAGTCCTCACTCATCAGGGGCTCACGCTTGCTGCAACCTCCGGCTTCTAGACTTTGGCTGGGGCCACGGATCATGGCCTCTGAGCGCCACAGGTCCTCATGCGTGATGTAGGTGAGATGCGTTTTAAGTCCTCTCTCGGTGCCAATTTGCTCAATATGTTCACAGAGTTCTAACCACATTGGATACGGGTTTTTCAAAGCTCAGAGCATATTAGGTTAAGGGCATGGACCCAGATGGCCTGAATATGAATTCGAATTCTGCCCTGTATTAGACCCTTTTTTCTAAGCCTCAGTTTTGTCATCTATAAAATGGGTTCAGTGATATTACCTACCCCATGAGACGTTGTGAGTATTCAGTGAGATCATCACAGTGACTGGCATGGAAAAACAACTTTCTATTGAGTAGTTGTTTTATGCAAGGCATGACTACATTTAACCCCCACATCTATGGGATTCAGAGAGGTCGGGTAATTGGTCTAAGGTCACACAGTTAGGAGGAAGCTACATCCCTAACCAGCAGGCTATCCTGCCTCTGCAGTAGTAACGACTAACATTTAAGGAGCAGTTGTTACGTACCAAGCACTATTCAAAAGGCTTGATATGTTCTAAAGATTTTACTTTTAATCCTCACAATTCTAAGAGGTAGGTACTAATATTATTCCAATCAGTTAGATAAGGAAACTGAGGCACGGGGAGGTAGAGTCTTGCCAAAGGGTCACATAGCTGGTTAGTGGTGAAGCTGGGATTTGAACCCAGGAAGAAGCCTAGCTGCAGAGACTGTTTTTCTTTTTTCGTTTTTTTAGGTGATGTTTTTAACCACACTGTTTTTTCTTTTAAAACAGCCTGCCTTTATCTCGATCCTCTGAGGGTACCTAATGCCCAAGAGCTGTTATTATTATCATTATTATAGACAAGAAGCTGGAAGAAGGTGCAGGAGGCTTTGAGGGGAGGGGCATGCTGACAGGAGAGCATGGAAAACTAAGAGCAGAGCTCAGGTGCATATGCTGGACATGGTCCCACAGCTCAGCAGGTGAAGGGGTTAACAGCTCTTCTTCATGGCTGAAGGAGCTACGTCCTTTCTGGAAAGACTTCCATCAAGATAGGGAGAACAAACAGAGATGTGACACCATCAGAGTGGGCCCATGATGACAAGAAATTGACATGGGGGACGTAGCCATGAAGTGGTGACTGCCAACGCCCCTCTGATGTTTGCTGAGAACTCTGTGCCTCTTTCCATAGCCTCATGGCTGCAGTCCCATTTGAGCCTCAGAATGGTCCCTGTCAGGCAAAATGACTGCTCTGTTTTATAGATTAGAAAACTGAGGCTCAGAGGGGAGCTGTGACTTGCTCAATGGCACACTGGCTCCTGTGCTGAGCTCCAACCCCAGGCTGGAATGCTCACACACCCAAAGGTGGGCACTGTGTGTCAGGCTTCTGAGCCCAAGCTAAGCCATCATATCCCGTGACCTGCACGTATACATCCAGATGGCCTGAAGTAACTGAAGAATCACAAAAGAAGTGAAAATGGCCTGTTCCTGCCTTAACTGATGACATTACCTTGTGAAATTCCTTCTCCTGGCTCATCCTGGCTCAAAAACTCCCCCACTGAACACCTCGTGACCCCACCCCTGCCAGCCAGAGAACAACCCCCTTTGACTGTAAATTTCCACTACCTACCCAAATCTTATAAACGGCTCTGTCCCTATCTCCCTTCGCTGACTCTCTTTTCAGACTCAGCCCGCCTGCACCCAGGTGAAATAAACAGCCTTGTTGCTCACACAAAGCCTGTTTGGTGGTCTCTTCACATAGATGTGAGTGAAACTGTGATCCTGGTTTCACAGGCCTGGGGTGGATAGAGAAGTCAAACATGGCTTCCCGTGTAAACTGTTAGTGTAATGCCCAACCTTGTTTTTACTAACCCTGTTTTTAGACTCTCCCTCTTTCCTTTAATCATCTAGCCTTGTTTCCACCTGAATTGACTCTCCCTTAGCTAAGAGAGCCAGACAGACTCCATCTTGGCTCTTTCACTGGCAGCCCCTTCCTCAAGGACTTAACTTGTGCAGGCTGACTCCCAGCACATCCAAGAATGCAATTAACTGATAAAATACTGTGGCGAGCAATATCCGCAGTTCCCAGGAATTCGTCTGATTGATAACTCCCAAAAAGCCCTGCGTCTATCACCTTGTAATAATCTTAAAGCCTCCACACCTGGGACTGTTTACTTTCCTGTTGAGCCCAGAGAGGCCCTTCCCCAGCAGCTGCTGTGTGCCAGGCGGCATGCCTAGGCATAACGGGCATGAGACAGGCAGTATTGTCACCCCGGTTTTGCAGATGAGGCTAGCAAGGAGCTGTCTCTGACCTGAGGTCACACAACCAGGACTCGAACCCAGGCCTGCTGGCCCCAGATCCCAAGCTCTTTCCCCAAGACTGACAAGAAAACCAGAGGGTGGAAAGGGGGCTTGGTGTAACCATTTATCCTTTTAACTTTTTTGCCTACTTTATTTCTGTAAAATTGTTTTAACTAGACCCCCCTCCCCTTTCTAAACGAAAGTATAAAAGAAAATCTAGCCCCTTCTTCGGGGCCCAGAGAATTTTGAGCGTTAGCCATCTCTTGGCCGCCGGCTAAATAAACGGACTCTTAATTCGTCTCAAAGTGTGGCGTTTTCTCTAACTCAGTCAGGTACAACATTAGTATTGACGCCGAGACAGGGTTTGACTATCAGGGCCTGGCATGTTCAGTTTTCAGAGCTGCTGAACCTTTATCCCAGTGGTAGAATCACAGGAAGAAAAGGCCCGTGGAGGCTTGCACTTATGCCCATTTCTACCATAGACATGCTGGGTACCCTTAGGCAAGACCTTGCTCCTCTCTGGGCCTCGTTTGCCACATGGGGCTTGAATTAGATCAGTGTTTCTTAACATGAGGACTCATTTTCTCAACATGAGCTGTCAGGATGGGGAGGACCCTAGAACGGGTAGTGTCTCAGGGTTGAGCTGATGCTCTGTAGAATGTGGGCTCTGGACTTGAACTGACTGACTTGGGTTCAAATCCCAGCTTCTCTACTCACTCCTGGTGTGAACCTGAGGAAGCGTCTAAACCTCTTAGAGCTTCAGTTTCCACGTTCATAAAATGGGGATGAATGACTGGCAGCTGAATTCCCTGGTGGGGAGAAGACGTGGGCTGGTGGCGGGGCCTTTGGGCTCTCATAGGGCTGAGGACAGCCGCAGGTACCCCACAGTGCTTATCAAACTCACCAGCAGTGACCTTGGGGCTCAAGCTGACTTGGGTGCCCCCATGGTGCTATTGGAGGAGGGCCCGTGGATGGTGGAGATGTGCGCCCTCATGGAGCTGCTGCTGTGTGGACCCAACAGCTGGCTGCCTCCTGCTGCTCGGACTCAAAGAGGTGAGTGCTGCATGAGGCACCCCCACCCTCCAGCTCCTCCCCTCACTGTCCCTGTGCCATAGGCCCTGCCGCACTCCTCCCCACTGAGGGGTGAGTGACTGACAGCAGCACAGACAGGGACAGAGCTTCAGGCCAAAGGCACGTGATGGGAATGGAATGATCTCAGCAGCAGGCCCACAGGGAGCTGCACTTCCAGGCAGAGATCACAGGTGTGGGGTGGGGGTGGAGGCCTGGGAGGGCCTTGAGGGGTGGGGCGACTCCTGCATGTCATCTGCAGGGACTTTGGCGGGACCGAACAAAGGATGACGAACGCGGGAATAAAGATAAAGACAAAAGAGTATATTTGGAAGAAGGGGTCAGGGGGCTCCTTGCTTCTAGTGAACAAGGGCCCTGAGCTTTAGAGCCCTTCGAATTTGATTGGGTAAAGGAGATAGGGAGAAGTGGGGGTGGTTGTCAGTCAGTGGCTTAATTTACAGCAGGCTTGCAAGACTGCATTCTTTGAACAATAGGTTCTAAATGTCCCAGTAGATAACCTCAATGAGCACGGTGCCAGGGCCCTCAGCAAACCTTCTAGCAGTAGGCGCAGTCGTGAGTTTGCGCACATCCTGCATTCATGATGAACAGTTTGCTGTTTGATCATATAGCCTCCAGTGGAGTGCTGAGTTGCTCACGATTCCTTTGGCCTTTTCAGCTCCCAACACCTGGGAGCTCCTCTTTGTCTCACTCCTGATCCCCTTTGCAGGATCTCGTCCTCACAGCCATGTTTGTGGTTGATGGATGCAAATTCACGGTCTCTGTGGACATAAAGAGATGAGCGGGATGGCTGCAGGCACAACCCAGACTTCCTGGGGAGCAGAGGTTAGGCAGCTGGCAGGCTCCGCACTCACGGTTGCTCGGGGAGTCCTCGCTTGTTGCTGTTGTTCCCAGGAGGCTGCCTCTTTCCCTGTGGATCCAGGGGCTGGCTCCATACCTAGCAGGGCCAGAGCTCACTCCCTCCTTGTTCCCATGGCGCCTGGTCACACTGATGGAAACGGAGGCTCAGAGAAGTTGAGACTTGCCCTCAGCCACACAGCGAGTGACCAGGGCTGAGTGCTGGATTCCCGTCCCAGGCTGTTCCAAGGCAGGGGAACAGCGGGGAGAGCCTCAGAGATGTCCTGTCTCTCTGCTGTGCCTCCCTCGCCGGGTCCTCACCTTTCATGAGGAACGTTGCTGTGAGTGAGGCCAGGGCTTGGGGATTCGGGCACATTCTCTCTGAAGGATGAAGGGTTGTTGGTGGAGGGAGATCCGCTCTGATGCCTCCTCCCTCACCAGCCCAGGTGTCAGACCTCAGCCTGTGAACTCCCAAGCTCCAGTGTGACCTCCTGGTGCCCAGCACTGATGGTCAGCTCCGACCTGGCCTTCCTGGTGGGGTTGTGGTCGATAGCACTGCCCTGCCTGCCTGAGCTCCACAGCTGACCTCTGAGCTAGCTCCACCGGCTTCAGGACCCCACACAGTGCCCAGCAGGCCACTCAGGCATCCACACCTGAACGGAAGGGCAGGCGTTGGTCTAGTCCTTCCTGCATGAACCAAGGCCCTGCGAGGGATAGGGACTGGTGAGCGGTCACATAGCTGGGAGGTGGTCGAGCTGAGGTGTCACTTACCCAGCTTCCCCCTGGCAGTGCCGGAGTGCTCATGTCCTGCAGCCCAGCAGCCTGCATGTGGCAGGGCTCTTGTGATCACCAGATCCTGTAGCGACCTCTAGTCTCGGGAAAGGGGGAATGAGCTAGCTTTGCCTGGTGTGGACACCGAAGGCAGAACCTGGACTCGGTGCCTCAGATACTGGCTGAGTCCCCCCAGCTCATGAGGGCGAGGGAGAGGTATTTGGAGGGTGATGAGAAGGGTGGCCAGTGTGGGTCTGATCTCAGTCTCTCTGAAGGTAGCTAGCTGGGAACCCACTGGAGACATAGCCCAAAAGAGTGCAGCAGAAGGCTCTGATTCTTTTACGTAGATTAGCCTGATTTTGGCCTTCTACCCCATAATATAATTTAATATGAAAACACTGCTTAACAGCTGGGCGCAGTGGCTAACGCCTGTAATCCCAGCACTTTGGGAGGCTGAGGCAGGCAGATCACTTGAGGTCAGGAATTCCAGACCAGCCTGGCCAACATGGTGAAACCCTGTCACCACTAAAAAATACAAAAATTAGCCAGGTGTGTTGGTGCATACTTGTAATCCCAGCTACTTGGGAAGCTGAGGCGGGAGGATTGCTGGAACCCAGGAGGCAGAGGTTGCAGTGAGAAGAGATCGCACCACTGCACTCCAGCCTGGGCGACAGATTGAGGCTCCATCTAAAAAACAAAAAAGAAAGAAAACACTGCTTAAGTACTTACAGGTAAATTTCTTTACCTTTCTCTGCATGAGATTGCCACCCTGTGTCACTTCCCAACTTGCTGGCTTGGCCAGGGCATTCCTAGAATGTTCTGGGGGCCAGTGGGTATCATGGACATGGTGGTGGCGGTAGGTCCTAAGTCTTGATGACTTTACACTTTTTTTTTTTTTTTCGAGATGGAGTCTCACTCTGATACTCGGGCAGGAGTGCCATGGCGCGATCTCAGCTCACTGCAACCTCTGCTTCTCGGGTTCAAGCGATTCTCCTGCCTTAGCCTTTCGAGTAGCTGGGATTACAGGTGTGCACCACCATGCCCAGCTAATTTTTTGTGTTTTTAGCAGAGACAGGGTTTTGCCATGTTGGCCAGGCTGATCTCAATCTCTTGGCTTCAAGTGATCCGCCGGCCTCTGTCTCCCAAAGTTCTGGGATTACAGATACGAACCACTGTGCCGGCCGACTTTACACTTTCTAACTCTGGTCAGGATTAATAGGGCTGATGTTTCTTTCTTTCTTTCTTTTCCCCCTCTCTCTGCCCAGTGTCCTGGGTGTCAGCTGGTGGGCACCATTGTGAGGCCGATAGAGTAGGAGGTGGTGTGCCCATTGTGTAGATGGGGAAACTGAGGCCCAGAGAGGGCCTTGGTTGGACCCCAGGCCTCCCACTTCTCAGCCCTTGCTTTTCTCCCTGCCCGTTTGTGGACGAGCCACCATGAGATTGTCACCTTGAGGTTGTCTTGTCCAGGGAATGCTGCTGGTGTGCTTGTGACCCTGACCCTAGCCTCAGTGAGGACCCTCAAGGAGTGTCCCCTGGGGACTTGGGTGAGGGCAGGCTGTGCCAGCCCTCTGCCCATCCACAGCGGGCCTTATGCTGCAGATAAATGTCGCTGTTTGCTCCAATTCCCAGAACCTGAACCTGTGCTGTCTCCTGTGCCGTCAAGAGCCTTCCCGTTCACTCATCTGACTTCTATTTATGGGGCGGCTCTTGCGTGACAGGCTCTGTGCTAGGCTCTGGGGACCCCACTTGTCACACAGCCGGCAACAGCCTTTTACATTGGCATCCTGGGGCCTTAGGCCACCTCTGGCAGGGAGAAGGTGAGGATAGGCATCTCCTGGTGCAGATGAGGAAAGTGAGGCTCAAAGACTGACTCCCTTGGGCACTCAGTGAAGGGGCACAGGCCAACGGAAGGGCCTAGGCTCTGTCTCATCACTGGGGCCCTCGCCTCTGTCTGTCCAGGGGTCTCGTGCAGGGGTCTCTGAGTCTCATCACTGGGCCCTTGCCACCGTCTGTCCAGGGGTCTCTGGGTCTCATCACTGGGCCCTTGCCACCATCTGTATGGGGTCTCATCACTAAGGCTCTCGCCAGCGTCTGCCCAGGGGTTTCTGAGCCTCAGAGAAGCAGCCTGCCCTAGCCGTGCCTGGTCTGGCCTCCAGGGATTAGCGGATTAGCTAAAACCTCAGGGCTTGAACTGGGCTTAACGGAGGCGCCACTCTGGGGGCCCTGTGGGTGGTTGGCACTCTGCACCTCCGGTTCTTGTCTTGGTCGCCTTGGATCCCACCCTGGCTGGCAGCCGACTCCTCTATTGCAGTCCAGTGGGTGGGCTGAGTGGCGGGCAGGTGGCCAGCCTTGTGCATTGTGGACCTGGACTGGGGGTGGCTGGGAGGGAGACCTTTGTTCTCCTGCTGCCCCAGAAACGAGCCCCTGCCCCTGCTGGGCTGAATCAAGGTCCTGTTGTGGGACTTGGGTGAGACTGGGTCCCTCGCAGGACCTCAGCCTCCTTGTCTATGCAGAGGGGCTATTCGACTGCACTGTGAACTGTAATGCTCCATCCAGGGACTGCTGACCTTGGAGGATGGGAGGGAGTGTGGGGAAGGGGTGGGTGGATAAAGGGTACCTGATCATCCGGGCAGGGGGCTGAGCTGCATGCAGTGGGGCTCCTCGGATGTATGACAGAACTCCCATTCATTGAGCGCCTGTCCATTGTTTGTGGGACAGTCCCAGCCATCTGGGTTGGGGGAGGGGGTGGGCCACCATCTGCTCCCTTGGGCATCGCTGTAAGAACCAGGGTTCAACCCTCTACTCGCGGCTCCACAGAGTGGCTCAGCCAAACCTACTGGGACCTGAATGGCTGTGGGAAGGGTTGACAGGGGGAACCAAGCATTTTGGGGCCTGGCAGGTCTGGATTGGGGGTCAGAGCATCACTGTGACTCACTGTGTGACCTTGGGAAGCTGCCACATCTTTCTGTGCCTTGGTTTCCTCATGTCTAGGGGAATGTTCGGTCCCCATAGTTGGGGGGAGATGTGGTGACAGGTGTGACACACCGTGGATTATGTAGTGTTTGTGGACCGGGTGTCCACCTGGGAGAATTACACGAAGCCTCAGGAGGGTGGCATGGGGTTGGGGGCAAGTGCCACATGAGTGTCAGGCAACAGGAGCTACCTCCACCACAGCCCTGACTACAGAGAATGTCACCAAGGGTAAGGATCCCATTCATCATAGCCCTAAAACTGGTAAAGTATCCAGGATTAAATCTGGCAAGAAAAGTGCAGAATTCATACGAAAAAAGCGAGGATACCTGACTGAAGGACGTTGAAGGAAAACCATAAGAAATGGGAGAGGAGTCCACGTTTTGAGAAGAGCTGACATGGCCAAGAGATTTGTTCTTCATGCATAAAACCAGTGCCAATTCAGCAGCATTTTAAAAATGCAAGTTCACAAGCTTATTCTCAAGTTTGTCTGGAAAAGAAAGTGGAGAGAATGGCCAAGAAGGTTTTGAAACAGGAAGAAAGAGGGGGTGCTGGCATGTACCAAACATATTCCAAAGCTGAAGTCACAGAGCATGGTGCTCATGCAGGACGAGACAGGGCTCAGTGAAACAAAAAAGAGGCCAGGTACTGCATGGAGAGTGTTTCCAAGCTCTGGGAAAAGACAAACCATTCAATGATGATCCCATATTGTGGTCTTTGGGTAGTAATACATGAAAATTAAATTAGATTCCCTACCTCACACCATGCACAAAAATAAATTCCAGATGCATTAAGGAGCTTTTATACATTTATATCTTGTGTGGGTTTATGCACCAACAAGTGTATATGTATTCATATATATGTATGTATAAAATGTGTGTATAATAAAATTAATAGAAGACCAGCCTGGCCAACATTGTGAAACCCCATCTCTACCAAAAAGTACAAAAATTAGCTGGGTGTGGTGGTGGGCGCCTGTAGTCTCAGCTACTCAGGAGGCTGAGGCAGGAGAATTGTTTGAACCTGGGAGGCGGAGGTTGCGGTGAGCCGAGATCACACCACCGCACTCCAGCCTGGACGACAGAGTGAGACACTGTTTCCAAAAAATAAAAAAAGATTAGTAGGAGAAAATACAGGAGCATATGCCTATAAACTTGGAACTGGGGATGTCCTTCCCAACAGTGCACACAACTTAGATGCCATAAAGGAAAACATTGAGTTGATAATATTTTCAAGAAAATCTGTTGAACAAAAGACACTTAAAGACAAATGATTGGGAAAAAACACAGACCAGCTGGAGGAGTGAGCCTGGGAGCGGCATATGGGGGTGGGGGAAGTGGGGTTTTTCAATGGATTCGCTTTTTAGCAAACCTCAGTTTGATTTGACTTTTAATAACAAGAATGGTTTACAGAAAAACTACCCGAATGATGCCAGGCTGGACGTGTGTGGCTTCCAGGTGCCCCGATTACTGGGAGGAGCAGGGAACAGCAGGGATGTGAGGCGACCCCTTGAAGCCCATTCCACTGTGAGGCCCATCAGAGATGGGCCTGGGCCAGGTGCTGGAGGAACCCCAGATGCTGGCGTGGAGGCCTGGCAGATGGCCAGAATGGTGGATTCTGCAGCAGGACGGGCTGGTGCAGGGTGCCCTCCCCAGAGACAAGCATATTTCTGATCTGTTCACCCTTCTAATGCCCAGCTGGCCCTGTGCCAGCATCTTCACTTCCCTGCCCCTGCCTGCTAGGAATTCCCTCCCCCGAAAGGCTCCAGTTCCTGCTGCCATTCCAGCTGGGCCAGCCTGCCCTATTCTGGAGCTCAGCCCCTCCCAGAGGACTAGGCCTCCTATCACTTGCCTGGGGCCAGAGGTTGACAATAACCTTGAGGGTCATTTACCCAGCACCTATCGTGTGTCATGCTCTGTGCTGAGAGCCTTGTGCACACAGCTGCTGTAGGTACCAGGAATAGGCACTGTTTTTAGCACCTCTATAAGCTCTCAAGACAATGCTAGAGCAGGATGGACCTCAGCTATGGCAAAGATTACACAGACAAAATATGAGCGACTGAAGTTTGGGAAACAATACTTACATACCTGGAAAAACTGAAGTCCAGAGAGGGTTTCTGACATGCCCAATGGTCATACAGTAAATTGTCAGTATGATGTTGAAACACTCCACAGTGGGTAGGGTTGGGACTTCTCATCTATCACCTTGTCTGACACAATAGTCATAATCCTGTCCCTACTTTATGGCTGCGGAGACCAAGTCTCCTAGAGGGTAGGGTCTTGACTGATGTCACACATAGTATGGGGACAGAGCTTAACTTGAAGCAAGAAAGGCTTCTCATGTACAAGAGTCAGACTACTTGGGTCTGAATCCTGGAGCTGCCATTTGTTGTCTGTCATCTGCAGCAAGTCAGTTTGCTGCTTGGAGCCTTCACTGTCCCCATCTGTGAATGGGGTCTCCTGGGGCTGTTGAGAAGGTGCCTGGGCACCCGGAATGGGATCAACCATTGCCAACCATCAAACGCTCAGATGTCAAAGGCTAGCCCACTCCCTCTCTTTGGGGCCAAAAGACACTCAGACTTGGTCTGGGGATAAAGAATGAATTTTAATCTCTCTCAGGATAGGGGTTCTGGTGAGGCTGCTCTCTGGGCGGGGCCACAGAGCCATGCACTCGCACGCGGTACAGGCAAGTGAAGGCTGAGTTCCCCCAGTTGCTTGAGATCTTCACCTTGACCGCACCGAAAGCCAGGGCCGGCTGGTTCTGGAAGAGAATCAGTCACAGAGGCAGCTCACCCATAGACTCTCACCCTGCCTTTCCAAAGGTGGGGAGCGGGGGGGGGGGGAACTTTCCCATTTCATAGGTGGGAAAACTAAGGCCCAGAGAGAAGGATGGACTGTCCCAAGGCCTCACAACAAGTCGATATTCAGGAGCTCTTACTGAAGGTGCTGAGGTCAGAAGGACACACATGCTGTGGGTGAGGAAATGTCCCGGCCTTAGTGCTGTGGGATCTTGGGCAAACCTCCACCCTTTCTGAGCCTCAGTCTCCCACTCCTGCCCTGCCCCGCCCGTAAGATGGGAGTGGTAATATCTGCTTCCCAGGATTGCCGTGGGCATGAAATGAGATTCTCTAGAAGAGAATCATTCAGAGGCAGCTCATCCACAGACTCCTGGCACACAGTAAGTGCTCTGTAAGTGAGGCCCCTCCCCGTTTTTGCCAAGCAAGAGGGGGTAGAGCCTGTGTTTATTACTCTCCCTATCTAGTGTAAAAAGTGGGGCGGGCTTGGCCTTCACTGAATGGTTTCAACCTCCCAGGGAATGACAGAAGGGGAAACTGAGGCTCCAGAGAAGCAGGGCTTGGCCCAAGCTAACACACAATTTGTGGTTGGCAGAGATTCGGGCCAGTATGGGTTTGATTCCCAAGCCTGACATTCACCCTGTCAAGTCCCAGGGCCATTCCAGTGGTCACTCCTCCGGACCTGCTTCTGTCTCCAAACCCCTCTCCTTCAGGCCTCAGTTTCCCCACCTGTGGTTGGATCAGGTGATGATTATGGGGCCACCCACTATGGAGACTCTACCTTTAGAGCCAGCAGCCCCTGCCCAATGGGAACCTCTTGCTCAGTGTCTGCTGTCCCTGGGGAGAAACACAGCAAGAGGGCTCCTGGGCACATCAGGGAAAAGGGGACATGGCCACAGGCGGTGGGATCTCCCTGGAGTCCCACTTGGCCCTGGGTAGCGGCTCCTACTCTCTGAGCCTCAGTTTCCTTGCTTGTCAAACAGGTTAGTCATGACTGGGCACCTCCTGGGGTTACTGGGGGATGAAGAGGGGGTCCCTGGGTACAGACTGCACACTGTGCATTCAGCAGGTGCTCAGCACAGGCAGCTCTTTGCAGGTACCTGGAGTGGGAACATCTGGATGATGTTTTCTGGCTGAAACTGAAATGCCCCCAGGAACACCTCCTCCTTGGGGGAGCCCTCCATGCCCTGTGGAACCAGAACCAAGGTGAAGGTGTCAGATACAAGCAGGGCCTTCAGAGGGTGTCTCCTCTCTCCAGTGGAGACTTGCACACTCCCCAGGATGGGAGCTCACTACCTCTTTGGGCACCGTTTCACTGTGGCACAGTGTAATGAATAGGAAAGAGCACTGGCCTGGGAGTCAGAGGCTGGGGGTCTATGACTAGCTCTGCCATTGACTTGTAGAATTAGAGTGTTTCCTTGATCCTTCTCTGGACCTTATTTCACTGAGACAGTTCAGATAACGCTTCGGACCTTCTTAGCAAAATGGGGGCTCCATGGTCTCTGAAGATTATCTTGGCTCTGAAAAGCTTGGTTTATAATAGAGTAGCTGTTTATCCCCTACCCTTGAAGGCTGAAATTGGACCCCAGCCCTCGCCACTTCCAGCCTTAACCAGCCCCTCCAGCCTGCAAGCGTTGTGCAGACACTGTTTACCCCAGGCCTGGAATACCACCGTTGGAAGGTTGTCCCTTTAGCTAAGCATAGCTCCCTGCCAGGGAGTGCTCACATAGATGACGAGGTCCTTGGGGGCGGTGTCCAGGCTGCCTGACAGTGAGATGGTCTTGGGGATGTGCTGCAGTGTGAGGTTGGACAGGTAGACCTTCTGAGCCAATTGGATGGTCACCTGGCCGCGGTCACCCTCAAAGGCCCAGCAGTTGCCAGGTGTCACGTTGGGCTAGAAGAGGCAAGTACAATAAGGGATATGCTGGGTGGGTAGGGGGATCATCCCACCTTTGATCCCCTGCACTTCCTGGGCCCTCCTGGGTGAGCCAGTCCTTTCTTGTTTCCAAAGCTTGGCTCAAGTGCTACCCCCTCCAGGAAGCTCTCCTGACTACCCATGCAAGCGTAAGCCTTACTTCAGTTCAGTGCAGTAAGGGAGGGGCCTGCTTGGGCCCTCCCAGCCTCTACCCACTCCCCATTGGCACCTATTCATTCATTCATTTACTCACTCACTTATTCATTCACTCACTCATTCATCCCTCCCATTATTCTTTACATGGTCTCACAATCACCCCATGACTTAGGCAAGATCACTATCCCCGTTTTGAAGGTGAGGAAACTGAGTTGGGGGAGCAGGACAATGACTGGTCCAGGGCCATGCGCAGCTGGAAGTGCAGCCCGGAGAATCTGACCTTGGAACTTGCCATTAACCACCACAATCTCCTGCCCCACAGAGGGGGAAACAGGCCCAGGGAGAGAAAGAGATTTGATGGAAACCACCCAGGAAAGGCGATTACTCGGTAGGTTCTGAGCTTCCGGAGCCATGGCATGAACAGTCCTTATCTGAACAGTGGATGCTAGCCCAGGGGTGCAGGGGGCTGTGAGTGTCAGGGAAGGCCTCCAGAGGAGCTGGGGCCAGGCGAGATGAGGAGCCAGCTGGGAAAGGGAGCTGAGGGAACAGCACGGGAAAGGACCAGGGGCGAGCCAGGCTTGATGATGTGAGGACCTGGAGAGCTCAGTCAGGCTGGAGCTGGGACAGGGCCTAGGAGGGGCAGAGTCTTGGCTGGGCTGCTTTTCACTACTGTTCCAAACCTGACTGCAGCCAGCGCTTTGCAACCCAGCCACTGCCCCGCACGCCCTCTGCCCCAGCCTGGATGTGTGCACCACCCTGCACTCCCAGGGCCTGTGCTTGGCCTGTGCCCCGGGTTCTGTCTGCCTGCGGATCTGCTAGTCCTCGGCTGCGTCCACCAGGAAGCCCCTTGCCCTGTCCAAGCTGAGCAAAGCCAGTGCCCCAGCTTGACCTCGAGTGCCAAGATCTTGGAGCTCCCTAAGGTAGAACCCACGGATGAGTGGCCTGTGACCTTTTGGCATCACCCGGGGTCGGCCACTGGGATGACTCTCAGCCGGTGTTCGCTGAATGAAGGCACCTGCTTTGTGACCAGAACAAGCCCTTTCCTTCTCTGGGCCTCATTTTCCTCCTCTGTGAGGCAGGATCTTGGAGGGGTGAAGAGCTCAGGTTTGAACTCCGGCTCTCCTACATACTAGTGACCAGCTGTGTGGCCGCAGTCAAGTGACCTGGCTCTTTGAGCTTCAGTTTCCTTTCCTGCAAAATGGGTCTATGATGTGCCCATGCCCAGTGTAGTCCTGAGGTTTCTCTGACCCTCAAGTCTTAAGGGCTGAGTGGTGGGGTCCCTTCCAGTGCCAAAGCAAGCTGTCCCTCTGCTTCACTCCTACCCTAGCCCCAGCAGCCCCTGCTGTCTGTTCTTACCTCCTGCCCCCTGCCTTCTCCCCAGCCCCCGCCTTGTCAATAGTCCCCTCCTTCTGCTCCCTGCCTTTGCCCCTGCGTCTGTCTCCTGCTCCTACCTCTAACCCCGCTCCTGCCCCCACTCCCTTTGCTCCCACCCCCTACCTCTTCTGCCAGCTCCTGTCCCCAAACCCTGCCCGGACCACTCCCCTGCTGCTGTCCCATCTCCCGCCATCCCCCCTGCCTCAAGGATCACGTCTGGGGGCTGTGCGTAGTTCCACAGCTGGATCCAGTTCCAGTAGGAGTGAGCCTTCTCATGGTTATAGGTGGCTGATGTGTGCTCAAAGTCAATGCTGGCCCCTGTATAGGAGAAGGGGGTCTCAGCCAAGCAGCTGTGTTTCTGCCTGGTGGAGGGGATGCCACTGATGGGCCCTCACTATGTGCCGGGCGAGAATTTTGGATGAGTCACTAGCCCTGTTCTCCTCTAGGAAATGGGATTACAGCCATGTTAATAATGGTAATCATGGTGGCTATTATTTTTTATTTTATTTTATTTTATATTTTTTGAGACGGAGTCTTGCTCTGTCCCCAGGCTGGATTGCAGTGGTGCGATCTTGGCTCACTGAAACCTCCACCTCCCAGGTTAAAGCAATTCTCATGGTGGCCATTATTAGCAGAGCCATGGTGGTGGAAGAATGGCCCCCACGTCATAGGGCTGCTGTGGCGCTGAGATGAGTCATCAGAGCATGTTTCCCAAAGTGCCTGGCACAGGGTAAGCGCTCCCCATGTAACAGTCTCGTGATGACGACCGATACCCATTGTGCAGAGGAGGAAATTCCAGCTCTGAGAGGCTGAGGTCCAGCGTCACTCAGGGGCTGGGCTGACACTATCTGACCCCAAGTCTCACTGATCCTGGGGGTGCCCGAGTTGGCGGTGCTGCCTGGTAGGGGTCTGCACTGGGGGCAGCCTGCGGCCCATACTTTGCCTCCTCCCCGCTGTCCCTGAATGCCTCTCACCGGCCTCCTCACAGCATCCCTTGGTCTGGAATACTTTCTCTCCTCACCGAGTCTCAGCCCAGATGTTCTCCCGAGTGGGAGGCCTCTCTGCCCAGGTCCCCTCCCTCCTCGCCACCTGCCTTATTCTTCCGGAAGCACTGATTCTATTTTTTTTTTTTTTTTTGAGACAGAGTATGGCTCTGTTGCCCAGGCTGGAGTGCTGTGGCGTGATCTCGGCTCACCGCAACCTCTGTCCCCCAGGTTCAAGCGATTTTCCTGCCTCAGCCTCCTGAGTAGCTGGGATTACAGGTGCCCACAACCACGCCTGGCTAACTTTTGTATTTTTAGTAGAGACGGGGTTTTACCATGTTGGCCAGGCTGGTTTTGAACTCCTGACCTCAGGTGAGCCGCCTGTCTCAGCCTTCCAAAGTGCTGGGATTATAGGCGTGAGCCACCACTCCCGGCCCTGAAGCACTGATTCTTTTTTTTTTTTTTTTTTTTTTTTTTGTGAGAAGCAGTCTCTCTCTGTCGCCCAGGCTGGAGTGCAGTGGCGTGATCTCGGCTCACTGAAAGGTCTGCCTCCCGGGTTCACTCCATTCTCCTACCTCAGCCTCCTGAGTAGCTGGGACTACAGGCGCCCACCACCACGCTTGGCTAATTTTTTGTATTTTTAGTAGAGACGGGATTTCACCGTGTTAGCCAGGATGGTCTCGATCTCCTGACCTCATGATCCATCCGCCTCGGCCTCCCAAAGTGCTGGGATTACAGGCGTAAGCCACCGCGCCTGGCCGAAGCACTGATTCTTGACTGTGGGGTGGAGATGGCTCTGTCCTGCTGACCTGTGTGCCCAGCAATGGTTTGGAGAAGAGTGGTGGGTGGGGGTGGTGGAGAGGTAAAGCCGAGAACAGCCCAAGCACATAGTAGGGGCTTTATAGATCTTCTATAATGTTGAGGGTCTGTGGATTCCTGTGTTTCCTCCCACCCCACCTCACCCCTACCCCCATACCCCACCCCATCCCAGACCCCCTTGAGAGAAAACAAAATTGTAGCAAGAAAACCAGCTTGGAGCAGAGGTCAGCTCTGAGGATGAACTTCCCAGTGGCAGAGGGAGTACCACACCAGAACTGAAACCCACCCTGTGTAGAGCTTCCGAGGACACTTGAGGCAGTCAGATGGTGGGGAAGGGGGTCACCTACCTGTAGACTTCAGGGCAAAGTCTGGCTTTTCGATGTAATCTCCGTGTATCATCTTCATTATTTTCTGGGCCATTTTTTGCTGAGAAGGCAGAAAACACAAGTTGTGTCCTGGTGTGTTGTCATGGACTGTGATCCCCACGTGTCCACGGGAGGTAACAGGGGGCTGCAGGACGCTGTCCTCTCCCTAACAGCCCGCCCCTGCCTGTGGAAGCCTGTGGCTCTGTGAAAGCCCAGGTGACACAAAGCCATACCAACCCCACCCTGGGTTCACTGGGTGCTTTCAAGACCACTGTGACCGGATGTCATATGGAGGTCCCAGAGTCTCAGTGAGGTTCAGGCAGGTGCTCTGACGTCAGGCCAGCCTTTACTGTTGTGGGGCCTTGGGCAAGTTACTGCCCCACTGAGTCTCGATTTTCTTGCCTGTAAGACGGGGACAATAATCGTGTCTACCTCCCACTGTAGATCTATAAAGCCCCTACTATGTGCCAGGGCTATTCTCAGCTTCACGTATGCTCACCCTATCCCCTCCCAGAACCCCTAAGAAGTATGCACTATTATCATCCTTGTATTAAAGATGAGAATACCGAGGCACAAAGGTGTAGCTTGTTCAAGATCACCCAGCTGGTATGAGGCAGAGCGATCACTGTGGTTCCAGAGTTCAGGCCCTTAAGCACTCCACTCTGCTGCCAGATGCAGATGGCAAAGCACTTAGCACAGTAGGTGCACAATAAATACCAGCTATTCTTTTTATTAGACTCTTCACAGTGGTGGAAGATTCTGTTTTCCAAAAATGGCTGCAACAAGGTCTCCCATTCCAGGCTCTTCTTTCAGTGTGACCTCCCACTGAGATTTGGGGTCTAAGCTCCCTTCCCACCAGTCTGGGCTAATGACTACGGCAGAAGTGATGCTGTGTGACTTCTGGGGCTAAGTCCTAAAAAACAATACAGCACTGCCTGGTTCTCTGGGGACACTCACTCCTGGAGGCCAGCCACCATGTTGAGAGGAAGCCCAGGCCACACAGAGAGGCCACAGATGGGTGCTTTGATCAACAGCCCTGAGTCCCAGTTGACAGACAGCATCAATCTCCAGTCATGTGAGTGAATCCAGATGATTCCAGCGCCAGATGTAGAGTCACCTCCAGCCTTCAGGTCTTCCCAGCTGAGGCCCCAGATACCATGGAACACAGACAAGCCATCTCCACTGTGTCCTGTCTGAATTCCTAACCCACAGAATCTCTGAGCACAAGTGATTGTTTTACACCACTAAGTTTTGGGATGGTTTGCTATGCAGCAATGGTAACTAGAACAATAGCCAGGGTGTTACAAGGCAGTGACTATGATTCTATTTTGTTGATGTGCAAACTGGAGGCTCAGAGACGTTGATGACCTGCCTGAGGTTACACAGCTCCAAAAGGCAAAAAATCTCCAACTCCTCCCCTCGTTGGCTGGGGACAATAATCTCACCTATTGCTTTTCAAAACTGGGTCGCCAACCCCAAGGAATTTCCCTGATGGCCCCCACCCTTTCTCTGCCCCAAGGCTGGGTGCAGTCTTCTTCTCTGGGATCCACAGGTGCTGGGACTGCCTTGAGGGCAAGGACGAGCTCTAGTTGATCCCCCATCCTGGATTCCCAGGACGCAGTAGGCACTTAATGATTGCACATTGATTAGTGCATGCCTTTAGATTCTACCTTTGTTTAAAGGCAACAAACATTTAGAGAGCACTTACCATAGGACAGACATTAGTCTAAATTTACATGAATTACCATGTTTAATCCTTACAACTCATCTTCTAGTTGAAGAAACTGAGGCACAAAGACAGTAAGTAAATTGACCAGAGTCACACAGCTTATAGGTGGTGGGGATGACATTCGAAGCCTAGCAGCCTGAATCTAGAGCCAGTCCTTATAATCACTACGCCTTACTGCCTTTGTGAGTCATAGCGGGGCCTCCCTGCCCACGGCAGAGGAAACACCTGCGAAGAGACTCACTTGATAGTGAGTGACTGACACGGTCTCTCCTCCTGGGTCTGTCTGAACAGAGCTTAGAGGGGGAGATTCAGGGGCACTGGAGACCTAGGACTTTGGGACAATAAAAGATAAAGATGAGTTTTAGCAAATTTTGCTGAATCTTGCACAGTGGAATTTACCTTTGTGAACTCTTTTAAAAATTCAGCTTCTAGGTAAAGATGATGGATTGAAGACATCATCTAACTTTACTTTCTCCCAACACTCCATTACAGCTTCAGTAAAGGGATTTGAAAAGACCCAAACCCATATGAATAGGAAGCACAGGAGAGGAGAAAACCAGGCTGCTGCATATGGTTGTGCATGTTGCGCACTGCAGAAAGGTTCCCAGTTAAGGGGCCCTGTGTGGGGCTGAAACCCAGCTCTTCACCTGTTCTTTGATTTGGAGGAAGGTGCATTTTGCAAATTCATCTGCCCAGCACAGGTAGCTTTTTCCAGTCTGCAGAAAGGCACACTGTGTCCCAGCAGTGGCCCTGGAGCCAGCAGTAATATTCTGGAAGTTGTCCTACACAATACTAAACATTGTAGGATGTTTAGCAGCATCCCTGGCTACCCACTAGATGCCAGTAGCGCCTCCTCCTCACATTGTAACAACCAAAAATATCTCCAGACATTGCTAGATGTTCCCCAGGGGGCAAAATAATCCCCAATTGAGAACCACTGATTTAGCAGAAATGAGAAACCTGAATCTGAAACTGGCCATCCTCAAAAAGCTCGGGATTGGTGGCCTGAGGCGCCTCTGAAATTGGGGTGGAGAATTGGGTGTTAAGACAGTTAAGAGGAATCTGCATATTCCCTGGGGACTCCCTCTCACTCTGAGAAGCTGAGTGACTTCTCTGTTCCCCAGTAGAAGACTAGAAGTTATTCTCGAGAGAGGGTAAAACAGAGGGGCTCTGTTGGGACAGGTGAAGTTTTCTTAAATAGGATACCCAAAGCACTACACAAAAAAGATAGATACACTGGACTTAATTAAAATTAGACACTTTTGTTTGTCACCATTGAGAGTGAAAAGCCACACTATAGCCTGGGAGAAGATATTTATTTGCAATATGTACATCCAATAAAATATGTTTACCCAGAACACATAAGAACTCCTACATATCAATAAGAAATGGCACTCTCCCCCAAAAGGCAACAGACAAAATCCAAATGGCTGCTGGATACATGAAAAGACACTCCACATTATCAACAACCAGAAATGCAAATTAAAGCCATAGTGAGATACCACTTCTCACCCTGCAAAATCAAGTAAAAAACACATATGACACCAATTGTTGGTGAGGATGTGGGACAATCGGAATTTGCATATACTTTTCACGGGAGCGCAAATTGAAAAACTATTTGGCAGCATCTAATAACATGAACACACTCATACCTTTTGATCCAGCAATTCCATTCCTAGTTATATCTACTCCCAAGATCAATAAGTATATATGTTCACCCAATGACATGAAAAAAATTAGAATTGTTCAGGAGCTGACATTCAAACAACAGGAGCTTCAAAAATGAGAATACAGCAAATGCTGCTGTGGGAAATCGCCAATTTAATCACACGAATAAATAACAGTTCTTAGGCCCAAAGGCCAGGAGTTTCCAGATTGACAGATTCCAAAGGGTGGGCAGCCCATAGGCACATCTGTGGAAGCAACAAGGACCAGATGAACTAAAATTCTACAGAGCAGAGAACCATTCTGAGATGTGCTGGCATTTTTTGTCCGTTTGTTTTAAATCTCTGGGGGCATTTGATGATTCTAGGTATGGGCTAAGGATCTGGGCTTAGGCCAGACAATGGGCTGCTGCTACTGGTGAAAGAGAAAGAAGCAAAGTTTTTAATGGTGACAAAGAGCTAAAGTAACAAAACTGGGGACTTGAGGAGCCTCAAATATGGCCACTTTTCTTCACAAGGTATTAACTGAATTTCAAGACTATGGGAGGCTATAGACCACTTCAAGCATTTCTGAAAAGCAGAATAAAACTTCATATCTTCACAGTGCTTAGGAAACGAAGTCTCTTTGAGGGAGGGCACCCCAAAACACAACAAGCAAGAGATCAAAGCCTTAGAACAGTGATTCTCTCTGGTATGTGTCAGAACCACCTGGAAGGCTTGCTGGAACACAGATGATTTGTTTCCATCTTCAAAGCCTCTGATTCTGAGTGAGGCCTATTAATTCGAATTGTTAACATTTTCCCAGGTGATACTGATGATGCAGGCATGTGGGCCGTACTTTGAGATCCATTGCCCTAGAAGGGGTGGTGATGAGTCAATACTGTGCTTCAGCTGCACGTCACCTGGGGGCACTAAACCAATCCTGGGCACAATTAGAACCCAGGAATCCAAGTGTGCCCCTGGCAGAGAAGGCTGCCACCAGGCCCAGAGATTTTTACATTCATGCAGGGGTGAGAGACAAATTTGGAGACTTGTGAGGCCTCAACCATATGGTAAGTCTTTGCCACTAAGATAGTTGACAAATTTTTGAAGCTGCATCGGAAGGAGTCTAAAGAGTTAAGCTTAAAACCTCTGGATAAATCTTTTAAAAATTGTGATCCAGATCTGTCTGAACTAGCTTAATGCATGTCTAGATAGAAGTGACCAGTCTATTTTATCTTCCTTATAAAGAAAAGGGGAACTTTCTCTAGTGGAATTACAATTATTTGGAACAGCTACAGTTCTTTTGTATACAATGTTCAGAAACCACTGAAAGTTACTAGACTTGAAGAGACAAGACCATATGATTGATACCCAAGATAAAAAGCAGAAAACAGAGGGAGGCCACAGATGATCCAGATATTGGAGTTAGCAGACAAGGATTTTTAAAACAACTGTTGCTAATGTGTTAATTAAAATAAAGGAAAAGATGGACAACATAGGTGAAATGTTGGAGAATTTCACCACAGAATTAAAGTCTGTGAAAAAAATCAAATGTATATCCTAGAACTAAACAATGCAGTATCTGAAATTAAGAACTAAGGCTGGATGCGGTGGCTCATGCCTGTAATCTTAGCACTTTGGGAGGCTGAGGCAGGTGGATCACTTGAGGTCAGGAGTTCAAGACCAGCCAAGTCGACATGGTGAAACCCTGTCTCCATTAAAAATACAAAAATTAGCGGAGCTTGGTAACGTGCACCTGCAATGCCAGCTACTCAGGAGGCCGAGGCATAGGATTCGCTTGAACCCAGGAGGCAGAGGTTGCAGTGAGCTGCCTGGGCGACAGAGGGAGACTCCATTAAAAAAAAAAAGAAGAACTAAATGCATGGATTTAATAATAAATTGGAGAGACAGAATGATGCAAGATTATTAGTAAACCTGAAGAAAGGTTAATAGGAAAATTTCAAAACATAAGCACGTACAGGAAAAGAATGAAAAAACAAACCAGGTAATAGCATAGGAATCATATAAAGCACTCTAAAGGCTTTCAAAGCATAGGCTTAGCATGGGTGTAATTAGAATCCAAGGAAAGGAGACAGATAATGGAAAGAAGAAATATTTTAAGAGATAAAAGGTAAAAGTTTCCCAAAACTATTGAAAAATATCAACCCACAGATTTAATAATCTCAGCAAACCCCAAAGCAGGTTATATGAGGAACATTAGAGATAAAAAGATTATTCTACAAGCTCCCAGGGATAAAAAATAGATCATACTCAAAGGATCAATAATAAGAGTGCCATTAGACTTCTCATTAGCAACAGTATAAACTATAATACAGTGGTGGGCTTCCTTCAAAATTCTCAGGAGAAACTATTTCACATTTATAATTCTGTACCCAGCCAAACTATCAACCAAGTACAAGGATAGAAAAAGATGTTTTTAAACATACAAGCACTAAAAATATACTTCTTTCACTGTTTTCCTGAAAGTCACTGGGGGATGTGCTCCCTCAAAATGAGAGATAAAACCAAGAAAGAAGACTTGAGGTATAGGAAACAGGACATCAAACAAAGAGAAATTAGATGTTTGGGGCAGAATGGCCAGCATCTCACCTCATCAGACATGGCTTCCATCTCCTGGAGCTTGGCAATGAGCAGGTTCATGCTACCTCGGAGGTCCTGGATTTCCCCACTGTGATGTCGCACCTTCTCCTGGTACAACCTTATCAGGAAGGAGTGATAACAAGAACAGGTTGATTTGTGATGCGTTGTTGTTACCCTCAGATTTTCCCTTTGCTAGTTGGCTCTCAAAGAATGAGTTTCAGACTTTCCTACTCTCTTGGGCCCATCCCTGGACCCATTCATCAGGTTATTATCTCTAAAACTTTACTCATTCTCTTCTTTCTGCTTGGAATATCTTTATGCCCAGCTCATTCCTTCCAAATATTCCTATTTTGTCTGCAATTAAGGATGCTGCCATCAGGTGGTGTCTTGGTTAAAATTTCTTCTCAGCTACCATTTGCTGAGCACTGACTATGGGTCAGGAACTATTCAAGACACTTTGCATCTTCTTTAGCACCCATAATTGCCAAGAGCAAGATGGGTGTTATGCTTCATCTCATAAATGAGGAGTCAAAGGCCCAGAGAGAAGAGCTGACTTGCCTAAGGTCAGCCATGTAGGAGGTATGGGAGTTAGGATTTAAACCCAGGTTAATCTGACTGCAGAGCCTACATTTGTAGCCAATACACCCCAGATTCTGGCTACAGCTCTGCTTTTTAGGTAATAATATGGTTACCCAGAAGATTCCTCTTACCTCAAGCTCTGCAGCGGACCATTTATGCTGTCATCCTAGTGGAGTATTGAGAAAAGGGGTCTCCTTCAGATAGCTTAATCTGGCCCCAGGAGAACTTCATCCATCTATTCTCCCACAATTATAAGCCCATACATTCATCCACTTTCCTGTTGACTCTTCCATCAGTCTACCCACCTATCATTTCTCCAAACTCTAATTTACTGTCCTTTTTATTCATCCATCCACACTTTTATCCATCCATCCACACCTTCATCCATCCACCCTTATACCCACCCACCATCCCTTATCAATCTATTCTTCCAACTCCCCAACCTCCCCCATCTATTTACACTCCAATCCATATACCCTAACCCATCTACTCACTCTTTCATTCATCCATCTATCCACCAACCCAGCCACCCACTCATCTCTCCCATGTGCTTTTCCATCCACCCATTATTTCATCCATCTATTCACCTATTCATGTATTCACCTAGCCTCCTATCTCTTTCCCCTAGTCCTACATCCATCAAATTCAACCTTCCATCCGTCCATCCTCCCATCCATTCTCTCTCCATGCACACTCCCATCTGGCCATCCAGTCATCCAACATTGATAGTGGCAACCCTGTTGCTGGCATCAAACTAAACATTGCTGGGGTGAATAGGACCTGGCTCCTTCCTTCAAGAAGCTGCCAGTACAGTTGGAGAGACAGTCATGACCACAGAAAATTATAGGAGGAAAGAGGAATGTGACCACTTCTGCCTGGGTGTTTCTAGAGGAGGTGACATTTTAGCTGGACCTTGACGGATATGAAGGGATTCATAAGGAGGAAAAGAGGAGAGGGAAGGACAGGCCTTTCAGATCCCCTTTCTGAGGTCCTCTGAGACTTTTTGTGGACCTCAAGTAGGGAGTTTTGCCACTTATTTCCTCCTCCTTCCTCCTCAGAAACCCAAAAGCAAATGAGTATCATTGCTGTTAAGCAGAAGGACAAGATGCCTTAAGTACAGAAATGTGTTCCCTGTTGTCACCACCCCACTTTAAGTAGGGCCTTGAGAAAGGAGAGATGGGTCGTCTCTGAGAGTCAATGACAGGAGAGCCATCTTGGGGGAGGGACTATCGCATCCAAACTTTGAAAGTCACCTCTGGCAGAAGAGATGGGTTCTAGGTGGGTGGCATGATGAAGGGAGAGATTTGGATCTGGGTTATGTCAGGAACGGATTAGGGGCCCGATTTGGTGAGAATGAGTAGAGCTATGGAGGTGATATTGACTGGTTAGGGTGAGACCAGTCAGCCGTGCGGCCTGAGGAGGGTGCACACTCACCTGCCAGACTTTCATTTTTGATGGTAAGTGAATAGAAACCATCCAGAATCCTGTGAGGCCATGAGAATAAGAATGAGCCATTTAACATGTAAGATGAAGAGCCTAGGTGCTGGAGTTAGGGTGTCTGGGTTCAAATCCCAGCTATGCCACTTGCCAGCAATGTGCAATATTGGGGGAATTACTTAATGCTCTATGCCTCAGTTTCCTCTTCTGTAAAAATAAGAATAACAATAATATCCACTTCATGATCAGATGATATCAAATGTGCAATACATGGCACATAAACCAAGTCATCTGTGGCTCCCCCTTCCCTGTTCCAACTCTACTGGGGATAATTGGCAAAGAGAAGAAGGCACTCTGCATTTTATGATCTCCATGCTGGCTGAAAAGCCACCATTCAAGCCATTATTTAAAAGTCTTGGCCGGGTGTGGTGGCTTACGCCCGTAATCCCAGCACTTTGGAAGGCCGAGGCAGGCAGATCACTTTAGCCTAGGAGTTCAAGACCAGCCTGGCCAATGTGGTGAAACCCTGTCTCTACAAAAAAAATACAAAAATTAGCCAGGTGTGGTGGTGCACGTCTGTAGTCCCAGCTACCCGGAGGCCGAAGTGGGAGGATCACTTGTGCCAGGAAGTCGAGGCTGCGGTGAGCTGTGATCCACTGCACTCCAGCCTGGGCAACAGGGTGAGACCCTGCCTTTAAAAAAACAGCTTTCACTGAGGCAGGAGAATTGCTTGAACCTGGGAGGCAGAGGTTTCAGTGAGCTGAGATCATGACGCTGCATTCCAGCCTGGGTGACAGAGACTCTGTCTCAAGGAACCCCCAAAACCAAAAAACAAAAACAGCCTTTAAAATTTATTTATTGTTCTTGATAAAACCTTCGACCAACTAGGAATAGAAGGGAACCTCCTCACCGTCATAAAGACCATCTATGAAGAGCTCACAGCTCACATCCTATTTAATAGTGAAAGACTGGGCACTTTTCCCCTAAGATCAGGGATGAGACAGGGATGCTTCCTCTTGCCAGTTCTATTTAACACAGTACTGGAGGTTCTAGCCAGGCCAATTAGTCAAGAAAAAGAAGTAGGCCAGGCGTGGTATCTCACACCTGTAATCCTAGCACTTTGGGAGGCTGAGATATGATGGTTTGAGGCTGGGAGTTCTAGGCCAAACTGGGCAACACAACAAGACTCCATCTCTCCAAAAAAAATTAAACAAAAATTAGAAAATTAGCTGGGGGTGATGGTGCACACTTATAGTCCTAGCTACTCAGGAGGCTGAGGTGGGAGGATCACTTGAACTCAGGAGTTTGAGGCTGCAGTGAGCTATGATTGCACCACTGCACTCCAGCCTAAGTGACAGAGACAGACCCTGTCTTAAAAAACAAAAAAAGAAGTAAAGGTCGTCCAGATTATCATGCAGAAAAGAGTTAAACTACCACTACTTGCAAATGACATGATCTTGCATTAGAACTCTAAGGGATCCGAGGTTAGGTGTCTTGCCTTGTGTTATAACTAAAAATCGGGTTCAGCAAGGTTGCAGGATACAAGATCAAGGTACAAAAAGTCAGCTGTATTTCTATATACTAGCAATAGATAACCTGAAAACAAAATTAAGAAACCCATTTCTAATAGCGTCACAATAAAGGTGTTATTTAGGCTGAGCGTGATGGCTCACATCTGTAATCCCAGCACTTTGGGAGGCCAAGGTGGGTGGATCATGAGGTCAGGAGTTCAAGACCAGCCTGGCCAAGATGATGAAACCCCATCTCTACTAAAAATACAAAAATTAGGAGGGCATGGTGGTGCACGCCTGTAGTCCCAGCTACTCGGGAAACTGAGGCAGAGAATTGCTTGAACCTGGGAGGCGGAGGTTGCAGTGAGCCAAGATTGCGCCACTGCACTCCAGCTTGGCAACAGAGTGAGACTCCGTCTCAACAACAACAACAACAAAGGTGTTATTTATCAAAGTCCTAGTTGTTGGATTTTAAAGCGGGACAGTTCTCTAGGATTCACTGTTCATTTTCCCATGGGGAGCCAATTCTCCCTCCTTCCCCCACCCCCAGCCTCCACTCCAAAGCCAGTATATTTCAGTGGAGGGAGGAGATTCCTTTGCTTGGGAAAGCTAAGCTGTGTTGTGGGAGGTGGGGGTGGTGGCTGGAAAGAAGCCATGGAAACCCAGAAAGCGGAAGTAACAATGTTCATAACACGGTTTGGGGAGAGCTTTATAATTTCTGAAGCATTTCTTGGCTTCTAAAATATTTTCATGGTCATCTTTTCATTTCATAATTCTCACAGCAACACCCATCAGGCCGATGGGGAAACTGAGTCATGTGGAGGGGCAGTGTCTTGCCCAGTGTCCTATAATCAGTGCCAGGGCCCAGGGATACCTCGACCTGGGACTGGGCAGGGCCCTGGGACACACCGAAAGCACAGAGGAGCAGAATGCCTGTCTTCTCCATGAGCTTCTGGCAGAGCAGCTTGCATCTGGAAGGCAGGGAGTGGTGGTCAAGGTCAGGTGGACAAGGCCCAGCCAAGTGTTCACCCTCCTCCTTATCACTCTTTCTCCGTAGGCATGCTGTTTGCCCTATCCCTTCTTCTCTCCCTGGTAAACGTGTCCTTCAGGATTCAGCTCAAATGTCCCCTCCTCCAAAGACCTCCACAGGCAACGCTCCCAACCCTCTAAGCTTGGCAGTGTTTTGGTGCCTGCCTTTCCCACCTGACTGGGAGCTCATGAGTGGCAGGGCTGAGCTAGGCTCAGAATAGATGTTAGTAAAACATTTAAAATTTAAACTTCAAATGAATGAATGAATGAGGTGGATATCTCTGCTGGAGTTCGGAAGAATTTCCAAGGACAACAAAAGAAAAGAGAAAGAACGGGGCAGGCCCTCCGGGCAGGAAGAGCAGCATGTGCTGGGCTGGGTGCAGTGGCTCATGCCTGTAATCCCAGCAGTTCGGGAGGCTGAGGTGGGAGGATCACTGGAGTTTGAGACCAGCCTGGGCAACATGGTGAAACTCTGTCTCTACAAAAAATACAAAAATTAGCCAGACATGGTGTTGTGTGCCTGTAGTCCCAGCTACTTGGGAGGCTGAGGTGGGACGATTGCTTGAGCTCGAAAAGTAGAGGCTGCAGTGAGCCGTGATGGCACCACTGCACTCCAGCCCTGGCGGTGGAGTGAAACCCTGTCTAAAAAAAAAAAAAAAGTTAAGAGCACATGCAAATGTGTGGAGGCGGGAATAGGAACAGGAATGGTGTGTCCAGGGAGTGAGAACCCTGGCCTTGCTGGCCCAATGGGTCCCTGGCAGGAAGCCAAGTGAGAGCAGCTTGGAAAGGAAGGGTGAGACAGGATTCCAGGACACTGCAGGCTGAGGGGCTGGAGCAATGGGGGGCCACAGTGGGTTCTGGGGTGGGGGTGTTAGATAAAAGCCAGGTTTGGGATAGCTTTTCTGGTCTGGCTACCAAGGGGAGATCCAAACTGATGGAGGGGCTGTTATGGTCCCCAGCTGCCATTTCCCACTCCCCATCACCCTCCCTCTGCCTTCCCTGCTCACCTGTGTGTGTTGAACAGAAACTGCTGGGCCTGAGTTTTCAGGGAGCAAGCAAAACAGGTGAACCAGGCTGCACAGGAGACAGAAAAGCAGTGAGTCACTGTGCCCTCATCTTTGTCCCACTGCAAGGACCTGCTGACCTATCCGGGGCTGGGGGAGGCCCTGGAGCTGGGAGACCCTCTTGACTTGTTGGCCGAGCCTGGGACAGCACCGGGCTCTGCTTATGGGTATGCACTAGCCTGGAGTGAGTACAGGTCACTACAGGTGGGCACTGCTTGCCACTGGCAGTTAACAGACATTTTCTTTTTCTTTCTTTCTTTCTTTCTTTCTTTCTTTCTTTCTTTCTTTCTTTCTTTCTTTCTTCTTTCTTTCTTTCTTATCTTTATTTTTTCTTTTTTTCTTCCTCCCTCCTTCCCTTCCCTTCCTTTCCCCTCCCTTCCCTCCCTCCCTCCCTCCCTCCCTCCCTCCCTCCCTCCCTCCCTCCCTCCTTCCCTTCCTTTCCCCTCCCTTCCCTCCCTTCCCTCCCTCCCTCCCTCCCTCCCTGCCTTCCTTCCTTCCTTCTTTTTTGACAGAGTCTCACTCTGTCACCCAGGCTGGAGTGCAGTGGCTTGACCTCGGCTCACTGCAACTTCCGCCTCCCGAGTTCAAGTGATTCTCTTGCCTCAGCCTCCTGAGTAGCTGGGACTACAGGTGCGCATCACCACGCCCAGCTAATTTTTGTATTTTTTAGTAGAGATGGGGTTTCACCGTATTGGCCAGGTTGGTGTCAAACTCCTGACCTCGTGATCCGACCGCCTTGGCCTCCCAAAGTGCTGGGATTACAGGCGTGAGCCACTGCACTCGGCCGATAGACACTTAATAGTGACTCAGGAGCACAAAAGGCCTGGAATGTAACAATGCCCATTTCTAGACACTGGGAGCTTGGCAAGAGTGGGGGCCTTGTCTGGTTCATCCCAGAATGCCCACTATGGAGCTAGGCAAAAAGTAGGGACTCAGAATGGACAGGAAGGTGAGAGGACACAGGGGTGGATGGAAGAAGGAAGAAGGGAATGGCTGTCTGCCTTGGAAGATGGATGAATTGGGAGATAGATGAGAGAATGGGAGATTGAAAGGATGGGTGGATGAATAGAAAGAGGGATGACTGGGTGGATGTGCCTATGAAATAAGGTCTGGGTGAATTGATGAACTCAACAGGTGGATGGATGGGTGAAACCAGCAGCCAGACTGGTGGTAGAGGAGGGTTGGCAGTTAACTCCTCCTCCAGACAGTAAGCCTCCCTCCCAGTTCCCCTCTCCAGCCACCAAAGACATTGGCAGGAATGACACCTCCGATGGGTAGAACTCCAGAGTTCAACCTGCAGCTCCCCACCATCCCTGCAGCCCAGGACAGGCCTTGCCACCCCCAGGTCAGCCTGGGCTGAGGCTGGACCCTCTCCCCAGGCCCATATTGATGACAAAGGCGATTATTCAGTATATACGTACACACACATCCCAGCATGCACTGAGTCAGGCCTAGGGCTTGGGCATTGATGCGGACAGGCAACCGGAAGTTGTCATCTGCAGAGAACACAGGACTGTCATGTCACTGCCAGCCTCTAGATTTGGTACTCGCAGAGACCTGGGGAGCACCCAGAGCTTGGTGCGAACATCCCTGCCCCCTGCCCCTTGCCGGGTAGCCCCAGGTTGCCCGTTTGACATCCCTGAGCCTCAGCCCCTCAGCTGCCCATGAAAATACCAGGGCACCTGTCCTTGCTCACTCATGTTTGAGGAGGTGTCCTCTGCCATCCTGCTGGTGTTCCGGCCTCGCTGGGCAATCCTGGGGATGATAAGATTCATAGTTGCATTTTACAATTATGAGGAACATAGTGTCCTTGGAATGTGCATACCACATTCCAGATTGGGAAACTGAGGTGCACAGAAGGTTTCCCAACACCACCAGCTTGTTATTCAGGGACAGATCCAGGTCTGGCTGACCCCAAATCCAGGTATCCATCAAGGAAAACACCTAGGTTGCTGTGGCAGTCACAGGTGGTTGTCGCCATGTCCCCGAGGTTGGCAGAAGCTTGGTTTTGTTCCTTTGTCTGCTCCTATGCCATGTGATTTTAGGCCATTTTGATTGGTCGAAGCCTGCTGTCATGCTCCCATTCCCTGTGCTGTGATTGGTTCAAGGGTGAGGAAGTCTGCAGGGGTGAGGTAGGGTGGGGTAGGGGGGTGGTTATGATGTAAGGGACTTGGGGGAAAAGTTAGGTTTAGGATTAGCTAAATAAGACCCACAGAAAACGATGCTTATTCTCCTTCCCCTAGACAGCCACATTTCTGCATGACACCTGAAACTGTGGTGGCCATCTTGTGACCATGAGAGGGGGCTAAAAGAGCAGAATGATGACAGGAACCTGGGTCTTGGGTGGCAGAACTGAGGAATTAACGCACTCCGGAGCCCCCTGCACCTTGGGACCTCTTGATATGTGAGATTTAAAATTTTCCCTTATTTCTTAAGTCAAAGGTCTCTAAACATTTTTGTTTATCATACCCTCAGAATATTTATATTGGTTTATTAATAAATTACATATACACCCAATTGTACTAATACATTGTTTACCCTTCCCAAATGTACAGATTTAGTGATAACATTCCTGAAGAATAGAAATTAAAAGAGGATGAAAGACATATATTCTAGCCTGGTCATTTCTTTTCTCACCCTTGGGGATTGTTTGGTATACTCTCTTGGGAGATACACCCAGATTTGGGTGCCCAGAGATAGGCATCATTTTGAGTTGGAATTTCTGTCACCTGCAGCCAGAGGCCTTCTGACAGATAAAGATGGTGAAATACTTGTTTCCTTGTTTCATACCAGTCTCCTGCACTAGACCGTGAGCTCCATGAGGGAACGGAGTACATCAGACTGGTGCCACAGCGTGTTCCCCGTCCTCTGTGCATTTCCTGGCACACAGTAGATGGTCAATAAATGCGTGCTGGAAGGATAGCTGCTTCGCCACTTCCTGGCTGGGAGACTTTGGGAATACCATTGCCAAACCTGTCTGGTCTTGGTGGCTGTCTCTGTACAGTAGAGTTGACAATGCCGCTCACCTCCAAGGACAGGGTGGAGGGGCAGCATTTTGTAAACTGTAAAGGGCTGGGCAAAGGGAGGGGCTGCTATCCTCACCTCCGGGGTCTGGGATTGTGGGCCACATCTTCGAGTAGGGCACCTGGGTCCCCAGGGCTCCTTGATGACCGTGGCATCGATTTCCTTCTTTAGGATTGGGGATGGAGGTGGGGATCTCTGGGAGCTGGTGAGGAGGACGTGGCTGATGCCTCTGAATGCCCTCTGAAAAGTGCCAAGTGGAATCTGCCAGGATCAGTGGAGCAGTTGGCACTGTGACCTCACAGAGCAGGTGGGTGGAGGGGCAGGGGATGGGGGCTAGTCTCCAGCTTGGCCCTAGAACCTCCCCTAGAGGAAGCCATTGTGACCCACTTTCCTTTTTTAAGATGGGGAAATTGAGGCATCAAGACAGGAAGGGCCATGCAGGGGTCTCAGAAGCTGGACAGGGGGAAGAGCTGAAGCTCCAGTAACCCAGCCATGCTTTTCCTTGTTCCCTAGATCCCTTCCTGCCCCAAGCTTCCCAGGCTTTTCACCTTCTTAGGTTGCACCTGAATGCATTTTGTAATGCTGAGCTTCTCACTGGTGGACATTGTGCATAACACAAAATAACATGCATGTGTTGTTTCTTTAATAAAGTTCTACTTTTTGGCTGGGCGCGGTGGTTGATGCCTGTAATCCTAGTACTTTGGGAGGCAGAAGCGGGTGGATTGCCTGAGCTCAGGAGTTTGAGACCTGCCTGGGCAACATGGCAAAACCCCTTCTCTACTAAAAATACAAAAAATCGGCTGGGCGTGGTGGTGTGTGCCTGTAATCCCAGCTACTCGGGAGGCTGAGGCTTGAGAATTGCTTGAACTGGGGAGGCGGCAGAGGTTGCCGTGAGCAGAAATCGCGCCACTGCACTCCAGCCTGGGCAACAGAGTGAGACTCTATCTCAAAAAAAAAGTTCTACTTTTTTACTGGGGAAAAATAGAAGCATAACCGTGTGGAAACGTCAAGCTAAGTTTTTTCTGTTAGCCCTGCCTGTAGGGAGCTTGAATATTTGGACCACAAAGCTAAAATGAATTCACTTTTGCCCCCTGGTGGCAGTTGCTTAAAATTGCAGGCTAATTACCAATGGGAAGTGGTACGATGGTCCCTCAAAGAGGCCCACATACTAAAACCTGAACATGTAAATATGTTAAGTCACAAGGCAAAGGGGAGTTAAAGCTAGAAGAGCAATTTAAGTTGCTAATCAGTCGATCTTGAGATGGGGAGAATACCCTAGATTACCCATGTGGGTGCAATGTAATGACAAGCGTCCTTATAAGTGGAAGAGGGAGGCAGGGAGATGGCAGCACAAGAAGCAACAGGCTGGCTTTGAAGATGGAGGAAGGGACCAGGAGCCAAGGAATAAGGGCAGCTTCTAGAAGCTGGAAAAGGCAGGTGGACAATTACTCTCCTACAGCCTCCAGCAAGGAATGCAGCCTTGCCAATGCTTCCTTGATTTTAGCCCAGGGAGACCCATCTGGGACTTCAGACCTCCAGAATGGTAACATGATAAATTGTGTCTTAAGTCACTAAGTTTGTGATAATGCATTATTGCAGCAACAGGACACCAATGCAAAACCCCTGAGAATATTCAGTGAAGGGGAAACTCTGAAATGCCACCATTACAATTGTTAAAAGTGTCTTTCAAATGTATACTCATTCATTTATTCATTCGACAAATATTTATGCATCTAGTATGGTCCAGGCGCTGGAAACAGGGCTGAGCAGAACCAGCTCCCATCCCTGCAGATGCAGGCAAAGTGGCTGGCAGAACATTCTGCATATAGCAGGTGCTCACCAAACGGTGCTTGCCATTGCTGTCGGGAGCCGGTTGAGATCTGGGATGGGATGGTGAGAATCTCCCTCTTTTATGTCTACTGTCTTGGGCTGTCACCCAAATGGCTCTTGTGCTGCAAATATTTAAGAAAAGGAAGTGTCCAGGCCAACAGCAAACACCGAGAGCGGGTTTGGTCAATATTTGCGCCTCTGTCCACTGAGTCTGCTGTTTGCATCAGTTATGGTGAGGGCGCAGGAGGGCCCGTTCTTATGCATTGGTGGACAGACCAAGGCCAGGAGCAGGGTGTCAGGGAACTCACAGCAGGCTCCTCTCATTCCTCTTTGCCTCTAGAATAGGGGCAGGGGAGCACTGGTTGGGAGGCAGGGCTGGTTCAAGTGAGCTCCAGCTGCTCAGGGGAGGGCTTGATGGTATCTGTGGTCAGCTTTGTAGACACTGGTGGGGGCCTAGTGCAGGGTGGGCCTGGGAGCTGGGCCTGATATTTGGGCTGGTGTGGAGTCAGTGGGAGTCAAGGAGTGCCCTGGAGGGGAAAGGCCCCAAGTCATCCTGTGCCAATGAAGAAAAATGGAAAGGCCATCACCTGCTGTGCACACGTGTATGCACAGACACAAGAACACATACACATGTACCTCCGCATCCCAGGAAACAGTCCACTCACATACACACATGCACCTAACACCACACACTCACAGACCCACAAACACTCAGTGGGCCAAGCCCACACATGCATACATGTACACAAAACTCCCCACCTCTGTGGTCCTGTCAGATTGTGTGAATAGGCATGCAACACCATAAACCAAGACACCAATGTGCCCATTTCATGTCCACGCCCACACATAAGAGCCCGCATTTTCCCTGCACATGTGTACATGTGACTATGCACACATGCTCACACGCACATATCAACACACACAACCCTCATCCACACATGTGCATATGCAAATTCCTTCATGCGTACAGCACACACAGTTCCTTGGGTCCCATCTAGCCAAGGCGGAAGCTGACGTTTGTAATGTGGAAAGAGACGGTGGACTAATTCATTGTGAGTGGAATGTGCATTTGGAGAGAGGCTGGGTTGTTAAGCTGTGGGGACAGGTCACGCACACTTTCTCTTCTGTTCCCTTCTGAGTTAGGGCTCAGTTTCTGACTGGGATCAGGGCTCAGCATGTGATCAGGGTCAGAGCTCAGTAACTGGGGTCAGGGCTCAGTGTGTGAATATGTGACAGGGTCAGGGCTCAGTAAATGACTGAGGATGGTGCTTAGGTAGCCTTCTGCCCCTCCTAAAAGGGTCATGTTTCTGAGAGAGCTTGGAGATACCAGGCTTGAGGGGTCATTGCAGCCATCCCCTTGCCTATGGGAGGGGGGATGGGGTCCTCATGGGCCCCATCCTCCCAGGCCTTGGCTGGTCATGATAAGGATACCCTCCTAGAAGCAGCTTTCCTTCCAGAGATCCCCTGGCCCCTAAGGCCATAGTTGCCTAGCCCCAGGGGCTTGTAGTGGTTGGGAGCTGGGCCTGGCTACTGGCTACGTGGCAGCCCCAGTGCACATGTGGGATGAGACACTTTGGCAGAGGCCATGTTTGCAGGGAAAACACTTGCAACCACAAGCAAACTCACCGCTCCCTGGGTCCCTTCCCAGTGGACTCTGCACATTGGGAGCCTTATAAAGTAGCCTCTGCATCTGCCTGCCTGGGGCAGAGGAGGGCTACCCTGGAGCTGAGAGTTCACCTGTCTCAGGAACCACCTGAGGTAGGCATGGGGCTGGGCTGGTACGCCACCTCCAAGGAGTCTCGGCTTCTCTATCTGTTCAGTGGGGATGCTACCTCCAGCCACCCTCTGCACAAGGGTCCTTCCATCCCTGGCCTTGCTGTGGGACCTGGGCAAGGGCCGCCATCCTGGGTCTCAGCTGACCCACCTGAGCAGCAGTCCCTCATTCCTGCCTGGCTCCCTCTCCCTGAGTCAGACACAGATCTGCCTACTTGGACAGACTGTGTCAGGAGTGGATGGGGGCCATGTGAGAGGCCTACTCTTAGGCCATTTCTCACCTGGCCAGGAGGGGATGAGGACAGGAGCCACCCTGGGTCCTCCCCTGGCTGAGTTTGGTGGACAGCTGGACACCAGGCTGGGCTGTCACACGGGGCTGGACTCCGGCATCAGGTGACACAGTCCTGGGCATCTTCTTGGGACAGGAAACTACCCTCAGCCTCCCCATTTGGGAGGCTCACCATCCTTCTGTGCCATGGCTTGGGTCCTGCACCTGGTCCCAGTCCACTGTGTGGCCCTAGGCAAGACCATTTCTTCCCTGGGCATTGGGGGTCATTTCCAGAAGGGACTCCCCCATGATTGCTGATGAAGCAAGCAAGGCAAGGTGATGGTTCCCAATGCAGAGATGCAAAAACTGATGTCTGCAGGCCTAGGGCAGGGCTGGGATCACCAGTCAGGGCTTGTTCCCTCCAGGCTGGAGTGGGGTTCAGGCGGCTCAGGGGTGGGCTGTTTTGGCTGAGCTCCCTGATGCTCATTTCTACCCCAGCCCACAGATCCTGTGGGCAGTGGCCAGGGCAGCCATGGCTTGGGCACATAGGCTGGGCCTGCTGCTGGCACTGCTGCTGCCCGTGGTCAGTGCCTCCACACCAGGCACCGTGGTCCGACTCAACAAGGCAGCACTGAGCTACGGTAAGGGGTGTGCCACCCAATGAGTGCCTGCGAGCCTGTACATGAGTGCGCAATCCTAAGTGTGTGTGTGTGTCTGTGAACTCGAAAGCCCCATGAGGACCCAGATTTTAATTGGAAGTTGTGTGCCTGGCACCCAGACAGTGCCTGACACATGGCGCTGCTCAACAAATGCTTATTACATAAATGTGCAAGGGGGGAGTACGTCACGTGGCCAATGTGCAAGTGTGCACACGTGACTTGCTCACATGCTTTAGTGATGTGGGTGTAGGTCAGTTTGAGGGGCTATTTTTACCTGTGTGTGTCTACTTATGAGTTTGAAATTTCATAGAGCTGTGCCCACGTGTGTACTTAAGTGTCGGGGATGGTGCAAACCCATGATGCTGACTGGATGTGTGTGCACAGGTATGGCTGTGTACCCTGGGTGTACAGGTTTGTGTATGTGGTGTGTGCACGCACATGTGTTCTTGGGAGAGGTCTGTCTAGCACCGTGATGCGGGGAGTGTTCTAAAGTTACATCCCTTCTGAGCTCAGCGTGAGAGAACCATCCGCTCTCTGGGTCCCACTTGTGCGAGGGCTCTGTCTTATGGCTTCGCTGCTAGATCTTGCCCCAATCCCCTACGGAGGACACAATGGAGAAACTTAGGCCCAGGGAAGGACGGACATTGCCAAGGTCCAGGGCGCCAGCACAAACATGTTTATTCACCTCGAGCTGCCTCCCGGTGAGAATTTGGTTTCCCACCAAAGCTGGGAGATCAGAAGCTGTTTCCCCCAAGGCCAAACTCAGATTACAGTGTGAGAAAGTCAGGTCAGACAGTAGATGGGACTTTCAGTGGCCCAGGACACGAAGCAGTGGCTCAGGGAAGTAGCAGGGTTCCCCATCCCTGGGTACATGCAGCCTTCCGGGACCTTGTATCCGGGCTGATGGGCAGGCAATGAAAGGGGTCAGTGATCCGTGCCAGAGCGTGACATGGAGCCATTCATGGATGCCCGCAGGTAGGGCCATGAGGGCTGCGCCCTCCGCCGCCTTCCTGCCCTCTGCCTGTCCTGTGCAAGCCTCCTTTGTCCCCAGGGAGCCCTCCCCAGCTTGCCTGCCTGTGTTTGTTCTTGGCAGAAATCTGGCTGGAGGCCCACGGTGGACGCATTGCTCCCCAGGCTGGGCTGACTGGCCACTTCCGGTGTCCTCCCCACCCCATCCTGCAAGCCCCGGAGTTCAAACCCTGCATCAAGGGAGCACTGTAGATGGAGTCTGAGGTCTGGGTGTTAGTCCCAGCTCAGCTGCAGGTGGTTAGATGGGAGAGGGGTGCTGAGAAACATGGAAACCACCGCCTTAATGCTTCTTGTTGGGGGATACTAAGACCCAGAGAGGTGCAGGGACTTCTCAAGTTCCCACAGTGAGTCTGAGCAGTGGGCAGGCCTCTTGACTCCTCATTTGAAGCTCCCTTCCAGCACCATTACCTCTTATTTTAATTCAACTCCTGTTTAATTAGCACCTCTCTGGGGCCCAGCAGCACAGGTGAGTGAGGATGCCCAGAGGCTCGGGAGCCAGGTCCCTTGGTCCAAAGCCAGCTTCCCCTGGTCAGATGCCCTCACCTCTCTGTAAACTGGGCACCATAACAGGAAAAGTAAAGCACTCAGAACAGGGCCTGGCACTACAGGATCACGACATAAGTGATCGCCGCTATTATTACAAAAATAAATAGCAATGGTAGAAGCTAGCATTTGCTGTGCACTGAGTGTTTACAGTGATCCTATGTGACAGATACCATTAGAATCATTGCAGATGTATAGATGGGGAAACTGAGGCACAGAGTAGCCACACAGGCAGTGAGTAGCAGTGAGCACTGGGGTTTGAACCCAGGATCTGAGAGATTCTTGAATCCTCAGCCTCCAGGTGAGGCTGTCCCCTCCCCTCCCAAGGGATGTCCCCTCTGCTCCCATGGGCGCCTCCGCAGCAGGCCAGGGATGACTGGGAGATGCCCCTTCTGCTTGGGAACTTAGGGAAGGCTCCCAGAGGAGGTGGGATCTGGTTGGAAGCTTGCAAGAGGGCAAAGGATTTTGTTGCTTTTGAAGGACGGGGTAAATCAACAGGATTTTGAGAGGCAGAGTGGGGGAAGGAGGTCATGCGGAGGTGGAGAGGGCCTGATGCGAGTGGTGCACCCAAGGCAGGCTCATGGGGAGTCAGCTGCCCTCCCCATATGCTTGGAGCAAGCCCACCCCTTCCAGTCTGAGTACCCTCTGCCCAAGGTGCAGGGTAGATGGCAGGCAGTGTGTTCTTGCTACTTGGTGGCTCCCGAGGGCACCCTGACCTCACTCTACCCTGGCCCCACAGTGTCTGAAATTGGGAAAGCCCCTCTCCAGCGGGCCCTGCAGGTCACTGTCCCTCATTTCCTGGACTGGAGTGGAGAGGTGCTTCAGCCCACCAGGTGAGTGCTCCCCTCCTCCAGAGAAGGTGCTCCTGCCACCAAGTGGAGTGTTCCTGCTTGCCAGGTGGGTGCTTCAGTCCACCGGGCATGTGTTCCTGCCTGCTGGGCAGATGCTCCTATCCACGGGGCAAAGCGTTCCAGATGAGTACTCTCCACTGGAGGTGAGTGCTCCCTCCCACAAGGTGAGTGGTCACAGGATGATTTAAGAGAGAGACTCAAGGTGGAGAAGCCGGGGCCTGGTGCCTCTGAATTAGTGAATTTCTGCCCTCAGGGGCTAAGACTGGCTGCTGGGTCCCCAGGGCTGGCAAGACCCTCTGTTTCTAGAAACTGGACACTGAATGTAGACATGAATCTGAGCCTCCTTTGCTTCCACCCTACTCTGCTTAATGCAGACACTAAAGGCATAGGGACGTGGAGCATCCCAAACTTAGACACCCCCGGGCTGGTCAACAGTCACCTTCCACATAGGAACTAGGGCTCACTACTGTCAGATCTTTGGGTTTCCAAGAGAAGATATACATCTAGAATCCATGAAATCTGGAATGATAGCAACTAATTAAAAAACATTTAAAGACCAGGCGCGGTGGCCCACACCTGTAATCCCAGCACTTTGGGAGGCCGAGGCGGGTGGATCACCGGAGATCAGGAGTTCAAGACCAGCCTGGCTAACATGGTGAAACCCCATCTCAACTAAAAATACAAAAATTAGCTGGGCGTGGTGGCAGGTGCCTGTAATCCCAGCTACTCAGGAGGCTGAGGTGGGAGAATCTCTTGAACCTGGGAGGCAGAGGTTGCAGTGAGCTGAGATCGTGCCATTGTACTCCAGCCTGGGCGACAAGAGTGAAACTCTGTCTCAAAACAAAACAAAAAACAAACAAACAAACAAAAAACATGTAAGACTTTAAGACCTTGGAACAATGGGTGGGTGGTAAAAAAAACATCTGGTTTGGGGGGCCACCAGTTTGAGATCCCTTAGGTAGAGCTGAAATGCAGTTCATGGCACGGTTAATAAAGGTGGAGAACTGGACATAAATACCTAGCGACCAAAGATGCCTAAATCACTTGTGGTCTGGCCACACAATGGACACCACGGGGCTGTTTGAAAACAGTGCCCAGGGCTCTTGTTTGTAGACACGGGATCGAACCCAGGATTGTTGAGTGCACAGAAGCAGCTTCTGTACAGGGGATCTGAACTGTACAGTGCAGAAATGACTTTCATTTAGGAAATAAAAGAAATCACAGATTAGCTGGAGAATGCTTGGAGCTTTGAAGTGGGGGAGTTTCTGTTGCTGTAGGCTACGAGCTGCAGACATTGCCTAGGATACCAGAGAGAGGATTTCTGCCTTCTGTGGTTCCTGAAGTTTTTCTTTTCCAACCTTCCCAAATTTCCAGGCAGGGGTCAGAAACTCAAAAACCTGAGCCATCGTCTCACTGAAGTCCTGCCCAAAGCGGGGGCCCCTCTGCATGTTTTCCGTACCAGCTGGTGTCCAACCTTGCTTTGCATGCCCCATGGTGATGGAGAACTCACCACCTCCCCCTTACCTCATGGTTCCAATTGTGAGAAAGCCCTTCTTTATAACATCATGTGGGTATGGCTCAGAGCACCCATCCCAGAGTTGATCCCATGGTTTAATGGGGGCCACTCTGTCACCTTGATTACTACCCTGCAGGATCCGGATTCTGAATGTCCATGTGCCCCGCCTCCACCTGAAATTCATTGCTGGTTTCGGAGTGCGCCTGCTGGCAGCAGCTAATTTTACTTTCAAGGTCTTTCGGTGAGTGGATCTCCTTGTTAGGGGGTGAGAAGGGTTTTGGGGGTGCTCTGAGGGGCACAGTGAGGGGAAGGGGGTAGAAACTCCTCCAGGGCCCTCATCCAGGCCTCTTGACTCCCTGTCCAGTGCTCTCTCTCCCCTCACCCTTGGAGGGGAGCAAGATAGTTAGAACATTTCTGAGAACCCTGCTCAACAGTTCTGCAACTGGGCAGAGTCACTTCGCTTGTTTATCCCTCAGCTTCCTCATCTGTAGAATAGGGTGAACTTCTACAGAGTGCCAATGAGAGTTTGGTGAATGGGTTCATTGCTGTGATTATAATGACTATCCTCCGTTTCCCAGGGCAAGGCACGTGAGAGACGCTCAATAAGCATAACAATCAGAGTTATTTTTGTGTGCCTGGCATCTTGTATGTTACTGCATTTAATTTTCACTCCATGAGCTGTGCAGTCAGAGGGTCTCTTATCTAGCTTCTCTACCCTGGCACTATGACTTTATGAGTGCTTCCTGTGGGCCAGGCTCTGTGCTGGGTGTTTTCACATGATTATCTCACAGGAAACTCAGCACAGCCCTGCGAAATAGGTCCCATCAACCTTATGTCCATTTTATGGAAGAGGAAACTGAGGCTCAGCATGGTAAATGACTGGCCCAGGGTCTCACAGTGAGAGGCTCCGGACAGCCAGTGCTCACACCCACTGCTGCAACATCTGTGACCCCCAGTGGAGTCTTGGGGCCAGGGACTGTGGGCCTGCCCCAGGTAGGGCCATCTCACTCTGGGAGGTGGGGGGGCCTGCCTGGGCCAAGTGGAGGGCAGGCAGGGGCTGGGGAATTTGTAAGATCTATTGTCAGTCATGGTGGGCTCTGCTGGGCGGTGCTGCTTGGGCTCAGGACCGGCCTCCCTACAGCACCCCAGAGCCCCTGGAGCTGATGCTGCCTGTGGAACTGCTGGCTGACACCCGTGTGACCCAGAGCTCCATCAGGACCCCTGTGGTCAGCATCTCTGCCTGCTCTTTATTCTCGGGCCATGCTAACGAGTTTGATGGCAGTAACAGGTGGGTGTCTGGCGAGGGCAGGGTCACAGGAATCTCAGATGCCAAAGCTGTGCTGCTGTTTCCTGAGCTGCCCACTCAGGACTTTAACCAATGGCCACAGGGGCCTCAGGGGCCCCCGTTATTGTGCTTGTTTTATGTCGGAGGACACTGAGGCTCAGAGAGGGGGAGAGGCACGCCTGAGGTCACACAGCAACTGAGCAGCCAGAGCCTGGGACCTTTCCATACCCTGCACCACTTGACAATACACACTAGCTATTAGCACTCTTTGGGGAGGGATTTTGGGTGGATCAGACTGGCTGTTAGGACCTCAGAGACCCACCCTTCCTAGCAGAGATGAGGGAAAGGAAGCCAGGGAGGGCCTGGGACCCACCAAGAGCGAGCTCTCGCAGGTGGCTGCTCCCTTCTGCATAAAGGCTGATGGCAGCTCCCGCCTCCAGAGCACTTCTGTGTGCTGAGGATTATTTAGGCCCTTTCGGTAGGTCATTTCATTTGATCCTCACAGTATCCTACCAGGTAGGGGTTAAGTATTTCCTGCATTTTACAGGAGAGCAAACGAGGCCCAGAGCAGTTAAGTGACTTGCCTAAGGCCACTGGCTGACAAATGGTGTAGCCAGATTCATGCCCAGGCAGCCCAACTAATCCCATGGCTTGCAAATCCCCCTAGATGATGCCTGCACCTTCCCAGTGTGAGCCGGGCTTGCTGAGGTGTTGAGCGTCTTGGAGGCTTAGAAGAATGCAACGTATGCATCAAGACTGAGCTTTTTCCCCAGGGAGGGATGTGGCTGCATAAACCCATTCACACTTGTGTCCCATGATCACCACGTGTGACTCATGACCCCTCGCTGTCCTCACAGGCAGGGGATGCTCACAGCTTATTGAAGGGGAAATGGAAGCCCAGAGGCTTTGGAAACACAGAGGTCACCCTCCCACCTCCCCAGGGAGCTGGTTCAGCGAGGTTGGGCTGTGGCTTGGATCGACATTTTTGCAAATCAAGGAATCATAGGTGCCTATGGAGCACTGTTGAGTTGTTTAGAGGGGAAATGGAGACCCAGAGTCAGGAAGGGATTTTATTAGGTGTGTCACAGAAAATTGGACCCAAAGCATGAAGCAGACCGAGGATCCCAGCTCTACCCCCTAATCCAACCTTCACTGGGCTTAGAGTGGCCACGAAGCCAGCTGGCCAAGGTCATGGCCAAGTCTGGATTTGCAAGGCCCTCTCTGTCTCACTCGCCACATTCTTGGCCATTTCCAAACCTTGAGATGAATGACCCTCTCTTTTGAGACTCAATTTCCTCATCTGTGGGGCCAATTATGCCAGCACTGTGTCTGGCAGGTGGCAGGGCATCAAATGGGATTGACTGGCCTCCTGGCTGAGGATAGAGACTTCTCTTCCCAGACGTGCGACTGTGCTGAACGACAGGACCTAATATATTTGGGAGCCCAGGAACTCTTTCTCTGTTTCTCCCTCAGTACCTCCCACGCGCTGCTGGTCCTGGTGCAGAAGCACATTAAAGCTGTCTTGAGTAACAAGGTAAAGGGCTTGCAGATTTCTCAGAAAGGAGGGCATGGCTTCACCGAGAAGGCATAGTGAAGAAAGAGTGGGATTTCAGGCAGGGGGGACTTTGCTTGGGATTTAAAAAAAAAAAAAAAAAAAAGAAGCCTCTTCATGGTCCCCATGAAGGCAGGGAAAAGGCTGGTGCCAGGTCCAGGGGAGTGATGGGGAGGCACAAATGAGGGCAGAGTTTATGGGGTTAGAGTAGAGGGAGGTTCATCCTCTTAGGGCAGCCCCAATTTCATGCTAGAGGGTGGATGGAGTGGGGTTCATGGGCCTGTGGTTTGTGAACAGAAGACAGAAGGAGAGTGAACGAGGGTGTGGGCATGGGGCCAGCTGTGGCCTGGATGGGTCCTGGTCCTTTCCAGATGTGCAGTCTCTGCTCCTGGTTCCACATGTGTACTGAAAGAGACAGAGCCCCTCCTCCGTGGGGTGGTGGCAGGCACGAAATGCATTAACATTTCAGAAGAGTTCGGGACAGGGGTTGGCAGAGTGGCTGCTGCTATTATTATTACTATTTTAGCTCTTGTCATTGTCTGCATGGAGCTGACTTGGTGAGAGAGGGTAGCCCAGGGGCTAGGGTCCCACTGCCCAGGGGGAGCTCATTTTCTCCCTGCCTTATCCCATCCCAACCCCGCTACTGCTTTAAGGGGCAGTAGTAGAGATGAAGTCAACCTCCCGCATGCCACCCCACACCCCCAAGAGGGCAACTGCAGCATGCCCACCTTACAGATGAGAAAACCGAGGCTCAAGGGGTGAAGGTGGGGCAGCTCCTCTTGAGAGTCCTGTGGGATGCCCAAGTGGACGGCTTGACTTTGCCTGTTGGTCCAGCCTCTTCCTCTCCCTGTAATCCCCCTGCTGCCCTCATAGCCAGCCTCTTCTGGGCAAGGGGCTTCAGGCAGCACTGCAGGAAGGAAGACCCACCCTCTCCTCTTCCTCTCAACCTCGCCCTGCCCAGTCTTGCCAGCTGTTGCCTGGTTAAGGCTGTGAGTGCCCCTGGCCTTGCAGTTCCTCCTCTGCCCCCATCTTCTATCACACTGATCCCAACATAATATACTTCTCTGGCTGCTCATGGTGCCCAGGGGAAACCTCTGTAGCTCCCTGGCCTGGCATCTGAAGCTTGGCCTGGTCTGGCTTGCTGATCACTGCCTGCCTCTGCATGGGCACCATCCTCTCACCAGCTGAGCTTCAAGACTGAGCTCTGAGCCCTGTTGCAACAGATTCCCTGCCTCAGTTGCTCAGGCCCAGCTGTGACCACCTCCGCTGGGCTCCACGGCCCCTGTTCTTTCTTCCGTGCCGGGGGACCTATGCTCACGCTGCCATCAGCCTTTGGGTTGCTTCTCCCCTGTTTCTTTGGTGCCTGGAAGGGGTCCCAGGAGATGCCCATTGGCGGGTGGAGGAAGGGATTCCAGGCATGGTGTATGGGTTGGGGAGGCTTCTAGAGAGGGACTCTAGATCCCTCCCAGCCTTGTGCACTCCAGCCCGAGGGCTGCCCTAACCCCAGCCTCCTTCTCTCTGTCTTACCACAGCTGTGCCTGAGCATCTCCAACCTGGTACAAGGTGTCAATGTCCACCTGGGCACCTTAATTGGTAAGATCTGGGAGCCAGGGGAGGGGGCTGGGGCCTCTGGGACCCCTTGAAGCCCCTAGGACCCTCCAAAGGCTCCACTCTGGATCACGGTTGACCTCTAGGAGAGTCAGTTGTAGGGTGACTGAATTGTGAGCTCCCAAAACAGTGTAATTATTCATGAAATCTGGGCATCTCCAAATTCTAGAACCAAAACCGTCTTTGATTCTAGAATCTGTATATCTTAGATCAAAAAATCTGAAAAAATACAATTTTGAAATCATGAGTCTTAACATTGGAGAATCCAAGGACCATTGACACTTAGAATCTGGAATCATTCAAGAATCTAGAATCATCATTCCAGAGACCAGCTCTTGCCTCGGCCTCCCGAAGTGCTGGGATCACAGGCATGAGCCACTGCGCCTGGCCTCGCCCTTTGAAACTTCCCTGCAAGAGTATTCTGAGGCTCAGAGGAGTTGGGCTCTGAGCCATGCCTCCCTGAAGTCTGCTCGGAGGGTCTCTTAGGGAAGCTGGACTTCTGTGATCTTGCATAACTGGCCCCAGTGGGGTGTGCCCTTGGAGTTCTCATAGGAGACAGTGTGATGAGGTGAGAGGAGCATAGCTTTGGGGTCAGACTGACCAGGTATTACACTCCTGGGCAAGACTGAACTTCACCAGATTGTGTGTGCATGTGTGTGTACGTGTGTGTGTGCGTGTGTGCGTGCGTGTGTATAAAATAACCCTACAGGATTGTAACGAGGATTGAATGAGATGCTGTAAGTCAAACGTCTGGACCTCGATAAGTGAGAGTTCTCTTCTTTTTCTGTGGTTGCTTCTCACCTTTGTCAGGGGATATTTGTGCCTGAATTGGGCCCTTCCCCTTCCTTCTAACTTGGGGTCACTAGTCTCCCACCGAGGGGGAAAGCAGAAAGCATACCTGTTAGAACTGTGTCTAAACTAAGAGTCAGCAGGCTATGAGTAGCTCAATCCTGGCCGTGTGCACTTTGCCACTTAAATTTGCTTATTCAGAGGCTTGCTCTGCCTCTTTTGTTTTGTGGCCTGGCTCTGGCTAATCAGGGTAATCAGACAATGAATAAACTTTTCTGGATAGATGAAACTTTGTGAGCAGTGCTAAATATGTCATCTTTTCTTCTACACCCTGCTTTCATGAAGGCCTCAACCCCGTGGGTCCTGAGTCCCAGATCCGCTATTCCATGGTCAGTGTGCCCACTGTCACCAGTGACTACATTTCCCTGGAAGTCAATGTAAGTGCCTGCCGGCCAGCCCAGGGCTGGGGGCTTGCTGCCCCTGGAGTCCTTGGTGTTCCAGAAGATTCCTAAAGGAGCGGGGGAGTGGGAAAGGAGAGGAGGAGCTGGAATAGTGTCCCAGCCGGGAGCACGCCACACAGGCAAAAGTGTGAGCTACACATGTGGCATCTTGCAGGGGCTGGGGGGGCAGGGAGTGGCATCTAGGAGTCCAGGTTCGGCCATGGAGCCACCTCCGTGCTGAGGCCCTGCCGCTTTTCTCCCACTTCCCCCCCCCCCACCCCTACAGGCTGTTCTCTTCCTGCTGGGCAAGCCCATCACCCTGCCCACAGATGCCACCCCTTTTGTGTTGCCAAGGCTTGTGGGTACCGAGGGCTCCATGGCCACCGTGGGCCTCTCCCAGCACCTGTTTGACTCTGCGCTCCTGCTGCTGCAGAAGTCCGGTGCCCTCAACCTGGACATCACAGGGCAGCTGGTGAGGGCCCGACCTGCAGCCCAGGGCCCGTGGGGCAAGACCTCCCTGTGGCCCAGCCTAGGGAGACCCCCCTAGAGGCCTAATCGTGGGTGGGTGGGGCCGCGGAAGCTGGCGCCACAGGGTGGCTATTGGAAGGGTTAAACAGGGGCTATGGGGAGTGATTGCTCAGGGGGAAAGTGGTGATCTGTCTTGGGGAGCAGCTGCCCTAAAACCTGTTGTGGCCTGGGGGGCTGATTTCAGAGGTCGGATGACAACCTGCTGAACACCTCTGCGCTGGGCCGGCTCATCCCGGAGGTTGGTGATGTTTCTGATCATTCCAGGGACTGAGACAGGGGACTGGGGTGGGGGTTCTCTGGGTCGTGGGATCTCTGCTGGCTCTTATCTGTCCCAAGTGAAGTTCAGCATCTGTCCTTAAACCTGCTCCTCCGTCTTGGGGAGGCTCTAACTTCTGCCCAGACATCACACTCTGTCTGTCGGTGCCTTTGCTTGAGCAGTGTCCGCTGTTTGGAATGTCTTTCTCCTCCCTTTCCCTTATCCTTCTTCAAGACCAAGCTCAAGGTCACCTCCTCGGGGAGATCCAACCCCCTCGTCTTGTCCAGCGGCCTGGGGGGGACCCACGTCTGTGCCTAGTCACATACAGCACCGTGGTGGCCCAATCAGCATTTGAGGAGTGACTGACCAGAGAGCCCACCAGCCGCTGCCCCAGCAGGGCCTCCTCTGCCTCTGCCTCCCCAGGTGGCCCGCCAGTTCTCCAAGCCCATGCCTGTGGTGCTCAAGGTGCGGCTGGGTGCCACACCTGTGGCCATGCTCCACACGAACAATGCCACCCTGCGTCTGCAGCCCTTTGTGGAGGTCCTGGCCGCAGCCTCCAACTCAGCTTTCCAGTCCCTCTTCTCCGTGGATGTGGTGAGTGCGGTGGGGCCGGTCGGAAGGCAGGCAACTGTCACAGAGACCTCCCTCCCTACTGCGCTGTCCCCTCGTCTTTGCTGTAGTCACACTAATGTCTTCGCTGATCCTTGAACATGTCAGGACACTCCTGCCCCAGGACCTTTGCATGTGCTGAGCCCTCGGCCCAGGAGTCTCCCACCCTGGCTCTTGGCATGGCCAGCTCCTCCTCCTCTTCCAGGTCTCAGCTTAAATGCTGCAGCCTTCCCGGCCTACTCTGAGTAAGAAGGTCCCCATCAGCCTTCTCGGCACCTCCTCTCTGCCTTTGTGGCCCCTGCCACTCTCTGAAAGGATGGCGTCTGGTTACTGTGGTCATGGTCCCCCTCTCCCACAGCTGGCGGCTTGTTCCCAGGGCAGGGAGCTGGTCTGCCTTGTTCACACTGTGTTGTTGCCAGCATTCAGCGTGGGGCCTGGCACATAGTGGGGGCTCCACAGACACCTGCTGCCTGAATGAGTCGGGGTATGGGTGGGAGGCTGGGTGGCTGGTGCCCCCCTTGTGGCTCTGTGCCCTCTGACCCTGCTCTCCCCATGTACCCAGGTAGTGAACTTGAGCCTCCAGCTCTCTGTGTCCAAGGTGAAGCTTCAGGGGACCACGTCTGTGCTGGGGTAAGCGAGCCCACCTGGACCCAGCAGCCTCAGTGTGCTCTTCTGTGCAATGGGTCCGTCGCCAACCTGGGTCACGGTGCTAGTCAGGGAGCCTGGGGGTAGGGAGGTGCCAGACCCTGTCCTGAATTCTCCTGCTTCTCTTTCAGGGATGTCCAGCTCACGGTGGCCTCCTCCAACGTGGGCTTCATTGATGTGAGTGTGGGGCTGGGGCCTCTAGAAAACCCTGTCCTGGGTGGGGCACGCCTTGAGCCTGGGGAAGGCATGTCAGTGTATGTGTGCTTACCCGTGTGCCTGTGTGTGCCACTATAGTCAGGCTTCCCTGGGCTGCTTGGGGACAGTGGCCAGTCAGTCCATCTGCCTGATACTCTGCCTGGCAGTCAATGACTTGTCACCCAGTCCTCACCCCAAAAGTCCATTGGTCAGTTGGACAAAGAAGGTCAGCTGTCCCTTCAGCCAGGTGATGTGATTGGGTCATCGGCCACCATACATCCACTTGTCAGCTGGTATGCCATCAACATGCCCCCCTTCTACCCAGCTGTCAGTCTGTCTGTCTGTCGATCATCTGTGTCAGGCAGTCTGCTGGCCAGTCCACCTGTTGGTCACACAGTGCATGAGTGTCCACAGTCAGTGCCTGTCCCTCAGCCTCCACTCCGGTGAGCACTGCTGCTGGGTGTGATCCTGCGAAGGCTGAGCCAGCCCCGGGGGTATTTCTGGGCCCCGCTTGAACCCAGGACATGGGTGATCTGCCTTCCTCCCTGTGCCTCAGCCTCTGCCATCTATCCGTTGTCTGACTGTCTCTGTGTATATTTATGTATGTGCCTGACTGTCCATCTCTCCTGGCCCCTCGGCTGGGACGGGCTCATCTCCCTGGCTCCGTGGCCACAGACAGATCAGGTGCGCACACTGATGGGCACCGTTTTTGAGAAGCCCCTGCTGGACCATCTCAATGGTAAGCCCTGCCCTCCACCCCAGCAGGGCCCCTTTGGCCCCCACCATACCCCACATCTGCTCACTGCTCAATCCCAGCCCCCTTCTCACCTCCCAGGCTCACGGGGTGAGAGGGGGCCTCTGGAGTCTAGCAGCCCATGTGTGCATGCCCCTTGGCACACATCTGTGTAGCAGCTGTGTGATCTTCACCAAGTTCCTTTTTCTCTCTGACCCCCAGCTTCCCCTTCTGTAAAATGGGTATAACAATAATGGCACCCATCTCCCAGATGCCTGCGAGGACTCAGTGCTGTGATGCACATGAGGGCTTCAGCACAGGCTGGCTCCAGGGGACGATCCTTTCTTCTTTCTCGCCTGCAGCTCTCTTGGCCATGGGAATTGCCCTCCCCGGCGTGGTCAACCTCCACTATGTCGCCCCCGAGATCTTTGTCTATGAGGTGAGAGCCTTTGGGTGTGACCAGAGGGAACTCCTTCACTCAGAGGGACTGACTGAGGTGGGGGTCACCTCTCTCCCTCCCCTGCTGTGGCTGCCAAAACCATGCCATGAATCCTTAACTGCAATGAAATGAAAAGTCCAGGATGCCAAGAGATGCTGGGTCAAAGGTTTCACTCTTCCTTTAGTCCTCATAAAATATCACACCAGGCCACACTCAGAGAATTGGGGCCTTCACTTGTCCCATGATCCTGTGCCCTGGAATGGGCACAACCCCTTTGATATCTGGGGCAGATGACAGTGGGACTCCTTCCACTTTGTAGACAAACTGTGCAGGCTGGATGGGAGTAGGGAACTTCCTGAACTTTCTAAAATTGCTTTCCCTGGATCTGAAATTGTGGGCCCAGGGTGAGATTCAATCACAGCACTGCCCAGGGTGAGATCCTACAACTGCTTTCTTCTGCACCTGGGATGTAGAAGGAAATTCACTCAACAAGACATGCCTAAGACAGAAAGCTGAACCCAGGTCTCTCAAGCCCAGTGTCTCATGTGCTGTTCATACCCCATCAGTGTGACCTGCTGATGTAATTCCAGGGAGGATGCCCTTGTTCCTTGAGAACTACTGTCTCAAGGCACTTGGGTGATCTGCCCCCATGGGAAGGAACAATTGGTACACAGAGGAGCAGAGCTCTGTGGGAATTTCCCTAGGACTTCCCAAAACAGGCAAGGTTAGTGGCTGACCCACCTTGGCACTTGACCCAGCCACTGGGTCAGAGGTGAAAAGTCCCTAGTCTAGTACTGTTACCGATGGAACTTTCTTCAAGGATGGAAATTTATACTGTCCAAAGCAGCAGCCATGATAAGCCACAGGTACATGTGGCTACTGAGCACTGAAATGTGGCTAGTGCAACTGTGGACCTAAATTTTTTATTTTATTTCATTTTAATGAATTTCAATTTAATTAGCCATAGGACTAATTAATTAGCCATAGCCACTAACTGTGGCTGCCTTATTGGACCACATAGCCCTAGACTACGAGCTACACTGGGGCAGGAACCGGGTCTGGCTTGTTCTCTGCTGGCTCCCCAGCACCTGCCACAGGGCTTGGCTTATAGTAGAGGCTTGATGAAGATTTACTGAATGAATGAATGAATGAATGATCGGCAGCCCTCCAGAATGCTCCTGCAGTGGAGTGTAGCATAGGGGAGCTATGGGGGACCCCTGACTCTGCTGGAGAGACTTGGACTTGGAGAAGATGCTCCATGGTTCTGGGCTCCCATTCATAAAGCATCAATAGTATCCACCAACCAAGCAGCAACCATTGCCTTCTTGGGGGGGTCTCACTGCATCCTCACAGTGGTCTTGTGAGGTGGAGGCTGTTACTACCCCCAAAGTGACAGACTGGGAAACTGAGGCCCAGAGAGGCAAAGGACTCTCCTCACAACCCACAGCAAGAATGGCAGAGCGGAACTCAGAGCCAGGCTGAGTGGGGTGGCTGGGGTCCTGCCTGTGCCTCCTCTGACCTGGTCCATGGTTTCCTTTGCCCTTCAGGGCTACGTGGTGATATCCAGTGAACTCTTCTACCAGAGCTGAGGCAAGACCACTGGGAGGCCTGAGAGTGGGCCAGCTCGCTGCTCAGGCAAACTTCTCATCTCAAGCCACTGGGGAAACTGAGGCAAAACCATACTTAGTCATCACCAAGAAGCTGGACTGCTCAGCTGGGCTGTTTTATCTTCCCTGAGTGCCTGGGTCTCCCTCCCTCACTTCTGCCCTATCCCTTCCTCCTCCTTTTCTCCTCCCTCTTCCCTCACCTCCTCCCTCCTTCCTCTGCCCCACCCCAGCGGGGAGCAGACTGCTCCTCCAGGCTGTATAGACCTGCCCTCTTGCATTAAACAACTTCTCTTGAGCTGCAACTTTCAGCCAAGCCCAGCAAACTCTTTGTGTACCTAAGGCCAGTTCCCTACATGCAGTCTCCAGGTTCTGTCTGTCCCTGGAGCCACCAATTCTGCCTGGGAGAAGAAGAAGACATAACCACATCTCTGTTGATGACATCCCTGTTGATGACATCCATTGACTGTATCACCTCTTTGCCTGGGGGAGCTCCTGTTTTGAAAGAGGACCCTGGAGAGCCGCATGGATGAGCCTGAAGTTACAGCACCAAGGTGGCACTTTGGGCACAGTGCCCCTTGCCTGGCAGCTTGCCACATCTTGTAATTAGAACCTCATAGGAGCCCCATGAATCAGGCAGGCAGAGACTGGAGTTCCATTTTATGGATGTGGGGACTAAGGTCCACTGAGGAGGGGAATGCATGGTGCCTCAGAGCTGGATGGTGACACGATCTTCCTTCAATCCAGACATAAGATGTCTGGTTCCGTCTCCTATTCTCCAGCTCCCAGAGCTGGACCTTGTCCCTGAGCCACGAACTTCAGGTGATAGGGAGTTCATTGCTCTTCTAGGCAGCTTCTCCGTCTTTGGTTTTACGAGCAAGTTTTTTTGTTCTAAGGAGGCAACATCTGCTTCCCAGGCCTCTGCCCTTCTGGTCACACTGAACATGTCTAACCCCTTTTCCCTTTGAATGCCCTTCACACCCAGTGAGTCACACAGGACAAGATGACCTAAGTAACACCAAGGGATGTAAATGCCGGCAAGTCAAAGCCATGTGGTTTTCTATCCCTGATAAGCTAATCTTTTAGCCAGAGATAGGATTCCTTCCTGCCTAGATATATGGGGTTTATGTTCTGTTTATGTTTCCTTTGGGGAGTAAAAGGTGCCTCAATTTTTACCACCAGTAAGCAAAGCCTTTGGTACGGTGTGACCCTAGCCACTCTTCCTGTGAGGGTTCAGGTTCATTCCTAAAGTTTCCTGCATGAGAGATTGAAGGTACTGGACCAAGCCCAGAGTCTTGGTGGTGGAGAATAGGTTGGGGGTGGTACTGAGAGAGTGGCAAGGGGCAGGTTGGAAAATCCACCCCCAAGATTTTGCTCAGGACAATGTGACTTGTATTTCATTTGGTTATTTGGTTAATTAATTCATTCATCCTACTTTTATTGAGGGTTAAAATAGGCTGAGCTCTAGAAGTGAGGGAGGGAGACCCAGGCACTCAGAGTGGTCTGGAGTATGAGAGAGACAAAAAACTTAAGACAGAGCCATAGTCCATAAGGAAGTTAATAACCTAGGAAAAGATTGTGAGCTCAATATGTCAGTCCAGTGATCCATCTATCCATCCATCCACCCATCCATCCATCCATCCACCTATCAATCCATGTAACCATCCATCTATTTGTTCATTCACCCATCCATCCATCCACCCACACACCCACCCACCCATCAATCTATGTAAACATCCATCCATTTATCTATCATCCATCCATCCACCCATGCATCCACCTACTCACTACCCATCAATCCATATAACCATCCATCCATTTGTTCATCCATCCATCCATCCATCCATCCACACACCCATCAATCCATATAACCATCCATCCATCTGTCCATCATCCATTCATCCATCCATCTACTCACTACCCATCAATCCATATAACCATTCATCCATTTGTTCATTATCCATCCATCCATCCATGCATCCACCTACTCACTACCCATCAATCCATATAACCATCCATCCATTTATTCCTCCATCCATCCACCCACCCATCAATCCATATAACCATCCATCCATTTGTCCATCATCCATTCATCCATCTACTCACTACCCATCAATCCATATAACCATTCATCCATTTGTTCATTATCCATCCATCCATCCATGCATCCACCTACTCACTACCCATCAATCCATATAACCATCCATCCATTTGTCCATCATCCATCCATCCATTTACTCACTACCCATCAATCCATATAACCATCCATTTTTTCATCATCCATCCATCCATCTGCTCATTTATGCAGTCATTTTCTCCAACCACCCAGGCTTTGTTTGTACCCATGATGTACCTATTTCAATAATATATATTCTTTAAGGTGAAGGGGGGATGAAAATGCCTCAGTCAAGCTCCTTGCCCAGAAGGAAGCTGGTGGTCTGTCCAAAGAGAGTTGCCCTAATGCTAAGGGACACCCTTTGGTCATTCAGTTAGGTGTCTGCTGGGCTCTGGCTGCTGAGAGGGACAGATGGGTGTAGCAGTCTGAGTCCAGTTAGAAGATAGAAACCACACAGGAACTCAAACAGGGGAAGTTTAATATGAAGAGTTATTAACTATGATAAAAGAGTCACTGAAAGACATAAGGAAACTTTATATGGTCCTCTAGGGCTGAGGGAGAGTACCCAAGGAAAGACAAACTTGGAAGGGCTTCAGGCCTCATTGGAGGAGGCATTGCTCAGCCTAGTGGATAGCAAAGATGTTGGCTGGTGTGGCCAGGTTGGAGATGGCCTCAGCTGGCCTAGAGTTGCTGGGCAAACAACAGGAAACTAAGACCTTGGGAACCAGTGTGCAAGCAGCATGGGGTGACGAAAGAGGGGAGGGCTGGAGTGTGGCTTGCACATGGAGCAGCTCAGGGTGTGGCTCTCTGGACTACAGCCGACTGGATAGAGGTAATGTGGGGCTACTTATGGAGGAGTCTGGGCACTGGCATGGGCAAGAGGCCTTCAGAGGGGTTGGGTCAGATGGATGGGGGCATGGGGAGTAGCTCTGATTTATGTTTGGAAGGGCTGGCCCCAGGCTGAGGTTGCAAGTTTGCAGAGGGATTGAGTTCTGGACCCATGGCTGGGATAGGCTTCACCTGTACACACTCACATAGCCAACTCCAACCCACACTGGAAATTGCAGGAAGCCTCTTCCTCTTGCACTGCCCTCTCCTAAGAAAGGTTGACATCTTGCTCACTTTAAAGGAGAAATGCTTAAATGAGTCCCATTGCTTATCATGGAACATACACTGAAGGGTGCTTTTGGAGCTGAGAGGCAGTGATAAATTGCTAACTGACACAGTGGGGCAGAGAAGAAAAGGACGGTGTTTTCCCAGGTCAGGAGCCTTTGCAACTCTCACTTGTCCACTTGCATGGCCACTCTTTGCCCTAAATGTTTACCCTGCAGATTTCCTCGCTAGGCTCTTTGCCCAACATGGGATTTCTTTACCGGAACCTGTTTACCCCCACGCAGCAGCTCAGATGCAGTCTCCCCTGGCCACAGCATGGGGTGACCTGCCTGCCTTGTTTCAGTCTCCAAACCCCTCCTCCCCAATCACTCTGATGCACCTTGATTGCACACCATGGTTATTGGTGTCTGTGGCTTCCTTCCCCGCTGCACCTCCCTGACCCCTCCCAGAGCCCTGTGTACAACAAATGCATAATAAATGTGTGGTGAGCGAGCTGTTTGCACACATACATGGTGGAGCTCTGGCCAAGGCTTGCCTCAACCCTAAGCCCTGGGCATGCCGTGTGGAGAGCCCCATCCTCATAGGCAGGTGGGGGCTGCTAGACTTGGAGTCCCCTGTGTTGGGTCCCCAGAGGGTCAGTGGGGAAGGGAAAAGATGACACTGAGCTTCAGGACTGGCCCATTCTCTAGCTTCTGAGAGTTAGAGAGAGGAAAGGAGGCTAGGGAAGGCTCCCTGGAGGAAGGAGCCTCTGCTGGTCCTGGAAGCTGGCTGAATTTAGAGCTGGGGGCAGAGAGGGCGTTGTAAGGAGCCAGGCAGGGCGATCCTGGGGCCCGGGAGAAGAGAAGAGCCCTGTTGAGTATGCGTTGGCAGGTGTTGGCCTGGGCTCTGGAGCACTTGGATCCACGTTCAACCCCTAGCTGTGCCATTCACTCGCTGTATGACCTTGGGCAAATGACTTGACCTCTCTGAGCCTTAGTTTCTCTAGCTATAAAATGGGGAAAATTGCTTAAGTGCCTGCCTCATAAGGTAGTTCTGAGGATTAAATGGGTGAGTGTAAATAAACACTTAGCGTGATGCCTGGTACAGGGGGAATGCACAGTAAATGGGTCCTACTGTTATTGTCAGCAGCATAGAGTTCTACCCTCTCATCCATCATAAAGAGGATTAAACAGAAGTGGCCCAGAGAGGTTGAGGGAGCTGCCCAATGCCACACAGCTTCTGAGGGAAGTGGCTGGGACTGGTGTTCAGGTCCCTAAACCCATTCAAGGGATTTCTCCCGTTTCACCCACCCCATGTCCTTTCTGCTGTCCACCCCAAATACGCTCCGCCCTGGTGGGAGGCAGGGAGAGCCAGGCAGCTGCAGTCAAGGCACACTGGGGTGGATTTGTGGGTGGTGAGAGGATGTAAGGCCTGCCTGTCTGTCGGGGGTGGGTCAGCAGGGATAAGACGATGCTCTCTGTGGACCTGGCTCCTGCAGCTCAGGGCCTGGATCAGAGTAGAGACTATCTGGCCACCTTGGGTCCTGCTCTCGCCCTTCCCAGCCTGGCTTCAGCCGCGGCATGTGACCTCGGGCAGGCCCTCACTCCCCTCTGGCCTCAGTGGCCCCAGGTGCACACGAGCACAGTGGCTTCCTCCATCTTTCTGGACTTGTGGAGTCCGTGTGGGATGGGAAAGGAAAACCCCAGGCCCCCAGCAGCCTCCCGGGGACTGTTCCTCAAGTACAAAAGCCCTCAAGGGGCCTCTGAACCAAGCCTCCCCAAGAAGCTCATGATGGGCAGAACAGAGGCTGGAAACCGCAAGGCCTGGTCCTGGGTCTGTGGCCGGCTCCCCCTGTGCCTCTGAAGTCACCCCCGCCTTCGTTTCTCCCAGGTTTGGACCTTGAGAGAAAGCACCCCCCACCTGGTACTGCATGGTAGCATCTTCAGGGGGTCCTTTGAAGACACCTCACGTGGCCATTAGCTCCTTGTGTCCCCTGTGAATGAACCTTGGGGGACACAAGCCCCATCGGGCTTAGCCAGCATCTCCTAAGCCTTTGCACTTGCTGGCCCCTGCCTGAAACACCTTGCCCCTGTCTTGCAGAGCTGGCTTTGCTCACTCCCTGGCATCAGCTCCAACAACCCTTGCTCACGGGTCTCCAGGTTCTGATGAGCACCCTGTTCTTCCATCTCTGTCCCATCTCTCTGGTTTAGTGGCTTTCATCACCCTCGCCTACCTCGGGAACGATAGGCTTTGTGGTTGTTGACTTGCACAGTGCCCGTCTCCCCCTTTGGCCTCCAGGAACTCTCTCAGGGCAGGAACCCCAACTGCCTGTTCACTGAGATAAACCCAGTGCCCTGCACAGGCGTGGCACACAGTAGGGGCTCAATAAATGTTTCTTGAAGAAACAAATGCATGCCCTCTGTGTGCCCAGACTTGTGGGAGGTGCTGGGTCTAGGAAAGGGGACATTGAGAGCACTGATGGTCACTTGGGCAGCCACATCCTGCCCCTGGTACCCGCCCTCATGTGGCCACCAGGATTCCCAGCCACTCTTGTCTTCCGTGCTATTTACATTGGAACAGACTGAAACGTCACGTGAGCAATGGGGGTCCTGTTCTTCAAGCCTCTAGATAATTATCTGGGCCTTATTAAGCCCTTAATTATTCCAAGCCACTAATCAGGCTCCTGAATATAAGGGCTTCCTCAGCTCAGGGTCAGGAGGCAGGGATCAGTCATCTGCAGAACTTCCCTAAGCTCAGCAAGGTAAGGACAGTCCCCCACCTGTGGGACTCTCCCCAGAGAGTGTCTTATCCAGCTTTGTCATTTTACAGATGAGAAAACTGAGGCCCAGAGAGGGGAAGAGACTCGCCTGAGGTCACACAGAAAATGGGTGGCAGGGCTAGGACTTGGATCTATGTCCTGACCCCCATTCAGTGCTCCCCACCTCACAGGTGACCACTGGGCATTGTAATTTTCCAATGCTGTAGGAGTTAGGAAAGATCGAGGAGACAGTAGATCCAATGGGTCTCCCTTGGGCTCCATCTGAGGTTGAAGGGAGACTAGGGAGGGAAACCCCAGGCTCTGTTTTGTAAGAGCTCAGAGCCGAGCTGGGCACCCAGGAGTGGGAGGGCATCTAGGAGTATGTGCCAGGCAGAGAGAGGGAGGAAGGGACTTCTGGTGGGGGAAACCATGAGCAAAGGATGGGGGTGGTTGGGGGTAGCAGGAAACACTCATCACAGGTACGGTGGATTATTTGCAGTCAGGTTCAATTTGTGATTTTTGAGGCTTGGGGCAGTCCGGGGTTGAGGGAGGCTTCCTGGTAGACGAGGTAAGGGCTGAAATTAGGACTTGAGGGTTGAGCTGGTGATAGATGGATGGAGGGAAGGCATTCTAAAATGGAGGGACAGCTTAGGACAAGCACATTCAGAAACAAAACCCTAGCATTAGCCATTTGTCCCAGAGACACCCGCATGGCCATGTTACCTGAAGCCACTTATTATTCTGAAAGGGCAAAAAAAGACCCTGCCCTGAGTGACCCTAATGCCTGGCATCAGTTCTGGCCTGGGGATGGGAGACTGGGGTGAGGCTCAGTCACCCCGTCTGTGAGATGGGGCTGGGGCTGGAGGAGACCTTCACCAAGTCCCTCCCAGCTCTGTTGCCTGGCTCAGAATTTCACAGCCCCTTTGGGGGTAATTTTCAAAGAGATTTGACATGGGGTGTGCAGGGACGTGAGCACATGTCATGACACGCACCTGTGCATTCACAGCTGTGGAGAAGCGCTACAGTGGATTATTTTAAGCCCAGATATATCTTCCATTTAGTGAATATTGACTATTGGCTTGAACGCTTCTCAATACTTAAGCTCCTTTTCATCCCTCAGGTCTCAGCCTAAATGTCTCCTCCGTAGACAGTCCGTCCCTGACCCCTTTATCCCATATCCCACCCTATTGCTTCTCGTTCCCCGCCAGACTTTAGGATTTAGGGGGAGCAGGGTTGTCTCTGCCACAGAGATAAAAGTGACAAGTCCAGTCTGCTTGGCATATAGAAGGCACTCAATAGATGTGAGCCGAATGAATGAATGAATGAGTGAATGAGTGAATGAATGCAGGCATCGGCTTGGACTGGGAAGGCAGGCCCATGGTAAGGGCCCATCTTAGTTTGTGCATTAGGGGAGCCCTCAGTGACTTAGCCCGCTGAGAGCAAGAGAGAGTCTGGTGGGAACCTCCCCTCTCTGGGTGGACACAGGCCCTGCTACCATGGGCCCTGCCTTCATTCTTTTCAGCCAAAGCTCAAAACTGAAATATACGCTTGGCCCTTGGTTGGGAGAGTTTCAGGTCTTGGTAAGTAAGAGGGAAGGATTTCTATGGGCCCAGGGTGGGGTAGGGCTTTCCTGGGAACCTGAAAAGGTCTGGGGTGGGAGGTCCTTATGCCAGGAGACCTAATGTCTGTGCCTCAGTTTCTCTATCGGTTAGGCGATGTCTCAAGAGGCCTTTCAGGGCTCAGAGTTGAGCTTTCTGAGTTCCACATGGAAGTGAGCTGAGCTGGAAGAGGTGGGAAGGGCCACTTGCTGTAGGGTCAAGGTGGGGACACCGGACTCCCCACTCCCACAATGCAGTGTGGAGCTCAAGGAAGGTCTGGAATTCTCTCTGTGGCTCCAGCATTGAGCCGCCCTTGAACCCATGAAAAACTGCAGTTGAACCTTCCTCCAATCCCATCTTGCAGGCTGGTCAGAACACATCATGCCCATGAGGAAACTGAGGCTTACAGAGGGAAACGAGCTACCTGGGGGTGGCTCGAGGCCCTGTGTTTAATCTGGGGGTTCCTCAATCCCTTGGGAGAAGGCAGTGCTCATGTTTGCTGAACTGGCTTGAGTCCAAAGGCTCTTGGACCCCAGAAACATCCAGGGGGTTCATTCTGCTCTGAGACAGGAGGTCCCCAAGGGAACCAGGGTCTGGTGGGCTGCACCCAATTCAGGCCCCTTGGCACAGGTGGCGCCATGCTGCGGATCCTGTGCCTGGCGCTCTGCAGCCTACTGACCGGCACGCGAGCTGACCCTGGGGCACTGCTGCGGTTGGGCATGGACATCATGAACCGCGGTGAGCTTGTGGGCCCGGGCGTGCGGCTGGGAGGCGGTGCTTGGGGTAGGTGGTAGGTAGTCACTGCTCTTGCTTGCACATCCTGGAGCATCCTGTGAGCTCCAAGTAAACTTATAAGCAAGTGTTATTATTATTCTCCCACTTTACAGAGGGGAGAAACCAAGGACCAGAGAAAATGGGATGATTTTCCCATGCTTCCCTGGCAAGTGAGAGGCAGAGCTGAAAATCCTGCTCCTTTGGAGTCTCTCCTTGGCCCTGATGGCAGGGGTTTTAGCCACAAGTGGGCTGTGGGAGTGACAGACAAGGGTCAAATCCCAGCAACAACCTGCTGTGTGACCTCAGGCAAGTTACTTGGCCTCTCTGTGTTGCTGTTTGCTCATCTGTAAAGGTGAAATGTAAAGAAATGTAAAATAGGGTGACCAGTCTGTCCCTAGCAGGATAGAATAAAATGTGAGATTAAAATCTCTTGAAGGAGACCTTAGTAAAATGTGTTTTCCACCTCCATCCCCCACTCCACTAGCACAAGGGAAACTGAGTCACATCCAGGTACAAAAGGCTAATGACTGTTCTACCAACTGAGTGTTTGTCCCCTCTCTGGAATTAGCTTGTGACCATAATGGAGGTGTTTCTGGGGGGGTATTACTTGGGGTTGGGCCCTCTAGGTTTGGGGAATCAGAATTTCTCTGCTTCAGGCCCAAAATCTGCATTCAAGTCCCCAGAGGAGTCCCCTAATCACCTAGGCTTGGGAGTGGCTGGTCCACAGGATAGAGTCAGTACCCTAGGGTTCAAGAGCTTCACTACCTGCAAACTTTGCCCCCCGCAAACTGCTCCCCCTGCAAACTGCTCCAGTTTCTTTGTCGTGTCTGTCCTCACCCTCCAGCCATGCTGAATCTATCCTCTTCCCCCAACTGTGCCACCTTCTCTCCCACCCACCTTTGCACTTGCTGTGCCCTCTGCCCAGACTGATACCTTTTATCCCTTTGCTTCCTGCTGAAAATTACCATTCCCCTTTCAAGGACCAACTGATCTGTCACCACCTCCTGGAAGCCTTCCCTAGCTCTTCTTTTCCTGCCTAAACCCTCGTGCAGCTCCTACAGCTTGTTACTGTCATTGCTGGTGACTCCATCTTCCCCTATTAGGCTGGGGTGCTGTGGGACTCATCTCTGGGTCTCTGCCATCGTCCAGCCCAGGGTGGGGCACAGTGACTGTGAGTGGCCTGGGATACCTGAGTGATTGGCCCAGGGATAATCTCTCCAGCTAAATGTCTCCACTCCAGAGGTCCAGAGCGCCATGGATGAGAGTCATATCCTGGAGAAGATGGCAGCTGAGGCAGGCAAGAAACAGCCAGGGATGAAACCTATCAAGGGCATCGCCAAGTGAGTGGGGGAGGGGAGCTGGAGGGTGGTGGTTAGGGCAGAGGGTGATGGGGAATGCTGTGCCCAAGATCTTAGGAGGCCAGGTAATGGAGCTGGTGACGGATGTGGGGTCTCTTCTCTGCCTTGTGCTGTCTTGCTGTGTGGCCTTGGGTGGGTCACTGCTCCTGCCTGTGCCTGGACCTCCTCAGCCATTCACTGGGGACAGTTTCTGCTTTGTAGTGAGCAGGGTCATTTTGAGGAGGAAATGAGGTTGGAAATTCAAATTTCAACTCTGCTTGCAACATGAGCTCACTGAATGTATGTGAAATTAATGAAAACATCCTCAAATGGTAGAGCTGGAAAGGCATCAACAATCATCTAATGACAGGAGGGAATTGGTTCCTCTGCCAGTGCCATATGAGATTGATCAGTAGGGGCTGCCTGAAACGATGCACTTGGGAGGGCTCTGAGGCACTATCTGCATTTGGCAGGAACTAGGACTGTGATCAACTAGCAATGTCTGCCAAGAGCTCAGGATGGGCAAGTGAGGGTATGTGTGCCACATCTTTTGTTACCCTGGATCTCAGCTGGTGATTCTCAAACAGGGGTGATTTTGCCTCCAAGAAGACATTTGGCAATGTCCAGAGACATTTTTCGTTGTCACAAGTTGCGGGGACTGGGGGAATGCTACTGGCATCTAGTGGGCTGAGGTCAGAGATGCTATTAGACATCCAATAATGCACAAATCAGCCTCATGACAAAGAATTATCCTGTCCAAAATGTGGATAGTGCCACTTTTGAGAAACCCTGATCTAAGCAAGCCTCCCATTTTGTTGATGGGGAAATTGAGGCCCACATAAGAAAATGACACAGCCCAAGGTCACACAGAGTCAGCCATGTGTCCCACCTCCCATATAATGAGTGCTTTCTGTATACAAATTGACTCATTTCCAGCCTTTTGTTTGCATTTCATAATGGCCCCATGAGGCAGGCTTACCCCCATGACATGGGATAGGGGGCTGGGGTAATCGAAAGGCCTCCCAGTAAAGTGGTGGAGAAGTGGGTGGAGGTCCTGGGTCTTGCCTGCTCAGATCTTATTGGTGTGGCTGCCTGTCCCTTCCCAGTTTGAAGGTGAAGGATGTCCAGCTGCCCGTCATCACACTGAACTTTGTACCTGGAGTGGGCATCTTCCAATGTGTGTCCACAGGCGTGACCATCACTGGCAAGAGGTGAGTGTGGCAGGGGAGGGGCAGCGGGGAGGAGAACGGCCTTCCTGTCTCATCCTTACATGCACATTTATTGAGTGCCTACTGTGTACCATCTGAGTGTTGTAATCTGGGATGATGTAGACTTGGTCCCTACCTTTGTCAGGAACCAGACCTAAGCACAATCACAGACTGAGTGACTGATCTAGGACAGATGAAGCATTGAGCAGTGGTGGGGGTCAGAAAAGGTTTTGGGGAGGCAATGACAGCAAAGCAGATTTTAAAGGATGTGTAGGGGTTCACCAAAACAAGGAGGGAGGGAGAAAAGCTGGTTGTGTGACCTGGGGCAGGTCCCATCCCCTTTTCTGTCTTGTAGGGGTGGTCTCCTACCCTTTCTCCCTCTCAGCTGCTCAGATTGTGAGCAAAGAGAAGGCAGGGAGAGTGGACACCACGGCAGAGATGCCCATGGTGCCCGTCTGCTCTGTCCTCCAGCTTCATGGGAGGGAACATGGAGATTATCGTGGCCCTGAACATCACAGCCACCAACCGGCTTCTGTGGGATGAGGAGACAGGCCTCCCCGTGTTCAAGAGTGAGGGCTGTGAGGTCATCCTGGTCAATGTGAAGACTAACCTGCCTAGCAAGTGAGGGGCTCTGTGGCTGGGGAGGAAGGCCGGTCCATATTGCTATGCCCCCCAGCATATCACTTCCTGAGCCATGGAACCTCCTTAACCATGCCCCTTCATGTCCTGTGCCTAAATTCCTGCCCTGGTGCACCTGCCCACCTATCCTCAGTGCCTGTGTCCATCTAGCATGCTCCCCAAGGTGGTCAACAAGTTCCTGGACAGCACCCTGCGCAAGGTCCTCCCTGGGCTGGTGAGTGGCCCAGAGAAAGCCTCCACCCCTTGTTGCTGGGACTGCTTAGGCCAGGGCTGGCAAATGCATTTCATGTTGGGTACTGACCCTGATTGGCTGATAGTGGCTGGGAAGGGTTCTGAGACTGTGGCTGGCTCTGTGGAAGAAAGTGCCACAATCATCTAGTGATGTCTGCCATGAACAGAGGAGGAGAAAATGACAGCGTGCATGCACAGCTTGCCAACTGTGCTTTGATGTCCAGTCCCAGGGAAAGAATCCCTGCTAATTTTTGCAGACTTTGATTTGGTCAACAGATCTGGACTCTAGTCCGGGCTCTGCCATTGACTTTCTGTGGGACTTGGGACCTCAGTTTTCTCCCCAGTCCCTGTCCCACCGGGGCTCTTGGGATGGCCCATGGAGTACCATTCAGCTGTGTGGAGGCTCTCCATGCAGGGACCCTCTCAGCCCAGTGCCTTCTCTGCTTCCAGATGTGTCCCGCCATCGATGCAGTCCTGATGTATGTGAACAGGAAGTGGACCAATCTCAGTGGTGAGTGTAGCCCTACCCACACCTTGCCCCTACCTAGGGACATCAGGATAGATGGACTTTGATGTCCCATTCCCCATCCTAGTGCCTGCTTCCAGACCAGCCTTGGGACTAGAGGAGGCTTGAGGTCATGATGTTCATCTCCCCACTGTCCCGATGGGAAGCCTGAAGTCCCCAGGGAATCTGGGTTCCTTTTCTCTCATCTCCCTATTCAATATTACATCCCGAACCCCACAAGACTCCAAAGACAGCAGCCCTTCTTTACTCATCCACAAGCCTCATGCCTATGTAGTAATGCCGATGGTGGTAATGCCTGAATCGCCTTTGCTGAGGGGATATACTGCCTCCATCAGTTTGGGGTCCCATTTTGGGTCCCAATGTGGGAGAGAGGAAACCTCAGTGACTGCAACTGAAGAAAACTCATTCATGCCCCCAGCAGTGTGGAATGGGAAAAGTCGCTTCACTCTTCTTAGCCTCGGTCTGCTTAGCTGTGAAATAGAGCTGATAATCCTGACCATGCCAGTCTGTTGCAAGGGCCAAGCGGTGATGGCCTTTGGTGAACTCTCAAGCTCTGTGCTGGCCGAGTGATGTGATTTTCCAGGCCAGGAACCATGGCCTCTACTCTACAGATGAAGTTACAGAGGCCCAGAGGTGCTAAGCAAATTGCCTTGAGTCACATGGAGGGCCAGGCGCAGGTAGCAGCTGGCTGGTGCCAGCTTCTCTGGGCTGTTCCTGGGGTTGGTGCCTCTTTGAGTGGAACCTCCTTTTCACACAGACCCCGTGCCCGTGGGCCAGATGGGCACCATCAAATATGTCCTGAGGTCCACACCAGCCACCACAGCCAGCTACATCCAACTGGACTTCAGTGTAAGCGCCTGGGGCCACCTGGGACCTGGGGTCTTAGGCTCATTGGTCTGGGTAGTGGGTGCTGCTTCTGCCAGGACAGGTGGCTGGACTAGGGCTGTGGAGGGAGGGAGGCCCCTCAAGCCCTGGAGGCCAATGTCATGTGGGTGTTTGTGGACCCTGGGCCTCTCCCTCTTTCTGTTCTAAACGCGAACCTTCAGTGCCCCAGCTGGCTTCCGGGGCTGCTGACTTCACACTCATGTTCCCCGCTAGGCTGTTTGCTTCTCCTAGTGAGTGAAGCAAATATTGTCCCCAGTGAATGGCTGAGGAGGTCCAGGCACAGGCAGGAGTAGTGACCTACCCAAGGCCACACAGCAAGACAGCACAAGGCAGGGAAGAGACCCCACATCCCTCACCAGCTCTATTACCTGGCCTCCTAAGGTCTTGGGCACAGCATTCCCCACCACTCCCACCTCACCCTCACCCAGTTGTACCCTGCCATTTTACAGATGGGAATGTTGAGACCTTGGGGGAGGGTAGGGCTGGGCTAGGATCCAGCAGTTGGTGTCAGAGATGGGCCCTCACCCAGATCTTCAGAGCTCCAGGTGAAGAGGTAAGATGCATCTTCCAGGAACGTGAAGTAAAATGCCAAGATGTTACCTCCCTGTGAAGTCTTCCTCCAGCAGGATTCTTGACATGCCTCGTGTCGATTTCTGCCTGCCTGTTTCTCTTGAGAACAAGGCAGAAATCGTGTTCTGAATAAATGAAGGCTCCAACCACTCAGAGCAACTGAGGCCACTAAAGAAGTGCTAGGAGAAAGTGCCGGTGGTTTAGTGACTGACTCCCTTATCCTCCCAGGCCTCAGTCTACCCACCTGTACACTGGGAGGGTTGGCCCACTGTAGCCCGTTGTGGTTCTATTAATAACATTTAATGATTTGCTGACTTTGGGTTTGGCTGGAGCCCCATTTGCTTGGAGTACTGAGACACTCCTGGCCACCATCCCTCTCGGCCAAAGCTGAGTGTCTCCCTCCCGCTGCCCCATAGCCTGTGGTGCAGCAGCAAAAGGGCAAAACCATCAAGCTTGCTGATGCCAGGGAGGCCCTCGCATTCCCTGAAGGTTATGCCAAAGGCTCGTCGCAGCTGCTGCTCCCAGCCACCCTCCTCTCCGCAGAGCTTGCCCTTCTGCAGAAGTCCTTTCATGTGAATGTCCAGGATACGATGGTGAGCTGTCCAGTTCCCCATTTCCATCTGCCTCTGTCCATTACAATGCAGTCCCTGCCAGTTTTTCTATCGTGAAAATTATCCTGGCCTTGTGGGCAACACTAGGACTGGAAGATCCAGGACTGATTTGAGTATCTCTCAGCAGTTCATCTCACTATCCACCATCCTCTGTCCATGTAACTACCGTCTACTCATCTGTACATCCATCTGTCCGTACAACCAACCATTTATCAACCTACATCTCTAATGTCTTGGCTATCCATCCACCTTCCTTTTATCCAAGCATCACCCACCCACCCATCTTTCTAGCTGTCATGTGTTCATGCCATAGGTTCTATCCTTCCAACTAGCATCCATCCATCCCTTCATATCATCCACATAACACCTACTACAAAGTCTGATACTGTGGAATGAATGAATGTATGCACCTGCTGTTTACTACCCAAACACCACTACATCCACCCAACTTTCTTTTATCCATCCTCCTACTCATCCACTCATTCAGCCATCCATCCATCCAACCATCCACCCACATGTCCATTCATTCCCCACTGACCTATCCATTCATCTTCCCAACCACCTGTTTACCATTCATCCATGTACCTTTCCATCCATCCTCCCGTGCATCAGTCCATTCATCCATTTTCCCATCCATTTATCATTCTACTCCACCATCTTCCCATCCACTCATCCTCCTATCCACCATTCCTTTCATTCATCCACCCACCCATCTTTCCATCCACACATCATCCATCCATGTATTCTTCCCTAGATTTCCACCTACCCATCCATCCATTCATCATCCTCCCACCCATTTACCCACTCCTCTGTTTATCCATTTCCCCATCCATCTGTCTATCCATCTCCAAATATGTCTACCCATCCCCTTTACCCCTCACATCTACCCATTCTCCCATCTATCTTCCTGCTTTTTCATCCAACAACATTTTCTTAGCATTTGACCTTGTGCTAAGAGTTATGAGCATTGAAATGTGTAAGTCATCACCTGGGCTGCCCAGAAAGCACAATATTTAGTTAAACTCAGAGTGTAAGTATTGTGATGAAGGGAGCCTCAAAGGGTACACCTTATTAAGTCAGTGGAGATGTTTGTTAGGATGGGCTAGGGAGGACTCCAGCAACCCTAACCTTGACTTTTATTTTGTTGATTGGTGAGCTGCCCCCACAAACCACCGAGACACTGGCTGGCTTCATTCCTGAAGTGAGTGCCCCACCTCCCCATCACCACTGCTCCCGGTCCTGCCCTATTGTCCTCCAGTCTGTCCTGCAGTGGGACTTGGGAGACAGCTTTTCATGCCACATATTCCTTGTCCAATGCTGAAACATCTTTTCTTCTTCATAAAGTACTTTTTGGGTCCAACATAGAAACAGCTCTACTTTTGTGCATTGTACTTTCTCTCCAATAGAGAATAGCCAAATTGTGTATTTTGTTTCTTTTATTTCCTGATAGACACATCCTGGCCTTTGCATGTTGTACTTCCTGTGTCCAACGTAGAAATCAGCTATGTCTTGAGGGACCCCTTATTTCAACTGAAGCCACCGGTCTAAGGACTGGCCCTGGTGAAGTGTTCTCGTTTCTGTAGGTGGCTGTAGCTTATCCCAAGTCAAAGCCCTTGATGACCCAGATCAAGATAAAGAAGCCTCCCAAGGTCACTATGAAGACAGGCAAGAGCCTGCCACACCTCCACGGCACCCTGGAGATGTTCGCGGCTCGGCGGCGGGGCAAGGCTCCAATGTCCCTCTTTCTCCTAGAAGTGGTGAGGGTAATCATTCCCCATTTATTCCCAACCTCTTGGATATTCAAGGCTGGAGGATGGGATTTTTAGTTGACAGCCAAGTCATGGATCAGAGGGATCAGTTAATCTTGATTATATCTGATCCTTGGCTCTGCCACTGAACCTTTGAATGGCTGGAAAGCCCAGAAAATGGAGGGTCAGTGGCTTAGTCCTTCCTTTCTCTTTCCTCCCTCAAACATTCTTCAGCAACTACAAAGGCAGTGAAGGGTGCACTGAAGGGACTATGGGTGCCTAGGGAGATCCCAAATCCAATTTGGAGAAATCACAAAGGGCTTCCAAGAGGAGGTGATAGCTGAGCTATGTTTTGAAGGTTGAACAGGAGCTTGCCAGAGAAGGGTTGGGGACAGAGAGTCTTACCAGGGAGACTGGGGACAGAGGACACCCCAGGCAGAGGTTCCAGCATGTGCAAATGCCTGGATCAATAGTATGATGTGTGCAGGGACCTACTGACGGTGCCAGGTATTTTGGGGGATGCAGCCCTGGCTCAGGACAAGGAGGGATGAGAAGCCTGGGCTGGGGCTATGGGGAGATGGCTGGGTTCAGTTCCTGAGGATGGGCAGCGAGATGATCCCCTGCTTTGCCTTGGCAATGGTGGTGGTGCTTGGAGGGTGGTGGTCTCTGGCTTTGCCAGCCCTGATTTTGGGGAACTCACTGCCTTCTCCCTGCTTCCTCCCCACCATGCCAGCACTTGAATCTGAAAGTCCAGTACTCAGTGCAAGAGAACCGGCTGCAGATGGCCACCTCTTTGGACAGGTAGGACCCTGCTGCCCTATGCTGGCATCCCTGTTACCTTCACATTTGGCCTTCTGCTCCAGTACACCCCACACTACCGGGCTGATCCACCCAGCACACCCCCAACTACCAGGCTGCTCTAGTTACTCTTCCTGATCTAGAACCTTCAGTGGCTCCCTATTGTCTGCATAATCTTTTCTCAAATCTTAGCCTGGTACTCAAGGCCCTTCTCAAGTTCTTCCACCTCTACTCTCACTCTTCCCCTAGGTCTTTTACAGTGAATCTGGTCATGGGCCCATGCCCCCCTTTCCATTAATAAGCCTTTACCCATGCCATTCCAATGTCACCTGAGAGTCAGAGTCCAGCTCAAATGCCACCTCCTCCACAAAGCCTTTCCTTATACTAATAGCAGCTAACATTTATTTATGGAGCTCTCTCTATATGTGAGGCACTGGCTGCATACATTATATTCATCACCCTATTTCATTCTTACACTTTGGGAGGAGGGTACTACAAACATCTTAGCTTAACATTCGGTCCCTATTAATTCTTGTACTTGCCTTAATAATGAATCATGTCAGGATTAATTATGTCAGGATTCCTTCAGTTGCAAGAGAGAGAATTCCAACTTTTTTTTTTTTTTTTTTTTTTTTTTTGAGGCAGAGTCTTGCTCTGTCGCCCAGGCTGGAGTGCAGTGGCGCAATCTCGGCTCACTGCAAGCTCCGCCTCCTGGGTTCACGCCATTCTCCTGCCTCAGCCTCCGAGTAGCTGGGACTACAGGCGCCCGCCACCGCGCCCGGCTAATTTTTTGTATTTTTTAGTAGAGACGGGGTTTCACCGTGGTCTCGATCTCCTGACCTCGTGATCCGCCCGCCTCGGCCTCCCAAAGTGCTGGGATTACAAGCGTGAGCCACCGCGCCCGGCCGAGAATTCCAACTTTAACTGGCTTAAGCCCCAAAGGGAATCCTTGGCTCATATAATTGAAAACTTTAGGGGTAGCTCTTTTTTATTTATTTATTTTTTTTTTTGAGACGGAGTCTCGCTCTGTTGCCCAGGCTGAAGTGCAGTGGTGCAATCTCAGCTCACTGCAAGCTCCGCCTCCCGGGTTCATGCCATTCTCCTGCCTCAACCTCCAGAGTAGCTGAGACTACAGGCGTCCACCACCATGCCTGGCTAATTTTTTGTATTTTTAGTAGAGATGGAGTTTCACCCTGTTAGCCAGGATGGTCTCGATTTTCTGACCTCATGATCCGCCCACGTCGGCCTCCCAAAGTGCTGGGATTACAGGTGTGAGCCACCGTGCCTGGCCTAACTTTAGGGGTAGTTCTGCCTTCAGGTGTGGTTGGATCCAGGCACACAAATGAACTCCTCGAGAATCTATCTCCCTCTTCCTCTTGACTTTGCTACCCACTTTGTTGACTAAATTCTCAGGCAGCTTCTGGGTCATAGACTCACCTGAGGGACTTTGGGTTCAGCCCATCTGAATGACTTGGAATCAGAGTTGGAAAATGGAGGATGTGTTACTGGAATAGAGAATAGATGAGCAGAGCCACCAGATGGCCATCACATGGCCTGTTCTGGTGGCAACATATGTTAGTGCCTCCTGGAGGCTGTGCAGAGGAGGGGGCCGTGGGAAGGGCTCCTGTTCTGTGTCCTGCAAGGATCTGAGACTGCCCAGTTGGGCTGTAAACCTCTGCATAGCTGGCCTTGGGCAGGAGCAATAGACAGGAATGGGGGTCCCAGAGGGAAGAGTCAGGACCAGTCTAGTGATATGAGCTTTGAGAAATCATGTGCTGTAACGAAAGGTGGTGAGTGTCCCATCATAGGTAGCAGGCAAGCAGACTCAGGAACACCTGCTCTGAAGACTGTGGAGGGGACTCCTGCATCAGGGAGGTGTTGGGGTGCTTGGGACCCCCTTCTCCAGGGCCAGGGCCACTGGTTCTGACCGTTCTTTCCCCTCCCCACCTGGCTTGCTTCCCCACTCCCCCACAGATTACTGAGCTTGTCCCAGAAGTCCTCATCGATTGGCAACTTCAATGTAAGTGTCCCAAGTGCTCTTGCCTGGTCCGGCATGAGGAAAAGACTGGGCCTATTCTCCTTCGGAACTGCAGGGCCGAGGCCCTGAAATGGAGGCAGATGAACAGAGCAAGGCCACTGTGAGGCGTGGCGCACCTGACTTGCCGTATGAGCTTAGGAAACTCCCTTATCCTCTCTGAATCCCTGTTTTCCTTTTCTGGATAGAATCTGGACATCTCCCTGGATTGGTTTTAAAAACATTGTCATGAACAGTGGCAGCCTGGGTTGACCTTGGTTGGCCAAACTGTTATTTTCATTAGTTTCTGTAGCCTCAGGGCCCAACACAGAACCTGACCCCAGAAGGTGCCAACACCACCACCACTTACTCTGCGATCATGTGCTTTACCCAAACTCTTTTAATCCTCATGGAAACCCTGGGAGCAGGTGCGATTATAGTTCACTTTCAAAGATGGGGAAACTCAGCTATAGAGCAGTGGTAAGTGAGTGACTCAGCAAACTACTGAGTTTCTGTAGGATCAGAAGTGGGGTCCACAGAGCCACCTCTTGTCTCATGAGTTTTCCTCTTCCTGCACCATGGCCCAAAGCCCCACATGTCATAGGTACTAGGCAGAGATGAAGGACACGGGTCTACAGTCCAAATAGAGCCAAGGCCAGGCCCAGTTTTGATGCCAGCTGGACAAACCATTTGATGCCCAATATTCACTTCTGTGGTCCCCAGGCCTAGCCAGAGAGGGCTGAAAAGATCTGTTGAATGGTATTGGACTGAATGGAATGCGGATGTTTTCTCTTTCTTCTCTCCAGGAGAAGGAATTAACTGGCTTCATCACCAGCTATCTCGAAGAAGCCTACATCCCAGTTGTCAATGGTGAGGGCTCCAAAAGGCTTTGGACTATGGTGCCAAGAAGCACTTTAAGCAATAAGGGATGCCACCTGGGTGATCTCAAAGCCCTATCACTGGGCCCAGGTGGGGGAAGATAAAAGGGAGTGGAAGATAATTGCTGTATCTTTGAAGTGAATATAGTCTTAATGTCACCTGTCTGAAGACAAATGCCTCTCCCACAATTTGGGCTCTGACACTTGACCCCATATCATAACCCCACATCTTGACCTGGGATGTAAATACATCGCAAATCAGGCTTATTAGCTCTTTGCTGGTACAGCTGGCAGGCATCATGAATCAATCACTGCACTATTTCCCATTATCCCTACCCCAGTCTGCCACTCCTTAATCAACTGCACAGCAGTCAGGCTGATATGACTCTTACTCTATTTCTCAGATGTGCTCCAAGTGGGGCTCCCACTCCCGGACTTTCTGGCCATGAATTACAGCCTGGCTGAGCTGGACATAGTGGAGGTGAGAGGAGGGGCTGGGGGAGGTCATGCCAATCAACACTGTCAGCCAATGAGTGATGAGCAAGAGCCTACCTCTCTCAAACTGGAAGGGGTAGAGCCTGGGAGGGCAGGTGGCCATCAGTATAATCCTGCCCCTCAGAACCTAGAACCCTCCTTGACCAGGGATTCCATAGAAGGATACTTAGACTCTGCTACTCTCTTGTTCCACCGTCTTGGGCCAATTACTTCACCTCTGTCTGTGTCTCCTTTTTCCGGTGCATAAAATGGAGATGATAATACAGATATTGTCGTCATAGAGCTGTTATTATGCTTCACTAAGATCATTTACCTAAAGGCACATAGTAAGTGCTCAATAAATATTAGCTTTGTATTGCATGCCAGCCTTTGAGCTTGGAGTGGTAAATGTACATTTTTCTTATCTGATCTCTCTACTCTGGGAGGTGGGGGTGCTTGTCCTCACTTAGCAGTTGAGAAAATTGAAGGTAAGAGAGGTGAAGGGACCTCTCCAGGGTCACAAGGCAAGTCTACTTCAACCTTTGCTTAAACACCACACTGGTTTCCATTTCCTGACAAGGGGCCCAGTTCCATTCCATCCCTGGGCCTAGGTGGTCCCTGGTCATTGCTCTCCTACCCCTTTGCCTTTTGCCAGAATGCCCTGATGCTGGACTTGAAGCTGGGCTGACCATGGCAGAACTCCCTTGCCAGCTGCCTGCTTACCACCAACCGCCTCCACCCCATGGAGGACACCCCCTGATTGGAGCCAAGTGGGCCTGGCCCCCTACCACTGGTGGCTGCCTCCTTTGACAAGGAGTGAATGGGTCAGGCCCAGGCTGGAGCCTTGCCAATAAACAGGAGAAAGGCTCTTACAAATATCTGATGCTTTGGTCTCTTTATTTTTTTTAAGTGACAAATCTGTGTGTGGCGATTCTTTCCTTTTGGTGGGTTTTGGGGTCTAAGACCAGCTTGGAATCTGGAGGGCAGCTGGTCACAGCTTGGGGGAGTTCTTGGGCACATATTGAGTACCTGCTCAATGCCATGCCCAGGGCTTTACTTGTACCATCTCATTTAATCTACACAATAACTTTATGGGTGGAGGGCAAGTGTTATCCCCACCTTACAGATGGGGAAATTGAGGCACAGGGAGGCCAGCTCCCTTGTCCAAGGTCATACAGTTTAGCAAGTGGCAAAGCTCTTCCCACCTTAGCTATGTGCAAAATCTTGGCAACTTGAGGATGGCTGTATTCACTTGGAACCTGTTACCCCAGGAGCCTTCCCTGTGTCACCTTCTTTAATCCTCACAGCAGTTGACAGGGGTGAGAAAGGTCCCCATTTCACTGATGAGATTGAGACTCAGAGAGGTGGAATGACTGGCTTAAGCCACCTGGCAAGTCAGGAGGCAGAGCTGGGATTGGAATTTGGGCTGTGAAGCCAGCTTGCCTGGGTTCAAATCCTTCCTCTGCCTCCTCTTTGCTGTGTGTCCTGGGCAAGTCACATCACCAATCTGAGCCTTAGTTTCCTCACCTGTAAAATGAGAATGATGGCAGTACCAACCTCTGTTGCGGGAAGTCAGGGAACCCAAAAGGAGGGGACCAGCTGAAGCCATGGCAGAAGAACATAAATTCTGAAGATTTCATGGACATTTGTTAGTTCCCCAAATTAATACTTTTATAATTTCTCATGCCTGTCTTTACTGCAATCTCTGAACATAAGTTGTGAAGATTTCATGGACATTTATCACTTCCCCAATCAATACTCTTATAATTTCCTATGCCTGTCTTTACTTTAATCTCTTAATCCTGTCATCTTCGTAAGCTGAGGATGTATGTCACCTCAGGACCCAGTGATGATTGTGTTATCTGCACAAGTTGTTTGTAAAGCATGTGTATTTGAACAATATGAAATCTGGGAACCCTGAAAAGAACAGGATAACAGTGATTTTCAGGGGACAAGGGAGATAATCATAAAGTCTGACTGCCTGCTGGGCCAGGCAGAACAGAGTCATATTTCTCTTCTTTCAGAAAGCGAATAGGAGAAATATCGCTGAGTTCTTTTCTCGGCAAGGAATAACCCTGGAAAAACGAATGCATTCCCAGAGGGAGGTCTCTAAAATGGCCGCTCTGGGAGTGTCTGTCTTATGCAGTTGTAGATAAGGGACAAAATACGCCCTGGTCTCCTGCAGCGCCCCCAGGCTTGTTAGGATTGGGAAATTCCAGCCTGGAGAAATTCTATTCAGACCGATTGTCTGCTCTTAAACCCTGTTTCCTGTTAAGATGTTTATCAATGACAATGTGTGCCCAGTGGAACATGGAACCTCATTAGTAATTCTAATTTTGCCCTGGCCTTGTGATCTTGCTCTGCCCCCATTTGTCTTGTGATATTTTATTGCCATTGAAGCATGTGATCTCTGTGACCCAACAACCTATTCATACACTCCCTCCCCTTTGAAAATTGCTAATAAAAACTTGCTGGTTTTGCAGCTTGGGGACATCACGGAAGCTGCCGACATGTGATGTCACCCCCGGAGACCCAGCTGTAAAATTTCTTTCTTTTGTACTCTTTCTCTTTTACTTAGGGAAAATAGAAAAGAACCTACGTTGAAATATTGGGGGCTGGTTCCCCCGATAAACCTCAGTACCAACCTCAGCAGAGTCGTTGTGAGGATCACATAAGTGAAATCTTAAAAGGTGCTTAGTACAGTGCCTGGCACAGAGTAAGTGCTCAACAAATGTTAGCTGCAGGTGGGTTTTTGAGTCAGAGAGATGTGTACAAGTGTTTTTGTGTTGGTGTGTGGGCAGGTAACTACGTGGCCCTGAACCAGTTCACTGTATAAACAGCCTGTGGATGAGTGACCTGGTGGGAGGGTCTGTGCAGAGGCAGGGCCAAGAGTGGAGGTTTTTGTGTGAAAGGCCCCTGGTGTCCATCCGTGTCTGTGTGTGTCTGTGTTCCCATGTTCACTTGCACATAGTCTGTGCCAAGGGTGTTTCTGTGTCTTTCATTCATGTGAGGATCAGCTCCCTGACATTTGCCATATCTCTCCCCGGTGCCTCTCCTGGGATTCACACTGATGCTATTCTTTAAACTGACTCATTTTTTACATAAATTATGTTTACATGTAATCAAGTTAAAATACATCTTAAATGTATTCTTTTTTAAAAAAATTCTGTCAAAAGATTAAACTAAATCAATTTGTGAAGGAAACAGTAAGATGTTGCATCTGGCTTGAAAGAGAATTCAAAGTGCAGACACATACACAAGCCATCAGGGATGTGGAAACGAATTTGCCAGAGGCTTGTTCTGCCCTTCACATGCATTCCTATGGTTCATCTATAGCTTCCAGAGTTGAAGAGTAGCTGAAAAATACACTATTGATGATATGGCTCAGAGTGAGGCAATGAGCAAAGATCCAGAGATATTTTGAGGTAACAAAATAATTTTAATGCTAGTTAATAAGGAAAATTATTTCTTAGTGCTCATCAAAAACATGGCTTTCCCACTCAGGTTTATTTGTAAATCAGATAGAACTACCATCTCACTTTATCAGTTCTATCCAATGTTAACATTAACACCAAGAAGAGGAAGCGGTATATGACAGAAATATATGTGTATGTGTGTATATATATACACACATACACACATAAAGTGTATACATATATGGATAGTTTACATTTCCCAGGCAGTGTTCAGAAAAACTAAAATAAAAAAGAAACAAACACAAATATAATTTTATTTTGTCTTAGGACAAATATAATTATTTTGTCTTAGGAAAATCATATATTTTACATATATATATGCATACATATATATAATGCCTACATGCATATTAATATATATGTATGCATGTACATTCACTTTATCATATGCTACATCCGTTTGATTTTTTAGATGGTAATTCAAGTTTGATCTTTGTTCTGGGCTACTGTGTTTTCTCTCAACTGTCAAGTTACGTCTTATCAATACTTTAGAGAGTGGGTCAAGGCAACACGGATGAAAAGGCAGACTTCAGGAGGCTAAAATCACTAGTGATGTAGGGGGCAATGTGGGAGTTATTGACTTCCTCTCTCTTTCCCCCAGTAGTGTTGACCATGAGAGTGGCCTGGGAGGACCACCATGTAGACTCCCTCTCACTCATAGTGGGGCAAACCAAACAGCTGGGGCTGGAAGTCCTGCAGGGAACTCAGCACCAGGGTGGCCTTTCTGGTCAGGTCTTGGCTCAAGTTTCCATCTGGAACCATGACCACCTGCATCCTGGCAGCCAGGGCTGCCTCCATCCCGTTGGGTGCATCTTCAAAGACAAGGCACTCCTCCACGGGAGGAGGCGGAGAGAACCTCCTGGCACAAGTCAGGAATATGGCAGGGTCGGGTTTGCCACTCTTCACTTCGGGTCGTCTCCCAGCACGATGTGATGGAACAGGCTGAAGAGTTCTTGTGCCTGCTTATCTTCACCTCGAAGGATGCGGACTGTGAGCTGGTGGCCACGGCAAAGGGGATGTTGTGTTTCCAAAGGTGGAGGATGAGTTTCTCAGCCCCCTGGCATGAGCACTGCGGAGGGGAACACATCCCTCGGCCTGACTTGGCTTTCTTCCAACAGCTCTTCCTTGGACACCACCAGGGGCTGCAGGACCTCCATGACCACCTGCGCCACCTCCAATGCCTTCTTACCCATGGCCAGGGACTTCACATCCCTGGTGTATTCCTTTTCATAGTGATCACATATGTCTTGAAACACCACTGAACAGAGCCTTTCAGTGTCCAGAAGCAGGCCATCCACGTCGAAGAGGAGGTGGGTGGTGGGCCGCAGGGGTACAGACATGATGCCTCTGCCTTGGGCTGCATTGGGGCAACCAGGAGGTGCGCGTGCACCCGCCAGCCCTGCACACGCACTGTGGGTTCCCGCAAAGGACTTCTAAGTGGAGCCCACAAATTAGTGTCACTTGCTTAATGTCTTTTTTAAAAATCTAGACTGGGTGCAATGGCTCACACCTGTAATCCCAGCACTTTGGGAGGCCAAGGGGGGGCAGATCATGAGGAGATGGAGACCATCCTGGCCAACATGGTGAAACTCCGTCTCTACTAAAAATACAAAAATTGGTTGGGTGTGGTGGTGCACACCTGTAGTCTCAGCTACTCTGGAGGCTGAGGCAGGAGAATTGCTTGAACCCGGGAGGTGGAGGCTGCAGTGAACTGAGATCACACCACTACTCCAGCCTGGGTGACAGAGCGAGACTCCATCAAAAAAAAAAAAAAACTTTAACTATGCGGAGAAAAAGGTAATCAGGGCCTCCTATGATCAGCTGGTGCCCCAGCCCTGGAAATTATGGGAGTGGTGGCTATGTGTGTCCATGTGTCTGTTGGCGTGTGTGTGTGTGTGTGTGTGTGTGTGTGTGTGTGTCAGAATGTCTGTCTCCCCGGGGTGAGGCTCTGGATGTGGGAGATCAGGGGCATCTTTGTGAGTGGGTCTGTGTCTGGGCACACGCATGTGTCTGTGGGTGGTGTGGTGTAGCCAGAGGCCTGATCAGGCCAGTGCTCCCCTAGCCATGGGGCCCTGGCAGGTAAACCCTGTCCCAGCCTGGCCCAGGCCCATGCCACAGAGGAGGGAGGGCTCCTCTTGCCCCTTCCCAGATGCCAGGGCCGTTCCCTTGTCCTTCACCATGAGCTCTAATCCCGTCACTCATCGTCTCCCCAGCTCTGGGACAATGGCAGCCTTGAGGGAGGCCTGGCAGGTTCAGATGCTGGGGTAATCCATGGGCTGCTGATGCCTGGCCCTGAGCATGCCAAAGATGCCCCTCTGCCCCCAACCCCCCTTTAGATGTTCCCACAGCACACTTATGGCTACCTAAAGCCTTGCTGCCACCCTCTCCAGGCTTAGTGTGCTGATGGGGAAACCAAGGCACAAGCTGTTAGGGTTTGAAGGCCTGGCTTCTTGCCAGGCCTTGGGTACTGTGTGGCCTTGAATAAGCCACAGCTCCTCTCTTAACCTCAGTTTACTCATCTTTACAGTAAGGAAGGGGTTGTATGCTCTGACCTCTAATGTGATGTCAACAGTCTTTGAGTGGTCAGTTCCTCCAGATTCACCCTGAGCAGAAAATGGGGGCTGGACTGGCAAGGGAGCCCTACTCCATGACCCCACTCCCTGGGGAGGCAGTGATAGGAGGTCTGCTGGGCACTGCTCACCTCCCAGACTCCTCCAATCCCAGATAAGAAAGTAGAGGCCCAGAAAGATGAAGTGACCTGCCCAAGGGCACATGGCACACGTGGAGCTGGACTTGAACCCTATCTTCCTGAGTCCAAGTCTCTTCCTCGCTCCTTCACACCACACTCAGCAGTGGAATGCAGTGTACTTCTTTCAAGAAAGTGAGGCTCAAGGCTACAGAGTCAGAAAAGAGCAGAGTGAGGTCTTCAATTCTGGGCCCATGGCTATTGACCCACCAGCACCTGCCAGACAGCCTCACCCTGGGAAAATGGAGACCACACAATGTTCCCCACACCTGTGTTCATGCCAGTACCCACCTACCTTGCTTTCTCCCTTCTCAGCCCACTCTCAGCTCGAGTAGCATGGGGAGGCCTCCCAGGGATCTCACCACCATCTGCACCCTTGGCCCCCCTCCCTTGATGCCTTAAAGTTCATTTCTAGGATAGCTGTCCTCATGGCCATACCAATTAGGTGAGGGGGGCCACCTTTAATATGAGCCCATTTTGCAGATAGGAGAACTGTGGCTTTGTGAGTTAAGTCACTCAATTGTGAGTGACAGAGCCAGAATTTGGACCCAGAAATTTTGGCTCCAGAGCCTTTACTCTAGCAACTAATGCCTAGGGGTATTTCTCCTCATCAAGTCCCTCCCCTGCTCTAATCCCTTCCTTGGCTCCCCATCACCCTCACCAGGGATCTCAAAAGGGCTGCATATCATATTGCCTTGGGGACTTGTTAAACGTCTCCCTAGGTGTTTGTCAGTGGAATCAGGGTTGCCAAAGGTGAGGCCAAGAGATATCTATTTTAATGAATCCCTTCCCGTGGGCAGGCCCAATCCCTGACCTGGCTTTGGTGCATGAGGGGATATGGGGATGCCTGGGGAGCTTACGGATGTGTCAGAGTCCCCTGTGGGGTGGGGATCGGGAAGGAGGAGGAGAGACGAGGCAGGCCAGAAACAACTAGGTAGCATTTTCCTCTCTTCCAAGAGGCTAGGCTGGGCAGTGGTTAAGACAGTGAGTGTTAGACGGTCTGGCTGGACTCCTGTGTGACATCCAGCAAGCTGCTTACCCTTGCTGAGACTTGGCTTCTTGAGTGTAAGAGGAGGAAATAATAACAGCACTGATCTCACTGGGTCTTTGTGGTGACTAGATGTGCTCACATACAGCAGGTGCCTTGTACACGGTATGTGCTCAGTAAATGCTTGTGTTAGTTTTCTTTCCTCTTCCTTCAAACAAATGCCTTAAAAACACTGGGGATACCCAGCACAGATGAGGCTGTGGAGTAGCAGCAGTGACCACGTGCAACGGCATAATGCTTGGGGGAACCATAGCCATAGAGAGTATGGCTAAACATGCACACGCATGCTGTGCTCCAGCAATTCTGCTCCTTGTTATTTACCCAACAGAAATGAAGAATAAAAACATAGGCCCAAGCTGGGTGGTGGCTCATGCCTGTATTCCCAGCACTTTGGGAGGCTGAGGTGGGAGGATCACTTGAGCTCATGAGTTCGAGACCAGCCTGGCCAACATAGTGAAATTCCATCTCTATGAAAAATACAAAAATTAGCCAGCTGTGGCGGTGCATGCCTGTAATCCCAGCTACTCAGAAGGCTCAGTCAGGACAATTGCTTGAGCCCAGGAGGTGGAGGTTGCAGTGAGCTGAGATCACACCACTGCACTCCAGCCTGGGTGACAGAGCAAGACTCTGTCTCAAAGAAAAAAAAAATGTCCACAAACAAGACTGTTCATAGCAGCTTCATTCATAATAGCCAACACCTGGAAAGCCCAGGCACCTCTGGACAGGAAAATGGACAAACAAACTGTGGGGATTCACACAATCAAGTAGTACACAGCAAAGAAGACCGAGTCACTGCCTCACACAATGGGAGCGAGGAAGCCACGCACATAAAGCACACTGCAGTTGCACTTGGCGACCCCCAGGAACACACTGGACTCAGCACTGAGTTAGCAGTCAGGACAGTGGTCACCCCCAGGCGGGCAGTGACTTGGAGGGGACACAAAGAGGGCTTTGAGAGGGCTCCATTTGTAAAAATTCATCACACTGTATACTTGTGATCTGTGCCCCTTTTTGTGTACATGGTTTAGATTTTAGTAAAAAGTTTATCTTTTAAAAAAGTGTGGTGTGGTTGAGTAACCTGGTCCAGGGCCCAAAGTCATCAGAATGAACATTGTAGGGTGAGGGCTTTAGAGGTGATTGAGGTAAACAAGGCAAATGCCATCCTTCTTCCCCATCTTAGCAGGCAGAGGTTCAGGGCCCCACTCAGGAGACAGACCCACAGACTCACAGAGCCACAGACACAGTGACAGCTTGGCATGTCACAGATTCTGAGAGAGGAAATCTCTGGGGACTGTGGGAGCTCAGAGGTGATACCTCATGCAGCTTGGGGCTCATGAAGGCTTCCTGGAGGAAGAGATGCCTGAGCTGGTGCCTTCAGAGGAACTGCCAATGAAAGCCAAAGTCTGTGAATCCACACAGTAGCTTCCAGGGCTTCATCACACATTGTTGGCCGCCTATCTCTCACTCCCCTCCAATCACATGGCCCCCCTGCTGTTCCTAGAACACCACCCTAGGCCTTTGTGTGGGGGTCCCTCTGGTCAGCAGGCTCTTCCCAGACAGCCATCTGACTCCTTCCCTCTTCTCCTTCCGGTCAAAAGTCACCCCTGCTCCAATATGAGGCCTTCCCTGACCACTCTATTGAAAATGGCACCCACTCCCCACACTCCCGAGCCCCTTCCCTGCTTTATTTTCGTCGTTAGCTTCCAGCTTACTGTATTTGTTTTGAGATGGAGTTTCACTCTGTCGCCCAGGCTGGAGTGCAGTGAGGCAATCTCGGCTCATTGCAACCTTCGCCTCCCAGGTTCAAGTGATTTTCCTGCCTCAGCTTCCCAAGTAGCTGGGATTACAAGTGTGCGCCACCAAGCCTGGCTAATTTGTGTGTGTGTGTGTGTGTGTGTGTGTGTGTGTGTGTGTATATATGTATATTATTTATTTATTTTGAGACAGAGTCCCTCACTGTCACCCAGGCTGGAGTGTGATCTTGGCTCACTGCAAGCTCCGCCTCCCGGGTTCACGCCATTCTCCTCTCTCAGCCTCCCAAATAGCTGGGACTACAGGCACCTGCCACCACGCCCAGCTAATTTTTGTATTTTTAGTAGAGACAGAGTTTCACTATGTTGGTCAGGCTGGTCTTGAACTCCTGACCTCGTGATCTGCCTGCCTCGGCCTCCCAAAGTGCTGGGATTACAGGCGTGAGCCACCACGCCCAGCCCCGACTTACTGTGTTATGTGCTTATTTGTCCCTTTCAGAGCTGTGCTGTCCAATATGACAGCCAATAGCCACACATGGCGATTGCCTGAAATGTGACAAATCCAAATCTTGGTGTGCTGTAAGTGGATTTTGAAAACTTAGTATGAGAAAAAAAAAAAGTAAAGTACCCCATTCATAGTTTTCTGTTGGTTATATGTTAAATGAGAATATTTTGGATTTGGTGGGGGTAAATAAACTAGACTATTATAATTAATTTCACCTGTTTCTTTTTACCTTTCAAAAAATGTGGCTACTAGAAAGTTTTAAATTGCATTGCATTTCCACTAGTCGGCTCCTTCAGGGCAGGGGAGTTTGTCTCTTTTATTTACAGCGATTTCCCCAGCATCTAGCAGACAGTGGGTGCCTCACAAATGCCTGCAGTGGAGTGAATGAATGGATGCATTTCTCATCGCTGTCATCTGGACCAGCATTGGAAAGGGGACAAAACTCTGGAATTCTGGGGATACTGAGCCTTGGGAGGTCGGGATGGAGTTGATGCCCCTCCCCCAAGTGTGCCCAGAGTCCCTGTCTCCAGGCCCATAGCCCTCTCCATGTGAGGCCTGGGGTGGGGGTGGCGGAGGGTAGAAGACCCAGCAGCTTTAAGTCCCTTCTTTCCCTCCCTAGGCCTTCTCAGGCGAAGGGGCGGGGTAGGCGGGGTGGATTCTGTGCCATTGGAATGGCTCTTGGGGAGGCTTGGAGGGAGCCCAATAGGTGGCTGAATGGGTAGGTGGCAGGGCCCCACACCTCACCCCTGGCTCTGAGGGAGGTGGCTGCCTGTGCAGCCCCTACGCCTTCACTCCCATTCCTGGGCACCGACCCCAGTCCCCTTACTCGCCTCCAAGGAGGAAGGCTTAGCCCAGGCCCTCGGGGAAAACCGCAATTTGCTTCTGACATGACATATTGACGGGTTTCTGGCGGCCGTGGCCCCTTTGTGTCCTCAGAGCCGCGTGGGCATATAAGGGCCATCCCTCAGCTCGGGTGGGTGGAGGAACCGACAGGAGGCCGGGAGCCCCCACCTACCCCTTGTGGAGCTGCAGGAGCGAGGGTAAGACAGCCTGAGGCAGCCCTGCTCTTGTCCTGAAGCCCAGCCATTGACCCCACCGCCTTCTGCCCTCCCATATGAATGATGGGCATGGAAAGAACTCACCCTAGGAGGAGACTGGGGGTACCAAGAGGGTGGATGAAGAGAAAAACCATGTTACAGATCTGGGGCCCAGAGAGAGGCAAAGACTTGTGCACATTCACAGCCAGAGGGGTGGGCAGGGGATCCCTGTCCATAGGCTGATCCTATGGAGGAGAGTTACAGGAGTGCCCATTTTTCTCCTGGCCAGTGACATGCTGCTGAATTTCTATCCCCTGCCCTCTCAGCAGGGACCCCTTCTGACACACAACCATGCACAGAGGCCTTAGACATGGTCCCTGCCTTCGTGGAGTTTACAGGGAAGAGAAATGAGGACACAAATAGATGCATAATTGCAAATGGAGATCAGCACCTTAAAATAAATATTCTGGGTGATGTTTAGTGACAGATGGATTTCTTTAGACAAAGTGAAGGACGGAGGCCTCTCCAGGGAGGCAATGTTTATCTGGAACCTCAATGATAAGGAGTCAGCCATGCAAAGAACTGGGGCGGAGCCTTCCTAACAAGGAACTGCATGTGTAAAGACCCTGGGGTGGGAAGGGGCCTGGCGTGTTTAAGCTCAAGGAGGGCAAAGAGGCAGGCAGGGATTTTGTGGGTAATGGCAAGAAGCCTGGGTTTCAACCCAGGATAGCCGGGAGCCACTGAAAGGTTTAAGCAGGAGTGACAGGTGGGCATAGATGGATATGTGATTGGGTGGGCAAATAGTGAACTGCTTAAAGAAAAATCCCACTCTCTGAACTTAGCAGATTAGCCATGACCCCACCTGCCACCCCATTCCCTTCTTCAACAAGATTTGGGGTAGAGGCGGGGGAAGGAGAAAGATAGGACATGTTAAGTCTAAGTGTTGGGTGTCCCCAGTCAGCTAGACCTTCTGAAACAGCCTCATGAGCTGGTCGGAAGCAGCTCCTGGAAACAAAGCTCTCATCCTGCTGTCCTGGAGGGGGAAGCCGCTCTGTCTACAGCTGTCACTCCAGACACCCGGCCAGGCTCACTGGGCCTCTGAGGACGAAGACTTTTATGTCAGATGGACTCAGGCTTGAATTCTGACTGTCTCTGATTAGTTCTGTGGCCTTGGTCTAGTCCCCTACCCCTTTTGGTCTCAGTTTTCCCATCTGAGAAATGGAACCCAATGAGGGAGATGCTTGAAAAGTGCCTTGGAGACTTGAGTGCATTGGCAGCTGCACTGTGCCACCTGTGTGTTAGCCGTGCTTCCATTTGGGAGGAGAAGGCTTTCCTGGGAGTGAAGCTGAATTTGGGCTGTGCCAGGTGGGCAGGGAGGGGGAAGGCTGATAATGGGAACAGAGAGGGGAAAGGCTTGAGCAGCAGAAGGGTCTCAGAGTTCCTCCTTCTGCTTCTTATAGGTATGCAGCCAGCCATGCTGGGCCTGTTGTCCCTGCTTCTGCTCTGGGGCCTGGCGACTCCATGCCAAGGGCTGCTAGAGACGGTGGGCACACTCGCTCGGATTGACAAGGATGAACTCAGCAAAGGTGAGCCCCAGGTGGGCAGTCTGTGAGGGGGCTGCTGCAATGTCAATGACTCAATCTATATGCTTAGAGCATCTGCTTTAAGAGCAGATAAGAGCAGGTTGTGATTCCCAGCTGCCTAGAGAGTGCATTCTCCTGGGAGTAGCTGTGCAGGAGTGAAAGTTTCCCTTGCAGGCTTGAATGGGTGATGAATTCCCTCTTATGGGAGGTGGACTGGGTGATATGGGCTGAGGCTGTTTGGGGACTGCATGTGGCTCAGGGACAGGGACAGGGTGAGGTTGAAGAGGTCGAGAGGAGGGTGCTAGCTGGGCCAGTGTGTCTGCCTCACATTACTAGGGTAGGGGAACTGTACTTGGCATTTGGCACTACAGAGCCCAGTGGCCTGTGGTGACAGTCTCAGGGATAGAGTAGATCGGTCATGGGCAGGAAATGCTTCAGGGAGGCCCCCTGGCCTGCCCCTACTTCTACAGGGCCGTTCCTCCATCCTGCCCTTCCCATAGTCTGCACAGAGTCAGGCCTGGAGTGCCCAGGAGAGAAGCAGGGACCATCTCCTCCAACTTGATTGAGCCCTGGTGGCTGCAAGCTCGCCCTTCTTTGCCCTTCCTTTCAGTGCTGTAGGGCAGTCCAGGATCAGGAGCCCAAGTTACACTATTGACCCCAACTTAATTTGCTGTGTGACTTTGGACAAGTCTCTGCCCCTCTCTGAGCCTTAGTTTTCCCACTGGTAAAATGAAGGGGTTGTCATGAGATTTACTCATTCATTCTCCAAACACTTACTGGGTACCTCCCATGTGCCAGGCAGGGAGGGTGGCCACAGGCCCTGCGGCAGGAGTAAGAGGCTGTTATGGCTTAGTGGATTCCACCATTTGAGTGTAACCTCTGGGTTAATTCCATTTTTAAAAAGAAGCCTACTCAATCTCAGAGGAAGGAGGCAGCTGCCATAGTCCTGGGGGTGCGGTTGGAGTTTCAAGTACCTTCCTACTTCCACTCTGTCTGCAGCCATCCAGAACTCACTGGTTGGGGGGCCCATTCTGCAGAATGTGCTGGGATCGGTCACAGCCGTGAACCAGGGCCTCCTGGGCTCAGGAAGGCCGCTTGGAGGAGGCGGCTTGCTGGGCCATGGAGGGATTTTTGGCGCTGTCGAGGAGCTCTCTGGGTGAGTCCCACCTGCTGCATGCCCTACAGGAAGACTTGGCTTTGCTTCCGGGAATTGAGGAGAGATTGGATCTTTTTAATTTGTCCAATAGGCAGTGAAGGTGGTGTGGGAGGGTCGTGATCCGGGTCTAAAAATGATGACTCTACTGCACGCCTGGCAGGACAAGAACAGCAGAATGCCACTGTAGGTGAGGGTTCCAGCTCTGGGGTCAACATTAGTTACCCACTGTGTGACCTTGGGCAAGTTGCTTAGTCTCTCTGGGCTAATCTAGCTATCTGTACGGCCCCCTTTCTCACCTCCTCCAGGTGTCCGCTCAAAAGAGGTGTGCGCTGATTAACCCTTTCTTATCCCCACCATACATTTTACAGGTTTATTTTATGTCTCCTTTGCTAGACTATAAACCCCAGGAGGGGTAGGATTTTTATCTGGCTTGTTCACTATTGTGTCCCCGGGATCATAAATAGGGACACAGTGTATGCTCAAAAAGCCTTTTTTTTTTTCCTTTTTTTTGAGACAGAGTCTTGCTTTGTTGCCCAGGCTGGAGTGCGTGGCATGATCTCCGCTCACTGCAACCTTCACTTCCTGGGTTCAAGCGATTCTCCTGCCTCAGCCTCCCGAGTAGCTGGGATTACAGGCGCCCACCACCACGACGGGCTAATTTTTGTAGTTTTAGTAGAGAAGGAGTTACACCATGTTGGCCAGGGTGGTCTTGAACTCTTGATCTCAGGAGATCTGCCTGCCTCGGCCTCCCAAAGTGCTGGGATTACAGGCGTGAGCCACTGTACCCGGCCTCAAAAAGTATTTTTGAATGAATGAATGAAGAGCATCACATTATAGCTAATATGTACTAACTCAGTGACCACCTATTCAGGGTTTTCTATGTGTCTAGCACTGTGCATTGTAAATGAATTATCTCACTGAGCCCAGAGGTAGGACTATTATGAACTGCATTTAACAGGTGAGGAGATAGAGGCTCACGGCAGTGAAGTGACCTGCCCAAGGTCACCCAGCTAGGGTAGGAGAGGGGAATGTGTCTGTGTGTTTCATCACAGCCCATACTGCCTGGTCAAGTCCAGTGGAAACCAGTCTATGGCTGGTGGACAAATTAGGGGAAGGTCAAACAACAGGGCCCAGGCAAGGCTGAAGCCCAGTGTATGGAGAAGAGTCACTGCACAGGAGGCGATGGGGTACTGGGAGCAGAAGAAGGGCTGATGGGTGTTCACTTCCCTAAACGGAACATAATGCCCGGAAAGCGGGCTGGTAAATGGGGATGTTGCTCGAGGTTCGCTGTGTGTCATCCTGTGGTAGGTGTTGTCAATGTCCCTATTTTACAGATGGGGAAACTGAGGCACAGCAGCACTGTGACTTGCCCAAGCCCATCCAGTCAGTTAGTGGCAGAGCTGGAGTTTGAACCGTCTACCTTTTACTGGCTGCAGTATTAGCAGCTACTCATGGGGTGGTTGCCAGGACAGTGAGTTAATCTGTGCCAAGCAGCTGAAATACAGCCGGAGAGAGTAAGTGTTGGATAGATATCATTATTATTATTATTATTACAATATTCACGCTCCCTCCCCTCTGAAATCCGCTTTCTTGGTGAGGCTGGAGTCTCAGACATGAGCTTGGCATTGTTCGTGCCTTGAAGAGCTCCTCATAGGTGGTGGAGTCTGATAGCGAAGATCCCATGGGCTCAGGGCAGTGATGGAGGTGGCTCAGGGCAGTGATGGAGGCAGCCCGGGCAGGGTGGCACAGGCGCTCAGAGGGCATCTGCCCAAGGCAGAAAACCAGGATGGAAGGCTTCCTAGAGGAGTGCACATGAACTGGGAGGAGTCAGCAAGCTGAAGAGGGATGCAGAGTGGAAGAAGGGTCAAGGGAAGGGTGTTTCAGACAGAGGAAATGGCCTGGGCAAAGACCCAGAGGACAGAGGGTAATGACTTGTGAGGAGTCGTGTTTTGAGAACCCACTTGGGTTGCATTTGTGTGAGTGTGCGGGGCTATAGCGGGGTGCAATGTCAAGGCCAGAAACCAAACCAGAGCTGAGACTGTGGGGATGGAGTGGGAAAAACTTTAATTCCTTGAGCCTCTAGCGGTGAGGATGATAGGACATTTGTTGAGCACACACCGTACCAGGTTCTGCACTGGAATTATCTCACTTGTCTTTACAACACCCCCACGAGGCAGGAACTAGTATCGCCCCACTTTACAGATAAGAAAACTGAGGCCCAGAGAGATGAAGTGATGGGCCAAGGCTCGCAGCTGGCTCTGTGGGTTTGAGGTGAGATAGGGAACACCACCAAGAGCCACTCTGGGCGCCGCCTGGTCTGGGATGGTGGAGGCATTGGGGGTGTCTGGGAGTGAGCAACCCTCTCCCTGACTCCCATCCTAGTCTGAAGATTGAGGAGCTCACGCTACCAAAGGTGTCGCTGAAGCTGCTGCCGGGATTTGGGGTGCAGCTGAACCTGCACACCAAAGTGTACATGCATTGCTCTGGGTGAGTGTGTCCTGGGGACCTCTACCCTCCTGCTTCCTATCCCACCCCCTGCCCTGTTGGAGACTCCTACTCTGCTGTCCCCCGACTCCCACCCCTCTGTACCCCCCATTTCCTTTCACCCTATTTCCTCCCCAAGGGACTCCCAATCCTACCGATTCCCCCGTGGATCCTATGCCATTGCCCTTCCCCAGGGACTTCCATTTCGCTCTTCCTCCAGACCCGGACCCCACTGCTCAGGCTCACCTGAGAGGGTCGGGGAAGAGGGTGCAGGGAAGTGCAACATGGGGCAGGGAGGCAGAGGCTGAGAAGGGGACACAGGGCCCAGGCCACTCGCAGGGCCACCCTGGTGGGCAGGGCCAAGGGTGGGGGCTGGCTGCCTGGCCACGCCCCCAGCGTCCTTTCTTGCAGCCCCCTTGGGGCCCTTCTGCAGCTGGCTACGGAGGTGAACGTGACATCACGGGTGGCTCTGGGCGTGAGCTCAAGGGGCACGCCCATCCTTATCCTCAAGCGCTGCAGCACACTCCTGGGCCACATCAGCCTGTTCTCAGGGTGAGTCTGCAGGCTCCAGCCTGCAACCCTGACCTGCTCAGGATCATCTCGCACCCATCTGGGTGTCTCCCGGGTCTCCCTGGAGCTGCCAGCTGCGTGGGCCTGAACTCATCCTACCCCCACCTGCCGCACCAGTTTCAACCTGCTGCACAGACCGACAGATTGAGTCCCACCACTGACAGGGACTCCGGCTTAATCCATAGCTTGTGCCACCCACTCCTGGGCATTCCCCTAGTCTGGTTCATGGGATCTTGCCATCCCCTCTCCCCTAGAGCGGACCCAGGGTCTGCTGGGATCCCTCCATCTGCAGGATTTCAGCCCCTGCTCTCAGCCCATGAGACCCAACTCTGCCTCTGACTTGCTGTGTAATCTCAGGGAGACCCACTCCCCATCTCCCCACTCTGGGCCCTCGTGTCCCCATCTGTATATGTGGAGCTGGATTTGATGATTTGGAAGGGGCTATGACATCAGTCTCTTCCCAGGGGCTGGCCAGGTGGCCCTCCCTACACCTTGTTGAATCATCATTTTTTTTCTTTTTCTTTCTTTTTTTTTTTTTTTTTTGAGGTGGAGTCTCACTCTGTCACCTGGGCTGGAGTGCAGTGGCGCCATCTCTGCTCACTGCAACCTCTGCCTCCCGGGTTCATGCAATTCTTCTGCCTCAGCCTCCTGAGTAGCTGGGATTACAGGTGCCCACCACCATGCTAATTTATGTATTTTTAATAGAGACGGGGTTTCACCATGTTGGCCAGGCTGGTCTCGAACTCCTGACCTCAAGTGATCCGCCCTCCTTGGCCTCACAAAGTGCTGGGATTACAGGTGTGAGCCACCGTGTCTGGCCTCTGAATCGCCACTTTCATGGGACCATGGAGGCCCAGAAATCTCCTTGCCTAGGGTCACACGCACGGATCCGGCAGGAATGGAGAGGGGCTGTGCTCTGGCTGGGTCCAAGGCCTCTACCAGCACTCTGAGCCAGCCCACAGCTGCCTCCCACTTCTGTCTCCCCATTCTGTGTCCACCTTCCAGGCCCAATCCCAGCCCCTGCTCCATCTTTGTTGGGTAACTCTGAGTAGTGGGGGGTCATCAGGCAGTTCTGCGTTAGCTCCCAGGAACAGGGTAACTGGGTTGCTCCTGTCTCCACGAGGGCCCTAAGAAAGGGATTCCAGGCAAGGGCTCCTTAAATTCCAGTGGTTCCGTCCTGCTCCTCCGGGATGGAGGGGCCCTGGGGAGGAGTGGAGCCCAGGATGGTGTTGGTGTCCTGTGGTTGGGGCTCTGTGGTTGCCATCCTGCACCCCCATGGTCTCCAAACAGACCTGAGCCCATCTACATGCACTTATCCTCAGGCCATCATTCATTCATTCATTCATTCATTCATTCAACAAATACTTGTTGAACCCCCACTCTGGGGGCTCAATAACAACCATTGTCCTAGGCCTAAATATCTCTTGTCTACAAACGTTAGAGGGACAAAGGAGACAGACATTTGTCAAGCACAGATTTCACACCAGCCATATACACACTCCCATGTAACCCGGGCAGCAGCAGCTCTCTAAGGTGGGCATTGTACAGTTGGGGAAAATGAAGCCATCCCCTGGGTCCCCTCAGGAGGAGGAGCCAGGGTTTAACTCAGGTCTCCAAAGCCCCAGCCAACCCCACCCCCAAAAGAAGAGACAGGAGAAATCCAGAGCCCCTAGTGTCCACCCGACCCTGTCATCTGGGTTGAACCTGGCAGCCTCACCCACACGTGTCTCCCTCTGCTCAGGCTGCTGCCCACGCCACTCTTTGGGGTCGTGGAACAGATGCTCTTCAAGGTGCTTCCGGGACTGGTGAGTGTGTGGGCCGTGGGCCAGCATGCCCTCTCCCAGGACTGGGCCTCTTCCCCCCCCGGTTTTGGGTAAAGTTCGGCGCCAGGCAGGATTAGGCTGTACTTCCCTTCCACACCCACCCGGTAATCCCATCCGGGCCTGCTGACCCGCCTTCCTGGAGCGCCTGCTAGTCTGGGGGTGGATGACACGATCCTTTTGGCCTGGGTCCCCTGCTCCCAAATCGGAGGCTCCTCTTACCCCCTGCTCTGTTTCTGCCATTTGTATTAGTACTGACTTTATGTTTTTCTTTAAATTAGCTTGAAATGAAAATTGGATCACTTGATGGTTTTAAACTGAGCCCTGTGCTTGACAATCATGTCTAGAAAAACACATGTACCTTTATTCATACATCATAATTAAACATATTAAGATTAAAGGATGCCTGTCCATGGCCTGCCCCAGAACATCCTGGCTTCCACACTCGAGAGAGCTGGTCTGGCCCAAACCCCATATCACCGAGGAAGAGGGGAGTTGCCACATAGACAGCAAAGGGCAGTCAGGCCTCCTGACCCTACGGCCTGGCTGGCTCTCCCTGTGCGTTCTTGTGAACGCTGCTGGGGGCAGCAGAGGAATGGGAGCCTAGGGTTGGCAAAACTGCCCTGGGCTTGGGGAAGCCAGTTGGGAAAAGCAGCTTAGCAGGAGGAGGGGCCTCTAGGCAGGACCATGTCAGGTAGGTTTCCACCAGGGCATGAGGGTATATTTCAGTTGCAGCCCCTAACTTAGTCTCTGGGGCAATTGGCCAGCAGCTAGGTTTTGTGTGATACAAAGACGTTTTGAAAATGAGCATTCATTGCCAACATTCAGCATTAAGGATTTCTCGTAACAGTCCAGATTTCTGGATTCTGTTGTGCAATCAGCCACCCTGGCTGCCTGATACCTCCCTCCTGTAAGTGGGAAGTGCCTCTGGTACCTCCCAGCTGGTGCTCAGAGGGTTTGCTTTCTCCACCCCCAGCAGAGTGCCTCTGGTCTCCTCTCATTTCTGTGGCTTGCCTGACCCCAGAAGTCCTGGAGTTTGGGGCCCCCACTTGACATGTAACAGCCCTCTTTTGTCTCTCTGAATACAGCTGTGACCTTGGACAGGTCACCTTCTTCTCTGGCCTCAGCTGGAAGGTTAAGGGGCTGGACTGCATCCTCTCTGAGGCTCCCACTCCAGTGGGCTATGGGATTCAGGTTCTGTGATTCCCTGACTTGGATTCCGAAAGTCGAACCACTTGCTCCCTGTTCTCCTAGCACAGGGGTTAGGAACGAACACGTGGTGATATGCAGAATGGACATTCCAGATCCAGGCCTGACTCTCTGGGTGGAGAAGAGGAGGTGCCCCTCTGTGGGGTCTTGATCCTAGGCTTCCCAGTGCCCACGTAGGATGGCAGGGGATGGCCTGTGAGTTTATGGGGAACCAAAGCCGCTTTTGCCTCCTCAGGTGAAGGCCTTGTCCACATGCCCAAACCAGCCCCTGAAATGTGTCTCCCATTGTCCCCCAGCCACCTTTAGGGGTTTTCTAATGGGGCTCTTGTAACCAAGGGAAGACAGCTTGGGGGCCACTCAACCCTCTGACACCTCAAACTCCAGCCCCTTCCCTGCCTCCCACCTGTGTGTCTTCTGTCTGTCTCTGCTTTCTGCCTTGCCTTGGTCCCCAGCACCACATAGCAGCAGATAGCAAAGCATTTAAAGAACATGCAGCTGTCCTCACAGCGAGCTCTTCTTTGCCCTGTAACATCTGTCTCCCTGACACAGCTGTGCCCCGTGGTGGACAGTGTGCTGGGTGTGGTGAATGAGCTCCTGGGGACTGTGCTGGGTAAGTTAGGGCTCAATGCCCTCCTCTTTGCCCCTTCTACCCCTCTCTGTATGGCCCCAGTGGGGTAGGGTACTAAGGGGAGCTGGAAGCGGCAGGATCTCGGGGTCCTTCAGTTCCTTCTCACACTGACAGGCTGCCCCTTTGAGGAGCCTCATGGAGGAGGCCTGAGCTGAGGCCACCTAGCAGGGCATACAGACCCAGAACCATCGATTCTCTCTATGTTGGGTGCTGCAGACCAACATTTACTGAGCACCTGGTGTGCGCTTAGCACTGTCAGAAACAGCGGGAAGATATGATGATTACCTGGTCAGACTAGATGACTGAGGCCCAGAGAGCTCAAGTAGGGAACCCAAGGCCCCGCAGCCATAGCAGACCCCAGTCTCTCTGTGCCTTATGGAGACACAAGTGCCTTCTGTGTTCATAAAATGGGTTTGGGAAAATATAAAAAGCACAACCAGGAAAAGAATAGAAAACTTGGGGCCGGTATGTCTCTACAGGTGGTGTTATGTAAGGCAGGAAGGGTAGCAGTGTGTTAGTGGCACCAACTCTGGAAAACGTGAATCCTGGTTTTGAATGCCGTGACTGTGTGGCCTTGGCCTGGTGACTTCCCCTGTCTCTGAGCCTCAATTTCCACATCTGTAAAATGGGGATGACAGTAGCAGCCAAGTGAATGCTTAGTAGAGTGCTAGGCATTCAGCAGACACTCAAGAAATGGAAATAGGGGCTATTATGATTGGGAACTGGGTTTATGGGGTCATTCTTGCCCCCACTTTCACATGCAGGCCTGGTGCCCCTTGGGGCTCTTGGGTCCCTGGAATTCTCTCTGGCCACATTGCCTCTCATCTCCAACCAGTACATAGAACTGGACATCAACGTGAGTAACCAGAGGGGCCTCTCCTCCTGCTGGGGGTGGCTACATAGGGAATGCCAGATCAAGGCAGGTGGGTGAGCACCTCAACACCCTCCTTGGCCCTGTTTCCTGCCCCTGCAGCCTATCGTGAAGAGTGTAGCTGGTGACATCATTGACTTCCCCAAGTCCCGTGCCCCAGCCAAGGTGCCCCCCAAGAAAGACCACACATCCCAGGCGACAGTGCCTCTGTACCTCTTCAACACCGTGTTTGGACTCCTGCAGACCAACGGCGCCCTCGACATGGACATCACCACTGAGCTGGTGAGTGTGGTGCCCGGGGGATGGGGATGGGGGCTCCTTGCCCTGCTGTGCCTTGGCATTGCTAGTGTTGACCTAGGCCCTGAGGTCAACACTTGCTGAGCCCTCTTCTCTATAATAAAAGGGAGTTGAACAAGTTTAGAGTGTGTATACTGCTGTCGTCCACTCCTGTACTTAGGGGAGACATTGCTAATCGATCGTGGTCCTCTACCTGGTTAAACCTGACTGGGACTTCTGAATCCTTCTCAACTTGGCACTCCAGGAGGTCACTTTCAATTGGTCAGGACTGACATATGGAATGAAGCCCACTTTCCATCCCTGTATCAGATGAGCCTTTCTAGAGTCTAAGCACTAAAGTGTGAACCACTAACATCTCCACTGCTTTCTCAAGAGCAGATTTGAGTGGGAGAAAAGAAAACTAGGCAGGGTGGCTCATGCCTGTAATCCCAGCAGTTTGGGAGGCTGATCTGGGAGGATCTCTTGAGCCCAGGAGACACCCCATCTCTACAAAAAATACAAATATTAGCCAGGCATGGTGGTGCATGCCTGTGGTCCCAGTTACTTGGGAGGCTGAGGTGAAAGGATCACGTGAGCCTGGGAGGTCAAGGCTGAAGTGAGTTGTGATTACGCCACTGCACTCCAGTGTGGGCCACAGAATGAGACCTTGTCTCAGAAAAAGAGAAGGAAGGAAGGAAGGAAGGAAGGAAGGAAGGAAGGAAGGAAGGAGAGAAAGAGAGAAAGAAAGAAAGAAAGAAAGAAAGAAAGAAAGAAAGAAAGAGAAAGAAAGAAAGAAAGAAAGAAAGAAAGAAAGAAAGAAAGAAAGAAAGAAAGAAAGAAAGCAAGCAGGCAGGCCGGGCGCAGTGGCTCACGCTTGTAATCCCAGCACTTTGGGAGGCCGAGGCGGGTGGATCACGAGGTCAGGAGATCGAGACCACGGTGAAACCCCGTCTCTACTAAATTACAAAAAAATTAGCCGGGCGTGGTGGCGGGCGCCTGTAGTCCCAGCTACTCAGAGAGGCTGAGGCAGGAGAATGGCGTGAACCCGGGAGGCGGAGCTTGCAGTGAGCCGAGATTGCGCCACTGCACTCCAGCTTGGGCGACAGAGCGAGACTCTGTCTCAAAAAAAAAGAAGAAAGAAAGAAAGAGAGAGAGAGAAAGAAAGAAAAAAAGAAGAAAGAAAGAAAGAAAGAAAGAAAGAAAGAAAGAAAGAAAGAGAAAGAAAGAAAGAAAGAGGAAGGAAGGAAAGGAAGGAAGGAAGGAAGGAAAGAAGGAACGAAAGAAAGGAAGGAAGGAAAGAAGGAACGAAAGGAAGGAAGGAAGAAAACTAGGGTTGGATTGTACCAAGAGTTACCCAAATATTTGTTCTGCAGCTTCTAGTACCTCCCAACTTCCATTCTGTCCATTCTGGCCCCTCTGACATCCTGGAAAGCCCAGACCCCAGAAGCCCCACCCAGAGGCATTTCTTTTGGTCTCAGCCTGGGCTCCCCACCTGTAGCTCAGGCCCAAGGAAACGGGTTGGTCACTCATTTCTTGCAAGTGGGATCCAGACAGCACTCTGAAGGCCTCTGGGAGGCTGGAACAGGACCCTGAGCTGGGGAGAGGGTGTCTTCCAGCTGGAGGATGGGGGCAGTCATAGCCAGGCAGAGACTCTGCATGTAAGAACGTGCATGTCTGAGCGGCCTGCAGATGTGGGTGTGTGTATAGGAGCATTGGGTATTTGCATATGAGCATCGTGGCAAGAGAGAGGAATGTCAGAGGCCTCGTCCTGGTGCTGCGTGTATGCTTATCCTGTGTGAACAGGGTTGTTCTGAGAAGTGGGCATGTGGAGTTCGGTGGTGGGGGGGTCTCAAACATCAGGGCCCTCGAAGGCTGGGCCATCATCAGTTAGCAGCCTGATGGGACCATAGTGAACTGGGGACCCTGTGCCCCATTTCTCAGGCAGTTGCCACTCAGCTGCCACAAGGGGAGGGGGTGCAGGCTCAGTGTGACCAGATTTTCCAACTCTTTAGCCGGAAACTGAAAAATTTACGTATGACTTCCTGATTTATAAATACTAGAAATAAATTCATAGTTTTTGAAAATACTATTTGGGTAAAAGGCAAAAAGATCTGGGGTCTGATCTCTGGGCCTTTAGATCGTGAGCCTTGGCAGAGTAAAAGGTTTTGAAGTTAGCCTGCCCAGGTTCAAATCCTCGTGTCACCACTTACCAATTGTGTGACCCTTGGCAACAGCCTCAGTGTCTCCATCTGTTAAATGAGGGCAATGGTAGCACCCACCTCTTTGAGCTGTTGTAAAGGTGAAATGAGCAAAGGCATGCAGAGCCCCTAGCATCTGCCTGGCATGCAGCAAGTGCTCAGTAATCACTAGCTGATAGAACAAACTTGAGTGTTTGTAGTGATATATGTATGAAATTGGCAGGGTGGGAGGAAGAGTGGTGAACAAAACTGCTCTGTGTGCTGAGGGATTCCTGTTCTGTCTCTGTGTTCACCAACCCTCTCTCCCACTGGGGGTCCAGGTTCCCAGTGATGTCCCACTGACAACTACAGACCTGGCAGCTTTGCTCCCTGAGGTGAGTGATGCTCTCATGGGTTTTGATCGTCGTAGCTCTTTCCTGATGACCATGAATGGACTCCAGAATCTTTCTCAATACAGCTCTCCAGGGAACTGCAATTGAACAGTTGAGTCCAAATTCACACTAAAGTGTGAATGACTAACATGACATCCTTTCCTGATAGCAGATTTTGCTTAGAGAATAAAGGATTAGGGCTTGACTGCCCCAGAAATCAATTGGGCATTTATCCTATGGAAATTGTTTCTGTAGCACATGAGGACAAAAGTCTTTTCAGGTTACTGAGCTCCCTCCTTCCAACTGCCTTACTTCATCCTGACCTTAATCTTCAATGTCCCCACAGAAAAGACTCAGGGCACTTGTCTTGGAGAGGAAAGAAAAGGGAGAGGGTCAGGTAGGTCTCACTAGTGGACATGAGTACATGACTTCAAATCCTGGCCTCAGCTTTCCCATCCTTCAACTGGGGCTGGACCAGCTGCTTTCCAGCTGTGAGAACTGGAATTCGTACTGAAGTTAAAATGTCTACTACAAGGTCCTTATGTAACAGCAGGTTCTGAAAGAGGTTGGAAAGAGGCCTAGGCGGCCTGGGTTCTCACCAGAGAGGATGGAAATGGAAGCTGGGTTTGGGGGCACAGAGGACAAACTCTGTGAGTTCTTGAAGGTGGTGATTCAAAGCAGTCTGGATGAATGAGGTCGAGGCCTCAGCTTTCCAGAGTCCCTTGACTAAAGGGCCTAGGAGCCTCGTGGAAGGGATGCGATTGGAGTCAGACACTCAGAAGAACCTCCAGAGAGTAGGAGTGGAGAGGGACATGGGGCAAGCGGAGATGGCTGGGGAAGGGGTATCCAGAAGCAGCAAGCTGGGCCTGCCCCTCTAGCATGGGGAAGCTGGGCTTGTCTCTGGAGGCTGAATCCTTTGGTCTCCATTTGCTGGCCTCGCAGCTTTAGAGCCCCATGTAGCTTCAGATTCTGTGGCATGTGAGGGTGGAATCAGGCGATTCCTGGTCCTGACGATCCTGCCACTTGGAGATTCTGGGCTTGAGGAAGCTTAGACTCAAATTCCAGCAGGCAAGTGTCCCAAGGGACATAATTATGTGTTCCAAGCTTCTGTGGTTCTGTAATTTCCTTAGTTTCATGATGTTGCAATTATAAGACTCAGAATTTCCTGATTGTGTGACTCATTTAGGCAGTCAGCGTATATCCACTGAGCACCTATTGTGTAACAGGCCCTGCAATGGAACAAGGGCATACCTGCAGCTGGGGCTGCACAAAGGGCAAAAGGTGAAAAGAGAAAAAGCTTCTGCACTCAAGGGGTTGCCATTCGGCTGGAGGTGACAGACATCACAAATAAACAAAAACAGAAACACTATCAGAAGGTGGAAGAGCATGGAGTGGTGAAGGTGGCTTAGGAGTGCTGGCTGGTGCTTTTAGACAGGGTGCTCTGCAAGGCCTCACTGAGGAGGTAACATTTGAGTGAAGGAGGTGAGTGAGGGAACTTTGCAGTTTCTGGGAAGATATTTCCAGGTAGAGGGAGCGGCAAGTGCAAAGGCCCTGGTGCCTGCCGGGAGCATCCCTGGCAGCCACGTGGCCTGTGAGTCTGGAGGGACAATGCAGGGCAGCAGTGGGTGGGGGGGGCGGGGAGCAGGTGAAGTGGAGAGGTGGGCGGGGGATGGAGGACACAGAGCCTGTGGCCTCGGGGAAGATTCTGATTCTGCGTGAGACAGGAAATCTGATTTGGCAGTCTTGCAGGTCGGTGTCCCCACACCTGAGTGTCAGCCTCGTGGGGGCTGAGACCAGGCTTGTGTGGTTCAGGCTGTAACCTCATTGCCCAGCACGTTGCCCGGTGCCTGGTGGGTGCTTAGTGATTATCTGCTGACTGACTGACTGACTGTAGTCCTTGGGCATCTAAGTTCTGCCCTTGCATTTCTCCAGGCCCTGGGGAAGCTGCCCCTGCACCAGCACCTCCTGCTGTCCCTGCGGGTGAAGGAAGCTCCCACGGTCACACTCCACAACAAGAAGGCCTTGGTCTCCCTCCCAGCCAACATCCATGTGCTGTTCTATGTCCCTCAGGGGACCCCTGAATCCCTCTTTGAGCTGAACTCGGTGAGTGGTCAAGGGGTGGGTGGGGGACAGGCATTGGGGTTCCAAATGGGGGTGACCATCTCCAGGACTGTGGAGGTACCGTCCCCCGATTTCAGGGTGGGAGCCCCATATAGTCCAGCAGAGGAAGCCCTCCCACCCGCCACAACCATTGTCATCATCTGGGCTGAGCCCCAAGCCCCTGCCTCAGTTCCTGCCTGCTCCCTCCTGTCATATCTGCCTGGGCCTATTTGGGCTGCCCATGCTGCTTCTTTGGGACCTCAGGCATTGCTCCCCATCTCCCCAGCCTCTATCTGTCCAGCTCTCCCTGACGACCCTCCGGCTTCCTCTGACCCTCCTGCTCCAGTCGGCTTCCTTCACCCCACCTCTGCACACATCTGGACCAAGGCAGTTCCCTCCCCCGACCCTCCGCCTTGGCTCCCCATGGCCAAACACCTGAGCCTGACATTCATTGTCCTCCTGCCCCATCCTTGCCTTGCCCATCCTTATCCCCTAAGCCTCAGCTATTCAGGTCTACCAGGTCCTCCCTCCCTGGCTTGTCTGTGCTGGATCCACCACCTGGAGTGCCATCTTCCCCTTCCTTCCACTAACTCCTCATCTTTCAAGATTCAGCTGTTACCTCACTGGAGAGGCCTTCCCTCACCGCACCGCAGGCATGCTTGAGGGGCGCTCCAAGCTCCTGCAGCCCCAGAGCTTCCTCTCCTGCAATACCAATTGCCCTCAATTTTAATACTGTGGTTCTCTACTGTTCAAGAGAACAGCAAAACCTTCAAATTACCTCCTCAGAGCTCAGCACGGACTCTGACACACAGTAGGGCCTCAGTAAGGGTTAGTGGACAGAACAGATGGATGGAGGCAGACCCATCCTCAAGCTCCTTCTGCCAATTGGGGGTGACCTCTGCCTGCTTTGCCCATGCAGGTCATGACTCTGCGTGCCCAGCTGGCTCCCTCGGCTACCAAGCTGCACATCTCCCTGTCCCTGGAACGGTAACATGGGATCCTGGGGACAGGATCTTGTTCTTGTCTTTAGGAACAAGAATTAGGGGCTGACAGGATCCGCCTCCTGTTTCTTGAGCATTAACACAATTCCAGGTGTTTTTCCATCATCCTCCTTGCCTTCAGGACCCGCCAGGGAGGAGACAGTGTTAGTCCATGTTATAGACAAGGAATCAGGGGCTCAGAGCAGCAGGCTCAAGAGTGGGCTTCTTCCATGGCACCCTTTTGCTGCTGAAAACCTGCCTCTGAGAGATAAATCTGCCACCAGGATGTGGAGTCCAAACTCCTGGGTTATCAGCCCCAGAGGCTAACCAAGAGACAACCCGCCTTGAGTGTCAGGAAGTGCATTGTTATTTATGCGGACTTGTGACTTCTCTACTCTCCTCACCCCCGTGGTAACTAGGCATCCATCATGATAATCATAATGACCAGAATGATGGTGTTGATGACAGTCCTTCATCTACATGCACAGTACTTTGCAGTTTGCAAAGCACTGTGCCAGCCCAGGCTCACACGGCAGGCTGTCCCTAGAGCAGGTCTGCAGTCTGGGCCTCAGTGCTGTCACCATGGAGAGGCCCCGGACTGTTTGTCCCTCCCCTGGCAGTAGGGACTTTCCTGGAGATTGCTGAGGCCTGACGTCCTGTGCCACAGGCACCCAGTTCTCCTCTGACTCCATCTTAGCACCCCCGCAGGCTCCTCAGGCTACTGCTGCCCCCTGCCTTCCATTGTTGCCCCATCGCCGACTTTGATGGAGGGCCTCGCCTGCTGCCTGGGTGTACCTCCGCTTCTTGATGGCAGTTCACGCCTCAGTCTTTTAGGAGGTAGAGATGTGTGCCCAGGCTCTGGCCCTGAATATGCACTTGGGCCAGATATAATCCATCAGTGAGTTGCTGCCTTGAGTGAGCACCTGCTGTATGCAAGGCACTCTGTGTCCAGTGCTCAGTCTGGGGGAGGGTCACTCCTCTGAATGGTTCAGCCACCTGCTCAGGGTCAAATAGCTGGGAGTCAGACAAAGGCGCCAAGGCTAGAGGTGGTGGTCAAGATGCCTCAGAAGGGAGGTTAGGTTCTTTTGGGTCCATTTTACAGGTAGGAAAACTGAGTCTCTGAGTCAAGGCTGGATAGAGGCAGAGTGTTGGGCTGGTAACCATGTTTCCTGATCCTGAGAGCTATGGTGGGGCAGGCTGGGGGTGGGACAGGGCTGGTTGGGGTAGCGGGGGCCCCAGCATCTCTCTTCTCTCCACCAGGCTCAGTGTCAAGGTGGCCTCCTCCTTTACCCATGCATTTGACGTAAGTTCCTGGGAGGGTGAGGGGCTTGGCGGTGATGGGAATCTTCAGGTGTGGCATGGAAAGGGGGTGGCCATGAGTCATGGGCCACATGGCTGAACTGACCTCGGGATTGGGCTCTGCCCCAATAAGCCAGAGTGGGCAAATATCAGGGTGTGTGTGTGAGAGAGAGCGGGGGTGGGGGGCAGTGGGGAAAGAGAGAGAGAAACAGTGATCATCTTAGGAAAGTGAATCTCATGATCTTTCACGGTCTTGGAACCTCACAAAGTTGTGGACATCTAGAACCTCACAAGGGTCCATCATTCTGGAGCTTCTCCCAAGTAATAAGTTTCCCAAACTCAGAAAGTTCCGTTTCAGAGCTCACAGAGCCCTGAGGTTCCTGCTTCTTACAGAGTTCTGAGGTTCTGGAATCTCACCATGGGCTCAGGTTCTAGAACATTCTCAGAGTCCCTAAACTGACAGGACTCTAAGGTCAGACCCCATAGACTGGAGCTGGGCACATTTCCTTCCCTCTTTCTTAGGCACTGCCCACCTCCAGCCCCAACAGAGTCTTACAGGAAGGCACTTCTTCCAAGCTCATGGGGCCTGGGGTAAAGCCAGCCTAAATCACAGAATCTCTTTTGGGGTCACTGGTGGACAGCCCAGGCCACCCCCAAGTGCCCTGTGCCTGGCTGAGCTGTGTCCTCAGGCTTGGGGGAGGCTGAGGCAGCTGGGCCCCTGGGTTTCTCTCCCTGGGAAGGGGATGCTGCTGCCTGCAAAGCCACACCCCAGAGCACCACCCCCACCACCCTGTGTATTCTGTTGCAGGAATCGCGTTTAGAAGAATGGCTCAGCCATGTGGTCCGGGCAGTGTATGCACCAAAGCTTAATGGTATGGCAGGTTTTGCTCTCTTGGACACATTGAGTGTCTGAATTTGGGATTGTCTAGTCTGTTGCCTCTCTTTATGGTTCTGATGGGGACACTGAGGCCAGAGAGAGAGGTCGATCCTCATTTGCAAGATGTAGAAACTGAGGCACCAATTTTTCCATTTAAATAACATTGATTAGCACCTACATACTGCCAGCCTATGGACTTCAAGAGCTGATCTGACCTCAGTCCTGCCTTAAGCTCCCACAGTCTAGTAGGAAATAATCATATAAAGAAATTATTAGAATATAGATGACCCAGAGTGTGTAAGGGATTGATGAAGCCTTTAGATGGCTTGACACAGGGGCACCACTGACACAATGCAGAATAGGGACATTTTTGTTTGGGTGTAGGACAATGAGTAGGAGTTTGCCAATAAGAAGCTGATTCCCTGAGAAGAGAACTGGCTGGCTAGTGAAAGTGAAGGAATAGGGTCAGCAGGGTCCGAGGGTCCCTAGGGCCCAAGACCTCTCCACCAACGTACCTTTGTTTTCAATGATTCTTTCTTCACAGTGGCCCTGGATGTTGGAATTCCCCTGCCTAAGGTTCTTAATATTAATTTTTCCAATTCAATTCTGGAGATCATAGAGGTGAGCCTTCTCTGCAGATATGGCCCAGATGGGCCTTAAGCTTGTCTCTGGAAAGCCCTGCTTGAAACTAATGAGGGGAATGCTTTGCTTCATCCTCTTGTCTTTCCCTGACCCATTTTCTAAATTTCTCAGTGAGTTACAAATTACCTAACTTAGGAATGGCAAATATATGACATGTATGCTACCACTCCTCCATTTCTTGCCCATGGCAGACATCATCAATCAATCACAGAGTTCTTTCCCATTGGATTCAGACACATGTCTGGCCTCTGGAATGGAACCTAAGATTCACTCACAGAATCACAGTTCCCCTGGTCCAACAGCAACAAATACATATGCTGTCTCTCCCTTATCTTGTGTCTGCAGCAGATATGACCAATGGATCATGACACTTTTTCTTGTGGAATATTGATATGGCCTCACAATCCTTTTCAAATCAGCCCAACTTTGGGTGGTGGAATAGCTCTAGGAGGTGGGCAGAGCAGAGAGTTCTGTACCCATTTCTCAGATGAGGACCAAGGCTGAAGTAGGTCAGATTTCTGGCCCAAGGTCACACAGTAAATTAATAGCAGAAATGGCACTTGAACTTGAGTCTATTAAGTCCTCAAGTCAGAGCCTGTCCCACACTGGATGTCACTTTTTCATCATTCATTTATTCATTTAATGAGTGCCTGCTGTGTTCCAGGTACAGGGCCAATCCCAGGGCAGGGGAGAAAAGATGGCTGCAGGGATGGGGCATTGCAGAGACTCAGGGGTGTAACCAAGAGTGATTGTTCCTTACAGAATGCTGTTGTGCTGACCGTGGCATCCTGAGGCTGAGACATGGCCACCAGCCTTCCCTGTTGACTACTAGAGACCACCTGTCTACTCTGCCTCAATTTTCCTTCCAGTCTCTAGCCGATGTTGGTGACAGTAAAAATGCCCTCTGGCCCTGAAGCACTACTCCAAGTTTGGGGTGGGAACTGCCTGGCTAATCATAGAACTGCCTCAGAGAGAGCTCTGGGGCCTCGGTAGCAAGCCCTGAGCTTTCAATAAATGACTCCTTTATCTCGGTATCTCCTGGCTGGTTTATTCCCCAGTCACATAGGACTTGCCTTGGCCTTTGCCTCCAGTGCCCTTCTTAGCTCCAGGTAGGAGCTTCTGGGAGGTGAGGGGACTCAGGGCCTCGTCACTGTAGCTTTGAGTCCCAAACAGACCTTGTTGGCCTGGGCAACCTCTGTGTCCTGTTCTGCCTTCCTCTCTGTCCCTGCCCCCCTTGCCTCCAGCTCTCTCTCTCTCTCTCTCTCAATACTTCTACTCTTCACTCTCTTTCTCTCTCTGAGTCTGCCTTTTTCTCTGTTTCTGACTTTGGGATGCTTATCAGAAGTGACATCTGAGCTGAATTTTGAAGGGAGAATAGGAGCTTTCCAGGGAGCAAGGATGAGTGAGACTTGTTTTTGTCCTGTGGTGTGGGGGAGTCCCTATTGGCTGCACATCGGACATGGACACAGCTCAGAACAGAGCTGTGCCAAACGCTCTTGGTGCAGATGGGGAGACTGAAGCCAGAGCAGGGCTTGGCTGGCCCCGGTCCACACAGTGGCAGAGTTGGGATGAGAGACCAGGGGTCCTGTCTCTAGGTCCTGGGCTTCTCCCCACTGCTTAAGATGGGCACTTTTGGTGAAAAATGTCCCCAAGTTGGCACTTACGGATGGCCTGAGTGAAGAAGTGCCAACCAAGTTTTGATAACTGGCTCAGAGGATTTGAGGCTAGGTGATAGGCAGGGGAGACTTGGAGCTCATCTGAAGGTTTGTCCACCACTCATTCATTCAGCCAACCAGCCAGCCAGCCAGCCTCCCATCCATCCATCCATCTGTCCATCCATCCATCCCCCCTCCCATCCAGCCTCCCATCCATCCATTTATTCATCTACTACCTTCCAATCCAACTGCTCCTCTATCCATCTATCCATCCACTCACCCTCCCATTTAGCTTCCTATTCATCCATTCATCCACCCTCCCGTCCAACTTTCTACACATCCATTATTCTATCCACCCACCCAACCATCCATTCTCCCATCCATCCATCCACCCATCCATCCATCCATCCGTCCATCCATCTATCCATCCGTCCATCCACTCATGCATCCATCCATCCATTCATGCAACCATCCATCCATCCATGCACCCATCCATTTCCCCCCTTCTTCCTTCCTTCCCTTCCTCCTTCCCTTCCTCTGTCCCACCCTCCCTTCCCTTTTCTCTTCCTTTCTTTGCATTCATCCACCCTACATTTATTGGTGCCTGCTACATGCCAGTGCCGGGTGACATGCTTGGGTTTATCTTCCTGTGTCTGATTTCCAGACACTTCCAGTGCTACTGATTCCCATCATGGTTAAATGAGTGGCTTGAGTTAGCTTCCCGTGTTCAAATCCCACCCTGGCTTCTTGTTAGCCATGTGGCCTCAGGCAAGTCATTTCCTCTCCCTGAGCCTCAGTTTCCTCATCAGTAACTTGAGGATGTTCTATTATGGCTTTGAGGATTAAACCAACACTCAGGATGGTGACCCATCCGTAAGAAGCCCCCAGTTCCGGTTAGCTCTTGTTACGGCTGCATTATTCTATCTCCTCTCCATGCACAGCCCCAGCTGTCCCTCCTCATCTCTCACAAGGAACACCCTTCCGTGACTCCCACCTTTCTCTCTTCCATCCCATCCCCCTCCTGCCCATCCTTGACCTCCTCTGACTGTCTCTCACTGTCACAGACAGCCCTGCAGTGGCTGGATTCCTGGTGCCAACAGGAAAGCCTCTAAGCTCCGAGGTTTGGCATTTAAGGCTGCCTGTGACCTGGCCTCTGCTGATTCCTCCTGGAGCATGCAGAGGGAGCAGAGCTGTCTCTGTGCCCCAGGTTCCTCATCTGCGAAGTGGGAATATTATAGTATTTACTCACGCGTCATCTGGGGATGAAACCAGACAATCCTCCTAAAGTTCTGAGAAGAGTGCCTGGCACCTGGACACTACGTCAGATGCTTAGCATCCCTTAGTGCACTTAACTTCACAGCCCCCAGGATGGGTGGATATTATCATCCTGTTCTACATATAAGGACACTGAAGCTCAGAGAAATGGAATCAGCCAGCTTCTAAGTGGCAGAAGGAGGATTTGAACCAGACCCCTCTGACTCGAATTCCAAAGTCTGGGCTTTCACTGCTATGCCAGAAAGTTCTTGCTGCATTTATTGCATGCTTACTAAGTGCCAGACACTGTTCTAAGTGCTTTAGGTACATCATGTCATCAGCTTCTTGAATCAGCCCTGCTTTCTAGGAACTGTCTTCACCTTCATTATACAGTTGAGGAAACCGAGGCATAGAGAAGTTAAGTGGTATGCTCAAGGCCACACAGCTAGGTAGTGACAAGGTTGAGATTTGAACCTAGTACCCACCCCTGCCTCTGGACCCCAGTCTCTGAACTCCGCCCTTAGGGTGAGGAATCAAGCAACACTGAAGGGAGCCCCTTGCAGCCCTGGAGGGCTGACAGTTCATGGCAGGGGGGCAAGGGCTGAGTGGAGTTTTGGTGGTGGGTCTGGATCTGTTTTCTAATCTCAGCAGCCCCAGTGTGACCCCCTCGCCCCTGTGTGGCTGAGTCACCTTGGAGGTGAGTCACCTCCCAGGGAATCTGGATGTCCTTCCAGCCGTCCCCCACTAGGTCCTTCCAGCTCCAGACAAAGGTGCCTTTTGGAAGCTAAGCCCAGGTGATCTCCCTGGCGCCAGGGCTGCCCTAATCCTCTCAGGGTGGCCAGGAAGGACCCAGGGGACAGGCTGGCCTGAGGACTAAGAATGGGCACAGACCCTTGGGTGACTGGCACCACCTTCATGTGTGCACCGCCTTCTACAGTTTATAGTGTGCACTGATTGGTTCCTACCTTCTTAGGAGTGGGGAAAGGCACAGTTGCCCTCTTTGCATTGTATTCCATTTAAAACTGTAATATATTTGTATCACAAGCATTTTTGTCACACTTACTAAGTGCCAGGCAATGGGGGAACCACAAAGACTTTAAACAGGGAAGACCCAGGAGCTGAGTTACTCAGATGAGTAGCGTCATTTTGAAATGTCCTTTCTAGTTTCCCCGTTTTACAAGTGTGCAGACTGAGGCACTGAGAAAGAAAGTCATTGTCACAAGTTTATGCTCCTAGCAGGCCGGGCAGAACTTACCCCTACTCAGTGTCTGCTTTCATCAAGGGAAACTAAAGGGGGCTGCTGTTTACGGAGATCCGAGGCTCCAGGGACATTCCCAACATTTCCTATGTAACTCTCAAAACCCTCCTAGGAAAGTGTGATTATGCCCCTTTTGCAGGTGGCCAGATGGAGGCCGGGGAGAAGTAATTTTTGAGGCTCAAAGGGCAGATGGATGTGGGAACGCAGGAGTGTGTGACTCTTGGAGTCCCTATTTCCCATTCCAGGAACCCCTCCAGCCCGCACAGGAGGCAATGAGGTGGTCTGGGCTGAAGCTACTTCCTCATGCCCCTCATCGCCCTCTAGACTTGCTGCCATGTGGGACCCAGGATGATAAGGATGCAAATGCCACTCGCTGAGCCCAGCTGTGTGCAAGGCCCTGTTCCCAGAGCTTTGCAGGTCAGGACGGTTCCAATCACCATCTTACAACCAAGGAAACAGCGAGAACCGGCAGCAGAAGTCAAGCCCAGCAGCCAGCTCCAGAGCCTGTGCTCTTAACGGTTCCGTTAATGCACCCACTGCAGATGGGGAAACTGAGTTCCAAGGTGGGACTGGCCCAGTGGCACAGAAGTGAGGGGTGACATCGGCCCAGCTTGGCAGGACTTATATCAATGACGCCTGCCTTAGAGTCCCCACTGCCTCCAGGGTGGAAGGAGGAGGCATCTTCTTGGGGAGTCGGGGACAAAACATGTTTATTCCCAGTTTGACTTGAAAGCAGGCCTTGGTGGAGACAGAAATGTTCCCCTGCCTCTCAGAATTCGCAGACGGGCAGGGCTGGAGCAGGGAGGAGGTGGCATTGATTACACATGGAGGTAGGATCTGGGTTGGGGCTGTGGGGTGGGAAGCAAGGGAGCATTCAGTCCAGTGGAGAGCAAAAGATGAGTTAATTAATTCATTCACTTGTTCATTTGTTACACTGGCATCTAGGCCTGTGCTGGCCTAGGAGTGGGGCACATAGCTGGTTCTCCTGGAGAAAGAACACCTCACTATGGGCCCCAGGGATCTCTGGATGGGCCAGAGGAAATGTAGGGGCTGGGGGAAACTTCCTGCAGCTGCTGACCTTTCGACCCTTAGAATCTGGAGAGGGCTTTGTAGACAGCAGGGATTGCACATGCAAAGGCCCAGAGGCAGGGAGGACAGGGGGTGATGAGGAGGGGATGGAAGGAATGAGCAGCTCTGTGTGAAGAGAGGACTGGGATGTGTGTACGGAAGGCCTCGGATGCCAAGTGAAGTGGTCTGGGCTGTGTCCCAGCAGGTTTTGGACGGTGCAACCGGGAAAAGGCAGAAGGAACATTCTGGGGTGGTGGAAATGTTCTATATTGTGATAGGAGTGTGGGCTGCATGACCATAAAAAATGGTCAAAACTCAGCAAGTGAACATTTAAGGTTTGTGCATGTCACTGTATTTAAAGATATAAAGAAAAAAATCTGAATGGCATGCAGGGTGAAGTGTTTAGTGGTAGTATACTGATGTCTGCAACTTTCAAATGCATAAAAAATAAAAGATGGACTAACAGATGGATGCAAATATGACAAGAATGTAAATGGTGGGTATAGTTGGTGGGAACAACGTGACAACCATGTGTGTCCGCTGTACAATTCCTTCAACTTTGCTGTAGGTATGAAAATTTCATGAGGAAATAGTTAGGAAAAACCTTGTTGTATCTCGTACATAGTAAACACTCAATAAACAGCAGCTGTTGTTGTTACTTTGGGACTATTATTTCAGACCCCTAAGAAATGAGTGAGGAATGTTTTTCAGATAAAAAAAATGCACATTCGTGCACCAGTCCCAAGTTTGAGGAGCTGGATTCATATTCGTCTCCTTTAGTCCTAAAATCAGCCCTGTGAGGCAGGTATTATACTCATTTGTCAGATGGAAAGAATGTGAGGCTCAGAGGAGGGAAGTGGCTGGCCCAAGTTCATACGGTGAGTTGGGCGTTGAGCAGGGTTTGAACCTGGGTCATCCTGATGCTGAGTCCAGCCTGGGCACCTCCTGTCTACCCAGATCATCTGAAATAGCTAGTGCCTGCCTTACAGTTAGAAACTAGATGCATCTGGGGGTGATTCCAGTTCCCCAAGCTTGGGGCCTAGCTGGGGTCTCCGGGAATGTGCCCAGCCCAAGGGCTGATAAAACCCAGCTCATGTGACACCATCTGGGGCTGAGTGCAGGTCTTGGAATTAGCCACAAACCGCAAACCCTTATGGTTTTGGGGCTCAATGCCCAATTTGCAGAGCAAATCTGAATTCCGGTCTCTTGTAATTACACAGTACTTCCCTCTCTGGGGTCTGGGCTCAGCCTCAAGCTGCTATATAAGACTGATCTGTGACCAGACTCAGCCAAAAGCAGAGGGGCTGGGGAACAGGACTTCTCAAGACTCAGCGGCAGGGACCTCCTGGGGGTAAGGAGGCACCCCTTCTCTACTCAGTGTCCAGCAGGGGAGGCAGAGGCCTGGGAAGGCAATAAGGAGAGAGTCCCAGCCTGGAGATCCATCAGGATGGCCCCTCTCCAAGTTCAGGTGTCTTGTCTGTAGCATGGGCCTAGTCAGGAGAGCCTCTTGGGAATCAACAAAAAGGCCTGGGTCATGCCAATTACATGCGTGCGCAGAGCTGCACTCATCTTTCCCAAGGATGTTGGGTACCAAGGGCCTTTGCTACCTCCTGGAGACTCCTCAGCTGTTTGCTGATGCCAGAAATCCTTCCATTGGTGCCCATCTTTTTAACTGAAAGGGGTGATTCCTTTTTGAACACAGCTCTCTGGAAAGTGAGGTTTGGATGAGGTGAGGAAGGCAGAAAAAAAATTATTGCATATAGTAGTCCTTTATATTCTAGTGCAAATGAATGCCTCTAATATTCTTCTGGGAGCAGATAGGAGCAGGGAAAGAATTTGGGGGCTCTGTGAAGTCCAAGAGAAATGGGGACAGAAAAAAGAGGAGAGTGCGCCTAAACAAAGGTGGCTGAAACCAACAATTTTTTGGCTCAGATGAGAGGCCATGCCCTGTGCTGAGTCTCTGAGGTTGGTGGATGTGTAGCCGGGGCTGATGGAGTGAGAGAAGTGGGTGAGGGCACAAAAGGAGCAAAAGAAAGTTTCCCAGAGGCTATGCAGCTCATTCCAAAATGCATGTTTCACCTCCCCAATCTCATAACATTCCTCACCCATTTCTCAGGGGTCTGAAATAATAGTCCCAACGTAGTAACAATAGCTGCTCTTTATTGAGTGTCTACTATGTATGAGATACAACTTGTTTGTGATTTGGGAGCAGAGGTTCAAAAAGGTAAAGTCTCTCTCCTAAGCATTAGGACCCAGATAGCTCTGACCTAGAGCCATTAATATTAACCACGTGGTGTAGAACTAACTCCTCCAAAGAGATGGGAAGAGTGTTTGCTGGTGAGCTGGATGTGTGGAAGGGTGGCTAGATGAATGCGTTGATGAGTAGATAAACTGATGGAAAGATGAATGGATGGATGGATGGATGGATGGATGGATGGATGGATGGTTGGATGGATGGATGGATAGGAGGATATACGACTTGCCAGCTGTTTGGATGACAGATGGATGATAGATATATGGGAAGATGGATGGATGGTTGGATGGGTGGACGGATGAATAAATGGAGGAGAATGCGTTGATGAGTGGATGGATGGTTGGTTGGATGGATGGATACATGACTTGCTGGGTGTTTCCATGACAGATGGGTAATAGACAGATGGAAAGATAGTAGGTTGAATGTATGGGTGAATAGGAGAATAAATAAGAAGGGGAGAATGAGTAGACGAGTAGATGGGTGAGTGATGTAGAGGAATGAGTAGATGAGTAGATGGGTAGATGCTGGAGAGAGTTCCTCGGAACCTGCCAGCTCCCAGTTTGGCGTTTTTGTTGGAATCCCTATTACCCATCTCCCTGATGCTCAATTGGTCAGTTCCATCTTGGGAGATAATTAGACATCCATTCTCTGAAACAATGTGTTTAATGGGTCTGCTTTGTGTCACCAGATTCATTTCAATTTTAAAAACTCAAAAGGTAGTATGTGGAATTCTGGACCCTGCCTTAGTATGTGACCTTGGCTGGTTTCCTCTGTCTCTGGGTCCCAGGGTCCTGAGATGACTCTTGGCTGGGGCTGCCTAGTGCCACCTGCCGGCCAGAGTGGTGGCGCCCAGCCACATCTCCATCTGCACTTTCTCCTCCACAGGGAAGCAGTGCCAGCATGTGGATGGCGTGGTGTGTAGCTGCGCTGTCTGTGGTGGCTGTGTGTGGCACCCGCCACGAGACAAACACGGTCCTCAGGGTGACCAAAGATGTGTTGGGCAATGGTGAGTCCAGCCCCGAAGGGGTGAGGGTTGGCACAGGGTGAGCAGGGCAGCTCTGCCAACTCTGAAGTACCCCGGGACCTCCTCCTGCTGGCAGAGTCCACATCGGGTGGCTGGGTGAATTCTACTCTCTGGGCCTTAGTTTCCCCTTTTTCTTTTGGCTACCACTTCCTGAGCACCTACTATGTGCCAAGCACCGTACTGGTGACTTTATGCTCATTCTTTAGAGGCAATAGAGAACAGTGATTAAGAGCCCTGGATCAGCCTTCGTGGGGTTCAAATCCTGACTGTGTGACCTTAAGTTCATGACTTGAGTTCCCTGGGCTTCAGTTTCTTTATCTGTAAAATGCGTGTAATTATGGTCTCTATCTCAGAGAACTGATATGAGAATGAAATGAAATGAAATGCCCTTTTGAAAACTTAGCACAGCTCCTGGGACTTAGAAGGCCCTCAAAAGTGGGAGCTATCATTATTCCTGCCTCCAATTCTTAGGACATTGCTTCTGTCATCTAGCACGTGAGGACATACTTTCTCCCCCAGCACCCATCCCAGGCTATCACGAGCATAAAAAAAATGAGATTTTTCCTATCTAAGTGATCTCTGAGTACCTCACAGACCTCAATCTTTTTATCCATCAGAGGGGTACACTTCTGGCCTTGACTATTTCCCAGGAATCAGTTGCGATAATACATAAGAAAGTTTATTTTATTTTATTTTGAGACGGAGTTTAGCTCTTGTTACCCAGGCTGGAGTGCAATGGTGCGATCTCGGTTCACTGCAACCTCCTCCTCCCCAGTTCAAGCGATTCTCCTGCCTCAGCCTCCCGAATAGCTCGGATTACAGGTGCTCACCACTGCGCCTGGCTAATTTTTGTATTTTTAGTAGAGACAGGGTTTCACCATCTTGGCCAGGCTGGTCTCTAGCTCCTGACCTCATGATCCACCCGCCTCAGCCTCTCAAAGTGCTGGGATTACAGGCATGAGCCACCACGCCCGGCCGGAAGTCAATTTTTTAAAGCTGTAAAGTGCAGAGCACTTAGAAGGGAGGGCGATGAAGAAAATCCATGAAGGGCTGGCTGGCTGATGTCCAAATCTAGTTAAAGTGAGACCAGACAAAACCCAGCAGAAAATGAGCTGGCCAGGATGCCAGGGCTAGATCAGCCTGCAGAAGTCGTCCCGTTCAGCCTCTGCTCTTCGCTGGTGGGAAAAGTGAGGCCCAGGGAGCTGAGCAACACTGTGAGGTGCTGTCTGGGGGCTGGAGGTGGAAAGAAGGGAGGAACGCTGGACTGATGACCTTGCCTCTCTGCAGCCATTTCGGGCACCCTGCAGCAAAGTGATGCTCTCCACTCCGCCCTGAGAGAGGTGCCCTTGGGTAAAGCCCGTGGTGATGGTGGTGGGCCTCTCCTGGGTGGTCTGCTTGGTGGAAGTGGAAGTGGAGGTGGTGGGGGAGGTGGTCTTCTGGGGGGCCTGCTTGGTGGTGGGGGTGGAGGAGGTGGCAGTGGTGGGGGGTTGCTGGGTGGCAGTGGTGGGGGGCTGCTGGGTGGCAGTGGTGGGGGGTTGCTGGGTGGCAGTGGAGGGGGTCTGCTGGGTGGCAGTGGTGATGGTCTTTTGGGTGGTGGCCGACACCATTACAATGACTACAGACGCATTGAATTCCCCCGAGGTGTTGGTGGAATTCCCTATAATGATTTCCATGTCCAAGGACCCCCCCCAGTATATACCAATGGCAAACAACTTGGTGGTAATTACAAGTATGGTCACATTGAGACCAACGACAACACTGCTCAGCTGGGGGGCAAATACCGATATGGTGAGATCCTTGAGTCCGAGGGAAGCATCAGGGACCTCCGAAACAGCGGCTATCGCAGTGCGGAGAATGCGTATGGCGGTCACAGGGGCCTCGGGCGATACAGGTCAGCTGAGGGGGCAGCACCTGTAGGCAGGCTTCACCGGCGAGAGCTGCGGCCTGGAGAAATCCCGCCTGGAGTCGCCACTGGGGCACTGGGCCCAGGTGGTTTGCTGGGCACTGGAGGCATGCTGGCAGCCGATGGCATCCTCGCAGGCCAAGGTGGCCTGCTCGGCGGAGGCGGTCTCCTTGGTGACGGAGGACTTCTTGGAGGAGGGGGTGTCCTGGGTGTGCTCGGCGAGGGTGGCATCCTCAGCACCGTGCAAGGCATCACCGGGTAAGGAGGGGACAGGTTCTCCCCAGAAAGCCCCCATGCACCTCCAAATGGGGGTAATCACTCCCTGAAGCTGGAGTTGCGGGAGGGAAGGTCTTCAGAACCCCACACACTTCAGGGCTTGGCCCCAGGATTGGAAGTTTTAAGACCCCCAGGTTACATGGTTTGGGTCTTGGCATGAAACAGTCCTAAGTTTGAGACCCAGTTCAACTTTTCATGTTTGTGTGTGACTTTGGGCCATTGATATCATCTCTCTGAGTCTCAGTTTCCTCATCTGTAGAATGGTCATAGTAATACAGTGTAGTGGAAAAGACCCTGAGGATTTTGAAACTATACGTATATATCGTAAGTTCTACTATGCTCAGCCTGCTCCTCATAGTAATATTTAATTTAACAAATATTTAGAGCTCCTACTATGTGCAGGGTACTGTGTTGGCACTGGGGACATCACCAATGGTAAGCCAAGAAAAGACACATTCCCTGTCTCCACGGAGCTTGCAGGCTGATGGGGTACATGGGCATTGATAAGAAGCCTAAAAATAATCATGCAGTTTTGACAGTGGCAAGAAGTTCATGGAGAAATAAGAATCTCTATAATGGGGCAGTTCACCTACCTAGGGAGGTCAAGGGAGGCTTCCTGGAGGAAGAGGACCTTAAGTTGAAATCTGAAGAATGTATAGGAGGGAATTAAGCAAGAGGAACCTATATGTATAGGAGGGAACCAGGCAAGAGGGGCAGGGAAGAGCAGAGGGAGGGAATGGCATCGTGACATGCAGAAAATATTCAAAGGAAATACATGGAATGCACACAGCGGGCCTCTGGGCATTGGGATTACGGGTCGTGGCATTTTTGCCTTAATTTCTCTGTTTTCCACATTCTGTCCTTGAACTGCGGGTGTCTAGTGTCTTTAGAGTCAGGAGGAACAGATGGGGAGCAGAGAAAGGGGGTGTAGGGGAGGGTGAGTGGATGGTAGTTGGGGTGGCTGGCCTTCTCACCACTCTGTGTCCCGAGCAGGCTGCGTATTGTGGAGCTGACCCTCCCTCGGGTGTCTGTGCGGCTCCTGCCTGGCGTGGGTGTCTACCTGAGCTTGTACACCCGTGTGGCCATCAATGGGAAGAGGTGCGTGCCCTTGGCCCTGGAGGGGTCCCCACCACCCTATGGCCCAACCTCTGTATCCATAACACAAAGGCTAGGAAGACCTAAACTTCTGCCAGTACATGCCCACAGACTTGGACCAGAGGCCATCTGTCAGCGGTGAAAACAGCCTAGCACAGTGGTTAAGATCTAGGAGGCTGGGCCGGGGGTGGTGGCTCACGCCTGTCATCCCAGCACTTTGGGAAGCCGAGGCAGGCAGATCACCTGAGGTCAGGAGTTCGAGACCAGCCTGGCCAACATGGTGAAACCTCGTCTCTACTAAAAATACAAAAATGGGCTGGGCATGGTGACGGGTGCCTGTAGTCCCAGCTACTTGGGAGGCTGAGGCAGGAGAATTTCTTGAACCCAGGAGGCGGAGGTTAGAGAGAGCCGAGAGCCCGCTACTCTCTAGCCTGGGCAACAAGAGCAAAACTCCGTCTCAAAATAAATAAATAAATCTAGGCGGCTGGAGTCAGGTGACAGCTTGGGTTCAAATCCTGACTCTCTCATAAGCTGTGTGACCTTGGGCCAGTCCCCCAATGTCACTAAACCTTAGTGTCTTCACTGGCAATGGGATAATGAGGTCACCCCCTTTTCCAGGTGATTGTGGCTGTAAGTGGGGAAAGGCAAGCAAAATGCCTCCTGGAATAGGGCCTTCCATGCACTAGGTGCTGACTAGAGGACCTCAGAGGGTGGGCTTCTGTGTGGACTTATCCCCATGGGATGAGGTCATGTCCACCAAGCTAGGTGATTGGGAGTCACCTTGGAAACCAGAATGTGTCCTGAGCCCTGTTCCCAGCCTTTGAAGCTCACGGGCTGAGGGGGAGATAGACTTGTTCACACATGTCTTGAGGGACCAGGGAAGACTTCTGGTTTGGGTTCCTTAGAGATAAGCAAGGAGCGTAACAGATGGCAGGAACAGCAAGGACAGGCCTGGGTAAGGGCGAGCTCCTGGCGGCTGGGGGGTGACTAATGGTCTCCCTGGCCCCTTGGCCTCCTCCAGTCTTATTGGCTTCCTGGACATCACAGTGGAAGTGAACATCACAGCCAAGGTCCGGCTGACCATGGAGCGAACGGGTTATCCTCGGCTGGTCATTGAGCGATGTGACACCCTCCTAGGGGGCATCAAAGTCAAGCTGCTGCGAGGGTGAGTGCCAGCCGGCAGTTGAGTGCCTTGGGGGTTGCTGGAATGGTCTGTCTTTGGCAAACAATGTGACGTCACCCACCTGCCCACAGGCACTGGGGTGGGCAGGACGATGATGCTGTGGGGTGGTGAGTACTCATGCTGAGCCAGATGTACCCTCACCTCTGTCTCTGACCTGGCACATGCCTGTTGGGAATTCACGGGCTGCGCCTTCAAACCCAGGATGGGTCCTTCGACCAGCCTGGAAAATATGTCATTTGTGACACACATTCTTTCCAGCTTTGAAAAGGTTTCGATCTGAATGGTCAGGAGCATGCCCAAGACTCACATCTCAGTTCCACGCTTCCTTGCTGTGTGATTTTGGGTAGCTCTGTTGCCCTCTCTGAGCTCCAGTTTCCTCATCTGTGAAATGGGCAGTTCTTTTTCCTTCAGGAATTGAGATAAGGAATGGAAAACACTTAGTGATCAGCTGGGATAGCTTGAGAGCTGATGAACGTACTTCCAACAGGGGTTGTGTGTGCATTGGTGCCCCAGATCACAGGGGCATTCCCCACTTGGTTCTGCCCAATTCAACCCTGGTGAGGGGATGAGAGTTTTCCTATGACATGCTCCTTACGAAATGTCCAAGTCTCCATCCTCTGGCGAAGTGGTGTCAAGTGTTCGTATACTGGCCAGCACGCTGTCCCCAGGTGATGGTCTTGGATGAGGACACACACAGAGCGGAGTCTCTTTCTCTTCACTCCCTGCCCTCTTCTTTGGCTTCTCTCTTGGAGGCCTCCGACCCCACTTCTTCTGCTCCATTATTATCCATCTTTTGGCCCAGTACCCCCAGCCCTTGAAACTCATTGTGCAACTTGAACCCCAAACTTTCTGATTCCTGTGGGCTTCTCGGAGACTTTGCTTCTGCTTCAGAGACGATGGAGGCAAAGAAAATCAGCTCCCAGGGTCCAGGCAAGGAGAGGAAGGTGAGGAAAACCATGGAAACCTCACAGATGTTTAAATTCACATTTTCACTAGGAAATATATATTTGGTAATGCATGGTTCACAAACATAAAATGACAAAAAGGCGCAGAGCACAGGGCCTCCTCCTATCCTGCCTCCCTCTGCCTCCCTCCCACCAAGCTCACCAGTTATTCATCTCTCAATTCTCCTTCCAGTTTCTTTGTACACATGAAACAAATATGAACGTAGATTCTCATCTCCCACACTCCTTTTATGCAAAGGGGCACATACTATAAATACTGTTTTGCACTTTGCTTTTTTTCATTTACTGTATTGGGAGAATTTTCTGCATCCAAACATTGAGAGCTTCCTTGTTTAGCTTTTTACAGCTGCATAATATTCCATTGCCTGGATGAGCCATTGCTTATTTGGCTGGTCCTCTATTGTTGGATATAATTTGCCTAATCTTATGCCCTGACAAGTAAGGTCACAATGAATAACCTTTTACATATGTCATTTCATGGGAGGGTTGATGAACCTGTTGGATAATTTCCCAGAAGAGGGAAAGAGTTTGTGCCCTGAATGTACATAAATGAAAGTCCAACTATCCCCTTAACACACACACACACACACATGAAAGCACGCACGCATACACACACATGTATATTCTCAAGGCCCTTATCAACTAAGGAGAGGTGGAACCAGGATAAGCCCATCAAGGTGAATCCACTTAAAAGAGGGACCGAAATGCATAGTTAGCTCTGGGAGAAACATTCTAATTAGGGCTTTATTTCAAGAAATTCTTTGCTTTGCTGAATTGGTGCAGCACTGAACAGTCAGCCACAACCTCAGAAGCGGGGACCCCGGCAGTGTTCGGTGGCGAGGGACGGAGTGAAGTTCTCAAGAGGTCCAGCGGTCAGAGACACTTTGGTGCAGGATGGTCATGCTTCCTTCGTCTCCTTATCACTGCAGGCCCCTGGAAACAAATTCTTAGACCAAAAATCTGTCTGCCCATCTATATATCTTGTCTATCATCGATTTTCCTACTTAACTAACAGCTTGTGGGGGTTAGTTAAGAGCTGGGTGCAGTTGTGTGCACCTGTAGTCCCAGATACTCAGGAGGCTGAGGCAGGAGGATTTCTTGAGCCCAGGAGTTCAAGGCTGCAGTGAGCGGAGATTTTACCACTACACTCCAGCCTGGGCAACAAACTGAGACTCTGTCTCAAAAAAAAAAAAAAAAAAAGAGCTGCGTGGGTTACTTCTGTGGACCTCAGCCTCCTTGTCTGTAAAATGGATCACCTCTCCCAATTGTTTTAGCACCAACTATCCATCCTCTCTTGCGGATCACATGAGCACATTTTATTGGCCAGTATTTCTCCTTCCCTCCCTTCCACAAACATTTATTGAGTACCTACTATGTACTAGATACTGAGTTAGGTGCTTAGATAAATAAACATGTTCGTTTTCCCCTTGGAAGCACAACATAAGGTTGCAGCACATGGCCCATTTGAGGGTCAGGACAGCAGGTGGGAATGACTTTTGCAGTTGAAAATCAGCAACATTACAGCCTGGGCCTGACCCATTGTAAAGCTCCAGAAACTTTGTTTATTGAATGAATGCATGCATGAATTCATGACAAGCCAAACAGTTTGCCTGGGTGGCTTGTCTAGTCAGTCCAAGGTGAAGGCACTCTGTCATCCCAGCTTTCGAGTGATTTTCCAGCACCCAGAGGTTCTCATTGTTCAGAGCCTGGACTAGTGACCCGCGGGGTGGACAGCCTTGGTGAGCCCCACATGGCTGCGAGTCTTGACCTCATCCTGCTCCTGTCTCCTTAGGCTTCTCCCCAGTCTCGTGGACAATTTAGTGAACCGAGTCCTGGCCAACGTCCTCCCTGACTTGGTAAGAAGCTGTCCCAGTATGGGAGCAAGGGGCACAGGCTTCCCTCAGACTGAGGGGCCATAGTCCAGCCTCCATCCCTGGGGGCCTGCAGGTAACCCAGAGGGACAGAGAGAGCCAGGGCCTGGGGCATGTTTTTGGAGGGTCTGGGGAGGACCCTGAGGAACACAAAGGGACAGATTAGTGAAGGGCTAAGGAGAGGGACCTTGAGAATTGCACAGTTTCGGGTTTGAATCCCGGCTTGGGCACTTCCTAGCTGGGTGACAAGTTGCATCATCTTTCTGAACCTTGATTTTCCCATCTGTGAGTGGGAATTAGAGACAGCCTTCCCCACAGGGCTGTGGTGAGGACACTGCCTGGCACAGAGCAAGCAGTCAGTAAATTTTAGCTATCGTTAGTCTTGCGTCCCTGACTCCCTTGCTCCGACTCCCTGCAGCGTCAACAAGGCTTTGTGCCATTTCTCCCCTGCAGCTCTGCCCCATCGTGGACGTGGTGCTGGGTCTTGTCAATGACCAGCTGGGCCTCGTGGATTGTAAGTCCAATACACTTTATCCAGCCTGGAGAAGGCACTGAGGACCGGGCCCTTTCTGGGAGAAGGGCTCAACGTGGTGGGGGCCACAGACCTTCCCTTAGGCCCTTGAAGTGAGGTGTGGCTAATGCCACAAGTCAGGTGCCACCTGGCTTTCCCTCTTGCTCCCAAACACCCCCCCGAGTACCAGAGGGAGGAGCTTCCACCAGGGTCTGGGAGTCAGGGGTCTGGGAGGTAATGGCTCATCCTGGGAGTCAGGAAGCTGGGTTTGAGCCCCAGCTCTGCCGTGGCAGCTGTGTGGACTTGGAGAGACTCTTCCCAATTTCCCCATCTCTCAAATCTCTCATTCACAGAGGGGTTGGAGAGTGACTAGCAGGAGACACACTGTGGAGACTGACCACGGCCTCAGAACCAGGCTCCACCCTGATTTCTGAGTGAACATTCCTGAAAGCAAGCCCGCCCTGTACGGCTCTGCCATTTGTGCACTGCACCATTCCAGGGACCTCCTTTCACATGGATGGCAGTGGAATGGCAGCGCCTCGAGTCGTACAGTGCACAGCCGCCACAGCCACACAGGGCAGCCGTCTCTGATAGTGCTCCCATTTCTCTGGGACTCTAGGCAGTTTGAGAATGGCTTTCCAAGACAGTGAAATCTCCTTCCCTTTGTGGTCAGAGATGAGGAAGGAAGAGCCTAAAAGCTGGGGCTGTTCATTACACAGTCAAGGAAATGACAGATTCAACTAAGCACCACATTGTGGAACCCTAAATTCCTTCCCTGGTGCACAGCACTTCAGAGTTTACAAAGCTCATCAACATCCAGGATATCATTGCACCCCCCTGCCTCCACCAACGTAGTCTCAGAGGTTACAGTAAACCCATTTTACAGAGGAGGCAACTGAGGTTCAAAGAAGTGTAATGACTTGCTTGGGTTCACACAGCAAGGAAGAGGCAGAGCTGGGATTCAAACCCAGAACTTTTGCTGTTTTCATGGTGTCTGGAGCTGGAGCCTGGGCCTACCTTATCCAACCCCAGCCCCAGTGTACAAGGAGGGAAGGCATCTGGATGGTGAGGGGACCTCCCTGTGACCCTCTCCTTTGCCTGCAGCTCTAATTCCTCTGGGGATATTGGGAAGCATCCAATACACCTTCTCCAGCCTCCCGCTTGTGACTGGGGAATTCCTGGAGCTGGACCTCAACGTGAGTGCCTGGGGTTCAGGGCAAAGGGTGGTGGCCCTCCTCCCAAAGGCAGGAGTATCAGTGAGGCCCTCCCAGGGCTTCTGCTGAATGCCTGGGAAGCAACACTTGACAGGACTCTCTCTGATTAGAAGAAGGCCTTCTAGGAGCTGTGTTAGAAAACATAATCATAGCCGGCATTCCAAATGCTTACTGTGTGCCAGGCATATTCTGTGTGCTTTGTGTCGATTAACTCAGCCTATCCTCACAGCAACCATATGAGAGAGGCACTTCTTATTGAGGAAACTGAGCCACAGAGAGGTTAAATCACTTGGTCACACAGCTAATAAATGTGGACCTGGGATCTGAACCCAGGCAATCGAGCTACTAGGTGCTAAAAGAGCTGCTGCTATGGGACTGGGTGTACTAGAGCAATAAATGTGGCCAGAGGGATGCTGATAAGCATTTAACCATCATCTCTCCATGATTAAAAAAAAAGTCCTGAATTGTAGCATTGGCCAATTTCCATGGTATCAAAACTCCCACCATGGGCAGCTTCAAGTTACCAACGTGATGTCAGTGGATGCAAAGTTGGGAAGAGATGTGTGAAATCTGACCGTGTGAGCTGGTATGAGCTGGCTCCTCCAGCATTGGCCTGCATGTGGCCCCTAATTTTGTATGGGGCGCACACAAATACGTACTTTCCCTGGGCTTCATGAACACAGACTCCTCCACACTTGCTCCAGCAGATACAGAGATGCAGGAGTGCATCCGTGCTCCCGTGTATACAGGCGCACCTGTGCATGCATATATATTTCCAGCACCTGTGCATGCACACCTAATATATTCATAAACATACATCTGTTCAAGAGATATTCATTGGTCACCCACTGTGTGCCTGAGCTGAGGCTGACTGAGGCTCTGGGCTGAGTGCTGGAGATACAATGATGAACAAGACAAAGTCTCTGCCCTGATGGAGATTAGAATGCGTTGGAGGGGACAGGCCATAAAGAATCACTCAAATATATACGCAATTGTAAGTCATGAGCACAGTGATCAAGGATCTGAGACTATCAGAGCCTAAAGCAGGGGGTATATGATCCACCCAAGGAAGTCAAGGAGGGCTTCCTGGAGAAGGTGACACTTGAGCTGAGAGCTGCCAGATGAGTGGAACTTAACAAGAGAAGAATGTGGGGAAGGGAATATCCTGTGGGAAGGCTCCATGGTCGGGGTGGTGGTGTTGGGGGGAGACTGCAAAGGCCCTGGTGGCTGTACAGAGGGAAGGTGAGAGGCAGAGTGGCTTGGAGGCTGGAGAGGTCTCCTGGAGCAGATCACCTAGCACCCTGTAGACCGTGGAGAGGAGTCTGGTCTTTAGAGGGTAGATATGCATTGTACAGATGCATACATATGCTAGTTCATCACTGCAGGGCTGAGTTTGGAGAGGATCCGTCATACCATGGCTGTAATTGTAAGTGACCATGAAGCAGGAACTGCAAAAGGTTTCATTGCATCATAAACTGGAGGAGAGTGGGGACCATACATCAAAGAGCCACTCAGACTCAGTGGGTTTAACCAAAAATGGCTGCCTGGAGGCAGATTCAGGGCCTCACTCCAGCCTTCAGTCCCCTTCTTTCCATCTTCTCCCTCCCCATGACCCCTTTCTTCTCTTCTCCCCCAGACGCTGGTTGGGGAGGCTGGAGGAGGACTCATCGACTACCCACTGGGGTGGCCAGCTGTGTCTCCCAAGCCGATGCCAGAGCTGCCTCCCATGGGTGACAACACCAAGTCCCAGCTGGCCATGTCTGCCAACTTCCTGGGCTCAGTGCTGACTCTGCTGCAGAAGCAGCACGCTCTAGACCTGGATATCACCAATGGCATGGTGAGTCACAGCCCCACCAAGGGGAGGTGGCTGGGCAGCAGACAGCTGCCAGTGACCCTTCTCAGTCCCCACAGACTTGGGGAATTTGCTGTGAAGTGAGAACTGTAGATGGTCCACCTCTTGACTCACCTCCAGCTCATGGGTGTGCATCAATTACGTCAGTACTTGCCAAAGTGTGGTGCTTGGGAGGATTTCAGGTGGTCCACAGACCAAATCTCACGATGAGAAAGTTGCTCCCTATTCAATTTTATTTAAGTTTATTTCAATTGTTTTTTAAAAGCATAACATATATTCACATATATGTGCCTCAATATAAATGTTTAGAATGTTTTCATTTGGTAAACACTAATACATAAGTAACAAAATGGCACATAACAAAATATCACCCTTAGGCATGTTCCAGTCATTTTCTTTTGAAAACTTTCAAGCCTTCGGAAAAGTTGCAAAATGCTACAACTGATGGACATATATCCTTCACTTAGATCCACTAGTTAAAATTTTGCCACAGTTGCTTCATACCTGCCTATGCATCCATTCACCCTCCTACGCACCCACTCCTCCACCCATCAACCCACCTATCCACCTACCCATTCATCCACCCATACATCTATTTATTTATCCATCCACCCGTCCACCCACCCTTCCATTCATTTGTATATCCATCTATTTATCCACCAGTCCTTCCATCTATCTATCCATCCATCCATCCACCCATCCATACACCCATCCATACACCCACCCACCCATCCACCAATCAAACCATCTACCCATCAAACCATCCACCCATTCATCCACCAATTTATCCATCTATCCATCCGTTTATCTATCCATCCACCTATCCACCCACTCACCCACCCATCCACCATCAACCCATTCATCCATCCACTCATCCACCCACCCATCCTTCCATCAACCCATCCATCTATCCATCCATCCACCTATCCACTCACCCACCCACCCATTTACTCATCAACTCATCCATCCATCTACTCATCAACCCACCCATCCATCCATCAACCCATCCATCTATCCATCCATCCACCTATCTACTCATCCACCCACCCATCCACCATCAACACATCCATCCATCCATCCATCCACCCAACCATCAATCCACTCATCAACCAACACATCCATCCATCAACCTGTCCGTCTATCCTTCCATCCACCTATCCACTCACCCACCCTCCCATCCACCATCAACCCATTCATCCATCCACTCATCAACTCACCCACCCATCCATCAACCCATCCATCTATCCATCCATCCACCTATCTACTAATCCACCCACCCATCCACCATCAACTCATCCATCCATCCATCCACTCATCAACCAACACATCCATCCATCAACCCATCCATTCATCCATCCATCCATCCATCCATCCACCCACCTATCCACTCACCCACCCACCCACTCATCCACCATCAACCCATCCACCCATCTACTCATCAACCCAACCATCCATCCTTCAATCCATCCATCTATCCATCCATCCACCTATCCACTCACCCACCCACCCACCCATTTACCCATCAACCCACTCATCCATATCCACTAATCCATCCACCTATCCGTCTATCCATTTATCTATCCATCCACCCACCCATCCACCCATCTACCCACCCATTTATGCATTCCTTCACAAGTCATCCATCCATCCATCCATCCACCAATGCATTCATCCATTTATATATCCATCCACCCACTCACCCATTATCAATCTGTCTGTCTGTCTCCCTGTCTGTCTGTCTACTCATCTATCTTATCTGTTTTTGAGCAATTTGAGTTTTCAGAGACATCATGACATTTCATTCCATAAACTTCACTGTGTGTCTCCTAAGAACAAGACATTCTCCACAAAGCCATCATACAAATGATGCCAACATTTGCTTCCATTAAGAGAAAAGTCTCCACTTGGTGTCCATATATAGTTAGCACTCTCTTGCACTTGTCATTGTCCCCTTTTTAACTAAGAGAGAACAGAGCTCATGCCCAAAGCTCTCCACAGACAATGATATCCATGAAGAAGGTAATGGCATTATTTTGTTTTTATTGTATTTGGTTTTACAGTTGCCATCTCTTTGTGTCAAGTGGTACTGGCTTTCCATTTTGAGTATTTGAGGTTGTAAGAAGTAAGCCAATTTAAAGATGCTAAGTAAATAATAGTACAAGTGGTTCAAGGATGTGGCAGAGGTCATGAATTGCAAATGGACTTGATGCTGCTCTCCTTGTTTTAATAATGTTTTAATAATTTAAAAGGAATGACATTTGTTTCTTTCTTTCTTTTTTTGTTTTTTTTTGAGACAGTCTTGCTCTGTCATCCAGGCTGTAGTGCAGTGTCGCGATGTTGGCTCACTGCAACCTCCATCTCCTGGGTTCAAGCAATTCTCCTGCCTCAGCCTCCCAAGTAGCTGGGATTACAGGCATGTGCCATCATGCCCGGCTAATTTTTGTATTTTTAGTAGAGGCGGGGTTTTCACCATGTTGGCCAGGCTGGTCTCAAACTCCTGACCTGAAGTGATCCACCTGCCTCGGCCTCCCAAAGTGCTGGGATTACAGGCATGATCCACTGTTCTCGCCCAAGAATAACATTTTTAGAGGAGAAATATTCAGGTTTTGCCTGCTGTTCTTTGAGACACTCCTTGGTCAGCTTAAGTCAGCCCAGGCCACTTAACCACAAACCGGCTACCGTGATCTACGTATGGCAATGATGGCTGGATAGGCAGGACTTCCCCAGGGGTCTTTAAGGGAGAGAAGACACCCTGCTGGGTGTTGTAAAGCATGTAGGAGTTTAATCACTGTATTAGCAACTCCTGTCTGTACCGATAGCCTCCAGGATTCACATGGCCCTTCTTCTTGTCCTATAGTTTGAAGAGCTTCCTCCACTTACAACAGCCACACTGGGAGCCCTGATCCCTAAGGTATGTAAGGTGGGCAGGTCCCACTGCCTTCAGCCTCATTCTCTATCTTGTTGTTTGAGAAACTGGATTGGAAGGGAAGATGCTCAGCGCTGGGGTGGGTTGCTCTCCCCTGAACCCCTGCTTGGGTGTGCAGTGACGGTGACAAGGGCTTGCAGGCTAGACCCCCATGGGTGGGGGCGGGGGAAGACACAGAGGGTTGAGGTGGAAAGACCCTGAATTCTCTGGGTGGTCCAACCTGCATAGGGCTAATCCTAGCCTGGCCACTTCCCTTGCTGTGTGACTTTGGGGAAGAGTCTTAACATCTCTGAGCCTTAGCTTCCTCATCTGTCTAAAAAGGCTGCTGATACCTATTCCATAGGTTATCTTAGGAAGGTAAATGAGGTGATGTATGTAAAGGTGTCAACATGGGCCAGGCACACTCGGGTGCACAGCTGCTAAGAGGGAAAAGCCAGGCCTTTGGAACAAACAGACATGAGTCAGCACATCCCAGTCGTATGACCTTAGGCGCACAATTCCTCTCTCTGAGCCTCAGTTTCCTCATCTGGAAAATAGGGTAACCATGCTCACTTCAGAGGGTGGCTGTGGACCTGCAGTCTGTACTCAGGCAAGGAGCAGGCATTTGATCAACGTGAACTATTATTACTGTTGTTAATAATTACACATTATTTCTTTTTTAAAAAAAGCAAGTGTGCTTTTGTCCAATTAGTGACCATATAGAGTTGGAACAAAGGCCTTTCCCACCCCAGTTCTGGTCCCATGTCTGGTTCTGGGCCTATTACCTTGCACCTGGAAGCAAAGGGCTCTGTACCTAGTAAGTGTTATGCAGGTGCGAATGATGGCTGCAATCTATAGCCGTTTTAGACGTTTTTCACCTCTTTTCTGCCTGCCCTGTTTAGTTCTGGGTGGAATTCAAAGGCTCTAGGGGGAGAACAAACTCAACACGTGGTCACTATTGCCCTCATGTGGCTGCAAATTGAACACCGGAAGCATCATTCTCTAAGGTGATAACAGTGGCAGCTCCAGCGAGCAAGTGGACCCCTCAATCGACTGGACCTTTTATTTACTGGGTCACTTCCTATGTGCACTGAACTTTACAGCTTATGAAATTGTTTTTTAGAGTATACTTTTTCTTTCTTTTTTTGAGACAGAATCTTGCTGCATTGCCTAGGCTGGAGTACAGTGGCGCAATCTCAGCTTACTGCAAACTCCGCCTCCTGGGTTCAAGCAATTCCCCTGACTCAGGCTCCTGAGTAGCTGGGACTACAGGCATATGCCACCATGCCTGGCTAATTTTGTATTTTGAGTAGATATGGGATTTCACCATGTTGGCCAGGCTGGTCTCGAACTCCTGATCTCAAGTGATCCGCCCACCTCAGCCTCCCAAAGTGCTGGGACTGCAGGCATGAGCCACAGCACCTAGTCAGAATATACTTTTTCAGTTGGTTCTGATCATTCCCTCTATCCATGGGACCAGAGAGGAGGAGCACACCATTTACAGATGGGGAAACAGAGGATCAGAGAGGTCACATGATGAGGCAGTAGCAGAGCTGGGGTAGAATAGGGACTCAGTCCTCAGTGGTGCTGGGACTGCAGCAGGGGGGATTCAGGCTGGACACAGCAATGTGTCCTGGAGACCCAGGCTGCACGGAGTCACCAGGGGAGGGGACTTCTTTCTATTTCTTTTGAAAATAATATTGTGGTTTTGCCCATTTCTCTATGGTCAGTTAACATATTTAAGAAGTATATTCCTTAAAGTATGTATTTTTGGTAAGTCAATCATTTGATAAATATGGCAAACTGCCATTTTATGAATTGTCCCTTTAGTAAATTAGCTTTCAGGGAATCAAACTGCAGCAAACAAGCTCAAGTCCCTCCAGCAATCCGGGCCCGGGGGCAGCCTGTGCCTTGCCTGGGACCTCCCTGTGGGATTCCCCAGGCGTGGACTTCTCATTTCAGGAACAGTGTTCAGACGCAGTGGGAGGCCCTGGGCTCCGAGCCCACAGACATGCACTGGCATCTTAACTTTCCTCCTGGCCTTGGACAATTCCCTTGGCATTCACCTCTGAGGCCCCGTTTTCTCATCTGTAATGTGGAGAAAAAAAAATACCCCATGGGTTGTTGTAATGATTGAATGAAATTAAGAATGTCCATTCAGCACCTGGCCAGCATCCCTGGGAGACCCCATTTCACTCAGTACCAAGTTTTGAGCATTTCCAGGTGTCAGGCATTGAGCCTGAATTTTGCCGGCATGATCACAGTTATTTCTCATAGTAACCCCATGTGCAAGGCTCGGAGAGGGCAGCTCCTTGCCCAGTTCTCACAGTGGGTCAGTGGCTTTGCCTGTGGTTTGTTGGACTCAAGCAACACAAGACCCCGGTGCTCTGTGTTTAGAGGTTGGCTGATAACCCCCTGGGTACCTCCTATGCTAAGGGCCCCGCCCACCTGGCCTGGTGCCTGCCCACAGGTGTTCCAGCAGTACCCCGAGTCCTGCCCACTTATCATCAGGATCCAGGTGCTGAACCCACCATCTGTGACGCTGCAGAAGGACAAGGCGCTGGTGAAGGTGTTGGCTACTGCCGAGGTCATGGTCTCCCAGCCCAACGACCTGGAGACTACCATCTGCCTCATTGACGTGGTGAGTGTCTGGAGGTACTGGTGGCCCCCAGCTGGGCCTCAAGACAGAGCCACATGGTCTCCTGGAGCCCAAAGACCTTTCAAATCCCCTCAATCACCACCATCATGACTATGGGCCCAACTTTGGGGCCAGAGGCTCTAACCCAAATCTAGCCTTTACCACTTCCAGCTACATGACTTTGGACAAGTCACTCCCTAGCTCTAGACTAGAATCTTAACTCTCTTGCTGGCCTTGCACAATTTGCTTGGCATTTCCCTCCAAGCCCCAGTTTTCTCATCTGTAACATGGAGAAAAAATACCACATGGGGTTGTCGTGATGATCGAATGAAATTAAGACTGATTTTCTCCTCTACCACAGGGGGATGGCAGTAGGGCATTAGTAAGATGCTCAGAGCAGTGCCTGACATACCCTAAAGGCTGCCAAAGTGTTAGCTGATATTATTCTCACAGGTTGTATATACCCAGTGTGTGGCCAAGCCAGTCTTGGTCATTCATTCAGCAATATTTATTGAGCACCTACTATGTGCTATGCTTTGTACTTGACACTGGGGAAAGGGGAAATGAGACAGATGGTGCCTGCTCTCTTGTCCCTGGTACCTAGCAGGGGACTGATACAAATACAACAATTTTCACAATGATTTCATAGAAAGGAGTCCTCTTAAAATGTGAACCATGGCCAGGCATGGTGGCTCACACCTGAGAACCCAGCTCTTTGAGAGGCTGAGGTGGGTGGATCACTTGAGGCCAGGATTTTGAGACCAGCCTTGTCAACATGGTGAAACTTTGTCTCCACTAAAAATACAAAAATCAGCCGGATGTGGTGGCACACACCTGTAGTCCCACCTACTCGGGAGGCTGAGGCACGACAATCGCTTGAACCCGGGAGGCAGAGGCTGCAGTGAGCCGAGATCGCACCACTGCACTCCAGCCTGGGCAACAGAGCAAGACTCCATCTAAAAAAAAAAAAAAAAAAAAAAGTGAACCATGTGTC